>NW_024467119.1:21880000-24515000 GCF_017591425.1 Ochotona curzoniae | reverse complement strand
TAAGATGCTGCATGAACACTCTTAAGACATGGAGTTTCACATGGAGTACATGCCCAACAGGACAATGGCAGAGGTGAGACATGGCCCTAGTCAAGCCAGCAAGGAGGGCTTGATGGAACCTTAGTGAAGCACGCAAGGCCTGGCTGAGCTTCCTGGAGCTGCAAAGAGATCGTAGTGCTTTGCTAAGTACTGGCAAAGGAGCTGCAGTACCCAGGAAGGTCTGCTCATGATTCCATGAGAATCTGAGCCAGGGCACCTGTCTGTGGCCCCTGAGATATTGCGTGAGTGCAAGCAAAGCTGGTGATCATTTTAAAGTCATCTCTTTCATAATCACAAGAAGATGGCCCCTGGGGGAATAATTTCATCTCGAGCTCAGTACTTTTTCATCAGAGCACATAACCCAGAATGGGTGATTGTGTTAGTGATATGAGCCAATTCATTAATGTGAAATGCTGGCTGTTGTGCTTGCTACCGTTTACATGAATATCTGTTGAAAAAAGAAAATCACTCTATCATGAGCTATTGATGCGCTGCTTTGAGAATTTTAAATGATTTTGTATTCATTCCTCTGAGCCCTGTGTTTGGAACAAGTAAACCTGCAATTTGGGAATAAAGGTTTATTTCTGACATTATTTTTCAAAGCTGTATCATTAAGCTGATTCTCTGTAGTCTAAAAGAATTGTTTTTTCCTTGCCACCTAAAAAGCACCCTGTAAATCAAAGCTATCTGATCTCAAGGTGCATTTCTTCTAGCTAAGTTATTATTCCAAAAGGTACTTCCAAATCTGCATATATTTATATTTAAATGCAATTTTATTTTTTTTTAAAGATTTATTTTTATTATTTTTTCATTGGAAAGGCAGATATACAGAGAGGAGAGACAGAGAGGAAGATCTTCCATCCGATGATTCACTCCCCAAGTGAGCGCAACGGGTCGATACTATGCCGATCCGAAGCCAGGAGCCTCTTCCGGGTCTCCCACGCGGGTGCAGGGTCCCAAAGCTTTGGGCCGTCCTCAACTGCTTTCCCAGGCCACAGGCAGGGAGCTGGATGGAAAGCGGGGCTGCCGGGACCAGAACCAGCGCTCATATGGGATCCCGGGCGTGCAAGGCGAGGACTTAACCACTTGCGCCACCGCGCTGGGCCCTAAATGCAATTTTAACTAATAGTGTTTAATACATTTTTAAAATTTGGCTTTTGGGGCTGGCACTATGCCACAATTGGCCAATCCTTCATCTCCAAGTGCCTGGATCCCATCGGGGTGCAGGTTCATGTCCCAGCTTCTTCTTTTCCCATCCAGCTTCCTGCTCATGGCCTGGGAGGGTAGTGGAGAATGACCCAAAGCCTTGGGAGCCTGCACCCATAAGGGAGACCCAAATGAGGCTCCTGTCCCTGGCTTTGGATCAGCTTAGCTTTGGCTGTTGCAGCCATTTGGGGAGTGAGCCAGTGGAGGGAAAAATTTTCTCTGTCTCTTCTCTCTGTAAATCTGCCTTTCCAACAGAGAAAAGTAAGTCTTTTAAAAATTTGACTTTTGATTTTCATATACATATGTGCATAAATGCACATAAATTTTACTATGAAACACATCTGCAATTATGATTGCTATGCTTTATTATATATGATTAAACATTATATATATGCATTTCCTCTGATTTTTATTTACCTTATTTCCATTTTTCACAGTATTTGTTTTGTATCTCAGTGAAATTAAACCTAATATCCTCAAGCCACAGGATGTGCATGATGATGCTCATAGGGTTTCTGCTCTTGTACCTCTCAAAAGAGATTGGATCAGTTGCTCTCTATTGTTTCATCTACTAGTGTTTGGGAATTTTCAAACACCAAATTCATATCTAAACTGAATAAACTCTCACATCATTAATATATTCCATGTATTTGGAATTTTACTTAAAAGCAACACATGTTCATAACATTCTCACGAATTAACAGTACCTAGAATGTTTTCACAGCTGTGTTGACAAATTGACAAATAGAAAGACATCTTATTTGCAGATTTGATCCAGTAGCTTTACCTCCAGTACAGTAATGATAATGGTGCTTTGACCAAGGGAACATAGTTTGCATTGATGAAGTATAGTGGTAGACTTTTGAGAAATGGAAGCAATATCATGAATCTCTGTTCTACCACTCACTAGCTGTGTGATCTTAAATAAGTTACTATAGTTCTCTGAAAGCTAGCTTCTCTACATATGAAATGGGGTTGTATATGTTTATTGCGTATGTCTAATATACCAAGAACTGAGAAATACCAATTAACATCTAATAGCACAGTTGGCCTGCAAGTTTTTGTGCCTGTGAGTTTAATCTTCCTTTCATCTTAGAATACTTACAGAGTCAGAGAACTTTGGAGGTAGGAATTACCTGAGTGATTAGTTAACTAAATGATCATTTCATAAATGGGGAAACCAAGATATTGGGAAGTGAAAGCATGTAAGAAATGTTTACTATATACTTTTCATGACAAAAAAAGTTGAAGGCAGAATAATTATCTGCTCAAGTTACTCCGAAAATGGTCCCAGAAAAGAGTCACACGTGGAGGCAAATCCCAATGACAACTTGGACTAAAACCTGAAGTACAGCATAGCCCACCTGAAGTACAGCATAGTCCACCTATGCTGGTGGAGAAATTCCTTCATTCTGCTATTGATAGCCTATAGGAATGCTATGGAGAACCAAGAAGCTTACAAACTGAGTTCCCTTAATCAGCTGCCCACTATCTGGCAAGGTGGACAACAAGGATTCTCCATCCCAACAATAGTTCAAATACATCTGAAGTATTTTCATCTGATGCTTTTACCAGGATATTAATTTGACTGAAAATGAAGAACTCTCAGGCCCTAATTCCCACCATTTTCCATATGTAGAGGGATTTATGCTCATGTAGAGATCATCAGGATTGTATTTGAGGAGTCTTAGGCACATGGAATGTTTGGTATTACCCACAGTTAGCAGCTGAAGTAGTAGTTATTTTTTTAATGCCTTCACTTTCTTTTAAGCTTAACTACAACCTGAACAATAATAGCTAGGAAGGAGCACATGGTTATACTGGGGACATTTTTTTCCCTTATAAAGATCAATGCATTAGTATGAAAATAAGATGTCTCTATGTACCACTTAAAAGCATGTCATCTTGGAGTGTTAGTATTGTTCTCTTCTGCCTCATTGTTCCTAATATGATACAGAATAAACTAAGGTCTCCAATGACCTCATTTGCATTCTTTTAAAAAGATTTATTTACTTATTTATTTTTATTTGAAAGGCAGATTTTATATAGAGAGAAGAACAGACACAGAGGGATCTTCCATCTGATGCTTCACTCCCCAAATGATTGCAAATGCCACAGCTGGGCTAGAAGCTCTGAGCTTCTTCTGAGTCTCCTGCATGGCTCCTGGGACCTAGGCACTTGGGCTATCTTCTGCTGCTTTCCCAGGTAATTATTAGGGAGCTGGATCAGAAATGGATCATCTGAGACTAGAAACAGCACCCATAGGAGATGACGCACCACAGGCAGAAACTTAAGCTACTACTCTATGGTGCCAGCCCTAGTGCTGTGCATTCTTAAATGTTCAGTACTGAGACTTTAAAAAAAGAAGAAGAAACAAAAGGTCACCATCCTGGATCCATGTGTTCTTTCGAGGAAAAGGAGATATGAATGGTGGGGTGTGATCTGTGTGCTGTGACAGGCACCAAGAGGACATAAGAAAGATGAAGTACAAGTTCCTCTTCAAAATATTGGCTTAAAGGATGGAGCCACTCTGATTGGAAAGGACTGTTTTTCTTCAGATTACTTCCCATAATATCAAACCAACTTAAAATCAAACTAAATCTGGCATATTAATTCATACTTATTCAAAGCAGCTTCAAATAAAAACTAACATGTTTTAATAACATTCTTTAAAGCCTGCAAAAATTGTAACAGTCCCCCCAAACAGTATTTTTTTCTAAAAATAAAATATTTGAATAGAAACAAATGGAAGAAAGTACATAAACAATCGGCCTTTACTTGTGTGGAATGTGTATTTTGGAAAAGATCCTGCATAGCAAAAGGAAATTCCAGGCCCACATATAGATTCCCCAGTAGACACAGAGCTCTCAATTGAGCTGGTTCACTTTCACAAGATTCCTTCTTGTCCCCAAGAACTTAAAATTTCATTCTACCATTTTGTTCAGATCTAATAAATTCATGGTTGCCTGGTTGACATTAAATGTGTAAATAGTATCTTGAAGGTTTTAGACAGGAGTAGAGAGATATCTGTGAGGAGGGGTGAATATATATATATATAAAAAAATATATAGTATCTATGTAATCAACTCAAGCCTAGAATGCTTTATTTAGGGGAATTTGTGTTCATTGATCTGAATTTCAACCAAACTGGTCACTGTGATACCCAAGTTAAACAGGTGTTCCATTAAAAAAGAATTCATGATCAAATAATACTTATAACACATTTAGTAGAACAGATATTTATACAGATCATATATATGATATAGTGTATATATATATGGTATATATACAGATAGTATAACAGATTTAGTATACACATGATACACATTCTGATTATCCTGTATGTTATGTATGTTATGTAACTTATTTTAGGCTATATCCTATTTTTGCATCTTCAATTAAATGTCTCCAATTTTTAAAATTGCCAGTACTTTCCTCACTTCTATGCCTGTGAAAACAAGTGTTTAGTAGGCCTGGGACTGGACCTGAGACTGCGTTCCTAAGAAGCTTCCAGGTGGTGCTGAGCCCACTGGAGTAAGGACCACACTTTGAATAGCTGGGTTATTTTTCTTAAAGTCTGATCTCACTAATGAACAGTGCCCACTTGTAGGGTCCAGTTTTTGAGATTTCTGATTCATTGGTTGACAAGTTGGCTGGCAGTCTGGTATTTGTTGTCTTCAAAACTAAATGTTGATGTTGTACACTTTTTATAATTGTTAGTACAATTGAATTGCCCTCATTTTATATAATGATGAATTTCAACCTTAAAACAATTCTCAAAAAGGTGAAGCTTAATTTTTCCTTCTTATTGTTTGTACTCTGTTCTCAGAAGAACTTTAAATTCTACACTCTTTCACAAAGGGGTACAGCACTTAGGAACTAAAAGAACATGCGTTTTGAATCCCAGTCCAGTGTGCAATGAAGGTGAACTCTCTTCACAAGTATAGTGAAAGTGGACTTGCTGTTAGAGCCATTCTAAAATTATATTAGAAGATCATTGTTTTAATTTAAATTAATAACGCTTTTTGCAATTATACTGAAAATCGCCCAATGTCTTTAGATATCCACAAACCAGCCAGCCATCTACTGCTTCATCTACCTCTCCCGCTCACCCACCATCCACCTGTCTATCTACACTCGCATCCAATCATACTTTCCACTTCCCACCCACTCATGCCATCATGCATCCACCCACTCTCCGCCTACGTGCGCATCACCACTCATCCACGTGCCTGTTCCTTTACCTACGTCATTTGACAACGTTTATGTGGTACTATATCTTTGTAAAGTAAATAGCAAAATTAATCTCTGTGTGTAGGGCAAGTAAAAGATTAAATTACTTCTTATACGACAATCTCCTCTCCCTTTTTACTAAGCTCTCAGTCTGCTGTGGCTAGGGTGGTACTAGTGTAAGGTGCTGCCTGCCAACTGAGGGGAGTGTCCAACATAGACCTTCAATGTGACATTCTTAATTCTTGATTCTGTGGAAGTCCTTGAATCCCCTCCTTCCATACCTGACATTCCCCTTCATGCTGCTGTGTAGTCAGCTAAGCTCTACCTTTGATTGTACATCTCCTCCCACCTGCGTTTGGCTTCCTCCTATGCATCCTGTGTGTCTAGTTTATGGTCTAGTGCACCTCTTCCTTCATCAGGAAAGTTTTCCCAGATCCGATCTCTTCTGATTTGTCATTCGCATCTCTTTTGACCTTGGTTACTAGTGCTTTATGGGGATGTCTGATCTCATCTGCTAGACACTCGTCTCCCTAGAAAAATTAGGCTTGTGCTTGATTTATCTTTGCATCCTTCACAGAACCTCATGTAGGGCCACTCAGTAAATCTTTATGGGATGAATGAATCAACCTATCCCACACGTCTGATTGAATGAAGACTGGGTGTGCTGGCTTCATGAGTAACGGAGAAGCTGGAGGCTAAGAAGTATTTACTGTCTATAAAATTCTAAGTCAACCATGAGGACTCTTTGTGATTAATCTTTTGTGAAGTACCTCACTATGCCTTCATCTCAGAGTGTAGGTGTGTCTCAAATTGACATTATGGTTTCGGTTTAATTGAAAGATCACCTTTCAGCCATATAAGCTTTTAGAATATATTCTTACTATGAGATGTTGTCATTTTGACACTATTTTCTCCCTATGAAACATTCTTTCTATTAATAGTCAATTTAATGTCAAACTTGTAAAGCAACACATAGAGTTATAGGTTAAATTTTTTTATTCAGTGTCAATTTCTACTGTTACCTCTGACTCTCAGATCATATTGGAGATGTAAAGCTTTTTTAACCACCATCAAAATTCTTACCCAACTTATCTTTGAAGAAAAAATAGCAATAGCTTCTGTTGCTGTCACAATTCATTCCTTTACATTGTCCCAAATACTCTGAATTCTCAGTCATTGTATCAGAGAGAGAGAGAGCAGCAAGTGACTCAGCTGGTAGTCAAAACAGGAGCCTAGAGAAATGTTACAAGTTGAAGAGAAAAATGAATTTATGTTAAAACATTTATTTTCCTACAAAATGAGTTTCTTTAGGTTGTAGTCTCATCTTCAAAATCCTAGTTTTGGGGTCTTTACTAATTTGCATGATTGTGTTGGGACAGGTATGAATTTTATTAAGATTCTTCTTCCCCTTGTCTTTGTCACCAACATCTCTTTATTGTATGATGACAGTTTTGAAACTCATCTAATAGACACATCTGTTAGAAGAGATCCAGGAAAATATAAAACAGATTGCATCAACATTTACTCAGTTGCCCAAGTCAATTTTCTTGAATCTTTTCAAACCACAAGTGGAACTGGCAGGCCCTCGGGTTTGATGCTCCTCAAGTCTCCAGGATGCCCGGATGCCCCATTGTGGTTACTCAATGATGATCCTGGTGTTCTGTGTCTGAGAAGTGCTCAGTCAGCACTGCCCACTGAACTCATGCTGGGGAAACCATTTCTTTCCAGTGACAATCAATAATAGTGGTTAACACCCAGTTGTTGAAACCTAAATATCCTATCTTTCTGTGACCTGTGGTCTTCCCCCACAAAGCCCACCTCTGCTGCTGTCCTGTCTCTATTGGCCTTGAAGCTCAGGCTATGGCCTTGGGCTGTCTGACTTCAGAAAATGAGCTGTGGTTTCAAGCATCTGGATTTTTTTTTCTTCTTCATTGAAGACAAGAAAAAGGGAAAAGGGGCAAAGGAAGTACATGTCTGCCAAACACAAAAGCTTCCCTCTCTGGAACCTTGAACTGTTTAGTAGATAAATACCGCATATACTTTGTAAACTTTCCAGCACTTCTGAAGGGTATTTATTCTTCGGCCATTACCCATAGGTCTTCTTGACACACGCTAGCCTGTCTGCTCTTGAAAACTTCCCTTGACACTGGCATGCAGCACCAGCGATAACCCACCTACAGTCTAAAAGCAGCATTTACTGGGTGTTCTGCCTCTTCGGTTTCCTCAACAAAATCTTTACCCCACAAGGCTTTGGAGGCGAGAAGGACTGACCAGGAGAACCATCAACACTTTGACTGTTAGAGACTTGATGGGAAGTGGAGTTTATACAGACAACTGACCAACTAACCAATTGACGATGGAGACTGCATGTGCGGGGGGGAAGTGAGTTTGCATATACAAAATCCTCTAACTGCTGAGTGAGCGCTAAACTTTTTCTCTGTTATTTTAGTTCTATATAGACGGGAAATTTCAGGCAGCTGCCTTTTCAGGAAAGGAGCAGAACTATGAAATGAACTGTGTGTCTGGACTGGAGCTCAGCACTTCAGCAACCACTTAAAAGGCTTTTTCTATAATATGTCTGTAGGGCAGCAGGTTTATGAAGCTCTGCTACGCAAATGTGTGATCTTGTCCTTTGGACATGAGATGGGGGCAGGGGAAGGGAGAAACCAAGATCATACATCGTTTTTTTTTTTTTCTTTGTGGCTGGGAAACTAAGGCAATGAATAGAATATTATGCAAAACCTAAGAATGGGGTTTGCAATTCTGAGAAAATGACCTTCACTCACTGTGCCATTTCCAAGGATCTGATTGAAAGCTTAGTCTGGGGGATTATTGACCAAAGTCATCATTGAGAAAAGTTTTAGGAGTACGATTAGTTAGCAGACTTGTCAAAGACAAAATTTAATAAACAAGTATATCTATAAACTTTCAAGTTCACTTTTATTGTTGAATATAAGCAAAAAATTAATGTAACTGATTTTAAGAATTTTTAAATTATAAAATATAATCAAACTTCTTCCTCACTTTAAGAACTAAATTACTAAGACCATAGAAGATTCCTGCATATTTTATTTAATCTCTAGTATTCTGCCTCCAACCTCTACACAGAAGTAGCTAAAGCCCAGGTCTTGTTTGGTGTGTGCCTTTCTTTTAATGCTTTTGTCCCATAAGTGTTTATCACCAGGTGAAACAATATTAACTTCTGCTTGTTTTATTGAGCTTCAAAGAAATGATAGCAAGTTATTTGTATTTTTCATCACCTTAGTTTTTCATCAGAATATCATATTTTTTTAAAGGTTTATTTATTTTTATTGGAAAATCAGATATACAAAGAGGAGGAGAGACAGAGAAGAAACTCTTCCATCCTATGATTCACTCCCCAAGCAGCCAGAGCTGAGCCAATCCAATACCAGGAGCCAGGAGCCTCTTCTGGGTCTCCCATGCAGGTGCAGGGTCCCAAGGCTTTGGGCCATCCTTGATTACTTTCCCAGGCTACAAGCAGGAAGCTGGATGGGAAGCGTGGCTGCCAGGATTAGAACCGACACCCATATGGGATCTTGGCATATAAGGTGAGGACGTTAGCTGCTAGGCCATCATGCCGGGCCTCAATGTCATACTTTTAGCACTCATTTACACAGTTACAGAAAACTAGTTCACTCATATTAATTCCTATATATTATTTCAGCATATTACTTTATTAAAATGTATTTGGTTATTTTCACAGTGGTCTTTGGAGTTAAGAATCAAGGGGTAAATCATTAGGACTGGGCCGATACACTCATCGAGAATTTTTTTGGCTAAGTAACCATCAATGTCTTTTTACTGCTATGAAAAGCAAATAAATGTTAACAGTGTATCACACTACACATGTACTCAAAAATGCAGGAAACAGTTCAATGAGATAATACTGTGTTACTAAGTCTGATGTAATCAGCACTTCTATCCTGTTCCATTCCATCTATGTTTACCCATTTTGTTATTTATTTTTCTTCTTTATTTTCATCTTACTTGAGAGAAAGAGATAATAAAAAGGAAAGAGATTTTGCCTGTGCTAGTTCACTCCCTAAGGGTTGGGGCCAGACTGAAGCCAGGATTCCCAGGCCATCCAGGCCTCCTGTATGGGAGTCAGGAGCCCAAGCACCTGAGCCTCCACCTGCTGGACCCAGGGTGCCTGAGCAGGAAGCTGGATAAGTGGAACAGCCAGTATTCTGACAAAGCATGTGAGCATTTCAACAACCACTTAACCTACTATGCTCCATCGCCCACTCCCATTTCCACTTTTTGATTCTTCACTGGCATTTAATGGGACCCAAAGCAATGATTTGTGTTGGCAAATCATACTTTAAAAACACGATCTTACAGTGAAAAATAACTTCATACCTCAGAAAGTTTAACATGCTAAATGTTAAGATTATTATTTAATTAGGAGTCATGGAAAAAAGAAAGAAAAAACAGGTGGCAGCACCCATGAAATACTATGCGTGGTTTTATTGTGCTCAGTATAATGCTAAGGTCTCAGCTTCGTATCAGCCAAGCTCCTTGATGAGAAAGAAAAAAAACATATTTCTAGGAATCTTTTGATCTAAAGAAAATTTTGAGGAAGCCCAATGCAATGAACAAAATTTTCCAAACCGCTTTGGAAAGTTAAATATTATCCTGGAAAAGAGGAACATGTGTGTGTGGTAGGCAGCAGTAGCTGACATTCTAGTTCAAGGTACACCATCATCAAGGTACACCTAGACATCTCCCCATGGCTTTCTAAGCAGCAGGGGGAACATACCAGTAACCTGAACTTTATACCTCTCTCCTTTTGCATGGACACACCCCAGAGAAAATTCTATACTCTAACTTCCCAAGGGAAACATTGGAGAAAACTCTGCCCCATCCAACATCAAATGCAAAAGTCTTAAGAGCTCCTTAATGTTTTATCAGAAATAATGGGGGTTGGTTTACCATCAGGAGAAAATTGTGGAGGCCAGCACCTTGTATAGTACAATAAGCCTCTGCCTGTGGTGAGAGCATCCCATGTGGGTGCTGGTTCGAGTCCCAGAGGTCCTGCTTCTGATCCAGCTCCCTGCTTGTGGCCTGGGCAAAAAAAAAAAAAAAGAAAATTAGCAGAAGATGGTTCAAGTCCTTAGGTGCCTGTACCCATGTGGGGAGCCAGAGGAAGCTCCTGGCTCCAGGCCGCAGCTCAGCTCAGATCCTGTCATTATGACCATTTGGGGAATGAACCACTAGATGGAATATCTCTCTGTCTCTGTTTCTTTCTGTATCTCTGCCTTTCACATAAAAATAAATCACATAAATCTTAAAAAAGAAAGGAATGTGGGTTCCTCAGTGAGTTACCGCAAGTCAGAGAGTCATCGCTTTGTCTCCTAGGCCCTATTTCCTTTGCTTGGGATTATGATGATTCTGTATTAGAAGAACTTTCAGTTTCTCCTCCCAAGCAAACCAGGAAATATTTTCAGGGGAGATTAAAAACAGATTTTTGTAATTATCATAACATTTGGTTAGTCTTAAATGACAAATCAGCCTCTTCCTTCTTTTTTTTCAAAGATTTATTTTTATTTTTTTATTACAAAGTCAGATATACAGAGAGGAGAAGAGACAGACAAGAAGATCTTCTGTCCGATGATTCACTCCCCAAGTGACTGCAATGGCCGGTGCTGTGCCAATCTGAAGCCAGGATCCAGGAGCCTCTTCCGGGTATCCCACATGGATGCAGAGTCCCAAAGCTTGGGCTGTCCTCGACTGCTTTCCCAGGCCACAAGCAGGGAGCTGGATAGGAAGCAGGGCCGCCAGGATTAGAACTGGCACCCATATGGGGTCTTGGCACGTTCAAGGTGAGGACTTTAGCTGCTAGGCCACACCACTGGGCCCAAGCCTCTTCCTTCTTGACCTTCTTTTCCCTTCACAGAATCGGCAAAATCGGGAAATATTTCATTTTCTAATTCTGTAAGCACATCTGTAAACATTTCTCATCATCCTCCTTTCTATTTGATTTCATTTGGCCAACATTCACAGCATTGTCTCTTCATGTTTTTCTATTTGTAAACTATTGACTGATTCACAGTTTTACATCAGAAACAGTGTTTGTTTAAGAGGCAGTTTACATTATGGAAGACTCTGTAACAGTTAAACCGTACTGGAACCAAACCTATTACATTGTGGAAGACTCTGTAACAGTTAAACCGTACTGGAACCAAACCTATTGGCTTCAAGGCCCAGGTCTTGTGCCTCCTTGTGTTATAATCTTGAACTGTTTATGCAAACACTATACCTCAGTTTTCTCATCTGTAGTATGGAAATAATTCTGATACCTTCTTCATGGGGTTTTTGTAAGATTAAGCATGTCAAGTAGATAGACCAGTGCTGCATGTACGACAAAGCTCATTTCATGTCAGTTTCCCTTGTTATTGTCATCACTTTCACGTAAGTATAGTTATTTTATAGTAGCCATATATGGTTACTCAGGATTTCCCCTTACTAAGTACTTTACACAGAAGTTTTCTATAAAGTTATTAAATTCACCCATTTTTCCTTAAGGGAAAACTGTACATCTAGTATAAATTTCTTATGAAAGTTCAGCTTCACTTGGTTGTCAAATAAGAAAGAGTATATAGATTGTTTGTAAACCATAAGGTGCTGTAAAGATGCACAGACATAACGTTTGGTTTTTGCTTCAGACCATTCCTTCATAATTCAGACTTTATGGTGTTGAGAATCAATACACAGAAATTTAATTTGTATGCAATTCTTTTGTAATATATATGTATTTGAAAGGCAGGGTGACAGAAGGAATGCGAGAGGAGATAAGGAGAGAGACAGAGAGAGAGGTAAAGGGAGATCTTCATCTTCTCGCTTGCTCACCAAATGGCTTCCGTAGCTGGAGTTGGACCAGACCACGGTAGGAACCTGCAGTTCCGTCCTGGCCTCACATCGGTGGCAGGAGCCCAAGTCCTTGGACCATCTTCCACTGCATTCCCAGGTGTGTTAGGGAGCTGAATCAGAAATGCAGCAGTAGAAACTCAAACTGGTATTTTGAAATGGCATCCTGGAGTCTGTAGGGGGGGGCTTAATCTGATACCATGGCATTGGCACCTTGTATGTAATTCTTTTTTAAGATTTATTTATTTGTAAGGCAGAGTTACATAGGGTGAAGGAGAAACAGAAGCAGAGATTGTCTGTTCACTGTTTCATTCTCAAAACAGCCTCAATAGCCAGGGCTGTGTGTACCAGGCCGAACCCAGGAACCAGGAGCTTCTTTGGGGTCTACCTTGTACGTGCAAGGTCCCAAACACTTGATCCATCTTCCACTGTTTTCCCAGGCACATCAACAGGGAGCTGGATCAGAAGTGGAGCAGCCATGACTTGAACCAACACCCATGTGGAATGCCAGCATTGCAGATAGTGGTTTGATGTGCTGTGCCATGGCTCTGATCTCCCTAAGTCTTAACACACATACTGAAAAATCTTAAAAAGTCATGCATTATGTTGTTTTAAATGTATTCTAATGCCTTTCTAGCTACAAATCTGAAGATACCTCTTTCTTTAGATAATAACATCAAATATCAGTGTCTTCATGTGTAGATAAGTTGCACATAAATCCCATCAACAATGAGTTTACTATTCTATACACTATTTATTGAAATTGGTGATCTTTGCACATTAGCAAGATTCTTAGAAGAACCTGATTACAACAACCAACGATGTTACCGAGTGCACACTGACCATTCCACAGGCAGTGATTTTCGATGGGAAGCAATTCTACCAGACAACATGGCATTGCACATAATCAACAACATTCAAGGCAGGCTGAATGCACAACCGTGACTCCAGATTGCCACTTTGTATCTGTTGTATTGGAGGATTTAGAAAAACAGGCCTATGGGATGGCAAACAAAAACCCGAGACCATTAAAGCCTGTAGAGTGCCTGCTACAAAGGAAATTTCTGTTGTATACATGCCGTTATTTAAGGAAAGTCTTATCTTTCCTTTTGGTAATAAACTCAGGGTGATTTTCCCATAAAGAGTAATCTTTATGGCGCCCCAAAGATCTTAGAATAAATCTTATTGATGGCATTTTCCATTATTGGGTTATAAGATTTTAGATTGTATCTGATTTAAACACATTTGCAAGGTCAACTTTTCTTTCAATAACAACATGAACAGATTACTGTTCCTTTGTTACATATAAAAAGAAAGCATTCTTGATTGTATGAATTAAAAAATTCATGTTAAATAAAATAAGTCCCCGGAAGGTTCAACTCCCAGATCATCTGATGCATTTAATTTAGATAACAGTAATTGATTGCATAATTGAATGAATGTCCTGGGAAAGAGATGTCCGGTGCTGAGATAAACATTCAATTGCTGAAGTTTCTTTGACCATCGACTCATGGTATTACCCTGTTTATCAAATTCCTCTTGAAGCCACAATGCAGTTATCCCCCTAAGTAAGACTTTATCATGACATGCACTGTCGTTCTGTCAAGCTAGTCCTACCCAGGTTGTCATTGTGTTGTATCGACATATAACGTTATCACACGTCACAGTGTTTCCTGTGTGTGTTTGCTCCCCCAATTAAATTGTGAGCCCATGAGTCAAGGCCCCTCTAATACTATTCATCTTCCTGCTGTGCCAGCAAAATCTTAACCACTTAACAGTTGCCCAGTGAGTGAGGATCAATTTATCAGTACTCTCAGGAATCTATTCTAGAACACAGGGTAATAAAGACTGTATTTTCTGCCCAAATCAAACAAGACTTCATAACTGAGAATTTTCACCTTCCCTTAATCTCTTCAGCTTCCTGATCCATCAGTGACTTGCAAATTGGCAGTTCAGAAGAGAAGGTACTCCAGTTGGAGTCACAATGTCTAGATTTCAGTACTGAACTACAGCAAGGAATTTAAGCCCCTCAGTTTTGTCACCCATTAAATAGGAAACATAAGATTTGCTTCAATAGTTTGAGGATTAGAGAAAATATTTTATAGAATAATACCTAGTGCAGTGCCATGTATGGGTGCAACGAAAGGTAGGTCATTAAACCTGCTTAAATATAGGTGCCAATTTGACATGTACAGTTGGTTTAATTAAAGCCTCACTGGAGACAAGACTGAAATCTTTGCAAGCTTCCAAACCTGCCCCTTGCTTGCCCCATTCAGGAAATGGCACAATTATCCATCTGTTTACACAAGCCAGAATCTAGAATTCTTCTATTACACTTGTCATTCCTTATTTCCCACTTCCATTTCCAAACCGATGCAAACCCACTGCCTCCCAAGTCTTATTATACCCTGCTGTTTTCTGCAACCACAAGATGAGTCTCCACAGCCATGTTCCCAGACTAGTTCACCATCACACCTCCAGGGGAACATCTGTAGTCCTCCACCAGTGGCTCTGCTCTTGCTAACATTATGTCTTTCCCTTAGGAATGCCATCTGATCACATCATTCTCTTGCTGCCTACCACTTTTTACACAACCAATTTTCAGGTCCCTGACTCAGCCAACATGATCCAGTCCGTACTACACAATATCTTTTCCATTAAAAAAATATTTATTTGAAAGGCATAGATAGCTTCAATTTGCTAGTTTGTTTCCAAGCTGACCACAACCAAATCCAGAAGCCAGGAGCTTCATCTGGGTTCCCCATATGGATGGCAAGAGCCAACTTTCACTGCTTTCCCAAGAGTATTAGCAGGGAGGTGTATTGGAAGTGGAGTAGCCAGGAATTGAAATAGTGCCCATTCTGGATGCTAGCATTGCAAGTAGCTTGCTGTGCAGCAGCTGACACCGCCAGCCCAGAACTGGTATCTTCCATCTACTCCTGGTCCACTGCATCCTTCTCCACCTTGCTGTGTGCCCCAGCAGTTGCCCTTCATAGACTGCATCAAGAAGCTCTGTCCCTTAATAATGCTCATTTGATTTGGCTAAGAAAAAAAAATGGGGGATGCAAGGCAGCCAGAGATTAGTCTGGAATTTACTCCCCCACATTTCTGCCTGCTGTGTAAATGCTGGCTGGCGGCATGTCACTATGGAAAGCCAGGCTGGCTGAGGGAGTTTATTTCCTGCTGCCCGTTTCTCTGACATACACTCCTGCAGCCATTTTGCTGTCCAGTATAGGAGCAGTGTTCTAGTCCTGCAGTCCTGGACAGTGCACATCCCTTATTGATTTCCCTCCACCCTCACAGACCATTGCAAAGGGAGTCTGTATGAAGCTGTCCTCACTTGACCTGCTGGAATGCACCCTGCATTTGCAGTAAGAATTGTGACTGGTGCAACTTTTCCTCTGGTCTCTCAACGCTTCAGCTAAGCCACATCTCCTTCTACCTCTGCCTGCAGTAATCTCACTCATATCTCAAATCTCAGCTCAGATATTGCTTCCAGATAGAAGCTTCTTGTAACTCCCAAAGTAGGGCAGGCAACTCTAATCATGCTTTCCTACTCCGTGTAAGCCTCCATAGCACTTGTAATACGATGGCAAATGGACCTTGTAGTTAAAGGATGTTGGTGCTACAACTATGTGAATCCTACCTGTTCGTTCACCACCTCACTGAGTTCCCTAATACAGTGTCTGGGACACGTGGTGCTCAGAAAAACACATGATAAAAGAATGCATGCCTTCAACATGCCAACCCCTGAAAACATGCTGCTTTTGAGGCCTGTGCAAGCTGCCCACTTGTATTTGTTGACTATGTAGGGCCATGGCACAGAAGCTAATGGGCAAAGAGATTGTTTCTTATGATTCTTTACAGTTGTGGTTTTCAAAGCCAAGTGCTTGCAAGTTCTGTTAAGTTACGAGTTTCTTGGCTGCCTCTTTACTTCAAATGACTCTCCCTTTCTTCCTCTCATGAACTTTTCTTACTTTTCTTGCACAATGGTATTCCCCTTTCCATCATCCCTTATTTGGAACCTGGAATTCCACCCACCCGCATATTTTTTGTGGCTAAGTCTTTGTCTGCTTTCAAGTTCCACTCAGAAATCTCCATGCGGAAGCCTATTGTAACCACATCATTTCAAATTGCAGAAGCAACCCTCACCTAATACCCCACATCATGCTATTTTGGGAACTTTTTGCATCACTTATTTACTTACAATGCTGGTGTTTTTTTTCAAGATTTGTTTATTTATTTTAAAGGCAGAGTGATAGAAAAGAGAGAAAGAGATTGAGAGAGGGGAAGAAAGGAGCATGAGAAAGAATGTTAGCTCTTTCATCTTTGGTCCATTGTCCAGATGGATAACACTGGTCAAGGATAAAGCCAGGAATGTGCAAGTCATCTGGGTCTCCCAATAGATGACAAGGACCCAAGCATTTTGGTCATCTTCCACTGCTTCCCAGGCCTGTTAGTATAAAGCAGCATTGGAAATGGGGCAACCAGGCTGGAAACAGCATTCTGATATGAGAATCCCAGCAAGTAGTGGCCTAACCTGCCATGCAGTGTGGTCCCAGCAATGCTTGTTGTTTATCGTCTGTCTTTCCTAGCAAAATCTATGCATCACAAATGCCTGAGTTAGTGCCTGGCATACAGTTGACATTCGAATATGTAGAATGAATGAAATTGACATTCTTTGCTGAGTCTTTGATTGGTTAACTCTTTTTATCCTCAACTATAGTTTTTCCACAATGAAAGGCAGTAAGAGATTAAAGAATTTCCATTCTCCTTCCCCAGCCTATACAAAACTTTCCAGTGCAAAACTTTTAGTCATCTGAAGAAAATGACTTTATTATCATACATGTGTTTATAATTCTTATTGGCTACAAGAGGCATGATTCTAGATTCGTTGACCTGCACTAAGAATTTTGTTATGAATAAAAAGGAAGGTGAATGGCGTCAGAAGTCTAAAAAGGTCTGAGTGAAAAGTCTAATCCCTATTTGCCCAGCAATACATTTCTGTCTCATCTTCAAGTCACTTCAGAAAAATCACATTATGATTTACCGTAAAATCTAAAAAATTCTATATGCATCTATACTTGGACCATTCTATGCTATTTTCCTTATTCACATCCAAAATGATTAGTGAAGATTGTGCAAGGTCCCTGGTGATTCTTTAAACATTAAACTTTCAATAGCATCTTGGAACTCCTGTTGGTTATTGAATACTGGTAATCCACATCCTGTGTGCGTGGCTACACTGCAGTCATCAGAACACTTCAGCTAATAATCTGAAAGAAAATGTCTCTAAGTTGCCTAGCACATGCCCATTCTAGCATTGTTTTTTAACTAGAAGGCAGTACCTCTGAGTTACATGTTGGGAATGTCCCATCTTAATGGCAGCTGTGAAATATCTGAAATGACTTTTACTCAGATGCCATCCTAAAGCCAAAGGAAGGACTAAAGCCTGGTTAGCATTCATGTCTGTTTTCATACCTTCACGACACCCACTGTTCTCTGAGGCTTATACCTCCTTTCTCCTCATGATTATTCATGTGAAAATCTCATTGTTTTTCCTCCTGTAACTACAACATGATGGAAAATTTTATCTGAACTATTTTAAGCATCATTTTTCCTCTCCTTTGCATGTTAATAAAAGCCATTAAGAAGTACAGAGGAGGAGATGGGGGAAAAATTGATTCCAATTCTTTCACATATTTCATCACTAAAGGCAACCACTGTTAATTTTAGTATATGTGTTTTCTCACAGTTTTTGTTGAACATACATTTGTATATACACAACAGTGACTTGAAATATATCAAAAGTGATGAACTAGGGGAAAAAAATCCAACTTATAGAAGTGACATTTATCAAAAACATACCCCAAAGGGGTGGGGGGGAAGGAGAGGAAAGAAAAGCTAGCTTCTGGGGTAAAGGTTAACAACTAGACTGTCATTTAGAGTTGATGATTTGCTTTTCTCTTGCCTACAACTTCAGGGAATTCGTTTATGATCCCAGGCAGCCTTCTTGGCAGGCAGGGGGAGGGGGCAAGTTAGTCCTAATTATAACGTAGTGTTTCACATTCCTACTTAAACAAGTAAGCTTTTTTTTTTCCCCTCTTCCCTAATGGGTCTGGACTCTGGCAGCCACAGCTTGAACCAACTGAGTTGTTCTTTCTCTAAATGGTCTTTTGTGTATGGATAATGACCCCACTCTAGTGAATAGGGTTTCTCTCTCCACGCTGAGGCTAAATGCATCATTGGCAAAAACAAAGAGAAATTGCAGTAAAATGGTACATAATGGCCTCCCAGGGTGGGAGGGTTAGAGGAGGGAAAGATTGGTGGAGGCTGGGCTGTCAGACTTAACACTCACGCCATTGCCTATGGCTTCATGCAAAATAGTACCCTTTTGGTGTGACTGTGTACTGGCCGGAGATTGAAAACATAGGCTGTCACTGAATCCAGGAGTGCCCATGTCTTCAGAATGGAAATACAGCTGTGCACCTGCCTCTAGGTCACTGGGGCACAGCCTGGCTGAGGACATGCTCAGAAACGGAAAATTCTGCTTTGTCAGGCCCAGGTTTGAAAAAACCTTTGGTCGTCCTTGGTCCTTGCTACAATTCTATTGCGACATCTTAATTCCCGCATGGCCTTGGTCCAGGAGGACAGCCTAGGCAAAGCAAATGAATGCAAGCTCTCTCGGAAAACCATGTTCTGACAACACATTGTGAACTGAGATTTAGGATTATTGAAAGAAATGTTTTCTTCCATAATAATAATAGGTAGTGATGGTGTCAAAGTTCATGAAACTGGAGTCAGCCTTGTGACACACAGCAAGTTCAATTGCTACCTTGTCCCTGCTGCTGCACTTTAGATCTAGCTTCCTGCTAAAGTTACTTGGGAAAGCAGCAGAAGTTAGCTTAAGTGCTTGGGTCTAATGTGCTGGGGAAAACAGCAGAAGTTAGCTTATGTGCTCGGGGCCCTTGCCCACCACATGACAGACCTAGACTGAATTCCCAGCTCCTGGCTTCATCCCAGCCCTGACCTGGCTGTTACAGCCATTTGGAGATCTAGCAGAAGGAAGATCTCTCTGTCTTTCTGCTTCTCGTTTCTATAATTCTGCCTTCCAGAGAAATAAATGAACCTTGTGTTCAGTAACTCTACCTGGTACTAAGAGTCTATAATTACAGCAATTTCTGTTAAAAATAGCTCATAAAACTTGAGGCAGATGTTTGACCCAACTGTCTAACATTTCAAAATAATTAAGGAGCTATTTATGTACTTGTGTAGCCCACATGTCTTCATGATCTCAGAGTAACTCATAATAAGGCCATTCTAAAGTCTGGCGATCAAGTGTGACAGTGAAACCTCACTACCTGGGCTAGCTCACTACCTTGTCTCAATTCCCTCTGTTTATTCTTCTGTGTGTATATCTGAAACATACAAAGTCATCGTAAATTACTGGACATCATAGAAGCTCTAGTCATCATGAGCTATAACATACCCTCCCCTCCTGAACTGAATCCCCTCCACTGCACCTTATTTAACTTGGCTCTTACTTAATCCAGTCAATCAATTTCTTGTACTTTATCCCTCGGGTATTTTAATAGTTTCATTTAATGAGATAATAGCCCATTGTGGGTTAATAAAGGGCAGTTAGGGATGCTGGGGTACAGCTCTTTGAAGGTACTTCCCCAGGTGATTTATTTGCTCCTTGCTCTGGATGCCTCAGCTTCAAAGAGGGATATAATGACATCCACCTCGGTCACTCAAACTAGGAAAGGCGTTAATGTGGCATATGGTCGCATTTGTGTGTATCTCAGTGGTTGTAAGTATAGCCTATGCATGAGCAAGATGGCGAGAGTTGCCTGACACACCAATAGAAAGAAGATGAAGGATTGTTCTCTACTGAGGACTAACTTTGTGAGAAGAGACTGTATATTAATTGAACGTGGTATTTTGTAATTGTTGTTTTATTGTAGGGATCCTGAGTAGGTCTTAAGAGTTTAGCAGTTTTATAAAATGTTACTCATTTTAAAAATCAAACAAAAATGTAATTTGGAGAAAACCCGTAGACCAAAGAAAAATGAAGTTTGGAGAGAATTCATGAGATCAAACTTGTTCTCTGTGAAAGTGAAGTGCAGCTATTCAAATCTGCTTCTAGTCTTTCCAGACAGTTTTCAAAATAAGTACATTGTTGTGCACTTGTTTGGGATGTGGAGGAAAATTGTCCAAGGGAAATACTGACCAGTCTACAAACCTTGACTTTCTCTATAAAATAAGTACCCTGCTCAACCGAGCTGAAAATTTAGATGTGATCTGATTTCCAAGACCCCAGTGAGGCTCTGGGAAGTGATTAAGATATTTAAGACTGATAGGTTTTTAGAGTAACTAAGGCTCTTTGTTGGTGTGTAGATGTGTCATTCTGAGCTGACCCATTTGCTTGTGACTTGAATCAATGGTAGACAGACTTGAAAAGCATCAAAGATGAGGAACAGAACAATTACAATTAGATCATCCATAGTGAAATAACAGCATTCTACAACACTTTCATGTGGGATTCATTTATTCATAAATTCACAAATCTTTATTAAGAATCTCTTATTTGCTAGAGATGGTGTTAGGGCCCAGAGATCTAGAGAATAAATAGAAAGCAGCTACTACCCTCAGGAGGCCATATTCCATTAAGAAAGGGAATTATAAGAATATCACTGTGGGTAACAAAATGTGGCTCTCATATATTTAATTCAAGTGAGTTACTTCCACTGTTCTATGAGAATTTTTTTTTAATTTTTAAAAGATTTGTTTATTTATATTGGAAAAGAAGACTTACAGAAAGGGGAAGAAACAGAGAAAATGACCTTCTGTCTGCTGGTTCACTTCCCAAGTGGCTGCAACAGCTAAAACTGAACCAAACTAAAGCCAGGGGCCAGGAGCTTCTTCCAGGTCTCCCACATGAATGCAGTGTCCCATGGCGTTGGGCCATCTTCTACTGTTTTCTTAGGCCACAGGCAGGGAATTGGAAGAGAAGTGGAGCAGGAACAGGCACCCGTATGGGATCCCAGCAGATGTGAGGGGAGGATTT
This sequence comes from Ochotona curzoniae, assembly GCF_017591425.1. Classification (NCBI taxonomy): domain Eukaryota; kingdom Metazoa; phylum Chordata; class Mammalia; order Lagomorpha; family Ochotonidae; genus Ochotona; species Ochotona curzoniae. The sequence goes on along the minus strand of NW_024467119.1, from coordinate 24,493,564 downwards.
AGCCATTGAGCTGTCATGCTTAGGCCCTGTTCTATATAGTTTATGTGCACTAGCCCGTTTAGTCTCATCACAGTTCTGTGAATTAAGACACAGAGGAACTTATCCTTGTACAAAGTCATATAGCAGTAGATCATGGAGTCAGGATTCAAATTCAGACCCCATGCTTTTCAACATGACCTCTGATACTACGTTTTGAAAGGGGGCTATAAAAGAGTGATCACCACTTGCTAAAGAGGGATCACGGTTAGATTTTTGTTTTCTGTCTCCCGTATATTAATGTTGTCAGAAATTTGGTACGTTTCTGTTCATATTGCTGCCTTTTAAAAATACATATCCACTGAGAAGTGAAAATGCATTGCAATTTGCATCTCTACTCATGAATAAATGGTGGACTCCTAAAAAATTGTTAAATATATCTTGACAATAGGATGTTGTACTTTCTACCATTGTCTGCACCTGCAATATCATGATACACTTAAATAGAAGAATGGTGAACTTGTGACTATTGTTGAAGAGCTAGACTGTTGTAAGATAGGGGAAATCAGTGGGGAAGTGGGGGAATGGAGAGGGTGGAAGGGGAAATACCTGAGCCTGTGGAAAATATCATTAAATGATATTCTATATCATGAAAACTTTAAAATATTTCTTAAATCACAGAGCGGTAATTATATCACACAGTTCTATCAAAAATACAACTATGCATTACAACAGTATCAAAAATATTGTGGAAAATACAATGCTACATTTGATACAATATTTAATACAATAATATCAAATATTATTAAGCAACAACAGGAAGTTTACAAAACTCATTGATTAAGGATGACTCTAGAAATAATATTTGGATGACTTTTCAAAAATCAAAGAAGTAAGCCTTTATTCATATACAGCCTATAAGAGGGATCTGTAAAAATGCATAAAAATGTATATCTTGAAATATTATGTATGGATTTTTAAAACTTTGTACCAAAATAAACTTTAAAATTTTTCTTTTTTAAAAAAGATATAATCATTTATTCTAAAGGCAGAGTTACAGAAACAGGGAGAGAGAGATAACCTCCATCCTCTGGTTCATTCCCCTAATGGCCAAAGTGATCAGAGCTAGGTCAGCTAGGGGCTGCACCTGGGCTAACCACATGGGTCCAGCATCCCAGAGATTTGGGCCATCTTCCACTGCCCTCCTAGGTTCATTGGCAGGCAGCTGGAATTGGAATGCTGTAACCACTGGCAGTGACTTAACATGTTATGCCACAGCACCAGACCCCCAAAATAAATGTTTACTTCTATTTTCTGTAAACAATTCAGACTTCTCTTATATATCATGATGGTAAGAACTTATTTTTAAGAATATTATTTATGAAAGTTCAGGTTGAAATAATTGAAATCTCAGGTACCAATAGCAACATTTATAAGTTTTCCAACCTCTTGTTGTTACTTAACCTTAATTTCGTATCAGAATTGTAAGTGCATTCATAATTTTGCTAATTTCCACCAATATTCATGAAGGAGTCAGTTAGAATAATGTCACTTTTGTAGTAATTCTATTAAAACAATGGAAATGGGGGAGGGGTTAGCATCATAATTAGAGCCAAGGTGTCTGTATAAATATTAAATATGGTGAAACCAGGAGCACACTACATTCCATGAGAACACGTGGAACTCTCATTAGGACAATGAGAACATTGGTGGGGAAAAGGTGCTTTAGACTTGGAAATTGCAGCTGACTTCTATACCAGAAACCAATTTTTATACTCAAAACCCAAGCTGATCTAAACAAATTATACTGCATGCCAAATAATGATTTAAAAAATAATATAAAATAAAGCCTTCCTGTCATTACTTCATTGCATTTTTGCTTCTGTTATTCTTATAGATAAAATGCTGACATGCTAAGGGAGCAGTGCACTGAATCGGGCCCAGGTGGGTCACAGGTGTCATCTGACCCTGCCCCCATCATATGCTGGCATTATTTAAAGGAGGAAAATTCAGTAGCAAAGGAACTTAACAGCCTGGCTAGACAAAAGCAAAGTAAAATCGCATCTCCAAGGAATCATAAGAAGACTCTGGTCTACATGACTCAAATTCAATGGATCTCTTTCTACTATCAGCCTGACTCACAGGCAATAAAAGGACCCTGTAGACTCACAGGCAATAAACGGACCCTGCCGAGGCCAGACAGGAGCCTCAACAAGGATTCCTGGACTGGCAATGGTTTCCTGGACTGGCAATGGTTCCCACTTCAGGGGAGAGTTCTTTCTGGGCAGAGTGTCAACATCACATAATCACCTGCTCTCAGGGACACAGTAGCCAGATACAAGAGCGCCATGGCTTTTTCAGGAGCTTGCTTTTCGAGTAAAGCAATTGCATGCTTTCAGATTCTGATGTTGCTTGACTGGCTAGGAGCTGGACAAACTGTCCTCTATTTCCCTAGCCTCAAGGTTGTTTAGTTGATATCAACTCAGCCTAAACCTATATCTAAACTTGTATATGAATCATTAACTTGTATTTACAAAACCATTTACTGCTGTTGAGAAATGAAATTGGAGTTCCCTGGATAGATAGGAGCATTGAGTTCTCCCTGTTTGCCTGACAGGGTGAACTGGAAAGGGGAAGGGTGGGAGAAAGCGTAGGTGTGCTAATAAAAGTTGGCAAGCTATACCCCCTGGACCGAATCTATAACCCAATGCCTACTTTTGTATGGTACATGAGTTAAGAATGAGTTTTATGCTTTCATATGGCTAGAAAAAAAATATATTGAAAAAATACCCCTAAAGTTCCTCCAAATAAAAATAATATTGTGGGACACACATAATTACAAAGTCTTATTGGAACACTGCCACACTTACTGCTTTTTATGGCTGCTTTTTGTACTATAATAGAGTTGAATAGTATTGAAAAATACCTACATATACTACAATATTTACTATCTGCCTGTTAATAGAAATTTTTTTTACTCTTAATGTGGGGTGTGACAATTTATTTTTAAAGAGTTATTAATTTGAATGAAAGAGATAGAGAGAGGCAGGGAGAGAGAGGTAGGGTCAGAGAAAGAGAGAGAGAGATCTTGCATGTATGTGCTGGTTCTCTCCCCAAATGACTGCAACAACAGGACTGAGCAAGTTGAGATCCAGGAACCAGAAAACCCATTGAGGTTTCCCACATGAATAATGGGATCAAGTACTTGGACCATCCTCTGCCAACCTCCCAGGAGCTGGATTGGAACCAGGGCTGCTGAGACTTGAACTAGAACTCTGAGATGCTGGCATTGCATGCAATAGCTTAACCTAATATGCTACAACACTAGGCCTGAAAATGACAAATTTTGTGACTCAGCTATCCAAGAGCAAACTTAACTGTCCAAGGGATAACCTAGTCATTTAAAATCTAGATATTTTTTGCATTTTTATTGTTATTTTCCATCATGTGGTTTTGTGGATATAGGGATATCCCCCTCCGTCTCCCTTACCTCCCTCTATCTTCTCCTCCTCCCACCCTTTACCCTCACATTGTTAAAATAGTATAGTCCTTCAACATAGTTACAAGTCCAACTTTCTGCCATTTAAGTGTATCACGGCATTGTAAATCTAGGCAATAGTGGAAAATCTAATATCCTATTGTCAAGGTATATTTAAAATTTTTATTGGGAGTCCTCATTTTATTCGAGAGTAGAGATGCATGCTGACTGAGTATAATGGTCTCTAGTTGGGACCATTTGGTTGCAAATTTTAGGGTTTCATTCTTTTTAATGGCTGAGTAGTATTCCACGGAGTGGATGTTCCACAGTTTCTTTATCCATTCTGCTTTTCATGGGAATCTGGGGTGTTTCCATGTCTTTGCTTTTGTGGTTTGTGCTGCTATATATGGAGGGGTTGCAGATCACCTTCTCATATGCAAATTTCACTTCCTTTAGATATATTCCCAGGATAGTTGAGTCATATGGTGGATAAAATTTTCACTTGCCGTAGCACTCTACATACTGACTTCCATAGTCACTGCACTAGTCTACACTCCCAATGGAGTAGGGTGCCTTTTTCCCTACGCACATGCCAGCAGGTGCTGTAAGATTTCAAAATTCAGGCCGATTTCTCACTGGAATTAGGTTGAACCTCAATTTGCTTTTCATTTATATTTTCCTGACAACTAAGGAACCTGAGCATTTTTTTGATGTCTATTACCATTTGAATTTGTTCTTTTCAAAACTGCCTGCTCATTTGCTTTGGCTTTTGCTATCACTGAGTTTCTGAAGCTGTTTGTAAATCCTAGCTATTAGTTCCCTATCTGTTCAGTAATGTGAAAAGATCTCCCATTCTGTTGTTTGCTTCTTCATTTTGTTGGCAGTTGCCTTTGCTGTATAGAAGCTTCTTGGTTTGATGTAGTCCCATTTGCTTATTTTGGCTAGACTGCCTGTACTTTTGGTGACTTTTCTAAGAAGTCTTTCCCAATGCCTATATATTGTGTTTTCCTCTGGTTGCAGGTTTAGATCCTTGATCTGTACAGAAAGAACTTCTAAAGTACAGTGCAAAGGCTGGTGCCGTGGCATTGAGCACAGGTTGTTGTCCCAAATGCTGCAATTCTGATTCAGCTCCCTGCTAATACTCCTGAAAAACCAGTGAAAAATGGCCCCAAGGCTTCTGTCTCCTGGCTTTGGGCTGGCCGAGCCTGGCTGTTGCAGTCATTTGGGGAGTGAACCAGTAGATAGAAGACCTCTCTCCCTTTCTCTCTCTCTCTCACTTTGTGACTTGTCCTTTCAGATATTATGAATAAGTCCTACTCTTAGAAGCAGATGGCAAAAGGATAGGATTTCTACCCAGTTGACATAAGTGTTCATTCTTGTGTTACAGATGAAAAGATTGACTTGATGGAGTTATAGGGAATTGGTGACCTAAGTTATGGGAAAACACCTAACAGTGTCTGGCAAGTGGTGGTTGCCTATAAATGTCAGTTTATTTCCTTCCTCTTTTTCTTCAAATTGAATTTTATATTTTCCAAAATGTACTTGGCACCATAAAGAAATTTTGGAAGAGCTGAGCAGCAGTTGATAGAATGATTATCCAGAGGTGCTGGGGAGTGGGTATATATAGACAGAAATGTGGAGGAGAACATTGGCTCACCACATGTATTTTCCATGTTGTTTTGATCTTAATAATTTGAAAATCTGTAATGAGGTTTACTTTGCTATCTCTAAGTTTCTGAGTACTCCTTATAGATAATCTTGTCTGGTTGCTGATAGTGATTCTCCTCAATGCAATTTTATTCTCTTCTGTTTTCTCTCCTTTTGATTTAATTTATTCCTTGATTTAAAAGCTTAACAGTTTCTAGCATCTTGGCTTATACCAGTGGTTCCCACGTGTACTACTGATATTTCAGCCAATACTTCATTGTTATAACCAAAACTTAGCTTTGGAGTGTGTTGGCATCTGGTGTCCAAAGATGCATATAGATAAATCCAAACACATGTATTCCATGGTAGATACCAGACTGAACATTTACCAGTGCCAGATAAAATTAATGCATAACATTTAGAAGGTGTAAAAATTTTCTTTCTACACTTACCAAAATATTTTAGTGGCTTGTCAGTGTACAAAGAAACATGTCTATGCTTCTGTACAGACTGCACAAGATCCCCTGTGACTAGAGCCTGTTTTTGTCTCTCAGCTTGCCTCCAGATGCCTGCCCCTTTCCTGCCAATATCATCAAACTATTGCAGGTCCCAGCATTCCATGTTGTTTCTCACTGAAGCATCTAGTAGATGCTTAGAAAATATAAATTGATGAATGACCTGTAAGCTTGAATAGCCAACAAACTGCCTGCTAAAGATTTAATTTTCCAGATTGGTGTTCTCGTGAGTGAGAAACTAAATAACCTAAATTATTTAATATCTTTTCAACCCCTTTCTCTTAATGATTACTTGTAATTTTCTAAGTTATTAAACTGGCTTTTGTGGATGAGTCTCTCATAAGTATAGTTAATGTAGATCAAACTACCCATAAGTAAATAATGAAAACACTGAGCCTATGGCTTCAAGCATACACTGCAGAAGGAAGCACAAAACTTGACTCTCCTCCACCTACATCACCTAGCCGGAGTTTCTGACTCTGTACCTTGCCATTCCAGATAGCAGTAAGCTGACCCAAGCTCTTCCATTCTCTTTCTGAAGAGCTTACACATTAGATCCTGTGAGTTCAGATCTTACTCAGGGCTCTTTATTAATAGGCTCAATGTATTTTTTTCTGAACTATGTCACCCAGTAAAACTTTCTGTGCCACAATTTGGTCTCTTCAAGACACAGCATGTGTTCATGTGTAATTTCAAGTCTTCAACCATATTCTTCCCATAAAGAAGGCTTCCCAGATTTGTTGTGTTATTGAAGTACTTTGTGTTATTTGTGCCAATTAAAATTCTATTTATCATTAAAGCCTACTTGAAAAACCATCTCTTTCCTATCCTCTGTCTTGCCAGCTGCTGTTTATGTCCAAACATCTAATGACTTACCTGTATGTGCCCTTGCCACTTGCCAGGTAGTTTTATCTCTTAGGCTTTTGCTTCTCCAACAGAGGGAATTTTCTTTTGAGAACCAGGTTCCATTTCCTACTTCTTTATTCAGTGACCACCACAGAAGCTTCCTGACTTGAATAGGTGTTCTTAAGATGACTAACTTAGGCCATGTTGCCTGTATAACCATATCCCACAGTCTGGGCAATTTACAAAAAACAGACCCTGATTTCTCACCACTCTGAAGCTGAGAAGTTCAAGGTTAAGGCACTTCCTGGTCTGATTTCTGCTTCCAAGATGGTGCTTTGAACCCTGTCTTTACTTGGTGGAAGACAGAAAGGCAAAAAGAGACGAACTGCCTCCATCAAGTCCTTTTATGTGGGTCTCTGATCCCACTCACCCAGAGTGGTGGCGGGGTGCCCTCAGGGTCAACACACTATGGGAAGGCCCTGTTTCTTGCCTTTTAGCAAGACCGGAATTTTAGCAGGGCACTTTCAAACTATAAGAGAAATTAATCAATTGAATTGAATCTCTAGAAAACATTTTCAAATTTGGAGAACAAAAATGAATAGAATGAATTCATAATATTGGTCGTGATATTCATGTGTGTTACCGAACAACATGCTAGCAAGTATTTGTTGCTAGCCTTCTTACTAATGAGCAGATACTTTTAAATCACAGAACTAGTATGTGACAAGCTGCAGTTTTCAAACACATCCTCTTGATATCAAGGCTTCTTTAAAAACTATTTCCACTCAATATTTTACAGTTATAACAACCTGTGGGACTGAAGAGTGTAGAATAATAATATGCACTTAGTAGGTGATTTGATGAAAAAATGGTTTTGCCTACAATGTATCGTAACTGTCTTTCTTTTAAAATAAGCTTTACATTATACAGGGAACAGCTTCTCTTCATCAAATAAAATATGGAAATAGAGGGGACTTGTTAGGGGAGTAATTTCAGTAGCTTGGGGGAAATGCAAGCTTGCCCAGCTGAATTAGCTATCAAAGAAACCTTGAGTTCAGCACAACTTCGTGGTCCCAGACATTTTTGGAGAACCAGAATATTCTCTACTACATGGAGAAAGGTCTTTACAGTCTCCATTTTTAAAAAATTCTTTTATCCTTTGATGTAACTTTAGAAGACAAAATAAGATCATAGTACATGCTTAATTTCTAGTGCTTCACAAGGGTGGGTATTTAACCTAGAAGTGAAGAAATGTGTTAGGATGGATGCATCACACACTGGAGTTCCTGGATTCAATTCCTGTGGCCTTGGTTAATGGTTCATGTAGACTCCGATGGGCAGTAATAATGGCTTAAATAATCGGGCTGCGGCCACCCATGCGCTATATGTACGTGTGTGTGTGTGTGTGTGTGTGTGTGTGTGTCTTTCTCTTTGTCTCTGTGCCTCTGAATTGAAGGGAAAACAAATAACAATACTTTCCAAAATGAAATTGAGGCCTAATATGCCAAGAGGCCATATGACAAAAAGCAATATTTTCAGTCATTTTCTGTCATTGCAACAAAGTACCTGAGACTGTGGATAATTTATGCAGGAAAGACAAATTCGTACCTCATGATTCCAGAGACAGAGGAATCTGGATGGCACGTGACAAAGGACATCCCCTGTTGAGACAGAGCAGATGTCCTAACGTGGAACTCTATGGGGTACCATGGGGATCCACCTGTATGGCTACAGGTAGCCCCACCTCCAAAAACCCATGGACATGGCAAGCAAAGCTGGCATCTGCTTGGCTTTTGGTGTGTGCCTGGGAGGCTTCAACACATGGCAAAAAGTAAGGACAAATAGGCACATGTGAAGCAGGAGGAACAGCCTCACCTGGTTAGAAGCCTACTTGTTCAGAGCTGAAACTCACCCTGCCAACCTGGGCCCACCTGGAGAAAGTTGTTCATTCCCAGTGAACTTCAGTAATACTTGCTTTTGAGAGAACATACCAGATCCAACCAACCGTCTTCCAGTTCTTTGTACCACCCAGTTCCTTTTTCCACCTGCAAACCTCAACCATATTCCGCATCCTTCTTGGTGCCTAGGCCCCGACCTATCCTGGAAATGAGGTGGCTATTGCCTTTCTTTCCGCCCCCTCCCCCGCTCTCTCTTTCTTCTCTTGTTGAACCCTTTCATACATCTCTGTCTTTTGCAGAATGGGGGACCCATGCTGGGCAGGGTACATGCTGGGTGGAAGGCAGACAGGCAGGGATGCTACCCTTCTCGCTGTGGGACAGCTCCCCAGAGAGGAGTCGCAAGCCTTCTCTGTGAGAGGAGTACAGACAAGCACACTTTATTGGAATTGCCTTCATTTCCAGATATCCCCGCTTTTTCTCCTGCTGTGAAATCTGGAAACCCCATGTTCATGCTCTTGCTGACACATACAAAGGCTGTGTAAGAGGAAGAGAAAGGATGAGGGGGAGGGAAGGTGCTTTCTGAGGGGGTTGAAGCTTTCCTTACATGGAAAAACCATTTCCCTTTGCTCTCACCCCAGGCTTGTTTTAATTGTAAGCTATTAATTTGAAATAGCTAATCAGTGGCCAGAGGCATACATGAGCTGCCAGGATGGCGAACTCTCTGCCCTTTTCTAATCAACCCCAAAGTGATAATGATTTATGTGTATCATGTGCACTCAGTCGGAAAAGCCCAGGCATTTGGCCACAAGATGATGAGTGCAGATTATTCAGAACTTTCTAATTCATACTGCTGTTGTAGGGAGGAGGGGAGAGAATCTTGTTTTCACAATTGAACAAGAGGGTGAGTATACACTTGGCAAACAAAACAAAGCAAAACAAAACACATGCATGGTTGGAAGAGATTTTGCAAAGCTTCTTTCACCAATTTATTTGGACAAGTATCATTTTGTTTTGAATGTTCATCGTTCTCAATAGAATATGAAATAATAGAAATGGCCTTAGGAGCTCCTGAAGAGAAGTAAGGTTTACATAGCATGAACTCTCATTGCTGCTCCAATACCAAATATTTACTGGAAAGCAGGATGGGTTTCTTCCTTTAATGACAATTATTTGGTTTTTCTTAATGAAGCAAGAATTAACTGTTAGTCGTATCGCTTAACCCACTGCTGCGTTGTATCTATCTTTATTAAGGAAATCACGTATGTACTTGGCAGGTCACAGCAACCTACACATTTGAGGGAATTGGTAAGGAAGAAGACTCTTGATTCTAATTGAAATGACAGCAGGAATTTGAGCAGAATGCAGAAGTCGCCTTGAAGTGTTACTCCTATCCCAGTTAGAGTTTGGTCCCGTCTTCTGCTGGGCTGGCCCATCAGATGTTTATGATCTTGCAGATGTCTTGACCTCCTGCTTTGATCTCTTTCTCTGGAGATTCCATTTCCATCACAGAGTGTGCCTTCAAGCAAAAACACAACTCCAGCATCATCAAGTGCCAAATTCAGCAGAGCAGCTTCCTTCACAACTCTGCCGTACACATCAACTGTGGTGCTGACCCAATTGAGACGGTGAAGTGCTATGGAAACAGTAAAGTCCCAGGGGACGTGGTTTTAAAAAGACCAGCTTACATTGACTTCAAGTTGGCTCATCTTTTCTACAGAAGGCCTTTCTGAATTGCAGGTGTATCCAATATCATAATTGAAATATACTCACCACTCATATAAGTAAATTCCTAAGAAAAAATGTTTTTTTAAAAAAATTCGTTAATTTTTATTTGGAAAACAGATTTTACAGTGAGAGAAGAAGAGATAGAAAGTCAGAGAGTCAGACAGAGAGAGAGAGATCGCACTCTTTTACCCACTTGTTCACTCCCCAAATGGCCACAATGGCCAGAGCTGAGCTGATCCGAAGCCAAGAGTCAAGAGCATCTTTCTGGTACCCCACATAGATACAGGGTCCCACGAACTTGGGCAATCCTCTTCTGTTTTCCCAGGCCCTAAGCAGAAAGCTTGATTGTTAAGTGAAGCAGTCAGGAGCCAGCATCGATATGTATGCTGGCAATAGGAGGCAGAGGATTAGCTTTCTATGCCAATGAACTGGCCCCAGAAATATTTTTATTATTTGGTCCAAAATAAGATAAAGGATAAGGAGACATGAGAAAGAAGGATGGTGCAAAGCAGGAGAAGTAAATGAAGATGAGTTTCTCAAGTGGAAATTGTACTGGATATGTTACTTTATGGTGGTATTGTCTTACTTTAATGCCTGTCTGCTGGAGATCTCAAAAACATACAGCCACATCTAGCCTGCAGGTGTACTTTCTAGATCTATGTATTTTTAATTTGAATTAGGAGAAATTTTATACAAGCTGGAAATTCCTCAGAGGATATATAAAGTTGGATCCATGCCAAATCTCTATTATTTATGGATCTTAGATTCTAAATTTTATAATTAGCAAAATATACCTTTCTCTGATCATGAGAATTCTTCGCTTTTAAAGCAGATTCCTGAATCATTATTTTACTAGGGTGAATTTTTTTTTTGCCCTTTTCTAGATTCTTTTTCCTATGCTAATATTTTGATGAGGAAAGCAACCCTGCGTTGCCTAGTATGGGTAGGAACCTGCTTGTCTTCAGGTTTGTTCTTGTTGTGGAATTTGTTTACCACTCAGAATTAGAATTATAGAAAATAAGAATACTGAATTAACTTGTTCTGTTGCATGGCACTGAGCTTGCACTGAACAACAAGGTTACTGGCTTATAAAGTGAGTCAGACCTCAGATCCGGTCCTTGCCCAGTACTGTTTAGGTGGTTATATGTTGGGCAATGACGTGATGAAGTGCTCTGTGCAGAACACCCACACACTTGGGGAAGAAGGAGCCATAACTCAGCTGCCTACAGCCAATTCTGAATCAATCTCCATGAGTGATGTTAAAGAGACTTGGCCTATTTCTTAAAGATGCCCCATAGTTCTGATCCAAGATTTCTCTTTTCCTATTGCCACAGTCACCATCCAACTGAGATGATTTCATCTTCATGTGCCTGTTACCTATCAATATGGATGTCACAGTACAATTCCCCCATGGGAGACAGCTTCTGTGGATGAACGAGGCACTTGTTCTGGGTTGTCACCTACTTTAGAAACCCCTTGGGTTTTACAAATGCTCCAAATTCACAGCGAGTTTTGGGTGGGTGGGGTGTGGGTGTGTGGGAGACTGTCAGTCAAACATAGAGCTCAATGTGCCTGTGCCTCTTGATATTGGAACAAGATTCCTTTTTCTGCCTTTGCAGTCAAGGCAGAAATGGAGTGGAACAACTTAATTAAAATACTGGCAGCTTTTACTTCCCAGCCACTGATAGTTTCCAATCAGTGCTTCTCTGGAACATTCTTTGTGCTTGTGAAGTGAATCTGGAGCCAACAGAAACATTGTGCAGAAAAATAAAAATCATTACTTTCGAGCCCTTTTAAACTTCTCTCTCACCATTTTGGTGGACTGCTCAGAAATGCATTTCCCTCCCTGTGCTGTCATGGGAAGTGTGTAGGAACCATCACCTATCATAAGCAAATGTCTAGAAAATAGCTTTATTAGCAAGGATCAGCTTGTCTTTATCTGTGCGTAACCAATTGAATTGTCTGCCCATCAGTGTCAGCTGATGCTTGAGGAATAAATAACAACAAACTTCCGGCTAGGATTGTTCAAATATTTTTGGGTCTTGCTCATCCTAAAAATAGAAATGTAGCGGAAAAGACATATTTGTACCTTAGCTCCTTTGCTCTGTCAGAAATAGTTAGAAGAAATATTTTTAGACTAAAATAATATTTGACTATATAAGGATGGAGAATGTGATCATGGAACATTCATCTTCCAGAAGGGGCAACCTGGTGGCCCCCAGGTCACATGCTACCTGCGAACACCCCACATGCTTTCTGTGGCCCTTATGTGTCATTATTCATTAAATTGGGAAGCATTCTTTGCAAATTGGCATTTCTCACAATAACATGCACCTGGGATTTTTTTTTCTAATCTGCCGGAACTGAGACTTTATTATCCTTAAATGTGAGCCTAGTAATAAATGCCTCCATTAAATGATACATGCGAGACAGGCATGATGGCTCAGTGGCTAGATCTTCATCTTGCAAGTGCCGCCGGGATCCCCTATGGGCACAGGTTTGTGTCCTGGCAATTCCACTTGCCATCCAGCTCCTGCTTATGGCTTGGGAAAACAATATAGATTCGCTCAAAACGTTGAGACCCTGTACCTGCACAGGAGACCTGTAAAAAGCTCCTGGCTCCTGACTTCAGATTGGCTCAACTCCAGCCTTTGAGGCCACTTGGGGAGCAAGCCAGCAGATGAAAGATCTTTCTCTCTGTCACTTCTTCTTTCTGTAACTCTGCCTTTCCAGCAAAAGTAAATAAAATCCTTTTTTTTAAAAATGGCACATACACTCCTTCAGATGTGAGGAAGGACTCTCTCATGTTATGTATCAGTCCTGTGGCTACTCCTGCAGTTGGGACAATGAGGGTGTAAACCCCCTGCTTGCCCTGCTGTCGATAAGCAGGCACACTCCATTTGCCACAATTATTCTCCTTCCCTCATACAAATCCCCAAATAACTTCCAACTGTAGGCTTACCAAAGACATTTGATTTTTCTAATCCTTGATTTTGACCAAGAGCTTTTGGATGACATTATTTTTTGAAGATTTATTTATTTTTATTGGAAAGGTAGATTTACAGAGAGGAGAGACAAAGACAACAATCTTTCATCTACTGGTTCACTCCTGCTAGTGCAGGGTTCCAAGGCTTTGGGCCATCCCCTACTGTCTTCCCAGGTCATAAGCAGGGAGCTAGAAGAGAAGTGGAGCAGCTGGGACATGAACCGGTGCCCATAAGGGATCCTGACGTTTGCAAGGCAGGAGTTTTAGCCACCAAGCCATTGTGCTGGGTCTGATGATATCATTTTATCTGCAACTGTGAGAGTAGAACTGTTAAATGCCCTTTTGAGTTCCTTAAGTGACTTCCTTTTTAAAGAGACATGTCATCATGCAATGGGAACCTATCCTGGTCTCAGACATCTAGCTTACCCTGCCCTGTAGGATCATCAACATCACACCATCAGGTAAGTCACAGAATCATCCAAGACTCTGCAATTCTCAAGCCGTAGCATGGAATCTACTCTGGGTTTGCCTGACTCTAACGCAAGACTCCTCACTAAACCTCCCAGGGACTTCGGAGGACACTAGGCAAAATCTTACTCCTCGGACTACAGCCTTCTCGAGATTGAGGAATTGGGTACAGAAGTGTATGAAAGAGGGGGGGAAATGTGAATTTCCTCCCCTCAATTGCTACATCATCATTTGCTTCTTAGAAATACAGCAACACGACTTGTTTTTGGTTTTTGAAATGTCTAGAGACTAACCATCAGTCAGGTTTGATGGATGACTCCTTTTGCTACCAGGTTAGCATCCTCATGGCTTTTGTTCTTTCTTTGGCTGTGCGTTTTCCTTTCAATTGCTGAATAGTTATATGAAGCTAAGTAAAAATGGTTTAGTGGAAATCATACATATATAATGGCCTTTGATTTCCCCCTAGGCTTTGAAAAATCTTAATTATCTACCTGTAGGCTTGGAAATTCTTTGTCAAGTCTATCTTCATTTACTGGAGAGTCTCTAGTGTATAACTTTTACAAGAATTTCTTCAGATATGGAAACTGCTCTAGCCCTCTTGTTGAGGATGGTCAGTGGAGTTATACAATTGACTTCAAACTTCCTGTAATGAGGATGCCTGAATCAAAAGGTGCTCTGGGTCTACTTAGTGAGAAAAGCCAAGAAAGCAGGGATAAAGTAAGCCACAAAGAGCCAGGAGCCGGGGGGAAAGATTGACTAGTTGAGCTGATTCTACAGGTGGAATGAGGCCGTTCCTTCTACCCTCTGTTCCTCCGACTTCCTGCTTGGCTCCACACACTGATACAACCTTTCTCTTAACACCATTCGTAAATCCTTCCGTCCACTCTGTTACCCATTCAAACCTGCTCTGGGTTCCTGCACAGAATGACACATCTCAGTCTATCTCCTTGCCCAGCTTTTTTTTCTGACACTTCATCCTTATCTCTACCTCATTATGTTAAATATTTGTTTGGTTTTTATTTTTTCTCTCTCACACTTAAATCTGATCTCCACAGTTCACTGCTAGGCTTCCAGCACATTGTACCTAACATATAGTAGAAGTTCAAGAAAGATGTTGCTGAATTCCTACTAACACCTTAGAATCTAAAAAGGAGTAAAACATGACCCTTACTTTTAAGATGTTTCTAGAATCTTTGGAAAAATATACATAAGCATAAATACAGTCCATATGGTGAGAACTTGTGCTTGTGACATCACCAAAAGAGATGTAACAAATCAGTTTTTGGACTCCAGGGGTAGGAAGGTCAAATGCAGACATCCTCTTGACTGGGCCATGCAGTAAGCAGGTACTCTGTCAGTCATTATTCTGTGTGTGTATTTATGAGACTGTTTTTGGATGGAATTAACATTAGATCATTAAGCTAAGCCAAACGGAGGGTGAACCTCCTTGTTGATGCCCTGAGTTGAACAGCAAAACTGATCTTCCTGGAATGAGAGGAACCCTTCCTGTCTGATAGCCTTGAACCAGAGGCACTGGTCTCTGATCTCTAAAGTTGGAGTGAAGCATTGTCCCCTCTTGGGTCTTGAGCCTGCTGGCTTTTGTGCTAAAGTTATACATTTGCTCTCCAGCTTCCAAGCTGCCTGTCTTGGTATGTTTCATCCCCTTTCATTGTGTGAATCAGTTCCTCAGAATATAGCCAATGGTTCTGTTGCTCTGCACCCTGGCTAATACAGTGGGCCAAGCATGCACCCTTTGAGAGTCATCATGCTCTGCTTCCATTTGGGGTAGGTGCTGCACAATTAGATGTGCAAGAAGTTGACTGAGGAAAGAGACTATGCAGGTGGAAGGCTGAGACTGGTGTTGTGGTGCCTTGGCTTAAGCCACCATCTGGGACATCAGCAGAATCCCCTATCAGAGTACAGGTTCAAGTCCTGGCTGCTCTGCCTTAGATCCAGCTCCCTGCTCATGTACCTGGAAAAACCAGCAAAAGAAGGCTTGAGTGCTTGTACCCTTGACAACCTATGTGGGAGATTCCAAGTGTAGTTCTTGGCTCCTGGATTTAGCCCAGCCCACCTCCAACTGTCATGGCCAATTTGGAGTGAAGCCGCAGGCAAACTGATTCTCATTCTCTCTCTCTCTCTCTCTCTCTCTCTCTCTCTCTCTCTCTCTACGGTCATGTCCTGTCATTCTGCCTTTAAAATAAATAAATACATCTTAAAGAAAGTGGGAAGAAGTACAGTCAGTTGGGGCAGCCTGCAGCTCACAATACAGGTCTGAAAGCTGTGAAAGGAGAGGGAATGATTAGGTAGGAAATGTCAGACCAAAACACAATTCAAAGGAAGTTTTGGTTTATTAGATAAAGAGTCCCTTACCGAGGAGTACCCACTTGAGGAATCTCCCTTTAGATAAGAATGCCCCAGTCCTCCTACGCTGCCTGCAGGTGGTCAGTCACTGGCTAGGGGAAGCTCCAGGAAGTGTGGGCTAGCAATGAATGCTGCAGGAGGTCCACGTGCAGGCCCTGGAGTTTGTCAGTCAACTTCATCCCCAAGCACAGGCTGTGGAATTAGGGTAGGTTGCTTTCATGCCCAAGGCTACTGCCAGGGCTCTCTGAGACCTGACTATGCTTTTACAAGTTTTCATAGTCATAGAGAATGATCTTAGAGCATCTGCTTGTATTTAGATTGTATATTTTCTCAAAGCAATTTTGGTGTCATGTCAACTCAGAAGCAATAGTGAGTTAAGTTGAAGAAGCATAGTAATGGGAATTAGAGGAAAGGCGTCTATGGTAGCTGGACTGTCAGCTAGCTCTTCTGAGGACAGGTACACTGGCAACCTGCCTCGTGCTTTCCCAAGTGGTGGGAGGAAGGCCTGGTTTTGGATACTAACAGTTCACCAATCCCTGGGCCAGTGTTGTCATTGGTACTCTACTTAACCGAGGCTGTGACTTTAAGCCATACCATAGATACATTTTAACAGAACTAGGAATATGGCAGAGTCCAGCTCTACTTAGCTGGAACAAAGAATCTTCCATGGGCAGGCAGAAAAAAATATTAGGCTACTTGTTCTTCTGGCAAACCAAATAGTGGTTATGTTGTTAAATGGCTATAAGTCAAAGTCTTTATTTTATTTCTCCTTTAGGATCAATATGTATTAGCAATTCAGAAGAGTGGTGTGGGCTGAGTTTCCCTCAGTAACCATTCCTTTTTCTTTATCATATTTCTTCTACTCTAAAAATTAAGGGAACTGCATGTAAAAAAACCAAAAAAAACAAAAACCTCCATGAACAAACAAACAAATAAAAAACCAGAAAAAAATCCCAACCCTCTTGATTCACTTGGGTGGATCACAGTGCTCAGACTTTCCTGAGTATTAGCCAGTAATCTGGAGACCATTTACTGCTACAGATAGAGAAATGGAAACCCTAGGCCATTGATTCATTAATGGCAGAGTACAGCTAGAACCTAGTCCTTTGGTTCTTGAACCAGAACTCTGTCCATTGTGGCAAACTGGCTTTCTTCTCTAAGTGGATCCTGCCTTGAATTAAAGATATGTTGGTTTTACCAATTTTCATAGCCTTTGTAAAACACGATAGATATGTAAAACATGATCTTGTTTTTTCTTGGAAATCACATGTTTTCTGGCTAAAAGTTTTGTGACTCAACTTAATTCTAGGAGAAAAAAAAAGCAGTGCTGTCTTCCAGCAGCATACAAAAATGCCATTGCCTCAACAGGGTACAATGACCAAAGCCTAAAATAAATCCTGTGAAAGGAGAGGAGGATAGAGAAGCTGTGTTTCCCGTATCACCCAGCCTTGTAACTGGTAGAGCGGGCATTGGTGTGTTGTGGAAAATTCTGGCACCTGCTTGGTTGTAGTCACAGAAACTCCTCTGAGCTGGAAGGAACCCTGGCAGTTATCTTTGAGGAAGCAGAGCCCCAGAAAGAACAAGTCCTGTGACCACGGTCACAGGACAGTTAGAAATGAAACCCACGCTTCCAGCTCTTAGTCACATGACAGTGACAGAATCTGATGATGAGTCCAAGGATGAGGTTTCAAAGACAAGCAAGTACAAGGCAGGAAATCATACCAAAAGTGTGTACATTTGCTCTGATCATTACTGTTGGGCCCTTATTATGTACCAGGTGCTTATTTATGTTCTAAGGGTGTTGCATGGATTGAGAACTCCTTTGCATGGAATTACTTGTGTTAATTAACTTTCACTGGGCTTTCCAGCATCTGTAACCCCCAAATCACCATTGGTTTAAAACAAGAGAGGTTATGGCTGAATCTTCATCAATGCAGGACCCAGAGTGAATGGAAAGGTGCTACTAGACATATGCCACTGCAAGGAAGAAAGCTAGGGAAAAAGTAGGTTGATAGTGTTTTTCTAAAGTTTGTGTGTTAGATTCTAATTACCCTGTCAGAGTGTTGGAAGTGAAGTCTTTGAGACATTCTCAGGCCATGGGGGCCTATGAATGGAATTAGGCTGTTCTAGAAGAGACTGCAGAGAACTCTGTTGTCACATGAGGACACAGATGATGACAGTAGCGTGTAGCCAGAAGAAAGCCCTCACAAGGATCCAGCTATGCGGGCATCAACATCTTAGACTCCCAGCCTCCAGGCCTGCAGGAAATCACTGTTCACTCTTTAAGTCATTTCATCTACAGTAACTCATCATAGCAGCTTGAACTGATTCAGGCAGGTGTATGCACATGTGGGTGAACATAAAAGGCAGTGAGCTAAGCCAAATAAGATTGCAATCTTTCACAACAGGAATCGCCACTTCATATTTATGAAAGCATTTGTATATCATTATAAAACTGTTGAGGTAGGTAGGCAAAAATTTCATCTGAGACCAAAAGTTTATATAGCAAATCAGAGACAAAGCTGGATTCTGAGCCCAAGCAGTTTGCTTCAAGACCCTGTCGTATTCAAGAGGCCCCGCTGGCTCCCGTGGTTTGCTGCCTTTTATCCACTAGTCCCTCTACCCCTTGAGATGAGGTCCCTCTCCCCACTCCCTTTACCGACTGGCATATTCAGTCTAATGCCTAACACCAAGACTTCAACCATCTGTCATTTATTTATTCAGGAAAGTATAGATTGAGCATCTGTGGGCATTGGGTGTGATACAAAGTATTAGGCAGAGTGGTTGCAAATATAAATCAGAACTAGATGATGCACCTTGTGCCCAGAAACCTTGTAAAAGTACATGTAACTGAAATGCATGAAATAAGAGATTTTGAATACATGTGAACCTGCAGTTCCTCTGCTATCGGGAGGCCACAGGATGAAGACAATTGTTCTGCTGAGTGAGCCATAGAAAAGGGTGGGTGCAATGGCATTTGGTTTTGTCTTTGATGGAAAAATTTGGCATAAGAATGAGTATGTGGAGGGGAAAGAAAGGATTTTATGGAAATGGGGTCCTAAGACATGGGGCATAGTCCCTGAAGCCCTTAGACATTATCTCAGATAACATACACTGGCAAGCAGGAAGACGTTCTTGCTCATTCTTCTTAATTTGTTATTGTTTGGAAGGCAGACAAATAGAAAGATCTTCCATTAGCTGGTAATTCCCTCAAATGCCTGCAATGGCCAGAGCTGGAGCACTCCAAAGCCAGGAGTCAGGAACTCCAGTCAGGTCTCCCATGTGTGTGGCAGGGGCCCGAATACATAAGCCATCACCTGCTGTCAGCTGGGGTGGGCAGCCTTTGAAAGCTGGAATCCATTACTGCGTCATTCTGCCTATAATGACTAAGAATGAATATCTGTATGAAGCTTATAATGATGTCTGAGCAACACAGTTACATTGCATCTGTGTTTTCTAAACATTATACTATTGATTTGGTGGGCATCATCTCCTAAAATGCATCAAATTTTATAAATCCTATTTATCTTTTTCTCATTTATAAGAAAAAAAAGTACCAACAGCTTCAAAAAAATGAAAGCATGAGCCAGTGTTGCAGCAAATTAGGTTAAACCACCACCTGAGATGTTGGCATCCCATATCAGAGTGCCATTTTACGTGGGCTGCTCTGCTTGTGATCTTATTCCGTGCCAATGCACCTGGAGAAGCAGCAGGTTATGGCCCAAGTCCTTGGCCCCTGCCACCCATGTGGCAGATTCAGACAGAACTCCAGACTCCTTGTCTCAACCTGGCCCAACTCTGGTTTTTATGACCATTTGGGGAGTGAACCAGTGTAAGAAAGATCTCTGTCTCTCCCTCTGTGGCACTCTTTTTTTTCAAGTAAACAGAATCATTCTTTAAAAAAAAAAAAGCCTGAACAATCTCTTGCCTTCCAGATCTGCATTGGAACAGAAGTGCAATACACTTGACTGGGAACATTGTTCATTCATGCATGCAACAAATGCTGAGCCCTTACTATAAGTCAGGCATTCGTCTAGGTGTTGGGAATGCCGTAGTTCATGAGAGATGCATGTTTCTGCCCCCATGGTGTCTGCACTCTGCTGACTTTGGGAAGAAGAATGGTGAGAACTGAGAAGCGTAGCTGCATTTTGGTGCAGATAAACCATGGTTGCCAGGCAGACCACAGTCAAGTTGCTTCTGCAAAGTGGGCAGCGGCTGAAGGTTTTCTGCACACTTGTGATGGGAGCTGGGTCTGGGGCTGGAGGAGTGAGAAGAAGGCAGCAAAGCAGGAGATGAAAGTGAGAGGGAAAGGACTTGGGGTGGAGGAACATACAAAAATGCTTTGTGCTGATGTTTGGCAGATGAGAAAGCAGTGCCGAACCAGCGAGTCAGAGACATTGCAATGGCTGGGAAGGATGCGAAACATCCCCGGGAGAGGGGACAGTCAGTGAAGAGTTCCTGATGGTGTGATCAGAGGAACATGGGATGAAGAGAAAATCAAAACCTTGTGATGTCTACAGCCTTGTGTCTGGTGAGGGCAAAGTGGCTTAGCCAAAGTGGCCCTGCTGCCTGACAGCCCTTGCCTTGCAAGCTGGGCTCGCATTTCACAACTCTAAGACTTTGAGCATGTGGATTGAGTTCCCAGCTGCTGGCTGGTGTACACACTGGGGCTTGAACCAGAAGATTAGACATCTCTTTGCTTTCATTGCCTGCCCCTGTCATCATTCTGTACGTAATGAGATTGAGATTTAGTAAATTAGTCTTAATGCAGCCTATGCAGCTAATGTGGGATAGTACTCAAATTGAAGTCCCCTGGTCTTCCAAACTCCATTCTGTTAAAATCCTAAAGGTTTGGCATAGTAAATCAGGAGATAGAGCTGAGTAAAGCTTAGGAACTCTAACTTCCTTTGCCAGGACCCTCCTGCAGGTCCCTTCCCAAGGCTGGCTCTGGTTCTGAAGCTGGGCTCAGGAAGGAAGGAATCTGCTGACAGCCCTGTCCAGGCAAGATGCTGCTTTGGGCAGATTAGAGGAGATTTTGTTGCTTGCTCTCTGTCACCAGTCAGGTCGGTCCCCACAGGGTCACACTGGGCAATTTTGACTCATTTAAGGTCATGTCATTATTGTGCTTCCCAGGGTGTTATGCCCTCCTGATGGTTTTGACTAAACTCTCTGAGGTTGGAAGTTAATGGGGCAGTGCCCACTCACCCAGCAGTCAGGACCCAGAGTTACTTTGGGCCCTCATCACCTGCTACCTGTGGGATTGGGGAAGCTGTTTGCCGATAGACAGAGGAATAGCGTGGAAATCCACGCTCCACGCAGGCTGATCTCTTACACTGTCCAGTTCATAGAGGGCTTGGGTGAGGAGCATGGAAAACTGGGCTGTCATCCCCCAGGTGCCAAGGGAGTCATGATCCACAGAATTTTGCCTGACTCCCTCATTCAGTCACCTTGAACCTCTGTGGGACCTATGTTAATGTCTTTTTTGTTTTCCCAAAGAAAGTCTTATTGAGTCATTTTTCACTCAAGGAAAAATGTCCCATTCTGAGGAAGAGCTCTGTTCCTTCTGCTTTGGGCTAATCTTAGCATTTCCTGGGTGAATTACAGGTTTCAGATCCAGAGAAATCCCTCCTTAGAATAGAACAGAGGCAGCTTTCTGACTCACTTCAGTTTAATATGCATATTAATGACTTTGCCACTTTTTAAGGAACAGATTCCAGCAACAAAGACTGCTAAGGGATTCTTGCCTAATAGTTGCCCATACGGTGGATCCAAAAATTGACTTTTAATTGTTCATGACACAAAGCTGGCCCTCGCTGGCCAGCTTTTGCGGGAAGAATTTTATATTTTCAGACTGAACGGGTGATGCAAATTGTTCTATGTGTAAATAGGGGAGCTTGACTTTGCTCTTTTTCTGAATCATTCCCTTTAAATATTAACTCATCCCACTGAGCAATGGGCTTTCTTCTTTCAAAAAAAAAAAAAAATCAACATTCCCTTCTCACTTACACAGCCTCACAAGCAGGCATT
The DNA here is from genome assembly GCF_017591425.1 of Ochotona curzoniae. NCBI lineage: Eukaryota > Metazoa > Chordata > Mammalia > Lagomorpha > Ochotonidae > Ochotona > Ochotona curzoniae. The sequence continues at coordinate 24,471,634 of NW_024467119.1, read as the reverse complement.
TTCTTGTTTTTCCTTTTCCTTTGATGTATGATCTGGCCTGTCTAAGGAGGCACCAAAATGCCAGAGCAGTGGAGCAAATAATCAGCATTTATTCTGGGCTCTGCCACATTTTGCAACCAGAAGGATGGTAGAATTGAATGAGTGGGGGTCTTCTTGCATAGGGCTTTGTGCTGCAGCTCTGCCAAGCATTACAATTCCAGCCCTCAAACCTGTGCCAGACTGTTAATGTCTTAATGCTTATTCAAGTGTCAGGGAGTGCTGGCAGATGTCAGAGAGAATGGGGGCCTGTCAATAAGGAAATTACTTACATTCACAGGGTGATTGCGGCAGTCTGTCAGGTAGCTGGGAGAGGATGTCAAGCTGCAAAGAAGTGGGGGGAGGGAAAAAGGGGTGATGACACACAGTGGTGGGGGAGGGCCCTTTTGAAAACCTGTTTTGGAGAAAATTCTATTTGTAGAGCTAAACTCTAGAAGCAGCTATTACAGGTCAAGAACACAACTCAAGGATGTTCCCTATTCCTGGAGAAGTTAAGCAAACTCAGAGCTGGGATATTTTGCTTCTAGATGCCAACAAAATGGTGGAGGGTTTTTTTTTTTTTTCCAGAAAGGCAGCAGTCAAGACAGCCCAAAGCTTTGGAACCATGCACCTGCATGGGAGACCCAGAAGAAGCTGGCACCTGGCCTTTGATTGGCTCAGCTCCAGCTGTTGTGGCCACTTGGGGAGTGAATCATTGGACGGAAGATCTTCCTCTGTGTCTCTCCTCCTCTCTGTATATCTGACTTCCCCGAAAAAAATTTGTTTTAAAGAAAGAAAATACTACTATCTGTAATCAGCAGTCACATGCAACAGTCCAATTACAAGGAAACCAAGATACGCACATGCGTGCATGGTTATGAAAGTTGCTTTTCCATTCAAAGGTGGGAGTTCCTGAGAATCACCCTGGAAACAAGAAATGCATCCTTGCATTGGAAGGAACAAAGCAGTTGCTTTTGGGCTAAATCAGGGCTTTTTGAGCTGCCCACATTTCATGTCCCACATTTCCTGTCATGACATAGCTCCCTTTCATAGTGTAGAGCTTCTGCACTGAGAGTAAAGGACAGAAAGTCAGGTGTATGTGGTAGTTTTTAACAAGTCAAGAGGAAGTAAATATTTCAGTGATGAAAAGCATAGGACTAACATAACCCAACAGGATAAGAATCAGGCACAGGATACTCTCTCACCAAGTACTTGGAAGAACCTATATTAATTGCCTGTCTCATGCCTGGTGCAATTGTCTAGTGGCTAAAGTTCTCGCCTTGCATGCACTAGGATCCCATATGGACACCAGTTCATATCTCAGCTGCTCCACTCCCATCCAGCTCCCTGTTTGTGGACTGGGAGAGCAACAGAGGATGGCCCAAGGCCTTCAGATCTAACACCCACATGGAAGACCCTGAAGAAGCTCCTGACTCCTGCCTTCAGATTGGCTCAGCTCCAGCCATTGCAGACACTTGGGGAGTGAATCTCCTTTCCTCTGTATATCTGCCTTTCCACTAAAAATAAAATAAATCTTAAAAAAAAAAAAGCCTGTTTCTACGGGGACAAATCAGGCTGGGTTAAATGACTGATGAAGGCTAAAGTCTAGTTAGCCTGGATAAAGAGATGGCCCTAGACAGATTTCTGGGGGCCCATCTCCACTCCCTTCCTGTCATGCCCAGTGCCCTGTCCTCTGGCCCAGGTGAAGGGCGTGGTATCTGGATCTGAAGGTGCTCCTGTCTATCAGCCACATCCTCCCAGGAGCACCCACCTGCATGCTGGTCTGCTGCACTCACGGATATCCAATGTGAACACAGCTGTGAGTTCTGAGCCTTGGAAGCGATCTCCCCTAGGAGTACTATGGGCAATTCTGTTGGAAAAATATGACGGACTTTACTCACCCCCAGAAGAAATTTTCCCCAAAACCTCTCCATTTCAGGAAAAAGTACATTCGTTTTTCTTGTTAAGTGGAAGCAGAGGACAGTCTGGTAGGAAACTTTCTGTGATCCATGGATTGGTTTTGAGGTAGCTCTTTGTCCTTGTGCATATAGCTTCCTCTACACCCGAGTACAATCAGCATAATCCTTTCTTCCATATGCTATAATATTAAGCTCTGGAAAAAGAACATGCAAAGGAACAAAAGTTGATCAACCCAGGACTAACACTGAAATTCTTTAAAATGCAGGGAAGACATGTTATCTGTAGATACAATTAATATTGTGACAAAGTCCTGGGGGGTGTCATAAAAACATATTAAAGCTTCACATTTCCCATTTGCATTAATTTTCCTTCCTATATAGGATCTATTTCCCAGAATGACTTATTAAGAAAAAAAATGAAAGCCCAGGTCCAGCATGATGGTCCAATGGCTAAATCCTCACCTTGCAAGTGTTGGGAATCAATATATGCACTGGTTGGTGTCCTGACTGCTCCACTTCCTATCCAGCTCTCTACTTGTTAGGATGGTCCAAAGCTTTGGGACCCTGTACCCACATGGTGACCCAGAAGAAGCTCCTGGCTTCCAGCTTCCGCTGGCTGTTGTGACCATTTGGGAAGTGAGCCAGTAGATAGATCTTTCCATGGCTCTCTTATTCTCTGTAAATCTGATCTGCCTTTCCAATAAAAAGAAGTAAATCTTTTTAAAAAATGAAAACCTATTAGAATCCTGATTTTTAAGATTTTCATACTTATAAAAATGGAACACATTTCATGAATTTTATATATGCAATTTTAAAAGTATAGTGATACCTCCTACTGTATCTGCCCTCTTTCCTCCTGCCTGTCTTATTTTTCTTCTATTTTTTTACAATGACATGCTTTCAATTTATATTCACAAGCTTGATCCTCCACAAAATAAGGACTGCAACTAGCCAAAAGTAGAGAAACCATTATTTCTCAAGTGTATGCACCAGGGCTATAAACAATAACCAAATCACATAAAGTCAAATTTGCTCTTTGTATATTACTTTGTATATTAGTTATCACAAATGAAGGAGAACCTTATATTTATCTTTTCTGACTGGCTTATTTCACCTAGCATGAAGCTCTCCAGTTGCATTGTTATGAGAGGGTTTCATTCTTTTCTTTTTTTGTTTTAATAGCTGAGAAGTTCCATATTGTATATATGCCACAACTTCTTTATCCACTCATTATTTGAACACTTAGGTTGATTTTATATGTTGGCTGATGTGAGTTGTGCTGCTATATACATGGGGTACAGAACCACTTTGTATGCTGATTTCATTTCCTTTGGGTAAATTCCTAGGACTGGATGATTGTAATGATAAATTTATTTTTAGATTTCTGAGGAATCCCTGGACTCGTGTGTTCCATGTGAGTGTGCTTGTTTATATTCCCTCCAACAGTGGACAAGGGCACTTCTCCCCACATCCCCCAACATCCTCACCAACACTTTTAATTTTTGATTTTTGGGTAATAGCCTTTCCAACTGAGGTAAAATAAAAGCTCATTGTGATTTTTAGTCACATTTGCTTTATGACTGGTGGCTGTATTTTTTCAAGTGTCTGTTGGCCATCATATTTCATCCTTTGAAAGCTACCTAAATGTATGAGGAGCTCAGGAAACTCAACAATGACAAAGCAAAGAAACCAGTTGAGAATTGGGCAAAAGATATAAGCAACAATTCTATTTTTTAAAGATCAAAATACATAGTATGTTGAAATAATTTTCTTTTTCTCCTACATTTTTAACGTTGTGATTATTGTTGTTCTGTGCCTGCATGTTTCTTATATCTGCTTTAGCAATGATACTGATCAAGGGACACTGGCAGTAACAAAGCCAGTAACTATTGTTGGTACTGAATGCTGGGGTGACTTTTTTGCAAATATTGTCTCACTGAAGCTCCGGGACAATCTGTGATCCCGATTTTTTAGGTAGATACTTAGTTTTAGAGATGTTATGAATTCTAAGACCATAGGTTAGTAATCTCAGTTCAAAGGCCTTTTTTTTTCCCCAGGACACAAACTAGGCTATATGCCTCTTTAAATGATCTTATAATCTCATAGTATTATAATACCTTGCATCTTTCCATCAAAATTCTTCCTACCTTCTTCTGTTCTTCCTTCCTTTTTTCTTTCCCTGCTTTCCTCTCTTAGTCTTTCCCTCATTCCTTTTTTTTCTTTTATTTATTTATTATTTAAAAGAGAGAGAGAGATTGATTCTATCCACAGATTCTTTCCTCAACCTCTCTCCACACTCAAAACCACGTGAGATGAGGCAGGAGCTAAGACTTCCATCCAGGCCACCCACATGTGTGGCAGGGGCCCAAGTGCTTGAGCCATAATCCACAGCCTCCCCCCAAGTGCATCAGCCCCAAGCCACATCAGAAATGGAGGTGGACTCAATCCCAGGCACTGAGATATGCACAGTAGACATCCTGAGCAGCGATTTAATCCACTGTGCCAGAAACACCCCCCTCCATCACAGTTCTTGTGCAATTTTTAAATTGTATATTCATTTGCATAATCATTTGGTTTAAGTCTTTCCTCTAAACTCTAAATTCTAGAATAGCAGAAACCATGTTTGGTTTTTTTTCCCCCTACTGGGGAACCCCTGCTACATGTAAGGTGGATTATAATTCATATTTGCATGAATGAATAATGGGATGACTTAATTGTTGAATAAATCAACTTCTATATTTAACTTTAAAATCTGACAGCTTCACTTTATGTAGCAAAAGTTGCTTTGTTACTGAAGCCCTAAGTGGGGGACTTAATCTGTAACACTGAATAACCCCTAGCCAAGCTGCCTGGGTTTGAATTCCAGCTTCTCTACTGTTTAGCTGTGTATAGAACTCAACCCTTACAACTATGAGGATGAAATAAATATGCAAACTCTCAGACCAGCACCTACTCCTGATATTCTGTGTATATGTTGGATATTATCATTATGCAGAAACTTACTCAGTATATATAGAGAGACAATCCCAGGCTAATTTCATTGAATAACAATTATGTGATAGCATTTACTTGGTTGTTCAAACCTGCTGTTCTGGTCTGCCTTCTGATGGCAGGGACATAAAAGTATTAATTTTTAAACTTTAACTGTATTTATTATTTATGTATATGTAAATATACATATGCAAACATTTATGCATATATGACACATATACATGCATTGTGATACAGTAGATTAAGTTACTGCTTCTAAAACAAATATCTGACATTGGACTGCTGTTTTGCACTGCTCAGTTTTCAATACAGATCCATGCTAATGGTCTGGGAAAACAGCAGCAGCTGGCCCAAGTACTTGTGAGAGAGCTAGTGGAGGTCTAGGCTCTTAGGTTTGACCTGGCACAGCCACAGCCATGTGGCCATTTTAGGAGTGAACTACAGATGAAAGATCTCTCACTCTCTCTTCAATTTATTCCTCCTCTCCCTGTCCCTCTCCTTCTCCCTTGCTCCCTTCCTCCCTACTTCCCCCTTCTTCTTTCCCTCCCTGTCTTTGACACTTTACCTTTCAAATAAATAAAATACATCTTATAAAAGGGAAAGTAAGACATTCAGTCAAAACATTGACATGAGAATTTGTCTTCACTTCTGTTTCTGACCGCTTGATTTTGAGTAAGTCATGTATTCTGAATGGGTTTCCTTTTGCTCATTAGTAAATTTTTACTAATTTTCTCTAAAATACATTGTGAGATTATTCTTTCCTCTGCCTTATGTGGTTAAATCTGCCATTATAGCAGCAACAGGGTACTGCTTTCAATGCACTTGCCTCCTAAATCTTTTGTTTTTATGGTATTCCTGGCTTACCCTATCAAAACCGTGAACTCTGAAACAGTCAAGTTAGCCCCAATCCACCCTTTTTTACAAATAAATAAATTGTACTCCGAAAGAGGATGTAAGAGTGATTGTTAAGGTCCCTGAGTTCCTAGAACAGAGGTTTTTCATGATCTGTCAGACTTTTCCATTGTACCTGTTGTATTCATCACACTCCACAAAGTGCTACTGAAGGAGCAATGGTCCCACACTGGAACATACACACCCAGAGTGGTAGCCCCCAAGAAGCAGATGACAGAGCCGCTTCCTTGGCACCCTCCCAACCTGTCTGCAGAGCAGGAATCAGATACGGAGTGAACCTGTCACTGTGAGCTAGTTCCCCCACCTCTTGTGGAATCCACAGAGGGCTAAGTGATAGACAGAGATGAATCTGACTTTGACACCATTCTTTAGCTGTTATGTAAGCACTAGCCTTGGAGTGGGTGCCTCTATTCAGATTCTAAACACTCTGTTCAAATGGAATCTCACACTTTGAAACTCGGTAAAACAACAAAAACAAGACTGGAGATGATCCTGAGAACTTCTCTGCTGTGGGGTTTTCTCCACTCCGTGTTTTAGGACTGTGGGTGTCTGAGGCATAGGCACACGTCCTGTTAAATTTCTAGTAAGACTGGAAAGTAACGGAATTGATTCTGAAACTCCACCAGGAGAATAAGATGTGTGACAATGTCTGGGATGCTTTCTGCTTCAAAATGTACAGTTTCCAGACGTTTTTATGGGGCTTTATGAAATACTTCGTCTTCTTTTTTTTTTAAAGGAACATAATAGTCACACAGTTCCAGTGCGATGTGTGAGAAAGTGTCCTGTGACATTTCCTCTGCTTTCTCCCCCCCACTGTCTCCTGCCCACCGACTTCCCATCCTCTCCCCAGAGGGCTAACCACTTACCGCTTCCTTATTTACCTGACCAAAGGGTTTCCCCCCTCCTCATGGGTAAAATAATACACTCCAAATATCCACTCCTTCTCGCTTCCTTTATTTAATAATGTTTGATCTCTCATTTCGCTGAACATTTGACACACAGTCCATGTGAGGGTCTTATTATTTTCTATTCCATTTGCAAAGCAATTTTGTGAACATAGCAAAATTTATTTATCCTGCTCCCTGTAACGGATGTTTTGATGCATCTGATATTCCATCATGATAACATAGGTAATGTTGTGGATGTATTACTTCAGGTGATGTGGACAGTGTGCCTGTAGCATCATTTCCCTTAGCTAGGATTGCTTGATCAAAAGGACTGTGCTTTTATCTTCCTTTATAAACAGTAGTATTTTTGCCAATCAACTCTTAATGCTGAGTATTAATTAATTTCCAAGAGAAAAATATCTTGCCATAGTTTTAATTTAGGATTGTTATTACAATTCACCAGAAGCGTTTTTATTTGTATAAAAGCCACTTGTGCATGTCTGTTTGGACAATGATGATGCCGGCCACGTGGCACTATGTAGATGGTATACATTCACCTCCGTGCTAAATGCTCCATGGTTCGGCTGTGGCATGCACTGATGAGTTAGGTAGAATTTTATTCTGAGATTTGGCCAAAATTTAATTTCAACAGAAAATATCATAATTCTACCCCCAAATTCTTCTCTTTGAATGATATTCTTCCACATGGTTGAAATGTTCTCAGTAAGTTTGAAAGGGAAAAAAAAAAGCAACAATCATCACTAAGATGAATTCCCGGTCTTTTTTTCCTCCTTAAGTCATTTTGGAATCATTTCACCAGCCTTTGCAGTAAGAACTGGAAAAACTGGTCATGTGAAAGGCAGAGAGAGAGAGAGAAAAATGACTGTGCTAGGGTTAATCTAACACTAACAAAATGATTGCTTATGCTTTCTCTCTCTCTCTCTCCTTCTCTCTCTTAGAAGAATTCTTTTTTGTTGTTGTTGTTGATAGTTTTTGGAAATTTGAAACAAGAATCTTTTTTTGATTTCTGTGAACATACTATGGAGTATGCTATGGGTTTCATAGTACACCATTTAGTAAAAAAAAAAAAAAAAAAAAAAAAAAGGAAAGGAAAGAAAAGAAAAAAGAAAGCTAAAGTATGAAATGAGAGTGAGAGTAAGGTAGCCTATACCCAGAGTATTGATCAGTGAACAATGACTTCAGCAGGTGTTACTAAGCAGATCTTGTGAGCCAGGCTTTATGCTGAGCACTGAAAATAGGTAGCCATAAATAAAAGGGAAGTGACCCTGACCATTTTGGAGACGCCAAGGCTGTCACTCTGGGGAGCTTTATAAAAATCCAAGGCCTTTATCCAGGCCAAAACTCTCTAGGGTTATAACTCTGAAACAAGTATTTGTTTAAAACAAAACAAAACTCCCCAGAGGATTCCACGTGAAACCAGTGTTGGAAATCACGGGCCTAGCCCTTACCCCGAAGATAGCTAAGAAACCACAAATATTTCAAGAGGAAGTGGTGGTGGAAATTTTCATGTGATGAAATATGAGCTACGTAAGATTGACTTTGAAGCCTTCTTGCCATGATGTTTAACTTAAAAGTAATGAAGACCCATGATTGACATTCTGATTTATAGATAACATGGAGGATAGAGAAACAAGTTAATGACAACTGGAAGAAGAATATCAGGCAAATCCTGAAAGCGGCCCCTTTATTCAAGACAAGCGGTCTACTTTCTTATGCAAAGTGATCAAAAAAGGCGATGTCAAGAAAACTTGGAGCTGTCATTGTGGCACCGAAGGTTAAGTGGTTAAAACACTGACATCCCATGTTGGAGCACTAGTTCCAGCCCAGCTCCCTGCTATTGCACCTGGGAAAGCAGTGGTAGATGGCCCAAGTCCTTGAGCCACTGCACCCACATGGGAGATTGTGATGCAGTTCCTGGCTTCTGATTTCTGCCCAGCCCTGGCAATTGCAATCATCCAGGGACTGAACCAACAGGTAGAAAACTGTCTATTCAGCTTCCTCCCTTTCTCCCTCCCTCGATGCCACTCTGCCTTTCAAATAAACAAAGAAGCCTTGAAAGCAACAAAAAGGAAAAAGTATTAGGTGTAAGGTGAAAACTTACATGAACTAAAAGAGTAACGAAGCATCAACAGAATGTTACACCTGAATTTTAATAACAACCCAGATCAAAATATCCTGGGGTCTAATTTTGGAAACTTTCGTAAGTACTAATAAAAATTAGATGCTATTAAGGGAATATTGTCTATTTATTTAGGTGATAATGAGATCATTATCCTTGTACAAAAGAATTGCTACTTTTGGGAGGAGCATACTGCAGTATTTTTAAGGATGCCTGTAACCTCACAATGGCTCTTTGATACCAAATATGAAATCACATATCCAGATAAACAAAAATAGTCATACTTTCTAAAGCAAGTGGAAAGAGGCTGAAGTTATTAAAGATGTCAGAGACTGTTGAACATTGGTGATAATTACATTTAATTAACTACCTTTTATTGCATGAGTTCTATATTCCAGATAGGGTGCTAATGATTTTTATCTATATGACATAGTTTCATTTTTCAACCCAGTATTATTGTTGTAATTTTACAAATGAGAAAACTGAAGCTTGGAATGATTGGACAGCTTGTTCAAGTGCACATGGAGTCAACATTTGGAACCCAGATCTTTGCGTGTCCATGGTGAGGGATCTTCATCATTACTCAGCATGACCCCCCATCTCTCCGGCTGCAGCACAATTTTGATGAAGTCATACAAAGCATACAAGTTTGGATCTACTTCAGTTGCAGGGCTTGTTAAGGTATAAATCCATCGAATTATTTATATATCTGTTTTGTAGAAGATATGCTTATGATTTAAAAAAACCTTGTCTTTGGCTCAGTAGATCTAAATGTGGGCTATGCCATTTATTAGACTTTTGTTTACACTTCCCTTAGCTTCAGTGTCTTCATCTATGAAGATAAAATAATAACTGTAGGATTATTATGTGGATTAAAGAAATATGCACAAGTAATCACTAGTATATAATAAATGTTTTTTTATTCGCGCTACCCCATTTCTTTTCAATAGTTTGGATGGTGTCAGATGTTTCAGAGTGATTGCCAATAAACTTTGGATCACTCAGTCACATCCAGTAACTGTCAGCTTGACCCCAGGGCTCGTGGATCCCTAAAGCCCACAACAGAACTTAATTATTCTTCAGAAATAAGTGTTTGTTGCTGTACAATTATCAGTGTTAGGCTCATTATGATTCCTTTGTTAAGACCTTGCCAGGTAGCAAATGTTTCCTGTAGAAAGTTAAAATTAAAGATTTTTAAAATGGTTTTCTAAAACTCGGGCAAAAACAGTTATTAACAATCTGGAGACTATGAAAATTCATTTAATGTAAATAATGTTGTCTGAGCAAGGTCACTAGGGCTGGGAAAACTTGCCCCATCATCTCTAAGTTCAATGGGATTGTGTAAAGTCTCTCATTTCTAGGCCTCTTGGTTTCTGCAGTATCTGAGTAGCACCAGCCTAAAGCCTAAGAATTAGCAAGTCCCGTGATGTGGCAGATGACAGCTATAAGACAACTCTGACTTGCTTGGCCTCATCCTCTTGGGTGGCCCTGGGGGACATTAAGGATCTGAAATGTCAGCTTGAATATGGCCTGCCTTCCAGGACCCTCTATCTTGTCCATGCAGCCAAGTCCCTTTGAAAAGATGACTTAGGGTCTCTGAGCTGTTCACACTCTGTAGGTTGTCCTGTTTTGCATTTCCTCCCTCTGTAGGCATGCTCCTGCAAGGAGTTCTGCTAGCCATTTTGCAAATGACTTAATTCAATTTGCGTGTTGGTTCTTGTTAAAAGAATTGCTATGTCTCAAGTTCAAACATTCTTCCTTTCTGGAAGCAGATTTTTAAAAAAATACTGAGAGGAAGGGAAGATGGATAAAAGGAATGGGGAAGGAAACCCCCAAAACACCTGTAAATATTTTTCAAGCCTAATAAACACCTTGTTTATAAGACAAGATGTTCCTCATTCCTCAAGTTTATGTCCTTGTGATCAATTGTAAAGGCATAGATTGTTTTTGCATGTGCATTTTGTTTTGCTGTGTATTCTCAATCTAAAGATGGCATTGTGTCTGACAGTTTTATGGCAAGAACTGGGAAAGGGCTAATACAAACTGCATCTATTTAGAGATGTTTTCAAAACAGTATGTCCTGGGTGAACTACTTTGAGGGGAAATGCAGCTGGTTAGTATTTTGGAAGTTAGAAACTTTGAGTTTGATTATCTTCTGTAACAGCTGATGTATGGCTTTTTATTTAGCAAGGCAGGATGTTTTTTAAAACAGGCTATGATTTCTTACAAAAATAAAACAATAAACAATACTTAGGGCAAATAGTATATTTATCTATGAAACTTCACCTAAACGCAGACTTTTTATTTTGCTCTTCATTGTGAAACTTTTGCTTGAGAGGTATTGAATCTGTACTTTTGTAGATAACATTTTGGTGTTTTTTTAGATGCTTTTTAATTATTTTAAAAATTATTTTATTTATTTGAAAGGCAAAATTACAAAGAGAGAGGGAAGGAGAGAGACAGATCTTCCATCCTCTAGTTCACTACCCAAATGACTTCAATACCTGGAACTGAGTCAGTCCAAAGCCTGGTGTTTCATTCAGGTATCACAGATGGGTGTGGGGGTCCAAGCATTAGGGCAATCTTCCACTGCTTTACAGGACGCATTAGCAAGCAGTTGGATGAGAGGTGGAGCCAGGGCCCATAAGAGATGCCAGCGTCACTACAGGTGACTTTAACATGCTATGCCACAACACTTGCCATCGGATACACTCTTAAATCATTAAGTGGGAGTTTGGGTCAGAAAGCTTCTTGTCTCTTTTTCTCTCACCTCTTTGCAAACTCCAGCTCTACCAGCAGCAGCCAGGCCCATACCTTCACTCCCTCCCTTCGCCTACCCCCATCTTCAGATACCTCCCTGATGCTCACAGCCACGGACAGGAGACCTAAGCACATTCAATCCTCCATGCCTTCAGTTCCTGGCCATTCTTTAGAGACAGCCCTTTGGAGACAATGATGCGCGTAATTGTAGATTCTAAAATTACCGCTGTTTAATTCCAGGCCCTAGAAACATTCATCATATGCTAATGGTGTTAGTCTGTAGGAGATTTGACTTTGAGGCTGGTTCAGTGAAGAATCAAACTCGTTTGTGTGTTAACTATGTGTCACAGTGCAGATCATTGTCATGGGGGAACTTACACAATCACAACACAGCGAGAGGGGGCTAATTTGATCAGCTATGTGAAAGGTGCAACATTCTTAATACTTTGCATCACATATATTATAATTTTGCAGCATGGGGCCAAATACAATTCTCTGGCCTGTTGACTGGCAGTTACACTTTGTAAATGCAATTAAGCAGTGAACAGGAAAAAGTCCAACAAGAACCTGATCAGTGTCTATGCATGTTGTTTTAAAAATGTGATCTTTACATGTAGAAATATAAGGTGATCAGAATATAGCCATATGAAAATGTTCAGTTGATTGTAAATTTCTTTTTTTGGAAGAATTTATAACACAGAAAGGTTATAGGCATAAAAAGGTGTGACCACAGGTATCCCACCACTCATAAATAATAGTGTGTGCTTTTCTTTATAAAAAATCAAAGCGGAGAGTCCCCTTGTCTTTCAGTCCAGTCTCACCTCTGCTTCTCTGTTTCTCCAGTGACATGCCATTAAACTCTATGATCTGTTCAATTAATTTTTATACTAGAATACATCGAGCATTATGCTTTTCTGTAATCATCTCTAAGCATCTTATCCAGAAATGTTGGCTCTGCTACTGAAAGAATAATTATCTGTGTGTCAGAATAAATACACAACTTACAAGTTTAAACATCACAGAATCATCCAGAAATCATAATGCTTTAGAGAAGTGCTCTAATGCCTTTTTAAAAAGGCATTATAGTCTTGTAAAAAGAATCAACTGTTTGATTACATAAAAGGGAAAACATTTTAGGTACAGGCTTTCATAACAATGCTAGTTGGAGAAGTCTTGTGATCTGCCTAATTTTCTGAATACACTTTACAAAGCTGATTAATGATCCAGAACCACGCGGACCTTGATGACAAAGCAACCAAATCATTCACTCTGTAACTACCCCAAATATTATAATAAGATAATAAATGGTTTTAGCAACAATTGGAAGATTCCAGCAAAAGGCATTGGCAATATTTGAAGAATTCTTCTTTATCATTTTTTCAAGAGGTGTGAAAGTGAGGATATTTGCCATTTATACCTGAAAACAAATTGTGCTTCTGTCCTTTCAGAGTGAGTCCACAGACTCATCTCTGCGGACACAATCAGGATATAAAGGCATATAGATAGCCCTTGAGGTCCTGGGCTCAGTACAGGGACGTCTTGATGTGTGTAACTTTATTGTTGTCTTCTTAGCTTTGGATGTATCACTTCATTTCACTGAGATTCATTTTTTTTTCATCAGAAATACCTTGGTTGGTCGCACAGAGATGTGGAAGTTAAAAGAAATCATCATATGTATCTCTCCCAGCTTTAAAATCTTATCCTGATATTTATTTTCTCTTCTCTGTGTTCTGGGATATAGATTGTTCTAGTCAAATGGAGGGAAACCTCTAGCCAAATAATCAGATTTTATGTTAAAAGCCAAGAACCTGAAATCTAAAGAAAAAGTTTATCTTATTCGGAAGAAAAAAAAGAAATAAAACTGCTAGTGAGGGAAATTACAGAGAATAAAATAACAATGTTTATTAAAGGAAGAAATAGTGAAGTTGTTTTTTTCACAATCCTTGTCTAAAAAGAAAGACAGTGATTTTTTTTTTCCATTTTTGCAAGGACTTGAAAAACCCACTCTATCTGTTGTGGAATTTCCCACGCAGCTGTCACATTCTTTTATACATCTTTAGCATCTGGAGGATAGAAAATGCTAGTGGTCAAGAATCATATGAACGTGTGAAAGAGATTTCCTGAAATTATTTTTTCTAGTCAACTCCTTTTATTTAGGAGTATCTGCTTAGTGAGTTTAATCAAGTAGCTGTTTATAATCTATTTAGTGATCCCAGTGAAGAAAAATATATATCTACCTTCTCTAATGGCCGCTGTCAGGACTGAATGGCCCTCCCACATCCAGTCCCCTTCCTAAATGAGATAGTGGATGTGAAAGAACAGTGTCAACAAGCACAAACTTTGGAGGCTATTGCTGCAGTGGCCCTTCCGAGGCTGACTCAGTCGTTGGTTTCATCACAAAATACCTTCCAAGTGGCAGGTTCATTTTATAGTCCAGAAGGGATGAGAACACTGGACATGGGCTCAGGATCTTAAATACCTCAGGTTTTATGTCCTGTCTTGGTTATGCCTCTCATCAGATTTCAAGGATAGCAGTGTGGAAAGATCAAACACACACACACACACACACACACACACAGCTGTGCAGTTCCAACATGGTTCCTAGCAAAAGACTGGTCAGAGATCTCTTCACTTGGTCTAAGGGCAGATGGAGGTGAACCCAAGGTATACCAAGGAGCCTCCTTTCCCCTTTCTGTCTAGCATCACAGATAATCAGGACAAAGAAGTCATGGAAAAGTGTACACAGCAGCAGGTGGAAGATAAGGTTTTCTTCCAGTTCTGAAGCTGGGCTGGTCTAGCTGGCCTGCCGCAGGCCTTTGTATAGGAGCTCACCTTTCCTTGGCAGCCATGTGAGAGAGAGACTTCCAACACCTCGGCTCCCGAAGAGTCCTGTGGTTCTCCAGTACCTTAGTCCTCTCTTCTCTACCCTCTCACAGGCTTTTGTCTGCTCCCACCAGGGCAGAGTAACGGTAAAATAGTTACACTGTCTTCCCAGACTTTAAATCCTTTTTTCTGTGAAATAACAATTCCTTTTCTTCAACATAAAATAGCTTGGTATCTGCGTAGTATCTTAAGTTACCTTATTTCCTACAAATTAAAAAAAAAAAAGAGAGAGAGGGAGAGATAAGTTGGGTGCTCAGAGAAACTATGACTGTTTTTCACATGTATCATTGGACAAGTTAACAAGGGCCAAAGTTATTTTTAAAACATTTATTTCATTTTTATTTTTATTTGAAAGGCAGAGTTACAGAGAGGAGAGACAGAAAGAGAGCTCTCATCCACTGGTTCACTCCCCAAGTGGCCAAAGCAGCTAGAGCTGAGCTGATCTGAAGGCAGGAGCCTCATTCAGGTTCCCTAAACACACAGCAGCCCAAACACTTGGGCCATCTTCTGCTGCTTTTTTTTTTTCAGGCCATCAGCAGGCAGTTAGATCACAAGAGGAGCAGCCAGGACATGAACCCACACCCATGTGGCATGCTGGTGCTACAGGTGGAAGCTTATTATACTACCCCCAGCAACAGGTCCAATATAAGTTATTTTAACACACTTTGCTTAGGAATGGTGAAAGGGTTTTGCTTTTTTTTGTTTGTTTGTTTTTCAAATTGCATCTGATTATTATTAATGTTTGAACTTAACTAAATTCTTACAAACCATTGTCAACTTACAAGAGAGGAAATGTCCACTCTTACCACTTTTGGTAAGAGTGGACATTTTTCCATGGCTTTGAAAACAAGGAGGCCTAGGCTGTGACTTAAACTCAATGATAGGTGGGGCCACGTATGCTTTTGTTTTCCCCAATTGACAAACTGCCCTAAGTTTCCCATTTCCTTGGACTATTGGCTCCATAATTCAAGAGTGGCATGAAGAAAATAAGTGAAATGGAAAACATAAGAATGTTCTTGTACTTACGTTCTCATTCTTTAAGGCCCTTGAAGAGCCAGAAAGGCTTCTTCTGGATGGGGAGCAGGACTGGGGTTTGGGAAAGCACTGAATCCAAATAAAAAGACATACCCTTATACATTTTGCAAATCTGAAATAAACATCTTCTATTTGGGGCAGAGGGCTTTAGAAAACAAAACTGGGGGGGGAAAATCGGGTTGATGAGTATATCCAGAGGTTAAATGGACATGTCAGCTATGTCTATTAAGAGATCCTGGTGTAGTCCAACTCCTTCTAAATGTATTTATTCAGTCGTTTCAAAGACAGAGGAAAGACATTGATCTCCCTTCTGCCAACTCATGCCTCTCCTGCTCGTAGTAGCCAAGGCTGGGTCAAGCTGAAGCAAGGAGCAGAAAACACAATCTGGGTCTCCTAAGTGGGTGGCACGGGTCCAAAGATTTGAGCCATCATCTCCCAGGATTTGTACTCCCATCATGACACAAAAAGCAGGCTGAAGTCAGAAACTGTGCTGGCATTCAAACCTAGGCACTTGAATATGAATGACAGGTGCCCCAAGAATTGTTTTAGCTGCTATGCTAAACATGCAACCCATATCAACTTTAACTTTCTAGGTACAAGAATAGAAATTCCAATTCTATGATAACTGGCCTGATATCATATACCTTATTTTTTTAGGATTTACTTATTTATATTTGAAAGGCAAATTTTATAGAGAAGGAAAGAGAGAAAGTCTTCTATCCAATGGTTCACTCCCCCAAATGGCCATAATGGCCAGAGCTGAGCTGATCAGGAGCCAGGAGCCAGGAACTTCTGAGTCTCCCATGTGGGTGCAGGGTCCCAAAGACTTAAGCTATCATGTGGTGCTTTCCTGAATCACTAACAGAGAGCTGGATCAGAAGTGGAGCAGCCATAACATTAACCAGCATCCAGCTGGTGCCTACAAGGAGAGGTTTAGTGTGCTGCACCACCATGCCAGCCCCATATATTCTCTGTTTATTGCAGAATAAGGATAGAAAACTGATCTTGAAAAAAATGTCCAACCAGCACCGCCAGAGAGCTGAGCCAGGCCTGGCAAGCCTTCCCTCTTGCTCTGCCTAATTGTTACCTGCGCAGCTCTTTTGGTTCTGTGTCTTCTAGTTCTACCTGCAGAGCAGCCACAGATAAGCAGTGGTTCAACCAGGAGCGCATGAATTGCTAAGCCAGGGGAGGTCCATTTACAGAAGGAAAGAGGGAAGATGACTGAGTGGAAAAGTAAGAGGAGGCATATATGAAGGACGGGAGGGCACCGAGTCAGCTAAAAACAGTCAGGGTGAACTCTAAATTGGCTCTGTCCACCGCCTGCCCCCCGAAGCAGGAAGGATGGCAGAGCCCATGGGGCAGTTGCAGGAGCTCCCTCATGCTAATTATAGCCCTTTAGGCCAGGTATGCACAGTGCTGTTTCATATAGGCATTGTTGCTTCATATATAATCAGAGGCTCAGAAAGTCTACTTTCCTTACTCAAGGTCACATGGCTGGCAAGAAAGAGAGGGAGAGAGAGCGAGCTGACCCTGTAAAGGCTTCCCGTCTTTGTCTCTCTTGTTCCTTGTTTCCATTATTTCTTCCCTCAGCTTCCTTTTATGTGTACAAGGTGAGGTATTTAGGTTTCAGCTTTTTTTGTTTCTAAAATAGTTATCAAGTATCCAAGGATGGAGTTAAGTATGTGGTTCCCATGACAACACAGCCCTTTCTGTGGACTAGCTTCCCGCCTTGCCACCAGAATCGCGTTTCAGTCTGGGTTTCCTTTGTGAAACTTCCCGCACTCGTCATTTTACGTTGTTTGTGTGGCTCTTGGCTTGCCATTTGTCTCTCGCCAGACTGTGGGCTTCATCCCTGGCAGCACCCAAACTCCTTCGGTCATCGCGCGCCCCAGCCTGGCGCACAATGCCTGGCATCCGCGCACTCCAACAATATTTGCTGAGCCAACGCTCCGTCCTTCTTCTGCTTCCCCCCCCCCCCCCCAAAGTTACACGTTCTGTAACCTTCGGTTCATAACGATTAGCTCCAGAGATACTGTACAACGAGTCGGGCCGGTATTTACAGATAAAGGCGCGCGCACACACACACACACGCGCGCGCACACACCACAGGTCCACGGGGCTGCACAAACAGCCTCTGGCAGGTGCACTCCGCCTGGGCGCGCCCGGCCGGCGCTGCCGTAGGGTCGCGGTGGCCTGGGCAGCGGGGGTGGGTCCCGGAACCCCGCGCGCGGGAGTCCCCTGCCCACCGGGAGCCGCGGGCAGGTCCCGGGGCGGCAGGGGCGGTGGCGGCGTGGGCGGCCAGCCGCGCCGGGATTGGTCCGCGTGTGGCGGGGCGGGGCAGGACGCGGGGAGGCGGGCGCAGGAGTAGGGGGTGTGCGCCGCGGCCGCGGTCGTAGTTTCAGTATAAACAAGGAGCCCGGCCGGCCAAGGCGGATTTTTCACTCGTCTGTTTCCCGCGCTCCGGCGCTCCGAATCTTTGGATCGCGTTTGTGGGCTTGCGGCAAACAGCCAGGAGGCGGAAGACCCGGCACCAACTGCGGGTAGGTGGTTCGCGCGGGCCCGGTTCTTCTACCGGCAGGGTCCCTGGAGACCCGGGAGCTTGTGCGCCCGAAGTGCCGGGCTGTGGGACTGCGTCCTGCGGCCGGGTGCGCCCCGACGCGGCCGGAGATCGCCGGGCGGGCGAGCGCTGCGCCCTGCGCTAGCGAAAGCCCGGGACAGCTGGAGATCCCCAAGCCCGACCTCCGCGGGCACCTGGAGCGGCCACGGTCCCAACAGGTGCGAGGCCCAGACTCTGGGACCCCAGCTGGAACCGGCGTGACTGATACCTTGAGGCGTGCTCCTGGTTCCCGCAGCCCATCCAAGGACTCCTGGCTTGAGATGTCGATGATTTTCTGAGGTTTTGGCTTGAGTTCTGGTTGCATTTCATCCTTAACCCAGCGTTCTTTTCCTGTGCACACCTGCGTTGCTTCCTTCAAATTCCCGGCTACCTTTTCCGTGTGTGTGTGTGTGTGTGTTATAGGAAGTGGGAGGAGGACGTTGATTTCTTTGTCGGTGCCACAAAATGCGGAGTTTGACTTTCAGCAAAGGACAGACAAGCGAAGTCACTAGCCCTGACTTTTTTGCTCCCTGGTTCGCCTGGCGCACTTGGGAGACACCACCGGGTCGCATTGCTTTTTGTCTCAGCTCACAGGAGTCCTTGCCTTGGGTCACCTGTCCGAGCGCTCCTGATAGGAGGTGGGGAGAGGAAGGTCTGTGGGAAAAAGCTACACAGGGATCTGGGGTGTACTGTGTGTGTGCACGCTTGCGTGTATTTAATACCCTTTGAGTATAGCCAACCACACTGGTGCGGTGCAGGTGACGCCAACAGACAGTCGAGTCTTCTGACAGCGCGATGGAGATGGACCCCGCGGTGATGAACAGCCAGGGAGATGGTCTAGGCAGCGACCCTGCTCTGCCTTCAGATGGGTTGGTCTTGGCCAGCCGGCTGTGTGTGCAGGGAT
Organism: Ochotona curzoniae; assembly: GCF_017591425.1. Classification (NCBI taxonomy): domain Eukaryota; kingdom Metazoa; phylum Chordata; class Mammalia; order Lagomorpha; family Ochotonidae; genus Ochotona; species Ochotona curzoniae. The sequence goes on along the minus strand of NW_024467119.1, from coordinate 24,452,592 downwards.
GAATGCGCGCACACGTTTACGTCTGTGTGTTTGGGCCCAGCGTGTCTCCAAGGAGCCCTTCGTCAGCAGTGCCATGTGACGGTGGTCAGGAACTGCTGGTGTGGTGGATCTATATTTAGCTCCGAGGATCTCTCATGGCCCAGGGGTGGGGGTGGGGAGTGGGGAGTCAGGGGTGCGTCTGCAGGCGGGGTGTAGAAAGGGCAGGAGGCGAGGGATCAGGGAGGGAGGTGCCCTTCCATGACATCTGACCCAGTCAGACTCAGATGGGGTGAGTAATTATTCTTTGTGCCTGAAAACAGTAGCTGCAGCAGCTTGGCATGGGATGGCTGAACCTGCACTTCAAACAGAATTGGGCTGTGGTGGTCAGTCTCTGGGGAAAAAGAAAAAAAAAGGTTTATAATTCAGCCAAACATATTACCTGGTCAGATATTTGGAAGGAAACAGCTGATCAGATGGGGTTTGCAGCACAGGTGGAATTGATGTCTAAAAAAAGAAAGAAGCATAAAAATTTGGGCCTGTTGAGATTGGTTTCCAGGCAAAGGACAGCTTGTTTGGCCCTATCATTACAGGTTGTCATATTTGGAAGGCAGGGGAGTGCAGGGGAGATGGGGAGTCAGGGAAGACCTGGTGTGCTTGTGGCAGGAAGCAGGGCTGGTGAGGGGGTCCCGCCAGGTGTTGCCCTGGAGACCAGTCCCAGATCAACGGGTTTCTTGGAGGGCTTTGTGTCCTGGGTGTCCATCTTGTCCTTGATTTGCCTTGGGATGACAGCATACTGACTACTAAAGGCTGCTTCCCTGCGTCTCTCCGGTGGTCCCATCAAGTCGCTCATCCTCTGAGAGCTTCTCCCTTAGACCAGTTTCAACCTTGGCTTGGTGTCATGTCGTGTTTCTGCTACTCCCTCCCTGGGTGCTTTGTGGGGAGGTGCATCCCAGCCAGCTTTATTTCCCTCCCACCCACCCCCTGCCCAGCACCTCGTCTGATATAACCTCCAGTGTATATAACCCAGGAATTCTAAGTATTTATCATGACAGCATATATTCTTGTGATATTACTAACATTTCTTTCTTGTCATCTACATCAACTCCTGGCTAATTGGGCACAAGAGACAGACAACAGGATGGAAATGAGGTCGAGGGAGACCCAGACCCTTGGGTGTTATATGAGATCTCAGACTTGGAACAGGACTTAGTAGGATGGGCTTGACCAATTTCCAGTGCTTTCCTGAGGGACTGAACTTGGGAGGAATATTTGATGGTCCTTACAAGGGTGTGCCCCGTTGGGAGAAGCATCTAGAATCCCTGAAGTAGGGACTGACACTCCTGATGCTGATGCCACAAATAGCAAATGAGGAAACCCTTGTAATATGCTGGGGAGTCTTCCGGAGGCCAGCTGTGCTGTTGAAAATGCTGTTTGGCCTGTGTGAGATTGAATGAGGGAGTGTTAAATCCGGGTATTGCTTCCTCACCTCCTTTTATTATCCAAAACTATGATTGTCCCTTGTGTGTGTGTGTGTTTTTTCTGGTAAAATCTACACAACTTAGGTCTGAGTAACTCCTGGTTGTTCTGAGCTGACAGCTGGCCCCACCCAGGGCTGTAGGTCCATTTCTGTCCAGGGCATAATAAGAACTGAACTTTGTCAGCTGGGTCATCCTCTCCTGACACCTGCTAGCTTGCACAGTGCAGACTGGAACACCTAGTTCCCTTTGACCTCTATACCCTAAGTGCTTTATTTTGTGTGCTGTCATGTCGTGAGCTTGCACCTGAGTGCAGGAGTAGATGCGTGAAGGCTGAGAGTTCTGCTGGTAAGTCTTCCACTGCTGATAGGGCGATGGGGCAGTGAAAGTAAGGTGGGTAGAGTGAAATTCCCTTGTGCTGATAAAATCAGTAACAATTTCTTTAAAAAAAGAACACGATTTATTTAAGGAAGGAGAGAGAAGACAGAGAGAGACCGACCTTCCACCTGCTGATCCACTCTCCAGATACCTACAGCCATCCAGGCTGGACTAGTGTGAAGCCAGGAGCCAGGGGAGCAGGCTGGGTGGCAGCGCAGGGGCTGAAGCAGGTGCCTACCATCCTCTGCTGCCTTCCCAGGTACTGGAAAGATGCTGGACCAGAAACAGAATCAGCCTGGATTCCAACCATGCTCAGTGTCGGTCTATCAAATTGTTAATGTCTCTTCTGACAGTGACATCCAGTCAATGTTGCGTAGGTTGATATTTTTATTCCACTTCAGGCTACATCTGCATTTGGAAGCCATTCAGTTGGTTCTGGTTGTATTAGGAAACTCTGGGGTGAAAATCGGGCTCACAAGACAGGGAAAGTGCAAATTAGCCTTGGGAGAAAGGAAGTGACTGTATAGCCCCCCGGTGTCTTTGTGTTTCAGAGAATGGAGGGGGGAGTGGGAAGCACGGGTTTTCAAGAACTTGCAGCCAAAAACTAAAATTATGGCAGTAAGTAACCATGCTGCATAATAACAATTTTTAAAAAAACTTTTACTTTTTTTTTTTTTTTACCAAATACCCTCGGTAAATGGCAGAGTTTATTCCTACTGAATTGAATTGCATGTCCAAAACTTCAAATATTTTCATAAAGGATGCTCGTGGATGATACGCTATACATTAGCTTGAGATCTCTCAGGTATCAGTGATACCTCTGCCACTCATTTTGGCTATTCGTTGTGGTAACCACTTGGGGATATTCAAATTTAAGTTTACTTTAATCAAACAGAATTTAGAATTGCATTCCTCATGGGCACTGGTTCTGTGTTAAGTGCCCAGTCGTTACTCGTGGCTGGAAGCTACTGTCCTGGACAGTGATGGAGAGGAGCATTCCTGGGATTTCCATAAAGTCCTTTTTTTTGATAGCTCTTGATTAGGCAATGAGGGATTTGGTCATCCAGATCAGCTTTGTTCCTCTGGGAGCTCTCCTAGGACACTGAAGACCTAAGAAGATAAGATGGGCTGGCTTTCACTTGCAAAGCAACGAGCACTACTGTCCTCGCTCCATAAGCTGAGAATCTTGACACTGGTTTCTCAGTATCCTTTTGCCAGAACTCTAGTAACCTTCTGTTTTTCTACACCCACCCCAGCTGTTAGTGCTGGAGAGCCCTAACCCTCACAAGCACAAGGAAGGGGGTGCCATCTACCGTTCATATCAGGAACTGCATGAAAGTTGCAGGTGACAACCTGGACTGTTCCCACGGAATATATGTGGCCTTATCTCTTAGGAAAGTTTTACAGGACCCTCCTGGCCCATTTAAAGTTGTCACGTGCTGAAACGTCATTTATGTTTTGTTACGCTTTGAACAATGTCCGTAAGCCAAAAGATAACAGATCTTAGGGTTATTTTCCTTCCTGGGAAACCAAGGGTGGGAACCGTTTGAGTCAGTTCCCCTTCCCCATCACCAACTAGGAACTAGTGAGTGGCCCTGGGGTCAAAGCAGACAACAAGCAAGTTCCTGTCTCTGTAGGGTTGTTGATAGTCCATATCCAGAAGAAGTAATAGCAGATTTCATTGCAGAGAGAAATAGAATTCTGTCCTCAAAAAACTACTGAGCTCCCTCTCTTCATTGTGGCATCCGCTAAGCCTCTGGGACAGAGGTCCAAGGAATGTGTCTCAGGTTTTCTTACTTTCTGTTCACACGCCAAAGAAGTGAGTCGATCCTGGGTTGTCTTGCCGGAGTGGTTTTCCTCTGCACACAATGCGTCCTTTTTCCAGGAACGTAGCAGCCATGTAGTACTGCACTGTCCAGAGGAGCTCTTAGAGATATCAGTTCTCAGGATTTCCCTGTCTGAGTCAAGAAATAAGAAGATAATCCTGCAGATATTCTCAAGCCCAGAATAAGCGATGTTTTTAGATAGTGTCAGAAGCTTGACTTTGGCCCTTGTACTCGACTCAAATCCGTAGTTAGATAAATCCTAGAAGCAGTGCCAGAGGCAGCCTGCAAGTCCTTGACCTCTCTGCCACTTGCAAGGAAATTAGAAAGAAACCCATTGTTGCAGATTCATCTCAGCAAGGTGCAAGGTTCCTTCGGAGTCTGGACGGGAATTGAACACCCAGCAGTTCCAAGATATTGAATGCCTTCCCACTTAAGCAACTACACTCTCAGAGTTCAGCTGAGATAGATAGACGCCTTTCCTGCCCTCCCAAGTTTCTTTTTCATTTGTCCTTCTTCGTTGAGACACAAGCCCAGCATCTCAATAGAAGTTAAAATACTGTGGCGACATAAAGGCATTGACCTTATTAAATAATTCAGGAAAGCACTGTGAATTTTTTTTTAAATAGCTCCGTTTTGTTTAACTCCCACATTTTTTCTCATTCTCTAAAGTGCAAAGGAAATGCTGACCTGGCGTTGTGGTAGAAATTTACAGGGCACTTATGACAGACGTTGAGGGATAGCTTTTTGCTGAGTTTCCATCTTTTCCTCGACCTCTTCCCCAGTTTGAGTTGTTCCCTGAAACCACCTTATCCGAGTGCCTCTGCTTTGTCATATATAACTGTGCTTGAAAGCAGCTGCTAATTCGAGCCCACTCTGCTGTTTAGAAGGGGCAGCTTTTCATTTGGTTGTGTCGTTGGTTTGCTGCCACTAGGCATGCCTTTCAAGTCCACTCATCCCAGAATCACCCAGAACTGGCTTGCTTGTTGCCGCATCCGTGTCAGCCTGAACTTTGTCAAGAGCCTTGGATAAACAAGTTGCATCTTTGTCACCGAATAGCTGTCCCTGTAAGATGTTTTGTCTGTCAGAGAACATTGCAGCTTACCAAGTCTCAGATGTGAAGAAAGAATATTCCTTCAGTATGCCTGTACTTCCTGCAGAACTGTTTTCCCAGAGAATTTGGTCTGTATCCCAGTTTTGCTGACTCAGCTTTCCTGGGGCCCTGTTTTTTCTTTCTTTCCCATTGCCTTAATGTGTCTCCTCCTGCCCCAAGTGCTACCCCAAAGCCAACTGCAATAGCTTCACTCAAACCAAAAGAATTGTTATACTCTTATTCTCTTCAACTGAGCTTGCGCATCCTGGAGAACATAAGTATTTCTTGATTTCTAAGAAACCTGTAAGTGCTGGAAGAGTGTTGCCTTCATAGCCACCAGGTGCTCCTTTGGGGCAGGCGAGAACTAGTAGCAGCAGGCTCTGTACAGGCCCGCACGCTGGCTTCTTATTCTGGACCTGTAAACTTTGGTTTATAATTCTGGGTGGAAGGTTATGGGAAAAGCTGGTGATTACCCCCCAAAAAAGTTACAAACCATTGACTGAGAGTACAATACATTTCAAGTTGCAAGGGACTGGCTGACAATGAGACTGTTTTGTGAAGTGAGCATCTCTCCCAAGATTAACTGGTATGATTTCAATAAAGCTAGCAGATTTTCCATGTCGTTTACGGATTTCTACACCACCCCTCCCCTTTAATGAAATGGCTACTTTGAAATTTGACTTAACTAAGCACAGAATTTGACTTGCTGCTCTGTCACATGCTACTTTTGCAGAATCAGCTTTTTTCCCAAACAAGATTGTTGGGCAGCAGATCCCTGTTGATAAGTGTATTGGACTGGGCAACATCTGGGCTACAGAAAGATGGTGTACAGGGGAGAGAGAGGTTTTGTGATGACGCCGACCGAGAAGAAAAGAGGAGGAAATTGAGAGCTTACCGGACCTGGAACAGAACATGTTGATTGGGAAAGCTTGAAGGAGAAGGTTTGTTGCAGATAAGGAAGGCTGCAGAATGAGAGTGAGATTCAAAACAGAAAGAATGCATGCTGCAGGTTAGAACTGACCTAACACTTGGCTTTTCTTTATAGAAGAATTATCAGCAAGTGGGCTCAACAGAACCAGTGATAACTACTGTTGTGCGTTCTCATGTCCGTAGTTTGAATTTGAATTCTTTTAGATACCTTATTTTTAATTAGAAAGGCAGGGTTAAAAAGAGAGAAGGAGAGACAGAGAGGGATCTTCTGTCTGCTTTGTTTTGTTTTGTTTTGTTTTGTTTTCTCAAATGGGCACAACAGCCAGAGCTGAGCCTATCCAAAGTTAGGAGCTAGGAGCTTCTTCCTGGTTTCCCCTGTGGGTGCAGGGGCCCAAGGACTTGGGACCATCTTCCACTACTTTCCCAGGCTCATTAGCAGGGAGCTGGATTGGAAGAGTAACAGCTGGGACTCAAACCAGCATCACTGCAGGCAGTGGCTTAATCCCCTAAGCCAAAACACTGATTTCTGAATTTTTTTTTAAACAAGAACAAAGCCAATGCTTTATTTTCCTGGGCCACACTTTTCGTTTCCAGAACTGATGCAGGTAGAGTTGAAGACCTGGGTATTAGCTTGGACTAATTCTGGACAGGCAGAAGCCCTTGATGTGGGTCACAAGACAGGAAGTGCTTGAGAGAAGACAAACCATTGTATTGCCCTTCTTCCGATGTTGAAAACAACAGTTCACGCACAGTACTTTCTGTCCTGTTCTGCTCTCTTTTCCTTGTGTTTACCAAAGGCAGCATTACACAGGCTGCAGAGCCTGCAGGAAAGGCCCAGGCTGAGCCCCCTGGCCAAAATTGACCAACTGATTACTGTGACTCATGCTTTTTTGTCTATTTTTTTTTTCTTGGTCATTTTTTTTCGTGAGTTTTTTCGTTGTTAGGTGTCTACAAAATGTTTACAAGGAAGTGTTACTGTGATTTGGCTGCATCTATGATTGTACCTGGCAGATGATGCTCTCTTCTTTCCTGTATTTTTAAATTTTGACTTTCTTTGAAGGACCTAATAAAGTCTCTGCAATTTTGTCTCCATAAGACTACGCTTGGATAAGCAAGATCAGTGATTCTAAAACTGCTGTTGACAATATGCCTTTAATGAGAGTAATTAGTGCCGTTAATGTGTCGTTAGAGCCAAGATTGATGGAGAACAAGTAAGACATAGAAATTACCCTAATAAACTGTTAGATTCAAGACACACCTAGAGGCTTTTGGTTTTATGATTAAATGTTAGAAGTTCAAAGAAGGCCGTTTATAATCTACCATGCTGTGGTACAATAAACTTTGAACTTCTGTTTGAGACTCTACCCTAACTGTCCGCTCCGTGATGGGTAACCTCAAGCCAGTTACAGCTTTTCTGAATCTCAGCATCTTATGTAGTTAAAGAAGTCTGCGGATACCTGCCACGTGGGTGGTGGTAGAGTTCAGAAAGCCATGGCAGTCAGGAAGCCCATACACATATATGAAGCAGTGACATTTTTCAGAGCATTCCATGGTGTGGGTCTGAGGAGAACAGCTTGAAGGAGAATTGAGAGAAGTAAAGGGTGTGAAATGGACAGACCTTTTCTGTCACGTGGGACCCACCAGTGAAAATGTACAGCTGAGAAAAGGAGGAGGAATTAGGAACTAGAGGTGTTGTCTTAAGTACATGGAGACACACAAAAATATGATACAAAAATGGCGCGTGAAGAAGGCACTGAAGTCTTGCAGTGCACTGGATCTCCCCCACTTGGTGGGTTATTGCTGTGTGCAATTTCAACAGTCCCGGTACTTTCTGGAAAGTGAAATCAACGGGTCAGTAACACAGCTTTGTTCTAATTACATGGCAGAGGGTGGCCTGTGTCATCCTCGTGTCTACCGGCGAATTGTTCAGGTGAAATAAGCTTTAACCCTAATTAATTTACCTTGGTTTGGTGTCCAGGGCTATTTTGCAACCGTTTCTTCTGTGTCTGGTTGGAGAGATTTTTCTAAGTGTTGATTGATAGCTGTTTAAAGAAATCTTAGGAGTGATGGATCTCCAAAGAATGCCGAAGATTCTTTCCATTGTTCTGATACTCTAAGTATTACTCTAAGTAATACTCTAAGGAGCATTTTGCTATCAGAGAGATGGTTTGTTGTAATTTAGGATTTTGGAAGGGTGAGCATGATTGAAAATGACTGAAATGGAAAATGTATTGGTGGGTGGGAATAGCTTTCTGAAGACTTCCCAGCTATGAAGTCTCAGGACTAGGAGTTCATCAAGTCTGAATGCTTATCTAAATCCATGCCCCAGTCCACTCTGTAAGTATAAATTAAGAAACAAGTGTCTGGTGGCTTATGATGCGTGAAGACTGCAACCAGGTTGTGGGTGAGTGCTTCCTGCTGACCAGCCTGACGCAGCGGGGCTGGAAGAGTCAGGTTCACTCCCATCAGAGTGCTGCAGGTGCATGGCTGTGCCCCCCTAGTTTGGTCACCTCAGTTCACCTCCATGAGTCTCCACTTGCTCATTTACACAAAGAGGGATGTGAGCTACACTGTGAGGGCCCAGAGGCTGCGGTGTCCTCCCTGGCAGCCTTGTAGTCATTGCCACTCTCTGAGGAAGGCTCCCAAATCCCTCCCACTCACCCAGGGGCCTCCAGACAACCAATGCTAATTGATTGCAGTTGGAAAGTGGAATGACACCTACTTTCTAAAGCCTGTGGCCCTCTGAATGCTTTTCAGTTTCTTACATTTTCTGGAGTTTCTAAGCACTGGCCAACCTCTGCAAGCCGTTTGTTAAAGTGGTTTCAGTAACAATGAGTGAGACATCGAGGGAAAGTCATGGTTCTTGGCAGAAGTCTGAACTGCAGGGACAGAGTGAGAGTTCTGTTTCTCATCTGGGCATCAAGGCCACTGTGTAGTTTGACTAATCTTTGACTTTTTCAGACCAGAGGCAACCACATTTAGATAGTTGCCCAAGGTGGTCAGACATAACATTTATGTACTTCTTACTTCAGCTCCTGGCCTGTCAATTTGAGGACATTCTGATTTCACAGGCAAGGGGAGCTTGGTTCTTTGCTACCAAGGACAGCTCACATACAGTGATTGTGTTGCAGAGGCATGTATTCATAATAAACTGGTCATTTATTTATTGCCTAATACAATTTAAAATTGAGTTATTTGTTTAGCCACAGTTCCCATGTAGGAGCTCTTCCTAACTAAGGGAGTACGAGTGACACTTGCATTCAACCTCACAGCCCCCCGCCGATTCTAGTCCCTGGGCTGTCATGACCATCTCCTGCACAAGCTAAAGGCCTGGGACCATGACCCTGGTACTGAAATTCCTCCAGAACTGAGTGGTTTTCAGTAGCCTCTTGTTTTCCTGTTAGTGCTCAGTTTTTGCTGGTTCCCTTCCAGCTAACCATTGGTGCTGGTGTGTGGCTTGGACAAAACACCCAGAGCTGGAGAGAGTTGTATTTCTTCTTCTTGACTTCCCCCACGTGCAGCAAAAGAAAAAAAATAACATTTCACCTACTAGGTGGGCTTCCTTCTTGATGTCTTCACCTAACACTACCCCTGATAAGGCTCTTATGGGAGGGTTCTTTGTGCCCAACACAAGCTCTAAGAGAACAGATGCACGGAGGATTGATGAGTGTGACTTAATCTGACCTTATTTCCAACCCTCTTTGGATGGGAACAACTTTTATGCATATTCTAAAGAAGAATTAGCTCAGGCTGTGGCCTCCTGACACTTCCACACTCCACCCCCCCCCACCCCCATGGGTCCCAGGCCTGCATTTTGGCTTCCCCTATTGTTTGCCTTCCGAAACCCTTTGTCCTGGCCGCTCTTGAATGCCTTCATTGTCCAGGCATGCTGCCAGAACCCAGGAGTCTATTCTCAGGGGCCTGGTGCTGGGTCTCTAGAAATCCAGGAATGACTGAATGGCCTGTGGCTTCTACTGAGTGACAATTACAGCATCTGAACTGCAAAGCCCAGGTATGGAGAGGAGTCCCTTATCTCTGGACTGTCACAGTGCTCCTTGTTCCCCACCAGGTGCCATCACAGCCTGCATGTTTACTGAGAACTGACCCCACCCCACTCACAGAATTCAACACAAAGTGGTGAAAATCCGCATGTTTGACCTTCCAGGACAAATTAGGAGCTCCCATTAAAGAATCCTAATGCTTGCAAACATGAGAGGGAGCTTCAAAAAGTTCATGTAAAGCGGAATTAGAAGATCATGTGTTTTGGTTCCAAGAAGTTTAAACTCCATACAGTCAGGTCATAATGTGTGTTCTCCATTCCCTCTTACACGTATAAATAAACTCATGCGTGCATAGTGTCAATCTTAAGTTCAGGCCCCATTTGTAAGTTTGTTTTTCCAGCTTTAGTTTTGTTTGTCCCCATGTTTATGCAGTGCTGGTCATACACCTCTTTAAGTATTTTGTGCTTTCACCCAATCAAATTGGAAGACTTCCTCATTTCGTTTCAGGGGAACATTCCACTTAGAAGGCCTTAACAATCCAATCACAGTTGTCTGTCACCCCTCATAAGCAAACATGAAAGAATGATGTCCCAATATGGTAGCCAGAGACTTAAATCAAAGTACAAGTTTGATCTTTTGGGTTAAGAATTCATGTTCCTTGTCCGAGGTTGATCAATGCTCAGGCCTGTATTAATGCTCGCCTATTATCTTCAAACAGAAATATGGTTCTTGATGTACCCTTCTCCTGTGTCAGAGTTTAATTTTCCAAAAGATTTTTATTCATTTGTTTAAAGGAAGAGTTGCACACAGGAAGACTGAAAGAGATTGATTTCTAATTCCCCAAGTGGCCACAACAGCCAGCCGGAAGCTAAGAACCTGGAACTCCATCAAGGTCTCCCATGTGGGTGCAGGGGCCTAAACACGTGGGCCATGTGCTGCTGCTCTTCTAGGTGCATCAGCAACCTGGACCAGAAGTGAAGCAGTCAGGACTCAAATTGGCACGCCTGAGATGCTGGTGTCTCAGTCTGTGTCTTAACTGGCTCTGCCACAGCCCAACCCTGCATCTCCTAAAAATTGGTGGTTTCCTCCTTCCTCTTAAAACTTAGTGCCTGTCAAAGTTGGTTTTTCCCTTCCTACCGCATGCTGTTGATGCCATGCTTTCTTCTTCTTTTTAGGAAAGCATGCCTCAGACGCCTCCCTTCTCAGCAATGTTTGACAGCAGTGGCTACAACCGAAACCTGTATCAGTCTTCAGAGGACAGCTGTGGAGGGCTGTACTATCATGACAACAACCTGCTGTCAGGTTCCCTGGAGGCACTCATCCAGCACTTGGTACCCAACGTGGATTATTATCCTGACGTAGGTATTCCCTTTCTTCGGGAACGCATCATCCGTGTCGAGTACAAGTTCAACAATATAGAATCAGAACATAGAATCAGATCTTGGTGTTGTCGATTATGTGTCAGTTTCCTTTCAGGGTCGTGGGTAGTGCCGGATCATCCACACGAAATCTCAATAGGCTTGCCTCATGCACACACATTAGTCCTTAAATAGAAATGCCAGAGAACGTTGGATGCACCCAGAATATGTTATGTCCCTTTTGTTTCCAAAGCCATCACTGTGCTGAGAAAAGTAAATGTAATCAGGGAAAGCAGACAGAAGAAAGGGCAGCATTTATGCTCGGGAGGCAGTTCTTTATGGATTGGACATCAGCTATCATGTTGATTTCTGTGTTACCAGATAACCTATCTTCACAGAGACAGTACTTTCTGATTTTGAATATTCCTTTTGATGCTTACTCAGTCTTTACCATACTACCAAGAAGGTAGAGAGAGGAGAAAACTAAAACTGAGAATGTTGGAATATTCACATGATCTCCCCAGACACAGCATCAGTGATCACACCCAAGGTTATTTTCTAGGGCAGATGGTGTGTCCCCACCCCTCCCACCACTTTTTCTTACACTGCAGCTGCCCCAGTGGCATCAAGTGTAATAGCGTAAGAAGATTCACTAAGCAGCTGGCTGTGGACCAAGAGCTTATGAAAATACCCATAGACTGCATTCCTTGATTTTTATACATATAATAATAACCTCAGTGTGCAGAGGATGGCTTGTGCCTGCCACACTCATTCACCATAATGCCACCTCCTGAGTTAGTGCCCTGTGTGAGATTTGTTCCATAGTGTTTTCAAATCTGTTGCCACACAGAGAAAACTTGTAATCAAATGTGAAAAGGATTCCTTGTTCAGCCCTGTGAAGTGTTTGTGAGCTCCCAGAGACGCCTAAGGGGGCTGAGGAGAAGCCCTGGAATTTCTCTTTTTTGCTGGGAGTCTGAAACTATTCTAACAGAGAGGGGCAGGTTTATTACTGGTGTCTTACTGGAGACAATGTGGCTAAAGAAAAGCATAGTGTTATAGCATGCCTTAGCACATTGAGTAGTCCTTGGGCAAATGAATAGGCTATTAGACATGTTGCCTTCCAGTGTTTTGATACAAACATGTCAGTGTGCCTCATGGGATTCTTGTGCTGCATATAGATAGGCTGTGTGGATTTTGTTTGTTATTGTTTTTGGTGCAATTTTTATTTGTTTTGTTTTCAATTTACAATGTTGCAACACAACCGTATTCGATATGGGTGATGTATTTCAGTTAGCTTTCTCTCTTCAGCATAAAGTTTATCCTTCTTTTTTAAAAGATATTTTAACATTTTTTAAAAAAATATTTATTCATTTGAAAGGAAGAATGAGAGAAAGAGAGAGAGAGAGAAAGAGATCCACCAGTGGACTTTTCATCCACTGGTTCACTCTCCAAATGGCTGCCACAATTGGAGCTGGGCTAGTCCAAAGCCAGGAGCTTCCTCTGGGTTTCCTGTGTGGGTGATAGCAGCCCAAATACTTGAACCCCCTTCCACTGCTCTCCCAAGTGCACTGGCAGGGGACTGGATCAAAAGCGGAACAGCCAGGACTCGAACTAGTGTCCTTATGGGATGTAAACACCGTAAGTGATGACTTGTTACTGTACACCTTAGTGTGACTTAGTGGAATGATGCGTGTGTCCTGGTATCCAGGTCCCCAGAAGGTGGGTGTGAAAATGGGCTCAGAATAATTCCAGGAGGCCAGCTTGGGATGTAGTTCTGTTATTTTTAGTAAGCTTTAAGGAAAAATGTCAGAGGCTAAAGGAGATACACCCGCTATGCTGTTGTGCTACTGGTGAGCATTCCTTTTGAAACTACAAATGGTAATGTTGCTCACGAGAAATTACAGAAGTGGTATGTAACAGAGGTAAGAAAAATGCTCCTTCCAGAGAGATTGTAACCAGCATGACACGTTTCTCCCGCTGCAGAGGACATACATCTTCACCTTCCTGCTCAGTTCTCGGCTATTTATGCATCCCTATGAGCTCATGGCCAAAGTGTGCCACTTATGTGTGGAGCATCAGAGACTAAGTGATCCTGAGAGTGATAAGGTAAGCATAAATGTTGACCTTTACAGTAAAATAATAATAATAATAAATCAGGTATGCTCACTCTAATGGCATGGATTTCGGGAAACTGATTTTCTCAAGTAACGCTAGCATGTTCCCGGGCTGCGGTGCACACACAGCCTCGGGGTGAGCCAAGGGAATGAGAATGATATGTAGATAAAATAGTCTCAATGGACTCACAGGAAGACCCTGGGATCCCAGAAGCGCGGAAGGTTACCATGTCGTTATTTATTTGATGTGGTTCACTGTGACGCAAACCACTTAATTCAATTTGCCTTTTCTTCCCCCCATCTCTAACCTCCATCCCCTCCCCAGAGCCAGATGAGAAAAATTGCACCTAAGATTCTCCAACTCCTGACAGAGTGGACAGAAACGTTTCCTTATGATTTCCGAGATGAAAGAATGATGAGAAACTTAAAAGATCTGGCTCACCGAATAGCCAGTGGCGAAGAGGTGGGTAACCTGACTCGTGGCACAGCCGTTGGCATTCCTGGGCACAGACTTGGTGGGGGGTGGTGCAGAGATATGGACCAGGTTCTCACTGGCTTCTTTTCTGTTAGACCTGCAGGCAAGGCCTATAGCGTGCATACTGTTCTGTTGGGTATGCCATATGGACATGATCAAACCATTCCACCTCAGGGGGAGGTGACCTGGAGGTGTATGTGATTAATTTGGGGGTTCTGTTCATATCAATTCATGCACAGGATTCATGTTGTAAGTAGGCTTTGATTTCACTTGGTCTTTATTCCTTCCAAAAAGGTTTAACATATCTAGTTAGAGAATACATTGCATTTTGTTAGCTATAAGCGCTGAGATATAAAATAAATAACATAATAATATATTGATAGGTAATAGGAAGTATGCTGATAACTCACAAGTAGAATTAGATTCCTAAATAAATATTGTGAATGACATGAAAATTTTCACCCTCATATACATAATCTCATACAAACTATGTAAAAAATGGAATGGACCATGAAAAGGAGATGCAAGCATATGATGTTGACAACTAGTGGAGCAGCTTCTGTGGCTTAAGCTCAAGGCAAAAGGGAAATAGTGTTGTTTATAATCATTTTGCTGTCAGAAGAGAGAAACATTCATTCTTTAAGGCATTAATGAGGCTGGTAAAAATGGTCTTATGGGCCCTGGTTTAAGGGGCGTAGATGGAGATTTTCTCTCTTGGCAGCAGGAACTGTGGATCAGAGCTGACATAGATCCGTGTGCATATGACGCAGGGAGAAGACGGAGAACGTGATTTCAGTCTGCAGGTGTCTGGAAGTGGGTTAAAGGCTAGGACCTAGAGTAGGTGGAGGTGGAAAGAATCTCTTCGATCATCTTCCATGAATCTCCCTCCCTTCAGCTGAGCCTTTGATAAGAGCTGACGAGCTGCAACCGATTCAAGCTTCTCCTCTTTGAAGCCGGCCTGGAGGGCCTGTCTTCTGTGTTGAGGCATGTTATATGAGGCTGACTTTGTGCAGTTTGCTGCTGAGCTTCAGGGAGCAAGTTTCACAGACAGGAATAAGACTTTTTCACGGAGGAAAGGGTAGGCAAAGCCCTTGGCAGCTGCAGTGATGTCTTACTTTGTCTTAAAATGCATTTTCCCATCAGGAATAACCTTCCTTGGGAATTCACTCTATCAATGCTGTGCTGGAAAGATAACAAGATGCACTATCCATTCCCAACTTTTAAAGTACATTTTAATACCGTTTCTAAAACTTAACAAAATAGGAAATACTAGGCAGTTTTCAGCAGTGGGGCCCACACTTGACAACTGGCTGTGAGCGTGCTTTGGCAAGTCCTGCAGACAGACCACTCCTTCCTCATCAAGTCAGAATTGGCTGCTCTACGTGAATATCCTTCTAGGCTCCATATTTTTTAGATGGGTGCTTGGCTCGAGGGGCTCCTTATCTGTCATATACTTAAGTACCCTCCTCAAAGAGACTCCCATCCCACCCCGATTCCAACTACACCCTCCTTCCATCCTGCCCTCACCCCCATCCCTTCAGAGTACTCTGTGACCAGTAATGACTTACTTTTTTTATTGCTTCTTTTCTAGACTCCATGCTGTGCCCTCTTGGCTTACTCCAGCACCCTTACTGCTAGCTGACAGCCTGCCATTTAATAGGCTCTCTGTATGTAGCGTTTGGATGAATGAGTGAATGCCTAAGAGAAAAAAAAAATCATTTACTAGGTTAGGAAAACAATATTTCTTTCCATTAGAGGGAACCTGGGCTTCAGCTGTAACTTGTTGCTTCCTGCCCCTGACTTTATAGATATATTCCTATATATTTATACATGTATATGTATGACTTTGGCAACCACTGAGTCCAGGTGTGCCCTCTATATAATTTAGTCAGTTTCTTCTGGATCTGTTAGGACGGTTCCACATAAATTGGCTTAAAATGTTTCCCCCCCGGGGATTTGCCCAAAATGAAGAGGTTTATTAGGACTTGCCTGCAAGAAACATGAAATGAAACTAATGATTGAATTACATGACAAATCACTGTAGTGGATAGAATGCAATTTTCTCTTCCTTAAGGAGTTGGTGTTTATAATAAGAACTTCTATCCTTATTTGCCAGGTAATTACCATCGCTGGCATTTGAAGTTATAAAAAAGAAGAAGTGCATATTTAGCAATCCATGACTCAGGGAGGAAGCATGTCTAACAACATAAAGCTTGATTTCTCAAATGAAAGCAAGTGATGGTAGAACACTTTTTTAAGGTGATCACCTACATTCTCTCTCTCCTAGGTCTATAGGCACATTCTTGTTTGAATATCTTTTTTTTTCCCTAAAGTACACATTTTTTTCCCTTATATGAAAAGACTTTGAAACATTTGTGGAAAAAACGCAGTTAAACGTTGGGTTTATTTGGGGGCAGAAGACTTTGAAATCCGTGCATACTTTTTCCATAATACGCATTTTTCCATGAGCTTTTTAAAGACTTTTTGTATGCAAGGATTTCAAAATGTTTTGCACCAAAATAAACTCATCTTTTAATTTCATTTTTCCATGAATGTTTTGCTGCTGCTGCTGCTTTATTTTTTCTCACTGGACTGTGATTCCACTGCTGGTTCATTTAAAAACTTAAGGATAGAATAAAATCATTCACCAGAAACGGTAGGAGAGCGTTGGTGTTTGCATACAGCTGTGTAACAGAATCAGTTGAAGAACACGGACAGTCGGCTCCTCTCAGCCAAATCCAGGGCTTGCTGGTTGGGACTCAGGCTGCAAGCTGTCCCCTGATAACTGTGTCTTGTGTTCTGTGCTTCCCAGGGGTGTGCTGGGTGGTGACCTGAAAGGGTATTGTCATTGTCTGGCTAAAGTAGTTTCAACAGGAACCAGAGGAGAGGATGGGGGAAAGATGGGTGATTCAGGAGTGAGGACATGCTCACGAGACATTGAATATCAGGGCTATTTTGAATTGAGCTGTGGTGGTATTTTTGAGCGTGGGGAACTTTTTTTTCCATATATTTTACGCATGTGATTTATGGGTATGATTTATGGTCTGTGTTTGTGTGTGTTTCCTTGACATTCGTTATCTTGGCTTTTCACATAGAGAGATGTCACAGGGAACTTTCCTCGTCCACACAGACACTGTAACCTTTTACCTGATACTAGTAATCCAATGTGGGATGGTCGCTTTTCTTCCTAGAAGCTATTGTTAGAAGTGAGCAAGTACATAGAAAAATAATAATCATTTGAGATAGAGAGTAGAAGAGAGAGAAAGAGTGAGAGAGTGTGTGTGTGTGAGAGAGAGAGAAAGAGAGAAAAAGAGAAAGGGAGAGCTCCCTAAATTGAGAACACAGATCAAGTATTTCATGTATGTAGCAAGGATATAATTACTTTAGCCATCACTACTGACCACTAGAGTCTGCACTGGCATAAAGTTGGAGTCAGGAGCCAAAGCCAGAAATAGAGCCCCAGTATTCCAACACAGGACACAGAAATCTTAACCACTAGGTTTATTGTCCTCCAATAACTACGCTTTTTATGTAGAGAATTCCATTTTCTTGTTAAGATAATGAAGATGAATCCCTTATCCACATCAGGCTAAGTTTAATGAGTAATGTCGGGGAGTAATACAACCACAGTTGTGGTCCTCTCTCAAAGATCAGCTTTTATAACTGTGAAGCTTCAGCATGCTAGCATGGAATGTAGAATTAAAAGATAAGTTTATTTTGGTTGCAAAAGCATGTTGAAATGCTAGCATAGATTTTTTTATCATTCACCTTTTCATGAACTTTATGAAGTACCCTTGTACTTCCAAGAGGGCATGAGTCACACATTGGGAAATATTTGCACACTTTTTAGGAGTCGTGTCTGAATCTCACGCAGGCATTTTTATGACGCTGGGGACAGAGTCTGCAGGAAGCATTTGAGAATAGATCTCCACATTGCTAAACTAGACAGGGTGGGGCAACAGGGAAGAGGGGGAAGCAAGTGGCCTCAATTCCATCTTGAATAGCTTAAAATTCCACCTAAAGAGCTAGTTTCCTTGTCAGACACACCACAAAATAGACTGTATCAACTAGATTATAACCATAATGCTGCCTGGAAGGCAGCTTGCCTCCTGAAGTTTGAATTTTTAAAATGCTTAAATGCTTCTTCATCATTTGTATGTAAGGTTACCTGAACTATGTGGAAAAAATCAAGGTGATCTATGGGATGAAATATGTAAGTGGAAACAACAATGAAGAAAAGAAGACTGTGTGTGCCTTTATATCTTTGTGAAAGAATTAACCATTTCCAGCTGTGTCACAATATCACTTCTTTATTTAGGAACTGCCTCTGCCATACATATATGTATACATGTATATATATATATATATGGAATGTACACTTGTTCAGTGTGGGACACCTAATTTTTGGATAATTCTTTTCAGTAAGCGATAGGGTAGAACCTTTGAGAAGGCAGGGAAGTATACGTATCAGCCTTTTCCACCTGTGAATTCACTGGGACTGTCCTTCCTTGGCGCTGTTCTCTTAAGGGTCTTTGAGCATTGACTGAGTCCTTGCACCTTATTGGATGCGGGCGGCATTGACCTCGGCTCATCATTGCAGTTTGGCAATTTGGGGCCTGAAGGGGAGATCTTAAAGAACCCTGTCACTTTCAGTTGCTGTATCCTGGATTGATTGTGACGTTATTTCTTTGGCTTTAGAGTTTTGAATTTCAAGAGGTTGACACTTACCTATAGTATATACACTGCCCTTTAAATCAGTTTCTCTAAGTGTATGATTGTAGCACACACTTGGTGAACAAGGTGGTACGTGGGGGTAATGTTGTGGGGAGAGTTTGGTTGTGAACTACAGAACTGACTGGTAGATGCCAAAGAAGTGGTCATGAACCACGTGTGGAGGTCAAATGCAAAAATAAGTGCCCACCAAGCATACATGTGCTGTGTGTGGACATCAGTTGAGTGCTTGGGGCAACAAAAGAAAGTAATGGAATATTTCAGCATGACTGTCCATGGTCTAAGACTGATAGGATTGACCATATGGCACGGAGATCAGAAAGATAACCCTAAAGCCAAATGGTTAGTTGAGGGTGCTCTGATTTGAGAGAAACCTATGTTAACTCACTGGAAAACAAACAAGTCAGCTTCCATGCACCCAAGGAGCATTGTTACCTACAGTGTTCATTGCACTGGATCTCCTCAGTAACTAATCTCAAATGTCCTAGTACCTGAACTGTACTCTGAGAAGCAACCCGAGTAAAGAACTCAACCTTAGACACATCTGAAAATACGCTTGGAGTCTGTAGGTTTTTGAAGGTGCCAGAGCTGGCTGAATCCTCCTCTAGGTGCCCTGAACCTGGCTGGCTCGTCAGCATTGTTTCTGAGTTTGTATAGGGGTGACGGAAGATGCCCAGGGCAGTGTCGTCATTCTTTGCTTGTTCCCCAGCAGACGTACCGGAAGAATGTGCAGCAGATGATGCAGTGTCTGATCCGCAAGCTTGCCGCACTCAGCCAGTATGAGGAGGTGCTGGCAAAAATCAGCTCCACATCCACGGATCGGCTCACCGTCCTCAAGACCAAGCCGCAGTCCATCCAGAGGGATCTCATCACTGTGTGCAGCGACCCGTACACGCTGGCCCAGCAGCTGACTCACATAGAGCTGGTAGGGCAGCTGTCATCACCCTTGCCCTCTCCAGCCAGGGGTCGGGCGGGCTTTGACAACCAGACAGTGTGTCTGCCAGCAGTAGTAGAGTAGGACCCGTCAGAAGTTTCCAGATGGGAAATGATCTAGAAGACATCCGGAACCTGCTCTGTTTAGGCATTTGACCATGAGTGCTCCTGATGTTCTGGGAACTCATCTGTAAACAGATACCAAACCAGACTGCAGAGCAGCAAGTGTGTTGCCCTCCCTGCCTCCTATTTTGTCTCTTTGGAATTTCCCCATAACTCCTTCAGTCCTGTGGAAAGGTGACCTCACAGAAAATTGCCTCTCTTTAGACCCTGAAAAGGATGAAAGTGTTCAGGGTAAAAGGTGTATTTTATAAACTGCTTAAAGGAGAGGTGGGGGGGGGAGGGGCAGTGTCCAAAGCAAATAGTGGGGACCATCCATTTCTTCTTTATTTTCTTCAGTATCATTGACCTGCTGGAGTTGCCTTTCAGGAGAGGCTCAATTACATCGGACCAGAAGAGTTTGTCCAGGCGTTCGTGCAGAAGGACCCTTTGGACAATGACAAGGTAATCAGTGTTCTCTGAAATGAGAGGCGGAGCTCCTTAGTCTGTAATCCTGGGCGGAACAGAGAGAAATCAGGTCAGAAAGTTGGTTCTCCCATTAGCCAGGTCTGGCTTCATTGTCATTTTGCCTGAGCTCATGCCTTCATGATATTCTGTACTAACTTTTCAGCCTCCTTTCTTCCTTAATGGGAAGTTTAATTAGCCTTTTACATGGCAAGTAGATGCAGGCATTAGTGCTGATGAAGGTAGGAGATAAAGGCGCAATGAATGTAGCAGATTAAGTCAGAAAGAAAATAGAAGAGAATCCACCGCTCATGACTCAATGATTTCAGGGGAGGGACAAACAGGAGACACATCCAGCTTGCTAAGCCGGGATCTTCACTGCTTTGTCCCTGGATTTAAGCTGACTTGCTTGTAACAGGTTTGTTGCCTGAGGAAAGCCTACTCATTGAACAGCACTGGATGTGACTCTAAAATCAGTGACCTCAAGTGAGAATTTTTCCCTCCAGGAGTTCTAGAAGCACTTTAACTTGTTAGGCAAAGACTGCATTGCCTGCTGGTGAAAACCATCTCTGGGGTAGCAGCGACAGCTGTTTTCCGGCCTCAGAATAGTTTCAGTACAGGAAGTGAAGAATGTGTTTTGCAATAGAAGGCTCCTGGACTTTTGGGGAGTATTTTGTTTTGCTTTTGGAAGGAAGGAAAGAGGAGTGTAATTAACCCCTTTAAAGTAGGCCTTGAACCTCACGATGAGATTAACTTCTTTTGCTTCTGAACGCTGTTACCCAACTGAAGTGTGGCATGGTGTAAATTTCTGCTCACCAACATTAGGAGATAGTTTCTGGGTACATGAAGCTCCAAAATTGTGTCCTTAATTAATTCAGGAATGGGACCAGTCTCCTGTTCTCAACCTTTCCCATCTGTGCCGTGAGCCCTTAACATTCCCATCTCCGTAACTAGCCGTGATTGTTTTAGAATGGAGCAGGAAGCCGGCCTTGGCGTTGTGCTTCCGAGGACACATCCCACTCAGAGGATCCGAGTTCTAGGAAGGGAGGAAGGGGAATTTTTATGCGTGTGCAAAGTGCGTTTCTAGATCTCAGGTCTCACTGCACTTTCCTGAGAGACTGCAGTGTTACCAGAAGGGTTATCTTCCTCTCCTCCTCTCCCAATCCCTTTTTCTTTCCTTTCTCCTGTATTCTCTCTCTCATCCTAGAGACATTCCATAACCCCCAAACAGAGTAAAAACCCATATCCAACAAAATGATAGCCTCAATCATTATTTTTTTTTCCCTCCACCTCACCCACTCACATTGCTTTCTCAATAGAGTTGCTACAGTGAACGGAAGAAAACCCGCAACTTAGAAGCCTATGTGGAATGGTTTAATCGCCTCAGCTACTTGGTTGCCACGGAAATCTGCATGGTAAGGAAATGGATCTTCTCGGTCTCCTGGCTCTCCATCTTGTTCTCCCAGGCTTCCTTTACAGCTGCTGGGTCTGCACGTCAGGTGACTGTTCTCTCATGTCCTTTTGCACATAGCCTGTAAAGAAGAAGCATCGAGCAAGGATGATTGAGTATTTCATTGACGTAGCACGGGAGTGTTTCAACATTGGCAACTTTAATTCCCTGATGGCAATCATCTGTGAGTATTTTCTGGATGCTACATGTCCCCTTCATCTTTTTTATGGGTTCTGAAAATTGCGTTCATTTTAGATTCACAAATAGTTGGTTTTGATCATGAAAACTACATGTTTAAATCCTGGGTTCCTTCAGAAGGTACAAACCATTTGGTGTGATATATATATATATATATATATATATATATATATATATATATATATATAATTATTTATATACATATGTATATAATTCCTCTTAAGTATATAAGAATCCATTGAATATTCTAGTTAATTCATCTCCAGATATCCATCTGTTAAATTTTGTGAGAGATCTGTATAAAGAGATTTTTGGGGATATTCTACGAAGCATACTCATGAGCCAGTGCAGCAGTGGAGCAGGCTAATCCTGCATCCTGTGACACCAGCATCCCATAAGGGCACCAGTTTATGTCCCAGATGCTCTACTTCTGATGCAGCTCTCTGCTTGTGGCCTGGGAGGGCAGCAAAGGATGGTTCAAGTCCTCTGGCCCCTGCACCCACATGGGAGACCCAGGAAGAGGCTCCTGGCTCCTACTTTTGGATCAGCTCAGATCCTGTCACTGCAGCCATTTTGGAGAGTGAACCAGTGGATGGAAGATCCTCTATGTCTCCTTCTTTCTGTAAATATGCCTTTCAAATAAAAAAAATCTTTTTTAAGAAAAATATACTCATATAGCAAGCATTAGAGATAATTCATGATCCAAGACTAAATGATATGATTTCAGCAGCATTGATAAGAAGGGAGCCTGAGAAGCTATACTGTATTCTGACAGTCCGTTTTCTTGGTACTTAGCCCTGACACAGCATCTTACATTCAAATACAAACTCGCTCCTTTACATTCAGGGCGGTTTCAACACCAATGTTTCTTTCCATTCATTCTGTGAACAGGAGCTGAGCAGTAACTGTGTAGTTTGGATGTTCTTACTTCACACCTGTTCTCTTGCCTTTCTTCTCTTTCAATAAAAAGGATGTTAATTCATGCTACATGTTGGATTGCTATTCTACACACTGTAGGTAATCAGTAAATAGTTTCATAAACAAGTAGAAACAAGAGTACCGCTTTGAAGATAGACAGTCTACCAGACTTAACACAATAATTTTGATCCTAATAAATACAAAATTTCACTCTTCCTTTCTCCATTTTATTTGAATATCATTTTCTCTTTGTCTCCTTCACAAAAATTCTGGTCAAGCTCCACCTCCTTGTTTATCTGAGTCACCCTACATCATATAAATAGAAACTTTGTCTGAGTCAGGGGCCTCCAAGGGCCCCATTCTAGGCTACAGAACTTAATTTCCCATTAACACCACAAAGAATATGTCAAATTAAGTCATAGTATGGGAGCTTGTCTCCTAAGTGTATACAGGACTTAACAAATCAATAAGACAGATAACTTAATGATTAAAAAAAAAAAGCAAAACCCTTTTCACAAAAGTGTATACATTAATACTGATGGATAACAAGTGTATGTAAGTGCCCTACACCCTGAGTCATCAGAGAAACGAAAATAACAGTGGAAGTCCCCTCCATTCACTAGAATAGCTGTGAAACACGGGTTAGCGGAAGTATTATGGAAACTGTATAATATGGTGCCGCTGCTTTGGGAAATTATTTGGCATATTCTTGAAAGTTAAATGCATATGTACACCCCCCTCCCCCCCGATTCTATGCAACTCTATGATTACCTCACAATGGTGCCAGCACATGTCCCCAGAGTTATTTACATAATCATGAATATATAGGCAACTTCATCATAGTAACTACAAAATGCATTTTTAGAGGCGTCTTTGCATTCAGGGGCGTCTTTAAGAAGTTCATGAAAAATATTATTTAAAAAGTATGCAGGAGAAATAGCAACAAAATAAATGTATGCTTTACCTCCATTTTCCACAAGGTTTTATAAGCCTTGCACATTTATCAAAATTGCTCCTTTTGTGTATTTAGGATCTCTGTGTTTTTCCCCATGTGAAGTTCATCTCTCTTAAACGTCTTTTTTTTGTAGCCCTTAAACTATGAATTTTGGTGATATGAAATTAATACGTATTCATATTGGCTTAGTGTGGACTCTTTTTCTCTATGAATAACTACTGTAATATTTCTTCAAGTAACTCTAATGTGGAGGATATCATTAGGAAAGGCAGAATGGTGTATTGAAATGAGTGTGAATTACAGATTCTTATCCATAAAGCTCCACTCTTTGTTATTTGTTAACTGAGCGACCTTGGGGAAACTTCTTTCCCGTAGAAAGCACCATCTCCTTGTAGGAATGTTGATTGAGATAATGTAGAATAAACATGGTGGCGTGTTAGACGCTAACTCAAAGCTCCGGAAACTACACCCTTTCACCAAAGCTGGCCCACCACGGGATGGTTTCTTTATGGTCAATAAGCTAAGAATAGTTTCTATTTTTAGATGTTTGGAAAAATCAAAGGAAGAGTAAGCATGCGAACACAATGTAAATTCAAATTCAGTGTCTATACTTAAATTTTTATTGGAACATTGCCATATTTCTTTGTTTATGTAGTTGGCTAAGGTTGTGTCTGCATACTGACACAGTCCCTGTGGCTGCTGTTCCTAAAATGGTTACCATCTTTCCCTTTGCAAAATATATACATAGATATGCCTTGTGTGTATACATATACATATACATATACATATATATAATGAAAAGCTCACCCACTCACTTCCTTCTCAATGGTATCAGGCTGTTACTAGGTTTAAGGAGATTTTGTATAAAAATAAATGAAAAATTATCAACTGACAAGTAACTAATAATTTGCAGGATTTTATATAAAGATTTATTTGGTTTTATTTGAAAGTTGGAGAGACAGAGATCTTCCATCTGGTTGGTTCACTTCTCAAATAGCCAAAATGGCCAGAATTGTGCTAGTCTGATGTCAGGGGTCAGGAGCTTCTTCAAGCTCTCCCAAATGGGTACAGGAGCCTAAGGGCTTTGGCAGTCCTCTGCTGCTGTCCCAGGCATTAGCAGCAAGCCGAGTCAAAAGTGGAGCAGCCAGGACTTGAAGTGGTGCCCAAATGGGGCGCTGATGCCACAAGCAGAGGATTATCTTGACTCACTACTGCGCCATTCCGTTTGCATGATTTTTGTTTGTGCGCTAATGATGAAAACATTTTTAGGAGTGTAAACCAGAATGATTTTTCTTATCTCTCTATTTTGATATTCTCTCTCCCACCGCTGCCTCTACTTTAAATGGGAAGCTGGAATGAACATGAGCCCAGTCTCCCGACTAAAAAAAACCTGGGCCAAAGTGAAGACGGCCAAGTTTGACATTCTTGAGGTATGTGACTTGATTTCCACCTGGAAAGTGGCATTCCTCTATTTCATTGTTCTCCGTCAGCTAGTATTCTCAGCAGACAAAGGCAGTATAGACCCAGGGAAAAGAAAGAGGATGACATTGAAGGAGGAGAAAATAAATCAGGTGGTGGACTAGTCCTATTGTAAGTAGAGAGGTCCATTCAGGGACGAATCGATGGGAGAAGTGGTGATCTGTCAGTCCTATCACGTTGGATACCAGAATGGAATTTGTGTTCAGAACAATGGAGAGTTTGCCTGCAAATCCCTTTTATTGACAGTCACTGTCATTCCCACAGAAATATTCATTCCCCAGCCTTTCAGCCCGTTAACCTGTGAAAAGGCATTCCTCTCTATGTCTGAAGGAAGTAAGGGTTGTACAAGGACATGCGTGCTTGAATCCTATGCATTTGTTGGTTCTCTGAATCTACTATCTTTGGAAGCAATCAGATAGCATTCTTTGCCTAGTTTTTTTCCCCCAATTGGGAATTATCATTAGATATATTAATGATGCCATATATGCATATATGCAGAAATTCATAAATTTGTTTACCTCGTTGAATGGTATACTTCAATATTTGTCAGTGAATGTTTACCAGATCCAAACAACTTCATTCCCAAGTGTTGGGTCACGTAGCTGACCATCAGCTGACCCATGAAATTTCAAATGAAGCCAGGAAATACTTCTAGTGCTTGAGTTTGACGCTTGGTTATCAGTTTTGGGTCTGATCCCGACAATCAGCCTGGAAATGTTTAGTTTTAAAAATATTACAGCTGAGAACAGTTTATATAAACAAACTACATCTCTGGAAAGAAAACATCTGTGTTGTAAATGTGTCACATGTGCATGGGGGTGTGTAAGAGGGATCAGTTTTATTCTCAAGAAGTTCCCTTATTTACCTTGAATTTTCCATGTATTGTCAAATATGTGGTCTTGTAAACTTCCCACTGTTGAGAAGTAAGTTGTGAACACTCTGCTCTGTTATCTGTAGCATCAAATGGACCCTTCAAGCAATTTCTATAATTACCGTACGGCTCTCCGAGGAGCAGCACAAAGATCTTTAACTGCTCATAGCAGCAGAGAGAAGGTATGTACTTAAACTAATGTGTTATTCGTGTTAGAGTTGCCACAGCTTACCTAGAAACAGCATGTGAACAGCTACATTGAACTGCTTTGACCTATTCAGATCTGAGAGAAATGTTCATTCCAGGCATTCTAGCACTTTCCACATAGAGAAGGGGAATGTTCAGAGAAAGCTGAACTGAGGAATTGGAGAAGTGACTTACGTGGAGAACTTTGCAGATCCCTCTTACCATGCTATTGTTGCCTTCCTTAGATATTCTGCAGTGAATCTTAGTTGTGTTTCAAGCAATACGTTAAGTCATGCATTAAGATGACTAATAGCGTTAGATAGTAATTTGACCTAATGGAAAACAGACATTTAATCTCTGCACAAGGTGGCTGACTTAATATAACCTTTTTTTTTTTTTCTTAAGAGAATTAGCTTACCTCCCATGGTTAAGTCATTTATTTTCAGAAAGGAGGTGAGTTGCTGCAGCGTCAAGCCTGCTGTGACTAATTGGATATGCAGGTGGCAGGAAAAAGTTACAGGGGTGATGTCTGAGAAAGTAGCAATCTTGTTCTTGCTACCCAGTGCGTACACAAGTAAATCTCATCATGGAAGTCTTGTAATGGATTCCAAGGTCCCGTTGTGGGAGCGGTTGAGTGCTATGTTTTCTTCTGAAGAGGAAGGTTGCTATTTCACAAAGTTTGTTGCTCTTTGTTTTATTTGAGAAATAAATACTCACTTATGGCAAATTGACAAATAAAAATTGCATGTTAGAGGAAATCTTCCATTAGAACCCGTCTCCCTTTATCTTTATCGTGTCTGCCACACATGAGGAAAATAAGAATATTTAAGAGAGGTCTTAGAGTGCTCTGTCTGAAAAGCTTCAGCCTCATTAAGCTCAAAGGCAGATGCCAAACTGTTGTCTAAAATTGCCGGATTGTCTCTGAACCCAGTCTGAACACGAGTTCTGATCACATTTGGCAGGTATTGTAAAGATATTGCAATTTTTGCAATCAATACTCCGGCATGGTCAAGGATGGGAGGAAGCAGAGCTTGCCATCTTTCATTGTGACTCAAACAGAACTTTTCCAGCTTTGCAATTTTCCTTGCCCAGATTCCAGACATCCTGTATTTTGATTGAGAAAGGATCAACTCAGATTTGCTAAGGCTCAGAGAATCAGCATGTGTGTGAGAGGATGGCGGCCTGGGTCCCTCAGGATCCCATGGAGGCTGCAGGTGGTCTATGTCAGCCTTTTTAGGGATGGATGCAAGGCTCTCTCTGCTGGGTCCTCAATGAAAGTTGAGCAGGTGCTGCTTCCAGAGGGATTTGCAAGATGTAGCACTGGCCAAATTCTGCAGTCTAGCCTCCAAGAAAGATTGCATTTGTAGGAATTGGACAGCTTTTTTCCCAGAAGAAGTCTGATATGTTTACCCATTCTGTGATCTAAGAAATGGTAATATTTTGTCAATTAAAAACTGATTTGTGTTGGATTTGCTTTTTAACATCTACAAATGGATTCAGAGTGGCCATCTGCATAAAGCTGTGCCACTCTTAAACAAATGAAATCACAACCAGTTTTTAAACATACGCTCTTTCTTTTTCGCCATTGATCTGGAAAGATTAAAAAATTCTGGTAAAAGCCATATTTTATTAAGTAAGATTGGTATGCATTTTCCACTGATTGAGAAAGGTAGAGACAGGAAAAGAAAGCTCCACCTGCTTATTAACTCCTCAAATGTCTGCAATGGCAGAGGCTGGCCTGGGCCAACGCCGGGAGCTAGGGGACTCAATCTGGGTCTCCCACACTGGTCAGAGGGACGTAGGCACTTGAACTTTTATTGTTGCCTCCTGGGGTCAGCATTCACAGGCGGCTGGACTCCAGAGTCAAGTGTTGAACAGATGGTATGTGTCTCAGCTGGCATTTTAGTTAGCCATTAGGCCAAATACCCACCCCTCTTTCTTTTCTTTTTTGAGGTGAAGGAATGTTTTCTTTATTCCAGAGCAATTTCATGTGTTCTAATCTTCCTGGCAACATAATTAAAATAATAAAAATCTTTGATCTTCTTCCAATTCTCAAGTTTATGTGTTGCAAGTGTCACATCTCTAGGTACTTAATAGGCAACAACTCAAATCTGTCTTAAACCAGAAACCCTAAAATTACTTTTCTGTATGATTATTTGTGTTTCAGTGTAAGGTTGCTAGCCACTCCTTACATGAGAAGATAGTATTAAACCATCCAGTCCTTCTTTCTGTTCCCAGCAGCACTCAGTTCGAGGTGAGGAACTGATGATACCTCACAGGTGTAGTTGCTGAGTGTGAACTGGAAGCATTTTGAAAGGGCCTGGCAAGTGTTAGGACACCTAAAGTCCTGCCACTTAGGCAAGACAATCTTTGGCAAGATCTTCAAGAAAACGAATTTTTGCTTTCTCTACCTAAGAAGCTGTGCATTCCCTCAGCCTGTGGAAATCCAAAGTCCTAATAAGGTGCTGGTTCTTATTGTGTCGGACTTGTGTGGAGGCCACGGACCAGAGGATTACACATTCACACACGAGAAGTTGAGGAAAACTGTGAGATTTGCCTCTTGCATGTGGGCATCAGGAGTGGAGAAGTTGAGCACTGTGTTAGGTTATTTCTGTGGAAGAATGATTCAATCAATTGTAGAGCATCTTATAGGCCCTTGTGAATGCAGAAATCACAAAAGGTATAACCCTGCCACCCAGATTTTAATCAGTATCTGCCAAAGCCTGAAACTCAACTGTTCTTACCCATAGTATTCTTTCAGAGAGAGAGGGTTTGAATGTGCTTTCATTTGTGCTGTGAGTGTTTAGTTCTAACACAGTGGAAGTCACTGGTAACACTGGAAGATCATGAGATGTTTATTCATTAGCTTTAGACTTCACAGATGACAGTAAATCAGAGTAGTACATACATGTGAGCTGTGGAAACTGAAGATTCACTTGTTATTTTCAGAGATCAACGAAACAAACAAAAATGTTGCTTTCGTGATGTCGGGGGGGTGAAATCTGTATTTCTTCCTAGAAGTAAATCGAAAATATTTTTATCTGTGAGTCAAAAAATACGTTTTCCCATTGATTTGGTACAGGCATGCCACTTGAGTCATGAGTTCAGAACACTTAAAAGGCCTGTATTGAGGAAATAAGACAGATGCACGATTCTGTTTTTGTGCATGATTTAATAGCATCACAGCAAGTTTTTGTGCATTTGGGGTTTAACATTAGGATTTAGTATACTTTCTTCAAGTGTTAAACACATGCTACCTTATCAATCCAAAAAATTAAATCAGAAAAGTATTACCAAGGAGCATTCTGGGTTTTTCAACACCCATTACTTTTAATTATACATTTGTATTTTTCTTTCACTTGAAGCACGTCTATCTCACATCATGTTGTGCAAGGTACATCTTAGGTGATTTCCCAGGAGAGCGGGTGCTAACTTGTTCTCTCATTTATAGGTTAAGTTTACTCAGTAGGAAGTTGTAGCAACTACAGCCTATAACCTCTTTCACAATAGTTTGAGCAGTGGCCTCAAGGGTAAAATAAATTTACCTGGGGAAAAAAGTTTCATCTAAAACATAGACACTTAAATTTTACAGCACTACAGATTTTTTTTAGAGATGATTCTTACATCTTAAAGTCTTGGTTCCTGCAGTGTTAGGTGTTCTGTTAATATTTTGCTATAAGTAAGAGGCTATTAACTAGAAAGCAATAACTCATTAAGGCATTTTTCCTTGAACTGTTTCAACATTTTTATTATAGTTAGATTTTGTTGAAAGCTGCTGCATTATGAAAAATAGGGAAAAAGCTGTAAGAAAAACATTATCAGGTATACTTTCCAACAAAACATGTCCTACATGTGTTTGGGTTATTAATGACATTTAAAGCTTAAGCACAATGACATTAGCAAGGAAAATGGTGTCATACAACTTTAACTCACTGTGCACTTTCATGAAATCTAAAGTTTACGTTATTTGGTGATCTTTGATGTTATTTGACAAGAGGTTAAACGTGTATTTGCTGAGACTAACCAGAATGTTTTGTTTTCTCTAGATTGTGATACCATTCTTCAGTCTCTTAATCAAAGACATTTATTTCCTCAATGAGGGCTGCGCCAACCGCCTCCCTAATGGTCATGTCAATTTCGAGGTGAGTATGATAAAGTCCGGTCCAGGGAGAGGGTGAGGGGCAGGCAGCAAGCCGGTTTGCATTCCAGGTCAAGCAGCCAAAGCTGACTGTACTGGTTCCTAGGAAATTTTTATTTTTTCCCTACTACTTTATAAGAAATTAACAAGATCAAGTAAACTAGAGATGATACATTGTTGTTGCTGTTATAATAATAATTAGTATTAGAGTGAACTTGATTCAGGGTTTACCAACAAAGTTTTTATCAAATTAAGACAATTGGGTAATTGAGAGGTTTGAAAACTAAAAGGAAGTGTTTTAAGTGGAATTATTTCTTTCACAGTTTTTAACGATTGCCTTTACATTCTCTTTGATTCTCTTCTAGAAATTTTGGGAGTTGGCCAAACAAGTGAGTGAATTTATGACTTGGAAGCAAGTGGAGTGTCCATTTGAGAGGGACCGCAAGATCCTGCAGTATCTTCTCACAGTCCCGGTCTTCAGTGAAGATGGTGAGCCCCATGAGTTGGAGCTGCCACCAGCACCCCTAGATTTTACATTTAGGACATTAGTGTGTAAAGGCATGGCACTGGGTTCCTCGTGTAGTGTGGGGCGCCTGTCCTCTGATCTTTTCCGAGCTAAGTTTTTGCTGCACAGAACACCTGTGACTTTCTCTAAAATATTTTTACTTAGTATTCATCTGTAATCAATACATTTCTGTTTTTAAGCATTCCTGATGATATAAGGAGTCTTTAAAAACTTCATGTAAAAATCTGTGCATGAATTTTGAAATGTTTTGGAATCAAAGTAAGCCAGTCTTTATTTGTGGAAGACAGAGACAGACAAGCAGAAATCGCTCCTTGCCTGGTTCACTGCTCCAGATGCCACCAGCAGCCAGACTAGACTCAGCCACTGTCAGGAGCTGATAACTCTGTCTGGACATCTTAACGTGGGTTGCAGGGACCAAGCACTGAGCCATAAGTAAGTTCCACATTAAGAAGAAGCCTAGCGTGAGAAACAGAGCCAGACTTTGAACCTTACACTAAAATGAGGGTATTGATTCCAAACTCCTAATTTTTGGTGACACCCCAGCTTGACTGCTGTGACAATTAATTGCTTACCTCTAACTTCAACTGTAGTTTTCCACAGAATTTTTATAGCACTGTTGTATGAGAGCTGCAAAGCTTTTGGCACAAATGGAAAGTTCTAGAATTTTTTTCCCCTTGTTTGGTCTTATTTCAGTGGAGCAAAGTGTGTTTTTTAGGTTGATGGGTAACTTGGGGAAAACAATCCAAAACAGTAAATTGTTACCCTTGCTGTTTGAAAAAGTCGTGCAAAGATCTGATCTGTTAGAGTGTTAGGAAATTTGAAACAAGAAAAAGTGATGACACATTATATATATTATATACATATAATATATATTATACATAAACGGTGAACCCTTTAGTCATCATTTGCTATCTTCAAGTGCTTGTTTCCCTGTAGTGTTGGGCTGGACCTAAACAGGGCATGGATGGTGGTATTGTGTCAGAAGGCTGCCGTAGTGATTCATTTTTTCTTTGATTTTTAGCTCTTTATCTGGCTTCTTATGAGAGTGAAGGTCCTGAAAACCATGTAGAAAAAGACAGATGGAAGTCTTTAAGGTGAGTCACATTGCCTCTCGTTGTGTGGATCTAAAGGAAATGACAGTTGTACTTGAAGAAAGCTGCATGCTTTCCAGGGGAAGTCCCTGCCTACCGTCCCAAGATCCTGTTTACTACATCTTTGTGGCCTGTAATTCTCGTTACCATCATGCACTTTTTTTGCCTTTTTTCTTCTTTTCTTTCTTTTTTGCTGCACTGGTAGATCTGTGATGACAGTGTTCTTCCAACTTTCTCCCATTTTGCAATGGAATAAGGAACTGAAATTATCCCGTGGTGTAAACGAAAGTGCCAATTTTGTTTGTCTAAAGATCCAAAATTCAGCTCTTTATTTCTGAAAGATCATTAAAATTTTACTGGACTCTAGATAAAAACAAGAACTAAGTACAATCAATTTGATAAACTTGGGTGTGTCACGTACCAATCACCCCCTCTTTGGTTTC
Source organism: Ochotona curzoniae (assembly GCF_017591425.1). Classification (NCBI taxonomy): domain Eukaryota; kingdom Metazoa; phylum Chordata; class Mammalia; order Lagomorpha; family Ochotonidae; genus Ochotona; species Ochotona curzoniae. The sequence goes on along the minus strand of NW_024467119.1, from coordinate 24,420,483 downwards.
AGAGAGAGTTAGGATTTCTAAAGTAATCTGGAGGTTTTTTGATATTTCGTTAGTATTTTCGAACACATTTAGGATGAGCAATTGTGCATTGTAAGCATTGGAAATATTGTTATAGGGAAAAGCTATCTGGAATATTGTCTGACAGTCAAGATTACCATCATTGTATTTCTACCGGTTAACTCTGGGAATGTGTAGCTCTCTTATTCTGGGTTTTCCAAGCACCCTTCTTTTTTTTTTTCCAATTGTGCTCCCAGTATTGTTTTTAGAGTCCTGATTATAGTTGGTATTAGAAGCAGGATGGTTAAGAAGCATGAGCTACACAGGTGTCCGGATGACTGCTTACAAGTCCTGCTGCAAGCTAAGGGTCTGGAGATGTTTCTTTTAGCCACAGATAGACAGTGCAGCCTAGGCCTGCAGTCAAAGGAATGTAGCAAACTTCCTTGGCTGATGCCTGAAGCTTTATAAAAAAAATTATATGCCTGTCCTGGGAACATTTCAGTTAACATTTTGTATTAAGAGATAATGGTACCACTGTCTTTTATTTCTCGTGTAAAAAATGTGAACCCCAGAGTACATATCTTGTTGCATAAGGATTCATTCATTACAGAGAGGAGGGGGAAGAAGGAATAGAAAGAATCCATCTACTGATTCATTCCCTAAATGGCAGCAACATCCAGGGTTGAGCCAACCTCAAGCTAGGAGACCTGGAGTTCCATTTAGGTCTTCCCCATGCATCTCAGAGGCCTGAGTATCTGAGCCATCATCTTCCCTGCTGCCTTCCTAGGCACCTTAGCAAGGAGCTACATTCAAGTAGAATAAACAAGGCATGATGGTGTCACAAGTGGCAGATTAATCCACTCCAACACATCAGCATCCTCCAGCTATCTCTTAGGTGATACTATTATATGACATGCTCCTATTGGTTAGTGATTAGGACACAAAGATTCACAAGTCAGACGATATTAACAGTGACAGGTAAAAATCAAATGTGTAATTTCCTATTTCATTGTGTGCTACATACATAGCATGCAATAACCAGTGTTATCAATGAATGTACTGAAAATTTAGAAATGTGAGGGGACCAAGAAGGTGCACTGGTTTAAGTTTCAGTCGAGAATCTGTGACTCTGTCTGCTCTGGTACACCGCTCCCATGCTTCGGAAAGTGGTTGAGGGACAAGCAGTGGGACGAATACAGTGATGGATGAAAAATCCACCCAACAAGGGGTAGATGTCTTCTGTGAAGGACTCGCTTCCATGTGATGGTTGTGTTAAAGGACACTTGAAGTCAGACTTGCCTTTGTGTCTGCGTTGGAGCTGGGCGCTGTCTTTCCTGCTTCTATGGAAGGCACTCCAGAGCCCCAGCACAGGCTCCTCCCCCAGTGCCTGTCCAGGCCCTGCACTCATGGTCCTGTGCTCCATTGTCATTCAGCCTCTGCCCCAGCACTGTTACTGAGTGACATGGAGTGGCAGCAGGTGTCAGCCACGTCATAGCAACTACCCAGAGGACGAATAAAACAGATGATTTTCTTGTGACTACTTAGTGTTCTAGAAGGATAGTACCTATCCGAAAACTTGTCTGTATTTCAGATTTGAAGACAAAAGCCTGTTTTTACACACTTTTTTCTTGCTCTCCCTAGAGCAGTTCATTGCAGACCCCTACACTTAACAGTGGCAGTGACAAGCACTGCTTTGAGGGCAGACACCTTTCTTGTCTACCTGCTGCTTAAAAGATGGTCATGGAAGTGGAAGATGCTCCCATTTTCTAAGTGAACACTTCTGTAAATCAAGCCGGTGTATAATAAAATGCTTTTCATCATTTGTGTTTTAATATAAATAAAACCCCTCATCATACATGTGTTATCTATAAACAGAGCTTTTGCCATTCCCTGCTCTTTGTTTTCAGCGTTGGGCCATTTTCCTAAAGGGCCAATAGGACTTCCAAGCTTGACTTCTCCTCCTCCTTTAACCATGTAAACTCAGACTGAAAACAGGAAAGATGAAATGAGTAGTCAGCAAGTCACTTTAAGTTGAGTTCACATCGTCTGCCAGTTCTGAAGACCCTCTTCTGTATCTTGCAGGTCCAGCCTCTTGGGTAGAGTTTAACAAATGGGAGACAATTGTTGCCGCACTGCTGCTGCTGCTGCTGCTGCTGCTGCTGAGGAATGCTGTAGATCCCTGAAGGGCTGCCTTTGGTTTTCTGGCATCACATTCCAGAACAATCAGGAAAGACCCCACCTTCAGCAAAGCCGGCACACTCCTTGACAGAGAGCTCCTGAGGACCCGAATTCCCCATAGCCCACAGATAGACACAGCAGTGTTCTACGGAAGACACTTAAGAAAGACTTCTCCCCGGGCTGGCTGTGCGCATGATTCACCGCCTGGAATTTCCATGTGAATCACAGCTCTGCACCTGGATGCAGTCTTGTCTGTGTGTGGGTTTTTTTTTTTTTTGGTTGAACATTTGCTGCTAATGGGACTTACCTTAGAAAGCCCATGTGTCTTTGTTAACTTAAATGAAAAAGGGAGAGGAGGGAGGGGAAAAACACTGTCCATTCCGATCTGGAACCTTTAGCTGGCGCGGCTTGGCAGAGAGGGCCGGCCACGGGAGCCGGATGCTGCCTGCGGACCTTGCTTCCCATCCTGATTGCTGTGCAGTGAATTCCTCTCCTCCCTCTTCCTACAAGGTTTTGAGTTGGCTGCTGGTTAGCAAACTCCTTTGTACCTATATAAGTTATTTAATATAATAATGAAGCTCAACACTGTGGTAGGAAAATAGCCACTAGGACAAAAACGAAACGAAACAGAAGACAAGCAAAAAGCAGAGTTTGTCGTTGGACTGCTTACCAGGCGAGGACTTGCTGGTTGTCGTCACCCTCCTGAGTTGTTTACAAGGGACCATTATGTTCTACAGAAGCATTTTTCAGTCTTTTTTTGTTGTTGTTGTTGTGTTTCATTTTCAATGAATGTCTTATTTTTTTCCTTGTAACTTTAAATGATCAGACTTTAAGGGTCTTGAAAAGCCCACAGTATAATGACCTAATGACAACTTAAATTTTTTTTTAACTGACTCTTATTTTTCCATTACTTGTGGAGTCTCTTGGAGACCAACCTGTACACAAAGGGAGCACTGGGAAAGGTAGCCCGTCCCCTCCCCCGCCCGCCACTGCAGCAGTGAACCAAACCCATGGGAAACACCTTGCTGTGAATGGGTGATTTCATGGTGCCACAGTGATCTTGTTAAACATCTAAGTGAGTCTGCAGCTGCTCTGCCAACAGCCGTGATATGTATTTACTCTAGGAGAAACTGTAGAGTAGTATTCTATGCTAACAGAAAAACAAAAACACCATGTGTCAAACAGAAATGCATTTCCAAACTTAATGGCATGGTTTCCAGAAACAGAGCATGCCTGTATGCTGTGCGCCATCCCAGCAGACCTCAGATGTCTCCAAGTCGTCCCTTTACAGCAATCAATATATTTTACACTCTGCAGTCAGGAGTTGTGGCGTCTTTTTCTTTTCTGGATGGATTGTTGGGTGGGGCAACTGTGTGGTCAAGGTACTTCACCTCAAGATACCGTGGCTGGAAATGGGTGTCACTGAAGGAATCGCATCAAGGGGGTGTGTACCTGGGGCATTTATTATCTAAAGATGGATAATGAGGCATAATGAACAAATACCATTTGCCGGGCTTTTTTATTCCTACGATTTAGCATGTATTATGTCATCCTCGGCCTCACTTCTGTAGGTGTGGGGACGGTTGTACAATAATAATTTGCTTGAGGCCAAATGGCTCATGAGAAGCACCGAGGTCTGAACTAGGCCTACTGATTATAGAGCCCAAACTTGCATGCCCCACCACCATGACATGTGCAATTGCAGTATGCTTATGAACCACCTTGTTAGTTATTTAAAACAGTTGAAGTTTTAGTTCTTATGATATTACACACAGCTAATTCCTGCAGCCTGGTTCTTCACCGTGAGCTGAAAACACCAGACACAATGAGGTTAGCTTAGGAGGTTTATTCCAGCAGAGTGATGGAGTGGTAGAGCAAGGAGGAAAAAAAGGTAGATGGAGACACCTGGGGCCCCTTAGGCTAAGGTGAGCCCGCTAGGCGTTGGGGGCGGGGTTGGGAGGAATTGAGGGCAAGCCCCAGGATATTGGTGCCTGCACGTGAATGCCTAGGGATGACTGGTGAGTGGGCAGAGTTGGGAGATTGGGGTGGCATTCTCAAGTGAAATGTCGATTACATCCGATTAGTGGACGGCTGGACCAGCACAAATTTTGTGAGCTGTGAGGAAGAAGGAATGGCGCCAGGCAGGGACTCAGTCTCCATGATGAACTTCAAATTGCTCCTCACACACCTTGCTTACCTGCAGCTTTGGGTCCTGGAGGTTTGGGGTGGGGCCCCCATGGGTGCTGATGCTGCTGTCCTGGGAAGTGAACTGGAGTTCAGGTTCTCTTGTCTCCTTGGTCCCCCCGGAGATGTTGCTTTCCTAGGGGTAGCAGAGGGAATGACACGGGAAGGTTTCTACTGCACTGTCTGAAGACAGGCAGACCACATCACACAAGAAAGGGCTTTGGGAAAACAGCAGTGTTGGGCTGGAGGAGAAGCAGTGAGAACAGAGACCAGGCCATGAACAGCTTCTTTTGGGTCATCCAGGGTGGCACAGCAGGGCAAGGCAGCTGGTTCAGGATTGACAGGTTTGAATACTTTTATCAGGCTCTGGGCTATATAAGGTGGCCTCTTAGGTCCTAGCACCCAGCCTGGAATGATTTAGGTGAATTTCTATATTGGCTTAAAGAATGAGAATCCTATAAAAAGGGAGGTTGTAGGATTGGCTGTTTTGCCTAGAAGGGTTACTCTATTTGGCCTAGCACTTCAGCCCCTGGGAGATCTATTCTCTGGTGACCAGAAAAATTCCGAGGATGTTAAAACATCGTACATTGCAGGAAATGTGGTTAATACAGCTCTACAACACCGCCCATTTCCCCGAACGCTGTACTACTTCAGTGGGTAGCAGCAATGTTGGCCTCCCAGCCCTTAATGACAGCAGTCTGCAAAGTATGGCTGTTGGCCAGGTCCAGCCAGCTGCCTATTTTGTGCGGCCTACAAGGTAACAGAAGCCTAAGCAGCAACCACAAAAGCGAGGTTGCTTCATGACATGAAAACTACGTGAAATTCAAATTTCCATGTTTATGCCTGAAGTGACGGCCACACTCATCTGTATATTTTCTTGTGGCTCATTTCTGCTAAAAATGGACACTCTTCTCAGGAGACTGTGCTGCTCTCAGTCTTAAATATTTATTCTCTGGCCTTTTGCTCAAAGTTCATTGCCTTTTTAAGAGCATTACAAAGATGGTTTACAAAAGTCCTGTGAGCTAGCAAGTCTGGCATTAGATACCCAAATGATGTTGCAGCTGGGGAAAAAAAAAATTCTCATTGTGGTCCTACTCCTGAGAAACTTAATTTCCAAGGCTGAACCAGTTTTCACAAAATGAGTCCCCAGGCTCATCCATAGCCTCTTGGTTTAGTGTTCAGGTAAGCTGGAAGCTTGGACCCTGCATTGAGTGTGCCCATCACTTCATATTCTCCCTTTGGTGCCTTTCATGCATTTGGACTCCCCAGTAGGTTTATAGATGCAGTTGTAATTTCTTTGGAAGCCTGGGTAAATTCAAGTGCAAACAGCACCAGGCAATGGCCCCAAGCGGGATGAGTTGTGTTTGGGCACGCCTTGCATTCCAGAGCAGCTGGGGCCCCCAGGGGCCCTTACTACACACTGAGAAGCGAAAAGAGACTGTATCCTGGACTCCTTGAGGTATCCACTGCCATAGAGGACACAGATGAATTCCCCACCAACAACGAGGGGCATAATTGGAAGCCGATTGTCTTGCTTCTGTCTTGGGCAGATTGAAGCTTTACCTCTGCCCTTCATCGGTGCTGGCATCTCTGCCATTTCCTCCCTAACAGCATGTTGATATCCTTTTGAACCTTGTTTTTTCTCCCTGCTGTCCACATGCCCCCCCCCCCACTAGGATCTTAAGAACACTCCCATTGGAAGTAGAGTTGCTAACCTCTGTAGAATTCAGAGCTGTAGATTAACATCCTGGGGCGCTTCCCCTTGGGGGGCTTATTGTTTGCCCCTGGTACCTCTGGACAAAAGCTGGTGCTTGCCTTTCTTGCAGACTTGTAGCACTATTCTGATGGAGACCATGCAACTGAGACTTGCACAAAGGCTTAGGCTAATTTTCTGTTGGAGCTAGCTGCTAAAGATTCAAAGGAATTCCCAAATTCGTTTCCTGGGGGGAAAATGTGGTTAGTGACCTGGAAACCACTCACTAAATATATACAAAGCTCCAACATATTCCGATGGCGACTCAATTAGCTTTACTCTTAAGAAACCTGAAAATGAAAAGCTTTTGTCAGACTTAGACTCCTAGGATTTGAGTAGAAAATTGGGGCACTTCCTGGATAATTGAAGCTGAAGTTTTTTTTCCTTGAGTTTGAATGATCAGATAATTGCCTCAATTCTCTGCTTCATGTTACCAAGATCACTTGGTTCTGATCAATGCTAACAAAAAGATGTTGGAGTTCAAGGCTTATGTGTCCAGACTTTGCAGTTTAGGAACCTCTCATTCGAAACCGACAACACTGATTCTATCAAATAACCCACTCTGTACTTAGAAATAGACTTCTCTTAAAGAATACTCCCCTTTTTTTAATGCAACGCAATGAGGCAATTTGCAGATAGTGAATACCACTTTTAGTGCTAACAGCATCCAGCAGGCTCACTTCTGCTCTACAAGCCTGAAGCCTGCTTCACTCTTCTTTGGGATTTTTTTTTTCCTTTTTTGTTTTGTTTTGTGTTTTAAAGTAATTAGTTTGAATGGCAGAGTTACAGAGGGAAGGAAGAAACAAGGAATGAGAAAGACAGAACTTCTAGCCACTGGCTCATCCCCCAAATGGCCACAATGGCAAGGCCAGGAGCTTCGTCTTTGTCTCCTACATGGGACGCAGGAGGACCAAAGCACTTGTACCATTTGCCCCAGCTTTCCCTCATAGGCAGGTTGCTAAGTTAGAAGTGGAGCAGTTGGGACTCAACTGCAGCACTGCAGGCACGGGTTAACCAACTGTAGTACATTGATCCTCCTTCTTCACTTCTCTAAGATTCTATCTAATAAGAGCTACAGGCCCACATTCTGGACAGTAGGAGACAGTTATTTTGGAATTTGGCATTTCTAGGTAGATCAGAATTTAAGGAATTTGGAAAGAATGGGACTGAAACTTCTTTTCAAAGATTTATTTTTTTTTTTTTTTAGAAAAGTAGATATACAGAGAGAAGGAAACACAGAGAGAAAGATCTTCCATCTGTTGGTTCACTTGCCAAGTGGCTGCAATGGCCAGAGCTGAGCCAATCTGAAGTCAGGAGCCTTCTGGGTCTCCCATGTGGGTGCAGGGTCCTAAAGCTTGGGCCATCCTGGACTGCTTTCTCAGGCCACAGGCAGAGAACCGGATGGGAAGTGGAGCAGTCAGGATATTGCACCCATATGGGATCCCGACACATGCAAGGTGAGGCACTTTATCCATTAGGCTACCATGCCAGGCCCTGAAACTTCTTATAATAAAGAAGAAAATTATGCACTCCTTGATGAATTCCAAACCAGTGGGCTTTGTATCATGAAACAAAGTTTGCTTTCTTTCTCTTTTTCCACCCACACATCTTAGAGTAAATGAAAGCATGAAATCATCTGTCTGTGGATGAATCATTGTGGGAAAGCCAGCAGAACTTGTTGTCAACTCGGTTGAGGCATGGCAATTGTGGGACCGCGAGTAGTGTCCAATATGCAGTGTGGTCTTAGTTCCTCCTAGGGACAGGTGAGGTGTGATGCAGAGTGAATGACTGCACAGGAAGTAAATCTTGAATGCACAAACAAGGCAATAGTTAGCCTGCTTATCATTGGAGTTTCAGATTTCCCTTGATTTAGTTGAATAAGTCTCCAATGTATGCCCAAAACCTCCAGAGAAGTCAGCAAAGGAGATCCAAGCCATTGGTGGTTTTTAAAAATGCACGATTGCCAATTAGATTGCTACCACTCCTTTATGTTTATTAACACCAAGAAACATGGAAATAAATGCATCTCTAACAACAATATAAAAATCCATGATTAAAAAAAACCCTGGGTACACATGGTTGAGGGACATAGGATAAATTTGAAGTCATTCTACAAGAGTATTCAATTAAGATGAAGATTATGGGTTACAGTTCTCTCTTCCCAATTTCTGGAACATTGGCAAAGTCTTTTTGTCTTCCTGAGCCTAAGAATCTTCAAGTGTAAATGAGGGTTCTGCAGTCACTGACATGAAGTGTGGGTGTGGGTGAAGGCTACCAGAGTTGTGGCTTTGGAAAGCATGTTCTTAGCTTGTTAGCAAGTCAGTGCAGCATCATGCATTGCTACCTCCAACTTGCTCTTCTTCCTGCCTGGCTCTTTTGTATAATTGTACAGAAAAGGGAGAAGAGGAGTCAAAGCAGTGACGCTGGCTCAACTAGCCTTTCCAATTGCAAACCAAACAACACGGAAGGGTCCTTGGCAGTACACAGCGTTTTGGGATCACTTATACAATATCAAGATTGTTGGAAGAAGAAAGCATGTTTTCTAAAGACCACAAGAGTAATTTGGTTGTGCAGACTGCACCTTTGTCAGACCAGTTGTTGTAATTGTGCTTGTTGATACAGACAAAATCATAATGGCATGCCTGTTCACACTAGTCCTTTACAAGTGAGTCACTGTTTGGCTTAAAAGACCAAGACTTAGTGGATGGGGGTTTAGCCTAGCAGTTAAGACACTGGCCAGGACAATCAGGGTTCTGTACTGGAATGCTTGGGTTCGATACCCAGCATTTGACTCCTGACTCCATTTTCTGCTAAGAAAGACCTTGGGAGGTAGCAGTTGAATGCTCAAATAACTGAGTCCCTGTCACCTACATGGGAGACCTGGACTGATTTCCAATTCCCAGCTTCAACCCTGCCCTGACAGTTGTGTGGGGAGTAGGGGGATTAATGTCTATCTATTATATCTATCTATCTATCTATCTATTATCTATCTATCTATCTATCTATCTATCTATCTATCTATCTATCATCTATCTACATATCATCTGTCTACATATCATCTGTCTATATCTATCAATCATCGGTTATCTGTGTCTTTATGCTTCTCAAATGAACTTTAAAAAATGCTTCTTCAGAAGAACAAGATGTAGAGAAGAGCTTATTAGAGTCCACTTTTACATCTTGCCCACCTTTACCCTTTGGGCAAGAGGGACCCTCCTTTGGGGGCCGTGCCAACTGCGGTGGGTTGTTGAATATAATGTGTGAATCAAGAGAAGTTGTGAAAGAAATCAGACAAGTCTTACATCAGTCCTGTGATAATGGATTCTTCCTCTCCTTCAACGATAAATTTCTCAAGAATCTTATACATGAGGCCTCTGCAAAGGGAAAAAAAAATCAAAGAAAGAAAATGACAAAAACTTCCACAAGAGAGAAACATGTACAGGGATATGTAAATAACAAAGTAAATAGCTTTTAAAAATATATATATTTATAGGGTCCAGCATTTGGCATAGCAGGTAAAACTGCAGCCGGCAACACTGACATCCCATCTGATCACCAGCCTGAGACCCAGGAGCTCCACCTCTAGTCCAACTCTTTGCTGATTACTGTGGAAAAACAGCAGAAAAGAGCCCAAGTGCTTGGGCTACCCACACAGAAGAGCTGGAAGAAGCTCCTGACTCCCCAGGTTTGGTCAGGTCCAGTCCTTATGGTTGTAGCCATCTGGGGAGTAAAATGGTGGAAGGAATCTCTCTCTCTCTTCTTTCTCTTGCTTTATAACTATTTAAAATAAGTAAATACATCTTTAAGCACATATGGGATGTGACTTAATGCAATGTGCCAAACATTAGCTTTTGAGAAGTGACAGAATTTAAGTAGAGTGGTGACATTAGTGACGTGCGAGCAGCTGTAGTGCTCCAACTCATTTAAAATCTAATAAGAAAACAATGAAGTCAGGAAATCACACACTATTTGCTGTGAAAATAGATGCTAGATAAACCAACTGGATAAGTAAGAGGATATTTTCACTTACAGCAATTTCTGAAAAGGACTTCATACAGTTAATTTACACAATTGTAAGAAATAATTTCCTCAATTTTGCTCCAACTGTTGGAAAGTTAACCAGGCTGTTGTGAAGTCCAGAGAGGAGCTAGCTGGAGGGCTTGCTCATTCATCCAGTTCAGACATGGAGTGAAGCAAATGATAATCAACCAGGATTTTAGGCCATCTCTTCCCCCCTCCCACCCAGGCTCCAGAATTATAAAATAATTTCTTTCCATTGGAGGGGCCCAGAGCATCCAGTCCACGGGCCACATAAAGCCCATAAAATCCCCTGGTCTGGCCCTGCCAAGGTGATCGCAGGCAGAACTCAAAATCCAACACATCTAAGACAGGACGATTTCTCAGTTTATCATTTCGCATGGCCCGTGAATGATGTTACAAACATCCAAATGGCCCTTAACAAGAAAAAGTTTCCCAATCTCTGTTAAGGTGTTCTTACCTTGCTAGTATAGAGATTAATGCAATCCTGCTACGAATACCAGTGGGAGTAGAGTAAAGTGCCTGGATTTTTAGCTGTAACCTTAAAATGTGGGACGGTAAGAGGGCCTGTGTATTACCAAACTGGGCTTCCTCAGGGAACCCTGAGTTCAGAGATCAGAGTCCTGAGAAGAGCAGCAATTTGGTTTTTGTCTCTAAACTGCCAATCCTGAAGGAGCCTAAAGGGGGCGTCCTTACTCAGCTCTCCTGCATTTTCAAGTGCATGCAGTAGGGCCTTTAATCTCCAGCCATTTTCTCGATAGAACACACCGTGGAGGAATCACAGCCTCCTTCTCCTCCTACAGCAGAACTCCCAGGGGGAGTTGGGTCTAGACTCTTTGCTTGGCCTTGTCACAGAGACCCGTCCATTTTCTTTGCTTGGAACAGGCCTGGTATCCAGCAGGCTGTGGGCAAGTGAACCACTCAGGTCCCAAGAGGCCCAGTGGAGAAGAGAGGAGACCGCAGCCCTGCTGATAACCGACACCGCCCTCTTGGCTCAGGCTGGTTAAGTTGCCAGCACTCACTGTGCTTCCCAAGGTGCCCTGTGCTTGGAGCTTCTCCTTACTGCTGACTCCAAGTCATGACGGGGCTTTGCTTCAGGCCCTGCTGACCTTAGCTGGGGATGTGGAAGGTTTGAAGGCTTGAAGTTGTTTCACTAATTCATCCTAGAAGACGACTGTCCTAGAACACCTCTGTTAGCATTCTAGTGAGTGACATTTAATGCATATGAATTTAATAGGTGAAATGTAAAAATTCTGGTAATGAGATGGGAAAATGCAGTTGGGAAAAGCTTGCAAAGTTCTGAAATGTAGGAAGCCAAGGCTGTCAGGCAAGTTAGTTGACGCATTTACGGGACTAGAATCACAACCTGGGACAGTTGTTCCTTGCACTAAACTGATTCCATCCAAAGCTGGCTGGCCTGCTTGAGAGTCTGCCTTGATCACCTAAGCTATGCTTGGTGTTTTGGATTATTCCAAAGATTTTTAAATTCACAGATTCTCTATTTGTTAAGAAGAAAATGGAACTTATCGGTGATTGGCTGAGGCCCTATGTACACTGATACTATGCCCAGTGCTGAAGATACTGTGATGAGCCAAGATCCAGCACCTCCCCTGAGAGAGTCCCTTATCCTTTATCCCCTGAGGATCCAGCAGGTGCAACAAGTGCTTAAAAGATGTCCAGAGTCAGTCTCTTGGGGTTCTGCCGCCTTGGACAACCAGGGATTTCTGCTGATGGCTGCAGACCTGAGGCCTGAGGAACTCCTACTGCAGAGGGCCGGGAAAGTCTCTTACCAGCCAGCCAATCATTTGCACTCACTCCAGGCTGAGGACGATGACTGAGAATTGAAATCCTCGAGATTCTCAGTGAGCAGGCTGTTCGTTTACTGTACTGCAGTAGTCTCCACCAGGAGGAAGGGTATCTGGCTGAGACTCCTGTGCTATGAAGAAGGCATCCTTCCTGGTTGGCATGAAGGCTCTTCATGGACTAGCAGCAAGCCTGTGAATGGGCAGAAAGTGCTCTGTGAAGGACCCACTTCATGTTTGCAACGGCTAAGAATTGAGTGATGTTGAGGCTTCCCATGGAGTCAGGAGTTACTGAAGGACAGATTCTGACCTCTTGCAGAGAAATTGCACTGACTGCATCATGCCTGCTAGACTCTGTGGGAATGTGAAGGCAAGCTTACAGGCACATTCTAGCAATAGAATGTGTTCAATGAGTGTGAATGAGCATGGCGGTGGGAATGAGGAGCAGTTGTAGAATAAAGTGAAGGGACCAGATAGGGGACCATGCAGAATGGAGACCAGGACGTGGCTTTGTAAAATGGTGAGAACATGAAGGTCAAGGCCCAGGGTGAAGATAACAGAATGTATGGATAGATTTGTGAATGCAGAGGAATTGAGGCCCGGGAGCAGCAGTTGTTTGCTGCTCTGTGTTACAGGTTAAATCAGAATAAACATTTGCTGGAGATCACAGTTTAGAGGAGAAATCTTTATAGAAGTGGTTGGAATAAGATAGGAGCCTTAGAGTGGGTTTCAAAGAAGGAAAATCTGGTCACAGACCATTTATGCATGCACACCCATGCACCCAGGGAGAACCCATGTGGAGACAGGAGTTATATTACTAAAAAACCAAGGAGCCACCAGGCCCTGAGATTTTGCAGGGAGCATGGCACTGCCCACATTTAGCCCCCATTGCTGGGAGATAAAAATACTATGCTTATTTAAGATACTTTGTGAGACTTTTGTGACATCTCCAGAAAACCGTCTCTTACAAGGAAATTATTCGTTAGGTGAAGTCTGCCATTAATTAAGTCCCTTTAATAAAGAAGAGGTTTATAAAGGGATTGAGCAAGGCTTTACCTTGAACTTCACGACGATCATTCCATTTTATTGCCAAGTATCCTTTTGGGGTTTCCTAATTCATTCACTTATTGCCTTGAATCGTATCACACCTTAATGAACATGAAAGAGGTAAGCAGGTTTGAAGCATCTACCCACATCAACGAACCACATGGCCACAGAACTTGATGGGATCCAGTCCTGAGGTCCAGCCCTCCTCAAGACAGAATGTAAGAGACAAACAGCCGAGTCACAGAGAACTCTAGAGAAAACAATAGATTCCTTCCTTCGATTGGTCAGCACACAAAGATCCAGAAAATCCTGACGTGACCTTGGGCAAATGATTTAGCAAATGGGAGACTGGGCTAGAAGTTAAAGATTTAATCACCGAACCTGTAATAATTTCTTTCTCTTTATCCTACTGAGGAAGTGCTGCGTTTCTCTTTGAACTGAATTGGTCTGGTCCCAAAGCCAGCTTTTGGCTCTAATTACTGAAATTCAAGTGATGAGAGACTCTCCATCCTTTGACAGTTTAGCGAAAGAAATGTAATTAGCAGCAGCCCACGAGAGAGCAGGCAGGAGTATGTGATCAGAGACAAGGGACTGATGTTAATGAACGCATCGCACAGATCCTTTCCAGGCTCCTTCGCTGATCGCTCCTCAATCTCAAAACACCAGATTTCTCCAGGATTCAGGGACTCCTTTCCCCTGAAGATTTATTTGATTTATTTAAAATTATTACACACACAGGAGAGAGAAGTCAAGATAAAATGAGAGGTCTTCCATCTACTGGTTCACTCCCCAAATGACTTCAATGGTCAAGGCTGGACCAGGTTGAAACCAGCAGCTTCAGGAAAGTCTCTTGAGTGGATGCAGGGGCCCAAGGTCTTGGGCTATGTCCTGCTGCTTCTTCAGGCACATTAGTGGGGACTTGATCAAAAGTGGAGTAGCCAGGAGTGGATCTGGCATCTATATGGGATACCTGCATGGCAGGCAGTAGCTTTACCCATAAATCACAGTGCCTCCCCTAGGGACTTCTTTATTTGCATTGCCCCACACAAATGCCTTTACCCAGGGTCGTAGTTTTGAAATCCTTTTCCCCTGAGAACTTTTGCTCTTCTAGCTCTAGGCTTTCCACTTGCTTGGAAGTACACTCACCCTGAAGCTGATGAAGCTTAAACTTTAAGTTTCCTTGTTTGTCCTGCCCTCCCGTTTCCATCTGCCTTCCAGTGAGTTATCTTAACCTGAGACATGCCATGGTGTAGTTTAAAGGAACTTCTCTGCCAAATGGTATAAGCTGTAAATTCTGAAAGCCTGGATTCACCTCTGATTACTCCAGCCTTTGGACCATCAAACCCCCCACTGGGAGGCATGGATCCAACAGCGAAACCACTGAACCTCTTACCAGTGGTGGTCATGGGTGTGTTCACTAAATATTCCCAAGTCTGAGGTCTAGGCACGTGGTAGGGCTTCATCTTCTGAGCAGAGCCCTGCCAACCTGCCTTGCACATGTGTGGTGAAGGAGAGTTTTGTGGGCCGAGCCTTTGAGATCTGGAAGATTTTCATCCGTACAGCAAGATCTGGTTTATCCTGATGGAGCTGCTCCCCGCCCCGCAAACCCTGCTTCCTCCTATAGTCCCAACTCAGTCAGTACAGATCAGTCTCATGGATAGCTCAAACCAAATCCCAAGGTCTCAAATTCAATTCGTGTATCTTTCACACCTTATCAGTTGTTACGGAGACTGCCCTCTGGCAACCTATTTAGAACCGAATGAGCTCTCACCACTTCCACCATCATCTTTTACAGGAACCTTGTAATAGAGTCTCAAACTCTTGCTTGCCTGTGGTCCATATGTCACTTTTCAGTGAGGATAGTCATTTAGAATAGAGACATCAAGATTCGCTTACGGTCACAAAGCCGGTAAGTGGAATGGAGAGCTTGTTGTAAAGAAGTCTAATGTTTAACTGACCTGCCTTCCTGTTGACCAATAGCGAGACATCACTCAAGTCTTTTTAGCAACTAGCTTAGTCTCACTTGGAAAATCTCTTCATTGGGACGGATGAAGAGTGAGAAGAGATCGGATTGCTAACCTGCGTCTGCACCATTCCATCCTGCTGTTCAGCCATCCCATTGTTTTCAGCGCTGGTTATGAAGCTGTGAGGGGAATATTGACAGACTTAGAGTGCCAAGAGGATGCAGTAAAGACAGAAAGTCTTGGGACTCAAAGCCCAAGGAGAGGCTTTGCTTGAGTAAGGAGTTGTTAAGTCTAAGAGGAAATTAACAGTCAGAAAGCTTAGCCTATGGATTGAAAGGGAAGAATTAGGGGGCAACAGATGAAAATCATATGCAGGCAGATTTGAAGTCAGTGTAAACAAGCATCCTACATGGCCTGGTGCAATGCCCCAGTTGGCTAATCTTCTGCCTGAAAGTGATGCCATCCCATAATGGTCCTGGTACCTGTCCTGACTGATGCACTTCCTATCCAGCTCCCTGCTTGTGGCCTGGAAAAGCAATGGGAGATAGCCCGAAGCCTTGGGATCCTGTTCCCGCATAGGGAGACCCAGAAAAAGCTATTGGCACCTTGCTTCTGTGTGGGAGATCTGGAAGAAACCCCAGGCTTCTGGCTTTAGTTGGGTTCAGCTTTGGCTGTTGTGGCTATTTGGGCAGAATATCAGAGAATGGAAAATCTTTTCCTGTCTTTCCTTTTTTCTGTAAATCTGTCCTTCAAGTAAAAATAAATGAATCTTAAAAGGAAACCTATACTACAAAAATGCCTTGCAACTCTACTGGCAATGGAAGAAATTTCACTGTATAATAACATCCATGATCCCACCCTTCAAGTCTTGCTGACCAGTGGGAGGCTGTTTGCTTGGTTGTGAATGTGGCTCTGCTTACTTACCGTCATTGACATAGCCACAAATGTCAGCAGCAGCAGCAACACAGAGAAAGGAGTGATTAAATCTCTGCCTAGGTGGTCAGGGGATAATGAAGGCAAGGGAAAGAGCTTTTCAGGGGTGTAAGGCTCTGGAATGTTCCCGAGAAGCCAGGAAGGGAATTAGGGCTATCAAAAGAATGGGACCAAGCCAGGTGAGATGGCACTTTCTGGTGAAATCCCACACTGTAACCTAATGTTGGTGGGGAAGGGCATCTCTAGAACAATCCTCTGAAGGTCACAGGTGTGGGTTGTGAGTCGTAAGTAGCAAGACAAGGAGAAGGTGGAGAATGAGTGCACGAGAGTGGGAAGGGATCACACGTGCGTGGTTACGGGCACTGGATGGGAGCCCCAACAGCAGTCTCTGTCGGAGATAGCAAAGGGGAGATCAGCTAGTAAAGATGGAGCTGAGCAAGGTGCCGAATGTGATGTACCCTTAAAGAGACAGACACTGCTTCACTGGAACAGAAACAATGCGATTCAAGATTCAAGGCCAAGAACCTGGTGGGTCTAGACCTTGTCTAAGCAGGATGTTCCATATTAGCTCATTTCTTCACTTACTGAAGATATGACAAGGTGCCTGGCCATGGTCTCCATCAGGTCACTTGGGCATACAGGAGAATTAAAGAGAGTGATGGCCAGGGTCTGATCATTCAGCATAAATTTACCCTGTTCCAGTTATCCATGGCCATGCAGCCAGCCATGGCATAAACATGGCAGGTGGTGAGGTGAGTGGTGTCAAACAAGTAGTATGAGTAAGATAATGGGAACCTGAAGTTTATGGAAAACATTCACATTCACAGTCATGGATGAGCAAGTGAAGGTTTTCTCAACTTTTTGCACCATTGGTGCTTTACGTACGTCACCTTTTTCCCAGCCTTCATTCACTTCAGATGTTAATGGTTTAGTTCATGAACCCTTGGGTTCATGTGTTGATGGCCAGCTGGGTTTGACTGGTTGGCAGTGAGCTGGGTTGAAATATAGGGAGTGACTGGTCCCTCTTACCACTTGGTCTGTTTCCCTCAACCCTCTGGCCTGCTGAGCTTTTTTTTGTGGATTTCTTAGAAATTCAGAAAAGCAAGAAAGTGCACACATGCTATTGAGGCTTGTGTACATGGCGGGTTTGCTGCTGCCCTAGTGGCCACAGGAAGTCACATGGACAAGCTCAAGTCAAGAGGAAGAGAAAAAGCCTTCATCTCTGGATGGCAGGAGCTCCCAAGTGATTTTGCCAAAGTGCATACATGCTGGGATTTTTAATTCATCAGAAGCTGTAAGGGCCAAGAAGAGGAATTTGATTGTTTCTCCTTGTCAGAGGAGTCACCGAAGAGCTGTTAGCACTGAAGTGAATTTTAGCAGGGACCTTTGTCTCGCTGAAGCTGTAAGAAAAGGGATGTTGGGCAGGGGAAGAAGGCGTGATGAGACTGGCTACCAATGAAGAGTAATAAATCCCAAAGCAAGACAGCAGTAGTTGAGGTGAAGAACAGAGGGCAAGATCAAGAGTAAAATAGCATGAACAAGTACTGAAGTTATTTAAATTGAGAAAAATAGCACCTGGATCTTAGAACTTTTTTTTTTCCTTTTGTAAAAAGAAAACTTACATATGGGAAAATGCATAGTATGTGTATATAATTTGTATCTTGGTTCATAATTATTTGTTAGAGGAATTGTATTTACTTATGTAGTAATATAGTCATTTCTAAACAAATATTTTTAAAAAGATTTATTAATTTTTATTGCAAAGTCAAATATATACAGAAAGGAGGAGAGACTGAGAGCAATATGTTCCATCCGATGATTCAGTCCCCAAGTGATCATAATGGGTGAAGCTGTGCCAGTCTGAAGCCAGGAGCCCAAATCCTCTTCCGGGTCTCCCACATGGGTGTAGGATCCCAAGGTTTTGGGCCATCCTCGACTGCTTTCCCAGGCCACAAGCATTGAACTGGATGGGAAGCTGGGCTGCTGGGATTAGAACTGGCGCCTGAATGGGATACCAGTGTGTTCAAGGCAAGGACTTTAGCCGCTAGGCCACGGCGCTGGGCCCTCTAAACAAATATTTTGAACTACACTTGCATCTTGTCTATATGTCCAGTTAATCTACACAAAATATTGGGTAAACAGAAGTCAATATGGTAGCAGCCTATTCCTTTTCAATGGATTCAGTTGGCAAAAGTCAATGACAGCCTAGAAAATACTAATGCACAATCCAGAAACAGGTGTGTAGGCATGGCTCTGCAGTTATTTGTACATTGGGAAGCCTGTATCCCTTAATGGAGTTGCTGGTTTGAGTCTTGGCTCCTCTTCCTCTAACCCGACAGCCTGCTTATTCACGTCTCGGGAGGCTTTAGGTGATGGCTCAACTATTTGAGCCCTTGCCACCTGCCATGCATGACAGAAACCTGTATTGAATTCCAGAATCCTGGTTCTAGCCTGAACTAGTCCTGGCTGTACCAGCACTCGGATTGTGAAACAGTGAATAATTGAGCTTTATTCTCTCTCTGTATTCTCTTTCATTACTTTTCATTTTCATTATTTTTATATTTATTAATGTATAGAAAACAGATTTCATAGTTTTTCCTTATGTAATTTCAGAAATAGAACTATAGATTCCTCCTGGGCTCCTCTTTCTTTTGATTTGTTTTAACTTTTTGCAATAAAATGCTTTCCATTTATAATCATAGGCTCAAAATTACTTTAACAAAGAGCTCTACAAGTAAAGATAGAACATACTTTCTCAGGAGTATAGAAAACATTCAGATCATAAGGTTGTTGCAGCTGGAGGACATGAAGCTTACTAAGATAAACCTGACCCCCCCTCAGAAAAAACAAATATAAGATTATTATTATTGGTTGTAACCAATATATGAGTACAAAAAACCTTATGTATATTGAGCTAAAATTCTTTCTTTGAGAGGCAGAGAGCTAAAAGAGAAAGAGACATCCACAAAGCTCTCATTCACTGCTTCTCTCCCCAGATGCCTACATTGGCCAGGACTGGGCCAGGGCCAAAAGTGACACTCAGGAATTCAATGCAGGTCTTCCACACATGGGTGAGAGGGACCTTAATTATTTAAGCCTACTGCCTCCTGGGAACTGCTTTGGAAAATAGCTAGAATCAGGAGCTAGAGTCAGGAGTCTAATGTCTTGATTCCTACATAAGACAAGGGTGTCTTAGCTGCTAGGACAAACACTTGCTCCTTGAGTTTGAGGTTAAGCCAATTCAAACTCAGAGTTTCTAATTTCAGTTGGACCCTAAGTAGTTCCGTCTTCCTGTGGCCATTCCTACATTTATTTTTCTTTTACACTTTTTTTTTCCCGTTTATTACTCTTCACTTTTGTTTACTGATGCACCAGGAAATTGAGCTCAACATGGGTAAGTCAACTTAATTTTGCTTTTGCAGCAAATGTGCCTACTTGCCAGGGGCCCTGAAGGACAGTGTGCTGCAGGAACAAGGCTTCTTCCTGTGAACCCTGTCATCCCTGCACTTGTCACGGGGCTTATTTTATCTGCTTTTCCTGAGGACAGTGGTGCCTGATCTGAGTCTTCAGTATGATGAAAAAGAGGAATTATATGTATTATCAGACACATGTGTTTTAGAGGCATGCTTTTGAAAATTCACTCAAGCACTATTTTGAATTAGTCAAGTATTTCAAATACAGTTTGGATATTGTACAAAAATGAAGTGGCCAACTATGATTTTTCCTTGTATCTGATTCTCACTTTGGAACTGTGTGAAGAGTGCTAATAGCTATTGAGTTTGCACAGCATAGTTTTTTTGCATAGTAACTCTTATCTTTCACCTGAGACAATAAATCGTCAGTGAGGTGCTCTGGGGCCCAAAGGAGATGGAAATCCTGGAAGGAGATCAGAGAATAAGAACAGACATGACCACGGGAGTGGGAGTGCTGCATTTATGTGCAAACATGAAAGAAGAGCTAACTGGGCCATGACTAATGACATGATAACTGTCTACAAACACCAGTGTGTGTGATGTGTGTGCCAAGAAGTCATTGCCTCACTCAGCACGGAGATATGATCTGAGCAATAACACATTAGACAAAAGAAAGACAGTATCCTGAAATGCTACCACAGGGAGAAGTAAAAGAAAGAAATTGAAGGGATTTCACAAAAACGCTTCCTGTCTGAGGACAACTCCCATCACCCATCCATCCATCCATCCATCCATCCATCCATCCATCCATCCATCCATCATTCCTTTTCTCAACAAACTTTAAATGCTTCAACAGCTATAGGAAACCACACTTTAGCAGGATCAGTCACAAACCTTTCCTCCCCTGCATTTCTGAAGTATATGGCCTGAATCCTCTCTACTGTTCTTCCCAACAACATCTAGCCAAGACATGATTGCTAAAAAGGCTAGAGCAATAGCAAATTAGTGTGGATGCCAACTCACTTCAGAAAGAGAACCCCTCCCCCCCAGGGCAGCTTTGGGACTGACTTCCCAGCCACTGTGCGTCCTGTAGGCACATGAGGTGGGAACATGCTCTGTTCTGTGCAGCCCAGCAGCCTATGCCAAGGCACACTGTGAGTTGTCCTTGACACCCCCCACTCCCTAGTCTCCCAATCTCTTATAGGATATCAATGTACTCCCGCTGTCCTCATTTTTCATGCATTACCAGTGATGGTTCTTGTTGGCCCTCTTCTAAGCAGAGGTACTGGAAGCGTTCTTTTTCTTAGGAAATCTATCATCAGCATCACTGAAGCGGAGATCACCATGACATCACTAACGTTCATTTATCCATGGACATCTTTTTTTATAAAAAGATATATTTATTATCATTGGAAAATCAGATCAGATATACAGAGAGAAAAGATCTTCCATGCGCTGGTTCACTCCCCAAATGGCCAAAGTAGCCAGAGCTGAGCCTATCCAAGGCCAGCAGCCAGGAGCTTCTTCTGGGTCTCCCATGCAGATGCAGGATCTCCAAGGTCTTGGGCCATCCTCTACTGTTTTCCCAGGACACAAGCAGGAAGCTGGATCAGAAGTGGAGCATCTGGCAGACAAACCGGTGCCCATATGGGATCCTGGCACTCGCAGGGTGGAGGATTAGCCAATCAAACCTTTGCGCTGGGCTCAAGTCATCTCTTTCATGCGGACATGGTGTAGGCCTTTGCTGAAGATGAAAAGCTGGATCACAAAGAATGCCAGACAGAGTCTCAGCCACAGGAGCTGTGAATCTGGGGATGGCTTGCACCAGTTGACATAATTAGTTAGTAGTTGCATTTCACAAAGCATCAGTGTCATGCTTATAAAAATCATAAGTGTGAATGGAATACGGCTAGATAAGAAGGAGTTTGTTCTTAAGAGGAAACTATAATCTTTTGGAGGAAAAATCAAAGTGGTTTCGCTCATTCATTGTAGTGAGATGAGGGCTCAAGGTGACAGATTACTAAATTATTTGAGACTAACAATGGAGACTGTGAATGGGGAATCCCCACCAGGCTTTCCACGGGAAATGCCAGTGGCTGCTCAGAGAGAGAGACAGGCCACAGACCTAGTGAATGCTGACGGGTACCCAGCATCCAGAGGGACCCAGAGCATCTGGAACAGAATGGACTTGGGACCCTTGGATGAAGGTATAAATGCTGAACTGCAGCAAAACTTGCAGGTTTCCAGAAAGTGGACCTTTCCCGTTTAGGAGGTCTTTACTGCCACCAAGTGGTGTAAGCAAAGTTAGCTCTGTTCGAATCTGATGAGAATCTAAGCAAAGGGAGGCTGGACACTCTTAAACTTGAAAGTAATTGTAAGTTCAATGGTTTTGTTTGGTTAGGCACCATCACCATTCTGGAACTTGTGTGTGTTTTTTAAGTTCTCCGTTGGCCTCCCCTCTGTTGCTTCTAGCTCTACTTCCCGCTTTAGTGCAGGACAACTCCATCATTGGAGAAATGCTGCCACCTTGTGGGTTGTGGGAGACGTGAAAAGAACCAGGCAAGGCCAGCCAAATGTCAGTTCTTAACTGTTAAGGGAGACCTGGGCATTTTAAAGTATGAAGCTAGATAAGTTATCCTTGACATTTCTATCCTTCTTTATCTTAGGAAAAGGCACATGTTGTTTTTGGTGTAATTTTGAAAAAAATTTGTTTGAAAGGTGGAATTATAGAGAGGGGACAAGAGAGTGACAAAGATGGAGAAACACAGAGATCTTTGATTGCTTCACTCCCAAGATGACTGCAACAGACAGGTCAGAGCCTGGTCAAAGCGGGAAACCTGGAACTCCATCTGAATCTCTCACACAGCAGCAGGTGCTGCCCTCCAGCAGCAGGTACCCAGGACTTGGGCCGTCCTCTGCTGCCCTCCCAGCAGCATGAGCAGGAAGCTGGATCAGAAGTAGCACAGCTGGGACTTGAAATAGCACTCTGATATGGGAGATGAGCATTGCCGGAGGTACCTGAACCCACAGGGTCATGACATTGGCTCCCAGAGCAAAATTTTGAATGAATTTATACTTATTTCACAGTGAGTCAGAAATAAGGCTCTTCATTTCCATTTTTCAAAGTCAGCAATTCTACAGATAGTAACCCACGCACAAGAGACCCAGGGCTTCCTCCATGACTGAAATTTCCAAGACATTTTGATTTCCTGCAGATCACAGCTACCACCTCCTTTAATTCTTAAGGAAGGAGAAATACAGATTCTGACGCTTCCCATTCCACCCAGCAGAGGGAGCAAGAGCTTGCTTGTGGAGAGGGAGGTCTCCCTTTGGTCTGGGCGCTAGGATAGCTACCACTCACATCTTAAGGGCGCAGTAGCATGTGAGAACTACAGCATCACTGAATTTTTCAGCTTGAGGTTGAAACCAATCTTATTGGCAGATACACATTTCTTAACACTCAGAAAGCTCCAGCCGTGAGTTTTAGATGGATGCATAAAATGATATTAAGTCCACTTCTTTGTCTAGGTTCCAGAGTTCAGGGTAATGTTTGGGTCGGGTGGGGGTTATGGCTTTGTCTGTTAACACCCAGAGAGCCTCAGTAGAACCTGGTCTCCAGCAATGCCTCGGATTTGTACTCTCTTTGTAAATGTAGTTCTGCATGCTGTAAGTACTGCGCCATACCTCTGCATGGGCCCAGTACTGGTCCCACATAAGTCATGTAGGAACGTGCTCCTTTGTTCAGAGATAAATGGAGACTGTGTTCTCTGTAGCATACATAGGGACTTCAGAAAGTTTGTGGAAAATATGTATTGTGGAGAAAATATATGAGTTTAAGCTTTTTGAACAAAAGCTTATCTTTCAGTTCCCTTAGTACAGAGGAACTATGGTACTATGGCTGCCCTGACCCAGGGCTCCCCCTAGTGTTTGCTTTAAGAGAAGGGAACAACCTGACCAATGAACGTGTATTAGACTGATTTTATTCCAACTATGTTGCCTTTTAAAAACGGTGAGGTTGGGCCCAGTTGCAGCAGCCTGCTGGCTAAATCTTGACCTTGCTCACCTGGAATCCCATATGGGCACAGGCCCATGTCCCAGCTGCTCCACTTCCCATCCAGCTCCATGTTTGTAGCCTGGAAAAGCAGTAGAAGGTGACCCAAAGCCTTGGGACCCTGCATCTGTATGGGAGATTCAGGAAGTTCCTGGCTCCTGACATCTGGCTTCAGATTGACTCAGCTCTGGCTGTTGCTACCACTTGGAGAGTGAACCAGCAGATGGAAGATCCTTCTCTCAATCTCTCCTTCTCTCTGTAAATCTGTTTTTTTAAGTAAAAATAAAGAAATCTTTAACAAAAAAAAATGGTAAAGATGGAGATACTAGAAGAATGGAAGAGGATTCACTGATTTACCCGGGCCTGCTCCATCGTGCCGACACTGCAGTTGATCCTCCAGATGCAAAGTTTGCACATCCATACATTGAAGCAGCTGAGATTGAAAGTACTGGAACAACTTTACGTCTGTCCTTACCTTGTACAGACCCCTTTCCTCATGGTTACTAACTAAACACTCAATAACAAGTTACACCGGCCTCGACATTATGAATAATCTAGACATGCTGTAAAGTGTATGGGGAGGAACTGTAGGTCGTAGGCAAATGTTATATAATTTTGCATTAAAGATTAAAGTGTCTGGGAATTTTGGTATCTACAGGGGGTCCTGGACCCACTCTCCCAGGGATGATTGTGGAAGACGTGTGAACATCAAGGTTCTGGTGTGTAACCACAAGCTTTTCCTGGGACACTGAGCGTGTGAATCTTTGATTTTTCCATATTTTATGGAGTTCAGCTTTTCTATCCTAACATGGTTGGAGGGTCACTCGCTTTAAGAAACATTATTTACATATGTAAACTAACTAAAAAATTAAGCTAGAATGCCAACATGTCACCTTTCCTCTGTTACTCTTCTGGGGAGATAATTAAGGAGGGAGAAAAGATAGACATGGAGAGATGTGATGGTGTCAGAACTCCCATGCTTTAATTCATTAAATGCTTTTGTTAAGTCCCCTAGGATCCATGCTCCCACAGTTCAGTGGTGTTAAAACAAAGAGACTGAATCTAGCAAGAGGGAGTGCTGTTTGAAAAATACTCACAATGTCTTGCAGGTGGCCCCCATATCTGCATGTGTCATCTCTAGCCATAGAATGGCCTTTTTACAGTCCTACTGCTTGTTCAACAGATGTGTCCTCAATAGTGTATAATGGCAATGAGTTTGGGGGATTTATTCTTAGTGGCTCTTACCTCTAAGTTTTTCTAGTTGAAAATCATTATGTTTTCCATCAGAACACACTTCAGTGCATTTAAAGACATCAGTTAGTGCAATGATTTACATGCTTAGTGCCAGAAAGCACTGTGGGCAGCATGGTTAATGCAGGAGGCCCGCACACTAGCGCCATCTGTACTAGTCTAGTCTGTACCCTGAGCACATTAGGTACCACGTTTTAGAGTCAAGGAGTGGAGATCCAGCTCCCTGCTTGTGGGAAAGCAGCAGAGAACGGCCCAAGGCCTTGGGACCCTGCACCCATGTGGGAGACCCAGAGAGAACTTCTGGTTCCTGGCTTTGGATTGGTTTGACACCAGCCATTGTGGCCACTTGGGGAGTGAATCGGCTGACAGATTTTCCTTGCTGTCTTTCCTTCTCTCTGTATATCTGACTTTCCAATAAAAATAAATAAAATATTAAAAAAAAAAAAGGAGTGGAGAACAACTAACGTAAATCCAAAGTACCTTCTTCCATGTGGAAGCCTGAACACGGCATAGTAGCCGTGTCTCCATTGTTTCAGGCCAAAGCTCTTCTTGTTGGACGCCTCCTCTTGAACAAGAGAAGGCCACACTGGGGAGCCCTTTGGCAGCAGGCCCATTGGGAGTCTGCATCACCTTGTGGTGATGGCGTGGAAGCACTTCTTGGTCTCCACTCAATTGCTCAGGGTGGTGTGAAAAAGGAAGGTCAACGGAAGGAGAGGCTGGAGGGGATGCAGACATCAGCTACACTGGAAAGTCTTCCCGCGGATCTCCGCTGCCATGTCCTTGCTTGTAGGACACAGTGTGACTCTTATTCTCTTAGCTAATAATGTGGGCCTTAAAAAAATGCACCTTTCTTGAGCTTGTCTGTTTCCCTAATGCTGTTGGCTAAGGTCACAAAGCCAGAGTGTGGCACATCCAGGAATTGCATTGGCTCTGCTAATAAGAAGAGCTGTTATCTCTGACCTGTTTCCTTGTGGGTCATTGGCCCCTGTGAAATCATACATTTTAGAGAAGGCTGTAGATGAGCTTTAGGAGATGCGGGGCAGGTGTTTGGTACAGTGGTTCAGCTGCGTCACTGGAGGCCTGGATAGGAGTGTCTTGCAGGAGTGCTAGCTCTCCTTTGCTTGCAGTCCAGCTTTCTGTTCACATGACCACTGTGAGATAATGGGGGTGGCATCAAGGACTCCGGTCCCTGCTGCCCACATGGGAGACTGAGTTCAGGACTCCTGGCTTCGGCCTCATCCAGCCCTGGCTCTTGCAGGTATTTGGGAAGTGAACTAGTGAATAAATGATTTCTCTGTGTCTCTTTCAGATAAAATGAAAATAAAATGAATAAAGAATTGAGAACTAGAAGAGCTATTTTATCCCAGTGTCTGCCGCGAATGAGTTCAAGGCCAATGTGTTCAGTGGCTTTGACTAGTTCCTTATGTTCTAACTCTTTCTCTCTTTCATGTGTAAGATTTTGAGGAAGAGTTTTTCCCTTTCATTGAAAATGTCAGCGACTCAGTTGAAGTATTTCATATTTTTAATTAATTTATTTGAAAGGCAATGTTACAGAGAGCACAGAAGAGAGGGACTGAGGGGGTTGTGGCATATCTGCCATTCACTTGTTCACACCCTCAGATGATCACAATGGCTGGGGCTGGTCCAGGCTGAAACTACAAGTCAGGAGCTTAACCCATGTCTCTCATGTCCAGGGACCCACATATTTGGGCCACCTTCTGCTGCTTTTATCAAGCCACCTATCAGGAACTGAATCTGAAGAGGAGCGGCTGGGATGAGAGATGCCGCCCAAATGGGACTCCAGTTTTTCAGGTGGCAGCTTTACGAGCTACACCACAACACCGGCCCCCATTGTTCTAGAATAAGTGTGGACTGTAACTATGCACCAAGTAGCAGTCCATGAATGCTGCCTAATCAACAAGTAAGGGCTATAGGAGAATGGTAAATCCAAAGTCATTGAGGATTACATTTGTGGCTTTGTTATGGGTGATGTTGTTACTATGGTTATGCCTTGAACTTCTCAGCTCTGAACTGAAGATTACACATAGGCACATGCAAACAGCATGACGTTAATAGAGTCACACCATACGTGACAGCAAAGGCTGGTGTCAGAGACGGTCGGGGGGCCTTCAGCCCTCTCACAGCTGTGAGGAACAGGCCCTGGCTCTAGTCCCAGATTCCCCACCAAATGCTCTACGGATGATTTGCAGCTCAGCACTTCCTATGCGTGAGTAACATGGACCACTCCTCCCAAGCATCGGTGCTGGGGACCTGAGCTCGTGCTGCCGGTGTCTCCCAAGGGTACGTTAACACCCTTCCCCAAATGTGGCAATGAAAGATTGCAGAAGTCCCACTGAGGTGACCTGTAAGCAACCAACATGCTCTCGCTCTGCAGAGGTGAAACCCCAGGCCACATTCCAGATTCTTATCCTCTGCAGCCCTAACAGAGAATTATGACTGCGTTCAGAGCCTAAGGATCTGGCCCAATAAAAACATACCAGTTTATAACTGTGTTAGAGACACTTTCTGCTTGGAATGCTCCACCAAGAGGCATTGCACTCTGCCTGTGCAGCCCCGTAACTGCTGCTGCTGCCAGACCCAAAGACAAGGTTCATTTGATTTTTCAGATATGGCATTCTGGGGATCTGACCCTCCCAGCTCTGCATGCCCAGAAGGCAACTCACATTGGAAACACCTGTAACCACTGCCTGGAGGATTAGGAAGCACTTGTTCCAGCTGGAAGCCTTGCCAAATATCTCCCTGCTCCACAGAAATCAGATCTGGATCATGTGAAGGCCGGGCGACCTCCAGCTTGCATCACATTCTTCCGGGCTTAATCTACTCAACAAGCAAAGTGGAAACAGCTTTCACACCACTCCCAGCCAACTGAGAACACACATGTGGCCTAATGTCATATGGCAGCCCTAGCAGTAACAGACGCCTATCCCATGTCCCCCTGCCAGAAACTGATCCAGGACTTCCCCAAAGATGCAGTCTTTGGAGCATCAGTTCTTCAATGTCCAGGATGGTCACCTTGGGTGCACCTGGCAGAAGGCGAAGCTTTCAAAAGTCAAGGATGGTTCAGTGAGTCCTAGTCTCCTTTAAAGCATTTCCTTTCTTCTGCAGAACAGAAAAGTTATGGAATTTGGCACAAGCTGGAAGAAGTGGTCCTGGGAATTGTACTAAGTTGACAGCTTATCCCTTCAGAGGGCCCCGGGAGAGGGACAAATAGGCTGCCTTTGTACGCTATCTCTGCTTGGCTTTATCTCCGGGAGCAGCAACCAGGAAAGGCAAGTTGAGGTTGGCTTCATGAGCACGGCCACTTGGGCTTTCCGAGGAACCAGGAGATGCGGGGTCCTGATCATGGTTTCTGATGCTCACACTTTCTCGAGTATCTCAGCCAGGCCCCTGGAGGGGACTTTCCAAAGATCAAGTGTGATCTAATATTTGTTTAGTGGTTTTCTGACATGAAAGTTGTAATTTCAAAACTTGTTTCTAGCCAAAGTTCCCTTGCCATCTAATGTCTCTCACTTTAATTTCCTATATCCTGTCTCTTCTTTATTTACAGCTAATATATTATAGGGAACTGGAAGAGACTTAGACCTGGGAGGGTTTATTTTTTGTAAAACAGATGAGAAACCAAGAAAAATATCATTAAAAATTAAATATTTTCTGCCTGATTAGAAATGGAGGATTGAATTTACCTTTGGGACGGACTATCCTTTCCCCCGCCTGCCTGGGGGGAAGCAAAGCAAAACAAAACAGAAATACTTTCATGGTAGGCTACTTTAGTTATGCAATAGTACCTATCACTGTTCTTGGAAGAGAAGCTAAACGCAGTGAAGCAACCCAAAACTGGGAAAATAAATGGTGTGTTGGTAACTCAGCTGTTGGCCATGGGTTTACTAACCTCTCCTAGGAGAGGAATTCTGTACTTCATGGAGAAATGATAGTGAAAGAAGCTGATGGGAAGACTTTGGCTGAGCTGTTAGGACACACATACTCCATCTGGAGTGTCCAAGTGCAGCAGCCCACTAAGCTGACTACAGCTTCCTGTTAAGGCAGACCCTTACAAGTGATGGTGATGGCGCCAGCAATTGGGATTCTGTCCCCTGTGTGGGAAGCTCCGTTGAGCTGCTGGGTTCTGGTTTTGGTCCTAACCTTGACCCTGACTACTACAGATGCAAAGATTGTCTTTCCTCCTCTCACTCTGTGTTCCTCAAATAAAAATTTGAAATGAAAAGAGACATGTCTTTGCACAAAACAATTTTGAAATTCCTGCAGAGTTGGTCATAATATGGTTTTTTTTAATGAACTTTTGGGAGACTCCCTGCTGACTGCTGTGTCTATGACAGCAGGAAGCATTCAGCATAGGCAGGGCGGGCCCAGGTCTCCCCTGCCCTCTGTCCTGGCTGACTGACTGACTGCCACTTCAGTGGTCATGCATCCTCTGCTATTGGTCGGGTTTGTCTCTTTCTCACTTCTAATGCTAGGACTGAGCGCATGATATGTCTCACTCCAGTTTTGTATAACTTGATTATACAAGTTATACTCTTTATTTAAAGAGTTATTTATTTTATTGGAAAGGCATTTTAACAGAGAGAAGGAAAGTCAAAGTTTTTTTGTCCATTGGTTCAATCCTCAAGTAGCCACAACAGCGAGAGCTGAACCAATCTGAAGCCAGGAGCCTCTTCTGAGTCTCCCACATGGGTGCAGGGTTCCAAGGCTTTGGTGCCATCCTCAACTATTTTCCCAGGCCACAGGCAGGGAGCTGGGTGGGAAATGGAGCAGCTGGGACTTTAGCTGTTAGGCTATCATGCCAGGATCAAAATGCATGAATGTTTTTATTATGTATGAGTTTTTAAATATCTCTCATATGTATGGAGTTTAAATTTTTTTGAACCAAAATTAATCTATCTTTTTAAAAAACTGCATTTACTTCTTTGAAAGGCAAAGTGAGAAAGAGAAAAAGAGAGCTGGAGAGAGACAGAGAGAAATCTTTCATCTTCCATTGGTTCACTATCCAAATGGCTGCGAACAGCCAGGATGGGCCATGCTGTAAACATGTTCCAAGGACTCCACGTGGGTTTCTCACGTGGGTGGCCAGGGCGGAAGTCCCTGGGCCATCATCTGCTGCCTTCCCAGGTACATAAGCAGGTCGCATTAACCCACTCCTTTTCCCCTAATTAAATCCCTCAACCTTAACATTTTTGTCAACCATCACAAAATACATATAATAACAAAATCAATACCAAATTCACACATTCCCATTCTTAACCAGATATATTTCATTTTTTTACATTCTCCAGGCCATCCAAAAACAAATAACTCTAAAATTAAACAAAACCACTAAACCATGCCTTCAAATTCAATTAAACATATTTAAAATCAAAAACCACCATCTAAATATATCATCATAACATAACAAATAAAATAAATATTTTTTCTCCCATAATTACAACACTATCAATCTAGTACAACTACACGCATCCATAAGATCCAATACTAATTTCTATCCAAAGTAATATCAACTACTTTTAACACATTACTCTATTTCCTGTGACCACATTTTATGTTCTCTTCTGCCACAAACCAAAATTCTTCCCCCCCCTCATAGAAACAACATTTACCCCCATAATACCACACCCACAAATCTTTTTTTCAAAATCTCTCATATCACAACATCCACCAAAAATCCCATATCTAATAAATTAATCACCGCCATCACTTATATACTCCTGACTCCATCCCTTTACCCCAACATCATCCACTGCCCCCATAAACAAAACATAACAACTCTTACAAATTAAATTTCCAAACTATCCTTTCCTTCCACCATCTACCCTCTCCCCCTACTTCCTTATAACTGCAATTTTACAACACACCTTATATTTTCATTACCAGATTTAATACATATGCTCGTAACAACAGGGGAAGAGGGGAAAAGCAGGAAGTGAGGTGTCGCAGGTGAAGAATGTGTTGCAATAAGGAACTAGAGCTAGGTAACTAACTAGGGTGATTAGAGATATGGACCAAGGTAAATTTTTAATCCAGGATTGGGGGAAGTTCCAAAATGAACCCTCCTACACTCTGTAAAATTTAGTTTTACAATTTCTACTTCAATATAGCAAATTGCTTTTCAAATTCGTCCCTGAATATGAATTAATCTTGTGGCCCATGGTAGGTACACTATTAAGTAGCAATAGTAAGTGGGAGAGTAACAGTTTATGCCTCTTCTGAAGATTAAGAAATGATTCCCCAGCTAAATATTGAAAAATAGTGATAGCATTATTCAACCACAAACTCATATCTAAATGACCATGATTACTAACATTTATTGTACATGGCTTCTTCTTCTTCCTTTAGTATTTATTTTGGAACCCGTGGTGATGTGACATGTTAAGCTGCCTCCTGAAATGCTGGCCTACCATTTGGGTGCTGGTTAAAGTCATGGCCTTCCCCCCTCCACCCCAATCCAGTTTCCAATCCACTTCCAATCCAGCTTGATGATAATGTGCCTGGGAAAACAATGGAGGATAGCCCAGGTCCTTGGACCTGTGTGCCCACATAGGAGACACGAAGGAAGCTCCTGGCTTCATCCAGACCCACTCCGAGTCACAAGAGTATCCGGGGGAGAGACTCAACGGATAGAAGATCTTCTCTGTTTCTTTGTCTCTCCATTTCTGTAACTCTGCCTTTGAGATAAAATATTTTAAAGACTTATTTTATTTTTTAAAAGGTTTATTCATTTTCATTTCAAAGTCAGATACACAGAGAGGAGGAGAGACAGAGAGGAGGTCACTCCCCAAGTGAGCACGGGCAGAGTTGAGTCAATCTGAAGCCAGGAGCTCGTAGGCTCTTCTGGGTCTCCCATGTGGGTGCAAGGTCCCAAGGCTTTGGGCCATCCTCAACTTCTTTCCCAGGCCACAAGCAGGAAGCTGGATGGGAAGTGTGGCTGCCAGGATTAGAACTGATGGCCACATGGGATTATGGTGCAATCAATGCAAGGTCTTTAGTCTCTAGTCCACTGCGCTGGGCCCTATTTCTTTATTTCAAAGGCAGAGTTCCAGAGAGAGAGAGTTCCAGAGACAGAGAGAGAGAGAGAGAGAGAGAGAATGAATGAGAGAATGAGAGAGAGTTCTTCCATATGCTGGTTCATTCTCCAGATGGCTACAATGGCTGAGAGTCTGAGAGTGGGTCTGCCTAAAGCCAGGAGCCAGGAGCTTCACACAGATCTCCCACGTAACTTGGGTAATATTTTTCTGCTTTCTCAGATGCATTAGTTGGGAGTTGAATTGAAGTTGAGCAGCCAGGACTGGCAAGCATGTGGGATGCCAGCACTGTAGGTGCTGTCCCAAGCCACGTTGCCACAGTGCTGGTTCCTATGGTATACTTCTTATGTCACAGCACTGGTTTAATTTCTTTACTTGTATTATCTCACTTGATTCTAACTGATCCTATAAGCTGGAATGTTCAAGGTCAGTTGATCCTCCATGATATTGCTAATGATTTCTCATCCCTTCTGGTCACATGCTAATTCATTCCTTTCCATTTCTGTCCTGGAGCATTCTGGTGCCATCTAACTGGGTCTCTTGCTTTTACTGAATATGTGGCATCTGCTTTGATTATCTTGGTCTTAGCTGGATTCAGAGTACCTGCCCACTTTGAACTGGCAAGGAGGTGGAGAGGCAGAGCTGCAGGAGCTAACTTTGGTGGAGCCCAGAGCTCTGGGTGGGTGCCTTGGGGTGGAGCACAAACGAAGCAAGCCTGCTTGTTAGAGCGCAGAGAGGAGAACCTCCCCTTGAGTGCCTGGTCTCACCTTAACTGCTCTTCTGTATTTTTGTTGCTGATGGAAGGAGCACCGCCCTGGACAGTATGTTGCCCCTCACTCCTGTCCATGCAGCTCACCTAGAGAAAGGATCTCTGGGCATAGTCAGAGGACCTGCCCAGATGCTGCCTTGTTCTGTTGATGCCAAGGTTGATTGAAAGTTCCAGGGTCCCATTTTGTAAGGACAGCTGAGTGCAAAACCACTTCAGGCTTTATGAACACAGGTTACCCAAGCCCCTGGAACTTCTTTCATGCCTCTGCTTCTGCCATTTCCTTTCTTGTTGGTGCTTGTTCTCCCAAGGTTGGTTTATGGTCATGCTCTTTGGGGAACATGCTGCTGCTACAGTTAAATGGAGCAGAGAGGGTCACTCGCTTCACTCTGGAAGCAGCTGGTGGGGAGGTCAGGTTGATTGTGGAGCTGTGTGTTGGGGTGCCAGGCTGTGTTCCCAGAGACTAAGGATGGGTGAAAGAAGCCGGCTGACATTCAGGCAGGCCGTGGAGAGCAGTGGGGCAGGGTGGGCGTGGGGAAGGTCTGCTGCTTCTGCTGCCCCCACTTCCTCCCTGCCCTGAAATTTGCGAGGAACCATATAAGTAAGTCATGACATTCAGGGACTCAGGGAGTCCCAAGGGAGTGACTCTCAATAGCATTTCATCCAGAGTGGAAGTACCTTACAAACTTTGTGAGATATACAATTAAAAGATGTATACCTTGGGGAAAAATATTTCACAATCTATGCAGATGAGGGCTTTTTCAAAATGAAATGAAATGCTTAGTAAGAAAGATACGTATGGGTTTCTAAAACATTGGCACCAACATAACCCTTTTACTCCATCATCCATGAATGTTCCAGTATATGTAAATACTGGTAACATCCATTAGAACAGGGGAGGTGACGGCAGACAGAAAAATCAGTCTCACGATCACATCCAGGGTAGGGAGGTCACGGGAGTGACCTGGAGCTCAGTTTGGCCCTCCGAAGTTCACACAACAGGAGCAGCCTGGCCACGAGCAGGAGCTGCGCAGTGAAGAGCACAGCCTAGGGCTGGAGGCATCACGGAAGGACACCTGCCTTCAGTTTTCCTACTGGTAAATGATGACAATAACATTTCTCTCACCTTGTAGCTTTGGGACACATCAGCGAGACTGGTATGGCAGAGGCCACCTAACTAAGGGAGGAGGAAGAGTTTTCTCTTGTTCAGACTTGTTACTCACCAACCCTACATTCCAGTTGACTGAGGAATGGAGACCAGTTAAGTGTATTCTTCCCCTTCTTCTTCATGAATACTTTTCCATCCTGTTCTCTCTAGCTGATCCAATCAACCCAACAACAGCCTGATTTGTTCATTAGAATTTAACATGATTAGCAAATTTATGGCCTCTTGTAATATATTTAATTTATACATTAAATACATTTTAATCTATTAGTGCTATAACCTAAATAGAATGGTATAGTAAAAACTCTTAAGTGTCAGTACTATTATTTGTCTTTACCTATGGAGTATTTGAAATACTAAATAAAATCATCGTTCATTGAATTTCATTGACTTCTTTCTGTTTTTTTCTTTCATAGTAGACATGTTCAATATACTTGGTGATGGGTGGGGATTTAATACAAGCTCCTAAACATTTTTAGGATTAATCTGGAATAATGAGGAGCTGTCACTTGCCCCATTAACAGGCTCATTAACGGCCCATGAGTTTTCAGATTTAATGTGATTGCTCTCTGTATAGACAAATGAGATTCCACATTGAAAACCAAAGTAATACGAAGATCCCATGACCAGGATGGGTTGTTGTGGAGTTTGTGCCCCCACCTCTGCTCTCCACCTGTCCCTCTAACTCCCTTGCAAGTGCACTGGAAGCTCTAAGCCACACTATAGGGAAGTGAAGTCCACACTATAGGGAAGTGAAGTCCACAGTACCAGGCAGGTGCACACGTGGCTCAGTTCTCTCCCCAGCAATCCTCTGCTCTTTCTGCACTCTTCCCTCTTTAGTTTCCAAGTAGCAAAACAAGTTCTTTGAAAGCAGTACAACAGGGCTAGCACTGTGGCATAGTTGGTTAACATGCTGACTCTCACACCAACATCCTGCTTGATGAGTGAGTCAATTCTGTGCTGCTCTGCTTGCAATCCAGTTCCCTGTTAGTGTATCTGGGAAAGCAGCAGAAGATGGCCAATGTGTTTAGGCCACTGCCAACCAGGTAGGAGACTAAGATGGAGTTACAGGCTCATGGCTTTGGTGTGGTTTAGCCTTTTTTTTGTGGCCATTTGGAAAGTGAATCAGCAGATGTCACTTCTTCTCTGTCACTTGACTTTCATTCATATAAACCTCCTGGATGGGTCCAGCTTGGACCATTTGTGGCTGGGGATTGAACCAGTAGATGGAAAATATTTCTCTGTCTCATCTTTTCTCTCTGTAACTCTGACTTTCAACTAAAATAAATAATCTTTTGTTCTAAAGATTTAAATAAAAAAATTATTTGAAAGATTTACTTAGAGAAGGAGAGATGGAAGGAAAGATCTTTCATTCACTGGGTCACTCCCTCAAATGGCCTCAATGACTGGAGCCGAGCTGGTCTGAAGCCAGGAGCATTCTCTAGGATTCTCGTGTTGGTGCAGAGTCCCAAGGTTTTGGGCTATCTTCTACTGGTTTCCCAGGCCACAAGCAAGATGCTGAATGGCAGGTGGTGTAGCTAGGACTAGAACTGGTGCCCATATGGAATTCTGGCACATGCTGATAGAGGATTAACCTACAAAGCCATGGCACCAGCCCCTAATCCATCTTTTAAAAGGAAAGGAATGGCAAACTTCTACTGTAAAGGTGGCAGTCTCCCATGACATTCCTCAATTTCTTTTTATATTTTGCTGAAATCATTCTATTGACACAGTTTATTATTTTCCTTGATTATCTAATGCATCAAAAGAAGATAAAAATGTAAATGACTTTAATGTTGTAATGGATCACCTCCCTGAACTCCACCCCATTACAGGGCATTGCTGGACTATGAACAACTGTGACTCCATCTTAATCTCCTGGTGACCCAAGCCCTTACCCCCTTGGGCAAGAGCTGAGAGGACAAGTCCTGGACAAATGGCCCATGACTCATATTTATTCTAGTTAAAAGGCTGTTTTTGTCTGTAACATTGTCTGACAACATTGCCTTGCCTGTGTTGCCTTGCCCTAACTTAATTGACAGTGTTTTGTTCTTTTTTGCTTTACCTGGTTTTTCTTCCTACCCACAATGTGGCTTGAACATTTAAGAACTCTTCACTTTGGAGACCTGGGGCATCTTGCTGTGTGGCTACCGTCCTGGCCGGTGAATAAAGACTCAGGAGCTCTGACAGTCTCCCTCCGGCTCATTTCTGGGAAAGGCTGGGTCAACTCGCAGCAAGCGCTAGTTTGCTGTGTGGAAAGATGTAACTTGGTAATTCTTGCGCTGTAGGTTTGAAAATGGAACATAGTCTTTTCTCGTACAAGTGAATTTTTAAATGCTTTGGGAAAAAATTTAAGACAATGAAGTGGGTATGGCATAACGTTATTTTTTTCCTCTGAAGATATCTGTCTTTGAAATTGGTTTCCTTCAAACAGCTTTTTTTCTCCAAGTTTCTAAAGTTCATTTGTCAGTGAAGTTGCGTTGCTCTAGCACTGAATGCAGATAAGCACAGTGATTGAATAAACTGGGGATTCTGGTTTGGTGATTTCTTGGAAACTGGCACTGAAGCATAACCTGCCTTAACGCTGAGGAGTTCTTTTACTTGTTTGCACATGGATATGCATAACTGAGCAGGAGATCATGATGTATGTACAGATTCCATTCTGCCCACATACATAGAATGCAACCGGAAGATTGGATCCAAAATGGAAACAGCAGAGGAAAATGCGAGGATTAAAACAATTAAGGCTATTCTTTACTGTACCCATTCATGTCTGTCAGTGAGTCTCCCTGTGGCTATTTGCTTTAAAACAGATATACAATTTTAATCATAAGTAGGATCATCTTACATGTAAATTAGGTTTTGTGTCTATCCACCAGGATCTCAAATATCCTGTTATCACTTGCTTAGGAAGAAGTCACTACTGGTGTTAGGATGCTCAAATAAGGTGTATTAAAATACTTTCGGGGCAGTAACAGAACTTAGTTCATGAAATCCTACATGTTTGTCATGGGCATACTGGGTTTTTCCCCAACCAACTCACCAAAAGCAAAGTTAGAGTTGAAATACAAAGATATTAGTTAGAGGGTAGATTTTGTCTCTGCTGTGTTCATTGTCACTTTTAAAAAAAATATATGCATTTTCATTATTTGTGTTTGTTTGAAAGGTGGAGGGAAAATGATGGTGACAGAGAGCAAGTTTCTAACCAGTGGTTTATTTTCCAAATACTCAAAACAGCTCAGGACTGGACCAGGCTGAAGTTGGCGCCCACCCCAGTCTCCTTGGCTGCCTGCAGTGTACACATCAGAGGGAAGCTGCAAAGGGAAGTGAGGTCAAGATTTGAACTCAGGCACTTCAATATGGGGCATACCTGTCATCTCAAGCATCTTCTTCACTGCTGAGCCAAATGCCCACCACTCACTTGCATTTACAACTTAGTCTCCCTTCTGATGAACTCAAAGGTTGGCTAAACAACCAAGGCTTGCTATGCCCAGCATCAGAGAGATGAGAGGCTTTTTTTTTTTTTTTAAGATGGAGAGTGGGGTTTTTCAGCTGATTAGGTCCTCACACTCCTCTCTGGCACTGATGACCAGCCAGGCAAAGCACAGCCTGAGTGTGGATCAAGACTAACTGGGTTCAAAGTGAAGTGGAGACGAGAGCAGTAATCAGGATACTTTTCCAAAAAAATGGTGGAAAGATGCAGAAAACTGGGTTTTGGAAAAATTATACTTTAGGGTCTGGTCTTTCTAGAGCTAATAAAATTGAGTATTCTCAGAGTGATTAATGTGTGTCTTTGCCAGGGACAATTAACCCTAACTAAAGCTGTTGTCTCCAATCAATTATGTTTTTATTATCTGTACACTTGGATGAGATTTGGTTTCAGGATGAAGCTTTTTTCAGTATTATTTGATAAACCATTAGCTTGCAAATCTGGTTATTTCATAAGGTTATAAATTTCTTTCAAACTATGAGATTTAAATGTTCTCCAAAGATTTGAAATATGTTTGAGGAAAATAGCATATAGAAGATGAAGGATTATTAGTTTTAGAAACTTTCATAATTAGATGTGCAATAGTCAAAGAAAAAAAAAACCAACTGGAATGCACCCAAGTACATGAAGTATAGGATGAAAATTTTAGCCTAAGGGGAAAAAAATGTCCAAAAAATAGGTGAAATTTATTTCAGGACTAGTAACTTCATGCCAATGTTAAACTTTGATAATTGAATTAATATGGGGAATATCACCTTTTTTGATATACTATCGCAAAGATTAATTTATAAGGAGAAACTATAAAAGATGGGTTGTTGGAAGCTGTAGTTCAGTGCTTCTTGAAAACCACTGCACATGATAATCATGTGCAGTTACTTTTTACTTAGATTTTTAAATTTAACTGGGTGGGTGATTTAAAATGAAAATTCAGCTGGTAATTGAAATGTGCAATCAGCTTTCTCTGGATCCAAAGACAGACCAAAAGGCTACAGAGAGGCTGCTCCAGGCCTAGGCCCCAGATCCGAAGGCTAACCTTAAGAGACTTACAAACACTGGTTATAGATTCTAACCTGGCTTCCACAGCCTTTGCCCACCTTGAGGTCAGCCTGCACACATGTACATTAGCACAGCCAGAGGGGCAGCAGCTTGGAGAGAAATGTGGGACAAGCAAGGCGTTCCTTTAGGAAACAGTATTTTCCACACTCACCACGCATAGGTATACACCTGAGTCACAGATGCTAAAATATGCCCAAGTGAATCTGAAAGAGCCCTTAGAACAAAAGAAAAGAGATAAATTCTAAGTGACAATCCTAGATTATAATTTGGTTGGCAGTATTTTTTTCTCCCTTTTTTTAGTGGCAAATAATATAATGGCATATTTTGGAATTAATATTATCTTAGATTTGATGAAACATGTTAGTATTGAAGTCATGATATTTCCAAAAGGCAAATATTTTGGTTAAAAGACAGAGGCAAAGAAATAACCATTTTTGACCTTTGTTATTATCTACTGTGATACTGAGATCCCCGCATGCTTGAAAATCAGTTTTTTTCTTACTATCATGACAAAGTTGTTAATACACTGCAACAAATATTGGGCTTTCTAGTGACATAGTCATTTCCACCTTCATCTTGTTATCAACATTTTTGTCAGCATGAGTTTTTACAAAGCCATGGGTTGATTTTCTGGTATAACTTGAAGGATACTAAGAAGTCTGTCTTTGATAAATATAGTGTCCATCATCAATACTAAGACTTCAGTTGAAATTATTTATTTATTTATTTATTTTTATTGTTGCTTACATTGTATTATGTAGTACAGTTTTATAGGCGCTGGGGATTCCCCCCACCCCTCCCATACCCCTCCCCCCATGGTGGATTCCTCCACCTTGTTGCATAACCATAGTTCAAGTTCAGTTGAGATTCATTGCTTGCAAACACATGCCTAGCATAAAG
Source organism: Ochotona curzoniae (assembly GCF_017591425.1). Taxonomy (NCBI): domain Eukaryota; kingdom Metazoa; phylum Chordata; class Mammalia; order Lagomorpha; family Ochotonidae; genus Ochotona; species Ochotona curzoniae. Next base: position 24,381,443 of record NW_024467119.1, on the reverse strand, counting down.
TTCAGCGTCTTATTGTCCAGATAAGTTCAGTGGCCTGGGTTATGGCATTATCATTACCTGCTATTCACCATATGCTAGGCAGAGTAGTCCATCCATTGTCTGTTTTCTCAATCATAAGTTAATCAATTAGCTTGTGGGAGTATTCCAAGTGTATGGCTACCTGAGGAGAGGATTTGATCTGGGAGAACCAGAAGGAGCAAGAGTAAAGATGTGTGCAAGGCTGTGGTTTGCAGGCTCATGGTCTCCAGCAGGCAAAAAAGCTCTTGTCTGTAGCATGGGCCACTTTCTACGGTGTAGATGTCTCACCTGCCCCATGGCCAATGTCAAGGTGCCAACGTGCTGTTCCTAAACACGCAGGTGGGAACAAATTCACACAGTTAGCTCCCACAAGCAAGCAGAAGCTTGCTCCAGCGTATCTCTGAAACACTGGGGAAATATCTCCAAGCAAGCAAGAGAGTACAGAAGCACAGCGGGATCTAGGAAAAAAAATTCAAGCAAAGTAAAAAATATTAGAAGCAGGTAGGAGGGGCCAACTTTTGTGGCTTTCTCAGGGATGTGGAGGGAGCCATTTTCCAGATCCATGTTCTCTGCCTCACGATGGAATTTCGATGGATTCCCCAGGTTTTCAAGTTCAATGTGCAAGGAGTTGCAGCCCCACCATTCTTTATTTTGTTTTAATTAAAAAAATTTATGGGCTGTTTTCCTGACTTCATAGTTCAGTGGAGAGTGGTTTCTTTCTCCAGCAAACATCTGTTGAATTGAACCGTAAATCCGTGCATTTGGGTGTTCCGTTACTTCCACTCACATGACAGATAAGTAAGTATTTTTGGCTTTTGATCAAATAAAGTAGAAGAGTCTCATATTTATGGTCATTTGCATTACACACATGTATATATGAGTGTTTATACAATGTGTGTGTATGTACAGCCTATTGGTAGAAAAAAGACAGATACACCAATACAGGTGAATTCAAAGAGAAAAATCCTGTCATTGTAATCTTATTATCTTATTCCCTAGAGAAGAGAATGTCGGTTATCCTCTGTCCTTTTTAAAAAAATTTTTTTCAGTATTATTATTATGTAAAATGTTTATTTTTCATGGCACAGTTCCACAGGCTCAGGGATTTCCCCTTCTTCCCTTCCTATTCCTGGTCCTCCTCGCCCACCACTGTTTTCTCCCATATTATTATAATATAGTCCTTCAGAAACAATCACGTCTGCTTTCTAAAGTGTGTAATTCTACCATTGGCTTATTTATTTTAATTTGAAAGTCAGATTTACAGATAGCAGGAGAAACAGAGGTCTTCCACCCCCTGGTTCACTCCCCAAATGACTATAATGTCCAGAGCTGGATCAGACCTCCCATCCTGGTACAGGACTTGAGCCATCCTCTGTTGCTTTCCCAGGCCATAAGCAGGGAGAGGGACGGAAAGCGGAATGACCAGGACTAGAACAGGCACATATGGGATGCTAGCACTGCAAGGAGAAGGATTAACCTGTTGAGTCACGGTACCAGCTCCCGTATCCTCTGTCCTTTGAAGGAGAAAGCATCGCTGAGGCCTATGAAGTGGTAAATGTTTCAGACCTTTGAGAGAAATAAAGAAATGGAATGGTATCTACAATAGGCACTTCGGACCTTAGAACAGGCCTAGCTTAGAGGCTGCCTTAGAAACCTGTTTTTCTTTCTGATCTGGTGGGTGCAGATGTGAGACGTGTTTTCATGTCACCTCCTCCATTCCTACTGATAGGTCATCCCCTTCCTCATCTAAAATCATGATTCTGTCCTCAGGAATCAATGGCAACCATTTTATGAATAAGGACCAAGCAACTCTAAGAAACAAGGCAGAGAGATTTTTGATGAGCAATGTAGAGAAAGAAAGTGTATTCTTGGCCATTTTAAAACAGAAAATATAGGTGATGGCCCCACCTGTCCAGCTCACAATCCTTGCTGGCTGCACAAGGACCTCTCCATATTGGGAGAGGCTCTGGATGCTAAGTAAGAAAATGTTCTACGTGCACTTTTGCTTTAGCCACAACTGTGTGTTCATTTGACTGTCATTTGCTCTTTGATCCCGTGAAAATGTGTGCTGAGCTTGGAACAGTGTCAGAATTTTGATGGGGCCTCAAAAAGATGGCACTATTTCTTTTCCCTCTCCTTTTTTCCCCCTTCTATTCCTCTTTTTTTTTTTCTAAACAAAATATCAAGTTCCAGCAGCTGCTTAATGGATCACAACACCCAAACAAAGGAAAAAATTGGGGGGAGCCAATCAAGTGGAAAAAACGGAAGTGGTAGTTTCTGCAGATCAATTAACTTATCAATAAATAAACTGTTGTCTGTAGTACCAGAGATGGCTAAATAGCTTCCTGAAGTGCATATATTTAAAAGCATATACATGCATATATGCTATTTGTGACTTCTGGAAGTTTGTGGAAAATGGAATGTATAGGTTAGTTTATTTTCCTGTGGAAAAAATTTTGAAACCCATGTGTAGTTTTTTTCTTAATACATGTTTTCCCTTGTCTTTGCTTGCACACATTTCCATTCATGTGGACTTCTTTTCATGAAAATATTATTGCTTAGCTGTTCGGGGTGAGCATTCCTTAGGTCTGATTTCTGAGGAAGACTTGTGTTTTATTTGGTTGTATTTGATCTTTTTCTTCTTCTTATTTATTTATTTATTTTTGGCTAATGATAGGTCACTTATAATTGTACGCATTCACATGCATTCTGCTAACAGAACCAGCCTATCCCATGTTAAGTGGTCTCTAGATTCCGAGTGTTTCCCAGCACCTCAGCTGGGTGAGGGAGCTCCTAACTCCAGGGAGAGGGCGGGTCTGAGATTTAGGGGGTGAGAGGGGGTCAGAGTGATTCGTTTCTTTTTTCCCAGCCACCACTTGCTTTCCTCTGCAGGCACTAGCCAGCTCAGCCACGAAGGCCGTGTGCTGCCTGAGTGTTTATGGAACACCCGCACCTGAGAATTTGATAAGGAATTCCTGCTGTGATAAAAAGTGCTTTTGGGTCAGATGTGTAGTGGTAAAATTAATTGTTTTGAGACTGTGTGTCTCAAACCATCCATAAAGACCATATTATTTACTACCTAGGATACCACCTGGGTGATGCAGCTGTCTCAGTCATTTACACACAGACACAGCCACACACACACACACACACACGCACATGCACACACAGAGAGAAATGGTATTCAAGGAGAGGTTTTCTTCGGGTTAAAGCCATACTCTCTTGAGGCTTTGCTTTTCATCTAATTGAAAACATCTACAGTCCTCCTGCCAAGGAGCCCAGCTCACAGGCCAATCTGGAGAAGGGGTCTTCTTGTCTCAAAACCATGAATCACTGATGATCTTGCCACGCATGGAGCCCCAAGTATAAGGTTCTGCTTATCAAATAAAAATAGTAGCAAACAGCAGGATTGCTGAAGTGACAGCTATTTGATTCTCAGCCAAAGAATTGTCATTGAGCTTTTAGTCCCTGAGTGTTTCCTGGCAGTAGCTGAAGGGAGGGAAATTGTAACGATCTCAGGCAGCTGGGTGAAGGGTCTCTCCTACGCGGCCTGTTCAGTGTCTGCTTTACACTGCTGCTGGGATTTGCTTGCCCGCTAGGCCCCACTTCCATCTCTCCTTATACATTCGAATAGTGACAAGACCCTCTTTGGCTGATTTCTCTTTTAATTTATCAATCTCAGTTTAATTGATCTCTGAGGCCTAGTTTCCTTAATAAGACACAACAGGGAGAGCAAAGAGAATCTAGAGGTCAAAAGATGAGGCTAATTTTTTAAAGCAAAGATTTCTTATACTTACTTGAAAGGCAGAGTTGAGGGAGAGGGAGAGGCAAAGGAAAGGAGAGAAAGAGAGAGAGAGAAAAGAGAGAGAGAGAGAGAGAGATTTTGTTCTCTGGTTCATTCCCCAAATGATCACAATGGCCAGCACCGGGCCAGGCCAAAACCTGCAAGCCTGAGACCAGAAGCTTCTTTTGGATCTCCAGGGGCCCAAGTATTTGGACCATCTTCCACATTGTGTTCCCAAGTGCATTAGCTAGCAAGGATCTGGATCAGAAGTGGAGAAGCTAAGACATAAACTGATGCCCATAGAGCATGCCAGTATTGCAGCTGGTAGCTTTACCAACTAAGCTATAGCATTAGCTCTAGTACTAGTGTTTCTTTGAATTATTTATTTGAGAGAAATGAAGGTCAGAAAGACAGAGAGAGAGAGAGAGAGAGAGCATTCCCACCTGCTAGCCCACCTTCCAAATGACCACAATACCCAGGAACTCAGCCACAGGAGTCATCATTTGCAGCCTCTCAAGTCCACCCCAGCGGGAACCTGGAATCGGTTATCTTACGGCAAGGCACAGCAAACTGCAGCCGACCTCTCTCAATTTTTGAAAGTCAAGTTTTATGAGAACACAGCCTAACATCTACTTTTACACAGTGTCTGTATCTGATTTTACCTTTGAACAGTAAAATTGGTAAGTTGCAATAGGGACCATGGAATCCATGGAACCCAAGATGTTTGCTTCCAGAAACCTTACAGAAAATACATGCCTGACCCTCATGACCAGAGAGAGGTGAGGGTTTCAGGACCTTTCTGGTTTTTGCAATTAAGCAAGTAAGTGGCCAGGACTTCTGAGTCCTAGAATAAAGCATGTGATAATCCTCTTGGAGAAGGTGCAGCAGGACGAATGGCCTTGACATTTGTCAGTGGTGAGTTGTCTGTCAGAACTCGGAACCCTGGCTGTATCTCCCTATGCAGAGAATAATTTGGGTGGTATTTCCTAAACATTGTTGCAAAGAACATTAACATCATGCAAGAATTAAATCAATTCATGACAAAAGGGTTCCCTGGGGCAAACAAGGTTATTGAGTCCTTGGGCTAACCCAAGTTCAAGTTTTCTTTACTCCAAGATTTATAACTGACTAATGTGTTTTGGGATACAAGAGTAGTATAATGTGCATGGTATTTCTCAATCTTGTTTGACCATAGAAACTTTTCTTGGACTATCTAGAAATATCTTGTCACGGAATACAGTCTAGGCATTCTTTCCAGGGTCTTAGGACACATCTTGTTCAGTGTTCCCTGTTTTTAGTATTAATTGCTCCAACTCTCCTTTCCAGCTGGCAGTGCTGGTATTCCCAGAGTGCACGAGAGTACGGCTTGTCCAGTTGTTCAATGTCTTGACATTCTTCCATATGGATTGGCAGACAGCACCTCCTCTGAGCCCTCAAACACCCTCTGCAGCCCTGGCTTTCCTGACTTTTCCATGAACTCTTCTACATCTCTGCTCTTTCTAGAAAATGAGTCTCTCAATTGGAGGTAAAAGAGGAAAGGACGTTAGGATTATGCTCCAGCCCTACTAGTGTGGGTTTCCTTCCTTTAAGTTTATTTTATTGAAAATGTAAAGTTATAGACAGAAGGAGAGACAGGGAGAGAAAGGGATCTTCCACCATTGGTTTAATCTCCAAGTAGCTGTAACAGCTATGTAGGCATGGCCTGGCCAAGCCCAGTTGGGTCTCTCACATGGGTGGCAGGAGCTCAAGTGCTTGGGCTAGCTTCAACAGCTTTGAAAGCAGAGCAGCCAGGACTTGAACTGGTGCTCAAATGGGATGCCTGTGCCCTGGGTGGAGGATTAACCAGCAATGTCACAATGCCAGCACTCCCAGGCCATAGCCCCCACCAGTGTGGGTTTTGGTTAATCACTGCCCATGCTCTATATACGTATTTAAATAATTTTAAAATGAGGGCACCTGCCTCCTTCCTTCATCCTGGGTTTTGTTCAGGCCCTCACCAGACTTGCTGATGACATCTCCTGCTTTGGGGAGAGCCATCTGCTTTCTTGGGTCCAGTGATTGAAGTGTTAATCTCATCCAGAGTCCCTTTTATAAACACACCCAGAACTAATCTTTAGTTGGCACACCCCATGACCCTCTAGGTGAAGTAACAATGAATGTCACCCTCCATGGATTGACTACCCCTCATTCCCTTCTCATTCCCGGTATGACTCGTTTGCCAGGTTCCTCTTGCAGCTCTCTGAATGAGCAAGGTAACCTGATAGCACTCTTTTATAGAAAGCTAAAGCATTCCTGAAAGTGAAGCACTGTACCACAATCACATTTTGAGAATCTGTTATGACATTATAGACAATAATAGTTTCTGCATACTTTTCTTATTTATGTCTTGCATTTGTCCATGCTGCTTGGTTCAACTGAATGTGAACTTGGAGAACAGAAAGGGAAAACTCTTAAACTGACTGAGCTAAAATCTCTTATAAATTTGATTTTGCTATCCATCTCTATTTTAATTTTAAAAAGATGTACTTACTTTGAAAGAATTGCAGAGAGAGGAGGAGACTCAGAAAGATCTTCCATTCACCAGTTCACTCCTCAAGGCCCATGATTGGGCCAGGCCCATGATCTGGACCTCCCATGTGGTTGTCAGGGGCTCAAACACTTAGACCATCTTCTACTGCCTTTCTCAGGCTACTAGCAGAGAGCTGGATTGGAAGTGGAGTAGTTGGGATATGAACTGGTACCCATATGGGATGCTGACATTGCTGGTGTAACTTTGCTTGCTATGTCGCTATGTCGGCCCCTATCTCATTTATTTTTAGAACCTAGAAAAATGGCTTCATCAGTTTCTTTGACAGACACATCTTGTAGCAGTAAAAAAAAAATGACACTTTGGCTTTATTTTAGGACTTCTTAAAAATGCTCAATTACATTAAGTGATGATTGAAAGAGCTTATTACTATGTATTAGATGCCATTATGGACATTCCCTTGTGATTTGACTGAAATCTCTTTAGATTGCCAAGTAACAGATATCCATTTCCAACTATTTCATGCATAAATAGAATTTAGTGTCAGCCTTTTGCTTAACTCATGGCTACATGATCAGGAATAACCATAAAAATGGTGGATAAGTATCAGGAAGAACAGGAACCAGATTCTCTACAGACATCAGGAAGCTGCAGAGGAGTTATACATTTCTTTCTGCTTTTTCCCCTCTTCTTTCTCTAGAGTCTTTCACTTGATGTGCAGAAAGCAAAATGCCACTGCCCATGTTTTCTTTCCTCGGATGGAGGAACTAACTTACTTTTCCCAGTGTGTCTTGGTTCTAGGTCAAGATTGTGTAAGGGTATGTTTGGTTCAGTTACTAACTTTTCAATAATGGGTGTGGTGCTAATATCACACAGTATAAACTTGTTTATTTTTTGTTTCTCTCTGTGCAGGTGGAATTTTCAGAGATGTACAGCCTAACTATTATATTTTTTGACGGTTAGCGTAACAACTGAGATTGTTCCGAAGTATTGTCCCATGTTATGAAAGAGATGATTGAAGTTTAAAGGTGCCCAGTGACTTACATTAGATAAGCCAAAACCCTTAATTAAACCCGTCTGTCCCCAAAGCCTGGTGATCTGTTCTCCTTGTCTATTTCTTCTTAGATCTTGGCCAGGACACAATTTGCTTTAGATGGGAGATCGTTGCATCCTTGGGCAAAGTCCATAGAATATTTTTCTCAGTATTATAGAAGGCGAGTCAATAGGATTGCCATTCCCTAACCAAAAGCAGAGCCAATCAAGTAAAACAAGAGCATCTTCCTGGGGTGTTTCTAAGGGAGGTGGCAGAGCCCTTGGCGCAGAGTGGCATGATCTTGGATAATGCTTCTGTGACCTTCATAGCCTCTTCTGATCTCAGAATCCATATGTGCCTCTGAGACACTGCTTGAATCCTAGACAAGTATATGTCTACTTGTTTAGACATAATATTTTTAATTCAAAAAGACATTAACTGGGGGTCTAGGTTGAGAAAACATCCTTACTTACGTCTTACCTGTGTTTAACAAAGAGATCTTCATCCAAAGAGAAAATAGAACTGCTTTGCCTCAGCGAGGCCAATGAGCATGTAAGAGTGTCTTGTTGGTGTTCACGCTCCCCAAAGCCACCGTCCCAGGGTCCATCTGGTCTCAATTATGGCTCTCACTCACTGCAAGGTTTTGTCCCCTTTCACATAAGTAGGATTCACATCAGCAGGTCTAGGATACTGAAATAGACAGAGTCTTTCCTTCCTTCACTTTGTCCTTTGTTCCCTCTCTTTTCTCATATTTTCCCTTAGTTAAGTCTCTGTTTTTTTTTTTTTTCTTATCTCAATACATGATTTTTTGCCTGGTCTGTTCCTTATCTTTTCAATGTTTTGCTCATTATTATTTTTTTTAAACACAAGGGGTACTAATGCACTGTCCTCCCAATAAATGTCACATAGTCATTTATGGTCATCTCACTGGAATTCTTATGGAGTGAGTCAGGCATGCATTTTGCCAGACTGTTGTCAGGTACTTTTCTCTTTTCTCCCCTCAAAGCTCCTGGCCTCTCTCCTGAAGTCAGTCTTTCTTTCTTTCTTTCTTTCTTTCTTTCTTTCTTTCTTTCTTTCTTTCTTTCTTTCTTTCTTTCTTTCTTTCTTTCTTTCTTTCTTTCCTTCCTTCCTCTTATTCTTTTTTTAAAAAGATTTATTTATTTTTATTGTAATGTCAGATATACAGAGAGGAGGAGAGACAAAGAGGAAGATCTTCCGATGGTTCACTCCCCAACGGCTGCAGCTGAGCTAATCCGAAGCCAGGAGCTTCTTCCAGGTCTCCCATGTGGGTGCAGAGTCCGACTGCTTTCCCAGGCCACAAGCAGGAAGCTAGATGGGAAGCAGGGCTGCCAAGATTAGAACCACCGCCCATATGGGATCCTGATGTGTTCCAGGCGAGGACCTTAGCTGCTATGCTATACATACGCAGGGTCTGAGGTGTTTCTAACAAATGGCGCCAACTTCACATGTCTATGTCCTACAGCGATGTCTCACCACTTCTGTATTCCCTCCAGCTCCCCTTGTCAGCTCCACCAAGCAAGCAGGCAGCAAGTCAAGGATCGCACAGCTATTGCAAAATGTGGATGTTTCATCTAAGCGGTCTGTGAATTATGCAACAACAAGTGTTGATTGAGGGTTTACCTTCAGGGTCCTCTGCTCAAGGTGGAGATCCCCAGCTGACTAATTAGCCAGCAAATCAATCAACAGCAGCTCTTGTTTGGGGGAAGTTTAATCTACTAGAGACCCAAGCACATCCTGGAGAATAAAAGGAAGCAGAAGATACTTATCCAAAACAAAGTGTCAAATTTTTTTTCAATGAGATGGAGCACATGCAAGGTTGAATGGCCATCTAGTGAACTAGATTCTTTAGAACTTGGAGGAGGTGTGGACTGCTGCTCTTGGTGAGCTGGGCAGGGAAGTCAGGGGAGAAATCAGTAAGAAAGATGAGAAGACAGAAAAACATCACTTTGTTCAGTAGAAAGTGCTAAGGGCTGTGTCTAAAATAGAGTGACTTGGGGAAAATGAATGGAAGTTAAGATTGGCCAAGTGGCCAGTTGTTTGAGACAACTTGGAAATAAGACTTAGACTTAGAAAAAAAATCAGAATCTGCGCTAAATATTATATTCATGAATATTGTATTTTCTGTCTCTTTTCTCCCTCTAGATCTGTTTTACATATTAGTATAGGAAGATAGTAGAAACCTGTTCATCAGATATTAAAGATGTTTATTTTTAAGACAGTAAGAATTTGGATCACCTGTGGGGTCTTTTGGGGAGAGTTGTTTGTAATTTTGTTACTAATTTCTATCATTTTTATAAAAGTTATCAAGTTACCACTTTAAAAAAAATCATACCTGCGAATTTGGAAGGAAATTGCAAATGGCCTCTGTCTTTGGTGCCACGCAAGGGACAGACCATGGATGGGCTGTGCAGCTCTCATTGCACAGATGGATGAATAATGGCTCAGAGAAGGAAAAGATCAATAGCACTCCAAGGAATATATCCAAAACACCTGTTTCACGAGAAACCAACATGCACCCCTATGTTCATAGCAGCACAATCAGTAATTGCAAAAACTTGGAAGCAACCGAAATACCCATCAACAGAAGGCTGGATAAGAAAGCTATGGTTCATCTACTCCATGGAATACTACTCAGCTATTAAAAAAACAAACTGCAACTCTTTGTGGCCAAATGGGCCCAGCTGGAAACCATAATGCTAAGGGAAATGAGCCAATCCCAAAAGGTTAGATATCACAAGTTTGCCTTACTTTAAGAATTTAAGATGAAATGATATCAATATGAAAAATAGTACCTGTAAAATGTAATTTTTTAAAGTTTTATTTTGTTTTATTTTTAACATACGTGTTACTCAATACTATGTCAACTAACTTCATAATGTTGTGGATTGTTGCTGATGTTATGTTGGGCTTTTGATTGGTCGGGATGACACTCTGCCGGCTCTACCTTCTGACCAGAGATGGTCTCCACAAGAAGCCATTGAACTTATCTGGACAATAGGTTGCTGGACCCTATGCTTGGTATATGCTTGCAATGAAAGAACCCCCAGCTGAACTTGAACTGTGGCAATGCAGCAAGGTGGAGGAATCCACCATGGGTGGAGGGTTGGAGGAGAGGTGGGAGGAATCCCAGTACCTACAACTGTGTTACATAATCCAATGTAATAAAAATAAATAAATAAATAAATAAATAAATGAGTTTGCAAGCATATTCATGTCCAAGGGCAAGTCAAATAACTCAAGTGACTGGAAATGAAAAAAAAAAACAAAACTAAAGTCTAATTGTTTTAACATTGTAGAAGTGAAATAGGTGTAATTTCTCAACTTTTTCAACTTCTAAGAACACCTGTTGACTTCACACATCTACTTAGCCTCTTTCTAACAAAAGGAAAACAAAAATAGTTACTAGGCAAACACTGGGGTGACAGTGGAAAACATTTTTCAATGTACTATTTGGAATGTCTGCATCTTTTAGTTCCCACTGTCTCTCAGGCTTGTTGGAGGAGGTCCTGGGACCCCCAATGGTGTGATTTAAGTAGACTTTGTGTGTTTTAACTTTCTGGAAATTGCATCATTCCGGCCTAAACTAATAGTCACTACAGTCTTATGAACTGCTCAGGTCAAAGTAGAGAAAAGTAACACTGACTCACACACATGTTAAGTCAGGAGAAATCTTAAAATTTTGTTCTAATTGTTCATCTGTTTTTGAGAAAATATGTGTTTCTTTATAAAAACTCCATTGTTGGTAGTGTCAGCCACATTGTCAAACATTTTTGTGAAACATACCTTCGTACATTATTGTATAAGTAAAAGCTTGTTGCTCTCATTGCTGCCAACCTATATGGCTTACTCACCGTATATCCTGCAACACATTCTCTGGTATTGCATATATGGACATTTGTTCTGCTTTTTTTTGACCATTATTTAGATGTATGTTATTAAAAAGCTTTCTTACATGATTAAAGACTGAGAAAGGAAAGAAAGCCTGAAGCACTTTTGGAATGTGCACAAGATGGTAAAATACAATTCCCAAAGGATCAATATTTAGAATGCTGAGTGAGTGAAAACAGTGGTTTTCACATATGTTTTGTAGGGACATTGTCCACTCACTGAAAAGCAGATGTAAACTTAGAGCTTTCCAATAATTGTCTGTGTAGCAGCTTCGATCGCTAAGCTTGCTTTGTTAGTGAAAAATGTGCTATCTGTAGAGTATACACAGAGCTGAGAAAAACTTCAGAAACTTTCCAAGGACTAGAACAAATGGCATACTCTCTGTAAAGCTTAAAAACAATGAGACCTTGTTTGTGATTTATAAAACCATCACTTCTTCACCAAAAAAAAAAAAATGGAATGTTTATGGACGAAACAGTTGTTTATTCTATTTCTTTCCAGAATTCTCCCACATAGTGACTATGTTATCACAAGATTTCTTAACATTTTAATAAGTTATAGGATGGCTTTCCATTATGTGGAGTAACCACAATGAACAATTTCATTCAGTTTTGATGATTTAGATTGTTTTCAGAATTTTTATTATAATAAAATTGAGCACCTTGTCTGTATGTGCACCTCTGACCCTATTTTGGGATTAGTGCTTAGATTTGGAATTCTTGTCAAAAGTTGAGGTTTATTCATGTGTTTTCCAGAAAATACAGAAGCATGCCACAGTGCCAGTTTATCTTCTTTGACTGCAGCACTTTACACTTTTATGAATGTAGCAATCATACTGCATCTGATAGTATCATAAATTGGTAACCTCATTAAAGAGATAAGGAAACCAAAATCCAGCCCTATAGTTGAATTGCTCTCATTCGCATAATTAGTGGTAGAGCTAACATACAGACTAATGACTTCCAATCAAGTACTCTTACTGTGCCTGTAGTTCGGCTTTCAAATGAAAACCAGTGAGTAAATATAGCTTAACTATAATAGCACGTCTAAGGGAATTAGGAAAATCAGGAATTTCTTTCCCCATCATAAATTTTTGTATCACAAATGGTGATAGCCCCTTCTATATTTTGTTTAAAAGCATAGCAATTACTCTTTAAAAAGTGTTGCCCATTTTATGCATAAGGAGACTGGGCAAATCTTAAGCTGGAAATGCCAGGGTGAGGTTGCACCCTGCTGTTGTACAGCTAGCTTCACCTCATGGGTGGGTGAATGTGAAGTTGAGTGACTTGTGTTTCTAGTCTGGATGACTTGTATGTGATAGAAACTGTTGTAAATGGCTCATGGGGTTTTTATAAACCCAGATCTATATTTCAACCCACCTTTTGTCAGAGGTTATGGGGGCAATGCCATTGACTTCAAAGAATTTCTTTAGGAAAGACTGAGCTATTGGCTGTGATAGGGGAAAGGGAGTGACTGCAGAGATAAAATAACAATGGACTCAAATCTCTTCAAGGGTTTCAAAGAATAAGAGGCAAACACTCCTTATAAAGCTTCTGTCTTTCGAGTAATTACTGTAAAAGAAACTTTGACATTTCAATTGTCAAAAGAAAAAAAAAAAAACCTTGGTAATATAGAACTTGTAGCAGTTCCCACTGTTGTTTCCACAGGAGTTTTTTGTATAAAGTAAACTTACAGAAGTTCACAAATTTGTGTAATCCAAAGACCCAGTTAAAAAAATTGTTTGTTAACAAATATGAAGTTCATTACTTTGAACTATATGAAACCAAATATCTCATTTGATCATACTCCTTATTTATCTTCTGCATTGATGATGTACCCTTGGATGCTGATTGAACCTTAGTTACCATTTTAAAAGAAAAGAAAAATTTGGGGGGATTATTTAAAGGCAGAGAGATAGCTCCAACCCCTGTCAACCTCTGCCCCGACACACACAGACACTTCTATCCACTGATCCATTTTATAGAAGCTAGGGCTATGATAGGACAAAGCTACAATACCACAGCTAAATTCTGAGTCTTCCATTTTGGTGGCAGGAAACCAAATGCTTGAACCATTGTTTGTGACTTCCCAGAGTTGGTGTTGGCAAGAAGCTGGAATTGAAAGTAGAGCTGGAACTTGAGCCTAGACCCTATAATACGGGTGTTGGTATCCTAAACTGCACCCTAATCACATGTCCACCACAACTGCCCTTCTAGGGAAAAGCAGGTAATATGATGCGCGTGTGTGCCCCACTCCCAGGAATCTTGTGCTATATCCCCAATGTATTGATATAAGGATCCTTAAGAGGTGGGGCATGTAGGAGTTGGATGTGTCTTCTGGGTCACTCCAACTGGAAGAGTTGGTGACAGTTCTTCTGGGATCCTGACTTAGTTCTCAGGGTCAAGGTGTTGTAGAAGATCCACATTGGCACAGTTGCATGGTTTGGCTGCTGATCATTCCATGTGCTATCTTCCTTTGGTATGCACTCCTACCACAATGGAGTCTACCATGTGGTTTGTCCTCAAGGGGACACTCACAAACAGCTGCGGCCATCTTGCTTCTTTGTCCTTGAACCTCTAAAAGAGTGAGCAAAATAAATCTCTTTTAAAAAAAAAAGATTCATCTGAGGCTGGAGCAGTGGCATAACAAGGTAATCCTTTTCCTATAGTGCTGGCATCCTAATGGGCACAGGTTCATGTCCTGGCTGCTCCATTTCCCATCCAGCTCCCTGCTTATGACTTGTGAAGGTAGTGGAAGATGGCCCAAGTCCTTGGGACCCTGCAGCCCTGTGGGAGTCCTGGAAGAATCTCCTGGCTCCTGCCTTGGGATTGGCTCTGCTCTCGTCATTATGGCCATTTGGGAATTGAACTGGTGGATGGAAGACTTCTCTCTTTATCACTCTTTCTGTAATATCTGACATAAAAATAAAAACCAATAAATTGTAATAAAAAAGAAAACCGGATTCATCTATATATTAATGATTTGAAAGGCCTAGTACTTGGACCACTTCTGTTGCTTTCCTAGGAGCATTAACAGGTACCTGGGTTAGAACTGGAACAGCCAGTTTCTGAATGGATGGTTTGATGTGGGATGCTTACAACCCCAGCTGGTGGTGGGAGGTACAGCTTAGCTTGCTGTACTGCAACACCAGACCCCAGGCCTCTTTTCTTTAGGTAGGATGCAGCCTCTGGTATTTTGTGACGCCAATGGAAAATGAACCAATGTAGAAATTTGCTTCTCTATAAAACTTGTTATCTTTCCAATTCCTCCTTAAACTCTTGCAAAAGTATTTCTACTGCTCCAAATACTCTGAGAAACAGGATAGTTCTAATTGAAGTCAAGAATTGTCTAGCCAAAGGGGCCCTCCCCTGCCTCAAATCTACTCTGTGTAAAAAATGATTATTTTTTTCTTTGCCATGTAGATAATCAATGAAGCCTTTATCCAAACTTTTCTGCATGCCTGCTGTACTCCAGCCCTTTGGTTGAGATAGGGAGTGCCCCCTGCTTCCTGGGGTTTGCAGTACAAGCCACCCCTCTCCCCAGCACTTTTATAATGATATATGAGAGTCATATACAGGGCCTTACCTGACATCCTCTAAATTAAAAGTCATTGGAGCAGGTAGTTTAAGGAACAGATTTATAACAAGTTTCAAATGAAAACAAGGTATTCCTCACAGCTGTGAACCATCTGCAACTAATTTTCTCATATTCGGGGTACACTGAAGATAAATATTCTTCCTGTATCCACTTTGCCCCCTTAGCACACACGGGGACTCATATAAAATGCCACCCAGAGGCACCCTAGTGTTTCGAGGGTGAACAGCTGCTCATCCTCCCCATGTCCTTACTGCTACAGTTCATACTGATTTCAAATGCTTGCGACACTCACAAGCTAGACCCTGACGTTGTTGTGCAACCCGAAAATGCTACTTAGTCAAATAAGCATCATTGTGATGGCTGCAAGATTTCTGCAGTGTTGACTGATTATTCTGTGAGATCATGAGGAATACTGGAAATATAGTCAGCATAATTTGCCATAAGAGTGTAGAGAAGAATATGAATAGAGTAATTTATTCCCTGGGGGCAGGGCTTGGGTCTGACAGACACAGGTTTAAGGTTTTTCTACTTGCTGTGTTAACTTTGACCTCTGTTTTCTTAATTGCAATCGGGATATAAATAGTACTGACCTCAGGGAATCCTTTAGAAGATTAAATAAGATAACAGCTGCAAAATGGTTAGTAAAATCTGCAACAGGTATTTAGCACCAATAAATATTAGTTATTACTTTTATTAGTTTCATGAATGGCAATACTTTCAAAATAGCCCTTATGTTGATCATATAGTAAAATATTAGTATGCAAATGCCATAGGTAGCCTCTTTGACATATCATCTTAGAGTATTGCATCCTACACTACATGACACAAACCAGTGTTTATCCCGTTATTTACGTTCTAAGCTCTTCTCCATAGAGGGGACACCCCCTCCCTCCCACATAGAATAAACCAGCTAAGTGCTGGATTGAGTATAAATTAAACAGTCCTTTCTGCAGAAATTCCCAGAATGTTTGCAGGTAGTCATTGATGATGTGAGCTTGATGTGGTATAAACATGAAGTGTTTATTTTTTTAAATTGTTGCCTTCAGCTATGCACTTCATATCACAATGATGTGCTCAGATACCACAGACTTCAGATCACTTCAGTCCAATGCAGTCCGGTTTAAAACTTCTGCCTCTGGCTCGGTGCAGTAGTGTAGTGGCTGAAGTCCTTACCTTGCATATGCCGGGATGCCATATGGGAACTGGTTTGTATCCCAGTGGCTCCACTTCTCATCCAGCTCCGTGCCTGTGGCCTGGGAAAGCCAACAGAGGATGGCCCAAGGCCTTGGGACCCTGCATCCACATGGGAGACTCGGAAGAAGCTCCTGGCTTCAGATCGTCGCAGCAACGGCTATTGTGGTCACTTGAGGAGTGAATCAGCAGAGGGAAGCTCTTCCTCTCTATCCTCTGTATATCCAATAAAAAGATAAATCTTAACAACAAAACTTCTGCCTCTCTTCCACTGTAACGCTGCCTTCAACGAGCCTTTCGAGGTAGGCAGGGAGGATTGTCCTCTATTTTCTCACCTCCCTTCTCCCTCTGTGGATTCTAGTTCAACTGTATTGGGATAGGAAAGAAAGCTGAATGGTTACAAAGAGCAAACATCTTCTGTCACGTAAATAGAATATAGACAAATGTTCTGTGTACATGGCTTTAAGGGGGATGTTTCTGAACTTGATATGCAGATACTCTCATGCCAGTTCTTTGGAGTGACTGTCTATACCCCCTTGGAGGTGGACTTTCACTGTGTGATATCTGGCTGAGCTCTTGGTTGATCTCTGCCTGCTTTTTTAGTTCTCACCAGGAGCCAGGAGCCTCTTTCAGGCCTCCAACATGAATGCAGGGTCCCAAGTCTTTGGTCCATCCTTGACTACTTTCCCAGGCCACAAGCTGGGAGCTGGATGGGAAGCAGAGCCACCAGGATTAGAACCCATGCCCATATGGGATCCCAACAGGTGCACGGCGAAGACTTCAGCCACTAGGCTACTGCACAAGGCCATGCTTAATGCACTTCTAATGCAGCTTTGGAACCTTTATTTTATTTGTATGTGAAAAAAAATATTGAAGTTGAAATTTGCACAGGCACTCTCAGCTAAGTGTGAGGAGAAAATAAGGCACAGAATTAATATTTGAATTAATGTTTTGGGACTAATGAATGCATAGCATCATGGGAAATGTCACTGTGAAGTCATGTAGCCACTTCCGGCATTTACATGTGGGTAAAAGTTCTTTATTGTGATTTATTTACATGCTAATACATCACAAATCAAGAATCCCTAGCTCCTAGAGAAACCCAAGAAGGAGCTATGGAATGGGAGAAGTAGACTACCCTTTTTGCAGATAGTACCAGTTGTAAGAATAAAAGGTGGGGATTTTCCAGAGGATTCACTCCAATGTGTTTTACAAGCAAAGAATACAAATTGTAACCCCAGTCCCTCCTCAAAGTGTCCAACTTCATTACACATGAAGAAAATGTGCTGAGATTTTGTAGCAGGGCTATGTGAACACACCCAACCCCAATTTGATTTAATTAGGAAATATTTCAACAGAAAAGGGTAATCTTTTTATAGAAACTCAAATAGCTACAGGTTGTTTTCATATATTTTTGAATATGTGTATTGAAATAGAAAGACAAAAATGTTTTCCATATATCTGTTTTTCCATTTTCAATTACATCCCTGTCTTTCTCTTCCCTTCCCTTCCCTTCCCTTCCCTTCCCTTCCCTTCCCTTCCCTTCCCTTCCCTTCCCTTCCCTTCCCTTCCCTTCCCTTCCCTTCCCTTCCCTTCCCTTCCCTTCCCTTCCCTTCCCTTCCCTTCCCTTCCCTTCCCTTCCCTTCCCTTCCCTTCCCTTCCCTTCCCTTCCCTACCCTTCTTCAATTTCTGATTATTAATTTCTATTTTGACAGCCTTAGATGGCTAATAAAGGAGATGCTATAATCTGGAGAAGCATACTGAACCACAACCAAATTCCTGACTCCTACAAGAGGGATCAGGATGCTTAAGAGTGGGAGTGACCATGAAAGAGAGAATGTGGAAAAGGGGGTGAGTTGGGTATTTCCAATCCCCTTGAGAAGGCTTCCCAGAGCTGGCATGTTAGAGATCTGAAATTTCTCCCGTATTTGAATTCCTTTCATCACAGAGCTGTAATGTAAGTGCTTCTATAGGGTAATCAAAAGTAAAAGAACAAATCCCCCAAAAGCCCAGTTTACTGCCGGACTCCAAGAATAACATTCATACATAATTAGGAAATCTGCAGAATTTTTCTTACACTTCAGAGAAAGTGTTGAGCAAAGGAGAGTTGGAGACCCACTAGGACAGGCCGTGATTTCTTAGGTCACTTCTTTTCCACTATAATCCAAGTGGCTTCACTGGTACTGTCCAAAGCATAGCATTGCTTAGTGGCTGAAGGGGAGTGTACGTCATCCTTAATTCACATATTTCAGTCTAACCACTTCCTAGATATGTTAGGACAGGGATTGGTTATTGCCTTTTTAAGAATATAAAGTGTCTAAATGTTACTGATATATATATATTTAAAACTGTCTGCCTAGGTTTAATTCCTGACATTGGAAACAAGAAGTATGTCCTACCCAACAACCAGTAGCTATTTTATTTAGTGTTCTCTCTTACCAGGATCAATGCTGGATAAGAAAAGGGGGTTTGCTTGCTAAGAGAAAGCTGCCTCCTGTGGGACCTAGAGGGTTCTACCGCCTGCTGAGTGGTCTGTGGCTATGAAGCCAATCACAGCATGCATCCTATGTTTAGGACTCTCTCTGCAGGAGTTAGGATAACAACAACAACAATCACAGAGTGTTTTAAAATGTCCTTTCCACCTTTTGTGTTGATTATTTAGTTGAAATATTCCTATATAGCAGGAGAAGAGGAAAATATAATTCTGTAGGATGTAATTATGACCTATGATGGCACTTGTGATCAGCACACACATCTCATGTGCAGCTTACAGTTCTCCTAGGATAACCAGCTACGTTTCTGCTGAGTCTACACAAAATCCTCTTGCCTTTTACTGCCAAATTTCTCCCTCGTGTGTGTGAGCCCCAATTCCTTTCAGCACTGTATGAATTCACTGCGTGAGCGCGTGATGATCAGCTGTAAGATGATGAGTTGAGAACAATCCACAGCCCACGTTCTGCTTCACTGCTCTTCTCTTGAATCGAGAGCAACAGGAAAGCATGCAGCTAGAGATGGTGTGGATATTGACATTTTAGATGTTACTACATGTATTTAAATGTTTTATTTAGAGGCAGGGATAGAGACAGAGAATATTTTTGTCCACTGGGTCACTCTCCAGATGTGGAGGAACTGGGCATTCAATCCAGAATGTTTGACCCTAGCGGCAGACATCTGAGTGTTTAAGCTTCCAGGATGCATGTTAGCAGGAAATTGGAGCAGAGTCAGGGTTGAACGCAGGAGTCTCAGTGTGGAATGCGGTCTTCGCAAGCAGCATCTTAGCCACTGTGCCAATGACTACTTTTAAATGGCATGTCTATGTGAGTCTTTTTTCTTTTAAATAACAGGTATGCATTTTTAAATTTGGTAGGTAGATAGAGATTGTCTTCTCCTTCTTCACAACCTGAGTCTAATCTAACTAGACTAAGGGAAATTTTGTGGCTGAAACATTAACTGTATTAAAATAACTGTTTTTTTTTTTGACAAACTGTCTTCTAGCTCTGTAAGTGAAATCAGCATTGTAAGATAAAGTTTGCCAGATTTTCAAGTGGGTCAAATGCTCGCCCTTCCCTCTTGACCTCTGAAAGAGCCCGAGCAATACACTTACCCAGATTTTTGTGACTGTAGCATAGCTCACGGTATGTCAAATATACACAGTGAGCAGTTGAGAGAATTGTTGAACTTCTAAAACCTCCACATGGTATTGATTTGCAGCGTGTCTGTCTTGTGGACCGAATGCTTGTGGTCTCCTCCCCAATTTATCTATGGTGAAGCTCCAGTCTGGGTGTGACTGTGTTTGGAGCTGGGACTTTTCAGAGGGAATTAAGTTTGGATGAAGCCCTGAGGGTGGGGGGTCTTTGTGGTGGGATTAAGGCTTTGAGAAGAGGGCAGGAGAGAGGTAGCTTTCTCCAGGTCCACACTCCCAGGAATGGCCACGTGAGCAGACAATGCAGAAGCAACTCTCAACAAGCTGGGACGAGGCTCCTCGGTTGCAAGAAAACTGGCCGACACCTTGATCTTACTTGCTTCCAGAAAGATGATACATAACTGTGTATGGTTTAAATCACCCAGATTATGGCATTTTGTCCTAGCAGCCTGAGCTAAGACAGCATATAATCAGTTATAAATAGCAGAAGTCTCCATGAGAGAGAGGTGTCTTTGGGGCTTAGTTATCTTTTACAAAAGGAAATACAGGAGGCATGGCCAGTGAAGGCAGCTCAAGTGGCGGCACAACTATCTTCAGCTTTAAACACTCATCTCCATGCTTGCTTCTTGTCTCATGTCACAAAATGGCTGCAACGCATCTAATCCTTCTCTCACTCCGTCTCATGTCTTAGCTGTGAGCAAAAGGTTGAAACAAAGTTGAACAGTATTTTGTTTTCTCTCTTAAAATTTAATTATTTATAATGTAGAGCAGGAGAGAAAGAGAGAGAGAGAGAGATCTTCCAACTGCCATTGGACTACCCAAATGGCCACAATGACCAGGTCTGGACCAGGCTGAAGCCAGGAACTCCATCCAAATCTCCCAAGTTTCCGCATGAGTACAAGTAGTTGGGCCATCTTCTGCAGCCATCCCAGCTGCCTTAGATGCTACATCAGAAGTAGGGGGATTGAAATATGAACAAGTGCTCCTATTTGGAAGGCTGACCTTGCCAGAGGTAGCTTCATTTGAGCCACACAGCTGGCCCCTATCCTGCATTCTTAATGAAGTTGTGCCTTTTGCTTTTGGGAAGATTGCCCTTACCAGGAGGTTCTGTCTCTCACTGGCTTGAATTATGTCCCATGACCACTTGGAGTTGCAGGAAAAAAAAAATAGCTGTATCACCTGTAGATTCTAGACTTTTTAAACTGGAAAAATTGATTAGTAACTCTAGGAATAGCAGGTACATCCCATCCATCAGACCCATCTTGTCCATAAATCGTCTTTATCTGAAAGGCACAGACACCCTCTGCAAGAATAACCATGCCCACTTGTTCTCCCAGTTACTGCCTTCTACTTAAAGGGCATGGTGTCTCAGTGGAGTGTGGGTCGGTCATTCTAGCACACTGCCCTGGCACCGACTGTTGGATGTGCTTTGCAGGTGAGAATGTGGGGTACAGCCAACAGTGTGTACCTTCCGTTTCCTTCATCACGTCAATCACCTTGGCAGTGCTGTTGGATGCCCTGGCATTAAGACTGAACAGAAAGCAACCACAGACTCTGAACTGGTCAGAATTCTTACAAATGTAGACTTGACTAATCTGTGGTATGACCCGATGCAATGAGTTGTTTCGTTGTGTCTGCAACACATCCAAATGGTTGGGGGGCTCAGTGCTGCAAAGACGGAAGCCTAGGTTCGCTCCATCAGGATGATCCATTTGTAACTTGTCACAGACACGGTTTCTGAGCATTTGCCTTTTGATACTCTTGAAAAGGAGCTCAGTCAACCAGCCAGTAACAGCAGATGTTGAATGTATTTGTAACACCCTCTTGTATCGCCTCCTAACATGAGCCTTTTTGGCAGACTCCCTGCAAAACCCGACTTCTTCCTTCCAATTGAGAAGAGAATGCCAGAATGCCTAAGAAGGGGGTTGTGTTCCCTGTTGTGATTCATTGTAAAAACACCAGCGCTGTCTGATTTATGCTCCCTCTGTGATGTGTAAAAGACAGACACTGCTTGGAGAACACACATTCATTAGCACCACTGCCTTCCTCAAGCCCTTGGCAGCCTTGCCTCACTTGATCAATGGGGAGAGAAAGAGTAAGAAGTGCCACGGCCAGAGAACCGTGGCCTGTTTGGAAAGGGGTCACTCTGTCATTTCGAACACAATACTATGATCCTGGATTGTCGAGCAGAGAGAGAATAGGGTTATTCACGAACTATTCAAGAAACGCAAGCCAGTTATTTGACTGCATCCGCCGAGTAAAGTTTGACCCTGTAAGAACACTCCAGGCTCTTGGGCTGTAGATTGGAGCTAAGTTGCATTTACGTTGGCCACTAGAGGGCAGCATGGCACAGAAAGTGTGACACATGGAAAACTAAAGCATTCTGAGAGTGGACAGTCTTCACAAAGCAGATGGCCAAGAACTTATCGCTGCAATGACCACCCTGGGAACAGTTAAACAGATGTGCAGGGTTGGCCGCGTGGTTTTGGAATTCATGGTGGCTAACTAAAGAAAATTACACGCCCATAGCCGGATATGTAACCTTCCTGTCAGTCGTGGAAGAAGGAATAAGCTACTCAGTCAAACTGAGGGCAAGATACGAAGGAGCAACAGACAGGATCAAGTGTAGATTTCCTCCCAGGACAGGGCGGGGTGGGAGCGGTCATGACATTTATACATTGAGAAGCAGACTGACCCAGGTTTATAAACCAGTTCTGGAATTTACTCAGACATGTGGTGTTGGGTCGGTTGTTTGGTTTGCTCATCCGAAATATGTGTGGAATAATAGTCACAGCCTCATGGAGGGATTGCGGTACTTGAATGAAACAGTGTATGTGAGGCCCATGCTGTGGCAGGTTAAGCTGCCACCTGTGACGCTGGCATTCCATATTAGTTTGAATCCTGGATATCCTACTTCCTATCTATTTCCCTGTTAATGTGTCGGAAAAAGAACATAGAGGATTTAAACATGGGAGCCTCTTCTATCCATGCGATTCCAGGCACCCAGCTTTGGCCTGGTCCAGCCCCAGCCATGGCAGCCATTTGGGGATGGAACCAAAGGATGGAAGATTTCTCCCTCTCTTTCCTTCTAACACAGCCTTTCAAATAAATGACTAAATATTGTTGTATCATGTAGTAGCATAATCTGTCAGAGCTTAAGCTAGTTAGCCCTCAACAGATATAAGCCAGGACTATGCCGTGGGTGGTCCTATGGCTTAATGTCAGAAATAAATTGTATCCTTTTGAAATCTTTACATTTGGGACTGAAGCTTAAGTGAGCTGAAGTTGAGTAGGATAAAGTGGAGCAGGTGATCATGCAATTTGCCTAACATGCTGTTGTTCTCTGGGTTCAAGTAGCTGGACCACTGCAAGCAGGATGCTGTGCCTGGCCGGGTGTTGGCTGTGTCTTCCAGGCTCTGTGTGGTGAACAAGCAGGTGGGCAGCTTCATGAGGAGTTGGGCTGGTTCGAACAGTAGCTGTCGATTCTTGTTTCTTGAGCTTTGGCCTTTAAAATACTCCACTGAGCTTGAAGCTGCGTGAGCAGAGAAGCTGACAGAGTCCTGAGCAGGACTGCCCAGCAGGGCACGGAGGCCCCACCTCCTGTGTTTATTCTCTGGACTCTTTTCTTTTAGTCCTGCTGCTAAGCATATCAAACTGTGCCTGAAGCATCTCTCTCTCTCTTTTTAAAGATTTATTTATTTTTATTGGAAAGGCAGATATGCAGAGAGGAGGAGAGACAGAGAGGAAGATCTTCTATCTGCTGGTCCACTCCACAAGTGGCCACAACAGCTGGAGCTGAGCCACTCTGAAGCCAGGAGCCAGGGGCTCTTCCGGGTCTCCCACGTGGGTGCAGGGTCCCAAGGCTTTGAGCCATCCTTGACTGCTTTCCCAGGCCACAAGCAGGGAGCTGGGTGCTAAGCAGGGCCGCCAGGATTATGCGATTATGGGAAGAGTTTAATTACTATGCTATCACACCAGGCCCTGAATCAACTCTTTTATTTATTCATCCAACCAAACATCTCTTGAGAGCTCATTCTGTATCATCTACTAAGAACACAGTGAGGAACAGAGGTCAAGGCACCACTAAATGAAACATCCTTTCCCATGGAGAGAGCAACAGCGAACAAGCAAGCAGACACAGCCATCTCCAAGAAACACTAGGTTGGGAGAAAATGTGAAGGCCAGGGGCCTAAGATGCATTGCTCATGGAAAGCTTCCTTGAGAGATGACATTTAAAGAGTAGACTTGTATAAAGCAAACAAGCCACCTACGTGCAGTCTGCAGTTTGCCAGGCAGGGGCGCAGGCTGTGGAATGGACCTGCTGCATTGAGAAGGTAGAACCAAGGGCTAGGGGTGGAAGCGGGAGTATGGCAAGAGATACACTCTGGGGTTGGCTCTCATGCCAATCTTTCTAACCAGAGAAAAGAGTGCAAGACTGCTTCTAAAGCAGCAAGGGGAGGGACTTTCTTAGACGCTAAGGAAATATTCCTTTGAGGGGACAGGTACAGTTTGGGTGTCTCCTCTGAGGACCCCGAGAATGGGACATGCTCTTCTTTCCTTAGTGTCGGGAGACAGGGCCCTCAAATGGGCGGGCTCTTGCTGCATGGCAGACTGTGTGGGTCAGGAGGATCCTCATCTCTGTGGAACCTGTGCCCCAGCCCTGAAGAAGGTTTCCCTGACAGTGGTGAGCCCCTGGCATCCCTTGTGGGCACAAGCAACATTAGAAAGCAGTGGCCTGCAACTAAAATAAAGCAATACCACCTCTTTACTCTGTTCCCAGAGAGGTTTATTTCTAAGATAATTCAATCAAACCCAATCTTCTTAGTTGAGCAGCAGCACTAACAGTATAAGGGTTACAGGATGAGTCAGGGGCAAAAATGTCCATTTCCTGACATCTGGAACCTCATGCAATGACTTGCTCCAATCGCAAATGGCTGCTTATTTATCTATTTATTTGTTAACTTATTTGTTTATTTATTTTTACAGTGAATCATTATTTTTCAGCCTTTTATTCTTAAAGATTTATTTTTTTTTTATTATTTTTTCATTGGAAAGGCGGATATACAGAGAGGAGAGACAGAGAGGAAGATCTTCCGTCCGATGATTCACTCCCCAAGTGAGCGCAACGGGCCGATGCTATGCCGATCCGAAGCCAGGAGCCTCTTCAGGGTCTCCCACGCGGGTGCAGGGTCCCAAAGCTTTGGGCCGTCCTCGACTGCTTTCCCAGGCCACAGGCAGGGAGCTGGAAGGGAAGCGGGGCTGCCGGGATTAGAACCGGCGCCCATATGGGATCCCGGGCGTGCTAGGCGAGGACCTTTAACCACTTGCGCCACCGCGCCGGGCCCCAGCCTTTTATACTTAACAACTAAAAATCTGGAAACTAAAACTTGGGAACTTTGCCTGTGAGCTGTGTGTGGACACCTTAGATCCACACTGCTGGGCTGTGCCTTGTCCAAATGAGCCTTGAGGCACTGCCTGCCATCCAGTTCCACACAGCTTCTCTCACCCACACTGTCACTTGGGAAGAGCAAGTCCTTATGGACGATGTCATGCACATCACACACACCTGTCAATATGTGGCTTCTGGGGTGCTGCTTCTGATTTTTTTGAGTTGACTTAGAGAATTCTCTCTGTTTTTCAATAAGTGATCTATTTATTGGAAAGGTAGATTTAAAGAGAGAAGAAGAGATAGAAAGATCCTCCACCTGCTGGTTCACTCCCAAAGTGGTTGTAATAGCCGGAGCTGAGCTGATCCGAAGCTAGGAACCAGGAGCCAGGAGCCTCTTCTAGGTCTCTTCTAATATGGATGCAGAATCCCAACGCTTTGGGCTGTCCTCGACTGCTTTCCCACGTCACAAGCAGGAAGCTGGATGGGAAGTAATGCAACTGGGACATGAACTGGCTCCCATATGGGATCCCGACATGTGCAAGGCAAGGGTTTAACCACTAAGCCATCACACCAGGCCTGACTTAGAGAATTCTCTTCTGAGCAATAAAGACAATCTTTACTCTAAATGCCTCCTTCAATCCACACACTAACTGGTTGTGGATTTTAGTTGAGGAGCAACAATAAGATGATGACAACTTTCCAGCTACTGCCACTTCCAATTTCCTTGACCACTTTGATGTTCAGCTTTCTTGGTTGAGCCTTGAGGTTCACATTCATCTCCAACATCAGGAGTGCTTGAAAATATCCTACTTGAGCTCACATGATATCTCACCTTTGGGCTGGAAGATCATGATGTGAGAGCTGAACGTGGCTTCTCTTGATTGAGCCCTGGGAGATGGATGGCAAGTGGAGCAGCAGTGACATGAACCACTGCCCACACAGGATCCTGATGCTTGCAAGGTAAGGATTTTAATCATTGAGCCATTGCGCCAGGCCCAGAACCAGTATCTTCGTTTTGTTCATTTAACTCACATTCATTGAGCTTATTAAATGTTAGGTACCAGATGACTGAGTGTTGACAAACTTTCTGTGCTTCTAAAACTGTTAGTCTACACAGGAATGGAATTTCAACTCTCTTCCTGCACGCCTGGGGGCTAGCCAGCTCATACACATACATGAGGGTGGCTGAGTGATTGTACAAGTACAGTAAATAGCTGACCTCGGCCCCTGGCTCGAGAACACAACAGGAGATGGTGGTATTTGTGAGCAACAGTACAGTGTCTATCCACCCAGGAGAGGAGTAGCTGTTCACACTGGGATATGTAACTGTGCAGAAGGCACGCTCAGCATTGCTGAACCTTGACTTTTTGAAAGAAATCCATATTATTTCATAAAATGGGCTGCTTTTAAAAAATGCAGACAATTGATTTAAATTTCTGTGAAGAGTAGACATTGATTTTATTAGAAAACTACATTAAAATTCATATATTTTACAGAACACTATAGATTTGGTATTTGTATCTATATAGATAATTTAGTTTTTGTTAAAGTTGGACAAATCATATCTTTATGTGTATACCCTAATTATGCTATTTACATACAAACACAGATATAAAAACAACATTTTCATCTAACAATATATGTAATTAATCTTTCTAATTAATATGAGTTTCTAGTCTGTATCATCTTATTTAGAGTAACAATCTTTAATGTCATGACTTACCTCCATGGAAGCATATCCTAGTTTATCTTTTACTTGCTGTCAACTGAATTTGCAGGGCAGGACAAATTACAGCTAAGCAAAGGGAGAATGGAAGCATGGCCATGTTCATGAAAAAGCCCACGTAGAGGGTCTCTCAAGTGTGAACTGCCATCAGGAGAAATAAAATCCCACCTCTTCAGGAAAGTAGGCTCCTGTGGGGAGAAAAATGATTTGCCATGGGCAAACTGCATGGGCTTAAAAACCAGAGAAACATACCTGTATTGGGGACTTCCCCTGCCTCTGCTGAGCGAGCAAGGATTGGATAATGCTTTTCCTCAAGCTGGAACATTGTCGTCAAAACGAATTTGTTGCCTTGCAATTTATCTAGTGCCTTCTGCAGAGAAGGAATCTGCAAACCAGTATCACAATGGTCATCTGGGCAGCCAGGCTTGGAGCAACTTCAGGGAACACAGGGAAAGCTAAAGTCACAGGTGTGTGTGTGCTTCCTGGAAGTGTCAAACACAACCTTCCTGAAGAGCAGCCCTGCAAGTCACCTAAGAGTGGAAGTAGCCCAGAAGCTTCCCCTTGCTTTTTAAACAAAATGCCACACAGCCACCTGGGGAAGATGGCGTTCGAGTTGACTGCAAAGCTAGGGAGTGGAGTCGGAGCGCTCCTGTAGCTTCCCATGCAGGGTTGTCGGCTCCTCTGGCTCTGCTCTCCTCTTATCTGGAAAGTACTCAGCTGGACATCTATCACAAAGCTAATCTGTCAGCAGAGAGGAAGTTGTCTCCTTCAGGAAAAGATGAAATAAAACATGCTTCTTGGGTTTCTCCCCTCTGAGAATGTGAAGTTCCCGTGTATGATTTGAAACAACAAAACAGGTGCAGGACAATTCAGAAATGTTCCCATGTCAGGGACCTTGGTCTGACTCGTTTTCGTTAAGCCGGAGTACAAATGTGAGATTTTCTGACTTTTTATGGGTGGTTGTACGTGTCTCTTAGATCCCTAATATTTCCATTCCACCGGACTGGTTTGGGTAGGCCTATATTTGCCTTCCTACTTTGCTTTGAAGTGCTTCGTATTTGTGAACCCCTAGGCTTATCCTTGCAGTCTGAATCTCCCAGCTCTTCTGCCCCTTCGTGTGGCAGGAACCCCTGGGTGGCTTTTTCTGGAGCTTCCCGTTAGATTAAGCTTCCATGTGTGTGAGTTAGTTGGCCTAAGGATAGGTTCCTTTGGTTGTCTGTTCTTGGCCTGGCCTACCTCTGAGCTTCTGCAATGAGCTAGTTATATTCACTCCTCATCTCAATGCCTGCTTTCCAGGGAACCAGCTAAAGCAAACCTCTACTAAACTAGTTTCCCATCTTTAACACATATATGGAAAGGAAGTATACCTTTTCCAAAGCCAGGGATGCCACTGGTACCAGTCAGCTGGCATGTCTGATGCAGCCATCTCCTGGATGGATACTCGTGAAGGCTTTAGGATTGCTGACCTCACCCTCGCTCTTTTCTCTGTTTGGAGTTGAGAGAAATTCAATAGATCACTGAACAGCATCTTCTGCCAAACACTACACAGAGACTACGGGGTATCGTGAAACACAGATGCTCTTTGATTTATGACATGTTTATGCCTAAATAAACCCTCCCAAACTGGAAATTTACAACTACAAGTTGCACTCAATGCCTGCAACTGATTGCACTGCCTGACCTGGCAACTCAGAACACTGCGGGGTGTCAGTTGTTCACCTTTATGATCCTGGAACTCACTGGGAGTTGTACTTGTTACCACTACTCAGTATTGGATCATATATGGCTATCCTGAGAAAAGGTCCAAGTCCAGCATTTGAAGCATAGTTTCTACTGAATATCTATCACTGTTTTACTATGATAAAGTTAAAAAAAAGCACAAAAAACTTGTTAGGCCATTGTAAGCTGGGGACAGCTTGTATAAGGGAAGTGGAATGTTTATGTCAAAAGAGAAGGCTCTGGGCCCAGTGAGATGGCTCAATAGCTAAATTCTAGCTTTGCACATGTCAGAATCCCATATGGACCTCTGTTTGTTTCCTGGTTGCTCCACTTCCTATCCAGCTCCTTGCTTGTGGCTTGAGAAAGCAGTCGAGAACATCCCAGAACTGTAGGACCCTGTGCCCACTGAGGAGACCTAGAAGATGCTTCTGGCTCCTGGTTACTGCATCCCTGCTTTGGATTGGCTCAGCTTTGCTCTTGTAGCTACCTGGGGAGTGAACCAGCAGATGCAAGATCTTCCTCTCCTCTCTATAAATCTGCCTTTCCAATAAAAATAAATAAATCTTTTAAAAAGATCTATGAGCACCGCTAAGGGATATTTATAAAAACTAGATTCAGAGCTTCAAAATTCAGAAATACTGATTAAGTAGGTCTACATTTTAAATAAAAGTAGCTCTGTAAAACATGTCCCCCACATGGCTCCCTGAGATCTACATTCTCTGCCCCCCTTCTTTTGCTGTGCATAGTTACAACCTGACTAACAGAATATGGCAGAAAGAGATTCTACAGGTTAATTACCAGGACTTTAGAACATCAGTAGCTTCTGCTTCCTTTTTCTTGAGATGATTCTGATCAGAATCAAGCCATGTTTCGATATGAAGCCAGTGAACACATGGTGAGATGCTCTACAGGGGCCTAGCCAACAAGCGCAGGTGAAGTCCCTGTTGACATTCAGTGAGAACCCCAGAGCCTGCGAATGAATTTTGTGAACATCCTGGCTCCTGAATGTGAGTTGTGTTCAAGTGGCATTTGCAACATTCCATTGGGCAGAGACAACTTGCACTGAGCATGCCCACCCACAATGATGATAGAGTAGTTATTGTGGTTTCAGTCACCAGGTCTTAGTGAATAACTTAAACAACAGCTTAAGTGATTTTTCAGCATATGGCCTCACACACTGTGCAAAATACTCTTTCTGAGAAACATGTAGGTCAAGAGATGATACAAAGGTCAGTGGTGTGAAAAATTGTTGAAGAGAATAATGTGTTCAGTAGGAGAAAAGAATTGAACATGAAGCCTCCATCTGTCATGTGAAGAGCATGGAGTTCAGCCTACTTGTTCACAAGTACAGGAGAAATATATATTTTGCTGTTTCTGATAACAAAGTTTCTTCGTTCATTTCCTTATCCCATTTCCCTGCAATGCCAAGATCTTGGATGTGATTTATTTACCCTGAGACGTCTACTGACATCTCCTTGGCCCCGTGTTCATCAACAGACCCCAGCTTGGCATTTCATTCCCTGAGTGGTACTAAAAGGCTCGTTCTAGCTCAGCATTCCAACATACTTCTGTCCTTGCTTAGGGCAACTGGCAGCATGCTGGGTTGTATACAGTTACGAGCTGTCAAAGGCACATCAGTCACACTTCTCAGCTGTCTATTCTATATCATGATGCCTTTCTGGGGTTCTTAGTGGAAGGGTGAAGTAGGTAGAGAAGTAAAGTGGGCTGGTTTTAAAATAAAAGAGATGGTCACTACCTTACTTCAGCTAATTGTTTCTATGATGCAATCTAGGCCTGGGAACATCTCCTGATACGGACTGCTTGTAGCCAAGAGAAAGTTATGAAATATATTATGGAGGTGGAATGAAGCATATCTGAGGGCTAGCCTTAAAGCCTGCCAGTTTGCAAGGCCTGCTTTGATTTTACCTGTGTGTGAGTTCCAGGGAACTGTGCAGTGCCTGGTTGGAATACAAAAGGCTAAGTGAAGAATAAAAAGAAATATTTAATCCAAAACCCTGTCTGCAAATTTTCAAAAAAATACCCTAGTAAAGAAGAAGTTATAAAAATATTCAATTGGAAGAAAAAGAAATTTTCAATCTAGTTTAAAATGATGAAGTTTTTCTCTATGTGTAAAACAGTCAACCAGGCACCGCAGTTCATAAAGGGGAGCCAAGGGCCTCAGTGTTACATCTGTATAGAAGAGAGTGGAAAGAGCTCAACTGAAGTCCATTTCTGGAGATTGAATCATGCAGTTGTTCCTCTCTTGAATGTTAGGCTCACCCTGAGGCTCTAAAGTAGATGCAATTGAAATCCACAGGCATTTCTTTAC
Source organism: Ochotona curzoniae (assembly GCF_017591425.1). Classification (NCBI taxonomy): domain Eukaryota; kingdom Metazoa; phylum Chordata; class Mammalia; order Lagomorpha; family Ochotonidae; genus Ochotona; species Ochotona curzoniae. The sequence goes on along the minus strand of NW_024467119.1, from coordinate 24,350,578 downwards.
TCTGAACACGGTATCATTCCAAGTGAAGTCATGAATGGTCTCACTCAGATGGAACCACTGATGTGTAAGAGTTCAGCTCCTAAAATGGTGATTAAAACAATATATTCAACAAAGGAGGAAAAAAAAAAGCAAAGGCCAGGGTAGAGGAATGCAGAGGCTTGCTAAATAAAAGTCGGTCAGCTGGGTCCGATGGTTTCAATGCAGATGCCTTGTGTGCTGTGTACATGCCTTGTGTACATTCAAGTTTAGAGAGATTGATGCCAAGGGGACTTGTATAATGTTCTCCATACTGTGAGATCCCCCTTTCCTTTTAGAAAACACAAAGAGGACATTTTCATATACTGCTTTTTCAGTTTGGGAACATTCATTTAGTTCCTTTTTTAATAGATCCATCCAAAGATGTGCATAAGTATGGCCAAAGGAATATTATTTCAAGTAGTCAAAATCAGAAGCAAAATAATTTCTACCAAAAGTAGAATATAAGATAGGCATTTGCCTGGATTTTAGTACGCCCAGGTCCTGCATCAGAATGCCTGAGTTCAGATCTGGCTCTGGCTTCTCACTCCAGGTTTCTGATGATAGACCCTGGTAGACCAGAAGCCATGATGGTACAAGTAACTGGGTTCCCACTACCCACAAGAGTTCCCAGCTCCTAGCTTTGGCCAGTCTTACCCTTTGTAGACATTTGGGGATTTAAAGAGAAGCTGGGAGCTTGTCTCTTTGTGTGTGTGTGTTTTCGTGTTCCCTCTCTTAAATAAATAAGTAATACTTATATCATGTCAAACTCATAGAATTAGATCCCATATAGGAATGAATGTGAGCAAACTCCAGGCATATTCATTTCATTATAGATGAAAGTTAAAAGTGGAAAACTAAGACAGAGTAGCCAGATCCAAAAAGTTTATGATTATCTTTATATAAAAGTGAAAAGTTGACTAAATAAATTAGGAACAAATATATTTTACCCAAATCAATATGTGTATTTTGGGATCTACACTTTAAATAAAGAATCAGATAAAAGAGGTAGACATGAGCTTTGCAAACACATGAGAATGTGACAGTTTACTTCTTTTACTTCTTCAAATACCATCACAAACTTTCTACAGTGATGATATCCTGTCTGTGACTTTGCGGCCTGAATGTTCCACACTGGTCTTACATGCAGTAAGTATTGTCATCTCTACAGGTCTACTGGTGGCCATAAACGGCAGTGTACATTGCAGGAAGAGCTGCATCATGCTGCCTCTATCAACTATATGACAGGTAGTAATTTTTCGTAAGAAAGGTGAGCTGTTGGGCTCCGCAGGGTAACTTAGTGGCTAAAGTCCTTGCCTTGCATCCACCAGGATCCCATATGGGCATCAGCACATATCCCAGCAGCCCCGCCTTCCATCCAGTTCCCTACTTGTGGCATGGGAAAGCAGTGGAGGACGGCCCAAAGCCTTGGGACACTGCACCCGCATGGGAGACCTGGAAGAAGCTACTGGTTCCTGGCTGTGGATTGGTTCAGCTCCAGCTGTTGTGACCACTTGGGGAGTGGACCAGCAGACAGAAGATCTTCCTCTCTGTCTCTCCTCCTCTCTGTATACCTGCCTTTCCAATAAAAATAAATTTTAAAAAAGGTGAGTTACGTGGAAGGTGTAAATAAGACAAATGAGATTTATTCTGGGAGTTGAAGTAGAAAATCAGACTATGAATTTAAACAAAGATGTGTTAATTATTAATGGCTCCTCAGCCCTTATTTAGATTATAATATCTGCTGAGGACATGCAATGGCTCCCAGGTCTTTATCAAATGTGTATTATTTAGCAGCAGCAGTGTAGCAAATCATAACATCTGGGGATTCAAATTGTGGTGATCTCCAGGAAGAGAGAGTCCAGCAAATAGAATCTACTGTTTTGTTGCTTTTAGTTTAAGGCCATTCTCTTCATGAAGATGGATATATCAGGCTCTTTTAGCCTAGAGATATTAAATAAATGTTTGAATTATGCAAATAATCTCTTGCGTTGTGGGTTTTTGTTTAGGAAGCAGCCTTCTGATTATAATTTGATTTTCCAGAAGAACCTTCTTAGAATTTGCAGCCTGTCCATTTGAGTATTCTGATCTATATGATGTCTTTCATTTTTCATTTTCTACCAATATATCAGAATTGTTATTTACATATTATTTTATTAAGCTATAGAAGCATGGATTTTCTTGTTGGAGATTGAGTCTTGAAATCTTTCTCTACTGACATCTGATTTCTGAGTCTGGATGTTTGATGATCAATTTGGGAAATTCTTCCAAGTAAATTATCATGTAACTTTACTTATGTGGGCAATAAGCCACTGATATTTTTCTATTGAAGCCTTAACCTTCATGTGGAGTTTCATTTTTTGTTTGATACCTGTAAGTGCATTAGTTTTCGATATCTGATAACACTTGGTCAGTAAACCATGAAGTTATTCCACATCAGCAACTTGATATGTTAGGGAGTGATGTGGAGGGCACTCTGGAGTGAATTATATCCCTTCCTCAAAGTCCCTACATTGGATACATAAACTGTAATAGGACAATATTGGGAGATGGGGACTGGGTTTGCAGAGAGATTGTGATGTGTGGGTACTCATGATGGTATTCGTGCCCTTATAAGAATACAGATGAAGTCTCCCGCGCCCCTGGTGTCCACCTTCTTCCTTCTCTCCTCTCTTTCCCTGTGTGCACAAAGAGAAGACCATGTGAGGACCTGGTGAGATGGGTCACTTCAACAATCCAGCATGAAGAAGCCTCACTATTAGCTGACAATGAACACCCTCCTGAACTGTGAGAAAGTAACTGTTGGTGAAGGCTCTCAGAGCATGACATTCCAATCAAATCAATACAGGGATCAATGTACAATAGAGGGATAGCCATTCTTTGAGGGACTGAGAGATGCAATAGCAAGGATAAGATACCCTCAGGTAAACTGGGGGGATAAGTTCAAAACTAGGATGGACCCCAGGGCATCAAGTCAGGGAGAAGAAATTGGAAGATTTCCTTTTCTTTCCATAGGACTGTCCTGGCTGTGATTTCTGCAGTAGATTTCTGTGTTTTGGGTTTTTTCCCCCTGTTTTTCTACTTCTGTTTTGAGAGTTGTGCTCATGTCATCCACATTCAGGGCATTTTTAGAAAGTAAAGGATTTAACTCTCTAAGAATGTTTATGTTTATGCTTTCTGCCATGAAGAGAATCAGGTTATAAAACCCAGGAATTCAGTTAGCAGCACCAGTGGATGGTATCTCATTGTCTTAAAGACCATGGTTTTTCTGAGTCAAGCAGCAGTTAAAAGTTGGAAAGCTTTGAAGCCGATGGTGTATTGTGTTGCTTTACTTCTCTCTCTCTCTCACTCTCTCTCTCTCTCTCTCTAACATCTAGAACTCCAATGAGAAAACGTGCCCGTGTTCAGTCTGTGTCTCTTCATAGAAGGTTGTTTGTCACGAGCCTGTCCTAGAAATTTTAGTTAGGTTCTATATTGTAATGATTTTTCCCCCTAAATGTGTAAGAAAAAAGATTCAGTATGTTGAAGAAAACTTATTTAACCATACGGCTATCACTTTAAAACATTAAAACAGTCATTTTCCCCTTTCAGCTTTCAAATGATACTGAGATACGCAGGCTTTCAGAAAATGACTTAGGAAAGTAACATCAATAAAATGTTGAAGAGAGGTGGATACTGTGGCTGAGAAGGTTACATAACCTGGTTGTTCCACCTTGAATTCAGCTCTCTGCTAATACTTTTGGAAAAACAGCAGAAGATGGCACAAGGTCTTGGGCTCCTGCCACCCACATAGGAGACCCCAATAGAGTTCTAGGCCCCTGGCTTCAGCCTGTGCCATCGCTGGCCATTGCAGTTATTTAGGGAGTGAATCGTTGATTATAAGATTTATTTTTCCCTCTCTCTGTTATTCTGCTTTTGAAATAAATTAAATAAATCTTGAAGAAGCTAAATTCTTGAAAACAAGGACCTCTTTAAAAGACACATAGGGCCCCCACATAACAGTAGCTATCTTTTCCATTGTACGTACAACACAACAATCACCATGCTTGTTATTTCTCATTATGCTTGACTGTTGAAATGCAGTGTCAGTGAAAAGTATTTACAATGGAAAAAGAGCAAGAGGTTCAGAGTGGTTATATTACTGGACCAGGGACACACTACTCTTAAGAAGATAAGAATATAAACCAATTCTCTCACTCCAAAAACCAATACTTTCCATTATTAGGCCATGTAGTATATGTAATATTATCTACATTTCTGGAAAGATGAGAGAGAAAGACAGAATATACTTCCATCCATTGGTTCATTCCTCAAATGGCAACAGTAAGAGCTGAGCCAGGCTAAAATTAGAAACCAGGAATTTCATCTGGGTCTCCTACATGGACAGCAGGGTCCAAGCCCTTGAACCCTCATCCTTTATCTCCCATAATGCATAAGAAGTGGATGAGCCAGGACTTGATCCAGCACCCTGGTATTGGATATGGCATCCCAAAGAAACCACTAAGCAATATCACTGCTTACCCCCTTTCTTTTCAAAATGGTTGCATGAATGTGCCAAGAATGTATGCGAGTTAGACTGAAGACCGTCAATACTGCCAGGTTCTGATCACGTCATGGAACCAACTCTCGAGGTATTGATGTGTAGAGTTTACAACTATTTTCATTTGTGGAGAGGCTTTTTCGTTTAGAGGTGAACTGCTTGGAAGAAGACAAGAAAACTGGATCAGAGCAATCACTGCCATGTAGATCAGATGAGCTCTTTCTGGGAAATTAAGATTGAACCTATATGCAGAGTAGGGATTTGTCATCAGGAAAGTAGAATATCTGTCAAATGCAATAAATATAAAAGCAATTTGCACTGTGAAATGGCTTGTTAAAATAATATGTGAAATGAGGAAGAGTGATGTAGTTGAGGTAGTTATAGACTGAGGCACAATGTGCAGCTAGTTACCTGGAAAGACAGAGCTGTAGGGGCATGTGCGAGAGCAGATACGTGCACTAAGGAAGCATGAGTGTTTAGTCTGCTTGGCAGAACCATCCCTATAAAGGCTGAATGTGATGAATGAGTTTCCTATGTCTTCATGATGGTGCTTTCATGAAGAGGAGCTGATAACCCAGCTCCCCTAGCTCTGATGCTGCGTTCTCTGAGCAACCTTCTGATGGTAATTGAGTTTCCCCAGTAGATTTCTCTCTTGGGAAGGAAATGAGTGTACAGACTGACATGACTATCCAATCTGCGTGGCAGTGTAATTTCTCACTGGAAATTCAGATCCTGGCTTCTATATTTTATGTAGGTGGGTGATATGAGTCAGAGCTTTTTTGTTATTGTTATTGTCTTAATTATTTTGATATTTATTACAGAGGTGACAGATACAGACCCATGTGAGCCTATGATTAGCATGGAGTGGGTTGGGGTGGTGGGGCAGGGAGGTGGGTGAGATAAATGTTTCTGTTTTCCCTCCTGTGTCCATGGGGCAGAAGGAGGGCAAAGAGAAGAAAGTGCACCACTTCTTGCTGTCACACTGCATCAGTGTCTGGGGATTCAGATGGTTGGTTGATGCTGCATTTGAGGCCCCAGTGTGGGGAAGAATGTTCTGAGGGTGTTACTTGAGTAATCTTGATTGTTCTGAGAAGCTGTCAGCTGCATACACCACAGGTAAGGAATTCTTTCTAAGACCTGTTGGCCAAACACGTCTACCTCAGTGTGTTCACAGATCTTGTGATTGTTGTAGAGCTTAGCCTGGAGTGTTCTTCAACCTGCCCTTCTTTCTGTGTTTTGATGAGGTACTCAAGGTCCTCTCTTGACTTAAATGAGCTGGTTATCTTGTCTTTCAAGGGCTTCTGTATATGCTTTTTATTCTTGTGTGGCAGTCAACAACCAAAGTGGTTCAGTCCTGCAACATGTGCTCTAAGTTTGGACCATATGTTTATGTGATTTTTTTTTTCTGAGATTAGGGATTGAGTGCAATGGTCCAGTTGGGGAGCTCCATTAATAAAGCTCATCTGGAAGGTCCTCAGACCTGGCATTTGTGTGTGCCAATTAGTGCAGAGTCAGGCTCAGTTTGCACTAACACATCCCAGTGGGCACAGCTGCAGGATCATTCCTCTCCCAGCCCTAGCTCTCATGGGAACCAGTGGATGCTGAAGACTAGTCCAATCCAACCTGCATCAAGCCCAGTTCTTGTGCGCCTTGCTGGGTGCTTCAGCCTAGCTGGGATGACCTCTGCAAATTCCTACTCTACCTACCTTTGGCCCTGGTTCTCACATGCACTGGTGGTTGCTGTGACCTATCCCAGCTTTGTCCACTCCAGTCATAGCTCTCACCAGTGGGTGCGGCAGTGGCCTGATCCATCCCAACTTGCCCCCAGCTTTAGCTTTTGTGTATGCTGGCGGGTGCTGTGACCTAGCCTAGTCTCCTCAAACCCCAGCTCTCATGTGCACTGGAAGATGTTGTGGCCTAGCAAGGGTGTCCCCAGTGATCTCATAATAGGCCTGCCCCTTGCCCTAGATCTTGTTCATGCTGGCAGGTGCTTAGGTCCAGCCTGGCATGGTTTGCCACCAGCCCTGACACTGGCTGGTGGATACTGCGACATAGCCTGGTCTGGCCTGCCACCAGTTCCAGCTCTTGCATGCACAGTGAATACTTAAGCCTAGCACGAGCATCTCTGAGGATCCTCTACCTAGTCTGTCTCCAACCCTGGGTCTCATGCCCAGCCCTGCCCACTACCAGTCCTGGCTTTTGTGTGCACTGGTAGCTTCACATAATCCAAAGAACCCTTACCAGACCACTCCCAAATGTGGCCCTCTGAGCTCTGGTAGTTGTTGCTGCACCATAACCTTGCCCAGTCTGTCTCCAGCCCTGGCTCTTTTGTGTGAGGCAGGTGCCTTGGCCTGACCCAGGAAGGCCCTCTGGCTATGGATACCATCTTCTGACCTACGGCATCTGAGTTCCCTCGATTACCTGTGGTTTCAGTGGTCCAGTCTATGGAAATTCCCAGAAATAATTTTATACATGTCAAACAAGTCCTCATTGGCCCCTACTCTGACCTATCTCCTGTCCCCTGGGCCCTGACACACATGGCAATAGTGGTAGCAGTGCAGTGGCCCTGGCTGCTTGTGGTGCTGTGGCAGGTCCTCTGTCCCCTACCCCACACTCCCAGATTTTTTTTTAAAGAAAGAATAGAATAGACAACTGTGCTGGCACACTAGTATAGTTAACACAAATTTGTCATTAACCTAGCACAGAATGCCCTCTAGATATTGGCTGCTTTTCTCCCAGTATTGTAATAATACTTGCAGCCCAGGCAAGTTACCTGCAACTGGGGAGAGTCAGGTCTCTAGGCTTGATTTTAAGGGTGTGGGTCCACAAACCTGATAATATCAACACATTATATTTAAACAGTAATTTATAGCCTGTAAATTTTTAAAAAAAATATTTATTTATTTTAATTGGAAAGGCAGATTTAAACAGAGAAGGCTAGAAGAACTTCCATGTACTGGTTCACTCCCCAGGCGGCTGCAATGGCTGGAGCTGAGCCAATCCAAAGGCAGGAGCCAGGAACCAGAAGCCAGGAGCTTCTTCTAGGTCACCTACATGGGTGCAGGATACCAAGGCCCTGGGATGTCCTTGACTGCATTCCCAGGCCACAAGCAGGGAGCTGGATGGGAAGTGGAGTAGCCGGTACATGAACCGGCACCCATATGGGATCCTAGGATGTGCAAGGGGAAGACTTTAGCCACTAGGGTACCGTGCCAGGCTGCTTATAAAAACCTTGTCATCTCGTTAAGCTCTGACAAGATGTCAGTGAGGCAGTTACTAGCACATCCATCTTACTGAGACATGGAAACGTTAGGAGAGTTTCTCAGGGCCACATAGACAGGAACAGAATACAAATCTTGAAGTTTCCGTTAGTGAATTCTATGCTTCTCTGCCACTTGTGGCAGGCAAATGCATAGATGTGGAAACTCTCACAGTTTGTTTATAACAAGTTGTAGTCTTACCAATGTCTTGCTATTATAGACCCTCCTCCTTTTGAATAGAGGAGGGATTGGTTTCAGAGCTTGTTTAGGTGTCATCTTTCTCTTCCCATTCCCCTGTCCCAATCTTAGGAACACTCATCTGTCTTGTGACTATAGTTCAATACATTGTTTTTTAAAAAATTATTGATGTATTTATTTGTGAGTGTGTGTGTGTGTGTGTGAAGCGAATGGAAGAGAAAGAGAATTTCCATCTACCTACTGGTTCACTCCCCCAAATACCTGAAATATCTGGGGACTGGCCAGTGCTTAAACCAGGAGCCAGGAGCTAGTAACTCAACACATGTCTCCTTTAGAGAGACAAGAACCCAACCACCTGATCCATCACCATTCCTTTCAGGTCTGCATTATCAGGGAGTTGGAATGAGGAACTATATTTGGGAAATTAACCCAGGTGTTCTGATATGGGCTGTTGGCATCCTAATCCATGCCTCAACTACTAGGCTAAATGCCCTTCTGACATATGTCCATTCTTGATAATAGAAGCAGGTCATATGTATTTCTTTCAGCAGGTTTTAAAAGTCCATTCATGGGGACCAGCACAATGGCCTAGAGGTTACATCCTTACCATGCATGTGCCGGGATCCCTTGTGGGTGCCAGTTCATGTGCTGGCTTCTCCACTTCCCTTCCAGCTCCCTGTTTATGGCCTGGGAAAGCAGTCAAGTATGCCCTAAGTCCTTGGGACCCTGCATCTGTACGGGAGACCCAGAAGAAGCTCATGGCTTTGGATTAGTTTAGTTCTGGCAACTGAGGCCACTTGCAGGGGTGAACTAGTGGACAGAAGATCTTGCTCTCGCATTTCCTTCCTTCTCTCTGTAAATCGGCCTTTCCAATAAAAATTAAAAACAAAATAGTTTGTTCGTGTTTTCCTTTATGCCATTGTATTGCAATACAAGGATCCACCCTATGTTTCCAGCTTTCTGGCTATGATATGGCACTGTTCTGAACACTAATTGACAAGTCTTTGTGTGATCATGTTTTACCTTCTCTTGTGTATATAGCTAGGAGTGGAAAGGCTACATAACGTAGCTCTGTGGCTAAATGTTGAAGGAACCACCAGATTGTCTTTCAAGGTAGCTGTGTAAAAGTTTCTCCCATCATGTTTAAGCATTGCACTCTTTCCACATTCTCACCAATGCTTGCTACCATCTGACAGCCACCCTAATGACCATGAGATGGCACTGTTTTTTAATGGGTTTGATGTCTATCATCCTGATGGCTGATGATGCTGCATACCTTTTGATGCGCTTATTGATCATTTATATATCTTTGGAGAAATGTCTAAATGTCTGTTCACAGCTTTGGTTTACTTTTAGTTGTTATTTGTCTTTTTTTTTTTGCAAATGAGTTTCAATAGTTCTTTTATATGGTGTGGATATAGATACTTATCAGATATATAATCTGAAAAACTTTTCTCACATGCCATGGATTAAACTTTCACTATCAATGGTGGTCTTTCATAGCACTAAGCCTTTTATTGTTAAAGATTTATTTTATTTTATTTTTTTATTGGAAAGTCAGACATACAGAAAGGAGAAGACATGAAAGGATCCTCTGTCCATTGATTCACTCTCCAAGTGGCTGCAACGGCCAGAGCTGCACTGATCTGAAGCCAGATGCCAGGAGCCTCCACCAGGTGCAGAGCCCCAAGGCCCTGGGCCATTTTTGCTCTCCCAGGCCAGAAGCAGGGAACTGGACTGGGAAGTGGGTCTGCCGGCATCAGAACCGGTGCCCACATGGGATCCCAGTGTGTGCAAAGTGAGGAGTCTAGCTGCTAGTCTACTGCACTGGACCCATAGTACTAAGGTTTTAATTTTGAATATGTACAACTTAACTAACTTTCTTCTGTAGATGTAAGGATTAATCATTTGATCTGAATGATTACAATTATTATTGCATGGTAAAGTATAAAAGAAAAAATAGCATTGGTAAGTGTTAAAGCAAATAGTAATAATTCAGTACTAGCAATGCTCATTTTCCTATTTGTTGTGCAAATGTGTATCAGCAAAGTGTATCTATCAAATAATATGTTGCACACTTGGATTTTTTTCCTGTTTTCCTAGAAATAAAAAGAATCATGTCTCTAGTATGATTTTCCTTACAAAACTGGTATAGGTCAAGTGGGTTATTTGTCTTTGTGTAAGATTTGATGATTCATTTTTTTAAAACAATATTATTGAAAGGTAGAGTTATATGCATACACACACATTCACACAGAGGGAGAAGGAAGGAAGGAGGGAGGAAGGGAGGGAGGTAGAGAGAGAGAGAGAGAGAGAGAGAGAGAGAGAGAGAGAGAGAGAGAGAGAGAGATCCTCCATGTACTTGTTCACTCCCCAAAAGGCCACTCTGGGCCAGGCTGAAAGCAGAGCCTGGAACCTCACCTAGGTCTTCCCTGCTGTTCCGGCCATTCCCTGCTACTTTCCCAGGCCCACGAGCAGGGAGCTGCATTGGAAGTGGAGCAGTCAGGACTCAAACTGTTCACGCACAGGCTGGTGTCACAGAGGTGGCTTGATCCTCGGCACCAGTGGCCATTTATTTCAGTCTTTTCTTTGTGTGTATGTGAGTTTCACTACGAACGATGTCTTCTGACTGCAATACACTCTCTTTAAAGGAAGTAAGACGCATGTCCCTTCTACCTATTACACAATTGGATTTCCTTGCCAGTCTGTTGACAGGTATTTTATGAGTAACACCTGCAATATCCAGTAATCTGCTGCATAAAGTAGTGCTGATTTCATTAGAAAATGATTTGCCGTTCAAAGCACTTCTTCATATACTGTAGATGCTCTAATAATATAACAATAATATATCATCAAGGAAAACGCTAGGTATAGCAAAGGAAAAAGAAGCACATTCATTTCAATATTGAAAGGGAAGTTGAGTGGATAAACTTACTTTATCTGTACTTTTGCGTGTATACATATGGTTGAGATGTTAGCGGTTGCTCTGTACCTCAATTTATACATAGATTTAACCTTATTTACTCATCAGAATTAAATTTTGGAGTGTAGATGGGCTATACACTAGGAAGAGTAGGATGGTTACAGAATTCAAGCATGCCTAAGCTCTTAATCAAAGAGTTAGCTCAACTGTTACTCTGAGGGACATAATATCTTTACTAAATCATATAAATTTAAGCAACCAAATACTATATGTACAGAGGAAATCAGAGGGTAATTTTGAAATAAACCAAGCTCAGTTGATGATTTCTTTCCTTTCTCTATTTATTTTCAATGTTTCTCTTTTAGCTAAAGCCAATCACATTTTTACTAGAAATTCTTCTCTGATTGACCTTGCCTGTCTTTTGTGAAATCTAAATCAGTCTCCAAATTGAGCCAGCTTCACAGAATTTAGAATATTTTTGCGACAAGTAACTTTTGGGTTTTATTTTATTTGTAGTTATTATTTTTTTTACATATAACTGATTTATTTTTTCAAAATGTATCTCTTGCTCTTCCACTGCCATTCCAAGCACACTGTCAGAGAGATGAATTTGGAAGTGGAACTTGCACCATTGTACCTACAGAACATGGCGGTATTGCAAGAAGTGAATCGACCCACTGCACCACAAAACTGGCCCCTCTGCTTGCTTATTATTCATTCATTTTCAGCAATTTCTTTCTGCTCCCAAACAGTAGGAAGAGTAGCACGATAAGATCAGTGCTCTGAAGGACTGTGTAGGAGAGTGAAGGTGAGTGGAGACAGTGAGTGAGAGCCATCTGTATGGGCCGCCATTGGACTTACCTGCTTGGCTTTTACGAGGGAGTGTCCCTGAGTACTTCCTGACTCTTGCTAGTTCATGTCTTCACTTCTGCTTCCAGAATTCTGCTCTGTGCTTCCCAATCGTCAGTAGGCTTTAAACGTAGCCAGTTTCTACAGTTGAACCTATTATTCAGATATCATTTAATTGAAAACTACAAAAAAAGAAATAGGCACAAAGAGAAAAAAAAAAACCACAGTCTTTGTTATATGTAAATGAAATGCTTTTGGAAAGATTTTAAAATCAAGTCACATAAAAAGTAAAATAGAAAATGAACTGTAAACTTTTACTGTGCAAAAATAAAAAAAAATTTAGAAATGTATAAAAAGGTAACACACAAAATGAAACATTAAGACCTTTATAAAATGAAACAGAGTTAATGACCCAAGTCGGAATGAGAGAGTGGTCTATTTACAGTCACATGTTAGACCATTCATTTAGCATACAGATATTTATTAAACATCGGCATTGTTTACTGCACAGCTGAGTTTCTAGTGATACAGAAACAGGTAAGTTAAAAAAATAAATCAAGTAGGGAGGGGGCTATGTGAATACACAGATTGTAAGGACATGTTATGATTATATCAAAAGTGTATTTAGAGCCCAACATGATGGCCTAGCGGCTAAAGTCCTCACCTTAAACTCATCAGGAACCCCATATGGGCACCGGTTCTAATCCTGGCAGTCCCACTTCCCATCCAGCTCCTAGCTTGTGACCTGGGAAAACAATTGAGGATGACCCAAAGCCTTGGGACCATGAATCCGTGTGGGAGACCTGAAAGAGGCTCCTGGCTCCCTGCTTTGGAACAGTTCAGCTCCAGTCATTGCAGTCACTTGGGGAGTGAATCATCGGACACAAGATCTTCTTTTGTCTCTCGTCCTCTCTGTATATTTTGACACTGCAATAAAAATAAATAAATCTTTCTTAAAAATGTGTTTAATTACCCTAGAAATGTTTGCATAAATGTATTATTGATTTCCAAGGGATATTTAAAATGATTATTTTTCTCCTCTAACAATATGAAATATGTTAGCAATAGAAAACAGTTGAAAAGCAGAAAAACACAAAGAAAATAAAAATCAGCTCTAACTGAGCTCTCTGGAGAATTCTTGTAAACTTTTTTTAAGGAATTTTATTTCAGTCTTCTTTCATGCTCTTTTTTTTTATCTAATACACATTATATTATGATTATGGCTTATATTTTATCATTTTTAACAGCTGGGTTAGAAGTGATTCAGCAAGGACTTGACCTAACACTTGTGTGGGATGCTGACACTACAAGAGGCAGCTGAGTGTGTGATACCATGACAGCACCCCCATACCGCTGGAGTTTTGATCAGGGACCCTGTGACTCCAGGACAATCAAGACACCAGCACACACTCTGATGGGGTCTCCAGGAAAGCTACGCCCCCACTCTGAGCTCCGAGGCCTGCCCGACAGCTGACAGCTGGTTAAGAGTTCACAGTACCTCCATGGCATGGTGGTTTTGTTTGCCAGCTAAGCACCTGTTGAGTCTCTTTCTGGGACTCCTTCAGCCTCCTCTTCCTGAATGACCCACCTTGCTTGTTCTTCCTCTTTACTTTGCTCTTACTTTCTTCCTCTGCCCGAAGCAGAAGCTGTCATTTTCCCCTTGGTTTCCTGCCATAGTCTCCTGAGCTGGCTACAGCTGATCTGTGCCACTGTACAGACTCCTGCCTTCTGGGAGAAACTAACCTTGGTTTAAGGCTCTCCTGTACCTCTTCTGAAATTCTTAATGATTTCTGAACATGGATCTTGCATTTCCATGTTGTATGAGATCCTACAAATTATGCAGGGTCTATGACACACCCAGCACACTGGCCTACTATCATGGTGTCCCTTTGGACACCAGCCTTGCCTCAGGCCCTGGGCAGAGATGGCCATACCTATGTACCCGAGGTGCCTTTTTCTCCCTTCTTGCCCAAATCAGCATCATTGTAGCCATGGCTGGAAGCAGCCAGTGACAAGAACTGTGTCTCTCATGGGGATGTCAAGGTAAGTCAGTTTAATGAGCTTATTTGGCTTGAGGAGTTGAAGGCTCATGCTGGCTTACACTTTCCTTCTCCAAGACAGTATTTAATGATGAGCAAGAGGAGGAACTAGATCAACTTCTAACATTCCCCTCCTCCTCCATGGCTGGTGGAAACACAGGAGACCTTAGCTGCTATGATGAAAATTTAATTGGAACACACGTTTGCAGTGATGTGGTTATTTGTTTTTTGTTACTTGTTATTTCCTTTTTGCTTACTCTGTAGTGACGCATTATTCAAAATCAGGAGCATATCTATCCAGATCCTCTATCCATCCAGAGGTAAAGAAAGAACCAGTTGGGAGGGTGAGTTCAAAGAGATAGTGGCAAGAGGGTAGCAAATTCAATCAGCTATCAATAATCAAGATTTGACAGCATTATTGCCATAAGGCTCATGGGAGTTTGAGCAAACATTTTATAGGAGCATAACTCATAATAAACCACAAAGCCTTTATAAGGCTCCCCCAGAATAAATCTAACTCCTACTGAAAGAATACCCATTGTTTTTAGGTATTTACAGTGTGTTCTATGTATTATATATGATCCACTTTACAATGAAATACTTTAACAGGCATATTCTATCGAAAAGAAGATTGTATGTCAAAATCACAGTTATATTGTAGTTGAGGAGAGAATCCAGCACTGAAAGCCTGGTTCCACAGTCTCTTAATCAATGGCTTGTCCTCAAAAGAGCTAAAGCACTGAATTATTGAGAGTTTTCAGCCTGCATTTCTATTCCATAAACACTAACACAGCATGATTTCCAAAGAAAAAAAGCAAGGAAATGAAATGTCTTCCTTACTTCCCTTCCCCAATTCCTTTGTACCTGCATAATTATGCAGAAAACCATAAACAGACAATCCGAAAATCCACAAAACAGCATCATGCTAAAATGAAAATTCAAGTATCTGCGTGATTTTGAAAGTTCCATTCAACTGAAAGAAAAAGAAACAGAAGTCTTAACTCTTATTTCTGTCTACAGAGAGCTTCAATTGGTTAAGGAAACAATGAGCATTATTGTGCTACACCAACATCTGGTCAATAGGGGAGAACTACATGAATGGGATTAGGTTTTCAGAATTTCAAACAGCCTTGGAAATGAGAGGATTGCATCTGAGGGGCAGATGTAGCCCATCGGTCTTGCTTTATGCAGGAACAGATAAGAAATGAAAGAAGGAACACCTGAAACAGGAATTACTGTGACCTGGGATACCATGAGGGAAGCTGATAATCAGAATAAATGAATATGTACACAGCCTTTTCTAAGCTCTGCTGAAGTATCTGATACTCTGTTTAGATACTATACCTGTACCCTCACCTACTGCCTGCTTCCCACTCCCAACCTAACTAGGTTTGGAGAAAAAACTGCAGATTTTTGGTACCAGGAGAGGGTGGGCTCATCTTCCCGAGGCTACGGATGACAGAGACCAGCTGACCTAGTAAGTGTCCTCCCTTCCTCACCCTGGGCACCTTGACCTGTGATTTTTTGCTAATTCTTCCCAAAGCTCAGGTGTCTGGAACCAAGAAGGGTAACACTCAGAACACAAAATTAGGGTTTTCTTTTTACATTAAAAAAAAAAGGAAAAAACTGAGGTGGGAGTAGGGCATGGAAAGGAAGGGAGGGAGCAAATAAGGTAAAGCCCCGACCAGTCTGCCCTTACTTTGCTCATGCCTGTATCACTGGATACAATCATTTAGCCCAGTCTGGCTCTCCCCCTAACCCAGTTTGCATGCCCACCAACAGATATTGAAGCCATGCCGGGCCTGGTCTGTCCCTGGTCCCAGTTCTCATGTTCACTAGCAGGAGCAGTGACCCAGCAGGGGTCACATCTCCCCTGTTGGGCTCACACCTCTCTCCCCACAACTCTGCTCTGGGTCTCCCATGTGCTAGTGGATGCTGCAGCCCAGTCTGGAATGGTCCATCTCACCTCGGCATATGTTGGTGGGTGCTGTAGCCTGGTCTGGACCAATCTGTTCCCAGTTCTTGGTGGGAGCTGCCCCCCAACCTGGTACAGCCAGTCCCACCCCTAAAGTGAACTGGCTGGTATTGCACTCCACTCGACCTGTCCTGCACCCCACCCTGGTTCTCAGATCTGCCAGTGGGTGTTATGAACTGACTCAGCCTGACCCGCTTCCAGATCTGACTTCTTGTATGCTGGCAGGTACTGTAACCTGGCCTGATTTGAGCTGCTTCTTGCCTTGGTGTTTGCACTTACCTGCAGGGACTGCAGTCTGACGAAGGAGCACCCCAAGTTCTTCTATCAGACCCAGCCCACACTGGCGGATTTCCTGCACACCAGAGAGTCTTTGGCCCAGGCTGACTTAGCCCACCTCCTGTCCTAGTGGGAATGGTGGCCTTGCCGAACCAGCCCACACGCATTCTGGTTCTTACTATTGGGTATTGCAGCCCAGCCACACCTGGTTCATGCTTTGACACAGCTCTTGTATGGTTCAGCGGGAGCCGAGGCCTAGCCCAACTCATTCTACACCCATGCTGGCCCTCTCATGAGCACCACTGGGTGCTGGAGTCAAGCCCACTCTAGTGCACCCCATTCCCAGCCCACACCCATGCCAAGGGACACAATGGCCACATCCACCTCCATTCTGGGCCTCGTGCTCACCAATGGGAACAACAACCTAGAAGGGGCATTCCCTTAGCTCCCCAACCAGGCCTCTTCCCAGCCCAAGATCTTGTGCATGCAGTGGTTGCTTTGACCCAGTTCAGCTTAACCCATCCCCGTCTTAACCTTTGCTGTCAGATGCTGCAGCCTGGCCTGGCCAGCCCTGCCCCCAGTCCCAACTCTCACTGGTGCGTGCTACAGCCTAGCCCTACCAAGTCTGCTACCATCCCTGACTCTTATAAACCGGTAGGTATGATAGCCTAGCCTGGCATGACCTGCACTCCAGCCTGGCTCCTGCACTTGCCAGTGAGTTAAGGTTGGTCTGTCCTTGCTGGGTCTACCCCGCTCTAGAACCAACCCACACACTTGCCAATGAATGGAGATACCCCTCCAAGCCTGACCAACACCCAGGCCTGAACCAAATGCTTACCAGTGGGAACTAGAGTCCACCAGAGGAGCTTTCCAAGTTCTACCACCAGGCCCACTCCCAGACCAGATCTTGCATGGCCTGAATTGTGCCAGTGGATGCTAGGCTCTTACCCAGCTTAGTCTACCCCCTCTGTCCTGACATATTGCATGATCTGCTGGATGTTATGGCCCAGCCTGCCCCACATCCCATTCTTGGGTACACCTGCAGGTGCTGTAGCCTGGACCAGCCTGGCCTGTACCAACCCCAGTACCTGTGAGTGTTGGTGGATTCCATGATCATGCCTAGTTCAGCCTGTCACCACCCCCAGGTCTTAAGTAAACCAGCGGACATTGAAGTTTCACAGGGATGGGCCCACATACCCTCACACAGAATCTGTCCTGAGATCTGATTTGTTCATGTGCTGATTGGTGTTATGGCTCAGCTTAACATTGCCTGTCCACTGTTTTAACTCTCACTGGCAGACACTGTGTTCCAGCCCTGCCTGGTAGTGCCCCAGTCCAAGCTTTAATGTGTGTTAGTGAGAGATATTTGGCAGTGGCTGATGTTAAGTAGTCCAGTTCTGGTCTACCAATGTGTGCTGGTGTTTCAGTTTGACTCTTAAAGGTTCCTCCATTCCCCGTTCCAAACTGCTCGATCTTAGCCACCTCATTCAGCCTCAAGTACAGTGGTCTTGCTGATGAAAGTCCTTCCGAAGTCATTCCTCACCTGGACGTGAGCCCTCAAGTCCTTGCATGACCCTCTGTGCCAACACCCACACCTTCAGCAAGATCACACCCTCCAGCCTCCAAAGTGCAACGCTGTGTGGCCGAGCGCTTCACTGGGGTTAGGCTGCTGGATTTCCCATACCAATGTTGGCCCAAAAAGCATCCAGGCCGGGGTGGGCCAAGGCCTTGCCGGGCTTCCCTGCTGCCGGGGTTAAGCCATCTGACTGCCTGAACACATGCTCCCCCACCTTTTTATTCCCCAATCCTTTTTGTATTCTATGAGTTACTACAAATCAGTGAAAACATAATTATCTTTTCAGGTTTAGCTTATTTCACAACAATAACATCAACAAAACCTGAATGTATTCGAGTGAAATTGACATCTTATGATTTGGTTATCATTTGATTATCATTTATAGCTCTTGGCTCTATTCCTGTGCAATAATTGTCCTTCTACTTGTCATGTGTTGAAGACTTTGCTCAGTGGCATATTAAGCCTGTGTTAATTAAAAGTAAATTAAAGGTATATTATCATAAAAATCAACGAATACAGGAGAAAGGAGAATGGATGCCTGGAAGTATTTTTATGTTGCTGGAAATATAGCTTTGAAATATGTGAAATCTCTTTATATTAGTGAAATGTTTTCTAGATATTTTAATTTGTATAGATTTTTTTTTTGAGAGGCAGAATAACAGAGCAGGAAAGAGATCCTCATTTTGCTGGTTTATTCCCCAAATGGCTGCAATGGCTAGCCTTGGCCTGGCCAAAATCACGGGACTGGAACCCCATCTAGGTGACCCACATGAGTGGTAGGAGATCATGCTCATGGGTCATCATCTATTGACTTCCCAGGCATATTACTAGAAAGCTGGAAAAAAAGTGGAGTAGCTTGGATTTGGCTGATGCTCAGAGATAAGATGTGAACAAGGCAAGTAGCAGCTTAGCTTGCTGTGCCACAATGCTGGCCCAACTCTCTCCCCCAACACTCTTTTTGTTGTTGCTGTTGTTGTTCTTTGTTTAATGAGGACATTTCTCCACCATCTTCAGAAAGCTCACCTCTATTCTTTTTCGTTCCCAAGAAGAAAACCAGCTTTCCTGAAACTTCTTAAGTAGGCAACTATAGTTTTAATTCAAAGGGACCAAGGAACCCTCCATAGCTATTTATAATTTTTACCATTGTTTTGAAATTAGATTTTGTTCCTATAATTTACCACTCTCATTACTGGAGAATTTGAGTGGAATGGCCATTTGGTAGTTCATTCTTTTTATCATGCACCTCCCTACACTAAGCCTATGGTTTCCTTGTCTTTCTCCTTCTCTAGAGTTTGAAGGACTTTCCACAGCTATTATGATCTAATACAAAAGTGTCTAAAAGTATAGCACTCTGCCTGACGTGCCAAACCTACCATTAGGGGCAGCAAGGACCTCTCAGAGGAGAGTAGTAGGGTGCAGGGAGAATTCGGGCAACCTGCTTTCATATTTACTCTGAAAGGTGGTCCCTTTTACTCAATAAAGGGAGAGAGTGCAACCAAGAGTTGCAAGACCTTTCCGTAGTTTAGCTCTGGAAGCCAGCCCCTCCCATCCCTCACATATCTCTCAGTCTTGAATCTCCCACCCAACAACCAACTCTAAGAGGTGGTTACAGTCATCCCATGATGGGTCAATTCAGTTCAATCATGGATGAAAGATCAACCAAGATGAAAGATCCACCAAGGAAAGAACATTTATGAAAATCATTGTAGAATGTGTGCAAGTACAAATTGTAAAACTCTTGAAAGTACAAAAATGATTCCTGTTTGAATATAGAGGCGTTTTCTGGGATCTTATCCTGCCATAGCCCAAGTCTACCTAACACAAGACTATAATTGGCACTTTTCCTGGGCCCAATCTAACCTCATTTTGTTAACCTTGAAATAATAATATTCATGTCACATGTGCTTGAAAAAGTGTTTAGACTTTCGTTTTTTAGTATAATTAGTGGGATTTTTAGTCTGTTGATTTATGGGTTAATTAATTTTGTGACCGTGAAGTGATCAATTCCTACAGTGAGATTGTTTTTCTCATGATGTGACATCTTCTAAGCACTGTTTAAATATAGAAATTGTTTTTCTCAGGCATCTCAAAATATGGGCACAGACATAAATCTTACGGAAAATGTATGCTGCTGAGTTCTCACTGCTTTTCCTTGTAGCCAGCTGTGTGATCTTGAACCACTCAAGCAATCTCTCTGAGTTTACATTTCTTTATTTGTCAAATCTAAGTGTTAGGGTATGATCTAAGGTTCTTTGTAGCCAATTCACTTACAGTGGTTGTGATTTTTTTCCTGCTTGAACATGAAATTGGATACACCACCTCACAAAGTTCACATTTTGCGGCATTTGTTCCAGCTAAATTTCTCAACTTCCCACTCGATTCCCATCTCACCCATATCTAGTTCCTCTTAGAATTGCATACACAATGTTACCATAATTGCAGACAAATTTATAAAGGAAAGATTTAAAATCTTTCATGTGCTTTTGTTCATGCCATGCTCATATTGCTGTTTTTAAAGTTCTTTCATGAATACTTGTGTGGAGAACATTTAACATAGCATAATGACTTCAGTGTGCTATGCATGGCTGGTTGAGAAGGCTGACCATTGTCTTTAATCAAGGAACTTGAAATTTGGGAAAGTTCACATCATCTTCATTCATAAGAATGCTCCCTGTCTAAACTGGGTGATTTTTATATATTTATCTGATTCATTCTGAGTGCTTTCTTTTTTTTTCTGGAGGTTTAGAATTTAGTTAAGTAATAGGCAGAAAATACCTATGTGACCAGCCCCCAGTGTGGCTTCTGGACTCTGAGTCTGTACTAAGCTTTCCTGGTAGACAGCCTTTCTTATTGCTGAGAAAATATGCACACTGTTTGTGGCTTCCCTATTCCTGGCTTCCTAAGACTTTGCACCTTGCAACTTACTCTTCTGTTGATTTTTGTTTTGTATCCTTTTGCTGGTATTAATCCTAATTATGTATGTATGTGTCCTGAGGGATCACTGGAACCAAGTGTTTTTCTGGGAGCTAGCCCAGTTATTTGAAATAATTCTCTTCCCTGCTTCATTTCAGTAGCCTGTTCACTGCAGAGATGTTTTTGGTAGGGACAAGGCACTGTGACAACATCTAGTACTAATTTACAACTCTTGCAAGGAAGAATGGTGTGACCATGTCCATCGACCCAGAGTATAAAGATACAATGGTGTTTTTATCCAGGTATTTTCTAGAACATAGACTTTATAGAAGGATGGCTTTTAAGATTGCTTTTCAACCATGGGATACTTTGTGGATAGAAAAAGTTAAGGGGAAGCCAATAGGTACACCATTTCAAGCGAAAACTGCTCTGGTGGAATAAGGCTCAGAGCTTTGCTCATTCGCTGTGCCTGCTCTGGTGGGGTAAGCCTCAGAGCCTTGTGCATTCACCATACCTCCCCTTTCTGACACTGAGCTGGGAGACATGATTGGATATTCACTAGTGGTTCTAAATGTATGCTAGAGATGTGATCACATGATCTCTTGGTGCACTCCTAAGTGTGATGACAAAACTATCTTACGTTACTATCATGTTTGCGTCTTTCATGTGAACACTGGGAGAGTCACAGATGCTCCAGCTCAAGGACCAACGGGATCTCCCATTCTGTTTTTGATCATTTTTCCTCAGTCAATCAAAGAAAAAATAGGGAAATAATTGTTTTCAAAACTTCAATTATTAATATTCCACATTTTTGCTATTTTTTAAAGAAAATAATAAGTACCTTTTCTTCATTTTACACATCAGGAACAAATACACAGCTGCAGAATTAAACTTGAACCTCTTTCTACCTCTTTCTGCTGTAGCCCATTGCATCCCTAAGGGTCACCTTGTGGGGTTGTATATGACTTGGCCCTACAACCCAGCTCACCACCTTTATCGGTGGTGCTCTTTCATTTCATGGTTGCTCATGTCTTTTCTTCCAAATGAAAAATGGTTGAAGGGCCTTACTTCTATAAGCTTTGCAAAATGGAGAGAAAGATTAGAGGATAGACACGTGCTGTTCCTACTCAAAGAGGAGGCATGGAAATTTGAATGAGTGTGTAGCCAAAAATACCTTTAATGGTCCGGTAGTCAGGGCTAAACTAGGCACACAGGAAATATGCTTTAATTACCACAGCTAATTGAGTGGGGTGGGGAAGAGGCATACGAGGGGAACGCTGTGTCTCTGAGAGCTTCTTGTCAGTCTGTTTGTTAATTGTCCCTACATTTTTCGGCTTCTTGAGGTTGTGCTTCAGTGCGTCCTGAAGGCATTTCCTCCTCTCAGCTCCTGATTATCCCACTTGAGTTGCCATCCGCCAGCTGCCTTGGACCCAGCTGTCACTCTCCAATGCATGCAAAGCTGGCCAGCACAACATTACTATGTACCCTGGCTTCACTCCAAGATGGTCAAGTGCTATTGCTCCACTCAGAGGATGAGCTATTGAAAAAGGAAGGAAATTAGGACCAAGTTCATGGTCATAAATACCCAGTCTGTCAGCCAGGTGTGGTTCTAACAGGTGGTAGACATTTGTACTGGTGTTGGCTCTGTTTTAAAGCTTACAGAGAACACCAAGCGTTCATGTCTCAACACTGACTGTGAGGCATGCTGGGAATAAAAGGGTTCAGATCTATACAAGGCAAGACATTAGGAAATGGGCAGGGAAGTTGGATTACAGTCAACAGAAAGAAGTAAAACCCTCAAAGGCCAAGCAGAAGCCAGACAGATGGCCTTTGGGTTCAGTTTGGGCTCAGGAGGGTTCTGTGGAGAGACTTTTAAAAATATTATTCACCTAGTTCTTATGATACATTTTTCATCCTTACAACCTAAAGCTTCGTGTTAATTCCATAAATGAGAAAAATCACTGCTCTAGAGGTTTAAGAACTTTGTCCAAGGAAATATCGGGTGTTAAGTGACAGAGCCCAGATATGAGCTTCGTACCGCTGACTGAAAGTTGGTACCTGTTGACTGTGTCCAAGCCAGGGCTGTGGCATCTTGTCCCATAATTCTCGAAGTGAATTCTTTGCCTTGGGGTCAGAAAAGAGACCTTCTCTGCTCAGTCTTTATCTTGGTGAATGGCACCATGATTTGTGGGTGCCCAGTCTGAAACATGGGATTCATCTTGTCACCTGCTTCCACCTTGCTCTTCCACCCTCTGCTCATGTTCTAACCTTTGCTAGCCTTTCTTAACCTCCGGTTAAATGCTGCCTGTATTTCACACCCCACCTTCCTCAGCATCTTTTAATTAATGTGTACCTGTCTTTGCATGCATTTCAACTGTCTCCAAAGATTAGGGAGGTTTTCTTCTGTGCATCTACAACGTGGTAAGTGACTGTCACATAGCTGGTGCATCAAATGAATCATAGAAAGAATGCTGACTGACTGAACACCGGAATATTAAGGAGAGTATATTTTTCATTTCTCATCTTAATTTTCTTCCTTTTTCTCTATCTCTAAGATTTATCATTTACAAATATTGAAAATTATAATGGGTCTTGACCTTGGTTGCAGCTTTGTGATATGTGGGAGGGATATGCAAGTACATAATATTTGATGGTTTCAATAACCACAAATTAAATTTTGATGCTTTATTATTATTAGATGTCATTAGAGACAACAATAGCTCCTTCAAGATACTTCCTTAAATAATTTTAAGGAAGCTATGCTGCGCATTAAAATGGAATGCCGAAATTCGTATTGAAGATTGTATCCCCCAGCTCCTCTCCCTTAATTTGTATGTAACTTAGTAAAATTTGTCTGGCAAGTTCAGGGCTGGCATGGCAGATCAACTCCACCTGTCTGATCACAGTGTTATCCCTGAACCCCATGTAAATGTGGCTATTTGTAAACTTTGGGGAATACAAGTGGGTTATTACATTTCAGAATGTTTTGACGAAGAGTGTGTCTTGCTTCTCACACAGCAGTGGGCACAGATTCCACATGTTGAGATAGCATGGGACATACGGCTAAGTTGAAAACTGAGAATCATTTATGCCTTTTGTAATGGATTCTATCACCAGGATCACTGGGGCTAGGACCAACAATAATTGGTTCATCCATGTTATGGCTGTTGTGAAAGAAATTTGCTAGACTGATTAAGCTGTTTGATTAAGATGGTGTGTTGAGTATCTGGGACAAAAATATCTCTCAAGTTACTTGAAAGGTGACTTGATGAGAATGATGCTTTTACTCACATGCCCACTTTCTTTTAATCTTACGAACACCATGATTGCAATGGTTTTTTTCTGGTTTAAAAATTGAGAAATAAATAGAATTTTAATACACAATTGTTTATTCTAACATTCCTTGGTTTGTCAGAAACATTTTATGTAGATTTAAAAATTAATTTGACTTCTTTTTTCTAGTCATTATATATATATTTAATTAGTGTATCCTAAAATGTTAAACACTTTTAGATTAAATTACGTTATAAAAATTATGTTATATACAAGGAGCATTGCTTAATATTGTATATCAGATGCACTTCCGAAATCACTATGATTTGTCTCTTTTGCCCATTTTTATTATACTGAATCTAATAATGTACCCTAATGGGAAGAATCCCATTAATAAGATAATAAGCTTAATTTACATCTCTGAGGGAAGAAGACAGGTACACTGGATTGAAATAAAGAATATATTTCAGGGTATATTAAATATTTTCACATATATTTCAGAAGATGGTGCTGGGTATATAATACTGTTCTTTGTTTAAGCATTTTCTAATACTAGTCATGAAGTTTTCTCAATGCATAAACAAAACAAAGACTTTTCTTTGTAGAGAACATCTCTCACGTGCCATTGCTAGGATTTGTCTTGTACTATCAGGTAAAATACTTACTGGCTAGTTAAAGCGATAAAAAGATCCTTCATGTTCTATCAGATACCATTCAACAATTTTTAAAAATATTTCTTTATTTTATTGGAAAGGCAGATATATAGATAGGAGAAGAGACAGAGAGGAGAATCTTCATCTGATGGTTCACTCCCCAAGTGGCCGCAATGGCCAGAGCTGAGCCAATCCGAAGTTAGGAGCCAATCCGGGTCTCCCAGGCAGGTGTAGGGTCCCAAAGTTTTGCGCTGTCCTCGACTGCTTTCCCAGGCCACGAGCAGTGAGTTAGATGGGAAGCAGGGTTGCCGGGATTAGAATCAGTGACCATACGGGATCTGAGCACGTGCAAGGTGAGGACTTTAGCCACTAGACTATTGCACCAGGCTCAACAGATGTTAAATAAAGAAGCAAGGAATTATCAAGGTACTTCAATACAATCCCATAAGTTAAATTCCAGCTATCTCAGTTGACTATGATAGTTTGACATCAAAGCCAAGTGTCACAGAACCATCTGGAAAGACGTATTTGTTGCCTCAGTCACAGACTACATGCCTGTGCAAAGCAGCAATGTCACCATTAAATGCTCAGGGTGAGGAAGCAGCATTGTTTGAGTGAGGCAGGCATCGTGTATGACTGTGATGGCCAGATCGCAGTTGAAGGACACACTGTCCCCCATAATCATCTTTTAAGGATGCATCCAAGAGTAGAGCTCATTTGAATCAGGTCTAAACTTGATTTAGTTTACGTGGGGCTCACCTTGTCATCCCAGGTCTCCTGTTCTCTTAGATGTACTCTTCATCTCTACATTTACTCATCTCACTAACTGAAATTTCTCATGATTGGCTTATAGCCACCCTTTTCCCATACCAGCGTAACCACCATTTACTCTGTTTCTGTGTAGCCAGCTTTTTTAGATTCAACATATACACAAGATCATGCAGTGCTATTCTTTCTGTGCTTGACTTGTTTCACATAATTTCCTCCAGGTTCACCTAAGTTGTTACTAATGGCAAGATATTTTCTCTAAAGGCTGAATCCTTTTCCAGTGGATCGTATATCACATTTTGTTTATCCATTCATCTGTCAAATTACTCTTTGGCTGATTCTTTATTTTGCTATTGTGAATGTTGTTCCTGCAGTAAAGAAGATTTAAACATATTGATTCTATTTCCTTTAAATATCTAAAATTGAATTTCTGGGTCATACTGAGGTTATGGTTTTAATTTTAAGGATGTCCATGCAGTGTTTTCAAAATGTGCTGTGACGGTTTCCACTCTCACCAGCACAGGAAAATAGTTCTTTTTCTCCACACCTTCAAAGTATTTTTTGTCTCCTGTCTTTTGAAAAAATAGCAAGCTAAGGAGTGTGAAGTGTTATCTTGTGGTAGATTTAATTTCCATTTCCCTAATTATTTAATGGTGAGCATCTTTCCATGTATTCATTGGTTATTTGGAAAATAATATTTATTCAGGTTTTTCTTTTTAAATCAGATTGTTTTATTGCTACTGAGTTGTATCAATTCCTTCTGTATTTTGGGATTGGCCTCTTATTAGATACATGGCATGCAATTGTTTCTCCATTCGTTAGCTGAATTTTGATTTTATTTTACTATTTTGTTGCTATGCAGCAGCTTTTTAGTTTGTTGTAGTGTTGACTGTTTATTTTAATTTTGGTTACTTGAGCTTTTGGTGTCATTTCCAAAAATATCATTGCCAAGGCCAATGTAAGGAGTCTTCCCCTATGTTTTTTTGATAGGAGGGACATTTACAACATCATGAAGTTAACTGACATGGTGTTGAGTGACCAATATGCTAGAAAATGCAAGTTCTTAACCACATCCAGTGACTACTTCATTGACATCTCGATTTTAGTTTGTACACAACCCACTGCTATAAACCTTAAAATGGTTATAGGGTACTATTTAGCTGTCTCATATCTATTTTCATTTTTATGTTGAGCAGCTTATAGTATTGAAGCATGATTTTTACTGAACTTCTCAAATTTCAGGATAGTCCAAACAGGCTTTTAACACTAACAAGCTATATGCTAACATTGAGGAGCGGAAAAGTTTTAGGAGGGGTGTGCAGAGAAATCTTCAATACCTTTGTGAGGAGTAACTGATCTTTGTGTCCTACCTAGTAAGGTATATGATAGTCCAAGCTGACTTTTTCCTGTTTGGTTCTAAGCTTTCCTTATTGCTCTCTGTCTGTCTGTCTGATCCAGTTTTTGGTGCTTCAGATAGACCCTGATGGTCATTGCCAGAGATGGTGGGGATCCAAAGTTGGAACTAAGTAAGGACCAGAGAAAGCTCGTCTCCCTAGTCCCGAAGAAAGTTTACTGTTCTTCTGTTTCTGAGGACCGCTCAGGGCTCCTGGCTGTTGTTCTGCTGACATTAGATCCTGTGAGGAAGAATCAAGGTTTCGTCCATCCCTTGTGGGAGTTCCACTAGGGAATGGTTGACCTCAGAGTTCTCGGCCTACAAGGGCACTCCAAGTCCC
Organism: Ochotona curzoniae; assembly: GCF_017591425.1. NCBI lineage: Eukaryota > Metazoa > Chordata > Mammalia > Lagomorpha > Ochotonidae > Ochotona > Ochotona curzoniae. The sequence continues at coordinate 24,323,587 of NW_024467119.1, read as the reverse complement.
CGTAGTCTCCTTGACAGTCGGGATATAGTCCTTGTTGCCCATACTGATAGTCCTTGGTGAGGTACCAGGAGTCTCTGGGGTTAGGATACAAGCCTCCTCCTGTCCTCCTGCTCCACTCTGGGGTCCCCTCCTGCTCTGTGCATATGACCTCCTGTTAAAAGGTTGTCAGGATTGCTCTTGGATTCCACTGTATGTCTTTATTGTTTTTGGTAATGTCTAATGTAGATTCGAGTCTGCTGTTTGTAAGTTACCTGTTATAATCTTGAAAGATTATACTTAACATCTTCCTCACACACTCTCAGAAGGTGGAAGATTTCTCTGCTCTCCTGACCCATTGCAGAATAACATAGGGTATTAAAAGCATTTCAGGCTTTTCTGTTCTTTGATGTACATCCTAAACAGTCTGTCTCTCATTGATTACTGGTTCATTGGTTACATCACAATATCTTATTGCGTGTGACACAGGCAATTTGAGGGTGTAATAATATTAAAATTTATAGGTACTATTTTTAGGATTGACATCATTTTATCTTAAGAGGGGAATCACAATTCTAGACCTCTGGACATACTATAGGGCAGTGGTTGTTAAAACAGCCTGGTACTGGCGCAAAGATAGAGAGGAGGATCAATGGAGTAGAATGGAAGCAGCAGAAGGGAACCCACACAGATACAGCCAAATAATCTTTGACAAAGTAACAGATGACAATCCAGGGAAACTGGAAGGTCTCGTCAATAAATGCTGTTGGGACAGCTGATTGATAGCCTGCAAAAACAAAAAGTTAGACCCACATGTTTCACCATGCACTAAAATAAAATCTAAATGGATGGAAGTCCTAAACCTACATCCAGAAACCTTCAAGCGTTTGGAAGAAAATGTTGGAAACACCCTGCAAGATTTAGGTGTAGGTCCTGACTTCCTAAAATAATCACCAAAAGCCATAGCAATCAAGACCAAAATAAACAAATGGGACTACATCAAACTAAAGCTCTGTACAGCAAAAGAAACAATCAATAAAGTAAAAAACAACCTACATAATGGGTGAAGATCTTTCCACACTACATAGAAGATAAGGGGTTAATCTACAGAATATACAAAGATTTCCAGAACAACCAAAACAACAAAAGAAACAAACCACTCAAGAAAAGGGCACGGGAAATGGGCAGACACTTTACAAAGGAACAAATCCAAATGACAAACATGAAAAAATGCTCAAGCTCTCAGCCATTAAGGGACCAAATTAAGACATCACTGAGATACCACCTAATGCCAGTAAGAATGGCTCAGGTATGAAAAAACAACAACAACACTTGCTGGCTAGGATGCGGGGAAAAGGCAACCCTACTCCACTGTTGGTGGGGCTGCAGGTTGGTACAGCGTCTATGGAAATCCATATGGAGGACACTCAAACAACTGAAAGTCTGCATACCATATGATTCAGCAATAGCACTTCTAAGAATATATCCAAAACCAACATGCACCTCTATGTTCACAACAGCACAATCAATAATTGCAAAATCTTGGAAGCAACCGAAATGCTCACCAGCAGAAGACTGGATAAGAAAACTATGGTCGATCTACTCCATGGAATACCACTCAGCTATTAAAAAAAAAATGAAATGCATTTCTTCATGACCAAATGGACCCCATTGGAAACCATAATGCTAAGGGAAATGAGCCAATCCCAAAAGGTTAGATACCACATGTTTGCTACTTTATTTTCAATTATAATTCTACATAAGAGCGTTCTGCAGAGCGATATTTAAGGGGCCTATCTATGGAATCAGAATCCCAGTGGCAGACAAGACTAATTTGAGCACAGATGGGATCTAATAAATTGAGCGTATGCGGGACTTCAAAAAGTCCCTGGAAAATGGAACTAGAAGAGAATTAATTTTGATGCAAAACTTATAAATCTATACTTTTTGTAATAGAACATTTTCTTTTACATCTTTTTTGTATAAAGGAAATACATTTCATGTGTTTAATTCTTACAGTTAGGCAAGCAACACCAGACCAGAATGATAAGAAGGATGAAAATTATTGGCATCTTGGTTACTTTTTCATATGCTTAAAAACTTCATTATAGCCTCAATTTCTTAAAATGACAGGAATCCTAAGAGAATTGATGTAGCCTTTCCTTTCCTTTCCTTTCCTTTAATGCCTGCTGTGGGGCCAATCAGAGTGCAGGTTTGAGAAGACAGAGACAACACGAAGGGGTTTTGAGGCAATGGCAAGCATGGTCAAAGATAGCTGTGAGGATGGGAAAAACCCTAACTTGTGGCATTTGCTAGTTTTCCTAGTGTAAACATTCCCTTTCTTTATGCACCACTTTCAGCAAACCATCATGATGTCATGGAATTGGGAAGAAATGACATGCATGTCATATTGGTTGATTGAGAGCCAGCCTTAGAAGAAAAGTGCCTGGAGCTTCCCCCGGGGTGCAGTTGGATCCAGCAGGGCTCATGCAGCTCACTGACCTTCGAGCTGCTTAAAGCTGATACTCTGGTGTTTCAACCCTATATCCTCGACTTCTAGTGCAGTGTGGGATGGATCGTTGGAAGAGCAAGACCCCAATTTTAACTTTGGCTCTTTATTATCATTTGATTCTCTGTGAGAGTGTCATTTAACCTCTCTAAGCCTCATTCCCCTTGGGTGAATCATTAGAATTTGAAGTAATTCTTTTCTCATGTCATTTCAGTCTCTGAGAGAAAATAAAAAAGTACTATTTTTCTTCAATCAAGAGGCATGTTTGTAATTTTCCTTGATTTTTTATTTCAAAAATTTGTTTCATTTACTTTTTTTTATTTGAAAAAAGAGATAAGAAATAGTGACACACACATCCAAGGGGAGAGAGTTAGAGATGAAGAGAGAGAGAGACAAGAGAGAGAGAGAGAGAGATTCTTCCACCCAATTCTCTCCTCACAAGACAACATCAGTCTGGGATAGGCCAAAACCAGGAACCCAGAATTCCATCTGGGCCTCTCACGTGGATGGTAGGGACCCAGGAACTTGGGCCATCATATGATGCCTTCCTCAGTACCTTAGCAAGAAGGTAAATCAGAAATGGAATACCAAAGACTCCATTTAGCATTCCAGTATGGAATGCGAATGTCCAAAGAGGCAGTTTAACCTGCTGTACCTCAGAACAGTCTTAGAAGAGACACTGGAAGTTGAGTGCGTGTTGAAGTTCATAGGGATTTTCTAGATTCAGATAGCAGCCATGTACTCCTGGTAGACCAAGTGGATTGCTATCCGAGTAGTATCATTATCTGACCCTAAAGATCCTCTGTGCAGGTTGAACTGGAGGCTCTCCAAGATATGGGAAGAAAAAGAAAATCCTAAATCTAATCAGCTCCCTCTCTATGAAACAGATGCTTCTTTTTAAAGTGCCCTCTTGAGTTTCAAATCAACTTCAAGAGGAAATTGAAAGGAAAAATCTCTAACAGAGGATCTTAAATCCATTCTGAACAATAAATTTGGATGATTAAGGAAATAGTTGAGTTGGGTAGGGTTTACACAAGAAATGAGCAGATTGTTCTATTGGGTAGAATCATGGCCAGCTATTGTGTAACCATCCTGATTATACAGAAAAAAATGACTGGAAATGCCTGCTTGACAAAATCATAATTCATCTTCACATCTTTTTCATTTCCTTTTTTCTTTCTATTGGAAACACAGATTAATAGAGAGAAAGAGAGAAAGCTATTCCACTTGCTGGCTCACTCCCAAAGTGGACACAATGGCCAGAGCTGAGCAGATCCGAATCCATAAGCCAGGAGCTACTTCAGGTCTCCTATGAGGATACAGGATTCTAAGGCTTTGGGCCATCTTCTGTTGCTTTCCCAGGCCACAAGCAGGGAGCTGGATGGGAAGTAGAGTAGCCGGGACACAAACTGGCACCAAATGGGATCCTGGAGCATGCAAGGCGAGGATTTAGCCACTGAGTCATCGTGCTGGGCCCCCATCTTTACATTTTGTTAGAAGTTGACACGTTGTTCCTTGGTGTTCAATTATTTTCAAATATACTTCTTTCTTACTTTTTGTAAGGCAGCATTTTTGCTTTAGGCTTTCAGCATCCCCTCTGCTTTCTGTAATGTAAAAATTACACAAATGAGCAATGCTCCTATTTGCAAATTCTGTCAGTACTTTGGGAAGGAATTCATCTCTGTCTGGAGATTTATGTTTATTTAAAACCACTAAGAACTTTCTTTCCAATTGCTTCCCACTTATCGTGGGCTTCCGTTCTCTTGCTGTCATGTTCATTTAAGCCTTGCCAACTTGAAGATTGCTCTTCTATGTAGAATATGGTGTACTTTATATTGAATAGATAGCACTTATTTAATGTCAGGATCAATTGTGGTTGATTAATGAAGGCTTGTGCTATAATTAAATGTAGCCTTCAGGTAATATAATCCAAGAGAACTGGAGGACTGATGTAAACATGCAGACGACTCCAGCTAAGAACATTTTGTGATTGCTCTAGATTCATTCCAACCTAGAAAAATTCATTGACAATATAAAGGTACTGTGGGAAGATCTTTAGGCCATTAGATTTTTAGGATGTATCTATTTTCATTGTTACTTGAAAGGCAGTTGAGGGGTTGGGGAGAGAGAGAGAATCTTCCATCCACTGGTTCATTTTCAAATTGCCCATACTAGATAAAGCAGGTCCAAGAGGAATTCAGGGGCCTGGTAAGGATCCAAGACATCACCCAATGCCTTGCAGAGTGCACATTAGTATAAGGCTGGAATCAGAATACACCTGGGAGTCAAACACAAGCACTCCGACATGGGCATCCCGACATGGGCATCTTAACAACTAAAATTTTCCTTTTCTCCTGACTGGTTAAAAAAAAAAAGGACCCAGCAAAAGAAATGATGAAAGTTTTGAGAGATTGGTAATTTTTAAAATTTCACCATGACACCAATAAAGCTTAAACATAGTCTCCCCACTGGGTCAGGCTCTCTTCAAGTTCTAAAAGCGGACCAAGGCAATGTCATCTCATGGACATGTGTTGTTATAAAATTTGCAAAGATTAAATTACAATCAGTTTAGATCTCTGTCTTGTTCTTTGATCTCTGTTTTATGTACTCTCCTGTCACGCAGCCTTTGAGTGGTTGTGAGTGATTTTGGCAATCTTAGGATGAGTAGGCATGGTTGCTTGTGTTTCTGTGGTATTTATGGTCAGGTTAGTTACTGCTCATTTGTTCTCTGTGACGGTGGTATTCAGCAGTGGTGTGCCCTGTGCAGATTCAGGACCAGAGGCATACATGAAGGCTCTAGTGGTAGAGGAGAAATAAGCCTTGAAATGTATCAACTCAAAAACTAGCTTGTGAAAACCACACTTCAGTCATTCTCTATGCACAGTTTGAAATAGAAGATGTGATTCTTGCTGATTTCTAGTAAAAATGGACATTCTTGGGTGGGAGATGGTATCCTGGTACAGTGGGTTAAGTTGGCATTGAGTATAACTGCATCGTATGTTGGACTGCCATTTTGGGTGCTGGCAATACCACTTCTGATCTGGCTCCTTGCAAATGATGGCTATAGCACCTGAGTTTCGACTACTCATGTAAGAGATCTTAACGGATGTTTCATCCATTGGGGAATGAGCCACTGAATACAGTTTCTTTCTTTGTGTCTCTCTATCATGTTATTCTGCCTTTCAAACTAATTTCTTTTTATAAAAGGGGCATTCTTTTATACACAGAGTATAATAATGCAGCATAAACAGTTAAGGGTCCATTGTAGAGGGTCCAGTGCGGTGGCCTAGTGACTAAAGTCCTTGCTTTGAACACACCGCCATCCCATACTGGCGCTGGTTCTAATACTGGCAGTCCCACTTCCCATCCAGCTCCCTGCTTGTGGCCTGGGAAAGAAGTCGAGGATGGCCCAAAGCCTTGGGATCCTGTACCAGTGTAGGAGACCCAGAAGAGGATCTGGGCTCCTGGCTTTGGATTGGCACAGCATCGGCCGTTGAGGTCACTTGGGGATTGAATCATCAGATGGAAGATATTGCTCTGTCTCTCCTCCTCTTTGTATATATCTGACTTTGCAATAAAAAATAAACAAAGCTTTAAAAAAAGAAGAGTCCATCGTAGAGTTGATAGAAACTGCTGGAAAGCAATCTAGAGTTACTGTCTATTTAGGACATAAATGTGTAGTGGCTTTACAAATAGGAAAGCTTATGTATATTTTAATGTTTTTAATATCCTTGGTTATCAATAATAAAAATTCAGACATTAACGAGTCCCATTAAAACAATGAAGTGCCCCTTTATTCATTTCATATAATATTTTAGTAAAATCCATGGCCTTATTAAGAAATAAAGAAGGATATCAAGTTGAAAATGTTGAGAAAAAAACTACGAAGCTGTGTTAGCAGTCACAGTTAATTCATAAAACATCTTTATATAACATTCTCTGTAATTTCATAATGTGAAACAAATACTTTTAACTTCCTAAAATTTTTAATTGATGATGACTCATTTTCTTCTTCTTAGTAACTATTCATTTTTTTTAACCTCAGTTTGCATTAGCAATTTTGTGTTATTCTTTTTCTTGAAGTTGCCCACAAAACCAAAATGTCCCTTGTGAGGAGGGACTTTGCCTCAAGGGATAGATTCATCTTTTAGATGAACATATTTCAAGTGTAATGTGTTGAGAAGTTGGGATGTAGCAAAGAGCTTCACGGTAGTGGTTTCCTTGGGGAGATTTGTTCAGCCTCCTTAAGTTAACAAATTCTTATCTATAAAGTACCACTGGCTGACTCCCACAGTGGCAGCATCCTAGGTTCAATGGGGATAAAATGACAGATGGAATGATGTTCCAAAGCGTCAAGTGCTATTTACTTCGTCTGCCTGACACCCTAGCTTGGAACCTAACTTCCTTCTCTTTACCTAGGCCCCATTCCCTTCAATCGCATGTCCTGGATGCCCTCACTTTCTTATCTAAACTGTGGAAGAAATGACCCCATTTGCGGGATTGTGGTGGACGATACACAGGCGGTCTCTCTTACCAGATTATAAACTGTGATTCACCACCAAGACCCCTGCCAAACAATGGAGGCTTAGATACCCCTTAGATGAGCTTATTGCTTTTTTTTTTTACAAACATGTTTTAATTTTTATTAAGACTTTCATTCATTTCAGATTGATAGCCATGAATACTGATATCTAGTTTCATAACTGATGATATGTTGAGTTTTTAGCTTGAGCGTTATGATTAATGAATAAAGCAGGTTGCTGAGTCTTAACTGCTTTGCCATATTATTTATATTGTGAAAACACATCAGGTCAAAGCAACAACCACAGGTTCTATCAAATACTCAGGCCCTTGACGGCATCATGAGTACTTGGTTAGATGAATGAATAATCATCATTTGCACCAGTCTTTTAAGTACATGTTTTTTTTTCTTATTTTTATATGTTTATTTCCCAAAATTAGCTATCAATAATAACCTTAGGAAAAAAATGTCCTGAATTTTGGCTTTTTTTGTTCCGCAGCGGGAGAGATTTCTCCTCCTCCTTGAAAACTATGTTCCGATATGTAGCCATATCACTCACAAAGATAATCAGGCGAAGGACCTCAGAGTACATGTTTTGGGTGAGCTTAGCTTCAGAGACAAGATAACAAGATAGAAGGACTTGTGAAAAAAATGACAGCACTTGCTGGTGCTAAAAAACAAACAAAAAAAAACCCACAAAAAAAACTGGGAGATGCTATATATATGTTGCATGGGCACTTGAATCCAGTTTCCTGGCAACAAGGTTCTCTCATGCACATCCCAAACAATGCTTTTCTACCCCCCTCCACCCCTTTTTTTCTTTTGTTTGTGAGTTTACAACTTATGGCCTCCCCTGTGGTTTACATCAGACGTTCCAGTTACAACTGGTGCTCAACAAAGCCTCTCCTTAGTTTGGGAGTGTAGAATTGTGGTCACTTTTATTATGCTCAGGACTGCTGGGGGTTGAGACTTTGGCACATCATATTCAACATCCCTTTTCTCTGCTTGCTAATTCCCAGTTCCTCCTGTGGGAAGAGCAGCAGAGCTTGTGACAGTGATTCAAATGGCTGAAGGCTGGATCTCCTGGGGCTTTAGACTCCTGGACTGCTTTACTCAACTTGGGCTTCATCTGGAACTGTTGACCAGTGAGTTTACCTGGGGCGGTAGCACTTGCGCTTCCTCCTGATGTGGCGATTCCTGGCAGTTCACAGCATTCATGTTTTCATGACTTAAGAGCTAAATCACTTTTATCTCTCCGCACCTTACCCATCAAACTTATAGATGCAATGCCATGTTTATATTCTTTAAGAAATTATGCTTATTTGGCATCACTGTATGCATTTGTTATACTGGCCCATCAGGGACTTATTTAATTACTTTCAGTTTCCTGCTGTAATAGGGCATTATAAAAACATATTTATGGGTCCGATGCAATAGCCTAGTGGCTCAAAGTCCCCCCCCTTGAACGCTCTTTGAACCTATATGGGTGCCAGTTCTAATCCTGGCAGCCCTGCTTCCCATCCAACTCCCGGCTTGCAGCCTGGGAAAGTAGTCAAAGATGGCCCAAAGCCTTGGGATCCTGCACCCGCCTGAGAGACTTGGAAGAAGCTCTGGTCCTGGCTTCAGATCAGCTCAGCTCCAGTCGTTGCGCTCACTTGAGGAGTGAACCATCAGACAGAAGATCTTCCTCTGTGTCTCTCCTCCTCTCTGTACATCTGTCTTTCCAATAAGAATAAATAAATCTTTAAAAAAAAGTACTCATTGAATGAACAAATGATAGGACGAACCTACTAATAGATCAGTATGTATAAATACCTTGTTACTCCAAAGTAGTTTTTATTTGTGTACTACATGATGTGATGTTACAGTATGATCTACACAGGAAAGCACAGTATCTGTGAGCATTTCTTAGATTGTATTGGTTTGAAAGACACTTCTATTCTCATCTGCCATTGTGTTGTTATTTTTCTCTGGGAATGCTTCTCCAATGTATCATAAAAGTCAGGGTGAGAAAATAACCTTTCCTTTATAGAAACTGGTTCTGTTTAAAGGGAATAGAAGCCATCTGTCCAATAAAAAGCCAAATGCTTACAAAGAAACAACAAATACACCCATTCTATGCTGTTCACACCTATGATATTATTAGATCTCTCTTAAATGGCAGTTAAAACACAGCTGGAGGTATTTCCTTAGATGTCTCTAACTTAGTCCCATCTTGCCTTCGCCCTCCACCCCCAGTTCCATCAATTAGCCCGTGGAAAAAGTTGGAGATCGTTAACTCCCCTGTAGGCCTAAGCCAGTGTCTCAGCTCAGCACCGGCTTAATTTAATGCTTCAAAATTCCTCACAACATAATGCAGCTCTGGATATTGAATACTTTAGAAAGTACAGTTCTAAGATGATTCAGATTTGGCTTTTCATGGGTAAAAATGTGATTGACATTGTACCCATAAATGCTAATTAGCGCTTATAGCTAGGTAAATGTTGGATGAAGTTCCACTTGCTTATCCGCAAGACTGATGTAAACAATTTTTTCACTTTTCTGTCTCTTGTTTTGATCTTTTACATTTTCTGCCTTCCTTAAAGTCTAGGTGAAGGGGCACAAGTTAACTCTAGTCTTAGTACTTATTGTCATCTGAAAGCTGCAGTTTGATCGAACAGCAGGGTGAGACGGGGATGCCTACAAGGACGGGGAGTAAGGTAAGCGGGTTGCGTGAGTGCCAGTCCTCAGCAGGATCATCAATAGCCTGTGCCAGGCCTGAAATGCCTTTGATTATTAATTTAAATGGACATTACAGCCTAGGAATTGCCATCTGGTTCTAGCACCAGGCTAAAAGGGCTTCGAGAAGAACATGCAGCTAATCACCTCATCTACCTCCCTCCCCTGCTAACGTCAAATACCATTCTGTTGAACAGAACAGGTGGAAGGGTACTGCTGGGGGGACAGTTTATTAATGTACTGTCTCAGAGAGTGACAGGCGACCATTTATCTACACGCTGTCTTACAGAGTGATGGGTGACACAAAGGAAAGTAGGCAAGCGTAAGATCTGCAGAGTGAGACGACAGCCTCCATTCAAAGCCTCCGAGTCAGAAGATGCGAGAGTGTGCAAGCAGGCATGGACTTCATCTGGCTTACGGACAAGTTTTCTGTACTAGTTAGATCCTCATTACTATAACCCTAATCTCTGAAAGGACATTTTAGGAAGGGAGGTTTACTTTGGCCTGCAATTTTAGAGTCTGATAGTCCAGCATCAGTTGGCCACAGTGGTTTAGGCAACTGTTGAGCCTAGAAATGATTGCATGCTGACACTGGAAACAGAAAGAGATAGGAAGAATGCTCAGTGAACATACCCACTGTCACATGAGAGCTACCTTTCCAAGGGCAGGCTCCCCTGCGACCTAATGACCTCCCAGAGGTCTCTATCCCAGATGGCATGATAGGTCATGCAGCTGCCCTTAATCCACCAATTGTTAACATTAATCCATTAACCACTAACATAAGTTTTTGGGTTTTGAATGCCTGCATGAGTTTAGGGAGCCAAATCCTATTCAAACTGCAACACTCCCCAAGGGATTGTGAAAGTTGAGAATTTGAGAATCACTGATTTCATTTCTCAGTAATGTACTTATCTCCTAAACAAACGTCATTCTGCTCCTAAGTTTCATACATAGATTTTTGTCTTTCGTTCAGACTGTTTTTATCCATTTTGAACACAATGGTTGCATCTTAGAATCCCACACCCTTTTTCCATGTGCTGACATGCTGACTTTTCATGATTTTCACATGCCAATATTTGAAATTTGACTTTCAGAAGAAATTGTGAGGTCAGGAATAAAGGATATCTAGCGTGTAAGATACAAAGATTGACTTCAAAGAATATCCCAGAGAAGATGATATTTAAATAATAAGAGTTATAACAAAATAATTAGCTATCATGTTATCTAATTATCCAGCAGTGTTTTTGTTTGGATATGAGGATGCAATTCAATTTCCTTTTGCTAAAAACACACAGAGTCATCAATTTTTATTATCTCTATCTATGGAAACAGACTGCCCTGGATATCTCCAACATCTTACAACCTGTTGATCAAACATTTGGACAAAGCAGTGAATTGAGATGAACTTTGTCCAAAGCACTTATTAGTAAAGATTACAAACTGAGATATCTAGTAAATGCTTTAATAAGTAACCTCTGCTCTTCAGTGGCAGACGAATTGTGTCTTCCTTTAGAGAAAAGTGGTCGGAACACAATCCTTCTATCTCATTAGCAATCTCATGTTTCTGTCTTTGTGGATTCCAGAGTTCTTATTTGTGCTGAAATTTTGTGTAAAACACAGAAAAATGCCTTTTCTCCAGACCACTACCTAAGTCATGAAAATTATAAATAAGAACAGCAAATGAATATGGAGTTTTCTATTTATTTTAAAATGAGAGTGAATTGCTTTTAACTTTTTAAAAAATGACCTAGGCCAGCATTTTTTTTTTCGTAAGCATATGACTCAAAAACAATCTAACTTAATTTTTATTTCAAGCAAAGTGGACATACTGGAATGTAAACTGATGAAAATACCAGGTACTTCAAAAAAGGTCAATAGAAATAAAATATGTTTATTTTGTATTTTTTTTGAAATCTATGCAATTTTGTATGATATATATTTTCCAAAACTTGGTGAAGACTCCTCATACACACAGACTTCAAAAAGTTTTTTGCACCAAAATAAAAGTATTTTTAAATTTTCCTTCATGTATTCTCTTTTGTCTTGAGAGTGTCTTTCTTCCTTCCTTCCTTCCTTCCTTCCTTCCTTCCTTCCTTCCTTCCTTCCTTCCTTCCTTCCTTCCTTCCTTCCTCCTTCCCTCTCTTTCTCTCTTTCTTTCTTTCTTTCTTTCTTTCTTTCTTTCTTTCTTTCTTTCTTTCTTTCTTTCTTTCTTTCTTTCTTTCTTTCTTTCTTTCTTTCTTTCTTTGATGGTTCCTAACCTCAAAACTTCTGGGATTTTTTATGGAGCTTAAGAAGTTACATAAATGTTAAAGTCTTTCTGATGTGGACATGATGGAGGAAATCCTGAAGTAGACTACGAAAGATACAAGTTTGAATTGTGCTACTAATAATAACATGTAATTTTTGACCTTCCATTTCTTTTAAGCAGGGAAAATTGAAGCAATGTGTAAATCCCAGGCCTATTGGTATGACTTAATAAAATAATATGGAAAATCATCTGGCAAGGTATCTAGCATCTAAAACATGTTCAACTGGTACTAATTCATGTAATGTAATGCATCAGGGTACGATGTTTCATCCAGGGAACAACGTACATGATCAAGTTGGCAAATACCTGAAGGAGAACTTCTGTGACAGGATGTATTCAAAATGACTTTAGTAGAAACTGTGCACTTACTGGGAATTTTGGCTGTTATATTTGCTGCATGTGATCATACCAACACAATGCAACAATATGAAACATCTTTAAGTAAACACTTGCTTCACAAAACAATCTCAAGATTGTGTGTTCTTGTTTATGTTGGTTCCTAACATAAAAGAAAATACTGATGATCACATGGGGGTTGCTAAAGGAAGAGGTTTGTGTGTGTGTGTGTGTGTGTGTGTGTGTAGCAGTGGAGCGTTTCTCAGGATTTCAAAGTTCCTAAGTATAGGAAGGACAAGAATAAAATCACATGCTGGGTTTCTTGTCTTACCTTTTAAAGTCCCTGAGGCTGTTGCCCACTGGGCCCCTGCCCTGGCCAGGGATGGCTTTATTCTTCTTTGATCCTTTTGCTTTTGGGCTTCCCTAGTATGGGTGAAAACAGTACTGAAATTTATCTCTGCCTTTGTGAATAAAGGGAAATCATGAGGGCTTTAGGCAGGACATGTGGAAAATATAAGATGACTTCCCTCCATTTTTGCCTTTTAATTCCAGAAACATAGATTCCCAGGAAAGAATATCGACTTGTCCAGGGGGCAGGGAAATCAAATACCCCTCTGCTAGAGTAACAGAACCAAGTATGACTGAACATTCAGCCTCATCACTTGCCTTTCTGTGCCACAAGAAACTGAGCTTGGTCCCCACACGTTAGAAGACAAAAGGTTTGGTGACGTGAGGATAATTTGCAAACTATTTCCTTTAACAAAAGACAGATGGCATTTATATAGTCTTTTTTTTTCCTTTTTGAATGCTATTTTTGGATTGAATTAAGCCAAGGAAACACTTTTTAAAATTAGTCTTTACATATTAAACATTTCGTCAGCCTTTTTTTTTTCAGTGTGAGACTTATAAACACTAAATGATTAGAAGTGAAAAATAAATTAGTACAATTCTAATAAATTCCCAAGTGTCCCTGGTCTATTTTCATAGCCCATTAGTAAGACAGTATTTTTCATTCAGACTTGGTTTTAAATTGCTTCTTGGGGAAAATTATTGACTAAAATTCTTTGTCGAAAAAAGAAAAAAGTGCCTGTGAGACTAGAATGTAAGCTTGGAGTCCGAGAACTCATTTGTCTGACGGTATTTTTCCCCCTGTTAAAGGTGGCTCTATTCAATAAAACAATCTCAAAGCAATTTCCTCAAAATGTACACAGGGCAGAGCAGCATGGGAGGGGTGAAGGAATGCAGGCGTGAAGCCACCAACCTAAACCAAGCCTTTAGCTCATTGGCCCTGAAGATCACTGGGGAAGGTAAGGCATACGTGGCCCCTGGTTCCACGGCAGAGCAAGGCAGTGCTGGAGGCTCCGTGCCGTGCCGGAGGAATCATCCAGGCAGAAAGAGGTCTAGCAAGATCCAGCCAGTCGGATCAGACTCTCAGTGGATGTGAAGCTGAGCTATGTCTACTTTGAGCCTGTGGGCATTACCTTAAAGAGTATGAACTGAAGCAGGTGGCAAGCTGTATGAGTTTTATAGGCTTGAACTTGGCTTAGCAACACTCCACAGCTGGCAGAGTCAAAAATCCCATAGTGGAAGTTTTCCTTAAACTGTGTTTAACATACAGGAGCCTAACACAGTCCCTTCACGTGCTTAAGTGTGCATCTTTTCTTCTTTAACTAAGACCAACTTCGTGTCAAGGAAGAACTCGATAGCCTGTTGGCTTTGTTTTCATAATACTGTTAATAGATTGAAAGGAAAGACTTGGTCTAATTCACAGAAGACCATTCTGGGGGGATGCAGAGCGAGATAACACAACTGATTCTCCTGTCCTTCTATCTCAGGCCTAAAGGTAACTGTGTAAAACCGTACAGGCCAATAAAATGCAAATGTGGTAGTCTTGCTCTGAGAGTGCCCTTTAAAAACAAATTAACCTGAATTGCTCTGAAAGTCAATTCAAAATTTCACTGCCTTTGCACCAAAGGAAGTTTCTGAAACAAGTTTCTTCTGAAGGCATCTGGAAGAAATGCTCCATTTTTTTTAAACTCTAAAATAGTAAAGAAGCTCTACTAGTGGGTGCATTTCAGAGATCCTCAGAAAGCTTTTTTTTTTTTTTAAATTGAAAAAACACATAAAATCTGAACAAATTCAAGATTCGGTGGTTCCATCAGCTGTGGGTCTTGGAAGACTGCTTCTGAGCCTGCGCTTGACAACCCTTGTTGACTTTTCTTTTCTCACTTCCCAATGACTCTAGAGCCTTGCAGTTCATTGGACAGCTGGGTCACCTCATCTGCTCCTTTGGAGAGCAGAATTTATTTATGATTTATGTCCTATTGACTTCAAAAGCCTTTTTCAGATGTTTCATGACACTCTAGGCCCTGAGAAAGATAATTGTTGCTGAAGTGCCTTGCCTCAACTTTAACTCAGGAAAAGGTTCATATATATATATATATATATATATATATTTATATAAAAGTTCATGCATATGTAATATATTTATATAAAAGAACACTTTGAAACTTCAATTTGAAATAGCAACTAAACCTAATGAAAAGTACTTTCCAATAAGCTATAGAATTTCTGTTTGGTTCCTCTTAGAGATTTTTGTCTCTCAGTGTGTTTTTTGCTTGTTTCACTCATTGATTTCCTCATTTCTTCCAGATGTCTGTCTGCATTTTCCCGCATCATGTTGGATTTTCTTCCAAGCATCATTTTGAATTCTGTTTCTGGCGTTTCATAGATTTCCTTCTGTTCAGGGTCCATTTAGGAGAACCGCTGTGTTCTTCTTGAGGTGTCCAAATACCTTAGTTCTTTATGATTCTCGTGTCCTTACCTTGACATCTGTGCATCTTGCATAACAGTCCCTTCTTCCTTATGGAGTAGGTTTTATTGCAAAAGAATTTATGGTTTAGATGGAATGTAGGGTATTACTTGGCTTATTGCTTTGGCTTTGTTTCTAGGTGAGCCTAGAGGTGGACATGTTCTCACTGAGTTTCTTTTGGGTTAATCAATGTCAGCTGTGATGCTGTGGTCTAGCCTGCAATGGTTTATAAGGAAGTGTGACTTTGAATGTGGGATGTCTAACTTTGGTCTCCCGAGAATTCAATGTCAGTTACGCTGGGTCTTATGAAATTCAGAGCCTCCTTCTTGGTGCTAAGGGAGACCAAGCGGGGCTGTCCTCTTGTCCCTTTGGCAACTTTGGTGGTTGATTCTGGGGTTTGTAGTATAGGAAGCTGTGGCTCTAGAACTATATGGTATGGATGGGTTCTTGCTCAAGTCCTGATAGAAAGTGCAACTGGTACTGGGGCTTAGCACATCACCAGCCCTGGTCCCAGGCCTAATGCATGTGAGCTCAGCCCTGCTGTAGTCCTGTAGGTAACCAAGGCATACAGGAGATTTTTCTTTGGGAGGTATAGACCTAAAAAAGTGGACTTCAGGCAGATTCCCTCACAGATCACACAGGGTACATTCTAGTGGGTGGGTCTAAGTTAATGAGTCCTGAATGTTATAGTCCTGGTCTTGCAGGGTCCAGTGAGGTCATCACCTGGTTCTTTAAGGGTGGGAGTCAGGTGTTGGGGACTGGTAGCAACCAGTCTTAAGCAGAACAATACAGATGGAACATTGCAGATACAAGAAACAAGATAAATCACTCCAAAGATTATTATATCAGCATTAAGCGTCTTAGTTCCACAAGGAACAGATTAAACTTCCCCCAGTTCTCACAAGGCATGCAAAGGTGTTGCTGGGTTTGTGCCTGGAAATCTCAGCACGGTGAGCTAGGAGTTGTGGGCGGGAACTTCTGCAGATTGGATCCTTTTTTTTTAAGATCTATTTTTTAATTTATTTCATTTGAAAGGCAGTTCTATAAAGCAAGGGACAAATAGAGACAGAGAAAGGGAGCTTTTCCAACCACTTGTTTACTCCTCAAATGGCTGAAATGTCTGGGACTATGTCAGGTGAAATCCACCAACCCAGGGCTGCTTCTAGGCCTCCCACCTAGGTGCAGGAGCCCACGAACTTGAGCCATCTTCTGCTTGTTAGCAGGGAGCTGGATCACAAGGGGAGTGGCTGGATACCACCATGGATGCCAGAGTTGCAGATGACAAATTCGCTTGCTCCACCACAAGGCCAACCCCTGGATCTATATATGTATATATTTTTTATGAACTGCTGCTGTTGGCAGTGCAAAGAAACCTAGGGGCACCCACCTGGCTTATGTAGAGTGAGTGCAGCTTTGTGGATTATGCCCCAAATTCTCACAGTTTCAGGATGGGGGCGGGGTATCTGCTTTTCTGTCTCACATGTTGCCCTGACACTGTCTCTGTTTGCTTCTGATAACAGTAGCACAGAGACCAGCTGTCTGAGTGTGTCCAGCCTAGTCTGCTGCTCTGAAGGTGTTGGGGAGAGCAGGGAAGCAAAGTGGTTTCTCTTCTTGGAGCCAAGGGTCATTCAGACACCAGGCAATTCCACCGGCTGGGGTTGAAGTCCGTGGGAAATTGTGGCATTCTCCCTTGGTTAACGCCGGGGCAGGGCTCAGGGTGGAGAGGAGGTGGGGGCGGAGGGGAAGATGGCTGCTCTGTGCCTGCAGTTGGCTGCCCTGTTTGGTGTGCCTTTCTTCCTTCCTCTCTGTCTCCAAGATCCTTTGTTCTGCTCTGACAATTGTGCACTGACATGTCTATCAGGCAGTCCTCCCAAATGCAGTCCTTCCTTTGTCTTCATGTCTTCCTGTGGCTTAAGTCTGTGCATCTTGTTCAAGCTGCAAGTCACTTCTCCCATAAACACAGAACTTTTACATGAGAAGGCATCGACCTTCTTCTCCTAATGGAGCCTGAAGTACCTTGTTCCTGTTTTCCCTTCAGAACTGTCTTTTGAGCTTTCCTGCTGCTAGACAGGAAAACGGCTGTATTTGATTTACATTTTTGTCTTACTTTACTTATATGAAGGACAGAAAATGCAAAACTTTCCTGTTTTAAAATGAATGTGATGCTCTGATTGATTATGATGAATTAGTAGAATTTAGAATTTTTTTAGAAATACTAAAAATTTAGAAACTATTAGAATATAGAAAGAATTTACTTACAGTTAAACTCTATCCTCTAATTTTAGAGCTTTTAGTTTGCTTACAAAAATATGTGCCAGCCAGAGATTTAAGGGGAAAAAAAAGAAGGCAAGAAAAGATGATAGAGAGTGGAAATATAGCTCTTTGTAGATTGCTAAAAAAAGAAAAGTCATATTACACATCTGGTTATGTGAAGCAACACCTCTTTGCCCGAGTGACTCAACGAAACAAATAGTTGAGGACAAGACCTTGTCTTAGTAAGAGGTAAATAGATATAGAACAGATGAGGTAGAGGTGTGGTGATGAGCAATGTGGCCAAGAGGGTGATTTTATTGCTGTAATAGGAAGGGGCTGCAGGTCTTCGCCATCCTCAATGTTGAGTTGCAGGAAGGAAGAAGTAAACAAATCCCTCTGCTTCTGGGGCAAGGTGGTACTGGGACTCAGGCCCATTCTCTGGGTCTCTGGATGCTGATGAACATGTGATGGTGATAAAGATCTTAACTTTGTAAACTTGTGAGAGACATGAGAGATGCAACATGTCTGTTGCTCAGTGTCTCTGGAAACTTGCACCAAGAGACCAAGGATCCAGCACTCAGTCTTTCAGATCAGTGTGTTTGCTTTTTAAAGGTTTGTTTAATGATCTCAACTTAAGCCACCTACCCAAAACTCCCATTCATAAGCACTGATTTTCCAGTGGCTTCCTCAGTTGTGAAGGTTAGTAATGCTCTTTTACTTTGCTTCCATGTCAATTTGTACTTCATGTGTTTCTAAACAGACCTACTAAGGGCTAATTCTCTTTGACAGTGATACTCAGGCAATGAACTAGAGGCCTGTGTCTCTTCGATGTGAAAACCGTAACATTTCAAGCTCTTATTTGTCTGTGTAAGATTATTAGTATATTAGAATTATTAATATGTTGGGATTACTAGTAATTCCACATTAATCTATTAGAAATATAGGTAACATATAGGTTACATGTTAATGTATTTATCATATGTTAGTCATTCATTCTACTTTTTGAATATCCATTATTTTTCTGACATCCTTTTAGTTCAATCAGTTATTAACAAAACAGAAAGAAGTCTTTCTGATTGCAGGAGTATACATCCTTTGCAGGGAAAGCAAAATGAAAAATAACTATAAATTAAATAGGTGCTAAAAGTGAAAAAAATACAAGAGGAAAAAAAAATCAGTAGTGTGAGTTATGGGATATATGTTGCAGTTTTAAATAAGGTAATCACCCTGAGAAGTCGAGTTTTGAGTGAAGGCCTGAGGAATTATCATGGGAACAAGTGATCAAGGGCAAAGGGAACAGTCTTTTAGGCCCAGAAGTACTTTGTGCGCTAGACAGATAGCATGAAGGCTTCTAGGGCTAGAGTGGAGTGAGCTGAGGGCAGGTACAAGGTGATGCTGACAGGAGCTAGAAAAGGGCATGAGGTGTGGGATGAGGTGAGCCGATCATGTGAGCCACTCCAGATTGAAGCAGGAAATGGACACAATCCATTCAATAGATGAAGTGTGTCCCACTGTGGTAGTATTAGGAAGTGGCAACCTTCAAGAAGTCCATCATAGTGGATGGGGCTGGTTCTATAAATGAGATAAAAGGGAGCTGTTTTCCTTTCTGACATGTGACAACACAGAAAATTTCAGATATTGACTTGGTTGTCCCTTTGGTCTTGGACTTCACAGCCTCCAGATCTGTAAAAAATAAATTTCTATTACTCACACATTTTCACATTTAAGATACTTTTGCTATGGTAGTGGAAATGAACAAAGATGATCTGATTTCAATTTCCCCCAGCTATTTGGGAATAGAACACAAGCATACAGGTGGAGCCTGAGAAGCTGGTTAGGAGACAACTTCAGCCATGCAGGTGCAAGATGACGTAGCCTGGGTCTGGTACCAGCCTGGGTCTGGTGCCAGCAGTGATGGCAGTGAGAGGCATTCTCCCACTGAAAGAATTTACTAGTGGACTTAATTATGTCAGTCTCCGCAGGATGCTGCCCAGGAGCATCCATGGAGCACCACTCCAGTATTACATTTTCGCTTGTGTCTATTTGTAGCTCAGAATAGTTAATGCTGTAGTTTCATTCCTTTTTTTCTCCTTCATTACCCTATGTATTTTTAATACTTTTTAATTTTAGTGAGAAAGAGAAGAGGGAGAGAGAGAGAGAGAGAGAGAGAGAGAGAGAGAGAAGAGGGAGAGAATATCTTTGCATCTACTCTTTGCTTTTTAAATGGCAGTCCAGGAATTCAAGCCAGGAGCCTGGAATTCAATTCAGCCCTCCCACATGGCTGTCAGGAACAAAATTGCTTGAGTTATTAGCACTGCTTCTGAAGGTCTGCATAACAGCAAGCTGGAGTCAGAAGCCAGAACTGTGATTCAGATCCAAGTATTCCCATGTGGGGTGGCCATCCCTAGATGGCCATAAGGACCAAGCCCATGAACCTCCTCCAGGCCTCACAAGTGGGTGCAGGAGCCCAGTCATGGATCATCCTCTGTTGTTTTTCCAGGAACATGGCAGCGTGCTGGATTTGAAATGCACCATCTTGGGGGATTCAAACTGGCACCCAGAAGGGTACTAGTGTTACTGGCCATGGATAGCCCATTATGCACAGTGCTGGCCCCCTAAAATGACATTTCAGAATAAACAAAGTAATAAATAAATTAATGTTGATTTAATTTTTGTATATGATGAGAGACAGTGGTCTAAAAAGATAGAAAAGAATAGCACTGAATCTGTAGACTGTTTTAGGTGGCATAGACTTCTTTCCTCCATGGTACAGTTCCATAGGCTCAGGGAATTCCCCTTCCACCCTCCTCACTTACCCTCCCCTATACTGTTTTTCCCCATTACCACCATAGCACAGCTCCTTAGCAACAGTCACCAGTTCATCATCCCTCTATTTAGGTGCATGTGATGAAACCATAGGTACATACAATGGTAGAGAAACCAGCATCCTATTATCAGGATATTTTCAACAATCTTATCAGGAACCCATCTTTTATTTAAGAGTGGTGGTGCATACTACATTGTCTCTTCCCTTCTTAGCATGATAGTTTCCCTCACAGAATTCCTCTAGATGAAATAAACACACACACACACGTGTGTGTGTGTGTGTGTGTGTGTGTGTGTGTGTGTGTGTGTGTGTACATGACAGTTGCGCTACAAGAGAAAGAACATATGATATATGTCCTTTTGGGATTGGCTTATTTTGCTGAATGAGCATAATTGAGACTAGTTGAGACTGTTTGGTTGCAAAAGGTAGAATTTCATTTTCTTTTATGGTTGAGTAGTATTCCATAAAATAGATGTACCACAGTTTTTCATCCATTCCTCTTTTACAGGTATCTGGATTGTTTTCTTGTCTTTGCTATTGTAGATTGTGCTGCTGTAAATATAGGATTACAGATCATTTTCTCATATGCGTATTTCATTTCCTTTGGATATAGTCTTAGAAGTGGGATAGCCAGGCATACAGCAAATCAGTTTTCAGTTCTCTTAGCACTCTTTATACTAACCTTCATAGTGGTTGTACTAGCTTATATACCTACTAACAGTGAGGTAGGCTATGTTTCTCCCCACATCCATGCCAGCAAACGTCAGTAGAGTCTTAATGTAGGCTGATCTCATTAGAGTTAGGTGGGACTTCAAAATAGTTTGTATGTCCCTTATAGCTAGTGGACCTGAGCATTTTTAAATATGTCTATTAGCTGTTTAAACTTGTTCTTTTGAAAAAATCTGATCATTTCCTTTGCCCATTTCCTCACAGGGTTGTTTGTTTTGCTGACATTGAGTTTCAGAAGCTCTTCATATATCCTGGTTTTTAGTCCTCCTTTTTTATTCTACAGAGTGCCAAGATTTTCTCCCATTCCAACACGTGTGGGTCCACAGAGGAGGAATGCAGGCAAAGTCTTCCCTATGTCCCATAATGTAGACACAAGTGGGTGTGAGGAAATTAGTGCTGACTGTTACAGGATACAGGGGAGTCATTAACCAGATTTCCCAAGGTAGGAACCAGTCTTCAGGATGGTAGTAGCTGCCTGTCTGAAGCAAAATGGTGATGCAAATACAGCATTCTTGGCACCAGGAAAGGGGAGTGGATTATTCCAAAGATTATTGTCACTGTCCGGCAGCAACGGATTTGATGCATGGAGCCAATAATCACACATGTGGACTACTGACTGATGGTCAATAGCCAACATTTATTAGTGGCATCGGGCTTTTATAGACTGAGGGTCAAACAGAATAAGGGAGGAGGCTTTGAAGAGCTTACATAGTTCCCATAAGCCTGTCTATGGAACCCATCAATTATTTCCACACTCTTACCTGGAAGTATCTATTCATTTTGTATTCCCAATCAATTGTCTTCCTATAGATTATAACATCATTATCAAGAGGCCTATATGTGCAAGGCTCACATGAAACTGCATTCTGATCTTACAAGACATGCAATGATCTTGCTGGGGTCTGTGCCCAGGGTTCCCAGCAACTTGAGCTAGGAGAAGCAAAGGGAGCTTTCTCAGGGTGGATCTAGGTTTTTTTATGGGCTTCTGCTGGTGTTAGCCTCAAGAAAGTGAGAAGAATATCCCTGGATCACAGAGAGTGAATGAGCATCGCGTCAGGGCTTCTGCCAACAGCTCCCACAGTTTAGAATGAGGGGGCCTGCTCTCTACCCTCAGTATCCCTGACTCTGGCTTAGATCATCCTGGTAACAGCAGAAAGGAATTAGCTGCACAACTGCCTGCAGCACACGGCATTTCTGCTTGGTATAGCTAGGGGACCCAATGTGGCTTCCCTTCTTGGGGTCAAGTAGGCACTCAGATCCCAGTCAGCTACCCAGGCTGGAGCTACACTCAGTGGATACTGTGAGTTCTCCTTCAGGTAGAGCTGCCAGGGGCAACACGTGACAGTTTATTCCCACCTTATTTTGGATTTCCACAGAGCTTTATCCACACTAAGCTTAATCATTTCCAGCTTTTTATTTCAAGTGCTTGTGTGGCTCTTCTTTTCACTTGAACATCAATAGGCCACTGTAGGGTTATTAGTATGGCATACTTTTAATATTACCATGTCCTGGGAAGTAGAGAGACCTGAGAACAGACAAGAGACTGGCTGATAAGAGAAGTCAGAATATACCCAGTTTACACATAAAGTTCACTGTCTTTAGGGTTCATTGAACCCTTCAAATGATTGCAATGGCACATCAAACATCACTTGCTGATCACATATCACTTTGACAAATATAATAACAAAAAACTGAAGTACTGGGTGATTTGTCAAAATGTGACAGAGACACAAAGTGGGCATGCAATTCGAAGAATGATACATGGAGATTTGCTCAATGCAAGAGAGTACCATGAACTATTTACTCATATAAAACACAATGTTTGTAATCACAGTGAAGTGAAGCACAATAAAGCAAGACATGCCTAGAGTAAATGTTGAACACATGTGAATTGATTTATTTTGTGCTCATTGTTTTATGAGGTCGTCTTATACCAGATGCAGGGTCAGAGATACTTCTTTGTGTTCTCTGGAGTACACCTTGCGTAGTGTGTATTTCAGAAACATTGCTCATGGCGTCTCTTGGTTACTTAATCTATTTCTGTCTGTGTGATTCTGCAATGACTCCTTCAGTTCTCACCCAGCTATTTTGTCTGCTATGACTCTTATGAGAAGAAACAAAGACTCCCTTCTTCCTGGAACATTTTTATTGTACTCCCACGTGGGTGTACAAAAATGAATCTGGCATCAGGTTCAAACATCAGCAGTGTCTGCATGAACTCACATATACCGTCTGTACCAGTCTCCTGAGATATACTGTAAATACTAAATCTATAGTATTCTTAATTCCTTCAACAGGTCCTACATGGGAGTGACAGAGAGCTGGTCAGTAGTTGTACCAGGTCAAGAAAACCTGGTTAAATATGGTGTAGGTTGATTCTCTAATCTAGCAGTCAGAAGCTTAGGTTGGATTCCTAAAGAACATACAAAATCTCATAAAGGATTATGTGCCAGGTGCATGATAGCTTCTTGCCCTGTTTGGAACATTTTATTCACTCATGAACTATGTTGCAGATTTACATTGCTTAAAATTAAGCATGTAAACATTAATAACAAGAAGACACCAAAATTTAGTTTATACTTCAAGATGATGAAGCATTTTTTCCTTTCCCTATATAAAGAACATTGGCTTTTTCCCCCTTCTCATTACTGGTCTGTATTAGTCCACATGGGCTCTGAAAACAAAATACCATGACTGAGTGGCTTTACCACTAGATATTTATTTCCTGTAATTCTAGAGGCTGGGAGTCCAAGAACAAGGTGACAGCCAAATTAACTAATTGATCAGAGTGCTCTTCCTAGCTTGCAAATGGTTGCCTTTTGGCTGTGTCTTCAGAAGGCCTTCCTGCATTTGTTTTTGCTTTTTAAAAATATATATATTATTTTATTTTGATAATCTTTACAGTTGAAAGGGTCAAAGACTACAGGAAAGTGAGCAAGACCATTGTTCCACATTATTATTATTTTTTCTAGATCTGGGGTAAGGAGAGAATAAAGGGAGAAGCCCCACCCACCCTCCTACCCATCCCAGATCCCCGATGTGGGGCATGCTCTGAGGGTTCTGCTCAAGTGATTTTGATAGTCCAACAGTTTTGAAGCATGATGAAATCTCACCAGAATCCACTGATTGACACAGTCTACCTTAGAGTCTCCATTAGCTCAGATTTTCACTGCCAACACATGGCTGGGGTGGATGTCGATTTGTTCCGTCCTCCATCCTGTTGTGGTACCAGGTGTCCTGTGCAGGTTCCAATAGACTGTCATATCCTCCGTGTGCACCTGGATATGCCTTCCTGCATTTGTAAAGAGATAGAATACTTCGATCTCACTTCCCTTTCTTTTAAGGATGTTAAGCCTATTTGATCAACACTCCATCCTTCGAGCTCATTAAGCTTTAACTACTTCAGTGAAGGCCCTAATTCTAAGTTCCACTCACTGAGAATTAGGGCTTGAACCTGTGAACTTGGTGCACTGCAGGGGAGGGACGTGGTTCAGCCTAAAACGCAGAGCTCATCTTTGCCATTTCTCTTAAGATTGGGATTATTTTATTAAGTTAATGGATGCAAATATTTATCTGTAAAACAATGCTCTTACTACTGATTAGTTAGGAGTGATAGATGAATTTCTGGAATAATTGAGTGCTATGCTCCTATTTGATGATGAATCACAATTTTAATGGAAAAAGCAGGTGTACAAAAGTAGCCTTGAGGGACTCACTGCTACTGTTTAGTGTGTCATTAGAAAATATTATTAACAATTTAGGAAGCCTTTAAAATGATCAGACAAATTTATTCTACTGCATGCTCTAGGGTAGAAATAATCATTTCCAGCTATATTAGTTTTTCTTTATGCATTGTTATAATATTCTAAGCTAATATAACATCCACATTATGAAAAATCATATTTTTGCCTTGTAATATAGCAAAGTAAAACATGTGATTAATCCAGCACTGTTACAGGAAAGAAGAACATTATGGATCTCTGCTAGACATCAACTTACTGAAATCATCTTCACCTTGACTAATCTACACTTCTGTAACCTTATACACAATAGGTTGATCAGAGTTAACTTAGGGGAAATAGCTGGCCAATGCAGTAAGAACGAAAATGAGAGTAATTGCTTGAGGTTTTTGACAAAATGCATGTGACAGTAATTGTACTTTTTATTGTACTTCAGTCAGAATATGAATTGTGGTATTAAAGACTCATTTGGAATATGGGCTGCTGAATCACATGCTTTTGGCAAAATCTTGGGAGAGGAAGAACCTT
Organism: Ochotona curzoniae; assembly: GCF_017591425.1. NCBI lineage: Eukaryota > Metazoa > Chordata > Mammalia > Lagomorpha > Ochotonidae > Ochotona > Ochotona curzoniae. The sequence goes on along the minus strand of NW_024467119.1, from coordinate 24,298,329 downwards.
TAGAGATCCCTGAGTTCGATCCCCTCTTGCTAGTTAAGGCCATCATTGCAGCGGGAAGGTAGGAAGCAAGAGCCTGTGCCCGTCAAAGCAGGAGAGGAATGTGTGCAGGTCTTATCCAGTTGTATTGACCTTCTCATCCATATTATCACATTGACTTTATTTCTAAAATACGCCACCATTTCTCTACCCAGTAAAATACTGCTGAACAAGTAACACTTCAGAAAGTTCTGGTAAAAGTGTTTTGAAACATGTGGCAATGTTCTTGGGAGTGTGGGAAACAGCTTTCCCTTGGTGTCTACAAACTGTAATAATATGTACAAACCATAGTAACTATAATATAAAATATACACTGTATTTTACAAGAATATAGCTAAGGGCTATAAACAATAATAAAGTCATAGAATGTCAATTTCACTTGTGTATAATAATTTTTTGCACTGCATAATTTAGTTATCACAAATCAGGGAAAACTTTTTTTTTTTGGAGGGGATGGATTATTTTGCTATGTGTGATGGTGTCCTTTCGTATCCATTTTATTGTAAAAGACAAACATTTCCTTCTTTTCTATAGCCAAGTAATAGTCCATCAACTATATGCACCAGCATTTCTTTATCTTATCAGCAGTTGGTGGGCATCTGTGTCACTTTTGTTGATAAGCTATTGTGAGTTGAGGTGCTATAAACATGGGGATACACATGACTTTCTCAAATGCTGATTTCATTTCTTTTGGATACATTTCTAAGATGGAATTGCTGGGTCATATAGTAGATCAATTTTCAAATTTCTGGGAAATCGCCATACTATCTTCTATAATGCACTACTTTACATTACCACCAAAAGTGTATTACGATACCTTCTGCTCTATATCCTTGTCAGCATTTATAGTTTCCAAAGTTTGGAATGATAACCAGCCTAACTGAAATGAGGTACAATCTCATTGTGGATTTTAATTGCAATTACCTAAAACCTAGTAATCTTGAGTATCTTTTCATTTGTCTAATGGCCACATAAACTTGTAGTTAAAAAAATAATAATTTTTAAAGTTTAGATCATTTTGCCAAAAAAATGTCTACAGTGTTTTTGCTAGTTTCATTCCTCTTATTTGTCTTGTTTGGCACTCATGTTTGGGGTTTTATGAAACTTTTCTTCCTTCTCTCATTAGCCCTGAAGAATCTCCTCTTACTAACTAGGTTATAGGGTTAGTGCTGAGAAAATTCTATCTGCCCCCACATGTATATCCAGGAAGGAATTAATGAGTTGTTACTCTCTACTTTTGAGTAATAGTCCATCTAATAATTCTATGTTTCCTCCGTGGAAACATAGAAAGAGGTCTGCATATTGTATTTTAAAAATCATATTGCAATCATTTCCTATTTCTAGGTAATGGAGATGTGAAGAAGTTAAAATGTTTCAAAGATGGGGCAAGTATGTTGAAAAACATACACATAAAACACTGAAAAAAATTGCACTTGTATTGACAAGTATCATTGGACTTTGGGAGAGTTAGAATGTTTTCCAATGTGTGATATGTATGTGCTATAATATTTATGTGGCTATATTGCCCAATTCAATGATGAAAACGGATTGGTTTTCTCCAGCAGAATGATAGAGTAAAAAAATTGCATCAATGAATTGAATTAACATATAATGGACACTAAACGAGTATATCTCTCTATATATAGCATTTAATTTCATGTGTAATGTAAACCTCAAGCATGCAAATATGACTAATAGCTGTATTGAAACAAGAACACTGTATTCTGTGAGAGCTACAAAGACACAATAGCATGCTGGGGAAGAAAGGCATGTCAACATTCACACAGGATTGGTTAAAGATGATTAAGCTATTATAAGAGGTCAGGAAATTTTGGATGATAAGAGTTTGGGGAGGGGTAGGGAGACACTGATGTCAAATTTACCCAATAACAAATCAACCCTTTAGATAAAACATGATGAAATAAAATATGCTTTTCCTCTTTCACAGTTGTTTCTAAGCCTGTTGACCAGCTTGTAAGTTCATTTCCTAGGAGTCATGAGCATGATCTCCAGAACAAGGTTTCCTGGGATAAAATCTCTGCTCTACCTTTGGCTAGCTGTGGGATCTGGCAAAATCAGCTTCATCATGTCTTTTACAGTGGAGATGATGGTAGGTGCCCTATGGTGTTGTCATGACAGCCAAATAAAAGTGTGCATAATACTTCAAGCATTAAGTGATACAACTTAGAGGGTCAACCTGTCCCTAAGTGCAAGTGATGGGAAAGATGTGGGCTAGAAATGGGAACAAATTATTTTTCCTTATAATTCCCAAAGACAGCATATTTTCTATCAAAATTCTGCTTTAAAAATCCCTCATTACATTAGTAAAACATTAAGCTTATAAATTCAAAATTAAAAAACCCTAGGAAATGTGAACTTGATGACGTTCATTTTGATAGTCATTTCATAGAGAGTCTCAGTTCATTTTATTTGACATGCAAATTCAGTCATTTTCCAAATCAAATTATGAAGGAACAGATGGGTTAACATTGTTTTGTACAAATATGACTTCCTGATTTGTGGGTCAGAAGAGGGAAAATGTCCTGTCTTCATGTTGCGCCTCCATACCCCCCAGTCTTTGGTGTGCTGAACCAAGTAACTTCTCCCTGGACTAGTGGCTACTTTTAGAAGCAGCATTCAGGTCAATACAGCAAAACACAATAATTTTGTTGTAAATCGATGTACTTGATAGGTGTCTGTCAAAAAACAATTGCCCAAAATAGGACTTTTTAGCTATCAATCAGGTATTTTGAAGTTTCCCTTGTATGATGGTCTTTGAGGCTATGTCTCCAAGCTAGAAATTCTTTTCTTCTTCAAAGATGCTGGAGTTAATTGATTGTGTGTTCATCAATTTTGCCTCACTCTCTCCTTAGCATGTTAGAATGAGACAAGAGGTTGTGCTGAACATTTAGGATGTTGAAAAAGATATAAGCTGTCTATTATCCTAGATGGTCATATTTTGTTATCTATTGATAGATATTTCCCTGGAAGCCACCTAGATTATTGAGGTACACTTTAGAACTATAGGGATTAGAGGAAGAGCGTTTTCATTGATGAAGTTGAAAGAATGTGTCACTTGGACAGACAGAAATGGACTTTTATAACAGCCAACAGATCAGTTCTATGATCTGGGTCTGAGTTCATGCACTCTGCTGAGGCCAGATGAAGGTAAAGGCAAATTATTGTCCCCAGGAAAATAAATCATTTACTTCAACCAATCACTGATTGGGGTTGGGGGATTGGGGAAAAGTTTCCATTTTCATCACCCTTTGAGAGGAGTATTTTTCACCAGCTCCTATTTAAGTGTATCCTGACATTGCAGGTACATACAGACAATGGCAAAGTCCAGCATCTTATTGTCAATATATATTTAACAGTTTCTTCTTTACTCATAAAGGTTGTTTTTTTTTAAAATTGTAAAGTCAGATTTACAGAAAAAAAGAAGAGACAGATACAAAGATCTTCCATCCACTGATTCATTTCCTAAGTGTCTGCAATGGCCACAGCCTAGCTGATCTGTAATCAGGAGCCAGGAGCTTCTGCCAGGTCTCCTACATGGGTGCAGTGTCCCAGGGCTTTGGGGATGTCTTTGACTGCTTTCCCAGGCCACAAGCAGGGAGCTGGAAGGACGTAGAGCAGCCGGGATGTGAACTAGCACCCATATGGGGTCCTAGCACATGCAAGGTGAGAATTTTAGGCAATAGTCTACTGTGCCGGGCACTTACTTTAACAGTTTTATTAGGACTCCATCTTCGATTTGGAAGTAGAGATGCATACTGCATTGCATCTTCACATCTGGATATGATAGTCTCTATTACACAGTTACTATACATTCCCTTAAATGAAAAACCATAAAACAAAATCCACAACAGGAAAAAAGTTAAAAAAATTTGTAACACCATGAAGTTAAATAACATGTTATTGAATGACTAATGTGTCACTGAAGAAATGAAAAAGAAAATAAAAAACCTTCTTGGAGAAAGTGTTGTTACTATATGACCAGTTGAGAACTTAAGAGAGAAGAAATGAAAATAAGAAGAAATGAAAATAAGAACAAAAATATCAAAACACATGAGATGTAGCAGAATAGTATTGGAAGGGCTATTATATTTTACATCAAGTTTGCCTTGTATCAAGAGAACATACGGCATTTGTACTTATGGGATTGACTGATTTCACTGAGCTAAGGGTCTCCAGTTGGGACCATTTAGTTCCAAATGCTAAAATTTCAATTTTTAAATAGCTGAGTAGTACTCCATGGAGTAGTTGTGCTACAGTTTCTTTATCGACTCCTCTTTTGAAAGAGATCTGGGTTGGCTTTCTGCTCTTTTTTACTTTACTTTTCTACATCCCTACCGGGGTTTCCTGGTATCATTGCCCAATTAAAAAGCTGCTAGGTAAATCACTGTCATCTCAGGGGTGGCTCGTAGAAACAAAATCAAGAAAAATAGTTGGAGATGAGCAATACTTTATTTCTGAACAAAGAAAATATCAGTGTCACTCATGTTTCCTTTTTCTCTTCAAAAGGTCACCAGCATGTTCAGATGTGAGCAAGTAGATAGCCTAACAACTCTCTTTATTTCTTCTAGCTTGTTTTTCATTTCCCATTATAATTCAGTAAATAAAAATTCTACCTTCTTAAAAAACCGTTCTATTTGAAAAAGTTAGAGAGACAGAGAGACCTTCCATCTAGTGGTCACTCCCCAAATGGCTGCAAGGACCATAGCTGGGTTGACATGAACACAAGCCAGGACATCCATCCACATCGCCCAAGCAGAGGGCAGCTGCAAAAGACCATCCTCAGTTGCCGTCCCAGGCCATGAACAGGACACTGGGTTAGAAGTAGCATAGCCAGAGCACAAACCAGCACCCATGTGGGGTGTCAGCATTGCAGGACGTGGGTTTACCTGCTCTGCCACAGTGCTGCCCCGCCCCCCGCCAATTTCATCTATTTAGGGCATACATTGCAAGATTTTGATAGACACTTGAAATAACTATGACAAACCTAAGTCAAACGTAAGTGTGTTTAGTCACTCTAGTCACTTTACAGACCATTGGAGCTTGAGAACATGCACCTGTCATCACTGAAACATTATACTTTTTGATCAATATCTCTGCATTTTCTGTATTTTCCAACCCTTGGTTACCACCATTCTACTCAATAAAAACAAAATAAATAAAATGAATTAAGGAAGAAAAATTAACTTACCTAAATTTTGAGAAAACTACCACACGGAAGAATGTTACACAGAGTTCTTTTTTTTTTTTTTTTTTTTTTTTTTTTTTTTTAAGAATAAAAATGTATTCAGGGTTTTATTTTTAACTAATAGCAAATAGAAATCCTTTAGTGAGATCTTGGCAATGATTTTGACAGCATTATCTTTAAGCTCAGTAAAGGTACATGGGATACTTGGAAGATCAAGTTCTACAGCTGCCTCTTTCCTTAAATTCTAATTCATTTGGCTGCTTACATGACAGGAGGAAAAAGACCTTGTTTGGTGGCAAGCATTTCTGAAATGATGCCACAGCTTTTCTCTCCTGTTACAATTTTCCTGTCAACTGTTAAAATGAGGCCTTTGGTTTGCTTGTGAGTTTCTTTCTTTTTATTATTTCACCTTAATAGCCTCATCAGAATTCCTGTGGTCCGCAACTGTGATTTTACAATGTAGAAAAGAATTCAGTGCTAGTCTGCTATTGCTCTAGATGTAAATACAGCTGAACACCGTAAGTGGATCAGAATTGCTGAAGGATTTCCCTGCCGTTGTTTGATGCAATCTAGTCTCTTCATTCTTGATTGGTGCATAGACAGTCTGACATCAAATTCTTTCTACAGGAGCATGTATGATTTAAGGAGTATCCATTACTTCAAGCAGTTATCCCAACATCTCATTTTGTGGTGAGAACACTTAAGATGCACTCTGTTAAGAAACGTAAGTGTGTTTAGTCACTCTAGTCACTTTACAGACCATTGGAGCTTGAGAACATGCACCTGTCATCACTGAAACATTATACTTTTTGATCAATATCTCTGCATTTTCTGTATTTTCCAACCCTTGGTTACCACCATTCTACTCAATAAAAACAAAATAAATAAAATGAATTAAGGAAGAAAAATTAACTTACCTAAATTTTGAGAAAACTACCACACGGAAGAATGTTACACAGAGTTCTTTACTGGAGGGTGTCCTATAAGATTCAATCAAACATCCCATAGATCAGTAGACTTTATTAAAAAAAACAAAATCCATCTATTTGTTGCCTACAGGAGATATATCTCACCAACAAAGATCAGAGGAAAATATATTTCACAGATTTTGTTTTTTTTAGTTTCATCTCTTGGAAACTCTCATTAAAATCTTCACTGGCTCATAGATCATACAGTAGCATCATTTTCTTCAAGAAGGTGGATTTTCAGGCCCAGCACGATAGCATAGTGGCTAATGTTCTCGCCTTCAAAGTGCCCGCATCCCACATAGGCACTGGTTCTAATCCCAGCAGCCCTGCTTCCCATCCAGCTCCCTGCCTGTGGCCTGGGAAGGCAGTTGAGGTCAGCCTAAATCCTTGGGACATGAACTCATTGTTTCAAGAGATTCCTGCATCATCACGTTTAAAGGAGCCCTGTTCACCATAGCCAAACTATGGAGTCAACTAACGTGTCCATTATCAGATGAATGGATGAAGAAAATGTAGCACCTGTATATACATACCTATATTCACATGCACATATGTATATAAATACATACATTTGTGTCTATATCTGCCTGCTGCGGTGAATTAAGCAAAGGTGTGTGTGTATACATGCATGCATATCCCATACATACACACACACACATATATATATAAATATACGTATTTCATGTTGTCATTGGCTGGAGGCCTCAGTTCCTTGCCACATGGGCTTTTCCAGAGAAATTCTCAAAGTATGGGAAGCTGCTTCTTACAGAGTGAGTGATCAAAGAGAGACAAAGAAAAAGCAAGGAGCAGTCGCGCCTTCTATGTTGCTTCCAGTTTTGGAGGTGGAATTGCTCTCCAACATGTTATATATCATCTCCTCAGAGAAGCCTTCCTCGACTGGTCTAAAATAAATGCCTCTTTGGCCTCTGTTAATCCAATTACACTATTTCATTTTCTAACCAGTCATCAGTCTCTAAAACTATTTTGTTGATTAATTTAGCTTTTTCTAGAACATTAGGTTTTGCTTGATTCAATCCTTACTATAGTCCTGGCTTCTAGAATAGTGCTTTGTATGTGGTATATGCTCAGTAACAAGTTAGCAAAGAAATAAATGTACATGAGTGTTTCTTTGACATTTCCTTAACACTAGAGATTTTCATTTAAAAAGGCTTTGAATTTTTTTTTTTTGCATGATGTCACTTTAGGTTATTAGTCACTATTTAGGGTGACTTTTTATTTTTCTAAGATGTTTCCTGATTGTTGTAGTTCTGCTTTTGATCATCTGTAACAGCTCTCTATATATCAACTCTTAGTGATATATATGTGAGTATGGAAAATTATTGCACATGGTTTTCTTCAGGTCAGATGGCTTGGAGGAGCAGGCTTTTCCCTTCTCAATTCTGTGGTGACACTGACAGACACTGATCATTTGAGTGTGAATGAAAGGATTCATTCTGTTCTTCAAGTGTGGTTGCTGCTGCTATTTGCAGAAATGGAGACTTTGCTTGTTCTGTCTGCATTTCCAGTGTTAGCCTAAGGTCTCTGAAAGCATAACCCCAACAGACCCATCTGACAAAGCTGGGCCTCATCATTTGCAGCTGTGCTTCAGGGAATCCTTAAAATATCCTCCTGCCCCATCCTGCTTGTGGCTGCCCTACTTTTGCGCACAATTATGAAAGTTCCTTGAGTGTCTAGTGGTCATCTGTTTCCCAAATGGGGCTAGTTCCATAAAGCCATGCCAAGATGAATGTCACTTTACTTTTGGAGTCTCTGGATGGCCATTTCCTTCTTCCTAGATTCACAGGGGATGCTGTTGGACACGCTCAAGCGAGAAGTGATTTCTGAGGTGAGTAGGTGCAGCTCTCCACGTGGTCCGAGCTGGGTGTTCAGCTTTGAAGTCACATTCTATCTGATGATTGTTCCAAACGGGGTTAACCTTCTTAGTTATGGTTTCTTCTTTATGAATCTGTATCATTTGGATTGAATATTTTCTGACATATTGCAGGGATTGTTTCTACTTCCACAATTGAAGACTCTCTTTAAATATAGGTAGACTCCCTTAGGGCAGTATAGCTTGCCTTGATTTATATACATACATATATATGTATATATACATATATATGTATATATATATAGACACACAAATATTTCTGTTTACCTATCAATCAAAAAATAAATACATTCTGTCTATACATATCAAATATATATATATAATATATATATTTATAATATATATACCATATATATATAATATCAGCCAATATATGTGTATTTCTATCAAACATTTATTTCCAAAATTATTTCAGAAAGTTCATAAAAAAATGGGATTTAGAGACAAGTTCATTTTAATATTAAAAGCTTAAAAATCACAAATCCAAGATTTTTTAAAACAAAATTTATAAAAATCCATACAATGAAAAAATGCGTGGTTTTAAATTCTGACTCAAAATAAACTTCTATTTTAATTCCAATATCTGTGTACCTTTAAAGATTTCTTTCTTTCTTTTTTCCTTCCTTCCTTACTTCCCTCCTTCTTCACTTTCTTTTTTCTTTCTTTTTTTCTTTCTTCCTTTCTTCTTTCCTTCTTTCTTTCCTTCTCTCTCTCTTTCTCTCTCTCTTTCTTTCTTTTTCTCTCTCTCTTTTCTCTTTCTTTTCCTCTTTTTAATATCACAAAGAAATAGTAACAACTTTACACTTCATTTCCAAACTAAGGTTCAGGTTCCTATAAAATGGAATGATTGAAGTTGGGCAGAAATAAACCAAGGAATGGAAGAAAGTCTTCATGTTGCCCTTTAACTGGGTACTGAGATGATCAAAGGCTTCTCAGTGTACATTATAATGACATAATTGGAGGGTGTAAATGTACATCAAAATTAAAGTGATTCTTCCATAAAAATTCTGTGTTAAAATTCAGAAACTCTTTGCCATACTTTTTTTTTTAAACTTAACTTGGCTTAAGTTCAACATGTAATTGAATTTGGCCAATGATAGACTCTTCTACTCAGAGATGATTGCGAAATCGTTCTTGAATTGTTAATGTAGATGTGAAATTGAGGTCATGCTCTTAGTTCTTTTTTTGCTGTTGTGTTTGATTGAGAACAGTTTGGGAGGTGGTATTTTCTTCTAAGAAGGAACAGTGCTAGTCATAATCCTCATTTGATTTTCTGAGAGAGCAGTTTAATTGAGGCATGGCCATTTTCATCTCCATTTGGGATTTAGCTGTGGGTCTGAATGTATGCAGAATGTGACAGCAGAAGTCTCACTAGGAAATTTTCTTTAGAAACCGCTGGCTGTAAAGAATCTCTGAGTCTTTGTGGCTTGCCACAAGTATACTGTTCCATCATCTTGGGGAACATATAACTTTTTCTTTAAAAGAGATAACTTATTAAATTTTTGACTTGAGTTTTCTATTCTTGACAGAACTTTAAACGATTGTGCTTGTTAGTTTGGATAATAACTGCTTTTATAAAGGAAGAACAAGTGCTAGGAGTGCTGCTTACCAAGTCCCTGAGAAGTCACAATTGAAAGAGCCATCCGGAGGGCTATGTTTGAAACCATGCTGCAGCAGGGACTGTTTTGGCAAGAATTGAAAGCTCATGATTGTTACCTGCTATGCTATGCTGGGATCAGCTACTTTATCAAGACTTTTCTAAAAGAAGCTGGTCTTCTTCACTTTTTATATTTTCTTTTTAATTTCATTCTTGCTTGTACTTGAGTATTGTAGTTTTTCTTTACTTTGAAATTGTTTGAGGAAGGCCAGGGAGCATAAAATTAAAAAGCGAATTCATGAAGATTGAGCATACATTAATTTCACATTTTTATTAATTGATGAGTTGGAGAAGGCTTATTTTGGTTCTGAGAGTTGATTGTGACGTTTCTTCTGGACACTGCATTTAGTGGTATCACGTTGGAAGTTTTGAAATTTGATAGGGAGAGAGGTTTTGCAACATAGGCATTAGAAAACATGATTGATATGGTTTCTTTCTGAGGGACCCTACTTCTAAGTATTTCTTAGCACAATGCTGCCTGTGGTCAACAAGTAGAGTAGGAGGGTCGAAGTGCATCATGGGGATGCACCAGTGAAAGACTTTATGATTGGTGGGAATGTTACCATTATTTCAGTTACAAAACCATTTATATAAACTGGGACTATAAAATATTGAGACAGAACTCATTTCAATGGGCACACAGTTGGTATATCTGGATGTATTTTCTTTGACTGTGGCTGCCATGAATATGATGCCATTGTTTCACTTGGTGGTCATTACTCAAATCAGTTTCAAAACTCAGAGAAATGTTGGTGGAGCACAAAAACGTTTTATTTGGCTATAATTAAATACATACTGATGTATGAACACCAAAATATCTTCATGCTTACCACATTTGGAAATGGAGCAGGCCTTCTCACCACTCCTTTGTCCACTAGTTTCTCTACGCCGCTACTGAGCTGTGAATCCCAAGTTGTAGACCTTGTGTACCTCCTGCAACCTCTACCTCCCACATTCATTACCTACCCTACACTCTCTTGGGAGTCAATTGTGATGGGCTAGGATGGATCCTGGTCTTGCACTTTTTAAAAAAAGATTTATTTATTTTTATTGCAAAGTCAGATATACAGAGAGGAGGAGAGACAGAGAGGAAGATCTTCTGTCCGCTGATTCACTCCTTAAGCTGCTTCAATGACTGGAGCTGTTCTAATTCGCAGCCAGAAGCCTCTTCTGGGTCTCCAACACAGGTGCAGGGGACCAAAGCTTTGGGCCGTCTTTGACTGCTTTCCCAGGCCACAAGCAGGGAGTTGGATGGGAAGCAGGATTTACAGGATTAAAACTGGTGCCCATATGGGATTCTGGTATGTTCAAAGTAAGGACTGCTGGGCTATCGCACTGAGTCCAGCTTTTTTCTACTATTTCTTTCCATACCACCTTTCTCCAAATACAATATTCCTTGCTGGAGTAGTATTGGGCAGTTCCTAATCAGTCATCCCTAACCTTACCAGAATCCTTGTGGGGTTGTCTCTCATTGGATTCAGGAACGCACTGTCCTCTCTTTCCACAGGGTAAGCTGCAGAGAAGAATTAGTTCCTTTTTATTTAAAAAAAAAAAAAGCAAAATATTGTGCTCCATAAAAGACCAACTTTTCCTGCCTCCTATTTTTTTGTGTAGTTTTTGGGGGGGTTAGGAAGAGGAGAGAGCAGGACTGCCTTGCAATAACAATTTAACTCTTGCCAGGGGAAGAACTCTGCTTCTCACAGTTTTTTTAGACACTTAGCAGCTTTTATTTTTTAAAAAAATAAAACATGGCTGAGGCCATGTTTGTTTGAAAAGGCAAGGTCCCATTCAGCACCTAAAATCAGGATTTCATTTTTACGGCTTTTATGCCTGGGAATTCAGTGTGTGAAAAAAATGCAGGCAACACTTCAGACTTTTAACTGCTAGAACAGAGGAGCAAATGGTGAACTCGTCTGTCAGTTTGTGCATATGAAAATTGTGGTTGAGATACCAACCCTCTTCCTCCAGAAGCTGCTATAGGTCTCCTCAGCGCTCCTCAAATCACTGTCCACTTAGTTTTATTCTAAATCATTTGAGGGATATCCTCATTATTTCTAATCTTTCAGTACTACTCTTTTCAAAAAAAATGTGGAGGGTAATGAAAACAAGCAAAGCTTTGAGAAACTGTGTGAAATCTAAGACCTACTCATATTCAATTAGCATATGCCCCTGATTCAAAACAGGTAGTCACAGTTTTAGAGAAATGGTAAGAATGTTAGAAATGTGGTTCCTTTCTGAATTCCCCTGTCTGGTAGATCAGCACTGTGTCTGAGGGATTAGATACTTTCACTTAAAATTGCATTGAATGTGTGCCTGGGTTCAGAGTTTTACTGTACATCACCTAGACATGGGAAAGAATCTGAATGCCAATTAGCAGGAGGGAAGACTGGAATGTAAGTTTGAGGATGGCAGAGGTGACAACATGGCAGAGGAGAATTTGAGGGTCACCTGCATTGAAAGGCTGTAGAATTAGGAGAGAAGTGTAAACTGAGAGGAGGTGATTAATTCAACTGGATTCTACTGTGGCCAGCCACTATTCAGTGCTGGTAGAGACAGAAAGATGATTGGCATCATGATACAAAGCACTGAATATATTATGCAAAATGAGCAGCACGCACACAGGGAAGGTCCTGGATGCAAACCTGACACATGATGGAAGTTGAGTTAGTGTTTGTCTTCCTTCCCTTCGTGCATGCGATAGTGCTGCCAGGTAGCACATAAAACACATTATGTGAATTTGGGCGAAAACATCATGGTGCCATTTTCTCAGTGGTATTTCTAAAGCAGGTAAAAGTTGAAATCAATGTGTGAAATGGCCGAGTGAGAAAAACAGCAGAATCACAGCTCAGGATAAAAATAAAATTCTCACTTGAGCTGGAGCTAAGAAGTAAGCAACATGGGTCTACCTTTCTTTGGGGAATCGAGAGTCACTAGAGCTCCAGAGTTTTCATCTCCTGGGGACAGCTCATGAATTTGTGACCGTGGCCATGAGAAACTTAAGAATACTGAGAAATCATAGAAGCAATCAGGTGGGAATCCATAGGTAAAGAACCTTACCATTTGGAAGGAAGTCGGGCTGCCTAGGATCATTAAAAGAACAGATGGACAGCTGTCAAATTCATCTGAATGTCTTGTTTGTGTTTCCTTTTTAGGGTACCCCTCCAATTAGGAAATTGGCACCTATTAGTAGGAAGAAAAACTCATAATAAAACTTTGCTATTTAACTCCTCAGATTCAGTATTCATTTAGATGTTTTACATCAGCACATGTAGTAGAGATGTAGTTGATTTGTTGTTACCCAGAAAGTCTATGGTAGGTATTTTCTCAAGTCTTAGGACCTAGAGTAGATGTGTCCTTGTGAAACTTCTGTGATTTTTTCCTTTGGGCTTTTTAAGATATCATAATGCATTGTAATATTCCAGGATTTCAGATAACTGTGGTTTGTGTAATGGGTTTATAAGATACTCAAGATTTGATGTTGAGTCAGCATTCATTCACAGAATGTTTTCTATTTTCTACTGTCTACAACCTAATTCCTTCTTAAAATAAGATCATGATATTTTCTTTTTGCATTCTTTATCTATTTATTTATTAATGAGACAGAGAAAACCCCTGCCCACTACTCCCAAAATTTACACAAAAGCCAGGGTTAGGCCATGCCAAAGCCAGCTGGGATCCAGGTGTTCAAATCAGATTTTGCACATGGGTGATCAAAGCACAATTCCTTGAGCCATCATTCTTGTCTTCCAAGATCAGCATTATCAGGAAACGAGTCAAGAATTGGAGCTGGGTATAGAATTCAGGTTTTCCTAGGTTGTGAGCAGCTTTACTCACATCTCCACTTCGAGTGAGGCAGCCACTCTGGGTAACTTTCATTCCTTGGAGGAAATTATCCCTTTTCTATTGTGTGTGCAATCTTGAAGGGGCTACCAACTGACATGCCTTCTTTCCTTCTTCTAGTCAGAAGGTAGGCTTATGAACCATTATGTCCAGCTATAATCTAATGAAAATCTGTGGATTTTTTAGCAGGAGATTTATTACAGTGTACTGGGTCTTAAGGAACAAGGTATGGACCGAGGATTGTCTGCAAAGAGAAAGATTAAGAGCAGGAAGTTGTGGAATTAGAAACCGTGATGTCAGCAGCTTTTGTATCCATTGTAATAACTGTTTCCAGGTATGATGGCTTAGCTGTGATTGGAGAATTTGGTGTATCTGCTGGGACTGCACCTGTAGATTGGACAACTTATACCATGCCTGCCAATACTTCATTATTTGGTAGTTGGATACTGGGACTTTAGATAAAGATGATGCAGCAAATTCAAATACTTGGACATGCTAGATCTGCACCAGAAACTACAGCAGTAGCAACACAAGAGTATCTCCTATTTTATTTTTGCCTTTCTGATATCACACAAATGCATATGAAGAGTTGAATATTATGTGCCTTCTGATCCACTTCTTGATTCCAAAGAAAACTAAAAATAAAGTCTTTTTTTGTCTATTTTTATTGGAAAGTCAGATATGCAGAGAGGAAGGTTTTCTGTCCAATGATTCACTCCACAAGTGCCCACAATGGACAGAGTTGCGCCAATTCGAAGGCAGCTGCCAGGAGCCTCTTCTGGGTCTCCCACGCGTGTGCAGGGACCCAGGACTTTGGGCCATCCTTGACTGCTTTCCCAGACCACAAGCAGGGAGCTGGATAGAATACTGGACCACCAGGATTAGAAACAGTGCCCAGATGGGATCCTGGAACGTGCAAGGGAAGGACTTTAGCCACTAGGCTATCACGCAGGGCTTAGAATATAGTCTTTAGGTTTCTAAGTCTTTATAGTAAATGATACTGGAATGAGATCAGAGTGAATATCAAATATTAAGCCATCATATGAATGATGCTCTCTCTCCCCTAGGCTTGATTCTTGAGCCTCGTAGCTGGCAGATAGAAGGACCAAAGTTGAAGCCAATAGATACCAATTCAATATTTTAAACCTTGGTCATTCAGATCCCTAAGAGATCTGTCCTGTCATTGAAAGCTTCTGCAGCTTTCCCTTGGAGCTCCAGCATGACCTTACATGACTATCCTATCAACTGCAGTTAGCCAAAGTTGAGTTCTGTTATTTCTACACAAACCAACTTGATAGAGACTTTTGTGAGCATTATTTTATAGTGTCAGCATTCTTCCATTCTTGTGGAGTGAATGCATTCACTGTGTGTAGAGCTGGCTGCCACTTACTAGTTGGTTACACTATTGGAATTCCAGTTTCTTGAACTTGACAGCCAAAGAAGACATCGTTGAAATCAGCCTTTCCTTTTCTAAAGATGAACTTGAAGCACATGAAGTAGCAAAGCACTTCTTAGTGGTATAGGAATTTTTCATGAAAAAATCCATGGATATTTCAAGTATAAGTCTTTTGACAGCACATAAATGTCCTTGAAGAATAGAGTCTATAAATAACTTAATTTTTTTTTAAAAGATAGCATGGGTTTTAAGTTGCTCCTGTCATTAGCTAAAAATTTTATTATAGCAATTGTAGCCAGACTTGTGAAAAATTTATAAACACCTTATGGGAATGTCTTTGATAAGGAAAACCATACTCAGAGGAAAGCTTTGTGGACTCTTAAAATCTTCAGTGGAAAGGCTTTTTGGGGTTTTTAATGCAGTAATTGATTTCCCCCTTCTTAAATTTTAAACCTGCAAGGTGCCCATCTGTCAAAGCTTCCTGGAATATGAACTTTGCAAATGGTCCAGCCACAATCTCAGATCCTATGCAGATTTCACAGGGCATGCACATCCTCCTGCAAAAATGCCTTGTGATGAAACATGGTCTGAGTTTTTATAGTAGTGGCCTGAAGTCTTTACAAAACATCCTTAAGAAGCTTCAACAGGAACTTCCAATTTAATGAATTTTAACAGCTGTTCCTGCCACTAGGCCTTAAGTGGAACTTGATTTCCCCAGAGGCACCTCCATTAATTTGTTTTTATTATTTTAGGATAGCTGACATGGTTTGGCTGGCTGGGTTTTGACCCTAGGAATGGTCTGGGTGGCACAGCCATTCTGGTTCTCATCAGTGCTCCTCTAGGGGCTTCCCCGAAAGACCACCCAGGTGGATGGCGGGGCAGGAGTCTGCCTTTGTCTTGCCCCCAGGGCACAGCACTTCTGCCAAGTACTGGGCAGATTTTGCCAGGACATTAGGGCACTCAGTGGTTTCTGGGAGGTGGTAGAGGGGAATGCTATTATTTCCCCTCTGCTTTTAGTGTACACCACATCCTGCAGGTGTTTAAGGCCATACCTGCTGGAGTGCACTTGGGATACGAGGCTGGGAGAACTCTGCTAGAAACACAGCTTGGCTTCCAGAGGACCAAGTTATGGCTGCAAATTCTGTATTAGAGCTTTAAGGATTATCTGCCTGGCTGAATTTGAAATGCTATTATGCATGTACTATGTGGATACACTTTGAAAATAACGACTACAGACTTACCCTGTGTTTTCTTTTAGATGACGAGTCTGCATTAAACTTATCTAAACACATTTTGCCTTATGGATGATACCACATTTAGTGAGGCTAAGATCAAATTTCCCTTTTTTCCTTTGTTGTTTTATTTTTTTTTTTGACAAAGGTGAATTTCAAGTGGAAGAAGCCATGATACTTCTTAAAAAGCCTGAGATTGTTCAGTAAGGTTTCACTAGGCGATTTATTTCAGATTTGATAGCTTTATTCCATTTAAAAAATATTTACATGACAGAACCAATGATAGTTCAGGTCTTTTAGGCAAATTAATTTGTAAATTCTACCATATCAATCTAACAAGGATGCATTTGAATTGCTAACCAAATGTTCTGATGCGTTCAATTAGTCTCTAGGACATAGTCTTTGGGGGAGTATGTAAGGAAAGAATGACATTGTGTAATCAGACTGGCTCCCCGTGCTTTGTGTTTGCTTACATCCTTATCATAACAAGTCATGGGTTTGTTTGACTCTCAAAATTTAGTTTTCAAAAGTTAGTTGCTCAGGAAAAGATTGAATTGTGAATGGTTTTTCAGTGAACAAAATGACTCTTTTATTTTCATTTTTATTCCCCTGTGTGTATATTTGATGCATTATTCTCTGGTTATTGTTTCCCATTTTTGGAGTCAGCAGAGATGGAAAGATATAGGTGTGGTTGGAGACTTTTAAGAGTAATTTTTTCGTTTGGTTTCAAAAATTACATATATCTACTCCATAAAATGTAGAAAATTAAACAAAGCATACAGCTGGAGATAGAAACTGCCCGAAACCTCAACATTCAGAACCAGTCATTTATAACTGGTCGCAATATTTGGAATATTTCTTCCATTTTTTAATTTGCTTTGCAAAACATATTTTATCTTTAAAAATATGTAGTATTCTGCGGTCTCTATTCTTGTCATTAAATATTACTTCTTTGTCCATATGATGAATATTTATTCAGTATCCTGATTGATAAGTTCTTTAAAAAATTTTTTAAAGATTCATTTTTATTGGAAAGGCAGATTTACAGAGAGAAACAGAGACAGAGAGAAAGATCTTCCATCCACTGGTCCACTGCTTAAGTGACTGTAATGACTGGAGCTGAGCTGATCCGAAGCCATGAGCCAGTAGTTTCTTTGGGTCTCCCACATGGGTACAACACTTGCCTTCCTCTTCACCCTCACCCTCCACCTCCATTGACAACCCCTAACCTCTGACTGCTTGGTATGGGGGAGAGCAGTGCAGCTCTCTTCCCTCTGATTCACACAAACTCGGCTGGAACTCAAACCCCAGTGTCCTCTGCAGTGAGACGTCAGTCTCAGCTTTGTGCCATTCTCTATTGCTTCCCCAGGCCAGAAGCAGGAAGCTGGATGGAAGGTGGAGCAACTGGGACATGAACCGGCACACTTATGAGATTCTGGTTCATGCAAGGTGCAAAGCTAACCACTGAATCGTAGTGCCAGGCCCATTAATTTATTAATATCTAGTGGTTAAAGTCCTCGCCTTGCACGCACCGGGATCCCATATGGTCACCGGTTCTAATCCCGGCAGCTCCACTTCCCATCTAGCTCCCTGCTTGTGACCTGGAAAAGCAGTCAAGGACGGCCCAAAGTCCTGGGACCCTGCACCCACGTGTGAGACCCAGAAGAGCTTCTGGCTCCTGGCTTTGGATTGGTTTAGCTCCAGTCGTTGCGCTCACCTGGGGAGTAAATCATGGAATGGAAGATCTTCCTCTCTGTCTCTCCTCCGTTTTGTATATCTGCCTTTCTAATAAAAATAAATAAATCTTTAAAAAATTATTAATACCTAGAAATATATAATGTTTCTATTCCTTGGTAACATGTGACCTGCAAAGTGAAGACATGTGGTTAAGAAGTATATGAGCCATTTTTTGCAATCATCACTTTCTGTAGAACAGACAGTGGTCATCACTGTATCTGGCAATCGTAGACACCTATGATAAAAACTCTTTTTGATGATTTTAATACCTTTAAGTCCCAAAATGCTTTTATTTAACCTGGAGAATATTATTAAGTGTATACACACACTTCTGTCCCTGCTCTCCTATACAGATACTCTAAGCTCTGCCCGGGAGTTAGGAGGACAGCATTGTCCCCTAAAACTCTCAGTTTTGGGACAGTCCTCTGGACAGAGTCAGAGTCCCAGGCTGAAAGTAGTGTGCTCTGAGGGATCAGGGACATTGAAAAGGATCCAAGAGTCTTGCCTATAACGTTGACTGTCCATCCCAGTGTTGAACATCAAACTGAAAAGAATAAAATTGAAAGAGGATTAGAAAGAGCAAAAGGCATTCTAACCCCATGTTGTTCAATCCATTAGTCTACTGCTTCACGTGACTGGGAAACTATGGTGGGCAAGGAAAATGCAGAACATACCGATCTACAGGGAGGAACTCCACCGCACAGTACAGTATCTAACACTGAGGATAGCAAGATCTTAGAAATGTGAAGGGGAAATCATTCAGTAGGGGCCATTCAGTAGGGGCCATTCTCCCACCATTTCTTGTATCACTTTTTCCATTGCCTCCCATATAAATCCACATTTAAGAATTGTTCCATTAAGCAGATTTTAAATTTCCTAAAAATTTAACTTTCTGATTCACTCTTCTTTTTTTCTATTACTACTACTACTACTGTTATTATTTCATGATATAGTTCCAAAGGTCCTTGGATTTCCCTTATCTTCTCCCAACAATACCTCCCCCACCACTAATTTTCCCTATATTATCACAATAGAATAGTTCTTTATAAATAGTCATATGTCCATCATTGCGGGCATGGACAATGGCAGAGTCCAACATCCTATTGTGAAGATACGTTTAACAGTCTCATTGGGAGTCATCTTTTATCTGGAAATAGAGATGCATACTGCATTGTATCCTCACATCTGGATATGACAGTCTCCATTACACAGTTACTATATATCACCTTAAATGAAAAACCACAAAGCAAAATCAACAAAAACAAAACCATGAAGTTAAATAAGATGCTACTGAATGACTAAAATGCCTCTGAAGAAATGAAAAAAAAAATATCAAGAACGTTCTTGGAGAAATGATGCTACTGTATGACCTGCGAGTCAGTGAAGAATTTAATACAAGGAAAAATATCTGTTTTAAAGAAATGAAAATAAAAACAAAAACATCAAAATCTATGAGACACAGCTTTTGCTGATCTTTGTTATTGAGATGTGTCTCCTGTGAACAACAATTAGATGGGTTTTATTTTTTTGATCCTGTCTACTAATTTATGACATTTGATTGAAGAGTTTAAAACATCTACACTTGAGTTAATATGAACAGGCGGTAATTTGGTTCTGTCATTTTAACAATGGATTGTTCATTGTTTGATTTAGGGTTCAGTTATTATTTTACTGGGATGTTCTTCACATTTGCCTTTGTTTTTGGTGGATGCTATCACTTTTCTCTGTTGGGACAACATATTTAAGTATCATTTGTAGAGCAGGTCTGGTATATGTGTATTCTTTGAGCTTTGATTTACTGTGAAATAACTTTATTTCATTTTCAAAGACAAAGGAATGCTTTACTGAGTACAGTAGAAATTCTGGGCTGACCATTTTTCCTTTTAGAACTTGGAATATGTCACTCTATTCTCTTCCGTCCTGTAGAGTTTCTAGTGGGAAGTCAGCTATGAATCTGATTTGCATTCCTCTACAAGTCAATTGATTTTTTTATATGTACATTTAAAGATCTTTTCCTTATGTTCGACTGAACAGAGATTGATTATAATATAGTGAGGACTGACTTTGGTCAATGCTGTTGGGAATTTGTGTCCCTCCTGTATTCTGTTTCCCAGTTCTTTCTCCAGATTAAGGAAGTTTGCATTTATTATCTATTGAATCCAACTTTAAACCCAGCTTCTCTTTCTGTGCCTTCTGGAACTCCCATAACTCTTATATTTGGCCTTTTAATGGTGTCCCTTAATTCTTGAACACTTTTCTTATTTTGACTCGGTTCCTCTTCCAAGTTTTTGATTGTTTTCCCTTGTGACAAGAAATAACTTCAAATTCTGAGATTCTTCTGCCTCATTCTTTTTTTTAAAGATTTATTTATTTTTATTGGAAAGGCAGATATGCAGAGAGGAGGAGAGACAGAGAGGAAGATCTTCTATCTGCTGGTCCACTCCACAAGTGGCCACAAGGGCTGGTGCTGCGCTGATCCAAAGCCAGGAGCCAGGAACTTCCTTCCAGGTCTCCCATGCAGGTGCAGGATCACAGTGCTCTGGGCTCTCCTTGACTGTTTTCCCAGGCCACAAGCAGGGAGCTGGATGGGAAGTGGAGCTGCCGGGATTAGAAGTGACACCCATATGGGATCCTGGCGCATTTGAGGCGATGACCTTAACCACTACACTATCGCACTGCACATTCTTTTATGGAGACGTTCCACTGAATTTTTAACTTGCTGCATTGCATCCTTCATTTCTAATAATTCTGCTTGATTTTGTTTTAGTGTTGCTATTTCTTGTGTGAAATATTCCTTGAACTCCTGTATGTGCTTCTCATTGTTGATAAGAAGCTTTATAACAAGTGTTTGAATTCTTTACCCCCATTTTTCTTGATATATTCCTTAGTCAACTCTAAGGTCGGCAGAGGCTTTTGCTCCTTTGTAGGCGAGTCTTCAGTAATATTCATTGTGCCTCTGTCTCTTCTTTTGCTCTTGGTCATTGTACTTCTGGTTAGCAGATTCTTCTTGGGGCAGGTTTCTAAGTTGTATCACCCACAGGTTTATGGTACGATTTTACTGATTGCATTTGATACCTGGTCCATTGTTTGCAGTCACTTGTGCCACTCCCTCCAGCAAATTTCAGATCTGGGATATTATGTTAGACTTCCACCATGGACTCTGTAACCCTCACTCCTGGCTCACCACTCTGTGATCCGATGCTGAGGCTGCACTGTTGTCTGTACAACTTTTCTCCTACTTCCAGTACAAACAGTTCTCAGGTTAGTGAGACATCAGCTGTCCTAAATAACTAGATTGTTGATAAACCTGCTAGCTTTATGTCTGAGGGTCAACTGGACCTATTTTGACCCATAGGATGCCAAGGTTGATATTATTTTCTTTGTGGGACCAGTGCAATGCAATGTTTTGGAAGTGAGTTTGCTCCTATCTCAGCACAAGCACAGCTCACTGTTGTCCCTACAGTCCAACAGACTTTGCCACAGTGTATGAAATGGCACCTGATATGCCACTGATGGAGCTCTGGATCTCTTTGCCCTTATGTCTGGGGATACCTAGACCTAGTTTGGGTGTAACTTGAAGGATGCCATGTTGGTGCAATGCACTAAGCCAGAAATGAGTTGTCTCCCAGCTTACAGCATGTTTAGTCCCATTCTATAGCCTTTGCCTCTATACACAATGGCACCCAATGTAACTCTGGTGGGTGTCTGGGCTGTGAAATCCACCCTGTTCCAGCACTGCTGTTTGGGATCTGCTGCTCTAGCTCTGCTCCTGGTTGAATAAAATACAACAGCAGGATGGGTAATTCTTTGCCTGGGTTCACCTCCTGAGCTCCTGGTGAACTCCCCTTCCCACCCTGCTGCCTATGAAGCTTTGGCCACCAGTGGAGCTCAGATTCCTGCTTGCTGACTGCCATTGGAGTATCTGCAATATCACACCATTGTCTCTGCTGCTTTCCTATGTCCATCAGTCTGCAGGTGCCCCTCTGCTGTTGGTCTGGTCTCTCCTATTTCCTAGAATGTGCCCTCTCTGCTTCACCCTCGCTAATAATTCTCTGTTTAAATGTGTCCTTACCCTATTCTGCTATCTTGGTTGCACTTTTTTTTTAATTTACTTGTTTTTATTGGAAGGATTTCAAAGAGGAGAGACAGACAGATCTTCAGCCTACTGGTTCACTCCCTAAATGGCTGCAACAGTCAGAGCTCAGTTGATTAAAAGCCTCTTTAGAAGCTTCTTCTGGGTCTTTCATGTGGGTGCAAAGTCCCAAAGCTTTGGCCCATCATCCTCTGCTTTCCCAGGCTACAAGCAGGGAGCTGGATGGGAAGTAGAGCAGCCAGAACATGAATCGGCATCCATATAAGATCCTAGCACTTACAAGGGGAGGATTAGTTAGTTAAGCCATCATGCTGCACTCCTCTTCCCCTGCCCGCTCTTAAAAGAAACTCCTCCCAATCAGTCCTCCAGTGTGTATAAAGTCTCAATTGTATATGAAAAGCATTAGGAAAACACAGGAGGTAGACTGAAATAAATAAATAAATCCCAGTCCTGGGATTTTGGAAGTTCTGAGCATATTGAGCCGATTCTGGACAAAAATCGTTGGAAAGGGAATAATACAAGAAATAAGACAGACAGGGAGATAATGAGTAAAACAAGAGTATTCAGGGCACCACCTTTGTACACTGCTTAAAATTTATCCCTGTCTTCTCAAAGCAAACAAAGGTATTCTTCACCAATACCATCTGCAGTAAAAGGGAAACCAAAGCTACCATATCATTAAGTGCTTATTCTTCAAGCTTCTGGTGAGGGAAATCTTGATGACTCTTCCTCCCTCAATCTACATTGTTTTTTTAACTTACATTTTTTTCTCTATATTTGAATGAGAAAAGAGAACTGTAGAAATACAGATTTGCATCATGTTTGCTTTTTAAAATTGTTTTTGAACTAATTAGAGTGAGGGATGGAGGGAAACAGGCCAACAGATGGGGCTCCCATCCACTGGTTCAATTTCTGGATGCATGAATTAGCCAAGACTTAGCCTAATCTAGAGTTAGAGATAAGGAATTCACCTCCCATCTTGATGGCAACGGATCAACTCTTTAAACATCACTTGCTGTCTCCGAGGGACTTCACTGGTAAGAAGTTAGAGCCAGGAATAAGAGTCAAGAATTCAACCTAGGCACTTGAATATGCTATGTAGATATCTTAATTGGCATAATACTCCATTTAAAAATTTTTTGAGAAAAATGTATTAAATTGCATATGACATCAAAGTTAAACATTTTGGCTATTTTAAGTATGCATAAAATTTAGTATTGTTCAGTAGTTTTTTCTTACTGCATAATCAGTCTTCACAATGCTTTCAACTTGGCAAAATACGAGACTCTATTCCTAGTCTGCAATTCCCCATGCTCCTCAATCTTTGACAGCCACTGTTCTACTTTCTCTCGTCATTTCTTTTTGTTTGGCTTTGACTACTTCAGGTATGTAGTAGTGAAACCATACAGTACTTGTCTTTGTTTTTCTCCGTAGCTGATTTCCCTATTTAGCATAATATCAGCATGGTTCATCCAAAGTTGTAGCATGTGTCAATTTTGGGGGATTGAGTGAGAGTCTGTCATATGAAAATACATATCTAAAGTGTCCTTCATGCATTTATGAACTAATGGATTGCATCTATCTCTGATGCATTGTGAATAATGCTGCCATTAGTCGTGTAATTTTTACAAATAGACCCTTTAGACATATCATTAGTTGCTACAAATCATTTTCAGTATCACATAAGAAATGTTTTTGATATTCAGAATGACAATCTGAAAGCTTATCAAGATATTTAAAACCATCAGGAGCAACTATTAGGAGGCAGTATTTCTTTTTCAGACATTTTATTGTTTAAATTTCTGTATCTTGAGACCTGGAGTTATTGTGATCACAATGAGAAAAATGTTTTTAAAATATGTAATATTTTCTGCTTTCAGGTCAGCACCATTAAAGATGTAATTGAACATTTAGTATACTATGATTCCAAGGCAGGATTGTAATCTAGCACATATTTGCAAGGTTCATGAAAAGTGAACATTGATATACAAAACAATTATGGGCAACATTTTCTCTAACTAGAAAATGTACTTAATCAGAACATAAGCATTCCGATGTTTATCGAGTGTATTGCAACCATGAAGAATACTGCTGCAAAAGACCTGAACCACTGAGTTAAATATTGAGGACTGAAAATGGCATTTGTGTGTGGTTAATTTGGGGTGGTATGTCCTCAGCCAGTTGCAAGCACAACATAGTTTCAAATAGGTTCTTTCAGAACTGAATTGAACCCTAACATTCAAGGCAAATCTTTTTAGAAAGATGAATTCTTCAACCAATTCAGCCAAGTTTCACCAACCATAATTTTTGCTGTCATGAATGCCTTCTCTTAGGATTTTTGTTCCTTTTTTTGGGACTCTGTGAAATTGCATGGTGAGGTCATTTTGCACCACACACTCACTTGTGGTCCCAAGTACAAGAAAGGCCTTGCTACTTGTCTGTTCAACTGATCAACAAGTTCATAAAGCAGTTGTCGTGAGAAACAGACACATTCATTCTCCCAGGTGTAGTGATAACTTCATGTGGGAGAAGGAATGCATGATATTGGATAGAATAGCAAACATTCAAGTACTTGAATATATTTGAATTGGTTGGTGGGGCTGTGGTCAGGGGAACAATCAATCTTATTAGTTTAATTAACCCAAA
The DNA here is from genome assembly GCF_017591425.1 of Ochotona curzoniae. Taxonomy (NCBI): domain Eukaryota; kingdom Metazoa; phylum Chordata; class Mammalia; order Lagomorpha; family Ochotonidae; genus Ochotona; species Ochotona curzoniae. The sequence goes on along the minus strand of NW_024467119.1, from coordinate 24,273,627 downwards.
GCAAATCTCAATATGCTTAATTTACAATTTTATATCTTCACTCCTTTGAAGAGCATCAACGTGATTTTATTCAACCTGTAACTCAGCCTCCTCCCCCAACCTTAGCCTTGCCTGTAAGGAATAAGTGGTTATGATGATAAGGTCCTGATCTTACACTTCTGTTTTTAAACTCCTGATGTTAGAACAGCAGGGCTGCATTTCTGGATGAAAGGACTGGGCTGTGTCTTTTCAGCAGCTCAGCATTTTTTAAAAAGAATCATGGCAGACACTGAAGAGCAAAACTCAGAAGTCAGAGCCTGCTGGCAAAGCTTGTGCTCGAGGCCAGCTATCCGGCTTCCATGCTTCCTGCATCACATGCCATCCATGAGTGGTAATATCTGTTCTCTCTCATGCCAGTTCCTTTCAGAAGGATATAATTTTTGTCACATGGGCACTGTCCACCAAACCAGTCCGAACAGACAGGGAGTTGTCTGATTGTGTACATGGGCAAGGGACGAGGGAGGAATCTGAGGCTGTGGTACACAGTGACCCCAAATGGGGAGAGACTTCCTGGAAACAGCTTTTGCTGAAACCCAGGAGTTTAAAAAGGGTAAGAAAGTAAATGTCAGTTTACACCACTGGAAGAAGTTATTGACAGTGGATTAGAGCAGAAAAAAAAAACATAGTAATTACCTACAGATTCCTATCAACTATGTTATTTCATAATTTAATAACATTTCTATTAAGTTTTAAAATGGTTTCTCCCTGTTCATATTTGAAAATAGTATTTTACAAAAACAAAAACAGAAAATATAAAAAGTGTGATTATCTGGTTAGCTTATTTTCCTGCTTACCTTTCCTGGGTTCACAGACCTCAATGGGAACTTTATAAACTTACTTGTCACATGATTCTTACTGAGTGGAGAAGTACAAGTGAAAGGCATGAGTAAAACACCAGGCAGATCATACCAGGGGTATCTTTCTCTGATCTCAGGAATAATACATTTGCTTTTAGGAAAGGCTTTTGGTTGTTAGCTTTGTTTTTGTTTTACATTGCTTAATATAACACAGGATGGTAATTTTAAATGTTCATGAGCAATGAATTATAAGACAAGCTTAATGTGGTGCAATAAACATTTTGCAATCTATCTGGCTATAAAAGTATATGTATTGATTAGATGAATAATTTATTGAGAACCACTCAATACCTGCATTCTTTTACCCAAATGTCAAGCTTAATATTACCCTGTGAACTAATCACTATTCTCCTATTTTACAGGAGCATGCTCAGTTGGGTGACCATGGTTAAATTATTGGGACATGATGGAATTGGGATTTATACACTGATCTGTAGGAACAAATAGCTTGTAGTCTTAGCCAATTTTTGCAAAACTATCTATTAGCTATTGATGATATGGACAGTCTGTGAAGGACTCCGATGTATGAGCTATATTAAGAACACATGGGTGATAACATCATTGGCCCTGGATGGCTGTTGCTTGCGTTGGACTTTTACAGAAGTCAGGGGATTCAGAGTATAAGATTAATAAGAGAAAGTTTGCTTTAAGTGATTGCTGTTTATAAACCCATGGTCTTGATAATGCTGATGTGTTACTCCTTTAATCGTTTTCAATCAACAACACAAGGTGTTCTTTAAAATGGCCCTCAGTTTGCAGATTAGGATACTAACAGAGGGAAGCTAGGTTGTTTGCTCAGAGTTATATAACTGGTAAGCAGAAATACAGGGACAGGACAGTCCCAGAGGGCCATGTTCTTATCCACTAACCTTCATCCCTGTGATCTGTATGGAAGCACATCCACAGAGTACTGTTCATATAACTTGGTTATAACACTTCAGTGTTGATGTCATTCTTTGACATGATCAGTTACATGTGCAGAAAATAAGCACACCAGTGTCCGCATCTCCTCAAGATGGTATTTCACTTGGCATATGCTCAAACATCACGTTCCTTGGCCCTTCGTGCTTGCAGAAAATAAATCATGTAGGATGTCTGCGATGACTCCACATTTCTTTAATCCCACTTCCTAGGGAGCTGAGGGAGTAGAGGGGAATAAGCGTGGCCTTTGGAGGGAGACCTGGCTACAATCTTGGCCCCGGCACACTGGCAAGAGAACAAGTCTCTGAGTGTTAGTTTTCTTATTTATAAAATAAAGACATACTACCTAAAGGGTTGTGGTAAGGCATGAAGAGTCCATTATGGAGTGTGTTTCCCAAAGCATGGTGACCTAGTCCATCCCCTGCTATGCTTCCGGTGGAGTGCATTCCAGGCATCTCAGCTCTGCAGCATACTGCTTGGAAAATCTCTCCAATGACCATTTCAGCTGAATCCCTTGGATTATCTAATACCGAAGAGGAATTTTAGGATTCCAAATACTAGGTGATCTTCACAAATGTAGCTTCCCGAGCCATCGCAGGTGGCATCTGATGAACCAAGGGATGACCCTGTTACAAAACTTACTTAAAGAGCCAGTGAGGTGGTACAGTGGGCTAATATTCCAGCTGTGGGTACTGGCATCCTATGGGGGCACTGGTTTCTGTCCTGTCTGCCCCACTTTCAATTCAGCTCTCTGCTTGTGGTCTGGGAAAGCAACAGGGTATGACTGAAATTGCTGGGTCTCCACATCCAGCTGGGAAACCAGCAAAAAGCTCCTGACTCCCAACTTAGAATTGGCCAGCGGATGGAAGATCTCTCATTCTCTTTATCCTTCACCCTTTGTAAAATCTGCCTTCAAATAAAAATAAATAAACCTTGAAAAAAATCTTATCTTAAATTTATTTTGACTTGAATCAGTGCTGTGGCACTGTAGGTTAAGCCATTGCCTACAGTGCTGGAATCCCATATAGGCATTAGTTCCAGTCCTGGCTGCTTCACTGCTGATCCACTGCTTGCTAATGCACCTGGGAAAGGAGCAGAACATGGTCAAAATACTGGGATCCCTGCACCCAGGTGAGAGGCATGAATGAAGCTCTTGGCTCCTGGCTTTAATCTGGCCAACCCTGGCCTTTACAGGCATTTGCTGGAGTTCTAGGAGCCTGGGGGAGGAGACCCAGTGAATGGAACATTGTTCTTTCTCTTTTTCCCTCTAATCTTTCTCTCGTTATTGCTCTGCCTCTGCTTCCACTTCTCTGTACCTTTGCCTTTCAAACAAAGAAATAAATCCTCTTAAAAGAAGGATTAGGCTGTCTGACTAGCATAGCCATAGTGAGTTACATTTAGCATGACAACCATGAAAGCTCCTTGTTTTGGCCTCTGGAGGCCATTTTGAAATAGGGAGGCATGGGAAGCAGAAAGATATCCTGGCTACTGTTGTTAAATACACCTTTTATCCTGTATTTAAAAAATTTTTTCTCTTTTTATTTTTAAAAGTATTTTATTTCTTTGAAAAGCAGAGTTATGGAGAGATTGAAGGAGAAACCAGGGGAAAAAAGAGAGAGAAAGCAAAAAAGAGAGACAGAGAGATGAGAGAGTGGGGGTTGAGAGAAGACAGAGAAAGAAAGTCTTCATCCATTGGTTTAATGTCCAAATGCCTGCAATCATGAGGACTAGGCCAGGCCAAAGCCAAGAGCCTGGAACTCCATCCCGGTCTTCCACAGGGCTGGAGGCCTCAATTCTGCCGCCTTCCCAGGCACATCAGCCAAGAGCTGGATCAGAAGCAGAGCAGCGGTACTTAAGCTGACACCAGTCGGGGAGGTCCTTGTTGCAAGTAGCAGCTTGCCCTGCCTTGAGAAGGGGGCTTCCATGGGAAACTTTAACAAAAATAGGGAATTTGGGGGGGGGGAGAAAATGATATAATATGGTCTGACACACAACCTTTTTGCTCTGGAAGGACTATGCCAAAAAATGCATCCTTGTTGATTCTGGCAAAATCAAAGAGAGGAATGGATGAAAGAGACCTTCAAGGAGCTAGAGATAGCCTAATTGAGGAGAGAAGCTGAGTAAAATTGAAGAGTTCATTTGCTCTGCAACATCTGAGCATAAAAAGTGGGTAACCAGAAAGAAGAAAAAAGTAGAGAGGCTGTCCTACTACCGGAGATGAAAGGAAGGAAGAAGGGCCCAGCTGAAGAAGTGATAAGTTCCTGCCAAACTGAAATTTGCAAGCTACAGACTATGGCAGTATGCTGTCAGGCCAGAAAAGCTCTCTGGACAGCTTGACCATGAGGCTGAGCCTCTGATCTGGTATGGGCAATTTGCGAAGATAAGATTAAATTTTCTAGGACTTAATCTCTATGCGCAAGCCAGATAAACCTTACGTATTAATGAACTGAATTAGAGTCAAGTAAAAGCAGCAGGCTTCCTGGAACATAGGAAATGGCAGGAACTCAGGGAAAGCCAAGGCGGAAAGTACAGCTGTGTGGAGATCAAATAACAGCGGATCCTGTCCATCTTCCCAGACAACGACAAAGGGAAAATGTTGACACTTGGAAATAAAACAGCAACAGTCCCTTAACACAGTAAGGAATCATGGTGGGGGTGGTTGGTGGCACTAGGGTGGCCATAGCACAGCAGTGAGAGAATTGGCATCATTTTGAATGGAGCAGCCCAGAGAAACTGCATTTTTGCAAAAAACAAGCAAACAAACAAAAAGCAGAAACTGCCCATAACATTGACCTAGGTAAAAATTTTTCTTTAGGTTATAAATACTGTTCATTTAAAATAAGGAAGCTGGAGCTGCGGCATAGTGGATAAGCTGCTGCTTGTAGCACAGCATCCAATATGGGTACTGAGTTGAATTCCACACACTCTACTTCCCATCCAGCACCCCTACTAATGTGCCTGGGAAAGCAGCAGAACATGGCCCAAGTGCTTATGCCCCAACCACCCATATGGGAGACCTTAAAAACTGGACTCCTGGCTTTGTCCTTGCTCAGACCGAGCCATTGTGGTTATTTGGGGAGTGAACCAAAAATGGAAGATTTCTCTCTCTCTCTCTCTCAGTCTTACTCTGCTTTTCAAATACATTTTTAAAAAAACAAATAACGTGAAAAAACCCAAGTGGGTATTGTGGCGCAATAGGTAAGGCTGCCACCTGGGACATCCACATTCCATTTCAGAGCAGGTGGGGGTCAAGTCCTACTTCAGGTTATAATCCAGCTTCCTGTCAATGTATTTGAAAGAAAGTAATGACACAAGGTTAATCAGGTTCCTGTCACCTACTTGGTTCCTGCTTTGGCCTCCCTGGCTGCTAAGAGAGCTTCCTAACCCCTTTATTGCTACCTTTCAAATCAATACATCTTGTTGTTGCTGTTATTGTCATTGTTGAGTAAAGAAACATTAATTCTTAACATTTTCAAAGATAGTTGCTAGATTCTTCATGATTAGTCAATACAGAGCACAATGTGCATAGCCAGCTTTTGCATAAGATAAAGCCAATTAAATTCAGAATCATGCCTTGTCAGGTTCTTCGATTCAGAGTCATGAATTGCCAGTTTCCCAATCTGACAGCCACACAGCTGCCTATTCAAGTAGGACTTTGTGAAGCATTTCCTGGTTACGAATCTCTCCAGGATGAAATGCAGAGGTAACTTTGAAAGAAGAGAATACGGAACTCAAAGAAAAGGTGAATTAACTAGAAAAACTTCCTTCCAGGTGAAAATCTTGCTCATCACAGTGATTCATAGGCGCTTTGAGATCTGGCCAAAACTATCTGTGCACCCTTTGGAACACCAAGTCAAATCTGATTACTAAACACAATTCACACTTTCCGCCAAAAAGCAAGAATTTCTCCTCTCCATATTTACTCAGTTGGGGAAACACAACATGCATGAAATGTAAGTTCACAGGTCAAAGTTGACTGTGGTGAAAATGTTGGTATTTGGAGATATAATGTTACATGAAAATAAATAAGCAATGAGTGCTATCTACATGAGGGTGCTACGAAGTGTGTGATCTGCTTGCTTTTTAGAAAAATCAGTCACGTTAAGCTTGGACAAAAATTTCTCTAAAGGGTATACGGGTTGTTTTGGCAGAGATACTGACTGAAAAGCATTACCTCTAAATTTGGGGTGATGGTAGGGTCAGTGCTATTGGATTTCTCACAGGACGACTCGAAACAAACAAATAAAAAAATGATAGCTGTGGTATATGAAATCTAGCACATCCATGGAGTGTTGGAGAGAGTGTTTCGAGAATATGTGGATCTCGGCAAGTTTTCCACATACCCAGCACAGCACTTATAACCCAGTAATATCTGCAAGGTGTGGTCATAAAACCAAGTGGTGAGCATCCTGAGATTCAATTAAATGGCCATATTGGCTATCTTCTGTTGTGTAACAAACTACTATACAGCACAATAGTTTAAAACCACAGCTGTTTATTTGACTCCAAGTTTCACAGGTCACTAATTTGGATCAGGGTTCTCTCCATTTTGGGAATCGTGGCTTGTATAATAAATGGGCCTTTTCTCCCTACCTCCCTAATCATGTGCCAAAAATCTAACCCTACTGCCTGACATTGTTATGATATTTGGAGATAGACTCTTTACGAAATTAATTATTAAAATCATAAGGGTGGACCCTGATCCATTATATCTAATATCCTTATAAAAGGAGATTTGGACAACGATGTGGAGATGGAAAGCTAATCTGAAGATGCAGGTTAGAGACCATGTGACCTGAAACCAGTTATCTAAGGAAAGAGGCCTGAAGTGGATCCTTCTCTCATAGTGTTCAGAAGGAACCAGGGCTGTTGTATCTTGAGTACAGACTTTCATCTTCCAGAGCCTAGATATTATGACTTATGCAGCTGAACTATCTAAAGATCAAGTGGTTTCTCCCTGTGACCTCACTCTCCAGCAGGCTAGCTACATTTATGCACATGCCCACAACGCCTCTGCAGATTTTTATTGAAGTCAAAGCAGAAACTTGAAGACCTCTTGGGCCTTAGCATGGGCATGGTATCATGTTTTCCATATCCTGTTGATCACACACAAGTTCCAGGACTACCGGATTCAATAGGAGGGATAAAGGACTCTGCTGGTAGAGGAAGGAGATACAGCTTATCATGGCCGTCATCATCTCCCCTGCGGTCACTGAAATGACAACACTTCAGATTACGAGCATAGTACTAGGTTATGCTCTGGAGACACCTCAAAGTTTTGACGTTTTGTCAGAATTAGTCTAAGTCCAATTTCTACGTAAAAGGACTAGGATGTTAAATAGCACATGCTATTCAGGGCTGCCTATTCCCATCCCCAAATGGCATGTTTCATGTAGCAGTTAACATTAATGGTGCCATGTAGCAGCTACCAAGACTGGATCAATGATTAAATAAAGAGAAGGCAAAAGTTTCTAGTTGACACTGTTGCTGCCAGATACCAGTATTTATGACTAGAATCAACAATTAAAGGTGTCCCAGTAAATCATTCCTGTTGAAACTGCTTTTCTTAAATTCAGATAATTGAAAGCACAGTTCACTTGCTTAATTGTATCACAGTAGACTGGTCAGGAACTTTCAGTATCACCCTTTAAGTTGCCCCCCATCAATTGATAGTTATTTTGTTAATTCATTTACTTAATACATATATGTTAAAGGTCTTATTGTTTACAAGTCTAGTAATACAGCAACAAATAAAAGGAACCTGACCATGTTCTCATAGAACCTCAAAAGAAACTGTTAAAGAACAACACACAAAATTCTTAAAATTGCTAACATTTCTACAAATACAAAGTGTGCAATGAAAGATCACTCACTCAGTAAGCATGGCCCGGGGTGGGGTATGATGAGCCGGCTAATGAGTTTGACATCAGCAATGCCCTGTTGAATGAGTCAAAGCGTCTCTTTCTAGTACAAAGAGAAAGGCCAAATGACTGATTAGATAATTAATTAAAATCAACAGAATGTTACAATTGTGGGAACTTATGATAAGTGCTAAGGAAAACCACATGAATAAAGACTATGGTCTGATAAGGACTTGTTTTGAAGGAGCTATTAAGGATGAGATTGTAAGGTGAAAGAAGCTATCATATTGAGAAGAAGTAGACAGGGCTGGCATTGCGCCTATCAGGTTAAGCTGCTTTCTTCTACATCAGTGTCTCAAATGAGTGCCAGTTTGTGTCCCAACTACCCCATCTCTGATCCAGATCCTGGCTAATCCACCTGGCAAAGCAACACTATCCTGGTTTTGGCCTGGGTTAGCCCTGGCCATTCTAGCTATTTGGAGAGTGAATAAGTAAATGAAAGGTCTCTCTCTCTCTCTTTCTCTCTCTCTCTCTCTCTCATATCTGACTTTCAAATATATAAATAAACCTAGAAACAAAAGAAATGGAAGAAGAAGGAGGAGTTGGACAATCTCCAGGCAAAGGAACAAGAAACACAAAACCCTGTGTGGTGCCTGATCTTGACATGCTGGGGAAGAAATCTTCGCTAAAGACCAGTGGCTCAGGAGGTGGGAGGATTGGAAGCCAGTTGTACAAAGAACTAGATCATACATATCCTTATGCGGCAGGCAGAGAGTTTAGGATTTAACTCTAATGAGGTGAAAAGCCACTGGAAAATTACGCAGAAAGTGGTATGGCCTATTACAGGCATAGTCTGCTGAGTGCGGGGAATGGCTGGAGAAGCTGAAAAATAAATCTAATGAGACCAATTGTGAAGTTGCTGCAGTAGTCAGTGATAATGTGATAGAGTGCTAGTGTGGTAGAGTGATAGTGACCCAGATTGGAAACCAAAACAGGGGCGGGCAGGGTATTCTACTTGGAAGGCAAGGGGTAGAATCAAGAAATAGGGAAGACTTTTTAAAGTTTTATTTAAGGGGAGAGAGGTGACATAGGGTTGTGAGAGAAGCCTTCATGTATCAATTCATGTTGTGAAAGCAGGACTAAATTGAGATTTAGAGAATCTTGAGATTCTCAACCACGTATTGTCCCCCCACCCTTTTCCCTAGCAATGTATGTGCCCCTTAGCAGTTGAAAATAAAACATTAGATCTCCAAATGGGTACATGGGAGTTCCAGAAAATTCATTCTTGCATCATGACTGTGCTAGTGGTTTTACACAGGATCTTCGCAAAGTTCATAGAAAAAAATACTATGACAAAACTATGCACAGATTTCAAAAATATTTTGCACCCGAACTTATCTTTCAATTGAATTTCCAGAAAATCTTTGAAGTATCCTTTTAATTTTTAGAAACTTCAAATATTAAATTGTTTTGATGATTTTGATGAGAAGTTTTGAGCATGTGATAACACATTTGTTTAAATGTATCTTTTAACAAAGCCACAGAAAATGAAAGGATTTGGAGTGTTTTAACCTTTTTTTTTTTAAATGACTTCCTTTTTGAAAACAAACAAAAATGTTTATTTGAAAGATAGAGAAATAGAGAGAGGGAAAGTAAGAGAGAGACAGAATCATCTCTTTATGGGTTCAGGACCAAATATTAGCTTAGGTTGGGCCAAGTTGAAGGCAGAAGCTTGGATCTCAACTCACCCCAGGTCTTCCACATGGTTGGCAGGGACCAAAACACTTGAGCTGCCACACTGCATCTGAAATCATGTGATTGTATTCATTAGCAGGAAGCTGGAAGCAGGAGCTGAACCCACTTTAGGCACTCCACCATGAGGTGTTGCTGTTCCAAGCCTCCCTAAATGCATGTGTGAGCTACAGAAGGATCCTGGAGTTTGTGGTGTTAGTCTGGGATCAGTCATGGAATTATTAGCAAGCTAGATGGGTCAGGGGTTTCAGAACAGAAAAGGAGATAGAATAGAAAGCTAGATTGCAAGAGAAGAGTAGGGAAGTTCAGTTACGATTTGAGTGCAGGGACCCAGGTGGAAATGAGTGTGTTTTTGGTGACCGATGTTGGTGGCCATGGTGGACAGCTTTTCATCAGTTAGAAGCCAGGGCAGATGTTTCTGGAGGTCATTTTGTGCAGACAATGAATGCTTACCTACTCTAGCACTCTGAAAGTACATTATTTTTATCCCATATAACTATTGTGACTGGAGAAAAGCAGAGTGAAGAGTTTGCTTGGTGCAAATAAAATGTCAAAAGCAATGTATCGGTCTACTGACTTCTCCTCTGAAAGGACTAAAACATGTCACAGTTTTTATATTTGGAAATTCACTCTCACTTTGTTCTCTTTTGATCTATATGGTTTGCTTTAAAGATAATACTGTAGCTACTCTAGTCTGTATGTCATGCAGTGACTTTTCACCAAATGCATTAAAATTCTGACCTTACCTCAGTTCTGACAGCATCTGTTTAATTTAATCTTTTTATGTTTTCATTTTTCTTGACTCCTTTGTTAGGCTATAAGCTCCCTGTCAATATTAAATTATTCAATTCTTTTGTTCAAAGGTTTCATAAACATGAAGCATCTTTATACCAGGAAAACATGCAAAAACAAATTTCACAAAAGCAAACAGTCTGTCAATCTGCTGCTGAAATGGAATTTGGATAATGCTGCCCTTTGGGAGCTTACTGGACCCTTGGGGTGTCAGCTGTATAAGCAATAACACACAAGGCCAGTGTCATGACAGCACATACTAAGCCTCCACCTGCAACATGGCAACCCCACATGGGTGCCAATTTGTGTCACAGTTGCTCCGCTTCCTATCCAGCTTGCTGCTAATAGCCTGGGAAAGCAGCAGAGGATGGACCAAGTAGTTAGTTGGCCCCTGAACCCATGTGGGAAGCCCCTAGCTCCTAACATCAGAACAGTCCAGTTCTGGCCATGGTATCCATTTGTGGATGGAACCAGCAGATTAAAGATCTCTGTCTCTCCTTCTCTCTGTGTAACTCTGGGATTCAAACTCAAGAAGCACTGTGATATATGCCATATGGGCAACTCAACCAGTTTCTTAACCACCAGATCAGTCATTCAAAATTTAGCTTTGAATTTCATTTCCCAGTGATTTTTTAAAAAAAACCTTCTTATTTATTTGATGGTAATTACAGAGTTGACCAGGGTGGGAAGGATCAAGGATCAGTGAAAAGTGCGTGAAATCATTGCCTCCTAAATCTCCATTTCTTCTTGTCTCTGAGGGAAGGGGGGAGACAAAGGGGGAAGCAACACCCAGTCTCCTAAATGTCCCAGCACCCAAGGATGGGGAACCACCACTGAATATCAACCCAGGGTCCTGCTGTAGTGCATGCTTTGAGGATTCTGATAAGTGGTTTGGATAATTCTGAAATACTGTCAGTTTCACCAATCCAAAAGTGATGCAGACCTCCCACTAACTGGCTGATGTAGTTGACCTCAAGTCTCCATTCACCTAGATTTTTGCTGTCATCATCTGCAGGAGCAGTTGTCCAATTTGCTCAGCTCTCCTTCCCCTGTGACGGTACCAAATGGGCTGTCATATTCTCCATCTTCATAGAGTCTGCATCCACAGCTATGCCTTTTTAAATCATGGGTAGGACCAAGCTCCAGGGCCAGATGACATGAGCTTCATCGGGTCCCCCACTCCCAGGGCTCACACACTTGGCACCCACCTCATAATTTTTATTAGCATCCTAGTATAATGTTATTCTCTCCCATTTTGATAAGTTTGCATCTTCACCTGTGTTTTTTTTTTTCCAAGCTAATCATGCTGTGTTGCAACCACTTAGCCAAGCTCCTCATCTCAGTCAATACCAACTCCTTCACCTTTCACGGTCACATTCAGTAGGTCACTAGAGTGCTCTCTAATCATCCCCTCTACCTTGTGGTCACTATTCCACTCAGAATTCTTGTTCACTCTCATGTACACATGAATGCTCAAGACTCAGCCCATAACTGGATGCGGGTGGTGGTTTCCTAATAACTATTTGAGCTTCTCATCTTTTCTCTAGACCTTTGCTCTTCACATGATCGATACAGCTACCTTTCCATTACACAGTTCTGATCATATCCTTTTGTAACTTGGAAGCACCCAAGGCTCCTTGATGGTATGTACAAATATCTTCAGTTTTTGTAATGTGTTCAAGTCCTATTTTCTGGAAAAAATTTACTTATTTTACTCAAATGATACTTCAATTGGATTCAAGTATCTAGATTAAAAAATATCTTGATATGTTGGTTTTATGACTGCACTGTTTCAGGCAGGTTTCAGATAAGTGGAAAGATGCCCTCTGACCCACTCCCACAACCAGACTCATTGTTGGATTCAGTTCCAAATTTAATCAACCAAGGGCCTTGTTCTGGATTGTCCCACGTTCTCCCAAAAGATATGCTGAACCCTTATTCCCAGCGCTTGTGCATGTCACCTTATTTGAAAATGGCTCTTTACAGATATAATTAAGTTATCCTGAGATCATGATAGTGGGTACTAATTCAGTATGGCTACTATGCTTAATAAGGAAGGAAAATTTGGACTTGGCTACATCATAAGAAAAATGATATGTGATATGTGATGATCAAGACAGAGGTTGAAGCACGACAACTGCAAGCTAAGGAATAGGGCATGAGTAGACAACTGCCCCTGGAATCCAGAAAGAGGCAGGAAGGATGCTACCCTACATATTTTCCAAGATTCATGGAATGGACTACATGTAATAGAGTTCACAATTGTAGCTTCTGGAACTGGAGATCAAGTGTTAACGCTGTTTTAAACAATCAGTAACTTTGTTGCAGCAGCTCTGAGAAACTAACATACATGGAACTTCTTGTAGATGCAAAGGAGCGGGTATCTAATCTCAGCCTCCAGCCCACGCTCTGAGAACGCAGCTCATGCATGGCAGGAGTGCCTCAGCATTACCTCTGAAGACTTGATGATCTGTGGCATCCTGTCTGGTTCTTGATCCAAACACAACATTGAAAAGCCACAATTTCACCAAAGAGGAGAAGCCACAATGAACACCAATCCATCTGATTCTGATCTGTGCTTTCAGCTCAGTGAGAAGTTCATTTCCAGGCAGATTTACTTGTTGATAACAGCTATCAGATGTGACCGAGTATTTTTATCAGAATTTTACTCTTCTTTTTTCTCTCATGTCATGATCTCACCCTAGCTGACTTTGTATTTTTTTTCTCTATATGTCTTGCATGGAGTAATATTTGGATTAAACCTGTGACCTTATTTCCTTTAACTTAAGTAAGTACACCCTGTATATTTTTCACTTTATTCAGTAAAATTTATTCGCTTCCTAGGTGTTCAATGCTCTTTCATGTCTCTTTGCTTTTTCATCTGTGTTTTTTCTTACTTAGAACCTGTGTGCTCTTCATTCATACAAAAATAATACATTGCCTTTCTAATTATGATGGATAATACTAGATATGAGGCACAGGCAAATGTGATTGGAACTTGAAGAAGTTATAAAGAGTTTGGGAATGAAGTTGGAGCCTTGATCTTCTGACCAAAGAATTAATACTGCTGTTTCATGATTACCTTGTCATGCCAGAAATCTTTCTTAACCTCTTTCCACTCCACCTACACCCAGAAAACCAAATACTTGTTTTCTCTTCCTATACAGCTAGGTCTACTCCTTCCTTCCTTCCTTCCTTCCTTTCTTCCTTCCTTCCTTCCTTCCTTCCTTCCTTCCTTCCTTCCTTCCTTCCTTCCTTCCTTGTTCCCCCCTCCCTCCCTCCCTTCCTGTCTTCCTTCTTTCCTTCCTTCCCTTCTTCCTTCCTTCCTTCTCTCCTTCCTTCCTTCCTTCCTTCTTTCCCCCCTCTCTCTGTTTTCCTTCCTTTCTTCCTTCTTCCTTTTTCCCCTCCCCCATTTTTTCCTTAAACATTTATTTACTTTTATTGGAAAGGCAGATCTGCAGGGAGAAGGAGATACAGAGAGAAAGATCTTCCATCTGCTCGTTCATTCCCCAAGTGGTGTCAATGGCCAGAACTGAGCCAATCCAAAATCAGGAGCCAGAAGCTTATTCCAGGTCTCCCATGCAGGTGCAGGTTCCCAAGGCTTTGGGCCATCCTCCTCTACTTTCTCAGGCCACAAGCAGGGAGCTGGCTGGGAAGTGGAGCAACCAGGGTACAAACCAGTGCCCATATGGGATCCTGGTACATGCAAGGTAAGGATTTGGCCACTAGGCTATCATGCTGGGCCCTCATTCTTTTTAGTGTGATAGTATGTTTTATTTTTGCCATTTGTTTAGATTTATGGGCCCACTAGGTTGAGTTCCATAATACAAGATCTTCTGTTTTGTATCTGCTTCAGTAATGGCATACAGTGCATGCTTAACAGATACAAGATGACTTTAATATGTACACAGAAAATGAATTAAAAGGTAAGTTTATTTGACTTGAAAAATTTTGAAAAAAGGTTATAGAAAAATCCCTATAAAGAGAAAAAACTCCACATGGATTTAAAAATTTTTGTACTATAATGAATATATTTTAAAATTCATTTTTCATGAGCTTTTGGAAGTATTTTTCTGTTTGATGGATGGATTAGTATATGCTAAATATTGGCATGTGGATTACAGAATTACAGCATTTTCTCTTTGGGAACTTTTAGAAGGTAGAAAACTTGCCTTTTCAGAATTAAACTCTGTTGATCCAATGAATGATTTGATTCATGAAAGAAGACTTGAATGAACATTAAAAGTTTCCCTACTATAGCTTACAAGATATGGGAGTAAGTGAGAGAGACAAGGTCATATTAAAGTCCAAAAAAAGTATTTAATTTCTGTCAATCACAGATCAAATACAACTACTCTAATTTTAATATTAAAAAATAATTAAATTTGGCAAACACATCTATCATTTCATTCATTTATTCATTCACTGATTCAATTGGAAACTAAATAAGCTTCCTATGACTGAGTAATTCCACAGTTTGGGGGATAATTGTTAGAAATTAAAATTTGGGAGAGATTATTAGGCCATTGGCTGAACCCAGACACTGACACAGCAATAATTACTTTTGAAACCACTTGTGATTTATGAAGTATGATTCATAAATCACATCAGTAGCTCTGAAAATGTGACCCAGGGACAACCACAAATACCTTAGATCGTCTCTAGGTATTATAGATTAAAAATATTATTTTACAACCATGTGGAGATTGTATTTGTCATTTGGGGTTCTCATTCTTTTTGCAGAGTTTCCCAGATGCTGTATGATACGTTAAATGTAGATGCCATTAGGTTAAATGTGGATGCCAAGATGGAAATAAAGCCATACTCTATATGAAATCAGACTTCAAAGAGATTCACAAAAATTATGACACAATGCTTCTCTTCACTAGTTTTTTAGGAAATAGTTATTTTTATGGAATGCATAACAGTTTAGTTATTTTAAATGAATAAATATTTACAAAATGTCTTAGTTTTAATTTTGAATATGATAAATATTGATATATATAACCCACATAAACAAAAGTATGTTGGGGTCCTTAATAATTTTAAGACTATAAAAGTCTGCTGAAACCAAATGTGAGAACCACTGAATTAGACAAACATGGACTCCCAAGAAGTTTCAAACCCACTGTGTTCTCAGGAAATGTTGCTGGAGAATGTTCCATTCTGTCTGAAGTGCAGGCTGGTGAGAGAGGCAAAGATGAGTCACCTACATGATTGAGGTCCACTTCTCCTTTCTCATGCTATTGCTCTGGACCTGCTTCCTAACTGTAGCTCTCCTGCTTGCCCTGGAATCTGCAGCTCCACCTGGATATTCACCTCTGGCCTGAGGTCAAAGCTTGACGTCCACTTTCCCTACAGCAAATCCCTCAGAATGTCCTTCTCCTAAGCATCATGGGACCTCAGTTCTTATCCAAAAACTTTTGAAGGATGAGTCTGTGCAATCAGTTACTGGAAGGCATGATAATTATGCTGTCTCTGGAATGTTCTCTCAATAAAGGAACCATTCACTAATGGGGAAAACAAAATAACTTTATCCACAGTGGCATCATTTCTAATAAAAATCTTTAATTAAAAGAGTTGATCCACAAACATTTCCACTTTTATTAATTTACCCAAAAAATATTTTTAAAAAGAAAAAGTATTTCTCTGGTCTTAAAGCTAAGTAGCTTAGCAACATTTAGACACCCTTCCAAGGAATGCGTGACTATACATTAATTGTTAGTTCCACATTGTGAATGTTTGTAAGCCCTCTGTTTAAAAGTTGTTCTGCAACTAAAAGTTGTCCTATGGCAGTCTGCTGATAAAGAATTTTGGTTCTTATAAAATGAAATGACTGGAGGTCAGGACAAACTGCACATAAAACTATATTTAATTTAGTTAAAACAGGAACTTACTTTGAATAGACCATCTTGGACAATTAAATTGGTAGTTTATTCTTAATAAAAGTCTCCAAAGGGAAGTTGGATGTGTAAATTGTAAAGTCAGTAACAAATAAGATAGAAGATAAGTACAGCATCCTATAGTTTATTCTGTGGTTATTTCCAACGAGGCAATGGAATTGAACAGTGGCCTCTGATAATGTGCTGAGACAGAAACCCTTGTAGCTGTGTTTCAGAGACTGCCTCAAGCTACATGCTGGCTGAATTCAGGTTTGGATAAGATTTATTATGTGCTGCCTTTGAGCAGATGGTTCTGCCTGTGTGATGGTGTCAAAAGAGCCCACTTAGAAGTATATTGTTTACACAGACAGAGCAAAATCTGATAAACAATTTGACCCAAGGAATGATCGAAACAAAACAAGATTCTCAATTATCCTTATTCCAAGGAAATACTATTACTGACTGATTAAATGAAACCTTTGGTGTCTGGAGGACTCTCTGGTAGCAAGAATCAGTTACAAACAATCGGGCTTGGGAAATGCATCAACTTCATTTCTCCAATGAAGTCCTTACGGATTTACTTCCTATTGAATGGTTACATGAAAAGAAGAATGTATTGTAGTTCAAGCCAGATTTCTGCTGTTTAAATGCCATGATGAACAAGTAATAGTCCCATGTCTGAATGGCATACTCCTCTAAACTGGAAAAGCTGAGCAGAAAAAAAGAAACACTCACATTTGCTTTGATTTATCTCCCTCTACTTTGAAGGTAAAATTTTCATTGCCACTGATATAAATTAGTATATAACAACAACATGAACAATAGAAAGCAAATAGACACACAAAAAGCAGCCGCTATTAAACGAGACAGCATAGCTATCCTAGCTGGTACTAGATCACATGGTTGTTGTTTCAAAATATATAGCGAGGGCTCCATTTATAGCACTGTTGCTATGTGCTATTTGTTGGAATGTGTTGCATATGAGTACCAACAACAGACCATCTCTGGTTGCTGCATAGTTGGCTGTGCTGAGAGACAGAATTATTTCCTAGCATTCCAGAGGTATGTCTCATTCCGGCAGGACGTTAAAATGCAGTGAATTTTTAGCAGTATTAATTGATCTTAATTGAGTGATTGACATAGAAAAGACACCCTCTGAGCCAAATAGATATTTATAGGTTAATCATAAACAGGTACATGAATATATAATATAACCACTTGATAAAATCTGGGATACAGTGCAAGGCTCCACCAGACTCTCACATGGGGAAGTTAGGCTTGGGGGCAGGCCAAGGCTGGCGTGGCTGTCTCGGGTGAGTAAGTACTGATGAGTATGTTTGCAGTTCCTGCTGCCTCACTCTTTCCCCTTGGCATTATTACTGCCTTTAGGATGGTATCACGGTCTCCCATCTGGAATCCTCAATATCATCTCTCCTATAAAGATTGGCCATCAGGCCCTTGGTACCTCCAGGCCACTGGGTCTCATCTTGGTCTTAGTGTTACTGGAATGCCCAACAGAAACAGGCAGGGCTGTTCTCTGGGGTCTGTGATCTCTGATCTGTGGATCAGCAAAAAATAATGTTTTCTGAGAGAAATGCAGTGCAGGTTCTCTGTCCTCTCCCTGAACTAGTGAATCAGCCTGCATTTTCACTGGTGATCAGATGGAGAATCAAGCGTGAGATGCACTGGCCTCGTGTCTCCTAGAAGGTCAGTGTATTCCTGTCATAGGGGGATTTCCCAAGACTATGGCTATGGCAGAGAAGCCGTATTAAAGTTCGGAGAGTTTATCATAAGAGCAATGGAAAGGAATTGGAGGCAAACTTTTCCAGGTTTCATAAAACTTCACAGTCTCTTGGTAACAGATGGCCCTAAGCACTGTGACTTTATGCCTATATGCCTGTTAGATTAATTCTTGGGGCAAGGCAGTAACAAAGTCTGCTTTAGGTTTGAAAGGGCGACTATGACAAAAATGAGGATGAAGGGGCTGGTGATGGATGTGGGAGCAGGATGAGCTGCGGGGGGACAGTGAGGAGTTATGCAGAGCCCTAGGCAAGAAGTGAAACTGGCTGTGGTGTTGCAGAAACATCAGTGAGTATTGGAGGTATTTCTGGGGCAGAGTTGCTAGGACTTTATGATGGATTATCTCGGAGGGGGAGGGGCAGGGGACAAGGATGACTTCCGGGATTTCCAAAGGAGAAGCTGATCTGAA
Source organism: Ochotona curzoniae (assembly GCF_017591425.1). Lineage (NCBI taxonomy): Eukaryota > Metazoa > Chordata > Mammalia > Lagomorpha > Ochotonidae > Ochotona > Ochotona curzoniae. Next base: position 24,255,314 of record NW_024467119.1, on the reverse strand, counting down.
TGGTGACTTACTTGTGTGAGAGAGAGAAATGAGTGGAGCTGTTCCTTTCCTTATGGATGTGGTGGTATTGGGAGACCTGTAACCTGGACATTCTGTGGAAGGCCTGAAAAGGTAACCAAATAATCGCTTCTGGGTCAGAGAAGATGAATTGAAATAGGAAAGACGATTCGAGAATCACTGGTATGTGCATACTGATTGAAATGAGAGTGTTTTTAGGCTTATGTTTTTCTACTGCAGAACTGGAGGAAGGTTGTACTTCTGAGAGCATGACGACCTCAGGAAGGAAAGACAGCCTTGCTCACCAACGCAGACTTTCAATACTTATGGCTTAGAGGCAAAGTTTCCTCCTATGACCCTATCCTCAAATAAGGCCACATTCCAAGTTACTGGGAACTATGACTTCAACCTATGAATTGGTGAAGGGGATGGTGAATCTGATATAAATGATTATTTTCTCTGTAAAGAGTCAGTTATGTCAAGTCCTTAGCATGATGAAGGTTTGAAGAAAGAGGAAAATAATTAGCAGTTGCAGCGTAATAGATTGATATCTGAAATCAGTCCATTCAGTAGAATTATCGAAACCATTGAGAACCTGGAGATAACTGATATCAAGAATTTACAATGGGGATAGTCATTTGTTCTAGCAATTATGACACCAACAGCCTCCATCAGGGTGCCTGCCTGTAATACCAGGATCTGGCTTCCAATTGCAGCTTCCTGTTTGTGGATATGCTGGGAGGCAGCAAGTAATAGATCAAGCAGTTGGGTTCCTGCCATCCATATAGGCAACTTGGATTGAGTTCTTGGCTCCTGATTTGTCCTGGCCAATCCTTGACTCTTTTTTACACTCTTAAATAGAATTATGAAGAGACTGTACATATTTTTATTTGGAAGCAAACCTGCCAGCTGTAGAATATATTTGCCAATACTACTACTATTGACCTGAAATCTACTTATTGAAATCTACTTATAAATCTACCACTAGCACTCATTGTCTAAGCACAGAAAAGAAGGTAAGAAGCAGATTACACCTGGCCATTGTGGACAAGTGCATAAAATAAAGCCCTGATTACTAAGCTGCAAGCAAAGACAGAGAGCAAATAAATAGGAAAACCAGAAGTCACCATAAGGTCAGACACATATGAAGCAAATGTAATTGAGAAAATAAGCTTGAAGGATGGAAGGTTATAATCGCAAGGTGGAATGTCTCTACTTATCCCCAGTTCCCCAGAAAGCAGAGGCCAAGGCAAACTCTTACAGCAATATTTTATTGGGGTGGCATCTTTGGGAGCAACAAAAGGGAAGTGAGAGAGAGAGAGAGAAGCAGAAAAGGCAGATTCAAGATTGAACATTACCCATTTGCCTCTAGCTTCTCTAGCAAACAAGATTGGTTGCTGAGTCATGCTGGAACAGCCACAAGTACAAAACCACCACGTCTCTGAACAGCTCCTGGGTGGGCAGGAATGGTGAACAATTTATCTGTTGTCTTGTCCCGGCTTCTGTCTCACAGTGGCCAAAAGCAACTGTACAAGGTATTTATTGCACGGGTGTCTTTGGGCTGTGTTTTGGGCCCTTTCAGGTACCAGTTGAAGATGCCAAAGGCTCTGTGGGTTCCAGCAATTCACCCCAAGGGGCTAAAGTTACTGAGGTTCTCTCCTCGGTGGGTGTTACAGAGGTAATACTGGACATGTCCTCAGTCCAAAGAAGGTTTATGACAATGTTAGCCTTGGCCCTATAGCTTGAGCACCATGCTCAGAGGCATAGTAAAGAGTTGAGCCTGGGGTGTATATACACTCTTAGCATGTGGGAATTTTGTGATTGCAGGTGTGACTCTAGGATAGGTGGTCGAAGCCGGCCATGACAAAGGACATATTATATATGAGAAGACCAAGGGTTAGGTCAAAGTGTTCCTGAGTGGTCCATGATGACTTTGAAATAGTCCAGGCTGATGGAAGCGCAAATTCTGAGTCTGGTGAAGTTAATATACATTAGCTACATTATTTAACTAGTGCCTTGAATAAGAAAGATTATCACTACTTAGCAATATCAAAGCAGATAAATCAAGAAAATTTAAGATACTTATATTTTGTTTTCTTTAGAGTAAAATTCACTATTGCATGGTTGATAATTAAGCAGATTATAGAACTTCCAAATTCAGTTTCATTATTGCCAACAACTGTCTCTATACCAGTACATGTAGCAAAATAATCCTCCAAATTTCTTGTATAGAGTTTCAGGAACTTAAGTACAATTCTTCTGGGAAATAAGTTGTGATTTTCTATAACTCTATTACTGTACCTTCTGTGTTTACTGGAAGAGATACAGTCAAGATCAATTTGATATGAAGCATGCCTTGTAAATTCCTATTTGTCAAGGAAGATAAGAAATGTAGCAATAATACGAAACAGAAAGTGGTAAATACCCAATAAAAGTCTAAGATAAAGTGTGTTGCTGAGGGGAATTCTGAAGAAGGGAAGGACACATGGAAGTCATGATTTTAGAATGTGGTGGGGAGAAAGGAGAGACAAGATGATTGCTGAAGACAGAATCCTTGGAAAATTAAGAGTGAATGGGAATTGGAGTAAAGGAGGAAGAGTACTCAAGATGGATCTGGGCAAGAGTGTTGATTGCGACGTAGTGTATACATCAGGCTCTGCATGATGACTGAAGGGTCTAGAAAATTGTCCAGATGTGCCCAAGAACTGATGTCCATGTGGCTCATTCTTCTCTTCACTGGGGACATAAGGGAGAATTTTGGTAAATAATGGACCACTGTCTTCTTGGAAAGAGAAGGCAGGAATGGAGAATGATGCTTTGAATGCTGAACTTGGAAGGTCGCATGATGTTAATAAGCTGTTGTGCAAGGAGTGGAGACATGTATTGGATTCTCTTTATCTTACACAGCCCATGGCTCTTTTTTTTTGGCAATCTTTACATTGTTGATTAGGGTAAAAAGTTACAAGGGCTAAAGGGAATATTGAGGATAAGCCCCACACAGTGTCCCACCCACCCCAGGTCCCGGATGTAGGAAATGCTCTGAGATCCTTGTTCAAGTGGTCCCGGTAGTTCACCCGTTATGCATTGCTGTCACTCTCGTCACTCCTGATACAATGAGGCTGTTGCATAATCTACTGATTGACATAGTCCATTATAGAGTCTCCCTTTGTCCAGTGTTTTGCTGCTAACATATAGCTGTGGTGGTTGATTGACTTATTCTATCTTCCATCTTTTCTTGGTTAAGGTTCTGAGTCCACCATTTTGGTTGAGGGGATCCCCAGAGAAACTTCGAGGTGTTCTCAGGCAAGATTCCTATATGTACTAGCAAGTACAGGACCTGGCACAGTCCATCTCCCCAATCAGCTGGTGGTTGCAATTGCTGGGTTGGTTCCATCTTCAGCCCTGCCTTCTACTGGAACCAATGGGTGTTGTAGTCCATCCTGGTTCTGCTCCTCACATACTCGGCCCTCCCACAAACCAGTGGGAGCTGCAGCCTTGTCAGAGCGACCCCAATAACCCCCACCAGGCCCGCCCCTGCCCTGGTTTGCCAGTATGAATAGCAGATTAGTTCAGTCTGCCCCATATCCCAATTGGCTCTGGTAAATGTCAAAGGGTATTGGAGCTTAGTTCCATTCAACCAGCTCAACTGTCCAAACCTCACGGATGTTGTTGAGTCCTCTCTGTCTAGCCACCCCAGCCCCTGTCCCTCCAATAGAAGTGGTAACCCAAGAGGGAGGAGCCCAGTATTTCCCTCCCAGGTCTCTCTCACTCCCAAATTATGCTCTCTCCAGGTGGCCCTTTGATTGGACTTGACAGTAGCCAGCTTCTGCTATGGTTAAGCCCTGACAGCTCTCACCCACTCTAGTTTTGTTAGCACTAATAGGAATAGTCCGCCCATCCTGGCTCTTCCCTGATCTGGCCTACATGAGGCACACTGGTGCTGCAGCCCTGCCTATTCTGGTCTATCCCCATCCCAGCTCATGCTCTCCAGCAGGAGTAGCTATCCAGCAAGGGAACCACCCCTTATTCCCCTGTGGCTCTGCCCCTCCCTTCCTGATTCTCACATGTGTTGGTTGGGTGCTATGGTCACATCTGGCACAGGCAGCCTCACCTTGACATTCTGTGTTGTGTACTGCTTTTGTCACGACTGAACCTGGCTCGACCTACACTCTGCTCTGGCATTTGGATTTGCCAGAGGATGACGTGAACTGATTCAGCCTGGTCTGCCCCCAACCCATGCCAAATGTATACCAGTGGGACACTTTCCATAACCTCTTCTGGGCCGTTTCCTTTCATGCTTCTTGCGCTTATTTGTGTCCTGTCAGAGGAGTTGCTCAGGCTCCTCCCTCAGAACCCCTCCTGATGCCAGGTTTCGCGCTTACCAGTGGGTCTATGGGCCAGCACTACTCAGTTCACCTCCTGTCCTAGCAGGAGCCGTGGCTTTTCTTAATTGCCTTCAACCCATTCTGGTTCTTGCTGTTGGATGTTTCTGCCCAGCCATGGCTCATTCATACCCACATATAGCACATACATGGCTCAGTAAGGGTTGAGACCCAGCCTAATCCATCCCATATCTACCCTGGTCTTCCAGAACACCAAAAGCTGTTGCAGTCTGACCCGGCCTGGTGCGTCAAATCCCAGGCCACACTTGTGCCAAGGGAGGCTACAACTGTATCCCGACTGGAATGCAGCCCCATTCCAGCCCGTGCATCCCTTGGTGGGAACCTCCACCCAGCCAGGGTCTCCCCCCAACCCCCCAACCGGGCCTGTTCCCAGGCAGTGTTAAGTGTGCCAGTGGTTGCTCTGGCTCAGCTCGGCACAGCCTGTCGCCTATCACAACCCCTGCCCTAGACACTGTGGCTTATCGCCCTTGGCTCACACAGACCAATTGTTGCAAGAACCTAGCTGGGCATATCTTGTGGTCCATCCTGGTTTCTAATTTAACTTGTGAGCTAAGGTTTGCTCAGTACTGTCCGTGGCGCCTGATCCTTCACCTTTCTATACCCTGACGAGCAATCGGAGCTAATTTGCCCTGCCTGCCTGACCTCCAGGTCTTGACCTCCTGTTCACCAGTGGGAACTAAGGCTCACCAGGAGAATTTCCCAAGTTTCTCCCCTTTATCCCCTCCCAGACCGAATTCTCACACATGCCAAAGGGTTTTAGGCAAGTTCCCCGAGGCAGACTGGCTTTCTTTTAGCTTTGCATGAGTTGGCGAAGGCAGCAGCCCGGTCCACCCCGCACTCCATTCAGGGTGGACATTCGGGTGCCGCTGCCCTGACCTGTCCAGACTGTTAAGGGTTCTTTCATCTGTGGTTGTTGGTAAGCTCCTTGGTCTCACCCAGCTTAGACCATCACTATCCCCACTCCTAAGCCATCCAGTGGGATTAGAATATCCACAGGGTGTGGTCCATCCCTCCCCCCATACAATCTACCCCCAGATATGGTTCTCGAGTGCTAGTTAATGTCATGGCCCTGCCTACCGTGACCCCTCTGCTGATCCATCATCATGTCAGGTAATGGTGACATCCTGCTGGGCATGCCTGGAGTCTTAGCTTTTGAATGAACTGGTATTCGGTGCTCAGCATTATTACATAATTACAGGTTCTTCATAGGAAAATTTACTGTCATTGGTAATCTTTAGGATTGATTCACACCCCCAGAGCACTGTGGGTTCAGCATGGAGCTACCTAAGCAGTGAATCAAAGAACCAAAATCTCAGAGCTCCCCTGCCGGACAGCCAGCAGGTGGAGCCTGGCATCAAATGGCACACTAGCCACCCGGGAGCAGCTCACCACGTGCACGTGGTGGCTGGCATGTGTGTAATAGGCATGAGATGACCCGTCTTGTTCTGGGGGCCTCCTCAGCCAAGCAGCTGCTGGAAGTTAAAATCCCCGGACTCAAGGACCCACCCCTTCCCAATCCTCTCCCCAGCTCAAGCACAGGGCAAGCAGTAGGTGGGGCCACACCTGCCTAACAAAGCAGGGAGACTCACCCCAGGGAGGTCAGCTCCTGGGGCTCTAGCGGGCAGGCCTAGGAGCAGCTCACCACATGCACGTGTTGGCTGGCATGTGTGTAGTAGGCATGAGACGACCCGTCTTGTCCTGGGGGTCCCCGCAGCCAGGCAGCTGCTGGCTCTTTTTTTTTTTTTTTAAGATTTGTTCTTTTTATTGAAAAGGCAGATTTAAAGAAAAGAGAATACAGGCACAGAGAAAATAATCTTTTGCCCACTGGCTCACTCCCAAAGTGGACACAACAGCTGGAGCTGGGCCGATCTGAAGCCAGGAGCCAGGAGCATCCCCTGGGTCTCCCATGTGGATGCAGTATTTCAAGGCTCTGGGCCATCCTCAATTTTTTTCCCAGGTCACAAGCAGGGAACTGGATGTGAAGTAGAGCAGCCACTACATGAACTGGCATCCGTATGGGATCTTAGCACATGCATGGCGAGGATTTAGCCACTGGGCTATCACGCCAGGCTCCCATACCCATACCTCTGTGTTTAAGAAACAGTTTAAATAAACAGTTTTAAAAGAAAATAGAGAGAGCAGCATAGTTAAATTTCAAAAATTTAAACAATGAAGATACCTGAGCTATGTGTGTTCTGCGGAGTTGAGATTAATCCAACAAATATCAGCAGATCCATGCAGCTGTGGTGACTACCCAACAGAGACCATGATGCCCAGTGGAGTGCAGCCACACCCTGTAGGAGAAACTGACTCTTGGATATGAGTCCTGAACAGCCAGTGACCCAGGAAACATCAGAGAGTGTTCAGCAGAGGAGACAGGTCCAATTTTGCTTTCTTGTTTTCTCTAGAGAAGCTCTGGGGGCTACAAGGCTGGATCTGCAACTTGTTAGCTTTGTGAACCTGATCAAATTCTTTAGCTCTTCGGGTTTACTTCCTGAAGCACACTTATCTATTTTGGTAGACAGAGTAAATGAGGAATTGCATACAAGCCGTTAACACATGGTACAGAGTCTGATTTCACACAGAAGATTCCTTCTGCTCTAAGGTGCTTCCTCCTCACTCCCTGGCTGGCTCTGACACATCTCACATTGAAATGTTATTTTTCTAGACAATTACCCCTGAGCAGCTGCAGTACACTCTAAATTGTCTACCCACCATGCTGCTACCTCCTTCATGTTGCTTGTGCATCTAGTCCTCAAACAATGCAATTGGAGGATTCAGGGGCCAGGGTCCTGAAGAGCTCAAGTCAATCTCAGCAATTTGCCCTCTGTGCTCAGTTAGTCAGGAATAGATGCAGCTAAGGGCATGGTGAGAAGTTTCCTGGAAGTTGATGAGAAAAGCTTCTCCAATCTTGCACAGAAACAATGCCTGCTACCTTTGGGCATTGCCAGGAATGTTTGTTCTAGCTGCAGGTGCTCCAGTCATCCTGGGGCAAAGCTGAAAGTGCAGTGCAGCTAGCACAGGCACTCGGATTCTTTCACAGCATTATGCTGCTGCTCAACTCACCCAGTGGAGCCTCTTGACCTTGGGACTTCCCTGCAGCATGCAGCAATAAATCTTATCATTTAAGACATTTTAAAAGGGCTTAATTATTAAGTGGACCTTCCTACATCTCAATCATCATGATCTTGTGTGTTTTACTCTCTTCAATTTTCCTTCATGATCCTTTCACACATATGGTTAGTTTTGTGTTTATTTACTGTCTGCCCCAGAATTATATACACTTAGTTGACAGAAATCACCAAGTGTTCACCATTGAATGCCTAGTTTTTAGCACAGGGCTTGGGGCTTGGCACGAAGAAGTTGCTGAAAGCATATTAGTTGAAATATTGAAGAAGAAAAGCATTCACTTCTTACCCTCCTCTTCTTTCCCTTCTTTTCTGGCTGTGTCATGGGAGAGTTGGGAAATTATGGAAATGTTGGGTGATAGCCAAGGTTTTCAAAACTGTGTGTGTTGAGTAGCCTGTGCTGTTGGTCCCTTTCAAGCAATTATCTCAACAGTGGTAGAGCACACATCACGTCTTTGACCCTGTGTGCCTACACACATATACAGTAAACTGAAATGAAGGACTTGTCATGTATATAAATTCTTTGTATGACTGGTTCCGGCCTTTTTCTTCCTTTATATATCAATTTTATCACCTACTAATTGGTCACTCATCGTTCAAGAAAATGTGGACCAAATAAAGTGTAGACTTCAGAACTCTGCTTTTCTCCTCTTTGTCATAAAACTACTCATAACACCCAGCCAGATTTCGTAGAAGTCCATTATCACCGTGACTTAACAATAACTTCACCATCTTTCTTTTGCTTGCAGAATTATTTCTTAACACTCCGCTCACCCCCAGTCAGCGCCACAACCCCTCTCTCTTTTGAGAGGTCTGCCTGAAATGTACAGATTCTGGCGCAAGGTCACAAAAAAGTCCTTGCGACTTCTGCTTATTTTCCTTCAGGCAGCATGAAAAACAGGGCTATACTCCCCCTCCTTGGAAACGTAATGATCGCATTCAGTGCAGTTTCAAGGGTCACTTTGTGGGTGTGATAGCATCCACCAGTAAGCAGGAGCCCCACGCCAGCCTGTGGCTCGGGCCCCCAAGAGAGCTGGGTTCTAACGGTCTCTAGGTGCAGGAGCAAGAATAGACCCTTAGTGTACCTCGCACGTCTTAACACAGAATCTGCCCTTGTCCTTGGTGGTTTTGCCAGTGTGACATTCCTTCCTGGGGAAGGAGGAAGGGGGAAATGCCACACGAAGATCTCGCCACGCCAGAGCACAGCAAATAATGCGGTGGGGTGAATATATACATATATTTTTAGGAAACTGTAATGTGCGCCTCAGGGGGGAAAACACCAAACCAAGGACCCAAGAGGCAGAGAGAAGAGGTGGGGAAGGCAGTTCCTGGTCAACAGGCTTACAGAAGCAGGAGGGCTTTGGCTGCTCCTGGACACTCTGCTCAACCATGGCCCCCAGCATCACATGAACTGGCAACCTGGGCGCGGGTGAAGGCTCCAGAGTCCTCGAACAGCGCATCGCCAAGCTGGCTCTTGTCACACATTCGTTAGCAGCTCCTAATGCCACCAGGGAGGAGTGCAGGTCGGGGACCAGGAGAGCCTGTTGGCGCTCTGGGCTGGGAGGGGTGGCTAGAGGCTGCAGTGGAAACAGACCAGAGAGATGGAGGAGAGGGAGGGTCAGGTAGCGAGGAAACTCCCTCAACTTTCCTTTCCCTGCTCCCCTTGGCGCACACACTTCGAATAGAAATAATAACATAGAGGGGGAAAAAAGCCTAGGGTCACAGCGGTGTTACCGACCTACTTAAGGGGCCTTGCGGACCTAGGGCAGGGGCTCTCCAGATCACACTGCGGCGGCGGTGGCCACGGGCTGGTCTCAGGAGGAAAGGTTCGGGCTGGAGCGGGTGCGTGTGCCGGTGACCCCACCTCTGGAGAAACGGGCTCCAGCTCGTCCACGCAGCAGCCCGCCCTGACATCCGCCCTCCTTCTCTCCCTCCTTCCTCTTTTTCCTCCCTCTTTGCTGGCCTCCTCTGCACCGGGTCCCCGAGGAGGAGCAAGGCGGCAGCACCGACGCCGCCGCAGCGCCTGCCCGCAGCGCGCTCGCCGGCGCCCCCAGCTCGCAGGCAGCCCGAGCCGCGGCTCTGGCAGCCTCGGCAGCCTCGGCAGCCCCTGCAGCCCCGGGCCCGCGCCGCGCACGGTGTGCAGGGCTCCGGCGTGCTGAGCAGATCCGGGCTGGGCTCGGGCGCCCCGAGTGGCTTGAGAAAAACGGCGTGGGAGAGGACGCCGAGACCCAGGGGCCGCGGCACGGGCTGACCAGCTGCGCACCTGGAAAGTTACCCGGCTGACTGGTGAGGTTTGGGCGCCAGAGTGCTCGGGGAGGGTCGGGGTCGGGATGCGCGCGAGTGCTGGCGGCGCCTCGGTCGCACACCCAGTCTGTCTCCTGCATGTGTTTTCCTGTGGTCGTGTGTGCGCGTGTCATTTAATCTGTGTCACATCTCCTCGTGAAGCTCGGTATGGCATCTCGGTGTGGCAGCAGCAGCCAGCACGGCTGCCTGGGGCTGGGGAATCGGCGGTGCTGTCAGGGTGTGAGTTTCAGGCATCTCTTGCCCAGCTCTGTGTAGCTGCTAGGAGATCAGTACCGAAGCAAGGACTTTTACAAGTCCTTGTAAACTTGTCTGGGTATCCTGTGTCACTCCAGGCGCCCAGAGGCGCTTTCACATTTCTGAATTTGCTGGTGATGGAAGGAGAACAAATGAAAACAAATCAGTCACTTGGGACAAACTGCAAACGAAAATGGATTGGAGTTCAAGTATGTAAGAGCTAGGATCCAAATGAGTAGCAGTCCGAGCCAGCCAGAGCTAAAAGAAGACACGTCGCAGGCAGAATAATAGGCAGGAAGGCTGATGCTTGGACCAGTGCCTTGGTTTTCTGATCGTCACCCTGTTTCCCAAGAGCGAACAGGGTCTCTTCCCATCTTCAAAGCCGTGGAAAAGAACAACACACCTGCTCCCCGCCACACCCCCATAATACAGTCCGTTAGAAATTGTCTTTTTGCAGGTTTCTATTGAATCCACAGAGAAGGCGACAGTCCCACATAGCATACAGCAGCAGTGCCAGTGTTCCTGTTTAGTTTTGCATAGGAGGGGATGAGCTAATACTGTAGAGAATTATCTTTGGAGAATTGGGGATCATTTTCTCCACTGGAGAAAATGAACACTGTGCAGCCAAGAATAAGCTACATAAATAGAAGATGCTCTTTCTTTTTGCACGAAATGTTTAACTCCAGTCTTCCCAAGTCATTATAAGCGAGGCTAATGAGAATTCACCTCACAATGAAGGCATATGTTGCTTGGATGTTTCCCAAGTCTTGTGATCACGTGTTGCCTTGCTTCCTCTAGGCGATTTTTCTATCAATTATACCTTCTTCCCAGGTGTTTTCATTTTCTTTTCGGTCAACAGTTTATTATCCTGGGTTTACAGAAGTGCTGAAGTTTCCACAATTCTAAAAAATCCTTTGCATCGACGGTGACCCCATCTTGAAGTCCTGGTTAGAACGTCGGCTCTTGTCTGTGAGCTTTCTCTAGCCTGGCTGTTCCACAAAAGGGTGAATTCAGTGCTTTTCCCTCTCAGCTCATCTGCTCTGAGAAGTCAGTGGGATGTGAACTGCGCCTGCCTGCCTTTTGAAAATCTCTGCTCCCTGGCTTCCCTGAAACTTGTCCTAGATCTCTTCTTTGTACCACTCCTCTGCTGTTTTGTTGTTGTTGTTTTGGCTTCTTGTTTCTCCTTTCCACAAATAATATCCCCAGATATTGCCTGCATGTTTATACTTAACATTGGAAGGGTCTTTTGTCTTTATTTTCTACCTTACTGATCTCATCTACCAATGGGACATTGGTCTCATGTCCACAGAGCATGTTCTTTCCCTGGCTCTTTGTTGGTTGGACTTGCCATACATTTCCACCTTGATGACCCACAGTCTCCTTGCTCTCTCCACAGAACATGCTCATTCTCCCATAGAGGGTGCTCCCTGTGTCACTTTTGAGTGTGTTAAGAGTGGCTGGTGCTACCTTCTTCCAAGTCCAAGATAAAAACATCCTGATTATCATGACTCCCTTTATACATACCAATGCCAGGTTAGAGGCTCCATTGCCATGTCCCTCCCCCACTCCCTACACATCCTCATCTCTTCATGTTAATTCCTTTACATCCTCTGTCACTTCACCACAGCGATAGCTGCTTCTTATCGTATCTAGTTTCTTTCTGACCTCATATCGACCTAGACATACTTCCGCTTCTCATTGCCCATCTCCGGGGCACTTTCAACTGCTTTTTAAGTTTCAGTCTCCCCTTACAGATCAATAACTGCTGAATATTTTCAGCTTCCATTCTTTAGATGTTCAAGTTCCTCTTCCTATTTACTGAAATTCCCAACCTTATGGTTTCCACAGGTCCTTCAAACTGAGCAAGTCCAAAAATTACACCCGTTGTTATGTTCCTCAAACCTGCTCCTTGTTTTAGATAATGACCTCATCTACTATCCAGTTTTGCAATGCCAACTTCCCAAATTGTTACTCCAACTCTTATTTTTCTTTTTAATCCCTGATCAGACTCCATCACCTATACTCACTTGATACACACTTCTGTGCTTTGAGTATTTTTTCTCTCTGAACTCAAGTTGTCAAAATCTTAGGTTGTGACACTATGACGGAAGAGACTGTATCAAGCTACGGAGTTCAGAAACAGATCTTTGGGATGTGATGAGATTGGGCTAAGTTATGGAGGTGAAAGCCCCTGATTGACAGCTGGTGGGTTTACAGATAAAAGGGGGTACGTGTATATTTCTGCCACTACATGCTGCAACCAGGGGCACCCCAGCATCATGCTCTTTGGACTAAGAACCTCTAGAATCCTGAACCAAAATAGTCTTTATAAAGTGACCTGCCTCACTTATTTTATCATCAAGAAAAGCTGACATGATGTCTATACACACATAGACCTCCATTTCTCTCCCCCTCTCTCTTTCTCTCTCTCTCTCTCCCTCTCTCCCTCTCTCTCTCTTTCCCTCTCTCTGTGTTTGTGTGTGTTTGTATCTGTAACATACCACCTTCCCCCAATAGTTGATGGGTGGAATACAACTAAATTTGGTTGTAGGATTTGTGGTTTTCACTCCAAACATTCTGGTGTGGGAAGGGAGGCACTTCAAAGAGAAATGACCTCCAGAGTAGCCAAGTAGTTGAAACTTTGGTACAAGGAGCTCATGTGACTGTCAGGAGAGAATTATTCTGTAAATTAAGACAAGGAGTGGATTCAAAACTCAGCCCCTGGTTGGCAGTCAGAAGGTCAGATGGGCAAATGGTTTGAATCACACTGTTTGTAGGAAATTGAACTATTTTTCACAAGGACAACCTGGAAGAAGCAGGGATTATATATTCAATAATGGTTAATTATTCTCTAAAAGCACTATGGTAAGACAAGCTAGTGGCAAACCAACCTGTTATATATCAGTTTCATATACAATTAGAATATTATCTTTAAAAGCCCCTATAATTCACTCCTCTGTTTTCAAGCTAAATTGCCCATATCATAAAAAGAATTTATTCTGTTTTCTGTGATTTATTGAAGGGAAAGAGATTATACTTACCTATGGCCTTAACTTTTATGAAACCTGCTTTTATAATGTCTTTTTCTTCTAGTTACCATGGAGATGGTCCATTTTTCCCTGCAGTTCAACCTCATGTAATAGGGTTGAGACTCTGGACTGGTCTTATACCTGTATCTATCAACCCTCAATGTAATTGATGCAATTGTTTCCTGGTTTGTCTTACTTCCTGTAAGCTTCTTTTCATTTACTCCATGCTATGTTTATTTCTTTTTTTTTCTAAAGATTTATTTATTTTTATTGGAAAACCAGATATACAGAGAGGAGGGGAGACAGAGAAGAAAATCTTCCATCTGATGATTCGCTCCCTAAGCAGCTGCAACAGCCAGAGCTGAGCTGATCCGAGGCCAAGAGCCAGGAGCTTCTTCCGGGTCTCCCAAGCAGGTGCAGGGTCCCAAGGCAGTCCTTGAATGCTTTTCCAGGCCACAAGCAGGGAGCTGTATGGGAAGTGGGGCTGCTGGGATTAGAACCGGCAACCATATGGGATAAACTTCAGCCCCTAGGCTATCATGCCAGGCCTGCTACGTTTATTTCTAAGAAAGTCATTTCTTAAAGGACAGAGTTGACCATACAACTTGAAAAAAAAAAACTTGGCATGCTTAAAACTAACATATATTTTACTTTAACATGCTTATATTTTTAGCCTATCATTTTCTTCCCAGCATCTTGCATTTCAGCCTGTTCCCTGAATATGCTATCAGCTTTTTTTTCTAGCAGCCATTTCTTAGTACCTGTTCTCTTATTAAAAAAATATAATTATATATAATTATATAATTGTAATATAATATTTATAAATATAATCATATTATATTGCAATTATATAATTTATTATATATAATTATATATTTTATATTATATATAAATTATCTAATTACATATATATAATTTCTAGAATGGTTTTAGATTTATGTAACAATTTACTGAAAAGTACAGGGTGTTGCTACATATAGCTGCTCTTACCAATTTCTCCAGTTCTTAGCATCCTTGAGCAGTGTGAAGATTTGTTAACCATAGATTAACCAGTATTGATACTTTATTATAAATAAAGCCATCATTTACATTGGCGATCATCCTTGTGTTGTATATCTCATAGATTTTGAGAATTTGTATTATATAAACTGTCCCATGTCCTAAAAATGTTTTATGTTCCACCTGTTGCTTCCTCTCTCTATCTAAGCCCTTGTTTATCACTGACATTTTGACTGTCTCTATATTCTTTCTTTTTTTAGAATATTATATAGTTGGAATCACACAGTATACAGGTCTTGCTAAGTGGCTTCTTCCACTTAGCCATATGCATGCAAATTTACTCCAAGTCTTCTCAATGATTGATATTTTTATTATTCAAACTATTCTATTGTGTAGATATGCTGCCCTATGGTGAATCTGTTAGCATTTAAGTTTCAACAATATAAATAAAGCTGCTATAAACATGTGTGTGGAGATCTTGGTGAAATCATGGTTTATCACTCGAGTTGCTGGGTTCTATAGTGGGTATACTTAGCTTCGTAAGAAATGTCAAGCTGTCTGCCAAAGTGGTTGTATCAGTTTGCATCCCGATTAGCAATGAATGAGAGTTCCAGTTGCTCCACACTTTTGTCAGCATTTGGTGTTGTCAGTGTTTTTTTCTGTTGTTTCATTTGGCAAATAATGTTAACAGTAAAAAAAAAAATAGTGTAATTAGTACTTATTTATTTTTAGGAGATTTATTTATTTTTATTTGAAATACAGAGTACAGAGAGACATAAAGACACAGAGGGAGGGATATTCTATCCTCTGGTTCATTTCCCAAATAGCTGCAATGACCAGAACTGAGCAGATTCAAAGCCAGGAGCTAGAAGTCTTTTCTAGATCTCTCAAATGTGTGCAGGGGCACAAGAAATTAAGAACTTAGGCTATCTTCCCCAAGGCTATAAGCATGGAGCTGGATCAGAAGTGGAGCATTGAGATATGAATGGATGCCCACATGGGATGCCAGTGCTGCTGGCTAATGCTTAGCCTACTATGCCATGGTGCAGGTCCATATTTACTATTTATTAAACATCTACTAAGTGCCATTAAGTCTTATCTCATATGACCCTCTATGTAGCGTTGTTTAATCTGCCTATCATCTCTATCGATGTGTCAATGTATCCCTTCTGTTGTGAGCACTTAGCTAAGTGTCTTGCCCAAGGGTATGTACTTGTCAAAGTGCTTGGATTGAGACTCCAGCTTTATGATCCAGTAGCATTATACTGCCTGTCATGTGTCAGAAGTGCATGTGGCTATATGTGAAAATAAATAAATGATTGAGTGCATTAATATCAAATTCCAGACAGGCAAACAGAAAATTTGATCATTGTCAGTTTTTTTTTTAATTGTTATTATTTTTAATCACTACAGGGCTGGAAGCAAAGCATCCAACACAACCTGATTCCTCCCACATTGACTGCCAGGTGCTAATCTGCCTGCAAGCGCCTTCACAGCCTCTTACACCTATTTTAAGTGTCTCCTATTTATCTTTGAGTGAATAGCGTTTGCTAAATGGTGAACAAATTAAGGTGATAATACAAATTCATAATATTACATGGCTTTCTTCTCTTGTTAAAGGTCGCTGTTGATCCTTTCTCCTCATCCCTAGAAACAAATTAAAATCTAGGGGTTGCCTCCACAGATGATTAGGTGGGCCTTTTGGTTCAAGGATTCATTGCAGTGTGGGAAGAAAAATCAGGCTGCATGAGGCTTTGCACAAAGCATGAGAGTCCCTGCCGCCCTGGAGCTGGCTCTGTGTGCTTCACAAAGCCTTTTCATCTGGTGCTAAGGCTTGTGTTTGTTCTAGAACAATTTATTTTCTCAGCAAAAGATATAACTCAAGCAAAGTGATGTTTCTTTCTTCAGGCACATGGTTATGCCTTTGAAGATTGCTTACTTGGGGAGCACACACTTGGCCTAGTAAGTTATCCTGGCTTTCCTTCCTGGCTCTGGCTGTCATCTGATGTCCTGCTCTTGTGGACCCTGGGAGGCAGCAGTGCCAGCTGCAGGAAACCATTAGGTTCCTGTCCCTGATGTGGGACATTTGGATTGAGTTCATACCTCCCAAGACCTGTGTTTTAAGTAGGTAAGTCTTTAAATAGACCCCTTGTCTACAAGTTACCCAGTTTACTGAATTTCTGTCCCATAGAGAGATGATCCCTCTGGGCAGCCCTCACAATGAGCCATTAAGTGTCCATATCTTGTTCCATTTTATGATGAGAGCTACTGCTTTCTGCATGCACACGATATACAAAGTAATTACAGGGAAATTTACAAGCATAATCTTCACAGTAACCCTAAGAGACAAATACAAATGTATAAGTCTTTGTAGGTAAGAAAACCAAGAATCAGAGATTCTAAATTATAGAAGGCCGGGAAAGGGCATATTGGGCATATTGTGGCATATTGGGCTAATCACCTGCCCACAGCATTTTCATCCCACATGGGCACCAGTTTGGGTTCTAGCTGCTCCTCTTCCCATCCAGCTCCCTGCCAATAGCCTAGGAAAGCAGCAGAGGATGTCTCAAGTTTTTGAACCTCTGCACCTGCATGGGAGACCTGGAAGAAACTCCTGGCTCCTGGATTTGGATCAGCTCAGTTCTGACCACTGTGTCCATTTGGGGAGTGGACCAGTGGATTGAAGATGCTATTTCTCCTTCTCTCTCTCTTTAAATCTACCTCTCACATAAAAATGGACAGATCTTTTTAAAAAATAATTAAAAAGAAAACAAATTGTTTTCTAACCATATGTGGCCTGGCTCCATTGCTTAGCTTAAATTCTGGTTTTTGTCTTGAAACTCATTTCTTATTGAATCATGTTCTGCCTTTTGAAGGTAAGACTGATTTTTAAACAAACTTTAGCTGTTAGATTGATGGTGCAACATCCATGGCTCAGTTCTCCTTGTGGTTAGCAATACATATTTGAGAAAGAACTTATGTTAGTGACTGTCACTAGAGACAGATGGAAACTAATTAAGTTCTAGGAAAATGGAAACTTGAAGCCTTCACTTCAGGGGCAACAAAATTTAAATGGGCGAATTAACTAAGAAATCAAGCTAGTACTGAGACATTTCGTAGCTTACTTTCCTTAAATTAGAGACTTGAAAGCTGAGTTGGCTACTCTCATTTCATCCCTCTTTGGAATTCTAAACAGCCTGAAAGATTTATATAGCTTCCAAATTGACTTCGTTAAAAGCAGGGCATAGTGTGTGTTTTTGGTAGAATTGAATATCCTCTATCCCATTGTGTATTGTGCTTATCAAATTATTAGATTGGTACAGAATTTTTTGAGTCATATATCTAGCACAAACATAACTGTGCTTTTATGCTGTGGATATCAAAACTGTTTTCTCTGTCAAATTTGACCGGAAATTGGTGACAGACAGGTCCAGGGTATGCAAGTTGTATGTGACACATATTTAGATCTTAGTAAATGATTGTTTTATGCATAAAAATAAGGTGTAGTTTAATGTCAGATTTAAAAATTTTTTGTGGTAGCTTTTTTGTTGTAAATAGAGTAATTGCTTTTCCCCCTGCACTTTCTCTTTCCCTATTATCCTAAGAATGATTATTCATGTACCAAAATGCCTGTCTCAGTGAGGTCTGACAGCTGAGTGTTAAAAGTGTGTGGACACATTAAGTTAAGACATATTTGGTAGCCTGCCTGTTATTCAAAATCTCATTTAAGTTTATTCTCAGGTTCCAGTCTAACAGATTACAACTAGCTTATTTGGGATACAAATGTGTCCAGGGCAGAATTTTTGGTTTCTTATCACCCTAGCCTTCATATATATTATTCATATATAGGAACTGGAACTGCTGCTAAGTCAAGAGCAACTTAAAGGTAAAATCTATCGTATCTGCCATATGTAAGGGCAGTTCTCTGGAGACTAATGCTCATTAATGACTTGTTTGAACTTGAACCCTAGGAGGAATATACAGGGGTTGCAAGATAACTTCTTTTAAAATGTTTATTTGAAAGTCAGAGTTTGAGAGAGAGAGAGAGAGAGAGAGAGAGAGAGAGAGGTAGAGAGAATAAGGGAGAGAGATCTTTGCATCCACAGATTCCCACCAAAGATAACCACAATGACCAAGGCTGAACCAGACCAAAGCAGACCTGGGAGCATCTTCTGGGCTTTTCACTCAGGTGTCACTGTCCCAAGCACCTCCACCATCCTCTGTTGAATTTCAGACAATTAGCAAGGACCTGGATCAGAAAGGAAACAGCCAGAACTTGAAGTGGTGCCTATTTGGGGTCTGGCATCACGGGAGGTGGCTTTAGCCACTATGCCACAAGGCTGGCCTAACATGATCCCTTTTATAAATAGACTTTTTCTATTTGTACCGTCTGTGTTAGGCAACATGCACTGACTGGTTCTATCTGTTTGAAATGGAGAGGGTGAGTTAGATGCCTTTGGTGTTGTCAGGATCTAAATTATCTTGGCAGAGCCAGGGAAACAGACATAAGCATTTCATTTCTTACTGAGTCAATTTGGAGGCAGAGAGGATCCAGAATCTACAGGTTGGAAAATTTCCAAGTTTCCTCATCGTCTTCCCATTTTAGATAACCAGAAGTAGCCCAAGCTTAGTGCATAGGAATTCTAAAATTTCTTGGGCTGTCACACCTGTACAAGTAAAACAAACTTTAAATAGGAGCACCAAAAAAGCTTTGAGCATTACAGTCATTAATCTGCTCAGTATTTCCCAAATGTCACCCATCTGAATTCAATTCTTATGGCTTTTTACATAGGTACTTATTACCTAGGGACAATTCTTCTTTTCATTGAACTGGCACAATAAATCTAAATACTTAACTTAGTAAAGTGACAGTATCTGTGATATCACAAGTTGGTGGTACAAATTATTTATATCACTAGTAACTGTTCAATACATACTTATTGAGCTAACAGAAACCTTTCTAAACCAGCTAAAATTTCTATCACTCTTCATCTACATATCACATATGTCTTTTAAAAAAATATTTATTTATTTTTATTGCAAAGTCAGAGAGGAGGAGGAGGAAGATCTTCTGTCTGATGATTCACTCTCCAACTAGCTGCAACCGCCGGAGCTAAGCTGATCTGAAGCCAGGAGCCTGGAACTTCTTCCAGGTCTCTCACGTGTGTGCAGGGTCCCAAGGCTTTGGGCCATCCTCAAATGCTTTCCCAGGCCACAAGCAGGGAGCTGGATGGGAAGTGGGGCTGCCGGGATTAGGACCAGTGCCCATGTGGGATCCTGGCGCATTCAAGGCAAGGACTTTAGCCACCAGGCTGCTGTTCCAGGTCCTACATCTCACTTCCTGAGAATCCTGGATTACTGATCACTTTGGCATCTACCTTGAGGATAACTTTAATGGGGAAGTACTGGAGACTTTTGGACAGTACTTATTCTCCATCTGTCTCCTCCTAATGACAATCCAGAAATCCTTAACAGTGAACATTGTCAGAAATACAAAATCTAAAGGTGTGGACAGTAGGAGAGTTGTGCTAAGAAAGTCATGCTAAGTGGGCCTCTGCTTTCCAAGCGATGCAGCTGTGTGATTGTCCAGCACAAGGGAGGAGGGCTTCACCGTTGCCACAAAGGGAACTGTGAGTTGTGAAATTTCCAAGCTTCTGTTGGGCTGACTGCTCTTTGCATTGTATCTTTGCCATGCTGACATCTGATTTGCAGTTTAGTTGTGAAGCTTTTGACATTTGTCCAGAGAATTATCAAAGGGAGCAGCAGGTAACTCTGGCCGTGTGTGCAGAATGCTTAGATGTGATGCTATCATCACAGTTGGGGGTTGGGGAGCGTGAGTGGGCAGTGAGCTTGAATGCTAATTCTTCTTCATAGATAGAAAAGTGAAACTGATCAATACCTTTTCTTCTAGTTGTTTGGGGAAATTTATAGTTTATCAAATGAGGCTAACTTCTGAGTTGGTATTTATGAAGCAGGTTGTAAGGAGAGGGCAGAGAGTGCTGATGGAAAATGGAACTTGCATTGGCTAATTCCCAATCCCATGTCCCTTCTCAGGTCCCTGAGCAAAATGGGAAATGGTTCCGTGAAACCGAAGCATGCCAAGCATCCAAATGGCCGCTCTGGGAGCCTCACCACAGATGCCCTGCGGAACAAGGTGGCAGAACTGGAGAGAGAGCTGCGGAGGAAAGATGCTGAGATCCAGGAGCGGGAGTACCATCTGAAGGAGCTGCGCGAGCAGCTGTCAAAGCAGACTGTGGCCATTGCTGAGCTGACGGAGGAGCTCCAGAACAAGTGCATCCAGCTGAACAAACTTCAAGACGTGGTGCACGTGCAGGGAGGCAGCCTGCCTCAGGCCTCCCCAGAGAAAGTGCCCCTGGAGGTGCACAGGAAGACCTCGGGGTTGGTTTCCCTGCAAAGCAGGAGAGGAGCCAAGGCTGGAGTGTCTGCTGAGCCAACCACCCGAACCTATGACCTCAACAAGCCTCCCGAGTTCTCCTTTGAGAAAGCAAGAGTCAGAAAGGATTCTAGGTAAGAAGCTGTGCCCCACTCACTCCTAAGGACTGGAGTGTGCTGTTCCTTAAGCCTCCTGGGTGATAAAGAACGCATTTGCCCTGTCATGTTTGAGGATAGAAGGGTTTTCATAATGATTTTGATGTGTGGAAGGATCTCCCATGGAGCAAAAGTGTTCTTTAAAGCCACAATCACACTTGACCTGAAATTTAAAGATAGGGATGTCTTTCTGTCTATATTCAAGAAACTGAATTTAAAAAAAAAAGATTTTATTTATTCTTATTGGAAAGGCAGATATACAGAGAGGAGAGACAGCAAGATCTTCCATCTGATGATTCACTCCCCAACTAGCTGCAACCGCCGGAGCTGAGCTGATCTGAAACCAGGGTCCTGGAGCCTCTTCTGGGTCTCCAACGTGGGTGCAGGGTCATGAGGCTTTGGGCTATCCTCAACTGCTTTCCTAGGCCACAAGCAGGGAGCTGGATGGGAAGCTGGGCTGCCGGGATTAGAATCAGCGCCCATGTGGGATCCCAGCACATGAGGAGTTTAGCCACTAGGCTACCACGCTGGGCCCATGAGATTTAATTTACTGAAAATATTTTATATCTTGAAAACCCTATGAGAGTGAAGACTTAGTCTCACTATGCTACTCTTCTATATCTAGTAGGGTGGACTTAAGCTTCTACACAAATCTTGGCAGGTGTTTGTTGTATCAATAAAGATAACTCTTGAAAGATTGACATCAAAAAGTGGGGTTCATGGGTTTGAGTCCTTCCTTCACATTTTATTCCAGTTTCCTGCTAATGCGTAGCATGACAGGGGTGGGTCACAGGTGGTGACTTAAGTAGTTGAATCCTCGTCTTCCACATGGGAGACTTTGCTTGAGTTCCAGATTGCTGGCTCTGGCCTGGGTTGGCCTTGGCTTATTGTAGGCATATAAAGAATAAACCAACCGAAGTGGTAACTCTCTGTGTGTTTTTTAAATAAATAAAAATGAAGACATAAGTAAAAGCATTTAGAATGCACACAGACCACATTGAATTTTGAGGATTGATAAAAAAAAGCCACTTGTTAACAATGTGTCTGGAAATGTTATGGGAGGAGACCTCCATAGGGGATGAATTCATTCATCCATTCATTCCAAGGTTTATGTCAAGGATAGCCTTCAGCCAGCCACTGTAATAGAGGCTTAAAATCAACTGACACAGAGCAACAGAAAGCAAACACATAAATAAGAAATACATGATTAGTAATTGAGATGATTGATTCGATGAAACCAACAGAATAGAGGGAGGTGTCCAGGATGCGGAGCAAGGCAGAGTAAGGAGGACACAGAAGTGAGATTGCCATGGAGACTTGGTTGAGGAAATGACCTTGAACTGAGACCTGAGAGGGCACACATGAATGGGAAATGCTAAATTGATTTTAAACATTAGAACTTCAAAAGAATATATAAACAGTTGCCAGCCATCTCATGGATGTATGCATGTATGTTTCTTTTCTGGCTATAACTGTTCTTTTGCTAACCAGTGATTATATCTTTGCTGAGCCCACATCTCTGATACAAAATGTGCAGTCTGTGATATTAATTCATGTTTTAATTTATTCACAAGCACAAGTAATATACAGCAGGATAAAACATCTGACTTCAACAAATGATTATTTTTGACAACAAAATTAGGGAAAGAGGTTTCATACATCAGTTTGTTGGCAGTTCTTGGCACAGAGTGAATGATCAATACGTATTTATTAAGGCAACAAGTCATGTTGATTTATTAATCATGCCAATCTGTGTCTAAAATAAATCTAATTAGTATTATGTTTCAGGAGAGTTCTGATAAGGCAGAAGTTTATTCAGTTGGTTTACAAAGAGCTTATCCATTTCTTTTTCAACAGTAATAATCATTAATTTTTAAAAAGATTTATTAATTTTTATAGAAAATGAAGATTTACAGAGAGAAGGACAGAAAGATCTTCCCTTGCAAGGGAATTCTGCAACTTGAAATTGTAGTTGCAATTGGATTCTATCTCTCTTAAAAAAGTAAAGGTTGCACTGCTTGACATAGGGCGCCATAATACTTTAGTGTTGTTCTTCTACAGTGATGTCTAGTCTAGTATGGTGGCTAAAAGCTGCACACGGCTATTGAGCACTTCACCCATGGTCAGTGCCACTAAAGAACTTAGATTTTTTAGTTTTAATTAATTTTAGGATTAAATAGACAGAGGTGCCTCCTGGCAACTACTATATTGCATATTACAGTTCCGGATTATGTGGGTTTAACAGCTCTTGCCTGAGATAGAATTTGTGATGCAGTGGTTTGGGAGCACACTGTAGAAAAAAGTATGACTTGTAATTAGTTTTAGGACAGAGGCAGAGCAAATGATAATGGACTTGACAGGCCGAGGTAGACAACAAGAGGAACTGCTGTCGGACTGTACCAGCTTGTCCATTGTGACTTGGTATCATGCCTACTATTTTAGATCTTCAAAAGCCTGTAGTTAAAACAAAAAAGGGCCTGTAGCTATGTGGGCATGCAGCCTGTTTCTATCATAGGCACTCACCTGTACTGAAGCATTAGAAGTCATCTGATGAACAAGAATATTACAATATACCAAAAACTCTCATCAATGATTTAAATATAATAAAAAAATTTCAGAGTGGAAAGAACCTAAGATCTTGTTTCATGCCTCCTCCCTCCTTGAAGAAGTTAGGGAACAAGTGCAGGGAAATCAGAGAATGTGCCATGGTTGAGAGCTGAACTAACGTTTGAATCTAAGACTTTGTGCTCTGAGACCAGGCCCTGGGGGGAAAGGGACATGGAGAATGGGTTTGATCCTTCGGATGGTGAGAACTGGTATATCTAAAAGGAGCGACAGAAGTATCTGAATGAGTACTGTGCTTCTCAGGGCCAAAATCAGGGTATCAGAAACAAAGGAAGGAAGGGGAGAACTCAGGTGTCACTTCTGTCCCTGCTTGACTTGCCTTGACCTCCAGGATTATCAGGCACCCTGAGGTCAGAACTCTTGGCGAAATTAAGTTTGCTGTTTATGTAGACATTGTTTCGCACTGGCAGAGCAGCAGTATGGCTCATGCTGCACGTCTGGTGGAACACGGGCAAATTAATCAGAGGCATCTGGTAGGTTGCTGGCATGACTGCCTTTCGTGAAGCCTGCATAGACTATCATTTGAAACTATTGTTCTCTCATGAAAAGGGAAGCTAGAACAAAGACTTGCCATCTGACTTCAGAGGAGGACTCTGGTTTTAGGAAGGACAATTGCTTTTATTTGTCACTGCCAGCCCAGGAGCAGAATAGGTAACAGTAGAAGATGCTAATGAGTCATATGTTTAAATAAGTTGTGGAAAAGGAGCAAGAAGCAGCAGAGTTGTTATTATTTGTGCTTTTCTAAAGCAGGGCTGTCTTCCAGAAATGTGTTTCCTTCACTGAACAGAAATGTTTCTATGGGGAAAGATTGCACATCACTAGTTATGAGCCGGATACCAGCATAAATGTTGGGTCATTGAATTCTCATAGCAAACGTTTAGAATGTGTGGTGTTATTGTCACCCTCATTGGATATATCAGCAACTGAGGCCTGCACAATCCTAAAAGCTGCACAGCCTAAAAGCTGCACAGCCTAAAAGCTGAAGCCAGGATCAAAACCAGAAAAGCTGCTATCTGCATTTGATCTCATCAGAGCTATATGTGATTTTTTTTGCCAAGGTAAAAATATTCTTAAAAACTATGGATTTGTTACTTGGGAGGCAGGGGTTTGGAAGGGGGTGGGGCTATTGAGAGAGAGAGAGAGAGAGAGATCCTCTTTTCTTATTTGCATTCACACCCCAAATTCTCAATAGCTGGTCCCAGACCATGTGAACACCTAGAGTTAGGTGCCTAGTTTGGGTCTTGCATGTTCATGTTAGAGACCCAAACACCCGAGTCATCAACTGCTGCCATGAAGGGTTTGTGTTAACAGGAGGCTGGAGTCAAGAGCTAGAGGCAGGAACCAAACTAGGCACTCCACGGTGGAAGGAAGGCATATGGAAGCAGCAGGCTCAGTATCTGCCTGGATTCTAGACATTTTAGTTGGTGAGTCTTATCAAAATTAAATATGTACACAAAACTGATTTTTTAAAATCCTGTGATAAGAACTCCCTGCTATTGTTATTCCTCTCTGAAACCACGTAGCTGTTCTCTAGGCTTGCAGCAGGAGAAACTTTGCCATGGGGAAAGTGGAGTAATGACACACATGTTGCTGTACCAAATATTCTATGTTTAGACTTTACATAAATACTCAGCTTTTCAAAGGAGTACATAGACTCTTGTCAGAGTTTAAAATTTGTATATGTTCAATGATCAAAAATTTGATGCATGTGCATAAATATCATCACTGTCAATTGGGCACTTTGAAAAAGAAAAGCAAAACCAGAGATGTCTGTATAAAGGGTGGAGAAGAGGAAACAGTCTGGCTTTATAATGGTCTGACAGTCAGCAGTTATGGGGGAAAACATCTGGGTGACAAACAGGTGAAAAGTTGTAGTACGTTTAAAACTGAAGATTCTGTTTGGTGGCACTAACGTTCATGTCCACACCCACATCAGAGCTCGCTGCTTAGGGAAGAAATCAGAAAACCAGGTTATCAGTTAACTCTTGGATGCCAGTTGTTTACCGTGCAGCATCTCATGAAGGCTTTAGACTCAAGTGATGAGCCAAGCGTTGCTTTTCTGAGTTACTGAAGGCCAAATGAAAGCTCAGTCATTCCACAGCTTAATGGAAGTTGTACTGTTGTCTGCTTGAGCAAGGTTTCTAGTGAGTTGTCCACAGTCAGTGTATCATCTGCTGGCACTTACAGACTCTGCAGTTCACAATGTTAATGGATTTCCTTGGGGTTGTAAAACTCAGCCAGAGGCTCCCCTGGAGGCATGGGAGGGAATGAGCAGCTCTAAATAAAGGGAAGGGGGCAAAAAAGCATGGAGAAGTTTTGGAACTTGGTAAGCATTAAGTAACAGCTGTTGTGACATGTAGGTTAAGTGACAGGAGTTCTGGAACCCAGCCCTCTCTCTTCCTGCTTGGAAGAACCAGGACTCTGACCGCTGCTCCCTGTACCTCCTGTCTTGGCCTGCTCTTGGCTTCTCAAATGGTCTTCTGGTGTGTTTATGTCTTCCTTTTACTCCTTCTCATTTTATGCTCAAAACAACCAGTCTTGCACTTGCTGGTATTAAGAAAAAAATGTATTTCATGAAGCCTCTGAAAATGGATTTGAAGGCTTCCTGCTGGTTTTTCAAAATTAAAGATTTATTTTATTTGTTTGAAAGGTAGAGCAATAAAGAAAGAGGAGAGAGAGAGGGAGGGAGAGAGAGAGAGAGAGAGAGAGAGAGAGAGAGAGAGAAAGAGAGAGAGAGAGAGAGAGAGATACCCATTGATCTGCTCCTCAAATAATGTCTAATGACCTGAGCTGTTCTAGGCTGAAGACAAGACACTAGATCTCCATCTGAGTCTCCTACATGAGTGCTGGGCCCAATCTCTTCATTTCACCAACTATTGCTTTCCCAGGTGCATTGGCAGGGAACTGGATTAGAAGCAGAGCAGCCAGACTTGATAGCAGAACTTGCCACACCACAATACTGATTTGACTTACAATTTTGAATAAAAGTGTATGTTTGTTTTTTGTTCATACCACACTGAGGGGTCTGCTGTTGACTTATGCTGTTTATATTTTGCACAAAAATCCTAGAAAATTTTGACCCAAGAACTTTGTCCAGCACTATAATATTTAAGATTCCCTTTACAGCCTCAAGTTAAGACATTTAATTCAATAATTATTGATTGAATGTTGAATTCATGAAGCTTACTCTCAAATCCTGTTTCCTTCCACTTTTGCTTTTCTTTTCCTTCTTTGTTTTCCCTTCCCCATTTTTTTCAGTGATATTTTTATTTTATTCTTTTCCAAATTTCTCCCTTTCTCAGTATCTACCTCATTAAACACCTCCATGAAGCATTGTGATTGCCAGCTTCAGGCCAGGCACACTGGGTGTGCCTGCCTATGGTAACTATTTCACTGGTTTTCATTATAAGCCTAAGAGGCCTTATTTTCTGAGGCAGAACAAACAGAAATGACTACCTATAGTTACTGCTAGCAATGCCCAAAGCATGAATATCCCTACCTGGATGTAACACAGGTCAGTTTGATTGAGCAAGTCTGAACTCTGCCTTCATTTTATTTTGTTTGCTGTCTGGTTAATAGGATATTCACAACATTTTTTTCAGATGAGTTTGTCCAGGTGAATTGAGCAGTGTTGACTTTTTATCAGTCTTGGAAGTTGGAAGGGAACCTCTACCCATCCTCACTTTCATCTTCTGAGTGTCCACTGAAACAGGATGCTTTACTCTGACCATTTTTTTTTTCTCTAGGAACATTCTAAGCTGTTCTGAACACTGCCCATTTCCTTGCTGCATCCTCAGAAAAGAGTGAAGAAAGACTCGAGTGAAAGAACACTGTTAGGGAGACAATGAAATTTCCTCTCCTCCTTTAGTGGGTCAGAGGCAAGCCTTGACCCCTGTTTTTGCAAATAGGCAGTGCGATGACTTTTCAGGCAGGCTCCTTTTGCTTGCTGGAATTCTGAGCCTCCAGCTCCTGTCACTTGGCTTTTCTTGGGCTCTAACAAGCAGTTCAATCGGAAACTAGATAAAAACTTTCCCTTTCAAAGACTTATTTGTGTGAAAGAGTTACAGACAGAAGAGAAAGGAAAAGAGAATTTATCATCCGCTGTTATACTCCTTAGATGGTTGCAATAGCCAGGGTTGGGCTAGACCAAAGCTTGGAACCAAAAGCTTCATTGGGTCTCCCTTCAGGGTGGCAGGGACCCAGGTCTAGGTTTTGTTACTTTCCCAAGGCATTACCTGGTAGCTGACCATGAATTTGAGCAACTGGGATATATAATCAGGGAGCTGGATCAGAACTGGAGCATCTGGGACGTACACT
The DNA here is from genome assembly GCF_017591425.1 of Ochotona curzoniae. Classification (NCBI taxonomy): domain Eukaryota; kingdom Metazoa; phylum Chordata; class Mammalia; order Lagomorpha; family Ochotonidae; genus Ochotona; species Ochotona curzoniae. The sequence goes on along the minus strand of NW_024467119.1, from coordinate 24,227,729 downwards.
GGCAAACCTAGTTTTTAAATAAATTGAATTGTGTACGTTTAATATAGAGAGCATGATGTTATGAGACATGTAGAGAATAAAGTGGCTCCTGTAGGGAAGTAAATTAACATATTTGTTATCTCATTGGGGTTACCCATTTTGTTTTTATTTTGGTTTTGTGTTACAAGGAGCCAGTCAACATTAATTAATATTTCTTTTAAAAGATTTATTTATTTTTGTTAGGAAGGTAGATTCTACAGAAAGAAGGAAAGATCTTTCATCCATTGATTCAATCCCCAACTAGCCACAACAGCTCGAGCTGAGCTGATCTGAAGCCAGGAGCCAGGACCTTCTTCTGGATCTCCCATGTAAGAACAGGGTCCCAAGATTGTGGACCATCTGCCATTGCTTTCCCAAGCCAAAAGCAGGAAGCTGAATGGAAAGTGAATCAGTGGGTTCATGAACTGGTGTCCATATGGATGCTGACACTTGGAGGTAGAGGATTAGCCAATTGAGTCATTGTGTCAGCTCTATTAATGGGTACATTTTAAGAATCTGTTTTAGAGAATTTTTGGAGGCTTATCAGTTAAGCTTTGAGAAATAAATGGGAGGAAAAGAAAAATCTAGAATTTCCAGTTCCCTCCCTAGAATTGAGATGAGGAAAAACTCAATAGAACAAGGTAACACCTGAAATTCATTAGAAGTGGAAATTCCTAGAAACCCAGCTGAATTTGTTTCCTATTGTTGCATAGTAAGTTATGATCAGCTCAGCAGTTAACATAGCCATGTTTACCTTTTCAGCATTTGCATGGATCAGAATTCCAGGCGGGGTTCAGATTTCTTGCTCAGTCTCACCAAGCTATAACATGTAGATTACCTGGCTGCATTCCCTTTCAGTGCTGTCTGCAGGAAGTGATGCTCTTCAAGCTCCAGTGATTCTTGGCAGAATTCAGTTTCCGGTAGCCTTGGGGCTAAGGTTCCCCTTTTCTTGGTGCTAGTCATCCATGGGGTGCTCAGTGTTGTGTGTCCTACCATAGGTCCACCCCAGCTGGCGGTGCATTCCTTCAAAACTAGCTGTGACAACTCTTCACAGTCAGTTCAAGGTGAAATCAAGTGTAACATCCAAGCATTGGCCTTCCATCACCGTGGCTGTGTTTTATGAGGAACAAGTCAGAGGCTTTGGTCCCACTCTAGGAGGCCAGATCATATCAGGGCATGACCATAATGTTAGAGACCATAGGGTCACCTTGGAAATGCCACGCCAGGCCATCTGCCTGCCTGAGGTGAGCTTCCCTGTTTTGGTTAAGAGCACTCTCCATGTTAAATATGTAAAACATGTGTAAAATCTCCAGTTTTGCATATCATGTTCATAGTTGCATTCTTAATGATAAACCAAAAGTAAAAGCAGCCCATTGTCCGTCAATGGATGAATGGATAAACAAAATTCAGTATATACCACTATGGGAATATATTCAGACCTAAAAAATACATTCTGAACCATGTTACAGTGTGAATCTCTCTCTCTCTCTCTCTTTTTTAAGATTTATTTTTTAGTTGGAAATGCAGATGTATATAGAAAAGGAGATACAGAAAGAAATGTCTTCCATCTGCTGGTTCACTCACTAAGTGGTCACAATGGCCAGGAGTCAGGAGCTTCTTTTGGGTCTCACGTGTGGGCCCAGGGTCCCAAGGATTTGGGCCAGCCTCTAATGCTGTCCCAGGCTACAAGCAGAGAGCTGGATGGGAAGTGGAGCAGCCAGGACACGAATTGGCACCCATGTTGGATCCTGGCAGATGCAAGGCAAGGATTTAGCCACTAGTTCCAGACTTGTGAATATATCTTTAAGACATTATTCCAAGTGAAATAAGCCAGATGTAGTGGAACCAATTTTGTATGATCTGTTTTACGAACTACCCAGGGTAGTGAAATTTACAGAGATGTGGAGAATGGAGATTGCCAGGACAGGAATTGGAGGAGAGAAAATCAGTTAGTATAACAATGGATACAGGTTTTCTGTTTGGAATAAAGAAGAAATTTCAGACAGTCTTGATGTTTGGAAATCAATTGGAATGCATTTGACATTCCTGAATGGCATACGTAAAATGGTTAAAATGATGCATTTTGTATCATTTCTATTTTAAAACAGTTGAGAACAGGAGCTTTAGATCTAAGTCCAGTTAGCACATAAGCACCAAGTCCATGTTTGAGGTGCAGATGGGATGGTGGGTGGTGGAAGAGGGGAGTAGTGGTTTGCTCACCTCTGTCTTGAATTGTTGTGTTGCTAAGGAGGATTACTGATGTCAATCGTCAGTTTTGGGACAACATTACATATGGTTTACGAAAGCCTCCTTGCTGTTTCTAACGTGCAGAAGCATTCAGCTATAGGAGCAGGCTTCCCTGAAGTTGACTCCTGAAATACTGTTTGATCATGTAGCAATACTAATTACAGAGCTGTTTACCATTTATACTCAGTTACCATGCTGCACAATGACGATTATGCATATCATTGACTGTGTCAGGTTAACTTCCTTGTAAGTCTTGGTTGTTTTCTTGTAAGTTTTGGTTGTTTCCAACATTGCACTATTGAATTTGGTTCTTTGATGCTTGTGGGAATAAGATCCTCTGCACCAACTTCAGAAGCAGAGAGAGAAACGTTTGCTGTGAGTGTGAAGCAGCAGTTAACATGATTAAACTACAACCGTGCTTAATCACATGAGCAATAATGGAGAGAATTGACAGGAGAGAGTCATGCTCATTTTCTGATTATTCACGGAATGACCTCAGCTTTTGCATGCTAGTTTCTCAAGTTATAAGCATGTGTGTTTGTTAGGTGGGTTTTTTTTGTTATTATTGATTTAGCATTTGAACAAAAATTTCTGGAGGAGCAGGAGATAAAGAGATGCTTATTTGCTTTATTGTCTTTGCCTTGCTTATGTATGATGATATTTCCCTCTCTACTTTTGTCTCTTTGGTTGTCTTTTTGTTTTCTTAATTTTATTGAGTTCTTCCTATGTGTTAACTACAGTTCTAGACGTGGAGTATAAACAGAATGAAGAAAGCATTGCATACCTTTGAAAATATAGTACCTTCAGGGAAATTAAAATTTACTTCAGACTGAATGATTCCTGTTCTTTTAAAAATTTTTTTTATTTATTTAAATGAAAAAGAGTGGCAGAGAGCAATAGAATAAGAGAGAGAATGAGATCTTTCATCAGCTGGTTCCCTCCCCAAATGATCACAGTGCCATATCTGGGTCAAGGAGAATCCAGGAACCAGTAATCTCATCCTGGTCTCCCACAGGCGAGCGGAGCCCAAGTATTTGGGCCATCTACCACTTCTTTCCCAAGTACATTGCCAGAGATTTGGTCCATACATAGGACAGCTAATACTCAAACCAGTGCTTTGATAGAGATCACAGCGTCACAGTGACTTACCATGCTGCCACACAATGCCAGCCCCTCCGTGACGTGGGTCCTGAATGTTAGATGTACAAAGGAAGGAGTGCATATTTTCTTGGTGAATCAAGAAGCCATTTAGAAAAGAGACAATCTTGATCTGGGTATCCATGGGAGACTAAACCAAAGGGGAAATAAATGACTTAGCACAGTAGAGGATCTGCAAGGCATTCGAGGGTTTTGAGAATTACCTGAACACCTGGAGAGTGGATGGCACAGGGACTAAATGATCATAAAATCCACTAAAACCTGAATTGCTCTTTTATGAAGGGCAAGTATTATATGCAGAGTGTTTAAAGATGTTTTCACTCAGCTTTGAAGTTGCTGGTTACTTACTGACTTACTATGTAATTGCCAACCTTTATGTAATATAGTTTACCAGGCAGCCAGGCATTGTGTTTTTTTAGTGCTTCATAACAGTAGCAGACTTAACTCTCATAGAAATCCTGTAACCTGTGCACTGTGTTTATTGTTGTTTTTCTGCTTAGGAAACTCCAAAGTTAAATGATTTTCAAAGGTCCCACAGTTAGTGGCAGAACATGGCCATATCAGATCCAGATCTGCATCCGTCACAACTGTGCGTTTATGTATGGTTTTAATATTTATACCTGAGTATAAGCAAACCATGTAATGTGTAAAGTTGCCACAACCCCCATGCTTGCACGAAATCCTCGGTAAGAGAGACTATAGAGACTCCCAGCCCTAAACTAAAAAAAGAATGCAGGATCCATGCTTGGACATAGTAGAAACAGAACACTGGCTGTACAGTGCAGACTGCACAGCATCCCAGGAACTGACAGGGAGTTTGACAAACTTCCTGCAGTGACTTACAGAATGGGAGTGTTGTTTCCAAGAAGTGCTGAATCTATAAGTTGTGGGAACGTGGAGTCACAGAAACCTCTGCTGCTGTAGATGGACATGAATCTACGATCCATCCCCCATAGAGATCTGGATTAGGCAGAGGGTCTTGGCATCGCCTTTTGGTTCCTTTGTGGTTTCCAGAACATTTCCAATCTCATCCTGCCTTCTAGGAAAACATGCTGTAACTATTTCCATTTCCTGCTGTTATTAATAGTATGGCATGTGATTTGAGTTAATGGGCATAGTGAAGTGTGCATTGTGGTGAAGTGGGTTTCATGACACAGGCTCTATTCACAGGTGAGAAATACGAGATATCTAAGGTCAAGAGGCTGTGAAATGGAGAAATGGGATTTGAAGCCAGGATTTTCTGAGTCATTGTAAATGAATTTTTATGGCATGAATAATAAAGTGAATGTATCCATATGACAACCATACAGTTTAGGAAATACAGTGCTACTAGCACTCAGAAGTCCTTACAGCCTCTTCCATTCTCTACCATTATCCATTTAAAAAGTACCTGTTAGTTGTGCTTTTACAAAGTCACATCGGGGTGTTCATGAGAACTAGAAATAAAAGATGCTTATTTTGGTGCAAAGATTAAAAAAATTATTTGAGAGGCAGAGACAGAGATAGAAAAAGTCAGAACCATCCAGAAGTCTTCCTTTCTGTGGTTGGTTTCTCAGATTCTAGTCATAATCAAGGCTAGTCCAGGATGAAGCCCAGAACTTTTCTAGAACCCTCACAGGAGTTGCCAGAATTCTGCCTCTGAGGCTATTCATTAGCAAAAAACTGGATTCAGGAGTGGACCGAGACTCAAACCCAGGCACTGTGGTGTGGGATTCTAGTGCCCTAAGCAACCTTGAAATCCATGGAAAGATTCTATGCAGTACTGCTTTCTGATGCCTTCTGGTACTATTGTCATAGATAACCTTTATATTGTTGAAGTTTTTTTAAAAATTATTTCAAGGCACACCATGTGTGCACATCACACACACACATACACACACACACACCAATCTTTTAGCTCACTTTCCAAATGCCCACAATTGCGTTTGACCAGGGCCAAATTCTGAAGCAGGGAACACAGTTATTGTCTCCTTGTGGGTGCTGGGATCCAGTTATTCAAACCATTATCACTGTCAGTAACTAGCAGCTGGAACCTGATGTCAAATCAGGCACTCTGATGTGGCCCATGGGTGTCAATGGCATCGTCACCACTAGGCTAAATAGCAGACCCGAGCTTTATGTAAATGGAATTATGGAGTAAGCAATCTAACAAACATTAGTCTTGTTCATGTGTGTCATTGTTCAATGCAGTTTTATTAATTATCATTGCTACATAGTATCTATTGCATAAATATACACAATTTTCATTTTAGTATTAATGGCATTTGGTTCTGTGTTTAGTAATTATGAATAATGTAGCAATCAACATTTTTGCATATTTTTGTCACATAATTCTGTCTTATGATGAATTGAAGCCTAGAAATGGATCTGCAGGAGAGTTGATTATATCAAACTTCATTTAAGTTGCCAATTGATTTTCCAAACTGAGTACATATATCCTCTCATCAGACATGTCCAAATATTAAAAACAGGTTTTTCTGTTTTTAGTCTCCTTCATTTTAGTTAGTCTGCTAGATATGCTGTGGTATTTAAATATAAAGCTATTGGGGCTTTAGTTTGGAATTCCTTGATAACTAACAACAGTGAGCAATTTTCAATTCATCTATTTCCCTCCATGGCTCTATAGTAACCTTGTTGTCATAAATGAGGTAATTACATATACATGGGTTAGGTTCTAGATTTTCTCTTTGGTTCCAAATGTCTCCCCACCCTTGTGTCAATAGTGTATCCTCTTAGTCATGTAGAGATTTATAATAATCTTTATATTCATTACTTTAAGTGTTCCAGTTTAGTTGTTTTTTTGATATTATGAGCCATTCCATGTTCTTGGGTCTTTTATGATTATCAGGACATTGGAATCAGCTTGTCAATTTTCATAAAATTTATTTCTGGAAAGTTTATTAGGATTCCATTGAACTGATTAATTTACATAAAATTGCCATCATTAAAAGCTTAATCTTCTCACCCATTAATGTAATATATTTATGCTTTTTATTCAGAATTTCTTTCATCTCTCTTAACATTTTGCACTTTCATAGAGAGATTTTTCTTAAAATTTCCTTATATATTTTAGAAGTCAAAGTTATGGGGTTGGAGAAGGAAGAGAGAGAAAGAAAGTGAGAGAGATGAGGAGAGAGAGAAAGATATCTACCTAGCACTGTCTGACTCTCCCAGTGACCATAACAGCTAGGGCTACACCAGGCTGAAACTGGGAGCAGGGAATTCAACCTGGGTCTCTCACGAGGAGCCATCATCATTGCCGCCAGTGTATCAGTGAGAAACTGGAACCCAGCGTAGAGCTGTGACTGACACCCAAACTCTGGGTTATAGGATTGCTTGCAGTCATCTCAAAAGGCACCTTAACCAAGGAGCCAAACATACATGCCTTAAACAACAACCAAACAAACAAATAAAAAAACCCAGCTGGAATATACAAATACAGATAAACTGTGCTTAACTCATTCAGTGTAATACTTTCTACTTTTGTTTTGCTTAAAAGAAATGCTTGTAAGATTGAAGAGATTACCCTATATTCTTAATTTCCTGAGGTCTTCAAAACAAGTTTAAAAATCATTATGGAAATTTAACCATGTTAAACACATTTTTGCAGCGAATTAGATTTTCTGTATTCTCTTTATATATATAGTTGATTATGTAATTTAATTTTCATTCTTGTCTACAATAGTTACTTAACATAATTTTAAATTTGTTTTATTTGCTATTTTTATTTCTATGTTTTGGATCATTAATTTTTTTCTTTTTTAATGAGGCTATTTTGATACTGGCATTAAAAATTAAGAGGGAAATATTCCTCTTTCCTATTTTCTTTAAAAGATTATGTAAGATGAATATTATTTTTATAAGGCTTAAGGATAAACTCTTTGGTATCTAGAATTTTCTTTGTAGAATAGTTTTTATTATTGATTTAATTTAATTTGCAATAACCAGGTTTTTATTTCTTGTATTGGATTTAGTTTGTTAAAATATTTTCATCTAAATTTTTGAGATATGTATTTATGCTCTTCATTTATTTTTCATATCTTTGATAGCTGCATTACTTTCCACTCACTACTCATATCCAATATGTGTAATTATATTTCTTGTCTCCCAGGCTTTCTTCCCCTCCCAAACTGTATCTTGATCTGAATTTATCGGCTTTATCAGTCTTTCAAAAAAAACTTTTTGTACTGTGTTCATTCTCTTCCTTGTACTTTTCCCTGTGTTATTCTTTTGCACTTCCATTTTGCTATTTTCCACAACCTCCCCTCTCTGAGTCCCACTTTTCTTTTTTTAGCCTTCTGCCCTAGACACTTATCATTTATTAATAATTTGCATTATTTTCTCTTTTAGCTGTTTAGCAATATATATTTATTTTTTGTTGTTTCTTTCCAAAATATGAAGAATCATTTCTTTTTTTTTTTCCTCTGGCTCTTGCTTTTTCCGAGACCACAGAATGATCAATGCATTGAGAAAAGTGAGTACGTATACAGATAACATTTTTCCTTTTGTCATGGTTTCCATTGAAGACTAGTGCCCATTGTAATAGCAGTAGTGTTCTGTTCCATTTGCTCATTTATTTGCTTATTTGTTTGAAATACCTTGTCGTTTCAGCGCGTTAGTGTATAGCATGGTGATAGTAAGAAGTTTGGGACCCTATCCCTCAATGTCTGTCTCACCACAGCCTACTTTCAAACCAATTTGCTTATACCTGAAAGCGATGTCTCATTTAATACATAAAAGTTGGTGAAGTGTATAGGATGATTCGGACTGAAGATCACTGATGATCTGCATATGAATTGCATATTTTTATATACAATGATCAAACTTTATCTGATGATTCTCATTTTTTTTTCAAATTGTCAAGGTATATTTAATAGTTTTAGTGGGGGGGTCCTCCTTTTATTCAGGAGTAGAGATACATACTGAATCTTCATCTCTCATTCATTTTTTATATGATTCTCATCTTATTTCACTTGTCAGCAACATATGACTCAGATGATCAGCCTAACCCTATTTTTCTTTTTCTCTTTTTTAGAGATTTATTTGTTGTTTTGTTGAAAAGGCAGATTTACAGAGCGAAAGACAGAGAAAATGATCTTCCATCTGCTGGTTCACTCCGCAAGTGTCCACAGCACTTGAGCTGAACTGATCCATGCATTTCTAGAAATGCAGTTTAGATGAAAGCTTACCTTCTTGCATCAGAAAATTTTTATTTTAATTGATATTTACATAGCAATTTTTTTCTCTACTTTCTCCATTTTTCAACTTTTATCCTTTCTGTGCCAATTTCTGTAAAGTATGTCTCTTATAAGCAACACACATGTATATTTATTTCTCTTTGTATTTCAACAGTCTGATAATTTTATTTTCTAATTGAGAAATTCTGTACATGTATCTTTCATGCAAACATGAAATATTTGGGCTTAAATTAGATTGTTGCTATGCTGATCAACAATATTTTCAACAGACTTTCTTCTTCTCTCTCTTTTTCTATATAAACAGATTTGATTATTTTTGAGGGACAGAGGGGCCTGAATTTATAGAATCATACTGGTAGGAGGAGTGGCAAAATTCATATTCTTAATTTATGATGTATACTTCTCTTAATTAGAAAAACAAAGGAAAGACTCATCTCACTGAGAATTTATCATCCATTTGGGAGAAAATTCCACACTGAGAAATTTTCTAATATTAAAGTATTTGCAATTAGAGACCATTATGCCTAGTTAAATAAGCCAAATCCAAACAGGCAAATACTTATTTTATCTAGTGGTAGCTAATACAGAGTACAAAAGAAGGCTGTTGTTTGCAGCTCTTGCTTGCCTCTGTGGAACAGTGGCTCATCTCCCGTTTACTTGTTGAACTCTCTGTTTAGAGGAGCATTGAGCTTGTTTAATCGCAAAAAATTAAAATGAAAAAGAAAAGAATGAGAAGGGAAGGGGAAGAAACTATTACTGTGGTTTTAGAATTGTACCTGTGATAATCATGAAATCTGTTCTATATATATTAGTAAGCGTCAAAGTGCAATAAAAGAGAACTTTTTAGGAATATACTTATACGCTAAGCAAACCAATAAGGATATAGACGTTGTAGTTTATTTCTTTTTGTGTTCTAAGTAGGTTCTTGATAGAATTTATAAAACTAAATGTATATATGTATTTATCAAACTATACATCACACTAAATGTGTATATATATAATACATACATACACATATATAGAATACACATACACATGTGTAATACATATGCATTCTAGGAAGGTCCAAATAGACTGAAGGGGTTATATGAGCTACAGCATCCAGCATGAAGCTTTTTTAGTTGATATATTAGATCTGAACAAATTGGAGAGAAGGCAAAATTAGAGATGTTTCCAAAACTGAAGCTGACAGATAGAGGAGACAGTAAAGGTACCAAGCTATCTGTAGTAAAATATTTGTTTTATGGAAGAAGAATGATAGCCTAATTCTATTAACCATGTGGAGCCATGTTTAGGAAATGATGAACATCTTGTAGATATTAGTTTTCTTCTCTGGAAAGATTATTTTACAGAACTTCAATAGTTTTTCAACAAGTTTAGTCAAAAAAGAAGACATGTAGAAAAAATCTTAAAAGTTTGAGAAAACTAGTGTAAACAGATTTGTTTGCTGTGAAACTTTTTGGCACCTTTGAAGTGTGAACTGTGAATTTCCCAAATCTGTTAAGTTCAACACACTTTTGAGTTTATAAAGAACTACAATACTTTTATAAAGAATCTGTTTACATACATGGGTAAGTTGAAATATGTGGCCGTCAAGGAAAACTGAATGGAATATTACACTAACATGGAAAGTCCATGAAAACAGCACAATTCTGCTGTTTGCTTCAAAAAATTGCCTACCGAATGTTATGCTTGGCAAATTTTAATGAGATAAATTACCTGTTTTAGAACAGGACCAGCAACATCAATCTGTTAATATGCTAAAGAATGGGGTTTAAGAGAAAGGTTTTTAAAACTGAAATATTAAGAAAGAAAAGAAAGAAGCAACTGAAGTTGCCCAGACCTAAGTTTTGTTTTTTTTTTTTAATTGGATGGTGGCAGCACACTGGAAGATGGAAAATAAAATCAGTTAACAGTAATATTTTATGAAGAGAATTCATGGAGCTTGGTGATACATTAGATGGAGGAAATAAATTACTTAAGTGCCGAGTGTCTGGATGGCACTGAGAATGCAGTAACTGAAGAGAAGGCCACTTTTGTGTGTAAGATTCATTCTGTGCCTCTTGTGGACCTTCGTGACCTGGTGGATGCTCTCCTGAGTGAGTTAGTTAATTCATGAAGTCTTACTTAATATTTGAAAACTTAGAACAGCTTTTAAAATTTATTTTCATTTTATTTAAAAGGCTAAAAAACAGAGAGAGAGAGAGAATCCTCCAATTCCTGTTTCACTCCCTAAATGCCCACAGCATCTGGAATTGGACCAGGTTGAAGCCTGGAGCCCGTGTTTGAGTTATCATTGCTTCTCACCCCAAGTCCACATTATTAGGAAGTTGAATAAGAAGTGGATTCGCCAGGACCGAAATCTACTCTGAGATGTGTATATTCCTTATTAAACAATCCACTGTGCCAAATGCCTGCTCTGAGAAATTTTGTGTAAAAAAGGTTGCTAGTTTTCAGTCAAGATTGTGTTCAGAGAGTTGGATTGAAAAATACAGAAAAAAATGTTACCTTGAAAATCATGCTGAGTTCATGAAACTATACTGTGCACATATTCTGTCTTAGCCAATGAAAGCTCTTTTCTTCCAACCCAACAGCTTTATGATATCTACGTGAAAATATGTTCATTAGGATATATTAATTAGAATAACATATCTACATAAAGTATGTTAATTAGAAGTTTGAATTGTATGGTAATGGAGATTGAGCACCAATTTTGAGCTATTTCTTTTCAGAAAGACAAGTGTTCTAAGATATTAACAATCTGGATTTGAGAATTGATTGATAGGCTGCAAAACATGAAATGCAGGTTCTGTCTCACCTACATATACCTAGCATAAAGCCCAAGGAAATTCAGACTGCCGCCGTCACCCTGTAGGTTCTGATTAAACCTAATGAGCCCCGTGGGAAACAGCTGTCTCCTTTGGAAGGTGTGATGTGGTATCACAGAAGCGGTACAGATGTTAGACCCAGCTTTAACAAAATGAGGAATAACATTTTTTTTTTACTTGTTAGTCTTTGTCTCCACAAAATAAGAGCAGTAATTATCACACAAGCTAGTGGTGATAAAAAATGCTAACCAAGGTGTACTTCAGTGAAGGCGTTGCAGTTCCTTAAATGTAACTTCTTTTTCCACTAGTCGTATGTCCTGTGTTGATGTTACAAGGCCATTATCAGTGCTTCTAGGAATTTGGGAGTCCACATTTTTGGTGATTAGGAGTAACTATAGAATTAGGAGTCGCAATAGAAAAGAAAGGAATGACAATACATTCAGTGCAATACTAATTATCAAAACTGACTTAAAATTACAAGCAAGGTATGGTAGTACAGTGAATCTAAATGGTAAAGTATGGTTTTTACTGATATTAACTAGCATAGCTTTTAAATGCTTTATTTTTTTTATATTTGAGTAACAGAGAACGAGAGAGCACGTATCCACTGGTTCATTCTCAAATGTCCTCAATGGTCTTGAAGTGGAATAGGATGCAGAAATGTGCTCTGGCTCTCCCATGTGCATGGCAGGACCCTTGTCACCTTAGCCATCACTTTTGCCTGCTAGGTTGTGCATTAGCAGGAAGCTGGAGTCAGGAGTGCTGACAGGCAGTCTAATTTGTGATATGGTTATCTTAACTGGCATCTAAAACCCTGGAACTAACCGTTCTTTTTTTCCCCGCTCCAGTGAGAAGAAGCTCATTACAGATGCCCTTAATAAAAACCAGTTTCTGAAGAGACTGGATCCTCAGCAGATCAAAGACATGGTGGAATGCATGTATGGGAGGAATTACCAGCAAGGGAGTTACATTATTAAACAAGGAGAACCAGGAAACCATATCTTTGTGTTAGCAGGTAGGTTTCACAGATTATTTTTTTCTGTTGCAACAGATATTTTCTAAACATTTATAGAAATGCAAAACCAGTTGCACTATTTGTAGAAAGCCTAAGAGACTAAGTTCATGAACTAGTGAAAATGTTAATCTAATACGGTGATGTTAATATGTAATATTTGCCAAAGGGAAGAGATTTTATTTCACCTCCTGCTTGACACTATAAAGCAATTGCTGTTTCCTTCATATTACCAATGAAGACCGTGTCTCATAACCCAAAGCTACACAGCTTATTGGTAGTTAGCTACAATGCAAACTTCGGCCATTTGACTTCAGAATCCATGTGTTTAACCACAATTCCCCCTACTAAACAATTTGCCTCTATTCGGAATTTTGGTGCTATATCTTGACATTTTACTTATCTGCATAAGAAAATAATAATTTTTGTGGTTCTGTAAATAATTTGGTTATATACCAATGGTTTTGAAAAACGTTTTGTGTACAAATAACTGACACATCAAGTGGTATAGTATTTTTATTGCCATGTAAATGATTTTCTACCTTTATGATACTTTGAACATGTTTAAATAAAAAAAAATTTTATTGGCTAGAAAGTTAAAGGGTTTATTTCTCAAAAGATTTGAAGTGATTACTTCAGAAGAATGTTTCCTTGAAAAAGAAGCATGAAATTACCTAAACAGGGATTGAAATTTTTGAATACCCATACCAAATTCTGAATAGCTTTAGTTTTTGAGTTTTAGGAAAGAAAATTAACCTAGCGCAGGCAGATGGAGTGATACTCTGAGACATAGAACTTTCTATTTTTCATTGTATTTCCTGATCAACCAAGCAATGCTTTTATTGCTTGGGGTCTTAGAGTTAGGACAGAAATAGCCTATGTAAAATGATAGCACTTGTATACTCTATTCCTGGCATGTGAAAAGCTGCTTTCATCTACTTTTATTGTTTAAACATGACAGGAATGTAATGATTTGCATCCAATTTGTGGCATACACATTTGTGAGCGCCTTTAACATTATGGAGCCATGAGTGATTATTCTAATCAAGCAGCAGAGTCTATCCTGAATTAACCAGGTTTCCGTTTTAATGGGTCAGATAAACAGCAGTTTTTCTTTCCTGCATTTGGTGGTTTCACAGATACTTCATCAACAATAGAGCTTTCTGGTAAGAGAATATATGTGATCAAGCCAACAAACATTTGTGAAATGTACTAAAATGGATGTGAAACTGTTGTCATCCTGTCTTGTTTCTTGCCACGAACTCTAATGAATGGTTTTTAGGGAAAAGAGGTTGAGCGGAAGTCAGTATCAAATCTGCTTTTGAGATCAGGATTGTACATGGAAATGAAAATTGGATGCTTTCTTGTTTGAATTAATTACAATATCATGTAAGGACTGAATAGCCTGGTTTAATTATCTGGTTGAGCAAATTAATTTTGCAATTAAATCTCTTCCCTATATCAAATATAGCATGGATAGCAAATTGTAAAATCATATTTAGCTTAAACTTTTGCTCTCCCATATAATTCTTCACCACTGCTCAAGTTCTGTGAGCCATAACCAATTAGAAAAATCCTTGGGCTGTGTTAACATCAATGGTGTCAACTGAATATTGAGTGGTGTCAACTGGACATTAAGCAGTTTTGATGGAGTAAAACTTAGCCGTAATGGGAAGCTATTAAAATGCGTATCTAATCTGTGCGATTTGTGAGGCTTTTTCTTACAGTGATATAAATGCTGTCAGATGAAACATCTTTTCTCTTATGTCCACTGTGACGCTGGCAGATACACTGAATGAATGGACAGAGAGAGATAATTAGTGGAGATTTAGGAGAAAGAGACTCATTCTTAGATAAAAGTCTTTACCTCACCTTTTTTTTCTTCCTCTCAGAATTTAAATGCATTTTGCTTATAATTTGGGTTGCAAAAAGTTTTGTTTACATTTGCTTGAAAGGGATGAAAGCAAAATCTTGGCAGAACAAAAAAGTTGTTGAAAGACTGATGAAGCTCTGCCTGTCCCTATCTCCATTTGTCTAAGTACTGAAACATGCTAAGCACTTTTCTGAGTGTCTCACATTCTTAATTCATATGAGCAGGTCTTCCAAAGCTTATGGAAATTACATGTTATAGAAACAAAACTATGCATGCACCTCAAAATTTCTGCACCAAGATAAATTTATCTTTCAATGGTATTTTTCATAAAGTTATTTATGTAACTTTGCCTTACATTTAAATGAGCACTGTTGAAAGCACTATGAAGTCACTTGCCAAGGTCATTCAGCCAATGACTAGTAGAGCCATGACTTAAACCAGGCAATAGGGCACTGACTGTCATCACAAGCTGTGCTTCCTTTAGTTTGAACAACTCCACTGTGATTTCAAGACACATAGTGATTGCTGGGCTTCTAGTAAAAGGGAAATAGTTTAATCACATAGCCTTTAGGTAGGATTGAATGCTTCAGGAAAGGAGATATGTAACAATGTTTAAGATACATGCAAGTGTTAACAATAGCTAATTTGTAGCATTTCTTCCTTTCCTCCATGCTAGCTATTATTTTAGGCTTCCTACTATCTTAACTTAATTACCACAAAGACTATGAAATAGTACTATTAATTATGATTATCTCCATTATCAATATGGAACTCTAGACAAAATGAAAATGCTCTGCAAGTGACTCAGCTAATAATGAATAGGTAGAAAGAGTCAAATTTAGTCTTCACTCTCAACTGCTACATTATAATGCAAATAATAATCATGTGTATATAGATACATATTATAAATTTTCTGGTTTAAAAAATTTTAATGGAATCCATGCATATTCTCATTATGTGTGTATGTTTGAATTCTGTTTATAGAGGGACGATTAGAAGTATTCCAAGGAGAGAAATTGCTGTCATCCATTCCTATGTGGACCACATTTGGGGAACTAGCCATTTTATACAATTGTACCAGAACTGCTTCTGTGAAAGGTAGGACAAGATAAAATGCCATTTCAGGATTATTACACAATGTTAAAGGTATTCTAGGTGAATCATGACTGTATCCTGTATTCCATTTTTTTATCAGTCATTTTCTCCAAATGCTCTTATTAATAAAAATACTCATGACAGAAACTAAATTGAACACTTGTCTAAATAAAGATAAAAGTAACTTTTTACATTAAGTAAATCCCTACAAAATATAAAAATGACCTTAAGCAAAATGAATTCAATATGTACATTTTAATATTCTTCTCTGTGGACATCTGCATAATTTACTTTCTCATCTCTGTGAGGATCTACAAATTGGAGACAAAAAATTAATGCAAACAATGAAAAAGTACAGATATCAAAAGGGATAAGAATTAGTAAAATGAGAATCTACACGTGTGATTTTGAGGATTTCTACTGTTTTGACTTTGTTCATAGTAAGCTTGAGTTCTCTCCTGAGTTATTTAGATGTGTTGTTTCTCAATGTTTTGGACTAGAGTCATGTGTATTAACACAGAGGAAGTATTTGTAAAGTGTAGATTGCATGACACCACTTCTGCATTGGATTCCAACATGATCTCAAGCAAAACAAATCAAAACAAAACAAAATCGAGGGAGGGGAGGGTAAAGAGTTATATGACAAAACTTAAAAACACACTGTAGAGCTACACTAATTAAAACAACATGATTTTAATGTAAAATAGATACATCAACCTATGGAACAGAATAAAGAATCTATAAGTAAACTCATTTGTACATAGCCATTGATACTCTTATTAAAAAATATTCATTTTATTTACTAGAGGGAATGACAGACACAGCAAGAGAGATGGACAGATCCAGAGAGAAATACTTCTCTCCACTGGTTCACTCCTCAAATGTTCCCAACAACTGCATGTATCTCTTGTGTAAGCCAGGATCCTATAATCCCTTCCTGGTCTTCCACATGTCTGGCAGCGGCTCAAGTACTTGAGCCATCTTCCACTCCTTTCCGAAAGTATTAACAGAAAGCTGGATTAAAAGTGTAGCAAAGATGACTCAGTTTAGTGCTCTATTGGATGCCATAGGTGGTGACTTAATCCCCTGAACCATAATGCTGGCTTGATGCAGACACTGATCTTTGGAAAAGCAGCTAATAATATGTACTGGAGAAAGGGAGTTTTTCTTTTTTTAATAAATAGTGCTGGAAAAATTGGATATGCATATATGGAAAAATGAAACGGAAAGCCTGCCTTTTCCCCCCATTTCTGACCTTGTTAAAAAACAATTCAAAATGAATTAAAAATCTGAATGTAAATCTTGGTGTGAAGGAAAAAAAAAGACTTGAGATGATAAAACTACTAAAATTAAAGGTAGGAGATACAAGAAAATGGGCAAGGCATTTTTGGATCAGACTTCAAAATCACAGGAAATGAAAGTAAAAATAGACACTTAGATTTTATAAAACTGAAATCTTCATAAAGCAAAAGAAACAGAATAGAAAACTGCAAAGTGGGAAAAGTTTTGCAAGATTTACATCTGGCAAAGGTTACTTGTCACAATATCTCAGGTTCTCAAGTAGCTCAATCAGAAAAATAAATAATCCGGCTTAAAAATGAGCTGTAGCAGGGCAGCATATTGACTGAATAAGCTCATCTTACACCTGCAGTGCCAGCATTACAGACGGGTATTGGGTCTAGTCCTGGCCGCTCCACTTCTCATCCAGCTCCCTTCTTATGGTCTGGGAAAGCAGCAGAGGATGACTCAAGTCCTTGGACCCCTACACACATGGGGGACCAGCTTTGGATTGGCTTAGTTCTGGCCATTGTGGGTATTTGGGGAGTGAACCGGTAGATGCAACACTTATGTCTCCTGCTTGGAGAGCTTCCTTTCAAATAAAAATAATTTAAAAAAAAAAAGAGAAATTAGACATATACGAAAAGAATTTTTACAGATTTTGTGTTTGTGGTGTCATGAAAGCTTTTTCTAATGTGTTATTTCTATCTTTTTCCCTCTTGCTTTCAAATAAAGTCTTTGGGAAAAGAAACGAAGTTGCTCTACTGTGATAGGATGTTGATTAGCAGAGCCTGGGAAGAGCCTAGGGATGGGGAGAGAAGGATAGGGAAATGGAGATTAACAAGTATTAAGTTAAGAGTAGATAAGAGTAATAAGTTTTGGTGGCCTGTTTCAGTGTAGGGTGATCATAAATAATAAAAGTAAATTGTGTGTTTTTCTTTAAAAACTAGAAGAGTGGGCTTTGAATGTTTTCATCACAAAGAAATAATATACATTTGGGGAGATAGATATCTTTTTCCTGATTTGGAAATTAAACAATGTATACGTGTGTTGAAAATCACATGATCTTCATGTGTATGCCTTATTCTCTGTCAATTTAAAAATGAAATAAAAACCATAAAATGTACAAATTCTGGGGTCCCAACTCATATCCTCAAGCAGAATCTCTAATGAGATATTACAGAAAGCTGAGTCCCTGTCCCCAGTCCCAGATCAAAACGAGGAAGGAGCTTTGGGGGGACAGAGGAGAGGGTTGCAGACCGCCGATCTCAAGACTGCTGCTCTTCTGAACGAAGGTTCCTTGAGGTTTATAAAGGGGCTATAAAGCAGGGGGTGCTGGGAAGGGCAAAGCCAGGTGATCCACTAGAACTGCACATGCGTACATGTGTATACAACGTGTAACAAACACTTTACGGTAATCGTCATTGCCCTCTTTGTCACTGCCCTGGGGCTGCAGGCTGCCAGCTGAGCTACTGTGCTCTCTTAGCTCCTTGACTGTGTAAATAGACTGTTCTGAGCTTCAGTCACCCCGCTGTGCCATATGCCAGGAACCTAGTACCTTCATTTGTTTATTTGGTACCCATTAAGGGATTCATATTTTTTAAAAAAAATATCAAGAGATCTCTAATTGACTGTAAAGTTTGGTAAATTGGAGCTTTGTAAGCTCTTATTGCTTTTTTTTTTTCTTAATCTTGTAACTAACATGGCATATAGATTTTGAATTAGAGCTGTTATTTCTACTGCACTTTCTTTTCATGTTTCATTTGCCTTTTATGAATTTCCTATAAAAATTCTCAAAAGCTTTCTAATTCTCCTAAAAGTTGTGTGTGTGTGTGTGTGTGTGTGTGTGTGTGCACATTTTATGCAAGGTGGCCATGGAGACCCTTAATTTATATGGACACTTTTGTCATCACATCCAGTCGTGAAAAGATACAAAGACATACATACACTGACAAAACTTTTAGCTCTCTGCATGTGAATTCCGAACTCTGAGTTAGCTACTGGCTGGCTGCTTTAATCACAGTGTGAGTCTGAGATGCTGCCTAGTAATAGAATGCATTATTGAGAGCCTGTAAACTGGATTGAATAGCATCCAAACCAAAACACAATCAGGAAGAAAATCTTATACTACTCATTTCCAAATCATGGTCCATTTTAAAAATCAAAATGATATGTAAATTACCATTTATTTATTTATTTTAAAGATTTGTTTATTTTTATTGGAGAGACAGAGAGGAAGATGTTTCACCTGATGGTTCACTCCCCCCCCAAGCAGCCACAACGGCTGGATCTGAGACAATCTGAAACCAGGAGCTTCCTCCGGGTCTCCCACACAGATGCAGGGTCCCAAAGCTTTGGGCCATCCTCAATTGCATTCCCAGGCCATAGGCAGGGAGCTGGCTGGGAAGTGGGGCTGCTGGGATTAGAACCAGTGCCCATATGGGATGCTGGCGCATTCAAGGCGAGGATCTTAACCTCTATGCTATTGCGCTGGGCCCAATTACCACTTGTTTAATTGCCTCTTTCTATTAGGCTGTGTAAATAATGTACCTTGTAAGAAAAACCAATATCTGAGAATACAATGCAAATCCATGAATTGTTTTGCAATATATCCTTCAAGGGCACTAAACAATATTTTATTGTGTTGTTGCATTTTAAAAGCTATCACCAATGTAAAAACATGGACTCTGGACCGGGAGGTTTTCCAGAATATAATGAGGAGGACAGCCCAAGCTAGAGATGAGCAGTACAGAAACTTCCTCAGAAGGTAAGAACACACTAGGGTGAAGGGAGACCATGATGTGGCCGTGTCCTGGATACATTGATTTTCCAGAAAAAAAAGTTTACTATGAGCTTCTCTCATTAAACATTCCCCACGTGAATAAGCCAAAGGAGTATGAGGATGCCTTTGTTGTAAACACCCATATATATTAAAATCCTATTCAGTCTCCACTAGCCATGTGCACTGGTTTATTTCCTCTGCTAATCTTTATCCTTAAATCGATGAAGCCAGAGTGTGTATTCTGGAAATATTTGCAAAAAATCCTAAAAACATTGTTCCTTGATTGCTCTCTTGACTTTAGAGTAGTATTAGAGTTGATGGGTTAGACTATCTTTGTTTACTTTTCCTAAGACATCTTATCTGCATAACTATAACACCTTCCAGATAACTATGAGGGATAGCAAATTAACCTGCCCAAAATGTTAATGATACTTGGTCTGATGATGTGGATCTTTAGAGTGTACTTAAGTGTGACCAGTTCTGCCCCCAATAGCTGGAATGTGGCCATTTATAAAGAAGCAAATGTTTAATTAACAAAGTTCCATTAAACATTTTTCAAGAGTATGAATTCATTATTAAAGCTGTTTTTATAAGGTCTCTGGGAGTTTTGACAGCCTTAGAAGCTGTAATACATACTGTCATGAAGTGTTACTTTTGATAAACGGTAAGAAAATAAAGTATCCTGAAGTCCCCCAAAACAAGTTCTGCTTACCAACAGTATCATCTTGCATACCAGCAAATTGGAGACTTAATCTTGCATATCAGCAATTTTGTGATTGTCCTATGGTGCCTTGCCTATAGTGAGAACTGAATAACCATTGAATAAACACATTGTAAATCAGTATAACATCGCAGCTGTCAGAGCTTCCCACATAAAATCATGCTTGTTTGCTCCTCAAGATGCAATAATCTCTGCAGAGAGCTGCAATGTTGACAAGGCGGTACCGGACCTGCAAGACAGCCAGCCCCTTAGCTGTCCAAATTTGGACTCTACCCGACAATAGGTGAACTCAAAATCCAACAACAAAGTAATAGAATCAGTAATGAAAGCTAATGTCACATTTATGCAAGATCCATAAAGGGATACAAAAATGGGCACTTGCCCATAAGTTATAACTGAGAGAAAGTGTGAAATATGTTATTTTAGTGCAAGGAGCTGAGATAATCTACTGGTGCACATCTCTTTTTTTTTTCTTTTATGCCTTATTTTTGTTACTTCATTCATTCTTTAATTTCTTCAATACGTGTTAGTTGTCAGATACTACATACTGTGATGAACAAGGCACACCTGATCCCTGCCTTCATAAAGTAGAGCAGACAGCAGATTTTCTTCATATCCCTTTCTTGAACCATCCCCAAAGGCGACGGGTTTATAAAACAGAATTTTCACTAACTTCGTAGGACCTGGTTTGGAACACATGATGAGCATGTGTTAATCAATGAGAAATGATTGTTACTTTTGCCACTGGAACACAAATGCCCAGGAAGCTATTTCCGAAAGAAGAGAAAGCGAGCAGTGTTGACACTGCCCCACGGGACTTGCACTTTTCTGACCTGTCCCTTCTGCATGAGATTACTGTAACCCCAAGGAGCAGAGATCATTCCATGGGCGTTCTTCATATTTTTGCCCGTCATTTGATTTGCTTAATTTTTAAGTTTTATAAAAATGGTGTTATTTTGGCAACTCAGGTTTTTATTCAGTATTTTTTCTAGGATCTTCTGCTGTTACTTCAGCCGTTTGTTTCAGCTCTTGCCGAGTTTCATCACAGGACTATTTGATTTTTCCTCCCAGGACTTGTGGAGCTTGTTTGGTGTTTTGCAGTTACAGATATTTTTGAAGCAAACATTCTTGAGTGTGTCTCCTGCCCACGTGCCTTCCGGTGCAGCTGAGTCAGCCTGGAGTTCTTTGCCTTTTCACTTACTTGGAGAGCAGTGGCTTTTTTTTTTTTTCCTTAGCGGGTTTCAAATTTTAGATAGCAAGCACAAAATGTTTATCTTACAAAATGTTATTGATGGTTCTGAGTTAAAATGAGCAAAGGAGCAGAGCAGTTTTGTTGAATAGAATCATTTCATTCTGTGAATTGCCTGATCATTGTTAATGAAATGTGTAATTAAAAAAAATAATTAGTTTTGGTATTCTAGTCCATTATTTATTTGTTGTTATTATATGTAAATGTGTTCTCCTTGCATGGCTGTCATTGTGACTGATAATCAAAGATCATTTCAGCGCTAGCTTCATGTTCCCTCTGGTTTCAGTCCTCATTTCATTCAAGGATTCAGATGACATTCTGACCCTCACTCAAGCCAAACAGAAAACATTGATATGGGGAGGGGAACCCATTTCTGGATGTGATTAATTTTTAAAACTAACAACAATTGTTCAATGTTCCCACCGCATAGACACACTATGGTCTTATTTATGATATTTTACTGGTTTCATTTATGTTATGAATGTCTATGATCCTATAATTCCCAATGACTATTATATTCAGCTGCTAACCTGTTTTCAGTAATTGGGAAGCTTCCTTTGGAAAATTAAAATGAATTATACTTTTAGAATGCTATGAAATAGACGGTCTAAGTCTGTATTTATAGTTTAGTACAGGGAGATAATTTTAAATAGGTTTTTAAAAGTTTCTTTTTAATTTTGAAGTGTATCCTTGCTGAAGAATTTACCTGAAGATAAATTAACCAAGATCATCGACTGCTTGGAAGTGGTAAGAAATTTTAAAATGAAAGTCATTCGAAGATTCTAGAATCTAGTCATGTCATCAACAATGAAAATGAACAAAAAGGAAAGAAAAGTAGATCACCAGCATACAGAAAGCAGGAAACTTTTCTTTGTGACAAACCTTAAGCTAACTTAGACTGCTTAAAGGGGCTGGGGAAAGCGTAAGCTCTACTAAAATGTATCAAAAGAAAATGAATGTGTGTGTGTAAAGTGAAATTTGATTTAACACTTTCATCTTTTAGTATACTTTGTGAAAGTAGTTCGCCTTACTTGTGGCGTTTGATTTTCTCCAGTTAACATCATCATCCCATACACTTTCATAGAGTCAATGAGGCATACGTAGGGACTGGAGCAGAGAAGCGGTGTGTTGGTGCTTCTGGTGAGAAGCTTCTGAATCAGACTATGAAACACTGTATACATGAACTTGCTAAGCCATGAAAATGCTTTTGAAAATAACCTATGCTTAAGAAGCACTCTACCTATTTTAACATCTAGGGGAAAACAGGATATTGGAATGTATTCAAAAACTCATTTTAGGCATCACCCAGATGGTTGGTTTGGGTCCAAGATTAGTCAAGTCTTTTCATGAATAATGCTTTTATGATATGTACCTCAAGTTCTAGTGATATGCATTTGATGAAAACCTGTTCAGATTTCAGAGATTAAAATTCAAAGCAAATCGCCTCTCTTTTTGGAGACTCCATTTCCTCGAAACCAAAAATGACCTTTATGGAATTTAAAAGAGACCGGGAATAGTCAAGGAATCATATGGAGATGTTAAGCATTTATAAAGCTGTTCTCAGCGGGCGGTGGGGGGAAAACCCACAAGACTGATTGTGGAAAGATTCATGCTTCTGTCTGTCACAACACACAATGTAAACTAATGCCTGTTGGGAAGGGAGTGGGGACCATTGTGTGGCTTAGTGTAAGCGACACCAGTGATGTTTCCAGTTACAAGTCGTGGAACCCATCCAGCAGTTTATCAAGGACAGACCATGATGACACAGTGCCTGGGCCTGTGTCTCCAGGGGTTCATTTTCAAGAAGTCTGTTTACCCCACATCTCTTGGGATTTTCGCAGTGTAACATAACCCAATCACAGATGTTACAAATTAATAATTCATCCTAATTTCTGAGGGTGTTTTTACTTAAAGCTGGAAAAGTCCTGTATTTTTTTTTTGTTACCCAAGGAAATCTGTTTTTAATATAATATTAGTAGAGTAGATTCACCAGAAGGGAATTTCATGCTGGCAGAAAATATGAAAATTTACTATCATTAAAAATAAATGGCAAATTAGACATGTTTATAGCAGCCATGGGCAATAGCTACAGACTGTTTAGATGGGGGGGAGGGGAGGAGGCTCAGATCCAGCATTAATTAACACACAATACAAGTTTAAAAGTCTCATCTTTTCATACTCCCTGGCAAAGTTTTAGGCTATCTCAGCATTCCCAAACAGCAGCACAGTTAATAAAGGGCTCTTTATTCATACCTAGCAAGCACATACAACTCTGAAATGTGTGAACAATCTCAAATGTGAAAGTGATTAGCAAGGGAGTAATAGGATCCATTTAGCTCTAAGAAAACCACATAACTTTAGCAACATAGCCTGGACTAATGACCCATCAACAGGGACCTGACAACAGCCAGTCCCCAGTGCACCAGCGTTTTCACAGCCTACCCGCTGAGTTCCAAGGCTGGCTGTCCTACATACTGGCTCCAAAGTCTTTGAGAAAAACAGGCTGAATCTGTCTGTCATACTGTTTAACAGTTGATTTGGGAACTTCCTGGGGGTGTTAGGTTGGGATGAGAGTTGCACAGATCAATGCTTTAGAATTTTTCATCACCAAATAATTTATCTAATGTGTTTGCGGACTTAGACCAGGGAACTCCTACTCCAAGTTGTGGTGCTTGTGCAGAGTTCCAATATTCTCATTGTACCTTAAATGGCTTAGAACATTTAGTTCTAAAGGCAATTGTTGACTTAAAGCCTCTTCTTGCATTCTGATGAGAATATCAGAGTGGGACTAATAATAATAACATTCTCGCTGATGTGCTTTTACGCTGATGTTGTGGCATAATTGCTTACACTGCCTTCTGTGATGGAGGCATATAAGTACAACTTCCTGTTTCCCATGCAGCTTGCTGCTAATGTGACTGGAAAAAGCAGTGGAAGATGACCCATGTGCTTGGGCCTCCGCAGCTATATGGTAGACCCATGTGAAAATCCTGATTCCTGGCTTTGGCCTGTCTCAACTCCAGTCGTTGAGGCCATCTAGGGAGAGAACTAGAGTGGAAGATCTCTTTCACCAACCTCTGTCTCTCTGTCTCTATAAGTCTTTGAAATAATAAACCTGAAGAAAATAGAAAACTGATGAAAACCCTATAGCATGATAGTAAAATGACTGATGGTAAGAAAGATGATAATGTGACCTTTGCCTGGCAGGTGTGTAGGACAAAAGATGGGGTGAAAGGACTTCATGATATTGTACATCCTAGACGCAGCGATTCATACAGAAAGAATGGGATTTGATGTTGCTGTCCTGAATTACCAATATTGTCGCTGATCCTAAAGTTCCCTGACTCTTACAGTTTTTAGGCCACCTTTCACAAAGCACTGGGTGGAGGTAGAGTAAAGTGGAGTTGTGTTAAATGTAGTTGCTATTATTCAGTTCAGCAGTCCTGGTGGTTAAAAGGCAGATTCACAGATAACAAGCTGCACTAATTGGATCACAAATTCCATCGAGGGTCCCAAGTTCAGATTTCAAAACTTTATTAATGCAATGCTTGTGCTTATGAAGTTTGAGAAGTCCCAGTGAAGTTATCGCTAGGACATGTATATTTAGAGTTTGTCATCTTCTGCCTCTTTGTTCAAGAATGTTCCATCTTTAGTATTTTTTAAGTTTAATTGCTTTTTCTTTTTTATTTCTTACTAACAGTTACAATAAGACAGAGAGGTTTTCTTATTTTATTCATTATGGCTAAACCCACAAGCAAATTGAGATATCTGCAGATTTTAACAGGTTATGGACCAGTGGGGTTGTAGGATGGTCACCAGCCCTAAGAATGGAGAATACAGTTGTGGTCCTAGCTGTGTCACTAGCAGGTATCAGTTAATTGTAGTGGGCATTGCAGTCTCCTCAGACACAAAATGAAGGTCTTGGGCCACATCTTCATTATTTAAATTACAGAATTCTATAACTTTGACAATACAACTTCATTATTATTATACAAATGATTAGAAATCATTTTGATTTTCCTTTCATAGGGTAGGATCTGGTTCCTTGGACAAAATCAGTCACTCAGACCTGAGTAGTTAACAGCGTCCAGCTGGTCCACATGTGTTGCTTGAAAATTTCTAAGCTATTATAACTATTATACTTGGAGAATTTACACACACACACACACACACACACACACACACACACACACACACATCTAGTAGCAACCCAAGTAAATACAAACGTTTTTCAAACAACAATCCTGGATACTTAGGCACATGGTACACGGAAGGATGTGTATACATAGGTCAGTGTATAATGCCTCTGGTTGTATATTTTCAACACTTAATTGTCATGAGAATTCTACTCACACATGGAAGATTCTGAGGAAGCAATAGGCTTGCTTCTTTGTGTTTCCCTTCCATAAGCTTGTAATTTGCTCTGGTTTTACAGACCATGCACAGTCTCTGAGGATCCAGATTTTCCTAGATTATCACCAAATGAGCATATTGTTTACAGAGGAAAAAAAAACTCCATCTTTAACTTTTTCTATTTTTACAATTTCTTACTGTGTTCTGCCTCTCACTCTAACCTTGAAATTGAGTTCCTTATTTTTCTTTGTTACCACGTACCAAGTAACTCCTCTCAAAGTTTTAAGACAGCTTCCTTTATTTTTATTTTAAAAATATATATATATATATATTTTATATATTTATATATATATTTGCAAGACGGGGTGACAGCCAGAGAGACAGAGAGAGATAGAGTTGCAGAATCTCTGGTGTTTGGTTCACTCCATAAGCACCTTCAGTGACTTTTCTGTGTCAGACTGAGGCTGGGAGCTGAGAACTCAGTCCAGGCTTCCCACATGGTTGACAGGGAATCAAGAAAAAAGCTGCCATTTTCTGCTTTCTCTCAGGGTCTACATCAGCAGGAAGGTAGAACTGGCAACAGAGGTGGTTAGCAAACAAAATGGAATGCAGACATCTTCGACACCACGTCAAATGCCTACTTCCAAACGACTTCTTTTAAATCATGTTTTTCAGACTGTAGGTTATAATGCATTACAAGGTCATGAAACTGACTTAGAGGATCATTTTTTAAAAACTGAAGTAGTAAGCATTCTTTTGAAGACTGTGTTTTATTTTTTTCTTGCAGAGATGTTTGTATGTGTGCATGTACTTGTATGTGGTTTGGACATGCATGTAAAAATGTAAAATGTACTTCTGGCTATAGATCAGGGTCATCACTCTACAAGATAGTGTCTGTGGCTTATTGCTTCTCTCGGCGGTCCCCGTGCAGTGTAGCCATACGGAAATAACTACATGATTTGTGTTTCTTTTTTTGGTCTTGTTGACCACCCTGGCTCATCCAGCTGTCCTCTTTGGTTGACAAACACTGGGCAGTTTAGCATCACAGTCAGTACTCACCATTATATACTTTTGGTCTGACCTATTTCCACAGTCTTTTCTGATGTATGAAGTTACTGTCAACACACTGGGAGGCATTATTTATCTTCCGTCCATGGTTTGGGGTGACAAAAAGTCATCCTGGGGAAAAACACCACTAGGAATGTTGTCCCTTAAAAAGCAGTGTTCCCTTTTAGACGTTCTCCCTTTGCCTGGATCTTGCTAACAGGAATTAGGGCCACACCTCTGTACACATGCAAGGCTGTGCCAACTGAGAAGCCGTCTCACAGCTCTTGGCAATTCTCCATGTGGATACCTGAGAGTGAGATTTGGGAACAGGAAGGACCTAGGAACAGGGACATCTAATAAGACCACAGCCATTTTAGCAAGGAGAACACTAGCTACACGATGAAGACTCCTAGAGTATAGTATTGTGGCTGCTCTTTCAGGGTTACGGCCATGTCCTCAGTGGACTCTAAGCTGTATGTTGTGAAAATTTGTACTAGATCTGGAAAGTGAAGTGCTAGAGTCATCAAATCCTGATGCAAAGAAACTCACAATATTGTTGTTTGAGGAAAGTAGAAATTTGCTCCTATTCAAATAAATCCAGAAAAAAATAATCATGGTTTGATCCTAGCTGTCACTCAGGAATCCAAGCTCATGGATTCTCTGCCATTTCAACATGATTTTCCAGAACTCTCTGGCCCTTGTCACTCCAGTTTAGAAAACTATGTGAAGACACGTGTGTGAAAGTGTTCATGAACCCGGCCTGGCACATATCAGTTCCGGTTAGACTGTTTCAGCAAGATGTTAATCACATGACTACAGCTACCGGCAGGGAGACTGTGGAGTGCAATGCACCTGAATAGTGATTAATCCCATGGAAGGCTTGCATGACTATCTTGTAACCTTTTAGACAATATTTCACACTTCATAGTTCCCAGTGCAAAAGCTCCACTGGAAGCTTTAGCTTTGCTATCTTATCTACTTCTCAAGCAACATGAGGTGTGGTCCACAGTGCAATCTTCATTTGACACAACAGAAAATTTATGTCTGGATGTAACAGCTAAGCAAATCTTTATCACCCTCTCCTTAATGTGACAATCATTACGTCTTTGCTGTGCTAGTAATGCCCTTAGTGCCTTGAAAGATACTTCCTTTGTTTGGTGTTGTGCTAAAGAGAAGTGTCCTTCCAAAGGTCCAGATCTAATCTCTAGACTGTGATGGTGTCCTTATGTGGCACAGGGAACTCTGCAGATGCACTTAGGATTGCAGATATTAAAGTAAGAGATGGAGAAGTGGAAGCTAGAGAATTTCTGAGAGTGGGAATTGGAAGTGCTATTGGCAGCTCTCAGTTATAGATAGCTCAGGAGCTCAGAGTCTTGCCTCACAGATAGGCAGTGAAGGAAAAAGGACCTGACCCTACAACTGAATCCTAATAGCAACTCCTGTGGTCTAGAAAGAGGACTTTCCCCGTGTCTCTTCAAAGTGACCCAGCCATGCTGCCACTGTGTGTGCAGTCAGCAGACGACAATGGGGAAACAAGCTAAGTCATGGTGTGCCTGGACTTTCTGACCCATAGAAGCCAAGAGATTGTAAAAAGATGTTGTCAGCCATGATGACTATGGTTATTTATGCCGGCAACCACCGAAAACCAATGTACTACTCTAAATATTTAAAGACAAGTGTTTCCATTTTAATTTTAGGGGTTGATGAAAGTAAAATGCAAAACAGAGGTTGGATTTGAACCTAGATCTACTTGACTAGAAAGTATTTTTCACTCCTTCAGATATTATGCATTCTTTCATAAGATGGTGAAGTGTCTTATATAGGTAGCACTATGCAAATAAAAGGTATGATTACTAAACATAGCAGTAATATTCATGCTTTAAGTGTAAGAATATGTTGAGAATAAATATCTATGAAAATATTGGAAGACAATTAAAAATAGTTTAGTTTGGGATTTATTTTTAACCCCAGAAGAACGTAAGAGTTGTTAAGTTTTAATTATGCCACTAAAAATATTTAGCAGTTTAGTTTGTTTGCACAAATAATTAAGTGATGCACAATGGTTTTGTGACAAGATCAAACTGAAGCAAAGTAGGAATGGACAGTTAATCCATCATGATGTTTTTAGTTTTATCTTATAAGCATTATTTTTTCTAAACTCTAGAGCTGAGTTTCAGATTATTGCTAATTGCCAAAACAGTTTATAGCTACCTGATTTAGGTGAGCCTCACCTGCATTTCAGCAAGTGTCTTGTTTACATTTCAATTTCTGTTGAAGGTCCTTATTCTTGAAATTCGATGTTTCCAGGGAAGTAGCGTAAGTTTCAATAACACATGAAAATTCTCCTTTCTACAGTTTATGACTGCAAGATAAGAAAAGCTCACAGTTGTCATAAGCAGAAGCAGGTGTGGACGTGAGGAACTGTGTTGAGTGTTGTCTCAGTTGCACATCTCCAGCCGATCTATTCTTTTCTTTCTCTCCCATCCCAACAGGAATACTATGATAAAGGAGATTACATCATTAGGGAGGGTGAGGAGGGAAGCACCTTTTTTATCTTGGCAAAAGGAAAGGTAAATCTTAATTGCATTTTACTTCTAACAAATCAAAAATGTGTCTTTTTTCCTATAAATGAAAAAATGCTCATGTCCGTATTATAAGACATTCTTTACATTGAACAAGTAAACGGGCATCTACTAAAAGTCCTAAAGTTGTTGTCTTAATGCTGAGTGTGCAGGACAAGCCACAAGGAAAGGAGTTCTATCTGAGACAGTAGCATCTTAGAATACCCTAGTCCTTGACTTTCTGTTTACCTAGATTTGTTGTGTATAACATGGCTAGTTTATTTGTCAAATCTCTACTACCTATAAGTGTTTGATGTACCATCAGCCCAAGAGTCCAAGAACATTTCCCCATTCAACCATTATGCCAAACAACAGGTGGAAGAGAATAAATTCATTAAGACCAGCCTAGACAGGTATGAAGTTATAGGACCAATATAACACCACTTACAACTCATACACAAATAAATTAAGTTGATTAAGGTGTCCATGCAAACTTTACTCTGCAGGTAAAAGGTAATAAGTAAAAGTTTTAATTAAATCTCAAATGGATCACACATTGCCAGATGTTTCTGTATTGACCATTAACAATGTTCCTCAAAGATTAAAACACACACACCCACAAACAATGGGAAATATTGAAGGAAAGAGTTAAGCTCTTGAGCACATGAGTTTATAAACTGTTAGATTTTTCAAAATGTTCCTTCTTCCACGGAAGATGTTATCCTCAAAGAGTCAGGCACTGCCCTTTGTAAACTGGTTTGTGGTTGAACTTTAAACGGGGCCCCCAGGTGAAGGAAACACATGAACGAAAAGTTTCAAGTCTCTGAAGTCTCCAAAACTCAGAATCACTTCTCACCATTTCCCGCCCCCTAAAGCTAGATCCTATGGTTTCTAGAATTCCAGCTAACAGGCACGGGCATTCATCACTTTTATATTTTAATTTTTAATTCACCATGACATATAAAAATGCTGATGAAAATTTCCAGTCAACAAGAAGCAACTTTTTTACTGTGGTGAATTGAAGCAATTCTAGACACAGAAGGGAAATTTGAGGCTTTGATTGGCTTTGCATTCAATTTTATGGGATTTATAGAGTCCCACCAATCTGTGTATACCAGATTTAGAACTCTCAATATTCCTCAGCCTTATTCTTGATTAATGTGTCAAATCTATTAGGTCTTTGGAACATCAAAAATTTCCACAGAACCATTGCTATTTTCACTGAGCATCACTGAGAAAGTGATTACTTTCTACAAATTCAGTTTGAAAGGTGGGTTTGAATGGGATAGCCTTAATCTTAGAATAATTTCTTTATAAGGCAAGGGACTCCCCACGACCATCAAAATGTGCTGAGTGTAATAGACTGATGTAAGATTGAAGCAAAAGCTGTCTTTTATATTGGTCATCAAGGTTATCCAAATCTAGAGGGTTTGGTTGAAGACAATGTGTTCAGCTTCTCCTTTGTAATCTCTCTCTCCTCTCCCTCTCTGACCTTGTTCAGGTAAAAGTCACACAGAGCACAGAGGGCCATGATCAACCACAGCTGATTAAAACGCTGCAGAAAGGGGAATACTTTGGAGAGAAAGCTCTTATCAGGTAAATGCAGGATTTTTTTTCCCCACCAGACTTCAATAAAATGCATTGGTTGTTTTGCATGTGAAGTCATTCATTCAGAGTTGTCAAATTGAGCTGCCCGAGTAATGGCAGCAAATATTCAGGGATAAAGAAAAATTACAGGTTCACTTCTTTTAAAAATTGTTATGTTGTATTGGTAATAAATATACTGATTTTGCATGGGAAAGCATGCTAATTTAAGTGTATTACTAAAATTTAAACCAGTGTTTTATTAGAATTCTTAGTTGAAAAAAGCATCAGTGAGAAAGAGTCAAAACACAAAATTTTTTATTTCCCCTCAGGAATGAGTTTCTGTATTTCCAGGTTTGAAATATTTTCCCATTTAGTTTTTATCTTTTAGAGAAAAAAAGTCATAAAATAGCGAGTTTTCATGTTTTCAGTGATTGTAAGTCATTATATATAAAATAACATTTTTCCTAAGAGTTTTTATCAGTTCATATTGCAAGTCCTAGAAGCAACTGAACAGAGTATATTTGAAATTTGTACCTGAACTTTCAAATCTTTCAAGATATGAGTTTATTTACCACTACCCTCATTCATGAAAGAAATCTTTTAAACTGCTAATCAAATGGCCAGAGGACACTTTGTACTTCCTGGAACTCATAAAACCTCAAATCTGAAGAAATACATTTTCCTAAATATAAGTAATTTTTTTAAGGTAGCAAGCTAAGCTTTGAAATAACATACTGTTTTGGAATTCTGTATATTTTTGAATGAATAGTTGGAATCACTTAAGACGGCACTTAACATTTATATTTATGTTATGACTGTGTGTTTTTATTTCAAATTCATGCTCATAGGCAAGGAGCAGTAATCTTGCACTCTTATGTTTTTAAATTTTGTCTATGAAGTACCAGTTAGGATGACTTCTACATCAGGCTTTTTTTATAAGTACAAAGCAAAAAAAAAAAATTATTTGAAAGTTACTGAAAATAAGTTTGATTATCTAAAAATTAGAAAGCTTTCACTTTAAAATCTCAAATATAATAATAAAACCAACGAACCAACAATCAATGTGAGTCAGACTGCTTATGATCTACATCAAAGAATTGTAAAACCTAATATACTTGTAATACCCTATGTTATTCCGTAATGGGGTGGGGGAGCAGAGAAATCTTCCATCACCCTAGAAGGTATGAGGAAGATGTGAAATACTAGTTACTCTTCACTAGGGTATTGAGAATTTCTCTGCACACCCCTCCTAAAACTGTACTGCACCTAAACTGTTGACATATGCCTTGTTAGAGTTGTAAGCCAGTCTAGACTACCCGAAAAAAAAAGCCAGGTTTAGCAAAATTATACTTCAATGCTATAAAATGCTAAATATTATAATGAAAATAGACACAAGACAGCTGAACGGTAATCTATAGCCATTTTAAGATGTATAGAACCCGGTTGTATATAAACTAAAATTGAAATGTCAATGAAGAAGCCACAGGATGTGGTTAAGAACTTGCATTTTTTTTTAACATATTGGTTAGTCAATACTGTGTCAATTAATTCCATAATGTTATAAATTGTTGCTGATGTTATGTTGGGGCTTTTAATTGATTGGGATGATACTCTGCTGGCTCTACCTTCAGACCAGAGAAGGTATCCGAAACAAGCCGTTAAACTTATCTGGAAAATAAGATGCTGGACTCTAAGCTTGGTATATGCTTGCAATAAAAGAATCTCAACTGAACTTGAATTGTGGTTATGCAAAAAGGTGGAGGAATCCACCATGGGGAGAGGGTTAGGGGAGGGGTGGGGGAATCCCAGTGCCTATAAAACTGTGTCACATAATACAATGTAATTAATAAAAATTAAAAAAATAAAATCTCAAATATAATAATAAAACAGTAATAAATTAAGTTATAACTTAACTCAAGTGAACTTCAAAGGTAAGCTTACGTTTCCTTTACCAGTGGGTGATGAAGTTTAAATAATAGGAAAATTGTCTGTCATTTTGCTTTTGTAACTGAACATTAAACTATCATGCAATATAATGCTGCAGATCATTATCCAAAACTTACAGCCTTCTTTTTACCATAGAATTTTGTTTTTCTCATGCTTCTAAGCAAAGCCAATGAAGCTTACAATTGTACAGAATTTCGTTTATTAAAAAAAAGATTTATTTGAAAGGCAGAGAGAGAGAGAGGGAGAAACAGATATTCCATGCACTTGTTCACTCCCCAGATGGATGCAACAGCAGCAGCTCCGGGCCAGGCTGAATCTAGGAGCCAGAAACTCCATCCTGGTGTCCCACATGAGCGACAGGAGCCAGGGTTTCAGTCATCGTCTGCTGCCTTCCACATGCTTCATCAGAAGTGTAGCAGCGGAAACTTGAGCTGACACTCTGAAATGGGAGGCCAACATTTTCTGTGGTAGTTTAACGTGGTGCGCCACAAGCTGGCCACTGCACAGAATTTTATAAATGTAGCATAGTCAAAATTGTTCTTCAAGGAAATATGTTGCCTGTTTGTGCTGGAATTTAAATGCATGGTACATCTAGCCAGCTAGAGCATTCTCCTGTGATTAACACAAGACTGCATAACTGGTATAGACACCCAAATCCCCAAAGCCTTGGAAATCTTAAGGCTAAAATTAATGGGAAGGAAAGTTGAAGACAGTATCTTCACATTTACATTTTTGTTCTATCATATATTAGGGTTGCTGTATGTAGCTATATTCCTTAGATGTTTACCTATTTCCATGACTGGACCTGAAACGTTCCTGGAAGATCTTTCAAAATCTTATGTGTAAAAATAAACCCATGACACACAGTTACCATGAAAGAAACTAGAGGACACTTATGCATGTCTAATAACATGCCTGTAGGGGAAAATCCTCAATCAGAATCATGACACTGACTTGTGAAACGAGTGTCATAACTTTTCTTTCCCCAAACTAACACATGAAATGTATTAGCTAACCCACAATTATCTCTATAATGTCTATGCATGGAGTTATCTAAGTATTGCTGCCATCTCTATCCACCATCTCTACATCCAGAGAATTACTTTGCCTGATACGTGGTCCATTGATGTTCTCAGATAATAATGTAACTTACATCTGAGATGTCAGCTGTAAGATGCAACGTTCTGTTATGCATACCTGAGAAAGACATGGCTGTTAGTTATACTGTCTCTCAACATCCTGAAAGATATGCTATGACTTATAGAGATTCTAATGGGCTCCTTTACACTCTGAGAAATGAAAGTATCTTAGTATTTGTTTAATAAAGTGATGATATGGTGCTGGATTTTATTCTTGGGTTTATTATATGTCAATTATCTTACTGTCTTCCCAGCAAATTTCTTTGACAAGATTATTTCAGCTTTGCCTCCCAGTTAATCAGGAAGTTTCTTTGGATCAGGGGAGAGCTATTTCCTTTTGGTTCTCACAAGCTCAGGATTAAGATTCCATATGCAGTTGCAGACCCTTGGTTTTCTTCCATCTTAGTGCAATTGAATTCTCAAATTCTTGGTGTTCATATCGTTTATCAGGACACCTTTCAAATGCCCCCTTTTTGGAGGTGAAGGTCTTGAGTAAAAAGTGTGTTGTTGAAGAATGTTATGTTGTTAAAGTGTTGTTAAATTATGCTGTTAAATAAGTGAGAATTGTTCTTGGAAGCAAAGTAAAATATTGCCTGATAAGAATGGATGCTTGATTTCTACCTGTAGTGAAAGTTGACTTTCCTTTTCCATCGGCAGTGATGATGTCCGATCAGCAAATATTATTGCTGAAGAAAACGATGTTGCCTGCCTGGTGATTGACCGAGAGTGAGTATACCGATAGCGGAGAAGGCAGGCTGCTGCCTCTCTTAAGACTTGGCCTTCTGTTACTCTGGGGGCTGCTCTGTTTGCTCATTCATCACTGCTTGGAAATGCTGGCCAAACCTCAGCTGAGAGTGCGTTCTATAAACATTCATGGCAGTGTGCTGGATCTTCTGATCAGAATTTGTCTGAGCCAGTGGCAGATGCTGGCAGGCTAAATATTTTGTGTTCAAAGTCTGTACACAAATGTCAGCAGGAGAATCATCTGAATCCTTCCTCTTCTGGAGAAATACATGTACCAGAGTTCTTACAGATTTTTTTCATGCCACATAATGGACCATTTCATAATTTAATTTCTAAAATAACTCCAGCAGCTAATATGTCTTAGATAAAAGCTTTCTGAGATAGTGTGAAATATTCATTAGTGTCTATGTGTCAAAGAATCTTTTTAATTGAGCCTTTGTAATCATTTGTGAGGTATCAGTATTAACAATTGATAGTCAATATTATTCTCTAACTATGTTGAGTTATTTTTAGAAGTTTCATATCGTGTCATTTACCTACTTCAAATTCTGTTTGAGTCAGGCCATCTGGATTTCAACTAGTTAAATATTCATTGGTTATCCACTAGGTGTGATAAGAGAAATTTCAGGATATCAAAGCTAAGCTATTTTCTTTAAAAAAAAAAGTCAGAGTATAGTCAAATATAGGGAATGCTCACAAGAATAATAATAAAATGTCATGAAACATGATTAACTGATAATTAAATGTAACACTGGACATTGACTCACAGAGATGAAATACTAGAAAAAACATCAGAGAATTTAGGAAATGTATATATATTAAGATTTATTTATTTTTATTGGAAAGTCATATATACAGAGAGGAGAGATATACAGAGAGGAAGGGAGACAGAGAGGAAGATCTTCACCAAGTGGCCACAATGGCTGGAGCTGAGCTGATTCAAAACCAAGAGCCAGAAGCTTCTTCCAGGTCTCCCACGTGGGTGCAGAGTTCCAAAGGGACTGCTTTCCAAAGCCACAAGCAAGGAGCTGGATGGGAAGTGAAGCAGCCAGGACATGAACAGGTGCCCATATGGGATCCCAGTGCTTGCAAGGCGAGGACTTTAGCCGCTATGCTACTGCCCTGGGCCCGGGAAATATTTTTATTTGCAAAATTTCAAACATGGGAAATATACTTTAAAAAGCTGGTGATGGAATTTTAATTTTTTTTTGAAAGGCAGTTACAGACAGAAGGACATGCAGAAAGAGGAAGATGGAATTTAAAGATAATTTATGTAGAAATAATTAAAACTCATGCAGTTTTTTTCATTGTGCACATCTTCTACAAACTTTTGAATATCCCCCTTTATTTAAAAAAAAAAAAAGTGGCCTGGTGGGTAAAATCCTCGCCTTGAACACACCGGGATTCTATGTGGACACCAGTTCTAATCCTGGCAGCTCCACTTTCCATCCAGCTCCCTACTTGTGGCCTGGGAAAGCAGTTGAGGACAGCCCAAAGCCTTGGGACCCTGCACCATGTGGAAGACCTGGAAGAGCTCCAGCTCCTGGCTTAGGATCAGCTCAGCTCTGGCTGTTGTGGTCACCTGGGGAGTGAACCATCGGACGGAAGATCTTCCTCTCTGTCTCTCCTCCTCTCTATGTATCTCTGACTTTGCAATAAATAAATAAATAAATAAATAAATAAATAAATAAATCTTTTTAAAGAAGATC
The DNA here is from genome assembly GCF_017591425.1 of Ochotona curzoniae. Taxonomy (NCBI): domain Eukaryota; kingdom Metazoa; phylum Chordata; class Mammalia; order Lagomorpha; family Ochotonidae; genus Ochotona; species Ochotona curzoniae. The sequence goes on along the minus strand of NW_024467119.1, from coordinate 24,191,183 downwards.
TTTATTAAATAAAAGGATAGTATGCTGAAATTTACAGCGCAAGTTCAGTAGTTATCAGCTCATGGCTGATCCATATCCCTCAGCACTTCCTGCGGTCCTTATGGTAGTGTCAAGCAAATTCCAAATATTAAATGATTGCTTCCATATATTTCTCGGAGCTGAATGCTATTCACAATGCTTGACTATAATATTGTTTACATGCCTACAAAGTCAGTTCATAAAATTTATTCGTTTTATTTACTTGAAAGGCAGAGAAATGCTGAGACAGATGAGCAGTGGGACATGGAAGTATCTTCTATCTTTTAGCTCCCTTTCCACATTAGGCTGGACAAGGTTCGCACCAGAAGTTGTGTCATGCACCTGAGTCTCCCACACAGGGAGCAAGCGCGGGCCCAACTACTTAAACCATCATTGTTTCCATACAGTGCATTAGCAGAAAGCTGAAATCAGGAACAGAGTTAAAATTCAAGCCCGGACACTGACATGAGAGGGGATGTCCCAAATAATGGCCTAGCCACTATGCTACCCTTTTGCTGTGACATTTCTTAACACTTTGAGTTATTTTAACGCCCTGACTTACAGATAAGAAAATGAGTACCACTTAGATTGAAGAATTGCCCCAAAAATGCCATCTGTGACGGAGCAGGAGCAATTGCCCTAGTTTTTATATTTTGATATTCTTTCCTCCATGCTACTTGACTCTCAGGACATGCACAGAAACAGATGCAGTGGGACTGGCATTGTGGTATAGAAAGATAAACTTCCACCTGCAGTGCCAGCATCCCATACAGATGCTGATTTGTGTCCTGGCTGCTCTACTTCCAACACATCTCTCTGCTAATAGTCTGAGAAAGCTCCAGAGGATGTTTCAAGTCCTTCAGCACCTATACCCACATGGGAGACCTCGAAGAGGCTCCTGGCTGACTCCTGGCTGGCCCCTGGCTGGCCCCTGGCTGGCTCCTGCCTGGCTCCTGCCTGGCTCCTGCCTGGCTCCTGGCTGGTTCCTGGCTGGTTCCTGGCTTCAGATGAACTGAGCACTAGCCCTTGGGTTATTTGGGGAGTGAACCATGAATGGAAGACTTCTCTTTGTCTCCATGTCCGTGTGTCTATCTCTGTCTCTCAGTAACTCCACCTTCCATAGAAATAAATAAATATGTAATTTGCAGAAGGGTGGAAATGGGCTTAACTTGTCAGTGAGTTCATATAAAAGGGATCTTTGAATATCACCTGTCAAACAGAACTTATATTGGTACAATATTACAATAATGCTTTGTTTTGTAAGCATTCTTTAAAAAGCATATACCTGCCCTGAATAGCATTATCACTGTGATAAAATATTATGAATTTTCTCAAAATGCCAGGCTTAAAATATGTCAGACTAGAAAAACTCTTTTCTCTATGATCAGATACACCAAGTTTTTAAAATAAGTTATAATTCATGAAAAGGATTTGTATTCATGTATTTACAACCCATAAACGGGATTTTGTGATTTTACATACTTTATGAATTATCTTCATGTTTATAATGTTAAATGTTTAATCTACTGTTACGTGTTACAAAGTCTGTCACACACATAGTATTGCACTAGGCACAGTGAGATGTTAAAATCAATGAATTTATTCTATGGGGTGGGAAAAGTTGAATTAAGTTTGAATAGATTGACCTACACCCTAGATTTGCTGCTATGTTTGGTTACCCTGTGAGAGCTGGTATTGGCACTTCAGATCATTCTGCAGAATGTCCCCATTTGAATGACAAATTACATGATTTTCATAGCAGTGACTTAGAGTGTGCGCCAAGATCTCAACATACTGTTCCCAGAACACCCTATACAGCTTATCACATCATTATTCACACTCACTCTTTTTAAAATCTGTCTTCTCAATGTTAAGTTCCATGAATGCAGAACATGTGAATTGTTCATTGTAATCTCACTGTTAGCATCTGGTATAGTCTCGGGCATATGGAAAGTGCTCGCCAGATGGTAGATTATAAAGGGCACCATCTTTGCAATGGAATATAGTGACTCAAAGCCTGTGGCATTTTTATTTCTTTTCTAATTCAAGAGTTGAAGAAATGCTTTGAATGAATATAGTATAATCAGAGTTAAGGGTTGAACTGTATTTCTCATTTTTGAAATATGGTAAAACATGTGCAAAACTCATTATGGCAAGAGCTCAAAACTAGTGGAAGGTGCTGTTTGTGACATCTCCATCTTTGCTTGGTTGTGGGGGAAATCTGAAAGGAATTGTTTTGCTTCGTCTCAGGCTACAATTTCTGAATGTATAGAAACTGCTAGCTGTATAAACTCAACTTTATTATTAATTAGCTGAGAACCACTAGGGACCTGTAGCGTTGCTGTTATGTAAAGTTTGCTTAAACAATATGTAGTGTTAGTTTAATGGTTAGTTTACTGTGTCAACCGGTGCATGTTGGAAAGGGCCCCTCATCCTTCGATCGGTGAGATCAACAGCATTCAGAATGATCAAATCCATTTGGGCAGAACGCTCAGATCAGTATGTGGTACTCAGGTGACTATAGCATGGTCACTATTTTTGGAAAGATTTATATATTTTTATTGGAAAGTCAAATATACAAAGAGGAGAACAGAAAGAAAGATTTCCGTTCGCTGGTTCACTCCCCAAGTGGCTGCAACAGCTGGAGCTGAGCCAATCTGAAGCCAGGAGCCAGGAGCTTCTCTGGGTCTCTGTCATAGATGTAGGGTCCCAGGGCTTTGAGCTGTGCTCAGTTGCTTCCCGGACCACATGCAGGGAGTTGGGTGGGAAATAGAGCGGTCAGGACATGAACAGGTGCCCATATGTGATCCCAGCACATGCAAAGCAAGGACTTTAGCCACTAGGCTACTGCACTGGGCCCTGGTCACTTTTTTTTAAACAAAAATTTATGTATATTCATTTGAAAGTCCTATTTTATAGAGAGAGAAGAGGAAGAGGACAAGATATTCCTTCCACTGGTTCTCTCCCCCAAAGACTATAATGCTTAGCCGATCCAAAGCTGGGAGCCAGGAGCTCCTTCCAGGTCTCCCATGTAGTTGCAGGGGCCAAGGATTTGGTCCAATCCTCACTGCTTTCTCAGGCTGTAAGTGGAGAGCTAGATTGTGAATGAAGCAGCTGGGACATGAACTGGTGCCCATATGGGATTCCAGCATAATAGAGGGGAGAATTAGCCTATCAGGGTCTCTGTTTCTAAGGATAATACTTTGTAGTGGGGAAGAGAGGTAATTTAATATTCATAGATCAATGTGAATTGCCAGATGTTAAGACACATTGGATGGGTGACTGGGAAAATTACTCTCTCACTGGTCAGCACATGAATTTTTTTTTTCCCCATGGGCTAGGGTGTTACCACAGTCATCGGGAACAGAGAGATTAGATATATCATCAATGAATATGTCATCCATGAAGGGCAGGTAGTAAAAAGAAGTTGACTGAATCTCAGAAACAACTAAGATGAAGTACAGTAAGTTGCATTTAGTCATAAAAAATATGAAATAGGGACATTAACCTAAGAAAATTGATGTATTCTGAAAAGGGGAGATTAACAAAGAAAAATGATATATTCTAGCATTGACTTTAAAAACAGTAATTTAACTTAATAAATTTAGAAGAATTTGTAACTGCTGTAGGCAAACCCAGAACGGTTATGGGCTATTGGTGTTTTCTTTTCCACTATTTTTTAAAACCAAAGCAAAGCAACAACAACAACTTGATGTCAAAGCAGGAAAACGTGGCAGGAAATGAAAGAAAATGCTTTTTGTTTCCTTGCTAGCCTTTGTCTAATTTGTAAATGCAAAGAATCAATTATCAAAATATCAATTCAAAATATCATGGCATCTTTCATAGTCAATAAATAATTAAAAAGACCAATTTTCAAAGTCATGCATAAAATTAGTCTTTTATAAGCTTAAGAAAGTTATCAACTTGTCTTGGTAACTGTCAGTGTAAATAGTTTATTTTGTTTTGTGTTGTTTCATTTAGAACATTCAACCAAACTGTTGGGACATTTGAAGATCTCCAAAAATACCTTGAAGGATATGTAGCAAACCTGAACCGCGATGATGAAAAAAGACATGCAAAGTAAGTAGAGGGTCGTTTTCCTAAACTCGGTGTGCGCTCTGGGAGCTGATACAGAGGGGGGCATCGAGACAGGGTTCTCCATGTGGTAATAATTTTTACTCTGCCTGCACTAGTAAATGCTGGCAGTCTTTTTGATTGTTCTTCCAGAAAGATGCCACTTACCAGTGGAATGGGGATTATTTACACCCATAATATGTTCATGGAAAGTGTGTGTTTAAAACAATTTTACGTGGAAGTTGACTCCTTTATTTTGGGTGTGAAGAGGATTGCCAGAAATGCCGTGATTGGGAAGAGATTTTTGTCAGGACAGAGAATTTTGACATTGTCTAGCGACCTGACTCAAAGGCACATTAATATCTGATGACAGGCAAGGAGCAGAATTACAGTCAGAGGTTTTCAAAATATAAGGAAAGTATTGGCTCAGGAATTATATGTGGAGGGGAAGGATTAAACTGGGCTCCAAATGCAGTAATAATAAGATTGTTTTTAACCAAACAGAGAACTCTAATCTGCTAATTGAAAATTGTCGAAACATTTTGAAGAGTGCATTCTTAAGTGTTATAATCAGCGGACTATGCTACTGCTGCTATTTTTTCAAATTTCTTGAAAACTGAAGGGTGAATTAAATTAGAACATCCAATCAGTACCTAAATAGTTTTTTCAAGAAATATATTTGCAGCTTTTATGTCAAAATCCTTTTACAGTTAACAATTTGTGAAGGCAGAACTAGTGCAGTTAACTTTAATTAAAAGAATAAAATGGATATTTCCAAACAGTAAGACTCAGACATAATGGAAGAAATGTACCTTTTCATGGTTTCTGTGTAAACCATGAGAAGCTTCAAGACCTGACAAAAAGTGGCCAAACACAGCAGGCATTATTGGGGTGCCATGCACCCATGTGAAGCAATGGAAATACCCTTCTGCCTTTCATTACCTGCAATTAACTCCTTTTAGGACTTGTCTTTCAAAGATTTAATTGAAATATTTTTTAAATTTGTTTATTTTTATTGGAAAGGCGGATATACAGAGTAGGAGACACAGAGAGGAAGACCTTCCATGCGATGGTTCACTCCCCAAGTGAGCCCAACGGTTGGAGCTAAGCCAATCCAAAGACAGGAGCTTTCTGGGTCTCCCAGGCAGGTGCAGGTCCCAAGGCTTTGGGCCGTCCTCAATTCCTGTCCCAGGCCACAAGCAGGGAGCTGGATGGGAAACTGGGCATCCGGGATAAGAACCGGCGACCATATGGTATCCCGGGGTGTGCAAGGCAAGGACTTTAACCACTACGCTATCACGCTGAGCCCTGAAATTATTTTAAGTGACAAAAATTTATGCATTTCGTCTCTTATGGATTCAGTTTGATTTCTGATCTTAGATTGTTGTTTGTGTATTTCATTGCTTTTCTAACAAGATGTACCAGAATCTGACCCTATCAGAGCTTAGCCAGCATTTGTGGTGACTACCCGCAGTAACTACAGGTTGAAATAGGGCTGTCCGAAGGGTAGGGCTAAGGCACCCGTGGTAAAGTTTTACATTTCTTGCCCAGGAGATCCATGTCGAACTGGAAGCTGTCCAAAGCACTGTCTCTGGAGATGATTCAGCTCAAGGAGAAGGTGGCCAGATTCTCCTCATCATCCCCATTCCAGAACCTTGAGATTATCGCCACACTGGGCGTTGGTGGGTTCGGAAGAGTTGAGCTTGTAAGGGGTTTACGTTTCAAGCATCTGACAGAAGCCTTTGACTGTTTTTGTTTGTTTGTTTATTCCAGCTTCCTTAGAAGAAAAGTGAATTGTCATTGCTATCTTAAATTTCAGCTGAAATTAAGACAGTAAACTTTTCCTTCCGCATATTGTATAATTAGCTGCTATTTCAAGGTTTTAGTACACCTGTTTTTAATTTTTTCTGGTTGGTCTCACATAGACATAGACATGGACAGTCCCTTATATGTTTTTTAGCAGCAAAAATGTGTTTATGTAAACACTCATGACACATTCTGTAGTACCAAAGGAAAGAAAAATGTTTCCTGTCAAAATGTATAGCTAGATCTTTTAAGCTCCTCCACTACAGTGTCTGATTTGGACTTTTCCTTTTTTTTTTTTTTAATTTGCTCAAATTTTCCATCAGAAAAAAAAATAACATGAATGTATTTGGAGACCAGGCTGTAATTCAAACCTGGTATGTTTTCCTTTCTATTTTCTACGTGGCTACCGGTCTAGGCTTCATTATCAGCTTGCAAGAAGTAGCAGACGGGGGCGATTAGATCAAGTGTTCCAGGGAAGCTGCAACACATAGATCTGTGATCTTCCTGGGTTCAGATCGCTCTGAACCCTTGGCAGTTGCCACGTTCCATTTGTACCTCAGATTGCGAATGGCTCACTGGGCATCATCGATCTCCAGGCATCTGCCGACACCCACACCTGCTCAGCGGCACTGCGCACAGGCAGGTTGGAAATGCAGCAGGAGTCCCCGAGCTGGACACCTCACCCCCAGTGTGCGTTTCTTCTTTAACAGGAGGAGGAAACTTTATTAAGGCAAAGAACATTTGTTATGTTTCTTGGGTCATACGGAGAGATATAAGCAATATTGATTAGCAATGCTTTTTTTTTTTAACAAAGACTATTGCAAAAGATTCAATTCATGATGTTTTGATATCTGTTTCCCAGGATAATAATAAATGAAACAATAGTTGCACCATTAATTTAAAAGGTCATAGGCAGCAGAAATCATAACTATGACAAAACACAAGGTATCAGTCAGTTCTATACAATCCTAGTTACTTGTTTATGGCAGTCTGTGTACAGCGCTTTGAATCTATTGGAAAAAAAGCTCTATTATAAAATCTTTATGCCCTTTGTTGGAAAAGTCCTAATATGCATCTAGAATAACATTCTTTGGTAGAACTTTCTGGGATGGTGGAAATGTCATATATGCATATTCAATATGGTAACTACTGGGTGCATCCAGTGGTACAACTGAAGAACTGAATTTTGGGGTTTCATTAATTTCTATTTAAAATTTCATGAGATACATGGCTACTATATTAGATAGTACACACATAGAATTTAAGTTTAACATGCTTTGGTTTCAAAATCAAAGAAAAATATGAAGAAGTAAAAGCTTTTTAGCATTTCTGTTCAGTTTTTCATGTTTCATACAAAATCAGAAACTGGATTTCAGAGAGTACATCTTTCAACAATTCTCTTGTTTCAATACATGCATGTTAGAAGTACATACGTTAATTGCTTGGGAAATTGTAATGGAAGGATGTTTTTTACACTTAAATGGAACTCAGTTCTAGAGGGCTGTGTGTCTAAAGCTTATCTCTACCATTTAAAGGAGAATCAATTTTAACTCTTAGATATATACTTTATAGTTTATATAGATGTTTCAAAAGTTTCCCTATACTTTAATTGTAAAGGCTATTTCTATTTCTTATGTAGGTTAAAGTGAAAAATGAGAATGTTGCCTTTGCTATGAAGTGTATAAGGAAAAAGCACATTGTGGACACTAAACAGCAGGAGCATGTCTACTCAGAAAAAAGGATTCTGGAAGAGTTGTGTTCTCCATTCATTGTGAAGTAAGCAAATCCTTGGCATCCCAGGACTTACGCTTGACTTTTATTATTGTAACAATAATGGGGATTTAGTGAGAATGGGGAATTTGGAAAGTGAGAGAGGAAAATCCTGGGGCCTATGGAACTGAATCATAAAATTATAATTAAAAAAAGAAATTAAAAAAAAAAAGAATGAAGAAGAGAGGATTCCATTCTAAATCTTCCAATCCATTCAAAACCATGGTTAAAAGTTTGAGATCCGGAGTCAGAGTTTTTAAGCTGCTTTTATTCCTCAGTAAGCCTCCTAAGAGAGACAGAGATAGAGAGAGAGAGAGAGAGAGAGAGAGAGAGAGAGAGAGAATTCCATTGTAGAATTTGGGACTAAGGAAGCAAGAATTTCTAAGATACCCAATGAAGAGTATGCTGCTGTTGAGGTTCTGTGTGAACTGGCCTGTGGACTTTGCCACGGAAATACCCTGGCTCTCGAAGTGACCAAACACCAGAAGAAACGGCTCCTATTGAGTTGTTTTTTTTTTTGTTGTTTTTGTTTTTTTTTTTTTTCCTGTAGCTTTGGTCAAAGATTGGAGGGGAAAGAAATAAGTTATTCTAGGTCCTAGTTTTCTTCACTTATGAATTTATGGCTTACTGGTATAAGCCAGTTTTTATTTTCAAATGTCTTAATGCCCAGGAGTGCAGTTTTAGTGATTTCTGGGTCATGTAAAATGCCACTATAATGAATAGAATTCATGTTTTTTGATCAAATGCCTTGAGAGAAACTTACTACCTATCCAAATTCCCAGACCTATGCTTTTTCCAAGATTAAAAAGAAGTCTGAACCCCGGCAGTGCTTGAAATAGAGAGTCATCCAATTACCAATATATTAGCTATGTTCTCAGAATGCCCTTTTTAAAATTATTTCATTAACAATCTATGATAAGCAGCTTTAGGGTATGAATTAAGTTGTGTTCATTTTCTCATTTCCAGCTCTTTGCAGCGTCTGGCATACAGCAGGATGATAATGATGTTAGGAATTAAATACTAGTGACAACATTTATTAAGAAATTAACATGAACCAGCCACATATATTTACATATCTCATTCTATTTATTAGAATGTATTATTAATAATATATAAGTAGTATGTGATATATAAATAAGCAAATGAATATATATGTTCAATGAATGCTTATGATGATGCTTAGTTAATAAATGTCCAATCCGGTAGTTGAGACTGGGCAGCTTGCTTGTCAAGTTCAGTCTTTGAATCATTTTGCCAGAGTGCCGCTTTTACTCATACCTGACATGGCTCCTCTGCTGTCTCTTTGGCCTGGGCATAGGGCAAGGGAGAACAGGTTGTTCTTGATTGCTACCACCTTGAAATTACTTTCACCCAGTGTTGAATATGGTGTCTTGCTTGGCTTGGCCCCACTCCCACCAAGACACCATCTCCTCGGCTCGCTGGAGTGTTGGAGCTGAGGCATTGCTCTTACATGTTCCTTCTCTCCAAAAACATCTTGAATCCAAGGAGGGCAGACACTGGAAGTTGGAGCCTTTGTTGAATCTGGATTGTAACTCTACTTTTCCCCCTTCCAGATTTGTTTCCTTTACTCGACCCTGCATTACTCCCAGGCGCACACCCCACTCAGTGTTGTGCTTACAATGTTTGTGCCAGAATCTGTTTCTAGTGTTACACAAGTCTTGGACTTGATTCTCAGTTATGCCACATGATTTTTCAGTGATTTGTATCCAGGTGTCTGGTTTTCTGGAAGAAGGATCATATAGCTGGAACATTGAGCTGCTCTCTAAAGAAGACAGCTTGTAACTTGACCTTGAAGAACACATAAAAGCTTTGACAGTAAAACTAAGACAGAAATCCAGTCTGCGGGTGAAGGGAGGACAATTTATGGCAAAGCAACAGGAAAGATCAAAGTGAATTTGGCAAGATGCCCAGGGTAGCGATAGGAAATTTGTGTGAGGATGAGGGTCATTGTTCCAAATGCTATTGATGATAGTCTTAGGTAGCTATGAAGAGGTTTTTAAATGAGGTTTCTAATAATAACCATGTTTCTATCTGTCTTCACAGACTGTATCGAACTTTCAAGGATACTAAGTATGTCTACATGCTCCTGGAGGCCTGCTTGGGTGGGGAGTTGTGGAGCATATTAAGGGACAGGTAAGGAAAGTTCCACAAGCTCTAACATTTGTCTGCTGACATCTGGTCTAAAGTATACTATGCTGATGTTCACTTAAAGAGGTCTGAAGGGAATTTCTGGGAATGGTTATAGGAATATCTTATCACTTCATACAATAAAGTAATTGTGTTTTCTTAGCACACATTAAAGCAGCATCATTTGCACCAAAGTGATTACTGTTGTTTAATTTTGGCGTAAAAAAAAAAAAAAAAAAAAAACCTTTGCTAAGGGAGCCCATGAACTAACTGTCACGGGTTACCAGACTAGTAGGAGGTTAAGATAGGGTCTAAGGTCAGAAGTTTCTGTATCTTTATCTAGCAGAATGAGTAAAATAGACATGAGTGGGGGGTAAGCGCTTCCTGCAAGCCAGAGGGAATTGTCTGCAAGTTTTCAGTTTAAAAAAAAATGCGGTTTCTACATGATGAAAACCATAGATATTTATTGAGTTCCACCTGTGTGAAAGGTGGCATGGTGGGCAGTGTACAGAGAGTTTCTAAATAGCACAAACTGTTTTTATTTTCTAACAAGTTTAGGGTTTATTTGGAAAAACAATTCCTGTAATTTTAAAAACATTTCATTACTTAATGTGAAACTAAATGATAACAAAAATGTTGACACTTTAGAATTAGATCCTAAAGGAACATGGTAGACAGTGAGCTCCCAGGAAGGGAGACAAAAATCTACAGTGTGAAGGGAGAGGAAAGATTTATGTTAAATTCTGAAGCTGATGACAGTATGGAAGGATAGGCAGGGAAACCAGTGTAAATCAAGTCAAGCAGGAAATTGAGGATGTTGTGAGGTATCTTCATGAGTGATGAATAGAAGGATTTGAGTAGAGGATGGGCAGATGAGGAGGAAGCAGAAAGGTAGGCTGGCACTGGACAGTGCGGGCTTAATGCCAGGACAAACATGTAGACCATCATCCTTCGGCTAGTGATTTTCCAGGCTGGCCACACAGTGCAATCCCATGGGGAGCCTTTGTAAAAAATTCTGGACCTTAACACCAGTGACTGATTTAGCTCATTTGGATCAGTTGCAATATATGCTTTTAAAAATGCTTCCCAAGTAGTACTGATACGCATTCATGGCAGAGAATTGCTGACCCAAACAAGTAGCAACCATTGGAGAGCTAGGTAGAAAGTAACTGTTGTGAATGAGGAACATGCTGGATAGATTCAAATGGAGGAGAAACTGAAAGAGTGGGGAGACTTTGATGGGACTTACGAAAGTATTAACCTCTTCCAAAAGACTTTTTTAAAAATCTGAATCTGTATAGAAGATGAGAAGAGGGAGTTCCTATAGCTGTTCCTATATTCTGTTATGTACATAGCAAACCTATCTCCCTTGTATGGGTTTTGAGACTCAAAACAATTAAACTGCCCAAGCATGGCAAAGCTACACAAAAGGCTGATTCGGGGGAACTCAAATAAGAGATCAAGGTAGGGGGACCAGCACTATGACAGAGTGAATAGAGCTGCTGCCTGCTCTTCATGCATCCCATTTAGGTGCTGGTTCAACTTGCCACTGTTCCACTTCTGATTCAGCACTCTGTCGATGTGCTTGGGAATAGCATAGGATGGCTCCAGGTTCTTGAGTGCCTGATGAAGGGAAGAAGACCTGATGAAACTCCTGGTTGTTAGCTTTGCACTGGCACAGTCCAGCCCTGGCCATTATATCTGTTTTAGGAATGAACTAGTGAATAAGAGTCTCTCTCGCTTTTTCTCTCTCTCTCTCTCTCTTTCTCTCTCTGCTTCTGCTTCTCCATCATTGTATTTGCCTTTGTAATAAATAATCAGTGACTAAGGAAGTAAAAAAGTAAGGTTCCATTCCTCCTTGCACCACCATCAAAGGCTATATATAAAAAAGACATGAAAGTAGTCACATAAACATTTTTCAGGCAGTAAGCTGCCAAAATCTGATTTCAGATCCCTGCTGACATAGTTGGACTTTTCCAGAGTCTCATGGTTGTCTAAGAGAAAGGATTTTTTAATGTTCGTATGTGATAACCACGAATATATTTGGACTTAAACAGTTTAAATTTAGTGAAGAAGTTCTTGTGTACATCAGCTACCCCTTTAATTCATTGGACACATAATAGTGCTGATACCCTAAAAGACATTGATGTCTGACAAGTTTACCATTGCATTTTTTTGTCTGTTCATCTCTTTTCAGCAATACTGGAGTACTCCACAACCATTCTCAAAATTTCCTATTTCTATTTACAGAAGACAGTCAGCTAGCTCTCTCTAATGATTTTAAGATTCATTATGGCCACCTGGTACAGTGGCAATAAGGCATATGCAGATTACTAAGAGGAATATACATGTCATTACAGAGGCAGCTTTGACGAACCCACCTCCAAATTCTGTGTAGCTTGTGTAACGGAAGCATTTGATTATCTGCATCGACTTGGTATTATCTATAGAGACCTCAAGCCAGAAAACTTAATTCTAGATGCCGACGGCTACCTTAAACTGGTGAGACAAGTTCTTTCATTATCTGTGTTGCATGAAATATTTCCAAAAACAACATTGTGGTAATGGTGCAATTTTCTTTTTTATTACTGGAACAGCTATTATTTTTACTTGGAGGAGCTGGGGATGCCTTTGAAATTGAACTGATGTATGCAGGCAGCCATGTTAGAAATGCATTGTTTATTGTTTAATAATTTAAATTGCATTTTCATTGATTCGTGCTACAAATAGGAACTGGCTGTGAAGAACGTGGAAAGAATATAGTACGGTTCCTTCTACAAAATGCATAGAGAGAGAACAGAAACATAAAATTGAAACTTTTGAGAAATCTTTCTGAGTGGTTCTTCTATATAACTTCGATTTGAGAATCTCAGCTATAGGTCTGCAGGTTTCTTGTGTACTGACACTTTCTTTTCCTATAAATGAGCTGCCTTGCCTACATCACAAAGAGATGAACGCCGCCAATCACATCAACTGCTCCTAGTGAGAAGCTGTGCCAGAGCTGCACAGCCCCCACCGCCTCAGGTACACAGGTGTCTTTCTGAGTCCGTTCATTAAGATTCCAAGGACATTAAGCCTTCTCTGAACGGAACAAAGATAGTCCAAGGATGGTAAGAGTTTCTTAGAAGTACACAGGAGGAGTATATAAGGAAATAACCAAGAGTTACCGTTTAGTGAGCAGTTACCCTGTGTAAGGTCTCTGAAATAAACCTTTGACAATCTGCTTACCCATCTGTAAGGGATCATATTATCCACAAGTTATATTTGTGTAATGTAGCCGTAAGAATTAAATGTGCCTGTTGTAATTGCCGAGATACTTCTTTCCATGGTAAAGGAGTGATATAGAAGTCCTTTCATATGAAATCTGGCTACTTTCCAAGAAACATTTTGATCCATTCAAGCTTTATTTTGCCCATGAAAGATAGCTTTGAGAGCTAGTGAGGCACAAACACAAGGACTCAATCACTCCACTTATTCACAATTCCTTCTGTGGCTGTGCTTCCCAGAGATCTTAGTGAACCCTTTGGAGTATTCCAGAAGGAAACTACCACAGGAGAAGCAAGTAATGCATTAGACTCCTCTCTTCCTCTTCATGGACATTTTTAAAAAATAAAATCAGATGCCATATTCAGTATTTGTAGACACAACAATCAGCAACTCTCCCATTATTTATTGTTACCAGACCTACTAAATCATTTACCAACAAGCTAAATAAAATATTATATCTAAAGCCGTTAGAGACTGCAAAGAAGTAAAGGTTGACAATTGCTAACTAACTATTTATTAAACGATATTGGCTGAACTCCTCTTGCTTTTACATGTCTGAAAGTACTGGCTGACACATGAACTGCACTATTGCAAATGCATGACCAAATTTGAGACAGAATGTGAATTCCTCCGGGGCTGGGAACCAGGCTCAAGTATAGTGTGTGGTGGAACTCAAACACTGAATTTGCCACCGTGGGTATGCCCAGCAGTCCCGGGTGACCTAGCGGTTTGGATTTAAATGGCCCTTTTGGAGGCAGGAGACCAAGTTTTGATGTGGGCAGCACTGAAAGTTTAATCAGAGACTAATGTACAGAGCCAGGAGTCATGCAGATTGAGTGCTCAGAGAAACAGAAAACAAGCAAAAATACATAAAATGTATGAAGACAGAGAATATTCCAGGAAACAGGCTCTCCTTATGATTGGCTCTTCTTTGAAGAACAAAAATCAGCTCTGAGGACCCCTGGCTGCAGGCTGGTCTAAATGGAGTTTGGGTACACAGTCTTTAAAAATGGAAAAATTCAAGCAGGAATTTCTCTGAAAATGAATCCATGTTGGGAGCATGTCCAAGTTGCCATATGTATTTTCTCTGGAAGAAGGCATTCAACCCAAGAGACAAAGAATTCCGGGAGATAGAGTTCCAAGGAATACTAGCTTGTATTTTTAAAAATAAGATAAGTGTTGGTGGAAAAAAGCTTTGATGAACATTAGTTGTCAGAAACACAAAGAGCAGGTGCAGACACACAGCTATCCCCTATAGAAGGAGTAATCAAAGAGTGTAAACAGATATAACATGTTTTAAAAATGAGATAAATGAGAGAAAAACAGAGATTATCAAAACAAAATGTAACAAATTTGAAAGGGAAATAGTAGATCATTTATTAACAAATTAAGAACATAATAATAGAAATTAAGTGTGAAATAAAGGGACTTTCATTTCATTAGAATTAAATAAAGCTTAGTGTGCTTGCAGTATATAAGATTAATAGTGCAAGAACTCAGTGTTACTTTTGAGCATCAGAAACAAGGCTGATAAATAGAAATGTAAATGCCATTTAAGGAAAGCATGAAAATGTAGTGCATGTTGGACAAATTAACAAAATGTGTGCAAGCTTTATTGAGAAACATAAGAGTTTTTAGAATACCACAAACAAATTGATAATGTGTTCCCCTCTCTGTTCTGAACACAGAGCGAGACAACCTGAACCTGTCTCAGCCTTCTTGTGGTTAGTGTAGCCATGTAGCAAAGTTTTATCTAGTGAAATGTTGTTGAAGGCAATGTAGGACACTCCAAAACTTCTGAATAGTTTATCTCCACGTACTTTACTTTCTGGCTTGTTGCCAGTGAGTATAACTGACGGAAGCCAGCAAAGCCCCATCATTGGTGCAGCCTGCATCCTGAATCACTAGGACCGGAAGATTCCCTCGCTTTTCCAAAAAAAAAAAAAAAGGCACCATGTAACGATGAAGAAAATTAATGTGGAGACAGATTCCATGCCTTCTTCTCACAATAGCTAGAGTTTTTTTTTTAATACCCTGACTCAAAACCCAGTTTTTAAAATAGCAGCACTGGGGTTTAGTTGGCAGTTCAGATGCCCACATCTTGTATTGGAGTACCTGAATTTGGTTCCAGATTTCAGCTCCTGACTTCAGCTTTCTCTCAGTGCACACCCTGGAAGGCATTGGTGATAGGTTAAGTAATTTGTTTTCTGCCACCCACATGGGAAACTAGAATTGTTTTGCTGGCTCAAACAAATGATGTTTGTGATCCAATGTTGAAAAGCAAATGAATTTTGGTGTGGGTTAAATTCACAAATATAATTTTGAGTGAATAAAAAGGCAGTTTCCTCAAGAATACATTTACAGTGGATGTGCAACTTTAAAAATGATTTTAAAACAATTTTGGAAATGACTTAGGATATAGATTATTAGATACATGCACAAATTAGAAACAAATTAAAACAAATAAGAATTGCAAAAATCAGAGTAATTGTAACCTCTTAGCGATGGGCAAGAGGAACCCACTAGAGGGACACAAGTTTCTCTGTTGCTTTTCTTCTCCTGCTTAACCAGTGTTAGTACTGGGAGGTATTCTTTTTATTCTCATGCTTGATAACTTGCATATGTATTCCACTATTTTATATGCATCAGCTCTTTTCTAACTTGAGAAAGAAAAATAATCTTCAGGTCCAGCCATATTCTTGCTGCCAGACCACTGTTATTTATGCTGGTTAAAGCTTTTCCCACTAATGTACTTAACACATAACGCTGCTGCTTTTTTTTTTTTTTTTTTGAGACATGCTTTTGCTTTACTTCCTCAAGAAATTTTTCTGCAACAAAAAGTTTCCTTTTTATGTCTGATTCAAATATCATCTGATATCTTTACCACCTTTTTAGATCCCAGTATATATCATCTTGAAACTCAGAGTTAATGGTTATCTCTCTTTTTTTTCCATTTCCACCAAGTATGCTTAAATGTCCACTGTGTTACAAATACTATATGGATAGAAAATGAATAAAACATAATGGTTCTGTCCCAGAAGCCAGATTTGTTCACACACAATTAGACAGTGCTGCCCTCAGAGATGTAATTGTGGAAATACAAACCCTGTTAGGGAACATCATAGGAGAAAGGAATTGTTCCTGTATTTCAAGTTAGATGTCAAAGAGGTGGGGGTATATTAAATGAACCTCGAGAGCTTTTTTCATTTTGTCTTCGTGTGCACAAATCTTTCCTTCATCTTTCCTAACTGCTTTATGGTCATCACTGTGAGACTCTTATCCCCCTCCACCTTATAACCCATCACTCTCATTTCCTGTTGATTGAAACCTTCCATTTTTGCCTGGCTCAGTGGATGGATGTTAGCATCAGAAGGCAATGAAAGCAGCATTGGTTACTGGCTAGTAGAATAAACAGATTCCATTTTACTCTTCTCTAGACTTGGGGTTAACAAAGTACCCTGCAAATTCTATGTAAATATTTTTTGGAATGTTCTATCTCCGTGAATCATTTGGCTTAATTAAACTGGTCACCTTGTGTCCATTTTTTAAGTGACTGAGGGAACTATTATCTGACAAATTTAATGGCCCAGAAATAAACTTCTGGGAAAAAATTTATACTTACTGTATATCAGCTCGAGCAAGCCACAGATTCCATTTTTTCATTTCCAAATGTTCCAATCATTTTACAACTTTGGAAGCATCTTAAAATTATCTCATTTACCAAAAATCTTTGGAGACTTCATGCTTTTTAAGCTTTTAGTATAATGTGAGCCATCTTTAATAATAGCTTTCATGGGGATATGTGTGTACAGTCTCTCTAGAGATCCTTCTGGAGGTGAATTTGAAAAAGTTATGTTGTGAGTGTCGAGGTGGGGCAGAGTGGAGTCCTATTTTCCTGGTGCCTAAAATGATCCCTGTAAAATAGAAATCAGGCCATGCCACACCCATTCTCTTAATGACACAATAAATTCTTAGATTAAAAAAAACTAACAAAATACATCTGAAGATCACCCTATGGTTTCCAGTCCACTCCACATTCTGCCCTGACTTGCCGCCTCTCTCCTGCTCACAGCTTGTGGCTTAGACAGTCCTTGAACTTACCCATGCAAGCTGCCTCAGAGCCTTTGCATTACTGCCTCTTCCTGGAGTAATTCTTTACCCTAGTTCCATTACTTCTTGCCTCACTCAGGTTCCATTAGACTTTCCTCAAATGCTCACCCTTGAGAGAGTCTTGTCCTATACCTCCCATTTTCAAGTGTATGCTGTTCCCAGTCCCAAACTCTTGTGTATATTCCTTCCTAGCAAATGGCAACATCTCACCTAATGTGTCAAATACATTTTTAGCCTTGTTATCGTGCTATTTTTCTGACTGTGGGCCTTACAATGATTAGGACTTGGTCCATACCCTGGAACTTGGTGAATGGAAATGTTCAATCTGTGTTCATTGAATGAATAAAGAAAGGACCTTGCCCCTCCCTCTTGCCCCTCCCTCTTTCCTTGAAGGGTGACTTAGGGAAAAGACAGGCTTTGTGGTGCTGTCTGTGATGTTATGAGACAGAAATAGACTTATTTTTATAGAAAATATGTACAACCCGACATGGAAGATTTGAGATCTATAATTTTAGGCAAATAACTTTGGATGGATCTAAGGTTCAGTTTGCTCTTACCAAATAAATCCAGCCAAAATAGATGTGATCAAAGGAGGTAAGGAAAATGGTGTTTTCATTACTCTTGAAATTATGATGCCATTGTTGCCATCTCTTTGGGCCAATATGTAAGCACTCCAAACGCCAAGTCAGCAATTCAAATTAAAAAAACTAAAAAATACCCCAGTAGCTGATGACCTTCCAGTTATTGTGAAAAGGGACATGTAAGTATAATTTTTTTAAAAACGTGAGTTGAAAGAGCATAACGTAATTACAAAGCATGACAGTTCCACACATGCATGTGTGCGTTCAAATGCAGTTCTGAACATTGCTTTATTACCTCTCAAATTTCAGTCTTTATAAAGTTAACCAAGATTCTCGTATTGGTTCTTTCTCTGAGGAATAAGTAGATGTTGCTACTCTCAGCTGGTTACAAGTTTAATTTTAGAGTACCTCCAGCCATCTATTGGATATAATCTTTACAAGTCATTTTGTGTGAATGAAAAGAAAACTAATAAGTGCTCTCCTTAAATTATCTGTTTAAATTCCCTATTTCCAATGAGGAAACTATTGCTGTTAAGTGACAATTGAGTGACAACTGTACTTTGAGTAAGTACAGTTAAAAAGAAAAGTCTCTAGGAAATTTCCTTAAAGTAAAATATTTTAAATATTAAGAATCACTACAGACTCATACTGTTTTAGGTAGGGACTTATCTTGCAATGCTAATTTTGTTTATTTTGCATTTCAGCCAAGGTTAGTGCCGTGTTATTGAGATGCTTCATGCACAGTGCGGCTATTAAAAGGTGCATGTTGAAACCAGGGACCTGTTTGTGCTCTTGCATAGGGAGGTAGAAGGTGGTTTTGTTAAATCAGTATCTGTACATATTGTACGTGAAAAATCTGTGCATTGCGCCTCTGTGGAAAAAAAATATGGTTTTACAGAACAGGGGTTTAGTCATAGATGTTGTTTTAAGAAGGGAAACATTCTACAGCTTCAGCCTTCTTTCCCATTAAGTCTGTGTGTTCTTTTCATTGAACTGAGACTCAGAGAAGTGGAAAGGCCTATCATGAAAAGACATGGACAAGTAGCACTGATGCATAATCCTGCATTAGTTGATTATCCTCAGCCAGGGCCAGCCTAAGATATCACATGCTAATAATGACTTCTCCTTAATTAACTCTTGGACAATATATTTTAAAAGATTCGTCAATTTATTTGCAAAGAAGAGTTACAGAGAGAGGGAGGTGGGAGCAGGAGAAATAGAGAGAGCAAGAGTTCTGTCTGTTGGTTTACTCCTTAAATGGCCACAAAATCCCAGCTCTTCATCTAGTTTTCACATGTACCCCTCCAAGTGTATACATTGTTCTTTGTTGGACAGTGTCTGCCATTAATCATGTCTCTGGTGGTTTTCCCACACTTCGAGCTTCTTGGTGCCTGCAGGTCTAGGACAGAGTCAAGGTGGTGCTGTATGTACGTCTTCCGAATCAGTCAGTTGAAGCAGGCTCTACGCACCATGCATCTCCATGAAAGAGGCTGACATTGTGCATGGCCTGGCAAAGCAGGGTAATGCTGGCTTTGCTGTGGCCCACTAGATAGCTAGGGTGCACACACTACCTCTGACGGCTCTTGAGATTTAAACCTCTGTTTTCTCCGCAATGGTTCCTTTCCTAATCCACATTTTGCTATTACTTTCCTGATGGAGCCCTAAGTGCACAGGGGCCAACCACTTTCCCTTTCCTTCCTCTTTCCAGTAAACACAAATATTGAATTGTTTTTAAAGTCCTGGTTGCTATAGGCTTCAAATGTATTATTACATCCCAAGAACCTTGTTAAACCACTCTCATCTTGGGCACAGAACAAAGATGTATCAATGTGACTCAATTCATATGTGACCCACAAAGGAATATATGACTCTGTGTGTGTGTGTGTGTGTGTGTATTGAAAGAAGGATTAAGAAAACAATATTTTAGAGGATAGGAGACCTTGGAACATTTTCAAAGTTGCAGAAACTTAGAAGCATGAGGTTTATGGCCCTTGGGCATGTCTTCCACTTTCTTTTCCAGGTTGACTTTGGATTTGCCAAGAAAATTGGTTCTGGACAGAAAACTTGGACATTCTGTGGGACTCCAGAGTATGTAGCCCCAGAGGTCATTCTCAACAAAGGA
Organism: Ochotona curzoniae; assembly: GCF_017591425.1. Classification (NCBI taxonomy): domain Eukaryota; kingdom Metazoa; phylum Chordata; class Mammalia; order Lagomorpha; family Ochotonidae; genus Ochotona; species Ochotona curzoniae. Next base: position 24,171,287 of record NW_024467119.1, on the reverse strand, counting down.
CATGACTTTAGTGTGGACTTTTGGTCACTGGGAATTCTAGTGTATGAGCTCTTAACGGGCAAGTATGTATTCTCCAGTTTTGTTCAACCTCTTTAGAGAAGTCTGAAAATAACTTACTGATGTATATGTAAGAGATAATCATTTTGGAAATGCTTTTGATGACTTGACTTTTTACAGTTTTGAAATGCGGTGAGATTGCCAGTTTGGATTGTGGAGTCAAGATTTCAGGATGGTTAAGGAAGAAAGTGTAGCATTGTTAGTATTTCCAAAATGACAAGTTCCATTATTATAGACAACACACTAAATATGCAAAGATTTTAATAACTGAGCATATTTGTAAGAGCAGGAATAAAAGTTGTAGGCTCTGCTAAGATTTCTTCTTTTTGTAATTGAGAAAGTAGCAATTGTATTTCGGTTAAATTTATTAACCTTAAACTAAATTTGGCTTTGATTTTGCATTTTTCCCAGTCATTAACCAGAAATGCTGAGAAAGCCATGTTGCTGGGTATAAATTTTTAATCCCCTTGTCAGCTTTTTTCTAGAAGTGATAATGAGCAGAGACAAGATCCAGCAGGGGGTTTAGCAATTAAAATTAAATTGTCACTCCCAAAGAGACCAAATGATGACTACCAGGATACCAGATATTTAACACACGTTCACACAGACGCACATACCCACACACCCATACATACATATGCACATACACTCATTAGCTATTTGATAGCCTTCATAGGCCTTAAAAGGTTTATGATAAAATAGAATTGAATTGAAAAATAAGTTAATTTGATGGCAAAAATGTCTGGAATACGGATATAGTTTTTTTTTATGCACATGAAAGGTTAAAGAATTCTTCCAACTGACTTTATGTTTACAAGGATTTCACAGCTTACAAAGCACTTACATGTATGTTTTGTAGGTCAATTTACACAAACTTGTATGAAAGCTAAGGCAGGGATTTTATTGTTATTACATTATCAACCTGTGGTTATGTTCCACATCTTTGTCCACATGTACTAAGCCAACAGATCTGAAAGGCTACATTAACTGTAATGATTTTCACTGCTACGATTCTAAAGCAAAGAGGACCACTGATAAGATTCTAAAAAAAAGTGAGAGAGGAGAATGCTTCTTTGTAGTCACACAGAGAAGTTGTGTACAGGTTTGGCCTCTCAAATTATGTTTCAAGCATTTGTTTGATCATCTTTGGGGAAACCAGTCAGTTGCATTTTTAAGAGGAATGTAGCGGTTCTTGTTGGAAATGAAAGAGTATTCATCTCAGCCCTTCACCAGATGGGATAAATTGTTACAGGGAAGAGAGAATTAAAGCAAGGATATAAAGAAGTGGGGTCAGGGATGGGGTAATCCCATCAATGTGGAATTACCCAGATGGCCTTGAGCCGTCATAAAGAAGTTGGGGCATTTCCTTTTGCAAACGTTTTCATGGAAGGGTATGAGAAAAGATAATTTTAAACATTCTGAACTCTTAAGATGTTAGAAAGAAAATGAAAATGAGGGGAAAAAAACCCTAAAGATCGAACAAGTCAAGATAATGTAGTTGCAAATATCATAGAAATGTTTGTTTTCTACTCTAGTTTCTTTACAAGTGAAACATAGAAGATTATAAAATTGTTGTGCTGGTTTGTGTTAAGATTATTGGCAAGTAAAAGAACCCGAACATGACTGAGATACAGCTGAGTAGTTCATGAAAGTTATCTTTAGTTTTTAAAAGTATGAACATATTATTCAAAGCAGCATAAATGCATTAAAACATTATCTCACTTTAGCACCAATGAGAAAGTTTAGGAACTGGGTCTGGGGAGTGGACATGGTGGCAGTTAGTTGGGGTTGCCCCAGCCAGGATGCAACATCTGCTGGCATGTGAGAGAACTGGGGCTGGCAGGGTTGGGCTAGCCTGTAGTACCCACCAGTGTGAGTGAAAGCCAAGCCTGGGGGGCAGGCAAGGAAAGAGTTCTTTGTGATTACCCCAAAAAGGCTGTATCACCCACCAGTGCACGTGAGAACCAGCATTCAGGGTCTGCTGGCCTGGGGTAGGCCACAGCACTTGCCTGTTTGCATGAGAGCTATAGCAGGGGATGGGATTAACCAGGCAGCAGCATCCACTAGTATCTGTGTTGGGTGACAGGAGGAGACAGGGTGAAGGTTACCTGCACTAACTGGCACACATGAAAGCTGGGTCTGAGGACCACCCAGGCAAGGTTTCTTCTTTTTTTTTTGTTATTAACATTGTATTATGTGATACAATTTTATAGGCACTGGGGATTCCCCCCACCCCTCCCATACCCCTCTCCCCCCATGGTGGATTCCTCCACCTTGCTGCATAACCACAGTTCAAGTTCAGTTGAGATTCCTTCATTGCAAGCATATACCTAGCATAAAGTCCAGCGTCTTATTGTCCAGATAAGTTCAGTGGGCTCTTGGGGAGACCTTCTCTGGTCTGAAGGTAGAGCTAACAGAGTAAAGTTCCGGTCAGTTAAAAGCCCCAACAAAACCTCAGCATATAGAACTCTCCAAAGCAACCACTACACTCAATCCCTGACCTTAGGAAAAAGCACAGACCTGTGGCGCAAACCTGGAGCACATGCTGCAAGACTGGGCCACCTTGGCTGCTGACTCCTTTGTAAGAGTAGAGCACATACCAAGATTCCAGTGAAAAACCAGATAACCAACTCACCTAAGTCAGAAGAGGACCTCATCAAAAGATGGAAAGGAAGACAGGTTAAAAAATACTCCATGCTAGACTCTACAACAAGTACCTAGGTATGTGGACACACTGAGATAGTCATGGTGAGACAATAGACCTTAGTATTTCTCAGCTCTGGTGTATACAGCTGACAACCTTTCAGAACAATCAAGATTACTTAAGTAACACTTTCAGAATATTATTCCCCTGCCTCAGGATCTCCAAGGTGACATCAAATGGACAGTCTTAGTCCTTAAGTACTGATGTAGGTTGTCTACCTTACCACCATCATGACCCTGTCCACCATAATTGGTGGCTCACATGAGTCTGCAATCCCCTCACTCATGTAATATGAAAATAACAATAATAGATACACATGCATATGGCTATCCCACTTAAGTGGCCAGTTCTCAGTCATGTAGCATTTTTTTCCTTAAAATATCTCTTTTCCCTGACTTACAGGACTTCTTTGTTTCTCCTTTTCTCACAGTGGTGTCTGCTTTCTAGTGTTCATTGCTAAATTTTCTCATCTTCTTGAACATTCAATATTGCAGTATTCTAGTTTGAAATTTTTTTTCTCTGACTCCTTGGATGTTAGCATAAAGTTTCATGGCTATAAACACCATCTGATTATCTCCCACATCATACCTGCCTCCCTGACCTCTTTCCTGAAGGACAAATTCATAACCTGAACTGCCTGCTTTGTATGTCCATGTGGACATTTGAAACATACTCATGATTCATTCATTGATACCAGCTCTGCACCTCACCTCCACCCAAGACTGTGTTCTATTACTGTTAATAGCTCTAGTCTCCAGGCTCCTGGTTCAGATAGTAGCCTTTCCTTCCCACTTACAATGTTAACCTCATTAACAAATCCTGGTGGCTTCATTCTCTTTCTCAGCCAGAAGTCTGCGTTCATGGTACCAACCTGCTCAGATCTGGTGAGGCTGCTCTTCTGTGTTACAAGATGCCAGTGCCTTAGATCTCTGTGTGGTACAAAGACAGTCAGTCACCATCATGGCCTCTTCTTAGGAAGGCCCTAGCATCACACTTGAGAACTTCATCCTCATGACCAAGTAACGTTTCACAAGTCTCACTCCTAAATACCATCACATTGGGTTAGAATCTCCCCATGTGAACTTGGGCAATACAGCTTTCTGACCATTGCATTGTCTAGAGAGCTCATCAGTTCTTCTGTGACCCACCACCTACATTATTACTGTGTTAATTCAAATCCAGGCTATCCCCCTCACTACCACCACATCATCATCATCATCAACAACAACAACAGCTCTGGGTGTTGTGAATTAGATCAACATGCAGTGTATAATTCTTCTAGTACTTACTCATTCCACTAACCGCACCTTCCATCCCATGGCTCTGCTTTTGGAGCATGGTCTCTGTATTGCTGTCCCGAAATCCTTTGATCTTGGATAACTATGTGGCTCACCCACTTCCTGTCTTCACTGACACCTCTGATGAATTTTTCAATATTCATGAAAGTCATTGGCTGTTCACTTTAAAAAAAAAAAAGAATCAACTTCTCCATCTTACTGTTTCCTCTTTTCCTCCTTCTTTCAGTGATCATCACCAACTAAGAAATTGTGCATGGATTTTAAAATCTTTTTGCAGAAGCTAAAATTCTCTTTCAATTCCATGCTTCCACAAACTGAACTACCTTCCTGTAGTATATGTGTGGTACTTGTCAAATACTGGGAAATTTGTGAACTGATTTTCTGCATGAATTCAGATTTGTTATACAGCCATTAATGAGAGAGAAAGAGATGGAACAGAAAGAAGGAAATAATATGGAAATGGGGGGGAAAGGGAAGAAGCAAGTTAGTGCCAAATATGTCTCAGTCTCTGATTTTTATGTGTCCTATTTGAATATTCTTTAGTCCACCCTTTTCTGGGATTGACCAAATGATGACCTACAATCTGATTCTCAAGGGAATTGAAAAGATGGATTTTCCCAGAAAAATAACCCGACGACCTGAAGATTTGATCCGTAGGCTTTGCAGGTGAGAATGACAAGGAGTCTTGAAGACAGAGCAAAGGTTTCCCATTTGCATCTTTAAATTGCAGGTTTGCTCTTAGTACTTTGCTGAGTAGCTAAATGATATTAGACAATCCTCTGTTTTGCTGAAATTGGGGAGTTTATCTCATGTTACTGATTACAGTTTTTAAGAAATCTAAATTGTGCAGGCTGTCTTTGGGAATCATGTCTGTCTGTTATAGAGCAAAATAGAGGCACAAACTACGGATTAAAAGGTAGGTAATACATTTACAATTTTACTGTCTTGTGAGACAAATCAGCAGTAGTAATAGAGTGTTATGTGTCCTAGTCCAATCTTTATTTTAAAAGGAATACTCTTTAAAAGACCCCAAGATTTGTACTAGCTACTAAAACTAATTTGTCAGACAAAAGTAGACATCTAGATTATGTTGGTTAAAATTTATTTTAGTGAATTATTTCTATAGTTAAACTTTTTAAAAACTATTATAAAATTAACTGAAACCTAACTGTGTGTAGCCAATAGAAACTCCAGAATGTTGCCTGGATTCCAGCTTAGAAGCCAATGATGCTCTAAGAAGTTCCCTGGTTTTCCCAGGTGGGCTGGGACGGTAGCATCCTCCTGTGCATCTGGGCTTTGGGTATTTATTCACAGATTATTAAAATGACTAGCTCATATAAGGGTGTGTGTGTGTGTGTGTGTGTGTGTGTGTGTGTGCACTTCCAAACTCTAGTTCACTTGTGCTCCCACCCCGCCCAAGGAACACACTGTGTCATTTTCATTTCCGTGTATTCAGATAATAGATCTACGGTGGGAGTCCTGTGAATATTGTTGAATGAATGAATGAAAGAACCAAATGTAAATTTTAGTGTCAAATTCATTTAGGTGTAGTTATAAAAACTCTCTTAAAACTATCATTTCAGGCAAAACCCAACAGAAAGACTGGGGAATCTGAAGAATGGAATCAATGATATTAAAAAACACAGGTACTTAGTTTTTTTGTTGTTGTTGTCTAGAAAAATATAGAAGTGTATACATACTTCTGTATTCCTGGTAGTTTCTCTCAGTAAGCCAGACACATCTCTCTGCAGGTTTTATTTATTTATTTATTTTTCTTTCCCTGCCTTTCTGTCTTCCTAGATGTGATTACAGCAACTTGTTTACAAAGTGCCTTCTGTAATGCTAGACCTTTATAGATAAAATTAGAAACCAAGTTACAAAATCACATCTTAAACCTATTACAACATAATTTTTACTCACTATGATCTTTATTGTTAGCTTTTAATATCAAATTGGATTCTGTAGACTAAGTTGAAATGGACATTTTAATTTGTATATAAATTAGGATTGGTGATGGTATCAATTTCGAAAGATTGGATCAGCTAAATCAGTTATTAAATAGTGCCCGGCTAAGTCTTGCATTATGTAAAATATTTTCATTTTGCTTACAATTTGTGGATTTAAAACTGTCACTTTCAGTATATGTGTACTACAGAAAATAAATTTGATAGCTTTGTTTTTGGAAGCCATTTGAAACATTGAGGAAGCCATTTGAAACATTGATGTAATACTTTTTAGAAACGAAAATATCCTTCAGTACTTCATCCCAGATCAATATTTTCATTGATGAATTAGGATAGTATAAACCAAGTAGGAAAATAAAGAAGAAATGTGGCTGCTGAGCAAAATTGCTATTAATTTTCTTTAAAAGCAGTGGCTTAGCTTTAAAAATAAAAGCTTCCTGCACTGCTCTGTGTGTTCAAGAACTTAAAATACAGCTTTGTATTACATGTTGTAAATTCATATTGAGTTCTGCCTTCAGGGTGTGTTAGAAAGACAGGAGTCGGGGAGGGAAATTAGAAGGAAGGGAGAGATAAAGACAGACTCACACGGTGGATTTTGCAGGCATAAAATTCTTAGAGTGTTTTTAATGTTCATTGTCGTCATCTTTTTTATTGTCCCCAGTCATAAAGCTCATTACTGTCTCAAATTCTATTTTATCTTCTTCTGACCTGACTTGCTTGTATCATGGTCTCTTTTCTTCCTGCAAAGGACACATAAACATGCCATGCATATCGTGGAAACAAGGACACAATCAATGAGTCATTTTTCCAATTTATTTCCCTGTTCCTCCATTTAAGATTATGTTTGTCTCTGGGGTTGTAGGGAAATAGAAATGAAAGAATTACCAATGGGCCCCAGCTTCATCTTTTATTTCTTATTACCTGAGGCTCATTTGAATGTAGCTGTCATATTGCGATGCACACATAAATTGATGCTAAAAGATTTTCTCACCTCTGCATGGTCATAAAGAATTTTTAATTTCCGTCATTGGTTCTCCTGTTGTTGGTTATAAGCCAACCTGTCTCTGCAAGGCGCTGCAAAGCCTAGCTGCAGACTTTAGAGCAGGTTTGATTGTGAACAAGCATCTTTCAAAGGTGAAATTCATATGTCTAATAGACATATTTTTAAAAATGCTCAGGATCACTAGCCTTCAGAGAAATGCAAAATAAAACCACAGTGAGGTTTAGTCTCACTTCAGCTAGAATGGTTATTATCCAAAAAGGATGAGGACGCTGGGGGGAAAGGGACCCTATTCACTGTTGGTGGAAATGTAAACTAGTACAGCCATCATGGAAGACAGTATGGCTACTCCTCAGAAACCTGAGAACAGATCTACCAATGATCCAGCCACTGCACTGCTGGGAATTCACCCATAAGAAATACAATCAACTTAGGAGACTTATCCGTACCCTTATGAATATACTATCTCAACTCATGTAAGCTAATACATAAAATCAATCCATCTTTCCATCAACTGATGACTAGATAAATAAATTATACACACACACACACACACACACGTGTGTTCTGGAATATTCAAAAAACAATGGAATATAACAGCCGCCAAGAAGAATGATACCCTGCCTTTTGCAACAAGACAATTGCAACTGCAGACCATTATGTTAAGTAAAGTAAGCCAGTCTGAAACAGCTAATATGTTTTCGCTAATCTTTGGTAACTAATGCACAGAGTTCTGTATCATGGAACTGACATTGTGAGATTTGATTATTCACAGCTCTTGGCTAAACTCTTGAGGAACAGTGTTTTTTTTTTCTTGATATTTGTTGAATTTTTTAACTAATGGAGTATTGTACCTGCTACTTGTAAAGGGAAATGAAAGTAGATCATTGTAAAAGCTAAAAGAAAAAAGAAATAAGGAAGGAGAGTGGATAGGGAATGAAGGCAGGAAGGAGGGTAGAGTGAGAAGTACCATTTTGCTCTTACATTTGTATTATGAAATACATGAAATTAATTTACCACAAGTATATAAAATAATTTGAAAACAATTTATCTTGTTTACCTAGTGCCTTTGACTGAGCTTGAAGAGGTCCAAATCTTTGTTTCATTCAGATTTCATGGTGCTTGTGAAGCTCAAAGGGAGGAGTCTGTGATTTCAGAACAGGAAACCCTTCTCTGCCTCCAAATAGATACGTTTTTAGCAAGTCAATAATGTTTATAGAATTCCTAAAAAGCTTGCTTTTGGCATTACAAACTTCTTTCTGAAGTTGCTATCACATCTTCCTATAAAGCAATGCTGAACTTGACATTTGAAAACAAAACAGTATAGAATATTATATGAGTCCATTCATTGTGTTAAATCATGCTCTCTGGAAGTAGTGACAGAGCTCTTCCCACTTGTATTTGCAAACTAATTCAAGGTGAAGTCCCAGTTGTGTCTCCCCACACCTGTAGTAGAAACTGTGAGAAGGATCTTTCCTGGGAGGAAGAGGAATGATTTGTTTCCAGTATCGTAATATTACCTTAAGAATTTCTGAGCCTTTATTCAAGGATAGCCTGTTAGTCTTCCACGAAGGAGAAAGTTATGTATCATTGCTGTTAATATTTCTTTGTAGACTGTTCTTCACGCTGGCTCTTGCATTGGTTACATGTGGTGTGAGAGACTGAATGTTAAATAAATGGCAACTCATATTAAGTAAATACTGCCATAGGTCTAATTGTGACAAGTGAAAAATGCAAAGTAAAGTAAAGTAATGATTTTTATTATTTGTAGAGTGCCTTCTGGGCAGACAGCATTATAAGAAGTGTTAAAAGGTACTGCTGCTGAGTTTAGTGGCTCAAAAACTGTGCAGAAATCCATACAGTTGGAGCCTTACTTGGTGTGCAGTTGTGTTGGGTACATGTTGGAGGGGACTTCTGAGGTTTCCTAGCAAAGGCAGAAGAGGGAGGTACGGCAGCTGGGGTGGCTGTCTGACACTTCTTGACTGAAATTTTAGCAGCTTCCATTTAAATACCACTTGGTGTGAAGAATGGCATCGGAAATGAATTGTATCAGAGCATGCACCTTGTGTTTTCGGTAGCTGTTCATAAGCTTACACTTGTAACAGGAAACCCAGTGAAAGATTGAATTGACACCAATTCTGGAAGCAAGAAGAGGCAGAGAAACCGAGAAGAGTGAGTTCTCAGATGGCTCACACAAGGAAGAACATGACAGGCTCTCAGAAACTCCCTGCCTTCACATACACACCCCACCATCATCCTGTCCCATCCCAGATGCAGAACGTATCCATACAACAATCTCTTTAAAACTAGAGAGCATGCTTTCCCAAGAACGTTCTAATGGCTTCCCCATCACATAATAAAATTCTTGATTCCCATGTGTCCTGTGAAATCCTGAATGAACTGTCCTCTGGCTGCCTCTCAGACGTCGTTTGCACCCGCGTTTCCTGTGCATTCACACCACTTTTGCATGTTCCTCTCACCTTCTGCCGTGTGGGACACCTTTGCCACGTATCTTCCCCTTTCCTTCATTCCGGCCTGAACTCAGGTACCACTTTAAAAAGTTGCTCCTTTCGATCATTCTTTATATGTTTGTTCACCTTTACTTTTATAGGACTGACAAGTATTTGAAATGAAGTGTTTGTATTACTACTTGTTTTTTTTTTTGGTCCAACTGAGATAACGACATTTTAAGTGTAGGATCATTATAATTTTTTCATGCCTGGGATCAAGTTGAATTGGTATAAAGATTTGTTGCTTGGTTGACTGAGTTTTCCTCAATGTCCCCAGAGGATCATTATTACTCTGGGTATGGAATATTATTACTCTGTGAACTTCGTCAGATTCTGAAAGATAGTGTTCAAAAGAAATGGAGTCTCTTGATTTCTGGTGGTGTCCGTAGCACATTAAATAACATACATACTAAATAACAGATAAGCCTTGAAGATTCACAGTAAGTAAATAATAATGAAAGGACCTTAGTCATCTATTTTCACAGATTGTTGTGAAAGTCTCCAAAGGACGTAGATGACTTTGTTCATTCTGTAGAGTGGAGGTTCTTTGAATATGTCAGGCTCTGGATGCAGATACATTTTGAAGATACTGTTGAGAGGATTTTCCTATGAAATGAGGTAGGCTGTGAGAGAATACTTCACTGTCTTGAGTTTAAGAAACTAAAGGTTGAAAAAAGTTTGTTGTACAAAAATTTGGAGCTGAAAAAATGCTCAATGCCTGTTGCTCATGCTACTGGCAGATGATGACTGCTTGTCACAGATATGTACCCATAAATCAATGGAGAGGTCTTGGCTAGAAAGAGACATAAAACCTTAAGGCTAAATATGATTACCTGAAAAGTGGAGTTAGTTGAAAGGGCACCTAAGGATGGAGCCTTGAACTATGCCAACCTCGTTAGAAAAGAGCCAATGAGTAAAGTATTCAACAAAAAGGAAGAAACCTGGACAATTTGTTTATAAAACCAAACCAAGAAAATGTTTCAGAAGTGAGTCTGGTGACCTGTTGGAAATGGAAGTAGTACATCAAGTAAGGTGAGGACTGAGTATTGAGGTGTGGACTGCAGAGTATGAAATCTGAGTGTAAAGTGTCATCAAGACAAGACTAAGTAGATGACGTCATTAGACAGCTCAGGTAGTTTTCTTCTAATGGGAAGGAGTGAGATTGTAGAGAAACTCAGGACAAGGGAGGGTGTTTCGTTGTTGGAAGAAAAGAAGTGTTTCTATGTGGATATGTTGTTCCAGTAGGGAAGGCCCTGAAGATTCAGGAACAAGGACTGTAGAAATATGTTTTTGCATAGAGAGAGTTAATGTAATCAAATATACAGTACAGAAATTGATCCTAGATAGTAGCCAGGGAAATTGGTTCATTATATGGAGAGAAGGTCACTCACAGATGTGGGTAGGTGAGCAGGGATGCTGGTGGGAGATTATGAAAAATTTTGTTTTGCTTAAGTTATCTCAAAGAAATAGGAGGTTAAATCTTTGTAACTGAATACTGAAAGGGAACTCTGGAAGTCTAGAGAGAGGGGACAGAGGATGAATTAATTAAGGGAGTATGGTAGGTAGGAAAATCCATAATCAGCTGCTTTAAATACTCACTTGAGGTAGTAGGCATGGAGTTAATGTGAGAACAGACAACCAAGATGACTGTTTTCCTCCGGTGACTTGCAGCTGCACTGTTGTAGGCAAGGGAGTAGGCCACAAGTTTAGGTGACAGGTTATTCAACATAATAATATTGCACGAGGCAAGTAATTTGTCTCTATTTTTCCAATTTCTCAGGTGGTTAAATGGCTTTAATTGGGAGGGACTGAAAGCAAGGACTCTTCCCTCGCCTTTACGAAGAGAGGTAAAGTATTGACTATTTTACTGTTGACTCTGTGGAAGAGTGGGGTTTGTTCTGATTAGTTGATTTTAGGGAGTGCCACATCCATGTCTATAGACACATGTAGATTTTAGGTGGCTTGAAACAGTTTTTTTTTTAACTATTACAAACGATCATAGGAATTATTATTGCAGGGTTAAATAACATTGCCTGTTTAATGGGTATTAGCTCACTTGTCAGGAACCTTCTATATGTCTCAGAATAGTTAGTGTTGATCAGGTTGACAGATAAATCCAGAAATAAAATGTGACCTACATAAAAGAGAACTCAGAAAGTCCATTAACATCATGCTGGTGCCAAAAAAAGAAAAAAAGAGAGAGAGAGAGAGAGAGAGAGAGAGAGAAAGAGAGAGATCTGTGCATTTTTAAAAAGAACTTTTTGAAGATCACTCCTACATAGTTTAGAAAAATGTTTTCTTTGTTTATTTGAAAATCAGAATTAGAGAGATGGGGAGCCAGAGAGAGTGAGAGCTCTTCCATCCACTGGTTCACCCCCAGAGGATAACAATGGCAAGGGCTGTTCCGGCCAAAGCGCAGGAACCAGGAAAGTCATTTGGTTCTCCACAATACCTGCTCCTCCTACATAATGCTAAATTTTCCACTAACCGTATTTTTAAAAAGGTAAAAAATAAATGAATAAAATTAAATCCTTTAATGCTGGAGTCATGTCATTAACAGAGTCATTGATAAATGTACTGTCTCTTGTTGGATATTCTGACTGCTTCACATAGATCAATTAGCTTTGAGAAAATTTTAAAAATTTTAATAAAGCAGAAAAAGGATTCTGGTAAGTTTGTTTTTTTAGTATTTGCTTTTCAATATTTTTAATTTGAAAAAAATGACATAATTTTTGTCACCTTTTTATTATTTTTGCAAAATACTCCTCATGTCAAGTAGCTCCTTTCAAATATACTCTAGTAAACAAATATTTTCAGGTTTTTTTTTTTAGAAAAAATTTAATTTGGGGAGAGTGCCATAACTCAACAGGCTAATCTCCTCTTTGCAACAGTGGCATCCCATATAGGTGCCAGTTTGTGTCCTGGCTGCTCCACTTGCCATCCAGCTCCCTGCTTGTGATCTGGGAAAGCAGCAGAGGACAGCTCAAAACCTCGGGACTCTGCACATATGTGGGAGACCTGGAGAAAGCTCCTGGCTTCAGATTGACTCAGCTCTGTCTTTTGTGGCCATTTGAGGAGTAAACCAATTGCTGAAATATTTCTCTTTCTCTGTCTCTCCTGTCTGTAAATATGCCTTTCAGATAAAAAAAATAATATGTCTATTAAAAAATTTATTTTGTTGTGGACAAATTTTACATATTCTGCATGCACAGATTTAGCAGCGTGGTGGCCGACCCCATTCTTCCTCCCACTTACCCTCCCACACTCTTTCCTCCTTTCTTCCTTATTTCTTTCAATATTTATAACATATTTTCAACTTATTTTAGAATCGTATACTTTGCCTCCTACTAAGCAAAGATTTTTTAAAAAACATCAACATTCCTCAAGAGATGGATAAGGATTGTAACAATAATCAAATCTCAATGTGTCAATTTCCCTCACATAATCACATTTTTTTGTTACCACAAATCATGGAAAAGATATTACACTGGCTTATTCACTAAGCATAATCATTGCAAAAGGGACAGCTTATATGGCTGATCACAGGGTGATGATTTGTCGTTTCCCCTTTGTGTGAGCTACAAGTGGTTGCAGGGTGAAACCAGCACTCAGTCAGACAAGGCAGTGCCCAGATATGGTAGCATGCAGAGTCAGCATTCTCGTCACTTACGTTTCAATCCTTTCTGTGTTAGCTCAGTGGACCCATTGATCACAGCTACTTTGACAAGTATCCTCCTGAAAAGGGAGTACCTCCAGATGAACTTTCAGGCTGGGATAAAGACTTTTGACAGAAGAAAGCATCATGACTGCCTAACACCACATAAGAAGAATCAACGGATCAATACCCAACCCCGTTTATTTCTCTCTTCAGAGCATTTACAGTGTACTTTGGAAGACCGTTATGGGGAAGAGATCTTTGCAAAGGGAATTGGGCATGTTGGTAGGGATGTGGTTCTGACCTATAATGTCTCCTTTAGATGCTGGGAATTATTCGTGTATTTCATTCTCTGCTCTTTTTAAAGGGTGAAATCTATTCCATTCACCTTTTCACAGCCAGACCCATATTTGGTGAAGTATAGTCTTCTCTGTAATTCTTTGCTTTAGTATTACTCTTTTCCTTTTGGTCCTGATAGGGGTTTAAAGTGGTCTTGCCATTGAACTGCTAAATCCTGCAAGTAGGGAGAAAAATGAGAGAGCAACTTGGAAGATTTCTCTAGATCGAAACAGCTCCACTTAGATCCTGACATCTTGAAAGTGTGGTTTGCGCAAATCACGGTTATCAGTACAAACCCTTGATTTCTATGTGCATTCAGCCCAGGAAAACGTTAATGTGCCTCTTATACCTCTCTGAGAAATGGCAAATTGGAGCATCAGTCCATAGTATCTCATCCTAAAGTAAACAAGTCAATTAATCCAACCGTATAATTATGTTCTATTGGGGAACTTAAAAAAATAAGCAAAAAGTTTGTTTTCTTTCTGCTATGACAAGCTATGATACTACTGAGGTATCTTGTTCAATGTGATTGTAAGGTCTGGTTAAATCATGCGCCTTTGGAAAAGTTTTACTGTCTATTTTAAAATGTCTCTGCAATCAAAGTAAAAAATAAGTGGGAACACAATTGTAAAGGCGTTCCCTTGCCATTACATATAGAAGAGAATGAATTTTAATGGATAAAGTTGGTGACACCTTGAAAGCTAGCAATGTTTTGGTCAATTCTGTGATTACTGCTATTAGTAAACAAACATAAAAAGAGTGCAAAGCTCAGGTTAAGTGTTAATGCAAAGCTGATTGGGGCATGTTGGTGCACTGTGATGACCACTGAGTTGTGAATTCTAAAGACACTGGAGTCACAGACACGTTTGTCATCTTAAACTATTATGGCAAGCAAACCAACCAGAGAAGTGGTGAGTTTGGAAAGACCTTCCAGTATCTTCCCTCCTCCTTGCAGTCTTCTAAAAAATCAACAGGAGAGCCTCAGTAGTGTTGGAACCCAGCCGTAAGAACTGTGGTAGGAAAGTATCCACTATTTGTTGACCAGGACCATTTCCTTATCTAATTTCAAAATGGGTGGTCGCAAAACTTTCTCCATCATTTCCCTCAGGCAGAGTGAAATTAACACAGAGGTTCATGCACTATTCATGCTTTGGGCTACATTTTTGTAAGCTGTTGTTCTGTGTGCAAAGCAGCCTCTGCTGGGTTCCCATCTAACATTTTACCATGCAGGAAAAGTTAGGTACACATTCCTGGAGAAGTTAAATGAGATAAGGGAGGCTCAAACAAGGGGGTGCATCATTCATAGCTTGAATTTTCATATTTAGAATCCATTTGCTGAACCAAAGAGCTTTTGTTTCCTGGAGTAATATTTTTAAAGATTAAGCACTGTACATAGCAGAATCATTTTTAATAGGATTAACATAACCTGCTTCAAGAATTTCTAAGAATTTTTAAGGATTTTTATTTGCATTTGGTTTATTTGTATTGTTTTTTTTCCATGTATATATTTTAAAATTACCAACCTATATTGGTAGGAAATATATGCATTGGAATGATATTAGAAATGTACAGTTATAATAGAAATGCTATTTTCAGAGGAGCTTAATAATTGTAAGTTTTAAAACTACATATATAGGTCCCGCCGTGGTATCCTAGAGGCTAAAGTCCTCACCTTGCACATGCCAAACTCCCATTTGGATGCGAATTTGTATCCTGGTGGCCCTTCTTCCCTCCCATCCAGCTCCCTGCCAGTGGTCTGGGAAAGCAGTCAAGGACGGCCTGAACCCTGGGACCCTGCACCTGCGTGGGAGACCCGGAAGAAGCTCCTGGCTCCTGGCTTCAGATCGGCTCAGCTCTGGCTGTTGCGACCACTTGGGAAGTGAATCAGAGTACAGGAGATCTTCTT
Organism: Ochotona curzoniae; assembly: GCF_017591425.1. Taxonomy (NCBI): domain Eukaryota; kingdom Metazoa; phylum Chordata; class Mammalia; order Lagomorpha; family Ochotonidae; genus Ochotona; species Ochotona curzoniae. The sequence continues at coordinate 24,155,854 of NW_024467119.1, read as the reverse complement.
CTCTGTCTCTCCTCCTCTATCTATATCTGACTTTCTAATAAATAAATAAATAAATTTCCAAAAACACAATGAAACAAAATATATAGAAATAAAAATCAATTCAAGGTAATACAGGTTTATTTTGCCTATGATTGGCTGTATCAATGTATGATTGTCACATAGGAATTTTGTGTGTGTGTCTGTTCAAGTACTTTATGCAGATGAGTAAATGAGAGAGAGATTAAATCGTTATAAAATCCTAACTCTATCTGTGTGACATTGGGAAATTTCCTGGCCTTTTTGAGTAGAAGCTTTTCTATCTATAGCTGAATTTATAACAAAGTAGCACCAGTTTTAGAGACATGTGTTGAGAACTATACAAAATGTTTAGTCATTTGCCTGGTATCTGCATAGTAATGAATGCTGCACAGATGAGAGCTATGGTTAAAATTAAAGGGGCCTTAATAACCATTCATTTGTTAAAACTTTATGTATTAATGTTATCTGTATGTAGAACTGTACTAATTAAATCCAATATTTGTCTTTCTTTCTTTTTTTTTTTTTTGAAATAAGTAAAAAGTGTTGGCCAAACTTGGGGTCAATGTCAACAAAATGAGGTTTTTATTAGGATACCATAAATTTACTTACTGTGACTTAAGGAGATACACACAAACATGGAAAACTATCCCCAAATGTACAGCCTCAAATATTCCTAATCATTGTCATTCTTAATCTCTCTTTTCTAAGGAATAAAGTTAATTTTTCATTCTCAAGCTTCTTCGATGTGGGCTCAAAGTTTCATAATTGTAATGTCTTAATATTTTCAAAATATCAAGATGTCTGGAAGAAACAGAAGAAGGGAATATCATGGTAAAAGATAATATTTGGAGTCAGGAAAAATATGTTTGAATTCTAGTTCTGACCAGACTCCCATGACATTGAACCTTAAATCATGCCTTCAGTCATTTGTAACATTGTGATACACACTTTAAAAACTTGAAACTTTGGACCAAAATATTATTTCTACTAGACTGCTGAAAATAATTTAGAAATAAACATCTGTATGTATTTCTTTGGACATCATATTAACCCCTGTTCTTTGTTGCCAGAAATTGTAGTAGGAGTGTTTATGTATATGATCTCATTCACACAGGATTCAATAATAATTATAAACATGCTGACCACTGATTGCATTCAAAGTGAAATATTGGCCTCAAGTATGCATTTCATTTATAGTTTGGCTGAGATTGTGTTACATGACCTTAAAACAATTTATTTCAAAACTTAGTCACTGAAAACAGCCATTCTGTTATTTTCCAAGATTCTGTGGGCTAAAGAATTTGTGAAGCATATAACAAGAAAATTTTTTCATAGCACCATAATACCTGGGGCATCAGGTAGAAAGACTTAAAGACTGGGAGATGATTCGATGGCTGTTGATTGAATTATGTCAGGTCTTACTGACAAATGTGGATACCTGGGTTAAGACTACACAGGACCCAGGACTGTGGACCCAGAATTCTACATTTGTCTTCTCCATGGCTTGGATCTTCATACACTGACAACATTAAATCAGAAACATTTCATGTTATTGCAGGGTTTCATGAACTGATTATTCTGGCCAGCAAAGCAGAAGCTGTACACACCGTTCTTTGTAAGTTACCTTTAGAAGTCATATCTACCCTACCCAACTGTTAGAAGCACAACCTTATCTAGACGGAGAGAAGGGAACATAAGCTTGATATTTTACTGAAGACAATTTCAAAGACTTTGAAAGCAAGTTTTAAATTTACCACAATCCGCTATTTGGCCACATATTATCTACATTATTCCCATAAGCAAAACAAATTCATTCCTTCCAATTAGCCTTCCTAAAGTTATCATCAACTCAAGCTTAAGGTCTAAGATCTTGTCATTTAAATCCGATTTCATGTGAGACTGAGGAATCTCATGAATGATTCTTTGCATGTCGTTTCTGGGGAGTCTGTGTGCCATGAAACCAGTAAAGACGTTGTTGTCTTCCTGAGTGCACAATACCGAATGAAGAAATGAGCAGAGAATAAACACATAACATGGAGAGAGGAAGAAGTTGAGAGGCATAAACCAACTACTAGCCTATGCTAATCTTAAAAAGTTCCCAATTGTCTTCTCAGGACTCATGTTTTTAACTCTGGTTAATTGTCTTTATATAGCTTTTGCCTGTGCCTTCTTGCATCTTGATTCTGCCTTCCAAGTTATTCCTTCTCTACGATGTACAGCCAGGATTTGAAAATGGATAGATATATTTCTTGATCAGTTTCTTGTTTGTAAAAAAATTGGATGCTACAGGCCAACACATTAGTTAATCTTCTACTTGTGGTGCTGGTATCCCATATGGGCACCAGTTCATGTCCTTGCTGCTCCACTTTCAATGCAGCTCTCTGTTTATGACCTGGGAAAGCAGACAAGGATGACCCAAGGTCTTGAGACCCTGCAACCACATGGGAAATTCAGAAGAAACTCCTGGCTCACAACTTTGATTGGCCCAGTTCTGGCCATTACAGCCATTTGGGGAAATGCATCAGGGGATGGGAGACTTCTCTCTATTTGTCTTTGCCTCTCACTTGTAACTCTAACTTTCAAATAAAATAAATCTTTTTTTTTAAAAGATTTATTTTTTTTATTGGAAAGGCAGATATATAGAGAGGAGAGACAGAGAGGAAGATCTTCCATCTGATGATTCACTCCCCAAGTGAGCGCAACGGCCGATACTATGCCGATCCGAAGCCAGGAGCCTCTTCCGGGTCTCCCACGCGGGTGCAGGGTCCCAAAGCCTTGGGCGTCCTCCACTGCTTTCCTGGGCCACAGGCAGGGAGCTGGAGGGGAAGCAGGGCTGCCAGGATAGAACCGGCGCCCATATGGGATCCCAGGCATGCAAGGCGAGGACCTTAACCACTGTGCCACCGCGCTGGGCCCAATAAATCTTTTTTAAAAAAAGATTTTTGATAGTACACAAATGCATTAAAATCCATTTCTATCCTTTCATTTCAAGCTAACACATTTTCTTAAAATCTTTAGCAATTTCCCCAAAGATGGCTTTATAATTCACTCCATTAGACATAAACCAGTCACAAATCTCATTTTTGAAGATGTTTTGAGAAAATTTCCTAAGATTCTCAGAAGTTCTTTTTTTAAGAGTACTTGTATAGCATGTGCTTAAGATGGTTGCCAGATATGTTTGAAATGGTGTCAAGCATAACTTCAAGGATGTGATCATCGCTACCCATGATCCCTACTTATGAGTATCATATATTTTTGTAATTCCCCCCATCTAGTGTGTTCATTGAAGCTAGAAGCTTACCTCTAATATAGAACAAAGGTGATGAGAGCAGCTCGCAAGGATGTCACCTTGCTTCTGTCCTATTCACCTTCTCATGTTCACTCATCTGCCAGGTCTGATGGAAGGCAGCTCCCACAACTTCTTTATTCATGTACACATGTGGCAGGAGGCCCTGGCCAACAGCTGCTGAAGACATGAGGGCCTTAGCCCAACTACTTTTCATAAACCAAATTACGTCAACCAGCACAGGAGTGAACTTGGAAGCAGTTCTTGCTATACGGCTGAGCCTTCTGATCAAATTACAACCTCAGCCAACACATTGAGGAGGGCAACACATTGAGAATCCACAAGCCAGAGGACCCAGATAAGCCACTCCCAAATTCCTGAACCTTGAGAGAAAAGTGCAGGTTGTTTTAAACCTCTAAGTCTGGAAACAAGGAGGAAATAAAGCAAAGGAAACACAGATGAAGTGGGCATAGCAGAAAAGGATAAATTTGAGTCTTTGAAGAAAATTTAGATTTGTGGTGACAAACCAGAACTCAAGAGAAACACAGTGAGACTTGTGTGTGTCATACAGGCTTGCCAGCATTTGTCACATGGCTGATGTGCAGAAAAAGCTGGCAGCCATTTACATACTCCTGGTGTTGAATACAAAGATGTTCAAGTGGCAATCTGCTTGGAGCTGGAGGAGCCCCAGGCCTGGCTGCTGTTTGAACACAGCAAGCCATGGCAGCAGTTGAGATGCGAAGCAGCAGGCATGCACAGCCGTGTTTGTCCGTGCATGGACTTCCTCCAGAGTGTAAATATGCCTGCTTCTCACTTTGTCTTTCAGATCTTCTGCATTCTTTTTTTTTTTTTCAGAAAAAAAGCCTAATTCAGAATGACAATGAAACGGTAACCCTAAGGAAAATATGTGTTGTCCTCAAAAAAACGGAAAATGCCTATTTTGAAAAACTGCAGATGGATTTAAACAATTTCTGCATCATGACAAACTTAGCTCTATATTTTAAGTATTTCTGTGTTAAAATGACAAAGGTATTTGGTTTCGATACCATTAAAATACATAGTGTACAAATACTCTGTAATTTAGATTGAATATTTTAAAATAAGGGAACATACTTTCTTTGCACTCAATATTTGATACAGGCTACATGTCTACATGTCTCAATCAAAGGTAGCAACAACAATTTGCCTCAGGTGATTTATGGGAAAATTCTAAACTGAATTAGAGCTGGAACATTTTCATTTGGAAGAATAAACTGGGATATAAGTATTTTTGATTATTCATTTGTGGATTGCCGAATTAGTAGTGGTATGATGAAGAGTGACATCTTTCTTTCCTGTTAAGTGTAAACTTCAGCATTGACACAAAACACTGAATAGTTATGCACTGAGGGAAGAGGCAGAAGAAAATGTGATAAAGGAAGAATCCCGGCATTGAACCAGACCTGAGTGCTTGGAGAGCAGATGTCCTCCTGTCCAGGCAAACGGGGGAAAACTGGGTGTCCCAGTGCACCCAAGCTGAGTCAGTTACCTAATCCTGTTGAAATTAAGAAAGATTTCTTACTTTGCTAAATCGATCATAAAATGCTGGCTCTAGAATATTCTCTTTTATATTCTGCTTGGTTAGCCCAACTTAATGCCTTGTGGTCACTTTTTGAGTTGCATGCAGAAATAACTAAATGTTAAAGAAAGTAGATTTTGAGTCTATAGAGGAAACTCTTGTTGAAGTTGATAGAAGAAAAAACGTTGAATGAACACAAGTTGATCAGTTCACATAATAATAATTATTATTAGAACGCTCAGCTTTAGGTGCTGAGGGTAGAACAAAGAGACAGAAACCACAGTTGTAACAAATGCCCTCATTGTCAGACAACACTGTGACAGTGGTGCTACCCCGTGGTGTGGTCAGATATACTTCTCTCTCAAGTTCTACATTAAACCTGCGTTTGTGATCAAGAATAACACTTCCTTTGAAAAGTAAACTTGCATCCCAGAGGTAGGATGGCTGTCAGAATGACACATTCTGTTTTAGTTCCATTTTCTCCATGAACTTTGTGAAGCTCTTTGTATTTGATGGTTTCAGGCGCGTGTCTATGCACAGTGCTTGGCCATGGGTAGTGCAAACTTAGCACATATCCTAATTGTAAGGAGATGATTGTAAATAAATTAAAGGTATCACAAAATTAGCTCAACATGCCATGTGTCACTTGCTTGTTAAGTTGCAGATAGTGGGAGAAGGAGAAATGGGTCAGCACAGGAGGACTGGAAATGTTGTCCGGTTTAGAATCGATCCAGTAAAGTAAGAGTTGTTCCGGAGCAGCGGTTCTCATACTGTCTTCAGGGAACCTCAACTTCAGTGGACTTTATTAACTTAGGAGGTTCTAATACATTACAACATAAGAGAATCATTGTTCTGCCAAATTTTAGCAAAATTGCTCAGCTTCTCATTTTAGCATCTTTTCGGTTTGTGTCTTTCACTAAAAATGGAGGAAGTCTCAAGTCTCAAAGGCAAGATGTGTAGTTGGCTGCTGGGCTGATATTCGTGGCTGAGGCTTGTCTGTCACCTTCAGTCTGGGACAGGACCCAAGGCCTCCCTGAGGGGTTGCACGTGCTTACTTTTGGCACTGGAGATCATTAGGATTTGATCACTTGACCTTCCAACCCTTGATGGGTCTGCTTCATAGAACACATTACAAAGCCACCTGCTCCCTATGGAGGTCATTGCCTGCAACCATATCCTTTGAAAATTCCTAAGTTACAACTTCTGTTTTTGCAACAGAGAAGCTAAGTAGACCTATAACACCAACTCAAGGTCTCCTATGGCCCAGCTAGGCTGTGTCCTCAAGATCATTGTGCTGCAATTGTCTTCAGGGAATCCTGGAAGAAGGTACAAACACAGGGACTTCTCCCTCTTTCTTTCTGTAGCATCCTGTGGATTTCTAGATAGAATAGGCTTTCTCCTCTGTCTGACTTTCTTTACATGCATAACACATTCTGATCTCCTCCTCAAAGTGTGATCCTTCGTAAGCTAAAGGAAGGTATACTGGAGTAGACATAACCCTCTCTCAGGACCCAAAATTGCCCTTGGAATTTCAAAAGCTTAACAGCATAGGACTTCCTCAGTGAAACCAAACTGGAACTAACTCTTATAGTCGGTGGATGATCCTAGAAGAGAGCCCAGATTTATTCTCAGAAAGCAAAACGATATTAAGAATTTAAAAGGAATTATTTTCCCTGTGCAAAAATAAACCAGAAACTTTCCTCAAAGTGATAAATGCTCTGGTACAATTAAATAGGGCCTTGGGAAGCAATGCAGCTGAGAGGAGGTGAGAACGGCTTTGAATAAATGGGAAGGAAATGCCTTTCTGTGTAGGTGACATTTGAGCTGGGGACTGCATGGTGAAAAGGAAACCGGCCTGAGACAGTCTAGCAAAGTGTGTTCTAGCCAGAGAAATCAACTGCAAACGCAGAGCAGTATTAATGGATTTGGAGTGTTTGGGAAACATGGACAAGTCTGTCCGTTTCCAGGATGGTGACAGTTCAGGACGTGGACAGGTCCCGCATTTCAGAGTCTCTGAGTAAAGGCTTCAGCTTTTATTCCAAATGAAACATGAAACTGTTTGATCTTTTTTCCCCTTTCCAAGAAAGGAGGGACTTGATCTCATTTACGTTTTTGAACTCTGATGTCTGTGCTGTGATGGAGCCTAGATCTTGGAATAAAAGAAGCAGACAGACGTGTGAGCTGTTGGCTGATCGAATTAATTCTCAGGAAATCCAAAAGGTCAAGGAGCTGTTTGGTAGATGGACGCTGTGTTTGAAGGCAGCAGCCAGGCCTGGACTTGAGACTGACCAAGAGAAACAAGTAAGGGCGATTGCTGGAGTTCTCAAAGTTCTATCTGAGTGGAGATGTACAGATATGTCTGTATTTCTGTACACACAAATGTCTTTATAAAATAGCCCTTCCTCTTCTTCTTTAAATTATTTATTATTTTATTTTGATAATCTTTCAATAGTTGATTAGGGTGCAAGGGGTCACTTACCCCAGGAAAGTGGGTAAAACTGATGTTTCTACATTATTTTTTTTTCTAGGTGAGGGGTAAGAGGAGAGATTAAGGGAGAAGCCCCACCCAGTCTCCCGCCCATCCCAGGGTCCCTGATGTGGGGCATGCTCCAAGGGTATTGATCAAGTGGTTTTGATAGTTCAACAGTTTTGAATTACTGCCAATCTTGCCATTCTAAGCATGATGAAATCTCTCCAGAATCAGAAGGCTGACATAGTCCACCTGAGAGTCTCCATTTGCCCAGATTTTCTCTGCCAACACATGGTTGGGGCAGATGATCGATTTGTTCTGTCGTCTTTTGTGGCACCAGATGTCCTCTGTAGGTTTCAATGGGCTGCCATATCCTCCATGTGCAGTTAGATTTGCTGTCTACTCTTCCATCTGAGCGTCTAAGGAGGCTCAGCTTTGACACATGTACTCCATGGTCAGACCATGGAACCTGTACTTCTCTTCATGGTTGGGGTTCTGAGATCAGCAGTTTCGTTGGAGGGATCTCCCAAAAAAACTTCATCTGAGGTGATCCCAGGCCTTAATTCTTATGTGTGCATGCCAGTACAGGGTCCAGCACAGTCTGTTGCCCCAAGCAGCTTATACATACGTTGGTGGTTGCAATTGCTGGGTCAGTTCTGTTTCCAGCCCTATCTTCTACATAAACCAATGGGTATTGCAGTCCAGCCTGATTCTGCTCACCTCACACTTGACCCTCATGCAAACCAGTGGGAACTGCAGCCTAGTCGGGGAGACTCCAAATAACTCCCACCAGGCCTGCCCCCTGACCTGGTTCCAGTGCTAGCCAGTATGTACAGCAGACTAATCTAATCTGTCCCACTTCCCATTTAGCTCTTGTACATGTCAAAGGGCATTGAAGCTTAGTTCAACCCAACCTGCCCTACTATCCAGCCCGCACACATGCTGGCGGGTGCCGTTCTGTCCAGCCATGTCTGCCCCAGTCCTGGTTTTCATGCTCTCCAGTGGAAATGGTAACCCAAGAAGGAGGTGCTCACTATTTCCTTCCTGGACTCACTCTCACTCCCAGATCATGCGCTCTCCAGATGGTTCTGCGGTTAAACCTGATAAAATTAGCCCCCAATGCCAGCCTCTGCCAGCTGCTGGTGCTGTGGCAAAGCCCAACCAACTCTCACCCACTCTGATTTATGCTTGCATCAGTAGGGATAGTTAACCAAGCCTGGCTTTTCCCTGATCTAGCTCACATGAGGCCCACACGTATTGGTCTGCCCCCATCCCAACTCATGCTTTCCAGGGTAAGTGGTGATCCAGCTGGGGAGCCCTTTCCACATTCCCCCTACTGGCTTTACCCCTTCCCTGCTGCCCGGGTCTTGCATGTGTTGTTTGGGCTCCATGGCCTGGTTTGGCATGGCCTGCCTCACCTCAGCTTTTGCCAGTGGGTGCTGTAGCCTGGTCCGGTCTGGCCCGACCTGGCCCACCCCCAATTCCAGCTGATTCTGGTGGGGGCTAAAGCCTAGCCCAACCCAGCCCTTGTACTAGTGTGTCGCAACCAGACCCAGCCTGACCCACACTCTATTCTGGTACTCGAATTCACCAGCGGGTGATGTGAACTGATCCTGCCTGGTTTGCCCCAACCTGTACCAAATGTATGCTGCTGGGTATCATTACCTGGCCTGGTCTGGGCTACTCCCTATAGTGGTTCTTGCACTCACCTGCAGGGACTACGTTCTGACAGAGTATTTCCCAGGCTCCACCATCAGAATCATTCCCAATGCCAGATCTCGTGCACACGGTTGAGTCCATGGGCCAGCCCTACGTCAATCGATCTTCTGACCTAGCAGGAACAATGGCTTTTCCTGACCACCCTCCAATCCATTCTGGTTATTATTGTTGAGTGTTGCAGCCCAGTCTAGCCTGGTCCATACTCAGACACAGCTCACACCTGGCTCATCAGGGGCAAAAACCTAGCCTAGCCCATCCTACACCTATTCTGGTCCTCATAATCACCAGTGGGTTCTGGGATCTAACCCAGTCCGGTGCACTCAGTCCCAGTCCATACTTGTGCCAAGGTATGCTACAACCATATCCAGAGCAGAACATAGCTCCCATTCCAGCCCTGTGTTTACCAGTGCAAACCACAACCCAGTCAAGACGTCCCTTAGCTCTCCAATCAGGTCTGTTCCCAGCTATAGATCTTGCACATGGCAGTAGTTTCTCTGACCCAGTTTGACCTAGTCCCTCACCTGTAATGACTTTTGCCTTTGGATGCTGTAGCCTGGTCTGACCCAGCCTGCCCCCTGTCATGATTCTCTCTGGTGAGTGCTGGAGCCTGGCCCTGCTCCATCTGCTCCCCTCCCAGTCTCATGCAACCTGGTAGGTATGATAGCCTAGCTGGACTTGACCTGTGCTTCAGCCTGGCTTCTGCTCTTGCTGGTGAGCTAAGTTTGCCCGGCCCTGCCTGGTCGCTCCCATCCAAAGCCAACCCACACAATAGTCAATAGTTAGAGTTGCCCTGCTCAAGCTGCCCAAAACCCAGGTCTGAGATACATACTCACCAGTGGGAGCTGTGACCCACAATAGGTTCCCCAAGTTCCCAGGCTCCCCCACTCGGTCCACTCCCTGACCCAGAATTCACATGCTCCAGCAGTTGCTAGGTCCTTGCCCAGCATAGCCTGCTACTCCATCTTAGCCTTTGCATGAGCTGGATGATGTTGCAGCCCAGCCTGCCCCACACCCTGTGATAGGATACACGTGAGGGTGCTGCAGCCTGGACCTGCCCAGCCTGTTTCCAGCCCCAGCACCTGTGATTTTCAGTGGCTTCCACGGTCATTCTTAGCTCAGTCCATCACCACCCCAACTCTTATGCTAACCAGCGGAACTTGTATTTCCACAAGTTTGGGCCCATTTATCCCCTGCAGAATCTACTCCCAGAACTGGGTTCTCTCGTGTGCTTTTTGGTGTCAAGACCCTTCTTAATGTGACCCAACCCCTCTTCCAACACTCAATCAGGCTCTAGCCTACCAGACAGGCCCTCAGCCATAGCTTTCATGTGGGCTGGCGAGTGGCAGTCAGCAGTGTTCTATGCTAACAGCCCATCTCAGGATTCTCATATGAGCTGGTGATCAGTCTGACCCAAACAGATCTTAAGGACTCTCCCCTCCAAACCACCAGGTCTCAGTCCCCACACTTACCAGCAAGTTCAGTGATCCCTTCATTGGGAGTCACTCAAGATTCATCCCTCATCCACACTCACATTAGACTTATCCATGGATGTCTCTAGGCAGCATTTACATACCCAAAAAACCCTAGGCCTCACCACCAGGCAGCCAGCAGGTGGAGCCTCATGCCAGTTGGCATACTGGCCTCCCCAAAGCTCAGGACTTGCTCACTGCATGGCAGCAGTGGCCATGGTTCTAGCCCCAAGCATTGGGTCTGGCCTGGCTCAGGTACCCCCTGCAGCTGACATGCTGCTGATGGCTGCTTTCACCTGTGCTCTGTAGCCAAACACCCACCCACCCTCACCCCAGGTTCCTCCTGCCACAAGGTGGTTGCGGCAGGGCAGTTTCAGAGACCTCATCCCATTCCCTCATGGCATACTCACCATGGTAGGAGAAATCTCTTAGGTCTCTCAAAAGCTCAGGACTAGCTTGCGTTGTATAATAGTACAATAGAAAAAAAGGAGGGAGGTTCATATTCCACTATTATGTAAACAATGTTGTGTTAACTTTTTTTAGGTTATCTCAATTAAGATTTTTAGCTCAGTTTAATGAATTTATTCTCTCCACCACTAACAGATATGGAAAGGCCAACCCTGGAGGGAAAAGAAATTAACACATATAAAAAGATTTTCAACTAACATTTTTAAAGAAAATTTCTGTGTTTTGTTATAAATGTTTTTTTTTTTCTCAGAATGGGAAAACCATGGCCATTATTCTGACCATTTATGGAAAATAAAAAATATTTGAAATCTCTTTATTGTGTGGTGTTTTCTATAGGATCAGAACTACATAAAACAAAGAGCCTACCTTTCTTATTTAAAAGATTCATTTATTTTATTTGAAGGATAAATTTTTCAGAAAAGAGAGACTGGGAAATCTTTCCATCTGCTTCTCTACTCCACAGGTAGTTGGAGCTGGAAGGAAACTGGGAGCCAGGAGCTTCTTCCAGGTCCCCCATATGGGTGCAAGAACCTAGGACTTGGGCCATCCTATGTCGCTTTCCCAGGCCATATGCAGGGAGTTGGACAGAAGTTGGATTAGCCAGGACACAAACAGGCACCCATAAGGGACCCTAGTGCTGCAGGAGGATTGGCGTGCTATGCCACTGTGCCAACTCCAAGATGTTGCTGATCATACCCCGACTTAAACCACAATTAACAGTGATGGTCAAAAGTGTTCTGTACAGCAGAAAAAAACAGCAACAGTAAAGTCTATCAGGATGTCAGTGAAGGAATGCATCTTGAAGTAATGCAGAAATATGTTTTGAATGTTTTATATGGTGGACTGTGAGCAGGGTGAGAGTTGTAAATCTAACTTTTTTTCTTTATTGATCGCAGTTCAACCTCTGATACCTTTTGCATCATCAATGGAATAACACAGAGTCGAAAATATTAACTTTTTATCCTACCCCCACCTCCCATACCTACCTAGACCTCTCCTCCTCCTTCTTCAGCTCTAGTTGTGTTTATAGTTAAATTAGATTCAAAAAAGATTGAGGGGAAAAAAAAGCAACCAAGGAAGCAATGCAAACGCAGGATAGCACCTAAACATCTCTGCAGTAATCCCAGGGCAGGAATGCAAAAGAGCATGAGTGATGTATTTCAAAGGCTCGTAAGATTTAGTGACGTATTGCTCGGGGGAAATGGTTATTCACATTGCACTCATTAAAACAGAAGAACAATAAAAGTAAGTCCCACATTGAACTCAAAGACTAGAAAAACATAAATTCATGGATATTTACAGAAAATATTTTATTGATTAAAATACAACCAAATTAAAGACATAGAGCTCAGCTTAAATACTACCCAAAACAAAGCTTTAAAAAAAATCACCATAGTAGAATAAACCTATAAACCTAATTCAAGAGGAATGAGAAAAAAGGTCACATACAATGATAATAAGACTCAGGAAATGAATGACTGCAGATTCATTTAGAATGATTTAGTGAGAAAAAAATATGAAAATAGTAGAAATGAACTATCTCAAGGGTATATAAGTTACCAACCATCAGCTCATGTAGAGGAAGAATATCTGAGTTAACTAAATTGAAATGATTGTTATGAAAATCCACCAGGTAATCAGCACTATAATTTAGTAGGATTCAAATAATTCTCATGATACGTGAACTTTTCCTGTACATAAATTAATTAATTAATTAATTAGTTAGTTAATTCTCTCTATAGTGTTGTATCCTTAACATCCAACTGTAATATATAATGAAATATGCGTGCCAATCTTATTTATAAAAATAAATGTATAGTGCTAAATGAAATAGCAAATCAAATCTAAAACTATAGTATATTGGTCATTATCTATTAAAATTTACAACTGGAAAATTTTAAAATATATTCATGTATTTTAGATGACAATGGGAATAGTGGGAAAACATAGGATTTTTGTGTTCATGGGTCATCATATAAAGATAAACTTTTAGATCATGTGTTTTTCCAAAGCGTATTTTTGTAAAATAAGCTAGATTTTTTTAAAAAACAATACTTTTAAAGGGCCTGGAGTGGTAGCCTAGCAGCTAAAGTTGTCACCTTACATGCTCTAGGATCACATATGAGCACTGGTTATAATTCTTGCAGCCCAACTTTCCATCCAGCTCCTTGCTTGTCAAGCAGGGAAAGCAGTCGAGGATGGCCCAAAGCCTTGGGACCCTGCACCCGCATGGGAGACCTGGGAGTAGGTCCTGGCTTCTGGCTTTGGATGGGCGCAGCACCGGCCATTGCAGCCCCTTGGGGAGGGAATCAACCGACAGATCTTCCTCTCTGTCTCCTCTCCTGTCTGTATATCTGACTTTCCAATAAAAACAAATAAATAAATACATTTTTTTAAAAAAATGAGATTAAAATCGTTTCCCAAACTGATCTGCAATAGCATGTTCAAAAGAACAGCCAAACACTTAAAAACAAAAGCAGTATTGCTGTGTTCTGTGTGTGAAGTAACTAAAACTTCTGAGTAACTAAATTCTTATCTGAATTACTAAGATAAGCCCTGTCAGTCTTGCTTAGTTTAAACCATCATTATCTTTGGGCTGTTAACACTGTTACCTCACTGGTCTCAGAGCTTCTATTTCTGCTCACTTACTATCTTCTACAGAGCAGCCCAAATGATCCTGTTTAATGCAGGCCACATAGTTAATATCACTCCTCTGTACAACACCTGTGATAACTTCCAACTCACTCAGAACTGCCCGAATCAGTCACAGGTCGTGTCTAGGCCTTCCATCCAGGTTCCTTGCCTGACCCCAAGGCCCACTCACCCTCACTCTGCTGCAACCTACATCAATCTCTTTGCGCTACCTTACTCATAGCAACTAGGCTGTCACTTCACGGACTTGCGCATGTCTGTGTCCCTGCTAGGAATTTAGGACTTACATCAAGGCATTCGCCTCTGACAGATTCTGATTCCAATCTCAGTTCCTCGGAGTGATATGCCTTAAAGGAGTCTACGTAGAGTTGCAAGCACCCTGGTGATTCTTTACCCTGCTACCACGTGTTACTTCATTTACTCCATAGCTTTATCATTCTCTATTTTTTACCTCCATATTTCACTGTCTTACTCCTGTGAAATGGAACTGATGAGGAAGTACACAATCCTGCTCTGTGCTCAGCCTGTCATGGGGACTCAACAAATATTTCTTGGATAAGCAAATGAATGAATGGATCCCTGATTTGCAGATGTTGGAACTGAACCTAGAAGGATTAAATACCTTCATCGAATGCTACAAACCTTCATCAGATCCCCCATATGTTATTTCCCTAATTCAATATATTTCCTAACAAACTATTTTATCACTATGATCTTCACATACTGGATTGAACTTGAATTTAATTTGATTGTTATATTTAAATAATTACATACTAATGGTCTTAAGCAAGAAAAACCAAAGTTACAGTATGAATTACAGCTGTGGATTTCTTGAAAAATATATTTTTAAAAGATTTTTATTGCATTTTAAAAAACAGGAGCTGTAGTCTAAGACAGATAACAACATGTTCCAATCAGCATGTTAAATACAAGCGCATGTTAGACAAAGTTGCATACGTATATGCATTTAGTGGGATTAGATAAATTGTCCAGCAATGCCATATTTTATGAAGATAATGGGATTAGAGGAGTTATCTCCAAATGCCCAGTTTGTAACAAATTCGGGGAGTATTAGTTTGAATTTTGATGGACACCATCACCAGCATCCAACATTCTGAGTCAGTTCAAGTTGTAGGAACCACTGTATTCCCAGATATTTTGGCCTGAAATGTTAATGTGTATTAGAAAATTAGGGAGAAAATAAAGCATCACATGGTTTTTCCTACTTGAGCTATGCTAGAGGATATTTTAAGGGTAGGCAGCATTATACCTTTGTTAAGTATCAAAGCAAGCCATGGGACTTCTATTTTAACCGGACAGCTTACCTCTGTTTTGCAAATCAGACTCACTGAGCCATAATATCAACTGGTCCCAGGACTGGTTGCTTTCCCAAGGCTGCCTCTTAAATGTCTCAGTCATTCTCAAGGGAACTGACATAAAGGTTGATTTGTAGAATTTCTGTAATATTTGTTTCAAAGTCTGAATTGTTGGGGGAGAGAGGGCAATATTCAGATGGGTTATGATAAATGTAATGAGATGAGATTTCTTGTATTTTGAGATGAGGATTCCATTAACCTGAGGGATGGTGAGCCTCTTGGGGATAAGGAGCTTCACCAGGCACATTTCTGCACAGCTAAAGCTAAATAACTCCAGTTCTAAAATGTGTGAGTTCTTGAGAATATAATCTCATCTCTCTCTCTCTCTCTCCCTCTTTCCCTTCCTCTTCCCTCATTGGTCATTTGAGTTTTATTGGCTGGTTTGTATGGGTTTGACTTTCTCTTTGCTGTGAATTAATTATCCATTTGTAAGCCTCTGCAGGAAAATTTCAAAGTTGCATTTTGATGTTAATTGTCCTACTCTCCTTTAACATATTGTTTGTAAAATGATATTTTGTATATCCTAGGGGTCAGATATTCTCGTTCTAATGGGTTTGTTTACAAATTACAAGTTTGAGAAGCATTCAAGGCTGGAAAATGATGGCATTTGCCATGTCTTCTGTGACACATGACTAAACAACTAGTAATGCGACAAAAGCCATTTCTGATATTCTCTCCTAAAAAAAGGTTCCATTGAACACATACCAGGCCGACTTTCAGTCTGGATCTATTTGAAACCTGTTTAATTCTTTAGGTTACAATTAAAATCTCAAGTTGTTTTTCTTTATTTTAGGAGCAGAGAGAGAGAAAGAGAAGAAGAGAGAGCTTCCATCTGTTGGTTCACTCCCCAAATGCCAGAGTCAAAGGGAGGGAGGCAGCCTGCTGCTCCCCACAGTGGGTCTGCATTAGCAGGAAGCTGGAATCGGAGTCCCAGTAGGTAGGTGGGCATCATAAGCTGCACCAGTTATCCTTCCTATCTCTGTTTCAATGGAGATGAAATAGCTCAGACTGCTTTTATGGGCAGAAATATCTGACCACGAATAGAGTTATACAGTATATTCTTTCTTTAAAACAAAGATACAGCAGAGGAAGAGAGGGAATAGGAGCGAATGGAGAGGATGGAGTTCCCATGAAGGGAGAAGGGAGGGGAAAGGAACATCTGAACTCCAAACTTGTACGGAGGAGTCTCACAAGCAGGTAATTAGCTCACGATAAACAAAAAGGATGACAACCTATGGTCTCCAACTTTGGAATTGAAACTGCGGGGAGAAAGGGCTGTCTACTAACCGTACACTTGAGAGGGGGCCTAGTGGCTTAACCAGGTTCACAAGGGAGCTGGGCACAGGCTTGCACTCCTGTGTCTTCAGGCTAAGAGCTGCTCGCCCTCTAGCGGTCGTAGTAACAAACTGAGGCTCTACTTAAAGACGTTGAACCTAAGCACTGACTGAGGTTGAGGTTGTTCTTGGGTTGCAATACCCTTGCTTGTCAGGGGATATGAGCCTCCAGGTCTCTTCGTGTGACTACTCCGCTTCCTTCTCTGGACCGGGTCGGAGCGGCCACAGCTGAGGGTTTTGTATCCAGAGTGTTTCGCTTTCTTGCAAGCCCATTCTATAAGGACAGTTGCTGTGTGGTGTGTTTTATTGTTGTCCGGACTAAGGGAGGGTAGTGGGAAGAACACCAGTTGGAATATCAGAACTGTGTCTCCTGACCTAGGGTAGACCCATGGGACACCGTCCCCCCAACAGGACACTTGATGCATGTCTAAGATAGAAGGGTAATACACAAATATTTTCCTCCACTTAGGTCATGGGTGCCTGTGGGCTCTGGGGATATCAGGTTCAGAAAAAGAGCTAAAATTTGAATGTAACTAAAATGCATTGCACAAAGTATTGCAGAAGATCATGAGAGAGTCATGGTGATGGTAAGTGATGGGATTGGGGGCTGACGTCAGCATCGTCCCGTGTGTGTTTCTGTATCTTTTCTATCCATAGCTCCACCGATGCCCATGTAAATGTTTTTGTGTGTGTGTTCACACATAATAAGCACATACATGAATATTCAATACAGCAAAACTCATAATCAATAAAAGATAGGTGATCATCTGGGGAAATGTTTGTAAAACAAATAAAAGTTTAATATTCTTAATGTATAAAAAATAACAAGAAGTACAGTTTCCATAGCAACAAAATGGGCAAAGAACATAAATGGGTTAGTCTCAAAAGGAACAAAAAAAAAACACCCTGTACATATCCCAGAATATGTCACAAATAAATTTATACCTACTAGAAACTATGTAAATTAAGTCAACTCTAACTAAACTAACTTAAATTGCTATTTAACTATCATTCAATTAACTGCTACTAATAATAAAGTTTGCAATGCTGACCATAGCTGCAAACTTTAAAGGGCTAGTTGTCACTACTGCTGAGTGGGCTGTGGAGAAATCAGGCTTTGAGACACACATTGAGAAGTGTGGCTTGCTGATCCCTTCAGAGAAAATCCGGGTGATGCGAATGAAAATGGAAAATATTTGAGTTTTAAGAATAATCTGCAAGAAACAATTGAGGAGACAGCATGTTGGTAAAACTGGATAATCCTCTATCTCCAAACTCCAGGATCCCATATGCATGCCTGTTCATATCCTAGCTGCTCCGCTTCCCACCCAGATCCTTGCTTGCCACATGGGAAAGCAGTCCAGGACAACTCAAAGCGTTGGGACCCAGTACCCTCATGGGAGACCTGGAAGAAGTTCATGGCTTCTAACTTTGGATGGCTCAGTTCCAGCCATTGCTGCCATCTGGGGAGTGAACCAGCAGATGGAAGATCTTTCTGCCTTTCCATAAAAATGCATAAATTTTTAAAAAAGAAACAATTGGTTGAGCAACTACCAGGACTGTGTTCAGTAATCTATTGTAGCATTTTGTGTTACAGTGCAAGAGATAACCAAAAATTAGCCATGTTATTTGTGAATGATAAATGATTAATAATTAATTGATGAGAAACCACACCATGGAATACTGCACTTTAAATAAAGTATCTATATTTAAGCATAAACTATGTATAGTATGTTTAAGATAAAACTGCTAACCAAACAACATGCATACAATGCCACCATTTTATTAAAATAGTGAACTCTATGCCTGTGATTTAGCACAGAAAAATATCCACAAGGAGGTAAATGAAAACGTACCAATGATAATGTCTCAGTGAAGCAATTGTAGGTCACTTTTCACTTTCTATTTATATTTTTATGTGTTGTCTAAATCTCCTACCACTATGATAAACTAGTTTCATTAGCAGATCACCAAATTAAATAGTTTTTTATTGAGGATAGAAAAGATTGAGGCACTGGTACAAATTCCCATGAAGACATGCAATGAGATTTTCTACAGTGTTTCCAAGTCTAAGTACAATTTCCTGCTTCAGTTTATAGTACTGCTGAGGTAAATAAAGGGACTAACAAAAGAGATGCAATTTTTCACAGACCATAAAAGTCCCATTTCACTGGTGAAAAATACTCTTTTCCAATCCCTTAGGTGCTACATTGAAGCTCCATATGGAAAGAGTTAAAAAGGAAATTTGTGAAGAGAAAATTACCCTCTCTGACAGGACTATGGCCACAGGAAACCTTACATGTCAACTCAAGATGCAACCCCTGCACCTGCAGTCAACCCCTCTGGATCCTGGCATGTGCTGTGGTCACTGGGCATCAGACCACCGAGGAACATGGTTCTTCCCACTGCTCCACAGCCTCTGTAGATCTCCTGTCTCTTGATATAGGTTCTGATTATTTCCCATGTAAACAAGCACCACATCAGCCCTTGATTCTCCTCAGATCTTTGCCCAGTACAACAGAAACTCGAAATGCTGGCCTTGTCAAGTTCACTCCATGGGCTGCTACAAGAAGCTAGACAGAATAGGAAGTGGATTCCAGTGCTACCATGAAATATTAATGTCATTTGTGGAAAAGTAGCCCAAGCCTCTAAAATTTCAGTTTGTTCTTTTGCAGAGCAGGAATAATATTGGTGAATTTAATTCTTAAAAAGGGAGAGGTGACATCATGAAGACATTCCCAATATATTGAAGCAGAGCAAATGTTAACTTCCACTTGTCACAAAGTGGCTGCTTTTATATTTTATTAAGCAAATGAGATAATTTTTGACCATAAAAGGGCTTTTTTGTTTTGTTTCAAGTGATGTGGTGTTAACAATGCAGTAGAATTGACCTGGGAAAATCGAAGTGTCTGGTCATTAATTCGATTCTCTCAAATTGTACAACATTTACAATGGTTTATGCTTAATTATCACTCAAAGCTTGATTTATCCTTAGGGGACGTGGATTGGGAGAATCTGATGAGGCAGTGGGTAGAAATCCACAGTGCACAGATTACAGTATTGATATTTGCTTGCATGGCAATATTCCTAAGGTGTGTTAGGTGAGTTTAAGCTAGAGGATCATACATGGTCAACAAACAGTGACTGCATCACCAACTGCTGCAGAGCCATTAGTCTCAGATGCCAGGAAACAGGACCTGAACTTCCTGGGTAGTCCTTGACAATGAGCCCAGCTTTCCAGCAGATGGATATTTGGACTCTGATGC
The DNA here is from genome assembly GCF_017591425.1 of Ochotona curzoniae. Classification (NCBI taxonomy): domain Eukaryota; kingdom Metazoa; phylum Chordata; class Mammalia; order Lagomorpha; family Ochotonidae; genus Ochotona; species Ochotona curzoniae. The sequence continues at coordinate 24,136,238 of NW_024467119.1, read as the reverse complement.
AGCAAAAATCATCTCTACTACTTCTTGGATCAAGCATAGAGTTATTGAGTGCTCCCCTTAGTGCTACGGATTGGAAGTTTCTAGGGTCAGGGCAATCAGGATGCCTCCTTACTTTCTTGGCGTTCTGTGTGTTCAAAGGCTTACTCGCTGCATGACATGTTGAGTGCACTGGATTGGGAAGCCATTGAGAGTAATTACAGTGTCTGTGTGGTTTGTCTTTACATTCCTGGAACTGATCAAGTGTCCCGAAGAGCTCAGTAAATATCTATGGGATGAATACATAAAATGATTAATAATTATGTACAATCAAACATTAGAGACCAGTCTAGTGATGGAGTGAGTAAAGCCACTGCTTGCATCTCCAGCATCCCATATGGATGCCAGTTCTCTTGAGGCCACTTGAGGAGTGAACCAGCAGATAGAAGCTCTCTTTCTCTTTGTGCATTTCTCTCTCTCTCTTTCTCTCTCTTCCTCTGTAGCTCAGACTTTCCCACCATTGACAAGATAGAACAAGGTTTGTGAAAAAAACTGTGTAGTATGTATTGTTCAATGCATGCAAGATATTGTCAATATTGTTATTTTTATCTAAGATGGTTTTTTAAGCTATAAAAATGTTCTCACTTTTATTTATGTTGAGTACATAACATCTGTAAAATTTAAGAATGCCATTAACATTCCTATTCACAATTAGAAAATGAGAAAGCTTTATTAGGTTTGGGTATTAGGAAACGAGAGTGGATTGGTAGGTCTGACACATAGAAACCAACAATAACTAAAAGCTGTGGAGTGTTTTATGGTCCACAAAGCATTTTCACAATCTCAAGATCCACAATACAGGAATCAACGGTGGGTTGCAGGGAACTTTACATGCATAACTGTTCCTTGCCACATTATTTGGGTGTTCCCATGGACATTAAAAGCCATGTGTAACTTATTCACCTGGCTGATTTAAGAGGAGTTTGATAGCTTCCTAAAGTTCCCACTCTTCCCCAGTCAAAAAATCAGAGTGCAGGTGCATCAGAGAGGCTGCAGGGAGTTTAATATGTGAGAGAGGGAGGAGGCATTTGGAGAAACACTTTGTGTCAACGTGTGTATGTTTGTGGACATGCACACAAAGGCATGTCTGCCTGTCTACACACTGCACATGAGGAAGCAGAATGAAAGTTTTTGCTACATTCAAAGAGAGACTAACTCTAAACAATGGAAGTCCTAGGAATGCATCCAGAACCATGGAAGAAGTTCAAAGGAAGAACTCAGAACTCAACTCTTTTCAGAAGTCTCTCACCGACTCAGGTGTTTGTGTCACACAGTTTGTGAACACTTCTCCAAGTTCATACCTAGTGACACATAATTGTGTGAAATGAAAATGTATGAAAGAACTGGTCACATTATTTTCTCTCTGGTTGGATATTTGATACACAAAATTTTATTTCAAAAATCCTGCTTTCAGTTGTTAAATCTTTTGTCTTAAATTGAAAGTGAGAATGGATTAGCAAATGTTCATTTTCATTTATCTGTCCATCTCTGTATCTCTGTAGATGAGGTACAGAGAAAAAAAAAACACTGGAGCATCCTACATGTTTTGGAAGACAGAACTAGGGTCTTATTATGCACTTGATTTATGAGTCTCAGTTTAAGTGTCAGGTAGGTAAATATCTTTAGTTAATGGACAGGGACTTTTTGTACATCGAAAATTACAAAAAATGTAAATGCTTAAGGGGACTTTGGTGAGGCAAGTGTATTCTGTGGATTATGGTGACAGAAGACTCAGCCCCTGGAGGTATGGTGTTACGTTGCTGGAGTCTTTCCATTTTCAACAACTGCTGTTTATATCCGTTATTAAATACATGGCAATTCAGGGCTGTTTTTCCTCTGATGGTGGTCGTGGTAACACTTCAAATTCTCAATGATTCAAAACAAATCTTGCTTCTTTTCTTTTTTTCTTTTAATAAGAAACTTTACAGCCAAAGTAGTTGTAAAAATCCAGGACTTGGCTCTGCAATTTCTTCATAGATTAATAAATTTTAAAAAGATCCTTTAATAAAAGAATTGTTCAAGGTTAGATTCAATCATCCCATTTCCCACTTTTTCAATTTTATATCCCAGATTGAATTTAGACACCATGATTTATATGCATATGATAATCATTGTAGGGGCCATTAAAATTCTCTCAAGTTCAACTTGTATTTGAGAAAACTGCAAGAGAAGGAATGACACAGTTCAAGATTCTTTAAGGATTTTTATTTGTATAAAGCAGGGCATTTTTATTTAAATCAACATACTTATTGACGTGGCTGCGTGTCAGAAACAGACCACCTGATGAATGCTAGATCTGAAATCTTTAATTCAGGAAGGTAGAATTTTGAAAGAACTGTAACACTCACAAGAGGACAGGAGACGACTGAGCGGCAAAAGTTCAAAACGCTCTCATGTCAGCCCACCGGGCCTGGACCTGTCTTTGTAATGTGTTGCCGTCCCTTGGCATTGCTTGAGGAATGCAGAAAGCACAGCTGCAAAGGACCTAGCTGTTTCCTGCTAGACATCCCCTAAGCAGAAACCCCATCTACTTCATTATAAAATCAAGCAAAAATTACTAACAGCTCTCAGTTTCCCAATTCATGTTATTGATACTAGCAAATGAGCTCCAGTTTCTATATAGCATTTGCCTATGTGACTATGTCAACTGCCAGCATTTTGATATTGTGTCATTAATTTCTTCTAGTTCTAGAAAATAAGATGATTTCATGAAATTACATGTGTTGGGCCCATTTAAAACAATCCACGTATGTTCATGTGTATATATGTCAGTGTTTATAGGGATGGAAAATCTCCAGAAAGCAGAGCTGAAAACCCCATAAACACCAAAACGTTTTTCTAAAAGTGAGTCAATTTGGGGAAAGCTGTCACATGACTCTTGCACATAATTGGCTCCCCGTTGGACTGCTGCGTTCACATCTGGTCCGAGACCCCCATGAGGCAGGGGTTGGTTAGAATGTAATCTGATGGCAGTTTGCCAGTTTGCCAGGTCTTACAAATGTATTTGACTGATATTTGAAGCAAGAGATTGGATCCTAACCATACCTCCTTCCCTGCTTCAATGATTCAATGATGTTCTGCAGTCTCTCAGCTGCCCTCTTTTCCAACGCTTTGTCCCAGGTGTGCGTGTGTGTGTTTGGGTATGGGGCTGAGATGAAGAAAATGTTGAGGGAGAAACACCTGCTACTCTTGAATTTACCTTTTTCTGGGCACTTATTACTGTCCCCAAGGCAGTGCTTTTAGTGCACCAGAAGGAAATGAGCATGAAACTGGAACTGAGTTGGCAGTTACTAAAATTGACAGTATTGAGCATGGGAAAAATAAGAAATTCTTCAAATTCTGACCTTGTTAATTATCAACATTCTCTAATTGTCTCACAGAACAGACTTTTCTTTCTCAATAACCCTTACTCAAATACTCAAACAACTGTGACCTTGGACTTGAAACAAATCAAACATGGATTGTGGTCAGTATTGTGACACAGTAGCTTAATTTGCACTATTCCATATTGAATGATTGGCTCTAGTAACAGCTGTTGTGGACATTTGTGGATGAATCCACCAGTGGAGGACATTTTTTTTTCTCCTCCCTCCAGTATCCCCTTTTCTTTCCTCCCTCTCTTCCTACTGTTTATTTATGTTTCCTCATAAATAAATAAATAAATAAACTCAACAGTACGGGCTTCCTTCCCACATCCTCTGCCAAGCTTGGAGGAAACGGGCATAGTGAGCAGGCCAAAGTAACTATTGTTCCCCAAAAAGAAAAATCTCATCAATCAATTGCAAGCACTACTGTATGTAGCTTTTTCCCCTTTATGTTCATAATAACTTTGTATTTTAGTTTTAAAAAGTGATAGGGAATGGCTATTATCACAGGGTTTAACTCCTCTAATCACTTTTTGTAAGGAGATGTTATGGTTTAAATAATATTCGGCAATCCAAGGTATACAGCTGTTTAAAAACCCAACTCCTGCATTAGTAGTATGGAAGAGGGTGGAGGCTTGGTCCAGTTCTGGCACCTGAAAGTCGAGTTTTGGGGAACTTGGTCCAGATTATATTAGGATCTAATGATTAGGTCCTTACAATAGAATCGCAATGACTTTCTTCAAGAGAGTGACTATGTTCCCTATGTCTCACTGCCTCCTGGGGTACTCAGGGACCTTCCTCCTGCCTGTGCTCCACCAGCCAACGGTCTTATCAGTGGAACTGCCCACTCTTGCATTATAAACTGGCCTTTACCTTTACAGGTTAGCCAGCTGAAGCATTTAAATTGTAATGACCAAGGTCATTGACTACTACAAAAAAATTGAACTTCTGCTTCCCTGACTAAGAGGAAACCGTAATGGAAGACTCTTCCTTTTCTTTCTCTACTCTCTCATGACTCTTCCCCACAGGGAGAAGTGCAATGATTCCAATTGTAAGAGTGAAAATTTCTAAGTGGTCCACACTAATATCTAGGGTTAAGATCACTTGTTCTTTTGAGCACCATGACCATAATGGGATAGAGCCAAGACACGATCTCCTGCATGGCAGCATTGTAGCAAATGGATTAGTCTGTTTTCCACTGTTCCAGGAAAATAGGTGCAGCTGGACAGTGTATATAGGGGGGGAAAAAAGCCTTGTTTAGCTCACAGTGTTGAAGATTGAAAGTGCAAGCAGCTTTGACTGTACCACATCCCAAAGGATGATATCCTGGTGGCCACAGGAGCAAGAGAGAGAGTGATCATGTGGCCAGGCAGGAAGCCAGAGATGATGGGGAGGAGTCAGTTTTGATCTGGTGATAACAATCCTGTAAGGAAAACTAGTCATGGTCCAACAAAGATAATGTTCCCACAAAGATAACCTTAGTCTCTTCCAAAGACAACATCTAGAACGCCATCACCTTGCGCTAGGTTCTAACATGGTACAACATCATTGCACTGAACATGTGAGGCCTTCAAAGACATTCAAATCAAACGTAACCATAGATAAAGGCAGAAGGAAAACTCTTCATGGACTGGAAGGAGAAGTTCCCTCAGAACCCTTGGGAGAAAATAATGTTGGAGCAGCATTTTCTGTTCTTGACTCATTTTTTGATTTATATTATTTATTTGAAAGGTAGAATGGGGGAAAGGGGCAGGGCAGAGAGAGACAGAAAAGGAAAGAAGCAGATCTTCACCTCTTGACTCTCACTTCAAATCCTTACAATGGTCACAGCTGGGCCAGACTGAAGCTAGGAGCCTGGAACCCTATCTGCTTTCCCAAATGGGTGGCAATCAGAACACTGGACCATCTTCTCATCTTCTGTTTTTCCTAGGCACATAATCAGAGAACTGGATTTGAAATGGAGCATCTGGGAATCAAATTGATGCTCATATCTACTAGTTTTAGCATAGCTTAAACCACTGTGCTACAGCAGTAATTCCACGATTTATTTTAAGGGAAGAAAGTTATCCAACTGGTGAGTCTAACAAACAGGAACTGTGAGTATACAGACTGTACATCCTTCTTGCATGCTCCCCTTTCTGGCAATTTTCTGTTAATAATACACAATTTTTTCTCATCTTCCAAGAACTTGGTTCCCAGGGACAGTGCCTCTGCCACATAATGCTGGCTTGAACTTGGGCAAGGAAGTTCAACTCAGATCAAAACAGTAACCAACATTATTATAACTTATTGTTTGCTACCTATTTTATGCTTTGGTCTCCCCAAAGATGTCTCAAAACACTGAAGGAAGATGGAATCATTACTTCGAAGATTTTCTGAAACAAAGGCAAAATTGATAGGACAGCTAGGGAGAGTCCATCGCTGCCTAAACCAAGCTCTGAAAGACACACATGACGACTCCATCACAGGGAAAGGCAACTGTGCTCCTTGACCAAACGAAATGAGGATAATACTAACCACTACCCCAGAGTGAAATGAGCACTCAATCATAGAAATGTGTGACTGATATCCAATGAGTAAAATCCTAAGTTCATAGAATATTACATTGTGCTAGGGATATTTGTATGTGTTCAATAGCTCAAGCAATCCTCACAACACCTTTTAAAACTAAGACTTATTTATTTCATTTGAAAGTCAGTTCATACACACACAGAGCAAGAGGCAGGGCAAGAATGAGCAAGAGAGAAGTCTTTCATCTGCTGGTTTACTCCCTAAATGGTTTTGACAGCCAGAAATCGGTCTATCTGAAGCCAAGAGCCAGGATGTTTTCCCCAGTCCTCTGCATGACTTCAGGGACCTAAGGTCTTGCGCCATCCCCCGTTGCCTTCCCAGGCCACTAGCAGGGAGCAGGAACTAGAAGCAATGCACTTATAGATGTTGCTGCTGCAGGCAGAGCATTAGCCTGAGCTTCCACCACGATTTCCCATTTTTTTAAAGCTTCACAGCACTTTAAGATAGGTTCTGTGTTTGGTACTCATCTTACACAAAAGGATAAGGATGCAAATAGAAGTTTAATATCATGACCAAGGCCATTCAGTAGGTAAATGACAAAGCTGAGTTCTAACGCAAATTGTGGGCTCCAAATTTGAACCTCTAATTCCATACAATTCTCTCTTCCTCAGAAAATAATGAATGAATATGTTTTAAACTATTTTATTCTTATAATGAAGAAAATGCTAGAATCTACAATCTTCTGCATCCATGGAAGGGTTGTTCCATTCCCCATTCCTCTCATGTGTTGTTCCCACTTGCCCTTTCATCATAGCTTGACATGATCAAGACATAAACAAGACAAAAGTGGTTATGCAATTTATTAGGGATGTTTGGATTATAGAATCTGGTTTACTAGACAAAGAAGAGACAGTACAGACCACCTAGAAGAAAATAAAGACTTGCAGGAAGTAAAGAAATTTAATAAACAAGCCTACAGCATACCATCATGGGGCTTGGAGACAGGTTTACACCAAATGCAATTGAAAAAAAAACGAATATTGTAACCTAAGTTAAGTTTTAAAGTCTTACCACAAGAACATTTAATTTTTGTAAATAAAAAACATGAGATGAAGGCTCACAGATCCTTGTATTTTGTGTGCCTTGATCTAAAAATATTATCTCTATGGTCTAACATATTTTTCTTATAACATGTATGTGTGCATCTTATTAGTTAATAGTCACCTTTGAATGATTGCATATGGCTAACATTCCATTTTAAGAGGATAAAAAAATTAGACATCAATGTTTTGTATTAGTAAACATAGTTTTACCAAGATATAGGGTTTTAATAATAAAAAATCATTACTTATACTAATGATGCAAACGATGTAGATGTGTGTTCGGAGGTGTTTCGAATTATCATCTGTAACCTCCATCAAACCTTCTAATAGCGACAAAGACCAGTCACAAATGGTGTTGCAAGGCAATCCTCTACCGTAAGACCTGAGTCTACCTATTACAACACAGACTCTTTTAGGAGTATGCCTCCGACATGATCATTTGATGGCACAGTGATTTTATCAACATTCTTCAAGGATGGTGGTAACTCATAGGAATAAGACTCAAAGTTAGGATTTTAACTCAAAGGCTATGCTCCCTCTGGAATGTCACAGTGCATTCTATTACCATCTTTAAAAAAAATAATAATTAGTTCTATGATGATGGGTATACCAAACAATTCAACGTGTTACAATTAAAGTCTTTTGGTCATAAGTGAATGACATTGGTACAAAATAGAGGGAGTAATTTGTAGATGACTCAGAGATAACTCCTGCAATCCCAGAATAGGAAGAATAATTTATGAACAACGCAGATTGAAGTTGGAGGGATTACAGGCAGCTACTCTGTTTTCTGAAAGACCCAATGGGTTATTTGTACCTAATTTAGTATTCTCTCTTTCTGCTTTTAGAACTTTTTCTCATAGTTGGTGAAACACTTTCTCTGGTGCCTGCCTTGCTGCTGAATAACTTTTGGGCTTTGTCAACAGCAGTCCAGTATCTGTTAGATTCCTACTTTACTACCTGCCAAGGAACTCATACCCGTGGTGGAGGACAGTGTCTGAAAGTGTCATGAGTAGTAGATACCCAGACAGAAGTACATTGCATTCAAACAGCCATATCTACATCTCCTCACTTAAAAATAGGAAGACTAGATTAAATAATAATCATAATACTTGACAGAAACTAAGTCCTTATTTCATGCACTTGTTCAAGTCATTGACTATTAAATCTTGTCCTAACACTTTGAAGCAGATCTTTTATTGCCACTTTTATAGAGGAAAAAAAAAATGAGGTAATAAGAAGTAAGTAAATTTCTGAGACGACCCATTAAAGTGCATTAAGTGCCAAAATACTGTAAAATTTATTTAAAAATTATACTCTAACCAAGATAGATTAAAAGATTAAAAATATCACGGAATGTTTTGCTATCCTTCAAGAGAAAACTGTAGTCTAAATTTAAAATGTTCAGGCTAATAAAATCCAGATCCTTATTATTCTTTAATGAGCAGTACATGATAATAATGATGGCTAACAAAAATAATAAGCCTGGTATTTAAATAAAGAAAACCTCCAAGTATGAAATATGATATGAAGTTTATGGTTAAAAAGCATAGGATCAGTTGAGTTTTGCAAGTTGAAGATATATTTTCCCTTACAGTATATTTCATTGTTGATATTGATCAAATTATGTGGATAGTAGATATGACACTTCACTAATGTTTGAACATGTCTAACTTTGTGTCCAAGCTGTTTCTCTCTGCTCAAATGTAACCCAGTTGTTAACATGTTGCAAATCAGTTGTTTAGGATAAGTAGACAAGAATGAAAAAATGTTCAATGAAGAAAATTTTATTTCCATATTGTATAATGAAAACCTCTTCATTACTTGGGGGGGAGGGGAGTTAGCAGTGATACAAATTCAGCAAAGCTTATATATAAGAGGTGAGGAACCCTTCACAGTCTTATTGTGATATACCCTTGAGGCAAATTTGACTGGAGAACCAAATTTCATTTTACATCTAATACACAAAGTCAAAAGAAGTTTTTCTCACCACCTAAGGAAGAAATCATTACCACTGTAGGAAGGCAATAGTCATTAAATAAATTAAAAGCATCTTTAACATTTTTCCATATACATATATAATATATATTTCTTAAATTGCCATCAACTGTACAAGCATTAAATTCTCCACTAAAAACATTTACAGAAACTAGTGTAAAAGCTTAAGAAAAGGATTGGCTTTATGAAAAAGGAAATTGCTTTATCACTTAAAAACTACACTAAGATGCAATCCTCTGGGAGAATAAGAGCTATACAGAGAGGTCAGACTTACCTAAGTTTAACTCCTTATTTATTTTTGTTTGTTTGTTTAATTCCTTACTTAATTTTACACATCAGGTGTGCAGAACTATTCTCTAATCCAACCTTATTCCAATAAGAAGTCAATCTCCAGATATCAGTTATTTGTTAGCAAAGAGAAAAATGAAAACAGAAAGACTAAAGTGAATAATTGTGAGTATCTGAATATTCCTATACAGTCAGACGGAAAACAGTATTACAAATGAATGCCTATGAAGATGTTAAATGGGCAAAATTTCTATTCAGAAATATGAAGGCGAATCGTTATCTTAAGGAATACAAGGTTATCAATTGTTGCATATCACAGTGATTGTGAAAAGTAAGTCTGAAATATTGCAGTCCTGATATCTGAGGAATCCAATCTTCCAGTTTATGTCCTAAGATTCCAAATCTTGTAAATTGCATATTATTTACACAAGTTGCTACAAAGTATTTTTAAAACTCAGCACTGACATTGATATTCCCTGTATTGGAATTCAAGATGTCAGTAATTTAAAAAATTTCTTTTTAAAATGACCTTGTAGGTGTGTGTGTGTCAGGCATGCAGAAATAGGAATGAGAAAATCGGGGCGATAAGGAAGGAGAGAAGGGAAAGAGGAATGATTTAGGAAACAAAATCCATAAAGATAGTTTTCTTCTTGTCAATACAAATTAAATGTCAGAATCTTTCTAAAAATTTATCTAGGAATGATGTAGAAATTAGTATTCAATCATCTGTAAAGCAGGTACTTGCTCAAATTTTCCAAATTTCAAATAAATATTTCCCCCACTAACTTGTTTGTTCATTAACTTCATCTCCCAGTACTCAGAAGTAACATTATTATTCTTTAGAAATAAAATGTATATACCGTATGTTCTCAAATCAGCAACAGTTGATTGGCTAGAAAATCACTCAAAAATAGCAACTTGTCAAAAATGTTTTCCAAGAAATCATTGCTAAAAAGACTACTGCAGCTCTTTCAATTGCTACTGATACTTAGAATCCTGAACATTTGGCAGTTTGAAATTTTTATTATTTAGAGGTTTTGGAGCCATTGTATGATTTAACCTGTAGTGAGGAAGGAATTAATTCAAATTATACAAGATATGCAACAGAAATTTGGCTCTAAGAAGTTTGAGAAGTGATTCTCAGAATTTCCAGAAGATGTAATCTACAATTTGGGGGTGGGGGGCGTACAGGTCAGTTATAACCAGAATATGATGGCCATACTCTGACTCTATTTTTTTTTAAAGTTTATTTACTTTTCATTAGAAAAGCAGATTTACTGACAGAAGGAGACACAAAGATTCTCCATCTGGTGGCTCACTCCCCAAATGGGTGCAACGGCCAAAGCTGGGCCAATTCAAAGCTGGGGCCAGGCACTTCCTCCAGCTCTCCAATGTGGATTCAGAGTCCCAAGCACTTGGGCTATGCTCTGTTGCTTGTCCAGACTGCAAGCAGGAAACTGGGTGGGAAGTGGAGCATCTGGGACACAACCTGGAGCCTGTATGGGATGCTGGCGCTTGCAACTAAAGGATCAGCCTCAGCCTATTGAGCTACTATGCAGTCTCCTGAATCACTTTTATAACAGAAATTTTATTGAAGAAGCAATTTCATCATCTCACTTTGTATACTTAAATCTTTGCTATCAGAGCAAAAAAAAAAAAAAAAAAGAACGAGAAAAACCATAGTGCCTTATGCTCCAGAACTTGATTCTTCTTCGTAGAACTGGTATGTCTAATTCACAAGATCAACCTACATCCAAATAAATCAACTTTTGTGTACCTGAAGCATCAAATAGCATCTTGTCAAGGCAATCTCTTAATGGGTTTTCAATAAAATGCCCCAGGGCCCTCAGAGATGCTATATTCACTTAAAAACCCTGGAAGACAGAGCACTGTTTTAGTGTTTTTCTATATATCATTGTCATCCCTTCAAGGAAGAAGATTATGAAATAACTATTGTTAGAACCCCAGCATTTTAGGACCAAAAAGGCCTTCCAGGGCCAGTGGCCAGCCTCTCTGTTTTGCCAGTGAGGACCCTGAAGGCACACCGTTGACACAGCTCCACTCACATGAGAGTTGCTCAAAAATACTAAAATAAAACCATGGGGAGCTATAGGCAAGGGTAGTGGAAAGCCCTGACTCCTTCTGGCACCAGGCAACCTTTGAAATGGTTTTAATGTTTCTATCATCGGGCAGGACTGAGCCCAGAGGAGGACTAACCAAAGATGTAACACAAAGACTGAAAACATATCTATCACAAAAACAGTGAGTGATGGTTTTTTTGAGTAATTCTCAAAGGCCCAACTTCAAGGGGAGGTGCTCCTGGCTGACAGAATAGACTTCCTTTCCCGGTCAATCATTTTTAGTGAGCTTTGGTTAAAATACAGATACTATGACTGAGCCCAAAATGCAAATACTCAGTTTGTGATTGTGATCAGAGAGGTTATGTCCAAAGCTCTCTGAATCTCTGTATGTAACCTTGATTTTCCAGGATATAGAGGTCTATAAAAGAATGAGGTGTTCAACGACTATAGGAAGATGTTTAAATTCAATTTTCATAACCAAAGTACCTTTGCAAAAGAAATACAAAAGAGGAATTACAGCCATATTTGCAAAAAACATGAGCTCCTATTTTTTTTTTTTCTGGGAGGAAACAAAATGAAAACAGCAAGTATTTCCAACCAAATTCCTGGGTCACATGGTAATTCTCTATGTATGTTTTTGGATCATTTTATTAATTTTCATAATTTTTCTGGTGCTGGTCTAAACACAAAATTTAAAAAAAAAACATCAACGATAACCATGTGAAGCAAACCTTCATGTAGAAGACACAGGTATCTGGCATGTGGACACATAAGCCTATGGACCAACTCTCAGCACTCGCTCCCTTTAACTCACAGGATGCCTTGTGGAGGAAGAACAATGGTAAAAGCGGGTCTCAAGAACCTTTAAGTTAAATGCCAAAGTGAATTGAACTAATTTAACACTTGCTGAATTGCTCAGAAATGTAAGGCAATAAGCCCACTTCAAAATATGCAGTCTCTTTTGTCACTAGATGAGTAGCTGCTATTTTTCTAATCTGTTTTTAAAGCCCATTGTAAAAATAAATCCATGTATTTTCTAACAGTTCTAAAAAACAATTTGATCACTTTTCTTGTGTGGATTTTTTTAGAAAAGAAATAGATCTCCATATTCATATTTCCTAACATCTTGCTTTTAGTTACATTCAAAGATATATCCAGTCCGTGTCTCTTTTGTGGAACTCTTCAGTCTATTTGCTTATTCTCTGTTGAGTATATATATATAAAAAACAAATCTTTCAGAACAAAATGCATTGGCAGTGCAAAAAAAAAAAAAGAAAAAAAAAGAAAAGGAATCCATTAAAGTAAGGATTGAATCAAGCCATCGAGTGAGTTCTTTGCCAGTTATCTGCAAGCACAAGACTCGACTGTCATGTTAGGATATACTTTAAGGACAACATTCTTATTTTCATCGAAGAATAAGATACTGAGTGAAGACATCTTTTCCGGTACACAGCAAGGCTCAGGAATCCCAGGGACAACCCCCACAGCTCTCACGATGCTCTGGATGGTTGCATGATTTGATGGCTTCAAAGACTATAAAGAGAAATGGGAGAAGAAAACACATTAGTTGGAAACTCTTTTTCAGTCCTCACTTCTAATCATTAGCTTCTCTTATAAGGGATTCATTTCATCAATGTTGTAAAGTCCTGACATTCTTAGACTTTCAGCTCTATTGCCAGTACCACCACCAAGACAGCAGATGTCATTCATTGATTTCCCGTTACATTCCAGGCATGCTGTGCATAGTATCTGTCATCCTCATGATAAGACCACCATTGCTTGTGTGCTACAAGGACTGAACATTTATAGGACACATTTATGGTCAATATAGTTCATGGGAAGGAGAAGCAGAATTCCAACACAGTTCTCGCAGAAGAAATTGTTTAATTACAAATAAATCAATAACAAAACATGGAATTAGTGTTTTCTAGATGGTTCAATAATAACAAAATTGCAACAAAATAATTTTGTGTTGACCTTAATCAAAACCCTTAAAGCACCATATTTCTCAGGGACACATCTTTGCTGTTGTTATAGTGATATTTATGCATTGTTATGAAGATAAAATCAAGTAGGTCAGACAGAGGGCTGTTTTATTTCGTTTAATAATTGCCAAGAGTGTGAGTTGGATGGCGACTCTGTTGCTCCCAGCAGCACAAGCTGTGGTTGAGAGGAAGACATCACTGGCCACTGGGGGTCACTATTGCTCTACACGTTTAGACTATAACCTGCTGGAGTTGTGTTCTAAGAGTGGGTTATCTCCCCTGAGGATGGTAACAATCCAGGGTGCCCAAGGTATCCCTTGGATTAAAAAGAGAGAGAGAGAGAGAGAGAGAGAGAGAGAGAGAAGAAGTTCAACCCAAACAGCCCGTATGATGAAATCTGTTCCCTGGGAAAATGCCAGTGGGACTATTAGCCCACGTGTGGAACATGTGGTTTTAGTTAGAGACCCCTACAACTTGCCTCTACTGAAAAGCAATGAAGTGGCAGCTACTTTTGCAAGCCCAGAACTTCATAAGAGATGTCACACTTTTCATTTTCTCTTATCCCTAGTGTCTCTTTTAGGTGAACTAAGTTAGTTCTCTTTTGGACACACTTAGAATCCAAAACTTGGTAACTTGTCAGAAAATGAGTTGAAATTGGGGGAGATTTAGCTCCAAACCGAATCAAACTTAGAAGGTTTTGTTTCCAAATTTGAAGACATGTTCCTCATGGTTCTCTACTCCAGTGAATTGATGTTTTAATTTTCAGGACTTAAAATTTTCAGCATGTGAAACTGGAACAAATAAAGCAGCTAAACTAAGGGAGCAGCAGATAACAGAGAGAAAGCTGCTTTCATCTATACATGTACGTATATTTATGATCAACGATAAACGTGGAATATAAAGATCATAGTATGTTTTTTGACAGACACAGGAAAATCTGATTTGTCTCATCCCATTCGTAAATGAAAATAATTCATAATTATACATTAGCTTTATCATGAATTGGCATGAATGATTTTAAATGTGCCTAAAAGATGAGCAAAGTGCTTTAATTCTTGCCTCTTGGATATGATAGTTAATTGCAACGAGCTACTGGCATTAAACACTGGCAAAGCAGGGCATTCTTACCATAAGGTAAGGAGTCCCATGTGGCTGTACCTTGTTTACTGCAAAGCCTGCATCATCAATAAACTACAAGTAGCTTATACAAACCGAAGCCAGTATAATCAGACGTGAAAAAACATTGCCTATTATTTCATCAGTAATAATAATTTCCAAAGAGAAAAAAAAAATTCACATTTATTTACATGTCTCTATTAAAATTTTCTGAAGACCCAATCATCCAAACAGCTTGTCAAAAATTCCAAGAGGACTTGTGTAAAACCACATTTTATAACCTTATTCCATTATTATTAATGCTGGATGATTCTTATAATATTTCAATTGCATGAAAAGCAGTTTGCTGCAGCACGTACTGCTGCACATGGCTGCCCCACAGTGCCTCAAGTACTGTACACAGTAAATACTGAATAAATCCTGGCGAAATAGATGGAACACAAACAAGAAATAGCAAATCCTCCATTTTACCTATTTCTGTGGAAATAATTTCCATCAACAAAAATAAAAGTTTCTGTTGTAGAGATGGAAAATATTCATGGGTGTTTCCTAGGAAAATTCCTGTCCTTTTTGTTTTTCAAGCCTCAGCTCAGAAATGCTAGATTCAGAAACTATGAGCATATAAGTAACCTCTAGCGAGGTCACCGGAATCCGGGCACCAGTCCCTGATACGGAGTTGGTGTGTTTTATTAGGGACCTCTCAGAGTACACGCGACTTCTCCCCGTTACTGTCACTATTGAAGTCCTCTGATCAGGCTGCCATGATCAGCAATCATTACGTCATGCACAAAAGAGCCATGAAGTGCTTCGCTGGTGTGAGATATCCTTGCCAGCCCATGATTTTTGTTTGTTTCTGAGTCCAGATCATGTTTTTCTTGACTGTCTCTCCTGAACTGAAGTAGATCCACTTCAAATGCACATTTCTGCTAGTTTCTTCACTTTTGTCTAATATGGTTGAGATGTGAATCCAACATCAGATTAGATAATTTTTTTTGTTTAAGTAACTTATTGCACCAAGGTTCGATATCTTTATATTTCATGAAAAAGATTAGAATTGGAAAGTTTAGGAAATTAATTAGGGGTGTATCATTTGGAATTCATTAAATGTGAAATTCTTCTTTACATAGACTATTTGATTCCAAGTACTTGTTTTTTTTTTTTTAACCTCAATGTCTTTGCTATCTTTAGCTTTTGCAAAAATTCTTGCAAAATAACTTCATTCCTCTAATCCTTGATGGTTCTCTTGGATCTCTGTCAGCAACAATGGCTCAGTCATTCCCATTTGAAAGTGTTGTTTTCCATCTCTTTTAAGGTGGTGAGGAGCTGCAAAGGCATACAACTTGGTTTTTCGCTGTGTGGGTATTTTCATCTCATTGCAGCACACCAAGAGTTTTTCCTTGGGAGAACAGGTTAACTGTAAAGGGCTAAAAATATGAAAAACCCAAACTGCCGTGTCTGTGAATGAAATCTACAGTGCTCAGGCTGCACCTGCCAAGCTGTGTATACTGGCCTCAAGTTGAATTTGATTACAGCTGCATTAGCAGGGGAGAGCATGTCATCAACTTAGAGCCTTCATTCCTGACTTGGGCCGTGAGGTTTTGCTCCATGCTCTTCCAGTCCAGCCCACATGGGTGTGATAGTCCAAAAACTATCTAATTGGAATCAGTGAAAGGGCAAATCCTGGAATTTGGGAAAGGCAGAACACAGCTGTTTTGAATTATGGAGCAGGTTGATGGTGCTTGCAGACAGAGGGCCCCGCCATACAGAGTGGGCTTTTGCTCCAGAGGCTAAAATCAAGAGGGCTGAGAGAGGATGCTGACCTCTGCATCTTCTCTCTGGGGCAGGATGTATATCGAGAGTCTGAAAGCTTTTGACACTTCAGTGATTCCACATGTGCTGAACTGATTTGGTCCGGCACCTTCAATTTTCCTCTATTGTTGTGACTCTCTCTTTGATGTAAATCACTTGCTCTGGTTGTTATAGTGAACACTGCAGAGAGCAGTGAGGGCTACAGATTGCCCCTCCTATATATATAGCAGCTTCCTATTGCTTTATGTTTCCCACCCTTTAGATGACTGTGCCGCTGGAAAGACACAAAGCCTGGAAGGTTTAAAGGGAACCACTAGGATGCTTTAAAAGTTAAGCAGATTCATACAAGGTGATGAGAGATTGAGCACACTTTGTAACAGCCAAGCTTCCACTCTCAACTTGGCAAAAGAGCATCTCAAGCTCAGAGAGAAAACTCCACACTTATCCCTGTTATGTCTCCCCAGAGTTCGGATGCCATTCCAAGTCTTGACAAATATTATGATGAGTTCAGTTGCTGCAACTGATGCTCTCTTGATTCTATTACTCTCCAAAGAATCCTCACTGGAATTGTTCATGGACTGCTGAGCCCACAGTAAGAACCCTATTTTCAGCTTCATGATGTCTGACAAGGGACTAGGAACACTTAGAAAATATTTTTGACATGCAGTTTTTATTCTCTTGATCTTTTCCCTAAATAGGCTTTCTTCTGCCTCTTATGCCTAAATTTCTCTGGTCATTAGTAATCATGTCAATAACAAATATTTACAAAGCACTCACTACGTGCAAGTCATTCTACTATCTCATTTCCCACTGTTTTTATTATGCAGACAATAATTATTTGCCCAATACAAAGATGGCAAAACTAACATTGAGACACTTAGAGCAACTTCTCCAGAGAATCACAGGTAGTTGGAGCCAGAGTTTAAGAAAGAGAAGATGACCCCACTTTTGTCACACCACATGCAATATGGATCAGCAACACCATCATGACCTGGGAGCTTTGACGAGTGTGTGGAATCTCAGGCCCTGTGCCCATATCCACTTGTAGTAACAAGATTCTGGGAGATTTGCACACACCATAAAGTTAAAAATTCCTTCTGTGGTCAGACACATACACTTACTATTTCTGACATAATATTTTCCTCTTTATCTCTGCTGTTCTTATCAGTAAAAACTGATAAGTTTAAAACTCATCAGTTTTGAAATGACTATTCTTGAGGGCGACAAGAAACCATGGCAAAACTCTCCTGAAGTAGCATCAGAGTAATGAATAGCAAAAGCAAATAAAAGCAATGGTGGCCGGAATGCACTGGGAGAAGCTGTAGAGCATCGAGTACAGCAAACTCTCTGGAGCTGAGGACCGAAAAACAGACCACATTAATATGGCTGCCTGGGTCATGAATGTTGGAGTTGGAAAGAGAGCGAAAACTCCTTCCCCAGAACATGTAGGGATATTTCAGTTTATGGAATCTTTTAGAAAATTCCAAGCCTCACTTAAAATCAGTCATCCTAAGTTTGCAGACACTCTTGCCTCTCAATGCTACAGACAAAGCACAACAAGAATCCGACACTTCTGAGTGATTTGATCATCTTTAGTGTATGTTCCTTAAAATGTTACCCCAACTGAATGGGCATCGTTTCATCAGTGAACTGTCCTTTTTTCATGAATAGCTGAACAAGATAGGGTTCTTCATGTAATTGCAAATCTATGTCGTCTTTAGGTTGTGTGTAGCTTACAAAAATGTAGTTCATTCACAATCCTTGAGAAAGGCAAGTTTTAGAAATTAAAGAAATTTCATCTTTCTGAGTCAGCTTCATAAGAAAATTATACTTTAGTCAATTTTTTGGCCCTGAGGCTCACCAAGGTTTGTGAACTTGGCCTATTGCTTTTCTGTGTATTAAACTATTATTCTTTGATTCACTTCAAAAATAAGCAGAAACCCTGCTCTATCCTTTCTCTGAATTCAATTCCTACAGCTACCTTTCATTGCACAACAGGGACTTGAACTGGTCTAAGCTGAAATGGTAGTGCAAGCAATGAATCTAACAAAGGCCAGAGAACACCATTATATTTCACTGCAGAGTGACCTATTTGCGTTCTACAGTCAAGGAGAGCGGTCAGTTGAACTTGCTGTGCAAGATGGAGGTGGGATTGGGTGGATGTTTTTGTCTGAATACTGAGTGCTCATGTGGTCTCATAACCCCTGAGTACTCAGAGTCCCTGTTGACTTCAGAAGAAACACAGGCCAGCTCTGACAGATAGAAATGAGTCTGTGTATCTGTCTGCAGAGGCATTCTATCCTATGTCGCCTTCCCCCCCGCCCTTTGATATACAAGACACAAGCAAATAAGACAAGCAAGCAGAGGATTTCATGAGGCTAGTTTACCTGGATTCACCATGATCCTGATCTCTATGGGAACAACTCACCCGCAGGAGGCTATTAATCAAGGCATTCGGCATTGGTTCCTCAATCCCATTAGCCCTTCCCATAAGAGTCACTCATTCTATGAATAACCTGTCTGAGATCATATTTTAAATCACCTAGGGCTTGCTAGGTATATATATATGTATATGTATAGATTCACACATATAACATAACTAAGTATGTTTGCAGGCTATATAGAAAACACATTCTATGCATGCATCATTGTATACCCTTCCTACCAATACTGATTCCATATAACTTTATCTACCCTCCCCTCCCCCCAAACACACATAGTTATAGTGCCTGTCAGATTTCATAGTATGCTAATGAGGATTCTGACAGATTTCAAGAATGCAAACACACACTTATACACACAGAGACACTCAACTTCGTGTGCCCTTCTTGCCTCTGGAAGTAGGAAATAAGTACAGAACAACGAACAGTCGTTACCTTTGGCATGGGGAACTGGCATGCTCCTGAGCAATAATAAGCATCAAAGGACTTCGGCGAGATAATCCATTCACTCCAGCCAATGTCTGCAAAGTCTACCTTAAGGTATCTCCTGGCACAATTCCGAGGTTCAATCCATTGCTTTCTTCTTGCCTTCTTCAGAGTCTGCTCATCAAACTGCAGTGTCTGGCTCTTCTGATGAGACCCCTTCCTCTGTTTCTTCTTGTTCTTAATTTTCTCAGTGGGCTGAGCTTCAAGAGTCTTATAAGGCTTTCTCTCCTCCCAAACCCCATCCTCCTTATACTGATATTCTGCTCCAGGAAGTTCGTTGTTCTGAAGTGGCAACAAGACCCCGGTGGAGCGTTTCTTCCTTCGTTCGGTAGAAAGGGCAGCTCTAATGTGCCTATCCAGTTTGGGCACAGAAACAGACGGGAAATTGCGGTGTCCTTGTAAGCTTGATACGACGCTTTCTGGTTCAGAGATGGCAGCATCGTTGGCATACACTAAGATATAAGGCTCTGGGAAAAGCAGCATCCTCTTTGGCAGCTGGTGGCCTTTGGAGGAAATGTTAAATCCAATGAGAAACTCCTCATTTTCCTTGGCCTTCCTCAAGAGTTGAGTGATGTCCTTAGAGAGCCAGGATGTGATGTCTCGGTGAGATTTGGCTATGTCCACTGTCAGGTGACCAAGGAGCTGACTTTGGTTCCTGTTAGATTTGAGGATCCATGCAGAGAGATCTACCTGCATGGGCTTCCTCTTAACTTGATGTGAGCATCCTTGAGACACTGGACAACTCAGGCTGGTGTTCACTAGCTCCCCAGAATAGAAATACAGTGTAGCTGACAAAATGTTTTCAGACTTGGTTAGGGAAGTCAGATTAAAAACATGTAGTCCTTTATTTTCAAGGGCTCCTGTAAAGGAAAAATAAAGAGAATAGTAGGACCCCTACTTCTTACCATGTAGAAAATAGCAAGTAAAAATGAATCACTAACCCAAATATAAGAACCAAAATCATGAAGTTCTTCAAAGAAACATTGGGACAACTCATTACTTGGGATTAATGATTGGTACTTACATCTTACACTCAAAATGTGAGCCACACAACAATAACAAAATAGATACATAATTAAATTTATGAAACTCTTAAACTAGATTTGTATGTCAAAGGACATTATCAAGAAAGTGAAATGACAAAGAATGAGTGGAAATATTTGTAAATCATATATCTGGTAAATTTAATACTAAGACTATAAAAATAATAGGTACAACTCAACAATAAAGAGAAGTGAAAAACTAGGGAGTGATTTAACAGACATTTCCCCAAAGAAGATATACAAATGGCCAATAACTATTATGAAAAAAAAAATCAGCATCATTAGTCATTTTGTGAACACAAATTAAATCACAACACAGTAGGAAGCTAAGACAAAAACAAACAAAACAAAAAACAAAAACCCACAACATTTCTGAGGAAGCCAATGAGGATGTGGAGGAATCTGAAACCTTCTCATTGCTGCAGGTGTGTTAGAGGCCTTGGGGGATGGTGACGTATAATGAATGCTTCAACTTCTGTGAAAAGCAGCTCATGAGTTCCCCCCAAAATTAGTCAGAGGATTAACATGCAACCCAGCAATTCTGCTCCTAGAAATGCACCCCAAAGAATCAAAAACCAGATGCTCAAATAAGTACATGTTTATAGCAGCATTATTTAGAATTGTCCAAAGGTGAAACTGCTCACATGTGTATTAGAGAACGAATGGATAAGCCAATTGGGATCTATCCACACAAGGGACTATTATTTTGTTATGAGAAGGAGTACTGAAACTGCTACAACATGGATGAACTAGAAAATAATATGCTAAATGAAAGAAGTTAGACACTAGGGGCCACATGTCATTTGATTGGATTCATGTTAGATATCCAAAATAGTTCTATCAAGACAAAAACAGATTGCTGTTTTCCAGGGACTAGAAATAGGGGAAGTAAGAAGCTTTTTAATAGTTTTAGGGTTTTACTTTGGAATGGCAGACATATTTGGGACTAGACAGATTTAGTTGTTGCACAACATCATGAAGATATTAAATATCACTTCATTGTTTATGTAAAAATAGTTAATTTTCTGTTGTGTGCATTTCACTTCAATTATGATAAATCAAAGCAAAAACATTAGGCAATCTCCAGCTTTTGAGGGTTTCTGGGTGGGATAAAAAGAATAAACAAGAGTGATTTTAAAAGCTAGAGAAAGATTAAAGCAAGGATCAGCCACTCTTAACTAATTTGTTCTTTGCTTTACTAAAGCACTGTGAGCCTTTGAAAATTGTACCATAGTAGTGGACTTAACGAAAGTGAGAGCTGAGAGTTCTAGAGACCAAGACCTTTTCCTACAAATACAGCAAAGTAGTGAAATAGCTCCTTATCTGAAGCGTGCGTGGCCCACTGGTCATGAACACAGGACTTGGAATGAGACTCTTTGATTCAAGAACTGGCTCAGTATGTTATACCTACCTTCCATGTCAACAGAACTGCATGGGATTCTGCAACAAATTTCATAAACTGCTAATAGTTTCTTAAACACAAACTACTAATGTTTTGAGTGCCTATATTGACAGGAAAGAGATTACATGTTCTTGTACAAAGTTGGAGCTGGATGAGCAGAATAATATGTGCCAATATTCGGATAAAACATGTGAATAAAAAGCCTCACATTCAATCCTGTCAAAAAATAGGATGCTGTTACAGAGCTGGAATTTGACATGAACATAACAGACAAATATAAATGTTTATATTCAGTGGAAAGTATTGAAATGATTCAACAGTATCTCGAATTCTTTCAAAATAAAGTAAGACAGAGATGATGGGAGGTAAAGAAGAAGATAGGGGAAATAGGGGGAAGAGAGAGAGAGGTTGGTAAGGGAAGAAACCGGTTTCTTCTCTTAGGATCAATAAGGAATAATCTGTGAAGCTGAGGATAGAATTCAGGAATCCCCAGACCTGGGCTCAATCACCAGGGCCTCACCCTCCTCCATGCACTTGTCCATATACATATTTGTCTCGGAAACACACACGCAATCATGAAATCATGCTCTTGATCAAAAACATGTTTCAGTAAAAACAAAACATTCTTTAAAAGACGTGGAAACTTAAAATGAGTTCACCAAGTCCCCAAGCACAGGCGAAGTGCAATGGGAAACATATTTCACTCATTTTGAACACTGTGTGAAGGAAAAGGAGGAAACTGCCATTTGTGCACATTTGTATAATCCATGACACCAGGCTAATATATCACAGACCTTTCTTACAAAGCCGTGGCATCAGGGCTGCTCGGAGACTCTAGCCTTAATTCATCCCAGCCATCATAGAATATCCAGTTCCTTAGACTTTTTGTCAGAAAGGCAAGCTTCAAGTAGAAGTAAGAGGAGCCACTCAGTTCTAGGAATGCAGCCATCAAATGGTGGTTAGTGTGCCTACCGGAAGGGGACACGTAGACTCCAAGAGCACGAGTGGCAGAGTCTTAGGTGATAAACAAGTCAGGCTCCTGTCCCTCACATTTGGCCTCAAAATGTTTCATTCTTTCAGTCAGGTTTCACACCTTGTGCTGTGCTCTCGATGAGCTTTTTTCCCTTGTGTTTTATCATCAACATCTGCTCAAAACAGCCTCGAAATCGGTCTACTGCCTCATCTAATATCTATCCTTTTAATTCAAGCCATTATTTTAAAGCAAAAACTCTCAACAGGGGTCGTCAGATAAGCTAACATAAACGCTGTAAGTCTCCATTTGCTCATGTGTACAATAGGCACGGTTGCCCTAAGTGCAGAGAAGCTGTGAAGATTCATTAAAAGAATGCAGCTAAAGTGTGCAACAATCAGAAGTTACTTGATAAATGGTATCGCATTGTCCAATGCAATAATGATGGGTCATTTATGGTCCAACGGAGATGTGGTGTTCCTATGCAATACATCCTGAATTCTTAAGTCTTAATTTTAAAAAATGAATGCAAAACATCATATTAATGTATTTTCTTCTGAATACATTTTCAAATGATAGCATTTGAATATGCTAGGTTAGATATATCATTAAAGCTAATATCACTTGTTGCTTCTCACATTTAAACATGGCCACTGACATTTTTAAATTATATGTGTGGCGAACATTTGTGGCTTGCATTAAATTTCCATTGCACAGTGGTGATCCCAGGGAACCCTCCAGGATAGTAGTCACCCAGCCTGAAAAGGAAATATGTAGTAAAGAATTATGATTCTGCCACACCTAACTATGCAAAGCAAAAAGCAAATTGGACAGAAGATTTTTTTTCTTGAAATATAGCATTTTCTCTTTACAAAGGACACCTTAAAAATAATCTTGGTGATTTAAATTTTCATCCTAGCTGTAATCAATTCTATTTGCTATCAAACGTCTAAGACCCAACAAACTGTCCTGAAATAGAGTTAAATGGGTAATGTAACAATGGGGCTTAATGGCATACAGATGACATCTATCACTATAAATGCGTTTTTTATGGATTGCACAGAAACATGCCACAGCCAGCAACGAACAGAAAGCAAAGCACAACAAATGTCTTACTTTACCAAATACACAATTGAACACCTACTAGGCGCCGAGCCCTGGTTGAGATCACAGCACTGCAAACACATTTGCTTCTCATCACTCGATGAGGGGGGAGTGATTCATCAATCATTTGCAGGTAACTGTGTTTGGATAATCCTACTTGTCAAAGATAGTAAGAAAGACCTTGGAGCACAAGAGAGTGATTTGATTGGCCCACATAGATGGCAGAGAGGCACACAGGAAAAAGGTGACTTTGAATCAGACTCTTTTTTTTAAGATTTATTTATTTTTATTGCAAAGTCAGATATATCGAGAGGAGGAGAGACAGAGAGGAAGATCTTCCATCCATTGATTCACTCCCCAGATGACCGCAACGGCTGGTGCTGAACCAATCTGAAGCCAGGATACAGGAACCTCCTCCAGGTCTCCCATGCAGGGGCAGGGTCCCAAGGCTATGAGCCGACTGCTTTCCCAGGCCACAGGCAGGGAGCTGGATGGGAAGTGGAGCAGCCAGGATTAGAACGGGCGCCTATATGGGATCCTGGCACATTCAAGACAAGGGCTTTAGCTGCAAGGCCACCACGCCGGTCCCTGAATCAGACTTTTTAAAGACAAAAGTGGAAGGGACAATTGGGGAGGGAATGAAAGCAGAATATTCCTGTCCTAGGCAATATTGTATAAATGGAAGGTTTTGCATAAGGAATGTTGTCAATGTTTTTAATAGAAAATATTACAATGCTTCAAATTAACCCAGTTGTTCAAAGTCCTTGAAATGGCTACAAGTCCAAGTTCAGAAAAGAAGGGGTAAATTCACATTCAGTTCCTAACCCATGGTGTTGAATTAGGCCCAGCACTCACTAACTTTACTCTTAACCTCTTGCACTCAGGCTGGAGTTCTGTACATACTCTTGATCCCATCCTTCTCCTCCCCAAAAGATTGACATCTCCACCACTCCAAAAATGTGCTTTGATTTCTGTAATCTATACTTTAGTGCATCTTCTCCTATTGCAAGACACTCAAGTTCTGGGCCAATCAAAGCTCTTTTACACAGAACAGCCTGACAGATATTTATTGTGTATTTACACTGGATTAAACAGTACTGGGAGAGTCACATGCATTTGAGCAAATGAGTGCAGAGTAATAAGTCAGAATGAGATAAATAGCTCCCTGTACATGGAAATAAATGATAACACATATCCAATTACATCCATATTTTCCCATTACCCAGATCTTGTATTAATTTATATTTTGAAATGAGTATCTTCCCATCCCTACGAACAGGAGATTTTCATTACAGTTCTTTCTATGCCTGATTTATCTATGCACACAGATATGTTTAAATAAAAGCAAATAAAAAAATGTCTTTACAGGATCCTGAGGTTCTGTTTTAAGACGAATAAGAAAAAAATTTAAAAAGAGTGATCTTTCTTAGGATGCAAAAATAGAGCTTATGAATATTTAATGTGTAAACAATATTTGATATTCGGTAGTAGTTACTGTTTATTATACTGAGCTGACCAAATCTGGAGATGCATACCTAACTCTGAGTGCTCTCATTTAGTTTGATACAGAAAAAAGCAACGAGGGAAATTACTAAAATGCTGAGATATAGAAATTGCTTCATATGTTTTAGTCAAATAAAAATAAAAAAGATACAGAATGGAAGAGGAAAGATAATTTAGCAATGATGTAATACGAGTTTGAAATGCCTCAAGACTGCTGAGTGATGGCAGTTTTTCTTCCAAGTGTCAAAAAAAAAGAGAGAGAGACAGAACTCTAATGGTGCAGTTGAAGTATCCAAGGTAACAGGTAAGACCAGGTGTGACTCTAGAAAAACTGCTCTGAAGTCTGCGCTGTTCCAGGAGCATCCCTTACGTAGAATGAAGAGAACTCAGATCCTGTAAATAAAATAACCTAAATGGGGTGTTTGCAGCTCCTCTCGGCATCTGACTGCCAATAGGTGGAGCTATTTTCTAACTGTTTGCTGGCTCTCCCACAAGCTGGGTTTTCCCTGCCCCACTGCATTCACTGGTCCACTAGGATTCTACACTGGCATTTTGATCTTGTAGCATGAACTTTCTAGAGACATGAAAACGGGTTTGTGGCAAGTCTCTGAACAAGCCATGCTTTCTCTTACACAAATGGTAGCTTGCTTCCACAGCTGTTTCTCATGGAAATGTCTACACCAAGATCTGTTTTTTAAGGCAAAGCCCAAATAGCACTCCTGGTACCCAAGTCTAGCATGACACTCTGGCCTGGGTTAGCTTTCTCATCACATTGTTGCTCTCTAACACCATAGACTCCTGGAAGGCAAGGCTCTGTGATACATCATCAGATGCTTCAACTGCTACCTAGGGCTTGTCCCTTATACACGACTCACTGAATGTTTCCTCTACGAATCTACAAGTGTCATTCACCTTTCTTAAGATGAAAGACCATGGTGGTAATGAGCTGGTTAACAATTGAATTTGGAGAGCACAGATTTGGCTACATAGCATCATTGTTGTTGTTGTTGTTGTGTGGGTGTGTGTGTTTTTTTAAGGAGTTTGGCTATTAACAAAGGTGGAAGAGTTGTCTGAGCTTCTTTTTGAAACAAAGCACTTGAAGCTGACGAAATGATGAATTTGGCTTGAAAGCTCATCCTCCTTTAACTTAGAGATTCAGGGCCAGCTATGGTACTGCCCCAGCTGAGCTCTTCTCCAGCGGAAGCTGGTGTGGCGTCCGAGGAGTGGGAAGGGGAAGTTCACCTTTGGGCTGGCCCACACAGAACGTTTTTAAAGGAATTAGAAAATATAGTGGAAAAGCTTTCTATGTCAAGTCTGCTTGTAAAACAAATAGACTAAATGAAATCTCAATGATTAGTTAAATCCCCAGGAAGCAAGGAAAACAACTTAGTCATACAGAAAATATGTAACTCAGAACAATTTTTCTCCCATTTGTTTCGCAAAAAAAAAATATATATATATATACTGCTAGAAATAGCAGAGGTGCCTAGGAAGGGTCTCCTGTACCATGGTCACTGGCTGAATTCTTGCTGATGATCTGATAATCAGGCGATCAGTTTTTCTATGCTGCTTTCAACTGCCAGGCACAGGCAGGCTGGGGGTTTCTAAACAGAACACAAGTCATAGAGTTTTGTTTGACTAAGTTTTGTGGGCCCTCATAACAACTTACAGCGTCCTTGTCAATCGACAGAGTTTTATGGGACCTCAAAACGAAATTCTCCATGTCCAAAGTATGTACGTATAGTCAAGCAAGATACAATGTATATTTTTCTAGGATGTTGTTAATCAGATTATCTAGTAGTAGCCTCTATCCAAGGGATTCCAAGACTGTGAGCTCTTGGAGAGAAGAGTCCTAGGCCATAAATCTTTGCATTTGTAATACTTCATCCGTCTGGAGCTGTTAAATCTGTTAAATGCTGAGTAGATAACCACATAAACTTACCAGCTTCTAAAGTGTTTCCTACTTAACACCAAGGTGAAATAGCTTCAACTTCCCAATGTCAGCAAAAGCCCTTTTCAGGTAAAAGTACTTTACAGTGTTTTCTTCCAGTTTACTGGAAAGGAGCTAACAGGACAGGTGTCAGAACTGGAACAAGAATGCCTAATACAGAAACAGAAATAGGACACATAAGAAATTCTTTCAAAACAACTTTATTTGTAAGGGATACTCTTCCTAGTTGACAGTTTTCTACCATCTTTTGTCCTCCTTGAACATCTAACCCAATTGAAGTGTTTTCTCAGTGCATGCTCAGTGCAAATTATGTTGAGTCTTTGGAAAATGGAGACTTGATTTGTAGACTCCTGCTCTTATCATCCTTCCTGTAAATCTTGTAGATCACAAATTCTCGCAGCTGTGAGAGGATTAGGCATTTGGACTTACTTTGAGGCCTTCTCTAGAGCAAGAGTCCTCATAAAGACAGTGATAAACATCCCAAAGCAGAAGAAACCTGACATCATGTGAATAAATAAACCATGGTGAGGCAAACTCAATGGAGCAGATGAGACCATGAACAGTGCATTAATCAATCGTAGATTTCAGAGATTGGTTATGATACACAACTCTCAAAACTACAAAAACACACATACCTACAGCAGGTATTTTCTATTGTGTTTCTTTTTTTTTTTTAATTCTAAAGGTTTATTGTATTTTTATTAGAAAGGCAGATATACTGAGAGGACAAGAGACAGAGAGGAATATCTTCTGTCCATTGACTCACCCCGCAAGCGGTTGCAATGGCCGAAACTGAGCCAATTTAAATCCAGGAGCCCATAGCATCTTCAGGTGTCCCAAGCAGATTTAGGGTCCCAAGGCTTTGTGCCGTCCTTGACTGCCTTCCCAGGCCACCACAAGCAGGGTGCTGGATGGGAAGTGGGGCTGCTGGGATTAGAACCAGCACCCATATGGGATCTCAGTGTGTGTGAGGTGAGGACTTTATCCACCAGGTTACTGCACTGGGCCCTCTATTGTTTTTCTTTTGCAAACACTGACCAAATCTCCTGAATGGCTCCTTTCAAGCCCCTTCCATCACCCTGGGCACAAACATCACCTCCTGCAGGATATCATTCAGAAGGTACAGTGGGTGCTAGAGAATTTCTAACAAATTCTAGTTGAAACTGATGCTGTCAAATCTACAAAAAGACTAAACCTTGCTCCATTCAACTAGCAGGGTCAGGAGAGAAATAGTAACTTGCAATCCAGTGGGATCATTTTACCCAAACATTTTCTATTTTTTAGCAAGTGGTGAAGTTTATTCAGAGAATGGACGACGTAGACATACGTGGGCCATGCTCAGAGAGAGTGGACGCAAAAGCAAAAGCGTAAGGGAGAGATATTGCTGCCTTTTCTCAGAGTAAATCTGCAGAAAGCAGGCGAGCAGGCAGGTAGGAGGCATTTGATCCAGTGCCATGAGATCCATTTTAAAGGAGGAAAGACCATTGAAAAAGTCCACAAAAAAGTGATCGCCGGATTCTATGACTTACAACTTGATGTGTTAGAAAATAGAGAGAAATTAATTCCTTTAGGAATATCTGTCCTGAAAAAGTGATAACCAGGAGGGATGTTTTATATGACAATATATGTAGATAGAACTCACTATTAACACATGAATAGAATTGCAAATTCACTGGTCCCTAACTATACTGCAGTATGCTAGGCCTCTTTAGTTACTCAGACACCATTCACTGTTATCCAAAGCAGATAACAACTTGATATACTTCAGCCACTTGATTAAAAGTATATCAAAGCATCCAGTATAGCATATACTGTCAGAGCAGGTTTTTAGAATGCACATTTCCCATGCCAGAGTGCCTGGGTCCTAGTCCTGTCTCTACCACCAATTTCAGCTTCTTGCTAATGCATACTTGGGAATCAATAGCTGTTGGCTCGAGTGCTTGAATCCTCTGCCACCTGCAGGAGACTCAGACTGAGTTCCACCTGCAGGAGACTCAGACTGAGTTCCAGGTTCCTGGGATTGACTTGGCTCAGACTTGGGCACTTGAGGTAATGAATCAAAGGGTCCCTGCCTGTCTGTCTCCATGCTTTTCAAATAAATAAATAATTCTATTTTCATGGACTCATATCTTAGACATAAATATTCACTCAATAAGAAAATTAAAGCTCAGACCGTTTGATGCCAGAGTTCTTTCCACTACTACCACAAAAATAAAGTTATTAAGATAAAAGTTGGTTACTAGAATATACAAATTTAGCAGGTGGAAAATCATCCAGACTTGTTGAGAAAGCACTGATATAATAGAACAGAAATCTTGACTTGCTACTAGAAACAGAGGCCAAGTCACTCATTAGCTTTTATAAGGCTTTTCCATGGGCATAATTTTTACTGTATCTATCAAATGCAATAAAACATTGTGATTATATGATGAATTTGATAGATGTGTTGAGTAAATGATACTGTCCTCCAGATATTGATATGTGTGTCTACTGAGATTTTCCACAAATGGAATTGCTTTTCTTTATAAAGCATAATATCTGTCAAGAAATAGTAAATATGAAGCATATAGAAGAAAACATCAAGGAGGAAAGGTGAAATTTCGTGAATGAGGTTGCAAAGTTGCACGCAGCGAAGTTTATAACATAACACCAAGAAGACGTTCAAGGTCAGATCCAGAGAGATGCTGAATGGGAAGTGAGGAATGAGGCAGCTGTCAGTTGCAGTCACTCTGAGTTTGGGATACCTTCTCTCTTGCCAAATTGTGAGTGTTGTCAACCACAGATGTCCCCCAGTAAGCATCGTGGATCCAACAATCTCTAAAATTCTCTCCTCAGGGGAAAGCATGTCCCTTCTAACAGGACCAAGAGCATTTAAAAGGCTCTGCAAAGTCCCACAGCAAAGAAATATGATTGCTTTTTTCCCAAAAGTTTATGTGATCACATAGCTTGATCTTATGCAACACCTCTTATCATCATCCAGAAACCTCTTTTTGTGAAATTTTCTCAGGAAAAATTCCATCACACTATTAAAAACAGTGAATTTTATGATGAACTCTTTGCTAGTGAAAATTATCTGGCAGAAATATCATCATATGGAAGGAAAAGAATCAATACCTCTTCCTGATACAAAATTTTATAATGCAAGAACACTAAAGTTTGACAATCATGTCAGTTTAATTTTCAGAATTATCTGAACTCATTAAATCAAGTACTTAACTTCCACTGATTGGCTAAAATGCACATATCATTCTTAATTATTTTAAAAATATGTATATATTTTAATGCATAAATATTCCTTGAGTGGATAATCTGTTTAGGATTTTTTTTCTCTCTCATTGGCCCTTACGGTTCCTTAATTGTTTTGAAGTTATCTAACTATATTACAAAGCTAGACTTGAATGATTCTCTCTGCAATCAATTCCCTTTCTCCTCTCCATTAGCATGGATAACCAAGAATTTATGGTATCATGAATTTTTCAATGTCAGAAATTGTAAAGCTGTCTTGACTGTTACAGTAAAAACTTCATTAAAGGCGATCATGTACTCAAAGCACTGAGTGTATAATTCAACGCAACTGGACGTAAGGTTCCGCCTCTCCAGATGTACTATTGCCCTAAAAAAATCCACCAGATAATCTAAGTGCTCTTTAATTCAAGTCCAGTTTTTAGATGCCAGGTATTCAAGGCTTCTACGTTTTAATGCAGCAATTAAAGTTCATTGTCATCTAGTTTGTGAAAAATGATGCTTTCCCACTGGTCCACGTGTTTTGAACAAATGACATCTTTTGAAGTAATAATCTCAATCTTTAATTGTGAATTATACCTCCCAAAGTTTTATATTTCGGTCTTGCACTTTAGAAACATTTCAAAAACCACAATTCTTCAGACTATATGTTGGTCACTGTAGGAAGGACCATTCCTCATTGACGGAAAAGGCTAATTTTCAAGTAGGGATTATCTTAAGTTTCAATTTTATCCATGAAATACACATGATCTTTTTAAAAGGCAATGTATGCTCCCTGAAGTGTAAATGCTTTCTAGGCTTCCTGCACAAACCGTGCCAATTTTCTAACAAGAACATGTCTGCTTTAATGACTCTCCTTAAGAGGGTTTATCTATGATTAAGAAGCATAAGGTTAATTGGCTGTGGTAGTATTACACAAAGGATTCAGACAGGAGAAAGTCCTACATAGCTGTCACAGTAGCCGGGAACAAATAAAATAGTAGCCAACAGCAAAATAAAAGCTGATTCCACATTGCTCTGTCCCCCTTCAAGACAATGTACTTTGCATGCCGGACTTCTTGTGCATCAATATTGTTAAAATTACCTTTCACAAAGGGAAAGATTAAGTGATTCTTTACACTTGACAAAATAAAAGCTTATAGACACTTAAAACCTAGGGTTTGGCACACCAATTACCTAACACTGAAGGAGAAAGGAGTTCAGAGGATGGCATGCCACCCACCAGCCCAGTAGTGGGTTTAAGTAGAAAGTGGTTAGAAGGAGACCACAGCAGCTGAATTTCAACCAAAGACATATGAGGTTTAAAATAATAAATAACTTTAATCCTGTAGGTCCCAAAGAGCAAGTAGGTCTCTAAGACTATGATCGAGCCCAAATAAGCACTTAGCAGTCACTCCATTATATTCAGCCCACCACCTAACCTGCTCTTAAGATATGTAATATCTTCGTACAAGGCCTGTATGGCTTGAAACTGAAGCAGTTTGGACTGGGAAACACATCTAACTTATTAATGCAGACAGCACCTTTCGCTGACATCAGAGCACAGGTCACAATGTGACAAGCTTTATGGAAACGCTGCTACGGATGTAGCAAGAGCAACATACGTGTAAACCTTAGCACCTTCCTGGAGCCCTGCCTTATTCCAGCCAGACCTGTCTTATAATAAGGCCTTTTTAGTGCCTTAGTAACTAAACCCCCTTGGAAGGGATCCAACATGAACCAACTCTCCAGGAGTCTCCAATGAGGTAATACGACACTTCAGCTTCCACAAAAAACAGTGTCTACATTTGATGAATAAGTCATTAAGACAGGCCCTAGGATGCTAAGAGAGATTGCTTTTCTTATCAGCACACACAGCCTTGTATATATGCTTCAAGCTGCAATTCATCATTTCCAGGCAACGTCTGGCCCCTGTATCAGAGTTTATCATTGGATGGTAGAAGACTACAGCGAGGCTGATAAGGAACACTCTGAAATTGTAATGCGTGGACTGAGTTGCAGCCAAAAAGTATGTTGTGCCTGAGTTATTCAAATCCTTGTCTATGGTGCACTCAGCCTAAAATAAACAAAAAGTTATACAGTGGGTGTGAATGAAGTAGAGTCAAATTCCACTTCCAAGCCCTGTGGTTCCTATTCAAAGTGAGAGCTTTGGATTAACAACAACAACAAAAAAATTACTTTTGTCTCTTGAGTGCCTATGCTATTCTCTTGGAGTACAATGAAGCACATAGGTATGAATAGTGACAAGCCTGATCTCAGTGCTGGCATTCTTCTCAATTCCCTTGCCTACCCAACTTCCTTCCCGTGAAGGAGCAGCTGAGGCTCTGCTGGGGACCAAGAACTAACGTTAATAGAGGTTCTCTGGTGTGCTCACTTGTCAGGGCGGCTTCCTCCGGTGGTTGGGACACTGTGGGTAACACAAGGTCAGTTGCTGGGTCTTTAGTGGAGTCCAGCATCTTCCAGATCATGTTCATGGTTTTAAGCAGAAATCTGGTTTTGCTCAGACTCCAACCGAAGACTCGAGTATTAGAAGGCATAATTCACATTTATTGTAAATGTCATCATGGCTAGGAGCTCTGAGTACATTTCCAGTGTCAGCTTAGGGCTTTCCTTGATGGATACATTGGCTTCCTTCCTTTCTCCTCCCCTCCACCTTTTCTTTTAGGAGTCCTACATATCTAGGTTTCGGGGAGGGGAGCGGGGGGCTTGCTTTCTAGTGATTCTGACAGAATTGACAGAGATTGGGGGCATGGCCTCCTTCCTTGAAGATTCCTCGCTCTTTTTCAACGGTTCACTGACGACAGCCTCTGCAGTTTACACTTCCCTTTATCGTGAACACAGCGAAAGAAAAAGCCTAGTGCATCCTCCAAGCCAATCAACAGAGTTTGTGTCCAGGAAACTTTCCCGCAAGCTGTTAGCACAAGGGAGGGAAGCTGTTAGCATAAATTATTGGCTTCACCACAGGGGCTGCAAGAAACCCTGTTAAGCCATGAATTTCAGTTGGTGCTGATCTGTGTTGAAAAATGGGATGAGCAGATTTTCATCGGCAGATTCAAGAGCTGCTGATGTCCACGGATGCTCCCTCGTATTCTACCCCTCCCTCCCCGCTCCTCCTAGGGTGGATTGCGGAAACCCCACCTGCTAGGATGATTGTAAGCAACACCCCAACACCACCTGGCTCTGTGTGTTGTCACATAGAAGCTCCGCTACAGTCACAGTGCGTGAGATTAGTACAGTCACACAGACGGTGCGAGTTTAAGGCTGGTGCCAGATCAGTGGAAAACACTGCCTACAAGGAAAGGAAGAAAGCGGCCAGGCTTAAGTGTGACTTTTCTCTCAGGATCCCTGGATTGGCATAAAATGGCATCTGCTTCTTGGCAATCGTGGTTCAGCCCAGCCCAGCCCAGGGGAATTTCCGCTGGCCAAGTTAGCAGTCATCACAGTATGAGGTACCCCAGAAGTGCACCAGTCGCCCAGGGCAGGAGGGCTCCGCCGGGGGAGGTGGGGAGCGGGGAGGCGAAGCACGAGGAGTAGCCCCGGCCTTTTCCCACGAAGTGCCTGCAGCCAGCAGCCGTGTGCCTTCCTTTTCTCCTTGGACTTGAAACCCGGGCTCACCCCGGGCCGCCGGCAGAAAGTGGGCTGGGACAGGACGCAGGGCTCCACAGGGCAGCTGCGGAAGGGCGCGGAAAGGTCCCTGGGCAGCGCCAGGGAGCCCAGGGTGGGCTAGGAGGCCTTGGGGATCCTGGTTGGGGAGAAAAGCTTGGGCAGAATTGTGGAAGGGGGTTCACCCAGTGCACTCACCTGCTGCTCCGGCTCGGAAGCTGCGTACGGTGTTGCCTTCCCGCAGGGGCTGGTGGCGCGCGGGCTGGGAGCCCCGCTCCCGGGAGCCTGGCGCCCGCACCACCTGGAGCCTGCTGCCGCCGCTGTACCTGTCATAGAGCCGCAGCATGTGCTCCGACACCTTGTCGTGTGGCTGCAGCTCCTGGCCCAGGCCACTACCTGCCATGCGTTCCCCTGGCCCAGTTATGCGCAGCTCCGGGAAATGTTGTTTCGGCCTCTCTGCTCGCGCCAGGCTCACGCAGACGCAGCTCAGCCACACGCAGAGCAGCCCGCGCGCCCCTGCCATGGTCCCTGCGCGGCGTGGTGGGAGGGGGCACTCCGAAGGCACGGGGGTCCGGTGGGCAC
Source organism: Ochotona curzoniae (assembly GCF_017591425.1). Taxonomy (NCBI): domain Eukaryota; kingdom Metazoa; phylum Chordata; class Mammalia; order Lagomorpha; family Ochotonidae; genus Ochotona; species Ochotona curzoniae. The sequence goes on along the minus strand of NW_024467119.1, from coordinate 24,101,618 downwards.
AGCCGTGGGTTGACAGTCACCCCGGCCAGGGAGAGGCTTCCCGGAGAGCTGGGTGCGGCTGGAACGCGACAGCGACTAGTCCCACTTTCTGTCCTGGCGGGGCGAGGACCGGCAGGTGGGCTCCTGTGGCGCGGCAGCGCGGACCTCACAGGCGCGGGGCGCTACGGGGTCCTTGTCTACTCGGACGCGGAGGAGCTTCAGGTCGCCGTGTGTGTGGCCCGGGTGTTTTTCAGGCTGCTGTCTTTACCCTCCCTCCCGGCTTGATTTTTCGGGAACACCCGGCCGGAGTGGAGGCGCTGGGGTCGGGCTGGGTGCCCGAGCGGGGTGCGCGCAGCGGTCCGGAGGGCGCTCGCTCGCCGTTTCCAGGGATTGGAGGAGACGCAGAGGTCGGTCCGAGTTTTTGATTGTGGGGTGTGTGTGTGTGTGTGTGTGTGTGTGTGTGAGAGAGAGAGAGAGAGAGAGAGAGAGAGAGAGAGAGGGGGGGGGGGGGGGGGAGAGAGAGACTGACTTGGTTCTTCTTAGGACTGATCCGTGCGCAGCTAACCTGGCCCTCGCCCTCTCAGCTGCTGGGACCTGGCCACAGCCCCTGCAGAAGTGAGGCGGGAGGTGGGGGGGTGGGGGGGAGAATCCAGCGAACCAGCAGGCGGAGGGAGAAACGAGGGAGCAGAGGCGGAGGTGGGGGTGCCGGGGAGAGGAACGGAAAGCAAGCAGATCATGGAGGAAGAAGGAAAGAATAGGAGGGAGGGAGTTAAGGAAAGAAAAAAAAAAAATCGCTTCTAGACCAGTGGCTATATTCGGGCTGGCAAGGAGGAAGCGGAGAAATAGAAGTTTCTCTCTGTTTTGTTTTCTCTCTCTCTCTCTCTCTCTCTCTCTCTTTCCCAAATTCAAGACGGTAACTCCATCCCTGCCTGCTTGCCTGGCACTCTCAGGAGATGCCTGCGGATCCCTGCACCTGTTGCCATGGCTTCCTAGGACTCTGAGAGCCCATACTAACCCTGACTTCCTGCGTCTTCACCCTCCCTTCAGCGAAAATGTATGCAAGCTGATCTCTTATGAATGACACATAAAGAATAAGGCAACACCACGGCCCCACTTTCATCCGCTTCGATCCGCGGGAAATGGGGAAATGGTGAAACAGAAGGGCTTATGGCAAGTTTGAGTCTAGAGCAGACCCTTAACGTTGACAGAGCTGCGAGCCTTCTGATCCTTCCTGATTCTCTGTCAGCTCTCATTTTGCCTCCCCCTCCACCCTCCAAAACCCCCTGGACACTTGTGATTCTTCCTGTGTCCGATATTATCATCAAAGCTTTACAGCAAAGCCCATTTTACACACAAAATGAGGCAAAGGATAGACAGTAGATGGCAAAGCTGAGCTCTGAACGCTAGCGTCTGACTGCTGAGATGAGCCCTTTGTTCTTTACACCATTGATGACAGAACTAGTGTTTAAACTGAACTTTTCAGGGACAAGAAATGCCAAAGTTCTTAGTTCAGTGCCAGGCCAGGTAAAGTCAAACCCTCAATGTCTGGGGTAGCTCTTATCTCTCTGAAAGAAAGTGGACTTGTGGGTCACAATGAGTCTTCAGATCTGTTTGGTGTTTTCTAAACTATTATTTATGTCTTTGCATCTTATTTAGAAGACAGAGACAAAGAGGCTGAAATCTTTTGTGGCTTAACTTCTAATGAACCACGAAAGCCAGGACTGGACCGGCCAAAGCCAGGAGTCAGGCACTCCATCTGGGTCTCCCACATAGGTGGCCCAGAGCCAAGTATTCAAGGCATGGTCAGGTGCCTTCCCACAGTGTGCCGCCTTAGTAGAAAGCTAGATGAAAAGCAGAACTGGGATTCGAACCAGACACTTCAGTATGGTATGCAGTATCCCAAGTGGTGTCTTAACCACCTTGCCAAACACCTGCCCATCAGGTTCTTCTGTGCAAACGGAGGGCAGCACATTCCTCTGTGAGTTTCGTTAGGATGACACTAGAAAGCAGTGCTAAAGTGACTGACACCATCACCAGTCCTTGGTGTGGACTCAATCCCTATTCATTCCAAATGCATACTGCACTCCCCTACTACACAGCTTTTCAAGCCTCTGTGACTTGGGTTTTGCCCTGAGTCATCTGGGAAACTGTCCTGCAGATAAGAACAGCACTGGGAGAGTGCTTGCAAGGGCTCTGTAAGAGCACGCGGGTGATCATCAGCAGGCAGAGAGAAGAATAGCTTTTGTGATGAATAATGAAGGCCTAATTGCAAAATTCAATAGGCCCTGTAGACTCCCCCTTTGATCCTGGCCTGTGAATCTTTGTTTCCCACCCCTCCTTTCTGTTCTTGGTTCTGTGAGCTGCCTCTTCTTTCTAGAGCCTTCTGTTAAGTCTCCCTCGTCTATACTCTGCCCTGGGAGAAGGCCAACTTCAGATGACAATTTTTCACACCTATGCTTTGGTGCTCCCTCTGACCTGTCAACTTCAATTCCTGTATTTCTTCCAGCCCTGGTCCTCCTGGCCAAGGTGCATCCTCTTCCTTGTGGGAACTAGGCCTGAGATTGTTCTTCTTTTACTTCCAAGGCATGTTTCTACCGTGGCATTGGCCACTCTTCATTTGACGTAATTCTTCACTTGTGGGAAGAGACGTTGCAGGTGCTGGAGTCACCAGCGTGTCTCACGTGCCTGCCTTCACTGCTTCCCAGCTCACTGTACCTTCATTTCTTTGTGTTTCCATTTACTCATTTGGGCCATAACTATTAAATACCAGTTCCAGTCTCCTAAGATTGTGGTAAAGACTTGTTAGGCAGTCCATACCAAGAGATAAGCATAATCCCACACATGCAAAGGCTTAAGAATCAGAAGAGATGTAACAGAATCAGGTAACAGAGATCAAGGCATGCCAGTTTTACAGCGAGGGATCTGACGTTACATTCACTTACAGGAGGATGCTGAGCAGGTCAACACCCAGGATGCTCCCCTAAATGTCCACCAGTGGGTGTATGGATAAAGAAATTATGTTCAATACACACAATGGGATCTTGCTCAGCCATAAAAAAATAATGATCAAATGGATAGAAAACAAATGGGTAGAACTGGACTCAAGTTCTATAGGCTAAAAAGATAAATATCACATGGTTTCTCTCATATGCAGGATTAATAAATATTACAGCATATAAATGTATTTATATGCATATAAATATATATATATGTCTATTAAAATATTTGTGGTTGGCAGGATAAGGTGCCATTTCTCAGGCTGACATCCTAGATCAGAACTCTGATTTAATGAAGTCCAGCTACTCTATATCTAATCTATCTCCCTGCTATTGAATCTGAGAAGATGGCCCATGATTTATACATCTGGCTCTCACATGACACACACGAAACTGTGGCTGCAACCCGGGTTAGCCGTAGCCATTGCAGCCATCTGTGAAGTGAACTTGCAGATTTAATATCTCTGTCTTTATGTCACTTTGCCTGCCACATAAATAAACAAATCTCTTAAAATGTGTGGATGTAGGACCTGGCATAGTAGCCTAGTAGCTAAAGTCCTTGCCTTGCGTGCACTGGGATCCTATATGGGTGCCCATTCATATCCTGGCAGCCCTACTTCCCATCCAGCTCCTAGCTTGTGGCCTGGGGAAGTAGTTCAGGATGACCCAAACCCTTGGGATCCTGAATTTGTGTGGGAGACCTGGAAGAGTCTCGTGGCTCTTGGCTTCAGATCAGCTTAGCTCCAGCCATTGCAGCCACTTGGAGAGTGAATCAGTGGATAGGAGATATTCCTCCCTGTCTCTCATCCTCTCCATATATCTGGCTTTTCAATAAAATAGATAAATCTTTTTTTAAAATGTGTGGATGTCCTACTATTTGCCTTATAGATACTCACAAATCTATACTTCTTTCCTCATTTTATGATTTTGCTTAATGAATTACCATATTATGTGATATTCATATGTAACCCGTGGCTTTAAAAATTGTATTTGTGCATACTAAAATTTACATGTGAATATGACAAAATATTAAAAATGTTGAACTTTTATATTCACTGAACTCTATATACTTTTCAGTGATATTTGAAATATTTTAAGATTAAAAGACAAAATGTCATGGAAAATTGGTATTCTGGAAAAATGTGTGGATTTCAAAAACCTTTGCACCAAAATCAACTTTTCCTCTCCAAAGGATCTGATCCTGGATTTTCAATGGCTCATTTGTCACTGTCACACTTCCAGGGAGGTGGAGGAATTGCATGGAACCATTGGGTACATGTTCAGCAGTGACAAACGAAGTTATTTATATCAGATCCCTGCAGGAAACTGAGTTGAAAATTGAGAGTTGCCTCATGGGGACACCTAGAGATGCTGTTTGTGGTATTCTAGGATTTTTGTTTTTTCTGTCAAGGACTACAGAATCCAAGATCAGGATAAGTGAAATTGTTCCAGAATGCTGAATGGTGCCATGCGGCGTTCATGGTTTTGGCTGAGCTTCTGGCTTCCTTGATGTGTGGAGGAGTCAGAGCATTTTGGATGAATTTCAGAGCTACAAAATAATGCGAGTGCCTTACATGTGATTTCTCCTTTGTGTTAGCACAATCTATTAAAAGCTGTTAAATAATAATAATGGAGCTGAGTATTTTATGTGAAGTAGTTTCTGTTATAGCTAATTACTGAACCAAATGACTCTTGTCTGTCTCATTTCCTGCACACGTGGAGAGCTCAACAGAGAATTCTGTAACTGAAAACAAACTGAACACAAATTTGGAATCATGGGTAGCATTTGAGTTCTACTTCAGATGACAAAATCCTGTGTGTGTGCGTATATATCTCCTGTAATATTTTATCCTGTTCTTCATTGGCACTCTTGACTTCAATACTTATTTCTGTTCTAAAAATTTCCCATCAAAAATTCTATTGAGTTCTTGCCTAAGGCTACATTAGCAGTTGGGGCTTCTGGTCTTTATTTAATTATTCTCATTTTTATTTCACTCACTCAGCAAATATTGAGTATCTATTGTGCTCCTTTCTTAAACAATTGTTTATTTGAAGGGCAGAGTGAGAACTCCCCTCTGCTGGCTCACACTCTGAGATTCACAACAACTGGGACAAAGACCAGAGTTCGGAACTGTGATCCGTGTGTCCCCCGTGTCATCACTCTTGCCTCTTGGGATGTATGCAGTCATAACAGAAGCCTTAACAGGTGTTTTGTTCAAAAGGGCTAACTGTCACCTTCTATTGTGTTCTTGACATGTAGAATAAGAATTAGAATTGAGAATACAATGGTGAAATAACAGTGTCCTGTCCACTGAAAGCTGAGTGTCCTGGGGAGGTAAGAATATTCCATGAACCATTCTTAAAATCATTTTGTCTGTCCGAGTCAAACAAGGAGTGCTGTGCAGAAGGCATGATAAATGACATGAGATTGAAAAGTTTAGTGCCGAGTTTCCCACGAGCATTTCAGGCAGATGCTTCCATCAGAGGAAGAATATCATCTATGAATATTTTCTATGCTGAGGTAGAAAGAATCCCTTGTTCTTATTTTTTTTCCACTTTCATTTCTCAGTGCATTCACTTTAGCTGTGTGCTTCTCTCCAGAATCTCAGATGACCCCCACTCTTATAGTTGACAAATGTTTGGGTAACATGTGGCACCATAAATTCTGTGTACCTGCTCTCAAACTGATCATCTTTCCTCTAATCATTTTTTTTTTGGACTGCAGATTTTGATAAATGGCACCATCACCACCTGGATTCCAAGTCCCTTATTACCTTCCCTACCTCTCTGACTACCACATTGAATCCCTGCAAAGTCATAGTGTATGACGTCTCTCCCAGCTGCCTCATTTTTTTAAATTGCAACTTCTTCTTTTTAAGAAAAAAAAATATTTATTTACCTAAAAGAGTTACAGGGAGAGAACGAGAGAGATAAAGACAGAGGAAGAGATAAACACAGAGAAAGTTTTTCTGTTTACTGATTGACTACTCAAATGCTACAAGGGTCAGGGCTGGGCAAAAGTTAGGAGCATGGAGCTCCATCTCCGTCTCCCACACGGTTGGTAGAGGAGCAAAGGATGGGACAGCAAGCCTTTCATCTCTTCTCTGCTGCCTTTCTTGTGTCATTAGTAGGGAGACTGATCAGAAGTGGAGCACCCAGGACAGGAACCAGAACTCAGATGGAATGCAGGCATCTCAGGATGTGGCTTAACTCACTATGCCACGACTCTGACCTCATACACTCCTAATCTTATTATTCCATTACTTTTTGTATATAACCTAGTACAAGATCATGAGTCACCGTGAATCATTTTAGAATCTTGCCTACAATAGTAACTATGTAAATATTGCCACTGGATTGATGCTTTTAATTGCCACAAAAAAACCAGTAAGATACTGTACATTCTCAAGGAAATCCAAGAGATCAGAGTAAAATCTGGTTTGGCACTCAGAGCTTTCCCAATCCGTTCCTCCCTCCATGTTGCTCTCTTATGTTCCACCTATCCTAGATGCCCTTTTCTATTTTCCTTCACTTCTCTTTATCTTTCGCTTGATTTATCCTACTCCAGATCTACTCTCCCCCACAAGGCTACATTTTACATGAAGTGACTTCTCCACCTGTGTCTGTGGGTTGAGAACTCTTAATCCCAACATTTAGTCTTTCTGTTTCAGCAATTAAATGCTTCCATTAGAGCAATATTGCTGCTAACACAGCAAAATACAACTCCTGTGGGTGGGCCGTGATGGCAGAACACTGAAATCTCTCATTCTTCTAACTTGAAAGTTTCCCTTCTGGACAATCTTTTTCTGAGGGATTCCTATATTGCGCTGAACAGGGTTTCTGGTTCTCACTTGACCATTTGTTACGGCTTGAACTCAAATGCACAACTTATTGTTTTCTTTTTTTTTTTTTTTTTTTTTTTAGATATACAGAGATGAGGAGAGACAGAGAGGAAGATTTTCTGTCCACTGATTCACCCCAAGTGGCTGCAACAGCCAGCGCTGAGCCAATCTCAAGCCAGGAGCCTGCAGCCTCTTCCGGGTCTCCCATGCGAGTGCAGGGTCCCAAGGCTTTGGGCCGTCCTCAACTACTTTCTCAGGCCACAAACAGGGAGCTGGATGGGAAGTGAGGCTGCTGGCATTAGAACTAGCACCCATATGGGATCCCGGCCCATGCAAGGAGAGGATTTTAGCTGCTTGAGTACCATGTTAGGCCCACAACTTATTCTTAATTTTTGTCACAGAACTATGACAAACCTGGATCCTGCAACCAATGTTTGGCTAACAGCTTATGGGAATGAACACACAAGACCAACGCATAGTTCTGCAATCTGTTTTACACAGCATTTTTGCTCTTAATTTTCATCCTTTAGGATCCTTTTTTCCTGGTTCCCATCCCATCATCACTTTTGTTACTATCATTTCACTGAACATCTCCAATGTACCTACCATTTTCCTGGGTTCTGGGGCTGAGAAAAAAAGGTGATGTCTTTTTGTTTTGTTTTAAAGTCTAGGGTAAGATCAAGAGAGGCAGAAGCACGTGTTTCCTCTTATTTGATCATAAATATTCATTGAGTGTAAATTATGAGTCATAAACTATTCTAGAAGCTCATGAACTGTGTATTTCAAGAGAGATGGATAATAAACAGAACGAAGTGAGAATTTCACCGAAGTTTCGTGAAGATATAAAGAAGTAAGTCAAAAGCAGGGTGTGGGGAGTGTGTTTAAGAGAGGGGAGGAGAAATTGGAGGAAGGGCAGTGTTCTAGGGTGGTGAAGTGGGCAAGACAGACCTCTAATTTCTAAAGAAATCTCTGTAGCATTTTAGACTTGTCAAATGGCCCAGCAACGCCACTCATGGATTTAAACCCCAAAGACACAAACATACAATTCCTATACCACCATGTTTATAACAACACTATCCATAATAGATAAAATATGAACCAACCATGTGTCCATCCTCATTTGAAAGAGAAACTCACGTTAAGTGAAATAAGTGAGGCACAGAAAAACAAGCTTCAAACATTCTCCCTTATATGTGGGAGCTGAAGTTAAAGAAAAAAAAATACTAGTTTGCATCAGTATTGCTGCACACACAGTTTTGTCAAAATTTGCACCACCACATTAGTTTCTCTCTTTCTAGATGCAAAGCTTGTGAAGGCAGAGATCAGTTTTCAACTTTTTCCTTCCGCCTTCCTTCCTTCCCTAATTTCTTTTTATATGATTACCTGCTTAACAAACATTTACCAACTTGGATCCAAAGAATAATGATGTGGGTATTCTATTAAATATCTCATATATTTATTTTCCTATTTCAATGCTTATAATACAGAATGAAAATATATTTTCATATCCTTTTAGAACAGAATGATTTAAGGTTAGCATTTGCTTATTTTATTTTGAGCTCAATCCAACTGTTTTTCAACTAAGACATCCCTCAAAGTTTGAAAAATACAAAAATTAAATATAAATTAGTAAAAATAAAATAATTAAGCAGAAAAGGCAGAGACATTTGAAAATATGCTTTGCATCATTTACAGTCAAGGAATGAAGAAAAGGTCAACATCAGTTGGGATATATGTGAGTGTGTGCCCAGGTACCTCTTCAAAATTGATAGGGCAGACAATATATATGTATGTTCATGGTATCTTCAAAATTATGAGAGCAGCGAGTCTCTTTGAATAATATGCCTTTTCTCAAAATTAGTAAATCAGATCAATCTATGCATGACAATTTTATACCTAATAGCATACATTGTCATGTCTCCCGTTTCATTCAATTCTACTTTTTCCTCTAACAATGTTGCTATGAGAATTTACCTCTGCTCGTTCCCCCACCAAGTAAGGCAGATTTTACTTCCAAGGATTGATCACTCTCCCCATGGTAGAATGTTCTGGGTCACACTGGAATAACAACATGAGAAGCGAATGGAGGTGACGTTGAAGGCTGTTCAGCATCAGCTCAGGTGCTGCCTGTGTGTTTAATGAGCACAGTCTCCAACACCTACCTTGTGGAATGACATCTGTGCCCTCATCAGTTTCTTCTGTCATCCTTTCCAGGGGTATCTTTCTCTGTCATTTTTGTTTAAAATCCGTGTAGTCTCCCGGAGCTCTTCTTTTAACCCACAGATTTCTCTGTCTCTTGGCCTTCGCAGGCATTTCTGGACACAGAAGTTCATTGAGTCTGACTCTTCAGAGAATAGTCATTACTTCAAGAAATGCTTGTCTTTTTGTAATTCATCTCCCTTTTCCTACTTTGCCTCTCTGGTGTTTATGTCCTGAATTGATCTTCTAAAAGCACAACACTTAAGAAATGATTTTTAGGGGTGGGTGCTGTGTTGTAAAGCAGGTGCCTGAGATGCTAGCATCCTATAAGAATCTGCTAAGTGTCCTGGCTGCTCTGCTTATGAAGCAGCTTCCTGCCAATGGTCTGGGAAAGCAGTGGAAGGTGGCCAAGTCCTTGGGACCCTGCACCTGCATGAGAGACCTAGACTCCTGGCTTCATCCTGGCCCAGCACTGGCAGTTACAGCTGATCAAAGATCTGCCTCTCACTCTCTCTGTAACTGACATTCATATAAATACTTTCAAAAACAACAGAAATTATTTCTTGACCTGGTCATTGTGCCCTACCCAAGTGAATTTCCATTCATGTTTTCACAGTCGTTTTTCTCTGAAGAGCCAAAGGTTACTTCGCACTGCTTTGGTTGTGTGTGGTTCCCGCAGCCCTTGTCTTTTCTCCTTTCTACCTTCTTTCACTTTCTTAATTCTCCTTCTTGCCTCTCTCCTGGTGGACTCAGGAGGCAACTGACAGCCCACTGACTGCAGTTGCTGAGCCCTGCAGGGAGGTGACCCGCCTCCTCACCTGGGCCTCTCTGAGATTCATTCATTTGCTGCCTTATGAGCCTTTGCCTTTTCACCCTGCAAATGCCCAGGTGCAGCTGCTCAGATGACCCATGTAAAACCTTAACAGGATCAATTAAAGTTGCTTAGGGGTGGGAACGAATGCTTTAAAAAACACAGATGAATGGGGGAGTACAAATGATAAATATCACCACTGGGGATGAATTTTATTCTTTGCTTATGCTTTGGGACTTCCAAGTGTTTTTCTGGTGTTTCTTCCTTGAAGGCAATCGTTTTAAACTGCCCCTGGATATCTGCCCACGGAAAAGCAAACAGCTTTCTTTGACCACAAATGATCACCTACCAACAACTCCTCCACCCTGTTTTTCAATTTTTGAACTCTGAGGTTAATTCTTGCCTTATAAAATTAAGATCACGATAACTCTGGCAAGGAGCCAGGCCCTGCAAACCAGTTCTTTTACTGTGCAATGAAGAGTGATTGCATAAATGCTATATAAATATTTCAAGTATCCATGTTGTCAATCCTGGTAACTATTGCTGAGCTGTAAACAGAGCAGGAGTGTCTGGATAGTGCTGGGTGAGCTGAGTGGGATTTGACTAGACAGAAATGAAAATGGCATGGAAGCTGACAGATCTTACACTGTGCCAGACGATGGGCTGCTGCTTTTTCCATCTTGGCAATCTCATGTCTATGTAAAACATGCAACATATTTTTACTGAATTACATCGTTTGAAGGAAGTGCAGATAATTAAAAATAAAGTCATGATGACTTCGAACTAGTTCAGCAATATATGAGGAGACATCAAAACGCTTATGGAAGATGGAGTTTAAAAGTAAGTTTATTGTGGTGCAAAAAATTTTATAGTCCATGCACGGGTTTTTCATGGTACACATGCCTCTATGTTTTTCAGTGCTAAGGAGCAAGCCCAAGGAATCTCTTCCTGTCCTATGTGGATTGTTCTTGTCTTCAAACACTTTAGGGCGAATTTCCTGGTAACATGACACACACAACCAAAACCCACATATAATTCTCTCCAGATCAACGAACTTGAGATTTTAATATTTTTTCATAAACCTTCCTGGATGACTTCAGACTATTGTGACTTAATCCATAAAAATATGAGATGTTAAGAGACGACGTAATATGGGGTTTCACTCTATTTCTGTCTGTATCTCGAATGCAGATGCTTAAGGACCAGTGTCAGGTGTTGTACAGCAGAGTGCTTAGCCTAGGGTAGGTGAACAGTAAGCACCCTTTAAGAGTGACTAAAAGAACACCAAAGCATGGTGAATGATAACCTAATTCCATCACCTAAGTGGGTAAAGAGATGAGATAAGGTGAGGTTCACTGAAGCTGTGCAGAGGAACTATTCATTGACAGCTGAAATTTGTTTTCCTCTTAGAAGTAAAGGATAAACACTTTTCTTCTGGTGATACCAAGTTTGGTTAAAAGGTCAATAACAATTCAAGCACATTGACTGCATTTCCCTTCTGCATCCAGCACTTGTCATAAAATCTGACTGCTTTCTTTAAATTGCTTAAAGGATGCACGCCATAAAAGGTGTGCCGCGGACCTTACAGCCAACCTCAGCCCCTGCCCTGAGTGCATGGTTCTCCCTTTCTCTAAAGCCAGTTGTGATGGATTTGCTATTTGAATTAATCCAACAAATTAGAAGTAAGTCACACTAAAGGGCAAGGGACAGCCAAGCATTTTCCTTGTGGTTTCAAATCTTTTTCTCCTTCTGGGTCAGGAAGAGATTTAGAATTCCATTGGTCTCTTTAGCTATGCCATGGAAAATGAGTTGCTAGGTGAAAGAAATCCCACCTGGTGGCAGTATTTGGATTGTATTCCAAGCAGCCGTCAGGAAACAATTCACCAACTAGCAGTATTGGGGCACACAGAATGAAGCCATGAAATATTTTCAGGATTCTGTATCCTAGTGGAAAGATGATTCAGACAACCAGACCCTTCTTGATGTCAGATGGCTCTGGGCACGTGGTGATTCTTTTGTTTCCACATCTGCTCTCCATACAAAGCAAACGCTCAGTGCACTGAAAGATGTAGCAGGAGAGGTTGCTCTCTGGAGATGGTCTTCTGGGAGGCAGAGTTGAGGACAGAATGGCCTGACTTTGTGATTTATGAGAAGGGAGAAATCTTCCCATCAGTGATTCAAAGAGCTCCTTTCTTTGGTTTTTGACATCTGGCCAGCCTTCAAGAGCCCCCTAATAAAATGTAGATATCCCTGGGAAGGTTAACACCTTGAGCATTATCAGCTGGTATCAGTTAACACCTTAGGAGAAACTTAGGAGCATTGCCAAAAGCTAGAAAGGGGAAGTAGAATGAGTACCAAGTAGAAAGTATTGCCTACCTCATTCTTTTGTCAAATGTCAGCACTGCTTAAATCTCTAGAATAAGTGGACTCTGTCTTACCTTGGTGGCCTTGGGCAACTCCTTTAGCTACACTAGTTTCTAGTTTACCTGTTAATTGGGGAGAGCAATTATTCTTTATCTCATAAAGGGTGTTGGGAGAATTTATGGTCTATAAAACATTGGAGATTTTCAGTGTAAGGCAGGTCATAAGTACAAAGTGTTATTATTGGTTTTATTGCAGGATCGTAAATTGATATAGGTAGCATCATAAGAGTGATATTTTGTGGAAGTTCTTATCTTTAGATGTGTGGAGAGGTGGGCCTGGTTGCCAGGTCGTAGTAGAAGTCCTACTAAATATTGATGAACATAGATTAAGTCTTGATATAAAGGAGATGTTTGTTGACTTTTATTACCTAACACAGGTGTTTTATGGTATTTCTTATCTGAGAGTAATATCCGAATGCGTAGCTAGGCTCAGCTCAAAGTCAGTCTAGGTAAGGATTTTTTAAAGCCAAGGAAATTTGGGAATACTTTCTATTTCCACTCTTCAATGTCAGGAAACATTTGTGCTAAGATGGATTTAGAGCTACTGCTTGTTGTGCTTGCTGTATCTTTTCACACACAGGAACTGGACAAAACCAGCCAAGTGGGAGGTGTTTCACTTTTACACCTGTTCAGGCATCTGCAGGGATTGTCATGGGCCTAACATAAGTCACATTTGAACTTCACAGTTCAGAATTCAAGAGCCTCTATCAGTTCATTCCCCTAACAGTTCATTTCCATTTCCATTTTTGTTCAAACTTCAAGTAACTAACCTAATTGTCACCAATGTGCCTCCTTTCTTCCGTATAAAGTTTGAGGCAGTTTTTGGTTCATTTCTATGAAAAGCCTCTGGTCCACAGCAGCTGTGCAAGCAACTGCTCTTGAATGAAGGAACAAAGAATTGAAACCCTGAAACACTTTTCCTCATTCTCTCCAACTCTGGTCTTCAAAGAGTGACTTCAGGTAACATTTTAATTCAGAATTATCTATCATTGCACGTATATTACAAACATACTGAACACTGACATCTCCTTGCTATGTTCATCCTATTTAAGCTGTATAATTAGGTCTGAATTTAACTCCTTTGATTTCTTGAGGTTTAAAAATGAGTGTTTATATTGACATAATAGTCTCAGGTGTCACAGCAGATAGCTCTGCCTTTGTCATTACCTCATTGTAATCCTAGGTGATTTGCTGAAACATCTTAATCATTGGTTCTTCTGTATATTATGCATGCAAACATGACTTATGCATACTTTCATATGATATTATTAGGATTTTTTAGGAATAAATTTATAACCTCAGATCTGAAGTTGGGGCACAGAGAGTTAAAGTGTTGCTTGGACAGCTGGTATCTGTATCAGAATGCTGGAGTACTGCTTTAAGTTTCTTTCCAGTTATTCCATTTCTAATGCAGCTCCCTGCCATTGCACCTGGAAAAGCAGCAGGTTTCCTGAGTTTTCAGTCCCTGATACTCACATGAGCAATCCAGATGGAATTAAGGGCTCCTGTCCTCCCTGTGGAGCAGCCCTGCCCTAGCCTGGACTGTAGTGACTCTTTGAGCCATGAGCCAGCCGATTGGAGATTCTCTCTCTCTCAAATAAATGAAATGCATTATTGAAAAACTGTCTTGAATTTATAAGCTGGAAATTTTGGAAATGAGTGCTGCAAAGATTGGCACCTACAGGGAGATGTTATTATGTGGAAGCAGTTTGGTTAGGAGAGGATTCTCTGCAGAAACAGAACCACAAGGAAACACACAGACTGAACATTTTAATCTAAATTCCTCAATACTATCCAAACTGATTTTTTTCTTGAGTACTGGTAGGATGCTCAAAAGCTTTCAGATTTTGGATATTTGGATTGGGATGCTCAACTTGTACAATCCATGCGAATATTCCAATAGGAAAAAGCACTGTGATATCTGAAACACTTCTTGCTTGTCCCAAATATTTCAGATACAGGATACTTATCCTGGATGTAATATATGTGTGTATATGCATATATGTACAAAATCAGATTTATGTATGTTAATCTGTTCAAAAAGATTGGTTTTAATGAGTTGGCTCCTGTCACTGTGAAGGCTGACAGATGTAACATCTGCAGGACAGGCCACCAAGATGGAAACTCAGATTTTTTTCTGTGTTTAAGCCTAAAGCAATGTTCCCTTCTTCCTCGGGAAACCTGTCCTTATTCTTGAACTCTTCAGTGCAATTGGATAAGGTCTCCCACTGTGCTATGGTGGAAAAATGGCTCCATTTTGCTTGATGATATATGAATGCTCTTGCTTGGTCACGTTGACATATAAAATTAGCAATTACAGGCACTGTTCTTTAATGCTTCATCAAAAAATGATATCTGAAACAATAAAATCTTGAGAAAGTAATGACAACATGATGTCTCAAAACAGAAACCTGAGAAAAATACAATATTGACAGTATGATTCTGAAGGAGAATAGAAAAGTAAATCTTCATAAATTTGATATAAAATTATGAAAAATCTTCGGAGTCCTAAAATAGCGATATTTTCAGTTTCAAAGCTTTTGGATATGATTGGCATGTAAAAAAGCTGAACATGTTTGATGTTTTAGGTTTAATGTGTTTGAAACACTTGCCTTTGAAACCATTGCCATGCACAATGTCTTAAATGTAACTGCTCCTTTAAAAGTTTCCTCTCAACCTTTTTGGTTAAGAATATCGAATCTAAAATGTTATTGTGGCATATTTAAGTATAACATTTGGTCTCATTACCTTTATGTTCTGTGCTGTAAAGCAAATCTCTCAGACCTGTGTATGTTGCATACACGAAGCTGCCTTCTATCCATCCACTGGCTCATTTCTCAAATACCTGTGAAAGCTGCGGTTGGGCTGGGAACAAAGTCAGAAGCCAGGAACACAATAGCAACTTCCCACATGTATGGAATGAATCCAATTACCTGAGCCACCAATGTTGTCCCAAGGTCTGCACTGGCAGGGAACAGAAGCCAGTTATTGAATCCAGAGCCTGAGACATGGAATGCAAGCATCTTAACAGTTATGCTTAAATGCAAACTCTCCTAAAATGTATTTGAATGTTTGTCATAAGATTTCTGTTTGGCAATACAGTGTTCAATTCACTTGGCATTTTGTATATGGTGGTTACAGAGAGGAAAGCATGTAAATCATTAGCATTCAATAAACATTTTAACACACTAAGAATTGTGATAATCACTTTCCAGGCCCTATTTATTTAAACTTCCTTATTTCCAAATTATGTAGTGGTTTTAACTGTGTCTGATTTACCAATTTGACAATTAGACTTGGAGTGGTTAACTGATATTCTAAACAACCGATAAATGTCAGAACTAGAATCTGAACCCAGCCACAGATTTCAGAACTATGTTCCAAATTCTTCTGCCACATTATTTGGAAAAAAAAGAAAGAGTTATGATTAATGTCCTTAGAAGAGGCTGAGCTTGAATAATTATTGAGCAGGATTTCCTAGCAGGATGTCCTTGGTTGAATTATTTAGGTTCTTTAAGCACCTGTATTTTTATTACACAGTAGTAATCATAACTATATTTACAATTCTTACTCTTTGAAGATCCTGTATTTGCAAATTCACATGCTAAAATTTATTTGTATCCCATATTTGGATAATGGGGCACATCCACAGTCCTTCACCAACATACACAGTGTTGAAAAATGAGGGTATGCATTCCCAGCTGAGGTTGAACAAGGTAACACTCTGTTTCTTGTTTCAACTTGCCTTTTATAAACAGATGTCCTTTCCACAGTCTATTAAGAGCCATGTCTTTTGCACTTATTGTTGGTGGTTTCACTGTTTGGAATGGTTCCTAAGCACAGTGATGAAGTTATGTCCAGTGTTTTTAGGCACAATAAGGCTGTGATCCGCATTATGAAGAGAATGTGTGCATTATATAAGTTTCGCTTAGTCAGGAGCTATACTGCTATTGGCTATGCGTTCAATGTTAATGAGTCAATAATGTATATTGGATATAATGTCTTTAAGCAGAAAAACATGCAAAACATGTTGATTGGCTTATAAAAATACCTGTGACTAGAGGCTCTCAGAAACATAACCTTACGTTTCTCAGAGCAGTAATAACTTAGTATTTGCTAATTCAGTGTCCATGACGACTTTATAGAGTATGGCTGTAGCAAATAAAGCAAACTGACTCTGTTTCATGAGATTATCAAATGTATTAAATCAGAAAACACAGTGTTTGGCACAAAGCAGAAATCTGGCAACTTATAATTAGATTTTTTGCTTTTATCATATCATCCTAAGAGATAATTTAATGCAAATCTTACTATATGGTTCCAATACGTCATTTCTAAAATGTATTTTTGATAATGCATGTTATAATCTATCACAACAGAAAACATTTTGGAGTGTTATAGTTGAAGAATATATAGTCAGGATTGCTTCCTAGTAAAGGTGTGATGAATCATCAGGTGCAGATAAACAGAATTATATAAGAATTAAGTCGGTAGAACTTCAAAAGACAAAAATTTGTTGCTTCAATTCTTCTAATCCTAAGAACAAAGCATTGATAAAATAAATAAGATTCTGGATGCTTATCAGTTGAGTAGAATACTTTAATGGTGTTCCTTTTTAAGTGTAGAGTTGATTTAAATCTTTCCAGTAGAGCAAAGAAGAGTGAGCCTGCAAAAACCTGTAAAAATTCATGTATGTGGTACAAGTACTGAACATATGTCACTAGTTCAAATATTATGTTATTTAAAGACATCTTTATTTTTATTGGAAAAGCAGCTCCCTGCTTGTGGCCTAGCCTGGGAAAGCAGTAGACGATGGCCCCAGGCCTTGGCCCCCTGCACCTGCACAGGGGATTCCAAAGAAGTTCTTGGTTCCTGGCTTTGTATCAGCTCAGCTCCAGCTGTGGTGGCCCCTTAGGGAATAAACCAGCAGATGGAATATGCTTCTGTCTGTCTCTCCTCCTATCTGTAGATCTGCTTTTCCAACAAAAATAGACAAATCTTCAAAAAGTAATATTTTAACTGACTCATACTGTATGAAGCTACTCATACAGTAGCATCATTTTCTTAAAAAGGTTCTTGATTTTCTTTTCCATTTCTTCAGTGACACATTAGTCATTCAGTAGCATGTTATTTAGCTTCATGGCATCATACATTTCTATTTTTCTTCCTGTTGCTTGCAGTCACTTGTGCCACTCCCTCCAATGGGTTTCAGGTCTGGGCTCTTGTGTTAGGCTTCCACCATGGTCTCCAAAGCTCCAGCTCCTGGCTCAACGCTCTCTACCTCCTGTGTTCTTGTGCTATGGCTGCACTGTTGTCTATACAAGGTTTCTTCTATTTCAAGTTTGAGTAGTTCTCAGGATTAGGGAGACATCAGGTATCCTAAATCACTAGGTTGTTGGCAGTGCTGATCTTTCCAGTACCTGCTGGTTGTTAGATCTGAGGGCCACGCAGACCTAAATTGACGCGTAGGATGCCAAAAAGTTGGGATTATTTTCCCTGTGGGACCAGCACAATGCACTGCTCTGGAAGTGAGTTTGCTCCTTACTCAGTATGTGTGTAGCTTGCTGTTGTCCCTTTGGTCTCACAGCCTTTGCCACACAGTATAAAATGGCGCTGACATGCCACTGGTGGAGTTCTGAATCTGCTGGCCATTATGCCTGGGGGCTACCCGGATCTATTTTGGGTGGAACCTGTAGATGGCAAGTTGGTGCAATGCACTGAGCCAGAAGTAAGTTCACTCCAAGCTCAGTGCAGCACAGTCCTGTCCCACAGCCTTTGCCTCCCTGCACAAGATGCCACCCAATGCAGCTCTGATGGGGGTCTGGGCTGCGAGATCCACCCTGTTCCTTCACTTTTTTTGTGGGGGGGTTCTGCTGCTCTCTCTTTGTTCCTGGTCAAATCACACAAGTCAGCAGGATGTGCAGTTCTTTGTGTTCACCTCCTGAGCTCCTAGTGAACTCCCCTTCCCATTTGGCTGCTGGTGGAGCTCAGATTGTGCTTGCTGATTGCTGCTTGGGTATCCGGTCACTGCAACACTACACCATTGTCTCCACTGCTTTCCTGTGTCTGTCAGTTTCCAGGTGCCCCTCTGCTTTTTCTGCTCCCCCTGGCCAATGTTTCTCTATCTGTTTAAACATGTCTTTGCACTATTCAGACAACTTGATTCTTTTCCAAGCCTTTTTAAAAGATTCACTTATTTTAACTAGAAAGTTAGATTTACAGAATAAAGGAGAGGCATGGAAAAAGATCCTCTTTCTGTTGGTTCATTCCCCAAGTGGCCATAATGGCCAGAGCTGTGCCATTCTGAAACAAGAAGACAGGAGCTTCCTCCAGGTTTCCCACACAGGCACAAGGCCCCAAGGCTTTGTGCCTTTCTCTACTGCTTTCCCAGGCCACAGGCAGGGAGCTAAAGGGGAGCTAAGGGAAGTGGAGCAGGTGGGGTATTAACCGGCACTCATATGGAATCCCAGCGCATGCAAGGTGAGGACTTTAGCTACTATGCTAGCAAGCCAGACCCCAAGCCGCACTCCTACCCTAGTGCCCAAGGGAGCACTCCGCACTCTGCCGTGTCTTACCAGCTAACATTGGTGGGAGACATACCTAATCATCTTTTGATGTCTTGGTTCTTAGACTCATTTGTTTTAACTATGAAGTTACTGTCACATGGATTTTATTAACTATAATAATTCAATATTTTGCACTTTGTCTTTCCTCTCATTCTCTGCTCAGTTTATTACTTTTTCCAGTTGTTCAGGCAGAGTTATAGTTTCCTTTTTCATTTTCTCATTGACACCACTTTAAACATTTCCTTATAAATGTCCCATTTGGTGATGGCAGAGAATCAAGTATTTGAATCTTCATCTGCACTTTAGCGTGCACTTTAGTAGCATGCTGCATTGGAAGTGGGACAGGTGCCTGAAAGGCACTCCGAGGTGGGATGCAGACTTAAGCCACTAAACATTAACATGGTGACTTGAGAAGAAAGCTTTTGGAGTCGCATTTGTGGCAGAGTGAGATCAACACCTGAAACACAGCATCCCATCTGGGCGACAGCTTGAATCCCGGCTGCTCCACCGCGCTCCAGCTTCCTGCCGATGCACCTGGCAAAGCAGAAGAGGACATCCTAGCTGCTTGGTTCCTTACATCCACACAGCAGACCTGGAGGAATGTCCTGGCTCCTGGCTTTGTCCTGGTTCAGTCCTGAAGACTTGGAGGTGAGCCAGTGGATGGAAGATCTCTGTCGTTCTTTTACTCTCCTTCCTTTCCCCCGTAACTGCTCTTCAAACAAATAAAATCAGTATTTCAAAAACAAAACAGTTTTCAGTCTTTTCGAAGTATTGATTTTCTTTCCCTTAAACTATTTTGGAGACACTTAATGTGTTCATCTTTCCATAGTGTAAATTGGTGCTAGCATTCCTCTGAGAAAAAAAGTTATAGTTATTTTTTTTCTGTCTCAAAGACATGAACCTTAGGGAGACTCATGTACACCTGCACATTTCTATGATCGGGTCATACACTCAGATTTCTGGGTCCATCTTTTCTCATTGCTCCATCTTCAGACTTCAGGATCGCATATGGCCCATGAATAAGCACTTACATATAGTTTTTGGTTGAATAAATTAGGAAAATAGATTTTTAAATACCTCTACATGGATTTAACTGATATATAAAATATTGAGTTCTCCAACACTTTATATTAATGTAATTTGAGTTTCATATAAAGCACTATGTGTCTATAAGGGACATAAGATTATGAATTTAGTTTTAGCTTTGCTTTCTGCTCAACTGGCACATGCTGAATGTTCCTAAGCATTTTATCTTTAAAAATCATCTAGAGAAAACATGGGTTCTTTAATGGTTGATCATGTTTAATCCGTATGCACATTTTGTTCCTGTTCTTATTCGTATTCCAGGACATCTTAAGATAGGAAAGAAATGACACAGTAGGATGCATTATTATTTGGCTTTTCTTGTTCTTTCAGATTCAATTCTAATAAAGCTTATTTTCTCTTTTAGTATCATTTAGAGGGTAGAAAAGTTTTGGGAAATGTTTCTAGTAAATATTACAAACATTGCTATTCTCTCTATTGCGTCTCCAGTGTTATTGCTATTCTGTCTCATATTAGTTTCTTTAAGGCTGTGCCACTTCTAACCCAACTTTTACTACAAACGGAGGGAAATGTCTTCTCTTGTGGCCTATAAGGTGCAATATCATTTTACATGGTTAAGGAAGCAGAGCTCAGTCCTCTGGCTACTGTTCTCAATAGGTTTGAGAATTCTCTCTTGCACTGAGACAAACACTGGGCTCGGCTGTGACTTTTTAGTCAAACCTCATGGGATGTGCATGCAAGCCTTCCTTCTCTACTTCTTTTTGGTCTTTTTGTCCCTAGTCCCTCCTCCTTTTGTGCTGTCCTGCCTGCATGTTTGGGCTCTTGCCCAACATCTGCCCTTGGCCCGGGGGCAATTTCCAGCTTTGGATATTGTCTATTTTTTTATTACATCTTCCTCACAGCAATAAACACACATTTGCATTTCAATAGCAACTCCTGGATATGTTTTAAAATACCACCCACATATAATTAATATTTAACCTAGGAAACTAGTTCCATTTTCTGTTCCCTCTTGCCATTTCGTAAACACAGTCAGGTTGCACAAGGGGGGCTGTGTGGCTCACACATCACCAGCTACAAGTGCAAGTGAAGGTTAAAATAGCTGTGTTAGACTACTTTTGTTTTCCACACTTTGAACTTGTGAAGGCGGTGGTTGTAGCTGTTATCTCTCACCCTTTCCTCAGGAACTTACCACCTCTTGTTTCATATTAACCAGTACTTGACTTACAGAAGGAGGTAGCTTTTCTTCCTTTTCTCTCTTCACACCTTCTTCAGACAATCTCTGAGGATCATCACAGAGAAAAGCTGACCATAGGCGCACCAATATCTGCTAAGTGCTAAGGCTCAGATCTGCCGCCCCCACTCTGCCCTTAAGGAGAGCCCCTCCCTGCAGAAATATACAGGTAGATTGAGAGCGAGAAAACTGGAGAGGCACAGCAGTGGCTTTTTGCTTTTTCCCAGGGATATGACATAGAATGCCTTTTTGTATATGACATGTAAATTTCTCAGAATTCCATTTGTTAGTCAAAAACACTCTTTGGGTAAGGATTTGTAAATTATAATATTATTGCATACGTTAACCTAAAGTTCAGCGAGACTAATTGATTATCCTTCAGTAAGCAAGCAAACAAGCAAGCAAAAACAAAACAAAGCAAAAAAGGACAGGCGCAGCACAAATCATTCAGCGTTTTCCATCTTCCTGTAGATGAAGATCCAGCTTGTTCATTTATTTATACATCCAGTTAACATTTCTTAAATTTCTGCCCTGAGTGAAGATTAATGTTGATTACATTGCTCAGCTATGCTTGCGTTAGATGGTGTGGTTAAAGTTGTTCTACATATGTTTTAGTAAGCCTCTCTTACTCCTTCCACTCTTAAAACACTGACTGTATTTCAGCACCACACAGTTGGTTCTCACATGTTAAGTCATCCATCTGGCCTATACAAGACACACATAGGAAAACTGGTTTTCTTTTCCCAAGAATTAGGGTCTTTATAACTACTTCTTTTTTGGCAATATTCCCTTTTTTAATAATTGGTGAATTACTGTTTTTTGATCTTAAATTATTTTGCTCAAATGCTTTCCCCAAGTTATTCCTTCTATTTAGGTTGCCTATAGGAAAACAAGACATTCATGTGTGTGTGTGTCTGTGTGTGTGTGTATTCTATCAAAAGAAAGAAAAAATTCACAAAGAAACTTTGGTTTAATAGTTACAGAAAAGAAGTTATCTTGTTTTCTAACCTAAAAAGAGTACCAAACAATTATGTCATTGATGGGATACTTTAAAATAATTTGGTCCTGGTATACCAGCCAAGTCCATTTATGTGGATATATGTGGAGACAGAAAATAAGAATATGCGATGTCTTCATCCCGAAGGGCTTTCCTTTAGTCAGCTATTAAAATAACAAAACATTAGCACTAAATAAGGCACTGATTTGTGTATTTTCTCACATGCAAAGGCACCTATTGTATAGAAATACAATAGCTATATATTAAAAGGTAAAGCAGTGTATAAGGGAAAACCATTTTCTAGGAATTGATAAAATTTTAGCAACAATATCCATAGCTCCAATATCAATAATATCCATAAGTCCAATAAAACTGAATATTTGTGTTGTACAGAGCTTTTGGGGCAAAATGGCAAAATGACAGTATCTCAGTATAAACTTCATCCTGTGCTCAATTAAAGTGATCAGTAATGTTAGATTATGCGTCTTTGTCATGATCAGGTTAAGCTGTCACCTGCAGCCATATGAGCATCAGCCTTCATCCTGGCTACTCACTTCCCATCCAGTTCCCTGTTAATGTTCTTAGAATAGAAGTGGGAATGTCGCGGATATTTCGGCCTGTGCATCCATGTGGGAGACCAAGATGAAGCACCCAGCTCCTGGATTTGCCTGACCCAGTCCTGATATGCAGTTATGGCCATTTGGTGACCGAATCAGAGGATGGAAGATGTGTGTGTGTGTGTGTGTGTGTGTGTGTTTCCCTTTGTATTACTCTTTCAAATAAGTAAATAAATTTGTAAAATTAAGCTAGCTCAGATAAAATAGTTGAGAAGGATTAACTTCCATTAATAACTTGGCATATACTCTGGACTGTTCTAAGAACATGACTTTTAATATCCTATGTTATTATTCTAGCCCACTGGAGTGGGAACTATGATGAGTCATTTTACAAATGGAGAAACTAAGCCTCAAGAGAGTAAGTTATATTCCTCATTTAATGCAACTGGTAAGACTGAAAACAATTTGGCTTCAGAAACAAGAACTATTTATTTTTCTAAAATTTATTTAATTTTTATCAGAAAGTCAGAAAGAGACATAGAGAAAGATCCTCCATCTGATGGTTCACTTCCCAAGTGGCTACAATGGCTGAAGCTGAGCCAAACCAAAGCCAGGAGCCAGGACCTTCTGCATCTCCCACATGGGTACAGGATCCCAAGGCTTTTAGTCATCCTTTACTGCTTTCCTGGGCCACAGCTAGGGAGCTGGATGGGAACTGAAGCAGTCAGAAAACGAACCAGTGCCCATATGGGATCCCAGCAGATGCAACGTGAAGATTTAGCCACTAGGTTATCATGCCAGGCCCAGAAACAATAACTCTTGGGATTAGTCCTTTTAAGTAACGTTCAGTCAGATGTGTTTGAAAATGCCATCCTCTGAAAATTCCTTGTTGTTAGAGGAAACGCTTTATTTTGCTTATATTTGCCAGGCAAAGCTTAGGCCCCAGAGTTGGACAAACAGCAAATATTCTGTATGGTGCATAACAGTCAATGCTTCTGTGGGTGAACAGGACAGAATTTTGGAAACCAGAGTTGTGTCAAATCTCTTGTAAGTTTGGTATTGTGTACATGTGCTCACCAAAGACCTCGTGCTTCAAAGACATATTTGAGATGCTTCCTTGTCATGGACTGAATGTTTAAAATCTCCACTTCTAGTGAAATGTCTATGTGATAAAGGCTCAATCTTCACAAATGGGATCGGTGTCCCTATAAGGAGACTCTTTGCTCCATTCCTCTTTGTGAGAGTGTGGCAACAAGCCAGCACCAATGGGGAAGGGTGAATCCTCACTAAACACAAGATCTATTGGTGCCTCGATACTTAAAAAAAGAAAATATTTACTTTTTTGAAAAGTAGCGTTATAGAGAGAAAGGCAGAGATGGAAAGAGAGGAGAGATAGACTTCCATCTGCTGGCTCATTCCCCACATGGTTGTAATCCCTAGGGCTTATCTAGGTCAATGCCAGGAACCAGGACATTCATACGGTTCTTCTGTATCTGTAACAGGGACCTAAGCACTCAGACCATCTTCCACTGCTTTTAAGAGGTGCAGGTGGGACTAGAAATGGCTCCCATATGCAATGCTAGTGTGAAAGGTAGTGGCTTTACCCACTGTGCTGCAATGCTGGTACCTGCTTCACATCTTTGATCTTGCTCTCCCTCACTTTTAGAACTATGGGAAACACATTTTATTTAATCAGAAATTATCCATTCTAAGGTAATTTTCTTTAGTAGCCAGAATGAGTAAGGTCTCTCTGCTGGAGTGAATGAACATTTGATATTCTTCATTAAAGGCTCTTGGTCTCTAGCCAGTCATTCACCTACAGACAAAGCATTATTATTATTTTTTTAAACTTGGTGTAAAACTTGATTTTGTGGCAATACATGATTAATTGAATGCTTGACTTATGAATACAACAAGCAGTCTAAAATAGCCTTCATATTATTTGTGATCAACGTAAAACCTAGAAACAACACTATAATGTATCTTGCCTATTAAAATTAGGATAGGGCCCAGCACAGTGGCACAGTGGTTAAGGTCCTCGCCTTGCACGCACCGGGATCCCATATGGGCGCCGGTTCTAGTCCCGGCAGCCCCACTTCCCTTCCAGCTCCCTGCCTGTGGCCCGGGAAAGCAGCCAAGGACAGCCCAAGGCTTTGGGACCCTGCACCTGCGTGGGAGACCCGGAAGAGGCTCCTGGCTTCGGATTGGCATAGTATCGGCCGTTGAGCTCACTTGGGGAGTGAGTCATCAGATTGAAGATCTTCCCCTCTGTCTCTCCTCTCTGTATATCCGCCTTTCCAATAAATAAATAGTAAAAATAAATCTTTAAAAAATAATAAATAAATAAAATTAGGATAAATTACTAGGGGTTTTTTTCTAGGATAAAATATTGCGGACTGGGTTGCCACCTAGCAACTAAACATATAATTACTGCGATGAGAAGCAGGAGGGGTGGGAAGTGGAGATGTTTTAGCACCTCTAATTTGTTTATAAAATCATGGTCAACATTTCAAGGAGAAATATTGTTCAGTTCCAAGCTCCAGTAGTGGTTACAGCTTCCAAAGTCTCTGGGAAGTTCAGATCACTGTGTCCGTGTCTAAAAGAGACCCAAAAGTAGTGGTGAGATGATGCAACGATCTGGATGGGCATTCCAAGCTGTTCTAGGTCAGGTCTTCATACAGTAGAAAAGCATGGTGGAAACAAAGCTTGTCACACTTGCAGACACTAAACCCCTGAGGTCATGGATTTTCAAAGTAAATTTATGAAGTCTAAGCAACATGTTGAATACCCTGGGTATTTTCAGCTTTTATCCATCCAAATGATAAAGAAAATAGGATAACCAAAAAATTACGAATTGGTCATCTTTAGCATCAGCAGCAGTAGTATAAATGAATAAAATAGGAAAGAGAAATACAGTTGTACTGATAATTCATCAGGAAAATGATCTAAACAAATGTGGTAGTTAGGAAGTCAGAAGAGAGCAGTGATATTTGTACTTGGAATTGGTGTTGGGTCATTTTGGAATATTAATTTGCAGAAGATAAATAGAATTCTCACGGGAATATGATCAGTGATCATTGAGAGATATTTTAGCTTTTTCAGGTCAACCTCCTAAGTGTGTTTGTGGCAAATACAAGGTGAGTCAGTTACGGCTTAAATGTTTAGATTTGCAAACTGCCTTAAAATGCCACCTGGATATGCAAAGAAATGTGTCAACATCAAAGTACAAAGCCGGCCAAATAAGCATATAAAATATCCTTAGAAGCTTACTATCACATAGAACATAGATAAGAGCGAGGACTGGGGCTAGATTGCAGGTGCTTTAATCTTTCTCTTCTTCATAGCTGTTAGTGCCTCCGAAATACTGAACTTCTTTGTGCCTCAGTTTCTCCATTTGTAAATTAAAGAACAATACTTCCTTTATACGGTTGCTATGGAGATCAATGACAAAAACACGTGTCGGGTCCTCAGAACAGTATCTGGCACGTGGAATAGAGAAAAGCTGGTTGTTTATATTATCTACGAAACAATTCCCTGCTGAAGAAATAGTGTGCAGGTGTGCAGTTATTGAAGGTGACCAGGAAAGGGTCTGTTTGAATTGAGGTATTTAGGCTGCTTCAGCTGAAAACATGGACCATAACCTAATCTATATCATTTCACCTTGTGACCCATTAGTGTGTCAAAGGGAGCCTGAAGTAAGCCTGGGGAAACCAAGGGACTGAGACTTTTTAGAGCAAATTCAGACCTGGCTGCCCAGCAGGGTGTTATCAAACAAGTGCCTTGGTCACATTTCAACTCACTGTGGAGACAGAAAGGATGACATGGTTCTTGAGTGGATGTAAACCCCTTTATGCTTACTTCATACTTGCCCTATGAGCCTCCTGCTTCAGGATTACAATGTTCACACTATCTGGTGAGGTTTTCTTTTTTTATAGGTGTATTTTGGATCTTTTGAGTTCTATTTTAGAGAAAATATAATTTTGTACAGAAGTTCTCGAAAAATTTTGTATAAAATATTTCTTTGAGAAAAAATCTTATTTTTTCAAAAATATTTATTTTCTTGGATGGCAGAGTAACAGAAAGAGATGGATACTCTATCTCTCTCTCTTTCTCTCTCTCTCTCTCTCTCTCTCACACACACACACACACACACGCATGCACGCATGGAAGAGCAGAGATCTTCCACCTGCTGCTTCACTCCCTAAATGACCAGAGCTAAAGTTCAAAAACTTTCACACTGGAATAAAGTCATTTTTAAATTTCATTTCCCATGGATATTTTAAAGGCTCTTACTTTGTAAGGAAAGTGCCTGAACATGGTCCTTGTGTGGCAGCTATTATTTAACCCAGTCCCAATGAGGTCTGAGAGCTTGATCATCTAAAAGAGAAATGAATCATGAGTGGACATGCTGAGGGCCACTGTTACATGGAAGGCTTGGCTCTACCAAGCTGCTGCAGCCTTCGGAGGCTTTGCCTCCGTCTGTGGACTTGCTTTAAGTCTCTAACCTGCAGTGAACTGCTAAACACATCAAGTTCCTTCTCTGTTCCATAAAGTGGTAACATCCCTTTTAGATATCATCTGTATAGATCCTGTGTTTCAGAACTCCCAAGATAACCAAGTAATACATCGTGCTCTCTGTTGGGACCAAATGACCCAAAAGTTGACAAGCTGTATTCTTACATGTTATCTAGGAAGTTAAAAATGTAAACCACAGCCTGCTGACGCTCATACTTATGTTGCAGAAATTTTGAGCTGGAAATGGACTTTAAAAAAACATATTGCCCCAATCCTGTCTAATGGAAGGCTCCCAGTTCCTGTTTCTTGTCTCTTCTGTCACTCCTTTTGAAAAAAAAAAATATGCTGCTGTAGATAGGCCTGTCACTAAGACTCAGAGTGCTCTGTGTCATGGGCATGGGCTGGCAGTGGCAGGTTTCCCGAGTTAGATTGTGTTCATTGTATGGAGAGGGCTGGGCAAATGATTTGGGCAGCTTTGCTTCACTTTCCGGATGAGAATCTGACAGAGTCCAGGCACGGTGAATGCTGTTGTGTGCTGACAAATGGCTTGACAAATGGGAGATGTCAAGAGGGTGCTGGTGGGTGGAGAGGCAGCCACTTTTCCCCTTGGGAGCACTTTAGAAAAAAAAAGAAAAAGCTAAGGGCTGCAAAAAGATCCTTAAGCCTATGGCCTCTGAAAGCTTCATTCAATTTAACTAGAAGGACATTTTTATTTTTTGTCAGGAGTTATTTTATATTTTATTTGATAGGTACTGTCAACTATCAATAAATTTGACTGTTAAACAGGCTGTCATGCAAATTCATTATAGGAATAAGAGGAAGTATATTTTGTTCATCTCTCATAGGTCTCATTCCTCTGTAAGACTTTGGGATCTGAGCTATGTGGCTTTTGATCTTGGTTTGAGCAAAACCCAAAGAATTCAGTTGCTATCTTAGAAATTAATTTTGCACTCCAACCTTCAGAAAGTTATCCATTTATTTGAGAGGTGGACAGAGGGAGAGCTCCAACCCACTGGTTCACTAAGAGCCAGAAACAAATCCAGGTCTCCCACGTGCTTGGCAAGAGTCCTTTTACTTGATGACCAAAAGTGCTTTTCAGAGTGTGGATTAGCAGAAAGCAGGAATCAGAAGCTGGGCTTGGTTACTCAACCCTTGGATTCCAGTAAGGGATGTGGGCATCCTAACTTATGTCTGAACCGCTATGCTAAACGCCATAAAGTGTTCTTAAGTCTCTGGCCAACCAATTCGACCCACGCATTGTACTTGTTAGTGCTCTAGTAACAGAACCTGACTAAATCCTTGTTTTTATCTCTCATTTAAAGAATGTATTTTCAAGAATTCATGATGAATTAATACTTAACAAAAGATCACTGCTGTTATTAGAGAACAGCGATGAAATAGCATAACCAGAAGAAAGAAATAAGGAACAAGGGAAAGAAGGAAGAAGCAAACAAATAAGGAAGAAAGCAAGGAAAGAAAGGAGCAAAGCTGGGAGAAAACTACAGGTTCCAAAGAGAAATTCATGTGTCTAGGTTACATGCTAAAGGAAAGTATTGAGTTTCCATGAAAGTGAGGGGCTTGGGTAAGTTGAAAGAAGATCATGTGCAAAGAAAGAAGCTCATTTTCTTTGCTCGTCTCTCTCCATTTCTCTTTCCACTCTTTTAAAGATTTATTTGTTTTTATTGTAAAGTCAGATATACAGAGAGGAGGAAACAGGGGAAGATTTTCCACCCGATGATTCACTTCCAAAGTGACTGCAGCAGCCGGTACTGAGCCAATTTGAAGCCAGGAGCCAGGAACTTCCTCCATGTCTCCCATGGGGGTACAGGGTCCCAAAGCTTTGGGCTATTCTCCATTGCTTTCCCAGGTCACAAGCAGGGAGCTGAATGGGAAGCAAGGCTGCTGGGGTTAGAACCAGAGCTCAAAGGACTTTAGCTGCTAGGCCACCTCGCCGGGCCCTTTGCTCATCTCTTTGTGCTTCTCAGAATCATAACTAAACACTGAGTACATTTGCCTTGGTTGAAGTCTTTCATTGATAACCCATCTACCACGTGATCATTTCTGTGTTCTGTTTATCTGCTCCAGCTAGAAAGTAATAGGAGTTGGGGGCGGTGAGGGTATTGCTATTGCTGTGCAATGTTCTTGTTTTAAAGACTTGTTGACACAGTCCACATAGTATGTGATAGCAGCAGAGAGTAGCATTTATAGTTTTACCTGTCAGACTGAAATCGTTTCTCCTTCACATAATTACTGTGTGATCTTGCCCCAGGTATAAGACCTCTCCAAATATCACTTTCCTCATTTGCATACCAGGAAAAATACTTGGATTTCAGAGCAGTGTGTGCAAGCAGCCTTCGAGCAACTTGCAAGAGCTAGGGTACACATTTTTTCTAACTCCATCATCATAGGTCACAGAATCACTAGTTGGAAAACGAATGTTAGTAAACTATAAAGTTCAGAAATTGGCAAAAATGTAAATCAGGATTTCTCTGAAAAAATTGAGAGTTGTTGAAAATGTATTACTATTTCTCTGTTTATATGTAAAATGAGATAATAAGCAAAGTAAAACAAAATTGTAAGGATTGAAATTGCAATTTCACTTTCTTTCATTTCAACCATCCTTATATTAGAGTACTGTCAAATTAAGATTATTGGTTTCCATATTTCTAGATAAAATAAAACAACACTATATTGTTCAGTGGTGATTCAATTTTGCATTATGAACTCCATATTTACACTATTTTTTTCTGCAAAGGTTCTCTTCACCTAGTTTTTCTTTTTCTCATTCATGTTGCTCAGAATAGATTAGAAAGGTTCTTTTGTCAAGACTTTCGCTATATAGTGTCTAATACAGAGTCCAATGTTGACAGTTATAATTATGTGATAATGTAGATAAATAATATTTTGTTTTGATGACAATGTTAAGTGTAAGATTAGGTAGATTAACATTATCTTTCGTGAACTGTGGTAAGAATCACATATTTAATGTAAGAATAATTAGTTTCACTCATTTCTGAAGAGGCAGAAAGTTTTCATAAGAGAGCTCTTCATACTGATTTGTGAAGTATGGCAGGGTTTCCCTGTGAGAATACAACAATGAAAAGTGGGACCGTGGGCCAGAGACTTAACCGCACGAGGAAGCGCAGAAGGCTGAATACAGCTCGAGTGATTTGTGTCAGAGAAGAGCCAGAAGGGTTGAAGTTCAGGCTGAGATTTACAAGGCAGAGTGAGGAGTACATACTCCATTTACCAGACATAGGAAAGACACTGGAGGAAGACCCAACCAGAGCCACAACTTAGGAAGTGAATCTGGCTGTATCAAAAAGGAAATGGGAGAAGATGTATTAGACCCACAGAGTATCGGCTTTCTCTAGCCTCGGTTTCCTTGTCTGTCAACTGGGGATGCGAATGTTCTGTAACAGGCCTGATGATTAGAGCAAGCCATGATTGTAACTAATGGACACGTCTCTTCATGGCATCTCAAGGGGGCCCTCCGCTCCCTCTAAATTCCTCTTTCTGGACCTTTCAATGTCCCAAATATTAGCAAACCTCAGAAGTAACTGGAAACTGATAACATACAATCAGAAGGGAAAAGTTGCCAGCAATCTATATAGAAACAGATGTAAACTGTTTTCCTTAAAAAAAAGATTTAAGGACCAGATAAATAGGATGTGTGGACAGCAGACAGACTATAGGAATAAGCAGTGTCTCTGCTCTTAAGTAATTAGCACATCTTGGCAGGGTGAAAGTGGCCACCCAGCATCTCCCTTTGAAGGGTCAAAGGTCATGGATAGCTGCTTCTTGGGCTTTGCGGGAGGGGGGATATCCTGCTCAAAGCCAGCTGGGGGAAATGGATCTCCAGGAAGAGTGGTCACTCAAAGAGAACTTCGTTCTTTTTTCTTGTAAACAGTGGACACCCTTGAAGGCCCATCTGCACTGCTCCAATACATTCTGCACCTGGGTTTTTGTTTTCTTTGCTGAAGAACAGTTGCCTGGTATGCATCACAAGTTCCCATCTGTCTCACAGATAGTCACGGCGCTCTTGACTGTGTGCGTTTTATCTGAGAATTAGTGACTCCATTCCTTCACACTCCTGAACAAAATCTCATCGTGACTCCATATCGCAACATTATGTCAGCAGCTAATTATAAGAAAAAATCAAATATTATACACACACGTAAAACTTAATATTTCCTGATGGGCCATTTAATGAATATCTCATACTTCTTCAGGTTTAAATTTCAGAAATTTTGGCAAAGTGCAGTATGTAGGAAAAAGGGATTCTCTTACACTTTATTGTTACATTTGTCAATTGTTAAGAAATACTAACACTTGGATTTTGTAAAAAAAAATCTTGAAATTTGCCAACAAGTAAAATGCTTATCAATACCCTCTTTGAGAGCCAGAAAAATAAACAACAGAGAATTTATGACACCGACACCGTAAGTCCCCAAATCCTAGCGCAATCCGCTGATCTTTGCAGTGTCTCTCTGCATGGAATGCTGCATGGTTTTCTTGTATTCAGAACATTATGCCTTTCCCAAAATGAACCAGCATTTGATGGAAGAACGAACTTTGTCTTTTCCTCAACAAAGGGGAACTGGTAAAGTTTCCTCTCATCCCTGCAAAGTGTTAGTAACTTATCTATATGCAAATGTGTCTTCTTTGATTATTGTAGGCAGTTCAGCAAAATTGAGATTCCTATCTAGAGCTAAGAAATGTGCATTGTAAGTTATCTTCACAGAAGACTCCAATTTCTTTTTTTTTTTTCCTGAGCTTTACCACTAGGTGGCAAATCCTGAAGATAACATTAAACTGATTCCTATCCTTTCTCCCAAGTTTTAAAATTACAAAAAAAAAAAAAGGAAAATAATAATAAAAGATGCTAAGGTTCATATGGGAGCACAAGAGACCCCAAGTAGCAAAAGCGATCTTAAAAAAAACAAAGCAGTAGGTATCACAATACCAGATTTTAACACAAACCATGGGACAGCTTTAATCAAAACAGCCTAGAAGTGGCCTAGAAATAAACATGTAAACTTAAGGCACAGAATAAAAAAACCCCAGAAACTAATATATGCATCTACAACAAGCTCATCTTTAATAAATGGGTTAAAATCACTTTTGAAGGGTAAGACAGTCACTTTAACAAGTGGTTTTGGGAAAATTAGATCTCCACACGCTGAAGCATGAAAATAAGACCTTTTCCCTTACACCTTATAGAAATGTCAACTCACATGGATAAAGGATCCAAGTCTGACACATGAAATTACAGGAGGCAACAACTGACGAAACTCTACAGATATTGGCATAGATAATGACTTTCTTGCCCAAAAGCACAAACAGTGAAAAACAGAGAGGTAGGACATGTATATGGGGAATGAGGGGAAGCTGTAACCTAATACACTGTTTTTGAGAATGAAAACTAGTACAACTGTTATGGAAGGCCAAACAGAGAGTCTCCAGGGACCTGAAATCATACCTACCTTACACCCATTCACTCTTGGGAATTTACTGAAACAAAATGATTGGGTTATGAAAGAGTCATCTGTGTCCCCAAGTTCAAGCAGCTCAACTGATACTAGTTAAGATGTGGAATCAACGCAGATATCCATCAACTAATGGCTGCACAAAGAAAACATGGTATGTCTAAGCACATACAAACGCACACTACTCAGCCATAAAGAATGAAATTTTGTCTTTTGCAACAAAATGGATGCAAATTGGAAAATATTCTGCTTAATGAACTGCGCCAGTCCCCATAGAACAAATATCATGTGCTTTCTCAGATATAAGACAAATAACATGCAAAATATAATTTTATATATATATATATACACTTAGATATGAACTGTACAAGGGAGAGAAGCATACTGGAAAGCAAAGGAAGCATACAGTATGCTTCTCTACTCCCAAATAATATTAGAACTCCCAGTGAAACATTTGCCTTTGCTCTATGATATTGTTTTCAACCTTTTCATATATTTACCATGTCATATATTTACCATACATGGTACATTTAAATATCAGAAGGTCACACTTGTAACCATGAA
The DNA here is from genome assembly GCF_017591425.1 of Ochotona curzoniae. Classification (NCBI taxonomy): domain Eukaryota; kingdom Metazoa; phylum Chordata; class Mammalia; order Lagomorpha; family Ochotonidae; genus Ochotona; species Ochotona curzoniae. Next base: position 24,068,402 of record NW_024467119.1, on the reverse strand, counting down.
CTAAGGTTTTTTTTTTTTTAATTATAACATGGGGACAAATAATAGAAGGAGAAAATGGAGAAAGAGGAAGAGGAGGGGTAGGGATGGATGAATCCCTCTATCTATAAAACTGTGGAAAAAAATAATGATTAATTAAAGAAGAAATTACATTATTATAAAAATTAATGTGGAAAAGAAAATAAAGAAGTGGTGTTTGAGGGGTGAAAGGAAGGACAGAAGTATAGTTATTATCTTTGGAATGATTTTCATGAAATATATGAAATGTATTCACTTTCATTTTTAAGATAAAATTAACTTGTTAGTATAACATTCAAATCACATTGAGCAGCCTCAGTCACAACAATGACTCCAAAGCCACTTTCACAGTGAAGTGAGGGTCCCTGAAAAACCGTTCAAAACATATTTAGACACGTATTACCTAGTGTTGTTAGCGGAGCAAACTAATTCATGGAGACATGGATGAGAGACAGACTGTGTGCAATCAGTAGAGTTTTACTTAGCTTGTCTCTGTCCAAGTATCTTTACTCTTAAAATGGGGAGTAATATTTACTTTAACATTGTTGTCCGAGGATTAAACAGAATAGTCCTTGCAAGATTTCTTGGCACATACCAGGTCTTTAATAAATATTTGTTCAAAGAGTGACTAAATCAGTCAATATCAAAACCAAGTAGGCAGTTTCCCTGAAATTGCATGAATTGAATGTTGTTCTGTCTAAACTAAGAAAAATATAAGAAAGTAGACAGGATTCTTTTTCTAAAATACATAAACACATATGGTTTAAAAATATGCTCTTTCAAAATGTCTTGATATAAAGTGATTTGTTGCCAGGAATTACAATAGATTATCACTCAAGTTTTATAATGAAGGCTTATTACAAATGCAAGAGGCCCTAGTCATTCACTCTTACTGTATTATTTTTCCCTTCAGCTATTAAGTTTCTTTTGGAATTTCATTATGGTAGATGATAGAAAATCATACAAAGGACACGATTAGCATTTAGTTGTCAAATGGTAACACAAATAAACATAAGCTATGTGAATTAATGTCTGAGTATTTTCAACTATCAAATATGTCCATTCTATGCTGACGATGGCTTCACTAGGTTACATTCCAATACCAGTTGATTTGCCTTCAGGATTTCCATGTAAGGAGCTTTCATGCTATTGTGAACACACTACATAAATCAAAGTGCAGGGTTTAGATCATCTTTTAAAATATCACTTCAACTTCTACCAATAATATTCACACCCTCACTCTTCATTAATAAAATCACTTAACAAACAAAACAAACTCCTTCATGATACCTTCCTGTCTACCTCAATTTCATTTCTGTAATTTCATTCATTATGGAGATGAGACAACGGCAGAACGTTTATTTCATGTATTTCAAGACAAAGTCCCCTTAAGCACCCCTAAGTGAGACAAATTAGATACACTTTTTATTTGTTTCTTAGATCACTTTTTCCTTGACTGTATTTTACACAAACTATTTACATTTACTTTAGTAACGTTTCTGTCTTCAAAGATGTATGTATTTGTAAGTTAGAATTAACAATGGGAGAGGGAGAAGAGAGAATCTCTCAATTCCTGGTTCTCTCCCCCTTTGGCTGCAACAGAGAGAACTGGACTAGGCAGAACCCAGAACCCAGGAACTGCATCTGCATATCCCATGCATGTTGGAAGGGGTGAGCACTTGGGATCTCTTTTGATGCTTTTCCTAGGCAGTTAGAAGGGAGCTGCATCAGAAGTAGAATAGCCAGGACATTAGCCGGCTCCCATAGAAGTTGCTGGCATTGCAGGCAGAAGCCTTCCTGATGTGTCACAATACTGGCACTGCAACCATCCCTTCAAGATGGAGACAGTGAGACCTTAATAGGTTTTTTTTTTTTTTTATCCTTAGCAAGAGTTATTTTACTTTGGCAATGACCAAATTTGAATCTAACCACATGTTCACTATTCACTCATGCCAAAAGGCTGTAGATTTCACAATGTACCTAGGAAACCGATTTTTGATCTTTGGTTATAAGGGGGTGGAGGGTATTTTGCAAGTCCTGTGCTGATTGTAACTAAAGAAATAAAAGCAAAAGGAAAAAAAATAAACACAAGATAGATACTTTGGAAGTGAAACACGGAAAATAGAGTAAGATCGGGGCAGGGAGTAGGAAGAAATTGTAAGATCAGTTCTTTGGAGTTCATTCTCTTTTACACCCATTTTTACAGCATCTGATCCTGTGTGCCACCGTACCAATGTGTTTCTGGTACTTGTCACATCACCTTAAAATCACTTGTTTAATCATTCCCTGTGGTTGGGTACTCAGCATAGTATTGCTGATATCTTTCTTCCCATTGAGTTTTGTCTGTAGCATGTGCTCTTGATAAATGTTTTAAAGACATTAATGAATAAGTGGAGAATACTATTATTCCTCAAACTGCTAGGATGATATTATCTTTAACCCATATCTATTCTATAGGGAAGAAATCTTCAAGCTAGAAGATTTGCTTGAAATAAAAGCAAGTAAAAAGTTAGAATTTTAAGGAGTTGCCATCTGGGTTTGTTAAATCATTGTATCATCTAAATATGTAATTCATATGGAATTCTGCTAATGAGTTGGAAGGGCAAGTTGCTTCTTATTGAATTTTGGATTTTTTTTTCTGACTGCACATTGTGCTCTGGTTATTTATGGTATGGTTTTGATATCACGTAATTGGACATGATTCTTCATTTGTTCATATTAGGTGTGTTTATTCATAATATGGAATCTATTGGACAGAGGAAAGTTTATTTCTTCTTCCATAACTTGATTAGGAAGCCCCTGTTTCATTGTAGTATAATAACAATGGCTTGAGTGTCTTTTTATCTGTGCCTGAGGTCATTTATACTTCATTTATATTTTATACATTTTTTCTATCTTATTTCACTTCCTGAGTTGAAACGGCACATCTATCAGAATATTAAGTAATTAAATAAGAAAATAGAGAAGGAAAAATGGCTCTCTAGAGAAGCAATTTCATTGAGTTTGCTATTGTAAATTATAAGAAATATTTGAATCTCATAAAATTCTAGATAATTTTTTAAAGTATTTCTCCTACTCTCCAGTATTTAAATTTTACTTAAGCTGGTAAATTTAAGCTGGGTATGTTGAGTATGCTCTATCTTATATACTATAATGAGATACTAATAATAGGTGAAGGTGTGTGTTGAGTACATGGACCCCCTTTTGTATAACTCTACATTTTTATTTTATAAATTCCAAACTATTGAAGCAAAAAATTAAAACTAATCATTCTAATTTAGAAAAATGAGTTTTACTTAAGGTGCAAATGAGGAATATATTTTAAGGCCACTGGAAACATGTAGGCTAATTTTCTGCCTGTGGCATCAGCATCCCACTTAGCCCCAGCTTCTGTCCTCGCTGCTCCAATTCTGTTCCAGCTTCATGCTAATTACCTAGAACACAGTGGAGAATAGCTTAAGGCCTTGGGCCCCTGTACCCAGTGGGAGACGCAGAAAAAGCTCCTTGCTTCCAATTTTGGACCAGCCCAGCATAGGCTATCGTCATTATTTAGGGGTGAACCAGCAGATAAAACATATCTCTCTGTCCCTGTCTCTCTGTAATTTTTTTAAGTAAAATTAAAAATAAATCTAAAAAAATTTTTAGAGGATTAATAATTTCTTCAGCTAATATATATATATATTTAACATATATTCTTAAAATATATATGTGAGTATAAATTCAAATAAAATATATAATATTACATCTATGTCTATATTGTGGATCATATAATGAGCATCAAATTCAGACAAGTAGATGTTTTGTTTCTCTGAAGCCCAGGATCTTGAAATTTCTGGGTTTCTAGGGAGCTAATTTTACTGAGAAGTCAAGAAAAGTTCCTACTTAAAGAATAAGTCTTTAAAATATATTCAGTTTGGATTAAAAAAAAGTAGCTAGGGGCGTGTGCTTGTGTGTGCACCTCACAGCAATTCCTACTCTTTGACCAACTGGAGCATTCTACATAAAAGCAGATTGTTTGTGTGTTTGGGGAAGGGTCTGGGACCTCTAAAAAAAAAAAAGCAAAATTTGTGAGTAATGTCATTTGGTCTAATGAACATCTCATTCATAGCACATATCAAATGACATCTTACACCATTGCCCTTCCTCTTCCTCTTTGACTCCCTTCTTCCATTATATTCCTTTGTGTGTGCATGTGTGTGTTGTGTCAGCGGGTGGGGAGGAGGTCCTGATTACTTAGAAAAACCTAAAATTGCTCTCTGCAGATGTTCAGTAAAATCAATTTAATTAATCCTAACCAGGCTAAATGTGGTTAAGGTAAGTCATTGGTACATACCAAGACTCAGAGAATAGAGGACGGTGCCTTTAAGACTGTGGAAGCCACAGTTACACCCACAGTTTAGATCTGTGTCTTCATAAGAGTGCTGGATCTAAGGGAAATGGAAGTCAAGGTTATACTGTCTCATCTCTTCTCTATGAGTAAGGTTTCTTTTTTTTTTTTTCTGTCAACATTGAAAAATCACTCAGGACATTAACATGATAGTCCAAATAGTGAGATTTTGGGCTAATATGTAGAACTTATGTAAGAAAAAACAAAATGTTGTCTCCAAATTTAAGACATTTCAAATGAGAAAGAAAAAAAATTAACAATTGTATGCAATTACATTTAAGAGACATTTCAACACATGTTACCTTAAAATTTTAATGATGGTTATATAATTATTATCTTGCTCATTATGTGAATGATGATATATATTTTAACTATGTACTACACATAATATATATGGACATACAAATGTTTGTGTATATATATTTATGAACCAAATGCTTTTTTTGGGAGCTTCTTTGTAAATGTATTGTTCAAGATAGTCTAGATAGAATTTCTAAGTTTTCTTAGAAATAAGTTTTCTTGTTATTGCAGAATTTTTACCAAGGCAGCAAAATCGTAGACTAATAAAATAAATAGCAACTATGTCCCACATCATAAAGCAAGGCTTTGGATAAGATCGTATGTAATGGGTTCCCATTGGTCTGTTGCAAAGGAATGAAAGGAAATCTGGATAGAATGAACTCTCTGGAGAGTTGTTTTGTTGTTGTTGTTGTTGTTTCATTGATTCCTGTTCTCAATTAAGAGACATGGGGGAATCCTTCTTTTATATAATAGCTCCTGTGGGAAATAAGATGCTTCAAGAGAATCTCTTGATACACATGATGGTGTGGGGGTAACAATAGCAGACAGTAAAAGGCTAGATTTTTTTTTTCAAAGGGAAAAAAACAAATAGGAGTGAAGTGTACGAGTCCCAGGACTACCATGGATAATTTTTAAATGGATCTTATCTAAGTACACTGCCTGGAGGCATCAAGGTACCTGGCTTATCCTCTGTGTCTGAAGATGCAGGAACAACCTAGAGTTGAACAGAAGAGTAGCCTGGGACAAACAGGTGGCTGGACCTCACTAAGAAACTCTGGCCTTGGTAGAGGCCCTCAGGAATCAACCACAGTCAGGAGAAACGAGTGCCAGAAAACAGTTGCACCCACCACCTAAAACCCTTGTTCTTTCAAAAGAACATCCTTTCCTCTGAAACACAACCCTAGAAAGATCGGAAACAGCATGAATTAACTAAGACAGGCAGTTAGAATAGCAAGAAAGGACAAGATACAGGATGTTAGTAAGGTTGTTCTTTCTCCCTTATCCCATCTTGGCATTAAGGGAAGAGAGAATTAGTGAATAGTAAAATGTGCAAGAGCTTTTTACCTAACATTCCTACTGAAGTGTACAAAGCTCAGGGAGGCAGTGCTTTTAAATCAAATATTTTGTTATTATCTTTAATTAGTGTTGGCAAGTTATTGTCTTCTCATGCAAACCCCAACTGCTAGTGTTTCCTAAATTTCATGATGTATTCTCTTTTACAATATACTACATACTATAGTACTTCAACCCAGAATTCTTTTCTTTCTTGTGCCTACAGAGAAGTCTATGTAATTCTTTTCAATCCCAGTCTGATTTGGAAACTAGGATTGATACTCAATGCTCTTCTATTTTCCATTTACTTTGTCAAATCATTTCAATATGATTCTTCTTCCTCTTCTGTAACTTTCAGCAGTCTCAGTTAAACTCCCATAAACATCACACTCTCAAGTAAAGCTGACTTTTGGGGACTGTTGCTGTGGTGTAGCTGGTTAAGCAAAGGCCTGTAACACCAGCATTCCATATGGGCGCCTGACTGTATCCTGGCTGCTTCACTGCTGATCCAGCTCCTTGCGAGCAGTCAGAGTAAAGCAGCAGAAGATGGCCTGAGTGGGCCCTTGCCATCCCTGCTGGACACCGGTAAAGCTCCCAGGTCCTGGGTTTTGTCTGGCCCAGGATTGGTTCTTCTGGCCATCTATGGAGTGAAACAGTGAATGGAAGACCTTGCCGTGTATGACTGCCTTCTCTCTGTGTAATTCTTTCAAATAAATAGCTAACTAAATCAATCTTTTAAAAAGTGTTTGGAAAGTATACATATCTAAAACAGTTTTCTCATGGGGAAGAAGATTTTACTTGCTTTTGGGCATATCTTCCCCTGGAATTTGAAAATATCACTTCTACTCTACAGAGAATGACAGAGGATTTAACAGAGAAACTTGTGGTGGAGGAGAACAACTCCCTCCTGGTTCGAGAGTAAATCTTACAAAGAAGCCAGGGTCACCATGACTGTTGTCCTGAGAGCTGACTTCACCAGGAATCTTTGGGTTGTCTGCAATTCCTTAACATTACCTCTTTTATTGTTTCTTTGAGCCACTGGGGCCAGGCAAATCATCAAGATCTATTCTGCTAAGTCACAAGGTTGGCTTGCGTGATTTATTCAGTATCTTGGATCTGCAAATACATGGAAAAGTCTATTTCCCCAAAGTTTGAGGAAGTGAGCTACTTTTCCCAGAGTTCAGACCATGTCATTTCTGAAGGACTTGTATTATTTTGTGGACTTAAACAAGGTTGGCTGCAAGTCACATCCTTAAATCACTCTGTAAATACATAAGGGAATGAAAAAAAAAACACAAGAAAATGTCAAATGAGAACATAACCACGTATTTCTTATCTGTGAACACGTGGATTCTTAGATCTTCATACAGTGACGGTGATGCTCGTCTCCTTTATTATCACATAGACCGTCTTTCTTTTCAGCACCAAATTCCAGCCCCGGGACTCTGTTATCCTCATTCTCCTCTCTCAAATTCCTAATGTGCTGTTCTGCTGCTCCAAGCAGAGCCACATCGCAGATTCCACAGATTCCACAAATTCAGGTCAGCTGAGCATATTCATACCCAGATCATATCAATTTCAGAATATGTTCATCATATACATATGGATTTTGTACAATTGTTCATTGTAAGGCTTCCTTTTAAGGAAGCAAATTATTTGCATGTGCCCATATTCTTAATTTATTTAAAAATTTACTTTATCCCTTGATCTGCTGGAGCTATTTACCATGTGTACTGCTTCCATCATTATACAAAATATGCATTCCTTGCTGCAAGTATTTGGATTGATTGACTAGCAGGTTAGCCAAACTGCCTTTTCTGCTGGCAAAACACCATAAAAAGCTCAGAAAGATATCAAATAGCATTCCATAAATGCAGCTTTGTTGTGCAATCCTGACGTAAGATTGTCTTCGGATAAGGAAGTGGACAGTAGTTTAATTAGGATATTGCCATCAGGTGTCCAAATGATACATTACAGTTGAAATCTATCATACATCATAAAACCAGAGACTATCACCTTACCAAAGCTGATTACCTTAAAAAGACAGATTGTTATTCTGTAGATGGCCTGTCTTTGTGCTTGGACACAGACAGGCAGTAACTTATTGAGGTTTTTGCTATAGAAGCAGTCTGAGCTGACTCAACCTCTAAGTTAACTGAACTTTTCCTGATCATCAGTTGTTCTTTTTAAACTGAGTGTGAGGGATCACAGTATGCAAATATGTCCAAAACAGTGCCTGCATGCGGTAGATTTCAGCATTATAACATTAGTGAGAATTTAGTAGGTCATTTCCAGTTGCCAACTAAAAACACATAGAAACTATTCAAAAATGGTAGTACAAATGCTTTTAAATGCATCTTTATGTTACCTGTTTGGGTAATATAACATAAATTATTTAAAATCATTTAAAATACAATGTATGTTTTTACATTTCTGGGAGAAAATGTAAGCAGCTCCGTGAAGATGTTGGGCTGATCTGTACAAATCAACATAATAAAAACCGAGTGTTGTCACACTCCTCCCCATGAACTCTGATCTGCTTTCACTTGGTTCAGTATTGTTTAATGCCATCATTACTTTCTCTGTTTCTCAGACTAGAGATCACTAGGTCATCTGCCATTGCTTCCTTCATCATAGCCATAAATCCTCTAACTCATGTTAATTATGCTCCTAAAAGTATTTCTCACGTTGCTTCCTTTTTTCCCCCTAGGCCTCTGTCACTGCTTTGTGATTTTTGTGTGAGTAAGTGCATTGCCTCTCAAGTGAACCCCCCTGTCCAAATTCCTTATCCTTAGTCCAATTTATCCAATCTGATCACATCCCAGTGCTACTCAGTAAGACTTTTCCTCCTCAGTAAGGCTACCCTCGCCCCGAATAATCTAATCTTAAAGTGTTCTTTCTTCCATTTTGTTTAACTTAAACTGTACTGATAGGTTGAATTCTTGTCTCAGTTTTTCCAAGTTTTTAGAAAAAATACAAATGCTGAGAAGAGTGCCTAGGTCCTCCTGTGATCTGGTAAATATGTCCCACTCCTTCTTGATGTCTTACTATTCACCTCTTGTTTCACATGCTTTGTTCCAGGAGTTCCTAAGCCACGTGCTGTTCTTCCTATCATGTCCCTGTTCTTAACTCTTTCTCCTTTGGCAAGGCTTCCTCAGTATCGCCTCACTCAGAGGGCTTCCATGTGCTTCTCTAGACTATCAAATAATCTTGTAGTAATATTTTCACACCATTTCTTCTATATAATTAATCCCTTGTTTCCACTACCACCATCCTCAGTTCTCAGAAATTTTTAGTTCTCAGAGACAGGGAATTTTATTAATACCTAAATCACTGTAAACAAACCATCAACCTAACCAAAAATGAATTGAATTCAGTTTGCACATTTCAAGTACAAAACCTTACAACATTAATTTTGATGTCACTAATTTGTGGCTTTATGAACAGTGCAGTGGCCTTTCAATAAATGTCTTTCCAGCTGATTCTCTGTACTACTCTGTATATGTCTCCAAAATTTTATTAGTTCCAAAAGACTTACTCCCCACCACAGAAGTGCTGTTTTTCTAAAAGTTCTGCTTCAGAAGTGAATAAATATTTTTTCTGAATAATAAAAACATTTTGCATGTTCAAAACAAGATTCTTTTTTTCTAAAAATATTGAGCCAATTTCCTTATCTTTTCCTTTTTATAACTTCTGCTGCAGACCATATAATTTGCATTTTCTGTGGCTACAAAGTCCCTAAGCCCAGGAGGATGTTCTGAGAACTTTCATGTGGTTATCATTTCTGGGAAAACCATTCCCTGCCATCCATATGTTTGGCACATCTGTCTCACACTGTCTTCAGCCCAGGGCTCTAAGATGACATTTTTTTTTTTTTTAGAGAAAGCAAAATTGTTTTCAAAATAATGGAAGACTAACCAAACTGGAGAATGAGGAAAGGAAACTTTGAACCATTGTGAAAGAATCATATAAACACTTGAGAAAGTAGGATACAAGGATGTTTATGGACTAAACTCTAGTTGTATTGTATGGAAGACAGGGGTAGTGATGCTGTTATTGAGAAATCAATGATTGAAAACAGGAAGTCTCCTATTTTAATAGCCCCTGCATATTGTATCACAGACTCAGGTGAGACTCCAGGCCCCTGGGTTTGGCCCGGCCCAGCTGTTGCAGCTGTTGCGGCACTTTGTACAATGAGTCAGTGAATGGAAGAACTCTTTTTGTCTTGCCTGTAATTCTTTCAAGTAAATAAATGTCTTTAATTTTTTTTAAATTGCTGTTATAAATTGCCATAGCCCTAGTGAATGAAGACAGCACACATTTGTCATCTAATTCTGTCAATCAGATGTGTGGTGCAGATGTCACTGAACTGAAATCAAAGTAAAAGCCTGTCTGAATTTTCTAGCGTTGTTTTCCGTGCCCAGCCCTTGTTAGTTGGAGGCTGATACTACTCCTGTCTCAGTGTCCCTTTCGTAAAGGCAGCAGTGTCACATCTTTCCCATCCACTGTATTTTATTGAATCTCTCTGCTCACAGGAAAAAAAAAAATTCTCCAATTTGGGGAATTGGTGATTGGATTGGGCCCACTTAAATAACCCATGATGATTTTCTCATTGCAAAGTCTTCAACTGTGCTCACATCTGCCAAGTCCCCCTTTTTCTTCATGCAAGTTGATATCTTCCCAGATTCTGAGGAGTAGGGCCTGGATACCCGTAGGCTACTATTATTTCACTTTACATAATGGAGATGAACTGAAATTAGGAAGATGTTGTCATGAATAACTAGTTGAATGGCTTTTGATCCAGTCTAGGCAAGGGAAAACCTAGACATGAGATAGGATGGTGGTATTAAGACTGCAACAAAGGTATTGACCCAAGACTGGAGCTCTAACAGGCTCTGAAACTAATTGGAGATTCCTGGATATTGCAAATGGATAACAATAGGATAGAGTATCACAATTCACATAGGTTTAGGATGATGAGTCAGTGGATTATCCAGCCAGAAAAAGACAAATGAAAACATGCATCTTTGAGAAACAAATTGAGGAATAGAAATATAATAAAGACTTATGTGTTCCCTAGTCAGGGAAATAAATATGTATTTACTAACTAGGTGATTTATTAATTTAGATAAAATATCCTTACAGAGTATTTATAGTACAAATAAAAAAAAGATTACATCTTCTCCAATTAATATAGTAAGTGGGACATAATTGATAATTCTTACATCCTATTCTAATAAATCATTATTTTGTGTTGCCAACTTTTATATTGAAATGTAAAAATTATGACCTGACAATTAATATGTTTCCTCTAAAGCATTATTTTTTCCATAATTTTCTTCAGTATTTAAAAAAAAATGTGGTTACATTTATTTCAAAGAAACATTTCAAAATACCAAAGGTAGTTATCTCCTTCCAATATCTTCTCTCAAAAATGCTAAGAGTTGAGATAGGAACATGTTATTTAAACCTGGGTTCAGACACCTCTTTCTGGGCCTTCTGCCTGTGTTTTGCCTTTGGCTTCTGATGTGCCACAGAAGTTAATGACTATCATGTTACATTTTATATTGGGAAATAGAAATAACTTTACACAACTGGATATATTTCATTGTTCAGTAATCATTGAAAGGACAATTAGAAAGCATATCAATACTAAGGAAAAATGTGCTATGGGAAGATAATGTTAAATTCACAAGTATTTTCCTGTCTTTCCAATATTGTATAGCAAAGAATGTTTTCAGATACTATGCTGGTTAACCACGATACATGTCATTTTATCATGCGGTGAAACAAAAAGTTAAAAGTGTGATTTACTCAACTCTTAGCATATGAATAAATAGCACACAAGGACAGATCTACGTAAAACCATTTCTCGGTATTCTGCCACTGTTTCTCAGTCTTTGAAGTACAGTTTAAAATAATATGTAGAATAGCACTAATTCTTAAAAGATTATTTACTTTTATTTGAAAGGCAGATTTCACAGAGAGAAAAGAAGACAGAGAGAGAGAGATCCTCTATCCACTGGTTCATTCCCTAGATCACAAAGGACAGAGCTGAGCTGATCCAAAGCTTGGAGCCACTAATCAAAAGCCCAGAGCTCCCTTCAGGTTTTCCACATGGAAACAGGAGCCCAAGGACTTTAGTCACCCTGAGTACTTCCTCAGGCCATAAAGAGAGCTGGATCGGAAATGGAGCAGCCAGGACTAGATCCTGTGCCCATATGGAATGCCTGTGCCCTAGGTGAAGGATTAGCCTACTGAGCCATAACACTGGCTCCAATAATGCCACTTTGGATTGGTTGATTCATTGGCTAATGTCTGTATTTCTCACAGGAAAGCTAGAAGCTTGGGTGTTACCTTGTTGTAACCATTCTAGACCTAGGTCTTAGAATACCTAGTGCTTACTGGGTGATGACTAGCTACTTATTTAGTGAATAAATTAAATGTTCATTTCAACAATGCCCTTGCTTAGGTAGTGAACAGTATTTCTAACTTCTTCATGGTATGTGGCAATTTTCAGGTATAAACCTTCAGGTTTTAGTGGAATTCCAGACACCATCAGAAGACAATTGGAAGGGTGTGCACGAAACCACAAACGAGTGACAGACCTTTGTATGACACTCCATGTTTGGGAACAAAGAATGTCAATATATTAGAATGGCGTAGCTAAAGGAATGAGGCCCAAGAGCAGTTAAAGGTGTAATCAAGCAATCATAAGATGCAGGAAAATCAGGAGATGAACTCAGTTCTAAAGTTGGTGAAGCCTTTTGGTGTGTACTGCCATTTATGGAGTAGAGAATAAAGTCTTATAGTGCCATTGCATCACACTTCGTATAATACTTTGAGTTATAGCTATGACTGGGTGGAGACATAAGCAGCCATAATAGTTGCACAAGAATTTGGCAAATGTAAGTTTAAGTGCAGGAATTCAAAATTACAGGTTTTATCATGAACCTCTTGAAGGTTTATATTTGAATACCTTCCTCCACCAAAGCACACATTTTTTTTTGCTTATTTTTAGTTCCATTAGCTACTTCTTCATACATTTTTGGACTAGAACGATCAGCAGTACAACAGTAACACTTTCTTACAAAGATAATCTAAAAAAGACACTATCAAAATAATTGATAAATTAAAAGCTAAATAATCAGTTGGTAAATTCACTGATCTGTCATCTTTGGCAGTTGGTTATAATATGCTTAGTAAATATGTGCTTTTATTATCTTATACCAGCTGAGGAATAAATAACAAATAATGTATTTTTCAGTTGTAAGTATTACTTATTACATAATCACCTACTTATTTGATCTCCTGAAAGAAGTAACCGTAACAAATTATTGGCTGTGCATTTATATTTATTAAGAAGGAAATTATTTCTGAGAAGAAAAAAATCTTGCTAGTATTGATTTATTTTACCTGTGAGCCACCTCCAGATTAAATTAAGCTATGTCTTTAACTAGACCTATACTGCTATGATTTTTTTAAAAGATACGTATTGTGAAAATAAGAATTATCAGTGGCAAGAATTGAAAGAGCTGAAAGCAAGATTCAGAGCTTGTGGTATCTATCAATCCATTTTCCAGAGTGTAAAATCAGAGTAAATAAAATATTACTTTCATGTAAGTGGAAATAAAGCAGATACAAACCCAAGGCCAATATCAGTTACCAGGCTTCCACTTTCTATGCAAACTTTGCTAGGTTGACGGAGGCTGAAATCCATCAGTAAGAAATTGCTCGACTTAAATGTTCACCTGCTGGACACTGTCACTTTGTGCCTACAATTGACAATTTAAAACCCGGGACCGGGTGTTTCACCAATTGGTTAAGACACTCACATTCTGCTTTGCAGTAGCTAAGTTGGATTTCCAGACCTGAACCCTGGCTTTAACTTCGTGTTAATGCAGAGCCTGGAGGCAGCAGTGAGGACTCCTGTCACTGGGCTCTTGTCATCCACATGAGAACCGTGAATTGTTCCCTGACTGTTCCACAGGCTGGCTCAGGCCAGAGGAAGAACCGGTAGTGGGGTCTCTGTTTCTCTCATACTTTCTCTTTTTTAATAAATAAAACTCAAAAAATAAAACAAAATAAAATTTATTAGAATACTAGTTATAAGTGTTATCACACCGGGAGTCCTGTATGTATCGTTTTGTGCTGTGCACACACTAAAATATTAAACCTAAAAATCTGGAAAAATCCACCAGTTTAAGATCTATAAATCAGACTGAGAAATACTTGTTTCTTTGGTATGAAAAGCAAACTTGCCAGATTAAACAAGAGATAGTGTTGCTCCATGCATTTGCTCTTACCGCTCTGCACTTTGGAAGGTGTGCTCTATGTCAGTCATTCTCAACTGGTGGCAGTTTTACCAAACTGGGGATTTTGAGCAATGCCTAAAGGCATTTGGGGTTGTGGCAACTGTGTTAAACTATTAACAAGCGGCCATGGTTAAGGTTGGACATTCAGCTTTGCATAGGACATTCCTACTGCATCTAGTCAAAAACAGCAATTAGGGCTAATGTCGAGAAACTCGACATTATTAATTAGAGACTAGGCTCTTTCTACTTCTTGCCTTCTTCTCTCCCATCCTTCTGTCATCATTCATCCACATGAAATACGTCTTACAGCATACAAGAGAGTTGTGCTGGTTGAAAAGGCTCTATGAATCTTGGAGCTGTTGCACTAGCTGTGCCTCTCACCGTCGTTTGAGAAGGTCCCTAACATAACATCAAGGCCTGGAAGAACACAATTTACAGCATATGGATGTCACTATTCTGTCACTCTTCCTAAAATAACTGAAGAAAAGGAGCAGCATGTGGTAGAGGTACACACACCCTGGGAGAAAGAACACCCATGTGCAGAGACAGACCTAGCCTACCGTGTGACAGGAGAAGTGATGATCATGCTGTGCATTGGAGCTTGGCATCACCGACACAGGAGAAGTGTCTATCTCTGCCACTATTAGTCAGTAGAGATTGGAGGAGACCTGCAGAATGAAGTTGAATATGGAGCACCAAAACCATTTGACAGGAAGTATTACTTCTCGTGTTCTGTAGCCTAACAGGGTAATTATGGTCTACAATCATCTATGATATATTCCAATAACCACAAGGATGTTAAGTTTCCCAACTGCAAGCATTTGCTAATATATGAGGAGGAGGAGATGCTAGCTTCCCTGACTTGATCTTCCCATGGTGTATTCAGGCATCAAATTATCATATTGTACTCCACAAATATGTGACAATACCAGGAGTCAAAAAATCAGAAGGGGCTGGGCCTCTGAAATTAAACACTGCTCAGGGCACCTGCATCTTCTGTCAGATAATGTCTTTTGGGGTCCTGGTTCTGTTTACTCCTCCAGCTTCCTGCACTGAGGAAAGCAGCAGTGCAGGTTCAAGTACTTGGGTTCCTACCCACACAGGTAGAAGTTCCTGATTAAATTCCTGGCTCCTGGCTTTGGCTTGTCCCAGTGCCAGCTGATGCCAGCATTTGAGGATTCAGCCTATAAGGTCAACTTCTGTTTTTCTATTGCCCTTTCAATTTTTTTTTTTTTGCCCTTTGGAAAGAATAAATAGCTCAGTAAATGCAAAATTTAAAAAAATCAAATGGATTACTTGATAATGGGATATCATGGTATAAAAAGAAGTGTGGCTATGAACATTTAAAAATAATCAAGCATAACTTTCAGAAATACTACCACAAAGCAGATATTAACCTTCAGTAAGTATATTAAAAGAAATAGTATATTAGAAACAACAATAACTTGGGTGTATACCTCCAGATGATGTTGGTATACAAAGAGGAAAGATTGGGGGTGGTGGTAAGATGGCCACAATACATCAGACAATGAGAGAAACAAAAAATGTTTTATGTTCTAAATCATTCAGGTAAAAAGACATCTATAGTATTTTTTTTTACAATAAGAATCCATGCTGACAGTGGACATGAAAAACAGCATAAGGAGAACTTCAAAGAAATTAAGCACAAAATATTTCATGTATAAAATTAATTAAGATATTTTGATAGAAAATCTGGTTATGTCTCTGGTAACTTTTGATTCGCCCACTTGTTTGCAAATATATCAATGTTTCTATACATATTACATGCATATCTGCATAAAACGAGAGGCATAGTACTCAGATAAATGCATGCTAAAACAATTAGTAGTCTGGCCTCAAATATCTGAGACACATTAAAATAAAATTCATTGTAAGTGTTTACAAAGAATACACCCACCAAAGCCTCCACCTTAACACAGTGGTACTAGAAATCATATTTATAAGCTTAGGTAAGGTAATTAGGTCATCTTGAAATCTGAATGATTCAGGAAATTCTTATGCTAAATAATTGCAAATTTGCAACAATGGAGTGTTTATAAAATAAGAAAAAGAAAATACTAATTTTGAAAATCTGTTGATTGTGGCCAAAACTGTATCTAGATGGAAACATTTTTTATTAAGTGCTTCCATTATTTTAAAAAGGGAAAAGTGACTATTCATAACTAATTGAAAATCATGGAGCTTGACAAACAAAACACACCTACGAAAGGCATGAAGACAGAACATAGTGAAGAATAAATAGAAACAGAATTAATAGTAACAACCACAATCTAGTCAAAAGTGAAATAGTTGTTTACAATCAAGTATATCATTAAAATGATAACAAAGTTACAGTTAAAATGTAAAAAATAAGAGCTATGAATTTGATATCACAAAAATGCAGAGGGAATATAATGTAAGCATTTAATGTGTATTATTGTATAGGAATACATTAGTGAATGTCAATGAAAAGTGGATCAACCCCTCACTTAATAGTCAAAATTGAAAGCAGGCCCTGAGTGTGTGCTCCAGTTACAGTACTGAGGCTCAAGAAAGAGAAGGCATGAATTTGTCTGAAATAAAAACATTATTTTTTTCTGAGCAGTTGTGGGGCAATATGGTTTAGAGCTAGGTCTGTGTTAAGCTTGTGTTCAAAATATACGACATTTAAAAAGAATGTATTGATTTTTATTGGAAAGGCATATATTCAGAGAGAAGGAGAGACAGACAGAAAGATCTTCTATTCATTGGTTCACTCCTCAAGTGGCCAAGGTTGCCAAACCTGAGCCAATCTGATGCCAGGAATCAGAAACTTCTTCCAGGTTTCCAGAATAGGTCCAAGGTCCCAAGGCTTTGAGCCATTCTCCACCGCTTTCCCATGCTTCCAGCAGGGAGCTGGACTCAGGAGCAATACCATTAAAAGTAGGCAAATAATATCACTTGTTATTCCACTAAAAAACATAAACAGATGACCAGCATACAGAAATATTCTCAACATCTTAACATTGAGACAGCACTGTACATATCTCAGAATGGCTATAATTTAGACATTACTAGTACTTATTGCTGAAAGATAGAATAACTTTATCAGAGGTTTGGTAGGTTTTTTTTTTTTTTGAAAGCCAAATAATGTAACCTTACCATAGATCCAGAAATCCTGTTTCTTGATATTTACTCAAATGAGTTGATTACCTGTAGGTAATCTATAGTGATTTTATTCAAAATAGAAAAAAAAATCTTGTAGGTATCTCAAGCATCCTTCTGTTGATAAATGAATAAAAAGACTGTCATACATCCATACCAAGGAATATCTATTCAGACATGCAGAAGGAATTACCTTAAAAAAAATCATGATAAGTCATGGAAAAACCCTAAATGCACATTGCTAAGTGAAAGAAGCCACTCTGAAATGGTTACAGATTATATAATTCCAACCATCCATAGTTCAAAGCAAAGCAATCCAGTCATAAAAGAATCAACATCTGCTGGGGTGAAATGTTAGAAGGATGGGTATATAGCTCAGGGGATTTGTTGGACAGTGAAACTACTTGACTTGATAATATAATGCTGGACAAAAAACTTTAGACAACTGCTAAAACTCACAAAACTGAATAACAGCTACTACTAGCAGCTACTACTATTTTGAACTATGAACTTCAGTTAATGAATTTTCAAGATCTTTTCGTCAGTTGTAAAAATATACTCACTAATGCAAAAATGTTAACAACACGGGAATCAGAACGTATGTGTAGAGAAAGACAACTCTTCCTCTCTTATTCAATCTCTTTGCTATCTCTTCTTCCTGCTCAATTTTTCTGTAAGCCTAACACTACTCTAGAAACAGTCTACTTTGTTTAAACATTGTACAAAGATTCAACATACAACAATTCAAAAATCCATAAATAAACTTTTGTTGACAAAGAGGAAAGTAAACCAGGAACCCACCTGAGACTCATGGAGGCTGGAGCTCAAAGACTGAGTAGGGCCAGGATGCAGGACCCACTGAGATATGCAAAGGCCAGGACCAAGGACAACCATGCCAAGCAGGGCTGTGGCATATTTTGAGATTCAAAGCTGGAAGCAGACCTAGTAAGGGGACTTGGAGAACACCCCTACTGGGCCACAGCTCTGATTGTGAGCAAAAGAGATGGGGGATGATCAGGTCAGATAGGGGCATAGCACTCACCAGAATTTGTGTGGGCCAGGTCTGGGGACAAGCCAGACTGGATCAGTCCTTAGCATGTATGGGAACCATTACAGGATTTGAGCTGCACCCAACTGGGCTAGGCTGCAACTGTGAGTGAAACATGCCAGGCTGGGCCAAAGCAGCCTGTGTAAAACCCTGGGCTGGGAATGGACCTGATAGGGGAACCCTGAGGACTCCACTGGGCTACAGGTCCCACTGGTGAATGTGAGAGCTGGGGCTGCGGGTAGAGCAGGCAGAGTAAGGCTGTGCATCCATTGGCATGCATATGTGTTGGGTTTGGGGTGGGCCAGATTGGGTTAGGCTCCAGTACTTACTGGTAATTGTGAGAGTCAGAATCAGTGTGGGAAAGGTCAGCATAGGCTGTGGCACTCACTGGGTGACATGAGAGCTAGATCTGAGGTGGGTCAAGCTGGGCTAAGTGGTAGCACCCATCAGTGAAAGCCAGAATGGGTGCAGGCCAGTTAGGCTAGCCTATAGTACCCACCAGTTAGTGCCAAGACTGGGAACTGACCATTTTAGGCTGTACAGCAGCACACACCAGCACACATGAGATCCATTACTTTGAATGTGTCTGGTAGGGAACTTGGGAAACTCCCCTCTAGTATGAAGCTCCAACTGTGAGCATGAGATTTGGGCATGGGGCAGGTCAGTTCAGTGTGGGTTGGAGCACCTATTGGCATACATGTAGTCCAGGTCTCTGGGCAGGTCAGACTGGGCCAATCCACAGCACACATTGGCATGAGTGAGAGACAGGACAGGATACAGGCCAGGCCAGGATGAGCTAGGCTGCTGCACAATCCTGTGAGAGTTGGAACTTGGGGAGAGGGGGTTGGGCAGGTTGGGCTAAGCCAGGTTGTTGTAGCTGCTGGTGAATACTGCCTGGGGGTGGATCATCTTAGACTTGGCTGTAGCACCTGCTGGTACACACAAGACCTGGGGTTGTGAGGCTGTGAGGCTGTGAGGCTGTGAGGCTGTGAGGCTGTGAGGCTGTGAGGCTGTGAGGCTGTGAGCTCCCTTGCTAGGCTGCTGCTTTTACTGGTGAGCATAAAAGCTGGGGCTTGCAGCGGGCCAGGTTGGACTAGGTTGCCGCACCTGCTTGTGCACATGAGAGTCAGATTAGGTGCAGGCCAGCTGGGCTAGGTCATAACACCAGCTGACAAGTCCCAGGATGGTGTATGAATCATGTTTAGCTGGATGTAGTACCCACTGGCAGGCAGAAGATCCAGGGCTGGTAACATGCTGAACAGGGGAACTCTGGGCACTTTTCTTCTAATCTGTATCTATTGCTGGTGAGTACAAGAACCAGGGCTGGTGCAGGACAGGCTGGACAAGGCAGCAGCAGCTGTCAACATACGTGATGGCCAGGTCTGGGGGTGGGTCAGACTGAGCTAAGCTGTAACACTCATGGATGTGTACGAGAACTGGATGGGTTACAGGCTGGGCAAATGCTGGCAAGTGCAAAATCTGAGGCTGAGGGCAGGCGTAGAGGCATTTTGGGGGGTAGTCCCAAATAGACCATGGCACCTGTTGGTATGCATGAGGACCACATCTGTGGCAGGCTGGTTGGGCTGAGCTACAGCACCTGTTGGTTCACGTGAGACATGGGGCTTGGTTGGAACTAACCAGGCGACTGCATTTACTGGAATGTGCTTTGGTTGATGCCTGTGTCAGACTGCACTTGATCCTGTCTGGCTGGTGCACACAAGAGTCTGAGGTCACCCCAGGTGAGACTTCTTAGGGAACTCCCCAACTAGATCACTGGACTCAGAGAGAAGGATGTGTGATCTAACCTTGCAATGCATTTATCAGGACTGGGCTTCTTCATTTGCTGATGCCTGTGTAGTGGACAGCATGCCCAGAGGCACAAGCGGGCCATAGCAGCCAGCTCATCTAGGCTAACGAGAGATGTCAACTGTCTCGTCAATGGATGCAAAGCAGAACTACTTGGACAGTTTTCCAAGACAAGCTTTGCAGCATGTTTCTGATTTTGTGGATACACTGAGGTGGACTTGGGCAATCAATAGAAAGATTTTCTCAACCCTGGAGCAATGAAATTAACAACTTCTCAGAACTGCCAAAACCACTCAAGTGACACCCTTGGTATACTGTTCCCCACATCAGAATTTCTAAGGCATCATGTAATGGCCATTCCTGTCCCTGGGTGCTGATGCAGTCTGACAACAAGGAGAGGTCGCCTTTTCATTCTCCCCTGCAGATATAGAAGGAAAAAGAAAACTAAAACATTATACACACCATCCTTCGTATTTGACCTTCCCATCCTAATCAGAGGCCCACATGTGTGTTCATCCTCCTCAGCTATGTGAAAAATATTAAACAGAAAATAAAAACTAAAAAATCAACCATATATATATTATGCACATATAATCTTATAAAGTTGCAAAGATTCCAAATAATTATTAAATCTTACAAATAAAGTTGCAAAAATTCAAGATTGGTACAAGCCAACTAATTTGAACAATTTATTGAAAAAAAATTTCAGGGATCATCCTTTGTCCCTGAAATGAATTTCAAAATGTATAGATACAGTTTATCATGTTGAAATTTTATTTATAGTAATTATTTCAGAACAGCCTCTGGAAGAAAACTGTGACACCTATTCGTGCAGAATTCTAAAAAGTGAGGATAGATGTACACTTTCACACAAAACACAAGTGTTGTTATCAGGGTACTTCAAAAAGTTCTCAGAACATGAAGTTAAAGATTAGCATGATGCAAAACCTTAAAACTCATGAATTCAAATGGTCTCCATGGGGTCTTTTAACTTCCTGCTGATTTCTTTCTTTGATAGAGCATTAAAGTCCTCCATTATAATATTCATTAAAAACATATGACCTCAAAAACTACCAAAAAAAAAAAAAAAGGAAAGAAAAGGAGAAAGGGATGGAGGGAAAAGTGAATATGATTATATTCTTGGAACTTTATGTACGAACTACATAGAATCCTCTATACTCCCATTTGGGTTTCCAGACATTGTTTTGAACAAACTTATCCTTGAGTTTAAATTTCAAAGACATTTCCATGTACTTGGTGATTCGTAATAAAGCATTTACTTACACTAGTTGTAATAGATTTTATAATGGATATTCTTGGTCATGTATTTCAGGATAATCCCTCCTTGTCCTGAAAGCATCCCGAGTCACTGGCTATGCATCTGTATCATGTCTGCCAGGTGTCTCAAACGTGACCAATCAGGTTTCTCCTCAAAAGAATTTAAAATTTGGAATCCAGAATTAGACACTAGGGTGTAGTTTTACTTTATTCTGGTTACTGCCTGGCAGAGAGGCTTACAGAGTTGTTCTGTATTCTTTCTTTTCTGAATCCAATTGAACAATTATAGTGTCCCTTCCTCTTTTGACAAAAATGTGCGATATTTGTGCTCAGTGACTTGCAAGCAAAGAAAAGCATAAGGAATGCCAACATTTGTACATGTTTCACAATGAACATCAAAGTATGGCAGAGGAGAGTTGGGCTTACAGAATCTTCTTAGAGTCAACAGTATGCCATGTGTTCTTGAAGAAAGCTCTAGTATGCAATTTCACAATTGTATTGAATGACAGAACTTATAATTCAAAAAAATGTTGGCATATATTATAAACAGTGGCATTCCACAAAGCACACTGTGCGAAGTTTTTCCCTACAGGTTCCTCTCCCAAACCAGCAGTATTAGAATGATCTAGTGTGATTCTGGACAGCATTGGTCAATGCAATAAGATTGAAATCAAACATAACTAGAGAAAATAAGGAGACAAAATGGTCACTGTTTATGGCAATATGAGTATCAAATCTCATAATATCTAATACTCAAATTCAATTGCATTCATGGGGTAGCCACAATAATCCACTGTATCTTTTGTGAAGGAAAATCTATTCATAATAGCAGCCGAGACGGCCAACATCAATAAAATAATGAGATTCCTGAAATTCCTTTGTATTCCAACCTGGTGAATTTATTAAGGGAAGCACTTGTTCATTATAATTCCCCTGGAAGCCTATCTGACTCACAATTGATCTTCCATACACAAGTAGGTAATATTTCCTCTCAAATTTTCTTGAAAATAAGATAATTAGTTACTATTGTTGACTGAACTAAATCATATTTTGGGGGAGTGTAAAGCAACATTGAAGAGACTGGCCGTGTATCAGGTGAAGTTTTTACACTATAATTGCCTATCTCAAACGGGCCGTACAACAAGGAACATGGAAGGAGAAGGCTCATTCAGCTCAGTGCCCATTCTTTTTACATCAACACCAGTGCAGAAAGGAAGGATACCCTGCTGCTCCAATGTCAGCATCTGAGTAGCCCAGACTCTCTGCTGCCTACGTCCTCCAACACCAGTTCCCCATACCCAAGGAACTGGATGCCTTACTTTGCCAAAACTAACCAATTTTCTGAAAGGTCTTATTCATCCCCAAGGACATTATCGTTACTGGAATTACGGGTAATTCTACACTATCTGGTCATTTTAGATTTCAAAGTTTAGTGGGTGTAGGCTACTCACTGAAAATGAGTCAAGCATCCTTCAGAGGGATTCTGGATCTAGGAAAAAGAAGGGGTGGGGTAAGGGAATACAGAAAGGAGGAGAAAAGTAAGAAAGGAGAGAGGGAGAGAAGATGGGAGGGAGATGGGAAGTGAGAGAAAGAGGAAACAAGTGAGTAAGTACCAGTGAATATAGGACTCTGGTACCATGAAGACCTTATCTGCTAACATAAGGAAAGGCTTGGGAAAACAGAAGAAAATCTTGCTATTTCAGAGGGCTACCCAGCCATGAAGTTTGGATGTTCTGATTGTGTTCCAGTCTTTGATTTGGTTTTTCTGAGATACAGAATCACCTGAGACTTTACAGTAAAGATTCAAATGGAGCTTCCCTGTCTCACTTCTAGAATCCTGATTATTACACCTGAATTATTGCTTTGAGAAACTTACGTTTAACTTTCAAGGCCATGCGCTTCTACTGACAGTCTAAAAATAGATGAGAGACACAGCAAGGAGGAATCGAAGATGTTTCGGATTTTAAAGGAACCACCAGGAGCCAAGTTCTGGACAGATAAAGCGATTTGGCCAATTGCTGACTTTAGCTTGCCAAACAGTCTGGTTCTTAATACTCTCCACTCTTTTATTTCATTGCCCAGTCTCTTGTTTCATTTCCCTTCTTTTCACTGGCTCCTTCTTTGGTCCTGTCTTTCTGGCCCAAGGTTCTTTTCGCTGATTCTCACATGTGCTTTGCACACCCTTTCCTGACACTTGCATTTAACCAGGTTAAAATCACTTTATTTTGTATAAATTATTTTATTATTAATACATGTTTGATTAATATATAATACTTGCACATTTGTATGGGGAACAATGCAATAGCTTAACTTATGTTCACAATGTGAACTGATCAAGCCAGGTAAACCAGTCTTTCCATTCTTTCCTTGGATTTGGAGCCTACCAACTCCTCTCCTCCGGTTCTTTACACAGTCCATCGTTCATAACTGTGAAGACCACTCATCCCATTGCACTGTGGAACAACATTCTTGTTGCTAGTCTCTGACCGTGTTTTGGCATCCGTTCACAAACCTCCCGCTATCTGCCCTCCCCCAAGCCTTTCCCAACCTGCAGTAATCACATTTCTATGTTCAGAACAGCTGTAAAGTTACTTTCTTACTGTATCCTGGACTCCCAGATAACAGTATCTGAATTGTTCTTTCTCCCTGACTGGTTGGAAGTCATCTTAACAAGCTTCCGTTAAGGGAATGTCCGAATTCCAGTGCTTTCATTAGGGTGACCTTAGGACTGTGACAACAGGGCAAGGCAACATTTGAGAGATACGATCATCATGATCAGCTGTCATTTACGCACTTATAGGAGCTGTGGCTCTTCCAACAGAGAGACTACGAAGCAATTCAGAAACAGAGTAAGACCACACACAGATTCTCTCAATATCAATCATCCTAAGTGGCTATTGCGCTTCAGGTAATTAGAGAATAGGACACTTGAATCAGGGAACTCGGGCAGCAAGACAATCCCAATCTGAGAGGCATGAGACTGTCATTGTCAGAGGCCTAGATTTGCCTTGATGTTGGCCAACAGTCTCTCATCATGAGAGAGAACATGCATGTTTCCAAGTTCGGGGCTGAATGGTGTCTTCCTATAATTCAGATGTTGAAACTTGCATGTCCGAGATAGTGCCTTTAAAGAGGTTATTAGAATTAGCAGGAGGGGGCTCGATGCAGTAGCCTAGTGGCTAAAGTTCTCACCCTACATGCCAGGGATCCCACATGGGCATTGATTCATACCCTGGTTGCTTCATTTCCCATCCAGCTCCCTGCTTGTGGCCTGGGAAGCAGTAGAGGATGGCCCAAAGTTTTGGAACCCTGCATCCATGTGAGAAATCTGGAAGAAGCTCTGACTTCAGATCAGCTCAGCTTTGGCTGTTATTGCTACTTGGGGAGTGAACCAGCAGATGGAGGATCTTTCTGTCTTTCCTTCACTCTGTAAATCTGACTTTCCAATAATAAATAAACGAATCTTTAAAAAGTTAGCACGAGGCCATGATGACAGCTCTAATCCAATCTGACTGGTATCTTCAGGAGAATCTGGAGGCACACAGATTCCTGGGAGGCTCCTAGGGAGGAAGGCCCATGGAAGCACGGGACCAAGGAAGAAGGCTGCCCTGTGCAAGGGAGACGGGCCTCCAAAGAAATCAAGCCAGCCAGCCCCGGGGCGCCGGAGTGTGTGGAAGGAGGCTTCTGTGGTTTAAGCCACACAGTCTCAGCCAAGTGAAAGGCAGTCAGTATTTCATTTCCGCATTTTATAAGGTAACCATTACTTGTGATTATATAATGCACGTTTAGTGTTTTCAATATTGAGATTAAATATACACAGTATCTGTAAATATATTAAGTATCTTACATTCCTATATTTACACATTGTCACATGTAAGAAAATCGGATATATTAGAAGGAACATCTAACAGTCAGTCCTTGCTTTTTCAGTATGAAATGGGATACTTCAATAATTAACTGGAACATTATTTCAAACTGAAAATTTGTAACTTTGTAAGCTATATTTGAAAGGTATAAGGGTCATTGCATTTAGATTTAATTATATTAAATTATTTAATGATATTTAATTCTTTTAATTAATTATATTTTATTATTTAATTATACTTAATTATATCAGCCACTTAAAGATATGAAATGCTTACTTGTTAAAAAAATCACAAATCTTTAGAAAGATGAATATAATCAAAACTATGAATGGAATTGAAAAGTTTAAAATGACTTAATTAAATTACATAATGGATCTTAATGATTATATTTGGTGATAGGCTGCAAAAACGTCCCAGCTACCACATGAAGAACTTTTCCTTCTCATTTCTTCATAAATAATCTGTTATCATGACCTTTGACTCTCACATGCTTTATTGCAATTACCTACAATAAAGAATATTCTGCCCTATAACTCAGTATAATCATGAAAATCAGGAAATAGATAATTTTGCGTTATTGTCATCTAATTTCCAGAAGTCATCCAATTTTCACACGTTGTTACCAAACCCCCTTGAAAGGAAAATGCTTCAATTCGGAATTTTGCTTTGCATTTTTCACACCTCTCTGGTGTCCTATGCTGTGCTATGTGGCTTCAGTCTCTGCTACACTTCCTGTTCTTGCACTGCCGAACACAACAGGCCACCTAATTGGTATAATGTTCATAGGTTTGTTTTCTCGAGTTTTCTTTTGAGTAATTTCAGATGATGCAACGGTAGCAGAACTTTGAAACAAGGGATGCCACATTCCACTGTTGCATTCGGTAAGTCTTTGCTACTCCAACTTAAAATGCGATGTTTGACTAGTTGACTCAGACATGAGACTGTTTGGTTGGTGGGGCAGAAATTCGGTTTGCTACACAACAGATGCTAAACTCGCGGATCATTTCCTGAGTGCATTGTCTGGCAGACATTTCCAGTCTCCCCTTCGTAATTAATCAGTATTTGGTGGAGAGATACTATTCAATTTATTCTGCCTTTTGAGTCTCTGGATTTATTCATGTCAGTAGGTCGGTTTGGATTCATGGTTTCTTATTCTATTCTTTTATTTTTGTCATTATTTCTTATGATTTTGACTCTAAGGTTTAGTCTGTAGGAACTCCAATAGAAATTCTATGCTCCTTTGACACATTTTCTTCATGTTTTGTGAACTTTCCCCTTGTTTAAATAATGTGTTTGTTTATCTGAAAGGCAGTTGACAGAGAGAGAGAGAGAGAGAGATTCCAGATTCCATATGCTGGTTCATTTCTCAAATGTCTACAAAATCTGGAGCTGGACTAGGATCCAGAAACTCCACCCAGGTCTCCAATGTGGGTAGCAGAGACCCA
The DNA here is from genome assembly GCF_017591425.1 of Ochotona curzoniae. NCBI lineage: Eukaryota > Metazoa > Chordata > Mammalia > Lagomorpha > Ochotonidae > Ochotona > Ochotona curzoniae. The sequence continues at coordinate 24,041,745 of NW_024467119.1, read as the reverse complement.
CGCACTTTAGTAACCAATCACTGGCTTCCTTAGAGAAAGGCGGATAGAAAGCAGAATAGCTGGATTTCAATCAAGACTCTCCCTGATATGGAACGTAGGAAACCTGCTGTGACACAACATACGCCTCTGAGAACTTCTTGGCTTTCTGGCATAAACAAAAGGTGATCTAGATCAGTAATAAGCCTGTACCAGTCTTGGAAACAGTCGTTTAACCAGGGACTCATGTTTCTTTTTACTAGAGAGCTAAAATGGCTCAAGTTCACCTCATGTTCTCAGCATGTTGATGTTCTTAGGTCTCCTCAATGCATGCAGCAATTCAACTACACTCATATGCATATATTCTGTATTTGTTATATACATTGCAAATTATGAGCTCACACCAAAAGGAATTGGTTTCAAGCAGCTTATGGAAAAGGGAATTAAAATAATTTTGATTTGTGTCTGGTGTCGTAGCCTAGTAGCTAAAGTCCTTGCCTTGCACGTGCTGAGATCCTATATTGGCGCTGGTTCTAATCCTGGCAGCCCTGCTTCCCATCCAACTCCTTACTTGTGGCCTGAGAAAGAAGTCATGGATGGCCCAAGACTTTGGGACCCTGCTCCCACTTGGGAGACCTGGAAGAAGCTCCTGGCTCCCGGTTTTGGATCAACTCAGCTCCAGCTACTGAGGACATTCGGGGAGTGAATCAGCACATGGAAGACCTTCTGTCTCTCCTCCCCCATCCCCCATATATTTGATTTTCCAACAAAAATAAAATAAATTAAAAAAAAATTTTTTTTGTTTAGGGATGATACGGTGCCACAGTAAGCTAATCCTCTGCCTGTGACACAGGCATGCCATATAGATGCTAATTCAAGCCCAGACTGTTCCACTTCCAATTCAACACTCTGCTACTGGCCTGAAAAAGCAGCAGAGGATGCCCCAAGGCCTTGGGTCCCTGTACTATGTGGGAGACCCAATGAAGTCCCTGGCTTCCAGCTTTGGATTGGCCCAGTTCTGGTCATTGTGGTCATTTGAGGAGTGACCTCAGGATAGAATATTTCTTTCATTCTCTCTCACTCTCTCCAACTCTATCAAATAAAATAAATAAATCTTTAAAAAGATACTTTTAGTTTGGTGTAAAAATCATAAAACATATAAACCATGTTCAAAAAAAAAACCTAATGAAAAATGCATACTATGAAAAATAAGGATTTTAATTTTTTTTTACCAACATAAACATCTGTTAATTCTATTTCACATGAGCTTTTGAGGTATTCTCATACATCTGATTCCAATTTCAGTGACACCACTTACCCTGCTAGGGTCCTGACACTTTGTACCAAGTCCCCGTCTTCCTCCCTGAAAATACCCTTCTCACTTCACTTGAATTCTGTTGCCTGGCCCTGGTCCCTCCTACTTCCACCTGTGGAGCAAACTCCTGCTTTGCTGCACCAACCTAGTTGCCCCAGTATTAAATTATTTCAAACGGAAAGGGCAGTAAGTGAAAGAAAGGAGGCAGAAAAATGCACTCATTTTCAATGGCCTCCAAATAATTCCCTTTCTTCATGAAAGCCACCTGCAGTGATATTAGAAAAACATGTTTATTCCTCTTACGGAGTTTTGATTTCTCTGAAATTTTCTGGTTCATTAGAATTGATGTAATCAACTTCACTGTGACAGGATTCATGTTGTCCAGACACAAAAAACATATTACACTTGACCCTCAGCTCATAAATCATCTCAAGGGATTTTTCACATTTTATTGACACGTTGAGAATATCGAAACATTTACTCACATAGTAGTTTCTTATGTGGATTTTCCAATCAATATTCATTTATTTTAGGAAATAGCACAGCCGCAGAGTATAATATTTGATCCAGCAGCTTTGGCAATTGGAGGACTTGGGACATTTTTGTTTTGGAAAATTTGAGCAACAAAATATGTCAACAATTACTGTATCTTTGAAGTGGCCACAGGATTCTCTCCCATAAACTTTTGCAATCAGCCTTACTGAGTGTTCAGAGGGAAAAAAAGCAACAGGCTCCTCTCAAGTCAAACTAAGAGGCTATCTGTACAACTAAAAAAAAGGGGTCAAAGTCACAGTTTCTTTTCTATTTTATTTTGTTAGCTTATTACTCTAATTTATCACCCAGTTATGGAACTCATATATTATTCTAATTTGCTTCTGGCTACAGAATTCTCTTAAATTTAGCAAACAATTGTAGAACCACTTAACATGTGGGTACTTAAGTCTTTCTTCTGGAAATGTGGTCAAAAATGACTGCTTGCATGTAGAGATCTGTCTGGATAGAGATTCTAGTAGAATTGTCACCTGGTTGAACCTGAAAGAAAGAAATCAAATCCACAGAAAACAATCAACTTAATTTTTTTCTCTTTGATATTGTAGCAAACAGAACCGAAATGTTTGTTTCAATTGAGATATTCACCTACTTCCCATTTTTTCCCATCTCAGGGTGATGCTGATTCCAGCTAAGTATTCTGAGGTCCTGGTCTGTGATACGACTAAAACACCTGCGAACAAAGTCATGTCCTGGGCTTACGGTTGTCTGGACACCACTGAGCTCTAGCCATGAACTCTGACAAGTTCCTAGGGAGATATTTACCAGCATGTGCTATTTCAGGGTCATGATTCAGTAAGAAATCTACCTTGATTACAAGTGCCTCTGGTTTGGAATTAGTTCAGACCAATGCAAGTGGCTGTTTACTTTGGTTTTCTTGAAATTTAGTTTTGCTTCCCTCCTCCCTTCCCTGCACCCACACCAAATCATAATCTGTGAATGGGCAATGATCCTTTAAGAAAGTATTTATTTTCATTTTATTTGAAATGCTGAGGGATGAGAGATAGAGAAAGAGGTCTTCATCTACTGATTTACTCCCCAAATATCTTCCTTCAGCCAGGGGTGGACCAGGACAAAAGCTGGAGTCAGGAACTCAATCTAATTCCTTATTGCCAGTGGCAAGGACTCAAGTAATGGAACCATCCTCTGTTAGTTGAAAAGCTTTTCTGGGTACATTCAGTATCATCTGCCTAGAAAGCAACGATTTAGTGTTTCCCAAATATATATTTTCTGTGCTATATGTTGAAATTGTTACATCCTAGATTACTTACAAAAAAATCATAGTTTTTTACTTATTAAAGAGTCAGCTTATATTAACTTGTATGTTTATTGTATAATATCCCATTGTTTTAAATGTTTACTTGCACAGTTATTCTCAGTAGTATTTCATGGCACCCTGATCATATCCAAATCAGATATCCAAACATCTTTTGACAATTTTTCTCTCTCTCTCTCTTTTTAAGATTATTCAGTTATTTTCAGTCCTGTGTGGTAGCCTAGTGGTTAAAGTCCTCGCCTTGCATGCCCCGGGTTCCCATATGGCTGCTGGTTCATGTTACAGCCGCTCCACTTCCCTTCCAGTTCCCTGCTAGTGGCCAGGGAAAGCAGTTGAGGACTTGGAACCCTGCACCCACACAGGAGACCTGGAAAATCTTGCTCCAGGCTTTGGATTGGCTCAGCTTTGGCCATTGCTGCCATTTGAGGAGTGAACCAGCGGATGGAAGACCTTTTTCTCTGTTTCTCCTTCTCTCTCTATTTCTGCCTTTCCAATAAAAAATAAATAAGTCTGATCCAAAGCCAGAGACCAGGATCGTCTTCTGGTTTTTGCAAGAGGCTACATGGTTTCAAGGCTTTGGGCCATCCTCTACTGTTTTCCCAGACCATAAGCAGGGAGCTGGATCGGAAGTGGAGCAGCCAGGATGCCAGGACATATACTGGCACCCATATGGGAATCCAGCCGTTGCAACACAAGGATTTAGCTATACTAGGCTGCCATAACAGGGCCAATTTTTCTCATTTTTGACTTTCAGTAATAGAATTCACGTTAAGTTTGCTTTCTTCATATACATTTTTGAACGTTTAAAAATAGATAAATAAGTATAACAAATTAATGATTAAGTAAAACTTCTGGGATATCTTTTACACTTGATATTATCTTCTGAGATTTTCCAGAGGAATCTTGGGGAAAAAAAATTCAAAAAAATTGTCTTTCACATTTGAAACAAATGTGCTAAAAATAGGTCTGAAAATGTCATCAGAAGAGTCACCACTCAGAAGAGCCACTCAGCCTTACCTAGGTAAATTCGTTCAGATTCAATTAACATAAACATTTCAAAAACTTTGTATGTTTTCTCAATCCTACAAGTTTCTCATGGGCCCTACTGTCTCAAATATTTTTATGTGCAAGCCAGATATTGATGGCTTATCGTAGAAATATTTCCAGTGGGTTTTGACACCATACTCGCGCTGCTTTTCTTCAACAAAACAGAACCCACAGAAATCTGATTCAACTTTAACAAACAGGAGTGACCCGTTATAAACTGATATATGATTCTCATTTATTCTTTTAAGATTATAAAACTCTATACTTCCTGAGGCTATTCAGTAAGAAGTAAGCTTTCACTTTTTTTTTTTAACCAGGATTTTTAATTGTAGAAATCATAAAAATAAACCTGCTTGGCATGTCCCATTTGTAGACGCATATGCTTAATTAATCAGTTAGGAACAACTACTTTTAAGGAATTAAGGTTAATTCCATTTATGCAAAAAAAAACAAAACAAAACAAAAACAAACACTTACAATGCCCTCCCAAGCAAGCTGCACTGTATCTTGGTGTCAAGGCTCCAAGGACATTGTCCAATGATATTGTTTGTTAAAGGCAAATCACATTAACATACATGAGGAGGCTTGGAAAAGAGAGGAATCTACTCAAACTTACAGGCACAACCAGAGAAATCGAGTAGAGCGCTTCTTTAGTTTCTCAGCTTTGGAACAACACAAAGAAGAGGGTTGTAAAAGCTCTGTTTCAAAATCCTGATGGAAGCTTGCAGGCAGAATCTAGACAGTATTTGTCCACACTTATCTGACCACAGGATTCAGAAAGCACATTTAAGGTGCTGTGCCCGGCAAAGTAACACCTTTGCTGCACATAGGTAAACACTCAGGAAAGGCTTAATGAAGTCAACCGTATTTTATGATCAAGAATAATCTTTTTTGAAATTACTAGAATAAAATGAGGGAAGGAGATTGCCAGAAAAAACTGCAAAACTTTGAAATGGAAAGAAGCTGCAGAAGTCTTGATAACTCATTCAGGAATTCTCATCTTTAATCTATGCTGTAACTCTAAAATTGTAGAAACTTGATAATTCAAATGAATTTTGACTATAATATTTTGGTGTGTTTGACTGAATGCATTGATTTTTATTTACCATGATTCTTTTTTGAATTTATTCTTATGTTTACATCAGAATTCTGGTCATCTTGCCAAGAAACCGGTTTTCTACTCTTTTTTTTTAGAGGTTCCTGATCACATTTTTTGTGGAAAAGTAAAATTAAATGGGATCAAACTCTTTTCTCACACTGTGCCATCCTTATTTTCCAGGAAGTATTTTCCCTTCTTATCATGTACCCCATGTTTTGTCAGGATGCCCTTCTAATCAGAAGCTTAAAATAGGGCTCTGTGGGGAAAGTGCACAACGTCTCTAGCATCTCATCTGTGAATAGCTTTGAATCCCGGCTACTCCACTTCTGATCCAGCTCCTTGCTAAAACAGCAGGGTATGGCCCACATCCTCGAGCCCTTGCACCCATGTGCGAGACCTAGAAGAAGCTCCTGATTCTGGCTTCTGGCTTCAGTCCCTGCCACTGTGACTGATTTGGGAGTGAACTGGTTGATGGAAGATCTTTCCCTCTCTTGCTCTCTGTCTCTACTACTTCCTTCAAGATAAATAAATCTTAATAATGGAAGCTAAAAATAGAATTTTTTCTTGATCAGGTGTGTTTTATTGAGATATGTACTGTTCTTTTCACTACAGATAATCAGTTTGGATGGATGATGTTTATTATCTATATTCTCTTATTACTATAATTAATATTGATGTGTAGATATGTGCATAATCCAATATTAAATATTTTACTTTATATTTCTGCTGATACACCTTCCTTGTGCTATACGTTATATATGAGTTCTTGCACAGGACACATTACAGCAATGTGCTTATCACTCAGGGTTGTTCCATAAATACAGCATTTATACTTAAAAAAAAAAAGCAGTTTTCCAGGTCAAGAGAAGGTCATGGAACTTATATTTTAGACGTTTCAATCCAAGTGCTGTGATGTAATTTTCAATGTATTCCTTAAGGCCATTGATTTTAGCAGTAGTTGGGTGAGTAACTTCTTAATTTACATGTGGTGGACTTAGAGTTCAGATAGACCAGGTGATTGCCCAGGGGAGAGAATGTTTAAAAGCTACTTAGTATGTGGCTGTTTCAGGGCTATAATCGACCAAACATTCAGTAATTTGGGCAGCAAAACCAGAAAGCTGGCAAGACTTCAGATTTTCTTAATAACTGTGACTGTGCCACAGTTAAAATGTAACATTTACAAGAAGCCTCCAAGGAAAATTTGGGAGCCAAAAAAGTGGTGTTGGCCATTCGTAAGTGTCCCCTGCCTTACTGGTCCAGTATTAATTCAGTTTTTGTGGTGTGGTTAGAGGGACCCTTCTTGGGGACTTCAAGGAATGATATATTTTCTTAAATGTATTCTATTTAGTATAGATATATGTTGACTGTTTTTGATTTTACACACATATATATGTATATATATATATATATATATATATATATATATATATATGAACATTAAAGGAAATATCCCTGGCCCCTGTAGCAAGACAGATGAGAAAACTGAAGGCCCACACTGGAGGGCAAAGCTCCAAGAAAATGAATTCAAGCCATCTGTCCAAAGGATGTAGGAATGATAGGCTTCCACTGTGAGAAGAGTCATTTCAAGGCTGTGAGGGGCTGGGACTTTAAGATCTGTGTGGCAAGGGAAATTAAGACCAGTCAATGAATTTAGGAGGCAATTAACACCCATTCTACTAATAGAAGCAAGTGTTCCAGAGGGGGTCACTTGAGAGGAATGAACAGAAAAGAGAGGAGCTGGGAGAAGGCGCTGTTGGAACTAGAAACTCCTCCCAAAAGCACAAACAGGTGTTTTCGATTGTTCAGATTTAGTTTCAATTTTAAATCTTGTTTATCCGGGTACTTTTTTGAACTTAATGCATCTTTAGCACCTATATGTGCTGTCTTTACATATTAAAATATCTCCTACTCACACTGACTGATGCTCGTAGTCAGAGTTCCAAGCTTCAACCACATATCGCCCACGAAGGGCAGAAAAGCACTGGAGCCCACACCTCTGGCAGTTTTCTGCTAAAAATAACCTTAGCTTTACATATGTTTCTAGTACCCAAGGTCCTAAAATATTTTAAAGTTAACCTCAAAAGTTTCCAAAATTATTTTTGGCCCTATTATCCATTTCTTTAGTAAAAATTCAGTATTCAATTTATTCATTCCACAGATGTTTGCTACCAGGTGCAGGCATGGTGCTCACGTCGGCAGTATGATGGCATAATGGCGGGAATGCGTCCTGCTCCAAGTGGGATATTCCATGCTTTGACCAGTATTGTTTTCTGGGAACCTGTCGACAAATCTACTCCGCATGATGCTTCTTAAAGAAATGATGGTAGTAAAAAAAAATGTGTGCCGTCTTTCCCCATGTTACTTCCCCCGTCCTACTTGTCCCCGCCCCGCCCCAATTCCTTATAATGATCCCAGTGAGAAAAAAATAGTCGCAAATTATTAGAAGAAACATCCACTATGGTTGGTTCTCTGTGGAGGTTAACCACAAATCTTTGGTAGTCTGTTCAGTCCCAGGAATATGGAATTTAAACTACTCAAAATTAAGAATGTTGAATTCAAGCTTGTTTTAAATGAATGAATTTTGATTATACGCTGCACAGATAGTAAGGTCAAGTAATGACTAATAAAACAATATTATGTAAAACTAAGTTCTAGGATCTTTAGGGGAGACTAAAACAATAAAATTATGGATGCCCAGGTCTCACCAAGGATGGGTTTAGTTTGAGTTTTTAGGGATGGGAGTTTAGGGTTCTCTGATTGGTCGGTGAATTATTTTACAGGACTGCGTGGGATTGCTTTTCACCAAGCCATGGAAGGCTAGACATCAATAAAGGAATCTGCAAATGGCTTGCATTACAAAATAGCTCATTGTTAAAAAAGTGAATGGTTTTCAATAAGTGAAGCCCAGACTCTGGTTATAAAGTTGTTTTATTTTTTTAGCATAATAAAAAAAAAATGCATCCTGCTCAATCCATGCACAGCCTGCATCATACATGCCCTTCTGACTCTGACATTCAAGACGCTTTCTTCCATGATGATGTCCTTTGCTTCACCCTTGTTCTACAGCTAATGCATGCTTGAGATCTAACCTACTTTTAAGTTTGCTTGACTTGTTATCAGCTACTTATCAAGCAACTAAGAGGGATCTTCAAGAAGTTCAGTAGTAACATACATTACCCTTTAAAAAAGATTTATATTACTTATTTGAGAGTCAGTTTACAGAGAGAGAAGGATAGAGAGGAGAGAGAGAGAAAGAAAGAGAGAGAGAGAGAGACAGAGAGAGATTGCCTATGCTGGTTTACTCCCAAGATGTCTGCTGTCACTGCAATATTAATATTAATGGCATTTCTTCAGTGATACATTGGTTATTCAGTAACATGTTATTTAGCTTCATGTTGCTGTAAATTTCCTATTTTTTCCTGTTTCATGGCTTTTCATTTAAGGGAACGTATAGTAACTGTGTAACAGAGACTGTCATATCCAGAAGTGAAGATAAAATGCAGTATGCATCTCTACTTCCAAATCAAAGGTGGACTGCCAATGAAACTGTTAAATATATCGTGAAAATAGGCTTATGGCCCCTCTGCCATTATTCGTACCTACAATGTCGTACCTACAACGTAAACAGCAGATTGACAGACTTTAGACTATGAGTGAGTATACTGCTATCATTAAATGGGGGCAATCAGTGGGCGGAGGAGACCTGGAGAGAGAAGGGAAATCCAAGAGCCAATGGAAATGTATCAGAAACTTTAAAAAGTAAATAAAAAATATCAATGGCATACTAGTTCCTCACCTTATGGCTACTGTAATATATATATAGATATATAATATGTAGAATATATATTATACATAATAATATAATATAGAATTATATATATATATAATCTCTATATATAGAATTATATATATAATATATATAATATATATATAATTATATATATAATATATATAATTATAATATAATATATATAATAATATATATATAATATATATATAATATATATATCATATATATATATGATATATATATAATATATATATAATCTCTATATATAGAATTATATATATATAATTCTATATATACACTTGGTTTTGGGGAAACCATCCACCCAATTTTATATTTAAGGCCTATTTACTGGATAGTTATTAACTCGGTCTTTCACTAAACAATGGGTTTATGAAGGACTTCGCCATTTAAAATGGGAGGGCAGAAAAAGAAAAGCTGGTGTGTTAAGGATAATTTCACTTGTTTTAACTCTTTCAGAGCAGTTTCTCTTTGTGCTGTTTTGTAAGTGCATCGTGTCAGATTTAGAGCAATTACATAACGGTGAGACCCAAAACAAACTCTCCCATGATTAGTGCTTTCTAAAAGCAAAAGCAAATGCCTGTTTCTTTTATTTTTTTTCCCCAGATAATGTAGCAGAATGAGTGCAAAGTGCTTCCACTTAATCCTTCTAAAGATAAAACACTGGAAACATTTTGGTGGGTGTGAATCACTGAGACAAGCATTCTTCTCTCAGAAATAGAAACTTGCCTTATTTGTTCCAGATGTCATACAGCTGCAGGGAAGTTACAGCCACTGATCCTGTTTTCAATGCAACCAAACTCTTACTGGATTCAGAAATTCCCAACCAATAAACTCATATTACTAGTTCTAAGAACTTACCCACCTTATTTTTTTCTACTGTTCAAATCAGCAAACAACTGAATTTCACAAGAACAACACTTCAGAATGAATGAGTCTGCATCTGTGTTGTTCAAAGGGAAGCATCCTGTTTATCACTACTTCCATGTTCTTGACCTATTTAACGTTCAGTAGAAATTATTTCAAAGGGAGTCGTTTAAGGAAAATAAAAAAAACGGAACACTGAGATCTGGATAATATTGTTCTTACAACATTTTATAGCTTCTTACCTATTGAATTTATAATTAAGTAACCATCAAAATTATTAAGAAGGTTGAGCATAAACATATTCTTATCAATATGCTTTTGTTATTACCCAAAATAGACATTATAGCTTACTTCTTGGTTTCCCTGTGATGTGATAATAAATGATATGCTGGGCTAGTTTTGTGGTATAGCAAGTCAAGCTTCCACCTGTGCTGGTTCCTGTCCCAGCTTCTGCACTTCCTATCTAGCTTGCTGTGTCTGACCTGGGGAAGGCGGCAGAAGATGACCCCAGGGTTTGAACTCTTGTCACCTAAGGGGAAGACTTGAAAAATCCCAGGCTTCTGAGTTCAGCCTGGCCCAGCCTAGCTGCTGCAGAGATCCGGATAGGGAACTAGTGAATAAAAACATGCCTTAGCTTGTCTCTTTGTAACTCTGACTCATAGATGAATCTAAAGAGAAGTGTTATGTTGACTACATTAAAAGAAAATGATCTATAGTCTCAGAAGTGAGTAAGTTCAGAAATTATAAAGGAGCTCAAAACAGCCCAAGAAAAGTGATGTTTTATTTTATGTAATTTTGTTTATGTTTTTGATATCAAATGATTTATTATTTTGGAAGGGAGAATAACAGTTAAAATGATCTGAATTGTGCCTAAATAATGATTTGCAGTCATTAAGAATCCCCCAAGGTCCATAAAGGGTAAAACTCAGGACACATGCTCTAGAAGCATACCACTCATTATAGAGCCCTCAGAGAGTCTGACTGCGATGTCATTCAAAACGGATTCAGAGGTTTGTTACACACGCATTAGTGTAGCCATTAATCATTTCAAATCTTTTCTTAATAGAGTTTAGTTTCCCAAGAAAGAAAAAAAACCTGTGAATGTGACTTATTAAGATTTTTGTACTTTGCTTCAATTGGTCACACTATTTAAAACATTTTTTAATCTATTTGAAAGGCAATTTACAGAAATAGGGAGTGATGGAGAGAGAGAAAAGAAAGAAGAAGAAGAAGAAGAAGAAGGAGGAGGAGGAGGAGGAGGAGGAGAAGAAGAGGAAGAAGAGGAAGAGGAAGAGGAAGAGGAAGAGGAAGAAGAGGAAGAGGAAGGAGAGGAAGAGGAAGGAGAGGAAGAGGAAGGAGAGGAAGAGGAAGGAGAGGAAGAGGAAGGAGAGGAAGAGGAAGGAGAGGAAGAGGAAGGAGAGGAAGAGGAAGAAGAGGAAGAGGAAGAAGAGGAAGAGGAAGGAGAGGAAGAGGAAGGAGAGGAAGAGGAAGAGGAAGAAGAGAAAGAGGAAGAAGAGGAAGAGGAAGGAGAGGAAGAGGAAGGAGAGGAAGAGGAAGAGGAAGGAGAGGAAGAGGAAGAGGAAGAGGAAGGAGAGGAAGAGGAAGAGGAAGGAGAGGAAGAGGAAGGAGAGGAAGAGGAAGGAGAGGAAGAGGAAGGAGAGGAAGAGGAAGAAGAGGAAGAGGAAGAGGAAGAAGAGGAAGAGGAAGGAGAGGTAGGAGAGGAAGAGGAAGGAGAGGAAGAGGAAGAGGAAGGAGAGGAAGGAGAGGTAGGAGAGGAAGAGGAAGGAGAGGAAGAGGAAGGAGAGGAAGAGGAAGGAGAGGAAGGAGAAGGAGAAGGAGAAGGAGAAGGAGAAGAAGAAGAAGAAGAAGAAATCTCCAAATTGCCCAAACAGCACGGACTGGGCCAGCCTGAAACCAGGAGCCAGGAGCACGTTGCAAGTGTTCACTTAGCTAGTCACTTCACAACACCAGCCCCTAATTGATCACATTTTAATATCTAGTGATACGCTTGTCTAAATATTTATCTGTTCATATTAAATATTTCCCTAAAGATTCTGACATAGTATGTCAGTTCACTAATGAGAAAATTGAGCCCAGAAAAGAGCAGCTTTCTTTTGTAGGAGACAGTGTTGTCAGTTGTCTATACACTCTTTGCTGTTACAGAACCCCTGGTTTTAGCTAGCAGCTATAGACAGGGGTGTGGCTAGAATGTGGGGCTCCTTCACCTAATAAGCAAGTTTCCAAAAAACTTCCACATACAAACTTACATTGCATTGCAAGAATATACTCATGAAGGAAGTCTAACTAGATGGAGCTCTAGTTAGGAAGTGACATCCTTATATAGGTGGCCATAAAAAAAAGAAAGAAATCTCGTCTTTCGCAACAAAATGGATGTAACTGGAAATCATTATGTTTAATGAAACAAGTCAGTCACCAAAAGACAAATATCATATGTTTTCCCAGATCTTGGTAACAAACACATAGAATTAAAAAAAGGACCTTATATGAACTAGAACAATGTTCTGATGTACGATTATTGTTTATAGCTTTGTCTATATTGCTGAGAAATAGTAGGGTTTTCTTTTTCTACTTGCTGTGGATTGAAATCTTTACCTAATGGAGTGTTAAGTCTGTTATTTCAAAGTGAAATTGAAGTATGCCATTGTAATTTTATTGTTTAAAGACAGATAAACAAGCAGCAAGGTGAGTAGGAGGGAGGATACTGTGGAAAGCACTGCTCTGCTCCTAAGTTTAAGTTGTGAAATAAGTGAAATTTATTCACTTTATATAAACAGGTTCCCAAAAAAGTGTGGCTATCGTGGCTGTACACCTATGTTGGTTCATGTGGATGAGACACCTCACCTAAAGAGCACTTTAGTCTTGAATTATCCGGACATGTGGGAGAAAGGGGAACTTCTCTTCTACCGGAATCAGTCTTGCAATTTCTGATTTGTGGAGCTGAATCTGATCACAGAAATAATCTGTTGCTTGCTACAAAATTCCATTCATTTATTTTTTGAACATAGAGTCATTGAACATTTTTTAGATGCAATGAATTATAGTCAGTATAAAACAAAGATAGATTCATTTCTTATTTCAAATCTATAAAAACTGTTTTGAGAGATTTTGGAAGCTTGACTCCCCTTTGGCTGTGGTCTCTCATTACTCCTGTATCATATACCTACTGACTTCTTTTCCTTGCTATAAAGCAATATGTGAATTATATACATGAAAATGGGTAATCCATGCACCTAATGGTTTTAAACATGGCTTGAAATTTGATTGGCAGACATAGGACAATCAGGATAAGAAGTCATGATAGAAACACAGTCTTTGAAAATCATGTTTTATGCAAACTTTGTCTTCCAACAACTTTACAATACCATAGGATGGGTCTGTAAAATAGGTAAGGAAAATTGTTCTCCAAGATACCACTTAGAAATAAACTAAGAATCACATTATTTCAATGTTAGCCACATATATAGATGATTATTAGACAAAGTTGATATGAGAGATCCTAGTTCCTAAATGATTCGTCTCCCTAAGAATACACAGTGATTGGACTTCTGGGATCAGGATAAACAAGGAGATTGCCCACTGACTTAATTCTACTGCTGCCTAAAGAGGAGTTTCTCATTTGGGAATTATATTTAAATTCACTCTAAAATCCTATGTGTTAATTTCTGATAGTTTATTAAGCTACAGAATTTCATATGTTTCATATGTTTCAAGTTTCACAGCACTACTCACTTCTAAATTTACAAAATTAAAGATGTGAACTATTTAACACACTTTTGAATAATGGTAGGAAGGCACTAAAAAGAAGGAATACATATGTGAAAAAGTAGAATTACCTTTGGATCCACATTGAGAATTTTTCTGTCTCTTTTGTATTTGAAAAGTAAGCCATCTGGGTTATCAGTAATCACTTGATAGTTGGGACTTGAATTACACACAGCGATGTGACTGTCCCAGTTGTAAAAGCTGTAGAAAGAAACAGTGGTTAGGAATGACTATGCGTAAAGTGTAAAGCTGGCAGGTGTGTTTTAGAAAACTTTTAGAGCAGTTCAACCTTAAGAAAAGTGGTTACACACAGTTACACAATCATGTAGAATGTGGCTGAGATTAAAATTCTTGTAGAAGAGATTAGACTGGATTATTCTCAAGCCATTTGCACACGGTTATGACGATTTGACATGATTTCCTGGTTTGGACGCTCTATGACTAAGGGCCTATTCCGGTATTATATGCTCAGGAAGTCAAGAAGAAAATTGATGCAATTTAAGGTTATTTGTTCCAGCACAGACTCATCGGGGGTATTAACAGGCTTCTTGCTGGAAGAGAAAGCAGGCTAAGTCATCTCTTTTCATTCAAAACCATTTCAAATGGATTTCTTTTAGTCTCTATTTCTCAATAATATGTTTCCCAGGGAGTGGGTAAATAATTTCTGTTGTAGTGCTGTTCATGGGCCAGATAGGATGTAAATTGCTCCATGACTTCCTTGACATGAAGTTGCTTTCATTTAACAAACAATTCTAGGACACAAGAGGGAGGTCAACTAGCGTGGTAAAGATCCTCCAACAAATATATTCTGGGGCTAAATATTCCAACTCACTTCCGCAGGTTCCAAAGCACACCTGTGCCCCTTCAGTTTTTCAACATTACCTACTTGAATTTTACTAAGTTTTAGAAATTCTGTATGGAAATCATATTCAGCCAAAATTGAATATGATAATACCACATAAGCTGGAAGAATCCTCAATATATTTATTTCTCATGAAGAATTTATGATTTTTACTTGTGTTCCATATGAAAGCCAAAGAGACAGCTCATATTTAGCTGTCTTGTTTAGTGTTCTTCTAAAATGCTTGTCACATTATTTTTAACCAGTTTTCCACAATTCTATTTATAGGTTGCTTTACTGTCTATTTCCCTCCTCCCTCTTTTTGAAATAATGTTTTTTTTCAGTAAATTCAAAAAAACTCAATAAAAATTTTATTGATCAAAGTCACTTATTATTATCAGAGGCTTCAATATTATTAGCTTTGTCTTACTATCTATAAAATGTATTTATTCTCAAAATGTTGAACACTCTGCTAAATGATTTATGTCACTACAAGAGAGCTGTATTAAACAGTCTCTTCCCTCTCTCTCTTTTAAGACTTGTAATGTTTTTTATTCGAAAGTCAGATTTACACAGAGAAGAAGAGACAGAGAGAAAAAGATCTTCCATCTGATGCTTCATTCCCCAAGTTGCCACAACAGCTGGAACTGAGCTGATACGGAGCCAGGAGCCAAGAGCCAGGAGCTTCTCCCTGGTCTCCCACGTGAGTGTAGGCTTCCAAGGCTTTGGGCCACCCTTTACTGTTTTCCCAGGACACAAGCCGGGAGCTGGATGGGAAGTGGAGCAGCTGGACAGGAACTGCACGTTTATGGGATCGCAGCAGTTGCAAGATGAAGATTTATCCACTGGTATACAGTGCTGGCATCCCTTCCCTTTGCTCCACCCACGTTCTGATACTCTTCAACTCTTTCTGTGGTCAAGTGTAGATTATCTGCTCTTCTGAGACATGCAGTAAGGGGAAATGGTTCCCTTACCACTTTGTCCCTTTTAAGAGAGGAAGAATGAACAGTTCATATTGGAATTTAGGTACCAGATGCACATAACAGAAAAACAGAATAATAAACAACTCCTGTTAGGCTAGAATATTTAGGAGGGGTAGCTTGGATTTGGTGCAGATGAATTAAGAAGCTGTGGAAAATGGAGACGCCAGATGAACCAGTCAAGTTATAAAAACTTTATCCATGGAAACATGGAATTATCATTAGATCAACATTCATAATTTTTCTGTCTCTCAAGCTCCCTTCTTTATAAAGTACCCTGTATTAACTTCCCTGTAATTTCCAGTCTGGACCAGATAAAATATGAAAAAATCTTCTCATGATGAGGAAAAGGTACATGAAAGGTCCCAAACAATCTGACCACAGACGTCTGAGGTTTTGCTGCAAGGTAATTCTCTACTCGAATGGGAACTTTTGGGTGGCTGGGGGTTGAGGGTGGGGTGGGATGTAAGTTCATATTATTGTACTGTCCCACAGGGACAATCCAATTCACATTTTGTCCTTTCCACCCAGGCCAGCATTCAAGGATGCCATCGTACGACCAAGTTCAAACATGCTTGGCCTCCACTTCCATGCATGCCTCATCCTCCGAGATCCTTAGAATGGCTCCATCACCTCATTATCTGCAGAGACGGACAGTTGCTTGCCTAACTGCACAGGGATTAGTACTTCTGATGCTGTGAAAACTTTACTGCATGACCCAGGAGCTGGAATGACTCCATCTCTGTAAACTCGCTACACTAAGTTGTATGCTGTGCCACACAGGTGCCATGTTTCCAGTGCCCAGAGAACTTCCCTGTGGCATGCCTGGCATCACTGCAGTGACCCCACTCTTGGATGGCCCACAGATAGATACTAGTGGCCTGCAACTGTTGATGTATAATCTAGCTTAAACTTAATTGTACAACTATAAGTGATCCTACGCTCATGTAGTTCATGAGGCCTGACAGGTCAATTTCTGTTAGCTTATGGGTGCACTGGTTTGTATCTGCTGTGTCCGTTGGAGTGGCAACCTGACCACCATAGTGTTTCACATCTGATGGGTCCCTGAACACTGACAGGCACTCCTCTTCTGATTCCATGCACAACATTTGCAAAGTCAGCTCATACTTCAAAAACTGTATTGCAATACTCAGTTGGAAACAAAGTTAACGTAATATGTCAAACTCCCTCCCCCAAGACATACAAGCATGACAAGTCTAGACTAGATATAAATAAACTAGATAGTCTATAAAAGTATATGGGCTATAAAATTGATAAAAGTGAGATGTTGGCTAGATTTATAAGTACCAACATAGTAACAGAAGAAGGAAAAAAAGAAAACAAAACATTCACATGTATTTGTCCAAAGCAATACAATACTCTCCAGAAACAGACACACCCACGAAAAAGAAATTGACAAAGTACTTAAAAAGCAGCCAGAGGATTTTTTTAAAGGAAACTCAATGAGATGCAACAAGGTATGTATATGAAATTAAATGAAACTAGGAAATCAGTTCATGATAAGCATGAGAAATTGAGTGCCAAAAGAGATTCTTTAAGAAAGAACCACAAAGTCACCTTTGAAATAAGAACTCCATAGGTCAAAACAAATAAAGCTACGAGCATATAAAACCCAGCCAATAAAATAATAGCTGAAAACCTCCAAATCTTTAGAAATGATACAAAAGTTCAGGGCCAGGTGCTCCAATGGGCTTCAAATAGGAATGATAAAAAGAAAAAACAAAAACTCCTCTCTGTGGTACATTATAGTCAAACGTTGACAAGTCCAAAACAAGAGAAAAAACACAGTCACATTTAAGGAATCATCTATTAGACTAACAGCAGATTTCTGAACAGAAATCTTACAAATTAGGATAAAGTCAGAAATGATATCTTAAGTTCTGGATGAGGAAGAAAAATCTGCCAAACAAGAATACTGTTTCTAGAAGAGGCTATCTTTGGTTACTGCTGGGAGGGCTCTAGTTTCACTCCTTTGCATGTGCATATCCAAATTTCCCAGCACTATTTATGAAAACAAACTATCCTTTCTTACAAAGTATGTTTCTGGCACCTTTGTCAAAGAGCAGTTGGTTATAGACGTACAACTTTATTTCTAGAATCTTGATTTTGTTCCATTTTTCTCCAACTCAAATTTTATTCCAAAGCTGTGCTGTTTATATAAGTGCAGTTTTATAGGATATTTTAAAGTCAAATAGTGAAATGCCCCCTTTACTTTTGTGCACAAGATCCTTTCAGCTATTAGGAGTGTTTTCTGGTTCTTTATAACAATTAGTAGTGTTTTCTCTAGCTCTGTGGAAGATATCATTTTGATATGTCATTGAAATATGTTAATGATACTGATTCTGCTAGTACAGAATACTGGTATCTTTCCATTTATAACTGTCCTCTTTAATTCCTTTCATCAAGGATTCATTGTCTTAATAGCAGATTTTGTATTATCAGGCCTTTCTTTCTGTAGCTATTTGGAATGGGACTGCTTTCTTAATTTCATTTCCAGAGGATTTTGTATTGATGTTATTTTTTTGTACATTGATTTTATACCCTGCAACTTCTGAATTTACTCACTAATTCTAACAATTTGTGGTGGAGTTTTCAAAGCTCTCTGTATGTAAGATGCAGTCATCCTTAAACAGGGACAGCTTCATTTTCTGTTTTTCATTTTGGTTGTTCTTCATTTCCTGCTCTTGCACAATTGTTCTAATCAGAATGCCAGAAATATTGAGTTCTATAAAACACCTTTTCTGCACCGACAGTGGTAACCAAATGGTTTTGGTCTTCTGTCCTGTAGATACAATTTATCATACTTTTACTTTGCATATTTTGAGCCATTATTGCATTCTTGACATGCATTTCATTTTAAGTCAGTTGTTGGATTAGATGTGCTTGTATTTTGTTGGGGATTCCTGAATTTTCCTACTGAATCAACACTGGCCTGTCACTGTCTCCTTTTTGCATTCTTGTCTGATCTTGACATCAAGGCAATACTGGCTTCAGAATTCTCTTTTCCCCCTCTTACCCCAGCTAAGGGTAAATCAATTGTGTTTATCTTTCCAAAGAACCACTCTTTATCTAATATGTCGTATTGTTTTTGTTGTTCACATTCCTGACTTGTGCTCTGAATTTCATTGTCTTTCCTTCTATAAACTTTGCAACTAGTTTGTTCTTATTTCTGAGGTGCAGTCGTCAAATGTTGGACGGCTTGCTGTTTTCATTGTATGCAGGAGTGGGTTGCTGTAAGATTCCCTCATAGAATTGCTTTTTGCTGCATGCCATAGGTTTTGGTATGTTGTGTTTGCACTTTGGTCCATTTCAAGAAATATCTAATGTCCTCGACTTATTCTTTGATCCATTGTTTTTTGATAAAGTTATTGAATATCTATACTAGTTTATAATTGTTTATTTCTATATTTATTGCATTATTATCAGAAAACATACACTATATGATTCCCATTATTTTATTATTTTTATTTATACAAAGTGAAGGAATTTACACTTTCCACATATGCAGATCTAGGAGCACAGTGCTCCTTCCTGTTCCAACCACATTTCCACTCTCTCTTCTCCTTCCGTTCTTGTTTCTCTTTTACGTTTTACAGTGACATACTTTCAGTTTGATTCATGATCATATATTTGGTGACACACCATATGATTTATCCTGGAAAGCATCCCACGTGTTGTTGACAACAATGTGTATTCTGCAGCTACTGGACTGAAAGCTCTGTAGCTGTCTGACAGTCTGGTTGATCTAAGGAGCGGTTTGTCTCTGTTGATTACAATTTTGTGTATGTGTGTAGGTGATCTTCCAATTTTTAAGTGGGGCTTTAAAGTCACTCATTATTAGTGGAGGTAAACTGGGTTTACTTTTCCCTTTTTGCCCATGATATGTTTTTTTGTAAGTCTGATTTCTCCTTGCTGGATTGGATGCTTTATATTGTATTCATTTTTAATCTGAAGTTTATTTTTTTTCAGATCTTTATTGTTCATCTAGGTTTCCTCATGTCTTCTGTCACATTTTAAAATTAACTTAGGGCAGGCTTTTGTAAGTAAGTTGGCTTAAGACAACACTTGATTACAAAATGTATTAGGTGATAAGAAGACCTTACTTACCTTATTGCAAAAATACCTATCTGTTTTCCATAGTACTTGGTAGCTACTGATACCAGTGAAGATATTTGATGATACCAGAGGATTGCAGAACTTTGAACTATCATAAAGAGTAGATTACAAAGACTACTATCTGATATATGGTAATTCATATGTAATACAGGAAATATACAGAACTGAAATGGATACCTTCTGAATGTTGATTTAGCCCTTGTTTATACTCCTGTGGAATTGAGGTCCTTCAATTTTTTTTTAATTGTTGAATTTTATGATTAGTGGTGCATTTAGGCTGTGATTATTAATGTATTCAAATTATGTATTTGTAAAGATTAAAAAAGAAAATGGAGGAGGGAGACAGGGAAGGGAAGAGACAGGGAAATAAGGTTGCCTTTCTAGAATTGTATCTGTGAAACATTAGAAATGTATTGTCTTTTTATTAATAAACATTTAAAAATTGTTTAAAACAAATATTATCTCCATGTACTTTCCTTGATCTAATATTACTATCTTCCCTCAAATGGGATACAAAGGTGATATTTATGGAAAGTTATGAAGGCACAAAATGGAAGATATGGTCAATTATGTTTACTGTACCTAAAAATACACATAAAGAAAAGCTAAGGTTCTACAACTGAGTACAGAAGAAAGATGTTTGTAACAACTCCAGTCCCTAGCATGTAAAACATACTGGATGAGATGCAACCACATGAACTTGGGAATGAGAAAAAGGAGGAAAAGAAGAAAATGGAGGAGTTGTTGAAAAAAGAATGCAATGTTTCACTTGGCAAGAAAAATATATTTGGAGAATTGGTGTACAGCCATTTGACTATAGCTAGTAAATTGTGCTGTACATAGTAAATATTCTTATTTTAAAAAGAGAAGAATGGGTAAAGAGGAAGGAAGGAGGGAGACATAAAGGCAGAGAAAAGAAAGGAAAGAACTACAAAGAAAAGAAAGAAAGATAAAAAGAATGATAATTTGTTTAGGAAGAAAGAAGACAGGAAAGTGGGCCTAGTGTGGTAGCCTAGTGGCTAAAGTCCTAGCCTTTGTGGGAACCCATATGGGCCATGATTCATGTTCTGGCAGCCTGCTTCCCATCCAGCTCCCTGCTTGTGGCATGGGAAAGCAGTGGGAGACCCGAAAGAAGCTCCTGGCTCCTGGCTTTGGATTGGCTCATTTCTGGCGGATGCAACCACTTGGGGAATGAATCAGCGCACAGAAGATCTTCCTCTCTGTCTTTCTGTATATCTGCTTTCCAATAACTAACTAACTAACTAACTAAATAAATCTTTTTTTTAAAAGACAGGAAAATAAGAAAGAAAGGAACAAAAAAGGAGGGAAGAAAGAAAATGGTAATTGGGTAATACAATGGATATATTTATCAGTTTGATTGTGGTGGTTATATTGCAAAGTATACATGTGTTTATCAGTTGTACAGCTTAAATACCCATAATTTTTTAACAAGGAAAAGTTAGGATATTTTTGTAATTATAGTAACATTTAAATGTTTAATATGCTGTGTATTTTGTATCTTTATGTAGGTAGCCTGTAAACAGATTGGAGTCATAGTTTCATTGTATAAACTAAGTATCTTTTGGGAAAGGAAGGAACTCCTAGTAACAATTGTGCTATGAAAACAAGAGGAAGCCTGGACTATCCCAGAGAAATATGTGTGGTCTCCACACCTAGAGACTATTCAACACTAATGAGATAGAGTTGAACAGTCATTTGATGTGTAAAATGCTTCCAAAATGTTGCCACAGATTTGCCAAAAATATGATAGAGGTGTTTAAACGATGCGGAAACATGTTTTCTTATGGTTGATCTTTTATTTTATTGCTGTGGAAAAATTATACTATATGGAATTGCATTTGTGGTATAAGATATGAAATTTAAGCTAGAATAATAAATATTCTTTTGTTTTTCCATTTCTCAAATAATATCAAAGCAGTAAAAATTCTATAATAAATTAATTTTCTGGCATATCATGTTTCATGTAAAATGTTTGATCAGATATTTTGGTTGGTAAGAATATGAAATTTAAGCCTCCATGTTTTTATATTAGTTAACTTGGCTCCAGTTCATGGCAACGGACTGCATCTCTAATTTCAATCAGCTCTTCAATAATACATATCCAAGATGGGAAAATAAAGAACACCATTGGAAAAAAACACTGTGACTATTAGAAACTGAAGAATATTAAAACTCCTAGGCCTTACGTGGTAGTCTAGTCACAAAAAAGTCCTCACCTTGCATGTGCCAGGATCCCACATGGGCGACGGTTCTAATTTCAGTGGCCCCTCTTCCCATTCAGCTCCCTGCTTGTGCCCTGGACAAGCAGTTGAGGATGGCTTAGAGTTTTGGGACCTTACACCAATGTGAGAAACCTGGAAGAGGTTCCAGGCTCCTGCTTTAGAACACCTCAGCTCTGGCCTGTACTATACCCAAATCGCAGGTACTTGGGTAATGAATCATCTTCTCTGTCACTCCTCCTCCCTGTATATCTGACTTTCCAATAAAAATTAAAATAAATGTTAAAAATAAGAATATGAAAAGTCTTAAAGACAAAGTCTGAAGAATCAGCTGAATTCAATACAATTTTTAGCATTACACATCACCATGAATGCTACTAGATATATTAAGATGTAACAGCATAGATCTTACGCTTAAAGAACTCAAAGCTAATGTGCAGCCAAACATTTGAATGAAGATAATAGAGTGTGAAACCATCATAGAAATTTGTTTCTGTATTTTTAGATCATAGGGATTGACACAGAACACAGGTCTTGCTAACATGTATTTCCTCTTTTCCTTGGTGAAAAGCAGCAGGGCGTAGCATCTTAGGTAGCAAGGATCATAAAAAAATAGATTAAGTAAGAAATGAAAAGTGTAGATTCAAGATGGCTGAATAGAGTAATGACACATTTAAACAGATGGAGAAACAATACCCAGTGTAAAGCACAGGGGGTGCGTTCCAGGAAACAGCGAAGACAGAACAACCACAGAGGGGCTTCCTGGAGACTGTCAGACACAGGAATGCAGCAAATACAACGGTGTGGAGTTGCAGTGACTGATATCCCAGCAGCATTCAGCGAGTGGCAATTTGAATTGCAGCAGCAGCTGGAATTCCACTAACAACAAGGAGGAAAGGGACTTTCACTGGGAGCTCAGGAGGTGAACCCAGAGAAAGAACTGCTCAATGCTGCTGGTCTGTTTGATTTGACCAGGAGTAGAGACAGAGTGGCATGTCCTAGATGAGTGGTGAAGGAATAGGGTGGATTTAACAGTCTAGTCCACACAGTAGAGCCAAATCAGGGGCCATTTTGTTTAAAGAGGCAAAGGCTATGGACTGAGCTGGGAGTGAAATCATTTTGGGATCAATGAACTGCAATAATATGGCATCCTACAGGTTCCACCCAAGACAGGTCTGGTAATCCCTCAGATCTGATGGCCAGCAGAACTCTAGTAGTGGCACATCAGGCACCATTTTGAACAGTGTGAAAAAACTTTAAGACTGTAGGGACAACAGTGAGTTGCACATGTGCTGAGCTGGAAGCAAACTCACTGAGCTACATGCATTGCAGTGGTCCCACAGGAAAAATAATACCACCTTGGCTTTGTATGGGTCAAAATAGTTCCATGTGGCCGTCAGAACTAATGGCCAGTAGATTCCGGCCAGATCATCACCAACAACAATTTAGCTGTTTAGGGTACCTGGTGTCTCCCTAATCCTGGAACCTGCTCCAACCAGAAATGGGAGAAAGGTTGTACAGACAACGATGCAGCCTCAGTGCAGTATCACAGGAGGTGGAGACTGGTGAGCCAGGAGCTGGGGATATGGAGACCATGGTGGAAATCTAACATAAGAACTCAGACCTGGAACTTGCTGGAGGGAGTGGCACAACTGACTGCAACCAAAGAGCCATGTACCAACTGCAATACATAAAATTGAACTGTAGACCCGTGGGTGACAGCTTAGAAAACCGCCCTAAGGGAAGAATCTGCTAGCCAGAGGTACAATGACCAAGAGCAAAAGAAGAGTAAGGGCACAATGAATATTACTGAAAACTCTCCTGCAAAGGAGCAAAACCCTTTGCCAGCCTCAGAGTTCACTGAGGAAGACATTGAGAAAATGGGGGATACACAATTCAAAACACTTGTTATAAAACTTCTTAACAAAAAGAAAAGCACGTTAAGCAGGAGTTCAAGGATTTCAAGGAATATGTCATACAGGAAATGAATGGAATTAAAACTGATACTTTAGAAATGAAGAATACAGTGGGGCCAATTAAAAGCATGGTGGAGAGTCTTCAAAATAAAATGAAGGAGCAGAAGAAAAAAAAATCTCAAAATTAGAAGATGCTTCCTGTCACCAGGGGGAAACAAACGAAAAGCTGAAAGCAGAGCTGGGCCAAGCTAAAAAAAAAATTTCAACAACTGAAAGATACTTTTAAAAGGTCAAATATAAGAATTATGTGAGTCCCAGAAGGTGCAGAAAGAGAAGCTGAGTTTACAAATGCATTTAATGAAATAATAAGGGAAAAATTCCCTAATCTAGAGAAAGAATTGAGAGATAACACCCAGGAGGGGCATAGAACTCCCAACAGGGTTGACCACAAGTGATCTTCACCATGACCCATGATAATCAAGCTCTCTTCAATCGAACATAAGGAAACGATCTTTAATGTGCACGTGAAAAACAATTAACTGACATATAAAGAAATGCCAGTTAAACTCACATGAGACCTCTCACTGGAAACTCTACAAGCCAGAAGAGAATGGAGCGACATAATTAATTGTGTTAGCTTCTCAGGAATAAAGGACATTATATCAATGGGGAAGATTTCTTAAATCACCACTAAGGAGTTCCCTGCTCGGAGGGACCTCCTTATGGACAGAAGTTCTAATGGAGGACTCCATAACTGCTTCCATACTCCTAAAGTGTTTAAGTTGACTTTAGTGTACACACTAGGCTTCCACTGGGGCATCTGGAATGCATCAAGGGTAGCACCAAGCAGAGGGAAATGGGCAAGTGATCACAGCCGACATCACCATTACCAGACTTCTCCATGGTAGAGCTATGGAGATAGATTTATGAATTATAAAAAGCTCTTTCTGATTTTGCAATCAGAGTGTTAGAACTTCTTGGATTACTGCCCGATTGCAGATCAAGGAGTGAGAACTTTAAGGCCAAGCAAGCATGGCATTACTTTTCCAACAATAATTAAGCAATGCAGACATTTGTGGTGAAAATGCTGAATAGAAACATTTTCTCAGTGCAGAATCCTGAGATGGTCATGAAGGAGCAGGAGTGAATAGTAGAAATTATTCCCTTAATCTCATTCTCTTTGATTCATCACAATAGTTACTAATGTTATATTGCATTGATATAGGTATTTATCATTTACATTGAGCTCTTACTTTTTTTTTAAAAAAAAGCAGGATTTATCTATTTTTATTGCAAAGGCAGATATATCAAAAGGAGGAGAGAGAGAGAGGAAAATCTTCCCTCCAATGATTCACTCCCCAAGTGACTGTAATGGCTGGAGCTGTGCTGATCCGAAGCCAAGAGCCAGGATCCAGGAACTTCCTCTAGGACTCCCACACAGGTGCAGGGTCCCAAGGCTTTAGGTCGTCCTTGACTGCCTTTTCAGGCCACAAGCAGGTAACTCGATGGGAAGCAGGGCTTCCAGTATTAGAACTGGCACCATATGGGATCGTAGCGCATTTAAGGCAAGGACTTTAGCCACTAGGTCACTGCACCGTTACTTTTATATTGTTGTTTAACATCCATAAAAACAAAATTAGGCAGAAACATGTAAACCTATTGGTACATTTGGATAATGATGATGATGCTGGAGAGAAACTCAGACCTCCAGAGTACTCTGGGTATCATATAGCAAAATCAGCATGCAACCTACAATTTTAATATTTTCCCATCAAACATTCTATTACACAATTGCAGCAATAAAGATTCTCCCCAAGAGAAAACCAGTGGCAGAGGAAGAAAAAAAAAAGGGCCCTAAGATGGGACTTTTGAAGCTATCTCTTTTCAGTTGAGAAAACAGCCAGAAAGAATTGTTTCATCGTTGGTACGGTATTTCCTCTTGAAAACTGTGGTAAATCTATCAAATGTAGAAGAGCAAAACCAGAAATCTCCGTGGTTTGATTAGGTTCATCATACCAGATAAGGGAGTGCATGAGTGTGTGTGTGTGTGTGTGTGTGTGTGTGTGTGTGTGTGTGTGTATGCATGTGCAAGGGCTTGTAAGGTGTTAAAACTCAACATAGATTCTGTCACAAAACCAGGGTGATGATCGAAACAGACATCGCTTTCTCAGCCTTTTGGCTAAGATAAAGTGTGTTTCACAGGCTCTCTATGCTTATTCCTAAATTCTACAGCTCCCTCTTGTCTTTTCAATACAACGAATAATAAATAGATAATCTAGTAGGAAAGTTGCTTGTGCAAGTTCCAGGCTTATTGCCCGAGGGAGTCACAAAGTGCTCTGTGTTGGGCAAAACTGGTCAGCTACTCAACAACTTCTCCAAAGGCGTAGCATCATTCCTTGCTTCAAAGAACCGGGAAGTTCCACACATCAGAATCATTTCTCACTTCTCCTTCTAGCCATGGGATTATCTTGCTACTTCTAGCAGCGAAAGATGTAAGTTAATAAGACCCCATACTGACTTCAAGGTAGTTTTTCTTGTTCCTTCAGGGATGCTGGGATTGAATGGGGGCTGAGAATTTATTTGGAATATTGAATGGAATGTGACCTCATTTCAGACTCAAGGATCAAGAATATCAGCCATAATTGTAATGTAATCAGGGGAAAATTAAAAATAACACTGAAACAACACAAACTAAGGCAGTAGAATCCCCATAGTAAGAGAAAAACAACCCTAGGAACAAAGGAGAGGTTAAAACCCCAAAGCCTTTGATGAATTATTCACCGGACAAATTTGTATTTCTGTACACGATCACAAATATCTTTAAAACCTGTTTGTCTGAATTACACAAAGCTAAACCAAGAAACTATGTGCTTGTTTGTTCTGAATCAGAATGAAAAAGTGAGCAGGTATTTGCTGTAGTCATCACGGTGAAGATCAGGAAGGGAAGGATGGAGAAAGGAAGGTAGGGAAGATAGTATCATAGTCTTAAAATTGTTTCTAGAAACTATGTTGAATCTTTGTATTAACATCACATTTATATGAGAATTGATGAAAATTGTGTTTTAGAAAATACCATGCATTTGCTATTACCCTAATAATCTGTTACATTAACAGATTCATTGTAAAAATAAAGAAAAAAAATTCATCAGAAGCTGTGACTACTGTTAGTCTGGTTTCTGACATCCAATCCCTCGCTGAAGGTTTTATTCATTTAACTCATGCCATATTAACTTCGTTATTTTTGTGGGGCACTGGCTTAAACTCATTTCATAAATTCCCACATCAGAACTCTGTCTATTATGCCATAATAGCACCCAATCTTTTTCTTTTACTGAATCTTCTTCCTCCTTTGCCATAATTAGAGACAGAAGGAAGCAATTCCTGATGAGGTTTCTGAGTTGTGATGTTCTGAAAGTGAGTCCTAAGTAGGTGATACAGCTGTCTACCCACTCATGGGAGAAGCGTGGCTCATTCCTAGTTTCCCCTCACTGGGTCCTCCCTTCTGCCTGTCCCCAGCTGTTACAGGTTCTATTGTGTCTAGGACCAAAGCCAGCAGACTGGAACTCAGCCACCATTTTCCATGCAGGTGGCAGGGACGCAAGCACTTGAGCCATCGTCACTGATTCTCAAGACACGTAATAGCAGGAAGCTGGGATACGAACCAGAACCAGGAATCAAAACTTAACAATATCATGGAGATGTCCCACAAGACAATGTAATCCCTGAACCGTTGGTTTCATCCCACTTAACCTGCAAACACCCTCACGAATAACAGTATTTGAAAAGACATCTCAAATATCACATCGTTTTCATCTTAACAGACTTCGGATGGCTCTCTAAAAGACAGTTCTTTTATCTTTAGAATAAGCAATCAAAACATTTCAACAAAGAGAAAATATGATATAAAAGGTCTGCAGGGGAAATATTGATAGTAGTTAAACATGTGGGATGAAATAATTTAAAATGACATTAATATGACTAACAATGAATATGTATAGATTTTTCATAACTTACAGTGAGATATTCAGAAGTGATTTTTTAAATGGAATTTGATGACGACTCTGGAATCTGGAATGCTTTTGGAATAGTGAGGAATAACCAGTGGGAGAGTTTTTGAAATAACTTTTCCCATATAACAAGCCATTTCATAGCACAATGAATTGATTATAGCTCATGAGTTTGTAAGTCATTTGAATTGCGTTCAACTTGCCAGTTACTCTGTTGTTAGCTGGAATCACTAATACATCTGAGATCACTTGCTGGGGGGCTGGAGAACTGACAAATACAGAATGGCTTCTTCTGTGACAGCCCATCTTTACCCCTTATGGTATCCCACGTCACAGCCTAATACCATAGACTTCTTGACATTGTATTTTCTATTTGAAAGCATGCAAGGCCCCTTGAGTTAAGTCCTGCAATATAATTGCACTTTCGTTCCACTTTGCTGTTCAAGGTAGATCACACAGGCAGTTATGACTTGAAGTGTGGGAAAATTAATCATGGTTTCCTTCCTCTTATTAAAACATTTTATTAAGTCTCTGCATGTTTATGGGGTACAGTGCTATGTGTATTTTTTTCTCTGTATTCCTTCAAGCATTTTTTAAAAAATCATATTAAAATCCAAAATTTATGGTTCAATATTTTTAAACATTTTACCACGGTCACTTTGTGTGTGTGCATATATAAATAAATATAACTTTTAAATATGAGATTTATGATAATGAACATAAAGTGATATTAACATAAAGTATATACTATGTAGACAATATACTTCAAGAAGGATAATATTTATAATTATCAACACACCAAATACTCTGATATCCAAACAATTTTTATGCTCTCTTTATATTAACTTCCACATATGAGAGAGAAATCATTTGTCTTTCTGTATCTGGCTCATTTTTAGCTTTTGGAAAATGTCTACATTGTTTCACAAAATAGTTGTACATTTTCATGTCTCCTCAACAGTATATTAGGTACTCTTTCCTTTACAACCTCACCAGAACTTATTATTTTGTAATTCTGGCTCATAGCCATTCTAAATGAAGAGGCATGATACTTCATTGTGGTTTATCTTTGCATTTCCCTGATAGTGACAATGAGAACTTTTTTCATGTGTATGTTTGTCATTTGTATTTCTTGCTTTGAAAAGTGTACATTCAAACTTTTCCCATTTCTTACCTCGGGTTATTTATTTTGTTCCTTTTGAGTGTCTTCATTTACTTCAATGTTTTTGATATTATTCACTTGTAAGATCATGGTTTGTAAATATTTTATAGAATTCGTTTGGTTGTGTATTCATTTTGCTGTTAACTTCCTTTGTTGTATATTAGCTTCTACTTGACAGGACCTCATTTGTCTATTTTTCATTTTATTGCCTGTGCTTTATTAGTCATACCCCCAAAAAATGTTTGCTTAGGTCAATGCCTAGTAAGGTTTGTCCTTGCTTTTCTTCTACTAGTGTGGTAGTTTCAAGTCTTAGGTTTAGATCGTTGATCCTTTTACAGTTGACTTTTGTGTATAGTGTATGATAAGGATTTTGTTTCAAAATTCTGCATATGGAAATTTGACTTTCTCACAACTATTTACTAAAGTGATTGTCCTTTCTTCGGAGATAGTTTTTGACATGTTTGTTTAAAATTAATTCATTGTAGAGTGTGGTTTTATTTCTGCAATTTCTGTTCTGGCCCATTGTTCTACACGTCTATTTTTGTGACAGTACCATACTGTGTGGTTATAATAGTCCTGTAACATATCTTGTAAGCTGGTATTTTCATGCCTCTTTTTAAATTTTAACATATTGCGTTTTAAAACACAAAGGTAGTTTTGTTATTACAGAGAAGCATTAATAGTTCCCCAACTATCCTTTTTTTTTTTTTTTTTTAGGGATTGTTTAAACAACTCAGTGTCAAAATAAAGAACACATTTTCAAAAGTTCCTGACACTTAAAACAGTGAAGGACAAACAGATCTGGTAGGCACTCAATAAGCTTTTCAAATACTTGGGAATAAGCTTAAGGAAATGAGCCAACTCAAAAACATTTTTATTGGTTTGTACAACAATGTAAAGTAAATGAGTGAAATTGGCACCTTGAGATTTGATTTTTGTTTATTACCTTCGTCACTATTCCTGAGGAACAGTGGCCTTTCTTCTTGTCGATTACTTGTTTAGTGGAGGGGCAAGTTTGGGATTAGAAAGTGAATTTAAAGTATGTTATCACAAAG
This sequence comes from Ochotona curzoniae, assembly GCF_017591425.1. Classification (NCBI taxonomy): domain Eukaryota; kingdom Metazoa; phylum Chordata; class Mammalia; order Lagomorpha; family Ochotonidae; genus Ochotona; species Ochotona curzoniae. The sequence goes on along the minus strand of NW_024467119.1, from coordinate 24,011,687 downwards.
TTAAAGTAAAAACATGTAAAGGAGGAGGAGGGTATGAATAATCTTTACCTTCTTAGAATTGTGTATATAAAGTAGGTGAATCTGATTTGTTCATATAAGCAAGGTTCTGTAAGTTCATATCAGTTATTAAAATTTTAAAAAGGGTTAAAAAGTAAAACAAGAATATAAGGTGATCTAAAGTAAGGCAAGCTTTGCCCTAGCACTAACTGTGATTTTAAGAGAGGAGACAAAGTGCTTACAATATAAAATTATGCAGAGACATTTCCATATAACGATAGAGCTAAGATACATATATTACCCATGCCTACAGATATTAAGGCACTTAAAAGATCATGGAAAGTGTAATCACGGTAAAATTTTTAGTGCAGTTTGTTCTAAAATAGTAAGCACTTCCACAAGCTTTTGAAGACCTTTGTATGACCATACTTGGAAAAAAAATAAAAACTTTGCAACAGGGGAAAACTTACCTTTCAAAAGTAGTTCATGTGAGAGTCACCGAGACAGACAAACACACATAAACATATATACACACACACAAAGACACACTCACAGAGAAAGTCAGAGCAAGAGCGAGAGAGACAGGGAAGGAGAAAGTGGGAGACAGGGAAATGTCCCATTTGCTGATTCATTATTAAAATGGGGCTCACTACTCCACTTCATATCATGAAGCTCTTGTCTCCGGAAGAAACGCCACGCGGGTACAGGGTCCCAAGAACTCAGGCCATCCATTGCTCCCAATCCAGAATATAAGTAGAGAGCTAGATAGGAAGTGAAGCAGCTGGGACATGAATTATTATCCTTATGGGATGCAAGCATTTGCAGGTAAAGGTTGAGCCACAGCACCGGCCCTGAACATTACTTTTGAATTCAAAATGAGAAAATTGTTTTGTTTTTTAGGGGATATATAGAAAACTATTTATTACAAAATGAATATCAGGTTGAAAAACAAGTGGATTTTGTTTTGCTTTTAGCTCTGAGTAACTGTTTGAACATGATCTATTTTATGAGATATTATTTTTTTAATGTGAGAATATAACCTGGGGATGATTTTGAGAAGCATAGTATTCTTGAGATTTTTTATGTGACAATTAAAATTGACATAAAATCCATGTCTAAGCAGTTAGCTACTACCATCCCTTAAAGAACAATTTATGATCAACCCTCAAGATTTAAGTTATAAAATCATGAAACTTGACTCCTTATCTTTGTATATTTTCATTTGGTAATGTAAATATTAATTATATTTTCCAACTGTGTATCTCAAAGGCAATGTACAATCCACACACAAATAAAGCAGTAATAGCAGTCATTGTTCAAATACAGTGGACAAAGCTACCACTCTTATGAAAAAGGACCGTAGGAGGGCTAGTGGCAGAAAGAACAGTCTCCTGGGATAACTTCATCCCACGCCATTGCTTCAGCCATCACTTCGATTCTCATCAATCCGCATGCTTAGAGATCACAGGAATTCCGACTTTAGCATCTACTAGGTTGTAGATGTCCATCACGCTCTATTTTCAGTTACTCACCAAATCCTGCTAGTTTCCCTCCACAAGATTATTTCCTGTTTCCTGTCCCTTTTTATCTTGCCTCAATTACTGGTCTAATTCAATTTGTGGTGGTAACTTGTTCATTTGTCTCCTCCTGTCTCCTTCTATCTATCCAATCCATCTTCTGCACAGCCCTACCAGGATGTTTCTACAATGCAGATTTAACTATGACACTTTCTGTTGCAAATCCCTTTCAATAACACACCATAATCTATAGCATAACCATACATAGATCTATCTACATATAGTTATATATAGTGACTGTATATCTCTATATAGTTATATATAATGACTATAAAAGTTTATATGCACATATACAACCCTTTTAATATAGTATATATAACCTCTTAGTTTTGCTATATTGGCCCTCAGTTCTCCTAGACTGAGATTTATACTGTAGAAACCCAGAACCACCGTTAGTTTTACTTTCAGATACTTTGCTTCCTCTCAGTTGTATGTATGCCATTGCTCATGCTGGCTTCTGTCTCAATGTGATTTTTTTTCTTTTCATTCCTGAAAATGTACATGGATTCTCTAAGGATTAGCAAGGGCAGCACCTCCTCTGGCAGGTGTTGGCTCACATTGATTCCTTCTGGGGTCAGTGGGACTGAGAAAAGCACTGTAGGCAAATTTGTCTTGCTGCATTTCCAAATAGTGTTGTACTTTTCTAGTCTGACTTTCCCAATACATGTGCTCCCTAAGGGAAGAAGGTGTGCTTATTTACTTTTTAGCCAATCACTTAATACTATACTAGGTAAATAGTAGAATTATAATCAATATTTAGAAAAAAATTAAAAAATGACATGTGGGTAGGATTTACTGACCTTTCCTCCCAAACTGCCTGGGGATTAAACATATGAGAAATAGGTTTAGAAGTTGGGTTTTAATGTGGAGAGTCATTATTGCAAAAAAAAAAAATAGACTAGAAGAAGACAAGCATGCCTTTAGCAAATAAGAAAATATGAAGGTTTTTAGTTTCTAAAGAATAAGATAAAACTCATGTTAACAGAAGAAATATGTGTTTTTCTAAGGACTGGGTTAGGTAAGCCTCAATAGAAAAAATAATATTTTCAGTGGTAAGTTTGGTTTAATTTCAGTTACTTTTAGAAAAGCAGCCACAGCCCAGAATAGTAATTCACCCTAATGTTAACCACATCCCAAGTCATTCTTTCTAAATCTTCTATACATTCACGGCAGTAAAAACTGCGAGATCTCTTTCCTGAGGCAGAAAGACATCACTGATGTGACACGTACTTCTGGCCTTTCTATGTTGACAATTCAAATGAACTAAAGGCTGAAACATCACTATTTTGCAGTAATACATAGTAAAATGTAGGAGATTAGGATTGCTCTGGGACAATATAGAAGGGACTGGATAGAAAATATTCAAGTTGAGGGAAAAGGGACTAAAATAAAAGTCTTACTATGTGCAGTACTCTCTAAGAACCTAAAGCAAATGTGTGGGGGTCATCCTATGAAGATGTTCATGATTCTATGACCCTTTGGTTCAAGAAAGCAGGTGTAGTACGCTTATTGGACAGTGCGTTACCCTAATCACCCCCCACCCCAATGCTTTGCTTAGCTTTGGCTCAAAGGAGAAGCTCATGCAGGGGGATACGCTTCCAAAGACCGGCACCTGGCATGTGCTCAAGGGGGAAAGACAGAGTCACATTCAGAGTGAGGAGCTGAGGGACTCGTGCTCTACAGTGGTTTTATGGATCTGGACCAATCCTGAATTATGACCAGCAACAAGTTTAAGACTATGTCATTTTTTTTGAAAAGAGCTATAAAAGGAGAAAAGAAACTTTAACTAGAAATCCTCTTCTTGGGAATTATGTTTTGTACACAGGACATTTAGGGAGTCCAAACTTTCACTGATTGTAAGAAATTATCAGGTCAGATCAGAATTGTAAGGCTTTTTTGCATCCTGAACTGTGGAGATAAATAGTTTATCCAAGAAATCCTTATAAATTGGGCATATCAATGTCTCACATCTGTGGGGCTTGGTTTCATTGCAGAAAAACGACAGCTCTTGTGACCTCTGTGGATGGGGATGCAATAACAGCAGTATCTAACATAGGCCTGGAACTAACAGGCAAACAATTTTACTTGAATGAACTCAATGTCTCTATTCTATGTGAACATCATAAATTTGGAACAAAATAACAGAAAACAATGTTTACCTCATAAGAAGATGATCCAGACATATTGAATTTGTGAGTCATGAACTAAGAAGAAAAACAGTTTCTTATGTAGCTTTGGAAATAAAAGAACTGCTTAAGAATTTAAGGACAATCCAACTTTACCTGAGAATTCCACATTAAGAGTTGAAAATGAAAACCACAGCAATAGCCTAAATCTATTATAGAAAATTTTGTCCTTTTGAATTATAATGTTCAGATGACTCCATTCCTGCCTTAGACATGATTATGACCAGAGGCTAAATTCTTAAACTTCATGTACCACATTTGTCCAATAAGTTGAATTAGAGGGTTGCATGGTAATTCAACATGGTTATTAAAATATTCTGAGACTAAAATATTGATATTATACATTGGATTATAACCTGACTTGTAGGATCTGGAAACCATTTCAACTAGAAATATTCTGTTTTATAATTTGCTCAACTTATAGCATGCATTAGAGCTAGAATTTAGAATTAAATATGTACTTACCAAAATAGCAAGAAAAAAAAAAAAAGAAATACAGGTCCTCAGGGTTATGGGGTTGACGCCAAGTTGTGGAAGCTATAGAGAGTTCCTGGGTTTTTCACATCCCACCTAAAACCTGGAGTTATACTGACTGTGTCTGGGGGCTGTCTCCACTTGCCCTCCTCTCTGATTAACAAGGGGGCTCCTGCTAGCACATGGTAGCTGAACCACTTTCACAATGTATTGGACTTTAAGATTTTAAAGAACATTTATCTGAAAGAGTTACAGAGAGGAAAAGTAAAGGTATATGTGTGTGTATAAATGTTAAGTGCACAGGTATGTACATATATGCATATATGTGAATATATAAATGTGTGTATGTATATATACACAGTTATCAGTTTGTCTTAAGATTTCTGATGCCCATATGGCAAATTTATTTTGATTATCAAAGATGTTTAAAATGCTTTAGAATCATATGCATAGGTTATATATATGTGTGTGTATATATGTACAAATTAGTACATATGTGATTTATTAAAACAGATCTAAAATAAACCGTTTTCTTGAAGTGTAGTCTTATCTATTTTCAGCCCCTTAGCTTTAAAAATGCAAAAATAATTAAGAAAGATTTCCCAAAGCACACATAACTCATGAGTCAAAGAAAAAACAAGGATATTTAGAATTTACTTTGAGTAAATGAATTAAAATATGTATGTAGAATTATAAAGATGAAATTAAAGCACTTAAAACAAAGTTAGAGCAATAAACACATCTTGAAAAATAAAGATGGCCACAAATCAATGTTCAAGAACAAAACAAGAAGGAACCAATAATAATCACTAATGTAGAATTATAAAACTGAGAATAGAAAAGTAGAAGAACTCTTTGAAACCAAAAGTCTTTCTTGGGAAATACCAATAAAACTGACAATCCTTCAGCTACATCAATCAAGATAAAAGCAAACAAAAAAAAATGACTTTGAAATTGAAGGAAATGTTGCTTTTCAGCATATAAAGAGCAAAAGGGATGAAGTGAAATGCTTTAAAAATGTGTGCTAATTAATTTCACAATTCAGGTGAAATTCAAAAGCTCTTTTTAAAATTGTTTTTGATACAAATTAGTTGGTGGTGGACTCTTCTCTCCTCCTCCCCCAAACTCCTTCCCCTCCCCTCTGCTTTCCCGTTGGTTCGTAATGTGTGTCCATCGTGAATTTTCCCAAGTCCATCATGCTTCCACTGGAGTGTCTCCCAGCCATGCAGGAGTATAACTTTTCGTTGTAGGTTCATTTTTGTATCCTGAGGCCCTAATGTAGGTACAGTGAGTATTAGGTCTTCATTATTTATGGGCAGGACCAATAACAGTTATAAGTGGACACTGACTATCTCAGGTGGTTATAAACAAATATGTAGCTCTCAAAGCTTGCATAAGGAAATAGATCATCTCAAAGAAGAAACACATTATCTGAAAGAGTTTATTAGAATTCTCATGAGTTTATCAGCTCATGAAAAAATACACAACACCATTCATCCTTAGAGAAATGTACATGAAACGCACAACAATATAATGGCATACTAGTTGTTTTTGAGAGAGTAGGGAAGAAATTTGCCTCAAGAAGAGTTTGTTAATATAATGAAGGTTGTTACTTGCATTAATCCTAAGCCTGTGATCTTACTGAAAGGCATTTATCCAAGAAAAACGAAAAGAAAATCCACACAATACTTGGTATGTACACACCTATTGGATACTAGCTGTAAAATATAAAGAATTAAAATACTGATGAACTAATGAATTAACGGATTGTGGTATGTCTATATAGTAGCATATTACTCAGCAACGAAAAAGTAATAAGTAACTAATACATGCAAAGGCATGATTTCCCTGTTTCCTAGTAATGTGCCTATGAGGACAATACAGGATAGTGCAGGAACTTGTGTATCTGCCACCCATGTGGGAGATAGGGACGGAATTCTTGGTCTCTTGGTCTCTGATCTCATCCTGGTCCAGCACTGGTTGTTGTCACCATTTGAAGACTGAATACAGAGGATAATTTTCTCTCTCTCTTTCACTTCATTTTTCAATGAATAATTTAAATGCATAAAAGTCATGTTTCAAAATGGCTGCAACCATGCGCACGTGGTGAGCTGTCCCGGGGTGGCCAAATGCGCCATTTGGCACCAGGCTCTACCTGCTTGCCACCCGGCCAGGGAGCTCTGGGGTTTGGGTTCTTTGAATTGCTGCTTAGGTAGCTCCAGGTTGAACCCACTGTGCTTATAGGACCTGAAGCATTCATAAAGATTCCCAATGACAGTAACTCTTCCTTTGAAGAACTTGTAATCACTTAACAATGCTGAGCACCGTACACAAGTTCATGCAAAAGCTAAGGCTCGGGGCTTGTCCAGCAGGATATGCTATTACCTGACATGATGATGGATCAGCTGACAGGTCACATTAGGCAGGGCCATGACATTCACTAGCACTCGAGAACCATATCCAGGGGTGGATTCTGTGAGGAATGTGTGGGCCACACCCTGTGGAAATCCCTGCCCCACTGGTTAGCTCAACAGTTTGGGTGGTGATGGACTAAGTTAGGTGTGACCAAGGAGCTTGCCATCAATCACAGGTAAAGCAACCCACAACAGTCTGGACTGGTCAAGGCAGCAGCACCTGAATGTGCATCCTCAATAGGGTGTGGTGTGGGCCGGGCTGCAATATTAACCAGCTCATACACGGCCAAATGGAAGGCCAGACTGTGCCCTGCACTGGCCTAAAACCCATTGGCATGTATGAGAACTGGGTCCGGGAGTGGATCAAGTGCAGGTACTTGGGAAACTCCCCTGGCGAGTCACAGCTCCTGCTGGTGAACATGTGGTCCAGACCTGGGGGTAGGAAAAGCTGGGCAAAATAGCTCCAACAGCTGGCCATTGTGTGAATTGTTAATAGAGCGCGATATACTGGGCAGGACCAAGCAAGCCTTGGCCTACAAGCAAAACTAGAAACTAGCACCTACTGGTCTGCGTGAGTCAGGGACGCTAAGACACAGTGTCTAAGCCAGAAGCTGGGACAGGTGAAGGACTGAGCTACGCTGATTTAGAGCAACCACTGGCATGCGCATGATCTATGGCTGGGAATAGGCCCAGTTGGGGGGATAAGGGGACACCCGAGCTGGGTGGAGGTTCCCACCAACGGGTGCATGGGTTGGAATGGGGGCTACGTTCTGATCAGGATACAGTTGTAGCCTCCCTTGGCACAAGTGTGGATGGGGACTGGACGCACCAGGCCGGGCCAGACCCCAACACCGTCTGGTGTCCTGGAGGACCAGGGTAGATGTGGGACAGACTAGGCTAGGTCTCAACCCCTACTGAGCCATATGTGAGCCATATGTGGGTATGGATGAGCCAACGCTGGGCTGAATCATCCAACAGCAAGAAGTAGATTGGGTTGAAGTCCAGTCAGGAAAAGCCACTGTTCCTGCTAGGACAGGAGGTGAACCGAGTATGTCTGGCTCATGGAAACCCTGGTATGTGTGAAATCTGGCATTGGGAGGGGTTCTGATGGAGGAGCCTGGGCAACTCTTCTGGCAGGACACAGTCCCTGCAGGTAAGCACAAGAAGCATGAAAGGAAACAGCCCAGAATAGGTCATGGAAAATTACCCACTGACATACATTTGGCATGGGTTGGGGGCAGACCAAGCTGAATCTATTCACGTCATCCACTGGTGAATCCGATCACCAGAACAGAGTGGGGGTTGAGCCAGGTTCAGTCATGGCAAAAACCAGTGCACAATACGGAATGCCAAGGTGAGGTTGCCTGTACCGGATGTGACTGCAGCAAGCAACCAGCACAAGTGAGAACCAGGAATGGAAGGGGCAGAGCCAGCAGGGGGAATAACGAAGGGTCCCCTTGCTGGACAGCTACTCCCACTGGAGAGCATGGGCTGCGAGGTGGCAGACCAGACCAGGCAGGGCTACAACACCTGTGTGCCTCATGTTGACTAGATGAAGGAAAAGCCAGGCTGAGCTGATTATTCCTACTGGTGCAAACCAAAATTAGAGTGGGTGAAGGTTGTTTGGGCTTAGGCACAGCACCAGCTGGCACAAGCTGGCATTGGGGGCTAATTCTGTCAAGTCAAATGCCAGAGCCATCTGAAGAGTGCATAATCCTGGAGTGGGAGAGACTTGGGAGGGAAATAGTGGGCTCCTCCCTCTTGGGTTACAACTTCCACGGGAGGGCACAAAACTAGGACAGGGGTTGGGGTGGCTAGACAGAGAGGCACTCAGCAACATCCATGAGGGCTGGATAGTGGAGCTGGTTGGATGGAACTAAGCTTCAATACTCACTGACATGTATGAGAGCCAAATGGGATGTGGGACAGACTGGACTAGTCTGCTACACATACTGGCAAACCGGGGGGGGGGGAGGCCTGGTGGGAGTTATTGCAGGTTACTCTCACTACGCTGCAGCTCCCTCTGGTTTAGGTGAGGGCCGAGTATGCGCTGGGCAGAACCAGCTTGGACTGCAACACCCAGTGGTTCCAGTGGAAGTCAGGTCTGAAAATAGAACCAACCCAGAACTGCAACCACCAGCTGATCGGGGTGAAGGACTGTGCCGGGCCCTATGCTTGTTTGAGAGCACAAGAATCTGGTCAGAGAATACCTCAAAGTTTCTTTGGGGATCTCCCCAATCGATATGCCAGACTCAGAACCCTAACCAAGAAAAGAGAGAAGAGAGAACAAGTCAACCAACCACCTCAGCTATTTGTTGGCAGCGAAAAACTGGGCAAATGGAGACTCTATGAGGGACTCTGTCAATCAGTGGAATCTTCAACGACCTCATCGTGCTTGGAGTGGCAAGATTGGCAGCAATGGTGAACTATCAAAACCACTTGAGCAAGGATCTCAGAGCATGCCCCACATCCGGGATTTGGGGAGGGGGTGATAACTGGGTTGGGCTTCTCCCTCTATATCCCCCTTTACCTCAGATACATGAAGGAAACAATATGGGAATAATAGTCTTACTTCCCTATAACCCTTGAACCTTTTTACCCTAATTAACTATGTAAAGACTGTCAAAAATATAATAAAAAAAATTTAAAAATAAAGAAATAAAAGCTCGCTATTTAACCCCCCCACCAAAAAAAAAATCAAAATGGCTGCAGCACTGAACAAAACATTGATATAAATGACAGTCACAAGCTCAACACAGTAGCGTAGTGACTAAAGTCCTCACCTGGCATTCACCAGGATCCCATATTGGCTCCGGTTCATGTCCTGGAAGCTCCACTTCCCATTCAGCCCCCTGCTTGTGGCCTGGAAAAGCAATAGAGGATGACCCAAAGCCTTTGGAACCCTGCAAGGTTCCAGAGGAAGACCTGATTTCTGGCTTTGGATCAGCTTGGCTCTGGCCATTGCGACCCCTTGAAGGAGTGAACCAGAAAATGGAAGACCTTTCTCTTCAATTCTTTGTGTTCTTCCTTTCCAATAAAAATAAATAAACGTTAGACACTCAATTCACAGTAGTTAAGATATGAAGTCAGCTTACATGTTTTCAACTGGTGACTGGATGAATAAAATGTGAAACACACACACACTATAGGATAAACTCAGCCATAAAAAAAAGAATGAGATACTATATTTGCAACTCAATGGATACAACTGGAAACCTCATGCTTAGTGAAATAAGCCAGTTCCCAAAAGACAACTCTCACATTTTCTTTCATCTGTGGTAACTAAAACAAAGAATGCAGCCTAGATCAGTTAAATTGGCATTTTGTTACTTGATTGATATTTATAACCTTTGTTTTCTTAAGAGCAGTTTTTCTACTTGCTACTTTGTGAATTCTTTATCTAATGGAGTTTTACCTCTGTGGTGTGAAGTGAACTGAAAGTACGTCATTGTAGAAATTTAATAAAAGAAGAAAGAAGAAGGGTGTATATGGGGAATGCAGGCAGGAGGGCTAGTAGGGTGGTGAGTGTTGCTACTCTCCTAAATACGTGTTGGGAAATACATGAAATTAGCTCACCTTATATAAATAGAATAATCTCAAATAAAAAGTCAATGAAGACACTATGCCCTAAAGAGTATATATTATTTAATTCCTAATGTATTAAAATTTAAAAAGCCACACCCACAGTGCTAAAGTGTAGGCCCATGGGTCAATGTGGAGGTGGCAGATGGACTTCAAAGAGACAGTAAGTGCATTTAAGGAGTGACGAAAATGTTCTAGACCTTGATTGTGGTGGTACTTGCATGCCTAATTATTTGCCCAAATCCATTCCTTGTATACTTTAAAGTCAGAAAGTTTGATTTTTGTGTATCTCACAATCATACTTCATAGTAAACTAATATAGAGAGATTGACTACAAGCCTAATCAGTGAAACCTCTTCTATAATTGAGTTTCAGAAATACCCATCCTCCATCAATATCAGGAAGCATCGTTCATACCCAGGAATCTGCTCCAGGCCCCTATGAGGCCAGCTCAATCTAAACTCAGCCACAGTACACACCCTGAAACTGGCTGATTTCTGCCAATCTCTCTCTCCATATGCGTCATTCCAAGCTATGCTTAGCCAGAACTTTAGACGTAATAGAGTCTGAACAATGTTTTTATCTGTTTGTTTGAACTATCCAAGTTCCATGGAATATTAAGTCATATTAAAAGGAAGTGTGAACTGAAACGAGCCGTTCCCAAATACATACCACAATTATTCAGCTCTTCTACTAATGGCTGATTTAGTCTGTTCTCTGCTTTGTACATATAATGTGTTTATTTTTTATTTGGAAGTGTATATCACCTTTGCCCTCTTACTCACTGTCAACTCCTCCTCTTCTCTTCTATAAATTCTTACAATCTGCTCAAGCCTAGCACCAGTTCCTTTTGTTAGATGACCATTCTTAGACTCAGGGAGGCAGGGTTACATCTTAGAGCCACCCTCCCCCCCCAATCCCATGTTGTGAAGATGCCTTTCGAAAGTCTTTTAAGTACCATTATAATAATATGCAGTGATGGGGACAAGTGAGGGTACACAGTGCTATTTGGATGGGAGTCAAGACTGTACCAAAACCTCTGCTATCTTTGCATATTAGTTCTTTTTTTATGTTGCTTTACAACAGGGTACTTTGTCAAGAAAAGAGATTTATTTAGCTCACAGTTCTGGATATTTTGAAGAGTATGTTGCTATTATCTGGTGAAGCCCCCAAAGCTATATAACCAACATTGGTGGGTAGTAATTCACTGGGAGCACATCATACAAGAGGAAAGATTGCATAGCGGAGATAGGAAGCCAGAGACTTTTGTAATAACCCACTCTTGTGGGCATCACCTCTTTAACAGAGGCTGTCATTATTCCTTCCTGAGGATAATTTTTTCGATGGGTTAAGAACTGGGTTTCACCCCTTAGAAGTCTTACTACTTCCTAAATCACCATACCGAGAACCAAGGTTTTGAGATATTCAATCCATATCCACAGCAGAGCATCCTGGTCCCCTTTCTGCAATTCACAGTGCATTGAGCTCTGACATTCCTGTATGTGGTCACTAACGAGATGTTCAAGAAGCTCAGCATTCAGACCTGTGTGTCCTTCCCAGACAACAAAGTTTGTTTTCCAGAAGATTTTGTGACCAGTGGGCTGCTCCCCTTGGCTCATGCAGTTTGTCTTTCATATGATTACATGGGTATATGAGTTTTATTTCCAGAATGATACTGAAGGTTCATTTTCAGTTATTCTCACTTCTTTTAGACAAGGATCATCTTGGAATGAAACACAAATCTTCTTCATTCACTCTGCACATGTTTCCTTGTGAGTGTCCCAGGGGCAATGAATAGAAGCTGAGGTGTGGTAGCAATTGGATGACTAATCATGCTTAACTGTGGTCTATATATCAATTTACCAGTAGAGGTAGTTTAAGACCCTGAAGAAATGCTGTATGTTACATGGTTTTTGGCTTTCTCCTGGACTTAGCTTTCTGTTAAGCACTAACATGAGATTATTGTCTTTGTTTTCCTCTGATTGATTAAAAGGTCCACAGAGTACCCAACCTCCTCAATATATCAAATATTTCATTCAGGAGGTCAAATGCTTAGAATTTTTAGTCTAAAAAAAAAGCTACTAAATAATGTTGATTCATTGCCCTTAGGTCAGCATTCGTCAGAGAAAAAAATTGAGTGAGTGAGTGTGTGTGTGTGTGTTTCTTTGGTGGAAATTTCTGACAAATTTTGCTTTTGAAACTGAAGCCAAGTCTGCTATAATGTCAAACACTAAATCTTTTTGCATAGTATGAAAAAGGACTGAGTAAATGGACAAACGTCTCTGGCTTTTTATAAATCATTTTCCCCTTGAAGGAAGTATTTCTCATGGCATTGTGCTGGTTCTGACAGAGACAATTCTGATTTCCCTTCTTTGGTATGTGGTATGTTTTTAGAGGTAGATATAATGTATTTTAGTATGACATGAAAGTCATCATGAGATTTATGGAATTAACCAGAATCTTACTGCAGCCAGATTTTTTCCTAAAAACCTAAGCCTGACATCAATTTGGATGATGAATGCACTCAATTTAAATTTCCTTTTTAACATACAGATACATAAACGGTACAAAAAAAAAGTCTGCCAGTTGGAACTGATACCTGGATCTGTAACTATTAAAAGCTTGTGTTAGTCATAAAATTGAGCTGGGAAGTGTTTGATGCTCATTCATTTTTAATCAACACAGATATTCATATATTTAATATGAAAATTTATACAAACCATATTTATGTCAAAACAACCTTTTCACATGTTTGTTTGGCTAAACAGAATAACTACAAGAATGAAAAAGGTAGAAAAAAGAACAATTGTAGTCAAGAGTAACAGCAGAAAAAGACAACATTTTCATCCCAGTGCTACTACTACTTTATAGAAAATGGTCAAATTTCCTTTGTTTAAAAAGCAAATAAAAACAAAAATGAGCAAGACATTGAAATAATAGTGCAAATCTGAGAGATAGGAACAAAGAAAGTGAGCATAAAAGTTATGTTTAATATCATTCAAATATGTTAAAGGACAAAATTTGCAAATGCTTTAAAAGCACTAAATACTTATTTTATTAGAAGGGGAAAATAGTTAAGAAAGGGGAAACACTCTGAAAGTTTGATGAAACACGAATATTTGGAGAAGATTCACAAAAACACAGGCAACAAAATCAAAACTGGACAAACTGGATTCTATCAAACTCAGAAGCTTCAAGCACAGCAAAGAAAAGACTCAAGAGTGAAGAAACATACAAGAAAATGTGAAAAAATATTTGTAAGCTATCTAGTATTGGATGAGTACTCAGAATGTAAAAGGAATACAAATGACTAGCAAATATACAGAAAAGCATGGTCAGTAGTATAATTAATCAAAAACACAACGACCTCAATCTTGTTTGACAGCTATTTTCAGGAATATACAGATGCTGGTGAGGATATGAAGAAAGGTGAACTCTTACAAATTTGATGAGAGTGCAAATTGGTACAGTTAAACAAAAACAGTATGGAGACTTCTTTAAAACTAGTACTCAGGCTATCATATGATCCAGCAGTCCCACTACTGGGTACATATCCAAAAGACACAATATCACTGTATCAAAAATTGAACTGTCCTACAATGTTCACAGCAGCACAAGTCATAACTGCCCAAATATGGGCTCACCCAAGGTATACATCTTCAGATAGACAGATAAGTAAACCTGATTTTAAAGATAATAAATAGAGACAAACTTTTGTTTTGCTATTGTAAAGGTTTCCTGTGGATATGTAAATGAGTGAGGCAGAATTTATTCACCTCACAGACCCAGAAAAAAGACAGCATTTTCATTGTATTTCACAGTGCTACTACTCCCTTATAGGAAGTGATCAAATTTTCTTGGAGAAGAAATATGTAACTACAGAGCATCCGCCAGCGAGAAAGTGCTGGCATCTAATGCAGTTGGAAAACATCACCACTTTACTATTTAAAAGGGATTCTCTTCTATAATGGATTATTTTTATAAGGCCTCTCTATTGGCACATATATGATCATTTTAGAAATGGTAAGTTGAGAGTACACGGATCAGAAGAGTACCTTTAACTGAAGCCAAAATTGAAGTGGCTAACTTAAGAAGTGATAGAACTAAACTGGTAATCCATTAAAAAAAAGTAGGAAAATTACACTAAACCATTTAATTTAGAGTTGTCTTTGGATAGTTTGGACTTAAAAGGCCTCTAGTTGTATTTACATTAAACTAATTACATATATGTGAAAGAAATGTGGAAGTAGGAACCAACAGCTGGCTGTTTGAGCCATGAGGATAATGTTAATGAGCCATGAGGTTAATGTTCCTAATCATTAATCCTGTGGTCTGGAAATACATTACACAATAAACTAAGAAGTGTATATATTTAAATAATTTCAATTGATATTGCAGTTCCAAGGAGACAAAATAGGTTGTTATATAATTTATGTAGGAATGCCTAAAGATTAGGAAGCATCTAAGAATTTCCAACGGGAAGTCAAATGAATTTCTCAGATTCTGTTTACTACCCAAATGTTTGTTCTGTTTTTGCCCTTAGAAGTGCCTGAAATGTTCAATAATAATGTTTGGTAACCACCTTGCATCATTACACAGCTTCTTGGATGATTTGACCAATGGAGAAAAGGAGGCTTCTGGCAGCTCATGGGGTTAGCTAAAAATTTCTGTTGACAAAGTACTGAATAGCAACAGTTAATTTTCTGCTCCACAATTCCCTACCCCCACCTAGTTCCTCTATATCATTACTAACATACAGTTCTTCATACACAGTCATATGTCCATCATTGCAAGCATGGACAATGGCAAAGAGTCCAGAATCCTATTGTCAAGATATAGCACACAGTTTCATAGCAAGTCCATCTTTGTCTGGAAGTAGAAATGCATACTACATTGTATCCTCACATCTGGATGTTAGTCTCCATTTAACAGCTACTGTACATCCCCTCAAATGAAAAGTCATAATACAAAATCAACAATAGGAAGAAAGATAGAAATTTACAATGCCATGAAGTTAAATGACATGTTACTAGATATGACAGTCTCCATTACACAGCTACTATACATCCCCTTAAATGAAAAGTCACAAAACGAAATCAACATCAGGGAGAAAAAAGAAATTAACAACACCATGAAGTTAAATAACATGCTACAAAATACCTAATGTGTATCTGAAGAAATGAAAATCAAGAACCTTCTTGCAGAAAATGATGCTGTTGTATGATCTACGAGTCACTGAATGATTTAATCAGAAGAAAGTGTTTTGAAGAGATGAAACTAACAGAAAACAACAAAATCCATGCAATATGGTTTCTGCTGATTTTTGTTGGTGAAGTGTGTCTCTTCTAGACAATAAATAGATGTTGTTTTGTTTTTTTAATCCAGTCTACTAATCTATGATGTTTGATTGAGCTTAAGCCAATTGGGGAGGGGATAAGGGAAATGCCAGGAGCCTATGGAACTATATCATAAAATGATAATAATAAAAAAATGTTAAAAAATTAAAAAACAAAAACACAAACAAACAAACAAACAAAACCAGTAACATCCTCTGAGGAGTTGTCTACACTATGTCCAAAAATTGCACTGCCTCCTCCACATGTGCCAAATTTGATTTTCTTTACTGTTCCACCAAGAAATAGTCTCCTGTCAATATTGTGTCATTAAATAAAGTGGGCACATTTCAAAAGAAAAAATAAGTTTCTGAATGCGTGTATACACATGCGTATACACATATATTCCTATTCAGATAAGATTTCATTTCTGTGGGCCCAGCAGTGTGGCCTAGCGGCTGAAGCCCTCACCTTGAACACGCCAAAATCCCATATGGGCGCTGGTTCTAATCCCAGCAGCTCCACTTCCCATCCAGCTTCCTGCTGGCCTGGGAAAGCAGTCGAGGATGGCCCAAAGCTTTGGGACCCTGCACCCTTGTGGGATACCTGGAAGAAGTTCCTGGCTCCTGGCCTCGAATAGGCACAGTACCAGCCATTGCGCTCACTTGGGGAGTGAATCATCGGACGGAAGATCTTCCTCTCTGTCTGTCCTCCTCTCTGTATATCTGACTTTCCAATAAATAAAAATAAATCTTACAAAAAAAAGATTCCATTTCTGAAACTGCATGTATTTTGTTTGTCCCTTCCCATGCTCCTTCACTCTATCTTTATTCATGTTACAAGGGAGAGCCCTGACTCAGCAACTTTGACCTCTAATCCATTGCTTACTCGGGTGGGGGAGTTGTGATATAAGACCTACAAGTGTTCAGCTGCAATTCAGCACCAAAGCCATCCTAATAAATGTCATATATTTTTTCTCAAAGTTAGATCACATCTCCTTTATAAATGACTTTGATCCTACTCCCCTTTAACTAATAAATTATTATTATTATTTTTTTTATCAATTTAAAGACTCATGGATGCTCCAATACTGTTTTTAAACTGCTTCGCAGTGCCTTAATATATGAAGTAACTGACATGGGTTAATTTCCATACTAGGTACTTTACACTCAATGCCATGTTGATTGTCACACAACTAAAATTAGGTAAATATTATCATTGACTTTCAAAAGATGAAGAACCTGGGGTCATAGGGGTCAATGTCACAAAGTCATAATTAAATAAGGTTTAATTATTGCAAATGCCAGGCTCAATATTTAATTATTTAGTCAGTTTTAATTGTGTTAACTCCAAAGAACTATTAAATTGTAGTAAAATGTGTTTTTATAGAATATGTCACATAATGGTCTATTTCCAGAATTTGCTATCTATTACTTCCAAATTTTCTCCCTCAGAATTCTGTGCTCTTTTATCTAAAACAAACATTTCCTCATTTTTCCTAAGAAAGATGAGTATTTTGCCTGTAACTAATCAGAATTTAATCATAACAGAACCATATTTACTTAGAGGTTGAATATGAATCAAGTTACTGACACACAAACTGATTTCACCTCAATAAACTCCTTGTTTTAATTTATGTCAGTGTGTCTGTTATATTCTTACATGTGTTTTAAGTACAAGAGATACAAAAAGACGACTGTGTTGCTGTTTTAAGGTTTCTGGTACAGCTATTGTGCAGTTACAGAATATATAATGCTATAAGAAATCAAGAAAAAGCTGATTTAGAGTAACACAAGTTGCCCTTACATCTAGGAATTAGTCTTTTTTTCTGTTACCTAAGGATAAGTGACCTATAAAGAAAAGAGAGAGAGAGAGAGAGAACAATTCAGCTAAAAACAAACAAACAGGATAATGTGTGCTTTAATGACAACTTTCCTGGCTGTGTCACATCATGGTATAGGGCATATGGATATAATGTGTATTTTAGTGAAAGATCCCATGGTGAGACAGCAAGGCAGATGGTTGGAAGGGTCAATCTTCACTTGTATAACACCAATTCCTTCCATGGGCAGCATACCTGTTGACCCAATTGCTCTACTGCTTACAGGTTTTATCAGCTCTCAACACTGAGGACAAAACTCCCAAGACAGTGAAACTTTCAGGAACACACTCAAATCATTTCCAAACCATTGTAATATTTTGTACTATAAATATATTTCTCAGTTTCAGTATCTCCTTTCCACAATGGACAAGAGTGCTTGTATATTTCCATAGCATACCATATACATCTAACACAATTTCATCTATGTTCACTTAATTTCTTGTTAGAGCTCTATAGTTTAGTATTCAGGATGTTTTTTCTTCACCTCCAAGCCACATTCAATGTGCTGCATCAGGGTTTTCCTTTGACTCCATCCTGACATGAGGAACTGCTTTGGACACTCTGCTCAGATTATGGCAAACATAAGCATCATCCTAGAGGTTTTTGGTGAGGTAGAAGATGGTTGATGCACTTCCTGTTGCTGAAACATATTTCTGGAGCGGTCCACTGTGGAGCCGATTGCATAACTCCCTCACTGCTGGTGCAGGTTGCCACTTTGCCACGGAGTACAGTTTCAGATGTTACTATGAAAGCTCAGTTCATAATCCATTTCTTCTGTACTCTCTCATCTCTCCTTTAAAAAGTTCTTCATATCCTATTAGATCCTCTTGTGTTTAAATTCCAGCTTCAGTAGATTCTACTGTTTGCGATTAAGGACCCAAATCGGGAGTCTAGTAATGTTTGTGTCTTATTGATCAGCATATAAGCATTTTGAGAGAAGTTAACTTCTCACTCTCAGTTGTTGAATCACAAATTCTAGGCATAAATTCGCCCACTGTAGACAAACGCTAAGTTTCATAACGTAAAGTGTGACAAAGGGTTAGAGTCATGCGATATAAATGGCTCTGAGATCTGCCCTAATGAACTTGTGTGAGCTTGTCTTTCTCTTTCTTCATATGGGTTATTCTCAATAGCATACAGGTTCTAGCACATATCCAAGTTGTTGAGAGTGCTGTTTGTCTTCCAGACATTTGCTGGACCTAAAATGTACCAGTAAATAGCTGGTAAATCCCAACTTCTGAACATTTTCAGAATGCCCACTCTCTAATTTTCTATTTCACCTATTCTGATTTTTCAAAGAACATTATTTTCTTACAGAAAAATTTCTTGTATTTTCCTTTTGCAATTAATTAATTAAGCCATAACTGCATTCCTGTAATACCTTGAATAGTCTTTATTATAGCAATCCTTAAATATCTACTCACATTTATCAATCGTTGCAATTTTTATAATTATCATATAAAATGCCTATGAGTGAAATAATATTAAAATTAAATGTGCTATAAGATAAAATACGTAAATTATAGTTGCTATTATAGGCAGCAAGAGAAAAAGATACATTGCTCAATTTAACCTATTTCTCTTTCCTGGTGGATAGACTTCCAATTCATTTATTTATCTTCTTTATGTAGAATTTCACATGATTTTGAGGATCCACACATGTCCTACATAAGATGCAATTTTTTGCAAGCCTTGGAGTTCAGAAAGTCAGAGGAAGGTATGTTTTGTCAAGCTGATATGTAGAGTTGAAAGCTTTCCCTGACATATCTCAGGAAACAGAACAATTCAGGTTTTGGAATTGCCTCATTCCTGCATAAATGCATTATGATAGTATGCTTGGTCAAATAAACATAAATGAACCATCTGATTTCTTTTCCTTTTAATTGCCTCTTAAATAAATTTTAAAAGGCACTTAAATTTTGCAAATCATACTGACTTACATGGATCTCTAATTAAATTACCCTTTGGTTTCTTTGAGAATTTTTCTAACTATTTCAAATATTAAATAACTCATTCGAACAACACACTTATTCCCAATGCTTTGTATTTTCATTGGAGTTTCACAAGCATAAGGCTGAACACGATATTTTGTATTTTGAATATTTGATTTAAAATATTTTATATTTGTAATATTAAAAACCCAATATCTCCCCACAGATTTGTTTTTGATAATAAGCTGAAATTTACATAAAAAATAAGAGAGATAATGTTTACAATATTAAACAGAAACCAGATGTGGATCATGCTTCTCCAGATTAAACATTTACCGAACTGGCAGGAAGTGGCCCATTTCATTCACCCAAGTGAATTTTGTTTGAGTGGATTCTAATTTCTCATTCCTCTACCTTTTTGACCATCTTTCTGTTGCTTTGTTTACTTAATGGTGGTTTTTCTTACCACGGCCTTCCAAACTTCTACACAGCTGCTTCCCAGATGACCTAAATAGTGCATTTTCATATTCTATGAGTGTAAACTGTATAGGCAAGTCCTATACAGCATTCATAGAGGAACTGAAATGTCCCTGGGAAAGTTAATCACTGCAACACATATTTTTACAGAAACCTGCTAGAGAACCTGTATATATGAGAACACCAAACATTTTCTATATGTTTTAAAATATTTACTGAAAACTACTGTTTTCATAACCAAGATACATGAAAGACATGGAGGCTTATGTTTAGTAAACAAAGGAAACTGCCTCTTCTCTGTAATTGATAGTTTCTAATTTTGCACTTATTCATGAAAGATGGATTACAACGTATCTTATCCAAATGCCTTTAGAAGGCTGTAAAACAATATGTGTTAGATCCAAGCAATGATTGCTTCTTGCAGATTTATTAAAGCATAATTAGCAAATAAAATTATATACACATGAAATATGCAATATATTGATATATGTGTATTGTGAAATAACTGAAAATCAGAGAAAAAGTACCTAAAATCTCATATTTCAAGTGATAACACTTAACACTTTCAGCAAATTTCAAGTACAAAATATAACATCAACTATAGATGTCAATCTCATAAAAATGTCTTCTTTTTAGACTATTAGCAATCACATATCAGAGAAAATATGATATTTTTCTTTCTGAGTCTGGCTCATTTCACTAAGTATCATAGTCTCCAGTAGTATCCATTTTGTTTGAAAGACAGTTTTTCATTAGTTTCGTGTGGTTGGGTAGTATGCTATGGTGTATGTATAATACACTTTATCCAGTCATCAGTTAATGGACAACTGATTGAATCCATATCTTAGTTATTATGAATTGAGCAGCAATAAACGCACGGGTGCAGATAACTCGGACATATGATGATTTCATTTCGTTTGAATATACTCCCAGGAGTGAGATAGCTGGATAATATTGTAGACCTATTTCCAGATTCTTGAGGAATTTCTATACTGCTTTCCATAATGCTTGTGTGAGTTTACATTCCAGCCAACATTGTATATATTTTAGTCCACATCCTTGGCAACATTTATTTTTTTGATTTTTGGATATCAGCCATTCTAATCAATGACATTTCATTGCATGTGCTTGTTTGCACTTCTATTCGAAAGGCTGATTTACACAGAAAAGGACAGAGAGAAAGATCTTCTGTCTGCTGGTTCACTCTCCAATTGGCCACAACTGAGCTGATCTGAAGCCAAGAGCCAGAAGGCCCTGTAGGGTCTCCCAGATGAGTACAGGACTCCCAGATCACTGTCCACTGCTTTCCCAGGCCTTAAACAGGAAGTTGGATGGGAAGTGGGGCATTCAGGACACAAACTGGCGCCCAATTGGGATGCCAGTATTTGAAGTTGAAGGATTGGTAATTGAGACATGGAGCTGGTCTGTGTATAATGGTTTTTATTTGTACTTCCCTGATGGGCGGTGATTCTGAGCATTTTTTTCCTTATCTGTTGACCATCTGCATTTTATATTTCTCAAGCTGACTATACATTTTTTTGTCTATGTCTTAATTGGATTTTAATTTTTTTTGTCATTGTTGGGTGTCTTGATCTCCTTATTTGTCCTGGATATTAACCATTTATCAAATATATATTTTGAAAATATTTTCTCTCATCTGTCAGTGGTCTCTTCACTTTGTTGAGTTTCAGAGCTTTTTGGCTTGATAGAATTCCATTTGTCTATCTGCTTTTTTTGATTGTTCTTTCAGGGTCTTTTCAAGGAATGAATGCCTAAATAAGACAGTATATTATAGTGTTTTCCATGGGTTTTTCCTTCATGTATCTGATACCATCAGATCATAGATTTAGAGCATTTAGAACGATTGTGGATTAATTTTTTTTATAGAGTATGAGAAAGAGGTCTTCTGTTATACTTCTGCATGTGGATGTTCAGTTCTTCCAACATCATTTATTGAAGAGACTATCTTCCCCAGGGAGATATTTTGGCTTGTCTGTCTAAAATTAGTTGGTTGTACAAGTCTTAATTAGTTTCTGGTGCTTCTATTATGTTCCATTGTTTCATATGTCTGTTCTTGTGCCAGTACAAGACTGTTTTCATTCCAAATGTCCTAAACTTTATGATGAAACCTGGTATTATGATACCTCTAGCTTTGCTCTTATTTTGTTTGAGTTTGTTTTATCTATTTGGAGTTTCTTCTGTTTTGTGTCAATTTTGGATTTTTTTTCCTAGATATGAGAATGTCTGTGGCACTTTATTGGGATCACATTGAATCTATAAAGTGATTTTTTATTATGGATATCTCAATTATATTATCTTCTGATTCTTAAACATGTTATTTTATTTTTTACAAAATATTTATTTAGTTATCTATTTGCTTATTTGAAAGACAGAGTTACGAAGAAGGGAGAGAGAGAACCTTCCATCTATTGGCCCACTACCCAAACAGCCAGGGCAACTGAGGCTGTGCCAGGCTGCACCAGCAGTAAGAAGCTTCTTTCATGTCTCCCACATTAGTGCAAGGGCCCGCACTTAAATCATCTTCTACTGTTTTCCAAGTACATTTTCATGGAACTGAATTGGAAGTGGAGCAGCCAGGAATTGAACCTGTGAAATGCTGGCTTTGCTGTTTGCAATTTTACCCAGTAATCCATTGCATGGGCTTTTATTTCTTACTTTAATATTTTTTGTTTTTACATGTTGAAATCTTTCACTTACTCAATTAAGTATATTTCAAGGGGTACACTTAAATAAGGGACTGATAGAATTATGATTCCCTACGAAGGACTACACTATTGTAACAAAATCTGACGGGGGTGGGAGTTGGGTGGGAATTGCAACCTATAAAAAAATGTACCACATAATTCGAAATTCAAAATAAAAATAATTTTTAAAAAAGGTATATATATATATATATATTTGTAATTGTTGTAAATGGGATTGTTCTTACAAGCTCTTTCTCAGCCATAATCTTTGGTGTATGTAAATGCTATTGTTGTTTATGTGTTGATTTTGTAAGCTACAACTTTGTTAAACTCTGAGTTTCAATAATGTGTTAGTGGAATCTTTTATTTTTCCTCTATATAGCATCATGTCATCTGCAAGAAAGGATAATTTGACATGTTCCTTTTCAATTTGTATTGCTTTGATTTCTTACACTTACCTAATGGCTCTGGATAAAACTTTCGTAATAACACTGAATAGTATTGGTGAGCATAAGTTTTCTTTTCTGGTTCTGGATCTTAGTGGAAATCTTTCCAGATTTCATCATTAAATGTGATCATGGATTTGCAGTTGTCATATATTGTATTGATTTTGGGTAGGTACATTCCTCTTTACCCAATTTGCTTAAGACATTTTATCATTAAATTATAATGTATCTTACCAAATGCCTTCTGTGCGTTTATCGAGATAATCATATTTTTTGTTATCATGCTTACTGCTTTGCATAATTAAATCACCTCTGCATTCTATGGATAAACCCTACCTGGCCTGTGTGAATTATCTTTCTGATGTTCTGTCGAGGACATTTACAGTGACATTAATCAGGGATACTGGTACACATACTCCTCTTCCACTGTTTTGTTTTTTTCTGTTATGAGTATTTTTTCTTTCAATTATTTTGGATAGTTTAATAACTATTATTAGTTCTTTTGAAAATGTTGTTTCAGTTTAGCAATTAAGGCACCTGGTGCTTGGGTTTTATATGTTGGGTGGGATTTTTACTACTTTTTAGTCTCCAACTTGGTTGTTAGTCAACTTAGGAATCCTTTGATTTTATGCCTTGGTTTTGGCAAATATATGTACAGAAACCTACAAGTTTCTTCTAGATTTTCCAATTATTTGGCAAACAACTATGTATAGTAATTCCTAATTATTCCTTTTATTCCTCCTGTATCAATTCTAACCTCCTTCTCCTCTCTGGTTTCATTAAATTGGTTCTTGCTATTTTTCCCCTTATTAGCTGGGCCAATGGTTTACCATTATTTTTTTCAACAGATCAGCTCTTCATTTAATTGAACTTTTGCATTTTAAATTTTTGAAAAATCTTCTGTAACTTTTATTGTTTCTTTACTCCTGCCAATTTAGGGTTTGTTTTGCTATTGTTTTTATTTATTTTATTTATTGTTTTCTATGCATTCTAAGTACATGGCTAACCAAATCTTTCTCCAAATCAGGGAAGTTTTCTGCATTATTTTAGTGGATAGGTTTTCTCATTCAGTTTTTTCATTCTTTCAAGGTCTCTTTTTTTAAATAAATTGTTTATTTTTCATAATACAGTTGCTTAAGCTCAGGGATTTTCCCCTTCCCCTATCCTTTACCCCCATTGTTTTCCCCTATATTGTAACGATAGTTTGGTTTCTCAACAACAGTTACAAGTCAATGGTTCTACTTAAGTGTATCCTGACATTGCAGATATAGACAATGAAAAAAAAATCAGCATTTTATTGTCAAAATATATAAAAATCTCACTGGAGGTCCACCTTTTATTCAGAAGTAGAGATGCATATTGCATATTGTAATCACTTTGAATATTAACTATTGCTTATGTAATGTTTAAATATAATTCAATGTGACTGAATGCTGATTTGACTCCTGACGCTTAACATGGTTCTCTAATGTAAAGAGCAGGATTTCTGAGGAAAACAGAAATTAGTGCTGAAAGAGATGTGTAAATCCTTCATTCATTACGTGCTCATGAATTATGCTATGGCATCATTTTTCCCAAAAGACTTTTGTGTTTCCCTTTTTGTGACCCATGTTTTGTTTACTCAGCAGTACATTTTTTCATGGTGCTGTTATTGTTGTTGATGGTGTTGTTGTTGTGGCTGTTCTAGCTTGGACCAGTTGTTGACCTTGTTTCATGGCTTCCCACTTATGGAAATGTATAGTGATAGAGTACTGGGGTCTATCATGTACAGATATGGGGGTATAATGGAACATGCATCCCTGCTTCCAGACAAAAGATGGATCACAATGAAATTGTTGGACATGTGTAGACAATGGGATGCTGGACTGTCTGACATTGCACCAACAAAGTCGGGGTACACTTAAATAAGAGACTGATAGAATTATGATTCCTTATGAAGGACTACACTATTGTAACTAAATGGGAAAAATCTGATGGGGTTGGGAGTTTGGGGGGGAAATCCCAGCATATATGAAATTATACCAAAAATAAAAATATATTAAAACTGAAAAAAGACCAAATTGAATTCAGGAATTTTTGATAAGAATTGTTTCAAAAATCTGGTCCATGTGATTTTATTGTAGCTTTCCTTTACATATTATATTGTACCTCAGTAAAGGAGAAAAATCATAGATGATATGTGACCTAGCTGCTACTCACAAAAATGAAGTTGCTTTATCAGCACCTTGATTTAGCCAGTATTTTTGAAAGAATAGAATGAATTAAAGTGAAATAAAGTGACTCGGGTCATATGTACAAATAAATAAATTTACAAAAGCCTGGAATGTCAAAATAATGTGAACTAAAGATAGAGACCCAGGATCTAGTCTTACTTCTATTTTATTTATCTTTTTGTTCATAAGCCATTTAATTCTCCTGGATTCCTAACCTATCTCTACATTTCCAGTCATCACTAGATTTCTATTGTTTTGCAATTATGTGCGTTGGACTTTGAATTAAATTTACCTGGAATAATTCGGCTTAACTGTATTGCAAAAGAAACATATTTCCCATTGGCCAAGAGAGCAAATTATGTGTTCACTTAAGCCTTATTTTCATTGCTTTTTAAATTCTGTAGTGGCCACAGATCGTTATTTGAACAATGATGATATATCATCTTTATTAATCCAAATGATTCATAATTAATTAATCAAAATGAGGTTGGATTAATAAGGATGAAATATCATCATTATCACCTCATTTGATGAGATGAGCCAGAGAAATTGTAGGGAGATAGAGACATTACATGAATTTGAGAACTTCAAGTTTCTTCTCCCAACGTACAAAATCAAACATTTTTAAATGGAAAAGATCGGTTTGAAAGTCTGTAGAATGGCCTCTGAAATGGACTCTGATAAAACAATACCGATATAGAAACAATTCTGAGTTCCAAGCATTAAACAAATGCAATTACAGTTCATACTTTTAGGTAGATGTTGTCTACAATCCCTGCTAGTTCTACTTTATATATTTTTTTCTTTAAAAGAGTTCTTTAACTTAGTTGCAAGTAAGAGTTACAGGCAGAGAAAGGGAGAGCTACATCTTCCATCTACTGCTTCACTTCTCAAATGGCCACGATGGTTTGAGAGTCAGGAACTTCTTCCAGGTCTCCGAGTTGGAAGCAGGAGCCCAAGGCCTTGGATGATCTCTTACTGCTTTTCCAGGCCATTAGCAGAGAGATGGATTGCAAATAGAGCTGTTGGGACACAGACCAGTGACCATATGGGATTCAGGGACTAGCAGGTAGAGGTTTAGGTTGCTGTACCACTGTGCTGACATCTCTACTTGACCATTTTAATTTTAATTGAATTGTATGATATAGAAAATAGCATCCTTTCTTCTAAGTTAGAAAACAAAATAGTGCTTGCTTCGGCAGCACATATACTAAATTAGAAGATAAATAAAAATAACTCTGGGTAGCAAAGTTCAATTGTTGCTAATATATTTTTAGGGTTTTAAAAATTATTTATTTATACATTAACTTGAGAGAGAAGGAGACAGAGGGAGATTACATTAGTGCCCATCTATTAGAGAACTTTTGAGATGACTGAAATTGCTGGGAATTCATTGGGGGCTGAAATCATCAGTTTGGATCTTCACCCAGGTGTTCTAGGTGGATGGAAGAAACTCACTAAAAACATTCTGCCCAGATTCTGTATGAGTAAGAAGCTAGAGTCAAGAGGGAGGCCAGTTCCTGAACCTAGCTACTACGGTGTGAAATGTGTCAAAATCAGCATCTCAGTTGCTATACTAAAGACTGACATCAACATGTTTTACATTTAAAATGAAAACGTAAAAAAGAGAAACATTTGCAAGTGTTGAATATGCTTATTTCCATTTAACTATACATTTAGAAGTGATTAAATCATCAACTTCATATTTTCAAAAATTTGTCAAAATTTAAGCAGTTTAAAAAAATTTCATGTAAAAATACAAAGCTATCATAAAAATCAATGTTGTCAATAAGCTAGAGGTTGTAACACATCTCTAATTGTGAGCTTAAGGTTAATCTAGAGACATAATCTTCAAGAAAGCACATTCTAGACAAAGTGATTGCGAAATGATTGTTCTGGGATTCTAGCTTTAAAACACAAAGCAATGAGTCAAACCAAGTCTGAGTCCACTACTAGATTTGGTACACACAGATAATTCAGTAAGGATTGGTCTGAGCTGTCAGTGTGGGGGTCCCATAGAAAGGCAGGATGAACACGACATATAAAGCTGAAGGGATATCCTTATCCTTGAATTTTTGGCGAGACATAATGCTCTTGATTAACTTGAGACAGAAAGGCTAAAATGAGCCAACTATTGGAAATTTTAATCTATTGGAAAATGGAATTTCAAGTAGATATTATAAAATTGCGTGAACCACAGCTCAGAGGATATGAATAGATTCTAAAAGCATCCTGGGATATAATCAAGGTTCAACAAGTCAGGACCAATTTTTCCCTGAAGACTTTCTGGCTGAAGCCACAATTACAGGCCACTTTTAGTTCTCTTCAGAGATCTTCCACACCAAAATGTAGGACACTGTAATTCTTACTCACAGTGACTGAAAATGAAAGCCTCGTTAAGTACAAAGAGTTATGTTTTGCCAAGCTCAGTGGAAGGAGGAAGTGGCAAGGGTGGGTACAGGATGGGCAAAATACCCCAGTCTTAACTGTGGATAGCAGGATTGCTTAAAGTTCTGAAAAACAATCCCAAATTAGGTCTTGCCAATGGAAACACAACGTCTGCAAAAGAAACACGTGGCTGAACAAAGACTGGGATATGGATACAAGACAAAAGGGGAAAATGATGTCTCTTCACGACCACGCTGACTACAAAAATAGCTAGGGCATTTGATGTTTATTTGGTCCTGGATTCTTAGCTGTGTATAGTTGCATGTTGTGTATAATTTAATTAAGCCAATTACAAGCCCTACAATGCAAGTTCTTGGGCATTGAAAGGTGAAGATGACCTGTAACCCATAAGACTCCTGCCAAGGGTAAGTGGCATGATGTATAAAAATTATCTGGTACAGTGCCTTGTGCACAGTAAGTACTCAGTTAATTTCAGTTCTATCTTCAGCATAATCAACTCAGACTTTGATGTAGTTCAACTTTCTTAACCACGTTAGTGTTGGAAAACCTGAGAAAGAGACCAAGGTCTGAAAGTAAACTCTCTGCAGGCTTTTAAAAAAAATGAGATCATAACTCAATTAATGAAAAATATGATCAGTAGAAACTGAGACAATCAATTAAATCTGAAGTCACAAACTGAGCTGTCCAGGAGGACCTGACTGGTACTGTCTCTAACATGTACTGCATGGTGCAAACGTGATGGTGCACTTTACAATATGTGTGAATAGTCAAGTTAATGATAATCTGGAAATACACCCCATTTCAGGAAAAGTTGTAATTTTGTTCTAAATGATGCTTGAGATGAGGGAATATAAGTGAAATTTCAAGGGAATCTGTAAATTTAAGATATTATATGTGAAATTTGCTGCTTCTAAAAGCTTGATACAATTACAAAATTAATAGTGCAGGAGTCTGATTACAGTGGAGTGAATTTCTGTGTTGGGAAAAGTAAATATGAACAGTGCAACTCTGTGGAAATGTAATATGAGCCAAAATTTGAGCCATATATATATAAAATGTTTAAGATTTTCTTGTAGTCACATAAAGTGAAAATGATTTAAATGATATAATTTATTTAGTCTAATGTATGCGATGTAGCTAACACCTTAATACATAGTTTGAATTGATTAATAAGATGCTTCACATTTCATAAGTCTTCAAAATCAGGTGTGTATTTTACACTTACAGTATATAAAAATTTGGGGTTAACCATATTTCAGATGCGCAGTGGTCTTATATGGGTAGAAGATACCCTACAAACACCAGTCCAGAAAATGTTATAATTACAATTTGAGTGTGTTTCCTCCAAAATCATGTTGAACTTAGTTACTATTTTGATATTATTAAAGGGTGGAGCCTCTTTGTAAGCGATTAGGTCATGATGGCACTACCCTTGGGAATGGAATAGTGTCTTAGCAAAGGGCTCATATGACATAGCTCAGACTTTTCCCCCTAACTTTCCATCCTTTATGAATGTGGCGATGTAGCATTCTTCCCCTCTGGGGAGGACAGCTCAGGCATCATGCTGGAAGCAGACAGCAGCCCTCACTAGAAAGCATACTGCTAGCACCTTTATCTCAGACTTACTAGTATGAAGAACCATGAGAAACACACCTCTTCTGTTTATAAATACCACGCGGTCTGCAGCAGCACAAAGGCAAACGCCTGTGGAATTCTTGAGGACCACATTAGGATGCCAACCCTGTCTCTGGGATGGAGCCTGGGACGCTATGCTTCTCACAGACCTGTAGGTGAAACCTATGCTACAGAGTCATGGTACTTTAGGTGGTTGTGACGGGTCTTGGATCAGTATCTTTTACATCCAATAAATTTTCCTATCTTTAAAATTCAGAGAATCTCTGTTAAAGAGAGTACTAATTAGTCTAAGAATTATTAGTCGTTAATTATAATTACTCTATCAGTCACTATATTTTAATCTGGAACAACATTAATTACTTTTAAAATAAGCAATAGTCTGTGTACCATTTGTAGAAGCACTGTGGTCATTTATTCCTCTAGTTCTTTTTTAAACTTGAGAACCTGCCAGTATGTTACCGGAATGCTTTTATAAGAAGGCACTTAAGCACAGGATAAGTGCTTATAACTCCAACTTCAGGGATTTGGAACACGAAATATTTTAATAAAAAAAGACAATAGGATTGCAAGGGAAATTTTGCAATAATACCTCTCAAAGCTTCAGTATTTTAGGGCATTCCCTGGTCAAGGATATGAGTGTTTCCTGGAACCTCTAGAGAGAAGCATAAAGACAGAATTTTCATTTCCTCCTGATCATTTCATCTGAGGGACAGATAGAGCTCTACAGTGAAACTCGGGGTCTTTGTTTAATGCATAAATCTGGAAATTTAAGCAACTGTATACACAATTATCATTCTTCAATACAAAAAGCTTAACTCGAGACAAGCATCTCAGGGGGAGCAGTGAATTGGACAGTCCAAAAACCTGAGAACAAGTTCTCACTCTTGCTGTTTGACTTCTGCATTTGGCAAGAAGTTTATTCTTTACTTTCTCCTCTTTGAGGGTAATAAAAACACTGCTTGTGTACCCGTATTCATGTAGAAACGTGTAAAGGAGCCTTGTGAACCACAACATTCTGAGCATAAGCTATTCATGTGCTAAAAAGAAGGTATTAAATTTTAAAGGCACGGTCCAGGTATAATGCCAACTGATAAGATTATCAAATGTTCTGGGTACTTTCTGCAACTTGCATCTCATAAGTTACAATCATCTATTGACATTTGCATTTACCATTTTTGAAGTGTGAGAAAGGATTAATGTCACAGAAATAATGCCTCTTTCCTCACAGGATAAAATAACATGCCAAAAATAATAAGTAGAAAGGAATCTTACGAAGTTTTTTAAATTTTAAAAATCTTTGTTTTAGTTCTGACTTGAACTAAGTACAAAAGTATATATCCAGCAGAGTTTTTCCCTGGGAAAAACTGTTAAAGTATCACATACCACACTAATTCTGAGCAGGTCAAACACACAAAATACAAAGAAAAACCGTAACATTCTCGTTATGACCTACAGAAAGGGAATGTTTATTAAAGAAAACACAAAGGGTTGGACTGACAGAAGAAAATATTAAATTACAATTATCCATCAAAACCTCCAATTTCTGATCACCGAAGTTAATATAAAATAAATGAAAGACAAATCACAGACTCAAAGATGTTATTTAATATTTATATGCACGTACGTGTGTGTGTGTGTGTAGCAGGTAATTAATTCATAGGTGCATTCATATGAAAGCATTCATATGAAAGCAATTCTTAATACATGAGCAAAGGAAGAATAACCCAATTGAGAAAATGGGGGAAAAAAGTCTTAATTTGTACTTCCCAGAACGTAAACCAGAACAGGCAATTTAAAGATCACCAATTTGATAACAATCATGAAAATTAATATTAAAGCCACAATAAACCATGATGAGAACTCATTTCTAATGTTCTTCTCTAGAAAAAGTTGTTAATAGCCTGTGTTAATGAGAAAGAGCTGAACAGATCACTTACACAATATTCCTGTGGGTATATATTGCTATAACTGCTTCAAAAAACAATTTGACATTATCTTTAAACTGTTCTGTGCTGTGGCTTGGAATTTTTCTCACAAACTACAGGAAATTCAATATTTGTTCCTCCTTATATAGATTTTATTTCAGGATAATTTTGCAAGTAATCAAGCAAAGTGGCTCTCTTTGGGAGAATTGTAGCAAAAAATTAAGGCTGGATGGCACATTTAGGAAATCACAATTACGGATCTCTTAGTAAAAATATTAGGCAGCCATCATTAATGGATGCTAATCTCATCAGGTGAAATTTGCTGGGGAATGTTTGGATGGAGCAATTAGACTGATACCATTGGAAACCACTCATCAAACTTAGCAGAACTAAAATAGTGGCAACAGAAAATACATAGCATCACCTATTAAAAGGTGGTAGAAAAATATGAAATTGCATTTAGCAACTCAGTTTGCAGGAAACAGGCAAAATGCAGCACAAGAGTAATCTGTCATATTTGTAACAAAAGGCATTTACTGACCAATGACTTGCTTTTGCCAATAAATCAATAGGATAGGAGATAAAAAAAAGGAGTGGGTAAAAAGTAAATTGATGGCAAGAGACTACATTACATTATATATATATCTCTCTTTTAAGCAATCAATTTCAATTCCAATGAAAATAATTGATTTTTTTTACAGAAATAGGAAAAAAATCACAAAAGACAAAGGGCCCAGAATAGTCAAAGTGATGTTATAAGAAACAGAAACTAAAGATAGAAGAGTTCAAATATCTAATGGCATTCTATTAAGATATATTAATTAAAACAAAATGGAATTGGCATAAGAACCAACAGAAGTATCAATGGAAAAGAATAGAGAACCCAGAAATTAATCCAGATATGTATGGCCACCTGAATTTTTATAAAGATGCCAAGAATATACATTGGCAAAAGATAGATTCTGTGATAAGTGGTGTTGGTAAAACTGAAATGTGCATATGCAGAAGAGTTAAATGAAACTTCTTACCTCTTATAAAATACAGATTTTTTTTTAAATAAAAAGATTTATTTATTTTATTTATTTGTAAGGTAGTCGTACAGGAGAAAGATCTTCTGTTCACTCCCTAACTGGCCACAACAGTGGAAACTGAATCAGACCCAGCTGAAGGAAAGGGGTTTCCTCCAGTTAGCTGCTCCACATTAGTTAGTTTCCTCCACATTAGCTGCTTTCTCAGGCATATTAGCAGAGATTTGCATCCAAGACAAAAACAAGAGCCTGTATGGGATGCTGGTACTGCAGAAAGTAGCTTAATACTATATGCCACAACACCAACTCCATAATACAAATTTCAACTCAAGATGAATTAAAGATATACATGAAGACCTAAACTATGAAATTAATAGAAGGTAATACAGATGAAACACTTACTGATATTGGTTCAGTTAACAATTTTTGGAAAATATTTCATAACCACAGGTAACAAAAGAAAAACCAAATAAAGGGAATATATCACGTAAAAAATCTTTGTCATGACAAAGAAACAATCAGTAATGAAGATACAGCTAACAGAACAAAAGAAAATATTTGTGAGCTATTTAACCAACAAATGATAATATCAAGAACATACAAGGGATTTTTAGAAAGCTAAACAAGAACAACCAAACAATCCACTTAAGTGATGATCAAAGGATCTTAGCAGACATTTATAAATAGAAAAAATACAAAGTACCAGCAGGTATATGGGGAAAAAAAATCCTTCTCAGTATAACTAGCCACCAGGTTTAAAACTGTAATGAGTTATCACCTGAACCCTGTTAGAATGCCATTATAAAAATGCCAAAGCCCACAAACTGCACACAAGGGTATGGACAAAGGGAAGCTTCTATGAACTGTTGGTGGATATCTAAATTAATCCAGCTACTATGGAAAACAGTGTGGATATTCCTGATAAAGTAGAAATTGAACTATATAAATCATCAGCACCCTTACTGACTATATATCCAAAAGAAATCAGATAACTATATCCAAGAGATACCTGCATCATCATTTTAGTGTCACACATAATGCCAAAGACACAGAATCAACCTAAAGGTTCTTCAGGGCAAGAAGAATAAAACATGTAGTACTCACAAGGGGATGCTACCCAATCATAAAATAATGTAATGCTATCATTGATGACAAAATGGATGAGTATGGAGCATATCATGCTTATGTTAAATCAGCATGAGATAGAACTACAAATACTCCAAGTTCTCTCTCTTGTAGGCAAAATTTAAAAGAAAACTCAAAGTGATCCTAGAACAGTAATTACTAGAAAAAGAGTCCGGGAGTCATTGCGACTGCACATCCACAGCACATGGGATGAATAAGGTTCCTAACAATCTATTATGTATTTTCTAAAAAAAAATGTGAGAGAAGGATCTATGGTTCCAATCATCAAGTCATGATAAAGGAAGGAAAATCAGTACATATTGTTAATGAAAAAGTTTTTCTTCAATGTTTGTGAAACAACTCACAGTGTTCCTGAAATTTGTACAGGTCAAACCAACTACAGAAATTTGAGATTATTAGAAAATAGTATTAATTAGGTAAGATGACATTTTCTTGGATAAAATATTGTCGTCATGCTTCTTTTCATAATAGTATCGGATAATGGTTCGTGTGAAATTGGTATCTTTTATTTGTTTTAATGTAAACAAATCCACTAAGGTAACCTAATACGTTATCTCAATAAAATGTTAGTTACTATGACATTGAAGAAATAGTCTGTGATAATTGCTGAATTCTGCCTTGGTTTCATCAATGAGGCCCTTTTCTAAATGGAACACAGAAGCAATAGTGGATAGGTGTCACAAAGAGTCCAGTTGAACTTATTGGCTATAAATTGTCAGTAAGCAGCTACCTATACCTTTGTGAAGCTTGCTAAATTTTTTTTTTCAGAGTACCCAGAGGCTCAGCTACAGGTGGAGATTTGGCTGGATAAATGTGATTTTGGATTTTAGCAGAATCTATACAACAAATGTACAAAAAGACATGGTAGTGAAGATTATGGCAAGAGAGAACTAAATGATATAAACTATGCTTCCAGTTTAGATAGGAAAATGCTCATTTCACTTGTTTGATGATGGATTGGAAAATCTTTTGATAACAGTGAAGATGGGCAGAGATGGCATTGGTTTCAAAGGAGAATACTGTTTCAAGTGTTTGATAATAGTCTGAACACAGGAAAGAGTTAAAATTGAAGGCTGTTCCTATTTTTTGAAGACTCACTTTGTTATTTAAAGGCAGAATTACAATGACGAAAAACAGTAAGAGAGAGAAAGACAAAGATAGAGATAGATGGAGATAGAGACAGAGACAAAGGAGAGAGAGAGAGATGGAAAGGGAATCGTCTGTCTTTCCTCACATTCAAAATGGCTTTAACAGCTGGAGCAGGGCCAGATTGCAGCAGAAACCTAGAGCTTCCTCTGAGTCTGCAACATGAACTCAGGAGCCCAAGAGCTTGGATCATTCTCTGCTGCTTCCCAAGATGTATTAGAAAAGAGTAGGATAAGAAGCAGAGCATCTAGTACATGAGCCAGCGCCTGTTAGGGATGCTGGGCCACAGGTTGAAGCCTAATCCACTACACCACAACATTGGCCCCTTACTTCTGGGTTTTATTGTGAATGATAGTGAGATACAGAGTTTTAGTTTGAGTGCTATTAAGAATCAATATGTGAACATCTTGGGATTGCAGAACAAGTCAGAAGTGATAAATGGAATGAAGGTTCTAAAAGAGAGGGTAGGACTAAGGGTGAAAGGAAATCCAGAACAGGGTCATGGTGAGACAAAAGCAGGGTGAAGTGAATGGATTGCTGCTCTGTGACTAGTGGCTAGAGCAACACGGAAGGATGTTTCGTCAGGTAGACCGCTCTTGCGGCATCTAGGAAGACAGAGACCCAAATGATGTGAGAGCCTCATGAGGAGAGTCATTCTCAGGCTCCAGTTAGCTTTTAAAAGGAATGCTGCTGAGGAGTTGTATTATGTCTGAAGTGGTCTCTTTCTCTGACAGCTAAAAGAGAAAAAAAAATGTATCTTTGCTCATTCTGAATTTTATGATACACTGATGTTTATTCATTGCCAGTCTCATCGTTCTAGGAACAATGTGGGACACAAAATCAACATCCTCCTCTCTTCCTCTGAAGGTGTGAGAATGGTGTACCACTTACCTCAGATCTGTGGCCCTTGGAAGAAGCTTTTTCTTCCCACTAAAGTAGACTTCAAAATTCTGCATCTTTAGCCTGTGGGCGTAGTCTATGTATCCCGAGATCTCCTGCCCATGAGAATTTTTGTCACGAATGAAGATTATAGACTGTTAGCACAGAAGAGACAAAAAAGACATGGAGAATAAATAAAAGCCATTATAGTAATTTTTAACATTGTTTAACTTACACTTCTTACAAAGGGCAGATATTAAATGTAGGTGTTTGAAATACATTTTATTCCAATGATATTATCCTTGTGGTTTTCATCTTTCCAGATATTTTATGTACTGTTTCAAATGAACGTATTTAAACAGTATTTATGTATGGGCTACTTCATGACATTTTATTGCACACATACATTATATAATGTCCAATTGGGGAAATATATTTACCTCTGCAAGCATTTATATTGAAAACATCCCCAATCCTGTCTTTTAGAATACAGAAGTTCACAGGATGTTAGTATTTTGTGCTATAGAACCTTAGGGTTTCTTACACCTATCTAGCTATAACCTTGTACCCAGCAACCTTTCTGCATCCTGCCTTTCCAACCTTGCCTGTGATAACCACCATTGTACACTTAATTTTTGACATCACCTGTTTCTTAAGCTTCACAAATCAGTGAAAGGACATGAGACTTACCTTTTTCGTGGTTGGATGATTTCACTCAGCATAATGAAGGACCTTCAGGGCCATCCATGTTCTTACATATGACTGGATTTAATCCTTTTTTCTTTATATCTGAGTAACAGCAGCCATAGTCCATTATGTATATGTACCTTATTTGTTTATACGCTGACCAGTGTATGAACACGTAGGTTGTTTCTATTTCTCGACTAATGTGAAGAACGCTGTAGCCAACATGGAGTGAAGCTGTGCATGTAAGAAACCAATTTCTTTTTCCCTGGATTTATACTCTGATTTTGGAAAGCTGAGTCACACTGTACTTTATTTTCAGCTTTTTGAACATTCTCCATAATGTTTTCCACCATGGTTCTATTATTTTACATTCATACCAAAGGTATGCAAATATTCTGTTTTCTGAATATCTTTTTTTAAAGATTTATTTCTTTTTATTGGAAAGCCAGATATTCAGAGAAGAGGAGAGACAGAGAGGAAGATCTTCCATCTGATGGTTCACTCCCCAGGTGACCGCAACGGCTGAGCCGATCCGGAGCCAGGAGCCAGGACCCAGGAGCTCTTCTTTCTGGGTATCTCATGTGGGTGCAGGGTCCCAAGACTTTGGGCCGTCCTCGACTGTTTTCCCAGGCCACAAGCAGGGAGCTGGATGGGAAGTGGGGCTGCTGGGATTAGAACCGGCGCCCATATGGGATCCTGGAATGTGCAAGGCGAGGACTTTAACCACTATGCTATCACGCTGGGCCCTGCCAACAGTTTTTATTTAAGAATTGAGTAATATCACATTGCAGTTTTTATTCACATTTCTCTGAATTTGTGATACTCAGAATTTTATCATGTGCCTGTTGCCAATGTATACTTTCCTTTGAGGAATGTGTTTACATACACTACCCATTTCCTACTTGAAAGTGTATGTTTGCTATTGAATGGAATTTCTTACATATGTCCAGATATCAACACCTTTTTAGAAATACCGCTTGAAAATATTTTTCTACAATTCCTTAGGTTGTTTCAACATTCTCTCAAATATCATTGATTTTTCTTTAAAAAAGTTATTTTGACATCTTCAAAAAGCACTTAGAGATTTCTAGAAACTAGATTATAGTTTCTGGCACTTTCTATTGCACTTTTTAGGAGTGATGGCTCCCAAGATGTTTGGATGCTTGTTGGCATACAGTATCATCTACGCACTGAAAACTTTTAGCAATCAGTTTTTATGTTATCACTGCTCTTAAGAAATGCTAAGCAGGCTGTTTAGTCTGCTATTTTAGCACTACATTGCACCTTTAGAATACATTAACTAATTCATTTGAAAAATAGAGTTACAGACAAGAGAGAGGGGAAGGAAGGTACAAGGAACAGAGAGAGACAGAGAGAGAGAGGACAGAGATCTTCAACCTACTGGTTCACTCCTCAAAGGGCCTTTACAGCAGGGGCCCAAGCCTTGGGTCATCCTCATCTACTTTCCCAGGCACATTAGCAGGGAGATGGATCAGAAGAGGGGCACAGCCAGGGGAGGAATTGGTGCCCATATCAGATGGGAGTCACAGTTGGTGCGTTAACCCGTTGCCTTGACAATGCTAGTCCATATTTAGCATCTCAAATGAAGGTTTGTAACATTCATTGTTAGTTTGAATCTTAAATAGCCCTGAACTCAAATTTTTCCAAGTCTGTAGTTGTTCTGTTCTTCAGTCTGAATTACATTACAATGGTGTAGTCTGTCCCTGTAAGCTTCTTTCTGGCCAGTGGTAGATCAGACCCCTTTTGCTGTGTTCATCAAATGCCCTAATGTCAAATCTCAGAACCCACAGTCCACCAAGACTAGTTCAGCCTGGAGTTGAGGACTAAATATCATGCTGGAATAGTTTGCATGCTGCTGAGGTGGGCTCATTCCTGATGTCACCAGCTACTTGTGACACTGACTGAGACAAAACTGCTCAACTGGAATCCTGACATTGTGCTTGACACTGATGCATGTCCAGAGGCTCTGTATGCAGGCACTAGGACTAGGACAGGGACCCACAGGATCTGATCAAAGGTTAAGTCTTACCAGGCTGCCTGAGTTACAAAATAGTCCTGTGATTCTTTGCTGTCTGCTCAATATCACAGAAAAGATGGTAAAGTCAGTCTTTCAGCTACACAGGCAAGGCACTGCACATATCACACCTAGGTCTCAGAGTCACTAGGCCCTGCATCATCTTTGGAGTACACACCATGCATATAAGAGACTAATAAGTCTGTCTCACCTAGATGCAACTTTGTACCTGACATTGGACAAGTCCAAAGACTTTCACAAGCACTTACCTGGGCATATGAACTATTTGCCCAGAGTTGGGCTTTACCAGCCCAGGACTGAAGCTCAAAATCTAAATCAGTGTGCCCCTTGATGTCTGTCCAACATGGTAGGAACAAAATAATGGCAGGTCTTTAACACCAAGACTGGTCACAACAGGTTCCTGAAGTTACTAGGTCCCACAAATCCTCAGGGCTATGGGCCAGACCCATGCAAAATCAGGAGCAACGCCTGAGTTTAACCATCCGAGCTGTTGTCTTTCTTGTTCGGAGTCTCTTCCTTTTTGGACTACAGCCTTTGGCCTTTATCAGATGCTGGCTCTCACAGTGGTAGTCCGTCCTCCAAACTCTTTCATTCCTTCATTCTAATCTCTTTTCTGGACATACTTTTCTAACTAAGAAGACTAAAGAGCAAAGGTTTGAGTACTTTGCTCAGGGTGTTACAGCCATTAACTGAGAAAATGGAGGTTGAAACCTGCACTTCTAAATGTTATATTTGACATCTGACTTATTTTGTATTTTCTGTCATAGAGACAATAGCTGGGGTCTCCTTGTCTTTTTAACTGCAAATGCTGTTCCCTGATGTTAGACAAGTCATGCTGGGGTCGGAGAAAAGAGACTCTCCCTTCAACACGGAACTAAAAAAAAAAGTCTATCTTTTTTGTCCCCTACCACAATCCCAATAAGTGATAGATTAACCTTAGCAGCTCAGGCATTGTTTGATTATTGGAAACATAATGGACATTCTGAATCAAAATTTCAAAATCAACTTAGAAATTGCATTGAAGTCCTGGTAAGAAAATGAGTTCCGCTCAGAGTCCAAAGATTAAGGAAGAGCAGCAACCCGGAAATAGTCCCAAATTCACCTTTGTCCTCTAGGCCTTTGCCCAACCTCAGAGAATTTGAGCATGACCTTTTGCACTGTATAAGCAGGAAATAAATTACCACCTTTCAGGTACAGAAGTTCACGTGATTTACTATCCCAATATAATGCCGAGAATTTTTTTTTAAAAATTAATGAATTAATAGCTTCATGTTAATGTTTTTGGAAAGGCAATGGAGGATCACCTAAGTGGTTAGGTCCCCACCACCTTGGCAGGGTTGCTGGCTTCCAGTTTAGATGATAAACATTTGAAAACACAAACTTGGATAACCTTTAGCAAATACTCAAACTTCATTATTCTTATAGGTGAGCGAATAATGCACTAAAATTATACACATTTGGTCATGTCACTGTTTTATATTATTATAAATGGATTTTCATGTCAGCCTAAAGCCTCCTTTCTGGAAAAATCTGATTAATATATTGTAAGTCTCAACTCTGCCACCTACTTGTTGTGTGACACCAGGAAGTTAGTTAGCTGTTAAAACTTCATTTCTGCTACTATCAAATGTGCATAACACCTGCCTCTCAGAGTTGGTGTATGAATTACATTTGACTATTTTTGCTAATCATCTAACAAGTGGCTGTTACATGCAATAAATACTAGGATTATCTGTTTCTTTTAGGAACTTTTACCATTCACCTTGCTACTGTATTATGTCAAGTTTTATCATTTCCTTCAGAATAGGAAAATGGAATCATCAGAATTCCATTGCCTAAGTTGTTACAGCTACGTCTAATTGGCAGTATATGATTCCATTCTTTTGTTAACTTATAGTTATTCCTGGCGAATTTTTCAGATGTATTTAGAAGGTAAAACTGAAACGCCTTTTAGAGGAATTACTATATGCATGTAGGATAGACACATTTGACCACAAAGCAATGCTTTCAGCAGCTAGAATGGAAAAAATCATGTTCCCCTAAAAGCCCCTTGATGAGTTATTTTATTGTATTCTGACACATGAGTGACAGCTTGGTTAGTTCCTGACCTCCAATGCTTTGAGAACAACTGAAAATCTTTATCAGTGATTATGTTAGTTTTTCTAACAACTTATTGTCATTTTTCTTGCAGCTAGATTGAGGGATTTTATGTAACATAAAATTTACTCTTAAGTGTAAAATTTAGTGATTTTAGTCAATCTGCCAAGTCGTTCAACACAGTCCGGTTTTAGTACATTTTCATTGTCTCATGGGATCTCTTAGGACCATTCTCAGGCATTCCTGTTCCTACTCTCAGCCACAGGCGATTGCTAATATACTTTTTGTCTCTACAGATTGCCATTTTCTGCATTTTTCATATACATATAGTCATACAAAATATGATCTTTTTCATTCTCATAACATTTTATCACAGTTAATTTCCCAAAGGACACATGGAAACTATGCTTTGTATGTTAAAGAACTCTTTTACATAATGCTTTGCTTATACGAGAGAAGCTTCCAGAATGAACATTTTCCTTAAATAAGACCCTTTAATCCACTTTAGAACATGTCAAGTTCTAACCACGGAAGTATTAACTGCAGTGACTGATAGCCCATTTGAAGCCATGAGTTCACGTTCACTAGAAATCTATTCAGAAAACATTAGTTTTTAACCACAAATAAAATAAAAAAGCCTTCACTAGATTCAGAGATCGTGAAATATGAAGGTGTATTTATTCCTAATAATGAAGGAGGTATTCCTATGCCAAGAAGTGGGAAAAATCTGAGATTTTTCTGAGATGGTTAGTGACTGCAAAAGTAAATAATGATAGTTGAAAAAACTTACAGAATATTTAGGTCCTTGATACTTTTGTGTTTGTTGGAGAAAGATGAATTAGATGTTTAACCATTAATATATCATTTAGATCTTTGGCAGCTTGTCTTTTCCCAGAAGTGGATTAAAATGCAGCTTCATAAACTTGGTATAAGTTGTATGTTGCCTGATTTTTCTTGCCAAACGCTAATGAGGAGACATAAACCTGATACACTGAAATGGGACTTTTTCAAGAATTCAGCCAAAGTCACTTACAAAAATAACTGAAGGTCCACTGAGCAGGATGCTTCTGTGCTAAAACCGAAACATCCTTTTCACAGAGTAAGAGCTGG
Organism: Ochotona curzoniae; assembly: GCF_017591425.1. Taxonomy (NCBI): domain Eukaryota; kingdom Metazoa; phylum Chordata; class Mammalia; order Lagomorpha; family Ochotonidae; genus Ochotona; species Ochotona curzoniae. Next base: position 23,970,352 of record NW_024467119.1, on the reverse strand, counting down.
CATGCATAGCTGAGTTCCTGTGTTACTCACCTCTCTAAGGCTGACCATGGGCTCTCAGACAGAGGAAGAGGAATGATTTTCTCTTTTTTTTTGCTGTTGAATTTGTAAAACTCAGGGCATGTATCATTCATTTCTGAGCATCTTTGTTTCATTTCAAAAGAGATCATATTATAGAGCCTAAGTTCTCTAGGGACCAACCATGCTCTTTTTAAAATGTAACGAATTTCAAGTTCATTTTATACTTATATGTTTACATTTTTATGTGAAAGAGGAGAGAGAGACACACGCATATGCACAGAGAGATAGAAAGGTCTACTGATTAACTCCCCAAAGGCTGATAAAAACCAGGTCTAGGCCAGGCTGAAACCAAGAGTCTGGAACTCACTCTGGATTTCCCATGTGAGCAGCAGGGACCCAAGTCCTTGAGCTCTTGCCTGCTTCTGCCTGGGATGCATATTAGCAGGAAGATGCCTTGGAAGCGGAGGAGCTGGCAACTCAAGCACGGCGCTCCATATAAGATGTAGGTATGCCAAACTGAGGCCTAACTGCTAACCCAATCACCTGCCCCTAACAATTGCTTGAAATCCATGGATAATGTTTTGTAATATGAATTTTCCATGTACTTTTGAATTATGCTTTGCATAAGAATTCATTTTTATAAACTTCGTGTCAATTATTTTGTATTTATTTGAGAAGCAGTGTGAGTGAGAGGCAAAGATAAAGAAGTTTCTATCGCAGATCCAGGTCACAAATACACATGAAGTCTGGAAGCAAGGAGCTTGGGACTCCGTTTAATTCTCCTATATTTATGTCAGAAGCTGATAACTTAAGCCATTCCAAAACCTGTAATGGGGGGAATTTGGAATCTGGAGTTGGAGTCAGGAAGCACATATCCTAATTGGCATCCTAACTGGTGGACAAGCACCCACATTAGCCATTATACATGAACATGGTAAATTACCCTGATGTTAGTGACTTAAAACAACACGGCGCATTATCTTAAGTTTCGTAGGTCAGAAATGAGCACTGAGTTTTACTGGCCTAAAGCCAGTATCAGCAAGATGAGCTCTGTGAGGCTCCTGGAGGGAATTTGTTTTCTTGCCTTTTCTAGCTTCTAAAATTGCCCACATTCCAGAGCTTACAATCCCTTCCTCTAACTGAAAAGTCGCAGCATGGTATCCAGCTCCATGCTCCTCAGTCTTTACGTTCTCTCTGACACGGCTGGGAGGGCTTTCCTTTCATAAGGGATGACTGTTGTCCAGATTATTTAACTTCCTCATTTCTTATTTGAATTCCCTTAATTCCTTTTTTTCTTTTGGCCCAATATTTCTAACAAGGATTTCCAATACTATCTTCAATAGCAGTGGTGACAGTAGACATCCTGTCTAGTTCTAGATCTTAGTAGAAAAGCTTTCCTTCTTTCCCATGAGTCATGATTGGGTTGTTTGTATATTGCTTTTTTTTTAAGCATTTATTTATTTTTATTGAAAAGTCAGATATACAGAGAGGAGGAAAGGCAGAGAGGAAGATTTTCCATTCGATGATTCACTCCCCAAGGGATCATAATAGCCAGAGCTGAGCCAATCCGAAGCCAGGAACCAGGAACTTCCTCCAGGTCTCCCACGTGGGTGCAGGGTCCCAACGCTTTGGGCTGTCCTTGATTGCTTTCCCAGGCCAAAAGCAGGGAGCTGGATGGGAAGTGGGGCTGCTGGGATTAGAACCGGCACCCATATGGGATCCCAGGCACGTTCGAGATGAGGAATTTAGCTGCTAGGCCACCCTCCGCGCTGGGCCCTATCTATTGCTTTGATTGTGTTGTAGAATGTTTCTTCTATGTCTATCTTGCTTAAGATTTTTAGCATGATATCAGACTTTATCAAATGACTTCTTTGCAACTACTGTACTCTTCAGTTTATTGATGTGATGTGTCACATTGATTAATTTGAATATGCAAAATCATTCCCGAATGCCAAGAATAAATCCTACCTGGCCCAAGTGAATGTTCTAATTTATGGTTGGATTCTGTTTGCTAGTATTTTGTTGAGGATTTTTGCATCTATGTTCCTCAGGGATATCAGTCTGTAGTTCTCTTTCTCTGTTACGTCTCTATCTCACTTTGTTATTAAGATGACGTTGGCTTCAGAGAGTTTGGAAAGATTGCTTCCCTATAGGCTAGCACAACCATGATGGAAGTCAGTTACAGAGAGTGCTAAGACAACTGAAAATTGATCTGCCATAAGACCCAGCTATCCCGCTTCTGGGAATATATCCAAAGGAAATGACATCTGCATATGAGAAAGGGATTTGTAATCCTATAGTTACAACAGCACAATCTACAATAGCAAAGACATGGCAACAACCCTGATGTCCATCAAAAGAGGATTGGAGGAAGAAATCATGGCATATCTACTCATGGAATACTATTCGGCCTTTTTATTGTTTTGAATAGCTTGTGGAGGATTGGGGTAAGTTCTTGAAACGTTTTGTAGAATTAAGCAGTGAAACTATCCAGTCCTGGAGTTTTCTTTCATGGTAGAGATTTCATTGCTGATTTAATATCCATCTGGGTTTTAGGTCTATTAAGATTATTACGTGCCTCATTACTCAGTTTTGATAAATTATAGGTGTTTAAAACTGTCCATTTCTTCTAGGTCTTCTGACTTGTGGGTGGACAGCTACTTGTAATAGTTCTTGATTGTTCTATGAATGTCCAAGTAATCCATTGTTGCATTTCCTTTCTTGTTTCTCTGATTGTATTCATTCACATTTCCTTCCTCCTTTTTTCTTCTTTGATTAGTTGAGCTAGTTAGGAATCTACTGTGTTGATTTTTCTCAAAGAACCATGTCTTTGATGATCACAGGCCAGGGATATGGCTATTTAAAAGATTTCAATTGCTGATTTGGTGTATTGCTCATGCAGTGCATATGAAGTGCCTAGAATCATTCACTGCCTTTGATGTGAGTAAGCAATCCATTGCAAAGGAACTGTGGGATACTTGGTAAAAAAAATCTTATATTATGTTTCTTCATATTCCTTTTATATTTTTTTATTAGAGTACTGTTCTATTACAGGTAATCATAGTGTATCTAATGACTGGCCAGCAGTGTCAGTCCTCATCGTTATCCTCCTCATCAGAAGCAGTAAGCATTTACAAAGAAAATGAGCAGACATTATATAGAATAACAGAGAATGTACTCAAAGATATTTAACATGTCATATTATATGTTGGAAAGGAAATACTATTCCTTTTTTTCAGTGAATCAAAAGCTGAGTTGTGAGCCCCAAAATATTTTTACTCTGTCAGGCTTAAGAATCCACTTAACCCCCGGAAAGTCACTTTTTTTTGGTTCTTATTATTTCTGCATATGTAAAATGTGTATGGGCATGTTAGTAACTTCTTATCTATACTGTCTAGTGAGTTATACTACAACTAAACTGAGAAAAAAGAAAAAAATTCACATTAAAAGGCAATTTCCTTATTAAAAATATTGCTCATGAACATTTATTTATTTATTTATTTATTTTTAATAAATTTTATTTTGACATTTTTTACATAGTTAATTAGGGTAAGAAGGTTCAAGGGCTACAGGAAAGTGGATAATACTAGTATGTTTTCCATATTGTTAGCTTCATGTTTAAAGGGGGGGTATTTAAGGGAGAAGCCCACCCAATTTCCCACCCTCCCCAGGTCCTAGATGTAGGGCATGCTCTGAGGTTCTTGCTCAAGTGGTTTTGATATTGCCACAGTTATGAATCGCTGTCAATCTTGCCACTCCAAGCACTATGAGATCTTTGAAAAATCCACTGATTGACATAGTCCATCATAGCTGAGATGGTTGGTTGACCTGTTCTGTCTTCTCTCTTTTCTTCGTTAGGGTTCTGAGTCCAGCATTTAGATTAGGAAGATCTCCAAAGAAACTTCTTGTATGTGCTAACAAGTACAGGGCCTGGCACCATCCATCGCTCCAATCAGCTGGTGGTTGCAATTGCTGGGTTGGTTCTGTTTTCACTCCCGACTTCCACTGGAACCAATGGGTGTTGCAGTCCAGCCTGGTTCTGCCCAGCACATACTTGGCCCTCACATAAACCAGTGGGAGCTGCAGCCTAGGTTGGAGCGACCCACAATAACCCCCACCAGGCCCACCCCCTACCCTGGTTTGCCAGTAAGTGTAGCAGTAGTCCAGTCTGTCCCACACCCCATTCCACCCCAGCAGCTGTCTTAGTTTTATGTCCTCCTGTGGGAGTGGTAACCCAAGAGGGAGGAGCCCACTATTTCCCTCCCAGGCCTCTCCCACTCCCAGATTCCAGTTGATGCTGCGTCTAAGCCCAAACAACCCTCGCCCACTTTAATTTTGTTTGCACCAGTAGGAATAATCCGCCCAGCCCGGCTTTTCCCTGATCTAGTCCACATGAGGCGCACAGGTGTGGTAGCTCTGCCTAGTCTGGTCTGCCCCCATCCCAGCCCATGCTCTCCTGCGGAAGTAGCTGTCCTGCAAAGGAACCCTCCCTTATTCCCCTGCCAGCTCTGCCCACTTCCTTTCTTGTTCCCAGGGTGGTTGGGCACTGCGGTCCCTTCTGGTACAGGCAACCTCACCTCGGCATTCCATAATGTGCACTAGTCTTTGTTGCGACCGACCCTGAGTCGACCCACACTGGTGCCTGGATTTGCCAGTGGATGACGTGGACAGATTCAGCCTGGTCTTGCCCCCACGTCTGCCAATTGTATGCCAGTGGGTAGCTTTCCATGGCCTTTTCTGGGCTGTTTCCTATCATGTTTCTTGTGCTTACCTGCCGGGTCTGTGTCCTGCCAGAGGAGTTGCCCAGGCTCCTCCATCAGAACCTCTCCCAATGCCAGGTTTCAAGCTTACCAGTGGGTCCATGAGCCAACCCTACTCAGTCCACCTCCTGTCATAACAGGCCTTCCACCCAATCTGGTTCTTGCTGTTGGATGTTCCAGCCCAGCCATGGTTTGTCCATACCCACATATGGCTCACACATGGCTCAGTAGGGGTTTGAGACCCTGCCTAGTCCATCCCACATCTGCCCTGGTCCTCCAGAACACCAGGGGGAGTCGGGGTCCGGCCAAGTTCGGTGCATCCAATCCCAGTCCACACTTGTGCCAAGGGAGACTACAACTGTTTCCAGATCAGAATGCAGCCCCCCTTCCAGGCCACGCGCCTCTTGGTGGGAACCTCAGCCCAGCTAGGGTTGTCCCCTTCACTCCCCAACCGGGTCTGTTCCCAGCCATAGATCACATGCCTGCCAATGGATGCTCTGACTCAGCTTGGCACAGCCCCTCCCCTGTCCCGAACTCTGCCTTAGACACTGTGGCTTAGTGTCCCTGGCTCCCACAGACCAGCAGGTACAAGAGCCTAGCTCGGCATGACCTCTGTTCCCTCCTGGTTTCTAGTTTTACTTGTGGGCTAAGGTTTGCTCAGTCGTGCCTAATCTACTCTGTTCCATTACCAGTTGACACATTGGCCAGGTGTTGGAGCTACTTTCGCAGGACAAGCCCCAAGCCATAGCTTCTGCATGACTGGCATTTTGTGCTCAGCATTATTAGTGATTACAAGTTTCGCTAAGGAAGAGTTACTGCCTGTTTCAGGTCCAAGAAGCACAATAGGTTCAACCTGGAGCTAATTAAGCAGCAACTCAAAGAACCAAATCCTCAGAGCTCCCTGGCCGGGCGGCCAGCAGGCAGAGCCTGGCACCAAATGGTGTAATGGCCTCCCGGGAAATAGCTCAGCACATGGCGGCTGTGCACATGGCGGCTGTCCGGGATCCAGGCATGAGACGCCCCGTCCTGAGACCCACCAGCTGCCAGGAGGCTGCTGGAGGTTTAAATAACCCAGGCCCAAGGTTGCGCCCCTCCCAAATCCCATTCACCACCCCATGAAGGTGGCGGGTGGGTCCCGGACCTGCCCAGTCCCGGAGGCCTCCCCCCCTCGGTCTACTCACCCTGAAGGAAGTGGCCCCGAAACCCAGCAGGCCCGGGGAAAACAGCTCACCATGTGCACGTGGTGGCTGTCCGGGATCCAGGCATGAGACGCCCCGTCCTGAGACCCACCTGAACATTTATTTTTTAACAGTTTATTTTATTTATTTGAAAGGCAAAGTCACACACAGAAAGGGAGAGGTACAGAGTAAAAGAGACTCCATCAACTGGTTCATTCCTCAAATGGCCACAGTGGTGAAGGCTGGAAAGGTCAAAGTTAGGAGTCAGAAACCCAGGACTCGTGTGGATATTAGGAGCCTAAGTACTTGCTCATCTCCCACAGCTTTCTCAAGCACATTAGCAGGCAGTTGCACTGGTCGCGGAATATCTGGTACTCGAACCATTACTGCAACATAGAATGCTGGCGTGCCAACTGGTTTAACCCACTGGACACAACACCTGTACTGTATGGTCATCTTAAAATTGTACATTGTCTGATAAGAATTTCCAAGGGGATAATTTATTTGGTAAAACATACTCTTTGTGGAATTCCCATTCTGTAAATCTGTCTGGTAATAGGGAAATGGAAGCCCCAGATCAGCTTTGCAGAGTGACACTGGGGCAGCTTATTTGCTTTCCATGTTTCTGAAACTGGCAAGTCTCCAGGACACATCTAAGAAACGATGAAGGAGTCAGTAAGGCAAAGAAAGGTTCACTCTGAAGGTTGCCACAGCCAAGTTGTTACAGTCATACCCTCCAAAGATGATGGAACTCCAGAATGGAATTGTTGCAAGTTGGAAATAAGAATTTTTGTGAAAATATTACACTCAAACTTATTGCTTTTGGCTGCTTATCACAGGAAAATTGAAGAAGGCATCCATTACTCTAGTTGTGTTGTTGATATTTTAAAAATCTTTTTATGAAACATTCATGAATTATGCATTTCCTTGATCCAAGTTAATTTTACTTATAAACAAAATATGGACTAGATGATGTGTATTGTGCTCTAATCATATGTGGCATTAACCATATCTATGGCTGTGTCTACTAAGAATAGTTATCATCATGATAGACATCACAAAACAGTTAAATTACAGAGGCGAAAATGACTTAAGTGAATCAATAGTCTAAATGCACACTCAATGAAAATTGACAAGCTGGTGTTCTGTCCTAAAGGTAAATGTTACGTAGTTATTTTGGCTTCACTATCGTGGTTGAGAACAAAAGCATTGACATGAACAGATAACAAAAGTAAATCTTTTCATTATGATAATTTTATCTGAGATTACAGTTTTGTCTTTGCGCATTGCCCTTAGACCACATCCTGCATGTATTGGATTGCAGAGGCACTAGGATTAAGGGTAGTTCTTTTTATCTGATGATTACTCTCAGGGTTTATTTTCATTCTTTTTTTTTTTCAGCATGACGCATAACAGTTTCAAGTTGTTTAAGCATCCTGAAAACTTAGAAGAAAAGGAAGAAGAGGATTAAGATGATTTTTAAAAATATTTATTAAGCACACAAGCTATTCCAGAATTTTCAAACTAGAATAGCCTGGAAAGAATTGGTTTTGTCCCAAGTGTTTCATAAGTCCAGTCCCTGTCCTTTTACAAGAGGAAACTGAGTCAGAAAAGGCTTAATCATTTATCGCTTGGTACACAGTAGCATGTAGGCTTGGAGTATTAATTCCCGTAATTACCCAGACTGCTTCCATCACAAATGCTACGTCTGGCAACTAAATGACCAGGATTGAGTACCAGGTTCCTGGCTTTGGATTACTCTAATTCTGAGTGCTATGGGCCCTTGGAGGAGTGAGTTAGTAATAGAAAAATCTCTGCCCCTGTCTTTCTGCATATCATATAAAATGAAAATTTAAAAACTAACAAATGTTTCTAAGAGGATAAATGTCATTATAAATTAGACTATAGAATATTTGAGGATAGAAACAACTTCTTGTTCATTCGTATGCCTACCACCCAGTAACAATAAACAAGAGGATTAATTAAAATACTGACCAAATCTCAGTCCTTGGGATTGCATATCTAAAGGGGATGCTGCTTTATTTTTCTGTGAGCTATCTAGTTAGCCTAGATTATGTTGTCTTATTGGCAGTAAGTTTACACCTGTTCCTCTCTATCAGAAAATAGAAACTTTTGGAACACTGGTGTGGAAAATCCTAATACTGAAAGTGACTACACCAGGCTTATTCTATCATAATAGTATCATTCAGTAATAGTATTTGAAACAAAATAAACAATATAGAGACATAGAATCATTATGGGACATGTAGTTACAGCTAAAGCGATATTGAGGTAAATGTGAAAACATATTAGAGCTTTGGTAGCAGTACTAGCTCTTCCCAGGTCAGTGCTGTACCAGCACCTCCAGGAGATTGGTCCAGTTGGCCTCTCCGGGTCAACAGGGATCTTGCAAAATGCGGACATACTGGAAAAGATGCAACAGGGCTCAATGGAGTGTGTTACGTAGGCATTGAAAAAAATTTGAGTTGAGCATGGAAAGGAACAGGTGGCCCACATAAAGAAGGAGTTTGACAAGAAGTAAAATCCCACCTGGCAATATACTGTGGGGAGAAATTTAGTACTAAAAGTTAAGGTGACAGTTAATGCACTTTCAAATAAAATATACATTAGCATCAAACAAGAAAGTAAAACATTTTTACTGAAGAGCATCTAAGTTTTCCTGGTATGCCTTATCCCACAACCACACGCAATCACATGCCATTTGTAAACTCAGATGTGTTATCATGGTTTTAACACAAGACTTTTTTTTGCCTCCAAAAACCCTAAGCATTTTAAAGTTTGAGTTAAGGCAATAGATTAATTCCCTGCTTTGATCTTCAGCTTAATTTAAACGCAACATTTTACTTATGGTATCAACAAAGGGGCTAGATATTTTATTCATCAGTGAAGGGGGTGGTGGGGAGATGTTACCCTGAATATGAAATTGGAATTTCAAGTGATTTAGAAGGAAAAAAACAAAATGAGAATTTTAGTTATGAAGGCAGGTGTTTAGCAACAATGGTTATGATACCTCTTGGGACACTTGCAGTCCATGTTGCAGTGCCTGTGTTTAATTCTTAGCTCCTCCTCTGACTCTACCAATTAAGATAACTCAAATACTCAAGTTTCTGCACTCTGCCTGGGAGACCTGGCCTCAGCCTGGATTCCTGGCTCTAGCCTGGCCAAACCCTTGCTATTTCAGGTATTTGGGCAAACGAGCCAATGTGTGGAGAAGCTCTGCCAGTCTGTCTCTGTTTCTCTGCCTTTCAAATGAATAATAAAGCACCTTGAGTCATTGCTCTAGACAACATGCTGTCTTGCAAAAAAAAAAAAAAAAAGAAGTGATGTTCCAGTATTTTCCTATTCTATCCAGAATATTTAGAATATCTTCTAAGAGAATGTGCTCATGATCAGAACCACAATTTAGAACTCATTTTGAGACCTTCTTCCAATGAAAATGAAATACAAAATGGTGTCTTTCAGGGAGCCAAGAGTTGCATTTGTAAGCATTTGTTCAAGGACCCTATTTAGTCACGAAACAGATCAGAGTTCTTGAACACACTATTTACTATATTTCTTCTTTGTTTAAAACCCAAACAGGGGCAGACACGGTGATCCAGCTGTCTTGGGATATCTATAGTTCATATCAGTTGTGCGGTTCAGGTTCTGGATACTCTGCTTCCAATCTGATTTCTTGAAATTCTATCTAGGAAGCAGGAGATGATAACAAAAGTGCTTTGATCCCTGCTATCCAGGTGGGAGACCCAGATGTAGTTCGTGTATCCTGGCTCTTCTACCTGGACCAGCTGCTGCCGATGTGGACACCTATAAAATGAATCTGCATATGGAAGAGACCACTCTCACTTTCAATCTGAATAAACAAGCAAACAAAACTCAATAGAAGTAGACATGTGTAACTTTTTAAAAAGATTTATTTATTTTTATTGGCAAGTGAGATGTACAGAGAGAAGCAGAGACAGAGAGGAAGATCTTCCATTCAATGAGTCGCTCTCCACGTGACTGCAACAGCTGGAGCTGAGCTGATTTGAAGCCAGGAGCCAGGAGCTTCTTTCTGGTCTCCCACACAAATGCATGCTACCAAACTTCAGATCATCCTTGACTGCTTTCCCAGGCCACAAACAGGGACCTGAATGGGAAATGGAGCAGCCAGGATATGAACTGGTACCCACATCGGATCCTGGCACATGCCAGTGAGGACTTTAGCCATTAGGCTGCCATGCCAGGCCCAGAAATGTATAACTTTTATATCAGAAATGAGAGTGTAGTCCCTGACAAATTGAATATTATCAACAGATTATAACTTATTATCGACTCAGTGTTGAGTTTATTACTTCTTCCCATCAAGAATGCACATGACTCATGACTATTTTGAGATTATCATTGAAAGTACATAAGAGAAATATATTTTCTCTTTTATCTTCATGTGTCTTTTTAGCTATCCAATCAATAAACATGATTGCATGCTTTATTGCTGCAGGGCATGATGCTTGGCTATGAAGTCACAATGACAAATGCCAGCGGCCCTGACTATGACGTATTCATCTCATATGTATTATGTGTGAAAAATCTATTATGTGAACAAAGAAGTCCTGAGACAAGAGAGGGTGTTATTGTTTTAGGAAACAGGTAAAAAATGGAGTCTATAGATGGATATTTATACATAAAATCCTCCAAAAGGATGAATTTCCTTTTTAAAAATTTTTATGAATATGGAGAGAACACCTTTTGTGCACTCCATAGGTTCAGTCCGGGAAGATGATTACACCTCCCTCTTTCCCCTGCTCTCCTTCATACAACGCCCTTCCTCCTCTGTCTTAATGAGTTTCTGCAAAGATATACATTTAATTCACTCTATCTCCACAATATCCTATAAGTTAAAAGTAGGAAGACCACAGTACCACTGGAGTATAAACACAGGTTAAACATGACGATTGTATCTCAAAGTCGCCATTACGCTATAACTGCTAAATACTACAATTAAAATAGACACAAGACAGCTGAATAGTAATCTAGAGCCATTTTAAGATATACAGAACCCAGTTGTATATAAACTAATAATTGAAATGTCAATGTAGAAGTCACAGGATGTGGTCCAGAACTTGCACTTTTTTTGTCTCTTTTAACATGTTGGTTACTCAATACCATGTCAACTAATTCCATTATGTTATAAATTTTTACTGATGTAATGTCGGGGCTAATAATTGATTGGGATGATACTCTGTCGGCTCTACCTTCAGACCAGAGATGGTCTCCCCAAGAAACCGTTGAACTTATCTGGACAATAAGATGCTGGACTCTATGCTTTGTAGATGCTTGCACTGAAAGAATCTCAACTGAATTTGAACTGTGGTAATGCAACAAGGTGGAGGAATCCACCATGGGGGTGGTGGGGAGCAGAGCGGGGAATCCCAGTGCCTATAACACTGTGTCACATAATGCAATGTAACCAATTAAAAAAAAAGAGTGGCCTATACATGTTTTTCTGTTCTATTAACAGCTGCATGGGGTCATAGGATAAGAAACATGGCCAGCATGCAACAAAGCAGCGTCCTTTGTGTTTCCAGATAAAGAATGTATCTGATTTCTTCACTTAAATTTGAATTCCATGATATCAAGGTTGCATATTATTCAAAGCTGTGCTGCTAGTCCCGAGGCCAGCCCTCAGCACAGTCTCCCATTAAGAATTCTTGAATGAGCCCTTCCAAATCATGGGTCTATTCACTGTATCTAGGCAACCACATCAAAATATTTTTTAAAATAGATTTAATTCAAATTGGGGTGGGGGCTATAATGAAATTATGTTTTTAGGATCAAGGAATTCAATCTACAATTACAGCCATAAAGAATGTATTACATTCTCATATTCAATAAATTACAACTGTATATAATGGGTTCAGACGTAATTACCAAGGAAGTGGTTTTAACTCATAATTAGCCTTGTTAATTGATTAACATGTCTTCTGGCTTGGTCATAACCTCTGTCATTTTCTCAGGGTGATCTTATCCCGCTGAGATGACCGCACTCTTTCAGGATTCATTACTTCTGATGTTTCAGTCTTCATGCCTGAAGCCTTTCATTCAAACTAAAACATTGTGCAAAGTGCCAAGTGTCAGTTTTCCTGCTGCTGAACATTTCCACACAATGTTGCAGCCCTCATTATCTCAGCTTCCAAAGTGTCTCTTATTGTCTTTAGAAATTATACTCTTCTTACACGATCAATTTCTCACCAATGTTGACAGTTGAAAAAAAAAAGGAAATAAAAATATTCTTTGGGGCCTGGTGCGGTAGCCTAGCGGCTAATGTCCTCGCCCCGAACTCACTGGGATCCCATATAGGCACTGGTTCTAATCCCGGCGACCCCACTTCCCATCCAGCTCCTTGCTTGTGGCCCTGGAAAGCAGTCGAAGACGGCCCAAAGCCTTGGGATCCTGCACCCGTGTAGGAGACCCAAAGGAATTTTCTGGCTCCTGGCTTCGGATCGGCTCAGCACTGACTATCGTGATCACTTGGGGCGTGAATTATTGAATGGAAGATCTCTGTTTCTCCTCCTCTTTATATATCTGACTTTGCAACAACATTTTTTTAAAAATATTCTTTGTTTAGAAGACTTGCTTCATTCTTGGATTCTAAGCTGAAAACAGAACCTTCCCGCCTGCCTTCTCCCTACAGCACAGTAATGAATCATAATCTCAGAAAACTCTTGTAGATCTTTTGTTTTGTAGCTTTAAATCTTGTTCCACTTTTATCTACCCTCTTTTGTCCTTAGGGAAACTAGCATGGAGACAGTAGATGCATCGTATCCTTATTTAACAAGTTAAGTTCCTGGCCAGCATGAGCATTGAAATATTTATAGATATTTAATAAAATGTATAATAATAAAATGAATATATATATACACAACTGCAAAAAGCAATGAGTATTTTTGATTTTTTTTCTGTACAATCATGTAGTATTATCCATGATCCTGATTATGAAGTCTGTTCTTACACAGGCTACATACATTGCACCCAACTCTCTTTTGAGTTCTGATGCGCTTTCTCAGAAGTGTTCTAGGGGAGGCGTGGCTTCGGCAAGGGCAGCATCAGTCTAGTTGCTGGGCGTTCTGACTCACAGGTGACTCTGACCATCATCCACTGGTCTTCATAAGAACAAAGAAATGATGCCAGTGCTTTCAACTGGCATATGGAGTACAATGCGGCACAAGGCCAATGTTACGTAACCGCCTTGTACATCAGTTTGTTTGTTTTTTCTCACCTGTACCAGATCAAGAATGGTGACTGCATGGTAGGTCTTTGGATAAGATTAAGTGAGAGGAAACCCTGGTGCATGCCAGCAGAAATTCCTAGTCGTCAACAAACGTTGGATTTTAGTGCTGTTAGTGTGGTTTCATGTTGACACTTTCCACAGAGCACAATTAAATAAATAGGAACTTGTTGGCCTTTGTTTCATCACCTCAATATGAAAAGCATGCTGGCTAAACCCTACCATAAATCATAAAGCAGGAGTCCAGTTAGGGATATAAAGTTAGGGGGAAATGAAGTGAGCAGCCTGCAAGGGCTTGAAAAGCTGCAACACAAGACACTATGCATGGGGTAGGTGTTGTGGCAGAGTAGGTTAAGTTGCTGCTTGATACGTGTGCACCCCCTATTGGAGTGCTGGCTGCTCTGCTTGGGATCATTTACTGCTAACACACCTTGAAAGGCACTGGATGACCTCAAGTGCTTGGGTCCCTGAGACACACAACTGGGAGACTCCAGTGGCATTCAGGTTCTTGGCTTCATCCTGGCTGAGCCCTGGCTATTGCAGGATTTTTGGCAATGAACTAGAAAATGACGGATACTTTTCTGCCTATTTCTCTTCTAGACTTTCAAAAAAACTTTTTTTAAAAAAGCAATTACTTAAGAAATAAAATAGTAAGTATTTTGACTGAAATGCTTCATGGTATCTTCAAGAAGCCGAGGAAACTCCCAAGTTGATGAGAAAAAAAAATACCGAAGATGATTACTCTTTTGAAAGCTTAGAAAAAGCAAGAAAAATAAAAGACAGCAACGGACCACTAACACTGACACATATGCTTGAGATTTTATAGTGGATAAGTGATAGGCATCTAGAAAACTGAGGGGATATATAATCAACCTGATAGAAAATAGTGTTTTGTAGACAGGAAATATAATTGTTGCTAAAAGAATCAATGTCTTTGTTTTTCTCATTTTATAGCGTAACTATTATTCTAATCATACGAAACTTACAAACACGGAGTAATCATAACCTAACATTGTGATTTAGCTATGTTGGGGAAGTAGTAGAAAAAATTTCAGGAATGCTAGAGAGGGGGAAAAAGACAAATAATTAATAGAATCATTACTATGTTATTTTGAAACAGTAAAGGAGTTAAATGAGAGAAGAACTGTTTTCAATACTTGAGAGAAAATAATGTATTTTGGTAAGTTTGAGGTAGTTGATGGTTTCTAGAAAAGTTTGTATGCATATTAAATGAAATAAATATAAATAAATAAAACAGCAATGTCTTATACAAAGGGGTTTATGTATGAAAGGTGAGAACAGTCTTAGAAATACAATTTACCACTACATTATTGCTACGAAAATTCAACAAAAGGATGAACATTCAGGTTTGGTTTTGTTCTAGAAATAAAATCATGGATTAATCTTCAGATGGCTAGTGTGAGAAACGAATGGTGCAGGGTAAAATAGCTCTGATAGTTTCAAAGAGCAAAGAGAAATAAAGATGAAAAAAAGTTGAAAAAGATGAGAACAGAATTCACAGAGGCTCAATGCCTGATGTTAGGTGTTTTCAAAAAGTGAAATCAACAGAATTTGTGGGTTGACTAGAGAAGTCACCACTAATACAGAGGCTACTTTTTAATTTATTTTCATTTTTATTTGTTTGTTTATTTTTTTGCTGATGATGAAGCTTTTAACTGATCTAGGGATGATAATGAAGAGTAAAATTATATGATAATGACGTGGTTTTGCAGACCAAGATGCTTGCTTTACAGTCAGTTAGAATGATGTAGGAAAGATGTTTAAACAGAGGGAAATTTTCAGCTTGGAGACAAAGGTTTTGAAAGTTTCTGGTGCATATGGGCTAATGGAAGACATTTATAGAAAAACAGTTTTTAGTCAACCTAAGGAAGATCTTTATCTAGAGAGAACCAATATTGGAGCCTTTTTCATATCTGCTAACACATTTATTAATTTAGTTTTTCTTTCAACATGCAATTATTAATGACTAGCATGCACAAGCTCTAATGAGTTGTTTCTAAAAGTTTCATCAGTGGTTTTCTTTTTGAACTGTTGATTGTAATGTAATCTAATACAACAATTATGGAAAACAATACGAAGATCCTCATAAATCTTAAAATTGGTCTAAGTAACACCCAGATATATTACTTCTGAGAATTTACCCCAGTGAAAAGAAATAATCATACATAAGTTACTTGTACCACTATAGTTTTTGCAGCTCAATTCACAATAGCTCAGAGAACCAACCCGAATGATGACTGAAAAGTATGATGAATATGCATTACGCAATAATATTCAGTCACAAAATATGTAAAATAAGTTATCTGTAGATTGATAATTTTAAAAACTGTTTTCTTATGATTACTCTTTCTTGAACTACTTTTTCAAGTTTCTATGGTTGTATAACAGAAGAATATGCATATTCTCTTATTTCACAGTGACTTCATTTTTATATTAAGGTAATGTAGTGAAAATGTGTAATCGGAATGAAAGGAGATGAAACACTCAGGAAGAATGATTGCTAATGCATGGCTGAGAAAGAATAGAGATGTGGGCAGTTTGGACACTCCAATTTTATGAATTAATTCATGGAGAGGAGAATAATGGTGGCTTGGAATATGGAAGGGTCCAGTGAAAACATGTAAAGGTATGAAAGAAGTAAAGCAGGAGTTACAATTTCACTGTGAGAATATATGATGGCGCGGGATGGGCCACTTGTAAGGATAGCCAGACTACACAGACTAATTCAATTGGCCTATCATTCTGAATGACTTCACAGATCTATTCAATTCCGCACATTATCATGTTGGTTATAGTGGTGATACCAGTGCATTTCCATCACTATAAGCACTACTAGAAAGATTTGTGAGAAGTTTTAGCTTGCATTTATTATAGATATAAGTGTATGCAACTACATTTATATAAATATGGTTATTTATTACAGATTTATTATATTATTACTAAACTGTGTTGAGTTCTACAAGAATGGAACTGGACTAGGTTTGGTAATCATCTTAGGAGGCATCAGACGACAGCCCGGGTTTTTATATTCATATCTATCTAGATATTTGTCTCTTTAATGTTGAACATTTTCATGCTGCATGGTCATTTTTGTTTACTAGTTTCCCTTACCTCTGTTTCTTCTTCTTTCTTCTCCTATTTTCTAGTCTAGATAAAAGCATATACATAAATGCTGATTCTTGTATTACAACAGATGTATCTGTTGCTGAAAGCACAGCTCTGCTGTCATGCTATTACTATTTTGTATGAGTAAACACTCTGGAAATGGATTTAAAATCAATGGCTTCACATCTAAATAAGCACTCAAGGTTAAACAACCTTACTGCATGATTGAAATTAAAACAGATAAAGAAAAATCATAATGTTAATATACACACTAACATGCGATGTGTTTAAAATTTTAGTTTCCACATATAGGGAGAATATGTGCTGTGTTTCTGTCTATTTCCAGCTTATTTCATTCGTTGTGATATCATCCAGTTGCATCTATTTTTGTGTGAACAGAATTTCACTTATTTATAGAAAATAGTATCACACACATTCAGATACATAGATACACACATCTTTATCCTTGCATGATTGTGATGACGGATACCTTGGGTGATCCTCTCAATTTGGCTATTGCAAAAAAGTACTTCTATGAACATGGTAAGGCAAAGTATCTCTTTGCTATAATGTGTTCATTACTTTCTGATGGATATCCAGGACCAGGACTGCTGGATTAAGTCTATTTCCGGTTTCCAAAGAAGTCTCTATAATGGTTTCCACAGTGGTAGTATTAATTTACATTCCTACCAGTAATGTGTAAGTCTTCTTTCTATACATTTTCTTCAACATTCATTGCTTTCTTTTGGATAATTTCTATTCTGACAGGGGGTGAGTTGGTATCTTACAGTACTTTCTATTTTCATTTCTCTGATAGCTAGTGATCTCAGCATTTAATCACATATTCGTTAGCCACATGTATTTCTTTCCTTTCTTTTTTTTTTTTTAAGAACTATATATTGAGGTCCTTTACCCATTTCTTAACTGGATTGCTTGTTACTGTTCTTCTTTCATGGTTGAATTTACTGATTTGTTGATACACTGTGAATATTAATCCTTCCTTGTACAGGCAGACAACAAATATTTTTCCATCCCATAGGCTGTATCTTCACTCTATTGATTGTCTCCTCTGCTGTGCTGAGTTTGATAAAGTTCACTTTGTGTAGTGTTCCTTTGGAGTTCTGTACTTTGAGTATCTCACCAAAGAAGTTATATCAATGTCTTGAAATGTTTCTACTACATCTTATTTCAGCAATATAATAGTCTCAGGTCTTAAATTTAAGCCTTCATTCCATCTTTAGTTGATCTGTACATCGTGAGAGATGGAGATCTAGTTTATTTTCCTGCAGATATCTATACAGGTGTGCCAGCACCATATACTGAAGACATTATGCTTTCTCCAGTGATTGACCTGGACACTTTTGTGAAATTTCAGTAGACTGGATTGATTCCTAAGTTTCAAATAGGGCATTAGTTCAAGTCCTGGCAGCTCCATGTCCAACCTAGCTCCCTGTGATTGTACCTGGGAAAGAACTGGAAGATGGCTCAAGTGATTGGGACCTTTATAATGGCTCTTGGCTTCTTCCTGGCCCAGCTGAGGCTGTTGTAGCAATCTTCAGAATTAAAAAGCCAATGGAAGTGCATGTTTGTTCCTGTATTATCTCTCTCCCTTTGCCTTTCCTTCTGTCTTTCAAATAAAGAAATCCTGAGGGGGAGGGCAGTAGGAGGGAGGGATAGAGAAGGAGGGAAGGAGAGAGAGACAGAATTCAGCACTTGAAAACCCACTTGAAGTATAATTAATTACTGTCTTTGAACCATGGTATCAAGTTCTATATAACAAAACATATAGATGAGATACCCTAGCGTTGTGTAGTATACACTCTTTATTGCAGTACCCCACAGCAATGACTAATACACATACGGAATGTCACTTCCAGTGAAGAACTGAAGGCCTAAACATTGAATTATATTTCAGAGTATCAAAGGATTAAAAGATCCATGCATACTGTGTTCTTTGCTCTGACACATGTTTTCGATGAAGACCTTTTTGGAAAGAGCTTCTGTAAATATGCCATGCCACAGATTTATTACGAACAGGGTAACATCGTCCTGACATACAAAATTGTTTGAAACACCATTAATAAGTACCAGTTCCTGATGATTCATAAATTCAAGCTCTCTAACATAATAGTGACAAATTTGGGATTGATGAAGGATTAAATATTATGTTCTCAAATAGTTAACCAAATGGAATAAGAAATTATTAGATGTTAAGATACGTTTTCAAGGAATAGTACTAGTATTACACATTTAGAAGACTAATGACATAAGTTTCATTACGCTACGCTAATACATATATGCACAGATACACACCATATGCTTATGCTTGTTGACATTTATTGTGTATAATTCACTCAGAAATTAAAATGCAGTTTCCGAGTTGAATTCCCAAAGATTCTGATTTAGAATGGAGGAATGTACCTGGCATACGCATTTTCTTTTTTAAATAAAATTTGCTCTTCATGATACAGTTTCATAGGCTCAGGAATTTCCCCATCCACACTTCCCATCACCACTCCACCCCCGCCAACATTTTTTTCCCTATGTTAAAACAGTAGGATAGTCCTTTAACAGTGGTCACAGTCCATCATTCTGCTATTGAAGTGTATTGTGACATTGTAGGTACAGACAATGGTAGAAAATCCAGCATCCTATTGTCAAGATAAATTTAACAGTTTCATTAGCAGTCCATGTTTTATTTGGGAGTAGAGAGGCTGGTATATGCATTTTACAAAGCTTTTACTTGGGGCTGATACCATAGCAAGTAGGTTATGCCTCTGCCTCTTATGCTGGTATCCCCTTTAGAGACTGGCTCATATTCTGGATGTTCCACTTCAAATCCAGGTCCCTGATTCTAGCCTGGGAGGAGAGTGGGTGATGGCATGGGAGATTCACAGGCAGTTCTTGGTTCCTGGTCTTGACCATTCAGTTCTAACTGTTACGATTATTTGAGGAGTGACCCAGTAATTAGAGGCTCTCTCTCTTGATCTCTCATTCTTTCTCTAACTTTTCCTTTCAAATAGAAATATAATAAATCTTTTAAAAATCACTTACTCATTTGAAATAGAGGGACAGATTGGTTTAATACCCAAATTCATAATAGCCAGGAGTAGGTCAGATCAAAGCCAGTAAGTAGGAATTGAGGTCTTTCAAGTAGATGGCAAGCATCCAAATGTGAACCCAGCACCTTATGCTTCCAAGGATGGCATTAGCAGAAATATGCAATTATAAATAGTGCCAGTTTCAAGTCTCAACACTCCAATAGAGGGAGTGAGCATCCCAAGTTGCATGTTAACTTCTATACCAAATGCCTGTAGCCCCTCAATAAACATTTAATTGAGGGCCCGGCTTGGTGGCGCAAGTGGTTAAGGTCCTTGCCTTGCATGCCCGGGATCCCATATGGGCGCCGGTTCTATCCCGGCAGCCCCGCTTCCCTTCCAGCTCCCTGCCTGTGGCCCGGGAAAGCAGTCGAGGACGGCCAAAAGCTTTGGGACCCTGCACCCGCGTGGGAGACCTGGAAGAGGCTCCTGGCTTTGGATCGGCATAGCATCGGCCATTGCGCTCACTTGGGGAGTGAATCATCGGACGGAAGATCTTCCTCTCTGTCTCTCTTCTCTGTATATCTGCCTTTCCAATAAAAAAAAAAATCTTTAAAAAAAAAACCATTTAATTGAGCATTCTTGGTTTCCTGATGCCCTGCCATCTTGAGAAGTATTGCCATGAATTTTATATAATGGTTGGTTATAGGTCTTCCATCTCAAAAAAATACGGAAAATTTAGATACCTCTGTACATCTATTTTACGGGGTAAATTTCAGACAAACATGCTTTAAAACTCTGCTAGGTAGACTTGATTTACACTAAATGCTTATTTTTATGTCATATGTAGGTTAAAATTTTAATCAACCTATACAATTTACACTAGCTATGGGTACCATGTGATGCTTTGTTCAATGCCTACATTATTTATACAACTTATTATTAATTGTTTTGATTGACTGGCCTAATCATAAAGATAATAAAATTTTTAATATTTAAATCACAAATCTGTGAAGTGCTTATTTAATTGTGCCAAAATATTTTAATAATGCTTTTCATTTTTACTCTGTTAAAAGGGAGCAAGACCAGCTCCATGCCATTTTCTGGCTTCCTGCCTCACCATGACCATAGTCTCTCTTTTCCACATACACAGTCACCATTGTGATGCCATCTGACGAAACAGCATCATCAGTCATGCTGATGTCAGCACCACACTAACGAACCTGCAAAACTGGGAGCTCATTACAACTTTCTTTTCCTTTTTTTTTTTTTTTAAGATTTATTTCTTTTTATTGGAAAGGCAGATTTACAGAAAGAAGAACAGAAAGATTTTCTGTCTGCTGGTTCACTCCCCATGTGTCCACAACTGCTAGAGCTGAGCTAAGCCAAAACCAGGAGCCAGGTGCTTCCTCCCATGCAGGTGCAGGATCCCAAGGCTTTGGGCCATCATCTACTGCTTTTCCAGGCCACAAGCTGGGAACTGGATGGGAACTAGAGCAGCCAGAACATGAACCAGTGCCCAAATGGGGAACCAGCACCGATATGGGATCCCAGTGTGTGCAAGGCTAGGATTTAACCACAAGGCTATCATGCCAGGCCCGGCAACTATTACTTTATCCTTGAATTGGCTTTGATTGTTTTGTTATTCCTATAAAGCTTGACTAATACATAGATTTACTCAAGTTTTCTATTTTAAGAGTTAGTTTTGGTATGTTTTGTTCTAGGAATTAGTTCATTTAATATAGATGATCTGATTTGATGTTATATAATAATTCATATAGATTTCTTATAAATATTTTAATTTGTATAAATTCAAACTCCCTACAATTATTTTTTTAAATTTTAGTAATTGAGGCTTCTCTTTTTTCTCCAAGTTAACCCAGCAAAATGTATCATTAAAAAATCCTTTCTGTCATTTTCTTTCATCTGCTGCTTTTCTAGTTTGTATTTCATTGATCTCTGGTCTAATGTTTTATCCTTCTGCTACATCTAGGCTGAGTTTAAGTTTTTTTTTTACATAGTTCTGTAAGACACATTACATTGTTGATGTTACATCCTATTCTATGCGATCCTTTATAATTAACCATTTTTTCATTGTATTATTTTACTGCATTAATTTATGTTTTGTTTTCATTATCATTTTTCTCTAAATATTTTTAAAATTTCCTTTGTGATTTTTTTCTTGATCATTGGTTGTGAATCATTTACTTCCTTTATGACTGAAGAAAATACTTTACATTCAATGAGATCCGTTGAAGCTCAGCCTGTAGCCTAACATGCTCTATGCTGAGAATGTTCCAGGAACACTGGGAAAGAACATGTATGCTATCAATTTCATGAAAATGTCTGCATCCTTTTATTAGATTTAGTTTCTTTGTTGTTCTGCTCAATTCCTTTATTATTTCCTTACTTCCTCTTCTCTCTGGTTATCCTATTGTTACAACCAGATCTTTTCCTCTTTTTTCTTAACTCTATTTTTAAATTTTTATGATTTTCTATGGTTCAGTTTTGTAACAATGGGGACTTCCTCTCCCCATTCCTTTCTTCTCATTCCGTTTTTCCCTCTCTCCTTCCACCCCCTTATTATTACAGTAGTATAGTTATTTAGCACAAGTCACCAGTTTAACATTCTGATAGTTAAGTGTATCCTGGCATTAGAAGTATCTGCAATGGTAGAAAGTTTGTATTAAATTACCAAGTTATATTTGGCAGTTTCATTGGGAGCCCTCCTTTTATTTGGAAGTAGAAGATGCTTGGTGCAACATAGCACAGCGGATCTTTCAATGGGACCCTCTGTGTAGAACCCACAGAGAATGCTGCTCGCAGACAAGGAAGACTGAGAAAAGTGAGTACATTTATTGACCGAAAGGGAAAGCTGCCAGTAGCTGGGTGGGGATGCCAGAGGATTGCTGACAAGCGCCGTGTCTAGCAATTTTTATGTGTTTCTAAATAAGGAGGTTTCTATGATTGGTTCATGCGTATGTAACTAAGGTGAGGACGTGACCCAAACGAGGCACTGACATTAGTCTATTGTTCATTCGTGTCAGAGATCGGAAAGACATTTTTTGCACAGAACCTTCTGCAGTTGCAACACATCTGGAGATGACTATGCCAAGACTTTTCCTTTCTCTTGGGCTCCTGGAAGGCCACATGACATTTCTTTCTTTCCTTTCCAGGGGCCCCTGGATTTCCTATATCCTAATGAGACACTGAAGTCTCCAGCTTTTAATATAGAACTAGTTTTCTTCCATCAATTCTGTAACCTTTGGTTTAATTATGTTCATTTTTAAATACTACATATGTAAACATTCACTAATTATTTTATTCTTGCTATGTTTTACCTTTCAGTAGTAAGCAATGTACTTCTTAGCTGTCATGACCTTTTTCGACAAAGACATCATTTAAAAATTTGAGCCATCTCTGTGTTTTAATCACAGCAATTAGCTTCTTATTTTAATTACTGATAAGTAGAGACTGACTTCCATAATGTTGCTGTTACTTAAAGATGATTATTTCTTGCATTACTCTCTTCTTTTTATATCTAGCTGTGCTTCTTGAGTAATGATACGTTTTAATTTCTATTGCCCTTTTTGGATATTCTGCAGTTATTCTGCTATAGAGATTCTGTTTCAACTCTTAAAATACACTGCGGTTTGAATTTACACTACTTGAACTTCAGTAACTCTATTTCTATACAGCCCCTAATCCATATATATATATATAGATACACATTATACATATATATATACACCAATGTACTTTTAAAAATAATGCATCATTCTCTTAAATTACATGGAAGTAAGATGTGTTTTGCAACAACAAAGACCCTCAGACTAATAGTTTTTAAAGAAAGGCATTAGTCTAATTTAAAAACAAAAAGTGAAGTTGTAATCTACTTTTTTAAAGATTTTAAAAAAATTTTTATTGGAAAGTCAAGAAATACATAGAGGAGAGACAGAGGAAGATCTTCTGTCTGTTGATTCACTGCCCAGAAGGCCGCAACGGCTAGAGCTAAGCCAACCTAAAACCAGGATCCAAGAGGGTCTTCTGGTCTTCCACACAGATGCGGGATCATGGCTTTGGGCCATCCTTGACTGCTTCCCCAGGGCACAAGCAGGGAGCTGGATGGGAAGCAGAACTGCAGGGATTAGAACTGGTGTCCATATGGGATATCGGTACATGGCAGGCAAGGACTTTAGCTGCTAGGCTACCGCGCACTTCTCAGTGATCTATTTTTAAGATCATGTAGGTTTTAACAATTTTTCAGATTTATCTTTAGTAATTTCTTGTTTTCTTCTGCTGGCTTATGAGTATTATTCTTTCCTTTTATGCTCCAGCACTCTCAGTAGCCTTTCTTGCTTGACCGTTCTATTGATAATGAACTATTCATGCTTTTGCTTATTTGGGAATGTCATCATTTCTCCGTCACTGTTAAACAATTTGCTAGACATAGGATACATGAACGGTATTTTGTTTTCTTTTTTAGCACACTCACATCTGTTTAGTTTCTTTTTGGCCTCAAAAATTGGTAATGAGAAATTTGCTGACCATCTGATTGAGGATTTCTATATAAAAAATTTTTTTTTGCTATTTTTGATATTGCGTGTTTTGGTTGGCAATGTGATTCGACTGCACTGTGCCCCTTTAATGTTCAGTTTACAGGGAGGCTGTTGAATTTCTTCAGCGTTATGCTTATGTCTCACAAAACTCGCTAAGGTTTTGGGCATTCTTTATTCCTCTTCTGCCTCTCTCCCCATTCCTGATCATCTCACAAAACCCAAGAGGTGAGGTGGATGATGTTGCATAGCTCCCTTGGTTTCAAAGGTTTTTTCCATGATTGTTCCCCATCTCAGACATGCTGATTTCTGTTTTTGCATCTTAAGCTTTGATCATTCATGCTTGATCATTCATTATTTATTATTCTGCTTGTTCTTTTTCATCTTTCATGCTCCTTAGTGAATTTCTTACCTCAGTTATTGTATGTGTCACTTCCAGAATTTTTAAAGGATTTTTATGGTTTTTTTAATTTATTTATGCACCCATTTTGTACATATACCATTGAATTGAAATTCTCCACATCTTCTCTTAGTTTTATAGCATCTTTAAAACAGCTTTTTTAAAAGTCTTTATCTACTAGATCTACCATCTGGTTGTTTTCTGGGGTAGTTAATGGATTATAGTTTCCTGTTGTTAAAACTGAAGAATAATGTGGTAAATAAGGAAATAACATCCCTCCCTTCTATTACTAATTCTTTTTACACAAGATTTCTTCCTCATTTGCTCAATTTGTTTTACCTTTTTGTTGTTGTTGTTGTTGTCAGTCCTTATCCATGTCAAGGAACTACCTGAACTGTTAACTTAGAGTCTTATGTCTTTTATTACCCTGAACTGTTTTCTGGTCTTACATGGCAAACAAAATCTTCTAAATCTTTCTTTCAAATGTGCAGCTGTTTTTGGTAGCCTCATCTTTACTATGCAGTGTAAGAAATGACAAAAAGAAATATAATGAAAGTATAAAGTAAGATATTGATCCTTTAAACACATGGAAATTTCCTCTGGAGTGTGACAGGCAGTGGGGGTGGTATATACAACAGTGCTTGCTGGTCTCTGCATTGCTACTTCAATCACTGATCAGAGCACAGATCCCTAATATTTGCAGAACAAGGTCCTGTCTGGGTATCCATTGCTGAACTAAGATGAAATTGACTGAAGCTAATTATCATTTTTAAAGATCTACTTACTTGTTGCAAAAACAAAGTGACTGACCCACAGAAAGAGGAAGATTTGTAGAGGGGAGGATGACAAAACAGGAAGAAACAGAGATAGAAATATCTTTGCCTGCTGGTTCACTCTTTATAACAACAGCCAGTGCTTAGCCAGGAACTCCACTAGTGTCATCCACATGAGTGCCAGGGACTGTAGAATTTATGTTATGCTCTGTGGTCCTCCCAGGTGCATTAGCAGAGAGCTGGGGAGAAGTGGAACAGCTGGGACTAAAGCAGGCATGCAGACATGGGATACTGGCAACACAAGTGGCTGACCTAATGCCCCCACCATCCCCAGTGTACTAGAGTTTACACACAGGTGTCCCTGAAAATTGACAAGTGCCAACAGATTCCAAGGTACAACACAGCTATATTGGACACATTCTGCTGAGTCGGCTGGTGTCTAGTTGGGACGATAGAGTCCTAGAACTACCTCGTCCACTAGAATCTTCTTAGTGATTACACATACTATCGTACTTATAACGTTGCCCAAATGGATCCCAACAAATCACATTTTGCTGCACAAATAAAAGTACTACAGCAATAAAAAGAAAATATGTTTTCTTCCTGATATTTAAGGATGATAATGTGCAAACATGCAGAAAGATGGAAATAATTATGGTGAACACTCACACGGTACCTAATTTTGTTATTGATGCTTTTCCCTGAAGTTCCATTTAAAATTGCTAATTCTATACTTCTAAACTGAATGACCTTGAGCAAACTATTTAAAACTCCTTAAGCCTTAGAGAGAATGATAATACTTTAGGTTTTGCTAAAATAGTTACATGATGTAATCCTTATAGAATGCTTCATTCAGTATTAGATAAAAGAGATATTCTATCAGCATAAACATCACTTGTTGAATGACCAAGCAAAAATATAGTTCCATAAGTTTGAGTTACAGGAACTTCAATAGCTTTGCTTCAGCTACTAGATAAAAGGCAATGGTAATTTAAGCACAAATATACTGTGGACTTTCTCTTACAGCTGAATCAATGTATTTACAAAAGAACAACTTGGAGCAAGTATCAAGTTCCACGTTAAAGCTCCACTTGGGATGGTCACATACATCCCAGAGTGACTGGCTCATGTCCCAGTTCCTCTGCATCCTATCCAACTTTCTGAAAATGCACACATCCCTTTGTAGGCAGCAGGTGGCACCTCGGATGCATGTGCGCCTGCTCCTACAAATAACAGACTTGGATGGAGTTCCAGGCTCTTGGGTTCAACATGACTCACTCTGATTTTGGAGATGAACCAATAGAAAATCCATCCATTCATTTCTCTGTCCATCTCTCTCTCACACCAGCCCCACTTCCTTCACTCTTTCATTCTTCCTTCTTCTCAGTTTCTCACTCTTACTCTTCCTCTCTCTTTCAAATAAAATGAAAAAAGAAATGTGTGCCAGCCCAGTTACGAACTGTTCTAGTTACACGCAATCAAAGATTTCCAGGACATCCTTTGTATTCATTTCATAAAACAATAAAAATAACTGACAACATTACAGAGGTAATGCTCTAGTTTTTGATTTATAAAACAGCATGATGACTGGCCTTGCGTTTTAGTTATCTGTGGAGGCAAAGGGGGAGGCAGGTAAAGGGCAAACTTGGGTGAGCCAGGAAATAGGAGAGGCTTGAAACAATTTTGCCAGCACCAACTAAATTCTAAGCCTCTTGCTCTCCCAGTGTTCCTTGACTGTCCCTGAGGAGGCCAAGGGCATGGAAGTAGGTTAGGGCAAGGAAGAGGTGATAAGTAGGTCCAGGTGGAATTCCTTAAAGATAATTGGCTTTTGTCCAAGTTCAGGTCTTGCTCACATACTTTCTACAGCTGCATTGCTGCTTAAACCACAGCTGGTGTGTTCTCTCCTGTCCAAAAATGGCCTGGGTAATGCCTAAAATTTGATGTAAGTGATTTTAAAGACCATCAGAAAGATTCAGTTCACTAATGAGAAAAAAATGATTCCATACCAAAAGACTTTGGTCTTTGCAATCTCTAAACCATATCTTAGAGACAGTACCCATTATAGGTCATGTCTTAATTTTCACAGAAGATTACATTATCACTGACAGGTTGGACTGCATTCTGTAAAATGCATAGTAGTTCACAAAGATTACATTGTATAAAAATTTGGAATCTAGTTTATATGCTTTGTTCCTATTTTATGTGGTCCTTGAATATGACATGTTACATCTGTGTGCTCAATATTTTTCTAGGGTTACACACTCTACTGGATCTTATCCAGCCCTAAAATACCATAAACAAGTTGAATCCTTCATTAAAATTGAACAGTTAGAGTATCAACATTTTTTGTACTGAATAAGCAATAATCTGAACACCAAATATATGGGTCATTTTAAATATTAATCAGTCTGCATAAATATGTTAATTACTGCATTTGAATACATTTAAATAAGCTGTATTCATAAATATAGTTTATGTTATTAGATATATAGCCCCTTTGCTACATCAGTAACTTAAATCAGATTATCTGAATTGGTTGGAAAAATATTTCAAACTTGAATTCGTGAACTAAAAAGATGCTAGTTTTCAATTCCAAGAAACCAAGTTCTGAAAAGTTTTCATATGGTAGTGAAGTCTTTTCAGGTTACTTGAATACACCTGCCTGACCAGGCCTTCAACAAAGTATTTTCATTGGCAAATATGTAATTTATGAATAAATAAGAAGTTGGATCCTGAGAATTTGGAATAATAAGCTCAATTCCTTAAAATCTTTGTGCAAGGCTTGCATGCAGTTTCTACGAAGCTTTTGCAAAATTAATTGCAGTAAGTCCAAGTGCTTGGGCTATGAGGGGGTGACTGCATACAGAGGTCTTTTCACACACTGCTAGCATAGGCAGCGGTTCTTTTCTATTAGCTCTCTTGGCAGTACAGCAGGCCCTCAGGAGGGTCCTTGGTAAACTCCTTTCAGGTGCTTGTGGGTGTGTGTGCCTGTGTGTGTGCTAAGCCAAGGGATCGTTACCCATCCACCTCCAGTCCAAACGTTTCCCCTTGAGTGAACAATCCTGCACTGTGAGTGTTCTGCAGGTGTCTCAGGGTGTCAGCTGGCCTCTGTTTATTATTCGTGTGCTGTGTACAGGGAGGCCAGGCTGGCCATCAGTAACAACTCCCTGCAAATGGGTCAAGGAAATGAAAATAAAGCCTGTGTAGTAGGAACTTTTAGGGTCTGGGGTTTTGTTAGCAAACTCTGTCCAAGTTCCTCTTTAGGTGCTACTTTAAAATTGCTACTTGTTTGACTTGGATGGGACTTCACATGGTGAGGCCGTGTGAGATTTGCGAAGAGGGGCCCCTGCGGGAAGCAGGTGTGCTTTTTCATTTTCACTTGTACCCTACGCACACATCTTTGGCTGGGGTCAGAAGCCTTTCTCTTCTTCAGAAGCTTGTTTGCTTATTGTGCTTTTCAAAAATGAAGGAAGAGGAATGGTCCTACTAAAGGAGTTGAAGACCCACTGGCATGAATTTGAATGACTGGCTCTTAAATGTATTACTGATTGTGGAATAATAATTAAAAAAAAGAAACCTCTTTTTAAATTGGAAGTTTTTTTTACTGCTTTGTTTACATTTTCAGAATAACAACTAGCTTTGTTATCATGATTGATCTGTGGTGCACTGTCACATACCATTCACCAGTACACAAAGGAGACACTGGCTTACTTAGTACTAATGTAGTGCATATTAAGTGTATTACGTTTATTACAATATTCACTATTTGAGGTGAAGGAACTACTAATTGCTAGAAGTTACTATGCATGATTGCATTATGATAAAATAACTTTGGGATTAAATTTGTTATCTTGGATAATAACTAATATTATCTGCTCATAACAGTCAACTAAAGTTCAATGTGGTTCAGGGTTATTAGCTTGGGCACCTTTTAACTGATTTTCAGTATATATAAAATTTCCTTTCATGATCAACTATTTTATCCTAAATAACAGTTTGCAACATTTGAGAAGTTGCTTGTTTTAAATTTAAAACCTGAAATCTGTCATAAAATATCTTCACTCATTCATTTATTCACTACATAAGCATTCATTGAACCACACACTTGTCCTAAGCAAAGTGCCAGGCAAAGAGATGGAGACATTGCCAGCTGACTCTCTGCCCACTTAGCACAAAGAATTCAGGAAGCTAAAGGGCTTTGAAAACACATGTTACATTGCCCCATGAACACTTCTGCAGCCTTGTCTGCCCCACTGGGCTTCTTGCTTCCCTCCTTCTTTTTCTGCCCCTACTGATGCCTTGCTTCTGTTCCAGCAACAATGGGCTCAGGCGCTTTCTAAGAGTCACCTGTCCACAACTGCCTGTTCCCCAGTGCAGGTGCACATTCCTTTATCAGACCTATCTCTTTACGTTCATTCTAATTCTGTTCTCAGGAGTCTCTTTTGTTTTTTCACATCTTCTTTAAGTTTGCCAACGTCAGAGTTTTTCATTGTTTCATTTCCCTCTCATCTCTCCCTCTCATCTCTCCCTTTCATCTCTCATAAAATCACTGTACACTTAAGATACAGGTATTATGATAATCATAGTTTTATGTTTCTAAAAATGCAGATGTACTAATGTGAGACATTCTTATGATATTAAATTCATGTTTACAAGTCAAGCAAGCAATATTTGTTTCAAACTTTTCTGTTGCCACTATTTCTTTTGTCTGCTGTGATATAGTCCTTTTTATCTGAAATTTTCTTATCGATTCTCAGACTCTAGAAATCAAGACCAAAACATGAAACAACAACGGAAACAAAAAACAAAAAGCGCTAAATTGTCCAAGAACATTCAGCTAATGTCCAAACACTGCAGCTAGAAGTTTGCTATTCATTTTACAGAAACTACTCCTGAGGGTTTGACTGTAATGAGAACGGAGTCTTCCTAAAGACCTCTACACGGACAGGAGCCTGATGTTGACAACATTGCTGTATTTGCTCTTGTCACTTTTGCACTGATTCTCACAACATTTACTGAAGCGATGAGCTTTTTATCATCTTAGGAGTTAGAATATTTCCACACGGATCTCTTTAGTTTGGAGAAAGAGTAATGACAAAATTAGTGTTCCCTCACACCATTATTGTAGCCTAGAAATGAAAAATTCTTTAGGTGCCCTAATTATTCTTTCAGTAAGCTGCACAATTTCTGTATCCATCATCACTTAGCTAATGTTTTCATATTTGTCTAGAAATCAAGTTAATTTTGGATTCTTATCTTGCTTATTTGTCTTGAAAATGTGTGTGTGTGTGTGTGTGTATGATTAACTCATCAATATCAACTTTCTGGATTCCATTTTCTCAACAGTCTCTAAAATCTACTCATTGATGTAATCTCTCCTTTGAACTAACACTCCTTAACACACCCAACCAACAGCTAGGACACCCGTGCTCACCTGAAACAGGATTAGCTTAGTGCATCTTTACAAAGCAAGGCTGTTTTCAAAATTCCCTGTGATTATTTTCAATTCATCATAGTTCATTTTTACTCTCTGAATTCTTTGTTGCATTTGACAAACATTGTCCATGTTTGAAGCTCACACAAAACTTGCACAGTTTAACTGTTATCAACATGTTCCTCAAATCTATTTCTTCTACGATGACTTCCTAATATATCTAAATTAAAGGAAATCACATTCTTTCAGTTCTTCTGTATTCCATGCATCTACCAATTCTTATAGTGATTGTTTCTTTCTGAACTACATGTACACATTTATAGAAAAGAAGGAGAGACAGAACAGGGAGGGAACAGAGAAACAAGGGGAGATTTTCCATCTGCTGGTTCACTTCCAAAATGTAGTGGCTAGAGCTGAGCAGAGAGAAACCAGGGGATTCCGCTGGGCTTCCCATGTGGATGCAGGGGCCCAAGGACCTGAGCCATTCTTTTTTTTTTAAAGATTTATTTTTATTATTTTTTTTCATTGGAAAGGCAGATATACACAGAGGAGAGACAGAGAGGAAGATCTTCCGTCCAATGATTCATTCCCCAAGTAAGCGCAACGGGCCGATACTATGCCGATCCGAAGCCAGGAGCCTCTTCTGGGTCTCCCACGCGGGTGCAGGTTCCCAAAGCTTTGGGCCGTCCTCGACTGCTTTCCCGGGCCACAGGCAGGGAGCTGGAAGGGAAGCGGGGCTGCCGGGATTAGAACCGGCGCCCATATGGGATCCCGGGCGTGCAAGGCGAGGACCTTTAACCACTTGCGCCACCGTGCCGGGCCCCCTGAGCCATTCTTAACACCTTTTCCAGGCCATAAGCAGGGAGCTGGATCATGTGGGGAGCAACCAGGACATGAATCAGCACCTATATGCGATACACACTTTCTAAACCTAGATTATGAAACTTGGAGGTCAAAATATTTTCTTTTTTCTGCATAAGACACTCTCTGTGTGAGAGCTATATTCTTAACTTGCACCACACCCATTAGGTTGTATAATTATATTCACATTTAATAATTCAATCTGAAGGAATCTAAAATTGCTTAAAGGAAAAGTGTATGTTTTCATGGTTTCAAGTGATATTTTAATGTGACAACACAATATTTTTAGTGCGTTATGTCAAATAATGTCAAGGTAACTCAGCTCTCTATATTAACAGTTCTGAGCTGTGTTCTTCAATTTTAGGAAATTGCTGCACATCTAGATTCCTCTTTTTGGTGGGGGAAATGGACCTAACGTAATGATTCGTTAGCAGCAAGCCTTTACCTTAGCAGTTAAGACGACATTTAAATTCACCATGCTCCACATCAGAGTGGCTGGGTTTGTTACTTCATTCTGGCACCTGAATTCATCTTTTTGTTAATGCTGACCCTGGGGTCTGAGGTGACTGGGCCAATAACTAGGTTCCTGCCATGTGCTTGGGAGCCCTGGATTGAGTCCCTGGTTCCTGGCTTTAACGTTGGGATTAGCACTGGCTGTTAGGGCATTTAGGGATGAACCAGTGGAAGGGAACTCTTTTTGTTGCACAAATCATCATCATTGTCATCATCATCATCATCACCATCCTTATACTTCCTGGAAGAATACAGAGCTGGTGAATGATGGGTTAAAAATAATATTGAAGCATGAGTGGCTAATTAGAAAGTATTATAAAGCTACAATGACTTGAGCATTCTAGTAACAGCAAAGATTTTTATGAAAGCAATATTATGAAAGATAGTAGGACCAAGTCAATATATTTTAGTATACAAAAGAAGTATGATTTTGAAGAAGGGGTGACAGAGCAGTTCATCAAACAAAAGCTCTTGGTAAAAATTGGCAAATTATGACAGTAAGAAAAAAAATGATGACATTCTAAAACTGAAATCGACTGCCCACAGATTAAAGCTGGGTAAAGAATGCTATAAAAGCACTAGAAGAAAATGCATTCACCCTGTCATACCTGTGCTTTCATTGGCTCTGTGAATTCATCTAAGGAATCGAAAAATGCAAATCTTTGCAAAAATCAGTGGTGCTGAAAGCATGCAGACTTTATTTGCTTGTTGTTATTCCCCAAGCAAAGCATTAACATTATGTTTGGTATTATTAGGAACTTGGGAAAGAATGAAAGCATATTTGTGGAGCCTAAGGGGAACAGGACCAGGTAGTACGATAAACTAAATTACAGTGTTTCAACAGATTCATTCCCTTGTCCTCCAAGGAGCTTTAGGACCAGGATGGTTTCTCTCCTCTCTTTCCCTCTCTCTCTCCTTCCCTTTGTTTGTCTCTCTCATGTACATAATACACAAAAGCTGAATACATGTTTTTCACTTTTTTCAATTTTGGAGAATTTAAATCATTTTTTCCTCCCTTGGTATTTTTTTTTCAAAATTATCCTCTAGCCTGCCCTGGACAAATTTTATGAGGTACTTGCGCACTTATCCTCTGGGCTTCTCTTTTTCTTCTACGCTTTCTATCTCTAGATCTTGTTATGTCACATTTTACTCATCAGTTTGATCTTCCAGCTCATTAATTCAATCTCAATGGTATGTGACCTGCTCCTAACTATATGAATTTGTGTTATTTAGATGATAACATAGATCAACCATGGTTTACTTGCATTCTGGCTCATTTAAGAAAGAAAAAAATAAAATTGATAGGATAGAATATTTATAAAATCAACTGATGGCCAGGTAGAACAGTGGAAACAATTCCCAGAACTACATGATGAAATTGGCCGTATAGATGGAAAGTTTGCATTTTTTCTGTACAGAATCTTTCACAAAGATTGATGGCTCTATGCCCAAGCACTTCGGCTACAATTCATGGGCAAGGTAGCATTATATTGGCATTATATTTTCTGCGGCTATGAGGTTGGGAAACTCAACCTTGATATGTAGCAGTAGAAAGATGTCACAGACTACTTCTGAATGCCAAAAAAGCCCAAGGACAGTCATGTGGCTCTGCTGGAACTGCCATGGAAAAGCACATACCTGCTTGATTGTATTGTGCAGCAGACACAACAAAAGCTAAAATGTGGTCTCTACCTCCTTTGGTGAGTCTACTCCTGTTTTCCAAACTCCTATGAGGTGCCCATTCTGAAGAATCCAACTAGATCTCACATGAAACCCGCTTGGCCAAGGAGCTGGAGAAATGCAAACGTTCCATTCTCACCCATGCAACAGGCAGCACCCCCAAACAAGTTATAATAGAGTTGAATGGGAGGAGCGGATCTTGAGTATTACATCTTGATTTCTATTTTTATGTTAGACTAACTTTGTTTGCGGGAAGCATATGACTCACACTCTCAATATATTGTTGTCAACTGCTTTTGATTACTCATTCTGATGGTTTTATTCAAGCTGTAGCTTTCCATCAAATGATTGACAAATTTGATGTGTGTATTTATATTTGCATCTGATATATCCAGCTTTTTGGTGAATATAGGAGTTAATTCTTGTGACCATTTCTGTGTGAGTGTAGAATGGGCACACATTGTACATGTGTAGGTATCTCATTTTTTTTTCATAACTTCATACACTGCCCTGATGTCTTGGACAACGTTTTCATCACACACTACCGCAGGAGAAAATTTTATTCTCTAATGCTTCTTTCTCCCTTGCCCATTCCTATGGAGAAAATAAGTTATCTATGGTTTTATTTTGCTTATTTTTTTCTGGTACCAACACTTGTTCAGGAGCTACTCTTAGCTGAACTGTTTAGTTCGGTGAGAAAGAAAATCAAGAATTTTTAACCTTTGTTTTAAATTAATAGCTGTCAGCATGTAAAAGCAATCAATTTTGTGAAATTCTCCAAGACAGTATTTTAGATCGTGTACTTAGAGTGTCAATTAGAAGCATTACAATCCTATCCCAATTACAAAAAGGCTTAGCAAAAAAAATTAAAAAGTAACAACAACATAAAACTCACTGGGGAGTTGATTTGTTGCATATTTTTCTAAGGAATGTGTGTTCTGGCTCAAATATTCCCCCTGCATTGAAACTATCTAAAGGCCTTCAAAATCCTCTGTAAACACGGAAAAATGCCTTTCTCGTCCTTTTACTAATGACATGATGGTATTTGTGGCCATCTGCATTTGATACCAAATGCTAACATCCAGTGGACTCCCAGAGCAGAAAAAATAGGCAACGCTTTGAACAAGTTTGGGGGGCTGCTGAGCACTACGCCTGTGTGTATCAACAAACATTTTAAAAGGAAAAGACAGAATTAGCTCACTTATTTAAGGGATGTGATGAGGTGTAAGCGAGTTCAAGCATGCTTTCCAAATCTTTCAGGAATAGCATTCTACTTTGTTAGTAGCGTTTTTCGAAAACAGTTGTGATGGAAGACATAAAAAGAAAGGTCACGGTGCTAATTAACACTTGTCCTGCACCTAACATTGAAACAATCACAGGAGGGTGGTACATACACAGTAACGCACCGACCTAATGAAATTTCACTTGCTAACTTGAAAAGAGAAAGAAAACCAGTGCAGGTTCTGTCTATCCAGCAATTAACATAAAAATCAATGTGATCAAATGGATTTCACAGTTAAGTTAAAAATTTTTAAATATTCCTTAAAAATTTTCTAGGTACAAAAATCCAAACAATTTTTTTTTTTACTACACTGGGATTTGACCTTTAATATATACTTATCCACTGGGGGATGATTTAATGTTATTTTATTTATGTTATGATACCTATGTTATGTATATACTACTCATATATATATTCACCCTGCCAAAAAAAAATCTAAACAAATTCCATTCTCTGCTGAATTCTCTGTGAATGAAATAAAACTCCTCATTCCTGAAGTTCTCTCTCATACAGTTAATCAGGCATTGCTTCTGTTCACAAGCACAGAGGGTTTACTATTTAAACAAGTTACTTACCACCAGTAATTATATTAGCAACCATGCAAAGCATGTTCTTTGTGTAAATACATATTTACAATTACTTCCCATTGTTAAATAATCTATATACAGCTTTTTGTGATTTATTTAAAAATTCTTATGAGACTTGCATGTAGTTTCAAGAATAAACTTTAACACATGGAAAAATCTTTTCTTAGAAATATACTTTTATATATATCTAGTTTCTAAGTGATAAAATTCTGCTTCTGAGCTTAATACAGCAGAGACACAAAAGGATAACTTTCTCATGCACTGAGCTATACAAGTTTTCTCTTTACAACAATAAACATATTTTCACTGAGTAAAAAGAATTTTACCCAAAGACCAATATTTCTATATTCAGGCCAGTTACATTCACTAGACATTATTTCTTACTCTGCGC
The DNA here is from genome assembly GCF_017591425.1 of Ochotona curzoniae. Lineage (NCBI taxonomy): Eukaryota > Metazoa > Chordata > Mammalia > Lagomorpha > Ochotonidae > Ochotona > Ochotona curzoniae. The sequence continues at coordinate 23,934,470 of NW_024467119.1, read as the reverse complement.
CAAAAGCTTCATATTCTATGGGGTAATCACTTAATATACTTTTTGATTTTAAAACTAGGCATCTCTTCCCCTAATTTATAGAGCACTGTGGTTGAATGTAACTCTGTGATATTTTTCAAATAAATTTATTTATTTATTTGAAAAGTGAAGCTACAGGGTGAGAGAGAGTATCCATTCACTGTTTCACTCCTAGATTGATGCAACAGACATGGCTAGTCCAGGCCAAAGCTAGGGGTCCAAAATTCGTCCATGTCTCTCTTGTGACAGGCATTGGCAAATTCTTGGGTCATATCTACCGCTTTCTACAAGCCATTAGCAGGGATCTGGATTAGAAATGGAGCATTTGGGACATGAAATAGTGTCCATGTGGCATCCTGACATTGAAAGCAGCAGTTTTACCTACTATGCCACAATGCCAGCCCCCATGATGTGAAATTTTAAATAATGAGTTACAAAAATGTAGATAACTTTCATTGAGCATTCCTGTGTTAGTGATACCAATTGTCTCAAATACAAAAGATAAAATGATAATTACAGCAAGCAATACAGCAATCTCAACCATATTTTAGCCAGGTTTTGGGATACACAATGACTCCCCCCTATCACTCTCATTTCCCTCCCCACAATTCTCTCCCATATTATTACAATAGTTTAGTTCTTCAACAACAGTTACAAGTCTAACATTCTGCCATTTAAGTGTACCATAGGATTGCAGGTATTGGCAATGGTGGAATGTCTAGTATTATACTGTCAAGGTATATTCAACAATTTCATTGGGAGTCCCTCTTATTCACGAGTAAATATGCATACTGCAATGTGTCTTCACTTCTTGCTATGCCTTTTTCCATTACATTTTCATCTATGTGAATATATGTATATGCATGTTTACATATATACCAATTTGTTTTGTAATTTGCAAGAATGTGGCCTTATTCCATAAAGAGCATATGATACTTGTCCTTTTGAGTTTGGCTTACTTCAGTGAGCATAATGGTATGCAGTTGGCCTCATTCTGTTGCAAACGCTAAAATTTTATTGTTTTTAATGGCTGAGCAATATTCCATGGAGTAGATATATCACAGTCTCTATCCATATGTTTTTTTTTCTCAATGGAATCTGGGTTGTTTCCATATCTTCACTATTGTAGATTGTGATGCTATCAATATGGGGATTAAGGTCACTTTCTCATATGCAGATTTCACCTAATTTGCATCCAATTCTGGGCATGGGATAGCTGACTATTATGCTAGATCGATTTTCAGTTGTCTTAGCACTTTCCATACTGACTTTCATGGGGGCTACAATAGCCTACACTCCTACCAACAGTGGAGTAGTATGAATTTTTCCTCACATTCATAAGCAAGCTGTTACTAAATTACCAAGAGTAGCCCATTTTTCACGGAAGTGAGGTGGAATTTCAACGTGGTTTTATTAGTATTTCCCTAATAGCTAAGAAGTTTGAGCATTGCTTTCATATGTCAATTACCCATTTGAATTCGGTCTTTTGAAAAATACATGCTCATTTCCTGCACACATTTCTTAATATAGTTGTTTGTTGTTCAGCTGTTGGAAACTCTAGGTAAAACAGACATTGAAGGAACATTCTGCAACACAATCAAAGCAAGATAAAAAAATGCTAATGCCAGAATCATACTGAACAGGGACATACTGGAAGCTTTTCTTTTAAGATCTAAAACTAGACAAGGGTGTCCACTTTCACCACTGCCATTCAACATAATATTGGAAGTCCTTCCTAAAGTTACTAGGCAACAAAGATAAATTAGAGGATTTCAAATTTGAAATGAGGAAGTAAAATTATCCTTGCTTGCAGACAGCATAATTCTGTATTTAGCAGAACCAAAAGAGCCAATCAAGACACTATTATAACTTACAAGAAAGTCTGGCTGGCTTGTAGGGTACAAAATCGATTAACACAAATCAATAGCCTTAGTATACACAAACAATTCCATGGTGATAAAGTATGTTTAAACAGAGTCCCCTTTAAAATAACGAAAAAGGTGCTTAAAACCCTTGAAAAAAACAACCAAACTGTGAATGACCTCTATGATGAAAATTACAAAACATCAAAAAAAAAAAAGAAATAGAAGAAAACATTAAAGAATGGAGAAATTTATCATGTTCCTTCATTGGCCGACTCAACATCAAAATGTCCACATTACCAAAAGTAATACACAGATTCAATGTGACCCCAATTAAAATTCCCACAACATTCTTCTCACAATTAGAAAAGATGATACAAGTATTCATTTGGAAATACCAGAGACCATGAATAGCCAAAGATCTCTTGAAAAAAAAAATAAAGCTGAAGGAATCACAAGTTCAGACCTCAAGACATACCACAGGACAGTGGTATTCACAAGAGTCTAATACTGGTACAGAAACAGAGAAAAAGATAATGGATCAGAATAGAAACTCCAGAAAGGAGCCAGCATATGCACAGCCAATTAATCTTTGACAGGAGAACTGAAAGTAACTTAGGGGAAAATATTGATCTCTTCAACAAATGCTGTTGTGACAGTTAGATGGCAGCTCACAGAACTAAGAAGCAATACTTTCACTTTATGTAAAAAATCAGGTCTAATTTGATCAAGGACCTAAATCTGCACACAGAAACTAACAAAGAGGAAAAGATATGGGCATTGGTAAAGACTCTACAGATATGGGCATTGGTAAAGACTTGCTAGAGACGTTATCAAAAGCACGGGCAGTTAAAGCCAAAATGAATAAACAGGGCTGTATCAACTAAGAAGCTTCTATACAGCAAGGAAGCAAAGTAAAGAAGCAACCAACAGAATGTGAAAAATAATTCTTGCATACTTCACAACAGTTAGGGTACTAATATCCAGGATTTATAAAGAACTGCTTCTACACCTTTTAATAGGGTTTTTTTTTTTTTCATCTGTACGTGTCACTTGTGAGAGACCTTCAATACCAGGAAAGAATCTCTGTTAGGTTTAATTGTAACCCTTTACATACAAGCGTCTATCACAACACACACTATCCTGTACTTGCACAGGGCTATTATGGCCACCCATATCTAAAGTCTCATGGGTAGCAGGGACTGTCTGCAGCAGAGACCCTGGCACCTATGAGGTGAGCAAGGAAACAGGCATTATGGACAGTGATTAAGTAGCTGTCGGGGAAGCCAACATCTCATATCTGAATGCCTGGGTTTCAGTTCCAGCTCCTCCAGCTCCAGTTCTGCTTCCTATAAATGTGTATCCTGAGATCATCAGGCAAGGCACCGAGTACTTGTGTCTCTGCTACCCAAGTGGGAAGACACACACTGAGTTCCACACTCTAAATTACACCTGGCTAAGCCTTGGTTGTTTAGGGCATGTGGGTGCTTGAATAGCAGTTGAGAGATCTTTCTGTGTCTTTCCCTTTTCATTAAAGTAAAAATTAAATAGAAGATCAAAATTGATCACCACAGGTCAATAGTTCAGTTTAGCTGTGATGCATTGATCGAGTAATATCAAGCAATTTCAGATTACAGACACATTGCATTTACCAGTTACAAACTTAAGTTTCGGAATGCATCACTCAAACTTATCAAAAAGAAACTCGATCTCCAACTGTTCAAATTATGTAGCTGCCCAAAATCCCTTTGTTATCACTCTGCTTTTCAACTTTTATTCAAAATCGTTCCTTAAACTTATATTCACATGTACATTTTTGTATTATTTTATTGCCTCCTTTAACATTCTCTTCTACCCAAGATTTGTTCACTTCTCTGCCTTGTGTAATTTCTCTGTGTGTTCTGGACTTCAGTTAACCTCCCAACTCTCAAGTGCCAGTTGTCATATTTTCAGTCTTTGAAGTCCTTTACAATTCACTGTCTGGAAAAGCAGCTTCTTCACCAACTGCCCTTGGAATACAAGGAGAACAAAATTGTTGCAATATTGATAGAACACCTCCCTGAGGGATCCCACAGACCTCGGAGCCAACCACCTGCAGTAATGAAAATAGTCTGCAGCTACAGAACACAGCAACATTAACCAGACCATAAGAAAATCAAATCGAAAGCCTTGGACATGGCCCTTAAAGTATTAATTATTAACAGTTAAGTGAAACAGTTACCCATACTCTCATCTTATTAACTCAATGGCAAATAGAATCTTCATATCTTCAGGCACATTGACATTTTCATCTAATGAGTATAAAATTAACATGAGAAGCAAATTATTACCACGGTGCGTCACAATTTATACAACAAAACCTTGTTTCAAAATCATGTCTAAAGGAATAGTTACACAATGATGACCACATAAGGGGTGTTGTATTGGAAATATGTTTTTCTTTTGCATATTGAGCACATACACTTCCAGATATAAATACAAGTGGCATTACTGAAAAGTTACTATAGCTTAAAATTTATACAATTTATATGTTGGAAATGTCTTGGTAAGAGAATATTGCAGTTTGACGACAGATTAGTACCTAAAGATTTATTTATCCATTTGAGAGAGTGGAAAATAGAGGGAGTGAGGGAGGAAGCAGAGGAGAAGAGAAGAGTTGGTGAGAGAAAAGAGAAGGAGGAAGAGAGAGAGAGAGAAAGAGACAGACAGCTTCCATTTTTTTGGCTTACTTATCAAATGGCTGCGGCCAGAGGTGGCCAGGCCAAAGTCAGGAGTCAGGACATTCATCCGAATCTCTTATGGGTGGCATGATCCATGACCGGGGACTTGGGTCATATTCTGCTAACCCATCAGCACAGAGCTGGATTAGAAGTGGAGCAGGCAAAGTTACGGAGGCAGCTTCCCTCATTACCCCATAATGCTGGTGCCAAATGTTGCACTTCAAAAGAACTCTTTTCATGGTAGAGCTTTATTAATTTGGGTGATTTGAGAAATCAACAGTGGTTGTGGGTAGGGTTGCTTCCTTCAGGAGAATATGTACAACACACCGTCCTGGAATCCTCCTCTGGCTTCTTATGGTGGTTTGCAATCCTTCAAGTTCCTTGGCTTACATAAGCCTATTTATGATAAGTGCGCCTAGATGTTGCCCTCTTCTCATGTCCTTCTTGTCATCTCTATTTCTTAGGATAAAATTCAATGACTTTAGCATCCTATTTAAACCTAAGATAATTTCATCTCAGTGTGTCTGATTACAAATGAAATTTGTGGGGTGGTGGGTAAGCACTGTCCAGCTCAGTGCAGATGGTTAGGGTCATTCCCATTTAGGCAGAACAATCCGATTAAACTCTTTCAAGGCCTGGATAGATGACATTATTAAAACACCACATTTTTAGATGCCCGGATCAGTGAGAAAATATTAAAAAATCAGAAGAAAGTGTTTTTAAGAGACAAAACTAACAGAAAACAACAAAACCCATGTGATATAGTTTCCGCTGATCTTTGTTGGTGAAGTGTGTCTCTTCTAGACAATAATTAGATGGGTTTCGTTTTTTAATCCAGTCTACTAATCTCTGATCTTTGATTTAGCTTAAGCCATTTACATTCATGGTTCATATGTATGGATGGTACTTTGGTCCTGTCATTTTAAGAATGGGTTGTTTATTGGTTTAGTCTTCTGTTGTCATTTTACTGGAATGTTCTTCCCATTTGCCTTTGGTTTTGGCAGGTGTTATTCCTCTTCTCTGTGAAGAGAACACCTTGAAGTAACATTTGTAGGACCGGTTTGGAAGAGGCAAATTACATATATATACATATATATATACATTATTGTATTTTATTTCATAACATCGTTTCATAGGCTCTGATATTCCTCCATCTCCTCCCTGCGCCCTACCCCCATGGTGGATTGCTCCACCTTATTGCAGTATTGCAGTTCAAATCCAGTCTTGTTTCTTCCATTGCAAACATGTGCCATGCATAGAGTCCAGCATCTTACTGTCCAGCTCAATTCAATAGTTTCTTGGGGAGACCAACTCTGGTCTGAAGGCATAGCTGGCAGAATATCGTTCCAACCAATTAAAAGCCATAACATAACATCAACAACAGTTTCCAACATTATGGGGTTAATTAACATTGTATTGAGTGACTGATATGTCAGACAATGCGAGTTCTTAATCACATCCTGTGACTATTTCATTAACATTTCAATTATACTTTGTATACAACTGACTCCTATCTACCTTAAAATGGCTATAGGATACCATTCAGCTGTCTCATATCTATTTTCATTTTAGTATCTAGCAGTTTATTGTGTTGAAGCATAATTTTTACTGAACTTGGCAGATTTTAGGATAGTCTATACTGACATAGCTTTTATAAGGCATATGACACCCGTTGAGGCATAGAACACTGTTGGGAGGGGTGTGCAGAGAAATCCTCCATACCCTAGTTAGGAGTTGTTTATTTTCATGTCCTACCAAGTAAAGTATGTATGAGTCCCCACTGATCATTTCCTGTCTAGTTCTAAGCTTTCCTTGTTCTCTGTCTATTCTAATTTTTGTTGTTATTTGTTTTGTTTTGTTTTTTTGGGGGGGCTCCGGGGCAACCCTGATGGTCATTGTAAGAGAGGGTGGGGTCCAGTGTTGGAACTAAGTAAGGACCAGAGAAAGCTCCTCTCCGTAGTCTCGAAGAGAGATTATTGTTCTTCTGTTTTTGTAGACTGCTCAGGACTCCTGGCTGTTGTTCCAGTGATATTGGGCTCTGTGAGGAGAGATTTGGACTTCTTTTATCCCATGTGTGAGATTCAAATGGGAGTGGATGACCTCAGAGTACTTAACCTCCAAAGGCACTCCAATTCCCAGTGGTCTCCTTGGCAGCTGGGATGTAGTCCTTGGTGCCCATATTGATAGTCCTTGGTGAGGATCCCGGAGTCTCCAGGGTTGGGATACAAATCCCCTCTTGTCCACCTGCTCCACTCTGGGATCCCCCTGAGAAGAGGCAAATTTTTTTCTTTACTGTGGAAGAATTTATTTCATTTTCAAAGACAAAAGAAAGCTTTGCTGGATACAGTAGCATCATTTTCTTCAAGAAGGTTCTTGATTTTCATTTCTTCAGCTACACGTCAGGCATTTTGTAGCATGTTATTTAACTTCATGGTTAATTTATTTTTCTCCCTGATGTTGATTTTGTTTTGTGGCTTTTCATTTGAGGGGATGTACAGTAGTTGTGAAATGGAGACTAACATATACAGATGTGAGGATACAATGTAGTATGCATTTCTACTTCCAGACAAAGGTGTACTTACAATGAAACTGTTCATATATCTTGACAATAGGATGCTGAACTCTCTTTCACTGTCCATTCCCGCAATGATGGACATATGACTGTGTATGAAGAACTATGTGTTAGTAATGATATATAGGAACTAGGTTGGGGGAAGAAATTTGGGAGGGGATAAGGGAAATGCCAGGAGCCTATGGAATTGTATCATAAAATGATAATAATAAGAAGAAAATGTTAAAAATATAAAAAAATTAAAAACAGTCAAAATATCAGACAATATACTTGTATGGGAAACATTGAACTAAAATATTCCTTTTTTGTCATCTAATAAACAAAATACCATTATAACATAACTACCATTTTTTGAGTGCTTACTCATGTTCTGGGCAAGTTAATGTGTGTATTACATTAATTGATAATATGTTCCAGTTTCATCCAATCTGTATTATCTGAATGTGTATATCAGATTCACTTTGTAAGTGAAGTTATTGACTCTCAGACTTATTAAACCAATTGTCTCACCTGCATGTATCCATTAAGAGGCATGAATGGACCACCAAAGCCAATATTCCAAGTTCCGGAGATGAGGGGCCATCCTAGACACTTAACGGACATAGCTCTATGCAGAAAGCACACAGCTTGAAGAGAATGGTGGACAGTTTTGTGGGTTCGTAAAAACCAGGTAAGAGCACATTGTATGTGTTCTGTAAGGGATACAAGTCACTGAAGTTAGGGGTACTTGCAACATGATGAAATGAGAGTTGGGGTAAGTGCCCCAGTGGAGCTCAGGAAATAAAGAAAATTGGAAACCATGATGCAAATGGTTAGGTTCTTGTACTTAAAAGCTTTTGCAACAAAAAAATCAAGAAGTGATAACGGTGTGCTAGAGGGGTGACGATTGCGAATAATTTCTAATTATGTACTACAGGACTAATTTCTCATGTTTAGAAACCATTTCTTCCTCGATTTCTCTTTTATAGATGTTGCTCTAGCGATTAAGAAAATGTATGAAGCCCCTAGATTGAAACAATGAAAGTCCCCTATTCCTAGCCCAAAGTCTGAGTTATAACACACTATCAACAAAATCATGAGTGATCCCTTCCCATCTAATTACAGGGTGTGCCCCAGTGCAGATGTCTGTATGCAAAGCAGGAGTAGCCTGCAATTAGTCAGAAGAATTCTGTAGCAAATGTGGTTAGAGGCAAAAGGTTTACTCTAAATTTGACAGCTGCAGCTAAAAATAGGGTTTTTTTTTTCTATTTCTTTTTTGGTCTTTGTCAAGGACATCTTTGCTTCATCTGAGCACTTTCTGTAAAATAGCATTACAGCTATGAATGCCATATGTAAAAGCTGTTTTTGCTTTAGATTGGCTTCTCCTTGTTCAAAAGGGTCTGAATAATCCATTACGAAAATGTCTCTGCTTTTCTCCTGCATCTGGAAGGTATGCATAAAAATTTATAATGCTTATGTGAGGCTTAAGTCAGTGGTTAATACATCTGATTGTAAATCATGTGACTATGTACTGTGACCACATTAAAACTGAACCACAAATAAAAAGGGAGAATGAACTCTAACCCATAATTGTGGCTCTCAGAATCAAGAACCTCAAGAAAACTTAGTCCTAAATGTGTCACAGGTATGAGAAGCTTGAAAAAAAAATCACATGAATTTTTACATGTGTAGCTCATGGAGTGGCAGGTTAGCTGTTTCTGAAATGCTTAATTTAGGGAAGCACATGAATGAACTGAGTGTCAAGGCCTCACAGCTGACCATGAAACATACTGAAACCATAGAGCTCTACTCTGCAAAATCCAAAGAGTTCCTTGCACATAAGAACGAGGAATGTATCTTGGGATATTTTAGATTGTACATTTGAATTCAATATTACTTCAACATTTCTTCATGAAATTATGGTACTATCATGCTCTAGAAAATTACTTGAAATACAGCTTAATATCACATCATTGGACTTGGTAGCTCAAACTTAACCAGATGCTGACACAATTTGGTATGCAAATGTACTCAGCAAGGTTGCCCTAGTCACCACATGGTATGACCTACAAACACCAAATGAGTTTTCCAAATATAATTTCAAACAAATATGCCTTTTTTTGTAATAGCAAATGAATCTTAGAAATTCTTGATCCACCAAATCGATCAGTTTAACTCATTATTTCAGCTTCAGAATGGAAAAGAGGAAATGGAACTTTTGAACTTCTGGATAGCTGTATTTAAATGCTTTTGCTTAAGTACAACTTTTTAAAAAGTTTTTGTATCATAAAAAAGTAACACCACTTTTTTTTAAATCTTCACTGACAGTGTTTAAATTGCTCACAGTCTATACGCAGGTTTTTATATTGGCTTTCCAATTTTGTGACATGCTCATGTAGTTACTTTAAAAATCTTAGCTGTAAGACGAATCTGTCAATGAGATGCATTTACCTTTCCCTGCCCCCACATTTGCATCATAACACCATGAAATGAACTGAGTTTTTATTTTTAAGTACAAAGTCCCTTACTAATAAACTGGGGCTTCTACACATACAGAATTGAAATATCTGAAAAATGTCATCAAGTGCATGTAGTAAATTACAATGTATTCTTCATTATGCGCATTTCTTGTGAATGACATTTTTAAAACAGAGTGAAAGAATAGCATCTTTCAGTATGTGATGCTATGACCAGGGATGAAACCATGTGGAGGCAGATACCAAAGGTCAGTTTTTAAATGTATCTTCCTATTAAACCCATTTATTACGCTTGATGGATCCTATGTATTGCATTTGAGTTCAAGAACTTTTCAAACCATTGTTGTTTATAAATCCTTTGTGACTTTTATAAAGTGCATTTTTGTGATAAAAGTACAATCTGATACGTCCATGGCACACTGCAGTATTTTTAAATGACATCTATAGTTTTGGGCATGAACTAAAATAACTAAAAGTCACAATATTTTCCTTTTTATTCACAAATTGGTTGCATATCTTTTTACGATTTATTTTATCAAAAAGTTTATTTACAAAGATGAGAGGCAGAAGCATCCTGCTGGTTTACTCCTTACATGACCACAATGGCCTGAGCTGAGCTGATCTGAAGCCACGAGCCAGGAACCCCTTTGAGGTCTCTCATGTGGGTGCATGGTCCGAAGGACTTAGGCCAGTCTCCACTGCCTTCCCCGGCTACCAGAATGGATCTGGAATTGAAGAGGAACAGCCACGACAGGAACTAGTGCTCATTTGGAATCCTGGCCCCACAAGGAGGATTAGCCAACTTAGCCATCACCACCCCCTACTTGCACATTCAAAATGTATATCACATATCGCATTTTAAAATAGATTTCCCTAAAAATACCTGGTTCTGTTTACAGGCAAAACAGAATGCCAAAGTGTTTCTGATTTCATGCCCCTTGCTGCTACTCCTCCTTAAGTTGATATATTTACCACAAAACACAATAGTTTCAAGTACAGGAATCTGCTGTTTCCCATAGATAAACTGTTTCTAAGAGAAGCACCTTGTGCAACTTCATAAACCAATCTTCTTCAGTTAATATTCCCAATGCCTCTTGAATGAGTTCAAAGGTGATTCTTTTCCTGTTTTCAAAGTATACTTATATAATTGGCTGTATAATTCTTCAATTATTAACAGAAAAACTAACATCTTAGCTGGTTAATAATTAACAAGCTTCATCCCAGAGATATACTGTGATTGTCTACAAACTAACATAATTTAGATTTCCTCAATTTTTTATGATTTAAGAGAAAAAGGGTGTTGGGTGTGAACTGATCTTGTTGCACCCATGTATAAATCAAAGTGTGTAACTTTCCCAGCGATATTCACTGCTTCTTTGTTGACCCAGTAAATACCAGTTTATCCTTTAAGACCCAACATAACTGTTATATACTGTCTAGTTTCTGCTGCCTGAAATTACTGGAATTAATATCCTCACACTAAAGTCCCCACTGTACTGAAAACTGAACAATGAACTATCTCCACAAAGTAGAAACTTTTGCCGGCTTTGTTTGTAATGTAATGTCTGGCGATATACTACTAGAAAAGTACCAAACTCAAGATAGGAGTTAAGTAAATATTTCTTGAATGAGCCTACCTCTCTGAAAATGTCATAATTGTAGAGAGATTCTATATCATGTTTTGGCTGTGTATCTGTCAATTTCTTAAAGATGCATTTACAACTTCAGGTTCCATTGGGCCTAGCAGGTAGTACATGTATTTAGGTTACTAAATACATAAATATACAAAACGATGGTTGAAAATATGAATGTTGAAAGCAAGCAAAATATCTTCTTTTAAAATTGCAAAGGGAATATGAAGAATTAAGAATTAATCTTTGTAATATGACTCAGTGTTAGATGGGAACACATGTAATATGTTATCTTTACGTGTAAAATACAACATATTCAATAAATCTTCCACTCACAAACATGCAATCAATCCACATGAATATTTATTTGTGAGTCTATAACTTATTTTAGTTGATTATTTTATCATTCTGGCTTATACTAAATTCATTGTTCTCTTAGCTATTATTATCTATTATACCATAGATATGCAGATAATTATGCAATTTATATGATATTTTGAATCTTTAATTAATACTACACTCTGAGAAGGAACTCAAACACTAACTGTTTTTGTTTGCTAAATATGTTTTCTCACTTTGAAATCAACAATTTTATGAATGGAAGAGATGTAATCATCGATTTCCTGAAGAATATAGTTCAACATTTTGCTCAGAATTTTACTTACATAACAAATCTGCATATCACTTCATGGTTTGTGTTCTCAAAAAGGAAATTTCAGTGAAGAACATAAACAGCTTAGTTTACTCTGGCCTCAGTATTTTTTCTAAATTCATAGAATGCAAATAACAATTCGAGGATTAGTTCCAAGATTAAGGGCAATACAATAAGCATCTACGATAACAGAAATCTTTAGCATCATGACACTGATAACTGTTTTCAATTTGTCAGAGTCATTTGTGATGTGACAGAATGTAAGACATTATTGCTTCATGTTCAAGGACCTACTGTTAGTAAGTGATGAAGATCAGCTTAAAATCTACACAGTCTGATCAAAGTCTGTGCTCCTAACTCATTTGTGATATTCTAAGTAGGAAGCACAGTCTAAAAACACGTGCTGTCCAAAGAGAGAGGAGAGAAAGTTCAGAAAGATACCAGTGCACTTCATTCCACTGATATTTGACAAAGGTGCCAAGCCTGCACAATGGAGAGCAGACTTGAACTTGAATAAATTGGTCTGGGAAAACTAGATATCCACAAGTACAAGGATAAAACTGGCCCTGATATCCCACACATAAAAATAAATTCAAAATGAATTACACGTTTAAACATTAAGACCCAACACTGTAGAAGCATTGGGAAAAACATAGCGCAAATGCTTCCTGACATTTGTTTGAACAATGATTTCTGGATATGAACCCCAAAGCATAGGCAACAAAAGAAATTAAGAAAGATTGAATTACATAGTTCCTCAGAGCTTTGGCGTGTAACAGGAAACAATCAAAAGAACGAAAAAACAAAAGATGGACTGGCAGAAAATATTGAATACCCTAAAATGCAAGGATTGTATCAAATAAAGAACTAGAAGACATGTTTTCTGTTTTTAGAGTGGGCGTAGGACTCAAAAAGGCATTTCTCAATGAGGACCTACAAATGAGTAACAAATAAATGAGAAAGTGCTAAACTTTAAAAATCATCATGGAAACACATCATCAAAATCACACTCAAATGCCACCTAACAATTATTTGAAAAGTATCAGTATGTTCTGAAATTTATAGTTGTGAAATACATGATATTTGTTCCCTTTACTAAAAATTAAAATAATGTCTATTTTCAAAAAGAAAACAAGTGCTGTTGATGATAATGGAGAGGATAAAGAACTGTGGTGCACTGCTGGAAGAAATTTAGTTAGCATAGACATTATGAAAAAAAGAATGGAATTTCCTTCAAAAATAGAACCTTCGTATGATTCAGTCATCTTGTTACTGAGTACCTTTCCAAGGAAAATGAAATCAGTATGCTGAAAAGATATCTACATCCTCATATTCACTGCAGAATTATTCATAATAGCCAATATATGGATTCTGCTCAAGTGTCCACAAGTAGATGAGTGGCTAAAAAAATGTGGTTTATATATATATAACAGAATGCCACTTAGCTATAAAAGGGAAGGAAACCCTATCCTTTGCAATGACAAGAGTGAACCTGGGGTACATTATATCAAATGAAATAAACCAGGCATGGAAAGAAAAAAAGCTGCATGAGCTAATATGTGAAATTTACAAGTGCTGAACTTGAAATAAATAAGAATGGTGGTTTCAGGACGTTGGGGAGGCGTGTGGAAACTGAAAAATGTTAGTCAGCCACCACCAAGTTTCAAGTGAGCAGGATTAACAAGTTCTGGGTATCTGATTTTACAGCACAGAAGGTCTAGGAAAAAATAGTGTATTGCATACTTGAAATTTGATTAGAGACTTTAAATGTAACTGCCTCCCCAACCACACAAACACACAAAATCCTTGAAGCATGATGGATCTTAATAAGCTTAACTTGATTAACTCACAGTGTAAACAAATAGCAAAACAATGTATAATACACCATAAGTGTATTCCATTTTTATTTTTTTAATAATACCTTAGTGAATTGGGAAAAGCCTTTTGCAATTTTAGAAACATCTCAGCCAACAAAAATTATATGTACAGGGTTATGTAACATTAGAAGCGGTTTTTTTAATCTTATCATTTTTAATGTCCATTCTGCAGCTAAGCTGTGCAAATTAAATTGCTGTACCTTTAGGAGCCAGCACAGTAGTGTACCAGGGTAATCCTCAATGTGTGGTGCCTGCATATCACTTATGGGTCAAATCTCAGGTGCTCTACTTCCATTCCAGCCGCTTCCAAATGTGCCTGGAAAAGCAGTGTAAGGATGGTCCAAGTGCTTGGACCACCACTGCACTCACGTGGCACACCTAGCAGAAGTGCCCTGCTCCCAGCTTTGGAGCAGTCCAGCTTTGATCATTGCAGCAATATGGGAAGTAAATTAGAGAAAAGCAGATCTCTCTCCCTCTCTCCTTCTCTCTCTCACTCTGTCTCTCTAACCCTAACTTGCATCATTTGCTATCATGTGATTGTGTTTCATGAAATTTATTGCCAGGGAAACAGTACCTGTCTCGGTATGCTGTTACACCAGCACAAATATATTAAGATAACATCAAATTGATCATCGAAAAATGATTAAGGTGATAAATTCTATCACATGTATTTTTTTCACAAAATTTAAGAAGGTAATATTTTAGACATACCAAGTTTTGCATATAAAATATCTATATATTAAATATTATTAAAATGAATTCCATCTGTGATTCTTGTGGGGTTTTTTTTAGTATGAAAACTAACATTTAGATTTACACAGGTAATAGGCCCATGTTTCTGACACAGCTAATACATAAGGAAAATGTAAACTTTCCCTTGCTCTAACTTTTGCTTTCATCTTTAGCTTCTCAACTATGCTTTGAATGAGCCTGTTGTCATCCAGCCTGATGCACACCTGTGGCACAGGCTGTGTAAACATTCACAACCCTAAATACCTTACTATCGTTAATGGATATGCATTCAATTCTTCATTTTCTGACACATCAAAATGTATTCTGTGGTTGGCACTGTGGTGTAACACCTGCTGCCACAGCCTTCCATATAGGTGGTGATAGCGGTCGTGGATGTCCAGTTCTGACCCAGCTCTCTGCTGGTGGCCAGGGGGGCCACGGTATCCAAGTGGGAAATGGACGAAGCTCGAGCCTCCTGGGTTCAGGGTGGGCCAGCCTGCATGCGGTGTCATGTGGGGGAGCAAACCAGAATGGACGATCTCCGTCTTTTTGTTTTTTTCTTTAACTCTGCTTTTCAAATGAAAGGACATCTTTTAAAAATTTATCTCAGTGGTTTACTTTGTGAGATCTCTGTTCTACCCAGGCTGTATTCACTATTTCATTGCTATTGATCCTCCGGTACCTTTATGGATGGTATAGACTTATTCTATTGCACTATCCTGCAAACATAGATTATATACTTATATCACAAAAGAACCAGTAGGTCCTCCCACAAACTCTCCATGCACGTAAGCGTTTCAGGAATTAAAGAATATAAATGGACTTTAGAGTTAAATGGGCTTTGTTTTGAATCTTGTGCCCAATTGTAATTAGACATGAGAATTTGAAAATTTATATAAATTCTCATTTACATGATGCTAATGATATAAGGGGCTGCACTCAATTTCTTCTTATTGATTTTCTTAAAGATTCATTTATTTTTACTGAAAAGGTAGATTTACAGAGAGAAGCAGAGACAGAGAGAAAGGACCCAAATGGTTGCAACAACCAGAACTGAGCTAATCCTAAACCAGGAGTCAGAAATTTTCTCGGGGTCTCCCATGTGGGTGCAGAGTCCCAAGGCTTTGGGCCATTCCTCAGGGTTTCCCAGGACACACGGAGGGAGCTGAATGGAAAGTGGAGAAACCAGGGCACAAACCAGGGTCCATATGGGATCTTAATGTGTGCAGGGTGAGGATTTAGCCACTAGGCCATTGCTCCAGGCATGAATTTCTTTTTATTCTTTCAAAACTAACTTATACCCCTAAAAATCGCATTATTTATATGAACTTTGTTGTCATTTAACTTTTGCACCAATGAAGGACATAATGTCTTATCTCTAGGTTTAGTAAAAAGGAGTTAGGGAAATTTAAGCAAATTAAATGCAAGAACAACATCAATTTTTTGCTACTGTAATGTTTTATTATATAATTTTTCAAAATGTATGAGATTCAGAATAACTAAATGGACAGAAAGGACAAATGAAAGAAATTACAATGCTTTCTATTTATATTCAGTGAAGGGAATAAAAAAATGAAGACATGGAGGGGTTCAATTTACATATTCATAATTTTCTGAGAATTTCTTCTATACACTGCAAGTTTCAAGTATCAACGGCCATTTTTAATGGCAGAAAGAGCAGAGTACATCTGGGCCTTTCCAAAATGAAGGAAAAATTGTTTAATGTACTAATAGATGACCATAAATGAACTAGCATCCTAGCAGCTAATAATGAAACCACGGTAATAACAAGCATTAGAGAACCTCTATTTCCATTATTCTTTTAAGATTAAGCATGGTACAATAAGAAAAAATAAAAGTAAACAAAATGATTATCAAATATAACTAAAGGCGCTCATCTTCTTCTAATAATATATATTTTGAGTAAATCTAGGTCTCAAAATGGAGAATCCTAAGTATTCTAAAACCACCCTCCTGGAAGATACAATGTCGTATGCATCTCTACTTCTAAATCAAAGATGGACTCCCAATGTAACTGTCGGAAACACCTTGACAACAGGATGCTGGACTGTGCATTGTTCTTACCTACAATGTACGGATACAGCTAAATAGCAGAATGATGGACTTGTGACTGTTTATGAAGGACAATACTGTTGTAATAACATAGAGCAAATCAGTAGGAAAAATGGGACTTGGGGAGGAAGGGAGGGTAATCCCAGAACCCATAGAACTGTATCATAAAAAATCAATACATAAAATTCTTAAAATGTACTGAAAATTATTACTCTTTCTTTTCATTCCTTGCAATTCTTGCATCTTGTCTTTCTTTTGTAAAATAAGCGGTTATGATATCAGAGCTTTCAAATATTTTTAATCGAAAACATGTAATAAAATAATCATATTAGATAATTTTTGGATTAATTCAGTTTGAAAGTTTAAAACATTTTTTAAAAATACAGTGTTTTGCTCTTTATGCTAATTTGTAACTTCCTGTTCAACAACAAAAAAGTGACTTTATGGAGACAAAGAAATGTTTCTCTAATATCAAAAAGTACTTGCAAAACACTGTTGTGCAAAACTAGTGGAAAATGAGTCAAAAACATAAGTACTGTATTTCCACCGCACTTTAGAGTAGCTTGAATGTGAGAAAGCCAGTGCTTTGAGAAAAAAATGAGATTTCTCCTCTTCAAAAGAGGATACAAAAAGAAACTCCTTTTTTTTTTTTTGTAAAGGCTTGGACTATTCCATTTCAGTCAAGAGGTTTTTTGGTTTTTCTAATGTATTTAGTGGTTTTTATTTTATCTGAAGGATACCAAGCCAGATACAGATTGTGAGGAATCGTCCATCAGCTGTTCATTCCTCAAATACACATAGCAACCAGAGCTGGATCAATCCAAATCAGAAGCCTGACATTCAATTCAGATTTTTCACATGGGGGACAGGGACCAGGGCACCTGACTCATTCACCTGCTGAGTCCACAGTGTGCATTATCAGCCAGCTTGAATCAGAAGTGAAGTTGGGACATGAATCCCAGTAAAAGGTGCAGGCATCCCAAGATGCATCTTTCCCATTACACCAAATGCCAGCCTCAAAACTAAAGGACTGTCACATCTGCCCTTCTTGTCAGTTGACAGCATAATCATCAAAGTTAAGAAGAACGTTCAATCAATCCACATGAAACAGGTTGGATATGATCAACATTTTTTTTGTGCTAACCATCATCCAGAAGAGGCAAGAGACCCTAGTTTAATATCATTAAAGCAATTTATAATAAATGCTTTAAAGGACAGCTTTGATTCTCTTTTATGTATGAATTTAATCGACATGCTATCAACAATTTGTCAATTTATTTTGCCAGTAATGCTTGAGAATGCATTTTCCCTTTTTTGAATTTTATTTCATGTAAGTTTTTAGTAAAATATTTAGAGTAATATCCATTTTATTAATAAAAATCAATGCATTAATGAACAATCATTTACCTTAGCAGTTAAAATGTCTGCATCTCCCACCCCACACTTACCACATCTCATATAACAATAGCTAATATATAGAATCCACCCATATTGTTGCATTTCTTTAAACACATACTATGGATAACTACTCATACAGAGTACATAAATATTAACACCCATGACCAAAACTGATGTTTTTTAAATTTGATTATTTTCTACATTCTTGAGGTACCGGGGTTTTCTACTTACTGCTTGTTGAATTGTTTTTATTGTGGAAAAAAATGAAGACAAGAGGAAGGGGAGAGGATAGAGTCTGGGTGAGAAGCAGGATGTGGTGAAAAGCTTCATTATACTTCCGATCTGTGTGTATGAAATGTACAGCATTTGTTCATTCTATATAAATAAAAATTTATTATAGAGGCAAACAAAAAAAACGAGAATAATATTGGAACAAACAAACAAAATGTTTGCATCTCACAACAGGGTGCCTGGTTTTGCAACTGACTCTGGCCCCTGGAGGCAGTGTCCTGGGTCACCCCTCTGTCCTGGTCTTGAGCAAATGAAGATGTGTGGGACAGCAACCTCTGATGACCACCCTCCCTGCTTTCCCCTCTTCCTCCTCAGTTGTCCTCTCCTCCGCTTTACTCCATCTTTTTCTCTGTTTCTCAAATTAAACAACAGCAACAACAACAAACTTGAAAACACATTACATGATGTCTGTCTCAAACAGATCCTATTTCACAATGTTGTCTTGGGGCTGTGGATAACTCATCAGAGGCAGGAGGCTATCAAAATCACATTGTGAAAATGATTAATTCACTAATCTGAGAGGGAGAAGGGAGAAAAGAGAGAGAGAGAGAGAGAGAGAAAACGTAGAGAAACCCCCCATGCTCTCGTTCACTTCCTAAATGTCCATAACAGTCTGGACAGGACTGAGCAGAAGCCGGGAGGTTGGGGCTCATTCCATGTCTCCCAGATGGGTGGCAAGTTTCCAGCTAATTGGCTAAGCCATCATCTGCTGCTTCCTAAGGTGTGGAAAGGGAGTACAGCCAAGACTCAAATCCAGTGATTCTGATGTAGGATACAAGAGTCCCAGTTGGCATCTTAGCCACTGTGCCAAATGCTTGCCATGAAAACATTACATGATGAGCTAAAGAAATGATAAATTTCAACTGGTTTTATAAGTAATTTGTTTAGTGGTTGCTTGCTCCTTATTCTTCAATGCTGTCTTCCATGCTTATGAGAGCATATGGGAATAACTAAGCTTTTAGGCATTTCAAATTGCCAATGTGCCATTTGGTGAACGACTGTGGTCTCACTTGTCTTTATAATGAAACTCCATTTCTCTCGATTATTTAAGCAGTCAACAATGCAGCTTTTGTCCTTGAAATATTCACTGAATGTCTTTATATGCGGAGTTGGGTTCCTTCTAAATCAGTCTGCATGCATATTTATGAGTTCGCAAAGGCATAGTAAAATATTTACTGCTGTTACTTCTTCTCACCAATAATATGCTTATTCTTCAGTTTCATTATTACCCTCCTCAATGTGAGTGGGAAGTTATTTATATCTTATAAAAAATAATATTCTAAAATGTGCTATATCTCACTGCTATAAGTGCTAACAGATTAAAGGTCTTCTGTGTGAATGAATTGTACTAAATACTTTACATGAATTATCTCATTTAATCTTTACTGCTATTGTTGTGGATAAGTATCATTATCCCACAGGTGTCATCTTGATTAAGTGTTAAGGAAGCTGACTTTTTGCACAAGTTTACCCAGACAAGAAATCCTGGAAGCAAAAATCAAATTCAGTCTAACACTAAATATCACAGATTTGAATATTTTCCATGAAATGTCTATATATTTTACTTTTATTTCCATAAAAAGAACCTTTTTAAGTAATATATTTCTTCCTCTGCAGTAGTAGTAGTAATAGTAGTAATAATAATAATAATAACAATAGGACAGTTAGTCAAAGCACTAAACTTAAAACTATGGTCAAGTTTCTTTGAAACCAGTCAAGATATAGTCCTTTAATACTTCTAAATTTGGGGGGCAATAGAGGAAAATAATAAAATGCATGCTTCATTTTATAAATTGGAAAACAACAAAGCCTCAGAGCTATGTTGTCCAAAATGTGGACATTGAAAAATAAATGTCCACATTAAAATCAGACCATGGAATCAATTTCTTCTGCTTTGCATTTTCGTTAACTCATCTCTAATCTCATTAAATCAACACTCTTCTCATGTGTAGAAGTCATGGTACCGTTAGCAAATACATTTCCTCAGTATATCATGAATGTCCTGCTGATTGTGGTACATGCTGGTCTAGGCTGCAGTAAGAACTGAGTGACTTATAATTAACAAGTAGTTGATCGCTCCTAGTTCTTGGGCTGGAAGCCAACAGATCAGAAAGAGCCAGGTTCTAGCGTGGGCCCTCTTCCAAGCTACAGACTTCAGAATTCCTTGCTGCTTCCACCAGGTCTGGTTTCTTCCAGTAATGGTAAGAATAATGCCCTTCCAACAGAATCACTTCCCAAAGAATCCACATCATAATACCATCATCCTGGGCATTGGGAATTGGGAGTCACAAATGTTCAGTTCATGTGTCATTCAAGAGACATTTGACAGATATGAGAAAGAAGGTCACTGTGACTACCAGGATTCTGAGATCTTTGAGTGTTTGTGCGGTTTGTTTGTGTTGTGGTGCACCCAGGACACTTTACAGTGATATGGCAAACGGAAGATGTGAAGAGGATTTCTACTCTTTACAGTCAGGTGAGGTCCCATTTAAAGGACATGTCTATATTTAAAACTGAATCTTGCAACTTTCAAAACCTTAAGCAGTAAATTATGGGAATTCTTCAAAATGATGAGATTTAATATTGAAAGACAAAACTAACAGCACAGAAATTATTGTGAAAAGGCAAATTTTTAAAATTGATGGATTTGGGGAGTGAGACCAATAATATAATCTCTAGCAGGACCATCTTAAAAATCCCCCCTCTGTGTACCTAAACTGCAGATATATGTTATATATATCAAGCAGCATCTGAGAAATAAAGGCTGAGTATGTAAGGCTGGAGGGCACATATTTTCATGTTCTTAAAGATGAATTAACCTATAAGTGTGGAGTTTATGGCAGCAAAACAACTGGACTGCTAACATAAAGAAAAAAAATGTACAGCTTTAAAACATGTGATCAGGTAAATAAATTTTCATGCTTGATGAGGAGTTAGCTGAAATGCAGTCAGTTTTAAATTTGCAACTAGGAATTATTCCCCAATGTGCTCCCCATGAGTTATTTGCTCAGGGAAATTTCTGTTACTCTATACTTTAGCTTTATCTTTAAAAGAATGATATAAACAAGTCCTGTGAAGAATAAATGTGCTTCAAACGCCAGAAACATAGTACATGCTAACAGTGTTTGCTTTCTCGATAATACATGGTTGAAGTTACTAAGCATCTATGTAAACATTTGGAGCAAAATGATATGTCAGCATACCAGCAAAAACATTTTACAGTACTTTTCTACCAGTATTAAGTTTCTTTTTATTTTGACAGTCTTTACAGTTAATGTGGGTAAAAAGGTTCAAGGGCTACAGGAAAGTGGGTAAGATTATTATTTCCATAGGTATTAACTTTTGCCCAAGTTAAAATTTTTTCTGAGATGTGAATGGTAGGTGAGATAAGTATAACAGTGAAATTATTTTTCCTTTCTTTTAAAGACACATTTATTTGAAAGATCTGCAGAAAAGAGGAAGAGACAAAGAGAGATATGGAGGGAGAGAGTGAGGGAGGTATAGAGAGAAAGAAGAGATCCTCCATCAATTCAATTTCTCCTCAGACAGCCGTAATGACCAGGGCTGGGCAGGGCTGAAGCCAGCACTCCAGGGTTTTCTCCAGGTTAACAGTGTGGGCTGACCACACCTGGAGCATCATCCATTAAATTTTCCTTGCTACAAGCAGGAAGCTGGTTTGGACAAGGAGCAGCCAGGGCTCAGATCAGTGCCCATATGGAATGCTGGTATCTCAGGTTGCAGCTTTAGCTGCTATGCCATAACCCGTACCCCTTAATTTTCTCTTTTAAAATTTTGTACTGCTCTCCTTTCAACTACCACTTAAATACACTAAGAAATTAGTTTCTTATTGCTACTTAATGTATTTCTACTTAGGAATGAGTTGTTAACAAAGTAATGCTCAGTTTTCAGGGTTACAGTGGTTAGAACACCTTCAACGACAGTGCAAAAGTCCTGATGAGCAGAAGCACTTCTTTCCTGATCAAGACTGGTCACAACGGTCAATTGCATCATACGATAGCAATTTACCTAAATTTTCTAGAATTTAATACATTCTCATAACCAACATCCCTCAGCATTCCAGTTTGCCTGCTGGTACAATCTCCAGATGGAAATACAGCCTCATCCTTTATGCTAATCACTATCCAAGAATCATTTTCCAGCAACCCTCCAATGACTCAGCAATGTGCCAAGAGGGACAGATACAGATGCATTGGATGTTTATGTTCGGTCAACCACACTTAATTTAAATGCTTGCCCATTCAAATGAAAACCAAAGCTTTGAAACTCCTCAAACACATTATCTAACCCTAAACCACTTTTAATAAACAAGGACTTTCCAGAAACCACAGAAAATTATTTTTCAGAGGTCCATTACATATTCTCTCATCGTCTCTCTTCATGGCATTTCTTTTCTTCTTGCTTCTCCTACCACACAAGAAAACTGGCCAATATAAACTGTGCACTTAATTTGGCTAGCAAACAGAAGAGAGATTTGTAAAACACATTTATTCATAATTCTTATATGGTACCACTTACTAGATACTTTGGGCATACTTGCCAATGAGCTCATTACTGTATGCTCACATACACACGTGATCCAGAGAGCATTAAACAAAATCCATGTGCATGTAAATATGTGGCAAATGTCTCAAACTATTTAATTGAATCTTATCACAATAACCAAATGTGAAAGGTACTATGTTGTAATCCTCAATAGGAAACCAACATCCTGACAAGTAAAATTAATCATCTGTGTTTTTCACCTTAGTATTTCAGTTCATTATTAATATTGTAAGCCATAGTTCTACTTTTTCTTAACTCTCAAGTCTCTGAAGATACCACAAAAAATTCAGCCAGTTATGGCCACTGTTGCCCTTTGGAGAGTGAACCAGCAGATGGAAGACATCCCTCTGACTCCCTCTCAGCCTGTCTCTTTCTCTCTTCCACTCCTCTTCCACTCTCACCTCCTTCTGCCTTTCAAGCAAATAAAAAAATCTTACCAAAAAACATGAGGGTGTATGATGAAGTGTATATGCCAACTCTTTTTACTACCTCCCAATTTTCAATTTGCAAATTTAAAGATGTTCTGAAGTTTTATAAACACTAAATGAGAAAAAATAAAGGAAAATATACATGGAACACAGAATTAAGTTATAATTATTTTAATACAAAAACATTTTTCTTAAAATCCATGCATAGGCCTTTTAATAATGCATATTTTTCCATGAACCATTTGAAGATTCCTAATAATTTTCAGTATTGAGTGTCTACTGGGTATCTGGCATGGAGCCCAGAGACTGAAAATTTCTAAAATGACTGATAACACCAAGTCTTTTACCTTCACAGCGCTCCTAGTCAAACTGAGTAAACTCTACCACATCTTATTCAATTAAATGAGGGTATCATACCCTCAATTAAATGTACAAAATAAGTGTAATGCCTCAGCAACCTCTAGAAATGCAGGATCTCCAACCACACTCAGAAAGTGGGTCCAGCAATCCACGTTTAAATAAAGATTCCAGGTAGTTTACATGCACACAGCAATTTGAGAATTGGTAGCATAAGGAGAAAGGAGTTGGGGAAAACCTATCATGAAGATCAAGAAAAGCTTTGTGGGGACACTTACTTGTGAGTTGGGTCAGTGGGTGTTCCCCTGCCAGGAATGTAGGACATCTTTAACAGGAGTAACTTGCCCTTCCCCTTGTCCTTCCCCTTGTCCTTGCCCTTGTCCTTCCCCTGTCCTTGCCCTTCCCCTCCTTGTCCTCGTTCTTCTTTTCTTCCTCCTCCTCCTTCTTCTTTTTTAAATGAAGATTGTATTTGATATTCCCAGACCCTTATCAGTGCACAAAGAGCTAGATATTATGTAAATTATTTATGAAAGTGCCAGCACCAAGGAACTACTTCCGTGTACTTCTCTCTGTATTTTGACAGCATTCTACTATTTTCAAACGCAGGAGTATCCATTTTGAATGGTTTAAACCAAGTGTAAATGTTGAGTATTGTATCTAAGTGTTGATCAAGAATGTCACTAAGAAACATTTCTTGGCACACATGGTATAAAGAACTTGAAAAGTAAGGGTTTACATTTAAAGTAAATGTAAATGTAAATAGACTAAATATTCAGATTTAGTTAAATTTTACTAATGTCCATGGGAGAAACTTAGTCCATTTTGAGACATAGGGTTTTAAAGGAGCTAATGTGTGGAAAAATAAGAAAGCGCATAGGTGATAATTTATCTTTAGAGATTCATTAACCTGAAAGTCAAGCCCTCTTGGGGTGCTGTGAGCACAACACTATAAATTCCCACTTTTCAGTCTGTCGGATCTACTGTCAAACAGCTAACAGCTTTGTCATCATTGTCTTAATTGGTTTTAATATCTCCTTCACTATCTCCATGCCACACCAAACTATGACTTAATTGCACTAACTCTAATCTCGAGAAATCACAGCACAGTATCAGCCTGGAGTACCACAGGTTTTTTTTGCAGCAGTTATAACTCACTAAACACAGGATCTATTTTGCTAGCCACACATCTGTCACAAATGCTTTAAAATTAAGGGTAACTAGTTCACAGGCGAAATCAGAGCCAAAAACAACAGTAATTTTAAGCTCCGAAGTTTGAAGAGAGGTCCTTTCTGACATTAAAATAGAACTTACAAGGGTGTTTGTTTGTGCTTTTGTTTTTCATTATTCTGTCCTGCTTGGCCCTGAACGTGGAATTTACTTCCAGATTCAAGAAGAGTGTCTCAAAAATATTATTTTAGGAGATTGACTTGGTTTTGAAGCATACCACTTTCGCTCTATTGAAGCACGTTAGTTTTTGAGAGAGGATACTGTCATAAATAGATGAAATCAAGTATAAAAGTCTAAGTTAAAACATTATACACTTTGAAAAACATTAAGTACCCTACTCATTAGGAAAATTATTTCATTATGTGGCTTCGATAATCAGATCTGTAAATCTTCCTTGTAAATCAGAATATCTAGATTGTTCTTCTGCCTCACACGTAGAAAATCTTTCTCAGTGATTTCTTCATCTATGTACATGAGAGCTCCATATTCCAAAATTTCACAATTTCTAGAAAAATAAGTATTTGGTGTATTTAACACAGACACTTTCCAAAGGAAATTTCTCGAAATGCTGTGTTTAAAAACAAACACTTTAGCAGTGCTTGGAATGGCTTCTTAAGGTTTAATATTAAAATAGCATTTAGAGATATCCATGGAAGTTGTACCTCCATAGTCTCTTCAACAAATCATGCTGAGAAAACTGATTTCCGCATAATAACGATATAAATTGACATAATAAACATTAATCTACTGAAACTGAAAAAGAACTGAAATCATGAAATTTCTAGAAGAAAACATAGAAAAAAGGTTCATCAGTGTTGGCCTTGAGAATGATGTTTGAATATCTAATCAAGAGATTAGGCTATGAAAGCAAAAATGCACATATCAAAGTTGAAAAGATTCTACACAACAGACGATCCATGACAAGTGTATAAGGGATAACCAATTACCTTAGGCTGCCTCTGGGATATGAAAAAAAATGAAAGGATTGCATTTCCAGAACCCTTAAAGACAGATATTTTGGAAAGAGAAACAGAGAAATCTTTCCAAACAATTGGACTGAGCTTGAAAAAGCCACTTACAGTCAGCCATGCAGGGCAACCAGGGCTGGTAGTGAGCCACAGGTTACCACTACCTCAAATAAGACACACCACAATGAGGACTGTGGAATACAGCACATGCAGAAAAAGAGGTTGGAGCAGACCATACAGCCAGTCGCTGTGGAATCTTATAGACCACACTGATTCTGGGTCTGGACTGGAGCCCAAGGCAGAGGACGGTTCTGGTGGGCCACTGTGGGGGCAAGGACCACTCTGTTTTCCCATTCTCCTCAACCACCCAGACAGTGGAAAGCCAACGTTTTGAAGGTTCGGACCTGTCAGGAATGGTTGCTGGCATGATACAAGTGAAGGTTGCACTCTGCAGCAGCTGTGGCAAATGTCTGGCTCTGTGTTGGTGAATACAATGATGAGGCATTTATGTTAAATGATAAATCCATTTTCTCCACCAAATGTGAGTCATAGCTGGTGGCCTGGCATGGGGCGGTACACACATCTTAGACGGTGAGACACCTACGGACCCATGTCCTCTGTAAGTCCAGGGGAAGATATACCAGTTCTAACCATTAAAGACATTTAGAGAGAGCTGCTGCTGGCAATGCTGCTGCTCTCCATGGGAGGGACAGACTTGTGTGGCTGAGAGGAGCTTCAGTTCTCCATGACTGCGTACTATCACACAGAGACTGGCAATTCTGTGACTATGCTATAGAGTGTGGTGTGTAGCTGGGTCTCTAGGCACAGAGAATTGCACAGATCTTCCTTGTGATTCAGGTACTAGTTGGCTGGGGATTATAACCACTGTGGGTTAACTTGTGTACTGACCAGCTGATAGCAAGGAGGTGAGGCAATGATTCCACTAATGGGTCATGATCATTACTTCACACATGCTGACCAAAGAGGACATGCACCATGGCCAACCTACATATTATCCGGGACTCAAAGTCTACAACTGAACAGACCAGGGTAAACTGTCCACACCTAGCACTCCTCTGAGGATATCCACTGAAAAATCACTTCTTCCCTCAAGCCAGAAAGCATAATGCTAAGATAAAAACCATCAGAGGGAAGAAAACAAGTGCTTCCAGAAATACCTAAATGTAAACAGAGAAACACAAGGAGCAAGAGCAAGGGATACAATATGACTTCCCTTAAGAACACAACAAAATTTCAGTGTTATATCACAAAGACAAATATTGATGAATATTTAAAGATAAAATTTTTAAAATGATTGAAATATTAACTCAAAAACATGAGAAGCAAATACATGAATTAAGAAAATCCACACACGCCATGCATGAGAGGTTTTCCTGAAAGTAAAGATTTTGAAATCAGATGAAATATTAGAAAGTTAGAGTTCAATGTGCCAACTAAAAAGATACAGTGAAAACCTTAACAGACTTGGGGAAGCAGAAGAGCCTCTTAGCTACATGCTAAACCTTTGGAAAAATCTCACAAAAATCAAGAAGAAACTGGAAAAACAAAAAGAGTGATCAAGGTTTCTGTAATGCCATTGAATGATCTAACATACTTGTCTCAGGAGTGCCTGAAGGAATGGAAAGACAGGATGGATTAGAAGGATAATTCAGTAAAATCATAACAGAAAATTTCCCTAGTATGGAAAAAGAACGGGGTATCCAAGTATAGGAAGTTCATACAACTCTAAACAGGCAAGAACAACAACAAAAAAATTAATACAAGACATTAGAGTCAAACTTTCCACATTAAAACATAAAGAAAAAATTCCAAAATGTGCATAAAAAAATAGAATAACCTTAAGAGGATTTCCATTCAGACTTATACCTGGTATTTCACCAGAACCTTATAAGCTAGGAGGTAATGAGAAGTTGTTCAGGTCCCAAAGAAAGAAATCACGTAGAATTCTATACCCAGCGAAGCTCTCATCTATATAGGAAAGCAAAATAAAAACTCTCAAAGACAAAGAAAAGTTGAAAGAATTGGCCACCACACATCCAGACCTACAAATGATGCTTAAGGATGTACTACACAGAGAGTGATAATCGCCATAGGTACAGAGTAAGAAGGTAAAAAGTCTCCTAGTAAAGGTACAAAGGAAATCTGGAACAATCAAACAGTTATGGAAAAATGGTAGGACCAACTCATTACCTTTCAATAATAAGCGTGGATTCCAATGGTCTAATCTCACCAATCAAAAGAGGCAGATCGGCTGAATGGGTTAAAAACAAAACCCATCCATGTGGTTCACAAAGATAAACACAAGCTGGAAGTAAGGGGTGGAAAAAGATGTTCCATGAAATGGGAAAAGAAAAATGAACAGGTGTAGTCATTGTAATGTCAGACAAAACATGCTTTAACACAAAAGCTATGAAAAGAGATGAAGAGGAACATTACATTACGATTAGGGGATTACTTCAACAAGAAGAGTAACTAAGCTACATATATACTCATCCAATGAAAAGACACATGGCTATTCCAAACAATTGTTAATAGATCCAAAGGGAGATACAGACTCCAATGTAGTAATAGTGGAGGACACTTCAACATCTCATTTTCATCAACTGTCCCATTCTCTACACAGAAAATCAACAAAGAAACAACAGAGTTAACCTGAGCTATGGTCAAATGGTCCTAACTGGTATCTACAAAACGTTTCACCCCAAGTTGCAGAACGTACAGCAATTCATCAGTACATAAAATCTATTCTAAAGTAGACCACATTCTAGGCCATTATCAAAACCTCAGCAAATTAAAAAAATAATAAATTCATGCTATCTATCTATTCTGATACATGGAATGTAGCTCTAAATCAAACAAAAGTTTAGAAAATCTGTAAACAAATGGAAACTGAAAAATATACTATTTAAAGAACAGCTGGTCACAGAAGAAGTGAAAACAAATTTAAAAATCTGTAAAAAATGGGGATTTGTGACTGCTGCAATGATTTTTAATTTTTTTGAGAATTTGATTAACACATGGACTTGAACCACATATCTAAAACTTTGAATGTAATTTCTGGGTGCCATAAATTCACTTAGGTAATGTGGAAAATATGAACCCAAATTTAGACCTCACACAAGTCTGGGCATCCTTTGGCAATGAAAACATTCAGTGGGAGACTGGAGAATTACCAAGGAAGGACATTGCACCAAATGTTGGTGCACAAGTGGATGGACTTTGGGTGACGGTTCTAAAATGACTGTGAAAAATGCCAAAGTCATGTTCCTTCATTTGATCATCTGTACAGGTATCTCCTTTCATCCTAAGAACTTGTAAAGCCTCTTGTGCTCTAAAGCATTTCGATAATTCCACCTTTTAATTAGTGCCATGGTGTTAGAGTTGGCAAGAAAATGCTTTGAACCTGATGGCAAAACTCTAGATCCAAGTAGGAAAAAAAGGGGGGGGGGGGAAGATGCAACATAAGCCAGAACCATCATCTGCTCAGCAAGACAATTTCTTTAATTGAATGCCAATATCCTCAAATGGCATCAAATTGTAATATTTGTTTTGTTGACACAGTTGGTGCTGAAATTGCAATTCAAATCACTTACTGGAATATTTCAATGTGTTAAAAATAATATCGAAGCAAACAAAGACTCATGCCTCTCTCACTTCATATAACCACTTAGTTTGTGAATTTGCAACTCAGACAAACATGTTTTATTTGGATGTAGAATATTTCAAAAATATTCCCTGTGATTCTCACAAGCTCAATATTTTAAGCTGTTGTACAAATATACTGATTTTTTTCACTATTAGTGTTCTGATGTTTCTTTCAGCTACATTTCAAATTATTCCTTATTTTCTAGTATTGTCTAAGACAGAGAATACATGGTTGGCATTTGAAGAGTATATTCCCACTCATTTCCCAAGATGATCAATGTTAGTATCTAAAACATAAATGGATGGGAAAAACACCCAACAAGGAAATAAATTGTGCTTTATAGCTGAACGGACCTTGTCATGCATAAGTAAATGTGGCAAATATATGTATAAAATGTACTACTCATTATGTTACTATATTAAAATCAAGTATTATTTTGATCAACAAGGAACTGCATACCCATTGAAGAAAAATTGATGCAAGACAAGCCAAAAGGAAAAAAATGTATACTTATTAAGTCACGATTATGTGTAACTAAGATATTTCAATTACATCACATTATATTTCTTGTTTGCTATCTCTAGTACAGTTGACATTTGTTTTAAAGCATGTTTACGTAGACATATTCAATTCAAACACTTTAGAACACACTTCATGTCTAGTCAAATAATAAATTTCTTTGGAAATAATTCAATTACTCTACTACACCAATTTTCTGAGCTAACTAAATGACTTTGGCAACTGTCATATCAAACTGTAAAACATATTGTGACATAAAATTGTTAATATTATGAAAATTATTAATTTTTAACCTTTTTTATAAAAATCACACATTCCTAAACCACACATTAAGTTACAATAAAACATTAGTTGGCTACTCAGACATCCTTAATTCTTTTATTAAAACATTTTAACATCAATTTAACACGCATTATTGCCAAAAAAATCTCTTCCTAGATTTGATGAAAATGTAACAAGCCATGTTGGTATTTTACACTTTACAACCCATATTTTGCAATGCTAATACTTTCAAAGTGCAAAGGAAAACTATCTACTGAGGAAACCATCTCTGTCAAAAGAAGGATTAGAAGTGGCCAATAGGCCTTTTCCCTTGCCACTATGGGAAACCTTGGGATTCATCTTCTAGTTCCTACAACATCCAGAGGGGATGGGCTCACAGTCTTCTCAACCCAAGGTTCCAGAGCAATAATCACCTTCTGTCTGGATTAAGGCAACAGCCTCATATGTCACACAATTTACTTCTAACAGGGACTTGATGAATCAAGTCCTGCTAAACACTATTTTGAGTATTTCATATTCTTATAGTAAGAGACCATCATTCTTGTAGATATTTAAATATTATCTAAATGTGTTCCTTTTATCTCCAACAAGTTTGCTAATTCTCTGGCTATAGCATTAAAGTCATAGTAATGGAAGCTATAAGTAATGCATAGAAAGAAAATGTGTTTTCTCAAGTATTATAGAGAATGAATGAATTACATAGCTTCAGTGTTCTGTTTCATACACTGGCATTTCCCTATTATGGGACCCTGCTTCATCACTACTATCTGTTTGGCTAATACTTTAAGGTGCTTCTCTGACCTGAGGAAATACAATTTTCCATTTTCATATCCTGTGTGATACTTCTATTGAACTACTGTTTGTCTGCCTTTGGTCAGCCAGAAATGAGTCATGCCCTGTTCAAAATAACCTGAAGTATAGCTAACAAAACACAGCACAGCCATTACAAAGCATAGGGTAGTATCCCGGCAGCCCCACTTCCCGTCCAGCTCCCTGCATGTGGCCTGGAAAGCAATCGAGGATGGCTCAAAGCCTTGGGACCTGCACCTGTGTAGGAGCAGGTGCTGGCTTCAGATCAGCACAGCTCAGACTGTTGCAGCCACTTGAGGAGTGAATCAGTGGACAGAAGATCTTGCTCTGTCTCTCTTCCTCTCTGTATATCTTTCCAATAAAAAAATAAATCTTTCTTTCTCATGTGAGAAACTCAGAAAAGACAAATAAGTAGTAACAGAAGACTTATTTTAAAAACTTAAAAATAAATTAAACAAAAGCAAAAACAAAAAACCTCAGATAAGTTCTAGAAAGAGTGTTCCTTTGACTCTTCCGCAGCTAGGAAGGGATATTTGGGCTCTATAAAAGCACAATGTGAGAGGAAGCAATGTTTGCAAGTTATAGTTATTATCATCAGTAGATAATGGCTAAATCCTCTTGTTCTTTTCCCTTGTTCAAGTTAACTGGAATTATGGCAGGGGCTGGAGGAGTGGCTTTAGGGCACATGAGAGAAGACATATTCAAGATGGCTAAAAATGATATCGAATGTGAGTACAGATCCCAACATTATGGGGCTCCACATCAAACCTAGGTACTTCTTCTAAGGGAGAAAGAAAAGTATATTATTTAAAGTAGTAATCCTTTCTCATTTATTATTAGTTAAGTATAGTTACATAGTAATGATGGCAAAGTAACCAATAATGTGTCAAACTAATTTTTATAACGTGAGAACACATTTTATTGATTTTATTCAATTGGACTGATTTAGTAGGAAAAAAATACTTATTCATTCATTTAGTATCATTCAATATTAGAGTTAAGGATTTTCTACATAAAATGTTTCTGCCCCAATATTTGTATTTCTGAGCAAATATATGTCCACAAATATATGTGTGGAAAGAAAATGCATTTGCCTTGTGCTTGACACTAAAAAGGTATGGTTTTAAAATATTAAGGATGCATTAATGCAACTCTACAAAATAGTGGTAAAACTACATTATAACTAAATATTTTTAGTTCAAGTTTGTATGTGAGGTCTATATATATGTATGCATTTTCTTGGACACAAAAATCTCATATAAAAACGATTACGGTTTTTGTTGATGATTTCTCATTGCATCTGTGTAGAAAAGATAAAATTCAATTATCCTGAATACTTGCAATTAAGAAAATAAATTCCATCTGTTTAAGCAGAACCGTGCTTGAAGAACAGTTTAGCTGAGTCTAGAATTCTAGTGTCAGACTCACTGTTTTCTATGAAATTTGAAGCTATTTTTACATTGTGTTTGATCCCTGTTGTTGATCACACTTAAGCTATGTGGAGATTTTAACTTTCTGTTGGCCAGGGTTTCCCTCCAATCTGAGCTTCTTCAAAGATTTTTTCTGTGTTTGATGTTACATATTTTCTCTAAATAGTGTCTATTATTTCTGTTATTCTACAGTAAATACATTATCCTTTTAACTCAATACTTTCACATATTCAAAAAAATATTTAGATGCTATTTTTCCCAAATATTGCCTCTTTGTCTCTCTCCTCTCCTGGTAATTAATTCATTTCAACATTCCAAATTACAAATTTTCTCCTCAGTTGATTTGTTACTTAACTTGTCCATTGAGAATTTCCTCACCTTTTAATTGCAATGTTTTCCTTCACTTTTGACATTCAATTAGTTCCTTAAGTTTTTTTAATAATGGTTTATACTGCCTCAGCATCTAGCTCATTGGAAATTTATATGTGTATTCATTTAAAATATTAATTTTACATCAACAATGATCCAATTATTTCTTTTTGTTTTTTTTAATTTGTTTTCTATTTTTAATTTTAGTATTCTCACCTAAAAGAGAGGACATGTGGTATTTATCCTTCTATGACTGATTCATTTGAGTATTCTTGTCAACCAAATCACTAAGAATGAAATACTACTGGGGCCAGCTAATCCGCCACCCTGTAGTGTGGACACTCGTTCATGTCCTAGCTGCTCTACATCTGATCCAACTCTCTGCTTATGGCCTGGGAAATCAGCAGAGGATTAACCCAAGTCCTTTACTGAACCCACATAGCAGACCTTGGGGGAAGCTTCTAGCTCCACGTTTCAGATCAGCTTAGTTCTGCTCATTGCAGTCATTTAGGGAGTGAACAAGTAGATGAAGACCTTCTCTATCCCTCCTTCTCCATTTAAAATCTGTCTTTCCAATAAGAAAGAAAGATTTACAGAGAGAAGGACAGAGAAATATCTTGCATCTGCTGGTTCACTCTCCAAGTAGCCGCAACTGCTGGAGCTGAGCCAAAGCAAGCCAGGAGCCAGAATCATCCTCCTTGCCTCCCACACATATGCAGAGTTCCTCAGCCCTGAACTGTCCTCCACTGCCTTCCCAGACCGCAAGCAAGGAGTTGAAAGGGAAGATAAACAGCCAAGACACGAACTGGAGCCCATATGGGATCTCGGGCATGCAAGGTAAGTTCAGCCACTAGGCTACTGTGACAGGCCATAAATGAATAGATCCTTAATAGCATCCACTCGTATAAATTTCATGACCTGTGATTATTTTAAAACAGACTGTATCTGAGTGAGTTGGTTATATTTTTTCTTTTCATTACCGCATATAGCCTTTGCCTATAATACAGAGGAGCTGTGGTCATTTTACTCTTCACTTGTTTAATTCTCTTTAGTTAAGCATCCAGTGTTTCAACACAATGTAAATCAAAATTTTGCTGGCTCAAAAACTGGAAGAAGAGAAAGTTATACATGTGTGTATTTTAAAAGATGTATTGATTTTATTTGGAAAATCAGATTCACAAGAAGTAGAGACAGAGAGAAAGATCTTCTGTCCATTGGTTCCCTCCCCAATTGGCCCCAAAAGCCTGAGCTGAGCCAATCCAAAGCCAGGAACCAGAAATTTCCTCTGGGTCTCCCATGTTGGTGTAGGGTCCCAAAGGTTTGGGCTATCCTTTAGCGCTTCCCAAGGCCATAAATGGGAAGCTGGATGAGAAGTATAGCAGCTGGGGTACATGAACTGGTACCCATATGGAATCCTGGCACTTACAAGTTAAAAGTTTAGCCATTCCTAGAATTATATTCATGAACTACATTAGTCTGTTATCATTGTGTTAATATCGCATTAATATAAAAAATGCCGTACAGAAAAAATATTAATTTCAGATTCTCAAAAATCTTTAATTCTTGAAGCTTCCACATTATTTGTCTGCTAATTCATCCACAGTGAATTTTTTTAGCATGTTTCATGAGTTGTACTGTGAGCTTGTCTTCAGCAATTGCTGTTTCTTTTGCCTATAGAAATCACTCACAGTCTGTATAACCACCTCTTTTTATGTTAGCTAAATCACCTCTCTTTGGGTAAAGCTTATTTCATGATAATTTTTCTGCCTGAGGCTTTCTCTGCACAGATAGGGTAAATCTGTACCCTAAAGGTCAACAAGGTCCTACATTAGATTTCCCAAATAATCTTTAATTTTTCTCTCTTCTAATCAGGACACTATGGGGGAAAGACTAGCTTTGCCAATGGGATTTTATGCCCTTAGGCAGATTATGTGTAGACTCCTCTTTCCCTGAAGATTGGAATAAGGGGAGTGTGTAGCATTCAGATAATTTGTCAGGGGGTGTTTGGGGAATTAACACCTGCAGGAGGAACAGAAAGGAAAAAGGAGGAGGAGGTTGAACTGTGCCGCAGGTATAGCCCATGCTTCTGCACATTGTGTGTATCATTGTTAAACATCTCTGCATTTGCTTCACATTGAAAACAACAGGCAGGAATTTATACCCATCCGCCAAAGAAAGAGTCTTAACTGGTGAAATAGCTCTCTTCAGCCAAGATCAATTCCCACAAGGGGCTGACAACAATGTGTTTCATCCCAAGCCCTGCTAATTCCTTCATTCATGAAGGAGGAGGCTCTAGGAACAAGTACTCTACAATTATACAGACATCCGAGATGCTGGCCCCTCTGCCCAGGTGGGCTCTAGACCTCAACTCCTCTTTCCAAATGAACACTTGTTACTAAAATCAACATTACAAACTTTGTTTCCGCCGCACTTTGCCCTGAGGTGCATTAATAGTTCATGAGCTCCTAGTTCCTGTTTACAGTTACTGAAGTTGTCCAAACCAAGACACTTTTAGAACCATAATTTACAACAGCATAAAGTCCTTGAGAACAGAACTGTCCGAGGCAAAATGAGAAGTGTGTTGATTATTTCAACTATTTCCTTGTGATTTTATTCATAGACTTAACTGGGGATAATACGTTACTCCCTATTATTTCTAGGTAGATGTGGAAGGATTGCACGTTATTCTGGCTGATCAACTTTAAGGAAACAAACGGCTCTTTAGTTTTTGTTTTTTTTTTAATAATCTAAAGATATCAGTATTATAAAATGTAATATATGAATCTCATTATATTTTATAAAAGTGCAATGAGGAAGTAATCCAGCAATGAAATAATCATGTTTGCAATTGATTTAAAACTGTATTTTAACTAAAACTAAATTCCAAACAAATAAACATGCACTTGCATATTCTAACTC
Organism: Ochotona curzoniae; assembly: GCF_017591425.1. Taxonomy (NCBI): domain Eukaryota; kingdom Metazoa; phylum Chordata; class Mammalia; order Lagomorpha; family Ochotonidae; genus Ochotona; species Ochotona curzoniae. The sequence goes on along the minus strand of NW_024467119.1, from coordinate 23,898,649 downwards.
AAATCTTAGTCCGTCTGCATTCTTTCCATCTCCATCAATCTGCTTGTTTATTTCTGTACCAGAATTGTATTGATTTGATAATTGTAGATTTGTAATTTATTCTTCTAACGAATATGTCTTATTATTTCTTACTATTTTCTAAGACTAACCAGCTATTACTTAAAACAAATATCAAAATAATATTTCATTGCATAAAGATCATACCAGGAACTTGACTGGAGTTTCTTATTCAGAACCCATATAGTTTAGTTAAATTTCTTATGTATTATTACCTAATTATTTTATATTTATTATCAACATAATAAATTTCCTCTATAGAAATAATTATTCTATGTATAGAAGAAAGTGACTTTATTGGCATACATGTCATAGGAACTTATATTTTAGTGTTTATAGCTTGAGCACTTGGTACATAAGGTGAAGAAACATCTGTTACCCCTTTTGATACAATCCACTGCTGATTTTTTTTAAACACTAACTTTTTTCATTTTCACTGACACTGTGTATCATTGTGCCTACAGACTCACAGTGCTAATAACAACCACAGGAAGTAATGCATGATTGTGGTTTCTCGACTTGTCTCATTGTAAGCAAAGTCCCATTGTGTCTTAGTTTACAGGAGAGTCCTATATTTCTCTCTGAATAAAAACAAATACCACAATAGTGACCACCCAGAAGCAAAGGATGTTGCTAGGAGGATACGGAAAAAGAAGAAGCCTTTGGTTAAACACATGTTCTTGTTTATAGTATACTTTTAGACAAGTTAAAATTGATATTTGGAAATGAGATGCAATTTCTATCAAATGTAATTATTTATAAAACATCTTCCTGTGAGACAATAACACTAATTAAAATGCCCTCTAGGATCAGAAGACCTTTTAAATGATCTGCACATGGATGAACTGCTATCAAGTGAGTAAGGAGACAGGAAAACAAGCACAACAATTTATGAAAGAAATAGTAAGCTGTTCATCAAAGTCCCAACACTTCTTGGGAATTCAGACTTCCACTTATACTGAACTAGTTCTAGTTTTCCTAACACATAATACTATCTCCCAGCTAAAGGACACTGTCAGCCATGATATTCTTCACGCAGTTTCACATCCCAACACCTTCTCTTACTTCTGCCTATCCTTCAGGTATCAACCAAATAGCCTATTGCTGGTAAAGCCTCCTTAGTATGGAACTGCATTGAAGGGGCCCCGGCTAACTCCCAACTTTCTCTACATTACTTCTTATACAAGTGAAATTGAAATATTTAGTCAAAATACTGCTTATTTATCCTTGAAAATCTTTTGAACTTTGCAAAGAAACATTCTGTTTTATAATTGTTTCTTCAAAGTAAAAATTATCACAGTATTTTTTATGATTCTAATTTGACAAACCTGAAATTTGTGTTGTTGAACACATATTCTCTGCATAGATCTTTGTTAAAGTTAGGCAGAAGATAAATTTGTGTAAAGTTTGGAAATGGTGAATTAAACCATATCCATTATGCTGTGAGCATTGCAGCGGTCAGATATTCAAGAAAAAGCTGCAGAGAAGAGGTGGGTACTATTTTGTCTCTTCTCTCCCTTGCTACATATCTAATTCTTCTTTGCAGGCCTGAGTAGCTTGGCTTCTTGCACTATTACTTCAGGCCCTGTTCTAGTATGGAATCCATTATTCTATGATTCTCAAAGTATTCTGATTTTCTGACAAATCCTGACTGATGCAATTATTAATAAGCTCTATGTTTCTCTTTCATATTATTCCATTCTTTATTTTTAAAATGAACTTAGAAATACTAGAAGTCAAAATGAAGGAGCCTGGATGGTCTTGGACCTCCTCTGTCTCAGTGGTGGGCAGAAGCCCAGGTGCGTTTGAAGCAGCGGCGGGCACGTACCTGGGGGACTTCAGACCACCTCATACAAGGAGGCATGCAGTCTCTAGATCGAGTGGTTCTGATGCCAATGGCACTGGGTAAAGCCTTAGGGCCTCCCAGTGTTGTACTCTGGGGATTAGGGGTGTGGGCTACAGGGGCTAGTGAGTGATGGCACAGGAGGGGATGAACAGGAACCTGGCAGTTCATGTCAAGGTGAGGAATGACTTGTGGGGAACCTCCACAGACGAGACCTCTGCACTTGTAATGCTCAATCATGGAACCCACCAGTGAGAGTTGAAAAAGGAGACAGATAATGTGAGACTAGGACAAGACACTACCAGCATGGGACTGAATCAGGTGGGGTGTTATGTTGGGTAACCCCTGTGGAATATCAATCTCCACTGGCCTGTGCAACATCTGTGGCTGTGGACAGGCTTAACTGAGGAGCTAAGGGAACCTGGACTGGGGTGAGATTCCCACTGGTGAGTACTGGAGCTAGAATGGGGACAGTGGGCTTGAATGGACATGGCTGCAGTCTCCCTTGGCATGCATGTGGACTGGATATTGAGAGCGCCTGACTGGGCTAGATTCTGGCACCCACTGGTACTCATGAGAGCTAAGATGGGTGCAGAATGGGCTTTACTTGGGCACAACACATGCTGAACCACATGACAGCACTGACTGGGTATGAAACAGGTATGGCTGGGCTTCAACACCCCCAAAAAAGAACAAGACTAGATATGGACCAGTTGGGCAAGGTCCCTGTTTTTTCCAGAATAAGAGGTGGGCAAAGTCAGCCTGGACCAAGGACCCACTGGTGTGCACAAGATTTACCACTGAGAGGAGATCTGATTGAGGCGCTTAGTTAACTACCCTGACAGGATGAAGTCCCTGCATCTTAGCGCAAGACCCAAGGCAAGGAGCAGCCCAAGCCAAGGCAGCTTACAATACCTGCTGGCATATATATGGGTCAGGTGTAGGGGCGGAGCAGGCTGGGCCAGTTCATAGCATCCAATGGCAGATCTGAGAAACAGGTTGGAGTGCAGAAGGGGCTGAGTCAGGCTGCAACACCAGCCAATCATACTGAGGCCAGGACTGGGTGCTGGCTGGGCCAGACTAGACTATAGCACCCACCAGTAGGAGCTGGAACTGGGGCAAGATGGACTAAACCAGGCTGAAGTACCCACTGGTAGATGCCAAGGTAAGTTGTGTCATGCCAGTCTATGGATGCCAGATCCATGGACCCTGGAGGGCAGGGGTTTGGCAGGCCCTGGGTTGCCTGGGCCAGGTCCTTGAGCCTGCCTACACAGTAAGTGCTGGGTCCATGAGTCCTGGGGGTGGAGTGGCAGGTCTAGCAGTACCCAGGTCATCTGGCCCAAGTCCTCAAGCTAGCCTGTGTGCCGGGGGCTTGGTCTGAGGCCCTGTAGAAGCAGGGAGTCCAGGTGGGGATCAGGTCACCTAAACCTGGTGCTTGGGCCTGTACGTGCAGTGGGTGTCAGGTCCATGAACCCCAGTGGCCTGGGGTCCAGCAGGGCCTGGGATGCCTGAATCACATTCTTGGGGTGATCTACACGGCAGGTGCTGGGTTTGTGACTCCAGGGGTGGAGGGAGTCTAATGGGGCCTGGGTTGTCTGGCCCGTGTCTTTGGGCCCATCTGCACAATAGGTTCCAAGTTTGTGGGCTCCAGGGGCAAAGATCTAGCAGATCCCAAGTTGCCTGGCCTGTGTCCTTGATTCATCTATCTGCATGGCAGGTGTCAGGTTTGTGAGTTCTGGGAAGTGGAGTTTTGGCAGGGCTTGGTTTGCCTGGCCCGGGGTCTTTAGTCCCACCTGTGAGGTGGCACTGGGTCTGTGAACCCTAGGAGTAGGGGATCCAGTTGGGCCCTGGTTGCCTAGCCCAAGTCCTTGGCCCCAATCCTTTGGCTCACCATGAAAACTGGTTCTCCTCAGTGGAAAAGATGGATCAGTGGACAACTGGCCCAGATATATATGTAGGATATGGCCCACTGGGGCTTCCAGAGGACTTCTGGTATCATAGCAGAGGAAGGAGATCAGAACTAATTAGACAACTACTCTAGTCAAAGAATAACAGCAAATATCTGGACGAATGGAGACTCTAAGGTCAACTGTGTCAGCCAATAGACAATGGAAGAGTTTCTTCATCCATGGATTGGTGAGATTAACAACATTTCAGAACCATTAAAATCACCTGGACAGAACCCTTGGAATGTGCACCACATCAGGACCATGGGTTGTAATCAGGTGGCTATTCCCCATCCTTGGGTACTGGAGTGATTAGGAGGCTGTGCACAGCTCATTCCTTTATCTTTCCTCTCCCACTGCACCAAAACAACAACAACAACAAAACAGGAAGAAGAAATACAAATTTCTGAAACAACGAGCACATCCACTTTTCCTTAAGCCTCTTTCCCATCCTGATCAACTTTGCAAACATCATCTAAAATGAAATAAATTATAAGATTAAAAAAGAACATACTAAAGATCAACATTTAGTGATTTCATTTAGATGCAGAAAATAAATCAATATGAAAATATTAGAAGATGATCAATTTTTATGAAAACTCAATGGACAGCTAAGTCAAAGGATAAAAACTACAGGATTTTTCTCTGACTTTGGACACATTTCCAAGACATGTAAAGAAGCTCCATGGTGCAATAGCATAGTCAAGGAAAAAACAGATATTATGGAATCTAGAGGTTTAAAAAAACCCTGTAATTAAAAAGACTCAGATTTGTTGAGTGAATTAGGTTATAAAAATTGTTCCAAAAGTTAACAATGTTCCTAAACAGATTCATGTGTACAAGTTGTATCCTTTTTTTTTAAATGTCTATACAATGGAAATTCAACAAATCCAATTTGCCATGTATCCAGAAACATATGTCCTATACTCTTAATAACAACCACAGAATAATTCTACAAAATCGTGTTTGTCAAAATTGTGATGGCTAAGCAACAGTAAATGGTACTTATTTTAGTTTTTCTCAAGTTCTTAACATAAATTAGAATAGTAATTAAAAGCAGGGAAAAAAACCATGGCAAAAAAAAAAAAAAGACCACTTGGCTAGCATTTTTGTATGGTTTATGATCATCATCCTCATCATAGTTGCCTCTGCCTGAAAGTTGAACTGAATTCAGAACAGAATTCAAACCACAATCCTGGTATTTAAGGGCTTCACTTTCTTACTACCACTTTCAGTTTTGTATCCTACATTGACTTAGTATTCATTCTCTGTGTATATCACTTGGTAGCCTGGGAGTATCTTGAGAACCAACTGTGTATTTATTGGCCAATTTGATAACTTTTTTTCAGCACCTAACACACAGTGCCTACAAGAAGCACTCAACATATTTATTATTTTAAAGTAATTTGAATTGTCTGAAAAATAGACTCAAGAAGTTTTACATTATAGATATTAAGTTTTATGTATTTTTGTGTTGGTGACTTTCATTTCTTTTTTTTTAAAGATTTATTTTATTTTTATTGCAAAGTCAGATATACAGAGAGCAGAAGAGACAGAGAGGAAGATCTTCCATCTGATGATTCACTTCCCAAGTGAGCACAACGGCCAGTGCTATGCCAACTCGAAGCCAGGAGCCCTGAGCCAGGAACCTCCTCCAGGTCTCCCACACGGGAGCAGGGTCCCAAGGCTTTGGGCCGTCCTTGTCGACTGTTTTCCCAGGCCACAAGCAGGGAGCTGGATGGGAAGTGGAGCTGCCAGGATTAGAACCAGCGCCCATATAAGATCCCGGCGCGTTCAAGGCAAGGACGTTAGCCGCTAGGCCACGCCGCTGGGCCCTTGACTTTCATTTCTTAATGAGATATATATTTCAATATGTTTAAAAATGATTCAGTGTTTCTTTTCCAAAGTTAATGCAAAAATAAGAACCAAGGATAGTTTATTGAAGCATCCTTAACATTGTCATGCTATCTTAATATTTGGAGGAATTCTTATTTTAAGATTGATTTGAACAGCAGAGCAAGAGATGGGGAGACAATGAGAATGAAATACTGCATTTACTGATTCATCTCCCAACTCAGGGCTGACTAAATCCGGGAGTCAGGAACTTTGTCCTCATCACCCACATAGGTGAGCAGGGCCTAAGTACTTAACACAAGAAAAATAAAACTTCAGTGGGTATGTTTACATAAAACATGGATTGATTTTACACTCAACTTGAGTAAATATTCTCATTGTTTAAAAAAAATGTTATTCAATTAAATGATTAAATCTAAACCACACAGTGCAAATTCTTTGTGAGGTATTAGTACTAGCTGGATATAATCACATATGCTAAATAAATTGCTTTGTGAATATCAAGTATATCTTAAAAAGTAATGAACAAAATAATAATGAAATTAATGTCTACCCTGCTGCATCGTCAGCTAGTTGTCACAATTATTTTTACTTGAAATAATTTTGATCTTCACCTAGTTACTTTGTGTGTGACAGATGTTATCAAAATGGTTTTCTGTGAATGGGCAGGTAATAAAGACTGCATATCTATCTATGTATTTATTTTATATATATATATGCATTAATGGTCACTACTCAATCCTGTTATTTCAGTATGAAAGAGTTGATAAGTAACTCAAATACAAATGAGTGTGGTTGTATTCCAATAAAATCCTATTTGTAGATGTTAATATTTGAATATCATATAATTTTCATGTCATTAAATATTTTTTAACCTAGCAAAAATGTTGAAGTAAATGTTCAGGCCATGGCTGAATTTGACTGTGGGTCCTAGTGTGCTGACTTAGAATGTCTCATCAACAGGAGCTCCTAATTGTTGGATAAAAAGTTAAGCTCATTGATTGTGATTAGATATAGAAAGTTTCATAAGTTTTCACACTTACTGGATAAAGGGTGATATTTATGGATAAAAACAGGTTCAGAGACACAGTTATGCTAACTAGTCAAGTATCCAAATCATTTTTCTCACAGGGAATAAAAGACTAGGATTGCAGGCAAGTTAGTCTGATCCTTGAGACATCTGGATCCAAAATTAGAATGCCTGGATTACAATTTTAGCTCCCCATTGGCTGTAGCTTCCTGTGAATGTGGGAGGCAGCAAGCAACACATTCCTATCACTACATGAGAGACCTACAGATACAAATTCTTCACTTTGATTGTCCCAGTCCATTTTCTCAATCTCTCTCTTTCTCTCTCTCCTTCTCCAATAACTAAATTTTCTAAAAAGTGGAAAGCTTGGGCTACACACAATTTTTAATTAGCAAGAGGTGAGATGTTAATTTATCATTTGGATTTTTCTTTTGGAGAACTGTTACAATTGACACAAGACAGACTCTAGTATTTTTATGTTTAAGCTATAGCTACTAAAATTGCAAAGTAAAAGCATACTTGGGTTTTGAAATATTTTTAAAAGATTGAGTTTACATGGAAAAATCAGGAGTCTTTTGTTTCATGCCCATGAAACAGGATAATATGTCTTCTTGAATGGACAGAAAGCAGAGTTGAAGCATTCCAGCTCTCAGATACCTCTGATGAGAGGGACTACACCCAGGAGGGAGGGTTTATTCTAAAATAAGAAAACCCAATTTTTACTAACAGCACCAAAGGGAAGGAACTGGATTATTTGGGCCACATTCATTTTATTTATTCATGTAAAAGTATAAAAATACTTGCTAGTAAAATGAATGAAGCGGATGTTTCTGCTGGCCACTGCGTGCTAATGAAAATTGTGCCGCATATTGACCAAGAATTACAGCTAAAAAGGGAACACTTGTTTCTTAAACAGAAACAAAGGCCTCTCTAGGATTTATAATTAGTTGGATTATACTGAGTTTGATTTCCCCACCCAGTTTAATGCCATTTTCATTATCCTGAATGGTATAGTGCAAACTTAATAGTTAAATGGCAGAATCCTTCCTAAGCCATCTTCCAAGCATTTGTTCCGCATGATTTATGGTCCTCTCATCTTAACCACAAAATAGCTAGTCATAATTTATAATGGAGACAATATTGATGAATTACTTTAAAATCAATCAAATCACACGAAAAGAAGCACTTCATGTTAATGTCTTACAAATCATTTACTTTTTTAAAGATTCCTGGTCTTTGTTCTGTGTCTTTCCTTTTGTTAGCTCCAACTCCAAAGGGGCCAATTTTGCATTAGCCTCTTGATTCTATTCATAGCTCTCAAATAGCAGACCACATAATTCTTCCTATAAAGTAACTGAAGAAAAAGAAATGGGAAACAACACCAGTGGCCATTCTTTTGTCTGCTTGTTTCTCTCCTCTGTGTTATTATTGCTACTCTCTAGTTGTATTTTCTCTCTTTGGAGTACCACACACTCTTGTGTGTCTCCTTTGATATCTATTGGCCAAGAAAAACCTCAACCCCAAAGTCTGCAACTAATATCTCTTGTGTGTCTGCAACTACTTCAAAATGAAGATCTGCTTCCACATCAGGGGTAGAAGGCTGAACGGAGATTTGTTCCCACCCTTTGTAACAACTACACTTTTAGCAAACGTACAACTTCTCTTGTACTTGGATAGTTGCAGTTACCAAGCAACTAACATGACATCTAAGGAAAGACCAGCATTTACAAAGACAAAATGCAAGCACATGCTGCTTTGCTACAAAAACACATCTAGAAGACTAATTTGTCTATTTTTAAAATGCAGTAATCGGGCCCAGCGTGCTGGCCTAGCAGCTAAAGTCCTTGCCTTGAACACCTCAGGATCCTATATGGGAGCTGGTTCTAATCCCAGCTGCCTTGCTTCCCATTCAGCTCCCTGCTTGCGGCCTGGAAAGGCAGTTGAGGATGGCTTTGGGACCCTGCTCCCGTGTGGGAGACCTGGAGGAGCTCCTGGCACCTGATCAGCGCAGCTCTGGCCACTGCGGTAACTTGGGGGAATGAATCATTGGATGGAAGTTCTTCCTCTCTATCTCTCCTCCTCTCTCTCTCTCTATAGATATAGATATGGATATAGATATAGATATAGATATATATGACTTTTAAATAAATAAATTTTTTAAAAATGCAGTAATCGACACTTGGGGGTCACAGACATCGGTGAAATCCATACCACTTCTTAGGTTCATACTATAAAAAAAAAAACAATCATTTCTGGATACTGTTTATACACCTAATGAATGGTAGATTTTTTAAAGAAATTTTGGTTTATGTGTTTTTTCACTCTCTGCTGTTATTATTAGTTGTTTGTGGATACTGCTGCTGTTTGTGGATACTGTCAACCAATGAAGTGTTAAACATGTGCAAATAAGTGAATAAATAAATATGAACTGGAAAAAAAAGATGAGCATTGGCAGAAATGAGTAAAAATAAAACTGGAAGTTCATTTAATTTAGAGTTGTTTGCAAACCTAAGAGCAACAATGTAGCAATAAGGAAGAGCCCTCAATTGGTGTGAAATACAGCCATTGATACAGTATCAGAGAAGCAAAAAAAAAAAAAGAGAGAGAGAAAGAGAGAGATCATGGGTGTCAGGACAAAGCCTCTTAAGAGTTAGTTGCGGCTTGTTGGCGCTGATTAGCCACTGTAGAAAAAGTGCAAAATTGGTTTCGCTTCCTTTCCCCAAGGGAATGACTAAAGCCTAAAGTGATGAAGCCAACTCAACAAATGCTATCATCCTTGAAGACTTTGTGAAAACTCAGTAAACAAGTTGAAGAAAGAATGCCCACATTGGGCAGGGAAAAAGGTCAAACCAGTGCCCAAATATTATGCTGGCAATGCAGGTAGAGCCTCAAGCTACTATGCCATGATAATGTTTTTATGCCATAAAGAAAAATGCATACTATTATTTTAAGATAGGCATTGCTTTATTATATTTTAAATTCCAGTATACTTACTAAAAGTATCTAGATGTGACGTTTAAATAAATGAAAATCGCAATGATAAAATGAAAGCATGAGGAATAATTCAAATCAAAGCAAGTAGAAGTACAACAGATAAACAACTTTCCCACTTTTATGAATTACTATATTGTCATAAACAGTATAATCACATCACTATGCAGACCATGAGTGTCAGCAACGATAAAAAAGGACTCAACAACTTGCTATCAAAAAGAAACCTACCTTATGAAGACATAAATATGTTAACAGGAAAAAGAAGGTATAGATCTTTCAAGATATGAATGCTAAATTTGCACATATTCATGAAAATGTTTCAAAATATATTTTGGAAAACTGAAAGTTGAGATAAACAGATCCACAAGTTTAAGACTCATTGTTCTCATTAAATAACAGAAGTAGATAATAAGTACATAATGTATCAAAATGGATAATAACCATCAGAGGACCCAGTTCAGAGGGTTTTGTTGAGTATTTTTACATGCGCATATCCATGAGGCCTGTTGAACTGTAAGTTAATTTTGCTTTAATGTGTTTGTCCAGTTCTAGTGCTAAGATAAGTATTTCTTTGGAATAGTTTTTTTTTTTCCTTTTGTGTATTTTGAAAGAATGTGTAAACAATTCAGTTTTTTCTTTTTAAATATTTGGGAAAATTAGGCAGCAAAGCCATTTTCTCAAAAGAATGGTTTTGAACTACAAAATCAATAGAAAACAATATTTTCATCAGATGATAAAATTACTGGATACTCATATGCATGCAAATAAACTTTGATTCACACATCACGCCTCATGCAGAAACAAATTTAAAGTAAGAGCATAAACTTGTAAGGACACGGAAGGCTCTTTCCTATTTTTGATTATGTAAATATTCCTAGCCTGCAACTCTAAAAGCATGACCTAAAAAAAAAAAAAAGTAAACCACACTCACTGAATTTTTTTTAACATCTGCTCCTTGAAAAACATTGAAATAATGAAAACATAAGTCATCAAATTTCAGATGCATTGCCAAGGAAGAAAAGCTGATGTAGAGAAAACATTCTGATAAGAAAATACCTTAACAAGACACCATGTCCAAAATATATAAAGAATTCTTACAACTCAATAATGATACATCAACATTTTTTATACAAGATGATACGAGAAATTACTCATCAAGGAGGAAAACAATTAAAGCCACATTTGTTAGGATGCCCCAAATTAAAAACTTGGTAATCACCAGAACTGAGAGAAGACTGAAACTCGTGATAATGTAAAATGGTAACCGCACCACTCCCATTCTTACTATATGACATGGCAATCCTATTTGAATGTATTTACTCAATAGAAATGAAAACACAGCTAAAAAGAGTGTTCCCTAATTATCAGAGCAACTTGTTTGTAACTGACTTTCACGGGAAACCCCACAGAAGTCTTTCAACCTGTGAGCAGGCAAACTTGTGTTTTATCTACTGCATGCAGTACTTCTTAGCCATGAGAATGAACAAACTCTAAATAGGCATCATGTCATGGATATTTTCAGAAAACATAACTGAGCAGCAGAAGCCAGATACAGACACATATACCTCTGGGAAAGACAAATGAGCTCAGTGTTTGTGTGGCAAGGGCACACAAGATTGACTTGGCAATGGTAGAAAGTTTAGAGATGATGGAAATATTCCAGTTTGGTTGTCATACAGGTGTTACACTAGCATGTATTGAACAAAATGCATCCCATTAAACATTTAAAATGAATGTATTTGATTACGTATTAGTTATATTTCAATATTATGGATTACAGGATACATGGCTTAATTTTGAGTATTCAGATATTAAAATTCAGCTATGTTAATCCATACTGCTTTTATAAATCACCAAAAGAAGTATAAAAGAATAACTAAAAAAAGGGAATTAAATATAACAAACTATAAAGAAATTGAGAAATAAAGGAAAAGGGAAAATAAGATTTGATGTGTAGGTTAAGCACTAAGCATTGAATATAATGAACAATGTAAATACTAGTCATTACTGCAGGCATAGGTGAAAAGCACACTAGCTAAAACATATGCACTCTTAAAATAAATCATTTCTTCCTCTATTATCTAAACTATTAGGACTAAGAATGCCTGAATGTAAAACAATGGCAAAAAGTATACCTTTCTAATTCTACAAAATTTAAGCAAGTGTTTCATCTCTTTTTTAAATTAGAAGGCAAAGTTATATGAGCTAGATCAGGGAAAGGCCAGGTTAGGCTGACTGTGCAGACTGGTGAAAGCAAAATTAGAGTGGGTGAGGGTTGGCTGGGCTTTGCCACAGCACCAGCAGCTGGCAGAGGCTGGCACTGGGAGCTTAATCTGTCAAGTCAAACTCCAGAACCACCTGGAGAGTGCATAATCCGGGAGTTGAAGTGGCCTAGTTGGGAGCTAGTGGGCACCTCCCTCTTGGGTGACCACTCCCACTGGAGAGCATGAAAACTAGGACAGAGGCAGGGGTGGCTAGACAGAAAGGCACCCACCGGTATGTGTGTGGGCTGGATAGTAGGGTTGGTTGGGCTAAACTAGGCTTCAATGCCCATTGACAAGTACGAGAGCTAAATGGGATGTGGAACAGATTGAACAAGTCTGCATTACATATTGGCAAGATGGAAACCAGGCTTGGTGGGGATTATAGGGAGTCGCCCCAACTAGGCTGCAGCTCCCACTGGTTTGCAAGCGGGCCGAGTATGAAGTGGGCAGGATCTGGCTGGACTGCAACACCCATTGGTTCGCATGGGACACAGGAGTGGAAACAAAACTGACCCAGCAGTTGCAATGACCAGCATGAGCATAAGCTGGTTGGGGCGAAGGACTGTGCCACATCCTGTACTGGCAAGCACACAAAAGAATCAGGTCTGGGATCACCTCAGATGAAGTTTCTCTGGGGATCCCTCCAACTGAACTGCTGATCTCAGAACCCCAACCATAAAGAGACGATGTCAGCCAATGGATTCTGAAAAGATTTCATCGTGCTTGGAATAGCGAGATTGGCAGCAATCCAGAACTGTTGAACTATCAAAACTGCTTGAGCAGGACCCTTGGAGCATGCCCCACATCAGCGACCTGGGATGGGTGGGAGGCTGGGTGGGGCTTTTCCTTTTGTTTCTCCCCGACCCCAGATACAGTGGGAAAAATGATATTAGTGTGGAAACAATGGTATTACCCACTTTCCTGTAGCCCTTGACCCTTTGTACCCTAATCAACTAAGTAAGATTATTAAAAAAAAAGTTAGCAAGGTGCATGTTACAAATCATGACCCAATATGAATGAAAAAAAAAAAATTAGAAGGCAAAGAAACAGAGAAAGCTGTCACCTGTTGCCTCACTCTTGAAATGTCCACAATGCTTGCAATTCCATCCACCAAGCAAGTGGCAGGAGCTTAACTACCTGAGCAGGAACTATTGCCTCTCAGGATCTAAATTAGCAGGAAACTGGATTTCAGGGCTGGAGTTGGGCCGTAAACTCAGGCATGCTAATAAGGGATAAAATACAAAGGAAAACCTGCTGAACATACAGACACAATCAAGTAGAGTTTAGATTCTGCCTTCCTATTTCCTCATGTGCCAGATGAAGGATAGAGTAGTCAAACCACAGAGGCTGTTTTGTAATAATCAAAGAGAAAGAAATGACAAAAAAGAAGTCCATAAATGTAACTATACCGACATGATATAATGAAGCTATTTAAAGAATCCTGGGAAGTACATTAACCTTTTCTTGCTTAATCCTGCACTGGTGAGAAGATTCTTTACTTGCACCCCAGTGTAGCCTAATCGATATATGCTTGTTGATAATCTCTACATAGTTGTTCATTTCAGATTTTCTTTCTTCTCTTAGCTATTTTGATATTTCTATAATACATTGTTCAGCCACAAAAAAGAATGAAACCCTTTCATTTATAACAGAATGGTTGGAAATAGAGGACATCATGTTGAGTGAAATAAGTCAGACACTGAAAGAAAATTACCACATGTTTTCCCTTACATGTGGGACTTAGAATAATAATAACAATAATAGTAAACATCTCAATCTGAACAAAGAATGTCGGCAAAAAAGGAGTTGGGATTTTTAAAAAGGGAGAAATGTGGTTAATTTACCGTAACAAATACACTAATATGAAATGTTAATAGAATAGGATGAGAGGAATATGAAAACTCATTGTAGCTCTGTCTCATGATATTTGTTTTGCAAATTTAAAATGAATAAAAAGTTAAAAAATTAAAGAAACAGTAGGAAAAGGCCAATGCTAAATATATGATAATTCCCAGTAAAAATTCCAATTCAGCAGCAGATACAAGAATCTTAAATCTAAATGTGACAAATAATTTAGTCTTAAAATATGCAAAGATAAATAATGAGTAGAATACTATTTGTGACAGCAAAATTTACTAAGACTAAAGCACACATTACTTTGCAACATTTATAGATAAAAACTGACAGTTTATTTGTACCTGATATGGTTGTGCATATAGAAATATAATTTAGGCTCAAAATTACTTTAGCTATTTGGCATGACATAAAAAACATAGTTTTGGAATCAATTCGTGTTTCTATTAGCTAATCAAAAACAGTTCAGAAAGTATAATTTTCAAATTGCCATTTATGTATAATAGCTTTAAGTAAACCAAATGAAAACTCAAGCAACGGGAGTCCTGATTAATGAAAGGAAGTACCATTCACGAATTGAAAATGTGCTTTATCCTTTTGTCTTTTGATGGGCATCTGGGTTGTCTCCATAGATTTGCTATTGTGTATTGTGCTGCTATAAATACAGAATTGCAGCACATCTGCTCTACGGAATACTGCTCAGTCATTAAAAAGAATGAAACAAAATGGTCCCAATTGGACACCATTGTGCTCAGTGAAATAAACCAATCCCAGAAGGACAAAGATTATGCGTTCTCTCATATTAGGCAACTTTTATGTAAAATACGAAACAAAGATATAGGTAAACATGTATATCCATATATTCTCACAGATGAACTCTATAGTGGATGCTGGCATACCAGTAACTGAGGATGTGCTGCAGAATACATATCTACTTTAAAAGAGAAGAACATCCCCAGAGGAAACTGCTGGATATACCTTGATAATATACTATAGTTTCCACCACTGCCAATACCTACAATATACAATATTATGGTACATTTAAATAGCAGAATGTGCCTATTGCTGTAATAACAAGGGGAAAATAATATGGTTGTGGGGCGGTGGTGGGGATGTGGACAGAGGAAAGAGAGGTGGAGGAGTGAATTCTTGCACTTAGAAAACCATATAATGGAACACAAAAATAACAAAACAGAACAAAGTAAGACAAAACAAAAGAACCTTCAGCATTGCATAACAAAAAAAATTTCAAGCAAAAATTCCCTGTAGCTTGTTCTACAGACTCAAGCAAATTAAATCAAAATCCCAGTACATGTTTTTTTTTATAAAAACTGACAAAATAATTAGTTATAGATATGCAGAATTCAAACAGCAAGGACAACTTGAGACAAAAGAAGATAGAGAGCCATGTACGTGATGAGAAAATGTCAGTGGGACAGAGAGGAGACACAGTAACACATCCTCTGTGTGGTACTAATTCTGCTAATGCTAAACCTGCCTTTAAAGGACAGAGGCAAACAGCCAGTTGCTATAAGGGATAGTCTGAATCAGAAGGATATTCACTCTGGTGGGGGAAATTAATCCTGACCACTGTATTTCACTCACAGTCCCATCCAAGGTGAAGAAAAGACATAAATTTGAAAGGTAAAAAAGGACAACATGGAAGAATATCTCCATGTTCTTGCATTATGGATACATTAAACATGGGAGGAACATTTTTTAAAAATTAATGATAAGGACAGGCACAGATTGACAACATGGACTACATATTGGAAACATGAATGAAGACAACAGCAAAAGAGAGAAAATCTGAGCCATACAGCAGAAATACTATTTCCAACTCATATGCATTAAAGTTTCTTAAAGGTTCTGCAACTGATTATCATAAACTTGGTGAATGGGAAATGAAGAAATGCATTCCCTCATAGTGCTGAATGCCAGAAGTTTGAAATCACAATTACTGAGTAAAATCAAAGTGTCAGCAAGCCCTAGGGGAGTACTTGATCCTTGTTTCTTTCAGCTTCTGCTGGCTACATCAAATCAGAGTCTGACTCCTTATCGCCTCAACTGTTCTGTCTGTGCTGAACCTCTTCTTGTTTCCCTCTTAAAATGGGGACTGTGATTGCATTTACAGCCCACCTGGATAATCCTGGCTCATCACTCCTTCTCACGAGTCCCAATTTAATCATATTTTTAAAATTCATTACCAAATAAACTAAAATAAATATTGAGTCTTGGGGATCTGGTATATTTAGTATAGGAATATGTTAGGTGGGCATTATTCATCTCACTACATGATGAAAATGATAGAAGGCTCTAATCTAAGCTATTAAAAAACTTGCAAATCTTACAAAAACTCTTACAAAGAGTGACAACAAGAAAAACGCACAATCATTTAAATTTAAACACAATGTCACAAAAATGTGTTAGGGTACATGAAGAATTTGCACAACCCCATCAGAAATCAGCAAATGCATATTAACATAATAATACAAAAGATAATTAATACATGTGGAAATTCATCAGCATCACTGCAAAAGAGATCCAGAGGGGAAGTGTTTCTAATGAAGATGAAGAGGGCAGTTATGGTGTCGGCAATCCATCAGGTATGTTCAGGTATGGGTTATATGCTTTGATTCTACTCCTGGTTTTACTTCCAGTTCCAGTGTACACTGTGAGCCAAAGGTGCTGGCTTAAGCAGTTGAGTTTCTGCCATCTATGTAGAAGAACCGTTTCTCTTTCACTTCAGGTGAGCTCCCATCTATGATCTGGCTCAACCCTGAGATGATGAGAACATTTGAGGAATGAACCAGAATATAAATGGGAGTGTTCCCTCTCCCTCCTCCCCAGCCTCTCTCCTGCTTCCTCTCCCTCTCTGTGGCTCTGCTCCTTTCCTTGCTGTTTCCTCTCACTCATTCTCCTTGTTTTGCTCTGATATTGTGGGTTAAGTCATAGCCTGCAACACTGGCATCCCATATAAGTGTCCGCTCTCTGCTAATGTACCTGGGGAAGCACTAGAAGATGGCCTGAATGCCTGGCCCTCTACCACCTATGTGGGAGAACTAGACGGAGTTTACACCCCTGGATTCAGCCTGACCCAACTCTGAGCTGTGCAGTTCTTCAGGAAAGGAACCAGCAGGTGGAAGTTCGCCCTCACATCTTACCCTGTCTCTCCCTGCAATTATCCCTTTCAAATAAGACAAATCTTTAAAAAAATAAATCAAAGATAAAATGCTAAAATAGAAATAAATTCAGTCATATACCACATAGACAGAGGATGTCTGAGGTAAACAGGAGGTATTATAGTTTTCATACTGCTGTTTTAGTGTGAGGGCAAAAGATTACTTTTTAATACTGAATTCCAAGTTTCTTGCCAAAAGATAAGAAGTAAGTGTGTGCAATGTTGCAGTGCAGTTAAACACAGGGCAGATGATCAGAACATATAATCTTTACAAGAGGGCAAATCCAGCCAGCCCTAGGTCCATAAACAAATAGTGTAAGAAGCACAGGAGATAATTCTGATGAAAAGATATATTTTTAGTGGAGCAAAATGCCTGTGATTACAAAACAAAGTGAAAGTACATTACCACAAAAAAGCAAGGAAGAAGGAGAAGGGAAGAAAAAAGTCATATTCTTAGAATTGTGTAAATAAAACATGCAAAATGTGTTCTTTTTAATATTGATGAAAGAATTTCACAAAGTTAAAAAAGAAACACAATGAAAAAGATAATACTTAAATTTTAGCAAGTTCTCCAACAACAGCGAAGACAAACACGTTAAACCAAAAGAGCATCATTCCAGTGTAAACGGGGAAGAGGAAAAGAAGCTCAGGAGATATTTTATCCATTCTGTTAAATCACTACTCTGTGCCAAGAAAATGAAGTAGTGTGTGTTCACAATGTTTGTGCTTCAGGAGGGAATATACATGTTCATTTTGGAGGGTGATAAGACAAAAAGCTAGAGAAGTCTTCCGGGACTAATCCATGCTTGATTATTTAAAGTACCTTAATAAGACTTCAATATTTTAAGAGATTAAGGATTTTTTTCTAGTACCCTAAAATGTATGGTAAAATCAGACCAGATATTTCATAAAGAGTGATAAGATAACATTTCCATAACATGTCTATGTTAAATAGATGCCTTTTCAATGTGAAGAAAGATTAGAACTAGGGAATAACATATAAGAGAAAGAATTAGAAGATTTTATGGGCTCTATGTATTATTCAATGTAAATTGAACAAGCAGTTAAAAGTTAGAAATACATAACCAATTGATTTAATAAACACAAAGCGATGAATAGAAAGCGATAAGGAAAAGTGGACATAAAAGACTGTGAGACTAGATGTATGTGTAATACGACACACCTAGTTAGAAGACACTGGGAGGACGGTGGAGATTTCGTGACTTCATTTGGACGTGTTTGATTTCAGATGCCTAGAAGACATCCAGATAGACACATTCCTTAGCTAGCCAGACCTTTAAACTAGGAATTCAAAAAAGACATTTGATCTGAAGTTATATATGTGTAAGTCATCAGCAAGCAGTGGAATAGAAGGAGGATCTGGAGAAAAGGCCCTGTGGATTTCATCATTTCAAGTTAGATATCACACAATTTTGGCCAAAAAACAAAAATCCCACCAAAAAGAGCAGAAAGAACTGAAAATAATGTAAAAAATAAACAAACCCAGAACCAAGATTACTACTTTCACTATGCATGGGTACTTACAAAATCTTCAGAGAAAAGAAAGTCAAATTTGTTTTCAAAAACCCCAACTATAAAGCTATCATAAGTTTAGTAATATGCTCACTAGAAGAAAAGATAGAGAACTGAACTACATTAATTTTAAGAGAGTCATTTCCGTAGCATTCCATTAAAAGCATATACAGGCGAGCTAAAGAGTAAGCAATGGTGTTTTCAATGTATAAAATCGAAAAGGAGCTCAAATAAAAAGTATATGAAGAATATTACACATTAACAGGCAAAACAGAATCCATTAACAAATTTGGCCATCACCTAAACACATTTTGTAAAAGAGATAATCCAAGTGACATGTAAGAATTTGAAAACTATTCAACACCTTTAGGAAGCGTGGATAAGAGCGTTAATACCTCAGTATGGTTCCTCTCAACCTCGCAAGAATGGGTAAATTTGAGATGGACATCTGCAAGCTTTGGTTAAGTGAGTACCTGGATGTCTCACACACCTCAACTAGACATAATAGTTGCTACAATGGCCTGAAAGAATTATTGATAATTTCCATCAAATGTAAAGTTAACCGCAACCTATGACCTAGTTATTCTACTCCTGGTGCTATTCTGTATGGTAATATATATACAAGTCCACCCTAAACGAATCTTCCTAGAAACATTACTCATAACAGACAAGTGGGAACAGCTCCAAGGCCTGGAATTTGTCTATCTCTTCACCATAAACTTTCTCTCACAACATTCTTCCTAGCTTCAAACCACACTTTATAACAACTATAGCATTTTTTTCATGCATATCTCATAAAATTCGATGAAATAAAGGTCCCCCATTCTCATCAAAATTGGGAATAGTTTTAAGGAGATCAAATTTGTGTCAGAGTAGAATAGGCATCTGTTACGCGGCAACATACACAGACAGAAATAAATTCATCTCTGGTTAGATAATAGCTGCCTGTTGCTATTCCAAGACAAACTCCAGGAATGGAGACCATGTAAATCTGGAGAATGTCATAATAGAGCATATCAAAAAGATGTGGAAGAAGGAAAAATAAAAAACAACTGAGCCATATTCTTTGCTTGGGAGATTGGTGATTTAGATATCCCAGGGAGTCAAATACCAAATTTGATTCTATGCAGTAAATCTTTAGTATTCCATCACTGTGAGAAGTGGTGCACCTACTAGTGTGAGGCCAGCACCGTGATTCAAATGTTTCTAAGTGAAATTTTATACCTTAATTATTACCCATTAAAAGAGAGACAAGAAAGATCTCCCATTCAGTGGTGCACCCCCAAATGCCCATGACAGGCAAGAATGGGCCAGGATGAAGCCAGGAGCCTGGATCTCAATTTCAGTCGCTCATGTGACTGGCAGGGACCCAAATCCTTGGGAATCTGCTGCCTCTCCCGGGAGGGTATTAGCAGAAAGCTGGAATTGCAAGTGGAGTTGGGAGTCTAAACCACTTACTACGGTATGGAATGTAAACATTCCAAGAAACAGCTTAACTTGACAAAATGCCCACTGCACTTGAATTATATAATTAACTTATATGGAAACCAGAAATATCTTTTACCACTTGACTATTCACTATATTGATTGTATAGCTATCTCACTTGTTGATTTTGGTTTTGTCTTATTTTATTTGTCTGATTTCTTCTATTTAGTAGTATTAACCTTAGTCTTAAAGCTGGAAATGAATATTTTGTTTTATGTACTTAAACATTATTCACAGATTTCAATAGTTCAATAATTGGGTTATTTCTGTTATCTTAATCAATTTAGTTTTGACTGATACTGATGAAATCATTCATCCATCTTTATGTGAAGTCAAATTTCAACAGGTTCAATCAGGTTCAAGCCAAATTTTACACTTACTGAAAAACTGAACAGACATGCAAAAGCCTTTGAATTTCTAAATAAATTTCTAAATAAATTTCTAAATAAAATTTCTTCTGTATACTAAATTTAAATATCTGTCCATAATTGATTTCTCAATAGTTTGCTTAGTGAAAATTTAAGAACATTTTAGCCACATGCAAAGAACTTATGAATAGTTCAGGGGTCAAAAAATTCTTGATGTATTCATTAGTTCCTTATTTCTTTCCAACTCCGAATAAATATTTATTCCCTTTTGAACATACTGATTAGTAACCTGGTCCTGATAGTATTGTCTTTAAAAGTAAAATTAATTTGGGCCTGGCACCAGGGCTCAGTGGCTAAGTCCGCGACTTGCATGTGCCAGGATCCCATATGGGCACTGGCTCATGTCTCAGCTGCTCTACTACTGGTGGCCTGGGAAAGCATTAGAAGATTAGACCCCTGCACCTGCATGGGTGAACCAGAAGAAACTCCTGGCTTCTGGGTTCATATCAGCTCAACCTTGGCTGTTGGAGCCGCCTGGGGAGTGAACCAGCAGATGGAACATCTTTTTCTCTGTATCTCCTTCTCTCTGTAAATCGGCCTAAGAAAATAAAAATCTTTTAAAAAATTGCTCTGAAAATGAAATTAGTCATTGCATTTAGACACGTTTTATGAATGTAACATATTTTAACAAACACTGTCAATTAAACTATTGCAGTTACTTATTGAAATTATTATAATTCTAATACAATAATTCGGTATACATTATCTATGCTATTAAATGAAGACAAGCAAGAGTGTGAGGGTAGTCGGGTAGTTACAAAGCCTGCATTCTACATGGGAGTGCTGGGTTTCATTCCTGGCTAACTCTGACCTGCAGCTTCCCAAAGCAAAGACCCTGGCAGGAAATGGTGATAGTTCTACTAATGACATGCCTATCATCAATGGGGAGACCTGAATGGCTTCCCTGACCATTGGCTCCAGCCCAAAACTGACCACTATAGGCATTTATGCAACACATCACATGTGAGTGTTTGCTCTTTGTTGGTGTTTCTCTCTCAGCTCACCCCTCTCGTTTAAAAAACTAAATAAAAACAATCTAACATCCAATTCACACGGGCAAAAGTTATACATTTCCTTCACATAACAGAAGATAAGATTCTTTCTGCTGAGATTTTCACAGCCTAGCGTATTTATCAGTGTTGCTCTTACCTTTGTCCTGAAACCCTGCTCTGCTTCTCCAATTCAGCAAGCTTAGCACCATCACCCACCTGCTTCAGATAAACTGAAATTGTCTCATAAATACAGACTTATTCCAAAACCAAATTAAATAGAAAGCAGAAAGGAACTGCAGAGAACATTAAATTTCCTTTAGGCTTCCTGCCTAATTCTTCTTGGGCTCAGAGCCCAATTTCCATTGAACTTATTCTGATTTCTTTAAATCTATGGACTAAAAGGCCAATCCTTAGTATCATGATCACTCAATTGTATCTAGCTTTACAGTCTGAAAACGGTTTCTTTGATCCTAGCTTGTTTTATGAATGTCCTGTTTTGTGAACATAAGCTTAGAGAGGGCTTGATTACATGGTTCTTGACAGATCAGTCACTCAGTACATTACAAATAAGACTATATACTATCTCTGCACATTCATTATCTGTATGATAGAAGTCTGTACAACAGCTGTATTTTCCAATACTTGAGCATATAGAACCAACTTACGTGTAAGAATAATTGCAATCTTAGATAGGAATTTCACGTTGGAGCTGATATATCTCTACTACTGATGGAAGCCTGCCACCAATTTATAAATTCAGTGATTAACAAAAAAGCAAAGAGAACCACAAAAACTGTTTATTCAGAGAAAGAGCCACAGTCTAATTTTAGTGAAACCATATTTGAAAGTGTTTCTTCCTTCGAATAATACATATTTCCAAAGAGAGATGGAATAGACAGAAGGAGTTCCCATTCTATGGCTGTTCTCCAAACACCCACACAGCCAAGGCTGAAGCCCTAGGAGCTGCAAATGAACGTGGAGTCTCTCCCGTGAGGGAATGTCAGGGACCGAAACATTTGAAGCATCACCTGCTGTGTCTCAGGGTGCATCTGAAGGAAAATGGAATGAGAGGCACAGTTCAGACTTCAGCTCAAGTATCCTGACAGCAGATGTGGGCATCCCAAATGATGGCTTTCCTACTGCTCCAAATGTTTTTGCTGAAAACTATGGAAAGTCATGCAGAATGCATTCAAAATATGACGGGCTAAGTCAAATTGTTGCAACAAAGTTATATGCAGCAACCCTTCTGAACACTTGTCTTACCAACTCTAACTCATGCTGTTTCTTTGACCTAGCATCTTCCCACACTAAAGAGCTGGCTTTGACAATAAGTTTATGATATTCATTTTGAAGTCATTTTTGATCTGTTTTTCAGATTTTTTAGGCAAATGAATCTTATTAGGTTTATCTTTGTTGAGACAACCATTACACTGGAAACTTGGCTTTGATGGTGTGGGTCATTTTCATAATGTTTTTATCTACCTAGTGGACGTGTCCTTCTTGCCCTTCCGGAACAGTCACTGTCACATTTAAGGTGGTCAATCCCCTTTTCCCATCCAGAAGGCTAAAAGATTATACAATGTTTTACAAATGAAGTCATGTGTAATTGAGGCAATCTGGATTCTTTTTAGCTTGGTACCCACAATTTCAAACTAAGGAGACATTTTTGACTTACTGTTGCTATAAAGATCAGTCATTTTTTCAGTAAGCCAATATATTTCCTATCAACTATTTAGATGAACCCTAAAGAGCAATGCATATACTCGGTGCATCTGCATAGTAGTAGACATTGATAAAGAGAACAACTTGCAAAGAGAAAAAGAAAGAATGTCGCAACAGGTAAGGGAGAGGAGGTGACTGCATGCAGAGTCAGGTGTTCTTTCCCACAAAAATTTCAGGGCTGACCCACCATAGTCAAACAGATGCAACAGGTTTTACCAAAAGAAGGGAGAGAGAGAGATGTTTCTATTTACCTATAATTCACCATCCCCCCCGCCCCTGGCTATCTGTGTAAATCACAAAACACACACACTTATGAGCCAGAGGGTCATGACTGGAGGAAAGTCACAGACTCATACACAGCAGGAATTTTGTTCAGGACCTGAGATGAAGGCACGCTGCCCTCAGAGTTTCCCTGGGACACCCAGGCAACAGAAAGAAAGCAGATCACATCTGGTCTGGTCATTACAACTGCTATCTCTAAAATGAAATGGGGGTCTGTTGTCAAGAAGCTATCATCTTATTTCCTATCCTTTTATTCATTTTTTTTATGAAAAGTAGGAATTTCAATTCTTCTAATCTAAATTACATAATGGATGCTACTATACACCTTTGAGAGTTTGGGGGAATAATTTATACTTTACAGCAAAGGATGAAGATATTATCTTTGTGGAAAAATCACATCTGTAAAGAGTTGCAAACAGATTGAACTAAATTTCCCAAGGAACAGCCTAGGTCCATATTTACAATCTGGCAATAATCATATTACTATAAATGATGAAAAACACCACACGTGTTGTGCATGCAAGCATGAAAGACCTTCAGATAAATTTGCTTTTATGTTTTCTGACACATGGCAAATTAGGTCATAGTTTGTAGATTTCAATTCTCCCCATTTTCAGACACCAGCAAAATGCTGAAGAGTAGACTCTTTTGAAGAGATCTACACAGAGTAATCCAGGAACCAGCTTATGAAAACCAGGTCATTCAAGATTCAACAATATTAATTCATATGTATCATCAAAGTCCATATATATGAATGGCCATCATCAACTGTCTTTTCTATTTTATCAGAGTTGAAAAGTTAACCATCATATCACATATCTGTATAGTATGTGTAAGTATATAAGGAGAAAAGTATATACGAGTCTTTCTCATGATTGAAGTTGAATACAAAACTTTTCCCTCATTTATTTTAAGTCAAGTGTAGTCATAAATAACAATTATCAATTGAAACAGATTATTCGGAAAATTTCTGGACTTCCTTTATAAGTAAGAAATGAGAATTGTTGTTTTACTAGACTTTTTGTGTTGACGCAATGTTATGCAAAGAATAGAGATTCAATGTAGCTCACAGATACAACTCTAATATGACAATCACTTCCTCCCTCTCACCCTTTTCTTCACTTCCACTTTCCCTCCCTTTTTTTCTGTCCCACCCCCTGTTTATTTCTTTCTCTCAGAATTGAGAAGTATTTTATTTATCTAGACACATGCTTTTTAAAATATTTACAACTTCCTTGTGTGTCATATTCAAAATCTCATAATATGGGAGTGGGTTTGATTTAACGTTAAGAGAAACGTGTCGTCTCAAATACTTTTATCTGCTGGGAGAATAAAACTCTGTTTGAAAACTACTTGCCACCCAATCTGAAAAACAAAATTTAGTAACTAAAACTTGACTCCTTCTCCTAGAAATAAATGCAACACCTGGCTTGCAAGTCTACCTTCCAAAAGAAATGTACTCTTTAACCAGCATTAACAGAACATACTTGATAAGCAGACTAAACTTAGCTGTACACAATTTACATGCCATATGTTTACATATATATGTACGTGCATATATACACCTGTATAAACTTCAATGACGTATACATGTTAAATTTAACTACAAGTTGTTACACAATCATTCTAAATGAACTACAAATGTCAGTGGATATGACA
The DNA here is from genome assembly GCF_017591425.1 of Ochotona curzoniae. NCBI lineage: Eukaryota > Metazoa > Chordata > Mammalia > Lagomorpha > Ochotonidae > Ochotona > Ochotona curzoniae. The sequence continues at coordinate 23,873,524 of NW_024467119.1, read as the reverse complement.
GTTTGTACAAAGCATTTTCCATAGATCTCGTTTTATTTTTATGAAGAGTACTATTCACATATGTATCTTTATTGTCTATTTTTATAGGAAGCACCACAAGAGTTGTCTAAATGAGGTATATTTCTGTTAATATGTAACATTACCTTTGCTTCTGACATAAATGTATTGTTTTGAGCTTTCCAACACACATGACTGAGGCTGTCTACTATATGTCCAATTGAGTTAAAACCAATATTTTATCTTTTTCCAGAACATCTAGAGCTGAACTACCAGTCTCACTCTTATGTAATTCTAAAACAAATTTGTAGAAATCTTTTTCCCTTTGATTGTTATCATTCTCACAAAGAGTTCTCTACCAATGGAAGAGTACGATCATTCTCCGACCCATGGTGTTTCTTCAAAGCACTTCACATGGCTGACACGATTAATTTTGAATCCTATGTGTCAATTTACTATCACTCTAGGATAGATTTATGTTCTATTTCTACTTTCAGAATATAACCTCTGTTCACGAGGCCAAGGAATTTGTATTATTCTATAGCCTAGTACTAGAATGTACCTGGAGCTTATTCAAAAGACAGTAACTATTTGTTAAATGAATAAACCATTGAATAAGCAGCATAATTCCTAAATTAGGTAACATCTTAATTTTTCTATAAGAATGTTATCTAGATACTTTATTTTTTGTTTGTTAAATGGAGATAGAGTTCAACAAAAATGTAATAGTTCATTAAAAGGTAATTTTCATGTAAGTTGGATGCACTTACAAGTTACACCCAACATGCATTACTGATTTTCAATTTTAACTTAGTATGAGAAAGATAGGTATATGTTAAAATTATTGTAGCCACACACAGTTGATAAGCACTTACATTTATGTTATCAATGTAGACACAGTTAATCCTGACTTAGTAGTAAGCATGTACATTCTTGGGGCTTTTGACGGTAATCTATGTCAAACATTTTAATAAGGCTTATGATTCATCAACAATTAGAAAACCATGCTTAATCTATTCCCATGGCTCTTGGCAGATGATAAAGCACAAAACCTGCGGTACTTCCTTCTTGGTTCCTTTCCTAAGCAACATTTGTTGAGTTCAAAATCCATAGGGATACAGAAAATAGAAATGTAATGTGATAATGCCTCCATGTAGTGGCCCAGAAAATGGAATCAAGGAATATCACCCCCCAAAAGGCTCATTGGTCTTCAAGTCACAAGAGAATTTTGACAGGGAAAGGAAAGATAAGACAAAGAGAAACAATTGTGTCTCTGCCTCTAAAACTTAAATTATATAACAAGAATGAATAATTATAGTATGGAATAGCATTTCTATCCTGCTGTTGTGCATGGGAACCCATACATTTTGTATTCAATCTTGGTATCACGGAAAAATTTTCTGTGTTTCCAGTCAATAATAAAGACATGTTAAAATTAATATCATGCTAATCAATCAAGGTTGATGGAAGAAGAGTCACCCACGCTTCTGACAGTGAGCAGAAATTCAAAGTTAGAGGAATATAGTTTGCACAGCAAACTCCCAGAGCATCTATGGCCTTTCTCCAAGTAAACAAAATTTATGAAGGGTAAAACCATGAAAGTGAATCATTTCCTTCAAATATTCCATTGTTTATGCAATACTTTGAATCAGATTGGTATCTTCGAGGTTAAAGTGGCTCCACTCAAACTATAACATGTTTGTTTTTTCGTGTATAAAACTCATTCCAAGACATTTTTAAGGAGAAATGGCCTATAATAAAGACAAAGGTTTATGGGGTCCCAGATCCTGGGGCAGTTAAGAGATGTTTGACTACAAACGAATAAATTGTAAATAATTGAAATAAACCATCAAGGAGCCATGTTGGGAGTTGTTGGGGGTTTGTGAGAATTAAAAAGCGAACAAACAAGGTAACTGGGCTTTATAATTTAATGCCTAGGAAGTAAACAGATAATAATCATGGCATTATGAGAAAAAGCAGGAACTGGTGATGAAAATAAGCTTGCACCCAAAGTTTCCATGGTTTCAGAACAGTGAACTTAAAAATATAAGGCCTTTCACGATCTGTCATGAAATTAAGGATTTTTTTTTTCATTCCATGGGCAAATTGAGCTAGTCATGGCAACACTAAACGAGTGAGTAAGCCAAGCAGGGTAAGCAGATGGAGTCCCACTGGTAATAGCCAAAGATAAGGAGATTAAGTGAAAACAAAAACATGTTAAAAAATAACTGCACCTGCACCCATTAAAGCTTGGGAATGGCCAGTGGGCCCATCGAAACCAGAATGCTTGGCTCCTCGAAATTTGAAAAGTTATTTTACAAGCTATTATTGTGCATTTCTGTGGTGTGCCTTTCTTTTTATTGTCATTGGAGGTTTCAAGGGGAAAAAAAATGCCAGGAGGCTGAATATACGGTAATTTTACTATGTCTGTTTTTGTTTATCCGCATATTTGAAGTCAACATTTATTCTAGCAATGAGGAACCACATTATACCTGTTTCAATATGTGATTTGATTTGGCATTTTCAAGTTTTCTGAAGTTCAAATTATAAATAAGTGAAACAGGCACCAACTACTCTCCCAAAGGCTTTCCTTTAAATTTTCCAGGAGGAAAAGTAGGAATCATCTTTAAACATAATATATAGATAACATAATCATGCAGGCCCAATGAACTAACTTCTATCCCTGTATCTGTCATATAATTAAAATGTAATTAGATAGCAGAAATACAAGTAGAAACACAGCAAATAAATAATACAGATGAGATGTTATTTAAGGTTACTGCTTCAGGAAGCTTTCCCAGAGGAATACTTTACAGAATAAGTAGTGAAGAAAAGTAGAACAAGACGACAAAAGGATGTGTACAAAACAAGAAGAAATCAAACAATATGAGGCGTATGCTAATTTTCACGTGGTCCAATATTTTGGCAGGATAATTAACCTAACAGAGACAAGGGCATTGCAAGGAGATTCAGTGTTTATGAAGACAAAGAATTAGTTCTCTGTTGTCCTCAATCACCCTAACATTTGGCAGATTTAAAAACCAAACTTTATTTCACAGTCTCAGTGAGTCAACAGTCTGGGCTAGTTTAAGTGTTTTTCATCAGGTTGTAGTCAAACTGTTCAACAGAGATACAAAGATAAAAGTGCATTTATTTCAGGATTGACTGGGGGAAAAAGGATCCACTTTTAAGCTCAATGAAGTGGACCTGATCTTAAGGCTTCCCACAGTCCGACACTTTAAATGATTATGTTGTGACCAAACAAGGACACTATAGTCTATTAGTAATCTAATCTCAACAGTGACAAATCATTATTGCTATTGTTTCTAATCCGTAGAAACAGGGACACTAACACTATTTATAATAGCTACAATAATGATGATGTCAGTGAACTGAAACAACCCAAATATATATTAATAACATAATGAAAAATTATTATTTTCAAACATGGAATACTGTAACATAATGGAAACTAGTCAATTAGTATTGTAGGTAACAAAATTAATGAATCTTACAAATGAACTTTTAAGGGACAAGTGTCGTGGCATAATAGGCCAGACTTACACTTCAATAGGTTTTGCAGATTATAAGGAGATTTGGGGAATTATATCTTTAGAAGCCCAAACACTATTGGTGGGAAGAGCAAAGCAAGAAGCTGAGATGGTAGATACAACCGATGAATGCAGGTTTCATTTTTCAAGCCAAGAAGCTCACAGGGCAAACTGTGCCCTGCAACGGTGATCAGGATTTAGGAACACATTGACTGCAATGCAGAGGAGGGGTTTAGGGAGTAGCTAAAGAAGAGAATTGTGTTTTCTCGCCTCCATTTTTGCTGTGGGTGAAGAATCTAGGATGGAGACATGCAAGGAGAGAGAGTGGAATTGGGAGACATTTTGAAAAGTACGCATCAAGGAGCTTGGTGGATTGGTTAATATAAAGTGTAGGGAAGCAGGATGGGGATATGTTAGTTGATAAAAGCCAACTGTGTAACAGGTGTTTTGGATATATTCGTAGAAGTTCAATTGCTGGATCATATGGTATGTGGATTTTCAGTTGTTAGAGTGTTCTCCATACTGATTTCCATAGACCAACCTGCAGCCCTACCAACAGTGGAGTAGGGTTCCCTTTTCTCCACATCCTCCCCAGCAAGTGTTGGTGGTAGTTTTTCGTATGTGAGCCATTCTTACTGGCATTAGGTGGTACCTCAGTGATGTCTTAATTTGGATTTCCCTTATTGCCAAACAGCTTGAGCATTTTTTCATATGTTTATTTGCCATTTGGGTTTGTTCCATTATGAAGTGTCTGCCCATTTCCCATGTCCAATTCTTGAGTGCTTTGTTTGTTTTGGTTGTTCTGGAGATCTTTGTATATTCTGGAGATTAGCCCCCTATCACCTATATAGTGTGGAAAGATTTTTCTCCTGCTTTGTGGGTTGCTTTTTGAATTTGTTGATTGTTTCCTTTGCTGTACAGAAGCTTCTTTGATGTAGTCCAATTTGTTTATTTTGGTCTTGATTGCTATTGCTTTTGGTGTTTTTTTAGGAAGTCAGGGCCTACACCTAAATTTTGCAGGATATTTCCAACATTTTCTTACAAAAGTTTGAAGGTTTCTGGATGTAGGTTTAGGTCTTTTATCCATTTAGATTTGATCTTAGTTTATGGTGAAAGATGTGGGTCTATCTTCTTGTTTATGCAGGCTATCAACTAGCTGTCCCAACAGCATTTATTGAAGAGACCTTCCCAATTTGCCTGGATTGTCGTCTGGTTTTTTTTTTTGTCAAATATTATTTGGTTGTATCTGTGTGGGTTTCCTTCTGTTGCTTCTATTCTACTCCATGAACACAATCAATAATTGCAAAAACTTGGAAGCAACCAAAACGTCCATCAACAGAAGAGTGGATAAGAAAACTATGGTTCATCTACCCCATGGAATACTGCTCAGCTATTTAAAAAAATGAAATGCAGTTCTTCATGGCCAAATGGGCCCAACTTGAAGCCATTATGCTAAGGGAAATGAGCCAATTCCAACATGTCAGATACCACATCTTTGGCTTAATTTAAGATGAAGTGATGCCAATCCGAAAAATAGTACCTGTAAATTGTAATATTATTTCAACCTCAAACAGTTTGCATCACTGCAATAAGATATTGTCATGTAACCAATGAACCAACAATCAATGTGAGTCAGACTGCTTATGATCGACATCAAAGAACTGAAAAACCGAATATGCTTTTAATGCCCTATGTTGTTCTGTAAAGAGTAAGGAGAGCAGAGAAATCTTACACTTTTGTAGAGTGTGTGAGGAAGAAGTTAAGGATAAACTATCAAGATTATAACAGGTAACTTATAGACAGCAGACTCGAATCTGCATTAGACATTAGCAAAAACTTTAAAAACATACTGTGGGATTCAAGAGCGATCCTGACATATAAGTCAGCTATCCTACTCCTAGGAATATATCCAAAGGAAATGAAATCTACATATGAGAAAGGGATCTGTAATCCTATATTCGCAGCAGCAGAATCTGCAATAGCAAAGACATGGAAACAACCGAGATGTCCATCAAAAGAGGAGTGGATAAAGAAATTGTGGTACATCTACTCCATGGAGTACTCAGACATTAAAAAGAACAAAATTACACCATTTGCAACCAAATGGTCCCAACCAGAGGCCATTATGCTCAGTGAAATAAGACAATCCCAAAAGGACAAATACCATATGTTCTCTCTGATAAAAGGCAACCCTATTAATACTGCTTTTGCTGCAACTCATGTTTTTGATATTTTTGTTTTTATTTTAATTTCTTCAAAACAGTTTCTTTTCTCTTACTAAATTCTACACTGCCTCATAGATCATATAGCAGAATTATTTTCTCCAAGAATGCTTTATGTATTATTTCTTCTTTGACAAATTGGTTATTTAGAAATATTTTAGTGAAGTAGTAAATAAAATATTCCAGAAGGAAAATAAGAACCTGTTGGTACTTTGTAAAATAATCTGTGTCTTGGTGCTATATCATATTTTACTAGTGAGGTGAAATATTTTTTTAGAAATGTAAATGCTATTTTAGAACATACAGGATATTTCTCCAACTCACGGCGATCTTTAAACTTTTTTTTAATCTTTCTTCTGGAAGGTTAGAGGTGGGGTGTAGAAAGAAGAAAACAGGCAAATGGGCTTTTTTTCTTTTTTCTGAGCTGAGTGAACTGAAAGCAAAACAGCATGATTACGGGAAGAGTTCAAGACGAGAAAGACCAATTAATAAACAGATACCTGTATCCAAATGATTATATAATGTCTCATGGGTTTTGTGGTAATACTGCAAAATCATGATTTGTATCTTTGACATATCAGATTTATTTTAAATCAATTGCAAGCCAACTAGTAGTGAGTAATATAGGCGATCCCCACAATGTTTAAGCAAGTGAAGAAATGGAAAATCAAGGAAAGAACATACACACTGCTGTTGATCTGCTACGTATGTGAAATGCCAAAAGCATTATAAAAATGATAGTTCATAACACATTTCAGCATGAGTGAAGTGTGGGAAAATGTTTCACCCTTCTTGATACAATTTATCTTTCCATTATTCTCCATTATTATATAATGATTTCTTTATACTTAGCACAAAGATTATGAAAACAGATTCGTTCTGTTTTAAAGTGTCTTTTGAATAACTATAAAATAAACATATGTGAGGACCTTTTAAGACATGTATTGTCTTAATTTAACAAATACTGGTGGTTGGTCATTAATTCAAAAAGGAGGAAAAATTCCACTACTTGGAAAATAATAGGTAGGCTTTCAGGAATCATTTCTTTTTATTTTATTTGAAAGGCTGAGCGAGAGAGAGAGAGAGGGAGGGGGAGATGGAGAGAGACAGAGAGAGAATCTTCAATCTGCTGATTCAGTCCTCAAAAGCCTGTCACATACAGAGGCAATGCTAAAGGCAAGTGCCAGAAATGCAATCCCAGCATCCCACATGGATGATAGCTACTCAACTGCTTGAACTATTATCTGCTGTCGTTCAGAATGCTTGGTTCCTAGTTTACATGAGAAGTAGAGGCATTGGGATCGGAACAGAGACACTCTGACATAACATATAGGTGCCCCAGGCAGTGAATACGCAGCTGTGACAAATACCTATGCCACAGTTTGCCATTTTACATATCACAAAAAGTCATACACGCATTTGTGTAATAATACGATATATATAAAGACACACACACATATACATGTTATTCTTTTTATGGTGTCATTGAGAAATAATCCAAGCTTCTGCTAAAATCTGACAAAGCGAGCACACCCACTTGCCACTTCTCCTTCCAAAGTGTAAATGCAACAGTAAAGCAATAAAAACACCCACTCACAAGGAAGAAGTGACATAGGAAAAGAGAAAACTAAAACTGTAAGGGATGTAACAGAAATTGTCTAACATTAGTTGATAAAGCAGAATAACAACTAGAAGAAAATGAAGCCCGTGCATCTTCTTCAAAGGTACCAGCGGGTGGAGGCTGAACTCAAGAGAACTATGTACGAATTTTCTGAAAGTATCCTTGCCATCCCGACCACCACAAATGTTTAAAGAAGTTGAAAGAAGTTGAAATGCCCATGATCTCCGGGAAGTATACCGTATCCACACAGGAGGATTAGAAGAGAATGAGAACACAACCAAGAAACACAGACCCATCGACTGGGAGATCTGGATGAGGGCTGCCTGGCTCCGTTTCCACCAGCTTCCAGACTGGTAGTGAGAGTTAGAACTGCCTTCTTTTCAGACCTATCATAGAAAATTTAAAGAACTCCTGGCTGGTGAATCTGACCTTCAAAAAGAAACAACTTTATGTTTGCAGGAAGAGGTCTCCAAATCAACAAGATGCCTCTCTATTCAACACACCAAAGGTGAAATTCACCTTTGTGAAAGTTAAGCAAGGGAAAGAGACCTTACAACTAAATATGTACAGTTTTCCCCCTTAAATATAAGTAAGATTGCATGTACCTTCAAATATTTTCAATGCAAAACAGAAACAACCAAACAATAAGAGACAGCTCAGATGAAATAGTGCAAAAAGTTTCTCCTGTGCAATGTTAATAATCTCAGAGAGTTAAGATAAAGTATTTGTCAAAGATATAAAATGAAAACAAAGAAAAAACTTTTAGAAAAATTAAAGCAGAAATAAATATTCAAGAGGAAATGTTTAGGAAGTGTTTCAAGGTAGCAGCGGTCTAACAGGATGGAGCAATGGAGGTGGTTTTCCCTGAGTGAAGACAATAAATAGACTAAAATTTATAAAACTACTAAAAATAGCCTTTTGTTTTATCATGAGCCAACAATTCTAAACAATGACAGTGATAAAATATTCTTACCCATAAAAAGCTTTGGTACATCTAACTCTAAACAGTTGCTGTAATTGCTAGTGAGTTTTAATAACAAACACACGCGTTTCAAATCAATACAGTTTAAAAATCATTTTTCCTTTAATAAACACTGAATTCGACTTGGAAGTTAATTTGAAAGAAGTTCCACTTTCACAGTTGGTTTCTGCAAACCTCCACCCCACAACTCCAAATTTATGATTAGATCCAAGAATTGTCTGGAATGTTTACCAAATATAAAGCAAACTTAAAGCAAATTTTTCTAGTGAAAATATATGATAACTTTAGCAAAATCATTTACTTATTTTCACCTGTTGGGAAGGCAGAGAGATTGGGAGAGACCCAGAGGCAGTCAGAAATATATCTTGCACCATTTACTACCTTCCTTGCTACCATTTCTTTTTTTTTCTTGTATTTCATTTTATGACATTGTTTCATAGGCTCTGAGGTTTCCCCAACCCCCCCCATGCTCTCCCCCATGGTGGGTTACTCCATCTTATTGCAGTATTACAGTTCAAATCCAGTCATGCTTCTTTCATTGCAAGCATGTACCATGCATAGAGTCCAGCATCTTATTGGCCAGATAAATTCAACCGTTTCTTGGGGTGTCCATCTCTGGTCTAAATGCAGAGCTGGCAAAATATCGTCGAGACCAATTAAAAGCCATAGCATAACACTGATAACAGTTTACAACATTATGGAGTTAATTGATATGGTATTAAGTGACTGAAAATGCAAGTTCTTAACCACATCCTGTGACTACTTCATTAACATTTCAATTTTAGTTTATGCACAACCAGCTTCTATCCACCTTAAAATGGCTATAGGATGCTATTCAGCTGTCTCATGTCTTTTTATTTTTGTAGTTAGCAGCTTATTGTATTGAAGCATAATTGTTACTGAACTTGGCAGATTTTGGGATAGTCCAAACTGGCTTATAACTTTAACAAGGCATATGTCTACAGTTGAGGCACAGGACAGTTTTAGCAGGGGTGTGCAGAGAAATCTTCAATTCCCCAGTGAGGAATAACTTATTTTTGTGTCCTACCTAATAAGGTATATGTGAGTCCCCGCTGACTATTTCCTGTCTTACTACCATTTCTTATTGTGTATAATTTTCCTGTCTCTTTCCTTTTTTTAATGGTAAATTTAACTAGTAGCTTTATTAATTATTTGTGTGACAATGGATTTTGAATAATTAACTATAATTAAAATAAATGGACTCTGTTTTGATTCTCTGCATAAATCATTCCTACTTTTCAATTTAATCATTTTCCCATTAAGTTTCATTTTGTTTACTGAATTTTGTATTTGGATTTCATTTTTTGTTTAAATGTTCAATTCACGTAAAAAATATACAGTATGCACATAATAATAAAATTTGTACACACTTACAGTGCACAATAGTTTTAGCTTTGTATATGCCCAATCACTTACGAATTGTGGCAGCTCTCAGCATAACTCAGATGCATCCATGTTGTAACATACATTGGCAGTTCATTCCTGTTTTGTTAAATAGGATTCTATAGCTTTGTGATCTTTAGCCAGTTAAGGGACACTTAAGGAGTTTTCAGCCAGGGTTGTAGGAATCATGTTTCAACAGCCATTCATGTATAAGCCTCTGTGGCAACACATATTATCATTTTTCTTAGGGTTATTCTCAAAGGAGTGAAATGCTGAGGTCATACATCAAGGGCATGCTTAAGCTTTCAAAAACTGTCAGAAAAGATGACCAAAAAATTGCATATTACAATTCCACTAACTGGAAATTCAAGGTTCTCCATAACATTACCAGCTGGTGTGTTGTCACTCTTGTTCCTTTTAGTCATAGACACATATGACTAGTATGTCCACGTCTCTTTTTAGTCTTCATTTACATTTCCCTAGGGACTAGTGATGTTGAGTATCTCATCAAGTGTTTATTTGCCATAAGCCTTCATACAGTTTGACTATTGTATTATTCTCTTTCAAATTAAGTTTGAGTTTTTAAAATATAGTCTTGGTACCAGTACTGTGTTAGATACATACTTTGAAAATAATTGTCTCTAGTTTATGGGTTTTCCTTCATTTTACCAACGGTGCCTTTTAAACAGCAGATGTTCTTTGTTTTGGTTACATTCACTTCTAGGTTTCTTCTATGGATTATTTTCTATATGTATCAAAAATTCATTCTTTTTGCTTTAAATGGCTTATTATATTTCAAAGATACATAATTAACTGACAAAAATCTCTCCATTTGCATGAGTACTTCCATATTTTTGGTGTTCTTCATGACACCATAGATCCAGGTTCTATCTCACGTAATTATTCTTCTTTCTTGAATAATATATTCAGCATTTCCTAAAGTACAGAGGTGCAGTTCATTGTTTTAGCTTGCATGTTTGCCGGAATCCCTCTTTAAAAAAATATATTATTCATTTATCTATTTGAAAGGCATTTACCGAAAGAAAGGGAAAGAGGCATACAGAGAGAGATAGATCTTGTACCCACTGATTCCCTCCCCAAATGGCTATCTGTGTAAGGTTTAAGCTGGGAGTTCAAAACTCCACTCAGATCCCCTATGTGGATGGTAGAGGTTCAAGCAGTTGGTTTATCTTCTGTCACCTTCCCCATCACACCTGCAAGGGGCTAGATAGGAAGGAGAGCACCTAGGACTTGAACGGCACCCAGATGGGATGCCAGCACTTCAGGAAGTGGCTCAAATCACTGTGCTGTATGTAACACAGGCCCTGTCTTTGTTTCTTGAAAGATGATTTTGTTCATTAATGAATTCTGAGTTAACAAGTTTTTTCTTTCAGTTCTTTAAAGATCTTCTCTGTACAGTTTTATCATTTGTCCTGTTTCCTCCCAGGAACTGTCTCCATTCCTTTTGTTTGTTTTGTTTTGTTTTGTTTTTATTCCTCTCTATATAATGTATCTTGCCTCTCCAATTTGGTTGCATTTCAGATTTTCTGTTCTAATTTTAAGTTAGTTGATCTCTATTTGTGTTATGGCTGAATTATGTTCCCCCAAAATTCAAATGCTTAAGTCCTAACTGCTCTTACCCAGAATGTAATTCTATATTTGGAGAGGGAAGCTTTAAAAGGGTAATTAGTTTAAAATGAAGACATTTTTAGGATGGCTCTCATCTAATATGATTGGCATCCTTATGAGCTAAGGAAATTAGGACGGAAGCAGTTATAAAGATTATATAAGACACTCAGAGAAAATTTCAATCTATAAGACAAGGAGGGAAGTCAGAAGAAATCAACTAGCTGACGACTTAATTTAGAGAGACTCCAAATTCTAGAATTGTGTGAAAACATTACTTTTCTTTAAACTACATACTCTGAGATTTTTTGATATAACATCCCCAGAAAAGCAAGCCAATGTTTCTTAGTATAATCTGATGTTTCTAAAATTTGCAGTTCATTAAGGCTTTTGGATTTGTTTGTTTACATGTTACATCAAATAAGGAATTTTTAAGCCTTTTATAGTTCCCTCTTTTCTCTGTTCCCTGTTTCTTTGTGGGCCAAATGTTATATTATTAATCTTTTTGAAGTTATTTCCTAACTTAGTGATATCCTGTACATTTTGTTCATTTTTCTTTCTCTCTGTGTCTAATTTTTTGAAATGCTGTGTTTCTAATCCTTGAGGTTCACTAATGATGTTTCCTTAATATTTATTCTACTATGAATCTTATCTGACACGATTTTCATTTCAAACTTTTTACAATTTGAATATCAAAATTAAGTTTAGACACATAAAAATATCTTTTAAGTCTTTATTTGTCATATTCATTCTTTGGCTTAACTTCTTGAACATACTGAATACTGGTTTCACAACTTTTTATATATTATTGTATACTAACTATATCATGCTACCAACTCTAAGTTTGGTTGGTTGTTTGTTATTTTTTTTTTTTACTTCATTCAATAGAATCTGTTAAGGAAAGCATTTTCCCATTTCCTGGTTATTTTTTAGATTATTCGTTTTGCCTTTTGGTGACTAGATATTTATATTCTGGTAAACATCCTTGAGAGATTAATTCTTGGACATGGTTGCATTTCTTGAAATTACTTTTATACATCCTGTTTTTGCTTTTGAGGACTGTTATGGGGTAAAAGCACAGCATATGGTCTAAGGTTAATTTACATCTACCACAGAGGCAAAACCCCTGCAAGCACTGTTGCTGATGTCCTGTGAGATTACAATGTTTCCCATGCAAGCTGATTGCCCTGTGTGGGCTAGTGAATTTCATCCTTCTCACTGTCCCAGGTCATTCACTCTCCCTTGCTCCAGATGAGGTTGTAGTAGACATCAGTGGTGCTGAGCTCAGTTCTGGCTGAGTGCTCTCCTACAGATCTCTCTGGGCAGCTCATTCTTTCTGGTGCCGAGTGAGCTTGGCTACTTTGGCCTCTTCATGCTACCAGCACCATCTCTTCCATTCACAGAGGTTTCTTGGCTCTCTCTGGACATCCCAAACTCCTCGCATCTTAGAAACATTCTCCAGCCAGTACTAATCTAAACCAAACCTAGTTTGTCATCCTGCCATGTTTCTTTATATGTAATGTATTGCCAACTGATTCTTCAAATGTTTTATCCAAATCTTCATAAGAGGGGTAAATCTGATCTTTATCGCTTCGCCTTTGTCAAATGCTAAAATTACCCACTTTAGATCATCAGAGGCTCTTAGTTTACTTACCTGTCTCTTCTGTCCTTATTCTGTCAATGCCCCAGAGATAGCAGTAGCATTGATCTTATCTCATTGAATTTTATTGTAGTTTTATTAAGAAGTGTTTAGTGCCTTGATTTTTTTTCTCTGATTCTGAATTAAATATATGCCACTGATCCGGACATAATGTATTCTTACTATTATTTACATGTATAAATTTTGTATATTTAGCTTTTTCTCCTTTCTAGAGGAAAATTAATATATTATTTTTTTTTAATTTTTAGCTAGAAGGATATATTTACAAAGTTATTAATAATCTATACTTGTAATTCCTTGGGACTAGACAGTATATCTTTGTAATATTTTTACCTCATGATTTTTTGACATTATTGAATTTATTTGTATATTATTTATATAATAAAGTATTTTTGCTTTATTGATGGCTTAACTTATAGTTGAATACATAACTGATCATTTAATCTTCATGTTTTAAGCATTACTTATATTTTATCTTGATTTTCAATGCTTTCAACTGCCATCATTTCATTAAACTTCTTAAACTCTCCTAATCATGTTACTCTTGACATCTCTTTCAAAATATCAGTGACAACTCCCACTAGTTCACATTGATTAAAATAAGTGTTAGACACTTATCTACTTAATTTTATCAGAATTTACTGAACATGACTGGCTACTAGATTGGCTACCATGTCGAAAACTCAGTCTCTGCCTCAGTAGAAGCATGGCAACCTTTTGTTTCTCCCTCCTGAGTTTTGCTACAATCTTTTGTGATTTTACTTTTCGTTCCAGCCATTTACAATCGCCATGTGGTGTTACTGAAATTTCATGTGGAACCTACGCATAAAGACTATACCAAGGATCATGACCAATAAAACTGCTCATAAGTGTCACCTCTGCTTCTTCTTGTCTTCCTTGTCCCATGAGCCACAAAAATACGGGCTGGTTCAGAGTTAGTAGGACAATGCTATTCATAAGTGCTAAGGTTGCAAAGAGAAACTAGAGAAAAATAATATACACCAGAGCACTGATGTAAAATTTTAACTTCAAAACAGAATATTAAGCTATTATAATGAGTAATGGCAAATGTGTGACTATGAAATAGCAAATGTCAAATTTGGATTTGAGTTATAAAGAGAAAAATCAACTAAGTTTACCTGCTTTTTATTAGATTAGCATAAAAGTATCAATCTCACTGAGTTGCTGATAATATTGAAGCTAGTGATCACAAAATAAAGTTTTTGACACAGAGCAGCAGCACTGGATGTATCCTAGTACTTGTGATCATGATTATTACGGCATTCTTATATAAAGACAGATTTCAAAATAATGACTATGAAATACAACTAACTTATGACCTTTTCAGAATACGTTTTGGAGTAGTTCAGGGTTTTGGATGTTTTGTCTATAGTAGCTGGAAAAAGGACTAGTAGTCATATGTGATTTCTGCTGACCTGAGTTTATTTCCAGTAACACACTGTGGTCACACCAAAGCGCTCAAAAATGACTTTGTATATCTCAAATGTCATGAGACGAGCTGGAACTACAAAGGAGGAAATCACTGCCAGACGTTCTGATTCTCTTCTCCTATTTAAAAAGAGCTTAATTCCAGTCTTTCCTGCTTCAATATGCTCAATTCTGCAGTGGGATCATCATTTTTAAGCCAGATTAGAGAACCCGTCATGCCCCATCCTATTTTTCCCCTATCAGTCTTTTTCCTATTTGTTCATAATTATGTTGGTTGTACTTTTCCCAAGCATTTACAAACTCAACAGAGAGAGGTAGTATCAATGGGTTACTCGTTTCTATAGCCTTTACACTGAGCATATATTCTGATATAATGTTTACTCAATAAATACTGAATAGATGAGTCTCAGTAAGTAAATAACCTCGTGAATGGATGGGACATTTAAAGTTACAGCTAAAGATAACTCTAGACTTTGAGGCTAGGCATCAGAGAACATGCAAAATTAGTCCTTCAGAAGTTTGGGTTAGAGAAAGAAAATATATCTCATCAATTATTACCAGACACTTAAGAGAATTTTCAGATCAGTACTGCTTTGGCACCAGCTGAATTTCCTAATCTGTAACTACACACTTCCACAGCTTTCCAAGGCACACTAAGCAGACAACTGGATTGGAAGTGGAACAGCAGGGGCTTGAACCAGTGTTGTTAAGGGATGTTGGTGCCAGCCACCCTCCCCCCGCCCCATTGGTACAGATTTTAAAAGTGGAGAGCGTTGTTCTCTACTTTTCATAAATAAGTAAACACACTTAAAAAACCTTAACAACTGGAACAAAGCCACTTAGTTTGTCAGCAGGGGACACTGAAAAAGCACAGGAACTGCCATTTCATATAGAAGATAGATGTTGTGAAGAAGAGAGCTTCTGATTGTGTGGCGGGGGTTTTTGCATGAATTTAAGAGGGTCTGCTTCTTCCATCAAGAGACCTAGCTGACCACGAATTGTTGTTCACAGGGTATATATTAAGAGGCAATGTTATCCTCCTTGAACTTCTCTTGCAAACAGATACTATATTATGAAAATTGTTAAACTTCCTGTTCCTCATCTGCAAAGTGAACATACTGCATACCTCATTTCTTTCTTGGACTTTACGTTAGAGAAGCACATTAGATACCCACATGGAAATCACATCACGTCACGTCTTCTTTAACACTTCCTTTTTTTTCCCTTCTATTTTATTTTATTTTTAATTTTATGGTACAATTTCATAAGCTCTGGGATTTTCCTACCCTCTCCCCAAAATCCCTCCCCCCCAACTTATTTCTCCCATATTACCACAATAGTATATTATATATTATGTATTATATATTATAGTGTGTATACATAGTCCTTCATAAACAATCATAAGTCTGTCATTCCAGCATAACACGTCTAAATGTAAACACATTGCTAACACAGTAATCTCCATTTTCTTCCCCACACTCTGTTTCACTAGGCAAGTTTTGTTATCTTCGATTTTTATTTGGGGCTTACTAGCCTTTAGATAACTACTCTTGAATTATTTCAGTCCTATTAACATTATCATAGGAAGTTAGTGAAATCATTTTCAGATTTAGAAAAGGGGAAAGTCAAACAATGATTTCAGTAACATGTCACTTGTTGAAAGTTTGCTGTAACATCACTTCTGTTAAAATGAGTGAAAATTCAGAAATGCTTGATAATAATATTAGATTATACTTTTATATACACAGTCCTATATGTATTGGCTTTGCAATTTTAGTTTGACATTCCACTCATGGTAACAGAAATCATGAATTAGAATCATTTTGAAAATATCAAACCTTATCTAATTTCCAATAGTAATGCTGCAGCCTACGATATATATATATACGTGTGTGTGTATATATATATAATCAATATTTAAGGAAATAAACATTTAAGCATATTTACAACCATTATTTTTTAAAAACAGTTTCTTAAAAGCACACATCATAACATTAAGTAAACTGATAACCAATGGAATCTATGGAAAACACAATTCCCATACTCATTTTGATTTTTCAGTAGTGATTTTACTATTGAGGTTATTTATGGTAACCCTTAAGAAATTAAAAAGTTTTCTATTTCCACTAAAAAGCTTAAAAAAATTATTTGTGTCATCACCAAAACAAATGTTTTGTTGTATTTGTGGAAAGTGTACTTTGATCTGTTATTATCAACAGCCAACAGGCCTAAATATTGCCAGGATTTTCAGGGAGATCAAAAGATCTGAGGAAAGCCAACCTGCCCCCCTTCTCTTACACAAGACTGATCCTATGGAGGAAGTCAAACACTTTTTGTCTCTTTACTGAGTTCCACCCAAATCGCAGAGCCAACTTTCAGGTCCATAATGTTTACATAGTGAACTTCAAACACCTATTTCCAGTTTGGATTGATCAGAACATCTTCAAAACATCTGCCCAACTTGGTACACTGCCCAGGAAGTCTAACAACTTATGAATATAGAAACTGAGATTTATTGAGTAAGACAGGGAACTATCTGTAAAATTATGAGGTTTTAGTAAGACTATCGCTACTCCTAAATGTGCCAAGAATCAGCGCTGTGGAATGCAGTAAGGGAATTTTATTATGCAGTAGGCAGCTTTATAATGATCTCTTTGATTAAATCAAAGAATAAGAAATTGTCATCCATCATTATTGCCGCATTCCCTTGGTATGGTTTATAAACATACATCAGTAGATCTCCAAAACTGGCCCTATTTTCCTACATGGTATGGTCCATAGGTAATGGGAAAGCCTTGTTTCTCAAAATCCTATGTGCTTTCTAAGACCAGGGATGCTTATAAATTTAGTTCCTAAACAAGTCTTATAGCATTTCCAAGGGGGAGGTAAATGTAGGGAAGTCAGATTATAATGTAACAAATGAACTGGACAACTACTTTAAGCATTCAATGAGACTGTTCTCCTTGATGGACTCACTGTGACTCCAGGTCTATCCTCAATGTTCCAAACTTTGAATTTTATGTGAGTCCATGTTGGAAGTTGATTTTTTTTCCTCAGTGATAGACTCATACTAACTAAAACTCAAGGAGAGAAAACAGGTGAAACCAGATGATTCTTCAAGATAGACCTTTATGAACAAAAATTGCCCATGTATCTCCAACTGCATCCAATCTCAGTGCATTCTCTCCCGAAAATCTGACCGTAACTAAAGTCAAGCTACATCCAGATGTTTGTCATGAAGAAATAACTCTAATTAAAAAATCATTTGTCCTATGACTTGAATGCTAAATTCATCATATCTGATAATAATCTGAAAATTCTCTCAGTAGACAACTGTAATACTTTGGAAGCCTCTCCAAGTTTTTACCTGTTATAGCCTACTCTTCACAGAAAGCAAATCCATTTAAGTGAGTGTGACTTTAGTCACTAATAAACATTACTATTCAAATCAGGTTATGCAATAACTTATATCCCAAGATATGAGGGAGACAATATAAGACCACAGGTAAGGAGAAACAGAATTCACCAAGAAATAGCACAAGGGGCTTATGCGATATCCTAATGCCTAAATCCTCCCCTTGCATCCACTGGGATTGCATATGGCCGGCAGTTCATGATCCTGCTGCTCTTCTTCCCTTACAGCTCCCTATTTGTGGCCTGGGAGGGCAGTAAAGCATGGCCCAAGGTCTTGTAATCCTGCACCTGTGTGGAAGACCAAGAGGAAGCTCCTGGATCCTGGCTCCTGGCTTCGATTGGCTAAGCTCCGGACATGGCGGCTACTTGGGGTGTAGAGCCATCGATGGTAGATCTTTCTCTATGTATCTCCTCTCTGTAAATCTGCCTTTCCAAAAATTAAATAAGTAAATCTTTTTTTTTTTAAAGAAATAAGACAAAAGTAGTTTATTCATTTTATTTAATGAGTTTCATAGGCTCAGTTTGTGTTTTACTTGTACTTTTGTGGAGTTCAAGTGTTCATCACAATGACTATAGGAAAGGCATTTAACATAGCAGTTGAGACTCGACTTGACTGGAATACTCACCATCACTTATCAGAGTTCCTAGGTTCAAATTTCAGTTCTGCTGCTGATTTCTGCTTTCTGATAATACAGCCCTCTAAGGTCATTGCTCAACAGTTGAGTCCCTGACACTTAGGTGGAAAACATATTTTGAATTCCTGGATGCTTACAGTTGGTTGGGGAGAAAGTCAGTGAATGAGATTGTCTTCATTTCTCTGACTCTCCCTTTCCCTCCTTCTCTTCCTCCTTCCTTTTATTTTCCTTTCTCTCTCAATAAATACATTGGTAATTTTTAAAATATCAGTACACTAGAAAATTAGATGCTCCATGAAACAAAGGCAAGAGCAATGACAGAGTCCATTTACTTTATTTTAGTACATTAGACAAATTCATTCAATTCTTACTATAAAAGAAGTATTTTATCAACATAAATTAGTAAACAAAGTTGATAATTAATTAAGCTTGATAAGGCTGGAACTCTACAAAACAACTATCTTTACCTCTCAGATCACCCATTGCTCAGTTGTATGTGCTTCTGCAAACATAGGGAGAACAAGAGAACTGAATTCACAAGGTCATACTAATGACTGCATAGCAGCATGGGGACTGCTTGAATGAATGTTTGTGACATGACTAAGTGTCCCATAAATTCTGGTTTATATTGATGTCACCACTGATGTTACTCTTGGTTATGCCTTTGTGGGATTCTTTTGATATGCTCAAATTCTTCTCATAGTGTAGAAAATGAAGGAATAAGAACAGCTTAATTTAATCTATCACCAACTCTCACCTTAAAGTTTGATAGTTCTCAGAACTGCATACAACTGCCTTTCAGGGAGTTGCTATGCAAGTCCCTGAACTGCAACTGTTCAGCGGCCCCCTTCACGGTTCAATAAAGTTGACTTTGTAAGCAAGCTTTTTCTCAGCTCTCCAACCTATTCTTTTTTCCCAAATGCAACCAATTCACAGGTTCCATGGACTGCTGTCTCTTGCCGCCAACCCTTTGCTACTTCCTCTCCACTCTGCTGGAATACATTCTCATCTTATATGTGATTAATACTCATTCATCCTTGGGAAGTCAATTCTTACACACTCTTCTAGCCACTCAATGATTGATTCAATTTGTCCCTAATCCCCAGCACACTCACTGGCACTTCAGACTCTCAAGGAATCAATGCATGAAATGATGTTCTCCTAGGACAGCCAATGGCAGAAAAATATGGAAGCATGAACATTTTTCCATTTGCTGACTTTTATACAACAGTCCTCATACATGGAGTTATGCATGGTAGAAATTGAAGTATAATCTTTGTTATATATCAAAGTCAACAAATTTGAAAAGCACCAGTCACCAATCAATCCAATTACTGTGGAAAGGTAAATCACAAAATCATTTCTAAATCTTATTTTTAGAAGGAATTTATTTTAATATACTTAGTTGCTATTGAGAGTGGTTTTCTCATCTTAGCAAATAATATACTTGAAAATTGTTAAGTATGGATCACACAATTAGTCACCATTTTTGAATCACACTTTTCAATTGTCCAGGTAAAACAAGATTGTCATCCAACAGTTCCACAAGCTCAAGCTGGTAACTGAACATTGCTTTCATTTGGAGTCATTTATCTTCATGGATTGTGTTATCATATGTAATCTAAATTCTGGAATTTGTACTTATCTCAGGATTCTGTTGATACCTTAGATGAAATGAATCTGATCTACTTTGTTTTATATTGACTTGCAATATTAACAATGCTTTTTTGTTTCAGTGTGCTAAACCTAATTCAGGTAGTACTTAGTAGATTTGGGGAAGGAATGGAATTAAAGAGGCTATTTCTGCAAGGGAGCAATCAAATGCCTTAAACACATAATGAGACATTTTGTCTGGGATTTGCACCATCCCTTTTGATGTTCACCTCATAATTCCAGCCTCAGCATGTGTGAACCCCTTTAATCAAGCTTTGGAAAAGAAACACATGGGCTTGGTAGTACAATTTTAAGAATGATGTAACTGTTTCCTCCTTATCATTAACACTGGAATTTAACTAAGAAAGATTTTAGGAATGCAAGTGAGGAATGGCATTTTAAATCATGAGATAACTCTTAACATATTCATTTTTGTGTGTTAGAACAAAGTGAATCCGTAAAACTTACATTCAACAATATATTTGGGTGGACTATCTTAGGTCTACTTTGAAAGTCGAATTTTGAAACAGACTCATCTTAATGAAAGGTGCCATTTTTTAAAAAAATCATAATTAGAATACCTGGCAAAAACCAGTAGTGGTAAACAATAGTTCAAGAGAGTAAGGAATAATGGGAATATCTTCAGCCTTGGCTGCAGTTACAACAGAGTTGGGATCATAGTCCTTCTCATATTTGTATGTTCTTAGTCAAATCTCTAATATACTCCCAGGTCCAGTTTTTTTTTTTTAATTTGTAAAACAAATATAAAGCTCCACTTACGTTAGAGTTTAGAGCTATGTCTTCAAATCCCACATACATAAAGGAAACAAACAGTAGATGTTATTCTTTATTTTGTCACTGGTGGAACACACTGGCGGGGTTTTCTAATGGAAAGAAAACAAGTGATACAAAAACATAGAACCTTCAAATGCTGTCAGGTTCAAAACGACTGAGTGAGGGAAACTGGGGGTAGCATGGGGGGTGGAGGATCAGGTACATATCCTCCCGTTTTAACCTTCTGGATCCAAATGCTTTTAAAATATCATAGACAAAAAAGCCTCACTCTCATTTTTTGAATGTGCCCCAGATTATCAAGCTACAGTGCTTTGCATTTCAACTTAATTGTTTTTAAAGCAAGGTCATCTACCTTCACAGACTCTGCTAACGTGTGGAATCACCTAGCAGCTTACTTGCATAGCTGAAACTAGAATCTTCTTCTCTTCTGCTTCTCTAATATATTCACCTGAGTTTCCTTCTTTCTATCCCAACTTTGTCTCTGGAATCTCCAAGAAATCTAATCCTGTCTGGTTTCTGCATATTGCTTTCCTTGGCTCATGTGAAACTTATTTTCCTCAACCATTTTTGGTTAATGAAAAAACAAATGCTTCCACCTTTTGCACGTTAGGCCTCAAATAGTGACTGACAAAGTGCTCCCCCAGCTCCTATTTCTGATTTTCAAGCATGGAGACAGCTGAGTACAGCTCTTTCCTCCCTCTTCAAATTTCCATGTCTAAATCCACCAATTTTCTTTTGCCAACTATGTTATTATCACCACTACCTTATCTAATTCAATCTTGATTCTAATCATCTGCCATCAGTATTTACAATTGGCGAGCAGATAAATTTAACCCAATGCTTAATTAGCATTTATTTGTACTATTTGTCAGAGATATAGTGAGAAGTCATTAGGTGTGTGCATTACTTATTGTATGTATAAAGCTGTAAAGAGCAAGTGTTAACAGTTTTAATGCGTTCTGGCAGGATAACAGCTACAATAGTCACCAAAATTCAGTAAACCCTTTATAGGTATTGCAACAATTTTACCCATATTGATTTCATCTCTGTGCTAGATGGAGTTGATGGTGGTACCATTGTCCCTTTACAAATTAAGACATAGAGGCATACCCATAACTTGCCCAAGATGCAGCTTGCCCAAGATCTTTCAGGTTTAAGACTTGGACCTGATCCCAAAATTCTTATTTCTTAGCTACAATATTCTATTGACTCTTAAAATATGTCCATATCACTTAAGCAGAAGTTGGATTAAATTAGTAGAATTTTATAGCGCAAAATAGCTTTAATTATACATTGCCCCAAACTCCCTATCTACCTTCCTTAACTAGGCCTCACACTACACAAAGTTGAAGCAAATTACAAGGATTTTCACACCTGATTACTGTACCAGGCACTGAATTAACAAAGCTTCTTGTATTACTAGTTAGTGCCAAGGACTGCAGCTCTACATGCGTGTTACTTTTTATTGATCTACATCACGGATGACTGAACACTGAGGGCCTTGGCTAGAATCAGATTGTCCAGCCTCTGAACTGCTAGAGGTAAGGTGAAACAGTGATCAAGCATGATGAAGCGATTGAACCCTCGGTAGAAACTTGCTCAATAGGATTCTGAGTCATAAGAGAAGTGATTTATCTCCAAAGGAGAATGGCACTATGTAAAGGTGCTTCTGACAACACTCATATTTAATCCAGATTACTTATCTGCATTACAGGCTCATACTTGCCTGTGACTCTGGCAAAATTCCCTTAGGTCTTTATATTTTACATCTGCCACATCATTTGCTTTCACTCACTCACACAACAGAAAGGATGGAAGCCAAAATAACTTTCAAAGGAGTCACATCCTCTAACAAGTGTAAAACATGTGGAAGAACAAAACGACTGAATTCTGAAAAGAAAATGAGCTTTTGTAGCTGCTGATATCTAAATGTAAAACTTTTTTGATTTAGGAATATATTCATCTGAATGTTTAAACATTATTGGGCTCATTCTGGTTTAGCACATTCTTTCCAACTATTGAAAAAATGTAAAGCATTAATAGTCAAACTATTTTTAATAAAAATGGAGTTGATATTTATTTTGTATTAAGTTTTTTAGTTTACATTTTATTGAATAGATGTCAAGACAATCATATCCTGGTCTCCAAATTAAATCTTAAAATATATTTTCCTTACATTTGTAAATCTTGCATGTGATCATGTCTTCTAATATCTCATCTCGCACTTTTCTTTATGGATAACTAAAAGTTTAAACTTAAGGATACTGCTGTGGTGTATCAGGTTTAAATTTTGTTTTTCACTACATTATCATTTGTATTGTTTTTATGCAGGAGGGATCATATGCAGAGAGCAGTTATGGTTAAAAAACATCTTTGAAAATCTCTCAGTAATTCTCTCCATTGAGAAAGAAAGCTATGCATTGTGTATAGATTCTAACTACCTTAATAACACAGTTGCTTTTCTACCAGAAAAGAATAATACTTTACCCTAGTTATGCTTACTAAATAGAAAATTATCATTTATTCATGTGTGTGAATCACTATTTAAAGTTTTAAAGCATTCAGAGATAAAAACAATGTGATTGATAGCCATATAAAGATGGAAATTAAGTCATATGAAACATTTTGGCCTCCAGAACTTATTTTTATGCCTTGGATTGAAAGATGAGAATTCATGAGTATTATGAAATATGTAACAGGTAAGGTGAATTATAGATTAATGGTGATGATGAGTTTGTCCATGTCCTAGAAGATAATGTTAATAGTCAAAGCCCATAATGATTGGGAGGATCTAACACAGAGAGAATTAAAGGTCAAAGTGATGAAAGTAGATTATCACATTAGCATAGAATACCACGACAGAAATAAATGATGAAAGACACTCAGTGTGCTAGATGTGCTGTGATCACTGCTGAAGTGACTGACTAACCACTGTGGCTAAAACAACGAAACAAGTTAGATGGGAATTGGGTTGAAGATAAGCTATAGTTAGGGAAAGGTGGAGACCAAAATGGCAAGGGCAACTAGATAATGACCAAACTGAGGGAGAGCTTGAAAACACAGGAGCTTGTTGTTTTAAAAATTTTATCATTATTAAAGATGAACCAGCTTTAAATTTATTTAAGGGGAGCCCATGGTGGCCTCGTTGTTAGTCTCCTTTCCTTTATGCATCAGAATCCCACATGTGCGTCAGTCCGTGTCCCGGCTGCTTCACTTCCTTTCTAGCTCCCTGCCTGTAACCTGGGTAATCAGTAGAGGATGACCCAAAGCCTTGGGACCCTGAACCTGTATGAGGGACCTGGAGGAAACTCCTGGCTCCTGCCTTCTTTCACAGATTTTATTCAATATAGTATCAGAAGTGTTAGCAATAGCAATTAGCAAGAGAAAAAAATCAATCCACCAGAATTGGAAAGAAGGAAGTAAAAACATCTATGTTTGCAGACAGCATGATATTGTACATGGAACAAGCCAAATACTTAGTCCAAAAGCTGTTATAACTTGTAAACCAGAGGATGACATGATGGCTCAACTGGCTATTCCTCTGCCCACAATCAGAAGTTTACCAAGAGGAGAGCGTTCATATCCCGGATGCTCCACTTCTCATCCACTCCCTGCATATTGTCTGGGAAACCAGTGGAAGATGGTCCAAAGCCTTGGGACCTTTCACCTACATGAAAGAGCCAGAAGAATCTCCTGGCTCCTGGCTTTGGATCAGCTGAGCTCAGATCACTACAGTCACTTGGGCAGTGAACCAGTGGATGAAGGTGTTTCCGTTTCTCTCTCTCTCTCTTTTTTGTAAACCTGCCTTTCCAATAAATAAATATATCTTTTTAAAATTTATATAAAGAACAACCTTATAATTGGCGACTGACCTATGATATAGAGATATGTAAGAATTGGTAAACGTAAGTTGCAAAATCAGAGGATTGATTGTCATTTTTATGAATGTTGAAGTAACTGAGAATTAACTGGTAAGTAAAGATAAAAATGATTTTTTAAATATTAATTTTTCCCTTCAATTATAACATGATTTGGTCCATTCTACTTTAAAAAGTTATTCTATATACAAAAATAAGCTATTAAACAATTTTAAGGAAAAGAAAAAATCAAGGTGTATGCCAGGTGAATGGTACTGTGTCAACTGCTGAAAATAAACACTGCCGGACTCAGAACCTTAACCATGAAAAGACAGAAGACAGAACAAGTCAATCAACCACCTCAGTCATATGCTGGCAGTGAAAAACTGGGCAAACGGAGACTTATGATGGACTGTCAATCAGTGGATTCTTCAGCGACCTTATCGTACTTGGAGTGACAAGAATGGCAGCAATTCATAACTGGTGAACTATCAAACCACTTGAGCAAGAATCTCGGATGATGCCCCACATCTGGGACCTGGGGTGGGTGGGAGACTAGATGGGGCTTCTACCTTAAAATCCCCTTCACTTCAGACACATGAAGGAAACAATATGGAAAGAATAGTCTTACCCATTTTCCTGCAGCCCTTGAACCTTTTTACCCTAATTAACTATGTTAAGATTGTCAACAATATAATTAAAAAATGGAAAAAGTTAAAAAAAAAAAAAAAGAAAGACACAGAGGCAGGGACTAAATAATATGGAAACCAAAGAACCCACAGGAAGTTGATTTTCAGAACTCTCATTTTCACATAAAACTTAATTAGATTATATCACCCATTTTCCTAAATTTTTCTTTGCTTTCTTTTCATAGGAAAGGTAAATTTTATAGAAAGGGACAGACAGAGAGAGAGAGAGAGCACATCTATCCTCTGGTTAATGCTGCAAATGACCACAACAGCTAGAACTGAGATGATCCAAAGCCAAGAACCAAGAGTATCTTCCAATCTCCCACACTGGTGCAGGGTCCAAGATTATGGGCCATCTTCCATAAATTTCCTAGACTATAAGAGGGAGCTGGATCAGAAATGGAGCAGCCATGACTTGAATGAGCATCTATCTGGGAACTCAAGCTTGCAGGTGGAGGATTAACCAACTGAGCCACTATGCAGCACCCTAATGTTTTTAGTTTAAAAGCAGTCATATGTCCACCACTAAAGTCATCATCTTCTAGGAAAGATCACATACCAAAAGCATAGGACTAACCTGGATTTTTAAAAGAGTAATTTGAATTGGATTCAGTAATTGGAATATAATCTCATATATTTTTTTTGATTTTTCTAACCAAAAATACTCATCCAAATTATTGTGCTGACAACACTGAAAGTGATTAATTTTTGCAAATCCACCGGAGCCTCCTGGCAATCCTGGTTACTATTAAAATGTAATATGTGTATCTGATATCAGGGGAATGAAATCTTCCACGATTCTCTTTAATCATTCAGTATTTTAGGAATAGCTATTATGTGCCAGGCACAACGAAAGAGGCACAGTATATCAACAATACTTGGGATGTGCAAAGTCACTGGAGAGAAAGTCAAATGTGATGTGGAACAGCATGGAACACAATTACAAAGCCCTAAGGAAACTGCTGGGGACGAATGGGGCTGAAAGCTAAAGGGCCCTGGGTGAAGGTTGTAGAAACAAGGGTGTGTGTGTGAACCTTTTAGCTGAAGAGAACATATACATACACGTATAGTCTGACCTCGAATGCTAATTGCGTATCGAATGCTTAGGGAGCTGGAGAAAAAAAAGCAGAGCCTGGCAAGTCCCCTAGGAAAAAGGCCTGGACACATAGTGTGCTAAGAATCTGTCAGATCACTTTCTCAAAGCATACACCTTGATTTTTTCTTTTCCTTAAAATTGTTTAATAGCTTATTTTGGTATATAGAATAACTTTTTAAAAAATATGCAACATCCTAAAGAATCTTTTACTTTTTTTTATCTTGTGACACTTTTTCTTAGTATGCTTTATGCAACACAAAACTTAACAAGAATTAAAATAGTAGGATTTGTGCTACACAAATTTTTTAAAGTAAATATAAAAAATATTTAACTAGTTACTGTAAATATAGCCATGTGAAGCTCTCCTCATTTAGTTCTCAGCTTCTGTGATCTCTATAAGAAAGGATTCCCTATGCATTTAACTATAATGAAACTATAATTTGTTTTCCAATTTCTTGTTTGTATCTTCCTACTAGAATGTAAGTTTCTGGGTTGGTGTGGTGGCATAACAAGCTAATCCTCCTACTGCTGGGTGCCGGTTTGTGTCCTGGCTCCTTTGCTTTTAGTCCAACTCCCTGCTGATGGTCTGATAAAGCAGCAGAGGAAGGGACAAACCTTTGGTCTCCTGCATTCATACAGAAAACCCAGAAAAGCTCCTGATTCGCAGCTTCAGGTCACCCCAGCTCTGGCCTTGCACCTATTTGGGGAGTGAATCAGACCTCCCTGTGTCTAATTCTCTCTGTAATTATGCCTTTTAAATACAAAGAAGTCTTAAATAAAAGGTAAGCTTCAAGAGGAAAATTATTTTTTCCTATTTTTGTTCAATGTAATATCTAAGCTATTTAGCAATGTACATCATTCTGAGATGAGTTTTCAGTATTTTCAATGAATATCATTAGTTACAAATGGTAGCTATTTTACATATTTAGCACATGTATTTGATTTCGTTATATATTTGGTCCATTTCCAAAGCTAAAAGATACATTCATTAAACGAGAAACTAACACTTTCTGGTACATCCTATGTTTTTCAATATTAATGACTCGGTGGTTAGCACATATCAGTGGCTAAATATTAGTGAATGGGAATAAATGGATAAGTTGAGAATATTGGGAATACCGAGAATACTATGCTAGAACAAAAAATCCATGTGAAATGACCAGATCTAGCTGGCTTTGTTTCATTCTGGAGAGCAGTGAAAAATAAGCAGGCCTTATTATGTGTGGTCGTCCTGTGTATTCTGTTTAGAATGTGAAATTAGAGTTTAGAAACTTTTAGATATGAACTTTTCACTGTCAGTTGAAATGACAGAAGTGAGTAAGGTCATCTGGAGAAATGATGACGCATTCCCTTCTCAAAATGGAGGTCGGAATTGGAAATGCACAGAAGGAGGTTTGGTTTATTCTAACGAACACATGATTGGATCCTGATATTATCATGTTTTGTCTTAGCGAAGTGAATAATCGGTTGATTTCAAAAAACACAGAACAATAATACAAATATCCTTAAGTTCTAGTTTCAGTTTCAAGATTCTGAAAATAGGAAAAAAGAAGCTTATTGATGGAAACTCTCAATTAACTGTTTCACCTTGCAGGCCTGCATAGGCTCTAACCTAACTCTCCACTTGGCCTGTCCTTTTTACATGTTCACTTACAATTAAATAGCACCAAATTCATGCTATAAAATTACTATCAAGCAATGTAAAGAATGTTACAGTGAAATGAATAGAAAAATGGATGTGTGACCATTTCAGAAGCATTATTGTTCAGTTTAAGTCAACTGGGTTCCAAAGATGCATAGATAGTCAAAAGAAGATGGCAAAGAAATTTTTGGTGAGGTTGTTATTTACTCAACTTCATGTTTCATTGTTACACAAAGAAAAAGCGAAATGAAGCAAAACAAAAATATTAAAATATTAAAATATACAAGGGCATCAAAAGATTCATGGAAACTTTGCATTATCATTTAACTCCATTTTTCCACAAATTAATCGAACACTTAACTAATTCCAGAGTGATAGGGAGATGGGGAGAGAGGGAGAGAGGGAGAGAGAGACAGGGAAAGACACAGAGAGAGAGAGACAGACAGAGACAGAAAGAAAACACAAATTTCTTTCTAATGGTTCTTTCCCCAAACGTCTCTAGCCCACGTCTGGACCAGGTCAAGGCCAGGAGGCAGAAACTGCATCTTCGTCACTCAGATGGGTGTCAGAGTCCCAGGCACATTAGCAGTAAGGTGGATCCGAGTGAAGTGCCTTGTATTCAAAGCAGTTCTGCAGTAGACAATGCCAGGGTTGTCGACAGCAGTTTAGTAAACTGTACCCTAAACCAGACCGCCTCCATGAACATTTAAATCTTCCTTGAGTAGGCCATCAATGTAACAGTCCTTTAGAAACTTGCATAATTCTAACATAAGGGCTGGGTTAGGGTGGAACAGTAGCTGGTAAATTTAATGATATTAAATGTTTGTACTTCAAGAAAAAAATTCAGTATATTTTGTAAGTACTTATGTGACAAGAAAGACATTATTAAAAAAATAATAACAACTTATTTGTAAGAAAGAAAGAGATTTGTGGGTCCTCTCTTTCTGTTGGAAAACCAGGATTCTGTAAGCACAAAATTAATTAATTAAGTAAAATTAATTTTACTTTATTAGGATTCAAATATATTATTTCTATCATCCAAATCAAATGTTCTTTCGATTCTGACATGGATTGGGGTTTTATATGCCATATATGAAAACAGATATTAAAAATATTTAAATCCATAAGAATATGATTTTAGTGGAATTAGTTTTTGCTTGGAACATGTTAATATAACTCTATTGTTATTCTCGTGAGCGTTTCCTTTTAGTGTGTCATTGCATTGTAATTATTTGCAATTGGAGAGTATGTGGAAGTCTTGTAATTTCACAATTCAGTGATTTTTAGGTATACAAATTTCTTTTGTGCAGGCATTCTGGCCTAAAAATATCATTGCCTCCATAGTCTGAGTTCAGAAAATATATCTACTACATGTTTGGCTGGAAACAGAAATCATGTTTTTTATTTTGTCTTTTGACAGCACAGAAAATGCATAAAGTGCCTTGCTATGATTTGTGTGTGGTAAATAAAATTGTAAGATGACTACTTTTAGGATGGAATTTTACTCCAACATGGGCCCTTTAATCTAGGTCTAGAGGTGAGAGACAGTGGACATCAGACATCCTAATTAAGGAAAGAATGTGAAACACTGCTCTGGCGGCAAGATGGAGAGAAAACGTAGAGAAGAAACGTGGATTCATTTTAGATGCTTAGAGTGACCTATGCCCAACAGCCACCAAATAACTTCATTTTCTGTCCTACTGGATTCTGTCAACAAGAAGAATCAAGTTGGAAAAGGCTTTTACCCCAGAGCCTTCAAGTGAGAACACACAGCCTGGCTAACACCTTATGTTAAAGCATACAGCAGTACGAGCTGGGCCCAGCATGGTAGCCTTGTAAGCTCCTTGCATTCACCAGCATCCCATATGGGAGCAGGTTCGTGTTTTGGCTGCTCCACTTCCCACCCAGCTCCCTGCTTATAACCTAGGAAAGCAGTAGAGGATGGTCCAAAGCTTTGGACTCTGCACCCACGTAGGAGACCCAGAAGAAGCTCCTGGCTTCAGATTGGCTCAGCTCCGGCCATTGTGGCCAGTTGGGGAGCGAGCCAGTGAACGAAAGATCTTTCCCTCTCTGATATCTGCCTTTCTAATAAAAATAGATAAATCTTTAAAAAAAAAAAAGTATAAGCTAATGGCATTCACCGAAATTGCCACACTTGTGATAATTTGTTACACAGCAATAGAAAAGTAATTATATTTAATTCTCACAGTGGGAGTTGTTGAAAAGTACTTTCCTGCTGTTAAAAATGTCACATGTAAGTACTTTTTTTACTTGTAAATTGGTACTATTTCCATTAAGAAACATGATCACTTCTGAAGCAAGGCTGACTTCAAAATAATCCAATGTTTGGAAATAGTAGTTAAATGTTCTTGTGTTTTTTTCAAATCATTCCTGAGATGAAAATATAAGTATATACAATAAAACTTGATTACTGTTAATGTACAGAACTACCATACAGTAGAGTAACACAAGGTTATTCCTGTTTTTTTGTTTTTCAAAGCCAAGAGCATGGGGCTTCTTCCAGGTCTCCCAAATGGATGCGAAGCCAAAGGCCTTGGACTGGGCCCCAATGTTTTCTCATGCCAGAAGCAGGGAGCTGGATCAGAAGTGCAACACAATGAACTGGCATTCGTATGGAAAGCAGGTGCCATAGGCAGACAGACACAGCCTACTAAGCCATGGTGCCATCGCTAGAGTATAAGTATAGGGTATTCTTATTTTTGTTTCTGACAGAAATTCATGGAACTGACAATGGTTAAGGCCGTAGGAATATATGAATTCACTAGTAAGAGCACTGGACCAACAACACAATAGCTCAAATATGTTTCACAGAATTCCTAATGATGAATAATAGTGTTTTTATTTCCACAGACTTTGCAAATTTGCCCAAGTAATTTTCTCTTCTGTATCCATTTTTTTTTCCAGCATCAGTTATAACAGCTGTTCCATTCCAGGTTATATTGTTTACCCAACTTCTTGAAAAATGTTCCTGTTTTAGTTGTCAGTAAAGGCTATTTGTAGAAATGGATCCTTCAACTCCTTACACTTGGGGTTCATTACTCAAATAAGCAAGTTTGCCATATTGGTACATGTGCAGCCTCACCAAGAGCCACAGAAATTACCCTACATCCCTGGCCTTGTTTTGCTGTCGATTACTGATGTTAAGAACTCTTTCCACAAAAATGCAACTAGGTTTACCTCCTCTGGACAAATTCATTCAGATGCTTTAACCGAATATGATTTATTCAGCTAAACATCAGAGAAGGACTTTCCCTGCTTAACTAATAAATGAATGACTCAGAAACTGGTTCCATTAGCATCCTCAACTTTTTTACACCTGTGAAGAAATTGTGCTATAATGAAATGGTCCATATATATATATATATATATATATAAAATTTTAATATTTTAGACTGCTGGTTTCTTATGAGTTGGAAATAGTGTGAGCAGTGATACTTGTTGATATCACCATGTTGCTTCCTGCACAATATAGTGGCCTTTTCAGAGTGTGTTATGTTCAAATGTTATAGTTAAAATGCTATTGAGGAGCCCGGCGCCCTAGCCTAGTGGCTAAAGTCCTCACCTTGCAGGTACCAGAATCTTGTATGGGTGCCAGTTCTAATCTCAGCTGCTCTACTTCCCATCAAGTTTCCTGCTTGTGGCCTGGGAAAGACAGCCCAAAGTCTTGGGACCCTGTATCTGCATGGGAGGCCTAGAAAAACTCCTGGCTCCTGGCTTCAGATTGGGTTAGCTCTAGACGTTGCGGCCACTTGGGGAGTAAACCAGAGGACAGAAGATCTTTCTGTATCTGCTTCTCTCTGTGTATCTGCCTTTCCAATATAAACAAATAAATCCCTTAAAAATGCTACTGAATTTTAATTCTCTATGATTCACCGTGTAATAGGCGGCAATGTGTTGGAGATGCCACATGTGGCCTGCAATGTGGTTCAGATTGACTCCAGTTACTGTCCAGCTTCCCACATCCAATCCAGCTCTGTGATCATATGCTTGGTAAAACAGCAGAAGATGGTCCAGATCCTTGGATCATGGACCCCATCTAAAAGACCTGAGTGGAGTTCCAGGTTTCCAGCTTCAGTCTAGCCCAGCTGTGGTCACTTTGGTCATCTGGGAAATGAATCATTGGATGGAACACAGTGCACTCCCGCACTCTCCTTTTTCTTTTCTTCTCTCTTACTGAGTTATTCCTCACTCCTTATTTCTTCTTCTTTTTTTTTATGTTTACAGTGGCATAATTTCAGTCACTCTGCAACCATACGCTTAATACTCCCTTAGGTAAGGAGCACAACAACTAGCAAGAAAAACAAAACAAACAATAAACTATAGCTTTCCTCATGAGCACAGAGGAAGACTGTAAGCAATAATCAAATTTCAAATTAGCAATCTTGTGTATATAGATTACATTTTAAAAGATTTATTTGATTTTTATACTTAGCCAAAAGCCTGAGAAGCAATGATTTGTTTTATTTTTATTTGAAAAACAGAATTAAACAGAGAGAAGAAGAAACAGAGAGAGATCTCCCATCCACTGATTTACTCTGCAAATGGCTGCATCAGTAAGAGCTAAGTCACTATGAACTAGCATCTAGGAGCTTCCACCAGGTCTCCCACCTGAGTTCAGGTGCCTGAGTACTTGGAACAGGCTCCACTGCTCTCCCAGGTCAAAATCAGGGAGCCAGATCAGAAGCAGACCAGCTGAGACGCAATCAGCACTGCAAGAGGAGGAAGAGCTCGCTACATCACCACACTGGCGGCTAGATTACACTGTTTCGGTACTCTGTCAGTTGCCACAGATCATGTAGAACGCGGTATTTGTCTTTTGCAGACTAGCTGATTTCACTAAACATAATGGTTTCCAGCTGCATCCATTTGCTGCAGAAGACATTTTATTCTTTTTTATGGCTGAGTGCTATTCTATAATGTATACATTCACAGTTTCCTTAAGATGGAGTTGTTTGGCACTAGCATCGTGGTGGAACTGGTAAAACTATGCCTTTAACTCCAGCAACTCCTGTGGGTGATGGATAATGGCTCAGCTGTTCCACTTGTGATCCAGCTCCTTGTTAATGACCAGAGAAAGGCAGCTGAGGATGATCCAGTGCTTGGTCCTCTGCCACTCATGAGGGAGTCCTGGATGAAGCCCCTGGCCACAGTCTGGTCCAGTGCTGGCTATTGGGAGGGAATTATTTGATGGACGATTTCTTGTTTTCTCTCTCTTTGTGTGTGTGTATATATCTCTATTTCTGTTTCTCCCTACGTGCACCTTTGACTTCCAAATAAGTACATATTGTTCTTCAAAAACAGTTTGAGATATTTTATTAGATATTATAATTCACCAAGTTGAAGTTTTATGTTCATACATGAAGCCAAAGGAGCCGTAAGTATATGTAATTATATATGTGAGAATCAAAACTAACATAATCCAACTTAAAAAAATCAGTCTAACAAATTTGTTCTAGGGCAAGAATCCCCCCCAAAAAATCTTAGACACATTTTAAATACAATTATGAGAATAGCAAACATTTGAAACACAAATACAAATATGAAAAATAAACATTTTCTCAAATATGGGAAAAGTAAAAATTAGTCTGCAGAGTACTGAGGGCCAATAATGTTGACAGTTTTTGAGAGAACACATCTGGATATTCTCGCTGATGAGAGCCTATATTTGAAGTTAATTCATGATTATAAGGGAAGTCAAATCTGACTTCTAAACATTCCATCATCTAAAAATAACATAGAAACTACTATACATTAACATATCAATATAACCACATCTGAGAAGCTTGTACTTATTTAGAAACAAGAGTTGTTATTTATAGCATACGAATGCAGCAATAGCCAAAATTTTGATGTCAATAAACATGCTGAGGTTGGCGTTGTACTGTAGCTGATAAAACTGCCACCTGTGATGCCAACATCCCTTGGGGCACTGGTTCATTTCCTATCCAGCTCCCTGCTGATGACCTAGGAAAGCACCAGATGATGCTCTCAGGGCTTAGGCCCCTGACCCATGTGGGAGGTCAGGAAGAAGCTCTTGGATTCTGGTTTTGGGTGGGCCTCATTCTGTCCTTTGTGGCTAGAAGTTCTCTCCTTCATTCCCCTTCTTCCATACTGCTGACTTTCAAGTAAATAATTTTTAAATATAAGCATGAAAACTTACTGCTTCAACAAATCAGTATTTTCATAGCACTTTGACAAAATGTTCATGTTATTCTCACTATTGCCAGTCCTAGCTGGGGTACAACTTTCTGTCCTGAATCAGTGGCAAGACTTTTCAGTTATGCCCCATGATCATCCTAAGGGGTCATTTTTACAACATTTTCCAACATTGAATTCTATTTATATTTAATAATTTCTGAGCTTTGTAAAATTAGGTTAATTGCCTATTTCTTAATTTTAAAAGTCTATTCAAACACTAGCCAGAAAGAAACCAATGCAATGTTTCCTATCTTTAGATAGAAATTGGGGTTAGACAGAAAGCGGTTGACCCTGTGGCATAAATACATTGGTAGCTGTGGCCACCCCTCTGTGGTAAGTACTACGTCAGTTACGGAACGGAATTGATCCAAACCACTTTTTCTTTTTCTGGGCACAGAACTAGATTACACTTGGAGCTTCTTTTAGGTGTAGGTTTGGCTATGCGACACAGTTCTAGACATTGAAACATTTCCATAAACAATGTGCAACGCTTCCGGCTAGTCTGTCCAACTTCCCAGGACCAACTTCTGTCATTCATCTCCTAAAGGAAACTCACCTGGGTTGTAGAATAATTAACCTGGGTTCTAGAATAACTAACTGGAATAGACTACAGTTATCACAAATCTCGAATTGTTCAAGAGCATTTTCTGTGGAATAATAATAATTATCCTTCTGGTTAACAAAACAAATTGCAGGGGTTGGGACTAATTAACTGCAGCAGTTTTTAGTATTACCTTATTAAATATAAGCAAAGAAGATGCTACATTTTCTCTGTATTATTTTTAACATGATACAGCTAACATCTTATCCCTCCCATTGCTAATTTGTCACTGCCAGTTTCTATTTGAGCTTGCAGCATAAAGCTATATGGCCTTTGCTCTGTCCTCACCCAAAAATGCAAAAATTGGAAATACAGAGTGTATGTTACATCTGAAAGGGTTAAAATACCAGTTCAATCCTGGAGGCTTAGTTTTTCATAATCTTACATAGCTTAACATTTTACAAGACAGAATCAATTATAATTCACTGAAACCTCTAAAGGTGTGTGCTACACCAGCAGGTGTATCTTGATTTAGAAAAATCATAGCTAATATTACCTTAGACTGTTTTGGCCAGCATATTTATCAATTTATTAAAATGAAAGATTTAAGAAAAAAAGGAAAGCTGCTTCTGTAATTTCAGAAATGTTTGATTTTTTTTTCAATTCGACTGTATATTCCTGAATATTCAGCTGACGTCCAATAGCCTGTAACTTTTCCAGAACATCTCTGTTCTTCGTAAGTGTCCACTGCCAACCCTGCATTGCTCAGCTTCAGCAGTTACCAGTGCTGAAAAGATGCAGAACACCATATGTAAGTTTGCTTAAATTCTTTGCCTTTCATCTGTCTTTATCTTCACTGGTATGCTCCTCCTTACTTCCCAAGGCAGATGACTCACTGTCCGTTCTGCCTCTTAAACCTTATCTTCCACCACCTGGACACTCAGCCCAGACTCACCCTCACCCCTAATTCCAACGCTCTCCACCTCCTCCAGGTTTTCTCCATCAAGCCTCTTCATTTTCACAGGACACACAGTCTTTCCCTTCTTTTTGTTAATTTTTCTCTCTCATTCTATAACAAAATTTTACACTTCCATAAGGACATAAAAAAGAGAGAAAAACACTGCTCTTCTCATGGCTTCTCAATGTTATACCATCATTCTCCCATATTTCCCTAAAGGAAAAAAAAGTTTAAAACAATCATTTACACTTTCTTCCTTGTTTCCTCAGACACTTACTTCTTCATTGGTCTTAATATACTTACTTAAGATTTATTTATTTTTATTGGAAAGTCAGATATACAGAGAGGAGGAGAGACAGAGAGGAGGATCTTCCGTCCATTGATTCACTCCCCAAGTGGCCACAATGGCCAGAGCTGAGCTGATCTGAAGCTAGGAGCCAGGAGCTCTTCCAGGTCCCCACATGGGTGCAATGCCCCAAGGCTTTAGGGTGTCCTTGACTGCTTTCCCAGGCCACAGGTAGGGAGTGGAATAGGAAGCAGGGTTGCCAGGATTAGAAACAGCACCCATATAGGATCCTGGCGCATGCAAGAGGAGAACTTTAGCCACTAGGCTACTGTGCTGGACCCTTAATCTAGATTTTTGAGGACATGGACAGCACAGTGTCAACTGAAGATCAATTGGTCTACATAGTTATGGAAATTTAGAGCAAAGACACGCTTGTGTAATACAACATGTGTGCAAGGAAATAGTTTTGCTGAGCGATAAAACTTGTACTTTAAAGAAAAAGAGGGAGGCCACGCATGGTAGCCTAGTGGCTAAAGTCCTCACCCTGCATGCACCAGGATCCCGTATGGGTATCAGTTCTAATCCCAGCTCACTGCCTGTGGCGTGCGAAAGCACTAGAGGACGACCCAAAGCCTTGGGACCCTGCACCCACATGGAAACCAGAAGCTCCTTTGCTCATGGCTTTGGAGTCAGCTCAGTACTGGCCATTATGGCCACTTGGGGAGTGAAGCAGTGGATGGAAGATCTTTCTCTCTGTATCACCTTCTCTCTATATATATGACTTTCCAATAAAAATAAATAAAATATTTTTTAAAAAGAAGAAGAAGAAAGAAAAGAAAGGAAGGGATAGGAAAGAACACTATATGGTGTGGAGGGCCCAAATCTATATTTCTTATAGCATAGCCAGTGGATTTGTTGCAATTACGCTTAAGAAAACAAACACAGAGGCCTTCAAAAAATCTTGGCAAGTACATACTGTAGGAAAAACTCTGTGCATGGATTTCAAAAGATACTGCATCAAAATAAATTGATCTTTTAACACTATTTTCTAAGACCTTGGTGAATTACTTTGATACTTCAATATCTCAAAACACACCAAAATACAAAGATAAAATTTACACTTAGGAAACTTGTATGTAAAGGACCTCAGCTACTCATTTTAGCCCTACTTCCTAGTTTTTTTTTTGGTCACTTTGTTACAGGATTCTTATCTAATTATCAGTATTATCATCACAATATCATCATCATGTGTCATAGCTTTAATTGTTCGTATCAGAAATGAAGATGCAAAGGGTGAGTGATGGGGGAGGTAGGGAAGACAGAAAGAGTGAGGAAGAGAGACTAGATTGACAAATACGGGAAGGTAATAGAGGAAAACAGGTGTGGGATAAATGTGAACTGTGTAGTCCTTCCAAATTGTGGAAAAAAGTAAAAACCAATATAAATCACAAAATGTACAAAAGGTCAATATAAAAGCTAATAGAAAACAACTCATTACTATAAGCTCCTCTGTCTCTATCAGGTGTTAAAAGCTGTTCCCTATCACTTTCACTGAAAAGATGACAATGATTGCTTACAATGTTCTAGACATCACTCTACAGGATTTTCATTTTAACCTCACTTAATATTTATTGTGAAAAGGACACTCAAATCCATGGTTTGGGACAAAAATCTGTGTAGTTCCATAAGTGGAGGAGTTAAGATCTGGGGACAGCCAGGCCCTGGTTCTTGCATAACATTATTTGGGCCTTTTTCACAGCACCAAATGCTGCCACACATAAATACAACCCATAGTAAAATACTTCTATAAATCTAGTAAAGCTACTTTGTTCAGATTTTTAAAAACATACAATCAGTGTTTTCATTAAAATAATGCACCGAAAAACTGACCAAAGCATAAAGAAAGGATTATAATTTTCTCCAGTAATAAATTTTCATGGATTAGTTAAGCTGGTGGCAGACAGCAGATGGCATTGCTTTGGAATAAACAGAAGAGCAACAGATTATTTTTCTGCATAGGAAGGAAATGCCAAGGTTGGTTGTGCAGTGAGAGACCACAGAAAAATTAAAGAGCTGCAATCAGGAAACTATACATATGCCCAGCAATGTGAGAAACCTGAAGAACTAGACAAGAGAGAAGATGGCAGAGATAGGATGGCTTTCCCCAATTTCAGATAACTATAATAGTTTGTCTATACATTTCTAGGTACTTCATTTTTGTTCATAGGTCTTAACTTTCTCAGGAGTTTAATTTAAGCTCCATCATATCCCTTAATATTGTCACAAGAAAGATGTTATTCTTCTCCATGCAAGGATAAATGGCATGCTTATTATCAGTGTCATTTTAATCATCTAAGCCCTGAAGAGATTATCCGGTACAGCAGTTAAGATACCACCTGGGATGTTTACTTCTGTTTCAGAGGACCTAAGGGTGAGCGCCAGTTTTGGTTCTTATTCCAGCTTCTTGCTCTTGTATATTCTGGGAGGCACAGGTAATGACTCAGCTGATCAGGTCACTCCCATCCGTGTGTTAGACCCACACTGATAGCCTGGCCCTGCTCTGAATAGTGAAGGTATTTGAAAAGTGAGCCAAAAGACAGGAGATCAAGAATAAGTTAAAATAACTAGCGATCTAAAGACTTTTTTTTCCTTGTCTTTAAAAGAAATATATATGGAAACCCAACTTATTCTTTTCATGAGTCTTTCATACTCTGTTTCATCTGAAATAATAACCAGTTAATCACAGAGAACAAGCTATCAGATCTGGTTCCAGACAAAGTCTGCTGGTCAGAAAGATTTCAGTTTAATGAACAAGAAAACTACAGAAGTTAA
Organism: Ochotona curzoniae; assembly: GCF_017591425.1. NCBI lineage: Eukaryota > Metazoa > Chordata > Mammalia > Lagomorpha > Ochotonidae > Ochotona > Ochotona curzoniae. The sequence goes on along the minus strand of NW_024467119.1, from coordinate 23,834,395 downwards.
CTGAGGTTAACGTTTAGCGAGCAAGATCTCATTAACTTCTTTATTAAAAGACATTTGTTATGTTTATGCTAAAGGCAGGTGGAGAGTTCTCTCTGGTCCCACTAAGTCAAGTGGGGTCAATGAAAGGTGAAACAGATTCAAGAAGAAAAAAGACAGCTGAGTGTGTGCAGAGTTAGAGGTTGAGCTGACTAAGAATCATTGCATTAGAAGTATATTTCCATAATGTCTCTCCAGAAAATTCAGCATTTTTTTCTACCATTGTGTTAGCTTTTCTAAGGCTATTTCAGAGATACTCCGTGAATCAGGATACAGACTCACTTGGAATAAATTAGTTTTTCTAATGAGATTACATACTACATTAGTACAAGATTTTAAACCTCACTAGCAAACAAGCAGGGCGAAGTGCTTGAGACAAGCAAACTTTACTGAGACCCAATATGCTTCAGAAATACAAATTGTAAAATATTTACAAGGATACATTCTTTTGCTTAGCAGATGCCATGAGGCAAGATGATCAGGAAAAAAAAAATACTCCTTAAAATCCTGGAATTTAACCAAATAGCAGTAACTTCAAAAGGGATGGATAGAAATAGTTGTATGGTCTTATCTAAGCAAAGTTTTCTAGAGTGACCTAACCTGCACCACAGGCATGCAGATCCATCTGCAATGATGCGAACATCGAGGCATTTGGAAAGGCATTTATCTCAATTCCACTTAGGATACAGCTCAAGACTATGCATAAAAGCAGGAGAATAAGTTATTTCTGCAATATTTCCAAGAGAAATGTTCTGTGCCACAAATTTCCTTAAATGACAAAAGTCTTCTTGAAAGAAGAGGAAAAGAAGAGACTAATCCAAGGATGGGTTCATGGAATACATATTAAAATATATTGTGAAAAATTAAGAATATTTGAAAACACTGAACTGTAAGAGAACTTAATAAAAGTTTAAAATAGAATGAAGAGATGAATTTATTTTGTTACAAACTTTTAAAAAATGTATGGTTTCCTCAAAACACACATCTCCATGATTATTTTTGAAGATTCTTCATATATCCTCTGTGCTGTGTGGAGCCAAACAAAACATAAAATATGTAATGAGAATTTTATAACCTTATGATTCAGATGAGAAATTGAAAAAAAGGGTCGAGAATATTTTTGGAAGGATGTTACAAGAATAAATCTAAAAAAGAAAAAAACCCAAAAACAAACAAAAAAAGAATAAATCTATTTATGCACCTCCACAACATCACAGCAGAGTTTCCACTCCACCTCATTTTCCCACCTGTTTGGAAAAATATGTTCTGGCAGCATGTCTAGAACTTAATATCATTCCTAACCACATACAAATTGAATTCCAGTTTCATAGCATCAGGTCTCTGGGGACACAGTCTGGCCACATACAAAGAACATAAACTGTTGCTTCATGAGATGGCAGGTATTTGGCACATGATTTGGGTTTTGTTTAAACAAGCTGATTAGCAGTATCACATTGGCAAGTTCATTGTTTATAATCATTCTATTTCATTTGCCTATTAAAAAATAGAGGCATATATTCCATTTTATAAGCCCAGTATGAATCAATAGAGATTCCTCCCCGCCCCCCAAGAAAACACTGCATAGCCAAAAACAGAATGGGGTGGGGCTGTAGGGGGCGGGCGGAGGGTAAGGGGTGCAAAGGGTCAGCAGGTTGAGAATGACAAGTGACTAGAACTATAAAGCCCACCAACACTGCTGTAAGGAGATTTCTGCTAACGACTACACCATTAACCACACTGTGGAAAGAACAGGCACACCAGTAAATCTTGCTGTGTTTGCTGTCTAAAATCAGAGCAGATAAATGGACACAACTAAGACTCACTTTCAACTCCTTGCTGCCAAAAGAATCTTAGTACTTTCTCAAGAGAACTAACACAACGGATATTTTTTGGAAAAACAATAAGTTAATTAAACTTGCTTGATGATGGGTATTTAACAAATAAATATTTGAATTCAAACTTTTAATATTAATAATGCCATTTCTGTTCTTATAAGGGCAAAGTTTGAGAAATCTGTTTTCTGTTCTTTCCTACATATTTAATATCTTCCCTTTTAATTAGACCCAAGGATTCTTAAACCATATTTTCAATTCTGGGTTTTCTTATTTATGTCCTTAATTCTAACCCCACCTGATGTTTTTAGACTCTTTGAACATTCTGAGAGGCAACATAATACAGGGCTTAAAATTACGAATTTAGATACCAGGCAGCACTGAATGTAAGTGCATATCCGCCTACAGAGTTTTTCAAACTTGCAATTTTTCCAGCTAATACTCATTTGGCTTTGTTCTGAAGCACCGGAGAGATAATGCTTACATTTAACAAGAAACTAACAGAATACAAATATTTCTACAATTAATCAATTCATATTTAGCTATGTTTATTATGACATTGAGTTTCACGTGACTTCTGTTTTGGGTTTGGATATAGTTTATAAACATTAAATTCATTCTTTTATATATGATGTGTTTATTTTCCTTGATCTTTTCTTTTTTTTTTTTAGTTTTTTTTTTCATATTGTTTCCTTCATGTTTAAAGGGGGGTATTAAGGGAGAAGGCCCCACCCAATTTCCCACCCTCCCCAGGTCCCGGGGAGTGGTCCCCAGGTCAAGTGGTTTTGATATTTCAACAGTTATGAATCACTGCCAACCTTGCCACTCCAAGCACTATGAGGTCGTTGAAGAATCCACTGATTGACATAGTCCATCATAGAGTCTGTTTGCCCCATATTGCAACCCGCAATAACCCCCACCAGGCCCAGCCCCTACCCTGGTTTGCCAGTATGTGTAGCAGTAGTCCAGTCTGTCCTACACCCCATTCCACCCCAGCCCCTGTCCTGGTTTTCATGCCCTCCCGTGGAAGTGGTAACCCTTCCAGGCCTCTCCCACTCCCAGATTGTGCTCTCTCCAGGTAGTTCTGTGGTTTGACTTGACAGAACTAGGCCCCAGTGCCAGCTTCTGCCAGCTTATGCTGTGGCTAAGCCCAAACAACCCTCATCCACTCTAATTTTGTTTGCACCAATAGGAATAATCTGCCCAGTCTGGCTTTTCCCTGATCTAGTCCACCTGAGGCTTACAGGTATTGTAGCCCTGCTTGGTCTGGTCTGCCCCCATTCTTGATCTTTTCTCTTGTGGTTCACTCCCAAAGTGGCTATAATGGCTGGAGCTGAGCTGATCCAAAGCCAGGATCCAGGAGGCAGGAGCCAAGAGTCAGGGATCCTTAAGAGTTCCAAGATTTGGAGGAATCCTCTACTGCTTTCCCAGGCCATTAGCATGGAGCTGGATGGGGTGTAGAATAGCTGAAACATGAATTGGGACCCACATGGGATCCTGGCACTTGCAAGGTGAGGATTTAGCTGCTGAGCCATTGTACTGGGCTCTTATTTATAAAGCATATTTTAAAAAGTGCCCCCCTTCCAGATATTGTCAAACCCATTGGTCATCTCACCTACAGTTCATTAAAAAAAAAATGGCTATATATCCTTTCATCACATTCTTTGTCTCTGAATTCACTTGTTTCTGCTTAGTATCAGCCCTTGAAGAAAATGATCTTACATACTCATTTTTTCCCCCAAAGTTCTGTGAGAATCCCAAACCAATTATAGTGATTTGTTTTACTTTTAAAAATAATAATAAAATAAAATAATTTTACTCTTGGAAGACAGCTATAGAGAAATAGAGAGAGAAAGAGTTGTTCTAAATGCTGCTTCACTTTCAAAATGGCCACAATGGCCCAGGACTGGCCAGGCCAAAACAAATGGCTTAATCCACTATGTCATGTTTCCTAATCATTTGATTTCTAATGAAGAAAAAGATTAAGCAATTTTCCCACGGTCATACAGTCAGCAAATGACAAAGCCATGACAATATGCCTGTAGCATAGACTCATTTAACATTACTATATTGAGTTCAGCTGTATACCAGAACAATGCATGTCAACTTCTCATTTTCCTTTCTTCCTTTGTTGGGTTGGGACTAAATTCTGTTTAAATATGTAAATAACTGTGTTTACCTATTTATCAAATTCCTTCAAATTCTCATTTTCACAACTATATAATTGTTATACTCTTTGCTTTTACTTCTTTCCATTAAATCTTACCTAAAGCCTGCCAAAAGAATCATTCTACTAATTAATTTGTAGGAGTTATTTCTCTGCTTCAATGGTTCTCAATGACTTTTACAACTGAAAGTTAGATGGCACAATACAGACCCTGCCCCACTTTACAAAAGTCAACTTTTGCTGCTCTTACCCCCACAAAGAATGTCCCCAGAGGACACCAATTCCAAGTTAAGGTTGTATCCAGTGCTGAATTTCAGGCATGTGTAGTAACGTAGAAGATGGTAATGATGATGATGATGAGGTGGGTGTGGGGAACATGTGCAAGGTAGAGTGGAAAGCCTCACTACACCCCTAAATTTGCATTGTGAGTACACGGAATGTATGCACTTTAAATAAATAAACTGTTAAAACAAAGAAAAACAAACCTGAGTAACTAATAGAAAGATGTTAATATGGCGGCTATTGTGACTGTTACATATAGTAAACTGAAGAACACTTCACTAAATACAGAGAATGTTAACCCAGACCACAGAGAAACAATCAGCAAATCTCCAAACTGATAACATATATTAGTGGTCAGGGTGGTAACTTTCCAAGATAATTTGGTCAGTTAAATTTCTAAAATAATAATAAAAAAAAAAGAGTTTGTAAAGTCACTGAGCATCTCCCAGGAACCACTGAGCTTACTAGCAATACAGATGGTCTGAAAGTAGCAACAAGATCATCATCACCAACGTTGAGCAGTCACTACACATTGAGCACACTGATAATCTCTTCTACTGTTATCTTCCTCTCTGACAGCCTGTAATCTTTGAAGAAACTGTGACATTCAGAGGGTTTAAAAGCATATCTGATACTGCCTGGAAGAACAGTGATCATGCTTTCTCATCTGCAGGAAATGGAACACAGACACGGAATTGTGGAGCGTGGAGGAAAAGCAACAAATTGCATGGTATCTACTGGAGCACGAATGAAGAAGTGTTAAGTGAGATGTTGACAAATCACCCATGACCCCACAAAGAAACCTCCCATGCCCAGTATAGCAAATATAGGATCCGAATTAGCTGTAAACACATTTGAGACAACCCTTAACTAATCCCAGAAAGTAACCATGGGTATTATAAATTACAGATTAAAAGGACTAAAATACAAAAGTAGCAGCAGAAAATTTGAAAATTACCATGGAGGGATTAGTATCAACAAGCTCTAAGTACTGAAAAGATTGAAATAATGCCTGAAACATTGAACACTTGGTAATTTGCCAAAACCACTTGGTCTGCTCATTGACTTTTAATCTTTCTGATGGAAATATTTTACAATTCACAATGCAAATTTTTGAAGGCATTGTAGACACCAAAAATATTACATCAGTGGGTTAAAAATAATAACAAGTAAATTAAGGGTGGGCATTTTGCTGCAGTGTATTAAACCCTGCATGCCCACATTCAATATTGGAGCCACTTCCATTCCCATAAGTTCTGCTTCAGATTGTTCACGTAATGTGCCAAGAAAGAACACTCGGCTTATAGAAGATTCTTTTTCTCTCTCTCCATCACTATTCTTTTAGCATGAAATTAATAAACCCTCAAAGATAGTAGCAAAATCAGCCAAAGTAACAATTTCAAATGTGGTAAACACATTGTTCACCAACTGATTCAGTCATTCAAAAGCATTCTTGATAACTACTTGGGATATAACAGTGAAAATACACAGTTGTTGCCCTCAAAAAACCCACCATAACAGAGAGCAAAAATCAATGACTACTTCCAGGTACTGCTGCATAGACACTATGCCAGTGTCTTTAAATGAATTTTATCTATTAGTTCTCATGCTCAGAAAAATTATATTATTTGCTCCCTTTTACATAAAATGGTCCCTCAAAAATTAGCTTATTATATTCACACATTTAGAAAGTTATAGGAGCAGAAATCAAATTTGAGAGTCTATGTTAGACCAACACCCACATTCCTCATTGCTCTATTGACAATTTTTGTAATATCAGCTAACATCTCAGGTAGCTTAGACATATTAATTTGGACTTCTCTAAGAATATCCCAAAGAGTATAAGCGACTAAGAAATACTTTCCTTGATTTGTTTCTTATTTTCATACAACACATTAAAGTAATGCATATTTCTCAAAATTGTAAGTTTGTCTTACGCTATCACAAATTAGCTTGTATGTCACTTTGAAAATATCTTGAAATTTAGCTCACAAAAAACCGCAGACCAGTAAAACCTGTGTGGCAATAGTGATAAATTTCCATTTGGTAAAACTAATTGTTAAAATCACTCTGATTTTTCACCGCAGTCTGAATCTGCTGTCATCAAAATTAGAAGATGCCCATGATCTGTCCCAGGGAGTGGTCCTTGTTACCAACATCTGCTGAGACTTTACCTTTAATTGTATTTCCACAATACTATTTGAAAGATGTTTCATTCTATTTTGCTATTATAGCTTTTGGAGATGTGTTCAAAGACAGTATTCATTGTTCTAGAACTTGTATGAATAGACAGAAAAAAGATGATGGCATTGCATTTTTTTTGATAACATTATCAGGAGTTCAAAAAGACGCCAAGTGCCTGGCATTGTGGTACTGTAGCTTAAGCCACTGTTTGTAATGGAACATTGGTTAGAATCTCAGCTGCTCCATTTCTTTTAGCTCCCAGTTAATACTTCTAGGAAAGTAGTTTAAGATGGCCAATGTGCTTGGGCACCATCTCTGTGAATACTCAGATGGAGTTCCTGGCTCCCAGGTTAAGCTTGGTCCAGCCCAGCCATTGTAGCCATTTGGGCAATGAACCAGTAGATGAAAGATTCAGTCAGTCAGTCTCTCTCTCTCTCTGCCTTTCCAATGAATAATTTTTAAAAAGATTTACTTATTTTTGTTGCAAGGTCAGATACATACACAGAGGAGGAGAGAAAGAAAGGGAGGTCTTCCATCCAATGACTCACTCCCCAAATGACCATGTAGGCCAGAGATGCACCAATCTGAAGCCAGGAGCCAGGAACTTCCTCCAGGTCTCCCACGAGGGTGCAGGGTCCCAAGGCTTTGGGCCCCGTCAACTGCTTTCCCAGCCACAAGCAGGGAAGCTGGATGGGAAATGGGGCTGCTGGGATTAAAATCAACATATATAGGATCTCAGTGTGTTCAAGGCAAGGACTTACCCACTAGGCCATCCTCAAATGAATAAACTTTTAATTGAAGACACAAAAACAGATGCAAATACACAAGCATATCTGCCGAATAATCTCCGAATCTCAAAGAAACCCATCTTCTTCAAGTCCTTATTTAACTAAGATATTCAGTTCTGAGTTACTTACTATGGGTCATTTTTCTGTCCACTGTGAAAAACTACTTCAAGGAAGGACTATGTTAAAGCATTTAATACCTTTGACTTTTATAAAGATATTAGACCTTTATATGAATGTCCCTTCGTAGTTTCCCTTGATAAAGGAACCTAATCCAAATTTCTTACCAGTGCATGCAATCTATTATTTGTCTGTGGCTCTACCTCATTTAAACTTCATTTATACTACTCTTCACAATGTTCACCATGGCCCTAGCACACTGGTCTTAGTATTCTACACATGCACCAAGCTTCACAGTTTTCAATGCTTGCTCTTCCTTCTTGTCTTGACCCCTCCTTCAGTTTTTTTTTCCAATGAGTCAAATTTTTCCTCAAATGTGAACCATTTTTTTTTTTGCAGTTCCCCATACCCTCCATCATGCTCTTTCTTTATTTTGTTTTTCACATATGTATCAAAATAGATTATTATGGGACATATGTGGTCTGCATTTGCTTATATCTGATACAGTCAGTTCTAGCAACGCAAAAGAAAAGGATAATACAGGAGGGGGTGAGGGGTATAAGCCATGTTTTTACAGCTGCCAACATCCTTTTGAGCCACAGTCTTATTTTTAAAAGAAGAAGAAGAACATGTAGACAGAAATAAGTATTGTCTCATCTTCATAATGAAAGTATGTGGTGAGGGTTGCTATTAATCCTCACACTGATCATTGCATTATTATCTGGAACCCGTTGATTTGGAAGAAGCTAGGTGGTAAACAACAAAATGAAAAAGAAGTTTGTAACAATCCATAGTTAATAATTGGACTTTACTGGGAAGAGACACTAATGAATTGGGTTTCCATAATTATTCAAAATAGTCCACACCAGCTATTAGTAAATATATATGTGTATATATGTGGATATTTACACATACAAATATATATATATATTATTAAATGAGGTATGCACTTGGTATAAAAATATTATCCCATTCCAAAATATAGAAACTGCCAGTACATTTATATTATCTTGGCTTTCAATACTCTGAGTTGTCTGAGAGATATTCACATACCACAGAATGCATTGACTTTTCTGGCAACCCTAATGATCTGATCACTGCTGCAACACTGTCTCTAAACACTCAACTTTGCTTGTAACAGGAAAGTCAGATTATACAGATTTATCCAAATTATGCGAGAAGCTTTAATTAATGCTTAGACTCAAAAATAATGCATTGTCTATGCCCAATTGAACCACAACAACTCTTCCAAATTATTAAATTCAAAATATAGCTAAATTAAATAATCTCGCCTTGAGTCATATTGTAAATAACCTTTATTGTATTATGAATAGTAAGCATGTTTTTTACCCTTAATTAACATATCAATTAAATATCACTTTATTTTATCAAATAATAATGCAGCATCTCAATGCAGGTATTGACAATCATTCTGCACACCTGTTATTACAAATCTGAATAAAATTTAAATATTCAGAGTGTTTGGCAAATCATCTGCCTTGAAACTAGGTTAGTCATCAGTTTAGCCATATCTAGTTTTCTAAATTAGAAAATGTTATCCTATATAAATCTGACAGTGAGCATTATTTAGTCATGCAAAATAAAAATAAGAAACACAGAATCTTCCACATTTCATTATATGACATGACTACTTGACTTTTTGTTTTCTAATTAAAGTCAGAAAGAGCTTGAAGACACCTGTCTTGTGAGATGATGCATTGACCTCAAAGGGTGAAATGCAGGGCACTATTTATTCAGGTGAAAAAATACAAAGCTTTGCATGTTCAACAGTAATCAAACAAAGAAGAATCCAAGGACTGTTACGCACGTGTGACTTTCACAAACCAACCGTTCTATTTGCAATAGTAATTGGTGAGGCAGAAGCACCAACGACTTCAGGATATTTGCAATTTTCCCACAATAATTTTTCAAATAATTTTTAAACAACAAAGAAATAGTAGTAATGATTAAGTTTAGATTTTTGTGGCAGCCATATGGACAACAATCAATTGGGTGTAATGAATGACTTCCATAATTGTTTTTTGTGTTGCAAAGCTTCTAATGACAAAAGCTAATGGTGCCTTCTGCCTTGGGTATGCTTCATATGACCAAACATATTCCATTATATCATTATGATGAGTGTGTCAATATCAAATCATTTGTATAACACACTTCACATATTTTTCTAGGTGATGGGTACAATATTACTCAATTTCTTATCTCAGAGAATTTGCAACAGTAATGTCCCCCCACAGTGTACATTGTCCCTCAATAGCAAAATTTTATCATTGATGGGTCTCAGTTTTCCTAATTATAGCATCAGATTATTTGGGTTTCTTTCACGTAGAAGTTCTGAGATTCTGTAACAAATAACTTTAAGTGTCCTGAGGCTGAGGAGATGCTGGGTGGCAGAGCTTGGGTTTGTCATAGGAGTGTGAAATATGGAACTTTAATAAACAAGAGAGAGGTACATTCTAGAGAATTGGAATTGCGTGAGCACAGGCTATCAGAGAGCTGATGTTGTGCTACCAGAAGTCCAGTGCTAGGTGGGGCCTGCTTGAGCAGAGACTCGTTGAAGGGTAGTAGTATAGGAAGTAGACATAGGTTGAGTCAGGTAGTAGAATATTAAGATGAAAAGTTCAAATTTTATGCTAGGAATTAAAGAGTTTTCTAATAAAAAGAATAATTTAAAATTTTTTATGAGAATTTCTAACACTGATAAATATAGGTGTATTAAAAGGAATTTTGTCTTGTTAAAAGCTCTTAACATAAGAATAAGCATATAAAGAACTTTACCCAGATAATTTCAGTTTGAAGTGTGAGGAAAAGGGTACAAATGTTACGTGATGCACATGGCCTCCCAATTCCTGCACTGTAGACTGGAAATTAATTTTTTAAAATATTTATTTATTTATTTATTTATTTATTTATTTTTGAAAGGCAGATTTACAGAGAGAGGACACACACACACACATACACACACAGAGATCTTCCATTTGCTAATTCATTCCTTGAATGGTCACAATGGCTGGAGCAGGGCCAGTCTGAAACCAGGAAACCTGAGCTTCTTCTAGACCTCCCACACGGGTGCAGAGGCCCAAGGACTTTGCCATCCTCTACTGCTTTCCCATAAGCTGGGAGTTGAATCAAAAGTAGAGCAGCTGGGATCCAAATCACATATTAGATGTCAGACCACAGTTAGAGGCTTAATCCACTACGCCATGACCCCAACTCCAAGGAGATCAGACATTCCTGTCTCATATTAAGGTGTCTGGTACACATTCTAGTTCTGGTTCCCAATTCCAGTTTCTACTAATGGACACATTAAAAGACAGCAGTAAAGACTCAAGTGATGGGGTTTCTTGCACCTTACAGGAGATCTGAATTACGTTACAAGTTCCCAGCAGTGATCCTGGGCCTGTCCCTGCCAAACTGAACATCTGTGGTGTGAAACAGCAGACATCTATATGTACCCATATTTACATATTTGTGGCATATATATATGCGTGCCACATATATGTTCCATTCCCTATCCAGCTTCATGATAAAGAACCTGGGAAATCAGTGGACAATGGCGCAAGCCCTCCAGCCCTGCCACCCATGTGAAGGAGTGGAACCAAGCCCCTGGCACTTGGCTTATATCTGGCCACGCTCGAGACAATGTGGCCACTTGGACAGTGAACTCTCTCTCTCTGTAACTCAGCCTTTCAAATGCTAAAAAAGCTTTTCAATAAAGAGAATAAAAATGTTCCTCAAAATTCCCACGGATTTATTTAATTTTCAGCATATAGGCTATATTGGGCTCATTACTGCAAATTTGCAATTAAATTGTGAAAACAGTTCTTAGTGTGTTACCTCTGGGGTCCTTTTTCTAACTTAGTTCCCACAAGAAGATGAAAAATATTAAGAACCTGAATCACTCAGTGTAACTTAGGCCAGATACACTATGTAGATCCCATGGCAGGGATTTTTAATGAGGGAGTCAATTGCTGCCACAGTTCTAATTTGGCCTTTTCCAGTGTCCAATATGTTTCTCTCAAACGAACTGGTCCACTGGGAGCTTCAAAAAGTCAGGGTGTGTGAAGAGAAGGAACAGGACAAAATTCAGCATTATGACAGTTTTTCTACAAGCTTTATTTTTTTTCTACAAAGTTATGTCAACTGAATTATTTGGGTTAAAGTAAGCAGAGCATAGGTACCTTAATTAATCAAAATTTTCTCTTAATTCCAAGGAACGTTTATATGTGAGCACATGCTTTATTGCGCACACACACACACACACACACACACACACACACACACAAGCATTCTACTATAAGTAACGTATTTCTACATTGTCCTGCATATGGTCCAAATTAGCACCTGCATAGTTGAGTTATTAAATGAAAAACAGCTTTTTACTTGACCTAAAGAGTTTTTGTATACAAGAACCTGTCCAACAGCATTATGTCTTCCCTTATCAGATGTGTGTGGTATGACATAATGAATGTAACACTTCAGTACAATTGGCAAGCTTTCAATTCCCAAGCAAAGGGTCACATTTCCTTGCTCATTGTTTGGAAAGCAGACATTATGCATTGGGTAGCTAATGCTGAAGGCCGGGATTTTTCCCTCTAGAGATCTCAAACCAAAGCTGAGAAACAAGTAACCCAAATTTCATAACAGTCTGAAAATTTATTCACTGAACGAGAACTTCTTCAAAGAAGTGATGAAAACTCCAGAGAAATGTTAGGTGAATATCAGGACCCAAACCAACTGTCTCTTTTATCTACAATATTTTGAAGAATGATAATGTTGAATAAAAAAGATTACAAATTCAAGAATAAGTTTCCTGCTTGTTGCCTTGACAAATTAACATACAGATATAAATATTAATTATTTTCTTGTATATTTAAACTTTTTCAAAAAATAACATAATATACATCAATATTACTTTGATACTTTTCATATGAAATGCTCTTAAAATTTTAAATTTTAAAATTTTTACTAGTCTCGCATTTGAAAGAAACTTAATATAAACTCAGTTCTGAAGTGCCCAAGGTTTATAGAGTGTTGGCACTATTACAGACACAGCAGAATACACAGAAGGATGTACATTTGCTCGAAAAGGAAAAAGGCGGTGGTGATTGTAATAAGAACTTTTAATGATAGAAAAGACTATTGATCCTGGAAAAGAAAGTAGCTAAATCTTCTCTACTTGGTAAATGATCAACAAAATGCATTTTAGTTGGAAAAGGCTAGGTTAGCTTTTATATATGCTTTTAATTCTAATGAAATCTGTTTGTAATAGGCAGAAAGATTGTCTTAACAGTGTAAATAAGGAGGAAAACACACAGAAAACAAAAATCTCAAAATGTCCAATCCAAAGTTTTACATCTGGATTAATCAGGTGTAGAACAGAAAGGATATAGCTAATTAGGCAACGATTCAGATATAGGCAACTGAAATAAGCAAGAGATAGGAAGTTTCCATGTAAGACTATGTTTAAACCACTGCGACTTCAGTTTCGTGAGTGAAACTGAAGAATAGATAGAAGTCTATGGAATCTATCTATAAAAGTAGACTTATCTGCCAAATGGTAAGATACAAGAATGTATGTGTACTCCTTGAAACTCGTAAAATGAAGTTTTGCAACACGAAAAAGGAAAAGCACTAGATTTCCATGATAACGTGCACTTTAAATATTTACTGAGTGTCTGCTGTGGATGAAGTGCATGTATATAGTACATGCTCAATAAATATCTCATAAATTTTATGGTATTCTAAATACAATCTTATGCTCATAAACACAATATGCATACCAAATTAAAAGATGATATAGTGTTGTTAGTTGCCAAGCAGGTGCTACTCATATACTCCCAAAGTAGAATTTTTAAAAGGTGCCAGAAGATTAACTTTAAGCAGTTAAGTGGTAAGCATATGGAACTCATTAACTTTAAACTTTAAACTAAAAATACAAACATATTCAAGATATATTTCTTTACATTCAATGATGATAAACCCATAACAGAATAAGGAGAAGCAGGCAGAGAGTTTTCGGGTATAACTACAGTTTTATGTTTGAAAATACACAGCAATCTCCACTGTTAAGTATCCCTTAGAAAATGACAAAGTCAGAAAATATTAGGCTTAATAATCAAGGATAACTTACGCAAGGCTTGTAACTTCCTGAAAATTTAAACAAGCACTAGGTTTTGGAGCCACAAAGCACACGGATCTATAGACACTTATTAATTGAATAAAATCATCAGTTTGTACAGAGGAAGATACATTTGGAGATAAGTGGAGATATTTTCGACTCCAATGACTCTATAATAATGTAGCAGCTTCAGACTCAGGATCTTATTCATCTATTCTTTAAAGTCTTGACTTTCTGACCACTATCACTTCATCAGCCAAATGGACAACAAATTCACTCTCACAGTTTCTGTGAGATATAAGTGAAACATAATAAAGAGAAAAAAAGATCGACAAAATTTCTGAAATAAATAAAATGGGCTGCATAATGGGTATTTCATAATTTTTAAGTCAACACGCCTTGTGTTGGGTGATGAATTGATATAAACTATGGAATGTTTTCTGGGAAAGAACCTCAGGGTTCTGTGCTTGGTGCCAATCAGTTCAACATTATTAACGACTGAGCTGATGGTATCAGATACATTATTAGATGGCAGGGCTGAAGAGCTGGAAGGAACGTTTAATATATGGAATGGCAAACAAGACCAAAGAATCCCAATGGAGTCAGAATGACAAGGCAAAAAGAGAGACAGGCATATGATGCTTCCTTTATTCTTTATGTAAAGGGTGTGAAGTGGATAAAGAGCATGTGGTGTAGACACACACACACACAGACACACACACACACACACAATGAAATACCACACAGTCCTAAGAAAGAAAGAAATCTGATCTTTCACAATTAAGTGGATGGAACAGGAAACCATTATGCTTAGTGAAATCAGCAGATACCCAAAAGATAAGCATATGTTTTCCCAGATTTGTGAAAACCAATAAATTCACAGAGCACAAAAACTGTAACCCATATGAGTGAGACTGATATCCTGAAATTTGATCATTGCTTACAGCCTTTATCTACACTCATTAGGAATAGCAGGTTTTTTGCTTTGATTCTGCTTGCTGTGATTTGACATCTTCATATAATGGAGTATTAAGCTTGTGATTGCAAAGTGAAATGTAAACATGCTGTTGTAAAACTTAGGGGGAAAACAGAAATGTGGGAGGAGGAAGGATGGTGGGCAGGATGGCAAGTACAACTATGGTGCTAAATCTATATTATGAAATACTTGGAATCTGTCCACTTCACAAAGTGAAGATAAATAAAAGAAGACAAAGAAAAAGATGGGAAGATCTGGCATATAAGAAGCAGTGAAAGTACTATCTATGAAATTGGAAGTAAATCTCTAAGTCTGTGTTTCCTCATCTGTGTGATGGAAGTGGCAGTAAGGTTCGTACGAAGAATAAATGTGGTCTGTGTGCAAAATGCTTAGTGCTTAACATTTGATAATAAGTCCAGCTACTGTGTTTTAATAATACAGCTTGTACAAGATATAAATGTTTCATTGTGACTCCAGAAAAGAACTACCCAAATAAAATACAATGACTAATATAAAATACTGTTCAAGAGAACACACTGTTTTTCTTTTACTCATCAAAATTGTACTATTATTGAGAAGATGATTTTGCTGTTAGAACAAAAGAGTCATGCTTTTGAGAACTAAATGTGAACTTTGGAATGGTGGGGATGGATGCTGTTACTATGTATCAGTTTTATTTTGGGCAAATTACTTGAGCTCTCTGTGCTCCAATTTTCTAATGATAAGCCTAGGACAGACCATATGGGTGAGATAACAGAACTGCGAGGACGAAATCACTTAGCACAAGTCTAGCTAGTAAGAAATAGAATGTTATTAATAATGTGTGTATATCACCTAAATAAAATAGCCAAAAACTGGAAAAAATTTAAAAAGACCTTTGACAATGCTCTAGTTGCTGTTAGTTACAATAAGTCTTGGTTTTAAACCAAAAGAAGCAACAAGTGTTGAAATAATACTCATTTGCAAAGTGAAGTGAATGAAGCTAAATCTCACTTATATAGTAAACAAACAATTGGAAGTATTTATGCCAATGTTTAAGGTTAACATTTGTTTTTATGCCAATGTTTAAGGCTAATATTTGGACATTTTGTTAAAAGGAGATTGAATTAGTTTCACATTTGAAATAATTGTATTAATACCTACTGTCAATTGAGCTTAAATCATACAAAATCTTGTATTGGAGTAATTCATTAATCACTAGCTTCATGTAAAAGCCCCAGCAAAGCGGAAAGAAAGCGACATCTGTACATGAATGAGCTGTTGTACATAACTGAACAGTCCCTATTTTTACTCAGCCACGTTCTATATCACACGCTTCACCCACCAAACTCAAAAACACATCAGTACAAGGGAATCAAAATCAGTGCATTTTCAAGTTGAGATACCCACTAATTTCATAAATCAAAGTAAGATAAAATGTTAAGTGTAGCCAAGAAATTTGAAAGTGTTTAAAGCAGTTTGATGAATATTATACATTAACAGTGATAATACTTACCTTGCAGTTGGAAGCTGCTGAGAATAGCTACTTATACATGAAGTGTATCTGAAATCCCAGAGTGTCCTTGAAGATGAACAATTTGAAAAAATAGCTTTCTCAAATGGATGAATTTCTTCTATTTTTAAAGTTCTGTGTTTTATATAAAAACAAAATCACTATGTTTATGAATCTTCCATACACAGTAAGAACACATTAAATGATTAAAACATATTTAAAATTTTTCTCTGGTGACTGTTAGAATGTTGTTGGAAATAAGCTCTGTTTTATTTTCCCCTTTGTAGTGTTACTTTCCAATTTCAGTTAATATAAAGGGAACAGACCTCATGTATTTCATACATATAGTTCCAAGAAGATAACCATATATATATACATACATACAAACACACACACATAATATATGATCAACTGAAGGAGATCTGGGTTGATTCCTTATCTCACCTATTTTATATACTGATTTCATTTCAGTAAACTTCCAGATGTGGTATGGCTGAGTCATATGGAGGATCTACTCAGATTTCTGAGAGATCTCTATTCTGTCTTCCAAAAGAGCTGTACTAGTTTGCATTTCCACAAACGGTGGGTTAGGGGACCTTTCACCTATATCCGCAGCAGTATTTATTGATTTGACTTGTGGATGTTAGCCATTCTTCCTGGGATGAAGTAAAACCACTTTGCTTTTATTTTCATTTCCCTGATGGCTAGTGATCCTGAGCACCTTTTCATGCATGTGTCTGTTAGACATTTGATTTTTATCCTTTGAAAAAAAAAAAACAAAAACCTGTTTTCATCTCCCAAACAAAACAAATCCCAGAATGGAATGTAAGAAATTTCACTTGCATCTGGACACCACAGACAAGCATTCTCATGTTTGGTGTGGGTGAGGAACTTGAATACACTGGCATCTTCAAGAAGGTCATTGTTTGGACACCATGTATAACCAAAGAAACTAAAGGCAATTAATACTGAATACCACAACATAGATTACCCAAGACTAGTCCCCTCTCTTCATCTAATCTCTCTTAACTTTCTTCAACATGTGAAATTAGATGTCAGAAAAGATAAGCTCAAAAGAATAACAAATAAACAAAGCATACATCACAGCTATTTTCTCCAAATCTCAAGTAAGAGTCTCTCTGATAATAATAACTGCACATTACAAAAAATTATTCAAACACAGGTTATTGAATGACTAAAAGTGAACTTGAACTATCATTCTGACCATTCTTAATGTGCCAAAACATCAGAAAACTTGGATAATGCAATTACACAAAGACAACAGATTCCAAAAAAAGAAATTTGAAAGTTATTGTTGGGGGCCCGGTGGCGTGGCCTAGTGGTTTAAGTCCTCGCCTTGAACACACCAGGATTCCATATGGGCACCGGTTCTAGTCATTCTAGTCCCGGAGCTCCACTTCCCATCCAGCTCCCTGCTTGTGGCCTGAGAAAGCAGTCGAGGACGGCCCAATGCTTTGGGATCCTGTACCCATATAGGAGACCTGGAGGAAGTCTCTGGCTTCTGGCTCTGCATTGACACAGCACCAGCAGTTACACTTACTTGGGGAGTGAATCATCAGACAGATCTTTCTCTCTGTCTCTCCTCCTCTCTGTATATCTGACTTTGTAATAAAAAATAAACAAATCTTTACAAAGTTATTGTTGGAGAATAACTGCATATTCTACTAACTTATTTTCATTTTATAATCTCATTGCTTTTTTTTCTCAAATGTATTTTAATACCACTTTGTACCCCTATTCTGTTTGTATCTAAAGTTGTAACTTTTCTTTATTTATAATTTATTTAAACCTAGCAGTTTATAGTATTCAAGCAAGATTTTATAGAACGTTGTGCATTTTAGGATAATCAAACATTTTTATAACCCTAACAAGCCAGAGATCAGCAACTGAAGAGTAGAAAAGTCTTAGACAGGTGAGCAGAGAAATCCCCAATCTAAAGTTGTAACTTTCCAAGGTGTACTCCAAAGTTCTGGAAATTTCTGGTAAGCTAATATCCTGTAGGTTCTTGAATTCTCAAGAGCTGTCTTTGGCCTTGTGTTACATGGATGCAAGCATATACCACAACGTTTCTAATACAAAGAATGCAGGAGCTTAAGGGGTTTTGCGGGACACTTGGTACTCGGTGGTCAGGATCATATTATGCATCTTACACATTTTGCCATCTGTTATTATTATTGGCTACTCCTATTCTACATTACATTATCTTCCTAATTTTACCCTATTTTTATGTTTCTCCCATCCCTTTCAACACTTTGGAAATATTTCTTTTGCTCTGCATCTATCTTGTTACATTCCTGGGCTACTAAACACATGGGTATTCCCAAGTCTGGGTTTGCTTCTTAAGTAGAAATGTTCTTGGCTGCTCTGCCCCTTGCACTCTACACTGGAATTTTCCGTTTCTGGAGACTTTTCACCTTCTTTCTTCACAGACCTTTCACAATGTTTTACCTCTGGCACAAACTCCTGGTAATATCTCTTCTTCACCAACTCACTTCTTTTCTGCTCACACCTGGGTCCAACTTGTCTCTCATCCTTCATTAAACTTCCACTCCTCAATCTCCTGATAAGCAAACATCCATAAACATATGCACAGAAAATTTCGCAGTAGACTACTCTGCCACTTTTGGGGGGGGGGGCTGTTTTTAATCATTACAACATTAGCTAGTAGAATGTAGGAAGGAGTAGAAAGGGGTTTAAAATACCATCAACCTGAGTCATCACCAATGATGTATTTCATAAGATATTAGCGATGGAACATATCTTAGAGATATTCCATTTTAATCCCTGTAGCATTAGAATAGGGAAATGAAGACCCTGAAAAATTAAACAGCTGTCTGATGATTGCAAAGCCATTTAGAGGTTAGAACCAGTTTCTCAGCTTCTCTACTGCATTGTGTCAACTTCAAAAGCCTGTCTTTGTATTTTAATAGTATACATGTTATTAGTATAAAGTCACATGCAGTATTCTTCTGTGTGTTAGCAAAAGGTGTTGAAATACTAATTTATTTTATTCTCATGATCCTTTGCAGGACTGAGCAAGAATGTGGTCAACAAGATTCCTATATAATTCACAGTAAAACAAAAACAACAAAAAGGATATTGAAAAAGAAAAAAATAAGAGATAGCACCCTTTCATATTTCACAACTTACTAAAAAGATATATTAAACAAAATTTGTAGCATAATACTAAAGACAGATGCTTATCAATGGAATGAAATTCAGATCCTGGAAATAGAACCTTGCATATATGCTCAAATCAGTTTTTTACAAGAGGGCTAAGATTATTCAACATGGTAAATGACAATCTTTTCAATAAAGGAGACTTGGAAAACTCCTTATGTCCTTGAGTTACAGTCTCCTGGCTTTAGCCTGGCACAATCCAGGCTGTGACACCCACTTGAGATGAGAAACAACAGATGGAGAATATCTTTCTGTCTCCCTCTCTCTGCAGTACAGCCTTTCAAGTAAATGAATAAATCCATGAATGAATGAATAAAGCTAGGTGAGTGCCAGTGGTTATTTCTAGTCAGAATAGTTGCCGAGACCTTCCTTGATAAGGCACAGTTAGCGTGGTCTAGGAACAGACATATTTAGGGAAGAGGCTAAGGCATGGCCAAAGGAAGTCATAGTTAAGGAGGGGCCACAGAAGTTACGATTTCCTTCCTTCCTTCCTTCCTTCCTTCCTTCCTTCCTTCCTTCCTTCCTTCCTTCCTTCCTTCCTTCCTTCCTTCCTTCCTTCCTTCCTTCCTCCTTCCCTTTCTTTCTTTCTTTCTTTCTTTCTTTCTTTCTTTCTTTCTTTCTTTCTTTCTTTCTTTCTTTTTTCTTCCCTTTCTTTCTTTCTTTCTTTCTTTCTTTCTTTCTTTCTTTTTCTTTCTTTCTTTCTTTCTTTCTTTCTTTCTTTCTTTCTTTCTTTCTTTCTTTCTTTCTTTCTCTCTCTCTTTCTTTCCTTCCTTCCTTCCTTTTCTTTCTTTCTTCCTTCCTTCCTTCCTTCCTTCCTTCCTTCCTTCCTTCTTTCCTTCCTTCCTTCCTTCCTTCCTTCCTTCCCTCCCTCCCTCCCTCCCTCCCTCCCTCCCTCCCTCCCTCCCTCTTTCTTTCTTTCTTTCTTTCTTTCTTTCTTTCTTTCTTTCTTTCTTTCTTTCTTTCTTTCTTTCTTTCTTTCTTTCTTTCTTTCTTTTTTCTTCCCTTTCTTTCTTTCTTTCTTTCTTTCTTTCTTTCTTTCTTTCTTTCTTTCTTTCTTTCTTTCTCTCTCTCTCTCTTTCTTTCCTTCCTTCCTTCCTTTTCTTTCTTCCTTCCTTCCTTCCTTCCTTCCTTCCTTCCTTCCTTCCTTCCTTCCTTCCTTCCTTCCCTCCCTCCCTCCCTCCCTCCCTCCCTCCCTCCCTCCTTCTTTCTTTCTTCCTTCCTTCCTTCCTTCCTTCCTTCCTTCCTTCCTTCCTTTCTTTCTTTCTTTCTTTCTTTCTTTCTTTCTTATTAAGAACAGTAGGAAAAGAAAATACAGCTATAAGATTTCATTGTGGAGAAACCTGAATGTTGCACTAAGGAAATTGGAATCACCATAAAGAAACTTAAGAACATCTTTTGCAAGTTGCCCAACTTAAAAATAATATCTAATAAAAATGCTATATATATATGTGCATATTTTATACCACAAAGCCCAGGTGGTTGGCAGCCAAAACTAGTGCAAGTGCTCAAAGATGTCATCAGGGATGCCACTTCCTTCTAACTCTTCTCACTTTCAGTGACACTTTTACTTAACCTGTCATTTTCATTTTTTGTGGTTACAGATGGCTGCTTCAATTCCAGGCACTGATCCTAATTCCAGGTGGAAAGAGTGGGCAGGAAGGAAGAATAAGTGGTATCTATATCAAGAAAGCAAAGGTTTCTCCAGAAATTCCTGGCAGACATCCACTTGATATTATTGGTCAGAGCAAGGGCATAAGGCAACCATTTATTGCAAATGAATAAGAACAATATTTAATATTCAGAACATGCAATGGTGTCTCAATCAAAGTCAGTTCTGCTAATAAGGCAAAGGCAATAAAAAAAAGTGGACAATAAGCTGTTCATGACAGAAGGAAACTTAAATGCATGCAGCTTTCTAAAATTAAGTTACACACACAGGCACACCAAGTGTTTTATTTAAAACAATGTTACAAGCATTTTGTGTTTCTTGAGATTTGCTGATACTATTTTAGTTTTGACTTTAGGCATAGCCCCCAATTTTACAGGCTGCACCATCTCCCTTTCCTTTTGTGATATGCTACTTTCTGAATCCTTTTTAAATATGGTAAATAGACTCATGTGCTCATCACAGTCTTCACAGCAGAACCTTGGGTGAATGATTTTTAAGGCTCTTGTTAATACAAATAGGCAATTAGTGTTATTATGAAAACATATATGCAAGTATAATGACCAAATCTGTTTAAGTTTAGTTGATACATTTCCAAAAAATTAATCTCATATGTTGACCTCTAAAAATTAAGATAGCCTAAGGATATTTCCTACTGGTGACATTTTTTCCTAAACAGAACTATTAGTCTTAGATGAGAAATGCAAAATACTCTATAATAGGAAAGAAATGATAAGAATTTTAAAATATAAGGCATAGGTTTCTTTCTTGAGGAATTATTTGACAAATTACATGATTTCCAGCACAGATGATAATTTTATGTAGTTAAAATTTTATCATTGTTTCATAGGAAGAGAGAATTCACCAGAGCTATGCTTCCACAAGATTGAGGAAGCAATGGTGCAGAATATGGAGCATATGAAATTAAGAAAAATGAAGATTTCAAACTCAAGCTAATATAGAAATTCAGGGTGGAATAGAGCTGTGAGAATTTTCAGAAGTCACATGAAGGTTATTTGGCAATGATTGGATAATAAATCTAGTGAAAGGGCGTAGATGATCATTCAGGTTACAGGATGATAGCACAAAAATTAGTCACCCAATGAGAGTGGAAACAAAGGGGATGACATTTACTCAAATACAACAAAGGGACATGACAGAGAAAAATGTATTGTCATAATATTCCTTACCTACCCAGTTTAGTCTGATGACCAAAATCACAAAAGACCAAAGGCTGGATTATCTTTTAATCTAATCTGGGGACTTTGGGTCATATAGAGTATCTTAATGCATTGCTTAAGTAATGTTCTAGCAGATCTCTGCACCTTTCAAAGACTGTTTCTGCATATCCTGGAGAAGACAAACTTCTCTGTACCTGTGTCAGTGAGAAGAAAAAGGTCTCAGAAATGTCAATGTTCTCTGTCTGTATCGGTTGCTAGGGATCCATTTATCCTCAACCCTGCAGACATTCTCTTTTCTCAGAAGCCTTTGGGAAAGCCTCCAACTGCTCACCCAACTCTAACTCCTGTCTAGCTACTTGACCAAGTTGTAGCCTCTCCACACAACAGAAAAGAATTCAACTCAAAAAAATCTGCACGTGGTAATATCTAACCAGCTGAGGCCAAGATGTATTTTCTTCCTCCTGGTTGGCATAGGGATAGTCCCAAAACTACCTCCTTTCAGAGTAGCCACATACCTCTTTCTACAGACTCTTTGAATACTTCCAGATATTCCTGAAGCTCATCAGTGTTGGTCCAGGAGAGGAGAGAGCCGAAAACAAAATGATCCCTGAATCCAAGATCCGCATTTGCTTTTCCTGCCTGCATTCCATTTCCACCATTCCCTGCAACCGGAATGGGCAGCCTCCTCCTGCACATCCTTTATAAAATATTATTACCCACAAATTTCACTCCATAGCTAAGGGTAAACAATGAGATAGTCACTATGGGAAAAAAACGACCGTGAGATTTTCTAGGACTGAGACTTAATAATGCTAAATGGAAGCTGATGGAAGGTACAAAACTCTAACTCTGGTTTCAGGATTTTACTATTGAAATCTTACATGGAATATAACAATGTCACTCTTTCTCTAATTCTTGCTCATTCTCCCTGGAATCACCTTTGTCAAATGGAAAATAGATGTCTCTTACCCAGAAAGGCAGAAAAAAAAATTAATGTCATTTCGAGCATATTATCCAGGTAACAAAAATATCTAATCTGATGTGTCGTTGGATCATGATGTGGGGATATTTAATAGAAACAGGAAAAGAGCATTCTGAGACACAGATTGTAAATTTCAGTTTAGGGATCATTTAACTGGTAATTATGATTTAGTTCTTGACTCTAGCTTTAAAGAAGTTATAGACAAAGATGGTGATTGAAGAGATACTAGAATAGATCTTCATAGAATATATAGAGATTTCATGGAAAAATAAATGCAAATGAAAATCACTTAGGAGTAGCCTCAACAAATGCTAGATGAAAGATCCTAAAACACAATGTCTCAAAAGCTCTCACAGGAAAATTTTTAAAATGAGGATTGGCTTCTTGTTTCAGACAGTCTGAAATAGAGCTATCCATCTCTGGCTCAGTCATTTAAACCAAGATCTATAAGAATATATTGAAAAATATATTTTACATTTTCGACAGTTGGAAAGAGGGCAGCAAAATGGCTAAGGATCATATGGAATTGAAATATATCATACATGCATGTAGATTTCATAAGCTAGATTTCAGTACAATCCAAAACTCTACCTCTAGCAAAGTTATGTTAAGACAGTCTGGGGGAAAAAATCTGCTAATTATATACCTGATGTTCTTATTTCTGTAATATATAAAGAAAAATTCAATAGTAAAAATAATTTAAAACAAAATGGCAAAAGAATTTCACTGTAGAAGAAACTTAGCAATCCAGCATATGAACACGTTTTCAATATCATCATCAGCCAATTTGATGCAAATTAAAATTGCCATCAAGGACCAGTTTTGTGTCATAGTTGGGTAAGCCATACCTGGAATGCCAGCATCCATACTGATACCCTCTTGTGTCTGGCTACTCCACTTAAGATCTAGTTCTCTGCTAACACTCCTGGAAAAGCAACAGAGGGCCTAATGCAGATGGAAGGTCTTCCTCTCTCTCTCTCTCTCACCTCCTCTCTGTATATTTGACTTACCCATAAAAATAAAATAAATCTTAAAAAAAAAATAACAACAGAAAATGGCCCAAATGCTCAGATTCCTGCCATTCACGCAGGAGACCTGGAGGGTGCTCAAGGATTCTGGCTTTGGCCTGACAGAGTTCTAGCTAGGAAGTTAACAGATGGAAGATTCTCTCACTCCTCTCCCACTCTTGCTCTGTGTGTGTCTGACTCTTCTTCTTCTATAATTCTGCCTTTTACGTAAATCAATAAATATATTTTTAAAAAATTCCTCGGACATCATCATATACCCATCAGCTAACAATTTTTAAAAGTGATAACACTGAATTCTGGGGAGGATGTGAACTAACTATATCTCTGACATTATTATTAACCATGAAAAATAAAGCAATCATATTAAAAAGTAGCTTAATCTTTCTTATATAAAATGAAAGATATATTTACAATACTACATAGAATACACAATCTTGGGCATTTACTCTAAGAAATGAAAAGTGTGTTGATACAAAAACACTGGCATAGCCAATAAAAAGTTACAATGTCTTCTCTTTAATCTGAGATGAGGATGAGTCTATGCATATTCAAAACGATGCAGAGCAATTTAGTGCAGCTGTTCATTAGGGGCAGATGAGAGGAAATTCTTAAAGTAATTTCTAGCTACCAAGACTTGAACCTCCAACTAGAGGAAGGTCTTCAACTACTACAGATCAGGGAGATCATTTGCATGCCAATAAGGAGGGGAGGGTGACAACTTCTTAGATTCTTTGTGATATATATGAATGGCTTCAGAAAATGAAATTGGCAGCTCCCCAGTTTTCCTCTAGGGGACCCGTGTTTCTAATTCCAGTAGCTAACCTCCACATAATTGCAAATTCAATTTCACTTCAAGAATATTGCTGGTTTCTTTTGAGCCTGATCATCTAAACAGCTGTGCCAAGTTGAAGCATCTACTTATTGTTTCAAACGTTTTACAAAAATGAAATGAGCACCAATGGGAAAACAGATCCCCTTGCCTTGGAAAGATGGGGAATTGTCTTTTATCTGTTCAAGAATGGAATATTTGTGAAGATAGCACAGCTGCAGAACGTACTTACGACCACACTTTCATTTACTCAGCATCCTTCTAGCTTTTATAGATTCCAGCTTAATATGTGAGAAATATATTTCTTATTGTGAGTTCAGAATATTATTTTAAAATCAGTGTTTTAAGCAATGCTGTTTCAAGCACCAATGAAAGACAGCTTATCTTATTATTTTCCATGCTATCTTTATTTAATAGAAAATCTTTCCTATCCAACATACCAAACTGCTTAACAAAAACTGAAATACTAAAAATGATATTGTAATTTTCAACTGCTATTTTGTCTTCAAATAATTAGTCCTTCACATCAAAATCACAGCTAATCCAGACCTAAAACACAGCGTTATCTAAAGTTTGAAGAAATGAAAAGAACTCAGGAATCACAAAGCACATTCTTTGAAACAAACTTGAGAAAAATTATTCAGATATTGGAGACACATGAAGTTCGGGAGAACTCCATGAACAAACTACATCAGGAAAACCCTCAAGATTTTAAACTGGTGAGTAAATTATAGTTTTCTAAATGCACTTCATCCTCCTTGAATAGAAGCAATTAAATAAGACACACAAAGACTGATGAAGCATACATGCTATCTTACTATCAATTTTCAGAAGAGTCACCTTCCAGTACTACAATACCATGCATTTTTTAATCACTTTACCATAACTTAAGCAAATTTTATAATTCAGTAAAGCAACTGCAAGAAGTGGACCTCTGAAACAAAAAGCTTAAAACAGTGGCTCTACCTCAGCAAATTTACATTTAAAGTCTTCTCAATTAGCACCATATGTTAACTCATACACTACAGAATAAATCATATTAAATATAGATGAACGATAGGACATTGATGAAAATAAAAATTTTTGTAGAAACATTTATAAAAGATAAGCAGTGAGATGGCACTGCTGTTTTCCTACTTTTTACTCGTTGAATATTATAATTAGTGGTGAAATAAGTGTGTGAACACAGAGTGCGTTTAAAGTATGTCTTTGAAAGAATGATGAAAAAAGGAGAGGGAGGAATGGGGGAGAGAAAGAAGGGAGAGTGAGACATGTACTTGTCTTCTTGGAACTAAACCTATAGATCATAAAAATCTGCTTTACACCAATAAAAAAATTTAAAAACATGAAAAGCCTAATTTTTAAACATTTATTCATTCTCCTCAAACACTCTCATAAAGTATATGTACTATTAGTAAAACTTTTCCATACAACATTTCTTTAGAAACATGTGTAAAAGGCTTTATATACATATTATATATTATTTATAATCTTACTTAGTTGATAGGGTACAAAGGGTCAAGGGATACAGGAAAATTGTTTCCACACTAATATCATCATTTTTTTCCCCGTATCTGGGGTCAGGGGAGAAACAAAGGGAGAAGCCCCACCCAGCCTCCCACCCATCCCAGATCCCGATGTGAGGCAAAGGTCTTGCTCAAGCAGTTTTGATAGTTCAACAGTTTTGAATTGCTGCCAATCTCGCTGTTACCTACTCAGAATCCACTGGCTGACATAGTCTCTTCATGGTTGGGGTTCTGAGATCAGCAGTTCAGTTGGAGATGTCTCCAAAGAAACTTCATCTGAGGTGATCCCAAACCTGATTCTTGTGTGTACTTGCCAGTACAGGGTACGGCACAGTCCATCGCCCCAATCAGCTTACGCTCATGCTGGTCATTGCAATTGCTGGGTCAGTTTTGTTTCCAGTCCTGTCTTCCACATAAACCAATGATTGTAGCAGTCCAGCCAGATGGTACCCACTTCATATTCAGCCCTCCCTCAAACCAGTGGGAGCTCAAACCAGTGGGAGTTATAGGGACACGCCCTATAACCCACACCAGGCCTGCTCCTATTCTGGTTTCCATCTTGCCAATATGTAATGCAGACTTGTTCAGTCTGTCCTACATCCCATTTAGATCTCATACATGTCAATGGGCATTGAAGTCTAGTTTAGCCCAACCAACCCTACTATACAACCCACACACATACCGGCAAGTGCCTTTCTGTCTAGCCAGCCCTGCCTCTGTCCTAGTTTTCATGCTCTCTAGTGGGAGTGGTCATCCAAGAGGGAGGTGCCCACTATCTCCCAACTAGGCCACTTCAACTCCTGGATTATGCACTCTTCAGGTGGTTCTGGAGTTTAATTTGACAGATTAAGCCCCCAGTGCCAGCCTCTGCCACCCTATGCTGCAGCAAAGCCCAGCCAACCCTCACCCACTCTAAGTTTTGGATGCGAGGGCAATCTAGCTGTGCCATCTGTCACCCCTTTGATCGTCAGGGTTGATTCGGCTGATCTGGCTGGCTAGGCGGGTGTCCCCTTCCTCCCTCACGGCTGCATGTGCATCCCTCCTGACGCTGCACGCTTGCTGGAAGAGGACGACCATCCCCACTTGAGGAGGCCCAGTCTTTGGTCAAGGGTATACGTGTAGCTGTGCTCCCCTGCTAGAACCTCCAAAGAAGCTCTCAAGGTTTTATATACTGTTCACTATCAAGAGAACAAGAGAGGGGTTGGCATGATGGTGTAGCAAAGTAGGCTTCTGTTTGTGGCACTAGTGCCCATGCAGGGACCAATCTAGTCCCAGCTGCTATACATCCTATCCAGCTTTGTGCTATTGGCCTGGGTCTAAGGCCTTGGCCTCTGCACTCACGTGGCAGAACCCAGGAAAACCTCCTGGCTCCCAGGTTTGAACCAGCCCAACTCAGGCCATTGCAGCCAATGGGGAGTGATGCAGTGGATCTCTCTGACTCTTTTCCCCTCATCTGTATAACTCTTGACTTTCAAGTAAATAAATAAAACTTCAGAAAGAGAGACAGAGTAAAAGGAAGGAGGTAATAAACCTGCATTAGCTAACTATTGTTGCTAATAATTATGTCCATCGATTGATCAAAGTATGCTGTCTGTTAAGATATAAACCAGAATGTCTTCTGCAGTCCTAATATGCCTACACATGTTGTATTTGACCATGTTGTGATTATACCTGCCATAAATTATTTAATAATATAAGGTATTATGATAATGGTTATAGTAGTCACAAAAGTAATAGTATCACTAGTGTTAACCGCAGGCATTATGATTATGAGAAAGAACAAATTCTTCCTCTTTTCAGTTTTCGAAGTTAAGCATGGCTGCCAGTAGGGAAAAGGCTTCTTGTGGAAATAAGGGAGCATACAGAAGGAATGGCTGGTTTCCATGGTTTTCAGAAGTTCTTTCATATATATATATATAAATGCACGTTATAACAGAAAACCTGTCTACACACAACAGCTAGCTGCAGGAAGACAGTCAGTCTGGTCTTGGCTTCAAAGATCCAGTGCTACAGATGGCAGTGTGAGTCACCAGCAGCCTTCAACTCTTCTGTGTGGTAGGCACCTTGTTTTCACCTTCCAGCTCCTGCACCCCAGCCTCGGTCACTAGGTCTGCAATGTTCTGCTCTAGGTCATTGATGCAACTGCTCAAGTCATCAATTCTCCCAATGATCTGGTCAGATATGGTCTAAAAAATGCCACAGAAGCATCTGAGCCAGCATGGTGAGATCCTGCACCATCATGAGTTCCATCGCGGCCATCTCCCCAGTTCCCAGCTTGGCGATGATGCTCAGATAGCCAACTATACTTCCATTTTTGGATGATCTATTACCACACATACATGCAACAGGATAGAATAGCAAAGAGGCTAAATGATCATTATTATTGAAAACTGTATGATTATATTGATTATTATATGAATTTCATCCTCAACATGCCTCAAAAAGTATCTGAAGCAATACTTGGTGCATATTTCCTCCAAAATTAGACTGCAAAAAAAAATGTGGTGACAACTCAGTCATATTAGAACAACACATGTCTGAATGTTAGCCAATCTCACTGAAGTTAGGTGGAACCTTGATGTGATTTTTCTTTGTATTTCCCTAATAGCTAGGGAACCTGAGCATTTTTTTATATGTCTATTAGCCATTTGAATTTGTTTTTTTGAAAAATACCTACTCGTTCCCCTTGTCCATCTTTTCCCAGGATAGCTTGTTTTACTGTCTCTGAGTTTCTGAAGCTCTTTATAAATCCTGGGTATTAGGCCCCTATCAGTTGTATAGTGTGCAAAAATTTTCTCCCATTCTGTTGGTCACATTTTCATTTTGCTGATAGTTTCCTTTGCTGTATAGAAGCTTCTTGGTTTTATATAGTCTCATTTTGATTTGGGCTTTGACTCTATGCTTTTGGTGACTTTTCTAAGTCTTTATCAATCCTTTTTTCTTGGAGAGTGCTTCCTATATTTTCCTCTAATAATCTGATGGTTGCTGGCTGAAGATTTAGATCCTTGATCCATTCTGGGCTGATTTTTGTATAAGGTGATAAGTATGGGTCTTGCTTCTTTCTTCTGCCAGCTGCTTTCCAATTATCCCAACACTACTTGTCAAAGGTTATTTGCCTGTATATGTGTGGGCTCACTCCTACGGTTACTATTCTGTTCCACTGATAAACTCTGTTTCTGTGCCAGTACCAGACTGCTTCGATCACCACAATTAAGCTGCAGTTCTTATTGGTGTACACAAGGGTCAGATCTGTGGCATGCTGGCTGGGCTGGTTGGGCTGGCTAGGTTGGGCTGAACTGAGCTGGACTGGGCCGCAGAACCCATAGGATGGCATAGGATGTGGGACTGGGGCTGGAACTGACCAGGCAACAACAATCATCAGTGTGTGCATAAGCTGATATATATGATGGACTGAGGTGGACCCTGTACTGGCTGGCACATGCAAGAGTCATGGGGTCACCTCAGGTGAGGTTTCATGTGGGACTCCCAAGCTGGATAACTGGACTCTAAACTCTGGCTACAAGGAAAATCGTAGGAATTGTAGTCTGAACTTGAAGTGCATGTATTGGGACTAGGCCTCCTTGATTGCTACTGTCTATGCAGTGGACAGCATGACAAAGTCCATAAGTGGGCCATGCTATCCAGCCCATTTGGGCCTCCAGAGGATATCAAGTGCCACATTAGAAGATGGAGAGCAGAAAACATTGGACGACTTTCCTGGCCAAGCTTTGGCAGCAGTGTCTACGTGAGCAGATGCCAATGTACCATGGAAGAATTTTCTCAGCCTTGGAGGAGCAAAAACCAATAAAGTCTTGGAACTATCAAAATCACCCAAGCAATATTCTTAGAACATTCTTCTCCACATTGGGGTTTCTAAGATGATATCAAGTGGACATCCCTATCTTTGGGAAATGAAATAGTCCGGCAGCTAGGAGCAGCCCCCTCCGCTTCTATGTACTCCTGTCCCCATAGAGGAGAAAATGGAAGAAATGGAGAACTGGAAGTATTTGTCCCATGCACCCACCCCTATACCACAACCCACACTACCCTATTCAGTGGTCTTCATGGGTCTGCATTATTGTCAACTATGCACACAACATCAAAAATAAAACAAAAGGAAAAAAAAGATATTTCATAATTTTGGCATTGATTTCCTTGTGGCATCCTTTTAGAATATCATTTAGTGTATGATATGTTAGTAGGTGATGGCAACTCTTAGGGTTAAAGTTTTACCTCAGCTAGTTCTATTTATTTTATTTTTATTTTTCCCTTTAAATCAAAAAAAAATTCCTTATTTTATTATTTTATGATAGTTTGTTTGGCTCTTGAATTTCCCTTCCCCCTTCCCCAATTCCCTATCCTTCCACTGATTTCCCCTTTATTATTACCATAGTATACTCCTTCATAAACAGTCATGAGTCCATTTTTCTGCTGATAAAGAATTCGTGACATTGTAGGTATGACAATAGCACAAAATCCAGCATCCTATTGTCAAGACATATTTAACAGTTTTATTGTATTTATTTTAAAAATTATTTTCAAGGATAACCAAGTTTTCCATAGTTTTGGTAATAAGCCTGTATTATTTTCAAGTTGGGTTGAACAGAAAAAAGAGGTAAGAGATGAGGCTCAGAGTTATACATTACAATATTAGTTCAGAATGGAAACAGCAGTTATCAGATTAATACCAAGGCCTTCTGGGGTAAGATACGCAGTGGTTTTAAGACCTACTTGGGATGTTATATGCATCAAGAAATGTGTTTTTATTGCTATAATGTAATGCTTGCTCTATATATGATGTGATATATCCAGGTGTGTTTTTTTAAGATTTATTTTATTCAACAGAGTTATATAAAGAAAAGGAGAGATAGAGAGAGATCTTCCATCAGCTGTTTCGCTCCCCATATGTTGACAGTGGCTGCAACTGTGCCAGTCTGAAGCCAGGATCCAGGACATTCTTCCAGGTCTCTCATGTAGGTGCCAGGGCGCAAGGCCTTGGACTCTCCTCCCCTGCTTTCCCTGGCCATAAACACAGAGTAGGATTAGAAATGGATCTGCAGGGGCTGGCACTATGATGGAGCACGTTAAGCTTTCACCTGTGGCTCCAGCATCGCACAGGAAACCTGTTGGTGTTCTGATACCCCTCTCCCGGTCCAGCCCCCTGCCTGGTTGGCTCAAATCCGTGGGTCTTTGAACTCTTGTGGGAAACCTGAAGGAAGTTTCTAGCCCTTGGCCTCAAAACTATGCAGCTTGGGCCTTGGCTGCCAATTAAGGAAGGAACCTATGGGTGGAAGATATTTATCTGTGTTTCTCCTCTCTGTAACTCCATCTTTCAAATAAAAAATAAATAAATTTTGAAAAGAAAACAAAATAAGAGAAAAGAAGCAGATCTTTCAGGATTCAAACCAGCACCCAAATAGGATGTTGGTGCAGCGAGCAAAGATTTAGCCTGCTATGGCACAGCATGACACCAACGTTTCATTAAACTTATAATGTGAACCACTTACTTTCCAATTTTGGGGGCAAAACTGTGAAATTCTCTGTTGATTTTGCTTGTGTTGTCTATTTTGAGTACACCTTTATTACATTTGATTCTATTTTGCAAAAGTTGTCAGCCTTGGGATTGCATTTTCTATATTGCAAAGGCTTAATTAGGCTTTCTTGAGAATTTCTGCATGATGTCTGGACTTTGGCTTCGCTTACTGGGGGCTTGGAAAATGTAGAATGCGATTAAAATGTTTAGTTATTTGGCAAGATCTAGCTTGGTAATTTGTCATGAATATATAACTTGCATGTACCTAAAAATTCTATAAAGAATTTATGCTTTATAGTAGATTATATT
This sequence comes from Ochotona curzoniae, assembly GCF_017591425.1. Classification (NCBI taxonomy): domain Eukaryota; kingdom Metazoa; phylum Chordata; class Mammalia; order Lagomorpha; family Ochotonidae; genus Ochotona; species Ochotona curzoniae. Next base: position 23,802,127 of record NW_024467119.1, on the reverse strand, counting down.
TAGTTCTGCAAACTGAAATGGCATTCATTTATAAGATTTTTAGATTTGTAGAGGCTCCTATAAGAGATACATGCTTAATGTGTTTTATTGCTAGTACCTCCAAAGAACTGTGATATTGTTGCTGGCTGTCATAATACCATTTCCAAAGTGCTAATATTCTTACATGTTTCTTTCAGTTTGTCCTCAAATTTAACTTGAATGCTCTCTATGCTACAGCTATCCAATCCCAGACAGCTAACTCTAAGTTGGGGTAGTAAGCAATTGATTCTGTAAGATCCCAGTAAGGCATGAAATTCTCTACAAGAGACCTAGTTTGACTCATTTGCTTTCCCTGGCCATAAACACAGAGTAGGATTAGAAATGGATCTGCAGGGGCTGGCACTATGATGGAGCACGTTAAGCTTTCACCTGTGGCTCCAGCATCGCACAGGAAACCTGTTGGTGTTCTGATACCCCTCTCCCGGTCCAGCCCCCTGCCTGGTTGGCTCAAATCCGTGGGTCTGATAGAACATGTTAGCACCTTAGTTGCAAAATTTAAGAGCCAACGTACGTCTGCAGTTTTTTTCTTTTGAAGGAGTCATTTCTGGGTTTTTGTTGTTGTTATAATTCTGTTCTAGTTCAGCCTTGCTTTCATTTATGTCTTCTGGGGATGCGAGGGCGATCTGGCTGGGACATCTGTCACCCCATTGATCGCCAGGGTTGATTCGGCTGATCTGGCTGGCTAGGTGGTATCCCCTTCCTCTCTCACCGCTACATGTGCGTCTCTTCTGAAGCTGCACACTCGGTGGAAGAGGATGACCATCCCTGCTAGAGGAGGACTGGTCTTCGGTCAAGGGTATACGAGTAGCTGTGCTCCCCTGCTAGAACCTCCAAACAAGCTCTCATTTATGTCTTCTGGTTGTTCAACACCATGACAGTTAGACATCTTTGCATCAGAATTTGGCTTGGAAAACCTTTCCTTAAGAATCACCATAGTGCCCTGGTCCCAGGGTAACACTTCATTGGTCTCAGGTCATCATCATCACTATTTGTATTTCCAATGGACTGTACTCTTCTCATCACTTTTAAATACTAATTGTCTCAGATTTATTCTTATGTATCTGGGAAAATAGTTTTACATTAATAATGCGATTTTCACAGGAAACGGTCAGTGGGGATGCACTTATAACTCACTGGGTGGGACACAAAGATTGGTTACTCCTCACTGGGGTATTGAAGATTTCTCTGCACACCCCTCCTAAAACTGTTCACCTAAACTGTTGACATATGTCTTGTTAGAGTTATAGAGTTAGATTACCCATAAAATAGCCAAGTTCAGCAAAATCATGCTTCAATGCTATAAACTGCTAAATACTAAAATTAAAATGGACATGAGACAGCTGAATAGTAATCTATAGCCATTTTAAGGTGTATAGAACCGGTTGTATATAAACTAAAATTGAAATGTCAATGTAGAAGTCACAGGATGTGGTTCAGAACTTGAATTCTTTTTTTTTTTTCTCTTTTAACATACTGGTTACTCAATATCATGTCAACTAATTCCATAACATTATAAATTGTTACTGATGTTAAAAAAAATAATAATGTGATTTCTTCTTTGCATTCACTCAGAATTAAGTGTTTTACATTGCCAGTATTACCTAAATCCAGTTCAATATTCTGCAAAGTACAAGTAATTGTTTTCTGATTTTAAGTTTAATATTAAAGCAGAGGTCTTCACAGAAAGCGTTGTATTAAGACATCTCTTTCTTTGACAGGCCACATACTTCTTCTACCTAGAGCACACTTGATGCAATTTTGGTAACAATTAAATATAATTTTCTTATATATTACTGATCACTGAAGCTACAAGTATTTATAGATGTTATTTATTCATTTTCCATCTTGACTTTTCTGTATATTCAAACAATGTCTTTGCACATTTTTGGGTCATTAACTAACTCCCTATCCAATCTCTGCGATTTCACTCTCTCAACTGCATCACTCAAAAAAATCTGAAAAAAAAACTTTAGAGATAAAGGAAAATGTTTATGATTTTGAGAGACGTTCATTTAGAGTGCTGAATATGTCAATTGCCATGAAGAGCAGGTTTCCCTTAACTGATGACCACATGTGAATTTGTCTCTCCACGGTGTCAAGCTTCAATAATGTCTCCAATCAAGTCCACAGGAGGAGCCACTAGCCTCAGGAACCCAAAGTGACACTGGGTGGTGACATATGGCCCTAAGTGAGGGCAAACTTATGTAAGGCAAATGGCAAATTCATCACCCAATGTTAGTTCTCATTCTAAACTGACAATATAATCAAAATAATGAAACAGTGCTCTTAATTTGCAATATTCCTTGTAGGAACAGTAGGTGAAACAATCTAAGCTAGCAATCAGATGTAAGGACATAGGGGACAGCTAGTGGGTTGAGGAATAACACACTGAATGAACCAGTTGGAACATTTGAGTGGGGAAAGAACACAAGAATGACCCAGCCAAGTGAGTCTCAGGTGCTGCTTCCTGCTGCTGCTGCCTCAAGCTCTTCATCCATATTCCGTACAAGCGTTCACAGACCTCTTCTGATTTAGTCTCAGATTCGGAGCTCAATTACTTCTGCAGCAGTTGTCAGGTTACTGGGCCACATGCAGCGGTTTTGAGACAAAAGATGAAGAGCTTTGCATTGTTTTATGTCCTACGTTTTAAGTTATTTTCTAAGTCTTAACAGGGTAGGCAGATGTGTATCCAAATACAGATTGTTACTGGAGTTTCGCTGTATTTGCAGATGCAGGACTAAAATGTTAAAGTCATGATTATTTTAAAAAGAAGTTCAAAAGCAACATAAAAGTTTTATTTTCCATTTTTAAAAATACTCTAAAAAGTGTTTTAATTCCTGGTTCAAAGAAAATCCTGTTAGTAAACCAAATAATAAATCAAAATAAAGTGCTATCTCCTCTACAAGGAAGCTTCATGATACACAGTCTAACAAGTTTTCCCTTAGTGTTTTATACTCATCAAAAAGAATGCTAGAGCCTGACACAGCAGCCTAGTTGCTAAGTCCCCGCCTTGCACACACTGGTATCCCATATAGGTGCTGGTTCATATCCCCCCTGCTCCATTTCCTATCCACCTGCCAGTCGGTAGCCTGAGAAAGCAGTAGAGGATGGCTCAAAGACTTGGGACTCTGCACCCACGTGGGTGACCCAGGAGATGCTCCTGGCTCTGGCTTCGATTGGCTCAGCTCTGGACACTGTGGCTACTTGAAGAGTGAAACAGTAAATGAAAGATCTTTCTCTGTCTCTCTCCTCCTCCCTGTAAATCTGCATTTCCAATGAAAATAAATAAATAGTATTTTTAAATGACATTATTTTAGATAATAACTGATGTCATTTCTAACCCAGGCAGCACCACTGCTGTAAAAAAATTCAAATTGATTAAAATTTCCAAGACCTTAGCCTTACATCTGATCCTTTCCTCACCTGCAAGAGTGCCATCCCTCCTCCATCACGCACTAAGTTCACCCAGTCTCCTCTCTGAAATCATCATTCCCACAAGATATCTGCTAACTGCCATAGAATTACCCGTATTTGCAGCTACAATTCAACAGAGGATTGGATACAAACTTAGTTTTTTAATGTAACACACCCCAATGTTCATATGATTGCCATTTTTAAACTCTGAACCAGGATTCTAGGCCAGCAGCTATTTCTCAGAGTTTCTGATAATCTTTCCTATAAAAACACCACTTGCATGAATCAGCTACACATGATCATATTATTTTCTTTAAAACACAGCAGGAAATTAAAGATGTTGTGCAGTCCATGACAATCATCTAGATTTTTATGAGTCTTTCTAATAATTTACAATTCTCTTTCCACATATAACTTCACCACATCTTAAGTAACTTTCCGAAGCATTTAACATGCTTTTCTTAGAAACAATATTTCCTTTTGCTCTCACATTTCATCTGCTTACATAACATTTGATTTAATTATATGAACAATGGCACATTAAATCAAATTTAATATTAACTAACAAGAATAACCGAACAAACAAACAAACAAAAATGGCTCTGAGAAAATGCACAGCATGGCTAGAGGGAATAAAACTGTAAGAGCAGCAGATGAAGACCCACTAGGATGGAGTAAGTGTCCATCCCAGTGTATTCATCAGTCAGGAGGTTTAGGGACAGAAGCGGCCATTTGCTCAACAAGTGAGTCACTCGCTGAATATTTAGAGTGTTTTGAGTGTACTAATTATTTAATAACAGCTAGCCTCTTCACTAGGAGTATAGAATACAGCGAAAATAGTAAATAATTGTTAAATCTGTACAGAATATCATCTTACTCCCTACAGTTAAGGCATTATTGAGGTGGAAGAATTGGCTCAGATACTAAGACATTGTTTAAAATGCTCATACCCCATATTGGAGTGCTCCTGTTTAAACCTCAGCTCTGCTCCCAATAGCAATTTTCTGTTCCTGTGTATTCTGAAGGGCAGAAGATGATGGCTCAACTATTTAGGTCCCTGACATCCATGTGGCAGACACACTTTAAAATTTCACACCAAGCTTTGACCTATGCTAGCTCCAGCTGTTGCTGGCACTTGAGGAGAGTAGCTCTTTTATTCTATCTCTCTCCATCATTCTTTGCACCTTGCTCTCACTCACTACTTCTCTCTGCAATTTGAGAATAAATTTTTAAAATTTACATGAAAACTGGGGTCACTCCCATGGCATAGCCAAGTAATCTTCCACCTGAGATGCCATGTCTGATATGGACTGCTAGTTAAATCTCTGCTGGGTTTAATGCACCTGGGAAAGCAGATGAAGGTAGCACAAGTGTTTGGGACCCTGCACCCGTGTGGGAAGCCCAGAGGAACCTCCTGGCTCCTGGAGTCAATGGCCCAAATGCAGCCATTGTAGTCATTAGAGGAATGAACCAGCAGACAGAAGGTCTTGTTCTCTCTCTGTGTTTCTCTGTCTCTGCAATTCTGTTTTACAAATAAATATTTTTAAACACTTATGGTAAAATCACTTAATACTGTTAGATTACCACAATGATAGGAGTACACAGCAAACGGATGTGTCTGAATCTCCACAGATGCATCACTGAGCTCCACGGAAAAGTGCTGAAACTCAGCTACTTACTAATTTAATCAATATTTGTTACCTCCCCAAACATACTACAAACTGTGATAGTTTATGAAATATAATGATAGAAAAGACCCCATTCTTTTCTAGAATTTCTGTTGCAGGCTTTTATTCCCAATACTTTTTGTTCACATATTTCTAGCTGAACATGGCCCGGCGCGGTGGTCTAGCAGCTAAAGTCTTCACCTTGAATGCACCAGGATCCCATATGAGCGCTGGTTCTAATCCTAGCTGCCCTGCTTCCCATCCAGCCTTTGGAACCTGCACCCATGTGAGAGACGCAGAAGAGCTCCTGGCTCCTGGCTCCTGGCTCCAGGCTTCGGACCAGCCAGTACCAGCTGTTGCGGTCACTTGGGGAGTGAGTAATCAGATGGAAGATCTTTCTCTCTCTGTCTCTCCTTCTCTCTTTATATCTGACTTTCTAATAAAAATAAATAAATCTTAAAAAAAAATAGCTGAACTGTATAAATACCTATATATCAATATCCACTTCCAATTATTTATAACATAAAGTATTTATATACCTATGCACATTTATGAGAATACATATACATACTTGTATAAATGTATGTATACACACACACACTAACTGCATATATATGGACATGTCTTACATTTTGTTTCATGAGACATACATAATCCAACAATGGATTCCACAAAGTGGGGTAAAATTATTTTTCACTGCCACCCTTTTACCTAAGGACACAGACACTAATTTTTCAAACATGATCCATGCAAAGACAAGCGGCCAATTAACTACTTAAAGCTATGCGACCATCAATATATGCATAGTGACTGAAGAGAAAATTTATGTCTTAAACTTGTCCTCAAAAATTAAAAAATTGGCAGAACACAGAAATGTTCACTCTACAAGTTTTAGTATTTTTACCTTTATATTTTATGGATTTTTTTTAAGCTTTTGCAAATTTCCAGCATTTGTCAGCTTCTGGTCAAATGACCATCCGTCTGGAGGAGATTTGGTGTAGCAGTTAAGATCCTACTTAGTGTGCCTGCATCTCGTACTAGAGGTGCAACATCTGAGTGCTGATTCCATTTCCAACTGCGACTCATGCCTGAGAAGCAGAAGGTGACGGCTCAGCACCTGAGTCCCTGCATCCACATGGTAGGTCTAACTCAGATGCCAAGATTTTCATAGAGGCCAGGAGGTAGCCCCCAGGGAAAAGCTGAGTCAAGTGCTCCCTGCTCGCAGCCCTGTCTGCTTTGCCCCAAACCCCCATTTCATATGGTGGAAACTTTCAGATTCTGCAGTCTATTTAGAATTGACACTGGCCAAACAATCAAAATAGCTGCCAACTTCTTCCCTGTGGTGATTTTTAGCTATTCACAGTATCAGTGAAATACAATTATCATGCATGATGCTTCCAGCATTTCAAGAAAAAAAGGCAAGGAAATAGACAGCATTAAAATCTTATTTTAGAACTCACAGCTTCTATGGATATTCACTCACCCTCCAAACGTCTTGTAATTTCCAAGAATGAACTTCCATTATCCATGGAAATAAATCTTAATTCTCTTATCTTCTTCCTTACCAATGTCTCATCCGTGAATTTTTTTTTGCATTAGAAACAAGAACTTGGACTTAGGAAATTAAGGCTATTTTGACCATGCAACCCACAACATATGTGGCTAAACATTCAGGAAGCAATTAGCAGCCAACCCCTACTACTGGTCAAATGTTCTCCTAAATCTTCCTTGTGCTCAAAAGTCTTGGTATTGTTATTTCTCTCCTTCTTCACTCCATTCCAACATACAATAATCTAACTCTTTTTAAACCAATCATGACTGTTTCCCCCAACAACTAATGAAGAACACAGACCAAGAGCCTAAACCATCTTGGTTGAGCATGTTAGAATCTTGTGAAAATGGTGTATAAGAGCAGTTAGGACTTGCTATTAGGCTGTGAAGCTCATCTTGTTTCTGCGGCCATCTGGCCCTGCGCATTTCACATCATTGAACCACTCTTTTTCACATGTCTTATAAACCACCAGGTTTTTACTCCTTAGGCAACAGTGCCCCAACATATATTTTGTTGCCCTTACCAAAGAAGTGTTTTGTCCCCATGCAATAAGCCTCTTTTTTATATATGCTGAATAAATTCTGTCATCCTCTGGCCCCATGAACAACCTTTACCGTGTTTGGAGACAAATCTTTGGCAATGTCCACCTTCATGTTCTAGGCTCCAATACCTAGAAGACACTGACACTCCATTTAGTTCGGGATTCTTCACAAAAGTCATGAGGATTCCAGATACCAAAACTATATGGTTTCAATGTTGTGGCTGGGATAAAAAAATGAATAATGTAGACTGTAAATTATGATAAAATCTGGAAAGTAACACTGGAATCTGGAAAGGTAAGTAAAAGACCCCATCTTTACTCCAGGGATGGATGGTAAAAGGTGTAAAGGGATATAATAGCATAAACCATAGCTCCCTGAAAGACAGGTCTTACTTGGTACTCAGGTTATCAGCTAGTCTCAGACATATTCAGGGGAAGCAGCAGAAATAGGGAATGGAAACCCAAACTATCATGGATCAGAGATGTGACATTTATTAGTAGAGACAAGGCTAAGGAAGAAAAGGAGCATTTATTACATTTCAAACAACAATTTCATCCAATATCAGTTGGTGAAACCTTGTAATCAAACCACAGGACAACACACACACAGTACAACACTTTGATGGCAGGACAACACTTTGGATTTGGAAAGCTGGAGCATTGCCACAAGGAATGACCCTACCTGAAACAAAATAAACAAGACAAAAATAGCTTCTTTTCTCCATGTAGACAAGAATTCAGGTGACTCACACAAACCAGTCAACTGTGACATACCTAGAGCCCCAGGTGACATCGGGTCACCTGACAGGGGAAACACTTACTCTGTTCAGAATTCACATTCTGCATTCCTATCCTCAAAGAGCTATGTCACCATGGAGCCATAGCAAATTCTACTCCCAACAACGGCTACTGAATGCATCCTTGCAATGACATTTAGCATATTACAATATCATTATAATAAAATGCTCTTCACTGTGTCAACGTCTACTGTCATGATGTAGTCAATGCCATAATACATCTGAGAGTTGAAAAAAACAAGAAAAGAGTGTTACTCCAATGCCCCAGATTCCACTCCTGTTTCCCAGGTTATTGAAAGCATTTGGGGAGTAAACAAGCAGAAAAGAATGTTCTCTCTCACTCTTGCTCTAGAGTAAATATTAAGAAGGACCAGTTCTCTCTGCTCCGGACTCTCAAGGATAGCACCTTGCACAGAAGTACTCTATACTCATCATTATATATTTTTAAATGTTATTTAGTGAAAACAATTCCATGACAATAAACTATGCTCTTATTACACACACACACATACATCATTATATATATTTTAAATGTTATTTAGTGAAAAAAAATCCATTGCAATAAACTATATTCTTATTACTCACACACACACACACACACACCAATTAAAAACTCCAGTTCAAATCTAGTTACAAATATTTTCTTTCGAAAGTATATACTTGAAAATCATGCTGTTGGGTTGGAGACTCTACATAAAACAACCAATCAGCTATTAATCTATTTTGCATTTAAGAGATCTTATTAGCAAAAACAAATGTAATAATGTTTTATATAATGAAAGAATAAGAGCAAGGGAAAGAGAGGCAGAATTATAAAAATGGAAGAATATTCAAATATCAAGATTCTACTTCTCTAGCATCTGAGACTGAGAAAGCACAATGGATATTACCCATGAAGAACACTGAACTATGTTTTTCAGAATTAAATAAGATAAAGTTGGTATATATGACCTTGTTTTCTGACAGCACTTTATAAACAATCTGAATTTACTTTGTTCAAACATTTTAAAGTAGCTGATGCAAGGGAAGTAATTAAATGTAGACTCTGTAGCCAGGAAACACATAACAAAATTATTCAACTGGAATAAATTGCCATATTCTTGTTGTGCACAGTAGGTGTACTGCAATTAGATGATTAGAAATTAGCATAATAAGTCACCAGCAATCATCGATTTAAATTGGACACAGGAGACCAGCATTGGTGAGTACTATTTGGCAACAGTGAAGACATTAGGAAAAAATTCCCAGGATAACTGAATATCACATCTGGGTGAAGTATGTCTACTCCTTTCTTTTTTTTTTTTTTACTTTAACAAATATTGCATGGGACAAAAGAATGCCAAGGCAAAACTTTATAATACAGATGTAAAACACATGCATTTGCACCAATTCAAAGCAACATTGCAGACTCTGGAGGCACTGTTGTGGTTTGAAGTTAAAAATCATCCATTTTCATTAATTCATGATTCAAAGACTCTACACCACATTGAAGAAAGGATGCTGCTTTTTTGGTGAGTGACGTATTAAAAGCAAAGTCCAAAGAGTTTTTACAGATTGGAAATAACCAAATGCTCAATGATCAATGCTAAATTTTAAAACGAGAGAAATTCAGTTGCAGTAAAAGCTCATGGTTTGCACAATAATTCTTTGCAGATGCATCTACTCGGTGCTTGCTCCAATTTAACAGAACTAATATTTGTAAGAAAATGTGCCACCAGCACTTGACCTTTCAAGATCATAAAGACTTGAAGAAAAATACCAAGCAAAAGAGAGAGAGAGAGAGAGAGAGAGAGAGAAAGGCAACACAGAAGCCAACATCTCTTCCTGACCGGAAAAACAATCAAAATGAGGGAAAAGCATTGCAGCTACCTACTTCAACTGTTACTAGTACTTCCTTATTCTTCAGTCGTTTAACATAACAGTAAGTTAGAAGGCAAGAGACTCAAACAACCTTAAATTCTCCATTCTGAGGCTCTTCTTCCAACTCACTTCTGTAAAAGTTATCATTTTTAATGCACTTTCTGAATGTAGAATTTTTTCCATGGTAGACACGTGTATGAGGAGTAAAGGCTTAAAAAGACACTCATATTCTTACCCTAGGAATTAGGGTAAAAGGAATTATTTTTGCTAATCAGCTGACAAGTCTTTGGAAGGAAATTATGTCATCCTAGTACAGTGTCAAGATGACCTGTCCCCAGGAAAAGAGGATGAAAGCTCTTTTCTGTGTCATGTACAGTCAGAGTGAAATCAAGAAAGTAGCCAATCATTTTTTTAGACATAATAGTATTTATGTTTCCGAAATAATAATAGCTTGAGGTTTTGTTACGTGTGTGTGTTTCATTCCAACATACAATTTTCATTTATTCCTAAACATAATCATGGCTAAATCATTTAATTAAGTATGAGGAATGCAGGTAGATGAAGAGCCTTCCTTGAGCCGGGAAGTGGGCCCTTTCAAGAACAGATTACACACTCATCCTTTCACAGACTTCAGAACTGTGAGAAATAAATACTTACTGTTTAAGCCATCCAATCCACAAACTTTTAAGATAGCAGTCTGAATTGACTAGGATAATATATGTCTAAGGAAAAAAAGCACTTTTTTAGGAAGTAAAAATACCTGATAATAATGGCTGACACTGGAGAGATATTGAGCATGCTTCTCTCTAGTTAAGAGCTAAGAGACAATTTTTCTTGCATAATTTTGAATTTGCATAATGTTCTGGTGTTAGTAGATACACTATGTGTTATCCAAACAGTTTGGTGCAAGATAGCTTCAGATTTAAGATGCTATTGTTTCATTTTGAAATATTCCCATAGATTTTCTACCTAGTGTCACAATAGCATTCAAAAAGTTTGGGATTCCAATTTAAAGATTTATTTATCTTATTGGAAAGGCAGATTTACAGAGAGAAGTTAAGAAACTGACATAGATCTTTCATCCATTGGCTTAATCCCCAAGTGGATGCAATGGACAGATCTGAAGCCAGATGCAAGAAGTTGCTTCCACTTCTCCCACATAGGTGCAGGGTTGCAAAACTTTGGGCCTCTTCCACTGCTTTCCCAAGCCATAAGAATGGAACTGCATCTGAAGTAGAGCAGCTAGGACAGGAACTGGTGTCCATAACGGAAGCTGGTGCTGCAGGTGGAGGATTAGCTAATTTAGCTATCACGCCATCCAGCCCAGGGTTAGGGTTTTGTAGCAGCTTAGATTTTGGAATCTTAAGATGCTTATCCTGGACTCGGAAACAACTTGTGTCCTGATGTAATAGTTTTCTAAATTTTTAGTTGGTACTGAGAAGATGTTACCTTAAGACAATTTATTGTATTATTGTCAACCAACAAAGTGCTATAGTGGTTCAGATATTAGAATAAATCTTAGTATTCGTAACAATATCAACTTGTATTAACAGACTAAAGCTTGCTGGATAGGCCCATCAGGTGCAGATTCATTTAATGAAACACTCCTGTTTTTGTATATTATTCAATTGCTAACAAATTCCATTCATATTTTCCTAACTTACCTTGGGATTTTTACATATATCACCTCTGATCTTTTTCAGTATATCACAACCAATCTTCAATTCTTATACATGAATGGCATTACTAAACTATGGAAGTCCATTCTCAGGATTTAAGTTATCTTGAGTGTTTATTTCCAAAAGAAAATGCTAGCAAATTTTGTAAGATAGCAATCTCAAAAAACAATTTTAAATGATACTGATTTAATGATATGTAAAAATAATTCCTGAAAATACGTAAATTTAAAACAAAATGATTATTGATAATCTGATAATAGATCTCTGGTCAATAGAAAACAAAACAAGAGATTTTAAAAGAAGGGGTAATTGCTCATTCCAATACCTTCATATAAATACATTTTTATCTTAAGGAAAAATAAAACACCTACCTTTTTTTTTCTTTTTTTTAAATTAATTACATTGCATTATGTGACACAGATTCATAGGCTCTGGGATTCCCCTATCCCCTCCCCTGCCCTCCCCGCTTGGTGAATTCCTCCACCTAGCTGTAGTATTACAGTTCAAATTCAGTCAAGATTCTTTCATTGCAATCATATACCAAGCATAGAGTCCAGCATCTTATTGTCCAGATAAATTCAACAGTTTCTTGGGGAGACCTTCTCTGGTCTGAAGGTAGAGCTGGCCGAATATCGTCCCGATCAATTAGAAGCCCCAGCACAACATCAACAACAATTTACAACATTATAGAATTAATTGACATAGTATTGAGTAATCAATACATTATAACAGCGCACTTCTTAACCACTGCCTGTGATTACTTCATTGATCCTTCAATTTTAGTTTGTATTCAGCACCAGCTGCTATACACCTTAAAGTGGCTATAAGGTACTATTCAGCTGTCTCGTGTCTGTTTTCATTTTAGTATTTAGCTGTTTATTGTGTTGACGCATAATTTTGCTGAACTTGATAGATTTTAGGATAGTCTTAAACTGGCTTATAAATCTAATCAGGCCTTTATCAACAGTTGAGGTGCAGAACAGTTTTAGGAGGGGTGTGCAGAGAAATCTTCCATACCTAGTGAGGAATAACTAATCTTTGTGTCCTATCTAGGAAGGTATATGTGGATCCATGCTGATCATTTCCTGTTTGGTTCTAAGCTTTCCTTGTATTTTTCTGACTATTCTATTTTTTTTGGGGGGGGGGGGTTGCTCCAGGGCAATCCTGATGGTCATTGCAAGACAGGATGGGGATCCAAAGCTGGAACAAAGTAAGGACCAGAAGAAGCTCCTCTCTCTAGTCCGGAAGGAAGTTTGCTGTTCTGTTTCTGCAGATCTCTCAGGGCTCCTGGCTGTTGTTCCGGTGACATTGGGTCCTGTGAAGAAGGATTTGGGCCTCTTCCATCCCATGTGGTAGATCCAAACAGGGCTGGGTAACCTCAGAGTTCTCAGCCTCCGAAGGCAGTCCAATTCCCTGTGGTCTCCTTGGTAGTTGGGATATAGTCCTTGGTTCCCGTACTGATAGTCCTTGGTGAGGATCCAAGTTTTCAGGGTTGGGATACAAGCCTCCTCCTGCCCACCTGCTCCACTCTGGAATACCTACCCTTTTTACACCAATTATTTAACAAATGCTAATTATTGCTCTTACTCTGCAATATTAATGCTATAAAATAGTGAACTAAAAGATAAATTTTTGCAAAATTGTTGAATTTTCTATTCATTCAGTTATTTAAGGCAAACTGATTGAATGCCTTTAATATATTTGGTTTCAGGCTCTGGAAAGACAATAGCAAACAAAACAATAGAGAATTCTAGACAGAATAGAGATATTAATCAAATCACATCAATTAATATCAATTTTTACTGAACAGTAACTAAGAATGAGACTTATATGTGCGGGAAAAAAAAATGTTTAGTTCAGAAAACCCCAGAAGGGCTTTTTGAGGAAAATAATGCTTCAACAGAGATTTCAAGACTAAAGAAAATCTAATCAAGTAAATAATATGGGCATAAAATATATGCATATGCAAAAAGTATATGTGCAACCATCCAGGGACAAGCGGGAGCTTTGCACAATGTCTCCACATGAGGTTTTATCAGATCAAGGAACAAAGACTCTAGAGAAAGGCTCAGAATGGCCTGTGCCTTATTGGCCATTTATCTCGAAAGTCATGAGAAATCATTCTCGAATTTAAAGCAAAATAGTGTCAAGGCTAACGTGACTATATCAAAGAATGGATACATGGTGATGGGTGGGTGAGTGAGTGTGTAAGTGAGAAAGAGGTAGGAGGATGGGTCCAAGAAGAGAAAGTACATAGACAAATTAGGAGACCGAATTGTGGTCCTAGAGACACAAGCAAAACCAAGAGGACCTTTAGGTGGACTGAGCTGTGAAGACTGAATCCATTCAGAGCATCTTCCTTCAGATTTGAGTGTGGCAGTACACTGATGAAAAGGATCAGCATTTAGCTTAAGAAGTGTCAGCCTTGAAATGCTGTGATCTGGCAAGCAGGATCTCTGAAACTCTGAAATTCAGTGCTAACGATAGAGGTATGGGTATGATAACTGAAAGAGTGTGGGGGAATAACAGAAATTAACTTAGAACTTAGAAAAAGAAGGTTATAATTAAAAGTGGCCAACTCTGCTAAAAATTACTGAGAGTAAAGGTGAAAAACAATTTGCATCTAACATCATTACCCCTCACATTTTTGCTATGAATTAAGCATTGTTTAAAATTCATGTCACATGGAAGCCTGAGAAATACTGCCCTGAGAGATTAGGCAATGAGCCCAGAGTCACACATATGATCATTACAGAAGCAGCAGCTGTCTTGGCATAAAATTCTTCCAAACAGGGTGTGAAAGTCTACACAGCCAGAACGTTCGGCTCATCTGAATTAGCTTTCACAAAATACTTAGACAAACAGTCATTATCATCTTCACCCCAATTACCATGAGTATGTAAAAGAAATCAAAGGGAATTTTTCAAATTTTCAAAAAACCAAAATATGCCAAAAGTCAATGAAATTTTTATTGCTAAATGACAATAGCCTCTAAATTGAAGGATTATGTGTGAGTCTTCATGTCAGGTGGATTACTAAGAGATGATTTTTGAGTGGATTCGCAAAATATTATAAACTATTAGATGTTCTATTTTTATTGGAACATATTTATTCATTAATATCTGGTTAACTGAAAAAAATCTATGAAAATTCTTTAAGATATATGAAACTAAAGCTTTTATTTCTGTCATCATCATTTTTCCTAATCTTCCCCCAAAACAAATAATTATTGTAAGCATGTATGTATCAATTTACATTGTTTGTCACAGCAATAACAAGATAGACAAATGACACAGATAACATGCTTTCTAAATACATTACTTTGTAATGCCTTTTTCTCAGTTGACAAAGACATTTTGGAAATCCCTCAATCATAGTATATATGGCTCTAACTTGCAGTTACTTCCTAACCACATGCTATTTTCTAGTATGGATGATACAGTCAACAATTTCCCTGTTGATGCACATTAGATATATATAAACTTTCAACTTAAAAGTCATAAAATGTATAATTCAGTATCACAGAAATACCAAAGTACTTTGTACCAGCTAGGGATGCACATATCTGTCAAAAGAGCATATAACATCATCACACGAACTTAATCTAAATTTTTTTAACTCTATTATAAAACAATGTTGCTGATTATTGATGTAAGATTGGAAAAATCTGCTATTCTCAACTAAATAATTTATTTAGAGTCAGTGAGTTAAAAAAAAAAAACATTAAATGCTTCCACGATCAAAACTCCATATCCCTACATGAAAACCCATAAACATTTTCCATCAGGCAGCATGAACCAGCCTTTCTACTTAAGATCAAGCGCTCCAACTTGCATGCCAGATGCCATTGCCTATAAATATTATTCTAGAAACTCCTCCTGCTTACACATTTGATCATCATTTTTTACTCCCTAGTCTATTTAAACTTACATAGAGATGGAAAACCTTGTAGCTCCACTTTTCACATGAGTCACTGTCCCATTTCTCCATTCTTTACAGAACATGCCTCTAACAAGTACAGTTGTCTATTGTCACAGCTGCTTTTTCCTTTTTTTCTTCAACTTTGATTAGAATTCAAACACCAACACTCTTTAAAAATACTACTTTACAATGTCACCATAGACGTCCATGTTGCCAAATTGAATGAAGCTTTTGCTTCAATTGGAAGGCACTACAGAGAAAGAGAGGGAGACAGAAAGACAGAGAGATATCCCATTTACTGGTTGACTCCAGAAATGGTTGAAATGGCCGTGGTTGGCCTAGGTGAAAGCAGGAACCTCGTCTGGGTCTCCTATGTGGGTGACAGAGGCTCAAGTACTTGGGTCTTCTTCTCTTTTTTCTGTTTGCTTTACTTTTTGCCCAGGTGCATTAGCAGGAAGCTGTATTAATATAATAATTATGTAATAGAAACGATCATAACCAGACGTGAGGATATGGTGCAGTGTGCATCTCTATTTCCAGATCAAAGATGAACTCCCAATGAAACTGTTAACTATATCTTGACAATAGGACACATGCCTTTCTGCCATTGCCCATGCCTGCAATGATGGATTTAAGACTGTTTATAAAGAACTATACTATAGTAAAAACATAGAGAAACTCGGGTGGGGGCAGGGAATTAGGGAGAGGACAACGGAAATCCCAGGGCCTGTGGAACTGTATCATAAAGTGATGATAATAATAATAAGAAGAATAAAAGAAGTAAAAAGGTGGGGGGGAGGAGGTGAACCAGCCAGGGCTCCATTTAATACCCAAATGTAATATTGAATTTATAGGCAGCAGCTTAACCCATGACACAACAATTATGGCCCCCATTTTTCTTAATCCACCAGCAGTGTTTGACTAATCTCTTCTTTAAATGATTTTTTAATTTTTCTCCCAATTTAACATGCTTATGTCATTACCTTCAATTCTATTGGCTACATCTCACTGGGGTTTTTTTTTAAGATTTATTGATTTATTTATTTATTGCAAAAACAGATATACAGAGAGAGGGAGAGACAGAGAGAAAGATCTTCCGTTCGAAGAGTCACTCTCCAAGTGACTGCAATGGCCGGTGCTGTGCCAATCCGAAGCCAGGAGCCAGGAACTTCTTCCAGGTCCAAGCAGGTGCAGGATCCCAAGGATTTGGGCCGTCCTCGACAAGGCCACAAGCAGGGAGCTGGATGGGAAGCATGGGCGCCAGGATTAGAACCGGCACCCAAATGGGATCCCAGCGCATTCAAAGCGAGGACTTTAGCTGCTAGGCCACACCGAGCCCTACTTTTCATTGTTCTTTGCCGTTCCCACACACTGTTTCCTCTTTCTCAATGCTGCACCCACCTACTGCAATGTAAACTCTATGAGTACATGGTTTTGTTTTCATTTCGTTGCCAGTTTGCTAATATTCCAGCACTTCAGGTTTGGGAGACAATGGATTCAACCAAAATCAGTGTACAACATGTTGCTTTGTCTAATGAAATTATTCAAATTCATATAACTCATCTGATATGTCTAGCAAATATTCATATTTTGCAACTTCAGTGACAACAGTATTCACACAAGTTTAAATATTGAATGTGACATATAGATTTGCATTTACTTTAACATTTGCACTGGAATATAAAATAATTTCCATATGGATTTTGTAAAGTAATAGATAATAAGAGCCACAGTGGTGGCACAGCTGCCTAAGCCTTTACCTGGGTGTTAGCATAACATGTGGGCAGGGGTTCATGTCCCAGCTTCTTCAGTTTTGATCCAGCTCCCTGATATGACCTGAGAAAGCAGCCAAGGATTCCCCCAAGACCTTGGGCCCTTCCACACATATGGGAAACTCAGAAGAAGCTCCTAGTTTCCAGCTTTGGTCTAGTTCAGCTCTGGTCATCACAACCATTTAAGGAGTAATCCATGGATTGGAAGATTTCTCTCTTTCCCTCTCTGTTTGTAACTCTAAATTTCAAATAAATAAACATTTTATTTTCAAAAAGTAGTTGATTTTTTCCCCAGAGATTAACTGTAGAGGTTGTCACCTTTTAAACATAGTGAGGGCATTAGTTAATCTTTAATAAACGTTGGACATACACAATATAAGCAATATATGAAAACTAGGAAAAGTATTCACCAGAAAATCAATAGAGACAAGAAGCAAACTACATTTAGTCAAATACAATGAATCCTGTAGGTGATATCTACTGTCACCAGGGAGTTCTTTCCAGAGAACTGCAAGATTCTCAGGACTAACTCTTGAAGCATGATTTGATGTATTTTCTAGAATCCTGTGATGTACATAAAGGAAGAATTTTAGGATGTTACTAAACCAACTACTGGCAATTGGAATACTGTAAATATTATTGTTTTCATATGCTAGCTGATATTCAATTTTTTCCTTAGAATAAAGTTACTTTCCCTGAGAAAGATATATATGAACAAAATAGGAAGCTTATTAAAAGGAAATAATGGAACCAATCTTGTTGGTTAAAGAAGCAATATTACCTGCTAAATAAACTTTGTCTCTCATCCTATTGTTGCAATTCACATGTCCTGCCATCATTGATACATCCACCTGCAGGGCACTGGGACTCCAGCCACATCTAACTACTTCAGCTCTCCTATGTCCTCCTATGTGATTGTCTTGGGTAGTCACACAGTATCATCTGAAAGGGCCCCACACATGGTTTGTTGAATTTTCATTTTTGTAAACTATATATAACATGAAAGTACCACTTCAACTATTTTAATTGTTTTCAATTCAGTGGTAATTCTTTACTGTGCAACTATTACCAACATCTCTGGAAGTCTTTCATTATCACAAACAGAAGTTCCATGCCTGTGAATAACTCTTCATACTCTATTTTAATCTCTACAACAGCACTAGACAACTAACATGCTACTTTCTAACTATGTTAACTACTTTAAGTACTCATATAAGTGAACATATATGCAATATTTGATCTTCTGTGCACATGTGGCCTATTTTTTTGCTGTTGGCACCTGAACCTTTCAGAATAATTTTATAACAAAAGCTCCTCCATTTTCACTTTACATTGAGCTCTTTACAATTTAAATAATTGGTCTTGCTGTAAATTTTATGATTTCTTACCTATGTCTTCACAACCAAAAGGCCTTTTATGTCCTTCTGAGTTCACCTAAAATTCATCTCCTCTACAAAGGATGAAAAGACATTACAGCCTCTAAGCTCTTTAAAACATTTATAATTTTTTCATTAATTGCAGACTATATTGCATGTGACACTTTCAGTTCAAATCAAACTTCCCTAATAGAGAAGCTATTTGTGTCTAACATACTCTTATATCCTTGCTCATGTGGAGCCTGATATGGACTGAATTCAAACCTCACACTTTGCCGCTCTAACCTCCAATGTGATCATATTTGGAGCTGAAATCTCTGGGATATAGTTATATAGAGATAAAATGAGGAGGGTGTATGATTCTGAGATGAGACAATTTACTCTTAACACACTGCCTCACTCTCACTCCCTCTCTCTGTTTCCCTCTGCGTCATATGAGGTTACATATAAGAACAACACTCTTAAAGAGTAAAAATAGAAGAATCCTCACCATAAATGTACTGTTCTAGCACTCAGAATTATAATAGACTCATATTTCTTTTGCTTTTTAAAAACTTTTTATTGGTACAAAGTAAACAGCTTTCATGCTTTTATTTCATAACTATGGTTCTAACAAGACAGTCGTACTTCCGTGTATGGGGTTCTGTTAGAGCAGCCTGAGAAGATAACCTGATTCACAATGAGAGGTCTAAAACACTGACTGCAAAAGTGGTTGCACAGACCCGAGGTGGATCTCCATGGGCAATGAGCCCGAGTTTTCTCATCTGACAATGTGAGAGAATTTGGTAAGATCAAGATGAATCTCCCTACATTTGAAATCTTCAAACGCCCTGCAAACAGCAACTTTCTTCCCTTTCAAACACAAAGTACCTAATAAGGAAAATTTCCTTATTACTGGAGAGTAAGCATAATGTTTTAAACATCTTAAGATAGCCAATTTTATATGACAAAAAGTGACAAAGATTGTATTGGCTTCAAGTGTGGCTCCTTCAGTGAGGGTTTGGAACTAAGAAAGAACCATCTTTATCTGAACTATTGCCATGACATTATTTTTTCAGAGGACATGATGGAGGTCATATTCTTCTGTCAATTATTTTTTTCCTTTAAGTCATTTAATAGGCATGTTCTAGTGTTTCTATTAGCTTCTTTGCTATGGAATGAAATGGCCTTACTTGCTGGTATCTTTCAGGTCAACCTTGTACTCTCATTTGGGTACATACGTGGAAAGCTTTACATAAAATGAAATGCTATAGTGCTGGGAATTCCTCTTTAATTTTAACTTTAAACTTGATCTTTCAGTTGCATGACTGACCACCTTATTATTAGCTGTACTAACAAAGGTCCTGTCACAGTGATTGTCTTAGGTCCACAGACCAAGGACAAACGCTGCTATTGTGTAGCATGGTATAATCTGTCATGGAAATGCAAAGGCACTGACAACTATTCTTTTCCAAAGTAAAGGCTATTTTACAAGAGAAAAAAATGTGTGTCTATCACTTCTCTTTTTTACAGTACATTATATCATATCTATTACACCTTGCTGACAATGAGATTTCTTTTCTCATTTTCCTTCTGCTTTGTTAGAATAAAACTTAAGGATATTATCCAGAACTCTAAGAGTTATTTTCTATAGCAATATTTTCATCTTCAATAAGCGTTAACACTGTGAATTTTAGATGTTTCATTTTTTTAATGAAATGAGTTACTTTATGAACCATTTGTAACAAGCATGAGTGACCATGCCATTTATTAAGACTCTTGGTGAATACATCAGACTATTTTTTGAAAGGTACATCAAACAACACCTTTTTGTCATTGTTGTTATTTATTTATATTGTTTTATGATACAGTTCCATAGGCTCTGGTATTTCCCATTCCCCTGCCCAAGTCCCCTCACCTCTTTAATGATTTCTCCTCTATAATGGGTGGTTCATCATGAACAGTCATAGATCCATCATTCTGTTATTGAAGTGTTTCCCAAGATTGTAAACAAGGACAATGTCAAGAGAGTCTAGCATCCTACTGTCACAATGTATTTAGCTATTTCATTGGGAGTCTGTCTCTGGTCTGAATGCAGAGAGACAAACTGCTCTGTCTTGACAGCTGGACATGTCAGTCTCTATTACACTTCTACTATACATCCCCTTAAATACAAACCCAGGAAATATTCCACAACAGCGAGAAAAATAGCAAATTTTCATCAACATGCAGTTAAGCAATATGCTACAGAATTACCAATGTATTGCTAAAGTGATGAAAAAGAAAATCAGAAACCTTCCTGTAGAATTGGTGCTGCTGCATGACGCATGTGGCACTGAAAAAATGACAATAACAACAGGATCATCATTGCCCATGAGATGTAGCAAAAACAGTGTTGAAAGGGACATTTACAATAGCAGGTGCTTACAATCAAAACATCTCTTATGAATGATGTGTTAACAAATCACAATGACTTACTGAAAAAGACATAAGTGAATAAGAAGGTAAAATAGGAAGGTAAAAGGTAAAATTCACAGCAAAAAAAAAATTGGATTTGAAACAAAAAAAAAAACTGAAAATTGAAAACACGAAAGAGTCATTTCCTAGAAATATGAGCTAAACAACCCCTAGGCCATATTAACATTGGATATCATGAGGGGATAGCCACTTAAAATTTGAGATGAAAGAGGAATGGTTCCAACTTTGCACTCTTTGCACAGGTCATGACACTGTTGGTACAGACAACATTAGGGATTGTAATTCTTTGTTGTCTAGGTATACTTAAAAGTTTCATTAGGAGTCTAGCTTCACTACTTAGTAGAGGCATTCTGTTAATTTTTCTTGGTTCCTAGTAGTCTGGTCTCTATTACATCCTACATTTGTGGGGTCACATCTGTATGCTTAGTCTCCTTTATTTTTTGTTTTGTTTTATTTTGTATTTTCAAAAGAAGTTGTCTTATATTAGAGCGAGCATATGATATCTGTCCTTTTGGGATTGGTTCATTTCACTTAACATAATGTTCTCCAATTTGGGCCCATTTGGTTGCAAATGGTAAAATTTCATTCTTTTTAATAGCTGAGTAGTATTCCATAGAGTAGATGCACCACAGTTTCTTTATCTATTCCTCCTCAATGGGCATCTAAGTTGTTCCCATATTTTTGCAATTGTTGTATTCATTGTGCTGCAATGAATACAGGGGTACAAGTTGCTTTCTCATGTTTCAGATCCTTTGGATATATTCCCAGAAGTGGGATTGCTGGGTCATATAATAAGTGAATTTTTAATTGCCTGAGCACACTCCACACTTGCTTCCATAATGGCTGCACCAGCCTGCAATCCCACCAGCAGCAGAAAAGAGTTCCTTTTTCCCCACATCCACTCCAACACAACAGGTGTTGTTGGTAGTGTTCTGTATGGGGGCCATTACCGGAGTTATATGGAGCCTTAGTGTTGTTTTTATTTGAATTTTCCTTATTGGTAGGGAGCCTGAGCCTTTTTTTTATATGTCTGTTAGCCATTTGGATTTGTTCCTTTGAAAAGTGTCTGCTCATTTCCTTCACCCATTTCTTGACTGGTTTATTTATTTTGTTGTTATGGTTTTCCTGGAGCTCTTTATATATCCTGGATTTTAGCCCCCTGTCTGTTGTGTAGTATTGAAAGGCTTTCTCCCACTCTGTTGCTTTTTTACTTTGTTGATGTCTCCTTTGCTGTGCAGAATCTTTTTATTTGATATAATGTCTAAATATTGGGAGTACTCAAAATTTATCTACAATGGATCAAAACATATGAAGAAACATCAAAAAGTTCATGGGAAATGAAAGTAAAAGATATTTTCGTGCAAAAGCTCTTGAAATTCATTAATATGAGAACTTTTTAAAAAAATTTGTGTATCAATATGCTGTGAAAAAACTACATAGAAAGTTTTTTAAACGCTTGCACTAAATAAAACTCAATTTCATTCCATTTCCATTTAACTGTTTGATGTCCCCTCATATTTTAGGTTTTCTGGGCTACACATGTTTTTGAGAATTAGTTTACTTGTCATCTAGCAAAAAATTAGCTAGAATCAACCTAAAAAGGAAAAAGTATGACAATGCTCCACCATTCTATTATTGACATAATAGCAAGATAAATATTGCCAAGGGAAACATTTTGTCAACTCTTTTTCCAATAACATAATTACTTATTTCAGCTCTCACGTGTCGTGCACTACACATATCAGTGCTATACTCCTCTAGGAGTGACAGCGCACATTTGTTTACACAATATCCTTATAAACACATTAGCAGTACTGTCCCATGATGCTATGGCTGTTCTGGAATTATTAAGTGATAGGAAATTTTCACTTTCAGTGTGTTATAATGTCATGAGGCCAACATCATGCATGTGGTTTATCACTGATCTAAATATAATCAGGGGATATATCACTTCCAAGATGCTAATGTATACTGATTTAAAATAACCTTTTCTACCAACCATGTCACTTTATATATGACTCTTAAACTATATGAGCTTTCTCCATTAAAATTTGAAAAGATTTATTTGGTCGGGGTGAATGTTATCAAATTCTAATATTTGCATAGTCACTTAGCATGTACTTTGACTATTTAAAAATAATGTTAAGAAAACAGAGGCTGACACTTGGGAACAGTTGGTTCATGTCTTTAAAATTCTGATCTGCAAAAAAAAATTATTGCTTTCCTCAAAAAAAGGCAAACTTACAATCACTCAAAAAAAAATTCTGAAGGAATACAAATGAAATGCTCCATTCACTCATAGATGAACTTTAAAACTTGGGAAGGAAAGGTCCAGGTGATCTCACTAGGACTTTTTTTTAACTGATTCACTTAATGTTTGCACAACTTACAACCTTTCTTAAAAATCACTGAACTAAAAAAATATATATATATGGACAGAAAACCCAAGAATGTACTTGAAGATTTGTGTACAGGGTATTGTGGGCTAACACTTAACATGGTAAAGTCCCAACTTCTCATACCTCAGAATATGATTATCTTTGAAACATGTTATAGACATTTTCCTATGTTGGTAAAGGTAGGCAAAGGAATGATAAATTTACCCTGAATTAGTATGGGCACTATCATACCAGAACAGGTAGCAAACTAAATTTCAAGGCCAAGGTTTCATATTTTTGCTGCCAACACAATAGGAGGTACAAGATGCCCAGGGCTGGGACCGGAGCTCAAGAAGGGACATGGAGGAGTTCTGAAAACTGTGCTCTTTGCCCTTCAACATGGGAGGTCTCACACATGAGCCAGCACACTTAGTGCATCTCATTCTTCTAAGAGCTCTGCTAAGTTTTTTTATGCGGGTCAGTATTTGATTATTTAATAAATCTCTTATTGATAAAAAAATCGCCGAACTGTACATATACAATCTGTGACTTATATGCTGAAATCATATTAAAGGTAATTATTTTGCGTCAAAATTGGGTGATAAGGATTTTATTGATCACCGTTTGTGATTTCTTTGCACAAATCTTCAACATATATGTCATGTAAATTTATTTCTCAGGATCGGAGATGATAAATTCATCCTCAACATATGAAAATCAATGAAATATTGATGTTTATGTTCTAAATTTTTCTGTAAGCTCTTGTTTTTCTAGATGTTAGTTGATTAGATCTGTGGCTATGAAAAACAAGACTCCAGAGGAACCAAACTCCTGAAACAACAAAACGGACTTTCCAAGGATAGGTGCTTCATTAATATAAAAGCTGTAACTTGACCTAAGGTATCCTAATTCTCTAGTCCTCAGTTGTAAGTGACCAACACTGTATAGTTTTTCGATAATAATAATAATTTTTAAGAATCCATGGGATGTCTACTAGAAACTAGGTTTAATATAAGAATGGCAAACCATTTCAGCTGTGAGCAGATTAAAATTGATCTGGAAGTAGATCCCCTAAATAGCTTTAGTACTATGACATTTAATGTCGCATAAACTGCTACAGGAAAGTTAAGGCTGCTCAAGTGTTCAGGTAGCCTAAGGATTTCTTTCTGCTTTTAATTCTGTCTCAGCTGATGAAGAAAAGAATGAACTTTCGGGAGAAAGACTAAAGTAAACTTGTAAAGCCTTCTGTGACATTTTAGTGATCATAGTTACAAAACAATTAAACCTGACAGATATCTTATGAATGGCCCTTCATGATATATTTCCTTTGAATATTAGTGAATACATGTGACATTTCTCCCAGAAAATACAAAATTTCCATTTCTATTAGAAGGTGAAATTACTCAATCAGCATTGGGCCATGTTTAACAAAAGATCTAAGATCTACAAACTGTATGCCATCGCCTAAGGCCACACACATTAAATTGAATAAGTGAGGGTCCATGGTTTTTATAATACTACTGACAAATGTAGTATATGAAAATGTGCTGCCATTTTCATTACTAACACAGGTCATAAAATATGCTTTCTAGCAATTTACTGCTATATGATTGGGGGGCGGAAATCTAAGGGTGGCTGCAGAATGGTATATGAGTGTGTAAAACAATGAAATAAACTGTTCATTTTAGCTTTACAGTGATGGTTAATGTTATTTTGAATAATAAGTCATACAATAAAGACATACTAGCCTGTAACATTAAATTTATGAAATTTTTGTGGAAGGTTTATCTTAGCATTTCATAAAGTGCCTTATTTTAACAAAAACTACACATTCAAGTCTGTTTTACTATTTATTTTGGGTAAGAGTAAAGGAAGTAATTTAAGACAAGGAAAGTGATCATCAGTGATGGGTTATTGGCTGCAACGAGAAGACGAAAGAGGAAGATAAAAGCAGGTACAACACTTGGTAGTAAAAATATTTAATTCCATATTCAATATTGCATGAGGGATGTCTTTTTGAGATGAAACACATTTTCTGTGGAGAAAGCTGCATATGACAAGCATTATCTCCAATGTTTTTAACTTAGTTCTATTTGTATTAAAATCAAGATGAGTTAGAACTAAGTGATCTGATATGTCATAAAGACAAAACGTTTTCCAAAAACGTGTACCAGATAATTTTAAGAGTTACAGAATTTTGTAAAGTTAGTCTACTTTCCAATTTAGACCATGGTATAAAGATGAAGTTAAGGATAATCACAATTAGGAAAGTACAATTTCTGGGATAATTAATCATGTCATATATTAAATTCCTCCAGGAGGTAGCATAATAAGTAATGATTTACAATGACCTCAGTGGAAAGCATAATGTTAAATTTGTTTCATTATTCACAGTTTGTTCGTTTTGGGTTACACAAGGGATATCCACGTTTTATATGTTAGCAAACTATAATTTAGCTGGCATTGACCAGCTCTCTGTCAACCAGAACGAAAAGGCAGCTATCATTAAACGATAATAGATGTCCACAGTGATGTCTTTAAAGAAATAATGATTCCTAAATTCTTTGGGTTGCTGAGAAAATTCATAGAAAGGAAGGGATTAATGAAGGTAAAGGTAGAGGGAGGGATTTGTGGTTATCTTATTAGAACTGTACTATAAAATACATGAAATCTGTTGTGTTAATACAATTTTTAAAAACTCTGAACTAAGATATCTAGTAAGAAGATGTGATATGATTGTACATTTAACCATATTGTAATAACCTAATGATAGCAACCTATCTAAAAAACCAATGGTGTTTTTCATAGATCTTTTCACTCATATTGCTGAAGATTGTACTGTTGGAAGATAGCTGCACTCAAGGCAGAATTTTTAAAGCAGATAGGTGGAAAATATTTTGAATAACAGATTACATTTATTAGTGTTGAGAACAATTTTGTACGTGTATGATATAACTTGAAGAGAGTCAATAGCCTTAGTTGGAAGTTGCCTTCTTTTTAAGATCTTGAATAGACTATGCCTTTTTCTTTTGGCCTACAGGGTTTCCACTGAGAAGTCTGCTGTTAGCCTAACTGGTATTTTATTATATGTAATTTAACATAATCCTCTTTCTGTCATTACAATTCTTTCCTTGTCCATAGATACTGACAATTTGGCTACATCATGCCTTGAAGATCTTCTTTTGACCTCTGAACTTCTATCTCAACAGTCAAAACTTAGGAAGTTTTCAACTGCTATTTCATGAAGCACATTTTTGACACTTTTTTTTCATCTCTTTCAGGAATACCTGTAATATGAACATTTAGGTGTTGAATGATATCATATATTTCTTGTACACCTTGATTCTTTTTACTTTTGTCTGAAAGAATATTATCATCAAGGTTAGAAATTCTTTCCTCTTGTAGTTCTTCTGTTAGAGCTATCAGTATTTTTAAATGTTCTGGTTAAAGATTGAAAATTCCATTTCCAAATTTTCCAAATTTGATTCTTCTTTGTGATTTATGTCTCCTTAATAATGTTTTCATTCTTGTTACGCATTGATTTCCTCATTTCTTTAAACTATTTATCTGTGTTCTCCCAGATCCCATGAGTTTCCTTACAATCATTACTTTGAATTATATTTATAGCACTTTGCAGATTTCCTTCAGTCCAGGATCTAATTCTGTGAACTACTTTGTTCTTTTGGAGGTGTCATGGTACTTTATTTCACCATGTCTCTTGTATCCCTACATTGATCTCTTCCGGTGTAAGAGAATACAGTGTATGCTTTGAGTGATTTGTTTTATGCCAAGGAATATCAGTTGTGAGTAAAGGGACACTGAGATTTAGTCTGCTTAGGTCACAGAGATTTAAGTGTGACTTTGGAGATGAACGTAAGACTCCCAGGGTGTGGCTCTACAGTCATTAGAGAAGTAAGAGTCAACCACTCTGAGCATTCTGACAGCCACGGCATTGCTGGTACTACGGGACAATGGTAGTTACCCCTTTTTACTCTTGGTGAGTTCCAGTGATGTTGGGGCTTGTGACACCACCTGCTATGGCTCTGGGACTATGTGGTGTAGATGAGCCCTTCTGCTGCAATGTTACAGTTGGTGCTGTAACTTATATTACCAATACCCCTAGTTCCAGGACTGGAGGACGTGAAATGAACCCTGCTCCAGTCCTCAAACATGACTACAACAAATACAAGAAAGTTGGCTCTGACAGGCATGAGTCCAAAGAGATGGAGTGCAGCTTCATTGGTCCCTCAATCTGTTAGGTAGATTCCACTGAGACAGAGGAAATAAGAGCTGGTTGTGACAGCCCTGGTGCCACAGCTACAGAGGGATCATTACACAGCTCTTCAAAGCCTGGAAGTATTTTTAATGGGATGCTGCTGGTACAAACCCCCATAAACTAAGGAATGAGCCGCTTTGGATCATGTACAGTGAGTGGGTGCTGCTCCAGAGTTAATGCCCCTAAACTCCCACATTTTCAAGATGCAGGATGTCTAATCTGCTCTTCAAGCTGCCTGAATCTGGCTTTGATATGTTGTGTAACTTTCTACAGTCTGGTCCAGCACTGTGCAGGGATCGGAGAGTAGATGGGAAGCAGCATGGTTTTCCCTCTCAGAGCAGAGCTGTCAGCTCCCCAGGCAGGAGCACAAGTCACTGGGTGACTACGGCATTCAGGTAAAATTATGGGTGGCAGGCACATGTAACAATGTCTTTCTATATTGACTTGGAAAGATAGTGACTCCAGCAATTAGCTGCAACAACATCTCTTCTCTTTTCTTGCTGGCCCACAAAATCTTCGTTGCTTTTTCACTTACTCATTAATCATTTTTGTCAATCAGGCCCTGAAAATATGGACTTCTCTTCGTTTATTCGTCTGTTTACTTATATGTCTTTTTTGGTGGGAAGCAAGCGGTGAGGTCTATGTGCTGCCCTCGATTCAGCCACCCACATTTCTATTTATTAAATGAAAAACTGGTTTAATGCTTTCAGATCTGGGATTCATGATGCTGACATCCAAAAGACAATCATTACTCTTAAAATAATATAATTGTCCCTATATAGCCATTTTTCTTGTATTGTTGCTAATGATTCTTTTCTTCCCCTGGGATAGAACTCTTTAGGTTTACACACTGAATTTTGCTTAATGCAAAATGTAGCATAGAGGAAATAAAATCGACGCAGCAACTTGCAAAATTCTGAACAAAGCAAAGGGTTCAGGCATTCTGCTGCATGCGTTCTGGGAGTAACTGAAGACAGATTCTCTCTCACTGCCTCTCTCCCACTTCTTCCCTCTCCCCTCACCGTCTTCATTGCTGACATCTTTTCTCTCTCTCCCTCCTCCCCCTCTGCTTTCCATCCTTTTCTCTTTATCCCTTTGAAATAAAAAAATGCACAAAATTTTAAAAGAGATTCTTTAGATTGATTTATAGTTGGAAAGCAATTTGCTTATATCTCATTTCTTACCGTCCTTATTGACCTTTCATGGCTCCATTTAAACCCACAACCAACTACTGACATTAATAAGAATCCCATATCTATTCTCATTATTTTCTAAACCCAGAGGAATAGAGCAATTTTTGTTACTTCTGCTTGACACGTAAGAAAAATGAGACACAATGAAGGAAACTGACTTTCCAAAAATCACCCAATTAATTAATGTCTCAATGACTATTAAAATCCAATTCTTTTGGCCCTACATCATATACTCTTTCTACTCAAACCTAATCGCCTGTGTGTGAGTTGTCTCATAGCCCCACTGCCCCAGGACACCAGCATCAATTTATTTTAAGTGACTATCCTTTCTTCACTGGGTTCTTGGCACCTTCATGGAAAACCAACTAGCTACAAACACATAGATTTATGGATTTTCTATACTGTTCCATTTGTCAATATGCCATGTTCTATGAACATACTGTGCTGTTCTTGTTTCTATTGTCTTGCTATATTTTGAAGTTAAGCAGTGTGATATTTCCCAGTTTTGTTTTTCTTGTTCAAGATTCTTCTGGCTATTTGAGTTCTCGTTTAGCTCCATGTAAATTGCAGAATTTTTTCTATTCCTATGAAGAATGTCATAACTATTTAGAGTCTAATGGTGATGAACAGGAAGATTTCTTGGTTAATATGATCTTCTTAATGTTTCATTATCCCAATGCATAAATATGGAATATCGTTCCATTTATGCATGCCCTGTTAAATTTCAATGTAGATACTTTTCAAAGTATTTCTAAATCTATTTCTAGGCTTTTTTTTTTTTTTGCCAATTTTAGCTCCATGGTTCACTAATTTTCCTATCTTTTGTTGTTGATGTATGGAAACATCAGTGTTTATGTGAAAATTTTATATCAAGCAACTTTGTTTATTAGTTCTAACAGTCTTTAGATGGAAAATTAGGCACCTAATATATATCAGGGGAAGTTTTATACAAACTGAAAACAAAATAGCTTCTTCCTTCCCAAATTGCATACGTTTATTTGTTTTACCTAATCATTCTAACTTGGGCCTTCAGTACTATCCCAAAAAACATTAAAAGCAGGTTTCCCTGACTTATTCTTAGAGGAAAAGTTTTCAAAAGCAGTGGCTTTTTCATAAGTGGTGTTTATGTTATTGAGATTCACTACTACTACATCTAATATTTTAAGAAATTTACCTTAAAAAGTTCTTGAATTTTGTCAAAAATTGCTTTTTCTGCATCTGAACTAATCATGTGGTTCCTGTCCTTTTATGTTTTTAATAAGATACTTCAAATTTATATTGATTTACATATTTTGAAGCAATCTTGTAAAAACGGATTTATTTCTTTTTATTGGAAAGTCAGATTTACAAAGAGAAGGCAAGACTGAGAGAAAGATCTTCCATCCACTATTTTACTCCCCAAGTGGTCACAATAGCCAGTGCTGAGCCTTTGTGAAGCCAGAAGCCTCTTTTGGGTCTCCCATGCAGGTGTAGGACCCCAAGGCTTTGGGCTGTCCTTGACTGCTTTTCCAGGCAACAAGCACGGAGCTGGATGGGAAGTGGAACCTCTGACACACAAACCAGCATCCATATGGGATCCTGGTTCCTGCAACACAAGGATTTTAGCCACTAGGCTATCGAGCCAGGCCCTGAAGCAGTCTTATATCTATAGAGATATCACAATTGATCATGGTGAGTTTCTTTTTAATGTACTGTTGAATTCAGTTTGATAATATTTTGTTGACAATTTTTCATCATTTTTATAAGGGATAAGACTTTGTATCAAAATGATATAGATCTTATAAAATTACTTTGCAAGTCTTACCACTCCTTCAATATTTTGGAATGTTCAAAAAAAACCAATATTTCTTTTGGTTTGAATGTTTGATAGAAATCACTAATCCTTTTCTATTTTTGGAGATGAATTATTACTGTTAATACCTTCCAACTCTTCATGATTAAGCACTTGTAGACTGCATACTCAAAAACTTATATCATATGGCATGTATATTATATGCCATCAAAGAAAGCCCAGAACCACATAATTTTAATGCTGAATTCTACCAAACTTTTAAACAAAACCTAATCTCAGCACTCAAATTTATCAAAATAGTTGAGAGAGGGAATCTTCCCAAACTCCTTTTATGACCAGCATCAACTTAATTTCAAAAGTATAAAAACATAAAATCAAAACAACACTGCACAGCATTATCTCTGATGATCATAGATTAAAAAACCCTCAACAAAACACCAACCAATAGAATCCAATACCATATCAAAAGGATCATTCATTCAGATCAAGTGGGATTGGTCCCTGGGATACACAAGTCAATAAAGTGACACATCACACTAACAAACTGGTTAGAAAAAAATTATATATATCTATAATAGATATATATTAATATAATATATTAATATTATATTAATATTATATTAATTAATATATATTATATAATATATAATTAATATTATATTAATATTAATAATATCTATTATATATATATACACACACACACACACACTATCTGACTGGATGCAGAGAAAACGTCTGGTAAAATACATCCTCTCATGAATAAAAGAAATCGTGAAGCAAACTGAACACAGAAGGAACTTATCTCGACACAATTGAGGCAGAACATGACAAGCCCATAAACACAAAGACAAATATTATATATTTTCTCTGACTGCTGCTAATATGTAGAGTACCAAAACTGCAACATACAGGAGAGAAATTGGTATTTTGAGATTTTATTACTACTTATAGCCCTTGTTTATATTCTTGAGGAGCAGTGGTTTTTCTACTTACCACTTGCTGAATTCTTTAGTGGATGACTAAGCTAGTAATCCTAAATTAAATAAAAAGTGTATCGTTATCAAAATTAAAACAAAAAGAAAAGTAGGATGGCATGTTAGAGGAAGGAGAGGTGGATACAATGGAAGGATCATTCTGCACTTGAAACTGTGTGTGTGAAAATGATCACAAGAATGAAGTCGGATAGCAAAAATAAACATGAAAGAAAAAACACATTTAAAATTCCCTTTAGTAAAGGGTAAACATTTTAAAAATTTGTATCTTCTAGGTTATCTAACTTATTAAAATATAATTGCTTATGGTGGGCTATTACAACCCTTTGTAAAATTAAACATGTCACCATCTTTGATTATCTTATTTGGCTCTTCTGCATTTTTTTCTTAGCCTACACAAATTAAATTTTGAAATTTTTAAATAATCAAGCTCTTGCTTTTCTGGTCTCTATGTCGTTTGTTTCCACTCTGATCATTATTGCTTCTGTCCGTCTCCTTTGTTTATTCTCAGATTTCTAGTGTCTTAGTTGTATTGGATTCCCTGGCTGCTATCTTTCTCTTTGTAGAAGTTTGCTTATACAATCTTTCTTCTCCTCCGAACACTTGCAACATTCACTGTATGCCTTAGGTTTAGCATAGTGCTCTTCTACTTCTGCCTGTCCCGAAATGCTTTCAATGTTTTAAACCTCTTCAATGTTTTAAAATAGTAGAATGTAATTTGCTTTTCACATAGTTGTAAATTTTCTTAAGTTCTCCACTACTGATTTTGATTTATATCATTGTAATCAGAAAATATTCTTGCTATAATATTAATGTTTTTAAATTTGTTATGATTCGTGTTTTGGTTTAACATAGTCTTTATACAGGAAAACATTCCATTAGCAGTTGAGAAATAAGTTCTATATCTATTTAATAGGATAATTATTCCATATATCTATCAGCTTGACTTGGTTTAGAATGTAATTTAAATTGAAAACAGCATGTTTGTATAACTGCCTATTCCTGAAAGTGGGATGTTGAACTTACCCATTACTATTCAAATACTTTCTGTCTTAATGCTTTTCCCATGAATTTCATAACTTGTGTTCATTCCTTCTCAATATTATTCTCCACTTGCTGCAGTCCAAATAGCCTACTTGTTCCACGATTTGCTCAATTATGTTACTAGTACTTTCTATTACGTTTTTCATGGTGGCTGTTTTATTTATTAGTTCCAGAATTCCTACTTGATTTTAAAAATTTAAATCTCACTGTATCAAATTTATCACACTTTAATTTTCCCAATTTCACTAAACTGCTTTACTGCATTTGCTGATGTATAATGCGCTTCTTTAATACAATTACTTTGAATTATTTGTCAGGTTGGTCAAACATCTCAATAATCCTCATGGTCAGTCACTCACAAATCATTCCATTCTATTATATACTGTTTCCCTGAGCTTTCTGCTGGGAATATTTGAGGTTTATTTATTTGAAAGGCAGTGTGACAGTGTATGAAACAGAAAGATAAAGGAAGAAGAGGAGTATCTTACATCCTTTAATTCACTCCCCAGATGATTTCAGAAATCTAGACTGAAGCATGCTGACCAGAAGTCAAGAATTCCATCCAGGTCCCCCAAGTGGGTGACAGGAACTCAAAGTACTCCCACCATCAATTCATTATTCCCAGGTGCATTGCACAGAGAACTGGATCGAAAGCAGAGTATCTCATTCTGACTAGCACTCTCAATCTAGGTTGTAGATACACCAAATGATAGTTTAAGTAGGTATACCAATATGTCCAACTCCTTGATTCTGATATTTGCAGTATGCCTGCATATGGGACAAGGAAGCACATGTTTCAAATTACGCAGAATGGCTTTGGCTGGAAGAACTCCATGGTAGTTGTTGTGCTAGTAGATATTAGAAGCATGGAACAATTGTAGCCAGCATGACACAAAAATTCTACTAAAATCCAAGAACAAATGCATCTGATGTAGCTTGGACCAGGGCTGCCTGCAGCCAAAGCTTGCCTATACGTAACTGGTGGAAACAAATGAAGGTCAATATGTCACACAGGCCTGAAGGTTAGGGTTATGTGGTCCCATCTGGCTGTAGCGTAGATCTACAAGTTTAGTCTGCATGGAGAGGCATGGGTATCTGCCAAGGGCTGGCCTTAACAGTCAGGTCCTGTGTTGAACCTCAAAACACAGTTCTGCACTCCTTTTACTCTTCCACATGGACCCTGTACAGCTTTACATTTGGAGATGGGTATGCAAGTGATGCACAACTACCTCTTCTTCTCTTTTCCATGTAACTTTTTTTGTGATACTGTGCTGCAGCAGGTAATATGCTATCTTGACTGATTTCATGAGCTAGTTTGAGAGTACTTTCATGAAATGCTGTTGTTCCCTACAAGTCTTAAGCTGCCCTCTTTTTCGACCTACATTTTCACTTGGTTCTCTTCATGTTTAATTACTTTAATTGCTATTCTTCCTTTTGACAATTTTTCTTTATTCAGGAACACTATCTAAAATAACTTGGAAGAAACTTAACAAAAGATACAGAATATTTCTATGAAGAAAATTCCAAACATTAAAAAATGAAACAGAAGAAGAGATTAAAAGATGGAGAAACTTAGCATGTTCCTGGATGGTAGAATCAACATCACCAAAATGTCCAAATTACTGGAAGTAATACATAGATTCAAGTGGTCACAGTCAAAATCTCAACAACATCCTCAGAAATAGAAAAGACAATAGGAAAATTCATCTGGAAACCCAAGAGACCACGAATAGCCAAAGCTATCTTTAGAATAAAGTTAAAGCTGAAGGAATCTTAGTTTCAGACCTCAAGATATACAGCAGGGTAGTGGTGATCAAAACAGTCTGGTACTGGTACAGTACCAAAGATCAATGAAACAGAACAGAAACCACAGAAGTGAATTTCCCAGTGGAACAGAGTAGAAACCCCAGAAGTGAGCCTGTATATATATATGGGCAACTAATCATGGAGATGAATACTGAGAATAACCCAGGCAAAAAAGTTTTGTGTTTTCAACAAATGCTGTTGTGACAACTGGAAATGTACTTGTAGAACCAAGAAATAAGACCTTCATTTTTCACATAATGAAATCAGCCCTAAATGGTTCAACAACTTAACTCTGCACTGAGAAACCATTAACTAGGGGAGGAAGATAGAGGAAGCACTCTACGAAACAGAGGTGTAAGTGATGACTTTTTAGAAAAGTCCCCAAAGCACAGGCAGTCACAGCCAAAATTTTAAAAACGGGACTACAAACTAAGAAGCTTCTGTACAGGAAAGGAAATGTTCAACAAACTGAAGACACAACCGATAGAGTTGGAGAAAATCTTTGCACACTACACAACAGGTAGGGGACAAACATCCAGGATTCACAAAGAGCTTCAGAACACAACCACAGCAAAACAAACAACCCTGTGAAGAAATGAGCAAAGGAAAGGAACACATTTTTCAAAAGAAGAAATTAAAAATGGCTAATAGGCATACAAGTAAATGCTCCAGTTCCCTATCTGTTAGGGAAACACAGACAAAACCACATTGAAGTTCACTTAACTCCAGAGATAAGTCTGTGTTCAGAACTCGACTAACAACACCTGCTGACATGACTGTTGATGGGAGTGTAGACTCGTGCAGTCACTGTGGCACTCATTACGGGGAGTGCTATTGAAAATTGAGTCCCACTCCTGGAAATATATCCAGATGAAATGAAACTTATATATGAGAAAGCAATCTGCAAATTTATATTTATAACGGTGCAATCCACAATAGTTAAGACATGAAAACAATCCAGAAGCCCATTGAAAAAGGAATGGATAAAGAAAGTGTGGTATATCTATTTTGCAGAATACTACTTAGCCATGAAAAATAAATAAATCCTACCATTTACAACAATGGTCCCAAAGTTCATTATGCTCAGTGAAAAAAAGCCTACCCCCATAGGGCAAATACCATATATTCTCAGTGATATAAGACAACTTATATGGAAAATAAAAAGCACATAAATATATACATAAGTACATAAATAAGTACATATTCATACATTCTCATAAATGAACTGTATAATGACACTAGCACCAGGAAGGGAAGATACATTGTAGTATGCATCTCCTTAACAAAGGGAAGATTCACAATGAAACAGTTAAGGTATACCTTGACAATATGAAACCAACAATTCCACTCCTAGAAATAAGATCCAAACAAAACAAAATCAGCATACAAGAGTGATCTCTATGCCAGGTTCATATCAGCTTTGTTCACAACAGCTAAGATATGGAAGCAACCCAGACACCCACCAGCAGATGACTGCATAAGGACAAGGTAACACGGAACAGTTTGGAATGCTACCTAGACGTGAAAAAGAATGAAACCCTGTCTTTTCCAACAAAACAGATGGAGTTAGAAATCATTATACTTAGTGAAATAAGTCAGTCCCCCGCAAAAAACAAATATCAGCATCTGTATGAGCAAAAATGATACTTTGTGATTTGAATGTTGTTTACAGCTTCGGAGTATACTCCTGCGGAACAGGGCTGGTTGGTTTGTTTGTTTGTTTACTTTTACTTTCTATGTGTTTCACTCCTTACCCAATGGAGGGTTAAGCCTGTGTCAGTGAAGCCAACTGAAGTCATGTCATTGTGAAAATTGACTCCCCCCCAAAAGGCATCAGAAGAGAGGATTGGTTGGGGGTATGGGAGGGGGCTGAGTGTGTTTGGTGGAGGGTTTCTCTCTGCTCGTGATTCTGTACTGTGAAATGCTTCAAATTTATCAACTTATATAAATAACATTTTTTTAAATGTTTAGCTATATTCTTTATATGTAGTATCTGGAAGACATCCAGTTAGGTGTCTGGCATACATTGTATATTTTCTCCTTTTCTTAATTTCTTATATTCTTCTTTTATTACTGAAGAGAGCTATAAAAGTAATATAAATAGATCATTAATTTTTTTTAACATTTGAAAATCTCATGTGTCTTAAGCAGGATCTTTATCAACAAACACAAGAAGGAATAACAGCTGGCCTTAAGCACCGCCTTTTACGACTTCACCTTGAGCCAGCCATTGCCACCTTGTTGCATTTTGATTCGGTGAGGCCTGATTTCTGATGAGTTCCTAACATGTGAAAAGGAAGTGCAAGCATAATAATAGGGAAACTAGTAACTGCAGTGAAGAATCCTGGAGAATGTCACCCTAGCCAAATGATCAAGGTTAACACTGTCAGGAAATAAGTATTGGGTCCTGATAAAATACACCGAGCATACTTCAGAATCCTTTTCTATAGCACAGGTCCTCTCAAACCACATAAAGAGGAAACCAAAGGGAGACGCTTCCCTACACTCTTCAACCATGAGTGTCATGAACAACTACAGAACTGTCACAGAGGAGATGCACGCATAACTGTGAAAACTCTATCCAAATAAATCGAAAAGCTTAGGTAATGTAATCGTCTCAAGGTTAATCTCTTTGGGCGTTTGTTCTGTGGTTACGTAACTGATTCATAATAGCAGAAGTAAGTGGAAATTTGTGGGAACCCACCACACTGTTTTTGCAACTTTTCAGGAAATCCATCTTCAGACAAAAATCGACCTTGAAAAATTAAAACAAAACAAAACATATTCTTCCTGAAAGACTTAGTTGGAGGATAAATTATTTCCAGGTGTATTTTTTAAAAAGATTTACTTTATTTTTATTACAAAGGGAGAGCGACAGGAAGAGAGACAGACAGACAGAGCGAGATCTTCCTTTTACTGGTTCACTCCCCAGATGGTCTCAAAGGCAAGGGCTGAGTTCATCCGAAGCCAGGAGCCAAGACCCTTTTCTCCAGATCTCCCATGGGTAGGGGCCCAGGAACGGGAGCCATGTTTTGGTGTTTCTCCAGACCAAAATCAAGGAGCTGGATCAGAAATGGAGTAGCCAGGACATGAACAGATGCCTATACGGGATGCCAGCACTGCAGGGAGAGGCTTAGCCTGTTTCACCATGGTGTTGGCCCCTTCCAGCTGAGTATTCATGCTGCAAAGGTAGTTCTTTTCATACTGTATTTGAGTTTTGCCATGTTCACATACAACAATCAATTCTCATATGATAAAATATTAAACTACTTATGATTATCCTGCTTGTGTAAATAATATTAAAGATAGCTAAGCTTTTAAAGAACTGAATACTAAATAAATGATTGTCTCATTTTTGAACTTTTTTAAAGATTTATTTTTATTGGCAAGTCAGATATACAGAGAGGAGAGACAGAGAGGAAGATCTTCCGTCCATTGGTTCACACCCCAAGTGGCTGCAATGGCTGGAGCCTTATCAATCTGAAGCCAGAAGCAGGAGCCAGGAACTTCATCCAGGTCTCCCTCAAGGGTGCAGGGTCCCAAGGCTTTGGTTCATCCTGGACTGCCTTTCCAGGCCACAAGAAGGGAGCTGGATGGGAAGCAGGGTCTCCAAGATACGAACTGGCGCCCATATGGGATCCCAGTGTGTGTAAGGCAAGGACTTTAGCCACTAGGCTACTACACCGGGTCCTATTTCTGAATACTTTTTAGTATGACTTTCACAGGTTTCAAATTAAATTTTTGGTATTTCATTACAACTATTGAAAACTACTTCTGTTCAGTCCTTCTAACTCATATTTTTTTCAGTAAAGTATACTCCACATTACTACACTAAGTGAAAATTCATTTGTCATTAGCTATCTAGCCTTTACATGGGTTGTGAAGAAATTAATGTATTTTCAGTTTAGTACTATTAAAAACAAATAAACAATTGGAATTCCATGGCTGATTATATCATGAGATACCCCAGGGACCTCGTCTTTAGCTACTTTCACATAGATCTCATGGATTTTCATTTATATTTACATTTGTTTCCAGGAACTCATGTATGCTTAATGCATTTATTACAGGCTTAATCTATTCTCATGCATTTCTACCCTCTTTTTCCTAAATAGTATATGTCATTGACTTCTTTTGTATCCATGACATCCTTATTATTAAGAATATTTTATCACAAACTTGAAAAGCATTTTATCTCATTTTTATCAAATCTCTTCGCTGCCATTCATGACTACGATATTGTTTCAGAAAACTTTTTACTCTCTTGATTTACATGAGAATGGCATAAAATTCTTTATATGTTGGGTTCTGGGATTGTGACAGTTCTGGGTTGAGACAAAAATTGGGATACCATACAACCACAATGGAGCACCTGTTTGAGTCCTGGCTACTCTGCGTCAGATCCAACTCTGCTAACGTGCCTTGCAGGGCAGCAGAAGATTGCCCAGTTACTTGAGTCCCTGCCACACTTGTGGGAGATCCACATGCTGTTTCTAGTTCCAGTTTTCATCCTGCTATAACCTGGCTGTCATGGCCATTTGGGGAATAAACTAGCAGGTGGAAGATGTGTGTGTGTGTGTGTGTGTGTGTGTTCCTCCACCTCCAAGGTGTTCTGCCTTTGAAATAAATACCAAGATATTTTGTCATGTTGCAGATAGCAACAATTTTAGAATATGCTACATCTGTCATGTCTTTATTCATGAAACATGCCTTGCTCTAATATTATTTTTCCTCAGTACCCTAATTCAAAATGTATTCCTTCAAGAGTTGAACTCCATTTGACCATACAATATTCCCCGTATTATCAGGATTTATTATCCATTCATCTTGGTTGGTCACCTTTAAGGATTCAATACAATATGCAGATTACCACATATTTTAAGTTTTTTTTCTTTAATTCCTCTGTATTTGAGTATGATTTTCTTTCCCTGCTGAAATGTCTTTGAGTTAATGGTAATACACTCCACTTTATTGTTCAAATTTTTATCAATAGAAAAAGAACAGACTTAACAGTGTAATTTGAAGATAATTGTACTTCCCTTCCTTCCTTGAGCCCTCCCTCAATGCCCTTCCTTCCTTTCTCCCTTCCTTCTTTCCTTTTAATTTTTTTCGTCTACTCTATAACCACAGGCTTAATGCAGCATTAACCATAATATTCAATCAATAAAAGGTAGAAAATCCACAGTTCCATAGGAGTATAAACAAGGGGTAAACAATCAAATTAGAAAATGTCTGCTTTGATCCTATATATTTTTTGCATTCAGTATTTGCTCTATGTATCAGAAAACATGTATGTCATTTTTCTTTTGTCTTTAGGGACTGGCTTATTTGCATCCACTCTAAGTAAGCAAAATTGAACTATGTGCTTTTTTACTGATTTGAGCAAATGTTTAAAATGCAATTACTAGAAGCTGGCATTGTGGTAAAGCAGTTAGAACCCACTTCTGGTTTAGCTTCCCATCAAGGTGCCTGGGAAGACCAGGAAGGACAACAGATTTGGCTGTTAGATCACTTGTAGAGTGATTAATTGTATGAAAGATCAATTCTTATTCATATTCTCTCTCTTTCCTCCATAGACGGGTGTGTGTGTGTGTTGCTCTGATTTCCAAATAGAAAATTTTTTCAGGAATGCAATTACCACAGCTTCATGGAAGCCAATAAATGTAGCAAAAACAGTACAAAATCACTCCTTTTGTTAAATGCTGTAGTTACATGAATAAAGAATACATCAAAGCACTTACCCTACAGTTTCATTATGATTGAAGACAGAATTGCTATCCCTCAGTGCTTCAATCATGCCCTTCCTCAATTAAATTGCTTCTCCCACAGATTCAGCTATCATGATTTGGTCTTTTGTGTAGAAAATTATTTTAGTATTAGGTAGAAACTTTGGAGTGCTAATTCACATTTATAGGGTTTAATCTATGTCCATGATTTTATAAAATTCATGGTTTTATAAAATTTCCTTAATAATAAACCAGCCATAGCAGTGGCTTAACACTGTCATCAGTAGTTTTTTTTCTTTACAATTCTATTTCTACAGATAGCTTCAGGAGTAGGAACTGTCAGATCAAACTACACATTTTTAGTTTGTACAGAGAATAACTTCCTGATGAATCTCAGCATCTGTGTTAGCACTGTCAACTCATCAGATAGCTAATATTCAGAATTTCAAAGTAAGTATATGTATATTTGGATACATAACCATATCCCTGTGAGAATGTTCTAAGTTTTAACTCTTTTTCTCCTTCAAAACTCCATCCTATATTTGTTGATGAAATATTTACATCATTATTATGGTTACTATGCCAGGATCACAAATACCTTATAAATCTGAGAGTCAACCTAAACTTACACTCTTCGGACCCCTAGGGGAGCACTGTCAGGCAGTCGGGAACCATGCCTGTCTCAACTTTATTATTCAATTGCTTTGGGACCCTGAAAAAAAGTTGTCTTATTAATTCAACTTGTGGTTTTCACCATAAAAGTTGGTGCCAGATGATTTTTATGCTCCTTTCAGCTCCAGCTGTTGTTTACAGAAGTTGTGGAGGGTCACAAAGAGAGTAACTTTGGCCTAGTTCCAGTCCTAGGCATCAGAAATACACAGGTGACTGTCACAGGCTATGTGGGAAGACACACCAATAAAAATGCAGAAATAGGATATAATGTATTATTACAGATGTTATATTATATGTGAGTACATGATTAGACATCAAAATTTGTATCAATCAGCGAAAGGAAACAGCTTTGAATTCTTGTGATAAGTCTGCAAAAAGGTGGATAAATAAGACTAATGACTGTTTCCATATTAACTGGAGGAATGGAGTTGGGTTGATATTCAAGATACCATGACTTAAAAAGCAATGAATGTCCAAAAATTTTCTTTGCCCTACTGCCATAAGCAATAACACAGTTTCTTTCAATAAAGTGATTTAGTTTTGCCTAAATGTCTTTCAGCAATTTTTAAATGAAATAGGAAAGACATAATTACTTCTAAATTATTAGTGCCCTACCAAGGTGAATAAAATAAGCAAGATGCAGTTTTCCCAAACATGCAGGAGTTAAAATTAAAAAAGGAAATCAGAAACCAAAAATAAAAAAAGAAATGCCTTGTGCATCAGTATTGCTACAAATCTAGTTTTGTCAAACGTGTTTTCTTATTAAGAAAAGCAAACATACATGGTTCCTACGAGGCATATCAGTGTTACCAGACTTCTAATACAGTGTCAACATATTGTGGCAAAACATTAAAATACACTTTATGCTATACTTTGCAGGCTTGACTTCTGATACTGTTATAAACAGACAGAAATATAATAAAAGCATACATTGTTATTTACTTAGTACTTGTACAATTTTACTTCCATAGTGCTGATTACCTAGCCAATAAAAAATGTCTGACCTGCTGATAGCCAATGATCTCTAAATACTGAACTCTGCTTGCAACTCCCTAATCTTAAACAAGAATTCCTGAAGCCCAGTATACTAACTTGTTTAGATAAGTCAATATTAGCAGTTTCAGCTTTCAGTATTAGTCAAAATTTATTGCCTATAGTCAGTAAGAAAAATGCCATAAAAATACAGGTTTGCAAATAAATATTTTTATAAGAATGTCATTTTTACTTTGTTTACTGCTAGGAAAAACCATAATATAATCTAGCATTTAAAATATTATTACAAGATAAATATTAAAAAATCAATGAATAAATGGGAAACTGGGGATTATAACTGAATATACCAATTCACAATGTTTTGGTATAAAAGCAACCAATGTTGCTCCACATACTAACGTTCTATTCATGTTGTACTTTTCTGATCATGTATCG
Organism: Ochotona curzoniae; assembly: GCF_017591425.1. NCBI lineage: Eukaryota > Metazoa > Chordata > Mammalia > Lagomorpha > Ochotonidae > Ochotona > Ochotona curzoniae. The sequence continues at coordinate 23,759,745 of NW_024467119.1, read as the reverse complement.
TTTCAGAACATTTCAACTTCCAACATTATAACAGCACGTGCAAACAATGTCTTCACAAACTTTTTGATGGGTGTTGTTAATGGCATGAGGTACAGGAGTTGCAACCACATGCAGAAGGATCCACATTACTAGCAATTATCAGCATTTAATCTTTCAAGATTCAAACAGGGAATGGAAAGCAAAACCATCATTCCAAGTCCTTTAATGTCTTTGTCAATCAAAAAATTGTGTCAACTTTGCCTCTCAGCCTTTTAGTGGGTGTTGAGATTTCTCTGTGGACATAATAACACCCACCAGCCCAGCAGCGTCCCTGGGCTCCACAATCCCTAGTTACAGCATATCAGAGTCAACTTCCCTAATTACAGTATTTGTGATGTCTACCAGATCACATGCTCTCCAACAGAAATTCCTTAATTTAGAGTCAGGGCCCCCCACCACAAGCATGCATTGTCTGTCATCTCTGTTAAATATAGAGCTATGGGGAGCAAGTTATTACCAGGAGAACAAAGGCACCCCTCAGGATACTTGGTCAGGGACATATTTTTCAATTTGTTCAGAATCATCCCTTGAAGACTGGAAACTCCATAAGCAGTAATTAATTTTAATCAAAACTGTGTCCATTATGTAAGAACAACATTGTTTAATTTCAGTGGATACCAGTATCAACATACTATTTGAGTAAATTTAACTTGAGAAATGGATGATCTGGGGTGTGTGTGTATGCATGTGCATGCATATAATACACAATGATACACAAAGTAGGAGAATGGATTGGAAACTTTCTAATCTTCTTAACACAGTGACTTGAAAACTACATTTTAAATAGTGAAAGCCAACCTAATAACCTTATAAGCATAGGAACACATAAAATCAACTAGAAGCAGTGAACAGAGATGTGCCTTCCTGCTTTTCTATAGCTAAGTTACAGAAAAGAACATCCCATCAGACGTTAGCATTATAAACTGAAGAATACTTTATGCTATTCTTACCATTCTGTCTCAATTAACAGTATACTGATCAAGTACAAATGAACTGTGAAACACGGTTGAAGAGTAGCTTCGTCGTAAAGTGCAAAGGGAAATGACGTAGAACAGAAAGGCAGCTGAGTTTCTGGCTTTGGTGAGACTCAGCCTCCGTTCCACATACTCTGATTCAGTAGACGACTAGCTACAAAAGCAGCTGGTACCACGGAGACCACTGCAGGTGACAAAGAAATGGCATTTTATGAAACACTGCTTTGTGGCCTATGTACCATATATACACAAAAGTCAACTGAAATTTTGATATAACACAGAGGTGGGAGAGAAACAAACATTTCAAATATTTATCTGCTTTGATTGGCATTAGACTCAGGGATATTAAAAAATCGTCTTTAATGGAATAGTTTTAATAGTTTTAATGGAAACATGCAATGTTTATCTTGGTGTAAAATGTTTGAAATCCATTTATACTTTTACATAATAAGCATTTTCTTTGATTTTTTTAACATTTCTTCTCTGTGACCAAGTTTGTGTTAAATAAATAGTGTGCACTTTATTTATTAAAAATTGAGTTGAATAAATTAAGTTATATAAATTTAAATTTGGCACGGTGGGTATTACATCAGTTTTTAGGCAAATGATTCAGGCCATGATAACAAAAAGTAAAATAACTGTTCTCAGCAAGTAAAAGGTTCTAGAAAAAAATGTTATAGTAATAACTTCAGGTGGCATCATTCCACATAGCTTCATATTTTAAAGGAATCTTTCTCAAGTGAAATCTTCTACTTCTCTACTTCTCTTCTGCTTCAACAGAATCTCTACTTCTGCTTCAACAGAAAATACCAGACAACAGTTAAAGTAGGATAGATTACTGCTGACATCTCTACAAACATTCACTCAGGAGTTAAGATAAAACGTATTTGTTTAGTATCCCAACCCTGCCACTTACTAGACTAGCCTTGCGGAAATTTAACAGCTCCTTTTGCCTTATCTTATTTTTGAAGTAAGTGATCTATCTCTCTCTCATCTAGGGTTGTACGAATGAACCTGTTAATGAAGTGAAAGAGCCTGATGAAATATTCAGCACATGACTACTACTTTTGCTTTCTGTCTTACGCTATTAGTCTTTCTCTTCCCACTGCTGTACTTAAATTAGTTTGATGTGGTTTTATCTTTTGAAGGTGAATGAAACAGATAATCAACTTGTTAAGAACAATGCGACAAATAAAAGAAGATTTGTGAGAGCCCAAGGACATAGTGCCAAGACTTTAGCGTGTGTAAAGGGATTTTGTATTTAATTCAGCATTCACAATGCTAAGTTCAACTTCTGTTTAAGTGGAAATATTGTCAGAACACTTTAAATCACAGAAAATTATTTAATGGGAGGACAATTTGGGTACTTAAATAGGGATAATGAAATGTCTGAAATTATATAGCTATACACAACATGGAGAATGAGAGATTTTAGGAAATACAATATTAAACAACAATTCATTCTAGGCACACACACACAGATCCTAGTTGACTAGGCTTGGGATAAATACTGTGAGTTCTTAATCATTAAACTCTAATGAAAGTACCTGTAATAATTTACAGAGATGTCTTCATTGTGCTTTTGAGATAAAAACTTTCTGCTAGAAACAGAGTTATTCCATCCTTTGGCCAAATTTGGGGCTCTGTTTTTCAGTTTACTGTGTTAGTTTTTTTCCTTAAGAGGAATTTAAAAAGGGAAAGCAATAGAGAGTTCTGGCATAGACACAGAGGAACTATATTCTTTCCTTTGAGCTCTGAGGGGAAAAAAAGTATATTTTGAAAACAACTGTAAGTGGTCAGTTGTATCATTAATGTGAAAACAGTGAAGAAATGTACAAATTTTCTTTTTAAGAAAGAATAATAAACACCCATGGTTTAAACATGATTTTTATCGGTGATTCATGGAATTCTCTCAACATATTCTCATTTATTTTACTTTCAGAAATTAATCAAAACTTTGCCTTCACACTTCAGTACATCGAGACAAAAACATTTGTATCTAAGAAGCTCTCTAGCTGGTACGGTATACAGTGAGGGCAGTAATGACAGAATTCAGTTGTTTCCAATTGTTAAGGACAGACCTTCTACAGTAAATGGCAGGATCTACAAGTATTTCGTAAGCCAGCTCCCCTTTCATCCTGCATTTAATGGGGAACTAAGAAAGCAAGCCCTCAAAATGTTCAAGAAAAATGAAGAGAGTTTGCTCAATGTAGTTCAAACATCAGGTTAAAAGCAAGTTGCAGTTTTGATTTGAAACCTACTTCCTACTAATGTCACCATGCAGGTGTGGCCTAGATTTGATAAAACATTAACTTTCCTCTCTGTGTAAACAAAATGGTGGCTGCACAGGTGCACCTGCTGTATAGCATTACAAACAGCCACAAAGTTATCAGAGTGTAACGTAGAAAAAATAAACAGAACAAGTGTGCCAAGGAGCACATTTAGATTGCCGTTGTAGATTGTGTATACAATTAAAGCTGTCAAAAAAAAAGTTCAATGTAGTTACTGAATATAATGTAGTTTGTATGGAAGTTAATTTTCCTTACATTCCCATGTCTCTTGATTGAGTGAATATTTTTAAAATCTGCTCCAAGGTAGAATAAAAACTACTGTGTTTAAGAGTCAATAAAAGGATGAAAATATTGCTAACTAGATATAAAATAGACCAAGCTTCCTTTTAATTTCTTTTGCAAAAATGACAGAATGACAGAAAGTGCTGGAAACATTTATTACTGACAGGTGTAATTTCACCCCTACTTGAAAGGCCATGACTTTAAAAGGAGATGAAAGCTTCCAGCTGATGAATGAGGGAAGAAAAGTCTGACAGGAATAACACAACTGTCTCAAGGGAATCGAGGCATGTGGTCCCGCGGTTTACCATTTGGCCATGAAGTTACAAAGATTTACAGTGTACTCTGAAGGGGTTGGGAACCCGTTTATTTGCATTTACTTCTGGAGGGCTGATAGAACAGCTTAGAGAAACTACAAACAGTGTGACCAGCTCATCCCCCCACTGATAACGGCTTAATGGTTATAGGCCACCCAGAGTAATTTAAGAATACTGATGAAACTCCCCTGGCCAGCAAGATCCCAAACTAACGACAAGATATGAAACAGCAATCTTGGTAGAATAAACTTTATTATTATTATGGAACATGAACCACTAATTTGTAGTTGAAATGGGGGAATTTGCAGCTTTATTGTAGCCAAACTAATAGCCCAAAGATATTTTAGCTCTAACATTTTTAAGCTGTAAATCTACTCTTGTGGAAATTCAACGGTCATTGATATTATATTGCTTAATTAGATCAATTGTGCTTTGCACTATGATTTTTAGAAGGCCTGAATAAGAAATTGAGTTAAGAAAATTGGAAGTGTAAAAAGAAGTGTGTGAGTGTGAAACACTATAACGTGATGAAAAATATTAGGAGTTTAACAGAAAAGACAAAAATCATTTAGATAAAAACAGAGATTGGCTGTTTCTTGTTCTGGCACTAAATTTCCTTATCATTTTGTTAGAAGTTTTCTTTTTCTTAAATTTGAATCTTTTCACCACCTTTAGGGGACCATGGCATCCCAGGGAATGCTGGTGAGCTCTGTGATGCTCCAGCAAAACTGGGACCATGTCTTCTAGGAACAGAGAACAGATTTTCATTTCCCTGTGTCACTCATCATTTGCTTCTTGATACAACATTAAACAAAAGGTTCGTGTGATCAGAAACATAAGATGCAGAGTGGAGCTGAAATTAGAGTTACTTCATAAACAGGTAAATTGTATGAAAATTCATAGAAACTAATGAATACTATTTAGCCATTTTGTCTTGGGGAATTTTCCTAAAGTTTGTTGTTCAGAAATGATTTACAGAAGGATGGAATTAGAGTGCATCTGGTTTGTTCAAACACAGCTCAGAAATTTTGTATTCTTTCACTCAATCATTTTGAGAGTGATTTACATAGTATTCAAGCAAAATTTTTATTTTACCTGGAAAATATCCATTAGTAAACTTAAGGATGACAGCACAAATTTTATGTAATTTTTATATAAATGTGCAAAAATACATAGGGTAAATGTCACTGAAAAGCTTTAACTCAAAATATGTTTTTAATAAATAAGATTGCATTTTTTAAGAAATTCTACTAGTGTCATATAAACAAGAAATAGCAAAAATTTTAAATATTGAGCGTAATAAAATCATTACAGATTTTATGATTTGACCTGCTAAGTAAACAAGAGTTTAGCTTCAGTAAGCAGAAGAGGAATTCCGGGTGAAGGATATTCCCTATGTCACCAAATCTTCCCATCTAGTGCACATGTTGAATCCCACACGCTGGAACTACTGAAATCTGTTTCCAGTCAGACACATTGCTATAGCTGAAATCAGCCGTAAGTAAGAGGAGCAGAAATTGGTGCAAACTTTGAAAAAGTATCTCAATTCCATTTGCTTTTCTTTCATGAATTCATTTTCAATATGGTGGAAAATAAAGAGACCCACAATCCCAAAAAGAACAGTGTGAGACGGAAGAAGTAAAAAGCCTATGAACTAAATACTCTAATTTCTAATAATTTAGATTTAACATTACTCATGAATGAGATAAAATTAGCATATAGATTCAATGTGAGTATTCCTTTTGTATGTCTATTTGTATACATAATTATATGCACAAATTTCAACACTTACATATGCAACGAAAATGTAGAATTAAAAAGAAATGTTAGCTAGGAAACACTTTGTAACTGTCTTCACATTATAGTGTAATATAAAACAAAATAAGCAAAATCATTTCACATACACATGACCTTGTATTACATGGGCTTCTTTGTGCAATGCAATTTCCAAACTTGCCTCATTATGGAAGATTCATGACCATAATTAAATTTCTATTCCCACAGCATTAGTGATCCTAAAGCAGGCATTTCATCTTTACCACAATACATCTTGGTTTTCTTTGCACTTAAACTCTAACACAGGCTCTCCAAATAAGCCGTTTTTTTCCAAACAATGTGCCTTCTTAGGCTCACAGATCCATTCCAGCAGGCAAAAGTCAAGGTGTTGTCATCAACTCCTTTTATTTTCTAGATAATCAAATGATGCTTATCCAGTTCTCAAGTCAGAAGATACTGAAAATCTTGTATTTCCATGTCTCCCACACTTTTTTTTTCTGTCTTACCATCTTCCCTTGTTTTTACTTCATCAATGGCTATAGCTCTAAGTTGTGGCATCATCACCCCCATCTTTCCCATGTCTTCCTTTCTAATCAGTATTTCCCTCTCCTCTCTACCTCTCCTCACCTCCCCCCTCCACCCCGCCTTACCTCTCTCAGCACTCCCGTGTGTGTGTGTGTGTGTGTGTGCGCGTGTGTGTGTGTGAGAATCAGTTCTCTGTTTTCCTAGTTCTGTCAACCGTCCCTACCCCTTCCTACCCTTTGTACTTCTAGAAAAAAAAAATGCTGTATCATGATACTCCCAGAAGTAGAGACATACACAATCTTTATCTTCACAGAATTTTCTGATCTGTGTCTATCTAAGGAGACAAATACTGAAAAAATTTAAGTGAGATGCCTATGGGATCTCGCAATGAACATTTAATAATGTATCCGTTACATTCTTAAAAAAGAAGTCATGTTTAAACTGGCCTCTGAAAGACATAAAAACCTCACAACATGAAATGTGAAGGTAGACAGAATCTCAGTCTTGACTAGAAGGTCTTCCTTTTCTTTGTTACGTCAGAGTCGCTGCTTCCCCAACACATGAAAATTAGTTTGCCTGAACACTTCCCTTCTGCTTTTTCAAAATGCACTAATTAAATTTTAAATGATTATCCAAATTTAAAAATAACTGCAATTCATATCTACAAGTAATCTACTAGAAATTAATATTTTTGAAAAACTGAACTTAGAAAATGCCTTAGCAAGAAATAAAAGGTCAGGAATATACTCGGCATTCAAGGTATAAATAAATGTATTAGAGCACAGCATTGACACTGCAGTACAGCAGAGTAAGTTGGAGTAATGGTTCAAGTCTTAGCTGCCAAATTTCTGATCCAGCTTCCTGGATCTCCAGGAAAAACAACAGATTATGCCCCAAGAAGTGGGCCTTGGCCAGCTGTTCATGAACCCTGGATGGAGATCCTAGTGCTTGGCTTTGGCCTGGAGCAACCTATGCCTTCACAGGCTTTAAGGAAGCGAATCAGAAGATAGAAGACAATAGTGTCTCCTCCTCTCTTTTTGCTGTCCTTCTCTATTAATCTTTCAAATAAACAACTTTTTAAAACTAGGCAATCCATAAATGAAGTATTTTGTAATCATTAAAAAGATGGAGGCAACGTAATATAAATGAATAAGAAAAGGTAAATCAGGCAAGTGCACACAGTATAAACCCATTAAGTAAACTATGGAAAAGAGTATCTTAAATTCACATCTGTTACACAGACTATACATGCATTTCTAATTCTGTGTTTGTCAATAACTATGAGAATATTCCCATTACTCTAGCTATGGCTCTTCATCTTTATACATCATTAAAATATTACTGAAAATATTTATACGACACCATTAGTCACAGACAGAGGCAATGGGTTTATAAAATGAGGCCCTCACAAAATTTACATTTACTCAGGTTTGTTTGTGTTGGGGCTAGCATTGTAGCACTGTGGGTTAAGCTTCTGTTTCCAACACTGGTCTCCCATATCAGAGTGCTCATTCAAGTCCCTGCTGCTCTGCTTTCCACTGAGTATTACTGCTGAGCATGATGGTCCAAGTGCATGGGCCTCTGTCATCTACACGTGATACCAGGATGGAGTTCGCTGGGTGCTGGCTTTAGCTTGGCCCAGCCCTGGTTTTGTGTCCATTTGGGAGGTGAATTGGCAGATGGGCGATCTCTGCCTCCATCACTCTGTTTTTTAAATGATGAGCTTTGTGGTAAGGTTGATTGAGTCGCCACAAGGGATACCCACTCCCCTTTGGAGTCCCAACTACTCCATTTCTAATCCAGCTCCACCTAATGCACCCAGGAAGCAGCACCAGAAGGCTCAAGTGCTCGCATCACTGTCACCCACATGGGAGATCTAAATAGAATTCCTTGTTCCTGTCTTGAACTAGCGCAGCCTTAGCTTTTGTGATCAATTCAGGAATGAACCAGTAGAAGCCAAGTCTCTCCTGCACAGGCACATCGGCTCACTCTCTTACTTGGCCATTCTGCCTTTCAAATAAAACAGGTAGTTTTATTTGCTAACACTTTCACTTACTTGATGTTTTTAAAGTTATTTGCTAGAATAGTTAGGAGTTTGGTTGACTGCTCGTTCTCCAAATGACCTTTCAAAGGAATACAAATGAAAGACAACCTCATCTTATTGAATGAAGTGGAATGCAAGGGCACTAAGAAGACCCATGTGACCTAGTGAAAAGTTATGCCTCCCCAGAACCTACAAAAGAAAGACCTGCGAACCTTCTAAGACATACAAACTGATACAGCATAAACTGAGTTACAAGTGTAATATGTTTATGCATTTTGAGTAGCATTTAACAAGACAGATATCACTCAATTACTCTTAGTTGACAGTATAAACAGGTGTTCTTCACATTATCATTATTTTTATGTCTTTTCCATAGTTCAAAATTATTTCCAAATGGAAACACCTAAAGAAAAAATTTGTAGTTGTTTAACTATTTGACAAATTGTTTTTATCCTTTTAAAAGTAAATATATTCTTTTAATTTCATTTGTAGCTTATGCTTAGAGCTGGAATGAAGTATCACAAGCAAAAAGCTCACACTTGAATACACATTCCTGACATTTATTTCTATTTCTTTTATTTGAAAAGATGTAGTAAAATCAGTAAGGACATTTCATAATGTCATTTCCTCTTGGCAATATAATCTGGTTTTTCAATTTTCCAATCTGTATTTAGAATAAGATGTATTAGTGTAATTTCTTTTATGTTTAAGGAAAAATGGTTATTATGAAAACACTTTAGGAAAATCATTTTGGTATTTTCCTTCTCCTCACATTAGGTCACTTTTTGACTGGAAAATTAAACCAGAGACATTCTTATAGAGCATCTGGTCGAAAGGTAAATGTTGCTCAAAGGAAAATACATCTGCACAGCACCCTCTCTTCAATGAAAATCACCCAACTCCCACTTTCTAAAATGTGAATAAATTATTTCAATATGACCTCAAGTAGAACTGCAAATAACCATCCCTCTTTTCATGGAAGTATGCATTTTACAAAACTCAGGCATGAAAACTTTACCTTTCAAATTTTTTCTCTGACTAAACTGAACTCACCTTGTAAGCCCCCATCTTCTCTGGTAGCAAAACATGTGTTCATGCCAATGTAAAATAAACTCAGTGACTTTTTTCTTCTTGTCTAAACATACTTTCTTTGAGGAAAAAATTTGGTCAGTTCAGAACTGCCCACCCCATCTTCCTTTTTCACTGCCCTAGGGTTAAATGTGCCCTCTGGTATCCTGCTGGCATCTGAGAGCAAGTGCATAATCCAAGGCCACGGCATTTACCAAATCTCCCGTTCTGATGTAACATATTCTCTACGTTTACACAATTTTTACTTTGTGTTTTCTCTCTTATTTCTGCTTAATTTCTTAATTTTGTTATGATACAGTTCCGTAGGCTCAGGGATTTCTCCTCCCACCCTCTCATTTGCTCCCCTTCCCTGATTTCCCGAATATTATCACAATATTATAGTCCATCAACAACAGTCATAAGCCCATCATTCTGCTATTTATGTGTATCCTGATGTTGTAGGTATAGACAATGCTAGAAAGTCCAGCATCCTATTGTCAAGACATACTTAACAATTTCATTGGGAGTCCATTTATTCAGGAATAGAGATGTATACTACATCTTCACTTACTGATATGCTAGCTTCCATTATACAGTTCCTTTAAATGAATATGTATATACACATATATATTTATTATTATATATATTCATATATATGTGTGTGTATATATATTAATACTATATGACCCAGCTATCCCACTTCTGGGAATATACGTAAAGGAAGTGAAATCTGCATATGCGAAAATGAGCTGTAATCCTACATTTACAGCAGCACAATCTATAGAAGCAAAGACATGGAAACAACCCAGATGCCCATCAGAAGAGGAATATACAAAGAAACCGTGAAACATCTGTTCTATGAAATACAACTCCACCATCAAAACTAATTTCTTCTATGTGCTACAAAATGGTCCCAACTAGAGACCATTATGTTTAGTGAAATAAACCAATCCCCAAAGGACAAATACTATAAGGTATATGATATAATAACTATTATAGATATAGTATATAATATATATTATAAAATAAATATAGGTAAATATGTACATACAAATATGTGTCTAGATGAACCGTACCATGACGTGAAGCTACGCTGCAGTATACCTCTCTATTTCTGCCTTTGAATGAAAGAATGACTCCCAGTGAAACCGTTAAATATACCTTAAGAAATGAATCTTGGATGTTCTACCACTGTCAATGTAACATTTTTATAAAGCTAACCAATGGTTGAGAGAGCCAATACAAGAACAGCATGGTAGCTCAACAGACTAATCCTCTACCCACCCATATGGATGCTAGTTCATGTTCCATCCTGGCTGCTCCACTCCAGTCCTGCTCCCTGCTTCTAGTCAGAGAAAGCAACAGAGGATGACTCAAATTTCTCTGATATGAGGCAACCTTCATCCAAAATACAGGGTGACTATTATTCCTCAAGCAGGAATGCCCCAGTCTACTTTCCAGTTATCAGTCCGACTCAGCTTGTCACTATCCTCCAGCTCATGAACTCAATGTCGCTTCATTTCTGCCTTCATACATTTCATGACTCTGCCCTCTAGATACCCTTACGACACCTCATCTATTCTTAGTAAAGAGTGATACCAGGTGTCAGGTTAAATACAGAGCAGATCTTTGGAATCTGTTGTAAGGTTGTACTGTACACACTGGGTAAATGTTTCTCTACTCTGCTTTTCCATACTGTCTCCAGTTTAAAGTGTCTTGGCTCACGACTATGGATGAAGACATGCCTAGACGGTGGGATGCTGGCTCCTTTTCAGGGCTCCATCAAGACCACATGTTTACTCTGTGACACAGACTTGGGTTCTCTTTGCCTCTGGGCAAACTTTTGAAGAAACTGAGTTTGGTAAGGGTGAGGATGACAATTCCACAACAACTAAGAAAAATCTTGCATTTAAAATCTAAATGTTACAACCCAATACATAGTTCTACACTAATGTTTCTTTTTTTAAATGAACAATTTGTTTTTGTGACCACATGATGTATTATGTTGTATTAACTTCCTGGGAAAAAAGAGAAATTCAGAAAAATAGATCAAGGCCTTGTAATTCCACAATGCAGAGATAATCCTAGAGTTCACATTTCATTGTAAGGCAGATTTTGTAATGATGTTCTCGACTGCTTTCCCAGGCCACAGGCAGGGAGCTGGATGGGAAGTGGAGCTGCTGGGATTAGAACCAGCGGCCATATGGGATCCCGGTACTCAAGGAGAGGACTTTAGCTGCTAGGCCACACTGCCGGGCTCAATGATGTTCTCAATAACAAGAGAAATGAAATATTTAATTGTTGAACTATATATTGAAAAAATTTTACGCCACTGTTTATTTTTATAGAATCTTATGAATAGATGTGTAATAACCAAAATGCAAATAAGTAATACATTACTTGATTTATTACTAACTTTAAAATTGCTATCAAACTTTTCATAAATTAAGAAAATGTAACAAGTTAACATTCTCAGAAATGAGTCCTTACATATAGTCATGAATATTTCCTTACAAAAAAATTCCATAGGTTGCTAACTGGTACATACATATTCTACACACTGCTACATATTGCCAAACACTCCTGCCAAGGCGAATGTGATCAATGTAATCATTGTTGATTCTCAGTACTCAACTATTATACAATACATACATGTTTACGTGCCTACCCTGATGAGCAAGAAATTGAAACTAGTTACTATTTCGACTAACAATGTTGAGTCATAATTACAGAGTGATTATTAGGAATTTGGGTCTTTTCTATTAATGGACATCTCTTCAAATTTTTTTCCTAAAATATATCTACTTTTTTAAAAGGCAGAAAGAGATAGAAAGAGATAGAGAAAGAAAGAGAGAGAGAGAGAAAGAGAAAAAAATTCTTCTGTCTGTCGGGTCATATCTCAGTGACTGCATCAGCCAAGGCTGGGCCATGTGGAAACCAGGAACCTGGAACTTAGTCTGTGTCTTCTGAGTGGAAGTTATCCAAATACTTCAGTTCAGCCATCACCTGCTGCTTTCCAGGCTGCGTAACAGCTGGCAGTTAGATGACAAGTAAAGGTGGAATTCAAACCTCTAAGGACTCCAGTGCAAGGTGCAGGTGGCCCAAGTGACATTCTAAGGACTGTGCCAAACACTCACGTAGAATATATATTTTGAAAAGTAATATGTGAAATATGCTGAGATAGTTTTCAGATTCAGCCTTCTGTATCCTCATTTTTGCTTACTCCTTTACCATACAAAAGTCTGATTTTATTCAGATCTATTATTCCATGCTTTTGAATGCTCTATTTGCACTGAGTTGCTGGGGATACATGTTGTCACTCCTACACTCACAAAATTATAAGCAAACGTTCAGATGTTTAGGATAGAGATACTCTATCAAAGAAAAAAAAAAAAACTTCAAGACTCCTCATCTGAGGATGGCCTTGTTCATGTGAGAGCCTCTCCTAAGTGTGCAAGCTCTCTGCTAAGCAGCCAAAGGATGAGAGAGGACAGCCACCAGAGTCAGGTGGGTTGCTCTCTCATCAGTCTAGTTTAACTGTGACTCATTTGTATAGTTAAAGCAGGAATGTCATCTGCTCTCCCACATGGGTGGCAGATGGCCCACTGGTTAGGCCATTGTCTGCTGCTTTTTCCAAGCCATTAGCCGAAAGCTGATTCAGAAGTGGAACAGCTGAGACTTGAACCTACAAGGAATGCTGGTCTCACAAGCTAAGCGACAACACTAGCCCAATGACAAACATTTTTTTCAAGTCATCCAAATTTAAGGACCAGCAAGTATCTCAAGATTCATCTTTGCCTCCTCATCATTTCCGTTTCCTTGAAACCTAATGATGTTTTCTGAACATCATGTTGTTCTATTCCTTAATCAACCTCCTGGAAATGATAACAATGGGGTTCGTGATTCTCTCACTTAAGTGGAGCTCACAAAAATAAATAAATAAATAAATAAATAAGCCTATTTTAAGGCAATGTGATCCTAGATAAACACTCTACAATTGCCATTAAAAAAAATCCCTGAAGGCTAGCAGTATCAAATTCCAGAAAGGGCAAAAGGAAAGGTTGATCTGAGAGTCAGTGTTGTATTATCATTCTACCTAACATTAGGAGAGTCTAAGTTCATCCCAAAATTATGTGGAACACAGAGAAATTTTACAGAAAAAATGACGTGAAATTTCAATACTATGTACTGCTCACTTATGAGAACCATTTCCACTTTGAAATCCACAAACAAGGATAGGTGTTCCATTTGGTGGTTAAGAAGCCACATGGGTCTTTCCCAGGCCACGTCAGAGCATCCGGGTCCAGTCTTAGATCTGATGTTGATGCCAACTTTTCTGACAGCGTTTGCCCCTGAATGCAGTGGCTGATCCTGCTGGCCGTGGAATACCCACATTGATTCCCTGGCCCTTCAGCCAGTTCAAGCCCCAGCTGATTCACGTGAGTATTTGGGGAGTGAACTAGAAGAAAGTTTGCTCTCACTCCTATTCTTTTTGTCCTTTCACGTGAATTTAAAAAAAATAGTTTCAGAAAACAAAGTAATGTGTAACAATATACATTCATTTATTAAATGAACGCACTAACAACTTTTCAAACCAGATAAATTCTTAATTTAGGTAAGAATTAGCTTTAGCAGCCCTACGTTTTCTACGTTAATAATGCCATAATAAATAAAGAGTGTGATTCGATGTTTAATCTTTCCAACTTACCTTGTCAAACAATATTTACATAACAAGATTTTACAGCTTTGATTCTCAAGTTCATCAGCCATAACGTAAAAAGAGCAGAATGTTTACATTTTTTCTAATGATTCTTCTGTTTAACCTTTGAGAAAGTTGTTACTTTATGAAATAATCTTCAGAAGTTTTAAATCTGAACTATGAATAATACTTGTGAGGCATTCAGTAAGTAGACATCATTAGCAGAACTGTCTCTTCTAATTTAAAGCATTCCATAATACAAGCGGATGAGACTGTAACCCTCATTCTAAAACGGAAAAAACAGGGGTCAGTGTAATGGCTCAACAGGCTAATCCTCTATCCACAAGCATTGCCATCCCACATGGGTGCCACTTTGTGTCCCAGCTACTCTCATTTCTCTCCTTCTAGCTTACGGCCTGAGGGAAAAAAGAGGAAGATGGCCCAAGTCCTTGGAACCCTACACCCACAGGCAACACCTGAAAGAAGCTTCTGGCTCCTGGCCTCAGCTCAGCTCAGCTCAGCTCAGCTCAGCTTGGTGCACTGTGCTCATTAGAGGCATGAACCAGCAGATGAAAGATCTTTCTCCCTGTCTGCCAATCTATCTTGTCAGTTAAATAATCTTTATTAAAAAACAGAACAAAACAAACCAAGAAGAGGAGAGGAAAGGAGAGAAGAGGAAAAAGTAAAAGGAAAACTGGAAAAGAAAGAAGAGGAGGGGAGGGGAGGGGAGGGGAGGGGAGGGGAGGGGAGGGGAGGAGAGGGAAGGAGAGGATGTTAAAAAGCAGCATGTAATTTTCACAAATTGCTTCAAACAGTAAGAACTTAGCTCTGACTCTAAAACTCTAACTTCAAAAATTTCTGTCATTACCACTGAATGCTTTTATCACAGGCCTTCTTTTCCAAAGTTTCCCCCATCAAAGCCATTCCCTCTATTTTCTGTCAACATTAATAGAAAATAAAGAGTCACAGTATATAACAGTTCCTATGAAAGCAATATTAAAAACTAGATAAAGGGCCTGGTGCAGTAGCCTAGCAGCAAGAGTCTTCTCCTTGAACACACCGGATCCCATATGGGCATCGGTTCTAATCCCAGCAGCCCTGCTTCTGATCCAGCTCCCTGCTTGTGGCCTGGGAAAGCACTCAAGGTCAACCCAAAACCTTGGAACCCTGCACCTGCTTAGAAAACCTAGAAGAGGCTCCGGGCTACTGGCTTCGGATTGGCACAGCTCTGGCTGTTGCGGCTGCTTGGGGAATGAATCAACAGAAGCAAGATCTTCCTCTCTGTCTTTTCTGTTCTCTGTATATCTGCCTTTCCAATAAAAATAAATAAAATCTTTAAAACAAATTAGAAGAAATATTCAACATTTTTCTTCATATAACTACAAAATAATCAAAGACAAATCTTTGTGTATTTCAAGCTTCACAACAGCATAGTCTGAACTATTACAATAAACTGGCATTTAAAAATAAATTTACATTGCCAAATTAGAAAAGCGACTTAAACAGAAGCTGATTCAGTGCTTGAAAATCAGTCAAGGCATTGCACTTTTGAAGTGATTCCAAAAAGTGACATGGATATAATGCAAGATCCTAAACTACATTACAACTTTAGGATTAGGTGAATGGTTAAGAGGAGGAGTTCGTTCAACGCTGAGCAAAAGAAAATTTTCTTTGGACTACTTATATCAGATAATATGCTTATTTAAGGAAAAACAAGCAGGTGGGGGTAAGTTCTGCCTGCTTAGCATGGAAGGAAAGCAGAGCTGTGCCTCATATATTGGAGGAACTGTTTCAGTACAGCTCATTCTTCCAAAAACACTGTACTCAGTGGCCAAGGTCAATTTGAATTTTCGTAGTCTGCACTATGTAAGTGCAGAACATATATGTTAAACCGATCTCAAAGGTATTCAGATACCCTGACTTTTTAAAAACACTTTCTCTGTTTATTATTCAAGGATTACTAAGTTTTCCCTTGGAGATCTGGTAATGTTCAGCTTTTTGTTTTGTTTTGAATCCCAACTTCAAGTATAGCACAGTCAAGTTCCCCACTGATAATCAGCAACCTTCATTGCTTGATTGTTAAAGGCACATGTTATGATTTGGTCACATGTCTTAGGAAAGCACTGCTGCAAATATTTCAGGAATAAGTGATCCCTTTCAGTCTAAACACAAGCTTCAGAACCTAGAGATTTCCTGGAGTGTAAGAGGAGTAGCCTGCAAGGTTAGAGAAAGCAGGAACTTCATTCTCCATGAAACTTCTAACACAATTACGAGGTATATCTGAATGAAACTTTTGAAATCTGTACTCATTATCAGCATGGATGCTGAAATTCAACACTTCTAGGATTCTGAAGTCATACTTTCTGAGGTGCCAAAAATGAGCCTAAAGATAGTCCATTTATTTTCTAGACTCACTCAGTCAATAACTACTTGGCCTGTCTTCTACAAAGCAGTGTTATTATTTGCCTTTACTAACCTTAGGTACAACAGCAGAAAATCAAAAATGGTGCAGGGCTATAAATCTTATATGCACAATGATAAAGAGCCAAATGTTGCCACTGCAAGTAAGATTAAGGTTTGATTTGTTTGTTTGTTATCAAAAAGAGCCTCCCAACAACTTTTTGAAGTTTCCTAGTCATATGGTATGATTTGAAAACAAATTGTGCAGAAAATAAAGGTGATGATAACCTATGGATTCAGCAGCAATGTAAGATTAGATATAGGAATGATAGCAGGTAACTTCTACATTTATATGTGGTTTGTAAGTCAAGTGTTGGGAGACTTCATCCCAAATGTGGTAACACCTAGCACTAGACCTCCTCAGAGGTGGGACCCAATAGGATGGGGCTGGGTCATTAGGGGTGCCACTCCCCTTCAGAAGGCATTAAGGGAGACTCGGGGGACGCTTGTTAGTTTTCACAAGAGTGAACTGTTCCAGAAAATGAGTCATTCTGCTTTAATCTTGCCATGTGAGCTCTTGTTCTCACATATGCTCCTGCCATGAAACCTACCATGATGTGACAAAGCCAAAAGGATCCTTGCCAGACTCAGTGGCACACCGTTTATACTATGCTTTCTACTTCAAAATTCTGAGCTACATGCAATGTGTTTCTTCAGATACAACTTAATTTCAGGCATTTCATTACACCCAGGAAAAATAAGCTAACGAAGGTTATATAACCTATGCTGTGTCTTCATAACAACTAAAAAAAAAAGGGGGGGCATTTAATAAATGGAAATGTTGTAACTGAGGTAACTATATACTTGGGATATTCATCTTGGATTTCACTAAATATAACTATGCTTAAAGCTTCACTTTCATACTACTGGAGATGGCTAGAAGCCAGAATATACTTTTGAGAACATATTGTGCCATCTTGTGGGTCTAACTTCTCCCAGAAGTAAAATAAATCCATAGTGAAAGTGATTTTCTCAGACAATATCACGGTCAGGTTTCAAAAAAATATAAGAAAAAATTTAAAAAGCCCACATTGAAAAAATGAACAAGAGTTGAGTAGACATTTTATGGAAGAGAGTATCTAAATAACAAGTATACATATGAAAGAAGTCAGATCAGCGTAAATTTAAGCAACAATGATATAACACTGCATTTGTATTAGAGTATCTAAAACTAGAAATTAAGATACTAAATTTAGCAGGATTATGAAACAACAGACAAGCACAGTTGATGGGAGCATAAATCATCTCAATCACTCAGCAAAGCGTTTGACATTATTTACCACAAGTAAAGCTCAGTATGCAAAAATTTTTCTAGGACATAACTTAATTGGTAGGTCAATCCAATAGCAACCCATGCACACAGCCACATAAGCACATGTGCAGAAATGTCCTTAGCGCCATTAATGAGAGCAGCCAAAGCTTAAGCATTCTTGCTATCTATGGAGAGTAAAGCGATAACCCACGGTCAATACAGAGTAAAACAGAAGAAGGAATAGCACTGTCATCTGATTAATAAAAATAGAATACATTATACTGTAGCTACATACAGCAACATGACTGGTCTCACAACACATTCCTGGGAAGAAGTCAGTTAATATGGCCCTATGTATTAAACATTTTTCAAAAGCCAAAGGTGTTATGGGGTGTTAGAAATCAGAATAGCGATCATCTTTAGGAGTAGAAAACAGGAAATAAAATAGGTATAGAAGAGGCTTAGTGTGGTATAAGCAATATTTTCTCTTGTTAATGTTGTGTAAATAGTTTGTTTACTGTGTGATAATCTATAAAACTTCATACTTACAATTTATGAACTCCTATTTTTTTTTAAAGATTTATTTATTTTTAATGGAAAGGGAGATTTTTGGAGAGAAGCGGAGACAGAAAGAAAGATCTTCATCTGCTGTTTACTCCCCAAATGGCTGCAGTGGATTAGAACTGAGCTGATCCAAAGCCATGAGACAGGAGCTTCTTTTGGGTCGCCCACGGATGTGCAGAGTCCCAAGGTCTTGGGCCATCCTCTGCTGCCTTCCCAGATCATAAGCAGGGAGCTGGATGGGAAGTGGAGCAACCAGGATTCGAAGGTAGAGAATTAGCTGTTAGATCCACATCACCAGCCCCCTGAGGTGTAAACTTTTATATGAACACTATGCTTCACTTTAAGAAGTTTTAAAAGGATGTTGATAGTCAAAAGTGTTACCAAAAAATTATTCAGAATTGCTGAAAACTTCTGTAGTGATAGAATGAATTTAAAATGTGAATGTAAAAAGTCCTGAATTTTTTTAAAGTGAAAGCTATCTTTAAAAATAAGTAAAGCAGCAGTTTGTCACAAGACTTTAGAAGAGCACCAACTAAAAGAAGGCAGATTGTACCTAATTATTGAACTCTGTATCTAATTATTGAACTCTGTATCTAATTATTGAAACCTGCCACAACAAAAATAACCTATGAGATGAGCTGCCTAGCAATGGAAATATTTAAACTATTTAAGAGAAGGCTGGCCATCTGTTAGAGAAGCTGAAAAGAGGACTCCCATAACAGGAAGAAGGCTGAAAAGGATAAACTCTTTCCTTCTACATCTTTGAGACTCTGACTCTGGAACTGATGTTCAATATGGATGCATTCCTCCCTCCTTACCTCCTTCCCAATTCCCTGACACCACAATCTCTCCTCTGACTCCAAAAGGTTGATAACAGGTCAGATCTTTTGTTTTTATTAATTCTGTTTAATTTAGAGGAGCTTTTCAAAGGTGTACCAATGTGATGTGTGCTCTCAGCAGGATTCAGATATAAAGAGCTATATGCTCCACGCGCTGCCAACTAACCTTCTCCAAGGAAAAAAAATATTTCGGAACCTGATATTATTCCTCCTCAAATACTTTTCAAAGAATCCTGAAATATTCCACTATTTTAGAAAATACACAAGAAAGTATGTATATAATTTCCCAACAGATAACTTACTATCTTATACCTGATTATACGTCTAAGTGGTATGCAGCATCCTAAGACCCCTTCTTCTCTTGATTCCACAGAAAGTGAGAAAACAAGAATTTGATAAATATGATTTCCATTCCTACATTACATATTAGGCAATTAAGATATCATTTCATTTCATTACTTTTTATCCTAATGAAATAAAATATAAACCAATGAAATTAACAAGTTACCTTAGTGCTTGCCTATCAAAAAGAACCTATTACAAAGCAGAAAATACATACGTTTTTGAGCAAGCCAATTTGACACACTCTTCCTTCTCACTCCCAAGGCTGCTGTACCCAGCCCTAAATGCTACAGATCTAATAGTCACGGGCTCCACCTGTACTTTTGGCAAAAGTCACACAACTCCTTACACCTCCCTCCTGTGTGGCAGCTGATGTGTGATTAACAGCAGAATTGGGAAGGAGAGGAATAGAGAACGCATCCTCCTTGGCTCGGGAAAGAAGAAGCTCTGTGACACAACTGAAACCCACCCCCCACTGGAGCTTTGAAGGCAATCAAGACGAATTTGGATTTTCACCGAAAACAGAGCTCTGCTTGGCTTTTTTGTGGTGTTATACTTCCCCAAAACTTCACAAATTTCCTATGAAAGAACTTTCTCAGTAAAAAGGTTGCATTAAAATATACATCTAAGGCTCTATTCTAGGTACATATTTATAGCTTATCAAACAACTACCAAGTATTCAGTGTATGTGTGCTTTGCATATTGTTTTATTTTATTCTACAAATGATCAACAGTGAGAAAATTATTTTTCTTACATGGTGGAGGAGAAGAAACTCAACCTGTTTTGTGCTGAAAATGTGCATTTTAAAAGGCAATTACTGCTGAACACAAGACTCAAACAGATAATACGATCATATAACCTCTTTTTTTTTTCTTGTATATCTCACTCCCTCTGGACTGTATTTTTATCCTAGAAATTTTTAAAAATGTAAAACTCTTCAACTATAGTTTTCTAGTGAAATGGAAGTTGATAGGCATTTTATTTTACAAACATTGATGTAATCTGTTTAAAATGAAGGTAAGATTGTGTGAGTCATATAATTTCCATAAGGGTTTATTAGTGGACAAGCATGGTTCCATTAAAAAGGAAATAAACATCTCTATAATGCTTTCATTTTCTTGAAAGGGAACATTTTATAGAAGTTGGAAAATAGCAAGGAGGAAAAAGATCATGTCAGCACAATGTTATTGGTCACATACAACGCAATCTTATGTTTCATACAGATTTCAACACAGGAAATGGATATATTAGGAACTGCCTAATTCATGGGTTTTCCTGACCTCGGTACAGTGGTTCCTTTGAATGAAGGAAAAGCTGTAAGGAATGTTTTTATACCAGCTTCAATAATGCATATTTCAAAGCCAAAACTAGTCAGCCACCTGTTTACATAGTCAACATTCAGCAGGAAAATAAGTGTCAACAGGCTCCACCCAGAACAGCATGTGATCTTTCCTTAATCCTCCTGAGTCTCTGATTAGGAAGGGAATATGCTATTTTTTTTTCCATTCACCAAATCAAGGATTCTTGGATTACTACCTCAGTGAAAAATAACACTCCTCCCTCTCAGCTGCTGAGCCACTTAAAAGAGTTATGTATCCCTGCTACATTACACTGTAAACAGAGCCCATGTCTTATACATCTTTGTGGCAAATATTGGGTACAAATAAGATAGACTGGTTTGTGATAGCATCAGAAAACATTCCATAAGGTTTTAACTTAATATTATTATTTCCAATGACCGACAATTGCTAGATTTATAATAATATCCACAGGTAACTGATTATCTCACTGAATCCTTTGAATCACTTTCCCTATGCAAAACTCAATCATACTTTATATTTTGCTAAAAAAAATATGAACTTGAGTGTCTTTCAAGGTCTACACGTGCAGGATATGTAGGTTATAGCTTAGCATATAGGTTCAATTTTAATGTCTTAATGTATAGCAAAATGGAAACAAACCTGAAGAGTTCATATCTTTTAAATTAATGCCTAACTTAACATCTCAATGCCCTCTTAAAATTTTTTTCTGCTTATTTCTTTAAATTCATAAACAAGAGTTATATTTATTTATATGGCACAATGTGACATTTTGATACACATAAACATTGGGAATGGTCAAATTTGGTTAACTAGCATATCTATCATCTCAAATGTTTACAGCATTTGCTTTTGTCCGTTAACAGTTCAAATTTAACAGGTAAAGACTGAACAGGAAAGGTCACAGTAATCCATGACTACTAACTCCGCCTCCAGCACCTTCCTCTGCCACATTCTATCACCACACAACGATAAGCTCACGTTCACAATAATGATCAGATTGTCTCATATTCATATCAGCTTCCTGATTCAAGCTACCATCCACCTCCTCTTACATGATTTTGGTCCACTGGCCCCTGGCTTACATTCTGTATGACAGTCTCAATTTTTCTCCGTACTAAAGGCATACGAATGTCTTCATATCTGTAAAAACATACCAATGTCTGAATATATCATTTCTCAACTCACTTTTATATAGGGAGTTTATATTTTCCTGTCATAATACTAACAATGGCTAAAAATTTCCTTTATTTTTATACTTATTTGAATGTTCACTTACTTCTCTATACTTTAAAAAAATTATTTTCCATGATATAATTTTGTAGGTATAGGGAATCCCCCCTTCCTCCTTCACAATTTCTCTTCCTACCATTTCCCCCATATTTTTACAGCATTGTAGTCCTTTAGTAACATCTACAAGTTTAGCATTCTGTTATTTAAGTATATTAGGGAATTATAAGTATAGGCAAAGGTACAAAATCTGATATCATATTTTCAAGGTATATTTAGTGCTTTCATTGGAAATTCTCCTTTTATACAGGAGCTGAGATGCATACTGCAATGTATCTTCACTTCCAAGTATGTTAGTCTCCATTATACAGTTCATGTATGAGATTAAATACAAATGACTAAGAGACACATGAAAAAGATTATCAGTTTGCTAGATATTGAGATATATGAATAAAAACCACAGTGAGGTTCCACCTAACTCCACTGAGATTGGCCTATATTCAGAACACTACTAGCAACACCTGATGATGTAAATAGAGTGAATTAGTTATCCTAATCTACTGTTAGGAGTGTAGGCTACCATAGTCACATGGAAGTCAGGATGCAGAGTACTAAGACAACTGAAAAGTTATCTACTGTTAGGCCCAGCTATCCCATTCCTAGGAATAGAACCAAAAGAGTGCAATCTGCAAATGAATAAGTGAACTACAAAATCCACAATAACAAAGGCATGGAAATAACACACATCCCCATCAAAAGAGGAATGGCTAGACTGTGGTACATCTACTCCATGGAATATTACACAGCAATTAAAAAGACTGAAACTCACTATCAGCAAGAAAATGGTCCTAACTGGAGACCACTATACTCAATGAAATAAATCAGTCTCAAAACATAAATACTATATATTCTCTCTGATTAAGGCAATCTTCATGCAAAATACTAAACAAATGGATATACAGCTGAACAATTATATAGAAATATTTGCATAAATTATTCACTTTCTTCCATAAACAACTCTGAAGTCCACATGCATACAACACCCAGTGCATCTCCAATAGCTAGCATAGTGTGTGGTAAACAGTCAGGCACAACCAGAACTTTTGATTAGGTAAAGTGGAGATGTAAAATCAGCATCAGAAACACATTGAGAAAACTAAATAAGCAACCACAGGGTGGTTGTTGTTATCGGTCCCAGTGCAATTATATCAGAGAAACCAACAGAGGAGAAAAGTAGATAGGCCAAGTATGTAAATATCTCACTCAGGTTAGTCTAGAAAAAAAAATGGAAATTTTTATCTCATTGTTATTTGCATTTCCACCTACCTTATTCTTTGCACATGTATCAGTTATGGGTCCTAAAATTTTCCTTAGTCTTCACCATACCCATGAAATCCTCTCAAGGTACATATACACATATAGAAGAAATCGGAAGGCATTTAGATACTAAAACAGATTACTTCATACTTAATATAAGCCTTTCTAGAAGAGGATTTATCTAAACAACAAGTAGGCCAACTGAACTAGGCCAAGTGAACCACTGAATCACGAGAGATTTCAAAGGAAGTATAATTTTCAAGCGTTTTTATTCTTTGAGTAGCAGTTATATAAACTTTTAAGTTACCTCAACTCCATTCCCTCCCTGGGCACAGCCTTGAGATCAGATGTCAAAGCGGCAGACTTGCAGGAGTATGAACGTATATACTAAGCAAATATTACAACATGAGCATTGAAAGCACTGGGGGGGGGAGGCCCACGTGGATGAGGACAGAGAGGAGTGCTGTTTCCAGAGCTCCAGTTTCTATAGCAGAGAAAATCCTAGGCCTAAGTAGGGAAACTAAGAAGTCACTTTCACAATGCTTCAAACAGGGGAAGAAACAGGACTCTCAGAATAAGAATATGTGCAACAGCAGATCTAATCTAATATTCCACCTATGTTTAAATTATCCCATAAAATTGCTACTGAATTAGTATTAGGCCACACAGGTCAACTTTGTTGATTCTCAACCCATGTCACAATGTTTCCAACATGTACTTTCGAGAAAGAAAAACAAAAGGAAGTAAATGTGGTTTCAAGGTGAAGCTCTCCATTTATTTTGCACTCACAAATGGTCATTTCCCCTGGATTGTTCAGGCTACTTGGCTCAATGTATCTTCAGGTTTCATAAAACTCACTTATGATACTTAATGACAGTGAAATAAAACTGATCAAGTTCCACAAATATTATGAGTTTGCGTATCAAAAGCCAACCCATTCTCTGTATCTTATCTTCTGTAGCCATTTCCCCCTTCATCTCCTACATCATCAAGAATTCCTCTTTAATGGACCCCCCCCCAGTTAGTATTAAATCTGAGGTAATACTAACTTAAAACAAAATAAAATGTTTTTTTATGCCTGATCCCAAACCAACTCTCTCTGCTGAGATCACTGTAAAAATCTTCCAAAGACAGATTCAGTAACACACCTTTCCTTTTCTTAATCTATTTCATATGAATCATTTACTCACATGCCCTTGCTCAAAAGAAAAAAAATAATGCTCACAAAAATAATCAATATATCTTGCCATTTTCAATCATGCGTCATGGTTTGAGTTACATACCTCAAAGACAGCCGATGAAATTTAGATTTCCAGTATCCCAAAATGCAGCCTATTTAGAAATAAGGCCCATGTGTATGTAGTCAAGTTGCATATGTAATAACACACAGGTCATATTTCATTAGGGTAAGCACTAATCCCATAATGATTCCTTTCTATATTAAAAGAGGAAACAGGGATGCAGATACACACACATTGGCAGAACAATATATGATGATTGAGGTGAAGATTTAAATGGGACAAGGCAAAGAATTGGTGGCAACACTTGAAAGTCATCCAGAATTTTCAAGGTCATCCAAAACCCAGTACTTACATGTATTTCTCTCCTTACCTTTTAAAAATCTCTCTCAGCCTCCTAACTGAAAAATATCCTCCCAACTTCAATTAAGTGTTAATCATATTCAATTACCTAAACAAGACATAACCTTTTTCTCTCAAATACACTGAAGGTTTTACCTGCACAGGAAATTAGCAACAGCTCTAACATTGAAAGAAGGTACAACTTTTTTAATGAAAAAACAAATTGGTAAAATATCCCTCCTTATATTTTAAAATATTTTTAAATTATGCAAAAATTTTCATCAATACTAACTCTTGTTTTTCGGGGAGCCCATTACTTACCGTTTCAGCATGAGCATTTGTCCTTGTTATTAAACTTAGTTTTGAACATTTTAAGATTTCAAAGACTACTTTCGCTATTATTATATAAACAAAGGGTGGAAGTAAATCTATAGGCCAAGTACTATCACAAACTTTTACATATTTGATCTGAAATATATTTTGGAAAACCAAGTTCTTGGATGCTATAAAATCAGGTGTTTGTATTTTGTGGTATCCATTGTATTTCCCAACACAGGTCTAAAAAGTAGAGTCTTAGACCATTTCCAGAAATTACATAAAATCAAGTAGGCAAAGGCAAAACTTATGGTTGGGGAGAGGGAGGGTTGCAACCTTTGGAACATAAAAGAAAACCAGGCTGAAAATTTAGGCCTGCCTCGAAGTTGGACATATCAACCAGTCTGTCAACTAAGGACATTTTCTCCACCATAAGTTTTTAGAACCTTAGGTGTCTTGCTTTGTTTTTGTTTTTTAATTATTTGGCTAATTTTACAAGAGAAAACAGGAGCCTTAAAATTTTAGGGACAAGGCCCAGCACAACAGCCTAGTGGTTAAAGTCGTCACCTTGAATGTGCCAGGATCCCATAAAAGCGCTGGTTCTAATTCTGGCTGCTCCACCTCCCATCCAGCTCCCTGTTTCTGGCTTGGGAAAGCAGTCGAGGACGGCCCAAAGCATTGGGACCCTGCATCCAAGTGGGAGACTTGGAAAAGGCTCCTGGCTCCTGGCTTTGGATTAGCACAGCTCCAGCCATTGCAGCCACTTGGGGAGTGAACCAGTGAATGGAAGTTTCTCTCTGTATCTCCCTCTCTCTGTGAGCCTGACTTTGCATTTAAAAAAAAAAAAGCAACAAAAAACCTTTAGGAATGTATTTCTGTAATTACATTTAACAGTCATTTTATCCATCCTGAACAACTTTTCATGCTAGATAGT
The DNA here is from genome assembly GCF_017591425.1 of Ochotona curzoniae. Classification (NCBI taxonomy): domain Eukaryota; kingdom Metazoa; phylum Chordata; class Mammalia; order Lagomorpha; family Ochotonidae; genus Ochotona; species Ochotona curzoniae. Next base: position 23,733,580 of record NW_024467119.1, on the reverse strand, counting down.
CAACACTATAAACACTGTATTATTGACTGTATCTCTCAGGTATGTTTCAAGTTGGGAGAAATGTACTCACGCTCACTTTCCCACTGAGATTGTCTTCTTCTCTCACTGCCAGGGCCTTCAGAAAATTGTCTTGCAGAATTTTTCCAGCACTTGTTAGTGTCCTTTAAAAACCAGATTTTTAGTTATAATACAGCAGGTAAAAAATAGACCTTACAACACTCTGGGACCAATAATCATGCTTCTTTATTTTAAATGACCCCTTGTAACACAAAATCCATAGACATAATACAGAAACTGCATTATGAAAAATATATTCATGAATTTAAAATTTTTTCTTATATCAGCATTAGCTTATCTAGTAATTCTATATTTTTCCATAATCTTTACGAAGTATCCTTGCACAAAGACTATCTCCTAAATTTATCTTAATTTTATACCTGTAGTCTTTATAAAGAATTAAGATGAGGATTTGATAGGCATATCATAACATCTAGAATCACTTTCATTTCAATGGTCATTTTGTTATTTTATTGCATCATGAAAACTGAACATGCTTATACTTTGAACTTGTCATCAAAACTTCTTACAACTTAAGTATAAATTATTTATTAACTTAAGGAAATTCAAATATTAGATGTTTAAATCAATATGGTTACTGGAACAGAAAACAATCTTAGCTTCTCAGTGAAGACTCAAGAAAGGAAACCACAGTAAGTTACCTCAACTAAAAGAACAAAATTAAGAACCCACAAAGGAGATAAATTTACTTCAAACAAACTTACAATTTCAAGTGTAATTTGTGAAATAATAATTCTTTTTTCCTATGTATTCAAGTAATTTTTTATTGTGTATATATGTATATAGCAGTTAGTTGTAGTAAGGCAAGATGATAAACACATAATTCCTATACTCTCATTGCCTGATGTCTCTTAGAAAGTTATAAACCACAATGGAATAATATTTTTTAAAAAACCCTCTGATTATATAAAGTATCAGAACAGTTCACACAAGAGATACTCTACCAATTTATTTTTTTAAATTAATACTGAATTTGAATGCAGTTATTCTTGAACTAAATGTTCAAAGATGAGAGTACTAGCCAGAGTAGAGGAGGGACAGCACTAACTCCACGGATGAAAAAGGATTCAGAGTAAGATGCTAGACAACCTCAAGTGACAGCAAGTCAGTCAGAAAGCAGACGCAGGCATTGAGGCGGATCATATATTAATGAAATGCAACGTGTTTACAGATTGTTACAAGTGGTTCATGAGGCCAGGCAAGTAGAAGGAACAGAGCCAGAATTTAAACCCAGAAACTTTGGTCCTTCAACTCATTTGCAACTTGACTGTGATGTGTCTTGGCACAGGCCTGGATGCTGCTTAAGGAGTCCTCAGTTTGTCTACCAAGAACGCACTGAATCACAAGGGGCTGCTGGAAGGGGAGAGGAGATTGTTTAATCCGTACGTTAGAAAGAAAATGGTTCAGTCTGGAGAAATGAAGCTGAAGGGAATTAGCAGTGGGAGAGGTGAATTAGGAATTACTCCAAAGTCTTCACAAGGCTAATGGTCTGATGTGAGGCAGTAGTGCTAAATTCAGGCAGGAAAGGAGAGGTTACACAAATATTTACGCTGTAGAATGAGCCTGGGATGGCTCTTTCTGAGGAGTTGACATGAGGTTGTTCCTCCGTCTCATTAACTCACTATAAACATGCATAACATGTCACCTAATGAGCATCACGTTCTAGAGATACAACCTTCCAGATTACCAAAATCTTTCCTTTTACTTTTCTAGCTTTGTGTTCTTTTACTTGTAGCATCAATATCAACTAATAATCCAAGCACCTTAAAAAGACATGACAAATAACTACTAGTTAGTAGCAAAGGAAAGAATTAGATATTTGAGATATTTTTAAATCAGTTTTTTCTGCAGAAAATTACTTTGATATCACTGTATACCTTATCAATTGCTTTATTGTAAAATCTCTAACATATAAAACTTATTTTGCCAGTGGCTTGATCAGAAAACATGTATTTTCCTCCTATTTCTCAAAAGACAATTCCAACCGCTTGGTCAATTCTCACCTAATGCCTGGTCTATGGTCTGTTTAAAAGCCACAAATAAAGCTACAGCTATGGGATCTCTGCTACGTGGCCTGTGTGGGAGTGCATAAGAACACAGCACCCTGTGTCCCTGGGGGAAACCCCTGGCAATGGCCCTCAGCCTGACCTGACCACCGTCCAAACAGGCGAGAGCAGTGGGCTGCACACTGGTTTTCCTTCTCTGTCCTGGGACGATCTGTGCTGAGACCTTCTTGATACACAAGTCTGAGAAGCCGGTGCGGTCCCACGTTGCTTGACGGCCACATGTGGTGTATGTGACCTGCAGCAGGACTGGAAGTCCCAGAGTGACAGAGCTGCCTTCTAGCCAATTACACTGCCATTGCTGGGTGGGAGGATTGTTGAAAGATGTGCTTCTGCCTTCCCCTTACCTTGGATTATAAAAGATCATACCTGCTTTGCAATAAAAAGATATGCTCAAAGGAATCTCTCCAATGATTCTTGCTGAGGCACACCATTACCTCATCCCATTGGTGGTGGCGGGAGCCTGCTGGTAAGAACCCCCGAGATACAATAACATTGTAAACTCTTGCTCTTTTTGTCAACCAATACCCCTTATTATTTATTGGCAACAGAATCCTGATGTTTGGTTTTGACAATGGTTGCCTCCCAGGCGCATTAGCAGGAAGCCCAACTGAAAGTAGAGGCAGGACTTGACCAAGCACTGTCATATGGAATGCAGGCTTCCCTGGAGGCTGGTTAACTCAGTACACGCCAGTCATTTGAAAGGATCATGAAGCATCATGAACCAGCAAGAATAATGGATATACAACCATTCTAGGAAATGTGACAATGATACTGATAGCCTGTTAAGACAAAAATTGTTCCTTCTGAATGATTATTCAGGACTTACATATACACACACATTTCCCATGAACAGGAAAAGGAAGGTAGAGTTACATCATGTAAATTGGGAATGGAAAGGATTTGGGTAGCCCATCAGCTATGTGCAGCAGAGGGAAAGCAGGTTACATTAATAATTAATCTTTCACTATATTACATATGAAAACTTGAACTTCTCTGCAGGAGAAAATATTAGGAAAGGAGGATTGTCAATATAGCATGTGGTAAGAAATACTTAAATCTTCAACATGCATTATTCTTATATAACTAGGTTGCTTAATAGTCAGTAACCTGAAAAATCTTGCTTAAATAAGTATTACAAAAGGAGTTACTTCCTCCAGAGTGAAGGTCTATTGCAAGAGCTAAGAGTTGCCACTTCTATAAACACAAGAACTCTATATTTCTTGTTTATACTTCACTACTACTTCAAACACTGGAAAAAGTTATATGAATAAATTATTTTCTAGAATATTTAATTCTTTGCAAAAGCTATTTATATAATCCTACATAAATGACTCCACATATTCTTAATCCTCAAAAATTCAGTCTACTGGTTTTTACAATTTAACTATGTTGTTTATGTGTTCTATCACATATATTTGTTTTATTAGGTTTATACTCAAAAAGTAAATTAAAAATGAAAATCTAAAGAATAAACGCAGTTTTAAGAAAATACTACTTTCATTGGTTTTACATTTTTATAATTATTTTACTGAAACGACAGGGACAGCTATGCAGGCATACTGCTCCTCCATTCAGTCCTCAAATGCCTGTAACAGCCAGACTGACCTTGGCCAATGCTAAGAGACCAGAGCGACAGGGACCCATCCATTTGTGCTACTGCTGCTGCCTCCCAAAGGTGGAGTGACAGGAAACTGAATCAGATGTGCAGCCAGAACTCAAGCCAGGCATTCCAGCTGCTCCAAGCGACTTCCTAATCACTGAACCAACTGCCTTCCTTAACCATAAATTCCTAAACTTTTGTGATATTAATCATGATATGATTCAAATGTACACTGAGTGTTCTAAAAGGCAAGAATTGATTGATCATTAAGATCTATGCTAATAAAGCATTTTTGCATATCATCAAATCAAGTCACAAACTAATCGTAGACACACTGTTTTCCCTAGACTCTACATCTTTATTCTGCTTTTCTAAAGTCTTATATCAAAGCACCGTATCAATATCATAATATTCTCACATTATAAAGACAATGAGAATTCACTTGAGAACAGAAACAAGAAGATGCTGGGAGCAGGGAAGACAATGAGATATACAACTACCATAGGGAGGGACACTTCTGGCAGCCAGCAAAGCTTAACTGTCCTAGGAACTTGACAAAAATTAATAAGACACAATCATTGAATTGAAGTTCTGATCCACTGCTCCATTCAGAAGGGACCTGCTTTCTTTTAAAGCCAATGAACTCCATGCATTTGCATTTCTAGGATTCATGTTCATTTCATCAGCACTTGTATGCATACATAGTAATGTTTCCATTAGTTTCTTACATATTGTATGAAAAAATTTAATAGAGAATAAAAAGTTTAAAAAGATAGATTAATAAAAATCTATTACCAGAAAATATACTGGCTTAATAATAATAAAAAAAAAAACACTTACCTTTGAAAAGATAATATTCAGAACTATCTTTATACCCAATGTAAGTTTGTTGGAAGAAATATTTGTATTTGTCTTCATATTGTTTCAAATAATATAAATTGCAAATTTTAGAGGCTGAGTAGCAAATATTTGCAAATGTGATAAAATGTGACTTTACCCATCCCAAATGCATGTATTTTTTAACAACTCAAGAAATACCAGTGATACGCTTTGGTGTATGTTGACATAAAACACCTGTGGTCCACTCAGAGGGTGATTATGTTTTTGTACATTGCCTCCAGTAAAACATGACACATTTTCTTTGTTCTGTTTTTTAAATATATTTTTATTTTGTATTTTGAATTATGTGGTACATTTTTGTGTAGGCTGGGATTCCCCTCAAACTACCCTCCCCGTCAGATTTTTCCTATTTTGTTACAATAGTGTAGTCCTTCATAAGGAATCATAATTCTATGAGTCTCTTATTTAAGTGTACCCCGACTTTGTTGGTACAGACAATGTCAGGAGGAGAAAATATCTACTTTTTCTTCAAAGTATTTCATAAGTTTCACTAATACTGGCAAATTTTCACATGGCTTCTCAGGTTATTGTTGTTTGCTGGTCCTTTATGAATCAGTTTGGGCTCCCACAGCAATATACGCTGCAGTGAGTGGCAACAAGGTAGAAATGCAACATGTCCAGTTTGCAGTGGCAGAACATCTGAGATTAACAGGACATAATGGTCAAGCTCTGGTGGGGACCTGCTTCCTGGGTTTTAGAGTGCCATCTTCTCATCATATTCTCAAGTGGTAGAAAAAGCAAGAAAATATCTCTGGTAACTCTTTTTATCAGGGCATTAATTCCGTCCTGAGGGCATCACTTCACGACTGATCTAAACTTAATGACTTCCCAAAGGCCCCATCTGTGTAAACCATCGTGCTGAAGGGTTAGTCTTTCCAACACGAGTTGCCAGGGGAGGGGGAGAGGTATTATGGAGGGGCACACACTACAGTTCTTAGTGTACTCTTTCCCCCTTCAAAACTCATTTTTAAATTGTATTTGTCTTATTTTCTTCATACATCTGTCTTGCTTGGCTTATCACCTCTTTTAGACAACTTGGAACTACATCAAGCTTCTACATCAAGTGAAAACTGTTGGAGGTAAACTCATGTTTTCAGCTCCTATCATGCAAGTTTATAGGATTAAGTTACTGAAATCAGTTACTTGTTTCTTACCAGCTCTCCTTAGCAAGACGCAAGAAAACTTCAGTGATTTTTATCATTCTCTGTCCATACAATAGAAAGGTCCTATTCCTTGACTAAAAATTTGATAACATAATAAGAATAATTTTAATCTTTTTAAGTATGAAATATAATAAGTATATATAAAATAGAATGTTTTAGTAAAGGGTCTACTAAACCTTTAAAAAAAACCATCACTGGAATTCATTACCTTGGTCAAAAAATAAATATTGAACAATGGCTCCTCCTTAAAGGCCCCTGCACACAAATCCATCTTATCACATCCTCCACCAGTAACAACCATGCCTCCTCGGATTTCCAGTGTCCACTCCTGCCACATTTTGTCTCTATCCCTAACTTATTCCCTTTTTTAAGTACGTATCTCCAGCAAATACATTTCAGCTTTTCCTGGTTTTGAACTTCCAAAAAACAGATTCACAAAGTATGTATGTATAATCTATTTTTTCATGAATATGTTTATGACGCATATAATGTTCATGCATGCATGAGCTGCAATTCATTTTTTATCATATTCTCTTATATGGATATGCAATATTAATCATTTTATTATTATATATTTCAAATTTTTTCTGGTTTGGATCCGTTATAAAGATGATGCTGATGTGGGCATGGTGAGGCAGTGGATTAAGCCATTGCTTGGGACACCGGTATTCCTTATTGATATTCCAAATCATGGCTAATCTGCTTTCAATCCAAGTCCCAGCAGATTCACCTGGAAAGCAGCAGGTAATGACTCAAGCGCTTGAGACACTGCTGCTCACTGGGAGAGATACAAGGGCTGTCCTGAATCCTGCCTTCAGCCTAGACCGGCTCCCGGCTGTTACTGGGGGAGTGAAGCAGCAAACGGAAGATTCCTTCTCTGTCTCTCTCTCTCTCTCTCTGTTTGCCTTCTCTCGCTTCCTTCTCTCTCCCATACACACATATACCAAGAGCAAGCAGGAGACATACTTCATCTTTCAAATAAATAATCTTCAAAAACAATAAGTAAACATAATGCTAGAATATTCCATACATGTAACCTAGATATAAGGTTCTCCAAACTTAATGTCTAGCAACACAGTAGCTGTTTAATCCAATAACTTCAAGTTTACAAAATGTGTCAACCTGTTTCCAAAATGGTTCAACCAATTCACACTCCCATATGAAAGTTCCTATTGCACCACATCATTCCCAAAGGGGATATTTAAGACCTTTTTTAAATAATAACCAACTCAGTCTGTGTAAATTAGCACTTCATAATCCTTTTACTGTGCATTACTCTGATTATTTAACGTTTGGCTACCTAAATCACCTCCCATGCAAAGTGCCTTTTCTAGTCTTCTGTTACTATCTAGTTTTTATATATTATTAAGCTGTAGTTCTTCATATACTCTGAATATTAAATTTTACAAAAAAGATTTATTTTTTTATTGGGAAGTCAGATATAAAGACAGAAGGAGAGACAGAGAGAAGGATCTTCTGTCAGTTGTTTCACTCCCAAAGCGGCCACAATGGCCTGAGCTGTGCTGATCTAAAGCCAGGAGCCCAGAACCTCTTCTGGGTCTCCCAAGTGGGTGCAGGGTCCCAAGGTTTTGGGTTGTCTTTGACTGCCTTCCCAGGACACAAGCAGGGAGCTGGATGGGAAGAGGGGTGCTGGGATTAGAACTAGCATCCATATGGGATCTTCGCGTATGCAAGGCAATGACTTAAGCCACCAGGCTACCGTGCGGGGCCCTAAGTATTAGGCTTTTTAGTATACGCACTACAAATGTATTATCTTTCAGGTAGCTTATCATTTAGCTCTCTTATTAGACTTTTGACAATAAGAAAATCTTAATTTGGATGCTTGTCAACATAAATTTTTTTTGTTACTGATTTGTTTTCAATTTAAACAAGTTTCTCTCACCCTTTGTTTATCCATATATTTCCCTGCACTGTTTCAAAATTTTATTGTGTGACGGGTGTTGCAAGTCAAATCATCACTTGCAACACCCTGATCTCCTATCAGAACCCAAGTCTGAGGCTTGGTTGCTTTGCTCTTCTGATTGTTTCCTCTAGGCAGTAGGTGATGGCTCCAGCCATTAGGTCCCTGTCACCCACTGGATGGAATTCCTGACTCCTGTCTACAATATAGCCTAGTCCTAGATTTGTAAGCATTTGGGAAGCAAACCAGTAGAAGGAAGATCTCTTCTGCAGTCACTGTTTCAAAGTGAATCAAACTCCTTTAAAAAAAATATTTAGGAAGAAACTGCAATGCCAATCATAGCTCTGTTTCTGACTTTCCTATTTCATTCCAGTTTCCAAGCTTTATTGGACAGAGAAAAAGAGAGACCAGAGAAAGAAGAGCTTCATCTGCTGCTCAGTCCTTCCCTGTGGTTAGAAATGCTGATAGCTAGCAATAAGAAAAATCCCCAGCAAAGGGACACAGGAAAGTTTCGCAAGTTGAAAAATTATTTTAGATAATTCACTGACAATGACTACCGAGACTTCGTAAATAGTACGAAAAACAAAATCACTTGGTGTCATTTGTGGCACAGAAAGGGCACTTTATTATTTCCATATCTCAGCATATAAATATTACAACTATGGAGATGAGCCTACGTACGCAGAAAACATTCACTTCACTCTTCCTGTTAGAGTGGGAGGTTGCAATGAGTATATGGGGATTTGCTAGGTACCCTGCTGTATGTTCACCAACTCCGTCTTGCTTTGTCTCCAAATAACTACTACTTAGTTTCCATTCCTACCTAAAAATGCCTAATATTCTCCTCTAAATCTCTTTGTACCACTAAATAATCACCAAACTTTACATTTATAACTGTACTTTATAAATTAACTCTCCTACTGTCATGTTTATTTGTTTGAGAGATTGGAATTATAGAGTTTTAAAACAAATTAATCTGCTTAAAATTTCTCTCTTCCATCCTATAAAACAGCAGTTACTTGTGCTTCAAACCAGGAAAATGTCTGACATTCACACCCAAAATAGTTCAAAAGGTTTTGTTTGCCTTTGTGTCTTCTATTTACGAAAACAAAATCTGGGGAAAATTACTCTCAGAAATTCATACATACTTCAATGCTCTGGCAAACAAGCTACCCTGTTTCCGTTTAGTATCAATGGAATATATTGGAAAATCTGAAGAAATTCACACAACTTCTTAGAAGGACAAAAAGCCAGATTCAGAAGCAACAGCTTTTGGAAAACGCTCAATCACACTGAATTAATTGATTTGGCAGCAGCATTATTGCTTTTTCACTGGGCCAAGACAGTCAAGCTTTCACAGACTCCACAGCTTATAGCAAACACACTAAAATTAGATTTCAGCAGACTCTCCAGTGCTGGTCCCAAGAACCAGATACTCTTCCCTGAAGTGCCCGCAATGTGCTTGCTCCCCCCTTTACCGTGGACATCTCCAAATCTAAGTCTACTGCAAATTCAATGATTCCTCATCACACGTTTACAAGGTAGAAGCAAGTATGCTTTCTACTTTAGGGAGATATTCAAACTGCTATCTTACAATCTGAGTTTGTCTGTGAGGTATCCATCAACTACAGTACCAAACTAACAACCAACGCTATTTATGTCTCTCCTGTGAGTCCGTCTTTGCAGGAATGTGAAAATGATATCATGACAACTGGATGAGCCATTAGGTAGCTGGTGAAGCCTTTCTATACTTATGAACAATAAGGGAATCTCTTTTAAAAGTGTACACGATCCTTGCTTCTTCCACACATGACTCTCTAGTTCCATCATACAAACAGCAGGAAGCAGGGATTCCAGCCTTCTGAGTTTCTCATGAGAATATAAAGACGTTACCAATCACCTCCTTCTGACACCGTTTGTTTTATTTTGACCAAGCTAGACAAGATTACAATTCTGGCCCTCGGATGAGTTTTGTCCCACCTTGTTGAATTGCTGTGTGTCCTGCTCACTGAAACTGTGCTGAAGAGACACCACTTCCATCATTTTCTTGGGGTTTCCTCTCTTGAAGTGCCCTTCTCCCCGACCCCGCTTTATGACTTGCTACAGGAACAGGTTTCTATCTTTAATAAATCTCACTTTGCTGATTGATTTCTCTGCATGAACATTCTTTCAAGTGAGAAGAGATCTGAAGTGGTCTCTATGCTTCTCTTTCGTGGCAGTTTCCCATAACAATATCACAAACCTTCCAACCAATTCCAAGGGCATGTCATTGAACCGTCTTCTAAATAACTCACACATACAGCCATATCCCTTCCGTGTTAAACTACCCCAAATCAAGTACCACATCCCAGAGACTATCTTCACCCCCTACAGCCAACTGACAATACTCAAAACAACCAGTCTTATACCAGTTCCCCTGCTTTGTATTCACTTTATCTTAAAAGCAGAAAAATAAGAAAAATCTCTGGACCATACTTTCCTCTGCTTTCTGATAACACTAGCTACTTCTCCAGGTGGCCCTGCATGGATAGGTTTCCTTCTCTTTGGAAACGGAACAAATAAATTCTTGTGTCAAAGAAAGCGGTATTCATGTCTCTCAATGTTTGCCACATATGAACAAAACAAAGTCCTGGGTACAAATTATAGAATAGGAAGCAAAGGCTAAAGCATGAGAAACTGCCCAAACATAGCACATAGCACAGAATTCCAAATGTTATTTAACCAAAATATGAAACAGAATTAATAGGTAAATGAGAAAATTTTATTACTGAAGAATTTTAAAAATTAAATTTAGTTGGATGCTTTTTAGACAAATTCTAATTGGTAAATTGGAGAAACCATGAATACATACTCCAAATGGCTCATGAATCTAAAGATGTCTTTAGATCTGGGAAGCCAACTCAAAACCTCCTTTCATGAAGGACAATCATGAATCATATTATTTATATGACATGGTTTTTTTTTTAAAAAAAGATTTATTCATTTATTTGAAAGGCAGTATTTCAAAGGGAGTAAGGGGAGGGACAGACAAGATCCTCCATGGTTGATTCACTCCCTAGGTGGCCATAATAGTCAGTACTAGGCCAGGCTAAAGCTGGAAATTTCATCTGGGTCTCCCACATGGGTACAGGGTACCCAGTACTGGTACCTGATACATTAGCAGGGAGATAGCTCAGAAAAAGAGTAGCCAGAATAGAAACCAGCACCTACAGGAGATGCAGGAGTAGCATGTAGTAGTTTTACCAGCTATGCCACAGTGCCAACCCCAACAAAACAAGTTAAAATATTTTAAATGAGATTCTCTGTGGAAGATCTGGCAGTCTTTTATTAGTTATTAAACAGCATCCATCTTAGAGATTTCATAGATTGAAATTAAGAAATTTGCTTTCAACAAAATATTTCATGCTTATAATACACATGTGAGATTTTCCTATTACTTTGGCATAATGTTTTACAGACTGCTTTTTTTTATTTCTCATTTATAATATCCAAAACTTATATACAAAATCCAGAACTTATTTTCCCCAAGGGGGCTGTTGAAATTCTTACGTAAATGTTCCTATTCAACAGAAAAGGCATAAGTAATTCACAATATCAGTAGCTGTTCTATTTAATTTTTTAAAAAATGAAAATAAGGGAAAGGAAAGGAAGCTGTCTTTACTACTGTTATCCAGGGCAGAGTTCGGACCCACCTTCAATGATATTTTTTTTCCTCAATCAACCATTTGAACTCCCATTTTTCTTCAGCTCCTATCATACACAGAAGATACTATACATCTTCTTGTCCAATTTCCACAGAAACATCCATGTGTAAATATATGTTACATACATATGTACATGTTTATGTCCATACATATATTCCTGTTATTTGTACACAATATTATGCATGCTATCTGTTGTTTTCAATTCTTACATATGAAATCAAGAATATATACCCAAAGCAATTTATTTATATATTTATTTTACAATATCAGTTTAAACGATGCATTAAAATTCTACTGTATTTGGGGCTCCACATTTTATAACAAGTTTCTGATCTATTTTTCATTAAACAATGTTGTGATGAACAGCCTTGAATTACGTGTGCCCTCTGCGTTAAAGTGCTTCTGAGATGCATTGATAAATTCTTGCTACAGGCTTACTAAAGTTCTTTGCTGCAAATGCTAAAGGTCCCTGGGAAATGAGTGTATCTCAGATAGTCTGCACAAACTTCTCCAGTCATTTTTGAAATGTTTCCCTGAGGCAGGAAACTCAGTAGCTTTGTTTAGCCAACAGCTAAGGCTCTTCTATAATTAAAATTGCAAAAGGTACCCACCCGGAGGGGAAAAAAAAAAAAAAAAGAATTTAGTGGTCAAAACTTCCTTTCTGACCAGAGATGTCAAAAATAAGGTTTAAAGACCCTGGAACATTCCAGTAAAGGAATTTATAAATAGGATCCCTCGAATTCCACACCTGTGCATACTAATAAATGCTAACAACACACTCTACTTTTTAAAAGAATGAAAGGTACATAGATTATGGAAAGGATGCTTGAATACAGTGTTTAGATCTATTGTGTTTAGTCAGCTAACCAATGGAAGCTTCAATTACTTAGCTACTATTATGCAAATGAAACTGAAGCCACAAGTCTTGCACCTGTGCTTGTCTCTGGATTTAATATTTCTAATGAGCTCCTAAATCCTGTTCTACAGACAAGCTTGTGAGATTGCTCAACTCAGATTACCACAGTGCAGGTGAAGAGCTTTTCAAGTGGGGACAATGCGCTCAAGCACTTCAAAAAGGTAAAGTATAGGTAGGCTTTAGACGTTGTCAGATGCAGAAGCAGACACAACAAAAGTGAAATACCTTGCTATGATGTCTGTTAGTACTAGGCCACTTCATCTGGTGACATTAAAGTCATGAGAGCAGAATGGAAGGAGGGATTTTGAGCTATACACAAGTTTTCTCCCCGTGGGAGGTCCTTTAGACTCTCATGGCAGTTACCCTCGGCAGAACACTATCAGATTGTTGGTGGTTTTTAGCTCAGTGGGGTTGTCTTCTGAATTTTAAAAACAATGCGTGCAATTCAATCTTATTTGCAAAACATCTCACTGCATTACTCTAAGAAATAGCACCTAAGGACGGGTGGTTGGGTGTCTCCTTCCGTGCCTGTCTTCAGCTCCCTGAGTGCAGCTCTCACCCTAAGGGCTGCCCAAACCACCCACTTGGTAGGATAGCTCATGATTAACATGTCTTGCTAAAAGGGGAACATAGCCAAGCCAGAAAATGCATTTCTGGACACAAATACAATGAGACCCCCGTTTTTGACATCAGTGATGATCCTGAGTGTATATGATCATCATAAGATAGCTAGCATTGCTGTTGCCTACCCACACCAAAACGGTGGATCCTGGGAAGCCATCCGGGCAGAATCCAAGGCCACAGAACTCTCTCAGACATCAAATACATCACAGCCACATCACAAACCCAATTCACAGCAAACTCCAAATTTTACAGAGGAAAACATCAATATGTCTCTCTTGACTGGTCTAGCTTCTTTCGAAATAAACTTTAATAAACTTTCTTTTGCTACACCTACTTCCATTCGCTAAACTGTAATTTTTTTTTTACCGTGCCAGCCAAAAAAAAAAGTGAACCAAGCATGTACCTATTGTTAGCAGCAATATGGTCGCCTTAAACCAAGTCAGATATATTTCTAAAAGAGAGAAAGTGAAAATGAATATTGAGTAAGTTATTACTGCCTTACTTCCTATAGATGACAATAGTTTCCCTGATTTTCCTCTGGACTTTTTTGAGACAATAAAATACTAGACTTGTAATTCTTTTTTTGTTTTGTTTTTAAGATTTATTTATTTTTATTACAAAGTCAGATATAGAGAGAGGAAGAGAGACAGAGAGGAAGATCTTCCGTCCAATCATTCACTCCCCAAGTGAGCCCAACGCTGGTACTGTGCCTATCCGAAGCCAGGATCCAGGAACTTCTTTTAAAAAAAAAAAAAAAGGTTTATTTTATTTTTATTGGAAAGGCGGATATACAGAGAAGAGAGACAAAGAGGAAGATCTTCCGTCCGATGATTCACTCCCCAAGTGAGCGCAACGGCCGATGCTATGCCAGGAGCCTCTTCCGGGTCTCCCACACGGGTGCAGGGTCCCAAAGCCTTGGGCCGTCCTCGACTGCTTTCCCAGGCCACAGGCAGGGAGCTAGATGGGAAGCGGGGCTGCTGGGATTAGAACTGGCGCCCATATGGGATCCCAGCACATTCAAGGCGAGGACTTTAGCCACTAGGCTATGCCGCCGGGCCCTAGACTTGTAATTCTAAGTTGAAAAATTCTATCAGCCTCACATTATACTTACTTTTAAGTAACATTTGAAAACAAATTTTTGAAGAAGCTAAAATTTTGATAAGTACTAATATTAACAACTATAAAAAAACATTTTAAATTCTTTGTAACACATTTAAAATGAATGTAATGAAATGCACATGTAAATATATAAATGCTGAAAGTATTAAGGTAAAAAGCTTAATTAGCGCCCGGCAGAGTAGCCTAGTGGCTAAAGTCATTAACTTTCATTCACTGGGATTCCATATGGGCACCAGATTTTGTCCCGGACTCCCAACTTTCCACCCAGCTCCCAGCTTTCCATCCAGCTCCCTGCTAATGGCCTGGGAAAGCAATAGAAGATGGCCCAAAGTCTTGGAACCCTGCACCCCTTCAGGAGACCTGGAAGAAGCTCCTGGCTCCTGGCTTCGGATAGGCATAGCATCGGTCGTTGCGCTAACTTGGGGAGTGAATCATCGGACAAAAGATCTTCCTCTCTGTCTTTCTCTCTGTATATCTGACTTCTCCATTAAAATAGATCTTTTCAAAAAGTTTAAATAATGCATTAGTTATTTCTTTCATTCACATTTTACCTCTAATACATTAGAAAAATCTAAAAGCTACTTTACAAGAATATGTGGAATCTATCCATTTGTTACTCTTTCTACCTGTCTACTGCATGGTCTAAGCCCTTCTCATCTCTCATCTGGATTTTTAAACTATTCTTACGTGAAGCGTCTGCCGAGGCGGTTGAAATGATGCTTGGTGTACCTGCAGTTCATATCAGAGTGCCTAGGTTTGCCTTCCAGCTCCACTCCTGATTCCAGGCTCCTGTCAATGCACACCTTAGGAGGCATCAGGTCAAGTCATTGGGTCTCTGCCATACATTTTATATCTAACCTTGGCCTAGACCTGTCTGATGGCAGGGATCTGGAAGTAAAGCAATATATAGGGAAGCACTCTGCTTCTCAAATAAGATAAATAGATTCTATTTTAACGTAAATCCATTTCTCTGCATGTAAAAGATTCTAAATCTTATTCTAAGCAAAAATGTAGCTGTGCATATTGACAGAGAAGATCCCATGTGCTTTATCCCATCACTGGAAAAGCCCCAAGCTTCTGGTCCTTACGCCCAGCACACACCTGGGATGTCACTTTAACCAGCTCCTATCCACTCTGTCTATTCTTGCAGCACATATCCATGTTAAAGTCTTTGGATACATTCTAGCAGGGGAACTTTCAACATCAAATCTTCTTTGTTTCTTCTTCATCTATCTCTCATCTTTCCTAACATCCAATGCATTAGAGTTAGTACGGCATCACTATAAAAAATGCCAGCGCACCTCCTCTTTTCCAGGCTTGCTTTTCCTACCCTTCCTGTTTTCCTTTCCTCTGCCACATTTATCCTCCTCTAACAGGCCATACGTTGACAGGATCCCCTAGCTTTTTTTTTTTCCTTTCTTTCTCCCCTACACATAAGTAACATTCACAGCAGCAGGGATTTTAGCTAAATGGTGAATAATTTTGCATGAATTATTGTCAGGCACATAGATGCTATTCAATAAATATTTGGACATTTGGTATCTTTTTTTACTAAGACACAAAGGATACACACTGACTGCTAGAAATGTTTTACTTTCCCTGACACACGACATATAAACACACTGATAAAACAGAATGCAACATCCAATCTTGGTACTTCCCATACAATGCTTTGGTCCCCTCTGTTTCCAACTTACTCATTACAGGAAAGCTGTCCTCATGGACAAGAAATAGACTGGAAATCTACCTCACCTTTTGACCCCCACTTTCTTCATGGTCCAAAATAAACCACTTTCACAAACAACTGACCAACACAGATCCCATACTTTAATAAATATTTGTTGATTTGGTGGATATCTTTATCCAAATAAAAAGCTGGAAAGACTTATAAGTAAGACATAGCTAAGAAATGGATTATAGAATAATTAAATGATCTATTTTTATATTTCTACAAACAACACTACATTTTTTTTTTTTTTAAAGATTTATTTTTATTATTTTTTATTGGAAAGGCGGATATACAGAGAGGAGAGACAGAGAGGAAGATCTTCCATCCGATGATTCACTCCCCAAGTGAGCGCAACGGGCCGATGCTATGCCGATCCGAAGCCAGGAGCCTCCTCCAGGTCTCCCACGCGGGTGCAGGGTCCCAAAGCTTTGGGCCGTCCTCGACTGCTTTCCCGGGCCACAGGCAGGGAGCTGGAAGGGAAGCGGGGCTGCCGGGATTAGAACCGGCGCCCATATGGGATCCCGGGCGTGCTAGGCGAGGACTTAACCACTTGCGCCACCGCGCCGGGCCCAAACAACACTACATTTTAAAAAAATCCTGGGAATAGGGTACTTCCATTGCTTTAAAGATTTCAGAGTTATTTCACTTGAGATTTTCAGGAAGCAACTCACAGCGCGAGAATCACAAGTGCAGCCGCCACACAAGCACTAAGGCATCACTTCTCCTATCAGCCTTTCCGCCCCTCGAGGTGACTGCACCCTCACCCAGAAACTCATGGAGACTCTGAAGTACTCTGGGGTTTTGAAGAGGAGAAAGAATTGAAGCACAGGATTTTAATTTGGGGAAAAGTTGAAATTATAGGAAGAAGTAAATGATTTAAGAGCTGTTGAAGAGGCATTTGTGTCAGTTGTCAAACTTCGTTTTGATGGGACAGAGATCAATATTTTGTTTGTAAGGTTAACACTGCAGACTATTTCCAAAGATTTGGACCTATGAGATGATAGTTTATTTAGAAACTTAGATATAAGGTGCATAAGAAGTTTTAGTAGTTGCAAGATAACCAATTAAATTTTTTAACTAGTACCAGAACTATCAAATTGTAGACCAAATGCCACAACATCTATTCCAATATATTCCGTTTTTCTCGGTGGTGTTCTAGAGCCATACTTGTAGCAAGAACTTGGCAGCTTCATCCAACTGCAATAGCATTAATTCTTGTATGTAATTTTTTCCCTAAAATGAGAATAGCCAAATCGAGTACTATTGGAACAGCTGAAGAATGTAATCTTGGTTTGCCTGTAAGAGACCCAAGAGTCAATCCTAGTGACAAACACCGTCCTAGGCCTACAATTACGCCAGCAAACCCACAGCAGAACTCCAGGTATACTGTGTCCTAGTGAACGTGATGGTCGTGGTTGGGGAGTTTAAACAAGGTCTTGCTATCACAGGTGAAATTTTGCTTAGTAAGGCAAAGCGGTCCAAACTTTTGAAGCTCCAAACATCTTTAAAAATTACATTATGGATTTTAAGATATGTTGGATGTTGCTGCTCTCCTAAATCATGGTTGAAGGGTTGCTTAGGTGTCACCTCTTGCAGATGACTGCATTTAGATTTACCTTTAAACATCTACATAATTTTCCTTCCTGACACAAAGGACATAGGCTTCTCAGTAAGCTTCTTTGTCTTTGTGAAGGTAGTGTGCAGGGCGTGAGAGTTCTGCTTTGCTAGATCCAGTTGATCTTTCTGTTTCATCCCTAGAACTTTCTTCCAACATATTTTCTTGCTATAAATTGCCTTAAATTATTTGTCAATCATGTTGGAATGTAATTAATTCATAATTTTAAAAAGTCACCAGAAAGCCATGTTAAATGGTGCATAATAATGTGGCTGTGGTCTTGATATTTCGATTTAATTTATTCAATAGAAAAGGAGAGGAAGAGAGGGAGTTCATCTCCACAGTATCATTCCCCAAATGAGCACAACAGCTAGGACTGGAGCAGGGCTAAAGCTGGGTGCTGTCACCTGATCCGGGTCTCGCATATGAGTGACGTCAACTCAATTACTTGAGCTACCACTGCTGCCTCCTATGATCTGCAGAAAGCCGGAGCCCGGAGCCAGGGGTAAGCATGGACACAGATACTCCGATAAGAAACACAGGCATGGGCCCGGTGCAATAGCCTAGCAGCTAAAGTCCTCGCCTTACACAAGTCAATATTCTATATGGGTGCAAGTTCTAATGCTGGCGGCCCCACTTCCCATCCAGCTCCCTGCTCGTGGCCTGGGAAAACAGTTGAGGACTGCCCAAAGCCTTGAGCCCCTGCACCCAATCTCCTGGCTCCTGACCTCAGATCAGCCCTGCTCCCTTCGTTGCAGGCACTTGGGGAGAGAATCATTGGATGGGAGATCTTCCTCTCTGTCTCTCCTCCTCTCTGTATACCTGACTTTCCAATAAGAATAAATAAATCTTAAGAAACACAGACATGAGAAACAATTAGGCTAAATACCCACTGCATAATC
Source organism: Ochotona curzoniae (assembly GCF_017591425.1). Lineage (NCBI taxonomy): Eukaryota > Metazoa > Chordata > Mammalia > Lagomorpha > Ochotonidae > Ochotona > Ochotona curzoniae. The sequence continues at coordinate 23,715,243 of NW_024467119.1, read as the reverse complement.
TTAACTTACACACTGTCCTGGATTATATCATCGTTTAAGGGATAGCTGGAGGTGTATATAATTTGAGGAATTTATTGTTACCTCCACCTCTGTATGGGCGGAGTCAGTCGGTTTCTTCAATGAAAAACTGACCTTGGTACCCGATCACGAACTTGCACGCTACAAGGCATGATTGCTGTGAGGAAGTTTAACAATGATAACAGGAAGTGGAAACAGATAACAGGAGCACTTGAGAGTAAGATGAATCTTAAATAAGAATGGATTCTGCCAGGAATGAAGATAAAACATAACCTAGCTATTGTGTTTGTCACCGCAGAACGCATGCGGCTAGAGACCCAGAAGCAGGTGCCCTCTAACGTGCTGCTCCTGGACACACCCCACCTGGCGAGGTCAGGTCTGAGCAGGTAAAAGTGAGCTCCAGCATGTGCTTCCAGCAACACTGCTGGCTTCAGGCTTATTTCCACTTCAATATGCTAAAATCTTCAATGAAACAACTGAACACATAAAGTACTAAAAATCAGACTTTTAAATGAATACAGTATCACTAGGAAACTAAATAAAAGAATCTTAAAAATCAATAACTTGGGCCTGGCACAATAGCCCAGTGGCTAAAGCCCTTGCCTTGCAGGCATCAGAGTCCCATAAGGGCACCGGTTCTAATCCCAGCAGCCCCGCTTCCCATCCAGCTCCCTACTCGTGGCCTGGGAAAACGGCAGAAGATGGCCCAAAGCTTTGGGACCCTGCACCACTTAGGAGACCCAGAGGAGGTTCCTTATTCCCAGCTTCAGATCAGCTCAGCTCTGGCCATTGTGGCCAGTCAAGGGATGAATCAGCAGGTAAAAGACCTCCCTTCTTTTTCCTCTGTAAAAAACTGCTTTGAAATAAAGATAGAACTTTAAAAAAAAAAAATCAACACCTGTCGTGTTGGTGTACTCTTCAAACACTCTGTGATCTCTCCTGTGAGACTGAAATTTAGCTTTTTTCCCAGAAGGAAGTTAGGGAAGAGTAGTTAGCTATAGTAAGCCTCTTTTTGTAGCCTTCTGTCCAGGCATACCCTCACACTCAACTGTTTCAAATGCTGAGATCACATAAATCATAACATTACATGTCAGGTGTAGACAAACTTGAATAGGCCACAAAGTTCCTACCCATGCTTTTTTTTTAACTTAAGAGTACCTGATATATATAAATACACAAGATTTTGGTGGAGCAACGTGACAGTATTGACATATATTTGGCCATGGTCAATGAAAATCCCTACTTGTTTCTAGTACTGAGCCTTGAAGCTCAGCTCACAACCCAGACCATCATCTTCATTCATTCACTTTGCATTTAAGATTTCATGTTGGCCCCTCCATTTTATTGTGTCTCATTTGTTTGGCTCATTCCAGACCATGGTCGTATTTTTTCAAAATTCCAATTCCTTATTCTTCCAAATTTTAAGTCACTGCAAACACATTTTGCTCAACAAACATTAACTGAGTGTTCTCTATAGTCTAGTAACTACACCTGGCAGTGGAGTCACAGAGATAAAGAGCACAAAATTGATTTTTGTTTAATCCTCAGCATCAGTGAACTCCTTTATTCCTCTAGAGTCAAGCTCACATTCACATTTTCTATGACTTTTTAAAAGATTTATTTCTTTTTACTGGAAATTCAGATCATAGAGAGAAGGAGAGGCACAGAGATCTTCCCCCACTAGTTTGCTCCCCAAGTGACTGCAACAGCAGGAGCTGAGGTGATCTGAAGCAAGAAGCCAGTAACCACCTCCAGGTCTCCTTAGGGGTGCAGGGATACAGTGACTTGGGCCAACCTCTGCTGCCTTTCCAGGACATCAGCAGGGTGCTGGTTTGGAAACAGAGTAGCTGGGACATGAACCAGTGCCCATGTGGAATGTTGATAGCACAGAATGGAAGATCAGCCTGCTGAATATGCTGCTGGCCCCTCCATGACCTTTTGGGAGCCCAATCATTTACATGTATTTCAAAAATTCATTCAAAAATGAAGTCTTAATTCCATTTTGTACTAACTTACAAGTACCTCCATGTTTTGATACTATTACAGACATAATGATTCTTCTCTAAGCCAATTGCTACTCGTATTTTCCACTCTTGGCTTAAATCCCATTTCAGGCCATGGTTGACTAGTTGTGAGAAACCTAACAGCGAGCAGGGAAGCTTGATGGTCATGCGCAGTCAGCATGCCTCAGACATCCTCTCATCCTTCCCTACACATGACCAAGTGTGTTCACATGTTCAGTCATTTTCTTACCACTGGATTCATTTCTCTATGTTGTTCTAGAATTCTTACTGGACCAAGCATTTTTGGGCTTTCATTGATCTTAAAACCGCACTCAGAAAAAGAAAAAAAATCATAAGAATAAATTGGCTTACATTCTTGAATATGTTCAGTGACTATTTTGTCATTGGGCTATAATTCAAATGCAGGCCTCTCCTAACTTGAAAGCAGAATCTCCTATTTTCCCTCATATTGTTTTTGTTGGAATGACTGTGAGTGGTGACCACTTTTCTAAATATTCCTTGATGTTTTCACTTCTCCTTGCCTAAAGAATTCCATTTGAGAGGCTTTGATATTTACTGTTTTATATAAAACTCCAGCTTTCCACCCACCTGAACTTATTGTTTCTTTATGAACCTCTGGTCATCAGTGAATGTTTATTGAAGCCTTGTACTTTCAGCATCCTTTCTTGTATTCTCTCTTCAAGTCCGGATTGACAAATCTTAACCTCTGAGCTCCTCTGTCTCCTCATCATCAGGGAATGTTTGATTCCATTTTGCCAAGTCATACTCACACCCACACCATCTGTTTTGCCATCACCTACAACAGGACCACTCTCAAACGCTAATTTTTAGATTTTTTTAAATTTGAATGGCAGATTTACAAAGATAGTAAGATCCAGAGAAAAAGGAAGATCTTCCATCTGCTGGTTCACTCCCCAAAGTGCTACAATGACCAGAGTTGAACCATCCAGAGTTGGGAGCCAGGAGCCTCCTCTGGGTCTCCCACATAAGTGCTGGGGTTAGAGTACTTGACACTCTGAAACTCTAAAACTGAAACAAATACACCTGCTCTTAGAACTCAGCAAGACACCTGATTTTCTGAGGATATGTGTCTTCTTTCTCCTTATCATTCTATTCACGCCTCTACTTAGTTTCTCTCATAATTCAGTGGAATAGCATTATCTGTTCACCATTATCTCACCATGCCCTCAAATTCCGGGCTTGTGCCTGTAGCATACTTACACAGGTTTAAGCAAAAATGTATACTTGTTCTACACATGGGTAGCTGAAAATTAAGAGAGAAATTAAGTAGCACACATCACTGCCACTGTGGAACACCAGCATCCAATATCAGTCTCTCATTCATTGCCACATAGGAACACTTGCAGGTCTCACAAGTGAGCTCCTTTCCCCTTTCATCATCAACCATTTCAAAGTATTAACACTCATTTAAGAGCTATGTTACATTCTTCTTCAATATAAAATAACAACATTTTTGGTGCATCAAGATTGTGGCACAAGCGGTTAGTTATGCTGGCTCTTGGGAGGCCCTGTCCCATAAAACTGCCTGGAATTAAGTCCTGCCTCTGTTTCCAATCAAGCTTCCTGCTGATGCACCTGGGAGACTATGGCTGATGGCCCAAGCCCTTGGGCCCTGTCACCCATGTCTAACTCTCAGATGGATTTCTGAGATCGTGTGTAGGATGTGTCCCAGTGGTGGTTATAGTTGGCATTCAGGGAGTGGATCAATGGATGGATCCATTCTTCCTCCCTTCCTCACACTCCCTCCCTGTAATTCCCCAACTCCAATACTCTTCCAAATGAATAAACCTTAAAAAAGGACATTAACATCACGCAGTAAATAACTAAGCCCATCAAACACCCTCTGTCTTTTGTCAGCTACCCCACACACTGAGCTGCGTCGATGGGCACACTTCCTGTCTTGTCTTTTGCAGAAAAGGGGCCTGGCCTCCATAAAAAACTAAATTATCTTCCTGTGGTCTGTGTGACACTTTTGACGGCTTCTCCTGGGACGAGTTCCATTAGCCATACTCTGTATATTTGTGAGGCTTCTGATCATCATTTCAACATGCACTGATGTTTCTGGAGAAAAGGAAAGCAGAAATTCTTCCTTATACCCAAAACATGTTCTTCAGTCTTAATTTTCTTTTCCCTTTCTGTCCTACTCCACAATCAAAATTTTGAGATGTTACAACAGACTGTAACATCTCCCATTTACTCCTCAAAAGATTGTGGAACTAGACATTTGATAGGATAATAAAAAAGATCTCATCCAAGTTACACATGAACTCTTTATGGAAATTCATCTGTCCTTATCATAATACACCCACTTGTTCAGTAAATGTTTACTGACCCCATACTGCAGCAAGGTGCTGAAGATAGAGTCATCAAAATACAAACGTTGTTGCTCCCTTGTGAACTTGAATTCTAATGGCTTAATGAGATAATATGCTAACTATGCACTAAGAGGTTTGTTCCCTGAGTACGTAGCCCAGCTTATTGAAAGAAATATCTTTATGTTACAATACAAACTGACTTTTAAACCTTGTAACTAAAGCTTCTTACAAGTTTTAAGATGTTAACTGATTTCCTGCAGGTCAGAGATAATCACATTTTCTGTTTTCCAACAGGAGCATGTATACTTAATGCTTTATCTTCTGTTTCGCACTATGGCCACATAAATCATCCATCATGCATACTGAATGGGAAATTCCTTCAACAAAGACATCGTGTCTTTGTGTTCCTCCAACTACAACCCAAAGCTGTAAACATACAAAAATGACAGAATTATTTTAAAATGAAATATTGTGTAAAGGAGGAGAGAGAGATTGATCTTTCATTAGCAAGTGCACTTCCTAAATAGCAGTCAATAGCCAAGAGCTAGACCAGACCAAAGCCCAAGACTTCATTCTGGTTCCCATGTGGGTGCCAGGGTCCCCAGGGACCTGAACAAGCTTTCACTATTTTCCTAGGCACAATAGGAGAAATCTGGACCTAAAGTGGAGCAGCTTGGGATTCAAACTGGCAATCATATGGGATGCCTGTATGGGAGGTGTTGATTTTACGTGCTGCACCACAATGCCAACCACAACGAACGTTCTTAAAAGAATGTAAGAGCACATAAATGGGCACATGAACAATTACAAAAATAAATGATTCAGAAGCAAAGTCACAATTACCACCAACCCCCACCTTAGTATGTTGAGGCTACTGTTAACATAATTCATACATCATATTTTATAGATAACTATCTTTGCTGAGAAGTCCAAGACCAAGACACCAGCAAATTAGGTATCTGTGAGGATAAAGACAGCATGATCTTTCAATGTCCTCAAGTGGCCGAGGAGAAACAAGCTCCTTCTCCCTTGAACCTCTTCATTTAGAATATTTTTATGATTTGAAAGGCAGAGGAAAAAGAGGATCCCAGGGGGATCTCCCATCTCTGAATTGCTCCTCAAATGCCTGCAACAGCAAGGGCTGGACCAGGTCAATTCCAGGAGCCATCGTCTGTTCCTCCCAGAATGCAGTCACAGGAGTCACAGGAATGAATAGATGGTAGAACTGGATTTCAAGCCAAGACATTCATTGGAAGCACGGGGTAAGTTAACCGCTTTTACAAACACTTGACTCTGGGTCACTTTGATAAGGATATCAAATCCATTTGTGAACTCTGCTCTCATAACTTTGTCACTTCCGAGGCCCTTAAATATAACACTAGGAGTTGGTATCAGCACATGAATCCTGGAAAGACACAAACACTTAGACCATCCACCCTCCTCCAAAGGAAAACAAACAGAAACAAATTCTAAATTCTATCACTTCATTGTTGGCACATAAGCAATTTGGCAAGTATCTTAATAAGAGAAGTAATACATAAAAATATGTAAACTTGTCAAAATCTTACAATATTATGAATCTTGCTAAATTTACACAATTGCTTTTTTTAACTGACATATGGAATAAAAATGGACTAATATAAGAAAATGATCTGGGGAATTAGATCAGAGAAGACAAACAGCTTGTATGGCATTCATGTATTTCTAAAATTTTTTCACAAGCATTCACATGCCTGTCCCAATAAAAAAATTTCAATAGGAAAGTACATGCTGTTGGCTTAACAACAGTTTATGCTAGTTTAAAAAAAAGATTTGGATATCAATATTAAAGCAAGTCATCTGGGGGCCTGTGGTGTAGTGGACATAGCTATCATCTGCAATGCTGGCAAATCATGTGAGTCCTGGTTCGAGGCCCTGCTCTCCACTTCCAACTCATTTCCCTGCTGATGTACCTAAAAAGGCAGTACAAGACGGCCCAAGCATTTAGACTCCTGAACCCACATGAAACACCCAGATGAAGGGCCTGGTCCCTGGCTTTGGCCTAGCTCAATCCCAGCCATTTGGAGAGTGAACCAATGGAAGATGGCACTCGCTCTCTCTTCCCCTTCTGCCTGCCTCCAACTCTGCCTTTCAAACCAGTCAATCAATAGATAGATAGATAGATAGATGGATAGATAGATAGATAGATAGACAGATAGATAGACAGACAAGTGAAGTAGGAAGGAGGAAAGAAGGAGGAAGAGGATGGAGGAGGAAGGAAAGGAGGAATAAGAATGAAGAGGAAAGAAATGCAAGGAGGGAGATGGAAGAAGAAGACGACGAGGGAGAGAGGAGGCAGCAAATGCTCTGTGACCAGGGTTGTGCCTTACTCAGTGTGCAAAGCAATGGCCATATCACACATGGGAACCATTTTGTAGCCTGGCAGTTCCACTTCTTATCTAGCTCCTTGCTAATGGCCAGGACAAAACATTGGAAAATGGCCCAAGTTCTTAGGCCACTGCCACTGGCTTGGGAAACATACATAAAGCTCCTGGCTTTAGCCTGGCCCAATGCTAGCAGTTATAGTCATTTTAAGGAATGGAACACAATGATTGAAGATCTTTCTCTCTCCATTCAAAATAAATAAATTAGATTCTTATTTCTCTGTGGAATAAGCATACTAGAATGTCAATACTGTTTTAGATGTTGGATATTTGCGACATAAAAGAAGAAATTTAAGTATAAGGTATATGCAGTTGTTACTATTTCAGTGTTACATGGGAAAAAAAAGAAGAAAAAAAAACTAAGCAAATGAGTTTATATTGCTAGCAATATGTTCTGTCCTATTAAGATAGATATAATCAGGCCTACCGCAGTAGTTCAATTGGCTTATCCTCCTTCAAATCCAGGGATCACACATGGGTGCCACTTCATGCTTCGGCTGCTCCACTTCCCATGCAGCAAGCAGCTTGTGGCCTGGGGAAGCAGCAGAGGATGAACAGAAGCCTTGGGACCCTGCACCCACATGGGAGACCCAGAAGAGGCTCCTGGCTCCTGGCTTCAGATTGCCTCAGCTCCTGCCGTTGCAGGCATTTGGGGGAGTAGATCAGCAGATATAAGATCTTGCTGTCTGTGCCTCTATCCATAGATCCGCCTTTCCAATAAAAATAAATCTTCCAAAACAACAGATATCATCCTGGGGAAGTATAAGTAATTTGGTAATGTTTTGTGGTTTTATATTAAGAACATGGTTTTCATCAAGTTAATTTTAGAAACAAAATAAGGCGGTCTTTAATACAACTTAACCTATTATAATTTCAGTTGTTGTTTACTTAATCTGGCAGTTCCAAGGCATCTTTTTACGTTCAAAAAGAGTCAAAACAATAATCTTTCTTAACCATGAGGTTTATTTGGAGAGATAATGTGAAAGGCTAAGGGAGAAGGAAAGGGGAAATAAAGGATCACCAGAAACGCAAACCCGTCCCCAGGCACAAAGCTGAGGTCATCCAAGAGAGAACTCCAAGTCCCACGGGGCTAGTGGACTTCCCATAATCATTTTCATTTAGGAACAGCTTGCTCACCTTTAGGTAGTGCCTGAATCTGACTACTTTTAGCCCAATAATTTTCTTCTTATTGACTTACGGATTAGAGGTTTTTAAAACTCTGACTCACAGCACTGTTGTTCTTTTCTTTTCCCATTACAATATTATAGACACTTGACTATTATAATCACTGGTTACCCAATTTACTTCAGTGTTATTAAATCCCTGAGAGATTAATAGCATGATCAAAAAGGAAAAATCTATTCCTCAAAAAAAGGGATTCTCAAACTTTGCTGTCTATACCTACAATGTCAGGATACACTTAAACAGCAAAATGATGGGCATGTGTCTGGTTTTGAAGGACCATACTATTGTCATACTTTGAGGAAAGAGTGAGGAGAGATCAAAGGAGACGGGGAGAGAAAATCCCTGAACCTATGGAACTATATCATTAAAAAAAAAAAGGAAAATAGTTTAATTAAAAAAAAAAAAAAAAGCAACCACACACAGAAAATTACTGTATTTTGTGAAAATGTTGTGAAAATTATGTATTTCTGTGAAATACACACATAGAAAATTACTGTTGATATGTTCATGGCCTACTATTGTCCCAAACACTCCTTCTGCACAGTAGCTTTTAAACTGACAAACCGTCTCCTCTCCTTTTCCATATTTAACCTTACATAGGTTGCCTCTCACTTGATATCTTTTATGAATTTTTCTTAGTACAAATACATATACATATATGTATATCTACATATATTCATATATGTATATATAATATTTAACCTAAAAAATGCAACTAGTAATCATGGGAAATTCCTGTAGTAAGCCTTATTGTTACTGCAATTTGAATTACTGGGGAAACATACCAATAGCCAAAGCGAATTTTTTTTTTTTATAGTTAAGAAAATCATCTACTACTTCACCACCTTCACCTACTTAACACTTACGTATTAGATGCCTACTGTTGTGACTTAGTAGAGTAACCCATTGCTTGCAGTGGCTTTTATTTTTTTTCTAATGAGAAGGCATCCTTATTGGTGCTTCCTTGTTGGAGCCCCAGCTGTTCTACTTTTGATCTAGCTCTTTGCTCACATACCTAGAAAGGCAGCTGATGATGGTCCAAATGCTTGTAAACCAGATGGAAGATTCTTTCTCCTTCTCTGACTCCCCTCCCTCCCACACAAACCTCTTCCAAATCAATAATGAATCATTTTTAAATATTTATCTGAAAGGCAGAGTTGTACTGAGAAAGCGAAGGACAGGGAAATCTTTCATCTGCTGGTTCATTCCCCAAATGGCCAAAATGGCCAAAGCTTGGCAAGGATCAAGCCAGCAGCTAGGAGTTTCTCCAGGTCTTCCACAAGGATGTAAGGGCACAAAGACTTGGGCAATCTGCCGCTGCTTTCCCAGGTGCAACAGCAAGGGGATTGTTAAAAGTGGAACAGCTGAGACTTGAACTGGCACCCATATCAGTTGTCATAGGTGGTGACTTAGTAGCTAATGTGATAATGCTGCACTTTAAGTCTTTTAAAAAAATAAATATCAAAAAATACTTTTAAAAAAAGATTGTAACATAATTGTCCTTGCACAACTGACAAATTAGGATTATTAAAATAATATGGTCTCAATATATGAATATAATAATATATAACTTCTACACATTTTTCTTTAACTGGATATTTGGTAGAGTTAAAATGCGAACGCAATTTAGGTTTTATTAGAAATATTCTTGATCTACTATCTCTATTACGAACGTAGCTGTAAAAGCAAGTTATTATATATAATTTATTTTGATCACTATCATTACATGATAGAGACAGAAAGGGATATGTATAAAGAACCAGAGAAATTATACAGATGTCAACATAGGGTTACACATAATTAAATTTAATCTTGTAGAGCAAAATACAAAACACCGTTTTCCTCAACACGCTTATCACTTAATCACTGAGCAATTCTATCACATTTTCTTGGCTTTGAAACCCAGAGACACCTCTGTACAACTAATGCAGCTTCTCTGAAGGTTGATAATACAGGGGTATTCATACGTTAGTTGAGAGTTGATTAAAGGCAATTATCAAAAGGTTACAGCTATAACACACGCTTGATGTTGCACACTTATTTCCATATTACAGCTCAATTACTTCAACTTAAAATGAGTGGTTGTAAAGCCACGTTCTGAGTTCTCTCCAGAGAGCTCTGTATATGGCTTGTACCTGGTGACCCCAAAAAGATCAATGACATCTCCGAGGGAGGAAAGCCAGTCATTCGCCTCGCTCTTCCCTTTCTAACTCTCCACTCCCTTCACGTTATCTATTGGTCCAAGAATACTGCCGCTATACCTGCTGTGTCTATTTTCATAGTGTTAAAGAAAATAGATGCTATGTTTCAAGGCATTTTGAAAAACTTTCTATTTATTATTGATTCCCAATTAAGATGGCACTAAACTTTTCATAAAATTTTCACATTTCTGTTTCATTTATTACCATGCATCCTTGAACATTTACCTTACATATGTCCTAGACAGTGGGTAGATAACACTATGAGAGCTCTATTCTTTCTTTTTATTTTTTCCCAAAACTATTCCAAATTGTGACATGGATTCAGTAGCTTAGAAATTGGCAAGGAAATAAATAAGCAAGCAAAAGATAATGACTTTATAAATAAAAACCACTGAAACTCACCAATTGTAGTTTCTAGATTCTTCTTTTGGCTTTTAAATGATATATTTTCACTAAATATTAACCCTGAGACATTCATAATTGTTGGTCCCATTCCAAGAAGATGTTATCACCTCTAATTACTCTTATCTAATAATGCCAATCAAAATTCACAATTCTAATTTTCTCTAATCCAGTAAAAGGTATTTTTTTTTAATTAAGGCAAGGAAATCAAATGTAAACCAACTGGTTGTGGTTATATTTTATCCTGATCACATAGGAAAAAAGAGTTTGGACTTGAAAAGGTAAGAAGATATTATTTTAATATTATTTGATAAAGTAAGAACAAGAAAAGTTTTAAAGAGGAAGGTTTTGTGTAAGCATTTTAAGGGCATTATCAATATAATATTGGTTGAATGTACAGGAAGGAAGATGGAAATATATATATACACACACCGTCTCAGCAGCTTTGTTATAATACCAATGTTGGAGGACAAGAGCAAGGATGGATTAGGGAGAATTCAGATTCCAAGAGACTCAGGAGGCTGCTTAGATACGCACTACGTGTACCTGGGCGTAACTTTAACACTCATAGAATCCCTATTGTAATTAGTATTATTTTTCTTTCACAGATGAGCAAACAGAAGAAAGAAGAGAGAGAAAGTAAATTTCCCAAAGTTAACAACCATAACGTAGATATGCTGGAACTGAATATACGGAGTGCAAGTTATCCAGCTTCTGACCACCTTGAAAGGGGCTGCGGGGAAGGCGTGAATATTTAGAACATGTTAGTATTTAAGTCTATAATCTGATTTTCAAATTGTACTTTGTAAATTGTAACTTCAAATGTTTCCTGGTGGAACCTAATAAACTTTGTATTTAAATTAATTATTTTACTTAAGTATTACACTTTTTAAACAAAAGCATTTATTGCAAACTACTCAGTGTTGCCTTTTATTTTCACTAGCTTTTGGTTTGGAGTTAAATCCTAGGCTTGAGTTAGACGGTGATTCTGGACTTCCTTCTAAGCCTCCTCCATCGTGTATCATGGCATTACAGTAGTTCGGGAGAACTAAATATTTGGGATTATATTTAGCTTACAAAATCTGTTCTTCTTGTGTAATGACTTTGAAGCTATATGTTAAGGATTCGTCACATCTGGTTCCTGTTTACAATTGCAGTCTTCCAAGCTGCATTTATGAGAAGCATAATGAGGTGAATCGGATGTTTACAACTTTAGTTTCACTAATAGACATTTTGCCTGATGTAACCGAACATGGCCATGTCTAAAAATATCATGGATTACCAAATATTTCTAGTCCCATAATTCTAAATAGGATGATAAATGTGGAAAATAGGTACCAAGGGCATGGGATCTTGAAACATTGTTTACAATAGCAATCACTCCAAAGTAGAATTCAAAGTAAGAAAAGCCGTTTTATCCCCGAATGCTGTACCAAAAAAAAAAAAAAAAAAAAAAAAAAAATTACTGCTAAATGGCCAAACTAATAAAATAAAGGTAATGAGTACTGAGTAGATGGTAGCTAAATACCAAATATCCTTCTAAATATAAAGTTCACTTCATCGTATGACAATGCTGTTGTGTGGTTATTATTATTTTTCCCATATTTAAATGAGAATACAAAGACAGTGAGAGGTTAAGCAAGTCACACACTGCCCCGCAGTTGGGAAAGGGTGCGCAGGGACTGGGACCCAGACATCATGACTTCATACCTTAGCCTAGTTAGCACAGTGATTTCTATATTGATTCTAGAACAAAGTAGCGTTAAAGTAAATCACACGTTAATATAACTTTAAAGAGTACCTGTTATTTTATGCTTGATTTGACTATAGTTATTGGACATTCCATTCAAAGTTACAAGGATTCTCTTTATCAACCTTTAGTTCATGTGATGAGCTTCAGGTCAGTAGCTTAATTAAAATGCCATCATATAGTTTGTTTGAAGATCCCCACTCTTTAATAACATCCGGAGAAAGCAGCAAGCCTTCAGTACAATGTAATAGTAAGTGTCATTATCACAACCCACAGACATAATTTTCATTATGAGGACCTACTGACTTACAAAACATATATTAAGTTAGTCATGTTCACTTTTATGGGAAAAAATGAAAATAAATTATATCCAATACTTAAAAATAGTATAGTGATATTAAGCTACTGCTTTATTCTCCAATAGGAAATAATAGCCAAATTAAGATACACCATTTTCCATCTTGCAATGTCATTTATAAATCATCACTATTGCTCCACTGCACCCCCAAAAGAAAACTATTAGTGCTATCTGCATACAAGTTGCAACATTCCCCAGTATCCATGATTCCTGTGTCTCCAGCCTCATCTTTTCATGCACACAAGAATATTTTGAAAAGTGTGCTAAAAATTGGATTTAAAGACATGCTTATTTAACACAGAAATTTTTTTGAAGCCATACACATGCGGAATCTTGAAGAAGCTCATGAAAATGTGTATCATGAAAAAAACTATGCATATATTTCAAAATTTTATGCACCTATATAAAAATGTTATTTAATTCCATTATTCTATAACATTGTTTGCAATCTTTTAAAATGAGTATTAGCCATTTTAACCGCATTATATTATCTTTCCTAATAATTGGAATTTGAAATATTAGACAATAGTACTCGAAATTTATATTTAGGGTGAGGCATTTAGGGTTTGTTGGAGTACCTTTCAAGTCCTGAATCCACTGCAAATTTTAGCTCCCTGCTAATGCATACTCCAGGAGGTAGCATGCAGGTCAAGTTGCCTGAGTTTTTGAATCTCAAATTGAACTGATCTTTTGGCTCCCAGTGGTAGCCTGAACAAACTCCAGATGCTGGAAGTACTGGGGTGGGGTTGTGACACATTTAACCAACAGACGGAAGAGGATTTTTGGTTTCTCTCCTCTCCTCCTTCTTTCTTATTTTCTCATCAACAATTTCATTTTTTCACTATTTTTCAATTTTATTATATATTTTAGTTCCATAGTTTCTGGGGTGTCCTGTGCCTTTCCCCAAGGTCCCTCTTCTTCTTACCCCCAGCCCACAATGATTTCCCCCCCTAGTTTTACGACGGATGTCCTTTATGAACATTCACAAGTCCATCGTGTTGTTGAAGTGTTTTGCTACAATGTAGGCATGGACACTGCCAGAAAGTCCATCATCTAACTGTTAGGATTTCTAGTTATCAATTGTAACTTCTCCAGCACAAGATTCAAGAATTGGCATCTATTCCTGCAGGAATGTTTTTGCTTCCTGTTTTCACAACTCTTGTGATGCGTTTTTATTTCTATAGCATGTTTGTTAACTTCATGTTGATGAAAAATTATTATTTTCACCCTGATGTGGACTGTGCTCATTTGGTTCTATAATTTAAGAAATATATGATGGAAGTGTAGCAAAGACTGATATGTTTGGATATGGAGACAAAGTGCTGTATGTCTTTATACATACCGATCAGAGATGGACTCCCAGCGAAAGCATTATTATCATTTTATCATACAGTTCCATAGGCCACAGGATTTCCCTATTCCCTCTCCCACACTGAGTTCCGCTATATTTTTTACTATAGTATAGTTCTTCATAAACAGTCATAAGCCCATCACTGCGGGCATGGAAAAAGGCAGAGAATCTGGCATCCTGTTGTCAAGATATAATTATCTGTTTCATTGGGAGTCCATTTTTGATCTGGAAATAGAGATGCATACTGCATTGTATCCTTATTGCTGGATAAGACAGTCCCCATTACACAGTTACTATACATCCCCTTAAATAAAAAGCCACCATACAAAATCATCAATGGAAAGAAAAAGAAGTTAACAATGCCATGAAGAGAAATAACATGTTAATGAATGACTAATGTTGTCTCTGAAGAAATTAAAAGGAAAATCAAGAACCTTCTTGAAGAAAATGATGCTACTGTTTGAGCTATGAACCACTGAAGAATTTAATGATTTTAATTTTACTGATTTAAGTGTTTTAAACAGAAACTAAAAATCAAAATAAAAATCCATGAGACATAGTTTCCTCTGATCTTTCTTGATAATGTGTCTCTGTAGGCAAGAAATAGATGGGTTTTGTTTTTTTAATCCGGTCTACTAATCTATAACATTTAATTGATAAGTTTATGCCATTTACATTCAGGGTTAATACAAATAGGTGGCAATTTTGTCCTGTCATTCAGCAATGGATTATTCATTGATTTAGTTTTTTACTGTTATTTTACTGGGATGTTCTTCACATTTGCCTTTGATTTTGGTGGGTGCTATTCCTCTTCTTTGTCAAGAGAACATCTTTTTTTTAAGATTTATTTATTTATTTATTTATTGGAAAGTCAGATATACAGAGAGGAGGAAAGACAGAGAGGAAGATCTTCTGTCCGATGATTCTCTCCCCAAGTGAGCCCAACGGCTAATGCTATGTCGACCCGAAGCCAGGAGCCAGGAACTTCTTCTGGGTATCCCACAAGGGTGCAGGGTCCCAAGGTTTTGGGCCATCCTCGACTGCTTTCCCAGGCCACAAGCAGGGAGCTGGATGGGAAATGGAACTGCTGGGATTAGAACAGGCGCCCATATGGGATCCTGGCGTGTTCAAGGCGAGGACTTTAGCTGCTAGGTTATTGCCGCTGGGCCCCGTCAAGGGAACATCTTTAAGCATCATTTGTCAGGCAAGCTTGGAAGTGGCAAATTCTTTTAACTTTTCTTTACTGTGGAAAAATTTTATTTCATTTTCAAAGACAAAGGAAAGCTTTGCTGGATATGTTATTCTGGGCCGACAATTTTTGTGGTTAGAATCTGAAATCTGTCACACTATTCTCTTCTGGCCTGTTGAGTTTCCTGTTAGAGGTCAGGTGTGAGTTTATTTGCCATTCCTCTATAGGCCAATTGATTTTTCTTATTGCACATTTAAGAACCTTTTTCTCATGTTCGATTGAAGAGAGCTTGATTATCATGTGTCATGGTGAAGATCACTTTTGGTCAATCCTATTGGGAGTTCTGTGCCCCTCCTGGATGTTGTCTCTCAATTCTCTCTCCAGATTAGGGAAATTTTCCTTCATTATTTCAGTAAATACATTTTTAAACCCAGCTTTTCTTTCTGTGTCTTCTGGAAATCCCATAATTCTTATATCTGGCCTTTTAATAATGTCTCTTAATTCTTGAATATTTTTTTGTTTTTCCCAGCTCTGCTTCCAGCTTTTTGATTGTTCCCCATTGTAACAAGAAATATCTTCCAATTCTGAGATCCTTTCTTCTCTCTCATTCATTCTATTATGTACATGTCCTTCTGAATTTTTAATTTGGTCTATTGTGTCCTTCATTGCAATTATTTTGGCTTGATTTCTTTTTATAAAGATTCATTTTTATTTTTATTGAGAAGGTGGATTTACAGAGAGGAGAGACAGAGAGGAAGATCCTCCAACCGATGGTTCACTCCCTAGGCGGCTGCAACGGCTGGAGCTGAGCCAATCCGAAGCCAGGAAACTCTTCCAGGTCTCCCACGTGGGTGCAGGGTCCCAAAGCCTTGGCCCTGCTTCCACTGCCTTCCCAGGCCACAGGCAGGGAGCTGGATGGGAAGCGGGGCTGCAGGGATTAGAACCGGCACCCATATGGGATCCCGGGCATGCAAGGTGAGGACCTTAACCACTGCGCCGGGCCCTTTGGCTTGATTTTGTTTCAGCGTAGCTATTTCCTGTGTGACATACTCATTAAATTCCTTGAACTCCTGTATGTGCTTCTCACTGTTGATAAGAAGTTTAATAACAAGTGCTTTGAATTCTGTATCCCCCATTTTTTCGATGTATTCCTCAGTTAACACTGAGGCTGGTGAGAATGTTTGCTCCTTTATAAGGGAGTCTTCAGCAATACTCATTATGCCTCTGTCACTTCTTTTGCTCTTGGTCATGTACCAGTTAGCAAACTCTTCTCCTTAGAGCAGGTTTCTAGGCTGTTTCACCTACAGGTCCACAATCTGATTTTACTTATTGTGGTTGGTACATGGTTCTTTGCTTGCAGACACTTGTGTCACTCCTTCTAGTGAGTTTCAGGTCTGGTCTCTATCTTAGATTTCTCCACAGTCTTCATAGCCCCTGTTGCTTGTTCTCTACTCTCTATCTCCTATAATACCATACTGAGGGCATAAAATTGTCTATACAAACTTTCTCCTACTTCTGATTTGAGTAGTTTCCAGGACTAGGGAGACATCAGGTGTTCTAAGTGACTAGGTTGGTGGTGCCGCTGATCTTGCTTGCTGGAACCTATTGGCCATTAGGTCTGAGGACCACAGGGACCTATTTTGACATATAAGATGTCAAAGTTGGTGTTATTTTCTGTGTGGGACCAGGGCAATGCACTGAGCTCAGTGAGTTCACACCCAGCTCAGCACACACTCAGCACACTGTTATATCTGGAGTCTCAAAACCTTTGCATACTCTACAAAATGGTGCCTGATGTGACACTGCTACAGTTCTTGATCTGCTGGATGTCAAGTCTGGGTGGAACCTGTAGGATGCCACTCCATTGCAATTTATGGAACCCGAAATCAGTTCACTCCCAGTTTAGTCCATGTGCAGTACTGTCCCATAGCCTTTGCCTTCCTACACAAAATGGCATCTAATTCAGCTCTGGGCATGATGGAACATGGAGGACTGGGCTGTGAAATCAGAAATCAACCCTGTTCCTGCACTAGTTGTTTCGGATCTACTGCTCTGTCTCTGCTCCTGATCAAATCAAACACACCAGCAGGATGGGCACTTCTTTGTTAGGTTCACATCCTGAGCTCCTAGTGAACTCTACTTCCCACCTGGTTGCTGGTAGAGTTTTGTCTGCTGGTGGAGATCACATCGCTGCTCACTTGATGCCACTGGGGAATTTGGTTACTGCAACAACACACGATCGTTTCCGCTGCTTTCCTGTGTCCACCCACCTCCAGGTGCCCCTCTGCTGTCAGTCTGTCCTCTCCTATTTCCTGGAATGTGTCCTCTCTGCCTCACACTGCCTAACGTTTCTCCATCTGTTTAAACAAGTCTTTACCCTATTCTGCCATCTTGATTCTCCTGACAACTTCATTTCTTCAGAGATTTTATGATAATAAAAACATCAACATATTTTAAATCTTCAAACCAGATGTACATCAAGAACAATCTTATGTGTCAACATATTCTCAAATGAGAAATAAAAATGGAAGATACTAAAATAGATGTTAATCATCACATATATCAAATAAAACAATTTAGAGTTAAAATATGTCAAATTTTTCTGACTTATAAATAAGACAATTGTTTATAAAAATTTTCATTGAGAAAATTACAGATTAACATGAGGTGTAAAAAATACAAAGACCTCTTCATGTGTGCATTATCCAGTTTTGCTTAGTAGTATTAATATCCAATCAAAATAATAGTATTAGTGTAATCAACCAAGAATATTCAAGTTTCACTAGCTTTTTTTTCACAAAAGTACAAATTCAAATGACTAATAGATATAAAAAAATGCTCAAGCTCCCTTGCTTTTGAGAAATTGCAGATAAAGAGCACTAGTCTGTCTTAGTCACTCATGCATACATTTAGTTCTATACCATTTCATCCCCTGTATAGGCTCCTCTATGCACCACCTTTGTGACACTAGATAGTTCCATCATCATAACAAGTTTTCCTAACACCCTTTTGACAGCACATCATCCCCTTCACCTCCAACGTTTCTTTTCCTCTCTCCCCCAGTGTCAATTAATCTCTACTCTATTTTCAAAACTTTGCCTTTTCTAAAAATGCTTTATAAAGAACATTGAAATAGGGCCCAGTGTTGTAGCCTAGTGGCTAAAGTCCTCACCTTGTATGCACCAGTTCTCTATATGGGTGCTGCTCTACTTCCCATTAAGCTCCCTGCATGGGTATGGGAAATCAGTAAATGATGGCGCAAAGTTTTGGAACACTGCACCCATGTGGGAAACCTGAATGAAGACCCTGGCTCTTGGCTTCATTTCAGCTCAGCTCCATCCATTGTAGCCAGTTTGGGAGTGAACCATTGGGCGAAGATCTGTCTCGCTGTATCTCCTCTTTGTAGAATCTGACTTTCCAATAAAAATGATTCCATCTAAAAAAACTTCAACAACTTTTTTAAAAATTGAAATCATGCCATGCATCTTCTCAAACCACCATGGAGTGACCAGTAAATCAAAATAACCCTCCAAATTTCTAAATTCTTGGAAATTAAACAATATGCTATTGAACAAACAATGGATTAGAGAACAAATGAAAGAAGGAATTTAAAAATACCTCGACGCCAAAGAGGATTCAAACACAACATACCAAAATGTGTGGGACCCTGCTAAGGCACCTTTGTTAAGAGGTAAATTTCTCACAATTGGTGCCTATATTAGGACACAAAAAAAGGACACCAGGTCAATGAGTTAAACATACACCTGAAGGAGCTAAAAAAAAAAAAATCAGTAAAATAATCCCAAGATTAACAGAAAAAAAAATGAGAGGGAACAAAACATATACAGACCAAAACAATACACAAAATCAATGAAAAAATGAATTGTTTTTTTTTGAGAAAATAAACAGAATAGATACCACACCACCCCAAATGATTTTTTTAAAAGCAGAAGAAAACAAGATTTAATAGAATCATAGATGAAAAGGGGAACATAACAGATACCGTGATCATACAAAGAATAATCAGAAATTAGTACAAACAACTATCTGTCAAAAAAATTAGAAGACTTTCAAGAAATGGATAGATTCCTGGAAATATGTAACCTACCAAAATTGAGTCACGAGGCAAAAGAAAAATGTCTAAATAAACCTATAACAGAGGCAGAGATCAAATCAGTAATTAAAGTCCTTCCAACAAAGAAAAGCCTGAGCCCAGACAAATTCACTGCTGAATTTTATAAAGCATTTCAAATAGAACTGACGTTGGTTCTTCATAAACTACCCAAAACAATAAAAAGAAAGGGAGGCAATCCTTTCAAACTCATTCTATGAGGCCAATACCAGCTAAATACCAAAACTAGACAGAGACACAACACAGAAGGAAAATTACAGACCAATATACTTGATGAAAATAGACGGTATAATCTTCAACAAAACACTAGCCAACAGAATATAATAAATCAGACACATCTTTCACCTGGACCAGGTGGGATTTATCCCTGCCAATGAAGGGAGGGTTTAACATATGCAAACCTATACATGTGATACTCTCATTAACAAACTGAAACTTACATATAAACTGTGTGATCATCTCAATAGATGCCAAGAAGGCAACTGATAAAATCCAACAACACTTCATGCTAAAGACACTAAGCAAGATAGGCATAGAAGGAACATTCTACAACATAATCAAAGGAATTTATGAAAAACTCAATGCCAGCATCATAAAGAATGGGAAGGACTAGAAGTTTTCCTACTAAGATCTGCAATTAGACAAGCATGTCCACTATTGCCACTGCTATTTAACATAGTACTGAGAGTTCTTGATAGAGCTAATAGGCAAGAAAAATAAATTAAACAAATTCAAATTGGAAAAGAGGAAGTCAAACTATCTGTTTGCAGATGACATGATTCTATACATAGGAAAACCAAAAAACTCAATAAAGAGACTGCTGTAACTTATAGGCAAGTTTGGGAAGGTGGCAGGGTTCAAAATAATGAATACAAATCAATGGACCTAGATTATGCAAATAATTCCAGGGCTAAAAGAGAACTAGTTAGTGCCATCCTTTTCAAAATAACAGAGAAGACACTTAAATGCCTTAGAATAAACTTAACTGGAAACAGAGATGATCTCTATGAGGAAAATTACAAAACATTAAAAAAATAAGAGAAGAATTTAAAAAGTGGAGAGATATGCTATGTCCCTGAATGGGTAGAGTCAGCATCATCAAAATGTTCACATTACCAAAAGCAATCTACAGATTCAATGTGATTCCAATCAAAATTCCAAGAACAGTTTTCATAGAGCTGCAAAAAAGATACATTTTCACCTGAAAATACAAGACACCATGAACAGCTGAAACTATTTTTAAGAATAAGTATCTAGCTGGAGGGACCACCATTCCAGACCTTAGTACATATTATAGAGCGGTAGTAAACAAAACAGCCTAATACTGTTACAGAAACAGAAAGGAAGATCAATGGAGAATAGAAACACCAGAAGAGAGCCCATACATGCACAGACACCTAATGTTCAATAAGAAAACAAATAACAACCCAGAGAAAAAAGATGGTCTCTTCAACAAATGCTGTTGGAGCAACTGGATAGCAGCCTGCAGAAGTAAGAAACTATACACTCACCTTTGACCATACACAAAGACCAAATCTAAATGGATAAAGGATCTAAACCTACAGCTCAAAACCATTGAACTTTTAGAAGAAAATGTAGGAAATACTCTACAAGATACAGGCTCAGGTAAAGACTTCCTAAAAAAAAAAAATTATCAAAGCATAAGCACTCAAGAACAAAATAAACAAATGGGACAACATCAAACGAAGAAGCTTATGCAAAGTAAAGGAAACAATCAACAAAGTAAAAAAAAAAAAAAAGGAAGAAAATCTTTGCACAATACAGGAGACACAAAGAACTCCAGAAAAACCATAACAACAAAACAAACAAACCAGTAAAGAAATGAGAGAAGGAAATGAGCAGAGAAGGAAAAACAATTTTCAAACAAATCCCAATGGCTAACAGACATATGAAAAAACACCCAAGCTCCCTAGTAATAAGGAAATTCAAACAAAACCCCACAGAGGTCCCACTAAACTCCAGTGAGAATGATCTACATAAAGTAAACTACCAATGACACCTGCTGGTGAGGAGGTGGGGGGAAAAGCTACCCAACTCCTCTTCTCCTGGGACTGTTGACTAGTGCAGCCACTATGCAAGTCAGTATAGAGAATGCTCCAGCAACTGAAAATTCACCTATCATATGACCCAGCAATCCCACTTCTGGGAATATATCCAAAGGATCTAATACATACATATAAAAAAGCAACATGCAACACAATCAATAGTTACAAAAATGTGGAAATAACCTAGATGCCCAATAAAGGAGGACTGAATAAACTGTGGTACATCTACTCCATGGAATACTACTGAGCTATTAAAAAGAATGAAATTTTACTATCTGCAAACAAATGGGCCCAACTGGAGACCATTATGCTAAGTGAAATGAGCTGGCAAACAGACCCCAACAAGATCCCCACCACTTCCATCACTGTGAGGCAATTGCACAAAGACATGATCTGTAAACCATGGTTGGTTGACACAGCAGAAACCAGAAGCGGGACCTGGAATGGATATTCAAATACTCATGGAAGGTGTTCAGATATTCATGGTCTATTGAGGGGATGTTCAAAGGAGAAAATCACTCGAACTAGTGGGGTAAGTCAGAGGATGAGGATGGTAAATGCGTAATGTCAGACCAGGCTATTTCAGTCTGATCCCAAAGAGAATCACATGGCATTCTGGAACAGGAATGGTGCAGTCATCACCTTGAGACAAGAGATGTGTTGTTTCCATCTTTGTAACAGCTCAGTGCTCTAGACAGTATCAGTTGTAAGCCATGAAGACCCAGCACCTACAGCAGGTGAGAGATGCGTTCACTGGGGGAAAAAAATCTGGACATGCATAATTACAGCCATCTGGTAAAGCAGGAAGGTGAGAATTTAACTGATAGTATGATCCAGTGTCATAATCCACATAGGCTGGGAGGAAAAAAGCATGAGAGAAGGAAAGAACAAAATTTCCCAGTGGTGGATTGAGGCATCAGATGTACATTTTGTGGGGCCCAGTACAAAATATTAGTTGGGGGGGGGGTTCTTCATTGAAAATTAAGATGTTCAAATGGTGAAAGAGCATTGAACTAAGCACAGGACTTGATGCCTCTTGTGCAGGTAGCTTACATGTGAGACTAACCTTGATGTTGAGAAATATGTCAACAATGAGAAACATACAAGATTGAGAAGATGAATTTTAGGCTCCGTTTTATATTTCATGAGGAAATCTCTGAGCAGCAGATATGAGAGAACACATTCTGTAATAAGATCCAAGTTTCTTCACGCAATTTAGATGCTTCATTGCTCACATCCACGAAGCAAAACATTCTTTTTTCAAAATACAAAATGATACTCTAAAAAAGTGTTCAAAATAGAATAAAAGCTAAGCTTATTCTGGAGAAAAAAAAAAAAACCTCTGAAATCCAATGCATAGGTTTTTTATAAAATGCATTTTCCTTGGACTTTTGAAGACTCCTCACATGGCTGCTAACTGGTTAGTTAAAAATAACATCTGTAATAACCAGTTCTATGTGTAAAAGTAATACTACATCCCTAATGAATAAAGTTCCTCAAATTATCTATGATATGATCAATTCTGTTGCTGGTTACTATGCTTCAGAAACAATGACATAAAACCGAGTTCCAATATTCACACTCAGAGGTCAAGACTCAGACTTGAGTAGGAAGAGTTACCCGGAATACCTGTGATGACATATTTTCAACAAGAGCCCACATTTGAAGATAACAGAAACATTCTGATATTTATTCAGTTTTCATATTAAGCCTATTCCACTTAAAAGCAAATGAGTCTTAAAATTTTGTTTCTTCTATATTCAGAATAGAGCATTAATAAATACTCTTATTTAATTGAAATTTGTTATAAAATACTTCCAAATTAGAGATTTAACTATATATTTTAGCAGCCTATAACCTAATAAAATACAGAGTACCACACTGTTACTTTTATAGGGTGTTTAAGACGAAAATTAAATAATTCAAATATTTAGAGCATATGTTCAAATTCCACATTTCATGTATAGCAGCTGTACTTGGGCATCTCTGTCCAACCACCTTACCCATAGTGGTTTAAGCATCATTTTTCCTCATCCTCTTATTAGTCACCAAGATCAACAGGAAAACATCTGGGGTCAGGAAGTTATCATGAAGGAAACACTAACCTTCAACTCTAGAAATCCATGGATCTGAGTCTATGTCCCACATAGCTCTCTTGGCTGCCTGTCACTTGGCCTCTGCTGGTGTCTGGAGAGCGGTGTTCCATAACAAACTCACAAACTGAAGAGGGGAGGAGACAATTCAGCACACACTAGGGAATTTCTCAGTGTTGGATCTGGAAGCCTGAAAATGCCTTGTGTCTGACTTTTATTGATTGATTGCTAGGCACAGCGGATGGGAATATATTTACTTGTGATGTTTTTGTATATAATATAAGAGTATCTGGATCCTTCTGTGGCAATCTCAAAAGATCACAAGCTCAAGGCAACCTCACTTCTACAGAATCCCTGTAGAAAATAATTTGGTCATTCACAGACCAATAAAGAGATACCACATGCCAACCAAGTAGTCCACCTCATTTACTTGCATAGGCAATTACCAGGTCTCATGTGATCACAGTAGCTGAAATTTACATTATGTCAGGACGGAAACATGTGAAGCAAGTACAAAACTCCATTCACAAATCCAGTTATGTGAAAAAATAACCCTTTTTCTATCATGATTTTTACTCAGGATTGAGTGTTAATGCAAAGGGTCTCAGGTAGTGTTAGAAGTGCTCCTTGGGGGTCATCTGGCCATGTTTCTCCTACTGGAATCATGTGGCCTGGTCCTTGAGCGTCATTTCATTCTACCAAGAATGAAAATTTGCCAAATCTATTTCTTGAGTGTCTGAGGGTTTATTTAGTAACTGCAGAACATGCTGAGCCCTGAGAAGGTCTGTAGGTCAGCATCAGGCCATTCTGCAAAGAGGACCTTTGCAGCCATTTCTACCTCATATCCTGAGCCCTTCCATGGAGAGGAAACTCTGGCTCTTCACTGCATGAGGTTTCTATTACTTTTTATCTGGGATTCATTTAATTGAAGGAGGTGGTCACAGTATGAGACCGAGTCAAAGACTTCATCACTTTTTCTTGGACTCTTGCTAAATCAAAATCTTCCCTAGATTCTTTCTCTGCACCTTCCCCAAGTCCTTCCTTGACTAGAACAGTAAACAAAGGCTACCATGGTATATGAAACAGTGGATGGGAACAAGTCGTGGAAGGTAGTTGTTTAGAAGAGATGTTGAGACCCCACGTGGGATGTCACATCCCATATCCGAATGCCTGGCTTCAAGCCCTGGTTCCACTTGCAATTCCATCTTCCTCCTAATGCATAACCTAGGTGGTGGCAGATGACAACTTAAGATTTTGGGTCCCTGCCCCCCATATGAGACGCCCAGATTGAGCTCTGGGCTCTTGACTTTAGCCTGAGCGCTCACTGGCTATTGGGGACTTGGAAAGTCAATCAAGAGATGAAAGATTCTCTCTACTCGCTCTTCACCCCTCTTTCAAATAAATAAAAGCAGTCTTCAAAAAAAAACCTTGAATAGGAAATCAGATTCTACCTTAAAATATCCATAACAGATAAGTTGGCATAATGTCTATGGGATGGTATTCCAACATTATTCAAACACATTTATCTGAAGTTTTAAAAAGGTTAAATCTGAAGTTTGTCTTTAAATTGATATAACTTGGATATTCATATACTTGAGTAATTATTTATATATTAACATTTTCATATATATTGCATAATAAAAATAAAGATAAGACATTTCTTATACTCAACATTATTGAGAAATGATAGCTTTAATTATATGCAATTTTGAGACAGCCATAGTGACAGTAAAAAATTGTTAAACCAGGTTTACTTTCACAAATTTATGAACTTCTTCAAAAGTATGTATTTTTATTATTTCAAAAATTAAAAAGTGAGTTAAAACACAGAGACCTCATAAAATGTTTTCCATATACCATGTGGTTTCTTGGGTTTAAAATCTTGATAATTGGAAAATTTGATCTCTAAATGATACATATGGTATGAACATTAATAGTCTAGGCCAACAGATTTATGCAATGTGTGGTTGACTACTTGGAAATATTAAAACACTTTCAAAATATTTGAAAGTGTGAAACAACTGGACTACATTAAAATGATATCCTATTGTTTATGGCCACAGGAATAAAATAAAAATTTAATTTTATTTTGTTTTAAATTTGTTTCATTGTAACCATAAGAATAGTCACTCTCTGGTCAGAATTTGGTTTTCAATTTTATCTGTAAGTTCTACATTGAGCCAGTTGGTACTTGAGAAATATTATACTCAAATTTCTCTTTACTTCATTAGAAGATGTGAAACTACAAATCATAACATGAACAAAGGGTTCTGGAAATATTAAATGTTTGGTTTCATTAAATACAATACTTAACATATATTAAGCAACTGGGAAATATTTCTTGATGCTAAAGGAATCTGAATGAAGACTGCACTTGTTATTTTTATTTGAATTTAAGGTGCAATGCTTTTGTTCTTTGCCATCCACAGAAGCACATACAAACATAGGCAGAATGGGAAGGTGGAAAAATATGGCTCAGTCTAAAATACTATAAATGCAGCTAAGGAGTGTCTCTTCATTTGCTTTTATTGTCTTGGGAGTGTGGGGGAAGAAGAGGCCTTCCAGAAGGAATTCAAGCATCAAGTGAGACTTGGAGATGGAATGCAATTAAAAAAATGAAGATAGAGAACATTATTATTTTGTTTTAAATCACTTATTAAAGATATCAACCCAGGTACTATTCAAGGGACTTAAAATTCAACAGGGATATAAATAATTAGACACAAATCCCTGTCCTTGGGGAATTTGCATCCCAAGGTACAGATTACAAAGAGATAAGAACATAAATATTTATTAAGTCGTAAGATAATTAGGAAACTGCAGGTGGCCAGGATTAGTCTCCCTGACAAAGTGGCACAGAAGAAAAGATGAGGCGAAGGATAAAATCTCCAAGAAGTGCAATCTGGAGGCACAGCATTTCAGGTACCAGGAACCACAAGAACAGTCTCTGAAGTGGAAGCCTGCCTGACTGTTCCAAGTCAGTATAGCTGCAGCGAAGGAAGGGATGGGAGGTCAGATCAGCAAGTCCATGAGAAGCCACTGGAGTCGGGCTTTATAGGCCAGTATGAGTACTCTGACTTTTAAAGTAAAGCAGATGAAAATATGTTGGAAATTTTGAAAGCAGAAGAGCACGAAGCAGATGACACCTATTAGGAGACTGAATCATACGGAGGACTGCTGACCAGAAACAATATTAACTTGAATAGGGAGAGAGAAGGCAATAAGTGAAGAGTGATCCAATTTCACAAATATCTCAGAAGTACAACTTAAAAAGAAAAAGGTTTCTGGGACCAGTGTTGTGGCATAGCAGGTAAGGCACCATCCCCTGCATCCCATCTGGGCAATGGTTGAATTCTGGCTGCTCCATTTCCAATTCACCCTTCTGGTAACCTGAGAAAGTGAGAAATCAGTGCAAGATAACCCAAATGGTCCCTAAACTCATTTAAGAGACCCAGAAGAAGAGCCTAGCTCCTGGCATCAGGTTGCCCCAGATCCAGCTGCTGCTGTCATCTGGACAGTGACAATTGGAAAGAAGAGCTCTCTCCTCCCTCCCCTCTACTCCAACCCTCCCCACACCATGGATAATTCTGTCTTTTGGACATAGTAGGTTTCAGATGCCTAGTGGACAACCTAGTGGAGATGTCCAGGAAGTGTTTGAACTGACAATTTAGAAAAATAGTCTAAGTTAAAAATATAAATTTTAACATATTAGCTGGTAAAGGTCTTAACTCTGAGGTACCTCAGTATCCACAAAGATGGGACATTAAAAGTAATCATTAGGCCCGGTTCCATGGCCTAGCGGCTGGAGTCCTCACCTTGAACACACACTGGGATTCCATAAGGGTACGAGTTCTGGTCCCAGCAGCCCCACTTCTCATCCAGCTCCCTGCTTGTGATCTGGGAAGGCAGTCAGGATGGCCCAGACCCTGCATCCTCATGGGAGACCCAGAGGAGCTCCTGGTTCCTGGCTTTGGATTAGCCCAGCACTGGCCACTGCGGTCCTTGGGGAGTGAATCATCAGATGGAAGATCTTCATCTCTGTCTCTTCTCCTCTCTGTATATCTACCTTTCCAATAAGAATAAATAAATCTTTTTAAGAAAAAGTAATCATTCGGTGAGAACAAGAAGGAATGATCAGTGAAGCAGAGGCAAAACTGTGTGGTTTCTGTGGGAGTCGTGGCAATCAGGATGCTATTTCAAGAAGAATAAAGTAAGATTCTCCACCTGAGTAAACCTGAGAACCAACTATGGATTTAGCCACATGGAAATTGTTGGTGACCTCAACAAGAATTTCACAGAGAATGTGGGACTGAAAGGAAACCCAGAGACAGATAAAGAAAAAAAGCACAGCGACTTGTTGACAGCAAAAACAACTGGGATTTGTTTACTGAGATCGTCCCAGAAAGTATTTCTAGTAGCTTATGTGACACATTGTGTAAAGTCAGCTCTGAGATAAAATGGTAATTTTCATTGTCACAGAGATACTTCCACAATATGTTGTGAATTAAAAAGAAGCAAAATGTATATTTCTATTGAGACTTTAGTAAAGGGGGATTTTATTTAGAAACTCTTTAAACACAATAGAAAACAAAAATGTCTTAATATCTTAAATTATAAAATTACAAAAATTCATTATTTCATTTCTTCAGTAAATTATAAAATAAAACATATGTATATGCTACAATGTTTATCAATACATTTGAATATAAATTTTAAATAGGAAATATGATAACTTGGCCACAGAGAGCAGAAATATCTGAAAATGTTCTGTTGTAGAGAGAGAGAGAAAATTAGATATATGGCCTCAAGACAGTGGTAAATGATGGGAAAAATTTATGGCATATTTAACTGTTGGTGTGAACGATCTAACAGCATTAGAAAAATTTATTTTGAAAGTGGAGAGGGTGTCTGGACAATGTCCTGGAGTTGGCAAGACAAGACGGGATCTAGAGCGCCAAGGAAGACATTAGCCCCAAATCAAAGCACAGCCAGGACTGACAAAAACAGGATGACAGTAGGTGTGAAACTATGCTATCGCTGGTTGTCATGGTGATAGCTTTTACAATCTTTATTCTGATTGCTTCAACTCTAAGATGTGAGGAGAAGTTGTCGGTCAAAAGTAAGTACAGAGGAATGCCAGTGTTTTGAGCACAGAGAGAAGATATAAGAAAATCATCTGTAAGATTGGCAGAGAAAATGGATTACATGGAGGAATCGGCTCACCCAATAACACTGAGGACACCCTCAGGTTAGCAGTTGTGAGTTCAGAATGAGTTCAGGCATGGCTCTCATGTTCTGTAGACATATTCAGCTGCAAATGTACATGCAGATGGTACTGTGGGCACTGGACTTTATCAAGTCTGGGATTTAATCTTGGCACTGGATTTTACCAAGTCTGAGATCATTCTACCTACTGGGCATGGAAAAAAGTGAGAAATGGACAAGAAAGTAGCAGTACAATCAATAAAATGAGCTATTAAAAAGAGAATCTAAGCTTGGTACCTGGGAATAGATCACACAACTGCAATGTAAGAAAACAACACTGTACAAACAACGGGACTGCAGATCCTCTGAGTCTGAAAATCTCACAAACTAAAGTGGTGGAGGAAGTGACACAGATTCAGTAGTAGTTAACAAAATTGTCTCCTTGACCTTGAGATTCAAAACAGGTTGAAATGCTAATAATTAGGTCAGGGTTATAACACTTGGATAAGGGACTGAGGCAGAAGAATTAGAGGAGGATAAGGATATGATAGACTGTAGGAATGGGAGATATCAAAATCTAGAAATATGTTATAGAAACTTAAATAAACCCCAAGTTGGCCCATAAAGCCCAAATATCAAAATATAGCCCATGTTCACCTATAAAACAGCAAATTAAATTTCATGACAGGTGAAAATTTGACAATCCAGTGATAGAAAAAATAATATAATTCACATCAGCTTTAGTTTCTTTTGTCTCCTTTATCTGTGTTATGACACTATGACTCCATAGATGCACATATATGCCAGTGTACCAATTTTCTAATAAATGCACTTCAGATGGTCACTGCAGTTTATGGATTATGGGAAGCAGGGCTGCCGGGATTAGAACCTAGCGGCTAAAGTTCTCACCTTGCATGCACCATTGGGATCCCATATGAGCACGGGTTCTAATCCCAGCAGCCCTGCTTCTCATCCAGCTCCCTGCTTGTGACCTGGAAAGCAGCAAAGGATTACCCAAAGCCTTGGGACCCTGCATCCACTAACAGGAGACCAGGAAGAGTTCCTGGCTACTAGCTTCAGATCAGCTTAGCTCTGGCCATTGTGATCACTTGAGAATGAATCATCTGACAGAAGGCCTTCCTCTCTCTCCTCCTCCTCTCTGTATATCCGACTTTCCAATAAAATAAAAATTTAGCATATATATATATAATACATATATATAAAATGTGTCTGAAGAACCACATGATGGCATGATACAAGGTTGATACTAGTCAATTTTTTAAGAAGACTTATTTACCTTTTTTTATTACATTACAGAGAAATTTAACCAAGATAGAAACATTATTTATAAAGCACCACCTTACACAATAGAATTGGCTGAAATCAAAGTAAAATATGTTATCATGCTACCTCCTTTTTAAACACATAAATTACAGATTTTTAAAGACATCTTATTTGAAAGAGAGGCAGAGAGAGATGTTCCTTCCATTGTTCACCCCTCAAATGGCCATAATGGCTGGGGCTGGCCCAAGCTGAAGGCAGGAGCCAGGAGCTTCTTTTATGTCTCCCACATGGGTGGCAAACAACCATGCATCTAGGCCATGTTCCACTGCTTTCCCAGGTGGTCTTACCCACTCTCACACAGCACCAGCCCCTATGCTAATCTTCAGAGAAAAAAAATTGAATTTTACAGAAACTCACAACATGAATACCACTTCTCAACCATTCTCCATAAAGCAATTTAGTGTACAATGGGATCAATTTCTTTGGCTACTAACATTTTTAAAACAGATATGTAACAACTTCTAGAAGTAAATGAGTTGTAAAAAATAAAGTGTAAATGAACTGCTTTTCCTTAGAGAAATAACACCTTTCCAGTGCAATCTAAATATAGAGATTTTTATTTTGTTTTTCAGTTAGGGTACAGTAGACATGACATAATTTTTAAAGTCTCAATTATGGATTATTCTTGTATACCAGCTGAGACCAAGTTAAAAAATGTATCTGGCTGGTATAATTAAAGTTATTTTGAGACTAATTACAGTGCACAGAATGATTATAAAACTGTTATTTTGAGTGCCATCTGTTTTCACAAAGAAATTAGTACAAATTTATTGTTTTTCAGTGGAGGACACAAAATATAAGTTTCCAGTGAGTGGAGCTTGCGCAAACCATCACCAACGTGCCCGAGTCTCATCATGTGCTTACAGCATAAGAGCACCTTGCTCGATTGCTGCATGATGGAAAAGCCAGAAATGAAGGCATTCAGACCAGTCATGGGGCTGACCTGGTGGTCAAGGAAGAAAACAGGGTTAGACTGGAGTAACAGCATCAAAAACAAGGACACCTCAGTGGATTTTACATCCATTTTAGATATGGAATCAACATGAATTGGTAATGGATTAGACCTTCATTAAAACTGAATGTTCCAAAAAGATGTATAAAACATCTGAGAAAAGAATGCTTCTAAAACCAGTATAAAATTGATGTAATACTCAGAATTGATTATATTAAAAAGCTGACTTTTGTGACTATTTTAAAATTTACATGAGTGGAGTTTAACATCTTTTCATTTGATTAATGCTTACATTTCTTTCCTAAACACCTCTGAACTATGGTCTTTTCACCTCAGGTGTGCTGAACACTTTATTTGGCCGAGTACTGGCCTTTCATTATAGGCCGAGTACTAGCCTTTCATTATAAAGTAAATTAAAAGAACAAACAAAAAAAAGTCCAGGTCTAAAGCCCCCCCCCCCAGACATGCACACACTAACAACCTTTTGCAAAGTATCAGTACCCTTTTAAGGGTCAAATGGAGTAAGAAGTCATTGTGATGTACCCAAGAATAGACCTGCCATCCCCCTTCCCAAGGTTCTCACTCTAAAGTAAGCCAACATCGCTTGCAGGTAACCAGGACAGAAATAAGTGGCTTGACAAGGACAACTCCCTTCTTCACTACTCACATAATAGCACACATATGCTTATCACAGACATGAAGAACGTTTATGAGAGTGTAAGCAGAAATAAGAGCAGAAAAACCAACCTCACTAAAACCATAAATCACACAGTCTGAAGTTAGATTTACAATGACTAAGAGGTTAATTCCATTTAACTTGAAATAAATTCAGTTTCCAATTAAAACATAAGTAATGCGGTATAATGCTTTTGTCATCTAAAAATTGAAAATACCGTTAAGTAGATGTTATCCCATCCATAAAATGAGATGAATTCCCATGGGCCAGACATACAAATCTTATCTTTATTTTTCCTTCCCCCCTTTCACTTATAGTTCACTATATTAAACTATATTCATATATTTATAGCACATTGATTGAAGAACCAATCCTACAACTAAAACAACTGTAATAATTTCCATGAACCTGTATATTATTCTTTCACCCAGTCATTCTTCATTTGCCGTTCACGTTATTGAGCATTGGAGCTTACAAGACTGGAATTAACTGAGACTAGGAAATGAGGTTTTGAAATGTAATAAATAAAAAATTGATGATCAAAGACAGTTTTATCTAGCTTACAATTCAGAAAAGGACTTCCTGGATAGTTTATATACACATCACACAATATATTGCTTACTAATTCAAATATAATTTCAAGTTCAAAGTTCATTCCTCAAATTCTCTTTTCCTGCAAAATAGTGACTAGATATTAAAACAAGGATGACACTAAATTTCATTGAGGCATTTATAAAAATACTAAATCCCAGACTTACATTTAGCTGATCTAACCACAGAAAGATTTTCTGATAAAATCCGTTTCAACTTCAGTGCCATGAGCTTCACATATCTATAACTCCCACTGACGTCATTAATAAACATATTGGGACACTTGCATTCAATATCAGAGCGGTGGTTTAAGTTCCAAAATCTCCGCTTGCAGTACGGATACTTGGTAATGCATCAAGTGCATGGGCTGCTCATACTCATGCAGAATACTGCAAGGAGTTTCTGGCTCTTGGTATTGACCTGCCTCTGATGTGGCTGTTGAAGATACTCAAACATGAATGAACCAGCAGGTAGAAAACATCTTTGTATCTGTATGTCTGACAGAAGGTTAAAATCATCTTCAAATTATGCAACTGAGAAATTAATATCCAGGATCGATGAACAATTTAAGGGACTCGAGGACAGTAAAACAAACAGTAAAGAAATGGGAAAAGGACATGAACAGGCATTTTTTTAAAGAATAAAATACAATTGTCAAACAGACACACTGAAAAAATTCTCCGAATCACTAGCCATCAGGGAAATGCAAATTCAAACCACAGTGAGATACCACCTCCCCTCAGTTAGTATGATTACCACCCAAAAATCAAAAGGCAACAAGTGCTAGTGTGGGGGGAAATACACCTTAATCCACTGTTGCGAGAATATAAACTAGCACAACCATTATGAAAGACAGTATGAGACTCCTCAGAGATCTGAAAATGCATCTACCATATGACCCAGCCATCCCGCTCCTGGAAATTAATTCAAATGAAACAAAATCAGCACAAAAGAGAGTTATCATTACCCCCATACTTGTAGAAGCTCAATTCAGAATAGCTAGGATACAGGAACAACCAGATGTGCCTCAACTGATGACTGGATAAAATAAAATGTGGTAATACACAGGATAGGATCTTATTCAATCATAAAAAGGAATGAAATATTGTCTTTTGCAACTAAATTGGGTGCAACTGAAAACCACTGTACTGAGTAAACTAATCTAAATACAGATATCAAACATTTTCCTGATATGTGACAGTTAAGACAGAATCAAATAAATGTGTAAGAATGAAATGATCACTTAGGGATGTGCTGGCATTTTTAGCCTTTTTAAACTTTTGTGGAACTCGAATTTTCCTACTTTTCACTTGTTCTCTTGGAGTGAAATAAGCCTGTTGGTACAGAGTGGATTAAAATTATGTCTTAGTAAAAGCTGATGAAAACAAGAGAGAGAGGGTCAGGGAGAGCAGGGGAGTGAGGAAAGGGGGATTGCCTATGGAATGCATAAAGTCTGCTCTCTTTACAATAATGAAAAAGCAAAAAGAAAAGAACTAGGTCCCGGCGCGGTGGCGCAGTGCTTAAGGTCCTCGCCTTGCACACCCGGGATCCCATATGGGCGCCGGTTCTATCCCCGGCAGCGGCCCTGCTTCCCTTCCAGCTCCCTGCCTGTGGCCTGGGAAAGCAGTCAAGGACGGCCCAAGGCTTTGGGACTCTGCACCCGCGTGGGAGACCCGGAAGAGGCTCCTGGCTTCGGATCGGCATAGCATCGGGCCGTTGTGCTCACTTGGGGAGTGAATCATCGGACGGAAGATCTTCCTCTGTCTCTCCTCTCTGTATATCCGCCTTTCCAATAAAAAAATAATAATAAAAATAAATCTTAAAAAAAAAGAACTAAACAGCAAGTGGAAAAAACCTATTTCTGTGTGTATTTATTTCCATCTGTGTGTTTATTTACATCTGTGTGTGTGTGTTTCTGACTCCTTCAAGTGAATAAAAATAAAAAGCAATTTTTCAAAAATTAAGATTTCTCACATCCACAAAGTTCTTTATATTACATATCTATTTCAAGGAATTTGGTCTGGATTTACTACAAACAAAATTTAAAATAAAAATTAACGTTAAGTCATATTGATTGTGACTCAATATAAAGATTTGGGAAGGGCAGTAGTGTTTAATATTGAAAGTTGGAACAAATTAAAACGTTACTTTCATTACATCTAAATTTTATGTCCTACACTGATTCATTGAAAAAAAAAAGTATAAGACATGTAAAACCAAATTCATCTACATCCAGAAATTACATGCCAGATGTTTGTAAATTAAGGACAAAAAGGAGGGACCCAAAGGATTTCTTCTAAAGTCATAAAAAGTATCATTTTAGGCCCAGCACAGTATCCTAGTGGCTAAAATCCTTGCCTTGTACATGTTAGGTTCACATTTGGGTGCCAAATTGTGAGCTGGCAGTCCTGCTTCCCATCCAGCTCCCTGCTTATGGCCTGGGAAAAGCTTCAGAGGATGGCCCAAAGACTTGGGACCCAGCAACCACATGGAAGACCCAGAAGAAGCTGCTAGCTCCTGGCTTTGGATCAGCTCTGCTTGGGCCATTGCAGCCACTTGGGGAGTGAAGCAGCAGAGATAAAATCTTTATCTGTCTCCTTCTCTCTGTGTGTTTGCCTTTCCAATAAAAATAATGAGCAAGTACCATTTTTTCTTGTACTTTAATCTACTGGATACGTTCTATTTTAAGATTTCACAATACAAGCATGTCACCTGCAGCTCACATTGTTAACTGTATAATATGTGCTTTAGCAGGCACTTTCAGCCTTACCTAGTATAAACATGTCATGAAACAGTGGTTGAACCTATAGGGTCACTATAAAAATGTTCACGTTTCATTATTTTATGATTTATTTTATTTGTTTGGAAGGTGGACATGGAGAAGAGGAAAGAGAGGATGAGAGGGAAAGAGAAGAGAGGAGAGAAAAGGAGAGGGGAGAAGAGGGGGAGGGGAACGAGTGGGAAGGTAGGGAGGGGAGGAAAGGGAGAAGAGGAGGGGTGAGGAAGAAAGGGGAGGGAAGGATGGGAGAGGAGGAGGGGCAGAGGAGAAAGGAGGGGTAGGGATAGGAGGGGAGAAGAGAAGAATCTTCCACTTGCTGGTTCACTTCCCAAATGGCCACACAAGGAGGGCTGGGGCCAGGGAAAAACCAGGAAGCCATGACACCACTCAGGTCTTCCATGTGGATGGCAGAGACCCAATTACTTGAACCAAAATCTGTTGCCTTCCCAGTCATGGTAACATGGAGCTGGATCAGAAGCAAAGCAGTTTAGGACTTGAATTAGCACTTTGGTTCAAATGTGGCTCTGCCACATTGATAACACAAACTTCATCTTTAAATTTCTATAGTAAAAGTAATTTTTCCAATGGTTATTTTTAAGAGATTTAGTGTATCACTCCTCATATCTGCCAAAACAAATAGAACTGCACATGACAGAAAGTGATGAAATAACACATCACTTGCCTTGCACTAACAGGACACCATTTCATACATCAGTTAGCACCTACCCACACTGAGGAAAAGACCATAACTTTAAAATGCACTGTTAGTCCTCCCCTTGGGAAAGAACCAGAGTAAATTTTTTTGTCATTACTCACAACTTAGGAGGTAAGTTCAGTATTTCTTAAGTATTACGAAGAAAAGAAAAATTGCACATTTTAGATATTTAATCTTTTACAAACTGTGAACAAGGTGGAGTATCTTTTCATTCACTTATTTTATATTATATATATATCTCTTTTCATCCACTTATTTTATATATACTATATATATTCATAAATATTATATATATATATATATCCCTTTCTCATCTTCCCTTTCCTTACTCCCACCACCTGAAAGCTCTTAAAATACCATTGAATCTCCTATACCCCACATACTCCCTGTCACATCTTAGAAATCCAAAATGTGAAGTTTTCCATTTAATTCTGAAAAGGAAATTTCAAAATAAATTCATTCCATTATTGCGAAGCTAGTGGGGAGAGGAGGGAAGGGACTATAATAATGGGATTGTAAGCAGAATTTTTGTACAAAGTACAAAATAATAAAGCACAAAATTAAGCAGAAAATATCAAACAGGAAAGCATCTTTCGAATATGGGTAACTATTTACTTAACATAGTGCTTTCCCTGGACAAAATGAACTATGACAGAATGAAAATGTGTTATGTGGTACTTTCTGTTTTTCTCAAATCTCTCAAACTTTCTAACACAACATGAGCGTCATCATCAGCCCCACAGTATCAACTCTTTCTCCCACAGTATCAACTCATCACCTTTCCAGGCATACCTATCCTTCTGCTCGCTACATCACAAACCGGATTTCTTTTTTTCTGAAGGCAAAACTTACAACATCTAGTCCTTAAAATGATTTTCTATTATTCTTAGACTATAAAACATAACTTCATGTTTTATGGTCCTGCCTCTATCATGTCTTATTCTGTCATGTTATCTCTGTATGCTCTGGTCACACAGGAAAATCTTTCCCCCCATGCTTGCCAAGTTCTCCCTACCATCAAGAGAATATATACTCAGATATCTCACCTCATAACACGCCCACTTTCTGTCATTCATAAACTCTCAAATCATGTCATCCTCTAAACATGCACAAACACATACATATACAAATCAATAAACATCATATATGACTCGCATAGCACTAGACACAATTTAAATTATGTACCTGTTTGCATCATTACTTAATGCTTCTCATTACCACTATTCTGTAAAATTCATGAACCATGTTACTTTGCTCACCAATTCATTCTTTTTTTTTTCTAAGATTATCCTAATGGATAAAGTCCTCACCTTGAATGCATTGGGATCCCATATGGATGCTGTGTCCCAGCTGCTCCACTTCCCATCCAGTTCCCTGCTTGTGGCCTGGGAAGCTGTGGAGGACAGCCCAAACTCTTGGGACCCTGCACCCATGTAGGAGACCCGGAAAAAGCTCCTGGTTCCTGGCTTTGGATCAGTTCAGCTCTGGTCATCGCAGCCACTTGGGGAGTGAACAAGTGGGCGAAAGATCTTTGTCATATCTCCTTCTCTCTGTAAAAAACCTTTTTTCTTTTTTTAAATTGTTTGATTTATTTCTTATCGGAAGTCAGATATACAGAGAGAAGGAGTGGAAAATGAAGCAGCCAGGATACAAACTGGTGCCCAAATGCCCATATGGGATCCCAGCATGTGCAAGGTGAGGATTTAGCCACTAGGCTATCATGCTGGGTCTTCACCAATTCATTCTTTAACCCATGGCTTGGCATGACAATTGTCCAAGAAATTACTTGTGGAATGATACATATTAGGAAAGGCCACCTCTCCAAACAATTCAATGTTAATGCCTTGGCATCCCTTTCAGCACAATCTAATAAATATTTTTTCATTGATTCTTGCAGCATATAAAACAGAGACTATGATAGTCTCATTCCAAAGGACCCATAGCCTGAAAGTAGTGGGGAAAATATGACTTTTAAAGTCAATGTAACTGCTCAGAAATTGCCTGTTTTATATATGTCAGGCAGTATTTTCATAGGTATGCATACTAATATATAAATTCTAGTATAATTATATATAGATATAAATATACATGCAACAATCTTAAGAGGGAGAAACTATCTTTAAGTCATATAATGATCCATAGATGTAAAATGGGAGAATGAAGATCCTGACTTGAAGTATTCTGTGTCCAAAGTTTTTGCTCCTAGCATTGTTCTAACACTGTCTCTTGTGAGAATAAGGAATAAAAACATGTGAAAACACTGAAGAAAATCCAATGGGCAGGAAGCTTACAAAGACTTACTAATATATTTTTAATGGTAAGGCAGCCTCCATCTGTAGCCTTGTTTTGCAATAGGAAAGAAAAGTCATTGACGGTGGTGATTTTTGTCTCATATTATCAGTCAAATGCATAAATTGGCACGGTGACACAGCAAGTTAATCTGTGGCTTGCCACATCAGCAGTTGCAGCAGTGGTTAAAGTCCAGGCTGTTCAGCTTCTAATCCAGTTCTCTGCTAATGTATCTATGAACACAGCAGAAGTTGGCGTGCATGCTTAGGCTCTCTCACCCATGTGAGAGAACAAGATGGAATTCCTGCATCCTGACTTCAGCCTTGCTGAGCTCTGGGCACCAGCTCTTGCAGCCAGCCATGTATTGCCTGAACCAGTGGACAGAAGATCCCTCCCTGTCTCTGACTCTTACTATGTCATGGCTTTTCAAAATATATGGAGTGTATCTTTAATGTTAAAATGCTTAGCATTTCCCCCCTTTGACTCTGTTCAGCAAACCACTTGATAAACTGATACCTGTGAACCTTCAAAACAGGCTGCAAATACAGACAAATTCAGATCTCATCACATAATGTTCTCAGCTGCTGTGGCTTGCCAACACCGCACAGATTTGATTTTCTCATCCAGGACTAAGCATTTCATAATAGAAACGGGAGAGAGATCACATCACAACATTTTTTTAAAAAGTCATCATCATTGATCAGAAATGATAATGGGCCAGCAAAAATTTAAAAGAATTTTGAATTATTCTCCATGTCAGAAAATACTGGGCCATTGGGCAAAACAATACAGAAACATGACACATGCATAACCTCAGTGAAAGTGATTACCATAAATAAAGTTTATCCTGGAAAGTGAAAAGACAAATTTTCCCAAATTATTATACTTCATATTCTTCATTTGCTATTCTACTTTATGTGTAGCATAAAAGTGATTAATATTGAATCAAAAATAGTGACATCTTTAAAAACAATACAGAAACTTTTTCCTAGGCTTTAGAACCTTGACACCTGTTCAAAGCAGTCTGAAAACTCAGAACCCTACACAAAGCTGCATGAATATTTTTTTCATTTTTAACTTTAGTAAGCTCATAGCACTACTTATATGAAAATTATAATATAATATGAATTATTTTGATTATGTGCATATGCAACTAAGTAGAAAAATCAATCTACTAGTAAGCACAATGGACTGATCCAACTGTCAGAGCTTTTGTTCACAACTGTTTAAATTAATTTAAACTCAGCATTAGCAGTGCTCAGACTGCCTTAAAAATTATTAGAAATGTTAGGTCACTTGGGGAGTGAATCATTGGAGAGAGGATCTCCCGCTCTGTCTCTCCTCCTCTCTGCATATCTGACTTTGTGATTAAAAATAAAATAAATCTTATAAAAAAATTATTAGAAATGTTAATCATTAATGCATTGATCTGTATTTGCTGTAAGCACACATTTTACAAGCCTTAGTGGCATCAATTAAAGCCACTAGTTTTAATAAAACATCAGAACAATCTTAGGCCCAGCCAGTGGCCATTTTAGCTATTTCTCCTCCACATTTTGTTTTGTAAATAAGATCACCTTCCAGTTGGTAATTCTAGTAATTTTCAGTACTTTGAGGATCCAGGAAATCTAAAGTGCCACATTGAGCATGTAGGCGGCTGATGGAGGGGAAAAAAAAGGTTTTAAAAAAAGAACCAAAATCACTTCCTGTGGTTAATGTTTTAGAACCTAGTCCAGAACAGTCTGTACCAATATTGTGGGTTTGTTGGTATCTTATTTATGAGCATCAGAAACAGCCTTGCACTGTTGCATGCCTCGAGTTAGATGCACGTGTGAGACAGACGGAACTTGTATTTCTATCAGAAGCAATTAAAAACTTACTAGTACAATGCCAAATATCACAAATATTAAACCAGTTTAGAATAATTTTACTATTGCTTTGACAGCAGTTTCAACAAAATAGCCAGTTATTCTAACAAATTAGAAGATTCTACTACTATTTGAACTACTGGGGAATTGAAATGCGGTGGGTTGCATTTAACTTAGTTTAATTAACATGGTACTGATATGAACTTAAGAATTTTATTAAAACGCATCAGATTCTTGTGTGTGGAAAATTAGGGAGCAGAATTTAAATGAGCTATCCGGAAAAGAAGCTGGTCAGTCAGAAGAAACTAGAGCCAAAGACTAAACACTGAGAGATGCTGCTGGCCATGAGTCTGAGAGGCCACCCACAGGACATAATCATTAGGGCACACCATTCTCTCATGGTCCTCCAGCCTCACTTCAGCGATGTCAAACCCTTCAGACAGCCTCACTGAGCAGCAGGATTGGGCCCAGTGAGATGGCTCCATGGCTAAATCCTCACCTTGCACATACTGGAATCCCATATAAGCGCTCATTCATATCCTGACTGTTCAACTTCCATCCAGCTCCCTGCTTGTGGCTTGGGAAAGCAGTTGAGGATGGCTTAAAGGCTTGGAACCCTGCACTCCTGTGGGAGATCTGAAAGAGGCTCCTGGCTCCTAACTTCAGATTAGCTCAGCTCCGGTCATTATAACCACTTAGGGGCTGAACCAGCAGGCAGAAGAACTTTCTCTCTGTCTCCCCTCTTTGTAAATCTGTATTTCTAATAAAAATAATTAATTTTTTAAAAAAGACAGCAGGATTAGCTATCCAATGGATTGATTAACTAGACATTACTAGTGATGCTGACCAGTACAATTTTAATTAAGATGGAGTTCTTCCCACACTGCAATGCTTTGGGGTAATAAATAGACTTTGGGCTAAAAGTTCCCTATTTTGGCTCAATAAAATCAAAATCTGAACATACCTGAAGACAAAAATTAAAAAAAAAAATAAAATCAAGTCAATAAAATAGCTATTGATGACTTTATATAAGGGATGAAAAATGCCAAGGTTTAGGAAGAAGTTTATAAGAGATGTCACCATACTATAGTATTATTTATCACAGAAAATTTCTTAACGTTTTGTGGTATCTTAAAACTAACCATCAAGAGAAGACAGAACTAAAGTGACAGAAGTTGCCTATGTACCATAAATGCCCACAAGTACTCACCCACCTAAAATTTTTAAAAAATTAACTGAAAATGGCCCAAATTCACCTCTCTCAAGTATCAGAGATTTTCCACTGAGACGAATGTGGGGAAAAATTAATCTGAGTATAGGCATAAATCAAAACATGAAAAGGTACCCAGGGCAAATGAGGGCTCACATGCACAGCTGTATAGACTTACTAATCAGAAATCAGACTCAACGTTAAGTTGCTACATGGTAAAAATATTATGTCAGTGTCATAGTAAACACAAATAAATTTGAAGTACTTGCACATTGTCATTATTACAATATATTCATGATGAAAAGATGCCAGATGAAATATAAAGTGCAATACAAAACTCAAACATGATCTAGTCATATCATCATGGTTCCTTTAAAAGTTTGTGTTGGAACAATATACAGTGACCGAATCAATGACTTAATCTATGACTTATTGTCAAGTTAGAAAATGGAATGCACCATTAGATCCAAAATTTAAACAGTACAGAGGTTTAGAGTCAGGTGTTTAAAGAATGAGGAAGAATAAAAAAAAAAATGTCTTAAAAAACATCCTGGAAAAATAACAGAGAATTATTATCATTTATGCCAATATTTATTTTCTCTAATTAATACATAGCAATGTTATAAAACATTGCCCTTAAGACAATGAGCATTATCTTTCATAACCTATCTTTAAACTTTGAGATTCACATATTTTAACTGTTTCATATATCAAAGGCAAGTAAGAAAAGCTACATGAAGAGATATCACAAAAGTCAATTGTTAATGGACAAAAACTGCAGAAAGTATCAATAAAAGGAAAGTTTTCAAAATAACTAAAACATTTTTCTCTAAGTGTAACTATAATACATTAATTCTTTTTTGCTCACATTAAAAATTTAACAATAGGGTTCTGGCTGTTGGGTTGGGGAAAAGCAGTTCCCCGCAGTGTGGCAGCTGTGAGGGCTGCCCCAGTCAGGCTGGACCCAATGCTGGAGACTCAGGCCAAAGACACTAACCGAGTCCTAGGCTTTGAGCAGCCAGTGCACTAAGAGGTGCTAGGCTCTGCCTGCTGACTGCCCAACGGCAAGCTCTGGGGTTTTTAGGACATGTAATTGCTGCCTAGGGAAACACATGATTAAGGCCAGGGTGAGTGTAGGTGAGGGATGAATTCTGGGTGATTCCCAGCAACTGGGTCCTGGAACTTGCTGGCAAACATCGAAACTAAGACCTGGTGGTTTGTAGGGGAGAGTCCATAAGATCTATTTGGGTCAGACTGATTCACCAGCCCAAATGGGAATCCTGAAATGGGCTGTTAGCATAGAGCATCACTGACTGCCACATACCAGTCTATACAAAAGCTATGGAAGGGAGCCTGTTTGGTAGGGCTAGGTAGGTACCAGTATCTGACTTAGTGGTGAAACAGGGAATGGGTCACACTTGGCAGGGTCAAGACACTAATCAGCACGCAAGAGAACCAGGTGAGGGGGTAGATTCTCTGGGAAACTGTGGGCCCAACCCTGTGGAAATACAAGTCCCAAAGGTTAGCTCGCGAGCTGGGGAGGTGATAGGCTAAGCTAGGTGTGACCATGGAAGCTGCCATCACTTACGGGTAAAGGAATCGACAACAGTGTAGGCAGGTCAAGGCAGCACCCAAACATGCATCCTAAAATACAATGTGGGGTGGGTTCAGCTGCAACTAAAAAAGGGACAGACCAGGCAGGGCTGAGCAAACCTCAACTCACAAGGAAGAACAGAAATCAGGATGGAGCAAAGGTCATGCAGAGCTAGGTTCTTACACCAACTGGTCTGCATGAGCCAGAGTTACTAGGCCACAGCATCAAAGGCAAAGGCTAAGACAGGTGAGGGGTTAAGCCAACTGGTTCAGAGCAACCACTGGCATGTGCATATATCTAGGGCTTGGAATAGGCTGGTTGGGGAGCTCTGAGAGTTCACCCTTGCTGGGTTGGGGTTCCCATGGGAGAGTGCAGGCGCCAGAGTGGAGGTGGTGTTCTGGTCTAGATATGGCTGCAATCTCCCTTGGCATAAGTGTGAACTGGGGCTGGGCGCACCTAACTGGGCTAGACACCAGCACCATCATATGCTCTGGAGAACCTGGGTAGATGTAGGATGGACTAAGCTAGGTCTCTGCCCCTACTGAGCCATGTGTGAGCAGTGTCTGGGTATGGAAGAACCTTGGCTGGACTGAAACATCCAACAGCAAGAACTGGAATGGATTGAAGGCCAGCAAGGAGGGCTGGCCCATGGACCCATCAATATGCACAAGATCTGGCATAGGGAGAGGTTTTGATGGAGGCTCTTGGGAAACTCCTTAGTCGGGACACAATCTCTGCAGGTGAGAGCAAGAACCATGATAGGGAGCAGCCCAGACCAGGCCAGAGAAAAATACCCATCAGCATACATTTAGCATAGGTCAGGGGCAGACCAGGCTGAACCAGTTCACATCACTCACTGGTGAATCCAAGCACCAAATAGAGTGTAGGTCGAGCCAGGTTAGGTGGCAACACAAACCAGTGCACATTACAGAATGCCAAAGTGAGGTGAGCCATGCCAGATGTGGCCACAGTGCCCAAACAGCACAAGTGAGAACCAGGGAGGGAAGGGTCAAAGCCAGCAGATGGAAAGTGGGCTCCCCTGCTGAACAACCACTCCCACTGGAGAGCGTGAGTAGCAGGGCTACAACACCTGTGGGCCTCATGTGAGCTAGATCAGCAAAGGGCCAGGTTGGGCTGACTGTTTTGAATTGTGCAAGCAAAAATTAGAATGGGTGAGGGTTGGCTGGACTTTGCCACAGCATCATCTGGCAGAGGCTGGCAC
This sequence comes from Ochotona curzoniae, assembly GCF_017591425.1. Classification (NCBI taxonomy): domain Eukaryota; kingdom Metazoa; phylum Chordata; class Mammalia; order Lagomorpha; family Ochotonidae; genus Ochotona; species Ochotona curzoniae. The sequence continues at coordinate 23,671,270 of NW_024467119.1, read as the reverse complement.
TAGGGGCTAAATCTGTCAAGTTAAAATTCAGGACCATCTGGAGAGTGCATAATCAGGGAGTGGGAGTGGCCTAGTTTGGAGATAGTGGGCACCTCCCTCTTGGGTTACCACTCCCACTGGAGAGCACAAAAACCAGGACAAGGGCAGGGGTGGCTAGACAGAACATCATCTGCCAGTATGTGTGTGGGCTGGACGATAGGGTTGGTTGGGCTGAACCAGGCTTCAATGCCCACTGACATGTATGAGAGCTGAAAGGGATGTGGGACAGACTGGACTAGTCTGCAGTACATATTGGTATGCTTGGGAACCAGCGTAAGGGCAGGCCTGGTGGGGGTTATGGGGAGTCACCCAAACTGGGATGCAGCTCCCACTGGTTTGTGTGAGGGCTGAGTATGTAGTGGGCAGGATCTGGCTAGACTGCAACACCCATTGGTTCAAGTGGAAGACAGGGCTGGAAACAGAACTGACCCAGCAATTGCAATGACCAGCAACTTACATCATCAAATGCAAGTTAATATAGAATTTTAGTGTTGTGTGAGAAAACCAAATCCATAAAAATAGTCTATATGCCTTAACAAAATGAAATATTTGGCACATAAACTGTGATGGTTTTCTTTTTAAAAATACATACAACTAGGGCCCAGTGGCGTGGCTTAGCGGCTAAAGTCCTCACCTTGAACGCCCCGGGATCCCATATGGGCGCCTGTTCTAATCCCGGCAGCTCCACTTCCCATCCAGCTCCCTGCTTGTGGCCTGGGAAAGCAGTCGAGGATGGCCCAAGGCCTTGGGACCCTGCACCCATGTGGGTTACCCAGAAGAAGTTCCTGGCTCCTGGTTTTGGATCGGCATAGAATCGACCGTTGTGCTCACTTGGGGAGTGAATCATGGGACGGAAGATCTTCATCTCTGACTCTCCTCCTCTCTGTATATCTGACTTTCCAATAAATAAATAAATCTTAAAAAAAAATCATGGTATAAAAAAAATACATACAACTAATTGGATACATGTCTCTTTTTAGACTATAATGGAGAAAGTGTTAGACTCAGAGTCAGAAATACTGCAATTGAACTTCTTTATTCCTATAGATTATCACTTTAACTTTTCTGAATCTCTGCATTAATTTTAAATATATTCATTTAATCCCACAAATACTGAGTCTTTATTGCGTTCTAGACAATGAAACACTGGAGTTGTATTAGGAAAATGAGGAGATCCACCAAGTAAGTTCCAAACCTCATGAAAGGTTTTATTATTTGAGCAAAAACTATTGGGGAGGAGTTCGGGGCAGGGAGGAGTGAGGGATGGAAAGGGAAATCCCTGCACCCATGGAATCATACCATGAAAAATTTAAAAAATAATTTTTAAAGATTTTGAAAAAATTGAAAAAAGAATGACACACAGTAACATATAAATAACTAACAAAGCTAATATAACTTAGCATGTTCTTAAGAAGAAAATAAATATAACTGACGGAGGGTTAAGGAATGGAGGATGACCATTTAGTCCTATTAGTAAGAAAGATTACTCAACATAACTGACATTACAGTTGAGAAGCAAAGGACAGGGAGCCATGCCAGCCGGAGTTGAAGCAGAGCAATCCAGGCAGGAGGAAGAACAAGAAGAGGTGAAATGGGCAAGCTCGAGGCATAAGAAGTGGAAGGAGGCGAGGATGAGGGAAAACAACTAAAAGATTTCTAGAAGATGGAAAACGAGGCAACTGCCAGACAAGGTTGAGACAATAAGAAAAAAAAAAGGCTTAGGTTTTAGTTAGTGTACATGTAGATGGAAGACAAGTAATGATTTTAAGCAAAGAAATTACTTCATCAGACATATGAGACTACTTCAAAATGTTTATGAGAAAATTGAATTAAAAGATCATTTTGATTCAAAACACTTTTTTAATCCATGTACAGTATTTTCATAGTATACTTTATCCACAAATTTTTTGAAGACCCTGCATATGTTTTCATTTATGTATACTACCTTTTATATGAGCTACTACACAATAGCAAAATTGGAAAAATTTAGGACATTTTCATAGTGATCTAATCTAGGGGAATGTAGGTGAGAATAAAGGGAAGAAAACCTGAGATGTATTCTGAATGTAAAAACCAAAAGGATTTTCTGATATGTTGAAAATGGGAAATGAGATAAAGGGAGGGATAGATCAGTGGCCTGTTCTTGACAGGTACCAACTAATAAAGAAATATTGATGCCATTCACTGAGAAGAGCAGCTCTGGATGAAGAACTGGAGTAGGACCTAAACTCTGCTCACTTTAAGAATGAGATATATCCAGTTATGAGTTGAATGAGAGAATTAAAACATTTCATTTAAAATGGAATTAAAACATAAGCATAGGAGTGAACACTTGTGCTAGCTGTAAAGACACCAGCTAAGAACTTTGAGTGCCATAACACAGTGCCTGGCATCAAGCTCTACTATACTCCTGATCCCAACTTCCTGTCAGTATAGACCCTGGAAGACAGCAGACGATTCAAGTGGTTGGTCTCTGCTACCCACCTGGAAGACTGGATTGAGCTTCCATCTTCAGTGGGGTCCTAGGCTGCAGCCTCTAGAAAAAGCAAGAGGCAGTGAGGAAGGCAGAAGTAATTCTGTCTCTCTTTCTCATAAAGAGTATGGGAGTTCCAGAAGGTGCAGAAAGAAAAGTTGGGTTCAAAGATCTATTTGATAAAACAATAATTGACAATTCCCCTAATGTGGAGAAAGAATTGGGGAAAAAAAATACAGGAGGAGCACTGAACTCCCAATAAGGATGACCAAAAGTGATCTTCACAACACATCATGAGCAAGCTCTCTTCAGTTGAACATAAGGAAAAGATCCTAAAACATGCACACGAACAAAAAAATCAATTAACCTATTGAGGAACCACAATCAGCTTCACAGCTGACCTCGCAGAGCAAATGCTACAGGCCAGAAGGAAATAAACTGTCATATTCCACATTCCAAAAGGAAAATATTGTCAGCCCAGAATTACATACCCAAGAAAGTTTTCATTGATCTTTGAAAATGAAAGAAAACCCTTCCATAGCAAAAAAAAAAAAAAAAAAAAACTTCAAAGACTTTGCCTTTAATGGAGAAACAGACTGCAATGTAATAACAACAGGGTACGTTAACACTCTATTAACATCAATGGACAGCTTGATGAGACAGAAACTCAGCAAGAAAACAACAGAGCTCACCCAGGTTAGAAAACAATAAACTTAATTGATATTGACAAAATCTTTCATCCTACAGATGCAGAATACACTTTTATTTTCAATCAGTTCATGAACCCTTCTACAGGACTGATGATAATCTAGGCCACACAACATACAAAAACTGATGGGACACAATCAAGGAAGTATTAAGAGGAAAGTTACATTCAATCAATACTCATGTCAAGAAATTGGAACATCACCAAGAAAATGGATTAACCATATATCTGAAGGACCTAGAAAAACAATAGCAAATAAACCCCAACATTCACAGGGAAAAAAAATATTAAAAATCAGGGAGGAAATACACTAAATAGAGACCAAAAAATGTATAAGATCAGTGAATCAAAGACAAGGTTCTTTGAAAAAATCAACAAAATAAATTCCCCATTAGCCCAACTAATCAAAAAAAGAGGGAGAATACATAGATCAATAGAATAAGAGAAGAAAAAAATATATATAACAATGAATACATCGGAAATACATAGAATAATTAGAAACTATTACAATACGCTAATAAATCAGAAGACCTAAAAGAAACAGATTTCTTGGCACATACAATCTATGAAAATCTAATCATGAAGTAGTTGACAACCTGTACAACCTTACAACAGAATGAAGATTAAATCAGTAATTAAATCTCTTCCAACAAAGAAAAGCCCGAGACTGGATGGCTTCACTGCTGAATCCTACCAAATGTTTGAAGAGGTAAGTTCCTCCACAAACTATTCAAAACAACAGAAAGGGAGACAAACCTTCCAAATTCTATGTGGACCGTAATACCCACCGTATTACCCGTATCATCGTAATACCCAAGCCAGACGGAGAAACTACAAAGAGAAATTCAGATTGATATTCCAGGATTATCAGGGATGAAAAAAATCCTCAATAAAATACTAGTCAACAGAATTCAAATGCATCAGACAGATCATTCACCTGGACCAGGTGAGATTTATCCCTGCCATTCAGGGAGTTCAACATATATAAATCAATAAATGTGATGCACCATATCAACAAATGGAATAATAGAAATCATATGATCATCTCAATAAATGCAGGGAAGGCATTTGATAAAATACAATACCACTTCATGTTAAAACCCTAAACAAGACAGACATAGAAGGAATATTCTACAACACAAAGCAATATAAAAAAATTAATTCTAGTACATAAGAAATGGGGAAAGATTGGAAGCTTATCCACTAAGACGTAAAACTGGAAATTATGTCTACTTTTTACTCCTGCTATTCAATACATTATTGGAAATCCTTGCTGGTGTTATTAGGCAAGAAAAATAAATTAAAGGAATTCAAATCAGAAATGAGCAATTAAAAAAATCTCTATTTGCAAATGACATGATTCTCTACATAGTAGAACCAAAACACTCAATCAAAAGAAACTGGAACTCATAAGAGTTTTGCACGGTAGCATGCTACAAGATTAATAAACATAAATAAATGGCCTTAGTAAACTCCATGGCTGAGACAGAACTTGGAAGTACAGTCCTCTTTAAAATAGCAGAGAAAAACTTTAAATACCATGAAATTAATCTAACCAAAGATGTGGAAGATTCCTATAATAAAAATTATAAAACATAAAAAAGCAAAAGAAGACATTAAAAAGTGGATAAATTTATCATGTTCAGTAAAATAAGACAATCCGAAAAGGACAAATATCATTTGTTCTCTCTGATATAAGGCAACCTTCATGTAAATGTCAAGATTGGTAGATATGTAAGTAGACCTATTTGAACATATACTCATCTAGAGAAACTGTTTAGTTGAGACTAGCATAAGAAGTGAAGATATAATGCAGTATGCATATCTACTCCTGAATAAAAATGAACTCCCAATAAAACTATTAAATATATCTTGACAATGGGATGCTGGAATTTCTACCATTGTCAATAACTAAAATAATACACTCAAATAGTAGAAAGACAAATGTGTGACTGTTGTTGAACAACTATTACAACTGGCAATGGGGGGAGAGGAAAGAGGAGGGTGAAAAGTGGAAATCCCTGAACCTATGAAATAGTTACCATGAAAAAAAAATATTAATGTCAAGTGCTCCCACAATATTCAGAAAATGCATATTTTTTAATTTATTGGAAAGTCAGATATACAAAGAGGAAGAGAGACAGAGAGGAAGAACCTCCATCCGTTGATGTGCTCCACAAGTGGCCACAATGGCCAGAACTGAGCTGATTCGAAACCATAAGCCAGGAGCCAGGAGCTTGTTCCAGGCCTCCCACATGGGTTCAGGGTCCCAAGGCTTTTGGCCATCCTTCACTACTTTCCCAGGCCACAAGCAGAAAGCTAGAAGGAAAGTGGAGCAGTCGGGACATGAACTGGTGCCCATATGGGAACCCAGTGCATGCAAGACCAAGATTTTAGCCACAAGGCCACTTGCCGGAACCCAGAAAATAATCTTTTAAACCATTTTTGAGATGACTTATTATTAGCGATAAAGCTGTTTTATGGAGTAGTGATGTGCAAAAAAATGAAAACAAAAACTATATTTGGACACAAATTACATATTATTAGTATTAAGTATTTGTATTAAAACAATCATGATATACAACATATCTTTCCTGAAGATATTATTACAACTATTTTATATCTAAGTTAAAAGCTTTCATGTGTGGCTGAATGCTATTCATATTAGATTAAGTTAAACATTTTAAACAGAAATACATGTGCCTAAGAATGTTTACTTTTGAAAAATATTATAAAATGTGAGATCAAACTTTCTGTTGGTAGGATGACAAGACACTGGAGCACAATTAGAACTATTAATTTGCCTTTCCTAAAATGGAGAGATAAACAAGATACATGACCAAGAAAAACGACTTTGTCAGTGAAATATTGCATAAAATAAGGCTTATATTATAAAGTTATGGCTACAATTAATCATGCTTTCAAACAGCCAACAATGCCTCCAGTGCAAATATTTTACTGAAATTACTGGATTGCTGCACCAGTTTAAATCTTATACATGATTACTACACTGGGTTTAAAACTCTGAGATTATAAAACAAACAAAATTTGGTTAAATACATGTGAAATCTTAAAAGTGTTAACCTAAACCAAAAATTATATCCAGAAAGACTCAGTAAATGTAAAGATTATAAGTTGGGTATTTCCCAGGATGCAGAAGTGTGATTGATGATCATGACATTGTAAAAAATGAGCACTTGCTAGACGTTGGCTGTGTTATTTGCTGTACCATTTTCCAGCAGAGCTACAGACAAGGCAAGACACTGCGGCATCATCACTTCACCTCCATTACATTTTCCTGAGAATGAGCTGATCACAAAAATTCCAACAGAGGTCCTTCTCTATTGTTTTCACTCTTTTCTCATTCCTTCATACAAACTGCTTTCCTCCCCTTGTTTCCCCTAAAGCTTTAACCCTGCTCTACAGCTTACACATCCTGATGATTGTTTGACTTAAATCAGGATGCTGTCTTCTCAAAAAGTGTCTGAGGATAGCATAAATGAGTGGCTATCCCTTTTTTGCTTTCTCTTCAGCTGCCCTTGATTGAGGGTCAAAAAATCGGACTAGAGCACAAGATACTAGAAAGACACTGATGCTGAGAAACAGGCGGGAGCCCAGCATGCAGCCTAAGCCTCCCACATAAGTGGCAGGAACTCTATTACCTTGGTTACAAATGTTATGCCCCAGTGTCTGCACTAGTGGCAAGGTGGAATCAGGAACTAGGAATCCAACGTAAGAACTACGATATAACACGTGAGTATCATAACCACTTCCCCCAAATGCCTGCCAATTGCTGAAAAGATTAAAACAAAGTTGAATCAACTTTAATAAACTACTTAATTATGAAAATATTTCATATATAATACACAATCCTTGATTCCCACTAACTTTCAAAGCAATCTCTAGATCTTAGTGCTGCTGTGAAATTTGATAAAAATACCAGGCATTACTCTGGGAAAAACTGAGCAGTTGCTAAGCGCAAATCCTCTTCCCAGTTTGGTTCTGGCCTCTGGCATGAGTGACACATTATCTCAAAGCCATCTGCAACACTGCACGAAAAGCTTCAGGCCAAAAATAAGTCCACCAGGCTCTACAGGCTGACAGATTAAATGGGTTCTTGAGGATTAAGCCTGCCCCTAGCAGAGCACGTGGTGGCACTGTGCTGTAGGTATGAGTTTTTGCAGCCAGAATTTTGTCAAACCTCCGGTGGGTGTGCTCAACCAAACACAATAAATGAAGCTGGGAATACTTGCTTTCAGAGAAGCACAAGAACAATGGCAGAGTGACAGAAACACATTTTTCTTTATTTTTGGACTGTCCACATTTGCTGAAGGAAGAAACCCCAATTCATATTGGGGCTTAGGACTCCAAGGATGACTTGTCTTTGGTTGCCAAGCACGGCAGTGATAGTCCAATATTTTTTTTTTTATCCTTTGGAAATAACATTGATTCAACTGGCCTGTAAGGACATAGTGCAAAAAGAAAAGAAAGGTGTATCTCCATCACTCTGCCTTGGCTGAAGGAAACACTGTGCTGCCGGGTAACTGACAGCCCAGCAGCATGACCCAGGCATGCAGCTGGGATCTGACTCATTGGCCAGCAGCTGCGGGGTTGGAATCCAGAGTTTCAAAGTCTCCTATAGGAAAAGAGGGGAGGGAGGAGAAACTCAGTACCTTTCTGAAAAAAGAACTTTACACTGTCTGATTTCCACTAATAATGGCTTATGGACACTGAGTATCTAAATATTATTTAAGGTCACAGAAAGAGAACTTTATGGTCACTAATTTTCTTATGTTTGAACTCTATGGCTAGCTTCCAATAACAAGTGCACAATGTTTTATCATGAAAATCAACATTCAAGTATTGGGATTCTTTTTTTTTTTTAAGCAAGCTATAAAGTTTATTCAGAGGGTGAAGCATACAGACATTCATGGGCCATGCTCAGGGACAGTAGGCCAGAAAGCGAAAGGGGAATGAAGAGAGTGCTGCCTTCTGTCCTTGGAGTAAGCCAGCAGGAAGCAGAGAATAAGCAGGTACACAAAAGGCCAAGAGCCAAAGTAAGAGTGACAGAGCAGAAGAGGAGGCTGACGAGCCAGAGCTCGAGTGTGAGGACCCAAGGCGGGGGGCAGAGAGCAAAACTGAATTATGAGGAATGAAATACAAAGCACTATTACATTATTCAGAAGTTTGTAATTTTGATTAAGCAAAATATATCAGGATAAAGACTTAAGTATTAAACATTCTGACATTTTTGCATTATCCCTTTTTTTCTCCTTTTTGAAGAGCAAATTGTTTTTTGGGGCTTTTGGGGGTTTTTTAAAAAGATTTATTAATTTATTGGAAAATCAGATATACAGAGAGGAGGAGAAGATTCACTCCCCAAGTGAGCACAACGGCCGATGCTATGCTGATCCGAAGCCAGAAACCTGGAACCTCTTTCGGGTCTCGCGCACAGGTGCAGGGTCCCAAGGTCTTGGGCCATCTTCGACTGCTTTCCCAGGCCACAAGCAGGGAGCTGGATGGGAAGTGGAGCAGCCGGGATTAGAACCGGCGCCCATATGGAATCCTGGGGTGGTGCAAGGCAAGGACTTTAACCACTAGGCCTTCCCGCCAGGCCCGAGCAAATTGTTGAAATACTATTTTCCTTAAAATATTTCCACTGCTATCACAAAAAAGTTATATAATTATAACCACATCTAACAAAATTAAAATTCAATGAATAGCAATTAATTCTGAGTTTATTCTTCCAATTTCTTCCAATTATCTTCAAAACCATCTTTCTACAGCTGCTTTATTCAAGTTGGCATCATAACAAAGTTCACACATTTAGTTTAGGTTTTGAAAATTGTCTTTTAATTCAGATCAAGCCACTTCCCACCCACTCCGGTCACTGAGTTGGTGGAGAAATGGTGTTGACCACCCTGGAAAAAAAAATGACTATATTCTGAAGTTTTCTGCTTCCTCTTTTGTAATTCAGTTTGTTCCTTTGTCTCCCACACTTGATGAAGACTGAACTTACAACTAACAGTTCTCCTAGGGTCAGGTTCGATGTTTACAGGAACACTTCATAGGTGATGCTATGAAACATGGACCTCATCATTTCGGGAGACGTATAACATCCAGCTGTCTCTATTTAGTGACACCAAGCCGAGGTGATGACAGCCTGGTCCTCCCATTATAAATCTCTCACGTAATGACTTTAGCATTCATTAGTGGTAATGATTCATTCAATTATTTCATTGGAGTGAAGAATCTGACTTGTCAGTGCTATTTTTTAATGGCTATTTTTCTGTAAAGAAATGTTCTTCAACCACTTTGAGGTCACTTATACCCCAAAATATAGTTCACATCAGACACAAAGGACAGAAAAAATGGTTTATATTAAAATGTATCACAGTTATATTAAAATGTATATAACAGAAAAACAGAATTTTTAGTGAGTATGCTAGTACTCGTTTTACAATAGTTTTTCTTAATTTTTCTATAAAAATTGCATTTTGTGACTTTAAAACCTGCTACAGAAATTTTTTTGAGAAAAAAGACAAAATGTACAAGGCAAAACAAATTTCTGTTATCAATATTCATTTATGTGCTATTCGGGTAAATATACTTCAGTTTTACTTATAAAATGTATTTATTCACAGAACATTCTACCTCTCTGAGTATCTTCAAGGAATACACAACCCCAGCAACTTTAGTGAAGCAATGTTTATATGCTCTGGTTATTCATAATGTGAGACGACACAATCACAGAGAATCCGAAACCAAAAATATTAACAGACTATGTGAGACATGACTTTCCATTTCTTTCCCTTACATTTTTAGAGTTTTAATTATTGTTAATAGATTCATTATTGTTCACAGATACAACTCTTAGAATGATACCATCTCTCTCCCTCCCTTTCCTCTCTCCTTTCCACTCTTCTTCTGTGCCCCTTTTTCATAAGTGGGAGTTAATTCAGGAATATAGAGTCTGCACTTCTCAAACTTTTACAAGGCCATTAGAAAAAAAATTCTTTAATTTTTTTTATTGTCAGGAAAGCACTGTGATGAACTTCAAGAACCCGTTTGCTTTAATTTATGATATAATTTAAGTTTTTGCTTAGCTTGGAGACTACCAAAGAAAACCTAATAATGTTCTCAATACTATCCACTGAGCATGTATTATTCCACACTAACTTTAAAAAAAGAAAAAGAAGTATTTATTTGTATTAGAAAGTCAGATGTTCAGAGAGAAACAGAGAGAAAGATCTCCCATCTGCTGGTTCACTCCCCGAGTGGCCACAATGACTGGTACTAAGCCAACCCTGAAGCCAGGAGCAAGGAGCTTCTTCCGGGTCTCCTATGCAAGTGCAGGGAAGGCTCTGAGCCATTTCCCCAAGCCAAAAGCAGGGAGCGGGATGGGAAGTGGAGAAACCAGGACATGAACCAGCACCGATATGGAATCCAGGTACACACAAGGTAAGGACTTAAGGCACTAGACTACCGCAACAGGCCCCACACTAAATTATTGTAAGTAAGAAATAAGAATAATGGCCCCACCCTCCACTGTTCTGATCTTCCAGGGAGCAAAGGGGAGAATGAATAAGGTAAACAGAGAAGGAGAAGGAAAAACACTCTATTTTAGTACATCTTCCAGATTTGAATAAAATGCAAATGTCCCTTTGATATGTTTAGCATTAACAGTTTGTTCAAGTACATGCTATATCTTTAACAGTACATTCTGAGACTATTATAAAAATTACTTCACTAAAGCACAGCACAAAAATGAAATGTAACAGTTGTCATGAAAAAAAATTAGAAATTGAGCATTCAAGTGTTCTAATTATTTAACTATGAAAGAAAATTTCTATAAGAGATTTAAAATTCCTAAAAAGGTTAATAATAACCACAATAAAAATCAAAAGGTCTCAATTTTTGATTATCAAAGGCAGGTACACACATACAGAAGGAGGAAGAGGAGTGGGGAAGTGGTAAAAGTACTATGTTTAAAACATTTCAACATGTGATACACATTCTTTAAGACTGTCTTTTCCAAATGCATCCTTAAGACTTTATAAAATACTATCTTTAAAATACTAATTTTATATATAACCAATTCATTTAGTTATATTTGACACTTCAATCTTGCTTTAAACACACAACACAAAAGACTACAGATAAAGTTTTATAGCTAGTCTACAATCGATAAAAGGTTAGTTTTAGTCCTTTTTGCCATACTTCAGTAAGAAGGAAAAATACTTTTTAAAACACCAATGAGAACTATGCAAAATATAGTTCCAAAGAGAGAGAATGGCAAAATTAGATTTGGTGTTATTTGCTATTGTTCCAACAATAGTTACCACAAACCTTGGAGGATAATGCAGAATCAATTATTTCCTCACAATCCTATAGATTAAGGATGTGGAGAAGCCCTTTCCTTGCACATCTCACCTTTACAGGTCTACAGCGGTTCCTCTCAGAAGACACCTTTAAGTATTCAGAGCCAGCCCTGAGCACATGGAATCCTGGGCACACCTGGGGAATTCAGGCTACTGTCTCTACTATAAAATCAACTGATGGGCAATAGGACCTCCAATGACACCTTATTTCGCCTTGGCCATGAAGTGCAACTTGTTCACAGGTTCAAGGGAGTAGGACAAGAACAAACTCTGGGATGGGGTGGGGAAGGGACGTTGCCCTGCGGGTATCTCAGTTCTGTGGAGGGCCTTGCTTGACAATTTAGCCATATACTATCAAATGCTTACTGTTTAGTTATATAGTATTAAACATTTAAAAGGTAAAGGCCAATGTATAATCGTCACTAATATCTAGTGTTGAGCAAGAAACCTGATGTCATGTTTAGCTTCAGCATTGATTCATGACTGAACCTCTTTTTCTTTCATCACCTACAGTTGGGATATACTGTTTCAAACTTTTTTTAAAAAGCCTGATCATGGTCTCTCCGCTGCCAGGTATTTTCTAGAACACATTAAGCTTTTGTTTAGAGCCATTGCATCCGTAACACCTTCCATACCTCCAATTTGGTTAATTTACCAGAAAATATTACTACTTCCTCTGGTCATCTAGTATACATAACTAAAACTGCAATAATTGGAATATTTGGCTTTAGTTGTCATTTTCATTGTGGTAATAAAAATGTAAGAAATCATAAGACAATTCAGTTTTATAAGGTGATTGAGTTCTAGTCTAAATGCTGATTATGTTTTTGTATTTTGATACACAGTTGTATCTAATAAATTTGCTCAAATTGTAGAAAATACAATGAAAACAGTGTTGGAGAATGTTTTAGCACATGTTCTGCCATCATTCCCCCTCACGTATATTTCAGCTCAGGTAGTTGAGACATTTATGTCTTGCTCAAAAGCAGGACGTAGTGTTCTCTGTGGTATGAAACGGATGTGTCATAATGGCTTTCAGAGAATTCTCGTCACTGTGATACACCATTTTTCAAATTCAAACGGAATGATGGCATTTAACCTGATTGGCTTCAAAAGGTCTCTGTGTTTGAGTGTGTGTGTATGTGTTGCAAGTTGTTTCCTCGTAGTCCCAGTTATTCTGTTTGGGTGGTTTTATATATTTTAGGATTTTATGTGGCAACGATTTACTGTTTTAAAATGTAAAGGGTCAGGTCCTTTTATATACACTAAATTGTTTTGTGTTACAGAAAATATTTCAGCTTATAAAAAGACACATAAAATAAGATGTACATAATTTTAACATAGTAATGAATGGTCTGTAAAGGAAAGCAATTAAAATTTTAGGTTGCCTAACAAAAAAAAAAGCCACCAACATGGGTTTCTTTTTTAAATTTTGATTAACACGTAGTGATGATGCATATTTATGGAATTCAGTGTGACATTTCACCATATAATAACAGTGTGCAGCCAAATCAGAGTAGTTAATATTTTCATTTTCTTATCATTTCTTTATGATTGAACAGAATTTAACCTCTTCCCAAAGGAGATTACTTTTCTCCATCTATTCCTCTCTACCACTTTGTTCTTTATGTTGTAATTTGAGCAATTTCTAAATTGCATGTCACTACAGCCTACATGCAAAAATATATTGTATATATATGCTAAAACTTCCTCATTTCTTATTTCTCAGATGATTTGAGAAAGCTTAAGAGAATTATAATCTTGAATTATATTTAATCTTTAAAAAATAACACTTTATGAATAGTATTAAGTGGTATAAATGTCATCTTGTAAACAGTAACAGTTAGTAGTATCTTCACTTTAGATTTCAAACCATCCATTAACACATGTTCCAAAAAAGCGAATATATCCAGTGCTGATATTACTACAATAGGGTAATATACACTTTAACATTGATTTAGTACACACCTCTGGAAGAGAATTTCAAGAATAAGAAAATCTTTCCTCACATTCTATATTCCCAAATAAAATTCCCACCTATATAGTATTAGAGCCATTTTATAACATTTTCCAAAATCTCCACTTTCATTACCATCGGTTTTAGACAGCAATCCTTTACAAGATAATCTTAACATGCATATTCCATATTTCAAAAAAACCATATATATCAGATCCAAAATATTCAGACTCTTAATTCCTGAATGTTTAAATTAAATGTTACACACTACGTATTAACCATGAACTATTCCTAAAGATAAACAAAGGGGTACTGGAAACTGCTTACAATGGTCAGAGTAATGTGGAAAAACATTTGGTGGTAGAGCTATTATCTTATATTGACTGTTAACAATAAATACAGTCTAGCTCAAATACATTTTCTACTTTCAGGTTTAGAAGTACAGCCAGCTCTGTCGCTAATTAGCACATAATTTCTGGACAAGTTACTTTGAAGCCCTCAAGGTTATGCATAGTTTCCTTAACCTATAAAAACAAGGAAATAAAGGCTATATAGTCAAGCTCCCACCCAGTTTAAAAATTTTATCAGCATTTAGTGGCTGTAGTTGTGATCCAAATTCTCTCAAGAAAAAAAATTTATATTAAAGTTTCTTCACATGGGCTTTCAAAAATCCATAAACTGGATAGATTTACTTTTTTAATAGAATTTCAAAATAAGACTTTAAGAATGCTACAATATTTGACAGTTTCAATTCAACATTTAATTTTAATAGCTTTATGAAATCAAGGTGATTTTACTCAAGGTAGTTGACAATTTTAGCACAATTTATGTTTAAACTACATGGAAATATTTCCGAATCAACTGGTCATGAACTTAACAATAACATCCTCATTTCCAAGGAGACGCTATTCTTTCTGTTAAGACTGCTTCTTTTTACAGATGAGATCTAAAATCCACAGACATGCCTTCATAATCTGATACAAAGCTTTTCCAATGAAGTATTGCCTGCTCTCAAAACCATCTATGATTCCCCATTTGCCCGCATGATAACATCCCTGTCTCAGAAAATGCCATTTGCACTTGCATTTAAAAGAAAATGACAAATACATAGTTAGGTTGAGCTTTTTAATGTCTTTGCAAGAATAAGAAGCACCATTTGAAATCAGTTAATCTTAGGAGATAGCATTTACTACCTATCTAGACGATATGAGCTAAATTAATATACAATGATTTTAAAATTTTATTCACAAATATAGTTTGTATTGCATCTCTATAGGTAAAGCTAAGCTATAAATGATTTTTAAAATTCAGTACTAGAAATTCAAAAGTTTCCTACATACACAGTCTTAGGGCATTCATTTTCATATAGTGTCCTGGAAATGCAAATATTTTGAAATAATGTATCCAGTTGTTGAAGTAAATTAAAATGAAGACCAAATCTTAAAAATCCCTGCACAAAGTCAGTTAGGCCTTGAAAATAACTTTGCTTCTATTGCAAGCCTAAGTGAAACATAACTTGGGCCACACATGCTTGTTTTAGAAAAAAATAGAACTTAAGCTCAACCAATCAAAAGCAGCCAAATAAGTGATATTTAAATAGGTGCTTTCCAGTGAGACAGACAAAATAAGACAACCATTAAAGGGCAAACTAACAAACATTGTTTTTGCTTTAGGTTGTTTATCCTATAAAACCTCCCCTTTGCATACTCTGTGTTGAGCATCCCCATACAGCCCTACTTTGGAGCTGATTCATGAATGCTTGAATAAACTATTCAAAGTATTGCTGTGCCTCAGTTTATCTCTTAACATAATAAACAACATTCAGCAACATCTGCACAATTTCTACTGGAACATCTGTAAAATCTGGGAGTTCCATTACGAAGCGAGGGATAAGTTTTGAAGAACAGAGTTACAGGTTTCATAGTAATATTTCTTTAAGGAAAATGTCCTGACACTTGAGGGAAAAGAGTGTATTAACTAGGTATTGCCCAGTCCTATGTGAAATTGCTACAACTTGGTATGATTATTAAGGAAAAAAACCTGTATACAGCCATTAGCGAGTCCTTGGCCTGTGTAAATAAGAACATGTGTTTTAACTTTATGGGAATAAGCTGTGAGCTTTTTGTCACTTGGTCTCTTAAGGCTCCCCAGAACGTGTTAATGTTCCAGATGTCCACTTAAGTCAGTTATTACCAATATAAAGATTTTTTTCCCTGCCTAAAATTCCAAGATTTAGGTTAACTCATGAAGCGGACAGGATTACTGGATAAAGTGATACAGTGCTCTGTGAAGGGTTCTTTGCAATTACATTAAATTAAACTACCAAATTGGCAATTAATCAATTTCACAATTTTATTATGTAAAAATAAAATTGCTTTTTCTATTTAATAATTCATTACTTTATAAATCTGTTGAGAATATTTATACTTCTCACTGAAAATGCATCCTTATCTTCACTATCAAAGATTCATAGAAATATTTACTTACATTCTAATTTGGATTTTTGTCCCCACTCTGTTTCACAAAATGTGAAAATAGTTTATATCCTTTCTTTATCCATGTTAACATTTAAGTAATCTGAGAAATTTTGCAATGAAGAAATGTACGTGATCTTTTTTAACCCAGAATTCCCCAAATTTTCCAGGCCTGCAAATAAACTTAAAAGATACGAGGGGATACATTATTTTAAAATAACTAAGCACCCAGAACTGTAGAGAAGTGGCTAAAGTCCTCACTTTGCACGCACCAGGATCCCACATGAGGTGCCGGTTCTAATCCTGGCAGCCCCGCTTTCCATCCAGCTCCCTGCTTGTAGCCTGGGAAAGCAGCTGAGGACAGCCCAGAGCCTTGGGACCCTGCACCCGCATGGGAGACCTGGAAGAACCTCCTGGCTCCTGGTTTCAGATCAGTGCAGCTCTGGCCATTGGGGTCACTTGGGGAGTGAATCATTGGGCGGAAGTCTTCCTCTTTGTCTCTTCTCCTCTCTGTATATCTGACTTTGTAATAAAAGTAAATAAATATTTTTAATTATAAATAATAATTCTTTCATGGTTTAATTGAAAAAAAATGTGAAGATCATTGGCTTAAGCACACTGAAGAAGTAAATATAAATGCACCAAGAAAATCAACAGGACTACAAAGGCACAAAATGTCCATGAAGATTGATGATCAGGAACTCAAATGAAATAACCGGTTACTTTTGCACACTGCAAGCGCAGGTGTGGAGAAAGGAGAGTTGGAGTTTTGCCAGGCAACAATAACAAAGAAGGGAAAAAAACATGGAGCAAGTGAGTGGATAATGTCTGCAAGGAGGTAATTACCATACTAGATCATGGAATCTGGACACAGAGACACAAATGGGGGGATGGAGATTGTGAGGGATAGTTTTAAACAGTGGTTAAAAATAATGGGCTACAGGTGGCACGGGGCAAATAATAAATCTAGAGAACTAAAGAGAGAAGTACGGCAAGTTCAGTGGTAGTGCTGAGAAAGTAAGAGGCTTGGAATGGAGGTTATGGAGGGATAACAAACGTTACACCTGCAGTTGCACAGGTCTGATAATGACAGGAGATGGTTAAACTCGAAGGGGAAGAGGAGGTGTAAGGGTGGGACGACAGGAGTGGAAGGCTGACCCCCGCATTTACCTAACACAGCGATTCCTGAGATGCACAGCGATAGAGAATAATAGGGACCCAGATGCCTAGACTTAGAGTCAATTGACAACATCAAGAAGCAGAAGCGATAAATTGTGAACACATGAATTTCACAGCTGAGAAAGACAAATATTGCTGGCAAAAGCAGGTCAAAGGGTACGAAGGTGTGAAGCCCACCACTGCCAAAGTGGGCTTCTCGGGAGACAATGTCCTTTTGAAAGAACCAGCAGCCTATGACAGGAGTGAATGGGCAAAAGTGCCCCAGAGCCCCGGTGGAGAGGACACAGACACTGGAAAGAAAGAGGAAATAGACTTGGAGAAGCAGACGCAGAAATGTAATCAAATTCCCGAGGCTAAGGAATTCTGGTAATCCAGAGTTTCTGTATAATTGAGGTGAACATTAAAAAGTAACACAGTGGAATCAATTCTGATGCTACTTGGAAACCTCCAGAGTTAGTGTAAATGTTAAAATGTAAACATCTGTCTAAAGAAGATGCACAAAGAAATTGTATCTGAATTTCACATGATCAACCAACACTCCTCTTTCAAAAAACAACCACCATTCACCTTGTCTTTGGAAGGTTCCTGCCAATTTACTTGTGCTGGCAATAGTCTGCCTGTTTACACTAGCACAAAAAAAAAAATCTAAGCAAACATTTAATATTCTCCCACTATGCCCCTCCATCTCCTCTCATCCCCCCCATCCCTCTTAAAGTTGGTATGTAAACTTTCCTCTCAGGCTCCTGAGTTTTACTTATCACAGGGTAGCCCTGGTCTACCTTGTCTTTTCTCCTGCTCATCCGTCTGATACCAGCTCCTTCGTAGGTCACTGCAACTGTAACCAACTTCACAGTGGAAAAGTCAATATGGAGATTCTTCAAATACCTGAATCTATATTATCTGAATCTATATTATGTGATTCCTCAAATATCTGAATCTACTCTATGACCAGGCCATCCCATTCCCTAGGTATTTAACCAAACAAAATAAAATCCGAGAGTTATCTGCACCCAGGATTATAGTAGCTCAATTTATAATAATTAAGATATGGAATCAACCTAGGTGTCCAGCACAGATGATGCATACAGAAAATGTGGTATGTATGCACTATGGAATAGTACTAACCCATAAAAAAGAATGAAATCTTGCCTTTTGCAAATAAATTGATGCAAGTGTCACATTTTCCCTGATTGGTGGTAACTAACATACAGAGTACCAAAAAAAAATGTAATCTGTATGAGCAAGATGAACAATCTGAAATCTTATTATCATCACAGCTCTTATCTATATTCTTTGAGGAATAGTTTTTCCATGTACTACTGGTTGAATTTTTCACCCACAGGAGTGTTGAGACTGTGATTGTGAAATGAACTGAAAGCATGTCAGTAAAAATTTTAAATGATAAGAGAAGGAGAAGGAAGGATGAGAGAGAATAGGCAGGAGGGTCAGAAATAGCACGATGCTCCTGCATCTTTAAATCTGCATGTGTGAAATACATTAAACGTGTTCACTTTATAGACATAGTGATAACAAAGATTATTCCATCACCTAGAGTAATATGCACTATCAGAAAATATTTTTCCCATTTTAGAGAAAAAATTGCAGCTTTTCTATGTTTATTTATAATCATCAATAAATTGATACTTATTGTTGTTTAGTTACCTGAGAGTACAGCAAAAGTATTTTTTAATGTGGATTTGATTTGAAGGGACAAAATAATCTATGCATTGGTTTTTAGTAATATGTATTTTCTCTGTATACAAAACTGAATTTTTGGGTCCAGTGCTGTAGCCTAGTGGCTGAAGTCCTTGCCTTGCATGTGCCAGGATCCCATATGGGTGCCAGTTTGAATCCTGGCAGCCCCATTCCCATCCAGCTTCCTGCTTGTGGCAGTCGAGGACGGCCCAAAGCCTTAGGACCCTGCACCCACGTGGGAGACCCAGAAGAGGTTCCTGGTTCCTGTTTCAGATAGGCTCAGCACTGGCCATTGTGGCCAGTTTTAACTGTTGCCTCATTGATTCTCTCTCACTCTCTTTCTCTCTTTCACATACACGCACACAGTCCCTTTGCTATATCATCTGCTCTCTTCATATCTAGATTCTGGAATCTTCCAGGGCTCTGTCCTTGGCTGTCTTCACTCTGTCATCTTTCCGTAGGCATTCTCGGTCAGTCTCATGGCTTTAAACACCAAATACTCACTGATAATACTGATCTACTAATAAACATGCAACTCAAGCTCTGGATTTATCTTGCAATCCAAACTCATGTGTCAGCAGTTGACCTAACGTGGCTTTAGGGCACAGACATCTCTGTTTCAGCAAGCTCCAAACGCATTTCTCTCCCAAGTGTCCAGAACACCCAATTATTTCCTTCTTCCTGCTGTCTCAGATAACGGCACCTCCATGCACTACTCACCAAAAATAGTTCGGGTATCTCAGCCGATCCCTATCATTGTGCATCAGGTCCACTGGGATACCACGCTGCTCCTCTTGCCAAAATTCATCCTTACCGCTCCACCACCTCGCTGGACCCAGCTACTAGCAGCTGTTGCCTGTGCCACTGCACATCCGTTAACAGCCAAAGTAATCTTGTCAAGGGCAAATCTGCTCAAATCTACTACCGGATTTCAAGCACTCTGTACTGAATGCTTCCCCGAGCCTTCATGCCTGGCTTCTTCTTCTTTTTTTTTTTTTTAATTAATTGTATTGCATTATGTGACACAGTGTTATGGGCACTGGGATTCCCCCCACCCCTCCCTGAGCCCTCTCCCCATGGTGGATTTCTCCACCTTGTTGCATTACCACAGTTCAAATTCAGTTGTGTTTCTTCCATTGGAAATATTTACCAAGCATAAAGTCCAGTATCTTATTATCCTAGTGGGTTCAACGATTTCTTGGTGAGACCATCTCTGGTCTGAAGGTAAGTCCAGCTAAGCTTCATCCCAAACGATTAAACAAGCCTGGCTTCTTCAAGCCTTGGTTCGTGCCCAGGAGCCTTCACACCAGTCCAGTTTGCACTCCCCTCCCTCTGTGCTACCTACACAGGCCTCCACACCACTCTTCATGCAAAGCTCCTGTCTCCTCCAACTGGACTCTCCCTTCACTCTGCCAGGCTCACTCTCTCAACTGTAAATCCTGTCCCTGAGTTTCCCCGAGCATGTGTTATAAAATAATCTATAGCATTTCAGGTTACCCAGGTGGCTGATTCTGCCTCATCGTCTCAAAGAACCAGTTACCACTGGTACTGGATTTCATTTTGGATTCCTTAATGATTGTTTGTCATTCTAGCTAGAATAGCAGTGACATGAACCACAATGAATCACAGCTATGTGTCTATCCTCATCCCTGAACCCTTAGAAACTTGATTAGCTCCATTGATTCATAATACTGCTGAACAAACTGATGAATAATCCATTTGGAATAGCAATCTACATTTTTCACTTTACCACTGAAAATATCAAATGACTCCAGCACAACTTCCATGGACTTACACACGCAGTTTCACTTCTGTGTGTACATAAGCTATTTCTGACATGACCAACACCTCCTGTATCCCATTATATAAAATCATATTGAATAAATGGTAAGACCTGGGAAACTGTTTTAAAGTCAAGTTCAAATTAGTATTCCATGTTTACTCTGCCATGTTAAAGAAGCAATCGGAAATCATCTTGGATTTTTTTCATATGTGAACATAATAGTTGTTTAATAACTTAATAACCTTTATGTGTTTCCCTATTCAGGACTTTTTCACACAGAAAAGCTAGAACCTAATTAGAGTCTAGATTCTCACAATTTTCATGCTAAAATAAGGAACATTACCCATTATGCTATTTTTCTCACTTCTCAGCCTTTTGGAAAGATTCATATGTCAATATGTAAAAATACATATGGAAGATAATATTCATCCAAGAAAATATGTGCTCAAACATTAGAGTTCAAACATTAGAACTCAAGGACACTTTACTCTTCTTGCGCATATAACTCAACCTGTTCTTTTCCTTCATGAGAAAGCTGCTGATGCAAAATTCAAGTAATCAGAGACATGGCCATTTTATGATATAAACAAATAAATTAATCTGGGCCCAGTGTGGTAGTTTAGTGGCTAAAGTCATTGCCTTGAATGCCCCCTGATCCCATATAAGCACTGGTTCTCATCCTGCCTGCTCCACCTCCCATCCAGCTCCCTGCTTGTGGCCTGGGAAAGCAGTCAAGGATGGCCAAAAGCCTTGGGACCCTGCACCCAAATGGGAGACCTGGAGGAGGCTCCTGGCTCCTAGTTTCAGATCAGCTCAGCACTTGCATAGTGAATATATGGACAGAAGATCTTCCTCTCTGTCTTTCCTTCTCTCTATATATCTGACTTTCCATAAATAAACAAATAAATAAATCTGGAAAACAATTAATTAACTATAATTTCAATCTTAAAATGATATCGTTCAACAATATAAAATATATCTTGAATAGTAGAAGAAATCAATGGCATATGTTTTTAATGTTTTAAATGTTTTAATTCAGTATGTCTGATTTTGATGTAGGCTATAATCATATAATGTTTTTGCTACTTTCCTCAAAGAACACAGAGGTCTCTAGGAATCTTCATTAATCAATGAATTGTGTACCAACTAATGATCACCCTCATTACATACTGTGTCATACACATAGCAGTTAGTATTTCCTATAAAATCAAGAGATCAATGTACTGTACTCTCGATTTATCAGATTCTGACAACAGCAGCATTAGCTCTGCATCTAACTGTCCATAAAAGGGCCAGAGGCAGTGGCTCAACTGGCTAATCTTCAAACTTGCAGTGCCGGCATTGCATTTGGGTGCTGGTTCTAATCCTGACTGCTCCACTTTTATACAGTTTCATGTTAATGGACAGGAAAAGCTGCAGAGGACAGCTGAAGTCCTTAGGCCCCTCACCCACATGGGACACCCGATGGAGGCTCCTGGCTCCTAGCTCCAGACTAGCTCAGCTTGGGGAATAAACCAGAAGATGGAAGACCCTCTCTTCCTTTCCTTCTCTCTGTAAATTTCAACCAAGTAAAATTAAACAAATATTTTACAAAAACTATTCATGAAAAAGACAGCATCCAAAAACTTAAGCTGACCTTTGTACCTGAAACCTAAGAAGCCTCAAAAATACATTATTCCTCTCTCATCTTGACATCCACACTTTACTAAATACTAAGTCACTTTACATTCATGATCACTATTTTCCAAGAGATTCAGCAGGAGAGAAAATATCATAAGTCCAAATAAAAGCAAAGAGTTACACGAAAACAACTCCTGTACCCTTTTTTAAAGTTCAGTAGTGTTTACAGGACATAATGTGATTCCAGTTTAGGATGTAACATTCAAACATGAGTGAGATTCAACAAACCGATTTCTATTAAATTCCAAGCTTAGGATGGCTAAGTCAACATTCGAACAGCGCTAGCTAGTGAAAGCACAGGCCCAGTGTGGCCTGCCACGGCTGAAAGCACATGGAAAGCTGTGAGTGAAGGATGGCCGCAGGTCAGGTGCTGCCAAGGCCTCCATGTAAACACAGGTGTGTGGGAAGGAGTGCAAGAGCTCTGCACTGCACAGACTCTGGCAGACCCATAGTGGAGCCTGAAAGCGAAATTTCAAAATTCTCTCCTTTGTTTTTCCCCCTGCAAATCTGATACCTCTCATTTCACACATTAATATATCCTTAATTTAAATGGATCATGAAATACCCCTGAATCATTGTTTTATACTGAAAATTTAAGAGATTAGAAGGCATACTCCCCCTTGCCCGCACCACCACCACCACTGCCCTCACTAGTTTCCTGCTGAGCAAAGTAGTCTAAGGTTATTACCACCTCATTTGCTGGCATTTAGCAAGCATTCCTTTTATGGTTGTATGGAATTAATGCCACTGGAAGATTTTCCCTGCTAAAGGCTGTTGAACAGCATAGTGTTATTTTAAGCTGTAAGATAAATAATGGTTATCCATTCAATACCAATGAATTCGTCAAAAGCATTAGCATTTACTACCAGGTTTGAGTGTGGGTAGTATTTGCTTTCAATTGTAGAGCTTTTTTTTTTTTCCTTCTTAATAGTTCTTCCTCAGGATTTTCTTTTTAGAAGCTAGTTGAGTCTTCTGTTACATTTTTGTTCTTTATATAGAGCACAAAAACTGAATAATAACCTTCCAGGTATATTAGTTAGGAACACGAGTTCTGAAGACACAGCCTAAGGTCTACATTTTAGCTGTACAACCTACTCCCAGGAGGCTTCAACAGAATAATATAAACTCCCAAATCTCCACTCTTCCTCTGTAAAATGAAAATAAGAGTGTAATCTTGCTAATGAAGCTTAATTTGCAGATTAGATGACTCAATATCCAGAAAGCACCACAGTACTCCCAGGTTTTTCATCTTCATTTTTTTGTAAGGCAAAAAAAAAGTGAGCTAACCTGTTATTAAGGACTCATACAAGAGATGTACTTTAAAAAAAGTCAAGAATTAAGCAAAAGAGCAAGTAAATATACTATAAGGGAACACCTATATATTCGATCATTCACATGAATGAATGTGAAATTTAGTCCCATGAATCCTAATAGCCAATGCAAAATGGAAATATAATAAATCATGTACTTCTCATAAGAAGAAATGAACAAGGGCATCTATTTCTTGAGCTGTTGAGATCATCTTCTGGAATCATGTAAAGCAAATTTCTTAGGTGGTCTCTAACTGGAGACCCACAGACAATATGATAAGAGTTGGTCTATCCTAATATCCCAACCTACCATTCCTCTATATATTGTTTTAATATATAGAACATACATTACTGTGTCATCATACTGTTATTCATATACTAATGCCCAATTTTCCCATGTTTCACACAGAATTCTTTGGAACCAGATGTTATCATCCCCCACTTCAGAGATGAGAAACCTTTTACACCAATAAGAAAATTTAGATTTCCTAAGATCACAGAAAGAGTGAATACTAAATACTCTTGCTTACTACATCACTCCAAAATCCCTTCTCCTCTTTTAGATGAAAGCACTAGCAATTTGGCACTCAATCTCCGCAAGCAAGGCCAAGAGCAGTGGTTCTCAAAGGACAGCGAGCATCAGCACTGCTTGGAGGGCAAGGGAAAACAAATTAAAGGGCTCCTCCCTCAGTTTCTGATTCAACAGACCCAAAGTATATCCCAGGCATTTGCATGTCTAACGAGGTCCCTGGTGATGCTGAGGCTGATCCTGCTGGTATCGAGACCCACTGGCACAGAATTTTCATGCTTCTAAATAAATACTCACTTAATAGAGTAATTTTGCTGATGGCTTCCCTCCTACCAGACCCTATAATCCAAATTTATTTGACAGTGTAAGTCCAACACAGGAAACAAGGGAAAGAGGATTCAAGTCATACCAGGACCATTATCCCCTCCTAAACCACATTTTCCAATGAGTTTGTCAGACTAACAAAAGGAGGAACGCTCACTGCGGTTCTCAGTTCATTTCCTTTCTAAAAAGACTTCATAATTTTGGCGTATTTTGTTTCTTCAGTGTTATTTATAAGTGAAAAAAAAATACTACAACTAAGGGTTTAAGCAAAACTGATAACATTATGCCTATGTGCATCAACTGTTTTTCCAAAAGCTGACTCTTCCATATCTGTATCATATCTCCTAGCATTAACATCTGCATTATTTAGTCCATACACCTATTCCAGAGTCAGAAAGAACAGGAAAAAGGAGCATTCTCCTAAATGTTGATCAAGGATGGTCTAGGCAGAAACAAGGCAAGGACTCTGGAGAATGCCTTCAGGGAACCAGATTCAGATGGCCGATAAATCTGTAAGAATAGAATAGGAAAAGTTGAAAGAGAGGTTAGTCTGGAGAGGAATCAAGAGCAAAATGAATATGAGTGAAAATGAGGAAAATGACAGCAAAGTCTACAGCTGAAGAATGGTGAAAAGAGTGTTATTGTAAAGGTATTGGCTTAACATTAGTCTGCTCCAATTACGCAAACCTGGTTGGAGGTAAGGGATGGCGACCTGATAGACACTACTTGGTACTTTGTGCCCCACCCACCTTTTCAGCTTTGAAGCACAAGTCACTAATATCTAGGAGATGTTATGGAAACTTTTTTTTACTTGATAATTAAATCACATTTCAGATGAAGAGGAAATAATTTTATTTATAAGGGATCTGTAATTATTTTGATGTCTTTATTTAAACTAAAAACTTCCAACCAGAAGCCTCAAACCTGAAAGCGGTTGCCTGCCTCCCTCTGCTGTACGTCTGAGAGCATGGGTTTCCCGACGAGCGATGGAGAAGGTGCCTGTGCCTGCGTGGGGAAGTCAGCCTGGAGCCACTGTCCTGCACTACTTGGGAATGCTAATCACACGCGGGTTCCTTTTCAGTTCTTTGGGACTGCTTGCTTCTCAAGTCCAGCACCTATGGATTCAAGGCAAAAAACAAACAAAAACAGCCTGAAGATCTGGAATGTGCTGAAAACTATGGCTCACTGGACTCTGTGTATTCAGCTTATTCTATGTCACTCTATTTATTTCTTGATTTTTCCTTGTTTTCTCCCTCTCTTGGTATGGAAGGATGAGGGTGACCGGCACTGGCAGGGGAGGATGGGTGGTAATATATTTTAATTTTGTCATGTCAGCAGGTGAACAATATGTAAAGGCTAGACCAACTGCTTCTGTCACCTTTCCCTCCCATACATAAATGATGGTCAGCCCCAGGATCTGTGGAGAATTTTAGGATTTTGCCTCTGCGGCCATCTACCAGGTCTGTTCTGTTGTATGAAGCTCCATACCTTTCTGTCTGGGAACTATGAAGCCTCCATTCGAGGAGCCCCCTCCATCACTCTCCTATCAGATTAATTTGTAGCTCTGGTTAGACCTTTTTGCTTTCCTTTTTCACTTGTGGTTTTTGTAGGATTTCCATTTGCCTTGTCTAACACAGGATGTCACATATTAGCTCATACTACACTTGATCTTAGCCAAGAGGCTGAGAATCGATGCATACATGCTGAGAATACAGCTTCCTACTTTGCTCTGGACTTTAATCTGCTGGAAAGTAAAATCCAAGACAGTCAATAAAAAAAAAAATGAAGCAACTTAACAAAGATGGAATCACACAGTTTCCACACACAAGATTTGTACTATATATGCGTCCAAAAATTATAATTATAAAGAAAATCTCATCAATACTTGAATACAACTTAGCCATTGGAAGGTAATTTTTACCTGCAATTTCAATGTGTCACATTACTGTCCTTCTTAAGAGAAAAGACGGTACTCATCTTACAAGAGTAAAAAAAAAATAGCTATCAATTTTATTTTGTCAGAGAATAATAACTCAAAAGGAGAGATACAAATATTCTCTACTGCAATCAATAATATTCCAGATACTTTCTTAACATGAACTCACTAGAAGATTTCAAAATATTATGACAAGGTGGAAGCAGCTATAAAATTTCTGGAGTTTATGGTCTATATGTAATTTGGTCCAAACCACGGGAAGCTTAGCATACTAAGAATTTATTTAAAATAACCTATTTTAATGCTCCTGACTTTATCTGTAAATGGCAAATGCAAGAAAGGGTATGCTTAGACTGATGGAATCATGACTCCTTATGAAGGATTATACTATTATAATAATATGGGGAAAATCAGTAGGGAGTGGGAATTTGGGGGGACAAAATCCAAAGTCCTATGGAATTGTACCATAAAATTCAAAATAAATAATAAAAAAAAAGAGAGTGTGCTTAAAAGGAAAGGTTTAAAAAAAATAACAGAAACAAAACAAAAATGAAAAGTTTGCCGGTGTGCAGTTTATTTTCCAAGGCTTTGAAGTCTGGAATCCTGGACAGTACACACCATCAGCAAGGCTCTGAAATGTTAGAAGCCAAGCTGTAAATGTCAGAAGACGGAAGGGCACTCATGGCTCTGCGTCAAGCACCATGGCTGAGTGAGCACCGCAATGTTGTGAATGACCGATGAATGCCACCTCGGATCACTTCCAAGCAGGAATCAGCCGTTTTATTCGGGATTGCTCAGAAGAGTCGAATACAGAGAACACACAGTAGAGTTTCAGGTTCCTTAAATTAAGTAGCTGCGTTCAGTGTCCTTGTGCTTCAGGGGCAGTAATATAAATAAATCTTACACATGTTAGTGGTACAGTGATACCAAGGGGCACTATACTACTTTATATTTTAGGGAGTTACATTTTGGTCATTTTTTTTTAATTTTGGTCTTGATATTTGTTCCAGGCTTAGACTTAGCATAGAAGTTATTGATTGTAGTGTGCACGTTTTTTTTTTCCTTTTGCAAAATACAGTCAAAATTAGTTCTCTTGTTATTTAGTTAGAGGGAGCCAAAAAGCACGTCATTTTGGCTGAATTAGACATACTCTATGCAGCTCTAATTTAAAATAAGCTTTAACTTTAAAAATGAAATGTTGCAGACATTCGTTGATACTGAAGAGCAAGTCCAACTGGCAGAGCTTTAATGTTTGTGCACGTGAGGCTGTGCGTAGAGTAATAATATTACCTCGTTAGCAAAACATCACTTCAATGAATCCCTATTCTGTTTCACGTGTCGGGGACTGAACTGTGCCCTTTCTTCCCTCACTCCCAAAGAAATCTGTAGGTTTGTGCTCTAACCCCAAGTTGACCGGCATGTTGGTGAGCTAGGTTTTGAGGGGGCAACTGGATCAAATGAGAGCATAGGAAGAGGGGTCTAATCATATGGGACAGATATGATTATAAGAGATCATGTGACGATACAGGCAGAAGGCAGCATCCATAAGCCAACACAGGTCCCACCAGAAATTCACTCTGAGCAGAATATTAGTCCACCAGTCATCAGAAGTGTGGAAAACAAACTTCTGCTTTTTGAGTCCCCCAAATCGTGATATGTTGCTTTGGCCACCCAAGAAGACGTACTAATATACACAATAACTGAAGTTCTCGGGATTACCTCAGGTAAATATTCATATCTTATCACTTTGAAATCATTTCCTCTCATTCATAAAATTCTTCAGAGAGCTTTCTTTGATATCTTACATTTTACAAGAATGTTGCAGCATTCTTTCCTAACTGACTCATTCCCTTGGTCATGTCTTTAAAACATTCATTTTCTCTAAGTGGTTTTCAGAGTCCCTAATTTTTTTAATTTAATTTTAGTTTTTAATTTTGCTCAGATATTCAATTAATTCAACCTTTTTTCTTTCCAGAGAGTTCAGCTTTTTCCTCCCTGTCTACTTCATTCTCAGATACTCCTCAAGATGTAACTTGCACTCACACTTGAAGCACCATCACCAGATAGGAGAAAATGTGCTAAATTACACAGTTGTGAATGGCACACACCATATCCAGTCATAGTACAATGAGAATCAATGGTGACTGTTCAGGAGATTTGGTCATTGTCACTTGTGTGGAGGCTTGGTTCGTCTTCCCAGCTTCAGCCTAGCTCAGCCCCAGCTGTTGGAATCATTTAAAGAATGAATGAGCAAAAGAAGTTCTGTGTATGTGTGTGTGTGCGTATGTGTGTGTGCAGACATACTGGGTGTACAAGCACCTGCTTTTTAAATTAAAAAAATATATATAACAACTTAGGCTAAACAAAGTGTATTAGTGAATAAATGGATTAAAAAAGAAAGAATGGAAAGGAAGGACACAGAAAAGGACCTGGGGAAATAAAGAAGATTAAAAAGCTGCAATGTGAATAAATGAATATTTAATAATAATAGAATAGGAAGTGAAGCTGGAAAGGTAAGGAGAGGCATGACATAAAAATAGTTAAGGGGGTTCTGTGCCGTGGCATAGTAGGCTAAGCTTCTACCCGCAGCACCAGCATCCCATATGGAAATTAGTTCATGTCTCCATTGCTCTACTTCAGATTCAGCTCCCTGCTTATGGCCTGGGAAAGCAGTGGAGGACTGCTCAAGTCCTTGGGCCTCAGGACCCACTCGGGAGACCTGGAAGAAGCCCTTGGCTCCTAGCTTCAGATCAGCTCTGCTCCAGCCATTGCATCCCACTGGGGAGTTAACCGGTGCATGGAAGACCTCTCCATCTCTCCTTCCCTCTATAATTGTCTTTCAAAAATAAATCTTCACAAAAACAGTCAATGAAGGACAGCATTAAGGTACAGCAAGTGAAGTTTCATCCTGTGACACCAGCATCCCTTATGAGCACTGGTTGGAGTCCTATCCAGCACCCTAATCACGTGCCTGGGAAAACAGCAGATGACGGGCCAAGTGCTTGGCCTCCTGTCATCCATGTGGGAGATCTTTTGGAGTTCTGAGTTCCTAGCCTGACAAATCCCAAGCTGCCGTGGCCTTTAGGGGAGTCAATCAACAAATAGAGGCTCTTTTATTTCTATGTATGTGTCTCTTTATAACTCTGCCTTTCAAGTAAATATTTTCTTTCATAAAGTCCATGGAAAATGAAATCAAGATATACATATTTTTAAAAATAAATACAAGTAGTTTGAAATTGGAGATTAAAATTGGAGAGGAGAGTTATAGCCTTAAAGAAGGCTAATGTTGTGGAATTGTGGTTTAAACTGCCATCTGCACAGCTGGCATCCTACATGGGCTTACAGGTATCCATTCCAATTCTGGTTGCAATATTTATGATCCAGCTCCCTACTAATGCACCCAGCAAGGAAGCAGAAGACGGCTTGGGTTCCTGCAATCATGAGTTACCTGGAAGAAATTTCTGGAATCGGGCTTCAGTCTGGCTCTGCCCCAACTGCTGTGGCCATTTGGAGAAATGAATCAGTGGATGGAAAAATCTGTGTGTGTGTGTGTGTGTGTGTGTGTGTGTGTGTGTGTGTGTAACTCTTTCAAATAAACAAAATAAACTTTTTAAAAAATATATGGGATGTTGTGACCATAAGTTAAGGCAGGAAAATTCTGGACTCCAACAAGAAAGGAATCCTAGGAATGAGAGAATGCAGGATGTGGCCATCAGCAAGCTATTGGAGCACAAAAGGTTTTAAGAACTGTGAACTTCCACAGTTTTGGCAGCCAGAAGACGTCATGGTGAATGACATTCATCTTGGATTGACAAAACTATAACCCATGTGCCAAAGCCCCTGACAAATGTAAGAGATAAATTAATATGCTACAGAAACATAGAAATGAATACTAACAATAAGTATTCAAGTGCAATAATGGGGTTTTTCCCCTGGAAAATGCAAAGGTAATGGCTCAGAAACCAACAAAACACTAAAGTCTGTATTATAGAGAGCTGCCAGAAACACGGTGTCCTCAGCTCCAAGAAGGGCCTACGGCAAAGGGGTCCCATGGAACATTCTGTGGAAAATGAAGGTTATAGAAGTGTGCTCACAAAACTCCTGGAAAACATTAGAAAGTGATCCCCAGGGCAAGGAAGAGCCAGCAAAACAACACTGACTCGAAAGAAAAATTAAAACTACAAAACCTTAGATTTGGGGTCATATCATACACCAATGACAAGAGCAAGAGAGATGATTATACCAAGAAGAATTTCTGTGTATAACGGTGTATTGATGCTGTAATTCATAGCACAGCATTTGCTGTCTCTAATCACGTTGGGGCTAGAAGCCGAAAGCTGCCCTTGTGTGGCACTTGAGGCACTGGCTCTGTGGTGTGGCTGGTTCGCTCCATTATTAGGGTTCAGTTTCCCTAAGCCCACTAGGCAGGTTAACAGGACACTATTCTACAGAGGGCATGGATCCTGGTGACTCCAGTGATCTGACAACTTCTGTTCTTTCAAACTGAGAAAGCATCTGCTCCGTATCCCGCCCTACTTGTACACATGGAAATCAAGAAGGAACTCAAGGGAAGTAGAAGAGATGAGGAACCATGAAAGTTCTAATTTTATCTGCTAGACCCATGGAGCAACATGGGCATAGGGGGAAAAATAACTAACAAATAATCTCTCAAATTAACTTATCTAACATTCATATAACCATGAATATATGAAGTACTAATAGCACTCTAGGTACTCAAAGGGGATATTAAAACATTCCCTGCACTTGTCAATTCATCCAAGCCAAAAGAACTTTGTAGATAACACATCTCTTACCTAATTCAATTCTTTGTAATTGTGAAAACTCCAAGAACATGTTTCCAAATGCTACCAGCAAGGCAGCCTCTTTGATTCTCTTCTCCAAGCTAGGGACATTACCAAAAACAACTTTCCAACGAGTCTCAACAATGATTTCAAGTTTCAGAGATGCAATTAGGACACAGCCTAATAACAAACAGTTACCCAATGTCCCATATGATTTATTGTTGGTTGTGGGGGAACCACCGCCAGTGGATCATCAAATA
This sequence comes from Ochotona curzoniae, assembly GCF_017591425.1. Lineage (NCBI taxonomy): Eukaryota > Metazoa > Chordata > Mammalia > Lagomorpha > Ochotonidae > Ochotona > Ochotona curzoniae. The sequence continues at coordinate 23,639,742 of NW_024467119.1, read as the reverse complement.
CTGTGACCCTTGGTTTTCAATTTCGTGGTTAACTGAATGATTTATTTCTCCTTGGCTCACTTCAAAGCCGTATTTGAAGTGGCTGTGTTCTGCTATAACGCAAAGTACTTGTGCAGCGGGACACTTCCATCTCTACTTGTTCTCACAGCACCATAAAATAAGAAAATTAACACCGCTCATTTGCAGATGAAACATCTGAAAAATTTCTTAATGTAACAGCATTTGGAACGACTGACTCCCTCTGCCTCCCTCCAAACACTTTCTTCTCTTGGCACTTGGAACCTCATGAGTACTTGGGTCTTTCTGGATTTCCATGCACTGTCTGCTCGCTAATTAATCTTTTTATCACTCAACTTCTATATATGTTGCAGTGTTGCAGAGGGCTCATTCCTCGGAACTATTCTCTATCTTAACTAGTCACATGATTTTAATTAGCATGATACCAGCATGACCTACAAAATATATCTCCAAACCAAACTTCCCAGCTGAATTCCAACTGGTTACCTAACTGCAGGCTCTTTCTTGCACTGGTATTTCCACACAGCATCTCCAACTTGACAAGTATGAAATGCTAACTCCAGACTCTAGCTTCCTGAATACCATCTATTCAATCTTCTCAATGTAATGGAATCTCTTTTTCTTCCTTACAGAAACTCTGGCAAAACACTCAAGGATCCCTCAGAAATTCCATTTGATTTCTCTTAAAACATAGCCATAACCCTAAGTACCTCTAGTGCTACCATCCTGGTACAAGTGGCATTGTCCTTTGCTTGGCCTATTTATTGCTACCTATCACTGCCTCTATTTCTTATTGTCCCTATAAGTCATCCTTAGTACAGTTGGATACAGAGATGCTTTTATATTAGATCTTAGCACTCAATAGAGCCAACATTGCGACAAAGTGACTTAAGCACTGAGACACTGGCATCCCATATGAGCACCAGGTTGAATCCACCTTGCTCCATTTCTGATCCAGCTTCCTGTGAATGCACTTGAGAACACAATGGAAGAGAGCTGGAGTAATTGGGCCCCTACCACTCTCTTAGGAGACCTGGTTGGAGTTCGGGAATCCTGGCCCAGCCTGATCCAGCCTTGACTTGTGGCCACTGAAGGAATAAAGAAGTCAAAAGAACGTATCTCTCTCTCTCTCTCTTTACCTTCATCCCTCTTGCTAATCCCTCTTCAAGGTTCTCTACAGTTCAAATAAGTGAATGATTAAATAATTATCTTGCCACTCCTCTAAGAAAAGTTTTACAATGGCTTCACACCTCAAAAGTGGAGACTACTCATGGCTGGCTGGGAGTCTGTCACAAACCCTTCATCTCCCTGACCTTATCTGCCTTTAAATCACTCCTTGCAGTCACAACAGATGCCTTTCCAGGTCAAGAACAGGGTTTTTGGCTCAGGAATTACCTTCCTCCTCTTTCCTCATCACTTCCTACATGAGGCCTTTCTTAATCTTTGTTAAAGCTATAACTCCACCCCAACACCATCCTTCCTCCGTTCTGTGTCTCCACATCATCCGACATATTATATGTTCTTGGTTTTTATGTTTATGCTTCCCAACCAAAGCACAAATTCCATGGTAACTGGGATTTTTGTGTTTTATCACAATTTTCTTTGAACTTAAAGACAGACATATAGTAGGTGTTCAATTCTTACCACAAAATGAATTCATTAAGCATAATTCACATGAATAACCGTTTCTATACTAATGACAACCAAAATTTACATATGGAAATGCAAACTCAGAAAGTTGAAAGACATTTCAAAGTCTTATTCCCTAGGGCTTTGTGCTACAAAATGGAGTAAGTTACTCACTAATATTTTTACGAATTCTCCTTCACTGGATCTACTTTTGGACTTTTAAATACCTTCTTTTTCATCTTTATGAATGTTTCAAATGTGGATCTTACAATACACAGTATTTTTCTTTTAAAGAGCATTGAACAGAGTATAAAAGTTGGATGGAGTAGCTGAGCAGTTCATAAAATATCCATATATTTTGAAAAAGCCCCCAAAAAAACCCTCTATAACCAAATTAGCACCTGTCTTATTTGTGGCCACATGTGCTTTTATGGAGATTGTAAATATGTGTATCTTAGTTTTGCTTTGTTGTGTTTCAAGCTTTTTTAAGTGTCTGTTGAACCACCACGATGTCTTCACATGAAGGAATGAGTCAGTAAAAATCTCATCACATGAGTTTGCACGGGAAGTGATGGGATTTTTCCTACTGTTATGCAGATCCTGGTGCTTGACAAATTTTCAATCCCAATATGCAAGATCTTTCTTCTGGGCACCAACTCTAGTGTTGCCTGTCCACATTCAAGTCAGATAACTGCTTATTTCTGAAGGGAAGAACCGTTCAATTCTCTGCCTATGGGAGACACTCATGGGTAGTTGTTGTCTATACCATGTAGCTATTAAGGCCTTTGATCAGCAGACGTCCAACGCCGGTACTTTGCAATGCACTCTTCGTGTCTGCTATTTACGAACTTGGTATCCTGAAGTCTTCAGTCACTTTGGGATTCATCAGGGCCCCTCTGTCCTGCTTCATCTAGTACTATATTATCAACTACTTTCTGTCTGCCACAAAGTTGTTGATCATTAAGGTTCACATCCACTTAACTTCATGATGTCCTATTTATATTTCTATTATTAATTTATATAAAATAAGATTTCATGTGTTTTATTACACAGATTTATATGAAAGTTAATTTACATGTCTTAATCACACAAATGGAAGGGTCTCAGAGAGTAAAAAGTATAATACATTAACAATGTGCCATCTTGGGCCCGGCGGCGTGGCCTAGCATGTCCTCACCTTGAACGCGCCAGGATCCCATATGGGCGCCTGTTCTAATCCCGACTGCTCCACTTCCCATCCAGCTCCCTGCTTGTGGCCTGAGAAAGCAGTCGAGGATGGCCCAAAGCTTTGGGACCCTGCACCCGCGTGGGAGACCCGAAAGAAGTTCCTGGATCCTGGCTTTGGATTGGCATAGCATTGGCCGTTGCACTCACTTGGGGAGTGAATCATCAGATGGAAGATCTTCCTCTCCGTCTTTCCTCCTCTCTGTATATCTGACTTTCCAATAAATAAATAAATCTTTAAAAAAAATGTGCCATCTTGAATCAAAAATTTTCTATAATTTTTAAAGCTAAAATCTAGCAGAAATATTGGAATATAAAGATGAGCATTAACCTTAAAGGACTTTTTAATTGCTAATGAGGTGTAGGTATATAAAAAATAGCTATTATCCACCTAAGCACTTGGAAAGTTTGTCAAAATTCAGTTTACTGATCAGATTTAGAATTTATAGACCAGAACACATACATATTAAAATTTGAAAAATAATTAAAGAGATGATAAACAAGAATACCTTAGCTTGAATACTCTTAAATATTTAAATATTTAAATATCTCTCCCTGAACACTCACAGAAAATCTTCCTATTCAAAAACTGGATTATCTGTGATACATAAGGTCCATTGGACAGCAGCATGATCTCTCCTAATAGTTTTTTAAAGTTTTTTCCTTCAATTAAAAAAGGATTACATTCTAAATGCTTACTCTAGAGCCCTGTAGAATAATAGATGCATGCATGTCATGCCAATCAAATGAAACATGATAAGACTGCAGTTTCTCTGAAACTTATTCAGGATTGATGTTGACTATCCAAGTCAGGCATGCTAATAACTTGTGCCAATTTTAGTTTCTACTCTGCTTTCATTCCCTAAGCAAACACCAGGGCCTGCCTTAATGTAAACATTCAAAGGACCACATGCATCATTGTGGCCATCTGTTTTAACTCCCATTTCTCATGGCGTCTCTGACTTCAACTAATAATGCAAACAGCATTTAAAAATTAATCATCAACAGGGTAGTGTGAATTATTTTAAGTTAAATTAACATCTCTGAAGATGACTAATGGAAAACATCAATGTGGACAGATGTTTTCATTTGGGGAAATGTGTTATATCCCTTCAAACAAATCCCATAATCTACCCCCACAATTTCTACTGCTTAACAAGTAATCAACAAACATATAATAATTTAATTACATTATTTTTCAAACTTATTGTTGTACCATATTGTCCTCATTCAGCTTGGTTTGATGATCCTTTAATGTTAACAATGTTAACAATAGTGGCTTTAGCTCCAGAAGGCATTAAATTTCTATCATATAAAATAAACCAACCATCAGATGTATTTTACAATAGTTTTACCCAAATAGCAGCATGTTAACATAACTTAGTTAGTTTCATACAGGATATCTCTGGCTTTTGCAAACCTAAGAGGCCAATAAATTCTCAGAAGAAATTCCAAAAGTAATTTTATCCTCTTCTCCTTCCCAGAAATGGCAGTAGCCAGAAAAAACTAATTTGGATTCACATGTCCTGTAATTTATTCTATTTGGTGGGCATCAAGAGGAACGAGTGGGGAATGAAATAAAAAGCTAACAGCATGTGGCCCCAACAGCATGATGTAATTTACTGAAAGATGCCCATGGAGGCATCTTAATGGAAATAAGGAATTCAGGCTGCAACTCACAGCTTGCTATTGACCCCAACCATGAAAAGGAAACCCTCTCAGGCAAAAGGAAGGTGTCCTGCCTCAAGGTTCAAAAAACATCCACTACCAGGAAACTTTGGGAGTTGAAAATCTCCTGAAGTTTTATATTGCTCCTAGTGGATTTATGCTTTTTTAATTCTTAACAACCATTCTCAACTCACTAGATGCCCACCTACCACTACACAACAGTTAACAGGTATAACTTGCCTAGGAAATGTCACAGTGTTTACAGTAGGAATGACTAAAAGGGACAAGTCTGCAGGTGAGAGGCACAAGGTTTAGAATGCTTGACTCTACTCTTTTACTGGATATTGATCAGATGTGGTCTAATTAGGCCACACCTTAATGTTTTATTTGGCATTATTATTTTCCATGATACAGATTTGTAGGTATAAGGGTTCCCCCATTCACTCTCTTTTTACCCCCCTCAATTTCTCCTCCTACTATCCTGCTGTAATAGCTGTCACCTTATTATTATTAATTGCACTCTCTGAGAGCAATGGGTGAAGGTGAGGAAATTACCAATTATCACCAGAACTTTTTTCCTTGAATTGTAAGAAACAGTCAACAGAGGAAAGAAAATAATTTAACAAATTATCAACAGACAGAAGGCAAGTTTGTAACAAGCATTAAAAATTTAGTTTCAAGGGCCTGGTCCGGTGGCCTAGCGGCTAAAGTGCTCACTGTAAATGTGCCAGGCTCCCACATGGGCGCTGGTTCTCATCCTGGCAGCTCCACTTCCTTTTGGAGAGAGAGAGGAGTATGAGAGGGAAAGAGAGAGAGAGAGAGAATGAGAGAATGAGAATGGATTCAAATAATAATGGATGAAGTAGGAAGTATGGGGAGATTCCTTATGCTATCATTCAACTTGTACCTGGAAGTCAAAGTGAAATACAGAAATGCTGGTGCACATCTTACACCCTTTGAAATTTGAAAACATCTTAAAAATGATTTGATACACTTTATAGAGAATACGGAACTTCTTTAATAAAGCTCCAAGAAATACAAAAACCACTTTGCCTAATACTGCTTTTAAAAAGTTTATTTATATTTATTCATTCATTAGAATGGTCAAAGAGAAAGCAAGGGAGAAAGAAGGAACAGGGAGAATCTCGTTGCTGCTGGCTCACTCCAAAATGTCTGCAACAGCCAGAACTGAAACAGACCAAAAACAGGGGCAATAATTACAACTTCAGTCATAGATGCCAGGGATCCTGGCACCTTAGCCACCATCTGGTGCCATCCTATGGGAACAGTATAGGAATAGAACAGCTGGGGCTTGAATAACACTTGAATGTGAAATACCAGCATTGCAGACTTAGTCCACTCTGCCACAGCGCCAGACTGTTACCTGTGCTTTTAATTTAGTTCTTCACCAGAAGACAGAAAATTAGATGATCACTTGAGATATGTCTTATTCCATGATTCATAACTGCCATGTCACCTAGAGCAAACAGATCCTCATTTTTAAGCTTTGGTACATTTCTATATTCGTTATCTCAACTTTGTCAGTAGAGTTTTATTATTTTGCAACTGGACTCTGAAAAATGACCCAAAACTCAAAATAAAGTTTGCTACTAAAACAAGACCCAGAGATGTTTTTTAATTACATTCAGTGACACTGATTAACTTTCAGTGAATTTTTAGTAACATGTGTGTGTGTGAGAGAGAGAGAGAGAGAGAAAGAAAGACAGAGACAGAGAGACAGACAGACAATGAAAAGAGCTCTCCATCTGCTGGTTCTTTCTCCATAGTCCAAGAAAGTTTGGGGTTAGGCTGGGACCCACGCAAAAAAAACTGGAAAATGTAACATAGGTTTCCAATAGAAGTGGTACAAACCCAGCTGCCTGAGCATGGACTGCTGCACCCCAGGATCTCCTTGGGCAGGAAACTGGAGTCAAAATGGGACCGAAGCAACTCACTGAGCATTCCAGTGTCACTTGAACTATTGTAGGCTAGGCTAAACATCTGTTCCTGAACACAGCATCCTCACTGTGCTCCCAACTGAGATGTGGATGAGTGTACCAACCTTGAGAGGAAGGAACTGGATAAGGAAAGGGTAAAGATTCTGTTCAAGGCAACCAAGGTAAAAGAAACCGATCTCAAACATTGAGCATCATGTTTGTGAGAAGTTACAGATGCATACTTACCACTAAGTGGCAGTAGATTAAGTATCACCTCAAAGATAACTTTAACCAACCATATCTTTAATTGCAACACCTCCAAAAACCTTCAGATTCTCATTACATGAATAGAATGATCCCAGTCTGTGATGAGATGAATAGCAGGAGCTAGACATAACATCTGTAAGATTGCCTCCAAGTGAGGGGATCCAAGCAACAGTATTAATGAAAAGTTACAAGATACACAGGGAAGTGTAAAGGCACTCTATGGAGTCTGAGTTGTTGGCACCCATTACAAGGGGAGACAGCAGCAGTGAAGGCTGCATAGTTCCGTAGACTTAGACCATGCAGAGCCACGAACGGCATGCTGGGGGAACTAAGCAACATGGATTTAAACTGACAGGTGTAATTGAGATAAAAGGCTGTTTTGGTATGGTTTGCACTAAGGAAAGATTAAACAAGCAAGAGTATAGAGGAGTGACTGGGAAAGAGGAAAAGGAGAGGGGATGGGAAGACAATGTTAAAAGTAAAAAAACATTGTTAATAAAACTACAGTCACTAAATCACTTAAAATAGACTAAATGGTTAAAGAAAGAGGTAGGACTATTCATGAAAAAGCATACCAGCAGGGAGAATCAACAGAACTTGGTGCTTAGTATCACAAAATGAGGTTATGCATAAGGAATAATTTTTTTAAACAAAGGTACTGAATTTTTTTGAATCATAAAATCCCTCAAAAGTCTAAAAAGCCATGGTCCATTAAAACACACAGATGCAATTCAAAGATAGGTCCCACTTTAACATTAAATTGTTTGACTTGTGTGACTTTTCTTTTTCTGGTCACATTTATTTATTTAAGCAATTTTTGTATGCTTTTATTGTTTTGTTTCCATAGAGATTATATTGTGTAAGTGTTTGTATAAGCTGGAATCATTTTTAGTTTTCTGTTGATAAGTTTTCAAATGAAGATACATGAATAAATGCAAAATACACTAAAAAAAAAAGAAGCTACAATCAAAATGTACACACATTAAATATTCCAAAGTTGATCAGGAGTTGACTGATCTGTGAATATATGATTATATTGCAAGTTAAGAGTAATTGATCTTATTTTTCCCCACATTTCTGGCTTGAGTTGTTGAATAATAAATTTTATCACTTGAGAAATGTAATTATATTGGTAGCATAGACTTGAGAAAAAGAAAATCAGTCTAATTTCATACGATGAAATTTCAAATGCTAAAGTAACACAGAAATATGGAAAGGGCACTTGTTTTCTGGATATCTCTGCTAAAAAAAAAATGAAATTCAACCATTTGCAACTAAATGGTCTCAACAAGAGACCAATATGCTCAGTGACATAAGCCAATCTCAAAAGGGCAAATATCACATGTACTCTCTGATATAAGGCAACCATTTGTAGGTAAACATGCATGCACATATATTCATTTGGAGGAACTGTATAATAGAGATTAACACAGAATATAGTGAAGACACTCTGTAGTATGCATCTCTACTGTCGAATAAAAAGGACTCCCAATGAAACTGTTAAACGGGTCTTGACAATATGAGGCTAGACATTCTACCATTATCTATTATTACAATATCCTGATAAGCTTACACAGAATAATGGATTTGTGACTGCTGCAGAAGTTATGCTACTGTAATAATATGGGTGGAAAGTTGGGTAAAGGTGAAAAGGGTGAGTGGAAGGGGAAATCCCAGACAGAGCCCATGGAACTGTATCATTATAAAAAAAAAAAAAAAGACATATTTTTGTATTTTAAATATCTATTCAGGAATATAAAGAAACATTTAAATTAATGAGCAAACTATTTTCTTCTATGGAGTAAATTCCATGCACTCCTTTTATATTCCAATTCATTCAACCATCACTGTAGGTTATTATGAAATAAAAATGCCTGGAAGTTACTGAAACTAGACACAAGTACTGGTAATTTCAACTGACAAAAAAAATAAGGGGGGAAGTCTTAAAATTTCTAAAATAAGAAAAAAAAAAACAAGTTGCTAAATATTTGTGTAGAGATTTTCAAAAGTAGACATATAGGTACATGGAACAGAAAAAAAAATCAAAAATTAAACTAACACAGATGGAATTTTATTCTGCAGCAAAGGCAACATTTCCAATCCGTAGAGAAAGAAAATACTACATGGTGAATTATCTGTTTGAAAAACTAACAATTTGGGGAACGGCCTGGTAGCCCAGCAGCTAATGCCCTCGCCTTGCATGCGCTGGGATTCCATATGGGTGCCGGTTCTCATCGCCGCAGCCCCACTTCCCATCCAGCTCCCTGCTTATAGCCTGGGAAAGCAGTCGAGGATGGCCCAGAGCATTGTGACCCTGCACTCGTGTAGGAGACCCAGAAAATGCTCCTGGCTCCTGGTTTCCGATTGGCTCGGCTCCAGCTGTAGCTGCCACTTTGGGAAGTATATCATCAGATGGAAGATCTTCCTCTCTGTCTCTCTTCCTCTCTGTATCTCACTTTCCAATAAAATAAACTGACTTTCCAATAAAATTAAATAAATTTTTTTAAAAAACTGAAATTTGGAAGATTTTCTACCTTAGCCTTTGCAAATGAATGAAGTATGACAGGGTCTTCAAAAAATTCATTTAAAAAATCATATTGCAAAAATAATCTAAGTGTGGATTTAAAATACATTTTTGCAACAACATAGCCTTTTCATCATATTTTCCTATGAAATGAAAGTACCCTCCTGTGTAAATATGCCAAAACCATAAATTTACAGTAAAGAATTCATTTGTTTGGATGACCTCGACACACTATAACACAGATAAGCAAGGGTTACCTCCCTGCTACTTTACAGACACGATATCACCTCTCCAAGTGCAAGGTCTTCGTATTTCCTGTTGTGTTCCTGGACCTCCTTCATAATCTTGGTACAACTTCATGGTATGCATGCTTCCTTCAGGTTTTTACTCCAATCTTGCCTTTTTGCTCAGGTTTTTGCTCTCAATCTGCAATCATGCTACTCTCCTTCCTGGTCCATTCCTGGTCCCTGCGGTATCTCCTTGGAAGTTGCTATTGTCTAACATTTAGTGCATTGTTTTCACTTAGTTATCTTCTTTCTTATCTACCTTCCCAAACAAGAATGAAATACTTAAGAAAGCCAAAGATGCTTTCACCATTCTGTTTACTTCTCAGTGCCTACAGAACTGCATGGAGCATACTGAATCTCAACATATATTTAATGAATTAAAGAAAGAATGAGTAAAAGGCAGAGGAGTAAAAATATTAAGTTTAGAGAAAATGGCAATAATTGAAGCCAGAATGGGGGTAAATAAATTGGCAAGAGTGCCAGTTAGACTAAAACAAAAAAAAAAGAATTCTCATTAGAATGTCACTAATGACTTCAGCAAGAAAAGTTTGAAACACAGTTCTCTGGCAACTGCTACTTCTGAGTAATAAACTGCCACGCCCTTCCTCTGTGGCTGAAGAATATTAGTCTCCAATCAGTATTCATTCAGCTATGCCAGGCTGACTTAGCAGTGCATAAAGATGGTAAAATTCTAGATATTCTGAAGACTTGGGGAGACAGATAGGAAAAATAACAGGACTTCATGTACACACACCAGTATTGGCAAAGTCATTCACTTAATATTACACTTAAAGAGCATCACTTCAACTTCTCTGGCACCAAATAATGTCCAACTGTTTAACCCCCATGCAGGACAGTTTACCATACTCACGTGTCTGGCTAACACACCCCTCAGCTGGAAGAATATACTTATTCTGACTGGTCCTACAGTCCAAAGAGTGAAATGAGAGCTATAGAGATCAGATTTTATCAACATCTTTCATTCCATAACTGTCTATAGCCCTCGCCTATACTGCTGGGCCACGATCATTTTACATTTTATGGGCAGAACTACTGAGCACAGCATTAAGCCTTTGGAGATCATGTAAATTAAAAACAGGTTATCTCAAAAAGCAAAAACAAAGAGGAAAAAGAGGATAAAAGAAGGGAATATAGAGAAAGAAGAAAGGAAGAAAAGGAAAAAAGTGGGGGAAGCTGCAGAGGGAGAAAAGTATCACATTTTCAGAACCACATGTGTGAACTACACTGAATCTGTTTTCTTGCTGTTGCCATCATATTAACAGGATAATTGATTAAACTTGTGTTGTAATGTCATCATACATGTCTTACGCTCCTGATAATCTAATGTGTTAATAAATCCCTTTCAAGGGAGAAAAAAAACAACTCACCAGATAATACAAATATGAAACAGAGCTGTCCTAATCAATCCACAAAATGAGTAGGCAAAAAACACTTGAGTACCACTAGATTATTCTTTGTTATGCATCAACACATGACATATATAAGACCCAAAATATCAATACTTTCAAAAGTATTTTGAAAAGCATACGATACAAGTTTACTTCTTTCCTTTGCCACACCGTAGAGGCCAGCAATCTAGGGCTGGGATGATGGCTCTGCTTCCCAAAGTTGAAGGACAAAAGTGCCTACTATTTTGTTGCTCTACCCTCCCCTAAAAATCATACTACAAGGTGGCCTGATATCTGTTACAGAAATTGTCACAGAGGAATAATACAGAAAGGAAACATCTTTTCCTTCTAAAGATGTCCCAAATGCTGCACTTGCCAAGTCCCATGGCATAAGATCGCTCAAATATGCATCATTTGGCCACATTTATCTGCACAGGAGATAACAAAGTCTATTTTTTTTTTAGTTCAGCATGTACCTAAAAACTAAGAGTGTATCACTCTGAAAGTGGGAAATAGTAGAAATTTGAGTGTAACTACCATTCTTTGCCACAATCTATTACTATGGTAAAATATCCATGCACATCCTTTATGTTCACTACCTCCTACAAAAGGAAAATACTCAAATTCCCATCAATTACTGCGTCTAGATAAATTATCTCATATTTGATGGTATTTAAAAATGAGTACGAGACCTCATAGGTCATATCCAAGTTTTGGGATGACACAATATGGAGCAATCTAAACTGTCCCCCAAGACAAAAGGGGAAGTAAGACGCATACAGCAGTCTGGGGCAAGGCCATAAGCATATCCCACCAGAAGTACTTGGGTTAGAACCATCTGTTTAACATGATTTACCTTTTCAAAGCAATTCTTGGAAAGCCTTACTCCTACTCTGTACAAGATATTTCCTATTCTTTGTCTTTCCTTGCATGAATCAGGCACTACAGAGACAACTATTCTTGGAGACTTCAGTGCTGTTGTAGACCACTTCTTGGCTGGTCCAGCACTGACAACACAGTGATTGCCTTCGAGATTAAAAAGTTACAGGCTTTTGCACCAATGTTGTTTTTCTTTATCCAAGCAATCCCCTCAGAAACATAGTTTCGGGGCAATTTGTTTTGGATCAGTTCCCTATATAAGTAACTATAGCCAAAGATCTAATCTAGATTCAGTTTTAAAGGCTAATGATGCTTTTCTTATCCCTATTACCTATGTGCTTTTCTCACCCACTCTATGCATGGGCACTACATCTAGGTTATCAAAAAAATTTTATTTGGTCGGGAACTCAATATACTTAATTTGTTTTTGCCTCTGCTCCAGGCCTCAAATCTAGCAAAGCACTGAGTTTATCTCCTACTAAAACAGTGGCTTTGAAGTTCCCAAATATAATTGCTTTGGTTTGGAGTACAGAAGGAGTTGACTTTTTCAACCTTGCAGGGACTCAAATTACAGGACTCTGAGTGAAACTATTTTGGTAAACCAGCACAAAGAGCCTTTCTGAAAAGAACTGTATCCGTTTCCTTGTGCGTCCATGCTAGCTACCCCTAGGCTGAGTTCATCTCTGTCATACGGTTTTACTAAAACTGTGAGAAGCAGTCACAACACATCAAGATTCTGCTGTTTTCCTATGATTTACCCTAAAGTTTCAGTTAGCTTGTGGCTGCCCTCTAGGATACTATAAACTACAATTATACCAATGTTTGGCCTCAAAACCTTTCAGTCCCTGTTAACAGCAGTATTTTTTTTTCATGATTATTAATGAATTCTGAAGGACTAGACTATAATCCATGACCTGATACATAATTCATTTTCAATAAAAGCATCAACACATGAATAGAATTTATGGAAAGATTCAAAATAAAAATGATATTAAAATACAATGTTAGAGCTTTTAAAATATAGAATATTATTAAAATTGCTGATACTACAAATGACACCAACTCACATACAAAATTCAGAGAGGATATTATAAAAAAACTTATCAATAAATCTTTAAATGTATGATATCCTCATTAGCATCCAGTTTATTATACCCAAATCGCACACATTTATAAATATGGCTATTCCACAATGAAATTTTGTAAATTAAATCTCCTAATCCAAATTGAAATCAAATTTATTTTCAAAGATTTATTTATTTTATTGGAAAGTCAGATTTACAGAAAGAAGAGACAAAGATCTTCCATCCACTCGTGCACTCCCCAAGTAACTGCAACGGCCAGAGCTGAGCTGATCCGAAGCAAGGAGCCACGAGTGTGTTCGTGGTCCACCACATACGTGATGGGTTTGAAAGTTTTGGGGCTTTCTCTACTGCTTCCCCAGGCCACAGGCAGGGAGCTGGAAGGGAAGTGGAGCACCTCATACATGAACAGGTGCCCCTATAGCATCCTGACACATACAAGGTAAGGATTTAGCCACTTGGCTATCATGGTGGGCCCGGAACTTCCTTGAAAAAGTAAAACTTAATTCTATTGAAAGACATTAAAGAATTCAACTGGAATCACATGAGTTTTTCAATATGTCATAGCATACTCATATTCTCAAAATCAAAATTTAAACTCATGCAAATAATCATCTGTGGAAGTCTACACTACTCAAATGTACAAGAATTCTGCAAAGCTACATTCATAGTTCAAAATGACAAAAAATTCACCACCAGAGCCACCAGAATAAATAAACAAGAGAAAAATGTCACTGGCACAGTATAAGATGCAACAAAAACACATCATTAGAAAAACTTTCCCGAAAAATTCTTAATTTTATTTCATACTGAAATATGTAGATTATTTCTACAACTAAGTCTTACCAGTAATGAAATAATTGAAGATAGAATCTAACATATATTTTTCTCTACAATTTTTAAGCTATGGTGTAGTTGAGTATTCTAATTAAATGGGCCCTTATTGCTTCAGCAAAGCTAATGAAGAGTCATCTTGTTCAAATAACTTCAGAGCAACTAGTTAATTCCAGCTGATGACTGGTTTTATAATATTAGTGGAATAATGGGTGGAATGCACAGAAACCTACCAGAATTTTCTTAGGCAATTTGCCAGAGAGCATTTGTCAAGAAAAACAGTACTGTGACTTCAACTTTGAACTCTGAACTGTACATTGTGTGAACTTGTCAAACACTCATCCCACAAATAACCTCATGCTCTTTCAGAAATTCTTGCCAAATATAATCAATCTGATTTAGTGGAAAAAAAAGTTTAATGCCAAGAAAAACACATACATTGTATATAGAGTGTCAATAATTTTGGAAATATTAGTTTACCTCTATTTGTGATATCATTTGAAAAGAATGTAGTATTGTTTTGGCTGAAGCTTTCTCACCATAATTAGCTCATTTTTCTTCCACAGAAACAACTTATTCTTATATTACTTTGGTTGTACATTATTTTTCCTTGAGTTGTTAATTTCACTCCTTAAAAAAAATGATGCTTCTAAGGTCAAGTTTCCAGAATCAGCACAATCATACATTCTTTATTCCCTTGCAGACAGCATATTAAATATATAGTCTGTGATCTAAGTCCTACCCATATCAAATCATACAATCAAGATAAAAGAGGAGTCCCTGCCTCTTTTCAGTATAGACTGTTCATAAGATGATTTCGTAGAGATAGGGACAATAAAACAACAAATGTAAAAATTTGTAGAGTTAAACTGGAAACAGATAGTAATTGATGAACTGTAACAGAACAGATTCCAGAAGAAGAAACTAATATGGAAACAAAGGGTGGAGCTCACCACACTCTACGAAATGCAAATCTCTTTGGCTTTTCTTTCTACTACTGCATCGCTATCTTTTAGGGGTTTGTGCTTGGCACATAAAATTCATGAACTATCTCTTGATAAATGAAAACATTCAATCAAAAATTATTCTGCAAAATTACCTTTTGATTTTTTATGGTATGTACTATATGGAAAATGGTAGCAGTTAATGGTAATTTGTGAATTAACAGATAAAATTAATAAACAGAGCAGGAATTTGAAGTAATTAAGAATAATAAGAATTTATGCCTGCTATATCAGAAGATGTAGAAGATAGCATCCCCAAACTTTTTTTTTAAAGATTTACTTATTTTTATTGCAAAGTCAGATGTACGTAGAGGAGGAGGGCCAGAGAGGAAGATCTTCCATCTGATGATTCACTCTCCAAGTGATCGCAATGGCTGGAACTGAGCCAACCCAAAGCCAGGAGCCAGGAACCTCCTCTATGTCTCCCACGTGGGTGCTGGGGCCCAAGGCTTTGGGCCATCCTCCACTGCTTCCCCAGGCCACAAGCATGGAGCTGGATGGGAAGTTGGGCTGCCGGGATTAGAACCAGCACCCATATGGGATCCCGGCGCGTTCAAGGAGAGGACATTAGCTGCTAGGCCATGCTGCTGTGCCCCCCAAACTTTTTTATATAAATTCTAAAAATTGTTGTTGACTGAAATAGAGTACTATAAATGCCCTTCCCAATGTATTATATTTTTCAGTCTTGTTTAGATATACCAGTTGCTGTCTAATTGGTTTGAGAAAGAGAAAGCAGCATTTTTGGTCATAGTTGTCTCTCATACAGGAGTCAACCTTAATCTTTTGGGGGTCAAATAGCTCTTTGAAGTTCCAGTTGTAAAACAATGAGGCCTATCTACAGAAAAGAGCCTAATATTCTATACCCCATACAAAATCTGTATCTGAAAAAATATCCTATAGAAAATCTCACACACACACACACAATTTGTAACTATTTGTGCCACTAGTTGAAATCTGACAAGGATAAAGGTTCAGAAGAGGAAATGAAAAGCAAGGTTAGAGATCTTGTACTGCTTTTTTAAGGCCAGAAAAGATCAATGATATCAACAAATCACAAAAGATATCTTATACATAGCAGGCACAAGAGAAAATACTTTAAATTTATATTTTCCAGGATAAATTTTATTTCAATCATTATCAACAGGATTTGGTTGCTAACATAACAGGCAACTAAAATAAAATGTGAAAAATAATTCTGTGGTTAAGTTATCTTGGTAAAGGCAGGATTAGACAATGATAAGCAGATTTTCTTCATTAGACAAATTTTTCAGAGCTATTAATTTATACACACACACACAAGTAAATTACGTAATGATTCTTCAACTTTCTTTGGTCATGTAGACCCCTCTACTTCAAAACATTTGTTAGCCACTGGACATTAATTTACTTATGAGGATAGTAGTAAAATCTGTACTTGTGTCATACTCAAATTAAGTGAGAGTATACTTTTCTTTTGTAATATTGAGATAACATACACTTAATTTACATTATGAGAAAGGCTTAATAGCATCACTAAACAAGTAGTTCAACAAATAGAAGGTTAAAAAATATGTAATAATTGAAAAAAATAAATTAAAAAAGAAAATATGTAATAATTGAAGGAACAGATGTTCAACTTCTCTTACATTAATACTAAAAGTCACAAAATTTAAACTCTACTGGTACATAGTTCTTATCAATTCATTGAACCAACATTTTTTGAAAGTTTGACAAAACACTGTATTTGCAGCAAGACTGATACACTTAGGTATTCCCACCCTTCCCTTCCTTAATGTTTAATTTTAGGAGAAACATGTGATAGAGAACATGTGGAAAATTTCTATTTCTGTGTCTGGTTGAATTCATTCAACAAAGTCTCCAATTCCTATGATTTTGGTTTAGTAATTAAATTTTATACTTTACAAGGCTGAGAAATATTCCATGGTGTGTGTATGCATAAATATGTATGCTTATGTACACGTATATTTAAATGTGATGTGTGTGCATATGAATATATACACATATATATGTATACATATGCATCTTATAGATTTCCCCTATTTGATCCTTATATTTCTTCACCAAATAAGCTTCCTATAACTTTATTCTTCTTCCCTTCAAAATTTTTCATTATGCAAATGTTGGTTTATTTTATGGTAATCCAAAGATCTTAAAAAGTGTCTTCATTCTTAGTCCTTTTTTAATTTATATATTTATTTATTTTAAAAGATTGTTTTTATTTATTTTTCTTTTTTTTTCCATGACAGAGATTTGTAAGTATAGAGATACCGCCTCCCCCGTCACATCCTGAGAAGTGAAAGGTAGACATCGACCTTGTACCTGCTAATTCAAATCCTCCAAATGTCTGATATGGCCCGGGTCAGGGCCAGGCTCAAGTCGGGAGCACAGAACTCAATCCACATCTCCCACATAGATGGCAATACTTACTTATGCTACCATCTGTTGCCTCTCAGGGTACACATAAACAAGAAGTTGAATCAGAATTGAAGTAGTCAGGATTTAAACCAACCACTTGGACATGAGATGTCTGAATTCTAAGCAGTGGTTTAAACTACTCACTTCATTACTTTTTTTTTTTACATTAAAAGGTTCACTTATTTTAAAGACAGAATGAGACTGAGGGTTAGAGTGAGGGTGTAAGAGAGAGCAAGCCGGAGATTTTCCATCCACTGGTCCACTGCCCAAGTGACCACAACAGCTGGGGCTGGGACAAGCCACGCCAGGAGCTAGGAATTCCACTTAGGTCTCCCACATAAGTAGCAAGGTGCCAAGCACTTGGGCCATCTTCTGCTGCCTTCCCAGGCAAAATACCAAGGAGCTGACAGCCAAAACTCAAACCAGCACTCTGAAATGGGAGGCCAGCGTCTCAGGTGGAGGCCTAAATTGCTTTGCCATAGATCAACTCCTCTCTTCCTCACTTCTGTTTCTTTTTGTCTAACAAATATATCAAAAGACTCATTAAATTCATTCATTTTCAAGGTCTCTCTTTGCTGAGTTTCTTATTAATATCAAGGATCCATTTTCTTGTTTCATTGTCTTGTTTTTCCACACATCTTGCATAATTACAATATCTAGGACTCCAGCAAAAGTCTGGCTTTTAGGAATTAAAGGCCTTTTCTTTTCTTTTCTTTTCTTTTCTTTTCTTTCCTTTTCTTTTCTTTTTCTCTTTCTTTTTCTCTCTCTTTCTTCCTTCCTTCTTCTTTTCTTTCTTTCTTTCTTTCTTTTTTTAATGCTGTAACCTCAGGTATCAGTTTTGTACGTGCTGGCTTTATTTTAAACACCATATTGCATTCTCCCTATAAATTCTTTTGTTGCCATGGATGGGAGCAGTATTAGGGTCTAAAGCACACTTGAGTCCCACTTGAAATACTGAAATCCATAGCCAATATCCTTCACATTACAGCCAAAGCTACGGGACCAGCACTGACAGAGGAATGGGCAGTAAAGACCATCTGTGTGAATGGTCAAAGCCACAGGACTAACTGTGGTTTGTGCTTGGCAAAGCATTCAGACTTCCTCAGCCACAGTTCATGCAAGGGCCTGCAGCCACAGAACCAACACTGGTGCTGGGATGGACAGGGAATACTATCACAGGGCTACAGCCTTTACAGGAACCTAAAGCCATGGGGATAGTGCTGGCACTATCTCTTTCTGGCCACTTGCCCTGCTAGAACCTAGTCAATGTGGCCAACACTGCTACTACGAGCAGGATGCCAAGTTCACAGACCTGATTGTATGAACAGTTTTGAGCAGCAGTGAATGGGTTGGGCTGGAGTCTCAGAATTCCCTTATCAGGAGTCTGGATGTATGTGAGTCCCAGGAGCACTGAGCAATGTCCCATGTGGTGGGAAGCACAGTTACTTCCAGTGTCCTGGGGACACAATCCCCCTATTTTCCACTGCTTTTTCTCTTGTATATAGCACTGCTTGAGCTAGGGTACCAAGCTCACTACCCCTCTGCTGGGTCTAGTTAGATTAATAAACTTAATCTGTTTTGGATAACAGGATATCTCTGAGATCCCAATGATGTGGCTTCAGTTCCATAGGGCAGGATGAGTTCTGATAGAGTCTCTTTTTTCAAAATGGTGCCACACGCCAAACCCTGTGCTCTGAGTGTTGTAGGGGAAATATAATGTGTATTCTTTCTCTGAATTAAAGAAATTGATCCTTCCTGGGATCCTATTCGTGTAATAACTGGAATTAGTACCACCTTCTATGAAAGTCCCACAGATTGGTTCACACCTAAGGCTCTCCAGTCTATCCTCTCTCCGGCAATATGATTTCTCCCCAGATGTGAGACTGGTTTTTCAGTTGTGCTGGTTGACTTAGCTCTTCTTTCTAAGTTGTTATCCCAGGTCTGAATCCTACTTGGTTCCTGTTACTCTTCCACTGAGTTCCTTGGCACAATCCTCAAGATATAGCTATGCTTTTGCTCTCTGTGGAAGACAGGATTAGTAGCTAGCCACTAGTCTTTTTAATTATAATGTAATTAAAAAGCTATGTTTAATATTTAATTTTATTTAATTACACTGTAATTTAAAGCAATTGATTATTTGCAGTATAGCAACAACAAAGGAAATAAACTAGGAAGCAATAAGAATGATAACATGTTTGGTATATCCAAACTACTATGTTTAATGACAAGTGTATTTGACATAGCCAAACTAGTGGATCTTAAATGTTCTCACAAAAATGAGGAAGTATGTAGGGGATGCATATGTTATTTCATTTGAATTAACTATGGGTGATGTGACAGGTGGTTTAATGTACTTGAATTAATCATGTTATTATATGGTCATGAATGTCAAAATATGATGTTATACATCATGACTATAATACAGTTTTATTGATCAATTGCATGTTGGCAAAACTAAAAAATATAAACCAAATTGAATAAACATGGGGAAATGTATACATACTTAACATCCAAAAATACACTTATTTTTTAATAACTGCATGTGAGCTCCAGAGATTCAATACAGATTATTAGAAATACATTAAAATATAAGAAATAAACAATAACTTACAGATGATACTTTGGTAAAAGAGCTACACTAAACACAAATATATAATGAATTCAATTAAAAAGTGAAACTATAGCATATTGATTTGTGGAAACAAATAACAGGGTGCTGAGAAGAGATCCATAACATGAAATTATAGTAGCAAACAGAAAAATACTCAAACAATTAAGGTTCTATATCAAGAAGCCAGAAAAAGGACAAAAGAATGGGGGAAAAGAATAGAATAAACTGAATTGAAAGAAAGAAAAAAGCCATGAAACAAATATTTTATTTTAGGGATTTATTAAAGGCCAATAAAAATTTCAAGCTCCCAATAATACTTTCACAGGAAAAGAAAAATGAGAATTTCAACATTGATACACAGGCTATCAATTGAGGACCTGCGTACATAAAAACTGCAACAGTAAAATAAACAACTCCATGCAAAAACATTTGATGATTTGTAAAATATGAACTCACTCTCTGAAAAACACAAATATTTACAACTGATCCATGAGGGATGAGTGATTTGAATAGTCTTATAATTGAGAATATTATTTTAAAGCCCTCAAAATATTTAGCAATGTATAGTTTCTGTGGGGAATTCAAACATACGTATAAAGAATGAGAAACAATATTTTATCTCTCAGAAGAACAGAAGGGTCATAACACTGCCTATTTTTTGAGACTAGTATTATTCTCATTGGAAACCAAAGATCATGCAGAAAAGGAAAACTATAGGTTAATATCAGCCATGGGTATAAAATAAACATCCCTAATGAAATCTTAATAAGCTTAATAAAATAATGTGGGTAATTATTTTATACCATGATCAAGTGAGATTTGTCCCAGCAATGTATAGTTGAATCAATATTTAAAAGCCATAAAAATAATCTACCATATTAACAGATCAATTCTGAACAACAACAAGATTCTACAAAATTTGACAATCATACATGAAATAAGGGGTTATTAGCAAAATGAGAATTTCCTTGAGGAAAAAGTGGTTATAAAAATCCACAGCCAACTTTATACTTAATGATGAAATTCTCAATGGTTCCTTCTAGAAAGACCAGGTACTAGGCAAAAATGTATGAGCTCATCATTCTTATTCAGTTTAATAGTGCATGTTCTTGCTAGTAGTACAAGATACATACACAGAAAAAGGCTTGCTTATCAGAAAGGAGGAAATAAAACAACCTTTATTTTCAGATGACATGGTTATCTACAAAGAAAACTCCAAGGAATCTACAAAAGAACCTAGAAGTAATATGTAAGTTCAACAAAATAAGAACAGGTTGTGGAGATAGAGATAATAAGATGTCAGAATAGGATGAGGACATGTTAAAATGGACAGGGAAGGATTAGTGGAGGATGGGCAGAGAGGGTGTGGTCCTGGGAAGTAGGAGTAGACAGGCTGAGGACAGAAGGACACCAGAAGAGCCATCGACATGGGGGAAGCAGCACAGACAGTGGAGCAGTGCTCCTGCAGACAGTGGAGCAGTGCTCCTACAGACTGATAACCCAGTGGCAACTGGAGTTCCACAGTGCTCAGGTGGGAAAGGGAGAGCACTGGGAACACACGAGGTGAACCCAGCCATAGAATTCCAGGTCCCAATGATTTTCTTTACTCAAGCAGAAGACTGATGGATCCCTTTCAGATAAGTGTGGGAATGAGGTGTATTTCACAGCCCAGACTGCCAGCAATGAGTGCCACATTGGGTGCCATTCTGAATTCTACAGCAAAGCCCCTGGGGTCTGGAGGTGATGAGTTGCAAGCTGTACATATGTTAAGCCAAGAAAGAATTCACCTCTGGCTCAACCCATTGCACTAAACCCATCAGGAAAATAATACTGCCCCCAGACCTAACTACTAGTGGATTTTTTAACAAGAGGAAAGAGAAAAAAAAAATCATGTTACAGGTGCTGCTGATAGCCCTGTGGTCTAGCTTCTGGTCACAATTAGTGTCTCCCTAATCCTGGATATTGCTGGAACTATGAGCAGAGGACAAACTGAGCAGACAATAGTACAGCCACAACATGGGATCCCAGTGGGTACAGAGTGGTGACTCTGGAGCCCTGGCTGAGGAGGCAACAGCAGAAGTGCAGGATAGGAGCCCAGGAATGAAACTTAACGGAGAAAGTGGTGTGAGTGATGCAAAAGGAGAGCTGAGCAGTTAGGATCAGTAAGGTTGACCTGTACACCTGTGGATGACACAGATTAAAAATCAACCCTGAGGAGAAGAACCTTCAGTTGCAAAGGCCAAGGGCAAAAGAAGAGGGACAAGCAGAAAGAATGAGATTACCAATGCCTGCCTAGAAAAAGAACAAAAACTATTTCAATTCAAAATAATTGATGAATACATCAAGAAACTGCTTAGAAAAAAGAAACACAGATGAGAGTATTACAAATGAAGAATACAATAGAGCAAATAAAAAAACACAATGGAATGTTTCAATAACATAATGAAGAAGACAAAAGAAAAAATTTCAGACTTGGAAGATGCCACAGGCAAAAATGTCCAGTCAGAAATATGGAAGAGGAACTAAGTAAAGCTAAGAAAACACACAAGAATTGACACAATCAAAAGGCCAAACATAAGGGTTATGGGAGTTCCTCAAGATATGGAATGATAAGTTAGGTTGAAAGATGACTTCAACAAGACAATAAATGAGACCTTCCCCCGCAAAATACAGGAAGAACAGAGAACCCCAAGTAGAACTGACCCAAAGCAATTCTCACCATGGCACATAATAACCAAGCTCTCTTTGCTTGAACATAGAGAAAAGATAATTTAATATGTATGAGAGAAATATCCAATAACATAAACACCAACCAGATTCATGACTGACTTCTCAGAAGAAACTCTACAAGGCAAAAACAAACAAGCAAAAATGACATGAAACATGTCACAAAGAGTGACATAGTTCAGATCTTAAAAGAAGGACATTTCCAGCCCGTAATAACATAGCCAGTAAAGCTCTCATTTGTATTAGAAATCGAAATATTTCCAAAGTAAACAAAAACTGAAACACTTCACCTCTACCAGGTCTGCCCCACAAATGTTGATGTACTATGGAAAAAAAATTTAAAATAAAACACAAAATATAAAGGCAAAAGGGGAGAGTATCTCAAAAAGCTGTTAAAGAATCCTAAATCAAACAATGAGAAACTCAACACAGAAATGACAGAACCAAATTACTACCTGTCAATATTAACACTGAATATCAATAGCTTAAATTCACCAATCAAAAGACAGACTAGTAGACTGGATTGAAAACAGGACCTATCTATTTGTTGCCAAAAGCGGACTCATCTCACACAAAGATATTAAGAAAATGAAAGTGAAAGGATAAAAAAGGATATTCCAGGATAATGGAAAGGAATAATGAGCTGGTATAGTCATTCTAATATCAGATAATATAGACTTTGACATGAAAAGCATTAGAAGAAATAAAAACACCACATAATGATTAAGGGTCCCATTCAGCAAGGGAAAAAAAGAATCATAATAAATGCATACACACCAAATGCCAGGAAACTAGCTTTGTGAAAGAAACATTAATGGATTTAAATAAATAGAACATCAATGTACATACTAATGAGACAGAAACTCAGCAAAGAAGCAGTAGAGGTCACCAAGATAAGAGAACCTTTCATCCAATATACACAAAATAACCTTTTATTTTACCAATATATAAATTCTCCAGGATTGACCACATTGTAAGTCATGAAACAAGCCTCAGCTAATTAAAAAAATAAACTTACTAGGCGTCATCTCAGAATTAAACTGGAGACCAGCAAGTCAAAATAGTCCAGAAAATATGCAAACATCAGCAAACTGAACAACAAGCTACTGAATGAGCAATGGGTTATAAAAGAAAAAAAGAAATCAAAAATTCCTTGAAGCACATGTGAGTATCAGCATAATCTATCAAAACATTGAGAGAGAAGGTATAGGCAGTGCTAAGAGAAAAGTTCATTGTAACCAGTGCCTTTCTCAAGAAACTAGGAAGGCACCAGGTAAACAGTAACCATACATCTGAAGAAGCTAGAAAAACAGCAGTAAAATAATCCTGAGATTAGCATTAAAAAGCAATAATCAAAATAAGGAAGGAAACGAAACATACAGCTAAAAAGAACAGAGAATCAAAAAAATGGTTGAGAAAAATCAACGAATGGATTCCCTCAGACATACATGGGATAGTCAGGTACTTACAAGCCACTGTACACCCCCAAGTCAGAAGGCCTAGAAGAAATGGATAGATTTCTGAACACATACAATTTACAGAATTTGAATTATGAGATAATTAAAAACCTCAACAGACATATAACCTGGCTAGAGATGAAATCAGTAATTAAATTCCTTCCATGAAAGAAACCCCCACAACGATGGCTTCACTGTTGAATCCTACCAAACATTTCAAGAAAAACTTATGCCAGTTCTCCACAAGCTATTCCAAACCATAGAAAGGGAGTCAGTCTTTCCAAACTCTTTCTATAAAGCCAACATCATAAATGTTAATACCAAAGTCAGATAGAAAAACAAAGAGAAACACAGATTAACATTCCTGATAAACATAGGTGCAAAAACTCTTAACAAAGTATTAGTTGATAGAATGCAACAATACATCAGACAGATCATTCACTTGGATCAGGTGGAATTTATCCCTGGCATGAAAGGAGAGTATAACATATACAAATCAATAAATGTGATACAGAACAACAACAAAACAAAGAAAAAAAAATCATGATCATCTCAACAGATACAGAAAAGGCTTTTAATAATCTAACACCAGTGCCCAGAGCACTGGCCCACTCGCTTTACATGTATGGGGATCCTCTTTGGGTACCAGTTTGTGCTGCAGCTGCCCCACTTCCCATCACAGCTCCCTGATTGTAGACTGGGTAAGAAGTCAAGGATGGCCCAGGGCCTTGAGACCCTGCACCCCCATGGAGACCCAGAAGCATCTGGCTCCTGGCTTTGAATCAGCTAAGCTCTGGCTGTTGCAACCACTTGGGGTGTGAAATACAAAAGATTTCACTTTTTGTATCCGCTTCTCTCCATAAATCTGCCTTTTCAAATTTAAATTTAAAAAAATTAAAATCTTAAAAACACACACACATTATTTCAAGCTAAAATCCTTAAGCAAGATACAAAAATATAAAGAACATTCTACAACACAAACAAAACAATATGTGAGAAACCCAATGCCAGCATCACGCTAAATGGGATGACTGGAAGCTTTTGCAATAACATCTGGAACTAGACAAGGATGGTCACTTTCACCATGGCTATTCAGTATAGTATTGGAAGCCCTTGACAGAGCTAATAGGCAAGAAAAAGAAATTAAAGGAATTCAAATTGGGATCAAGGAAGTAAAATTATCTCTGTTTGCAGATGACATGATTCTAATATTGAACTGAAAGACTCAATAAGGAGACTACTGGAACTCAATAAAGATCAAGAGGGATTGGCAGGGTACAGAAATAGTGAACATACATCAGTAGTGCTCCTATATACAAACGACCCCATAGCTCAGAAAGTCCTTGTAAAACCAGGTACAGGTCCCTTTAAAATAGTGGTACTCTAAATACTTTGCATAAACCTAACCAAAGATGTGGAAGAATGAAAATTACAAAACATCTCATAGATGAACCAAATAAGGGAGATATTTGTATCTAGAAGTTAAGATATCTTGAAGTATGTATTTCTGCTCCTAAATAAAAGGGGATTCCCAGTAAAACCATTAAACATACCGCAATAATGTGATGCTAGATATTCTGCCTTTGTCTACACCTACAATACCATGGCACATGTGGGTAACAAAATGTTAAAAGCGTAACTGTTGCTGGAAGACTACAGTAATGATATTTGGGTAGAATAGTGTGAGAGTAAAGAGGATGATAGAGAGAAAGGGGAAAATCCCTATTCTACAAAACTGCATCATGGAAAGTATTAAAAAAAAAGGATTACATTGCAGAATGAGCACCACTCAGTGGGTCCCACCAGGGTTTCTTGATCTCAAGTGCCACAAAGTGTTCTGGGCACCTGCAAAGCTCTTCCGTCACTCATCACTCAACCTGCACAGCTGATCCTCTGGCATCGACAGGGGTGGATCTGTTGTCCCTGGTCACCCCTTCCCAAAATGACTTACATGTACCAATGTTACTAGACCACCACCACATGTGGGCAACGATTCAGAGACTAAGGTTAATATATGCGCTGCTGCATCAACGTAAAGTTGCATAGCCACTATTCAGAGAAAAGAAAAACTGTTGCGGGGTTGGCATTTTGACATTGGTGGTCAACCTACCACCTGTGACACACACATCCTGTATGGGAGCCAGTTCACGTCCTGGCTGCTCCACTACCAATCCTGCTCCCTGCCAGTGCACCAGGGAAAAGCAGCAGAAGATAGCACAAAAATGTAAGCGCCTTGGCCCGGTGCGACAGCATAGTGGTTACAGTGCTCACCTTGCACACGCCGGATCCCATATACATGCCGGTTCTAATCCTGGCATTTCCACTTCCCATCCAGCTCCCTGCTTGTGGTCTGGGACAGCAGTTGAGGATGGCCCAAATCCTTGGGACCCTGCACTCATGTGGGAGACCTGGAAGAACTTCCTGGCTCCCGGTTTTGGATTGGTTCAGCTCCAGCCATTGCGCTCACTTGGGGAGTGAACCATCAAATGGAAGATCTTCCTCTCTGTCTCTCCTCCTCTCTGTATATCCCCCTTTCCAATAAAAAAATAAATAAATCTTTAAAAAAAAAAAAAAAGAATGTAAGTGCCTGCCAGTTCTGTGGGAGATCCTAACGAAGTTGAATCCTGGCTTCTATCTGGGCAGCCCCAGCTGGACCTTCTCTCTCTCTTTCAAATCAAAGTCTTTAAAAATCTATATGTTCTTAAAAACAGAAATCTAACTGCCATGTAACTCAGCAGTGACATTCCTAAACATTCATCCTAAAAGAAATTAAAACATACACACTAAAACCTGTAGTCCAATATTTACAGTAACTTTATGCATACTTAACATTTGTAACATGGTTCAATGTTTATAGAAACTGTTCAAAATAACCAAATAGCTTTCAATGAGTGGTGGTTAAACAAAGTTAGGCCCATCCATACCATAATTTCAAAGCAACAAAAAGGAACTAACTTGATACATGCATGAACCTCAATGAATCTCCAGAAAATTATGTTAAGAAAACAACCCCAAATTAAGACTGCTTCATCCCAATTATAAACATTCTTGAAATTACACAGTGATAGAAATGAAAAACACATTAGTGGTTATCAAAGGTTGCTGGAGAGGGATTAAGGTTAAGGTGGGTAGGAGTAGCTAGGACTACATAAAGTATATGATGAGAGAACTTTGTGGAAATGTTCTGTTTCTTGACTGGATCAATGTCAATATCATGGCTGAGTAATAGTAAGAGTTTTGCAAGATTTTATAAACAAGACAGATTAATCTACAATGATCACAATATTAAATATTTAACAAAAATCAATATTTATGAAAAAAGGCAGGTTCTCAACTCCCTTTATCAACACAAAAGTAAAACATGCCTGTGAAAACTAATACAAAGAATCTAATTTCTACATCCATCCTCAGCACCTTCTCAGTTTTCTGAGTCCCATCGTAATTTTTGCCTCTTAGGGCTCAGTTCAATTCTCTGCCTCCAGTTACAGCTCATCGTATTCCACATCTTTTCTCCAAAAATACAGGGGATTCCCAGAAACGTATGTGCATGTTAAGAATTTGCAGACTTTTCTCTTCTGCTGTAACAGTACTATTTTAAACATACTTTTTAACCACTGAGTCATAAAGACACACTTATCTGAATGGACACCAGACCACGATTAAATCAGTACTAAGAGAATGCAAAGTCATGTCCTGGTTCACATGAAGTGAGCAGCCCAGGAAGAAGGCAGCAATGTGGATGAGCTTGCAAAGCCTGTCACTTCTGCCATGTTCTGCTTCTAGCTAACCAGTCACAAACATACACACAGTGGATGTGAGCCAGCTCAAGTATATCACTGATTCTGAGACACTAGCGAAGGGAAAAAAAAAAATGCTAGCCTACCTAAGACTTCAAGCTGAAAAGCTTGAGACAAAGCTAGTAGGCTTTCAGGAGCTGAAATAAAGTTTTTTTAAAAAAAAAAAACTAGTCACTTCTAAAATTATTCTGGAAAAACATTTCTTGCTAATTGAGATCTAACAATTCAAAGGTGGATGCCTGTTCTACCTTTAATATGTTAAAAGTATTCTCTACAACTCACTAACAGAGACTGTGAAAAACAAAGCTGGATTCTCAATGAATTCTACCACCTGAGCCATCAGGGCAGAACATGCCAGACGCTGGAGCTAACCACAGAAAGGCCAGGTTCTGCCCACAACTCATTCCAATGCTATCCCCCATACACCGTCTCAGAGGAGCAGAGCAGCAAAACAGCATATCCTGGCTTCCCACAGCTACACAGGGCTTTGCTACAGCTCTGTTAGCCAAGAAATGTCACAGAGTAGAGCCGGCTGGGACACTAGAGGACTTGGAGCAGCAAACAAGAAAGTACACACTGCTACACAAGACCTCACAGGCATAGCTGACTTCCTCAGGGCGTACTGTAAGTTCTTAAAGTCTTGCCCTCCTGTCCTTGATTATCAAGTGATCCAGGACACACCCTTCCCTCCTCCTGAAGCCCTACTAAGAATGGGAGCTATCCTCAAGGAGATTGAGTGCAACAGACATGATAAATTGTAGACACAGGTGGATCTTTCTTCCCAGGGCTGAATCTGGCTCAACCTAGCAGATAGTTGGTTTAAGCAAAACTCCTCTTGGGTTTCCAGACTGGGGGCTGATCTTTCTTTTACTCAATGACCCCTCTGTCACAAGCATGGGCAGAAAATTCCACTCTGGTGTTCACCGGAGGCAGCCTGTGAACTTGCAGTACAAGGGCACCTGAGTCCACCTAGACCAGCCCAGCACACCTTGCTACAGGAGGGAGGGCCGGTATTTTCTGAGGTCAGCGTTTTACCAAGCAGGCAGTTGACCACATAGCCAAAGTTTTCTCATACGATATCTCTCATGCTATTGATTTTCACCTATGAAAATATAAGACACCATTTAGGGGATTATAATTATGCATGAAAAAACTGGATCCTTTGTGCTCTAATCAACTATGTAAGATTGTCAAAATAAAAATATATATTTAAAAATAATAACTTACAAATACTAGGGGGGAAATGCCACTTTGCAGCTATGTTATAATATAGTGCTACTTCAGAAAAATGCTTTCTAAACATTGGCATATGA
The DNA here is from genome assembly GCF_017591425.1 of Ochotona curzoniae. Lineage (NCBI taxonomy): Eukaryota > Metazoa > Chordata > Mammalia > Lagomorpha > Ochotonidae > Ochotona > Ochotona curzoniae. The sequence continues at coordinate 23,610,660 of NW_024467119.1, read as the reverse complement.
GATAAAAATGCACTTTCTCCTTTAGGAAAAAGCCCAGAAAAGGCTGAAATAGCACCATGAAGCACAAGGACACATATCAGCCTGATTAAGTCAATCAGATTGTATAAATTCTTTCAAAAAACTATTCAAACATAGGCTCAATCTTAATCACTACTATCAATAATAGCTAGTATGTACGGGTGCTTACCTTGTGCCAGGCATGCTGCAGGATATTTGTGGCTTTTACCATCCACCCTGCACAACAAGGCTTCAGTAGGAAGTGATATTGCCACCATTTCATAATGAGAAATTGAGGCTTGCAGCAGTTGATACTTTCTCTGTGTTTTCCTTTACAATGTTTAATTGACAATAAGTGTTCTTAATCACCTCAAGTGTACTAAATTTGTTTTGGCAGACAATCATCTGGAGTGCTTGCTAAACAGAGCGCTGGGTCCTGGTCCATGAACATTCTCATTCGGTGCAGAGGGAAACCCGACAATCAGTGTGGCCACAGACCTGCTGTGAGGTTCTTACGTATATGAAAGCTTGGGAGATTCCAACTATCCCGAATCTCTGAAACTCCGAAGACGCAGGTAGCCCAAGCTTACTACTGCCTTGCTTTCACATTAACTCGTTTTGCTGGAGATGAAGAATACCTGACATTCATTCACCTTCATTTCTTCCAGAATTTATTTCAGAATGCCACATCTCACAATGAAGACCTCATCCAGGTCCTTCCAGAAGACATATCAAAACATAATGTAATGATCATTTTAATGTATATAGTAAAGGTAAGTGACTAACAAATACCACATTATTTTCCCCTTAATTCTCTTCAAAACATAACTGGAAAAAAAGCTCCATTAAATAAATATTGAATACGTTCAGTTAAATAAATGCAGCAAGAGCCAGCATGTTAAATGTCAAGATAATATTTTGAAAAGCCAATTTAAAAAAAACAAGATTAAACTCTAGGAACTCTGCTACGGTGCCATTGGTGGTCATTTTCATTAAATACACTGGTGTGATCAAAATATTATTTTGTATAGCTGCTGAGAACTGAAATATTTCTCCTGTATACCTAGACAAAAGCTCAACTTTGTCTACAAATTTAAACAGATACACACACACACACACAAACACGAGACACTTCCAGTGAGATTAGCTTTCATCAAGCTTATTTACCAGACTTATTCATGTTAACTTTAAGATTCTGCTACTGTAGCTCAAATCTATGATCACTCCTTAGTGTAAAATCTCTCCCTGAGCAATTCAGCAGGTTAACTGGCAACACCACCCTTTTACTAACAACTTCCCAGGGAGGGAATTTTTTTTAAATAGTGAATATGTAACAAAGTAACGTGTAATTAAAATTCACTACATTATCTCTCTTGAACTTTATTACTGCAGGTGCATAGCACAACTATTCAGAGGCATGCTAAGGGCAAGGTTCCCTTTAATTGAAAACAACTCCATTTATACACCTGCACTCGCAAAGACTCTGAGAGAAAAGATCAAGGAACAGATAATGCAACTAGAAAATAAAGCTACACATTATTCCCACAGAAGCCTGAGCCAGTACTTGCCCAAGGGAAGGGGAAGAGATGAGAATAATCCTTGATCTGACAAGGGTATTCCTAAAACAACCTGTGTCCTCAGAAATGTATGTGTATTAATAAATGTGTTAGATAAGTGGAAACAAATTAATGTTATCATCCCCTAATTGTGAGTTACCAAAAAAATATTTTCTCTGTATTATCTTCTATGTGATGACTGTTTTCAATTCAACAGATACACATTAATTATGCAGTATCCATTCCAAAGAAAAAATCCTGTGGAAATCCCAATGCATGTGACACATTGAGAACATAATTCACTGAGGAAGATCATGTGATTTGGGATAAAAAGCCCAGCACAACAGATTTCAGTGGCTAAAATCCTTGCCTTGCATCCACCAGGATCCCATTAGGGTGCCAGTTTGTGTCCCAGCTGCTCCAGTTCCCATCCAGCTCCATGCTGCCTGGGACAGCAGTAATGGATGGCCACAAGACCCTGCACCCATGTGGAGACATAGAGAAAGTTTCTGGCTTCTGGCTCCTGGCTCCTAGCTTCAGATTAGCTCAGCTCCAGGCACTGTGGCTGTGTGGTGAGTGAACTAGCAGATGCAAGATCTTTCTGTCTTTTTCTATGACTCTGTCTCTCCAATAAAAGTTAATAAACCTTAAAAAAGAAAATAATGAAAAAAAGGAAAAGAAGAGAAAAGAAAAGAAAAAGAAAAAACAGAGTAGACCTTGGAAATGCCAGTATATATGAGACACTGTGCTTATAATACTTGGGGGAAGATCATACAAGAGATTATGGGGAACATGACTGGAAAAGGTTTTAAAACTCACCAATAAATGCAAATACTAAGGAGCACTTAAAAACAAATTGTTATCAGAAAGTACACTAGTTACCATCAATCATAAGTAATAAGAGTACGGCTCTGAGAATTCAGAGATGACAGAAAGGAAAGATACCCTGACTCAGCAGATCAGTAGAATGTCTTTCCTAAGCCTGATGTAGCTATTGCTTTATCTGAATCTTTTTTACCTAAAACTTTAAATTAAAAGGATATCTGAGAAAAGTTATATACGCAGTCCTCCAACCACCCATCAATCTTACTTTATCCATCATCTTCCTTACTTGCCATCCCTCGAAGCATTTTGAAGACAGTTCTACACATTTCATATTTATTGCCAAGATCTGGACTACAACACACACACACACACACACACACACACACACAAATACTGTTGTACTCACACATGAAAATACATTATAAATTTTAAAACTATCTAAAATAGACCAATCCTTTATACCACATAATTCTATATTCTTACTGCTATTTGCAGCTATTTACTTTTTTCAATGGTATGTATTTAAGTATTTGAAATGCAGAATGACAGAGAGAAGGAGGGAGGGGAGTGGGAGAGAGAACACTTCTGATCCACCAGTTTATTATGAGCTAAATTGAAGCCTATAGCCAGTGATTTAATACAATTGTCGTGCATGAGTGGCAGGGACACAAGTACTTGAGCCAGCACTTGAATTAGCAGGAAACTGGGACTGTGATCAGAATCACGGCTCAAACTCAGGCATTTCAAATGGGATGAAGGAGTCCCAAGCAGTGTCCTGATGCCCTGCCAGATGCCTGCCCTAACTGCTTACTATAACATCATTTTCTACATGAACTTTATTATAGAATTTAGTTTAGTTTGAAATTTCAAAACTTTTTCGATCTTTATCTAGTTGCAGCTGTTGGGACAAGGATGCCTTACATTCGGTAGGGACTGCCAACTCTTTTGGCTTGGTTTTGTTCCACACAGAGGAAAGGAATACATTTCTCCCCAAACTTCTGTCACCTCCTTCAGTGTCCATGTGCTGCCAGGACAGAAAATCTGAGATTAGATAATTTATAACAAGTACACACTTACTGAGTTTGTAGTTCCAGAGGCTTCGAAGTACAAACTCAAAGGGACAGCAGACTGCAATGACCTCTAACCTACGTCACTCCATTGGCACAGAGACAAAGGGGCGGGAAAATGAAAAGAAAAAGGGACCAAGTTCATCATTCCATAACGAATTTGCTTCTCAATAATAGCATTAATCTATTCACCCTGCCTTAATGGTCAATAAACCCGCTTTCCAAACCACAGTGGAAAGGCCAAGGAAAGGCACAGAGAAGAGCCATACTGTAGCAGGCAATGCCTCTCCTTTTGTCTAACATGGTTTTAGACTAACCAATGGCATTGGCTTGAGCTCCAGCCCTACAATGATGGGCTTCTGGGGAGCTAACCCACAAATGAGCGTTCACTCTTGCTCTGTCTTAAATAATAGCAATTATTTTGGCAATTAGACTTTTAAAATGTGAAAAACAAAATTCAAAAATGTATTTCACTATTTCAACATTCAGAAATAGACTCCTACATAAAGTATTAATTCACTATAAAAGAGCAATGATTATTATGCAAGTGGTAAATGTATACAAGACTTTTTTTTATTTAATGTACTTGCCAGTATAGACTGATTTAAGGAAAACAATCAGACACACAGTTCTTTAGTCATTTCTTAGGCTTGAACATAAGAAAAAAAATAAAAGCTACAAAACTTTCATTAGTATATTGTCATAGTCACAAATAAAATATTACCAATTAATATTCATGAAAAAGGTTGTATTTTCACCTTCAAATTGACTTGTCCAGGAAATATTTATTGTGCAACAACTAAATTTTGTTAAAAGAAGCTTTTGAAAGTATGACATGATTTCTGTATGTATAATATTATTAACTTATCCATTCATTCAACACAATAATTACTTTAAAGCCATTATGTTTCAGGCAGTAGATTAGATGTGTAGAAGCGGTATAGTAACCCAAAAAGTCCCACCTTTTGAGATACTTAATGGAAATAGTTATTCAGCCTAAAGTGTATGTGCCAAAATGAACAATATATGTGAGCCTAATTAAAACAATGTGTCAACAGAGATAAAATTCCAGGCCAGTGCTATGGTGCAGCAGGTCAGGTTGCCATCTGGAATGCTTGCATCCCATACTGAAGCACTGGCTTAAGTTATACTTGCTCCGACTCCAATCCAGCCCCTACCAGTACCTCTTGGAAGACAACAGACTACAGCTCAAGTTACCTGGACCCCTGCCAGCTCTGTGGGAGGACAGGCTGTGTTCTAGGCCCCTGACTCTATCCTGGCCCAGTTCTGTCCATTGAAGCTATTCGTGGAGTGAACCAGCAGATGGAAGAGCTGTTTCTGTCTTTCATCACTGTCACTTGGCTTTTCAAATTTAAAAAATAAATGTTTAAAGGTAAAAAATGAAATTTGTCTGAGGATTGTTTCATATGAAATGCTGAGGTGCGGTCAGTATTAACTGTCAAAGATGGAGCCCAATAGGATATAACATATAACCCTCAGAAGATGGGCAAGGAGGGGTCTGTGCCTTTGCACAAATATTTTAGCCACGGCATTCCATTTGCATCTATGTCCTCTTGTGAAGGAACAAAACGAAAACCTCTGAAAAACATTGACCTAATGTTTTTAAGCTTAATGAAAAGTTACTTTCAAACTATGTAAAATGTGATGTTCCAAAGAAAAAATAAACCAGTTTCTATTTTAAAAACTGAATTTGAAATAATAATCTTCTCCACATGCATTTTCTAGACATATGGAGAACGCCCATCCATTTTTTGTATGTCCATCACACTCCGAGAAGACAACGAGGTGTCCCTTCTGAAGCTAATATTCAATTCATGCTTGATAATTGAACAACAGGATAGATGATTCTGTCCCATCAGCCAGAAGTGATGGGACAAGACTCAGTCACATAGTCACATTTCTCTCCTCTTGGAAATCATAAATTATAAATTATGATTTATCAGTTTCTGGGACCTTAGTCAGGAATATCTTTAATATTGCAGCAGGCACTAAATGACACAAAGAAGTGAAGACTTAGATTTCCAATTAAAGAGAGGAAGATGGACCCAGGCATGCACACGAATGCAGAAATGAGTTGAGTGACTATGGCAAGATGGAGTTAAGATCATTCCTGACAGATCCTGGTGTCTCATGAGATTCAGCAACAAAAGTTTGTCTGAAGTGGCAAATGTAAAAACTTCTTGAATTTCTTTAGGCTGGTCCCTGAATTTATTTTTTCATTACAAAGTCAGATATACAGAGAGGAGGAGAGAGAGAGAGGAAGATCTTCCATCTGATGATTCACTCCCCAAGTGAGCACAATGGCCAGTGCTGCACCGATCCAAAGCCAGGAGCCAGGAACTTCCTTCTGGGTCTCCCACATAGGTGCAGGGTCCCAAAGCATTGGGCCATCCTCGACTGCTTTCCCAGGCCACAAGCAGGGAGCTGGATGGGAAGTGGAGCAGTCAGGATTAGAACCGGTGCCCATATGGGATTCCGGTCTGTTCAAGGCGAGGACTTAAGCCACTAGGCCATGTCACCGGGCCCTCGTTCACAGTTTTTTTTCACTCAGATGGAACTGACAAACTGAAGATACATACAGCACACTATTACAGGTAGTGAGTTATGTTTGCAAGTGTTAGCCCCTGTCTGCACAGCTGTAAACATCTCCACCTCTGGTCCCCTCCCTAAAAGGTGTCATAGCTGAGTTCACACATAATCTAGTTATTTTTTCCCATTCTTAGCCCTCTAAAGACACCTGCTGTTTGCACAGTCATTCTGCCGCACAAATAAATAAGTTTTTTAATTTTAAAAACTGTTGGAAAGAATGCCACTAATTTCCATAACATACATTGTATATGTATATATATATATATATATATATATACAAATATATATACACATAAATATAAAAATCTTATCCTATGTAAGACAAACTATTTAGCTCCCTTTCATTGAGGCACGGTGCATTTGACATTCACCAAATTAGAATAAAAATCCACCACTCCCTCTGTGGTGTTTCTGGAATATGTTGTTTATGTCTCTCTTATGCCAGTTAGCAAATTCTATTTTAAGCAATACTTTTAGTTGAACTTATGGGTTAATCCGCTCTCTTGAACTGAAAGCTAAACTTCATATCCTAAAATATATCATAAAAACATTCATTTAGTAGTCATTTGTAATAAGCATAAATATATTAGAAGGATCAAGTTTTATGCTCAGTGTTTAATAAACAAAATATAATAATAGCCATAACTTGATTCAGACTATTAATCCAAGCTGAGGTGTACCAGTGTGGCACTACTGAAATGACTAGTATGAGATCATATGTAGGCAAGTAGTTTTGAACCAAGAGGGGTGGGTATGGTAGGCAACAAAAACATGGCCCCTGGATTGCCAGAGTATGACTCTGAAATCTTTCATTTATTACCAGAAATGACTCAGCTACAGGACTTAACCTCTCAGTGATGCAATCTCTTATTCCATGACCAAGCCTAACAAAGGCCCCTACTCCAGAGTATGACAATAAAGATTTAAAGAAACACTATATTATGTACAAAGCTTTTTAATACAGAACTTGTCATGTTGAAAGCAGTATACAGAATGGAATATACCATAGATGTCAGGCATCGTAAGCACTAAAAATTAATTTTCAGTAAATATTATCTATCAGTATATCAATATAAAATTGTTCTTTGCTTCTCTTTACTATGAAGTAAAAGCTTTCTAAATTATGGAATGCAAAAGAGTATTCTTATCCCAGAAAATAGCATTCTATGAGTCTAAACACTTGTTTGCCATATAAGTTTCCCAAAGATCACCTGATACCAAACAACAGAATAGTAACAAAAAACAGTGAAATAATCCATATTTTCTTGTCACTTAGCAAATGCATTTAATATATAGCTTTTACCTGTCAAAAGTGATTTAATAAATGAGAAAGGTATTGTTTTCTAAAATTGATGTAAGTAGTAGTACTACCATATATATGTCAGTTACTAATTTTTACTGTTAAAATTAGATAATTTATATTTCTGCTATTCTCCTGGATTTTTCCAGAAATATATATATGTATTTCTAAATATATAATATATACTTATTTATATATTATTTATATATTATATATATTTATATATTATATATATTTATATATAAAGTAGGATTTATATATATAAATTTATATAAATTTATGTATCCTACTTTAAAAACTAAAAGCTTATATTAATTTAATCCTAAAAAAACTTTAGGTGGTGGAAAAAATGAAATGATTGATGAATATTAAGAAATTGGTGAGTTAGGTGCTAAACCACACACATGAATTGTTACTTTCTAAATTTCCCCTAAAACAGTTGCATTATCGTTTTGGGTTTAACTGTAGTGTGTAAATTTTTAGTATCTTGTATTACTTGCGTTTTCATACGTCCAGCTGCTCAAATCCCAAACCTTATTTGAACTGTAAACTTTCATGATTCAAGAGGCCACCTTCTCATTATCCCAATCATGGGTCAGGCAGTCAAGGGAGATCAACGTCCTTGGTTACATACAATGCTGCCCTGGTAGAGGGGACCGCCCTTCTCACTGGGTCACCAGATTTTACTCCAAATCTAAGCTTTAACACACATTCATTCAAAAAAATTTTCTTTATAGTTTCCTGGCATAAATCGTTACTCTGTGGCATCCAACCTAATTCGTAATATTAACAAAAGCTCACAACATCAGTGGAGGACACTTCCTAATGTCTGCAGTTTCTCCCGGGAACAAAGAGATAAACAGGCCCATTTTCCAGATAGCTCCATGAATGTGAAAACAACATTGTCAGAATCTCAGAGTCAGAAGAGTCCAATAGGAGACATGGGGAGCTCCCAGCAATGATGTGACAGAACATTTAAATCACACAGGGTAGACAAGTGTCTCTTCCTTGCTTTAGAGATCTCTAAGGAATCAACTTTCACATAGTTGTTGGTACCCATGTTTCAGTGCTGAATCCCTTTATTCTTACGTTGTTAGGACCAACTGAACTTTTTCTCTTGCTGCAATTTAAAAGTATTTCCTTTTATATGATCTCCTGTGAAAGTAACGAACATCTGTTCTGCATCTTCCATATAATAACCTTTCAAATACTTGAAGACAGTTAAATCACCCCTTAGGCTTCCCTACTCCAAGCTAAACAGTTCTGATCCCACTGAGCCCTCTCTGAGGAGCAAGAACCCATTCCTTACATCACTTCTGCTGATCTTCGCTGGACCTTCTCCAGGGTCTCCATACTCTTTGCCAAATGCAAAGACCAAAATCGAACACAGCAAATAATGCCAAATAAAGCACAAGGATTACTTTTCACTTCAGTATCCCTCTCTTGATAAAACATTCCAAGTGGTGTGCTTGCCCTTTTTTCCCCCAAAATATACTGCTCTTTCTAAGCCTCTTTGCTTTGTAATTATGTATATGATTATTTTGTGGTACCTTTCTCTAAGACCCATAACAGATTTCAGGTGCTTCCAATAATTCTTGACAGTAAAGATGAAATTTAGAAGGGCATTGCTTCAGTGCATTTTCCTACACTGTATGAGAGCGGAAATAGAAAAGCTGTGAAAACAAAACCAAAATTCATACTATCCATAAGATAACCACTAATATTTACCTGTTGATTACATTTCTAAAATATATGTTTTTCATGATACATATGCAGAAATCCATTTTCATCTAACGGAACTAACAAATTTTGTAGCAGTATCTTCTAAACAAATAATGACAACAAAACAAGTTACAAAGCTAAACCCATAGAAATGTATCATTATGTTTGCGAAAATGATGAGTGCCAGAACATTTTTTAAATGACTTGGGTTAAGCAATTATAATTTATACTCCATTTTATAAAAATACATTCAACAAGCATTTCTGACATCGTCATTGACTTAAATACTTGAATGTATTCATTTAGTGATATATTTCTGATAGTTTGGGGTAATAATAGCTAATGTTTTATTATGAACTGTAACAAATAAACTTATTTGAAAATCTGAAGCCAGCTGAAATTTCTAAGTGCTTTTTTTCCCTCTTTTAGTTTACCATCATGGAGATACCTAACTTTGCACAAATTCCCATTTCATAAACACGCTGAGGCAGAACTAGTTTCCAGCCTTATAAACTTATCAGTAGTTTATATTATCCATCATATCATTGAAGCATTTTATGAATTGCAAATGCTGAAACTGAAAGACATAAAAAGGAAAAATGTTGCACTAATCTCAAGAAAAAAGCAAGAGTGTATTTTCACTTTAGAAGTTGAATGTTTTTCTCTGAAAAAAGGGGGATGAATTTTATTCCCAATTTGTCCCATTTCTTCAGAATTCCTGCTGGGTATTTGAAGTCACTCCCTCAAACACTGGTACACAACTGAACACATGCATAGAAGAGGCCGGAGCGGCTGCATCTCCCAGCCACACCAGCACGTTCTCACTGCCAGAAACAAACAAAAAGACAAATGACCAACTAGAAGATGCTACCATACTTACATGTATATTTATATAAAGAAAAAGTAGAAAAAGTGTGCACCGAAACTACAAAATAACTCAAAAACTGAGCAAAAGACAGGAACAGGCTATGTGTAAGAAACAGAAATGGCCAATACCCACATGAAGAGCTTTTCAATTCAATATCTTAAGCGATCAGGGAACATAAATAAAGGCCATCATAAAGAAACTATTTTGAAAAAAGGCTGAAAGGCAAAAGCAAAACCAGTTTTAACAAGTATCAGATAGAAAAAAGAGCCACAGATATTTTACTGATAGGTAGCAGGAAGGAAAATTGGGTTAACTACTTTGGACACCGCAACAGATATATCTGAGAATAAAACAAAATAATTCACTGGAAAAAAATCTTGCTTATATGCATTATAGGACAAGTTCATAACAACTTACGTTACTATAGAAAAATTTGTAGGAAATCCAAAACCCCATCAGCAAGAACATTTAAGACTGTACAGACACACATCAAAAAGAATGCCACACAGATGGCAAAAACCGACTGTAGCACAATACAACACATGACTCCCAGTAATAAAGAACGTACATGAAAAAAGGAAATCCTGAGAGACTAAACCAAGCAATATCACCTCCGTGTAAAGTCAAAACAATTAAATTAGATCTTTAAGAACACAGACACAAATTATATAAAAAGATACTAAACACAGAAATCAGAAAGTTAGTTAACTCATATTTGTAAAAATGGTCTTAATATTGCAAAACAAATGATATCCTCAATTTTTTATACAACTTTCCCTCTATCTACATCCTGTGCAATATAATGCTGCAACCTTTCTCATAAAGAGGGGGAGTGTGCTTCTCTTGGAATCTGGGCTAACCTTTGACTCACTTTCACGAGTAGTAGCGTACAGACATGCCAGCTTGCCAGTTCTAAACCCAGACCTTTCTCTGCTATATTCGTATCTCCACCAGAACGTGCCCAGGAAAACAAGGCTAAGAGAGAGAGGCAACACAGAGCAGATTTGAGTCATCATAGCCAAACTGCCCCAGCCAACACAAGAACTGAACACAAACTCAACAAGCCTGTTCAAGTGTAATGGAGCTATTTTCACAATAACAGGACTAAGTCCAACCAAAATCTACACCTGTGAGCTTAATAAATTGATGTTGTAGCTACAAGCTTTGCAGTGTGCTTCAATGCAACATTTTTATGACAATAGATAACCAATGGTTGAAAGAGTCAGCGTGAGGCCAAAGATTTCTTTCTATCTCTTTGTCTTTCTCTCTCTCCCTCTCTCTCCCCTTCTCTTTATAAATCTGCTTTTCAAATTCAAAAAACAAAAAATCTAAAAACTAACCAATGTTTTACTCTGTATGTTCTTATTATCTTGTATTCTAATGATTTTTATTAAATATACCTTTCCTTTCATTGACATTGTTAGTGACAACAATTAACTATTCTGTTGCATTTATTTTGGTAATATACCTGTTTACTTGACTTCATTTCATTTCCATGTTATTGAGATTTCCCCGTCATTAGGAAGCACAACAAAGTCCTCTGGTTTCAATAGTATTAAGTTTGAATCAGTGATTACATGCACTTTTGGCTTCCTGGAAGCACATAAGCAAGGCATATCATGCAACCTGACTGCAGACCATGACCTGAATTAATGCACTGAGATTTTTATGGCTAGCAAACATCACTCCTATATGTGAAATAAGGGTTTTTTCCTTTTGCTTGTGTTGCTGTTATTTCACTTTATGTATCATATAGCCTGGAAAGATGCAATTTAAAAAAAAAAACCTAATATCATAGTTTTAAATGAGCTAGTAACAAATTGTGAGTTAAAATCATGAATAATGGCAATCAGTAATATAGCTAATAAACAAAAAATATATAATTTTTTCAGCTGAAAATGACTAAAATAAAAAAAAATTATGTTCTTCAGAAAATTATAAAATTGACTGGCAAATTTTACAATCAATTTGTATATTCAAAAATAAACTGAATGCTGATTAGGACATTTGAAATATAGCTATTAATTTAGATGCTTGCAGAAGTAGGTTCTGAAATACTCACATATTTATTAGTATTAACACTAATATTATAACACTAAGTAGCCAATCAAAATGTACTATATATACTGAATGTGTATCTTTTTCCCTTATTATTCTCAAAATCAAAAACAAAAATATGTTTTGATATAAAGTTGATTATATATTTGAGTGACTTTTAAAGGAGTGAATGACTTCATTAAATTGTGCTATTATCGCCATTCCAAGAGGAGAAAATCAGTACCACAGATATACCCAAAAAATAATACTTTACATATCAACAGTAAGAAAAACAGCTAAACACAGTATACTATCAGAGTTTTATAATTTCATCAGGAGTCCTAGGTTCATCCAAGCATGGATTCCTGAGACTCATACAGATTACACTAAGCTTTAGTGTACTCACAAGGCTATGGGACATAAACCATATGAGTAGCAAGCTGGTGTCAGGCATTTCCTTACCATAGTCACTCTTGTAGCTTAGGTGCAAGCAGGTATCAGACATAGTGGGCAGGATTCTAACAGTGATCCCTCCTCCTGTAACAACTCTAAAATGATTCTGAAGATCCACCAATGGATGCTTTGACAATGTATATTAAAATATAACTAATATTCCTCCCACCTCTCAGGATGGTTACTATTAAAAACAAAGAGACAGAAAGCAACAAGTGTTGACTAGGATGTGCAGAAACTGGAAAGCTGTATACTGTTGGCTGGGATGTAAAACAACACAGCCTCTATGAAAAACAATACAGCGTTCAATCACAAGATCAAGCTTAAAATTATACTGGGATCCAGCAACTGCACTTCTGGGTTTACATATCTATAAGTTTAAAAGCAGGCCTTCAAAGAGATGTGTACATCCATGTCCATGGCAACACTGTTTACAAGAGCCAAAGGTGAAGAGACCTGAGTGGCCATTGATAGTTAAATGATATAGAAATTATATGTATGTTTACAACCACATATACATCACTGTGTACACACAGAGATAGCATTTAGTCTTAAAATGAAAAAAAAATTGCAATACATGCTACAATATTCACAAACATGGAGAACACTAAGTTAAAAAAAAAAGAGAGAGAGAGCGTATTGCATAATTCCACTTAATTAAAGTATACCCAGAAATCAAATTCACAGAAACAAAGTAAAATGGATGCTGCCAAGAACCAAAAGAAGGGTATAGAGGGATCTTTTTAATCTACATAGAATTCAAGTTTTAAAAGAAAAGTTTATTTCTCTTCTAAATAAGAGAGAGATTGGTTGCATAACACTGTAAAAATGCTTAATAATACTGAGCCACATACATCAAATGGTTAATTTTATGTTATGCAAATTTAGTACAAATAAAATTTTCAAAGAATGTGGTTTTTTATATTTCAAAATACTATATATAAAAATATATAAATAGAAAATATATATAATGCATAGACTTTGTATGTGTTATATTTATATTATATAATTAATGTTTATATATATATATATATAGAGAGAGAGAGACTTGGCAAGCTCAGTTAGGCAAAACACACCAAAGCATGTAATTATACAAGAGGTTTTTGTAATGTGATTTTCCTTCGAATAATGTAGGATCAAGTGGTATAAATTGAATCACCCAAGTATTAGGCTGGCCATGGGTACCATATCCAGGACGCCTGTCAATGATAGATAAAAGGTACTGTCCACTAAATTACAAACTGCCTTCATAATATCTGATTGATAACTCACATAGTCTTTGGTATTCTTAAGTCTTGAATCAAGTCATTTATTCAACTAGTAGTTAATAGCTTACTATTCAGGCATCATGATTAGTTCTGATATGATAAAGAAAAGTAAAAAGACACCTGCAAAATTTGAAAAAAAAAGTTGAAAAGAATTATATATATAATTATTTATACATAATTATATATAATTATATATATATAATTAGAAACCTGAAAATATATAATTAGCACTAGAAAAAGGTTATGGAAATTAAGTTAAAAGATAACCATATCATGGCATGCAAATTTTTTTTTTATTTCGTTTTCTGACACAGTTTCATAGACTCTGGGATTTCCCCAACCCCTCCAAAAGGCCCTCCCCCAAGTTGGATTCCTCCACATTGTTACAGTAGTACAGTTCATGTCCAGTCATGGTTCCTTCACTGCGGGCATGGACCATGTGAAGAGTACAGCATCTTATTGTCCACATAAATTCAACAGTTTCATTGGGAGACCATCCCTGGTCTGAAAGTAGAGCTGGTAGAATATCACCCCCTCAATGAAAAGCCACTACACAACTTCAACAACAACTTACAACATCATGAAGTTAAATGACATGGTATTGAGTGAGCAATATGTTAGAAAATACAAGTTCTTAATAACATCTTGTGACTGTTTCATTGACATTTCAATTTTAGTTTAGACAAAACCGGCTACTATACACCTTAAAATGGTTATAGGGTACAATTCAGCTGTCTTGTGTCTGTTTTCATTTTTATATTTAGCAGCTTATAGTATTGAAGCGTGATTTTTACTGAACTTGGCAAATTTTAGGATAGTCCAAACTGGCCTATAACTCAAACAAGCCACATATTAACAACTGAGGCACAGAACAGTTTTAGGAAGGGTGTGCAGAGAAATCTTCAATACTTTAGTGAGGAGTAACTAATCTTTGTGTCCTATGTAGTAAGGTATATGTGAGTCCAAACTGACTGTTTCCCATCTGTTCTAAGCTTTCCTTATTGGTCCCTGTCTATCTGATGTAATTTGGTGTGGGGGCGGGGTGGTTTCCAGAGCGACCCTGATGGTCACTGCAAAAGAGGGTGGGGATCCAAAGTAGGAACTAAGTAAGGACCAGAGAAAGCTCCTCTCCCGAATCCCAAAGGAAGTTAACTGTTCTGTTTCTGAGGACTGATTAGGGGGCATACAAAATTTTGAAATCCATGCACAGAAGGGATCACCAGGAGTTTACAAAATATATATCATTAAAATATATATATATGGATTTCAGAATTTCTTTAGATTATCATTAAGTTGAACTTTTACTTCTATTTTTCTATGAATTTCTTTAAGTATTATCATTTTTAGGAACTATTTATTTATTTACTTTGAGAGGCAAAGTTACAGAGACAAGGAGAGGGTAGAAAGGTAACCAGTCCTCAAGGATAGATAAAACACTTAGGAAGCAACTGAGTGGCTAGTTTAGATGGACATTCTAGAGACACCTCTATCTTAGGAGCAATGTGTAGACCAAAATCTGAATGACAAGGAGGAGCCAGCAGAAAAGGTTTTCCAAAAGAAATAGCCAGGACAATGAGACTAAGTGAGAAATAAGCTTAATCCCCACAAAGGAATAAATTAGAACTAGCAGCTAGTTAACACTGCAAAGAGGAGGAGCAGGCAAATGGTGCAAAAGGGAAGATACCACTTGGGATGCCCGCTTCTCTAATCAAAGGGTCTGAACTGAAGTCCAAACTGTTTCGCACTCTGATTTCCTGCAAATGCACACGCTGAAAAGCAGAAGACGACAGCTCAAGTGCTAAGGGCTCCTGCCACACACATGGACAACTTAGATTAAATTCCAGGCTCTGGCTTCAACCTAACCCAGCTCTGGCTGCTGCCGGCATCTGATGAGCAAACCACAGATGGAAAACTTTCTGTCTCTCTTTGTCAGTCTTTCAAATAAATAAAAACATTTTCAAAATGAAGAAAAGGATTCAGAGCAGCAGAATACTTTTAAACCTATAACATTCTTTGAACCCACAAATTATACGCTTTGCTTGAAAATTATTAACTTGTTAACAAAAAAGCAACAATTTCCACCAAAAGGAAATGTTTTGTAACACCTATGTAAACAAGTGTTGTTTATTTATTGCTGTGGGCTTTTCCAAAGCTATTTAGAATTCAAACATTTTACATAGAAAAAAATTTAAATGGAGTCCCAATTTATTCTTGGGCTGAGAAAGTTTGTTATCGCTGTCCAAATCCAGGTGCAAAAACATTTTTGCTAATGTTGCAAATTCACTACTTAGAGGGAAATGCTACCCAAACACACCTGCAGCTTTTCAAAACTGACTTAATATTGTGTTAAAGTAAACATCTTAAGGACATAAATGTTTAGTCATCAAAAAGCTGCATTGCCCAATCTGCTATTTAAGAGTTCAACAGACTCCTTGGATTCTGATAAAGATAAACTTTGATTTTGTGGCATCCTTTCCAAATGCAATATTATCAAGCAGGACTAGGTGGTTATGATTTTGCTATCAGTTTTCTCATATGAATTATGTGGCTGAGACAGTGAATAATAATATCTAAGGTAGAGGCTACATTATATAACTTCATGCTATATTTCATTACATCAAACAACAGAAGTGACTTAAAAATCCAACCTCTGGCATCAGGCTGTTTGAGTTTCCAATCTGGTTTCAGCCCCTCACTGGTAATATCAACTTCGACACAAATTCTGTGTATTCAGCTTCCCCATTTGTGAAACTGAATAATAACAATACTTATACCCTCCAAGATGATTGTAAGCATTAAGCAAGTTAAAACACAGAAAATGTTCCCCAATGTCTGGCACGTATCAGGAAATGACAGTTATAATAGCACTACTGGTGTAGTTGTCATTACACCAAATACACACACAAAAAAACACAAATCTACTACCAAATTATTCATTCCCTTGCAAAGTTATATATCCAATTACATATATGCTAACACAGAGAAACAAAGATAGTAGAAGGCAGCGCCTTGGCTCAGTTGCCTAATCTTCCACCTTCAAGCACCAGCATCTCCTATGAGCACCTTCATGTCCCAGCTGCTCCACTTCCCATCCAGCACTTGCTTGTGGCCTGGGAAAGCAGCAGAGGACGGCCCAATGCCTAGGGTATCTGCACCCACTTGGGAGAAACAGAGGAGATTCCTGGCTCCTGGCTTTAGATTGGCTCAACTCCAGTCATTGTGGCCATTTGTGGAGTGATCCAGCAGATGGAAGATCTTTCTCTCTGTCTCTCCTTTTCTCTGTAAATCTGCCTTTTCAGTAAAATTTTTTTTAAAGTTTTAAAAACAAAAAAGTAAACAAAAATCAAATTAAAGTTGTAACATTGCAAATTGTGAAAATTAATCCAGTGAAAGCAAAAAATAAACTGTCTAGTATTTTTATAATCTCACATACTTCAAGTATGTACATACATCTTTTTAACCTCCTAGAGAAGAACTGTGCTTTTTAAAATGTATATTTTTCAAATCAAGACATTGATTCACATCTGAATGTCATCTCTACATTTAAATTTAAAAAGACAATATACTACAGGGATAAAGGAACTTAACTTTGTTCGAATACTAGAAAAGAAAAACCCTTATCAGAGTATAATAAATTCTGTCCAAGTTAAAGCTCTTGCTTCAAAACTATGAATTTATAGTGAAGCATAGATGGAAGAATGGTGAAATCCCTGTGGACCAATGCCACACAGAAATGAGCAGTTTACAGGGACAGGCACTGCACTTACTGCTTAAGATACCACATCTCCTATCAGAGTGTCTGGCTTGGGTGCCTGGCTCCATCCCTCACTCCAGCTTTCTGCTAATGCAGATCCTGGAAGACACTAGTGATGATCCAAGTGATACTGGACTTAAGCCGCATGAAAGACCCAGATTAAACTTCTGGTTTCCAACTTCAGTACCACATGGAGTCAGGCTGGGAATTTAGCAAATAAAACAGTAGATGAGTGCTCACTTTATCTTTCCCTCTCAAAAAGAAAAAAAATCAAAGATTAGTCAGTTTGTAAGTGATTAAGCTATTTTACGAAGGGATGAAAATTTGTTGAAGGTGAAGCCCAAAGCAACGGACCAACCTGGAAGCTGGAGTTGCCCAGATTTCCTAATACCTGGAGACAATCAAAGCCTCAGGGATGAAAATATTAACAGTAAAGCACAGCCTTTCAAAATGCATCAAATGACAGGTCAAGTGAGACCGACAATTCCTGAGTTAATTGATTTATTGAAATGCACACAAAGGCAGAAAAGGTCAAAATATGAATAGGAATATGTGAGAAGGTGAGTAAAAATAGATTTAAAAAATTACTCAAATGCACACCCCAAGAACAAACCAAATGTCATAAATCCAACAGGGAAACTTCCAAAATAATTCTAGAAAGCACCTCCTTCAGGGCAATGCTTAGTGGTTCCAGATTGCCTTTAAGCCATCAGCAAAGAAAGAAAGGGCCTTTCACTGCACTAGCCATAACATTTTCAGAATCAGTTTTTGGAGAGAGTGCAATCACAGCAAGCTGTATTTCAAATGGAAGTTTGAAGATAGTGGTATTTATTACCAGTATTATCTTGGCTTCCAGGTATCAACCGTAGAAGGAAAGTCCCAGAACAAACACTCATTTTCATACCAACAAATAGTTATTCATATAGCTATCAGTCAGCCAGCGTGAAGTTATGGGCATCCTTCATATCCACACTCCACTTGGTGCTGTTATAACTTATAAGAAAAAGCTCAAAAGTAATAATTATCCTAACAGAGTAATACACAACACGACACATTCACATTTTGTTGTAAATCAACAAGACAAAATTAATCTCATACATGCCCAAGTTGAAGAGGACTACCAATAAGAGAAACAACAGGTAACACCAGACATTTCAATTGGTCAGGTTACTGAACTATAACCAAAAAATTAAATTGTAGCAATGTTTTTGCCTGATGGATTCCAAAATCGCTGCTCTCGAATCACCTGGAGACATAGTAGAGCTTTCAATGGAAATTTTTAAAATGTGAGATCAAGCCCTTGAAGCATCACTTGGAAGAACTTGAACTGCAGATGAAATATGGCTTTACCAGCATGATCCTGAAGACAGCATGGGAAATCAAAGGCTAGCAAGAGTTATAGCAAAGGCCGTAGCAGTAATTCTGGGAGATTCTCAAAGTATTTTGCTTTCCGGCTTTCTGAAATGCCAAAGAACAATAATATTTACTGCTTACAAAAGTGCTTCGAGAAAATCTGCAAAGCTCTGGCAGAAGAAAACATTACCAGTGAGTCCTCCTCCACTGTAACAATGCTCCCCTCAGCAAGCAAGGGCAATATTGTCAAGGTTTCAATCAGAAATCATTACACATACAACTTAAAGTCTTCGCTTGGCTCCTTCTGATTTCTTTTTGTTTCTTACTATTAAAAATAGGTAAAGGCCATTCATATTCTCTTCATTTAAAAATGTAAGGATGACTGCAGTGCCATAGTTAAATTCCTATTACTCTTGCTTCTTTAGAAATAGACTAAATGGTTGGTAGTATTGCTTTCAAGGTTGTCTTTTTTGTTTTCCACTTTTTATAAGTGTTTTTATTTGAAAATCTGAGCTACAAACAGAATGAAAAGAGAGAAAGTGGGATCTTCCATCCACTGGTTCACTCCTCACATGGCCGTAAAGGTTGAGGATGGGACAGACAAAGCCAGGAATCAGGAGCTTCATCAGACTCTCACACGGGTGGTATGGACACAACCACTTGGGCTATCTTCTACTTCTTTCATGGATGTGGACTGGAAGTGAAACAGGTGCAACACAAACCAGCACCCATCTGGGATGGCAGCATTTCAGGCAGTGACCTTACCTGCCGTGCCACAACATCCACCTCCAAAAGGTGCCTTACATTTGATGGAGATTATGTTGGGAGTTTATATTTTTATTGTTAATATTTTTATTGTTAAGTCCATCTTCCATTAACTTTTTTAAACCCCCAATATTGTATACTTCAGATGTACTGCGGAGGGATTTTAATTGTTTCCATTACTAAAAAGAAAATAGGAATTATGTGAATTATGTGAAGGTGTGGTTAGATTCATTAACTTGGTTTAATCATTTTGCAGTGTCTTTGCAATAACGATACTACATTGGGGATTGGTATTGTAACACAGACGCTGCCTGCAATGCCAACATCTGATATGAGGGCGCTGGTTCAAGTTATGATGGCTCTGCTTCTTTCCAACCAACCTAGTTCCCTGTGAGTGTGCCTGGGAAAGCCGCAGAATATGGCCCAAGTTCTTGGGTCCCTTCCACCCACATGGCACACATGATGGACTTCCAGGCTCCAGATTCAACACAGCCCAGGTCCCGACATTGCAGCCACTGGGGGTATGAACCAACACATAGATAACTGAGCCCTCTCCCCACAACCACCACCATTCTCTATCTCTGTCACTCTGCCAAAAGCATCATGTTGTATATGGTAAACCTGAATCATTTTTTACTTGCCAATCATAGTTCAATAAAGATGGAAAAAAATATGTCTTTGGCTATGGATTTTTACTTCATAAAAACTACTAGAACAGCAAGAACAGAAGAGAGGAAACAGAAACACCACCATTTATAAAAGAGATAACTAACTTTATAAAAACCCATGCCCCTCCAATATCTACAGCATTAACACTCACATTTTTGTAAAAACTTAAGAACTATTTTACTAGAAGAAGAAATGTTGAAATAAATATATGAAAGCCAGCAAAGGAAATTAATATTCTAGACTAAAATTTTTGGAAAACAAGGGAAACACAATTGAAAATGAGGGCTTGAAAATAGTTTGCAAGGATTGGGACAATTCCAGATAAAGAAGTCTGTGAAAGGGCACAAAGTTCCTGCTAAAAAGGATTAGGTTCTATATATCTATTGTAGGGCATGGTGGCTTTAGTTAATAACAAGGTCTGATAAACTCTAGAATAGCTAAAAGAGTAAATGTTCTCACTATAGGAAAAAAATAAATAAATAACAGGTTAAGCTGATTTAATCATTCCATAACATATATGTATATCAAAACAATATGTTACATACCATAAATATATACCATTCTCCACTTGCAAAACATGCAAATTAAGTACACAAGATTACCCTCCATTTGATTTCAATAAATAAGATGGGGAAGGAAGGAAGAAAATGCTTTAAAACTTGTATTTTAAGAGGAGGCTAGCAGGAATTCCTGTGGGCAGTGCTCTAGAATGAAGAGGGCACCGAGGGACCTGACACCCATCTTCCTTCCCAAAACAAGTAACAAAGCCTTTATAGTTCTTGCAGTGAGTGCTAATTTATATAAACAATTTCCTCTCTTCCCTCCATTCACATCTCTTAAGTCATGCATCGAAGTTTTGCCCTGATTAATCATACATGGGTGTTTCTCCTCTCTTCTCTTGCAGTGTCTGCTATAGCCAACACAACACATTTCTCACCCTAGCACCCAGGGGATCACACTGTCTTAGAAACCAGAGAGAGTCCTTAACATTAGCAATATAACTTCTAGGTTCATCCCTAGGTTGCAAATGAAACGTTACTAATTTAACGCCGACTATTCAGAAAGTCATGTTGGCTTTTTAATATCACCATTATTCAAAAACATATACAAATAGTATAGAAACTGCTGGATGATTCTGAAAAGTAAGTGTAAGTCTCTCCCTACATCTGCTAGGCATCTATTATGTTCTGAGTTAAGACATCTGATCCCTGAGCAGTAGAAAAACACATAATCAGACAGTGGGGCCCGAGGGGCATTTCATTTGAGTATGTTTGAAGGGTAAAGGGAAGTATGTAAGAAATGGATGAGAGAAATTTTTTTGTGAAAACTCTGAGAAGGAACAATCAGAGTTCTAGCAAGGTAAGACATTTTGGATAACAGTCCAAGGCAAGCAGATGCATGTCTCTGGAGCCCTGTAACTATGTTGTGAAAGCCCAACACCTTCTATCATGTTATATGGAATGCCTCACCAGAATCCAATTAAGGGAAGGACTAAAACAGCACAACATCAATATCATTCTTGAGACCGTCTTCTTGAATTCTAATGAGGGGAAAAGATCCAAAACCCAGAACAGTCTCAAAGAACAAAAGAATAAGTACCTGTTTCTGTGAAATGGCTTTTATCAACGCAAGACAATTTTTCAACATACAGTTGCTTAATTGTAATAGAAGACAAATAAATAAATCTTTTTTCAAAAATTAAGGAAAACTTTCTTTGGGACTACTGTGGGAGCTGTTAAGATAACTATATCAAAACTTGCAAAATGTACTATTAATCCTATAGGTCAAGAGATACTAACTCTGTTTCTGAAAATGTGAAATTATTATCAATACAAAAGTCTGTCACAATGGGTTTTCACTATGTATCTTACTTAGAAGAAAACAATTTTAGGTTTTACAATCAGAAACATCTATGCTGCTTCTGCTGTATAGTCTTGTTGTTCCAGGTGGGTGGTATTCTATAAACAAATATTATCCTATTAAATTGTCTGCCCAAGTCTAGCAAATGTTTTACACAACCTCTGTTTCATCTCATTTCTTCAAATGTTTCTTTCTCTTTATAATTTTGCTGATGTAAGATCTATGCAGTTCCCTTGTAAACCTCCCAAATTCCTTTGCAGGGCTGCAGATTATAGATGCTTGATATAGATAAGACAATGGAAAGCAGAAGTGACAAGAGAAAGCAGATATTTTGGAATCCCTTAGCCGGGTCTGTGGAGCACCAGGTTGGGCTAGAACCCAGCACCCACTGGTACTCATGAGAGTCACAGTGGGCATAGCACGGGTTAGGCTAGGTCTCAGCTCCCACTGAACCATGTGAGAAGTGTGTCTGGGTACAGACCAAGTGTAGATGGGCTGCAAAACCCAACAGTAAGAACCAGAAAGTGGATGTGCAAGGACACCATTCCTACCAGAACAACAGGTGGACAAAGTCAACTGAGCAAGGGACCCACCAGTATTCACAAGATCAGCCACTGGGAGAAGAACGGATAGAGGAGTTTGGTGAGCCCCTTTGTCGGGTTGCAGTCCCTGCAGGTATGTTTAAGAACCAAGGCAAGGAGCAGCTCAAACCAGACCAGGTTACATTACCCGCCAGCATGCATGTGGGTCAGATCATGGTGTGGGCCAGGCCGAGCCAGTTCCTAACATCTACTTGCAGAGCCTAGAACCAGGATGGGGTGTGAGAGGGGACAAGCTGGGGCGCATCACCAGCCAGTTCACACTTGAGCTGAGACTGGGAGCTGCCCAGGAAAGGCTAGGCTTCAGCACCAGCCAGCACAAGCTGGAACTGGGGGCACGATGGATAGAATAGGCTGTGGTACTTACTGATGGATGCCAAGGAAGATGAGCCATGTCAATCTAGAGGTGGTGGATGTCGGGTTTGTGAGCTCTGGAGGTGGGAGTCCAGCAGGTCCTGGGTCTCCTGGCTCAGGGCCTTGGGCCCACCTGCTTGGTAGGTGACGGATTCATGAGCCCCAGGGTGGGGGATCCAGAGGGTCCTGGGTCTCCATGTAGTGGTTGCTGGGTCCATGAGTCCCCAGGATGGAGGATCCAGTGGGACCTGGGTCTCCTGGCCCAGGTCCTTGGGCCTACCTGTGCAGTGGATGCTGGATCCATGAGCCTAGAGGTGGGGAGCTTGGAGGGGTCTGGGTCTCCTGGCCCAGGCCAGCTAGCCCACTTGCGTGATGGGGACCAGGTCTGAAAGGCCCAGGAGTGTGGGGTCCAGAGGATCCTGAGTTGGATGGCCCAGGGCCTTGGGCCTGCCTATGCTGTGGGTGTTGGATCCCTGAGCCTCAGGGGTGGGGTGTCTGACTTGGCCCTGTGTCTCATGGCCCACATCCCTGTACCTGCCTGTGCAGTAGATGCTGGATCCATGAGCCTAGAGGTGGGGGGGCCTGGAGAGACCTGGGTCTCTGGCTCCAGATCTTAAGCCCACCTGTGTGGGGGCCAGATCTGTGAGCCTCAGGGGTGGGGAGTCTGGCAAGGCCCAAGTCACCTGACTCAGGTCCATGAGCCTAGCTAGGAGAACTGGTCCTCCACAAGTAGAAGATGGAGTGCTGGACAACAGACCATTGTGCACATGTGGGACATGATAACTCATTGGGACCTACAGAGGACATCTGGTACCATAGCAGAGAATGGAGAACAGAACATATGGACAACTACCACAACCAAATGATGACAATAAATATCTGGGCAATTGGAGACTGCAAGGTCAATGGGTCAGCCAATGAATATTGGAAGGGATTCCTTGTCCATAGATCAGCGAAACCAACAGCATTTTGAAACTATCACACCCACCTGGGCAGAACCTTCAGAACATGTGCCGTTGTGACTCTGGGTTGATACTGGGTGGCCTTTTCCCACTCTCAGATACTGGGATGGTAGGGAGGCTGGCTATGGCCTATCCCCTTACTTCTCCCCTCCTCCCAGAAAAGGGAAGAAACAGAAAGCTTGGAAATAATGACCACACCCATTTCTCCCTAGCCCTAGATCCTTTACCGCCGTGATCGACTGTGTAAACATCATCTAAAATAAAAACATTTTAATAAGAAGAAGAGAGTAAATTGTGTGAGGAATAACTGATGCTGATGAGAAGGAAGTAAGGATACTGTATGTCACGCAGACGGTCATAGAAAAAAGGATGTGACAAATTCAAGTGACCGGCCTGCGGACACTTCTTTATACCCTTTTACTGAATTTCAGGAGAGATGAAGAAGCTTGATGAGGTTATCAGGGCCTCAGCCATCTAACCAATGAGGATTTGCATCAAACCATCGAAGCCTGGAGGCAGGGTATTAAGAGAGTGGAAGAAGATGATGATGGTGAAAGCAGGGCTGATCCTCCAATCAACATCAGTGATTAAGGCCACAGCTCACACCATTAACTTCGCTCTCTGGGAACTATTCTGCCTTTTATCCAGCTACCTTTGTTCTTAGAAAAAAACTAAAACAGCACTTTACCAATTAATGGATACCTCCACGTTTATCAGTAAAAACAAGTTGGGGGAGACAACTATGAGCCATGCCAAAAAGTAAAAATTAACAAAACCAAAAATTAATGAAATGCATTTAATTTCAAATATAATTAATGATTTAGGGCATAAGAATCTTAAACCATAAAACCCTCTTTATTTTCATGAGAAGGTAACATGGATCTCAGCTCATTCACCATCTCGGACTTCTACCAGGCAAACAGTACTAGTTCCAGAAATTCTCAAAAGTTCATCAGAAAGTTTTCCAAGAGGATGATAATTGTCAATTAATACAATTAGAGCTCCAGCAGCAATATTATGTATTTCAATCATATCCACACACTGTGTTTTAGTGAAGTACGGTCTTTATTTCAGAGCCAGTTTTGTTTGTTTGTTTGTTTCAAAGACAGAGTTGCAAAGAGAAAAGGAAACAGATCTTCCAATCAACAGGTTCACTCATCATAGGCTCACAATGGCTGAGGCTGAGTTGATCCAAAGCCACGAGCTTGTTGCAGGTCTCCCACATGGGCTCAGAGACTCAACGACTTGAGTCTTTTCTCTGCTGCAGAGAACTGCATGGGAAGTGGAGCAGCCAGGATACAAACTGGCACCCTTATAGGAAATGAGCAGATGCAAGGTGAAGATTTAGCCCCCAGGCTATCACACCAGGCCCAGAGCCAGTATTAAGAAAGATAGATCTCTGCTTTCCTTATCTCCCCCACTCTTCATCTCCGAGCAAGCTGACCCAAAGTAAAAAAACTGATAACTTTTTTTAAAATTATTATTGTAAAGTCAGATATACAGAGAGGAGGAGAGGTAAAGAGAAATAGCTTCAATCCACTGATGCACTTCCCAAGTGGCCACAATGGCTGGAGCTACGCCAATCCAAAGCCAGGAGACTCTTCTGGGTCTTGCACGCGGGTGTAGGGTCCCAAGGCTTTGGGCTGTCCTCGACTGCTTTCCCAGGCCACAAGCAGGAAGCAGGATGGGAAACAGGGCGGCTAGGATTAGAACTGGTGCCCATATGGATCCCGGTACGTGCAAGGCAAGGATTTGGCCACTAGGCTACTTCACCGAGCCCAGAGAGCTGATAACCTTACAAGCTCATTCAGGAAAATATTCAGCTTGAAAGATGACTGTGTGTTAGCTACACTCCAGGAACCTAGGTCATTCACTGCCAAGTTTTACGTTGCTACTGCCCATGGAAAACATGAGAACTTCCTGCTATAAGTGGAACTTCTCTGGAGCTTATGCCAATAACCTCTGCAGAACAGACCCTAGAGGAGGAAAATATTTCATCACAGCCAAGGGTATCAACTAACCTACTCCCTTCCCTTGTTTTCAATACTTTTAACTTCTGTCTCGTAGCTATGATAAGAACCTGGCCAGAATCTCAGTGGAGAAGAAACGAGAGCTGTATCCATGGCAGTGGGGCAGAGATCTTGAAGCAAAGACTGCAGATCCTGTTCCACCCATCACCAACAACAGTCCACCCAACGGCAACGACCCATGAGGTGTGGAAATGAGTGGCCTCTAACTGGCAGAGCTTCCAGGGGGAAATATCTTAGGGAAGAAAGAACAAACGGACAAGATGTAGAGAAAATGAGCTTTGAAAGGAAATTTTTCATGGAATTAAAACAAAAGCTCTGTGTCTGTTACCACATCCCTCTTTGTTTAACACTTCATGTTTCACGGTCAATTTAGCAATTGTACCCAAACAGCTTTCTTGGCACCAGTGTTGTGGCACAGCAAGTTAAGTCACTATTTGTGACTACAGCATCTTCTATCAATTGAAGCCTGAGTCCTGGCTATTCAGCTTTCACTCAAACTTCCCATTAATGTGCCTGGGAAGGCAACAGATTACAGTCTAAGTACTCGGGTCTCTGGGACACATGCAGGAGACCAGTAGAGAATTCCTGGTTCCTAACTTCAGCCTAGTCGTTCTGGTCATTTAGGATTATTCCAGCAGATGGAATATCTCTCTCTTAACATGTCCCTCCCTCCCCAGCCTGGCACTCTGCCTCTTAAATAAAATTGTTTTTAATCTTCTAAAATATTTTAGGAAAGTCTTTGACTTTTCATTTTAAAAAAGTACTTTTTAATGTACATCCTTCAAAGTCTTTAACTTTGTAAACAGTATCTATGATTCTATTTATCCTATGTACCTTTATTAACAAATCACTAAAAGAAACTCACCTTCTAAAGTGTACAATGGTCCTTTGGTATCTTTACAAAAGATATGCAATCAGCACTGTATCTAATTGCACACTTTACCTTCCCTAAAAGAAATTTCATATCCACTGACATTTATTTTCCAAGACCCCTTCCTTCCAGGACCTGACAAACATGAATCCACTTGTCTGCATGGAATTGCCGTTCTGGACACTATATAATACAAACACAATCATATGAAATGTAGTCTTTTGTGTCATGTAATATTTTCAAGGCTTTTCAGTGTAGTAGACTATAACAACATTTCTTCCCTTTTATCAGAGGCTGGCATTCCATCATATTTATAAAATGCATCTTATATTCATTGGTCAACTAATCATTTCAGTAGTTTGCAGTTAAGGGCTACTGTAAAGACTACTGCTATAAGCAAGCATACAGAGCACCTGGGTAAAGACCTATGCTTTCACATACATACTTGAACACAAACTTAAAAGAGTTGGTGGGTTATATGTTAAATTTTTGCTTAACTTTCTGAAAAATGGCCAAATTATTTCCCATTTCCCATAACAGTGGCTTTTATTTCACTGATCTAACCATCAAACTTTTTTTAAAATAGTTGATGAGGGCTCAAACGGTAAAAAGTTACAGGAAAGTGGGTAAGATCATTTGTTTCCACATTCCCTTTTTTCCTTCCAGAATCTGGGGGAAGAGGAGAGACAAAGGGAGAAGCCACACCCACCCTCCCAACCATCCCAGGGTCCCCAGTGTGGGGCACGCTCCAAGGGCACTTCTCAAGTGGTTTTGATAGTTCAACTGTTCTAAATTGCTGCCAATTTTACCATTCCAAGCACAATGAAATATCTTCAAAATCCACTCGCTGACATAGTCCACCTTAACATCTCCACTTGCCCAGATTTTCACTGCCAACACTTGGCTGAGGTAATTTGTTCTGTCCTCCATCCTCTGTTGTCCTCCGCAGATTCCAATGTACTACCATATCCTCCATGTGCACCTAGATAGTCTGTCCACTGCTCCGTCTGAGCACTGAGGAAGTTCAACTTTGACACATGCACTCCACGATCACACCATGAAATTTGCAATTTTCTTCATGGCTGGGGTTCTGAGTCCAGCAGTTCGACCAGGGAGATCCCCAAAGAAATTTCGTCTGTAGCAATCCCAGACCAGATTCTTGTGTATGCTTGCCAGCCCAGGCTCTGACACAGACTGTCTCCACAGTCAGCTTATGCACATGTTAGTGGTTACAACTGCTGGGTCAGTTCTGCCTCCTGCCCTGTCTTCTACGCTAAGCAATAGGTATTGGAGCCCAATCCAATTCTGCCCACCACATACTTGGCCCTCACACAAACCAGTTGAAACTACAGTCTAGTCGGAGTGACCTGCAATAACCACCATCAGGCCTGCCCCCTGCCCTGGTTCCCATGTTTGCCAGTATGTATAGCAGACTGGTCCAGTACAGCTCTCATATATGTCAATGGGCACTGAAGCTTAGTTCAACCCAACCAGCCCCAATATCCAGCCCACACACCTGCCGATGGGTGCCACTCTCTGTCTAACCATGCCTGCCCCAGTGTTGGTTCTCATGCTCACCAGACAAAGTGGCAACCAAAGAGGGAAGTGCTCAGTGTTTCCCTGCTGGGCCTACTCCTGGAGCATGCACTCCCCAGGTGGTTCTACGGTTTGGCTTGACAGAATTAGTCCCCCGTACCAGCATTTAGAGCTGATACTGCGGCAGAATACAACTAACCCTCACTCACTCTGACTTATGCTTGCACCAGCAGAAACAGTCAACTCAGCCTGATCCAGCTCACCTGAGGCCAACAGGCCAACAGGTGTTGTAGCTGTGCTGGTTCTGGTCTGCCCCCATTCCAATTCACGCTCTCCAATGGAAGTGGTGATCCAGCAGGGGAGCCGCATGCCACTCCCCTGCCAGTTTTGCCCCTCCATCCCCCTCAGGCCTTGCATGCGCTGGTTGGGTGCCACAGCCAGGTCTAGCATGGCCTACATCACCTTGGCTTTTGCCAGTGGGTGCGATGGCCTGACCTGGCCCGGACCACCTCCAGTTCCAGCTCAGGATGCTAGGGGCTACAACCTAGCCCAGCCCAGACAGCACTCAGTCCAAGCCCTCATGTGAACTGGCTTCTGTTGCAACCGAACCTGGCCCAACCCAAACTCCATTCTGGTGCTCGGATTCACCAGCAGGTGATTTAAGCTGGCCCTGCCTTCTTTGCCCCTGACCTGTGCCAAATGTATGCCACTGGGTATCATTTCCTGGCTTGGTCTGAGCTGCTCCCTATTGTGGTTCTTGCACTCACCTGCAGGGACTGTGTCCTGACAGAGAAGTTCCCCAAGCTCCTCTATCAGAACCTCTCCCAATGCCAGAACTTGGGCCTACCAGTGGGGCCATGGCCCAGGCCTATTTAGTCCACCTCCTGTCCTGGCAGGAACAGTGGCCTTTCCTGACTGGCCCTCACCCATCTCAGTTCTTACTATTAGGTGCTACAGCCCAGCCAAGGCTGGCCCACACCCAGACACAGCTCACACATTGCTTAGCAGGGACACAAACCTAACCTAGACCATCCTACACCTATCCTGGTTCTTACGAGCACCAGTGGGTGCTGGAGTCCAAGTCAGTCTGGCGCACTCAACCCCAATCCACATTTGTGCCAAGGGATACTGCAGCCATGTCCAGACCAGAACTTGGCTCTCATTCCAGCTCGAGCTTACCAGTGGTAACCACAACTCAGCCAGGATTGTCTTCTTAGCTCCCCAACAAATCTCAGCCACAATTCTCGTACCTGTCAGTGGTTGCTCTGATTTAGCTTGGTATAGTCCCTCACTTGTCTTGGCCTTTGCCTTTGGATGCTGTAGCCTGATCTCACCTGGCCTGCCACCAGTCCCAACTCCTGCTGATTGTGTTGGAACCTGGCCCTACTCAGTCTGCTCTCCTCTCTTGCTCATGCAAACTGGCAGGTGTGACAGCCTAGCCTAACTTGACCTGTGCTCCAGCGGGGTTTCTGCTCTTGCTGGTGAGCTAAGCTTAGCTCAGCCCTGCCCAGTCAGCCCCTCTCCACAACCACGCCACACAGGAGCCAACAATCCGAGTTACCCTTCAGGCTGCCCAACACCCATGCCTGCAACACATGATCACCACCAATGGGAGCTATGACGCCAATAGGTAAGTTTCCCAAGTTCCCCTCCTTGGCCACTCCCTGTCTCAGATCTCACATGCTTGAGCAGGTGCTAGGCCCTTGCCCAGCATAGCTTGCCACTCCATCTTGGCCTTTGCATGAGCTAGAGGATGTTTCAGCCCAGCCAGTTTCACACCCTATCTTAGGATGCAAACGCAGGTGCTGATGCCTGGACCTGCCCAGCCTGTTTCCAGCCGCAGCACCCATGAGGGTCGGTGGATTCCATGGACACTGCTAACTCAGCCCATCACCACCCCAACTCTTTTTTTTTAAAGATTTATTTTTATTATTTTTTTAATTGGAAAGGCGGATATACAGAGAGGAGAGAGACAGAGAGGAAGATCTTCCGTCCCATGATTCACTCCCCAAGTGAGCGCAACGGCCGATGCTATGCCAATCAGAAGCCAGGAACCTCTTCCAGGTCTCCCACGCGGATGCAGGGTCCCAAAGCTTTGGGCCGTCCTCGACTGCTTTCCCGGGCCACAGGCAGGGAGCTGGAAGGGAAGCGGGGCTGCTGGGATAGAACCGGCGCCCACACGGGATCCGGGCGTGCAAGGCGAGGACCTTAACCACTGTGCCACCGCGCCGGGCCCACCACCCCAACTCTTAAGCTAACAAGCAGGACTTGTATTTCCACAGGGTTGGGCCCACTTATCCCCCACAGACTCTACCCCCAAATCTGATTTCCTCACATGCTGATTAGTGTCAAGACCTTGCCTAATGTCACCCTGTTCTGACAGTCAGGTACTGGGATCTAGCCCTGCCACACAGGCTTCCAGCTCTAGCTTTCATGTGGGCCGGTCTGTAGCAGTCAGTGATGTTCTGCACTAATAAGCCCATCTTGGGACTCCCATGTGGGCTGGTGAACCAGTCTGACTCATACAGATCTTCTGGACTCTCTCCTCCAAACCACCAGGTCTGTTCCCTCACTTTCCTGCAAGTTCAGTGATCCCGTCGCTGGGAGTCACACAGGATTCATTCCTCACCCACACACACATTGGACTTATCCATGGATGTCCCTAGGCAGCAAATACATACCCCAAAGACCCTAGAGCTCACCTCTAGGCGAAGACTGGGCAAAGCATGATGCCACTTGGCGTGCTGGCCTCCCAAAGCCCAGCTCACCTCGTGGCAGCAGTGGCCGTAGCCACTGAGTCCGACCTGGCACAGTCCAAGCATTGAGTCCGACCTGCCACAGATATCTCTAGTGGCCACCAGGCTGCTGGAAGCTCCCTTCACCCAAGCCCCATGGCTGAATCCCCCTAGGCACCTCTCCTCACAAGGTGGTGGCAGTGGGGTGGAACCAGGAACCTAGCCTAGTTCGCAAGAGATTTCCTCATGGCATACTTAACATGGAGGGGACACACCTCTCAGGCCTGGGCAAGCCCACAAGTCACTCACTGCGTGGCAGCAGTGGCCTTGGCCAGGGCCCCAAGCATTGAGTCCAAGCTGGCTCAGGTACCGCCATGCTGCTGGAATCTCCCTCCACCCAAGCCCAAACAAACTCCCTCCACGGCCAAACCCCAACAAACTTCTTAAAGGCAGAAACCAAATCATATATTCTCCTGTATCCCAGCAATGTCTACCAGTATTAATATTTGCTAGTAATTGAAACCCCAAAAGACTCCTTTCACTTTCTGCCTTTTTCTGGCAGTTCCCTCCTCAAAATATACTGAATTAAAAATACTGTTAAACTCTTAAGTGAAAAAATACTTTTGTCTAGATGCTTTCTCCTTTGAAGCTATTGTGATATAGTCATAAGACAAGACAATTCCTTTTAAACATTAGGATGCCTCTTTTATTTATTCATGAAATTTTCAACAAAAATAAAAACTGTGTATTTATGGAGAATCGTATAGTATCTTGAGAACCTGTATACAATATGGTGAAAAACCCAACCATAGTATACATAGCTACAAACACTGAAATGTCTTTACAACGAGAACATTCCAAGTTCACTGTCCTCACAAACACCCAGTTCGTCATCGTTCTGTCCGTTGCCACTGCTGTAGGGCAGAACACCACGAGCTTGGTTCCTATAGCGCTCTGAGCGGGAGCCCCCCAGAGCAGGCCGAGGCACCTCAAACGGAAACTGCTGCGAACGGCGTCCAACGGGACGGAACGAGAGGAGGAACGGGACGGAAGCAGCTCGCCTCTCCTGGGCTCCAACGCTGCGGGAACTGCTCGTCTCCCCCAAGATGGCGGCTGCTCAGGGCTCCTCTCCCCCAAGATGGCGGCCGGGCCTTCACAGGCCTCCCAACTTCTTGGCGAGCGCCCGCAGCATCACCAGCCTCTCTCGAAGTTCCTCCGCTTCAGTTTTCAGGAGGGCGCATCGAGGACAACCCTGTATTCCAGGTGGCAATTCCGGCATTTCTCGTCTCCGGCGACTCGCGGGTGGTTCCTCATCCCCAGGGAACTCACGGTCACCTCGGTTGAAAGACAAAGGTGGGGCGTTTGCTGGCACCTGCTGGCCTCCCGGGCTGACTCCTCCGCGACACGCGGAGCGGGAAGGCACCCCGCCGCGCTGTGCTGGACGCTGGTTGTTGGAGCTCATCTCGCGTTCTCAGAGGCCACCCAGCGAACGCGGCGTTCTCCTCAGGATCCCCGCCAAGGAACAGCCGGGGATTGTGCGTCAGAGGCTGTTGCGTCAGACGCAACGGAAGCGTCAGTAGCGTCAGCACGGCCGTTACGTGTCCAATGGCCGTCAGTCGCCTGTCATATGGTCACAGGGAACCTCCTCCAGCAACACTGGAGTTAAAATGGCTTCTTCATCTTTGCTAGACAGGAGCCGAGTGCTACCTAAAATGGCTCACTTGCTTGTTGAAAAAGCTAACGTAAGCTACTCTGATAGCAGAATCCTGGGTTTTCTGAATTGCTGCAGGTCGGCAGGAAGTCCGACGCCCTGTATATTTTCAATGCGACGTTTAAGCGGATCCTGTAGGTAACACGGCACATGTGGCTCCGACACCCTCTGTTGGCGCTGCCGTCAGACACACTGAAATGGACGTGACAGGGAAGGCAGCAGAGTGACTCCCACATGGAGCCAGAGGCAACATATGGGGCCCATCCTATTACACAAGCGACCAAGGAGATCTGCAGATGAAAGGGCCTTCCAATCCTAGCAGCTTAGTCCCCAGGACTGGCAATGAACTGGCCTGATGACTTCCAGCCCTGGCTGGTTAAAAAGACGATGGCAAAGAGGAAATGCCCACTTTGATCCTCAAGCACAGAAAGGGCATTTGACATGGATGGAAATACATTTTAAATATGAACAACACCTCTTGATATGGATATGATTATACCTCTTATACAATTGTTAATGAGTGTACATGAATTCCTTCTAAATCTCTTTTCTTAAAAAAAATCTCATCTGCTCCTGATAGGCATTTACTGAATTCTCACAGAAAAAAAGAGATTCCCTTTGATACCTTGTTAAAATAATGCATTAGAGACATAATTTGGGTCATTTCAATTGTTTGAGAGGTTAGAGTTAGTAACTTTGCCTACATAAATTATTAAAGGATTCTTCTTAATTTACTTTAGCTAGGGTGAGTAACATTTCCTTCTTAGGATACCCACTACTTAATTCCAAAAACCTGTGCACACATTACCCTATATGCCAAAAGAGATTTTTGTAAATGAAGGTTGTAGACCTGCTAGAAAATTACTCTGATTTCTCTGCACTGGGACCCTGTGCTGTCACATGAACTTTTCTTTTTTTAGAGATTTATTTTTATTGGAAAGTTGGATACACAGAGAGGAGAGACAGAAAGGAAGATCTTCTATCTGATGATTCATTCCCCAAGCAGCTACAACGGTCAGAGCTGTGCTGATCAGAAGCCAGGATGCTGGAACCTCTTCTGGGTCTCCCAAGCAGGTGCAGGGTCCCAAGGCTTTGGACCATCCTTTACTGCTTTCCCAGGCCACAAGTAGGGAGCTGAATGGGCAGCAGAGCTGCCAGGATTAGAACCAGTGCACATACAGGATCCCAGCACATGCAAGGTGAGGACTTTAGCTGCTACCCTACTGCGCTGGGCCCTATCAATAGAACTCTTAAGAGAGTCCTCCAGGCCAGAGCAATGACTCACAGGTTAATCCTCCCCCTACAGGCACCAGCATCCCATATCAGTGCTGGTTCTAGTCCTGGCTGTTCCACTTCCCATCCAGCTCTCTGCTTCTCACCTGGGAAAGCAGCAACAGATGGCCAGGTCCTTGTGCCCCTGTACCCACATGGAGATCTGATGAAGCTCCTGGATCCTGACTTTGGATTAGCTCAGCTCCAATCACTCGTTGAGGGAGTGAATCAGTGGATGGCAGATCTCACTCTGCAAATCTGCCTACCCAATAAAAATATTTTTTTTAATGAGCTCTTCCTCTCATTAAAGAAAGATTCTACAGAAAGGAGCATTACAGAGATTCAAAGGGTAAAAGAACCTTGTTTTGCTGTTGTAGGGTACAAGACATATAGCAAGCGTATAATGTGGCTACCATGCTAGAACAAAGATTTGTCCCCAAACAATAGCCAATAAGGAACAGGGACCATGTCCTATAATGACATGGAGTCAAATTTGGTCAAGAGCCTAAATCGATATGAAAATAGGTTCATCTGCAGAATTCCAGACCCCCCAAAAAAAATTCAGTTCAACTAACACCAGGATTTAATCTTGTGGTAAAATGAGCAAAGGATCCAGCTGGGATATATCATATGTACAAACAGGTTTGTGTTATTTTAAGCCACTAATTTGGTAGTAATATGTATGGCACAAAGTCAGATTCCAATATTCTATGGTTCTGATTCACAAATATAACTAGAAGATTCACTTAAAAACACATGTTGATTTTTTAGTCCCATGACCCATTCACATTTCACTACTAAATGTAACTTTTTTCCCTGGGTACATCTGGAATGCTATCTATTTACAGGCAATGTATTCGCAGGTTTTTGGAATTGAGTAGTAGGCATCCTAAGAGCGGAATTCTACCCACCGTAACAAAATAAAGCAAAATCCTTTAATACTTCACTTAGCAAAGTTACTGAAAATTATTGGACATTTATAACAACTACAACTCAATACTCGTGTTTTGTAAAGATTTGTTTAATGTGAAAGGCAGAGTTACTGAGAGAAGGGGAGACAGAATCTTCAGATTCACTTCCCAAATGGCTGCAACAGCCATATCTGAGCTGAGCTGAAGCCAGGACTCAGGAGTTTCATTCAGGCCTCCTATGTGTGGGTAGGAGCTCAAGAACCTGGGCCATCTTGTCCACTGCCTTCCCAGGTTATAAGCAGGGAGCTAGATTTGGAAATGGAGCAGCCGAAACTCAAACCAGAACCCACTGGAATGCCCACACCACAGGCGGAAACCCAGCCCACTGTGCCACAGTGCCAGCCCCAAGTCTCATTTTTTTGAAATTGAATAGCTGATTCCTTGGCCAAATCTTTAAAATATGGTCCTAGTTTTATACCATCAACATTAGGAAGGCACCGCTTTCACCATAGATTTCAACATATTTTACTCAAACCCTTTTATATGACTGTCACTGTGACAAAAGCTAGTGATTCTTAACCAGATCCCATGTTTAGAAAAAGTGACAACATAATTGGCACTAAATTTGACAGGCTTCAAAAGTATAAAGAATTCTAAAGTAAAATCCATTCATGTATCCAGTGTATCAATCCATAAAATCAGTAACATTGCATTAATTTTTTTAAAAGACTTTAACTGCTATGATGACCGTATTTTAACATTTTTGTTTTTTAAACCAGTGGCTCAAAATTGCAGTGGCTTTATTGTAGCACATTCCATGCCATTTGCTTCCTGATCTCTAGAACACACAGGCTGAGGGTCTTCCCAAGTTGCAAACCAAACTGTATTTTCCCAGAGACTTCACAGCATAACATAAAATCTAGATTTGGAACATGAATACTTACTTTTTCTGTGTTCTTTCAGCCTGCCTTGCAATCTCTATAGCTGCCTTTCTTGCTTCAAAATCTTCCCTTTTCATTATCTCTCCAGTTCCTCGGTAACCTAGCTCCACCAACTGGCGGGCCAGGCTTTCATCCTAAAGAGAAGAATCAGTAGGTAGATGTGTGGATGAATGAGAAATGGTGTTTTCTCCAATGTTAACAAGCACTTATTTGAAATGGCAAATGAAACATATCCTTTTAAAATGGGATGAAATGTAAATATGAAAGGCTATGTAAAAACATCTTGCTTGGACTGCCCTTTCCCATAGATATAAGATGGAAAAAAAAAAAAAAGAAGTAACATCAACCACTAAATTTTCTCTGAGTGGAGACTCTGAGTGGAGAACAAAAGTGTTCTGTGTTTTTAATCAGTTTGCAAAAACAGCTGTGTGTGTAATTAATAGAATAGCTTTAAAACAATAAAATTATGAACAATAGTGCTCCTACAAGAAAGACATTCAAAACTAATGACACAAAGAACTGGGCTGCTTTCAGAAAGTTCAGTGTTTCAGACTTACTTCTTTGAAGTCAGTTAACTGATGACACAGGACAGTATAACTTCACACACAAAGTAAAAAGGAGCAGATGAATTTCTTAGTTAACTACAAAGATATTGTTTCCATACAATGTGGACACCAAGAGAAACAGAAAAGTAGAAATCCAAGAAGATAAACAACTTCCCAACAGTATTTCAGATCTTTTCTATTTCGTTTACTTTAAGAACTGCAGGAAACATTTTTGTAACTTGCAAAATATATTTTAAAATGAATATTGTTTTCAATTATTTGATAAGGTGCCATCTTACATGAAGACATTGGTATAAGGACTGAAGTATCCCATACACACATACACACACATATAAACGCATTTATAAACATTAATAATGGCCATTATTATTTTAACGAAATATGAAATATCTGACGTATAGTGGAAACAACATAAAGCATATTATTCTAAATTCTTAATTAGTATATCAGCATGGAGTGCAAATATTAACAGTTTAATGAGAACACCTTTACATTCAACTCACAGTGACTATTTTAAAGTTGTAACTATTCAAATAAAACCAAAGAATTTAGAAAACTACTAATCGCATTTGCTTAACAAACACTGAATTTCTGTGAAGCACCATGCATACCTGTGCCAGGCTACTGCAATGCATGGCAGCAGGTGCCGAGACCCAAGGCCTTTTCAACTTCTTCTGCTTCTCTATTCCGAGATGTGTGCACATGAACCACAAAACTGAGCAAATGCCTCCACCTAGTGGAAACCATCTTTAATGCAAAAGCAATGCACATTTCAACTTGGTTTTACAAAAGATACTTTGAGTATGAATTTTCCTTAGTACATCACTAGAAGTGAGGTTACAGAAAAGCATTCTCAGTTCAGAAAAAATGTGAGATTCTTCTAGGAGTGTAAGAATGCAAATCCTAATCTACTGAATACATGATTCTTATGCATGAAAAAATATTCATATTGCTTTGCATACTGATTGTTTTACATTCCTATTATGTGCCTTACCTGAGTTATACAAATTTATTTGATCAGTACTATAATCATCAATGCTATTCTATATTATAACAAATAGCAAAAATCTACTGAACAAACAAGCACAAAGTTGAAAAAGATCGCTTCAATCTCAATTAATGTGCTCTGACAGGATCATGAGTTATGTCTTCAATGTAACAACGTATTTCTTCTATCTTTGATAGCATCCTAGTGAAGCACAAAAACTAACACAAATGAAGAAAAATATTCAAGATTATCCCAGGAGTGTGAATCTTTTTTGGGAGATCTGTTTTCAAATGTCCACCCTTAACACAACTTTTTTCCAAATATGACCCTCAATGGGTGCTACAAAACATTCTCTCCCGACGAAGCCTACACTGGAACACCCACATCCCTGCAACCCATTCCTGGGAACACACATTGTTTCAGGCAGCAGATAAGTACTTGGGTCCCTGCACCCAACATGGCAAATCAGGACATAGTTTCTAGGCCCTGTCCCAAATGTTGCAGCCACTTGGGGAGTGAACCATCAGACTGAAGATTCATCTTATCCTTCCCATTCCCTCCTATCCATTCCCTTCCTTTCCCTTCCCTTCCCTTCTTTTTCTCTCAAATAAATAAAAACAAAAATTTAAAAAAAAAAATAAGAGAGCCTTCCGACCTAATGGCAAATACTAAGATTTGACAGCCCCCCTACCCTACTGTCAAAATGCTGGAGGCTTTCTCCACCAACTATAAGATGGACCAACAAGAACTGGCAAATACTACCATCCCAAAAGTTAGGGTTTTTTCTACCCTAGCATTTACCCTATATTTTGATTTTCTTCCCTAGCATTTACAAAAGCAAAGTGAATGACAATCAGGAAGCTACTGGCTTCCCTCAGTTAAGTGGGTACTATTAATTCTCTTCCCTCTATTTCTCTTTATAAAAATAATATAGAATTTGGAGAGTAAACTTAGACACACAACACAAACAAGTCAGCCAAATCATCTAGCATTCTTGATCTCACCCCCTCATAGACAGACACTGGTACCTTGGGACTTAGCTTTCCAACTCTTGCCCTTCTAATTTGGGAGAGCTCAATTCTTGGGACCAAAGCAGAGTCACACTGGCAGTCTTGCAAGACCTACTTCTTTGATATTTAACAATAGCTTTGGAACACCTTTTCGTTACGTATACATTCAGTAAAACCGTTGTGATTCCATATTCCGTAAGATTTGTGAGCACAGGTGCTGCACACAGTTCGCTGCTGTGCCTCTGGCTCCCCGTCCTCCTCTGAGAACGGCCTGCACTGCTACGATTACTAATGAGGCTTGCCATCTGTTCCCGTGTTTACAAGACATGTGCATTCCTTCCTCCTGGACTGTCATTTTTAAATTTTAAATAAACCTTCTGCTTATTTGTTATTAATATGTAATAACTTGGGTTTGTCTTAAATGCAGTAGTTACATGTCTGTAAAATATCTGCAAATATATTTTTCAGATCATTATTTTCCTGTAACATTACAGGTTTGTTTCTACACATAAATGTTCAAAAAAAAAAACCACTTTATTTCAGTGTCTTTTTGATCATGAAAAAGATGCCTTTAACGAAGTTTGTTTGGGGATCTCCCCAATCGAACTGCGGGACTCAGAACCCCAACCACAAAGAGAAGTGCAGGTTCCATGGTCTGCCATGGAGTGCAAGTGCCAGAGCCGAGCCTACTCAGAGGCTCAGACGGAGCAGTGGACAGCATAATCAGGTGCACAGGCCGAATATGGCAGCCTATCAGAACCTGCAGAGGATACCTGGCACCACAATAGAGGACAAAACAAATCAATCAACTACCCCAGCCATATGTTGGCAGTGAAAAACAGGCAGAGACTCTAAGATGGCCTATGTCAATCAGTGGATTTTGCAACTACTTCATCATGCTTGAAATGACGAGATTGGCAGCAATTTAGAACTGCTGAATTATCAAAACCACTTGAGCAAGACCCTCGGAGCATGCCCCACTTCAGGGACCTGCGATGGGTGGGAGGCTGGGTGGAGCTTCTCCCTTTATCTCCCCCTTTACCCCAGATACAAAACGAAAAAGAGAGAGAGAGAGAATGTGGAAAGAATAGTCTTACCCACTTTCCCGTAACCCTTGAACCTTTGTGCCCTAATTAACCAATAAAGATTGTCAAAAATAAAGAAAAAAATTAATAATTGGGCCCGGCATAATAGCCTAGTGGCTGAAGTTCTCACCATGCATCCGCACGGATCCAGTATGGGCATCAGTTCATGCCCTGGCTGCCCTGCTTCCCATCCAGTTCCCTGCTTGTGGCCTGGGAAAGCATTCAAGGACAGCCCAAAGCCTTGGGACCCTGCACCTGTGTGGAAGACCCGAAAGAGGCTCCTGCCTCCTGGCTTCAGACTGGCTCAGCACTGCCACTGCGGCCACTTGGGGAGTGAATCAGTGGACACAAGATCCTTCTTCTCTGTCCCTCTTTTTCTCTGTAAATCTGACTTTTCAATAAGAATAAATAAATCTTTTTAAAAACTGTCCAGGACTCCTTCCTTTTGAAAGATTTGTTTTTATTTGAAAAGCAGAGTTACAGTGAGAGATCTTCCATCTGCTGGTTCACTTCCCAAATGGCCACAACAGCTAGCGCTAAACTGATCCACAGTTGGTTGCCAGGAGCTTCTTCCAGGTCTGCCACATGGCATCAAGGACTCGGAGCATCCTCTGCTGCTTTTCTAGGCCATAAGCAGAGAGCTGCATCAGAAGTGAAGCAGGCAAGATATGAGCTGGCACCAATATGGAGTGGCCCCAGAAATTCTACATTTGTCCGTAATTTGAGCATATATTCCATTTCTGGATTTCTATTGACTAGTCTGTATGTCCTTTTAACTATGCACAGAGAGTAGATGCTTCTTTCTTAGTCTGCCCAAAAAGAAACCTCGGCCACAATTCTTTCGCCCCCCCCCCATCTGCTGGCAGGCAGCCGTTGGGGGGAAGAGGGGACTCTAGG
Organism: Ochotona curzoniae; assembly: GCF_017591425.1. Classification (NCBI taxonomy): domain Eukaryota; kingdom Metazoa; phylum Chordata; class Mammalia; order Lagomorpha; family Ochotonidae; genus Ochotona; species Ochotona curzoniae. The sequence goes on along the minus strand of NW_024467119.1, from coordinate 23,570,088 downwards.
ACAGACTGCAAGGTGAGGATTTACAAGCCAACTGGGGAGTGCTCTCAGAACTCGCCCCTCTAGAGAGGCAAAGGCAACAGCATGGGGCAATGGGACGAGTCACGACAAAAGGCTTCAGAAGCCTTGAGGCTGGGATGGCCCTGCAGTTAGCGCACATCCACAGAAGCCAGCCTGCTTGGAATCTGAACAATGAACAACTAAAGAAGAATAAATAACACCAATGAAGAGGCGTGACTTGGATGATAATCAGCCTACGTAAAGCTCTACCACTTTATTGTGTGTTCAAGGAGGTAACTTTCAATACCATTGATATTTATTATATTTTTATTTCATTGATTTCCATTCATTATTTCCTTTCATCCACTTCCTTAAACTTATCTGTTCTTCTTGTTTTCCTAACTTCTTAAAATGAGTCTAAGGCCACTAGTTTTTAAGACAATTGTCTTCATTACATACTTTACTTTCATTTTAATGTAAAACGTGTCATAAATTTTATAATTTCTTGTTTGACCATGGGTTATTTAGAACTATGAGGAGACTTCAAAATGTTTATAGAAAAGCAGAATTAAGGCCCAGCATGGTAGCCTAGCAGCTAAAGTTCTTGCCTTACATGTGCCAGGATCCCATACGGGCGCCAGTTCATATCCTGACTGCTCCACTTCCCTTCCAGCTCCCTGCTTGTGGCCTGGGAAACCAGTGAGAGACGGCCCAAAGCCTTGGGACCCTGCACCCGCGTGGGAGACCTGGAAGAAATCCCCTGGCTCCTGGCTTTGGATTGGCTCAGCTCTGGCTGTTGCAGCCACTTAGAGAATGAATCATCGGACGGAATATCTTTCTATATATCTGTCTTTTCAATAAAAATAAAGAAGATCATTTAAAAATAATTGTAATTTTTTTTAAAAGGAGAATTAGAAGATAGGTTTCTTTTGATACAAAAGCAAACATTTTCTCAGTCCATGGCTTAGCTGACTGTAATTCTGCTGAATGACTGTGAGTGACTTTAGAAGAAGTCACTGCAAACGTGGGGGAAACAACAGAGCTACAACTAAGAGTGCACCGGACGACTCGGCTGCACTGCTACAGCCCATGATGCAATTATACCAGATAAGGACTTGCTTCTTAATGGATGAACAAAGAAAGCACTCTCTTGAGACAACACCTGCCCCAGTGAAGAAACCTTGAAAGACACTTAGAAAGACACTTAGAATGTTATAGAAATGTAATTGGAAAAAAAAAAATGGCAGAGTTTGAAAAAATCAACTCCAACTTTGAAATTCTTAACTCTTACTGCAGATAAAATGTGATCAATCATCATTAAATGTTACAAAGAAGCCTTTTGTGAAAACCTTTTGTAATGTGGCAAACTTCATTACTGTTGTATACTTCAAATAGACTGGGGTTCACTGTATGTCACAAGGATTATTGTCAGTTTTTAGCAAAAACTGTTTTAACTGAAATACATGAATTATGTTTAGACTCAATGCTACTGCACCTATAAGAGTGTAGTATAAGCACAACTTTTGCATGCATCAAAAAAACAAAAAAATTACTTTAATTCACCTCGTTTAATGAATATTTAATGGGGATGTTCGGAAACAAACTGAAAGTATCTGTGAGGTAGTACGATAATAGCAGTAATTATATATTGCTTGTGATTGAATACTAACCTCTCATATTTTTAATCTTTGAATATGACACTTTTATAAATATTTGTATATTTTTATCAATTTATCATAACACTAGGTTTAGAATTTTATCCCAGGCTTTTTCTGCATCTGTAGAGATGGTCATACTTCCTTTTTCAAACTTGTTAACATGACTTCAACTTTATATTTCTACAATAATTATACTATTTTCATTCTAATATATAGTTTCTTAATATATTCTTGGATTTATTTTAAATTTCTTTCATCTGGTTCATAAGAAAATTAGATTTTGATTTTCTATGTTTATTATCATTTTATGAATTGATGTGCAACTTATACAAGTGCTACAAAACTTGACAAACCCGCATCTCTACGCTTTATTAATTTAACCTGGCAGTTTGTAAACAAGCATATTCTCCTTGTGAAAAATTAAAGCATGACATGTGTAGTAAATTTTTGTTGCATCATCTTAGTTACATGAACATGGGATCTGTATTGTGCCACAGTAGGTTGAGCTTGTGATGCCAGCATCCCCGTGTGAGTGTCAGTTCAAGTCCTGGTGCTCTGATTCTGATCACCTATGCTAAGGTGCTTGGAAAAGCAGCAGAGGAAGGACCAAGTGGCCTATGCCACCCAACTGTGACATCCAGTTGGAGTTCCAGGCTTGCCTAGTTCTAGCCTTTGCAACCACTTGGTGAGTGGATGAAAGATCTCTTGGTGTCTCTCCCTCAAAACAAATACCTTCAAAAATAAACTTTATTTATTTTTATTTTCTTGCTTTGGGTAGTTATAAGTTAGGGTGGACCACAAAAATTCATAATGAAGAAGTGAAGGAGCATATTTATTGCTTTAATTCTTTCAGGATCTCTTTCTTTGGCCTCTCCTACTTCTGAATCAGAGGCATGTTTAGCTCTGTGCCCAAGACGCCACCCGTCCCCTGCATAAAGCCCCCATCAGCAAACTCAAGAGAAGTAAGAGCCTCACACAGGAGCCAGGCTGCCATCAAGGAGTCTAGCTTATTCTTGAACATTCCAGTTTCTTCTTACTTCCCCTACTTCTCCTCCTTTTTGTCTGTTCTGATGTCTGCAAGCTCCCATACCAGATGCTACAACAGTTTTCCATAAACTATGCCAACAGCTCTCACAACTTTGAAAGGTCAAATCACTATTTAAAAGTGGTGTACGTGTGTGTGTGTCCCACGGAATGCAGGAACAAAAGTTAGTACATCACTTTTTGCCACCATCAGTGGAAAGTATTTAGGTAAACACTTGTTTGACACTTACATAAGAAAGTAACACAAAATTGGCGGACATGGGGAGAAGGGCAGGGAGGGACCCAAATCACATATGTATTTTTTCAGAGTTCTGAATGCCCAAGATGGGGATATCAATGGATTTGGCTCTTCTGAAGGCTCTCTTTTTGGCTGCATACTGCCATGTTCAAATTGTATCTTTACATGGTTGCATGGTGGGCTGTTTATCTTAGAAGGACATGAGTCATATTGTATCAGGACTCACTCATATAACCTCAATTTATCTTAATTACCTGTTGAAAGATACTTTCCCCAAATACCACATCCAGAGGCTCTGAAAACTAGGACATTTGAATATGAACGTAAGAATAAAATGGCCAAAATATGGAGAAAACCTATCCTGAAGCAAAATGTCATGGAATATTTTGGTGGCAATAATAGATGCAATAGAGTTGTTGACTTTGAAATATGCCAGAGGTCTTGGGGAGATAAACAATGAACTGAGCGATTAGGAATAGCTAGCCACTTGGCAGCAGACTATTTCCATATGACCAGCCCCATTATGAAAGGCGCAGAGAAATTTGTTCTCCCTGGAAGAACGATGTTTACTCTCCATGTATTTGACCTTTCTGTCGATGGTGTTGCTGAAATCACCCACTCTGGACCAGCGTCACCATCAGACACAGCATTGCTTCTGATTAGAGAAATCAAAGCAAGCTGACTCATGCCCCTGATGCTCACAGGCTTTGCTGTGCTTCCACTTCGCACCGAGTCATCTGTCCCCACATCGGCAGGATGGTCATTTGAACACACAGTCACAATGCTATGGGGTTGCAGGACCATGTAATTTGATATTGTCCTGCAGGATGTTTTAGATGTTCCAAATAAATAAGTGACAGATAGAGTTCGTTTCTCCACAGCTATGATTCACAGGTGTAACAATCAGGGATGGAAATCATAATGTCCCTTCCAGGTTTTGCCTCTGGTGATCCCACTATTGAAATGTTATTTCTTCTCACTACAATTTTTGAATTTGCTGGTCTGGAAGTCATGGGGCAAAAGAGAAAAACAATTCCACACAGACACAACAATGATTCTATTAATGTTGGGGTGAGATACTATTTGACTAGCTCGGCCAAAGAATAAACAGGAAACAAGGCAGTAATCACAATGGCTGGGGTAGTCTACCTACAACCAACTAATTTTTGACAGATGAGCTAAAATCATTCCCTGGTTAAGGGACAGTTTCTTAAATGGTGCTAGAAAAAATGGAGATCTGTTCACAAAGCAGTGAAAAAGTATCACAACCTAATACCATATACAAAAGTTAACTCACAAAGATAAAGACCTATGTAACTTGAATCCAAGGAGCCTTGCTTCCACCTGTGCAGTACCTGGTAGCCTCTGGGGGGCTGAGGGCTCACATGGGGGGCTAGCATAATGGAGGAGCCCTGGAGACTCCCGTATATATTTGGGTCCAGGGCAAGGCTGGGGGAGGCGTGCTAGGGCCCCAGGCTGGCATACTGGCATGTGCTAGCTGACTGTGCTTGGGGACTTGCTAACATTACTGAGTCCCAGCTGGACAAAGGTGTAGCATCCCAGGCCAGCACAGATACTGGAATACACAATCTGCACTCCCAGGTGGGAGGGCAGGGCTTCAGGCCAGCACCCCACCCCACCAGAAGATCAGGCTGGGGAACCCATGTGCTTGTGTGTGGGCACTATGGATTGATCAGAGATAGGGGTATAGGATTGTTTGAGGGGGGACTACTGAGGGAGTACGTTACAGGTAAGGAATGACTTGTGGGGAACCTCTGCTGACAAAGCCATTGTACTTGCAAGTAAGCAAGGGGACTGAGGCTGAGTGGTTTGAAGGAAAGCTAGAAGACTTTTCTGAGTAAGATTGATGCACCCTCCCATATTGGAGACATGAGCTGGGCTAATTAGCATTGACCACTGCCAATCACCACACACCTGCACACATTACAGCTCTGGCTGGGAGCCTAGCAGGACCAGATCATGGTACCCACCTGTGAGGGTGGAAGAGGAGGTGGAGTCACATTAGGCTGGGCCATGACACTAACCAGCATCTGAGAGAACAAAGTCTGGGGGCAGATCCTGTGGGGGATTTGTTGGCTCACCCATGTGGGAATGCCATAACAGCTGGTTTTCTCAAGAGCTGAGGGGACGATGGCTGAACCAGGCATAACCATGGAACCCTCAACACTTATGGGTACTGGGGTGGCAAACAGGCCAGGCTGTTCCAGGCTGTAGCACCTGTAGGTGCACCTAATAGGGTGCATAGCGGGCCGGACTGCAACATCCAGCAGCATGCACATAGGCCAAGACAGATGGAGCAGAATATATAGGGAAAGGGCCTAGCATCCACTGCCTCACATGAAATCTGAGTCTGGGAGTGGGCCTGGTGGTAGAGTTTAGAGAACTCCCCTGGTGGGCTGCAGCTCCCGTTGGTAAACACATGATTCAGGCCTGGGTGTTGGTAAAGCTGGGCAAGGCTGCTCCAATTGTCAGCAAGTATGTGGGCTGGTTATGGGAGTTTAGACCAGGTAGGGCAGGACTAAACCATATCACACTTTACATGTGCAGGAGGCAGAATGGGATGTGGGCCATTCGTGCTACTTGCTTGCATCATAGCCAGAGATGGAGGCAGGTTGAGCAGGGCTAGTTTGCAGCAACTACCAGTGAGAGTTGGGACTGGGGGCAGGTCACACCAGGCCAGGCTGCAGCATCTGATGGCAAAGGCCAAGATGGGGAATGGGCTATGCCAGGCTAGGTTGCAGCAACCATCAACACACAGAGATCTAACGCTTGGAGTAGGCATGGTCAGGGAGCCAAGAGGATGTCCCAACTAGGTTGTGGTTCCCACCAGTGAGTGATAACTCAAATGATGCCAGGCAAAGTGGGTTGGACATGACAGCAGTATACCTTGCCATGGATGTGGACTGGGTCTAGGGTGTTCCAGACTGGACTAGGCTCCAGTACACACCAGTGCTCACAAGAGCCATAGTAGGTGTAGGACAGACTGGGCTAGGTCTCAGCACTTGCTGAACTACACAAGAGCTGTGTCTGTGAATGGACCAGCCGTGGCTGGAATGTAGCACCTAACAGTAAGAGCCAGTATGGGTGTGAATTGGTTGAACAAGACTGCTGTTCCTGCCAGGACAGGAGGTATTCCAAGTCAGGATGGTCCAAGCACCCCCCTCCCCCAGTGCACAAGATCTACCACTGGGAGGTGACCTGATAGAGCAGCTTGGGGAACTCCTCTGTCAGGACACAGTCTCGGCAGATGACCACAAGAATCAAGATTGAGAGCAGCCCAGACCAGGCCAGGTTACAGCGCCCACTACCATATGCATGGGTCATGTCTGGGGGCAGGCCAGGCTGAGCCAGTTCATAGCACCTACTGGCAGCTGTGACAGCCAGGACAGGGTGTAGGACAAACCAGGTTGGGCCACACCACCAGCCAGTTCACACTAGGGCTGGGACTAGGGGCTGGCAGGGCAGGGCTAGGCTGTAGCTCCCACCAGCATGAGCTGGAACTGAGAGTAGGCCTTGCCAGGATGCAGCTGAAATGATGCTAAAGTAAGATGAGCCATGCCAGACTGAGCCACAGCACCCATCATCACACATGAGACTCGGGGCAGGGGAGCATTCAAGTCCATAGAGGGCAGCGTGGGCTTCCGTGCTGGGCCACTACTCCCACTGGTGAGCCTAAGAACAGGGACGGAGGCAGAACGGGCTAGGCAGGGCTACAACACTTGCTAGCCTACCTGTGAACTGTTATAGCAAGAGAGCCAGGCTGGGCTAAACAACCATATCCTCTGGAGCACTCATGAGCCAGAGTGAGTGCAGGTTGATCAGGACTTGCTGCAATGTTAACCGGCAAGTGCTGGGCATGGGGAGGGGGGGTTGTCAAACTAGACTGCAATTTCCACCTGGAAATTGCAAGATCCAGGGCTGCCAGTGGGCTGATTAGGAAAACTGTGGGCACCCCTCTGGTGGGCTGCAATTCCAACCAGTAAGCACGAGAACCAGGGCCGATGGTGGACCTGGCTGGACAGGCAGTAGCACTCTTCAGTGCAAATATGGCCTAGAAAGTGAGGTTGGTTGGGATGAGCCAGGCTGCAACACCACTGATGTGTACAAAAGCTGAATGGGATGTGAGACAGACTGCTCTGAATGGGGTGTGAGACAAGTCTGCTGCACACACCATCATGCACAAGAATTAGGGCTGGGAACAGGCCTAGTGGGTTTATTAGGGGTAACTCCGACTGCGCTGCAGTTCCCACTGGTGTGTGTGAGGGTCGAGTGTGTGGTAGGCAGGGTGTGGCTGAGCTGCAGCATCCATTGATCTGCATATGAGATGGGGCTGGAGACAGAACTGAACCAGCAACTACAACTACCAATGTAGTGTGTGTATAAGCCAATATAGGTGACAGACTAAGCCAGACTCCACACTGGCTGGGACACACAAGAGTCAGGTCTGGGGTCACCTCAGATGAGGCTTCTTTGGGGACTATCCCAACAGAATTGCTGGACTCAGAACTCCAACCACAAGAAAAATTGCAGGATCTATGGCCTGAGCATTGAGTGCATGAGTCAAAACTGGGTCTCCTCAGTTGTTTAAGATGGTGCAGTGGACAGCATAGCCAGATGCACAAGGGGACATGACAACCAGTTCACTGAAGCCTGCAGAGGATGTCTAGTACAATGGAGGACAGAACAGATTGGATAACTCTCCCAGCCAAGTTTGACAGGAAACTCTAAGATGGACTATGTCAGCCAATGGACCTTGGAAGGACTTCCTCATCCTTGCAGCAATGAAATCAACAACATTCTAGAACTATAGAAAACACTTGAGCAGTACCCTCAGAGCATGCTCCACATCAGGGACCCTAGGATGACACTGAGCAGCCATCCCCTATTCCCAGGTACTGACGCTGTTAGGATGCTGGGTACAGATTCTCACCTTCTCTCCCAGACACAGGAAGATGAAAAAAGAAAATGTAGAAATAATGGTCTCATCCACTTTCCCCTATTCTCAATCTTTCCCACCCTAATGAGTAGTCAACATGGGCATGCAATCTTCTCAATTATGCAATCATAAAAAATAAATTGAAAAAAACTAATGACTTGAAGCCATCTAATTAATAAAACAGAGGGAAAGCTGCAAAACACTAGCCTATGTGAAAATTTCTTGAATAAGACCTCCCAGAAGCATAAACAATACAAGTATACAACAGACAAATGGGATTACATCAAACTAAGAAGCTCCTGTACCACACAGGAAATCAACAAAATGAGGAGGAAACCAACAGAATGCTAAGAAATATTTGGCAAGCTAAATTTGATAAACATTACTATGCGGAACATGTAATGAGCTCAAGAAACTCAATAACAAAACAAATTACCCAAAATATAATACAAATAGCTAACAGCCATTTGAAAAATGCTCAAGATCCCTAGCCATCAAGGGAATTCAAATAAAAACCACAATGAGCTACCAGTATTGTGGCACAGTAGGTTAAACAACTGCCTGCAATGCTGGCATCCCATATGACTGCTGGTTAGAGCCCCAGCTGCTCTATCTCCAATCCAACTCCCTGATAAAATGATTGGGAAAACAGTGTAAGATAGTGCCAGTACTTGAACCCCTGCACCCACATAGGACTTCTAAGTGTCTAATTTCAGTCTGGCCAACCCCAGCCTTCGTGGCCATTTGGAGAGTCATCTAGAAGATGGAAGCTCTCTCTATCTCTCTGTAACTAGACCTATCAAGTACTCATATCTTAAAACACACACACACAGACATACACACACATACACGCAGGACTGGCATGTTAGCCCAACTGGTTGATCCTCCCTTTGCAAGTGCTAGGATGCCCTATGGGTGTGGGTTCATGTCCTAGATGTTCCATTTCCCACACAACTACTTGTTTGTGGACTGGGAAAGCAGTAGAGGATGGCCCAAAGTCAGGTGGCAGACCAAGAAGAAGCTCCCGGCTTTAGAGTCACTCAATTCTGATAATTGCAGTCTTTGGGGGAGTAAACCAGCAGATAGAAGATCTTGCTGTCTCTCCTCTCAGTACATCTTCTTTTACAGGAGTAATAAATAAATCTCAAAATAAATGACAACAACAAAAACAAGAATAATCTTAAAAATACGCAAGCACACACAGAGCAAGGTTTCACTTCACCCCAGTTAAAATGGCTTTCATCCAAAAATTTTTAAAAATAACAAATGCTGGCAAGGATCAGAAAAAAACAGAAACCAAATACACAGTTGGTGGGAATGTAAACTGGTACAACCACTACGGAAGTCAGTATGAAGCCTGCTTAGAAATTCAAAATAGATCTACTTGAGGTCAGAAAGTGTGATTCTTCCAGCTTTAGTTTTGTTTGGTCTTCCACATCTTTGGTTAGGCTAAGTACAAAGTATTTAGGGATTGTAGTTACAATTTCTTCCCCAACCACGGAGTTATTTGTGTATACCAGTGCCGCTTTAATTTTGCATCCTACCACTCTGCCAAATTCTCTTATGTGTTCCAATAGTCTCGTGCTTGAATCTTTTGGTTCTCCCATGTCATCAGCAAACAGGGATAATTTTAATTCTTCACTTCCAGTTTGAATTCCTTTAATCTGTTTTTCTTGCATAATACCTCTAGCATGGACATCCAATATTGTATTGAACAGCAGTGGTTGAAGTGCAAATCCTCATATGGTTCCAGTTCTTAGTGGAAAAGTTTCCAGTGTTTCCTCAATTAGTATGATGCTGGCACTGGGTATGTCATATATTGCTTTGATTGTGTTATAGAATGTTTCTTCTATGCCTATCTTGCTTACGGTGTTTAGTATGATGTGGTGTTGGATTTTATAAACATCAAAAGATGAAGAAACCTTTCATATTCTTGGATTGGCAGGATCAATATCATCAAAATGTCTGTATTACCAAAAGAAATAAACAGATTCAACATGATCCCAAGTAAAACCCAACAATACGCTTCTCAGAAACAGAAAAACTAATACAAAAGTTCATCTGGAAACACAAGAGACCACGAATAGCCAAAGCTATCCTAAAGAATAAAAAATAAAGCTAAAGGAATCACAGTTCCAGCCTTAAAAATACTACAGGGCAGTAGTCATCAAAACAATCCAGTACTGGTACAGAAACAGAGAAGAGCAATGGGATAGAACAGAAACACCAGAATGGAGCCCACACATCTACAGCCAACAAAACTTCAACAGAGAACTGAAAATCATCCAGGGGAAAGATATGGTCTCTTCAACAAATGCTACTGAGACAATTAGATAGCGGCCTGCAAAGGTAAGAAACAATATACTCACCTTTCACCATACACAAAGATCAAATCTAAATGAATCAAGGACCTAAATCTGCATCCAGAAACCACCAAACTATTAGAGAAAAGCAAGAAGTACTCTCCAAGACGTAAGAATTGAGAAAGACTTCTTAGAAAAGTCACCCAAAGCATAGGTAGTCAAAGCCAAAATAAAGAAATGGGACTGCATCAAAGTTAAAAGCTTCTGTACAGCAAAAGAAATGTTCAACAAAGTGAAGAAGCAACTAACAGAATGGGAGAAAATCTTGACACACTACACAACCAATAGGGGGCAATATCCAGAATTTATAAAGAGATTCAGAAACTTAGCAATAGCAAAACCAACAACCCTGTGAAGAAATGGGCTAAGGAAATGAGCAGGCATTTTTCAAAAGAACAAATTCAAATGGCTAATAGACATATGGAAAAAAAATCCTCAGGCTCCTTAGCTGTCAGGGAAATACAAATGAAAATCACATTGAGGTTCTACCTAACTCCGGTGAGACTGGCCTATTTTCAGAACTCTACTAAAAACATCTACTGGCATGGATGTGGGGGGAAAGGCATCATCTTTCACTGTTGGTGGGAGTGCAAACCAGTATAATCTTAATGGAAGTCTGTATACAGAGTGTTAAGAAAACTGAAAGTTGATGTACCATATGATCCAGCTATTTCACTGTCGGGAATATATCCAAAGGAAATGAAATCTGCATATGAGAAATGAATCTGCAATCCCATATTCACAGCAGCACAATCTACAAAAGCAAAGACATGAAAACAATCCAGATGCCCATCAAAAGAGGAGTGGATAAACAAACTGTGGCACATCTACTCCATGGAATACTACTCAGCCATTATAAAGGATGAAATTACACCATTTGCAACAAAATGATCCTGACTAGAGACCATTATGCTCAGTGAAATAAGTCAATCCCAAAAGGACATATATCATATGTTCCCTCTGATATAAGGCACTTTCATGTAAAAGTAAGATCAATGGTCTATCAATACTGTTTTTGCTGCAACTCATGGATTTTGTATTTTTGTTTTTATTTTCATTTCTTCAAAATAGCTTCTTTTCTCTTCCTAAATTCTTCACGGACTCATAGATTATACAGTGGCATCATTGTCTCCAGGAGGTTTTTTGTTTCGTTTCCTCAGCAACACACTGATTGTTCAGTAGCATCTTATTTAATTTCATGGTATTGTACATTTTCTTAACTTTATTCCTATTGTTAATTTTCTTTTATGGATTTTCATTTAAGGTAATACGTAGTAACTAGGTAATAGACTTTCCAATGTGTGAAGTTACAACGCAGTGTGCATCTCTACTTTCAAATCAATGATGGACTCCCAATGAAATGGTTGGATATATCTTGACAATAGGATGCTGGATTGTCTGCCATTGTTTGTACCCACAATCTCAGGATACACTTAAATAGCAGAATGATGGACTTATGACTGCTTATGAAGTACTATACTATTGTAATGATGTAACAGAAGTCAATTAGACGGGGAGGGTGTAAGGGAAATCCCAGAGCTCGTGCAACTGTATCATAAAATGCATAACTTTGACTTAAAAAAAAAAACAGTAACCACAACCCTCTCAGCAAGCAAATATCCAGGACCTGATGACTTTACTACTGAATTCTACACAATATTTAAAGAGGAACTAAGTCTAATACTTTTCGAAATATATTGAACAGGATGGCACTTTGCCACACTCTTTATGAAGCCAGCATCACTCTGATAGCAAAATTGAACACAGACACATCATGTAAAAAAAATTGCAGACCTCTATCTGTGATAAACGTAGACATAAAAGTTCTCAGCAACATAGTAGCAAATGAAATCCAACACCACGGTGAAATGAAAATATATCATTGTAATATTACGGGGAAAAAAGAGAGATAGGGACGGAGGGGATGAGGAAGGAGGTACCCCTATGCCTCTTAATCTGTATTGTGGAAACATGCAATCTACTCCTTACATATATATAATTTTATATAAGGATATATATAATATTTATATGTAACTATTTATATGCAGTTTTCAGGTAGAAAAAAATATAGCCAAAGCAAACCAAAATGAAAAAGAAAAAGGTAACACATCACAGTCAAGTATGATTTATCCTAAAGATGCAATGATAAGTCAACATTCACAAATAGATGTCATAAATCACATTAACAGCATGAAGAGCAACAATCCTATGGTAATTTCAATAGATATGGAGAAAACATTCAAAAACACTTAATACTCCTTCATAATAATTAAAAAAAAAAAACTCTCCACAAGTTAGCTAGAGAAGGAACACGTGTCAAAACGCTCAAGGCCATGCGTCATAAACCAACTGCCAATATCAGACTGAACCAGAAAAACAAATGCTGAAAGCACTTCCCCTCAAATCTGGACCAAATAAGGATGGTGACTTTCACAACTTTTATTCAATATAGTATCAGAAGCATTCGCAACAGCAACCAGGGAGGAGAAAGAAATCAATGGTACCAGAATTGGAAAGAAGGAAGCAAGAACATCAATGTTCGCAGATAGCATGATATTGTACATGGAAAAAACCAAACAATCAAAAAGCTGGTAGAATTTGTAAACCGGGGCTGGCATGATGGCTTAACTGGCTATTCCTCTGCCTACAAGCAGGAGCATCCTATAAAAGGGCCAGTTCGTATCTCAGCTGGTCCACTTCCCATTCAGTTCTCTGCTTGTGGCCTGGGAAGGCGGTCGAGGACGGCTCAAAGCCTTGGGAACCTGTACCTGCATGAGAGACCCACAAGAAGCTCCTGGCTCCTGGCTTTGGATTGGCTCAGCTTCAGCACTGCAGCCACTTGAAGAGTAAACCAGCAGATGAAGATGTTTCTGTCTCTCTCTTTGTAAATTTGTCTTTTCAATAAAAATAAATAAATCTTTTTTTAAAAAAAAAGAAGGGAAACAAACAAGTATAAACAGGAAAAAATGCCTGTATGTAATATTATTATTGCAAATAAAGTTTTTCAACCTGAACTTTGCATAATTGTCAAAAAAAATTATTAGGAATACTATACAACTATACAACACTATAATTGACTGTGAGTGAAATGAACATCTGTTCATTTGACTATTGTGCTTGCCTATATTCCTACTTCACTGTATAATTTTTTTTTTACTTTTTGAACACTTTATTCAGTGTTAGCGTCCACTGAGTTAAACTATTAACAATTCTCAAGGAGAGTGTCCAGAGTAAGATGAGTATAAGGTGTAAGATAGAACGTGGATGGGCAACCGTTTCTCTTTCTCTATGTCTCTCCCCCGTCCCTGCATATAACTCTGACTTTAACCTCACTACTCTATTTTAAAAGATTCTTATATGGAAAAACACATCAGATATATAGAAAGAAGGACAAAGATAAAGATCTTCAACTGTTGGTTCACTCCCTAAATGGCTGCAACAGCCAGAGCTGAGCCAATCCAAAGCCAGGAGCCAAGGGTTTCGTCTGGGTCTCCCACACAGATGCAGAATCTCAAGGCCTTGGGCCGTCCTCAACTGCTTTCCCAGGCCACAAGCAGGGAGCTGGATGGGAAGTGGAGAAGCCAAGACAAGAACTGGTACCCATGTGGGATCCAGGCGCTTGCAAGGTGAGGATTTAACAACTGAGCCATCACACCGAGCCCTGATAGGCAACTTTTTAAAGATTTATTTATTTACGTTTTAATTTTAAAGTCAGAGTTACAGAATAAGAGAGGGAGAGAAAAAGAAAGATCTTCCCAGCTGCTGCTTAAATCCCAAATGACAGCAATAGATGGAGCTGACCCAGTCTGAAAAGGGGACAGGGACAAAAGGACTTCTTCCACTGCTTTCCCAGACCATTAGCATGGAGCTGCTCTGGAGGTGGAGCAGCTGGGACTTGAACCAGTGCCCACATATCTGAGATGCCAGTGTCAAAGGCAGAGGTTTAGTCTGCTACACCCACCCACCCCCTAGGTAATTTTAAGATTATATCTAAAGGTTTCATTTGTGTCATTTTTCATTCCCATTTTCTAATTAATTAGATGATAATGTTTTAAATTAACTTCCCTGTTGCTTAACTCGACCAAGTTCAACCACGACTGAGATCCAATAATCAAGGAATTTTTTAAAATACCATTAACACCTCTAGATTTCTTACCCAAGAAAAGCAACCTAAGATTTTTATTTTCTGTAGTAATTATTAGAATCACTATATGAAGGGATTATATTTACTTAAATTTTAAAATTACCAAGAAAGAACATGGAAGATCATAATAATTTTGCCAAAACATCTGAACCATTTACATGTTGATTTAGCAGATTTGTTTAGGGAATACTTTAAGGGCACAGAACATTATCTGGCATAGCAGTGACAAATCTAATTGCCTATCACTATGATGTGTGCTTTGTTTTTTTGTCAATGTCTTATACCTATCTAGGAAAACAAGCCAGGTGTAACGAACATACAACGAAGACTTTGGATACTCCTGAATTGCGTTGTCCTTCTTCTAGTTCATGAAATAATTAACTAGCACCAGTCTTTGTTTCTTCCCTATTTCCTCTTCACCCTAATGCAGTTTTGCAGCAATTCAATTATTAACTGTGTACTTACTGTGGGCCCAAGATGTTAAATGATTACATAGAGGCCAGATACAGCAACTAGTAAGCAAATACAAAAGAGATGGCTAATAGGAAGGGGAGCACTGTTGATGAAGATAATAGCAAAATTAATGCAAAATGCTCTGAAATGGTGAGACACCCTGGGCTGACAATACAGCGAAATCATTAACACCATAAGGTGTACTAGAAGATGGGTGCAGACGCCAATCCTGGAACAGGGAGAGTGGCCAGACCCTGGGAAGAATGCAACCACTTGGGAACCACAGCCAGGCGGGAGAAGAGGGGAATCAATCCTCTAACCACTCTCTCGGAGCCCTCCACTGGCCCGCTGCCAGCCTCCTGCTGGCTAAGAGGAACCCGAAGCCTAAGCAGCATGACCGCTACCCAGAGAGGGCAGCTTGCCACGGTGTGGTTAGAGAAACAGATCCGGCAAAGACACAACGGCCATGTTTTGCACATGAATACTTGATGTTAATATTTAATAGAAATTAAATTTTTAAGTTTTAAAAAAGAAATGCACTCAACATTTTTGACTCAAAAAGAAGGAGCATTTGGAATAGTGAGTACCTGCACGCCGCTCACTGTAAGCACTGCGTTAAAGTGACTGGCAGTAAGTCTAGAATGGGCTCGTAGGTCAATTCCTAGAAAGGCAATATCTTGCTCATCAAGATCTTGGTGAAGGCCTGCTAATTAAATAGACAGCTGTATGAATAGCAGATGAAGGAATGGACAGACAAAGGCACAGATAGAAAACTGGATGTCATTTAGTACAGCTCTTTATTTAGCAGATGAAGAAATAGAATTTCAAATTCATTAAAAACAATATTGTGCAAAGCTGGAACCCACGTCTCTGACTTTGGCTTTTCTAGCTACAGCATGCTATCACTTCTAATTTACAATATAATGACTACTGCTAATGATAATAATATATGGGCCCAGTGTGATAGCCTAGCAGCTAAAGTTCTTTTTTTGCACGTGCTGGGATCCCCTACAGGTGCCCATTCTAATCGCGGCTCCCCTGCTTCCCATCCAGCTCCCTGTTTGTGGCCTGGGAAAGCAGTGGAAAATGGCCCAAAGCCTTGGGATCCTGCACCAGCATGGGAGACCCGGAAGAAGCTCCTGACTCCTGCCTTTGATTGGCTCAGCTCCAGCCAATGCGGTCACTTGGGGAGTGAATCAACAGATAGAAGATCTTCCTCTCCTGTCTCTCCTTCTCTTTGTATATCTGACTTTGCAAGAAAAATAAATAATACATATCATATCCTCGAAAAATGCTGATTTTGTTTCTACCTCAAAAATGATAATTATATTAAGTAATATATGTTAATTCACTTCCTCTAGCTATTCCACAATGTAAATATAAATCTCAATATTTGAACATGACAAATATACATAATTTGATTTGCTTTTAAAATGTAAAATAGTTTTAAAGCATTTTTTTTAGTCAACCACAGTCAAAGACCAATAGGCAGAGAGCGACAGAGACAGGGAGGGGTTCCCTCCCATAGCACCATCCATGATCCATGTGACAGCTTGTCACACAACTGCAGGCATTCCAAAGCAGCATCTGGCTTCCGTGTGACCTAAGCAGGCAACGAGCTTGCAACCACAGAAAGCCTTTCAGAATACAGATGTCTACAGCTGAGTGCACTTGAAAAATTGTTATTAATCTACACAACAGCATACATCCTCACCTTAATACCAATTTTAATTTTTTGTGAATAAGAATAAACCTAACTAATGTCAAATTTAAAAAGCAAACTTCCTTATAATGTCCCCAAATACAGTCATCATCCTCCATTTTGGAGACCTTGAAAGTCATGACTGATGAAACGTGAAGTATTAATTTCTCACCTCTAATTAATATTAATGTTTTAGTTCCTTACTCTCCCAATGATTCTAGGCTTCAGTTTGGTCATTTTCCACATGCATTATTTTAGTCTACCAAGATGTCTTTCTTTCCCATTTCCTTAATGACTTGGGTACAGAGTTTAGCAGTATTATGTCTTTCCCTTCAAGCATATTCTTTTATAACTTCAAGCATATTTTCAGTAAATATTGAGGTTGGTTTTGTGGCACAGAAGACTTGCTGTTCATGCCACAGCTCCTCAACTTCCCAGCTGGTTCCCAGCCAGTAACCCCGGACGTGGGAGTCTCCAGGAAGCTCCTGGCTCCTGGCATATGCCTCGCCTAGCCCTGGCCCTAGTGACCATTTGGAAAGTAAAGGAGCTGGGCCGGTGCAATGGACTCGTGGCTAAATCCTCTCCTTGCACATGCCAAGATCCCATATGGGGGCCAATTCTAATCTAGGCTGCCCTGCTTCCCATCCAGCTCCCTGCTTGTGGCCTGAGAAGGCAGTCAAGGATGACCCAAAGCCTTGGAACGCTGCACCCACGTGGGAGACCTGGAAGAAGCTCCTGGCACCTGGTTTTAGACTGGCTCAGCTCTGGCTGTTGCGACCACTTGGGGAGTGAACCAGCGGATGGAAGATCTTTATTTCTGTCTCTCCTTCTCTCTGTAAATCTGGCTATCCAAGAGAAATAAATAAATCTTGAAGAAAAAAAAAAGCAAAGGAGCTGATGGAAAAACTTGCTCTCCCTATCTGTAACTTAAGCCTTACAGTAAATAAAACAAGTTTGCGACTGTTGGAAATACCACTTCCATTTTTCTTAACATGTAATTATAGCAAGAACAAATTACTTGTCCAAAGTCACATCCTTTGCCTGTAATCACGACAGGATTCATTTATGTCTCTGATTTTCTGATCCAGCACACCCTTCCCACACCCGCCTGTGGTGTGGCGCCAGCATCTCTGGGTCTCCCTGGTTTCATCTAGGTAGGTGGTGGATTCTGCACCCTGAATCCCCAGGTCAGTGCCTGCTGGCCGGCCTGCCTGGGCAGTGCAGCTGGAGAACAGGGCTTTCGGAAATCCTCCCAGCCTCTCAGGACAGGCGCTGCCCTGCTGCTTGCCCTGCCAACACAAGTTTCCTCTCACACACCAGAATTCTCTTCCCTTCCACCACGCCCTCCAGCAGGGGTTATTATTAGCTGGGCCGACCAAAGTCAGGAGTATTGGCTACACAGTTAGCTACTCGCGTCAGTCCTTCAAGGCCTCCCGGCTCTATCAGAGCGAAGTGAAGGTTTATGGTCCCACATGCCCAATATATCACCAAGCATACAGAGTGGGACGCCCAGCTGCCCTGTAAAGGAAAGGCAAGCAAACAGGCGTCGGTCCAGCTTGACAGGCCACGGAGAATTCTGGACAGGCCTCTCTTTTAAGAGCAGCCTTCCTTCCTCAGGGGAGAAAGGGCAGGTAGGCGAGGCTGAGCTGGAGACACTCCGGAGCCCGCAGCGTGGCTGTGCACCGCCGGCCCAGCCTGCGCGTCAGGGGAGCCCGGCGGGCTGGCGAGAGCGAGGGCCGCCGGCCCGGGACCAGCACGCCGCCACGCGGTGACCCCGGCGGCCCCTCGGGCGCCGCGCTCTCACCTCCAGGTAGTACAAGTCCACCGTCGTGATTTGCGAGTCGAGGAAGTCTTCATAGGTGTTGAACTGAGTGACGATATTGTCCACAGCCGTCAGTCCCTCTTCCTGCTCCATTGCGGTTGCCTCGACCGAAGCGTCCCTAGCGACGGCGCGCTCCGGGGGCGGGCCTGGAGGCTCCGCCCACTCGGCTCCGTCCAATCAACGGAAGTCCTGCAGCCCGCTTCGGGTGTTGATCCCGCCCCAGCCGAGATCCCTAGTTTGAGACTTCCGCCTAACTCTGGGTCCCCAGGTCAGCTGCCTCAGGCCGCCTCAGACCTTGGGGATACTTGCGGTAAGTGGAGAAACGCAAACTGCAACCCAAAGTTAAAAGTTGTAACTCTAGAAAGTTTACAGAAAACGTTATGGATCAGCGTTCCCAGTGTCATTCTAAAACAGGGCTGAACGAGACAACTAAGAGGTTTCTCAAGAACACCTGACAGTCCGGAAGTATCGGAAATGCTCACACAAGGCTGTTTAGAACCATTAGTTGCTCTCCATGTGCCTGTTGAATTTATTAAGATTTCCACCAACACACCAAAAAAAATTTTTTTGGTGGAAGTATCTGGCAGTTCTTTCAAGGAAAAGATTATCTTAATTAGACCATTTGGAAATGTCCCTGTGACCATTTCCAAAATACTGAGTGTGTTAAATTATTTTTAAGCTTAATTACTGCTAATGTTTTTGAGTGTGAGGAACAGTTTATGAAATTCTCGAAAGAAATCAGTGAAAATATATTTGCAAACTTCTCATAACCCCAAATTCTTGCCTTTCCATTTTTTAAATTTCAATTTTAATAGCCACACAATTGTAAACTTTTGACTCCATAAAATGTCTACGGAAACATAAAAAGTGTTTACTATGGATTTTTGTTTTCCTTTATAATAAAGATTTTCATTTTTAAAATCACAGCAAACCTTTGTGAGCCATGATTTATTTTAATATTTTTATAATATCCATGAGAATTAATTCATGTTACTTTGAACCTGTATTGGTTGCTCTGCATATACCAGTTGAATGTATTAAGAGTTCATGTGCTCATGGACGTATCTGTCAAATCTTTCAATGAAAAGATTATCTTAAACATTAGTCTATTTGAATGTGATGGACATACAACTAGCTTTGGGATATTACTTGTTCTTAATGAAAAGATTTTGAATTGTTTTAAAATGCATTTTGGACCTTGCTTTTAAATGCATTTGAACCTGGGAGTACAAAGGAAGGGGAAGGAACTCCTGAACACTCAAAAAACTCAAAAATAACAATAGTAATATTTATTGAGTGCTCCCTACACAATAGGCACTATGGTAACTTCCAGAAGCATATTTCAACAACTAATATTTGTGTTAAAAATACTAACATTTGGCATCACCTAATTTTTTAAAAGTGTATGGAAATCTAAATGATCAAAACATCCATTTAACTTAAAGCATTTAGTTATAAGACATAGGTCTCAGTATTCTGTTATCCAGAGAATTCTGTATGTCCCTCACGCAGGAGGCATTACTCCAGGTAAACTGGGCATCAGGGGAGACTTAGCAAAGATTCAGCCACTGATGTTCAAAACACATGAGCATTGCTTTAATGGGATGACAACACTTTGTGAGCCCTTCTGTGTCATCTATGTTCTAAATATTTGCATGCATGAGTTCATTTAATTTGGACAACAGTAACTGGCAAAATAATTCACTACTATTCAAAATGTGGATTCAGAAAAAATTTGAATTGGCCTTGTCAACATTCCAATGATTAAAATCATACAATTTGCAGAGAAAGTAGTACAGAAGGTTTAAAGAGCCACGTGTAATTAATTACAAAGTTATGTGTTTGTGGGGAAGTGACAAAAACATATGTCAGCTTCTAACAAGAAGTGTGAATTTTGCCACAAGAAGCAAAAAAGCATGTTCTGAGATTTGGACAAGGAAGATTAATTTCTGTATAGGACAATGCAGCTAGTTGTTTAAAAGTTGCAAGCAGTCCAGAGAAAAGGCAGAAGGAAGGGATCTGACCAGATGAAAGAGGAAACTGGTTAGGAAAACTCGGATGCCAGGGTAAAGCTTATGAATGGTCGCAAACAAGAAAAGCATAGGATGAAAATGGCTTTTGGCATTAAGCATGCACTACTAAATCTCTTAAAGTCTCCAGAGTGCAAGCGCATGTGGCAGGTGTTTTGAAGTCCTCCTACATCAAGATTTTATCATTCTGGAGAAGGAATGTTTGACTTCATGAAATTATATCAATTTGAATATAAGGACCTGTATGATAGTAAAATATGAGGTCATTGTTTGCTCATGTATTGCTTTATTATGATTTGTTGTGATTATGCATTTTCAGGGAAACTTCATTCATTTTACCATTTGGTCAACTGCTCTTCCTAAAAGGAAGTCCCCAAGCATCTAAGTTTAAACACTTGGATGAGCTCGCAAATGTCTTCTGACTTGAAACACAGTGAATTTCATCAAATCAGTTTCTCTATTATCTCTTTTCTAGATTTCCCATTTAATTTCAGAAAACTTTTCATCTTTATGCGTGAGAGATTATATGAGAGACATCAAAGCAAATTAATGAGCATTATCCAAATCTCTCTATACTGTTATGATAGGAAAATACGTTATTTTGAATAACATACATTCCTACTTCTAGTCCAGGGTTTTTAACGATTGAAACCTGGAATTTAGCTCCAATCTCAAAAAAAAAAAAAATCTATTCTTTACAAAGGGACAAAGAAGGATTACACATATCCACAACAAAACTTTAAAATGTAAGAGATAAGAAATATATGGTATATAAAAATAACAGTTTACACTACAGTCACTTTTGTTACTCTTTAAAAAAAAAAGACATAACTTGAAAACAAAAATCATGGCAAAATCAAGCATAAATATCTCTCCAAAATTAAGTCCTTGGTATTATATTCACCTGGCTGAAGTACACCAAATAATTTCAAATTAAATCATATTTTTTTTATTCCCAAATATTTGGCAAGCTATTTTGATAGCTGGGAAAGCGAGCAGGTATTTTGACATGATAGGAAGGGGAATGCCTTGCTTATTATGTTAACAATATGCTAAACACTCTGAGTAAGAACTTAAGGCTTTATTAAGATAGACTTAATACATTACCATATTGTAGGAAAGAAAAACATATGCTCACCCTAATAAGATAAGAGATTTGTGGCTGATGTTGCCCAACTGCTTGTTAAGTGTATGATTGCAGATGAGGACTGTTGCTTAATCATCAGGCCAGGCAAGCTCCTGTGCACTTTAATGATGACACTGAATTTATTTAAGCC
The DNA here is from genome assembly GCF_017591425.1 of Ochotona curzoniae. Taxonomy (NCBI): domain Eukaryota; kingdom Metazoa; phylum Chordata; class Mammalia; order Lagomorpha; family Ochotonidae; genus Ochotona; species Ochotona curzoniae. The sequence goes on along the minus strand of NW_024467119.1, from coordinate 23,548,403 downwards.
ATTTCTAGTGATGAGGTCACTGGACTTCTCCATGGTCTGAGCTCTTCTGAAGTGCTGAAGTTCTGGTTCTACTGCTTCCAAGTTGTGAAGACACAAGGACTTCATGTATCATAATTCACACATTTTCTTCACCTTTGTCAATATAAGACAGAGACAGGAATAGCCCAGAAGAGACAAAGAGAAGCCTGTGATACAATTACCCCTAGCAGTGAGGTTGACAAACAACAGCAGCTGACAAAGATTGTTAGCTATGGAGCAATGAGACAGATGGTGGGTGGGTGCCCCACCATCACTGCTTTGGAACTGAGAGAAACATGGGCTCCTAGTGGCTCTTTGGGGTGTTCCCAACAACCTTCCTGAGAAGTTCCTCAACTGCTTTGCAGCCCAGAAATCAGGATCTGCTTGAGGAGACAGCTCTCCCGGAGTGGACACACCCTACGTGCTGCCAGGAATCGAGGGAAGAGTTGCTGGCTTCAAGTGGTTAGTCAGCAGCTCCCTCCGCACAACCTTTCCAGCTCCTTTCCCTTCTAAGCACTTTCAGTTTCTGCAGTGATGTTTCTTAACCTCTCTCTCTCTCTTTAATTTTATATCCTCCAGTCTCAAAACAAACACAATTCTTACTTATTTGTGTTGATCATCCCTCTCTCCTAGGGCAGTAATGCATACCTTTCTCACTTCAAACAAATTACTCCAAGAATAAATTTCCTCAGCTCTACAGCTGACATGAGCCATAGGCTCTCCTGCCCTTCAGAGTAAAACTTTTTGTATCAGTTATTTATGATAAGTGTTACCATTTCCTTGCCTTTCACTGTTTTCCTACACATTCCAATTCATTTTTATACATCGCTCCACTGAAATGATTTTCACCAAAGTCATTTACAACCACTTTGTCTTTATGGCTAATAAGTTTTTTTCTAGTTTTCTCGTACTACTTGACTTTCAGCATCATTTGATCCTGTGGCCACTCCCCTGTCTTCAAAATGCCCTTACCTAGCTTCTATCACATAACTGCTCCCTGAGGTTGATAAAAATGGAAAGCTTATTAGTTTTCCAGTAGGTGTTTTTTTTTTTTTAAGTTTCTTCAGTCACTCCTGTATTCCTTAACTAACTGAAAAAATTTCAAAGTTTTCTTATCTCTCTCTCTCCTCTGGATTCTTGTCCCTTGGAGGGCTCATCCATACTCAGTTTATTACTGTCCTACATGCAAAGGGTTCCCAAAGCTTCCTAGCCAGCAGGATCATTCTCCTGAGTGCCAAGCTTCGCATGCAACTTCCTAACAATGCTTAGATATATCATATGCATAAAGTTGATTTTTTTTTCTCCTGACTGACCTCTAACTCCTGAAATATCTGACCTACTGATCAGCCTCCCTACACTTCTCTTGAAGGTTTCAATTTCTCTGAAACCCATGACATCACTCCCTTGCTCAAGCTGAAGTCTCCCATCTGAAATTCAAGAATAGCATCTTTTCTGATTTCCCAATATGCCCTGGCCTCCTGTCCTATCTGCTCTTCACAATGTATCACCAAGACTGTTTGAAAGACAGTCTGATCTCATCATGCCACTCTTTAAAAAACCTTCATTGGCTTCCCATTGCCCTTAGGATAAAGTGCAATTTTGTTTTGTGTTTGTAACATGATTTACAAGAACTTCCACATTCCAGCTCTCATCTGGCATCCTCTGTCTCACATGATAGCAGTTCTAACCACACCAGACTACTTTCAGTTACCAAAGGAACCATCCTTTCTTTTGCTGCTGGAACTCAAATATCCTTTTCCCTCTGCCTAGAACATAATTTCATGTTAAATACCTTTTCCACTCACCTATTAGTTCCCTTTTATACACACAGATAGAAATATAGAAACAAAGACAAAATAGTCTTCTCCTAAATATTGCTAGAAAGCCTCCTGATCTCCCCACTCATTTTCTACAAATATCTTGCTTATAACAACATATTGACTAAGTGTCTATATACTCATTAGAATCTACACACATGAAAGTGAAGGCCATGCTAACCTCTGCCAATAGATTCTCAGCAGCTGACACAATGCCTGGGTTATTGTGGTTTCTCACAAGCAGGTGTTAAATAATATCAATTTCCTGCGTTCTGCTCATTCACTTTAACAACTGCTGGATTTTCCGAAAGGCACTACACTCAGCACGGACCTTTCAGAAAGATACTGAACAATACTTGCATATTAATTACAGGAGACAGGTACTTTTAAAGAGCTATGTGAATAATGCTTCTAAATTCCACTAGCAAAAGAGATCAGTGAAAAATCATGTCTGACTACTGCGATCAGGAGAATTTTAAAGGATACGCCAGCTTCGTGCTAAATGTGAAGTATAGAGACGGAGTGTTTGGGAGTGTGGCAAAGCAAATAAAGCCTTTACCAGTTGCACTGGTGTCCCATATAGGCACCTGCTCATTCAGAACCCAATAACTCTGCTTGTGATCCAACCCCCAGCTAAAGTACCTGAGATGGCAGTAGAGGACGCCCACGTTCTGGGGAAACAGCACCTAATGAAAGATGCAGAAGAAGCCTCTGGCTTCCAGCTTCCAATCAGCAGAGCTCCAACTGCTGCAGTCATTTGGTGAGTCATGAGTAGATGAAGTCCTTACTCTGTCTCTTCCTTCCCCTCTTTTTCTCTCTCTAACTCTGTCTTTCAAATATATAAATACATCTTTAAAAAAAAAAAAAGAAGTATGGAAAGAGGGTACTGGGGCTCTGGAGAAATATCCATGTGAGCAAGTCACATGTGCTAAAGTTTTAAGGTGAGAAACTCAAGATGGGCAATGAGACAGAAACATAACTTCCTTTCTACACCCTGGCAATGGCTACAGTCCCAACTCCCCAGGTTGAAGCTAAATTGATGACTGTGAAATTCTCTCTCAGGATAAACTTTGAGTGGTAGAACACACAGTAGTTTCTGCCTGCCTTGAGTTGGTAAGGTGGCATGTGACAAGTGGTAGCTGGCTGCCGTGTGTGGCTGGCTGCACTGGTGCCTCTGTCTTATCTCCTCTTATCTCATGGAATATTCATTATTTTTTTCATTTCTCTGCCAAAAATTTAAATCAGCCAGATCCCTGGTAAAGTGGTTCTTTTATTCGCTTGAGACCCCAAGGCAGCTGAAGTTAGCATGTCTATACTGTATTAAATCATCTTTAAGAAGGTAGGTGGGAGGGAATCTTATACAGCATGTGCCAAGACTTGATTTCCTTCTAGAGGAGCCGGATATCCATCACAACAGGGAACGAGGCAAGGGCATCAGTACTGGTGTACTGAATTAGTAGAATGATTGATGGGAAGATAGTTTTGCTTGTCTCAAACTATTGTAAGGAGCAAGAATATAACCTGAGATCAAGTGTCTATAAGCATGCATTGGTTGGGTAGGTAGGGGTGGCTATAGGGAGTGGTGGTGGAGGAGAATAGAGATGGAGGGCGAAAGACAGCTCCATGTTTGAACATGTAAGAAGATGTGAAGTAGGTGTTTCTTTAGACAAGAAAGCAACAACACTAAAGAGTGTGGTTCTCTTGCTAAGTATACTGAGATTTGAGATCTGTGGCTCTGAATTGATACAGTGAAATTCTGTGATTCCTTTCTGTAAAGTGCATGGTTGGAGAACAATTCTACTTTCTCTCTTCTCAGAAATTCTCCCCAGGTTAAACCCTGGCACTTAGTAAAATTGACAGATATTAACATAGAAGTCTGAAGCCAAAGATAACTTCAGAGACCATCCAGTCCTATATGTTGTTTAAAAGACAAGATTATTTCCTACTGATTTCTTAAAACACTCTATTCTTTTTTTCATAATGTGGTTCTATAGGTACAGGGATTCTCTCCTCAGCCCTTCTCATCATCCTTCCATCACCGTCCACCACTATATCCCCCAGATTATTACAATAGTATAGTTCTTCAACAACAGCTATAAGCCTAACATTCTGCTATGTGGTGTATCATAGTATTGTAGCTGTAGATAGAATAGTATCCTATTGTCAAGGTATGTTTAATAGTTGCATTGGGAGTCCTCCTCAAGGTGCCTACTGCAACGTGTCTTTACTTCCCAGCATGCTAGTCTCCATTACACTGTTTATTCAAGAGAATATATAAAATATTTCATTCTTACATTTTTCCTATTAAGTCTATACTTATTGTTAATGATTTGTTCTTACTTGTTCTACTCTACATATTATATGTATACATTTGTATTATAGTTCCTGTAAATTTTAATTTTCTTGTTTATAAATTTGTTTTCCCACATGTGCCTAGTGCATCTTCTTTTCCTTCATTTAAATAGCTAATAGTTCAAGTCCTCTTTGTCTCATTCCTCAATTGTAATGCCCTTGAAGAGATAAAGATCCAGTCCACGTGTTATTTTTCACTGTCCTCCCTGAGTCAAGTATACGCTGATTCTTTGCTTATTCTTTCGGTTATATTAAATGATTGCTGAAGAGAACAAGTTTTAATTTTGCTTCAATAAGTTCTGGTTCATCTGTAGTCAGAGAATGTTTAACATCCCGGGGAAGTAAAGCCCAGTTCAATGAGCTAATTTAGCTCTTAATGGAATTGGCACTGCTTCCTTGAATCCTTCATTTACAAAATCTAGTGATCTCTCTCTTCTCTCCCCTTCTCTCTTCTTTCCGCTTTCTGTTCTACTTTGTCTTAGTAGTGACTGGGGTTATATGATCATGGCTGCAAAAGGGTTGACGAGCTCTGACGTTCTACTGAGCTGGGAAAAAGATGTTGGTCTAAAATAGATCAAGCGTCTCCTCTTAGGAATTCTAGAGGTCACCGAATATTTTGTAGAGGTTAAGTAGTCTCCTCAGGGAGGCAATCTGTTACCATCTTGTCTCAGGGGTTTTAAAGATGTCACTTTTTATTTTCTCCTGAAGTTTCATCTGGATTTCTATTTTCATCTCGAGTGTCTCATTTTGGATTCGTTGAAATCAGTAGAGTTTCATTTGAAACCAACCACTTCATTGTATTTTTTGAGTAGGGAAAATTTCATCTCTGGATCTTGCCAGAGGATAAAAGTGTGTACTGAACTTGAAACCAGTCTCTTGCCTGTAAATTCTTTCTTCCCTAAAGGCTTCTTGAATCTGTGCCCCTGCAGCTACTCCAAGTTCTGTTCTTCCTCTATCTTCATTTACTGCTATGAAGATAATCTTTTAAGTAGAGATAATAAAAGCTCCATTACTTTATTTTTCCCAGAAGATTATCCTCAACTCTCCTTTGCTTGCAAAAAAGTGGATTAAAGCTTCACCAAGGAATGGACCACAGTGTGGTCTCCTTCTTGCATAAATACACCAAAGTATGCCAGATTCTATAGCAAAAAGTCACAGAGCAGTCCTCTGTTCTGTTGCTACCTGAGTCAACCCCAGATTCCTAATCAGAGCAACCTGTGAAGCAGAGTCCCTGCATCCTAAAATTGGGAATTTATCGGCATTAACCCCAGAGCTATATCAGATACAGAGATGCCAAAGAAGGAACAAAGGAGACATGAAGAAGCAAGGCATTATGTTGCCTCCAGAAGAACAAATTTCTCCAGCGTTAGATCCTGAACTTAAGGAAATCTATGAACTGACATGTAGAATTCAAAAGGATGATTATGAGGAAACTCAATGAGATGGAGACAATGCAAATTCACAGAATAAGGAAATGAGTAAATCAATGAATGACATGAATGAAAACATAATTAAGGAAATAAAAATCATTGAGAAAAACAAATAGAAGTTTTTGAAATGGAATCTTCAATCAGTGAAATAAAAAATACAATTGAGAGCCTCACCAGCAGAGTAGAATACAGAACAAAATCTTTGACCACAAGGAAAAGGCCTTCAAAATAACCCAGAAAAAATAAAGAAAAAAATTAGAAAGAAGAAAGAAAGTCTACATTCAACATGGGCTACCATTGAATGATCAAATATTTGTGTTAAGATATAATCCTGAAGAAGAAGTAAAAAGAAGCATTGAGAACCTGCTAAGTAATAACTAAGCATTTCCCCACTCTTGAAAAGGACCTAGACATCCAAATATAAAAAGGCTAAGGGAACCTAAGGGCTAATCAAAAAGGATCTTCTCCAAGACATATTGTAAGCAAATTATCAAAAGTTAAGTATGAAGAGAGAGAGAATCATAAGGACAGAAAGAGAAAACATCAAGTTGTATACAAAGGAAAACTACTTGGATTAACGTCAACATCTCAGTAGAAAACCTACATGCCAGAACAAGTGAAATAATATATTTAAGATCTTTTAAAAAATCCAACCAAGAACATTACATTCAACAAAGCTGTCATTTAAAAAGGAGAACTAAGGTTATTTCCCAAATCACCAAAAATGAGAGAATTCACCACCACCAGATCAGCTTTGCAAGAAATCTTTTAGAGTTCTGGGTTACAAATAAACAACATAAAAACGTATGACACTACCAAATTGATTGGCAGAAAAAGTACAAGCAGTATCCAATCAAGAGAATGACAAGTATTAGTTTTTATCAATAAATACTAATCTACAATATGAATGGAATAAATTCTCTCACCAAGACTTAGGTTGACAAAATGAATTTTTTAAATCAAGACAAATTTATATGTAGCCTACAAGAAATTCACATCACAAAGATACATACAAATAACAAGCAAAAGGTAGAAGAAAATATATCAGGCAGTGCTCAGTGGCGTGGCCTAGTGGCTAAAGTCCTCGCCTTGAACGCGCCGGGATTCCACATGGGTGCCAGTTCTAATCCCGGCCGCTCCACTTCCCATCCAGCTCCCTGTTTGTGGCTTGGGAAAGCAGTCGAGGGTGGCCCAAAGCTTTGAGACCCTGCACCCACATGGGAGACCCGGAAGAGGTTCCTGGTTCCTGGCTTTAGATCGGCGCAGCACCGGCCGTTGCACTCACTTGTGGAGTGAATCATGGAATGGAAAATCTTCCTCTCTTTCTCTCCTCCTCTCTGTATATCTACTTTCCAATAAATAAATAAATCTTTAAAAAAAAAAGAAAGAAAATATATCAGGCAAATGAAAACCAAAAAATGGCCAGGGTAGCTATCCTGATATCCCATAAACACTTAATTCAAAAACTGTGAAGAGATAAATGACATTATATTTGTGATAAAATATTTGATTCAGTAAGAAGACATATCATAAATATTTTTGTAACCAACACAAGATCATATAGATAGATATAGAATATACTATCAGACCTAAAGGGACAGTAATACTTGGACAGATCGTAAGAATATTAGCTCAACGCTCAATCTCCAAGTGCTGGGATCCCATATGGGATTTGTGTCTCAGCTTCTCTGCTTCCCATCTGGCTCCCTGTTTGTGGCCTGGGAAAACAGTAGAGGAAGCCCAAATCTTGGGACCTTGCACCTGTGTAGGAGATCCGGAAGAAGTTCCTGGCTCCTGGATTCATACTGGCTGAGCTCTGACCATTGCAGTCATTTGGGGAGTGAACTAGTAGATGGAAGATATTTCTCTCTGTCTCTTCTTCTGTTTATGTAAATCTGAATTTATAATTCTTTAAAAAGAATATATACAACAGATTATATAAAATTACTATGAAGAATTATATGCTAGTATACTGAAAAGCCTTGAAGAATGGATAATTATTTGCTACGTATAGCACAGCAAGATTAAATCAAGAAGATACAGACAATTTAAGCAAATCAAAGGTATGACACAAAAAGAAAACTACGGACCTATATCTTTGATGAAAATAGACACTAAAATTATCAACAACATACTAGCAAACCAAATCCAGCACCACATCAAAATGATTATACATCACATATAAGTGGGATTTTTTCCAGACAAGCATGGGTGAATCAACATTCACAAATGAGTGAGCATCATAAATTGCATCAGTATAATTAAGAATAAAAATCATATAATAATTTCAATAGGTACAGAGAAGGCATTTGATAAGATGCATCAATTCATATGAATAGAAACCCTCCAATATAGAAGGAACATATCTCAAAATCTTAAAAGGCTACATATAGCAAACCAACAACAAATATCGTACTGAATTTGGGAAAAACTGAAAGTATTTCTCCTCGGATCTGGAACTAGACAAGGACGTCACGTTGCCACTCTTATTCAGTGTAGCATTGGATCATAGAGTATATCCCAAGAGACAAGACCATATTGTATCAAAGGGATGCCTGCATCACCATATTTACAGCAGCACTGTTTACAGTGGCCAAAATTTACAATCAATATGTCCATCATCAGAAAAATAAAGAAAACATGATATGTATGTTCAGTGAAATGTTATTCAGCTACAAAAAAAGAATGAGGGCTGCCACTGTGGCAGAGCAATGAAGTCACTATCCACAGCACCAGCATCCCATTTGGGTACCAGTTCGGATCCTGACTAATCCACATCTGATTCAGCTCTCTTCCCATGTACCTGGAAAAGAAGAAGGGGATGATCCAACTTCTTTTTCCCAAGCATCCATGTGGGAGACATGGAAAAGTCTCCTAAATCTGGTTTCAGACCAACCCAGCTCTAGCTCAGCTCCAGCCATTGCAGCCATTTGGACAGGGAAACAGCAGATGGAAGATCTTTGTCTGTGTGTCTCTTTTTCTCTCTGTAAATGTGCCTTTCAAATTAAAGTATGATTTTAAAAAACGTACTGGAAACATGGGGGGAAAAAACTTCATCCTGCAATTAAACACTTTATCTTTAGTTTCATCCATTCGCCGCACTTCAACCGCTTACAAACACTCTACCATCTTATATTTTTAAAGAAAGATATGCTTTGTCACCCTTTGATTTTTTTCATTTACTGTTTTGTTTCTTCTTGCCTTAAGCAAAAGCAATAATCAAATATTTTTGAGAGAAATTTGTAATTGCCACTACCACTTCTTCACCTCCCTGTACTGTCCTAAGAATTCTTCAGCTAAATCCCTTTGCACCTCTCAACTAAGACTTCTCTTGTCAAGGTCACCCATTACTTCCTTGCTGTCAAATCTAAGGGATGTGACTCTGCCTTTAATATACTTGACCTTTCCATGGCATTAAACACAGCTGACTGGTATGTCATTCGTGAAATACTTTCTTCTCTTAACTTTCATAACACCACACGCATAATACACTAACCATTCCTTCTTGGTACAATTTGTTAATTGCATTAACATGACTAAGCCCCAGTATATTTGGATGTGAATGAGGTTAATCCTGGGCCTCCATCTCTTCTCATTTATACATCCTCCTTAGGTTATCTCACTCAATCCTATGGCTTAAAGTCATCATAATATTTTAGGAAGTCTCAAGTGCATTGGTTCTAGCCTTGACTTCTCAAAGCTCCAACTCATATATCTACCTGCTTATGGAAACTTCCACTTGCATATCAATTAGGTATTTATGAATTAATATGACCAAACATATTGATTCTGTACCCGCCTCCAGGTTTTCTCAATCTCAACATATGGCAACATCATTCATTTTGATGCTCAAGTCAAGAATCTAGGCGTTAACTTGATTCTGCTTTAGGTTTACACTCCAATCTAATCCATCATCAAGTTTAGCTATTTCAATTTTGTCCAAAAATCAATTTCTGATCCATTAATTTCTATGATCTCTACTACTTTCATCTCAATACAAGTCAGCATCAATTTTTCTTTTCGACCTAGTCAACTATAATAGCCTCCTAAATGAACACTTTACTTTGCTTCTCCCCACCACTTCTTAATCCAGATTATACACAACAGTTGAACTATTGCATTTCAAAATGCATACAATTTTGTTCACAGGCAAAGTCACTTAGTCCAGCTGGGCTGAAGCCCGAGGTAAAAGGGCTAGGGGGTTTCTATTCCAAGGCTCCTTCAAAACAAATTGCTTACAAATCCACCATTGAGAAAGCACCCAAGCGGCAACTGGCCACAAAAGTCACTCACATGTATGCATCCTGTACTGGAGGGTTAAGAACTCATTTTGCTACAATCCATATACATTGGCGCTCTGGGAAATTAGACATCAGAAATTCACTGAGCCCAGATTTGCAAACTCCACTTTCAACATTTGCTGTAAGAAATTGCTCAGTGCATCAAAATGGATTGCACCTCCAGAGCATAGCTAGTGGTATTTGGCAGAGGGTAAGTGAGGCCTATCTGGTTGTGCTTTCTGAAGAACTCAACCTGTGTTCCATCCACTCCAAACATGTGTGCTAAAAGACATTCAGCTGGCAAGCCACATGTGTAGAAAATGGGCTCAAGAATTCACTATGATGAGAAATGTTCAATTTTTTAAAAATCTGTTTCTCTTTTTCCTCCAATTAAAGATTCTGAATGTTGGCTACTTCCCCCAACCTTGGGCCAAAAAGTGATGTATTTTAAGTGGAAAATAAAGACTAGAAATCATGTGATAGCATTTTAATTTTTATTTGTGTGTAAATTTTTAATGTAAATACAAGTACATTAAGCATTCATGTAATTCAAAATATTTCAGTGGATGAATTTTGAGAAATTGTCTTTTGTAATAATTATAAATATTTATAGATATATCAGCACCTGCATTTTTAAATTTCTTTTTCAACCAAAGAAAAGCACATAAAGTCACATTATTTCTTTGCTTAAAATACTCCAAGATGTCAAATGCAAGTAAAAAAAAAAATCCAAATCCTAACTGTGGTTTATAAAGTCCTGCAGAGCACCCTATGTTTCTGATATTGTCATTTTTCTCACTGCAGTGGTTTGAGTGTGTCCCCCAAGGGATTGTTGTGCTTGAAGCCTGGCCTACAGTGTGGCAGTGTTTAGACGTGATGGAACCTTTAAGTAGAACCTGGTGCAAAGTAACAGCCTCACTGTTGGACAGGAGTGATACTGGTCTCACCAAATGAATCTACTCCCATGAGAACAAATTGTTATCAAAGTGCCGCTCACAGCTGCCTTGCCTCCTATCTGACCATGTAGCCTCTCTTCTTACATACATTCCCACCATCATGCCATCTGTTGCGAGGGCCTTCCCAGGGGATGAATCAAATGGGGCCATTTAGACTCAGATTTTTAGCTTTCACAACCATGAACTAAATAAACCTCTCTCCTTTATATATTACCCAACCTCAGGAATGTTGTTATAGCAATGAAAGATGGACTCATTCGCTCACTCTACCTCAACCTTTCACTGCCCAACGGCTATACTGGTTTTCCTTGTGTTCCCAGAAACTGCTGGGTTATTTTTTTTTCAGTGATGTTTCCTTTGTCCAGAATTCCATCCTTCCCTTCTTTCCCAAATCTTGGTTTCCATTTCTGTCACTCTGATATCATATTGTCAAATGCTGTGCACACATTAGGGAATATACTAAACTCCTAGTACAAACAAACTGAGTCATACCCATCCCATTAAAGGATTCTCTGCAGAATACTAACTGCTAACATATTTTATATTTTTTTAATGTAAATTGAATGAAGAAAAGATATTTTCTGCTCAGCCTTCATTATTATATTCTTGGCACCAAGAACAGTACAACATGGGACTAGGTACTTACTGAGTAAGGAGTAAATGATAAAAAAAAAAAACAAAGTTTATAAAACTTATTACAGTTTTTTTAAAAATAACTTTCAGGTTAATGTTTAAGGAGACAGCATTAGGGTGCAGTGGATTGAAGCATTGTTTATGAGCCTGGCACCCCATATCTCTTTACTGGTTTGAGTCTGAAATGCTTGGCTTGTGATCCAACTCCTTGTTTATGTGCATGAGAAAGCAATGTAGGATGGCCCAAGTGCTTATGGTACTACTCGTGTGGGAGAAGCAGATGGAGCTTCAAATTCCTGGCTTCACCTTGAAACTGGCCTTTGCAGCCATTTAGATAGTGAACCAGAAGATAGGTCCATTCTCTCTCTCCCTCTCTCTGTATCTCACTCTCTTTCCCTCCTTCCCTCCCTCCCTCTCTCTCTCTCTATTTTGTGCCTGTCAAAGAAATTAAATGAATTTGAATCTTTTAAAAAAGATAATCATTTGATATTTTTAAAGGCTATACTGAGGAATCTAAAATCAAAGACGGTTGAAATCAAGCTCCAACCACACATAGTTTCATTTATAATAGGCTTCACTGAGTCCATGAAACCTGTAGTAAATCAGTGCCTCAAGAAAATTGCCCAAACTAGTAAGAAGGGGACACAGGCTAGTCATGTCCTTACTACTTTGACTAGTCACGCTGATGTAAAAACCTTGAATGAATGACTTGCTATCCTCACTTCACCTCCCAAGCACTATCCAAACCTCACACTCTGGTAGAGGCTGTGCTTCATCTCACCCAAATGCAACAGTAGCATGACGAATGTAAAGGCTTATCTCATCTGTGAATCCATAGGTGAAGTCTTACTTCCTGTTTCTTATTACTTTATTCTCATCTAGGACTACACTTCCCCATTTTTCCCCCAAATTCTCAAGGAATGACACAAACAGACCACAGACTGATGTATCACAGAATACATACATACACGTTACACACATACTCACTCACTTTTAACATATTCCCATAGCAACACAAAAAGAAGTGTAAAGATACCATGTGAGGGCCGTCATTCAGACACACCAACAAGGATACAGCACCTAACACTGGACCTTAGCACTGACAGTTTTAAAGATTTATTTTCTTTTTATTGGAAAGGCGGATATACAGAGAGGAGAGACAGAGAGGAAGATCTTCCATCCGATGATTCACTCCCCAAGTGAGCGCAATAGCCGATGCTATGCCAATCCGAAGCCAGAAACCTCTTCAGGGTCTCCCACGCGGGTGCAGGGTCCCAAAGCCTTGGGCCGTCCTCAACTGCTTTCCCAGGCCACGGGCAGGGAGCTGGAAGGGAAGCAGGGCCGCTGGAATTAGAACCAGCGCCCATATGGGATTCCGGGCGTGCAAGGCGAGGACGTTAACCACTGCGCCACTGCGCCGGGCCCAGCACTGACCGGGCCCAGCACTGACAGTTTTAACAAGGGCTGCCTTACATGCCCTTATTTTGGAATAATAGGAAATGGGAATCTAGCAACATTTGTAAAAATCGTTTTGGAATCAGAATACTCTATTAAAAATTGTTTGGTGGGGTTTAACTTGTGGTAGGAGAGTTAGTTACTGCATCCATGTTTACCTGTAGAGATGTGGCTAGCAGGCTGTAGCTGGCTTTCTTTTCCTTCTCCTATGGTCTTAATTTCAGGTGGCAAGTCCTAGAAGACAGAGCAAGAGCATACTCTCCATCTACATAAACCTAGAAACGAGGACTACTTTTAGCACTCCAGCTGTCAGGAATAGTTTTATGAAAATCTTCCTCCAAAGCATATGTCCACCTAGCCATTCAATGTCAGAGCAAATAGCATGCAAATGTGCTAGCAATATGGCATTTCTAAGAAACTGTAATGATGAAGTTAAAGTGGATCATTGGGAACAAAGACATTACATTTCCAGATAGAGAAGTATCCTGAAATGTTAACTTAATAACCATAGGGAGTATGGGGAATTTTATTTAACTTCAGTTTAAGTTTCAAATGCATAACAGACCAAGCTGATCTTACTCTTAGCAAAATGCAGGCATGACTAATGTTAACCTTAACCAATAATCTGAACATTAAACATACAGCTATCTAAGAATAGAGTATCAATTAAAATGATCAAAAGGCAGGAGGGGGATGTTTATTAAGAAGTCACTTGGGAGGCCTGTGTCCCATGTTCCTAGGGATAAGTTACACCTCCACTCAAGACTTCCACTTCCTGTGATGTGCATCCTGAAAAACAGCAGGTGACAGCTCAAGTCCTTGGGTCCCTGCCATCCACGTGGGGTGCTCAGCAGGGCTCCTGGCTGCTCTCATTGGCTTGGCCTAGCCCTGCCTATCATGGGCACTTGGGGAGTAGGCCAGCAAATGGGAGCTTTCTCTCCATCTCTTTTTTCTTTTCTTGTTTTCCCTCTTTCTCTTTGCCTCACATTATATTTCTTTCTTTAATTTATTTTTATTATTATTGCTACCATTTTGTGATACAGTTACATATTCCCTTATCCCCTCCCCAATTCCCTCCTCCCCACCTAGTTCCTCTATATCATTACTAACATATAGTTCTTCATACTCAGTCGTATGTCCATCATTGCAGGCATGGACAATGGCAGAGAGTCCAGAATCCTATTTTCAAGATTTAGTAAACAGTTTCATTGTAAGTCCATCTTTGTCTGGAAGCAGAAATGCATACCACACTGCGTCCTCACATCTGGAATGTTAGTCCCCATTTCACAGCTACTGTAAGATATTCTTGACATTTTCCAAAATGGTGTGGTTGACATGAGTCATCTGAACACAAACAAAATTGATTTCAGTAACCAAGAGTGGACATTCTAGGAAGCATTTTCAGCAATAAGTAGTGCAAATGTAAACTTGCTTTAACAGACATAACACTAACACATATTTTTGTGCCTATGTTAATAAAGCCCAGTTGTACCTTTTTTACTAAGATCTCATTTAACGTTTTATTTTTCCAGCTGTTTTTGCCTTTATCCTAAAATGTCTTTTTTTTTTTAAAGATCTATTTCTTTTTATTGGAAAGATAGATACACAGAGAGAGGAAGAGACTGAGAGAGAGATTTCTTCCTTTGGTTCACTCTCCAAGTGGCCACAACAAGCAGAGCTGAACAACCAGAGCTGAAGCCAAGAGCCAGGAGCCTCCTCTGGGTCTCCCACATGGTTACAGAGTCCCAAAGCTGTGTACCGTCCTCTGCTGCTTTCCCTGTCAATATACAAGGGAGCTGGATGGCAAGTAGAGCAGCTGGGACATGAACTGGTACACATATGGGATCCCAGGGCATACAGGTAAGAATTCAGTCACTGGACGACTGCTCCAGGCCCAAAATGTCTTCTTTAAAATGTCCATTCAGAACATCTCCTGTCATATGAATGTGCTGATGCAAAACCATTAGCTCTTTAAAAAAAACTCTTTATTTCTCAGAATCTCAAATTTCTTTGAAAGTTCATTTCTTCTAGGATGTGTCACTGATTTCCATGACAGAAAACTGATGCAGAAGGAGCTGCTTGGAGCAACACAACTGAAATGGTTCTCAGCAAGTCTGTGACAAAATGAAGACCATTGCTCTAAAATGTGATTTTATATGCATGCTTATCAATAACTAAATGAATTAATAATGAAAAAAATTAGGCTTCCATTTATGATCGCATGTATAATAGTTTCCCCTTTTCCTTTCACTGTTTAGTTTTATGAGCCAATTATTGGACTTCCAGGGTTTTTATACAGGACTGATAATAAAAATTGATTGTAAACTACTTTAAGAGCCTTTCATGGCAGCCACTCTAGAGAGCCAAACCGTGATTGGCTTCCACATTCCTTCATAATGTTTCCCAGTAGATCCTGTATTCCAGAAAGAGTACACATACATTACAGAGATAGTTCCTGAATTTTTAAATGGAGTTTAAGAATGTCTGTCTCTGACTTCAATTAAAGCGAGTGTAATTGTCTTGAACTACAGTTACAATGGATGCTATCAAAACCAACGTGACCATTGGCAATAATCCTAATTAACCTCAGTCACTTAAATTTTCCAAATAATTATCAATACATAGGGGAAATCCAACTGATAATTTGAAACAGAATAAAAAATATGATAAGCTATTAAAAGTAAATTAAAACTACTGATTGCTAGAGTTTTGACCTTCATACTTATTTAAGAGTGAAAAATTGTATTATCTTTGTCAAATATCTGTATGCTTTTAAAGGCTTATACAATTGATTTACCATTATAAGATACATGATTACATAACTAATATGTTCCTCTTTGTTAATTAATCTTTTTTATTATAAAATTTTGAAGTAGATATTAACAAAAATGAAAATTGGAAAATGAAAATTTGAGTTAGGTTAATATAAAAAAAGAATTTAAACTGATTTTTTTTGAAAAACCAACATTGTAATAAATATGCAGTAATGAGCTTTAGGAAATCAAAGTCCCCTTCTAGTTTTTCTGTTTATTAACTTGAGAACTATAGCCAAACCCTACAAACTCTTCATACTATACTTTCTACATTGTACTGATCTTCAAGTTGTAATAAAACAATGAAGGTAACTGATAAAAAAATGAGCTACATGAAACACAGAGCTTGCCCTCTGCTTTTGCTTTTAAGTGATACAGGTATTTAATCCACGAAGTCTGCACCCAACACATTACAGAATGCCCAGCTTCTAGGCACACTCTGCGGGAGTGTGGTCAGGAACCAACTGATTTGGACAATACACTGCATTCCGACTGGTATCTAACCTTGCTATTACCAGTGACGTCTGTCCTTCGGTTTTTCAGTCTCGTACTGGCCCAGGCTGCTGGGTTCTGTGTGATTGTTTTACCTAGGTGTCTTTGCCTTTCTTTGTGCAATGCATTTAGCCTGACTTCCTGTGGGTGGCGCTCCTGCCTGAGTCTCACCAACATCAACGCAAGAAGCAATCATTGCACCTCCTTGCCAAAGGTGCTGTGCAAGATCAGCTGTACTCACAGGTGAAGGCTGTAATATGGTGTGGTTTGAAGGGCAACAGGCCTGCCAGCCAAAAGCTCCCCTGGCAGCCTACCTGAAATTCCAGCCAAGGATCATTAGTGTTGCTCCTTAAAATAACTTTGCTATTTTGAATTTGAATCATTCTGGCCTTCTACCCCTACCTTTTCCTATTGAAATAATTAGGGCTTTTTTTTTTTTAACATGATTACTGAGAACTCAAAATAGCTTAAGATTTCAACGGTGTGTGATAGCAATGCTTGGTAACAGACAGTGCTTGGTAAGCAATATTTTTGTATTTCTTGTAACCTGACTATGTCCCGTTTAATCTATATTTGTATTTATAAACAACAACAACAAAAAGTAGTTCTGAAAGTTGACCTCCTCTCTAAAGGTAAAGATTATACTTAAACAGACATTGGTAAAAGAAACGATGGCAGGCCCTGTTGCAATGGTCTAGTGGCTAAAGTCCTCACCTTAAACGAGCCCAGGATCCCATATGGGTGTCAGTTCTAATCCCGGCAGCCCCAGTTCCTATCCAGCTCCCTGTTTGTGGCCTGGGAAAGCAGTTGAGGATGGCCCAAAGCCTTGGGACCCTGCACCCATGTGGGAGACCCGGAAGAAGCTCCTGGCTCCTGGATTGGCTCAGCTCAGCCTTTGCAGTCACTTGGGGAGTGAATCACTGGATGGAAGATCTTCCTCTCTGTCTCTCCCCCTCTTTGTGTAAATAAATTTGCAATAATAATAAATAAATCTTTGAAAAAAATTTTAAAAATAGCAACTGCAACAACGAAAAAAATTTAAGTGTGCAGTTGGGGACAGTACCAATACTCGGCGCTGCCAGATTATTCAGCCCCCTAAAGCCTAGAACATTCCAAGAATTTCATTCACTATGAAGATTGTTGTCCATGCAGATCCCTTCTGAGTTGAAGCAGACTTTGGAGGTTTTGTTTGAGAGAAAGAATTAGAGAGCGCACATACTCCCAACCACTGGTTCACTCTCCAAATAGGTACATGATGCCAGGAGCCAAGATCTCAATCCAATTCTCCCATACTGGTGTTAGTAATCCAATCACTTACATGAGCATCACCACCCACCAGGATGTGCATTCGCAGGGATGCTGTAAATGGAACTGGAGCCCAGTATTGAAACTAGGTATTTTGATAAGGAACCACTACTCTTAACCACCATGCTAAAATGCTTAGTAAGATTAAAGCTTTTGTTGCCTAGAAAGAAGGACCAACGGATTTCTAAAAGGATCATCAAAGATACATTTGCTTTGCTAATCAAGCTATTTAAACAGATATTTTTTTTTTCTGGAAGGGTTGTGCTAAGTGTTTGGAGGATACAGAAGGATAAGAAGAACAAGAATGGCGAACCTGGTTCAGCTGAGGAGCCTGTTGCAGCTGAGGATTCAGGAGAACCAGGGATGAACATGACACTACGATGTGATTGTTTTGGGTGATAGGAAGGCAACTCCAACAAGATCTAGGGATGCACAAAGGACAAGCAAAGACAGGCATTTCTGAAAGCTGGAGACATCACATTTGGAAAGTGAACCATGAATGAAACCGTAGATTTCTGTGTCTGTGGCTCAGTTTCTGTCTCTTTCCCTTTCAAATCAAATAAATAAGGGATGTGCTGATGAAACCAAAGGGTGATCTTAACCAACTTTTTTTACATTTTTTTTTTGTAATTTCTAAGACAGTGAAATTGTTGAAAATATATGTCCTTGCTTCTTGCAGAATAATGTTAGCAATCATATAAACTTACATGAGAAGAGAATTTTATACTGAATGAGTAATATTTATTTGCATGCCAGTCCTAGTTACTATCTGCTCCCAGACCAGCCTGGATATGGACATGACCTGGAATCCTCTCTCCCTTTTCTTCTTATCTACGTGGACACACCAGTCTCACAAGTTAATCTGATCACTCTCATATACTTGCAATAAGGACAAATTCCTGTGGTGGCCCTGTTACCAAGAAATTCTTGGATCTTGGTTACCCAAAGCCTACTCAAAAAGGATTCAAGTGGAAGTAGACACCACATTTTGGCCACCTGCAGTGTAAATCAAGGAAGGCAGGAAAGAAGAAAGAGAAGGGCTCCTCACCCTTCCCATTTCCCACTCTGAGGAAGCGTAGTGACTTTGAGCAGGAAGCAGCTGTAACCAGTACAGAAGAGCAGTCTACAAGATGACTCATGCCCCATGGCATATCTGCATTGATAGCTAAGAAGATTGGCCACTGACTACTAGGCCAAAATCACATGACTCCATGTGAATATCCACTTTCTTTATGAAAAGGAAAGAGGGAAATAGGTGAATAGACAGCATCAAATCTAATGCTCTTTCAAGAATAGAAAAACTTGGGCCCAGCGTGGTAGCTTAGTGGCTAAAGTCCTCGCTTGTGTGCGCCAAAATCTCATATGGGCACCAGTTCTAATCCTGGCGGCCCTGCTTCCCATCCAGCTCCCTGCTTGTGGCCTGGGGAAGCAGTTGAGGACAGCCCAAAGCCTTGGGACTCTGTACCCACATGGAAGACGTAGAAGAAGCTCCTGGCTCCAGGCTTTGGATTGGCTCACCTCCAGCCATCATGGCCGCTTGGGGTGTGAATCAACAAATTGAAGATCTTCCTTTCTATCTCTCCTCTCTGTACTTTCCAATAAAAATTTTAAAAATCTTAAAAAACAAACAAACAAACAAAAGAATAGAAAAACGTGAGGTGAGAGCTTTGGCATAGCAAGCTAAGCCTCAGTAAGGATCATATTAAAAGTTGTATATAACACAAGATTAAACATGCATAAAATAAAAACTATACAAATTGGAGTGAAAATTTTGGCTTATTTGGGATGTAGTTACTGGTAAATTGTGTTTACCACTGATCACTGAAATGTATCAAAATAATGATGATTAGAGCTTAAATTTCAAGTTTTCTTTTACAGATGTCAAAACTGAGCTCCAGTAAGATTAGATGTAGAGGCAGTCACGAGACACAAGCTGGGAAGTACTTGCTGAATGAAGAAAATGGTATCCAAGGCCAGAATCAAAGAGCCAATGACAAAATCTGAGGCCACTGATTCCTGGTTAATTGCTTTTTAGCACGTATCTTTGAGACGTAATCCTGTTGCATGCCTTCATAATTCAATATATGAAGGGAGGAGTAGAAAAAATAGAAGCAGAAATAAGTCTAGCTGCACTTGGGAGAGAACCCCAGTGCAAGCTCTTTAACGGCCTATACCTGTTCCAGGTATTTCACAGAACATGGCCCTAGGAAATGGGAAGTCATCCTTACCCTCTGCCCACACGGGGTCATCGGAAGTGTTTTAGCTTCAACTTCATGCACAGAAAAAAAAAAAAAAAGACATTGAGGTCCTGGCACAGTTGCCTAATGGCTAAAGTCTTCACCTTGCAACCACCAGGATCCCATATGGGGACTACTTAGTGTCCTGGATGCTACATTTCCCTTCTAGCTCTCTGCTTGTGGCCTGGTAAAGCAGTAGAGGACAGCCCAAAGCCTTGGGACCCTGCACTGATATGGGAGACCCATAAAATCTCCTGGCTTGGCTTCAGAGCTGCTCAGCTCTGGTTGTTGCAGCCACTTGGGGAGTGAACCAGCAGACAGATCTTTCTCCTCCTCTCTGTAAATCTGACATTCCAATAGAAATAAATAATTAAAAAAAAAAAAAAGACATTTAAGGGCCTGGTGCGGTGGCGCAAGTGGTTAAGGTCCACGCCTTGCACGCCCAGGATCCCATATGGGCGCCGGTTCTAATCCCTGCAGCCCCACTTCCCATCCAGCTCCCTGCCTGTGGCCTGGGAAAGCAGTCGAGGACGGCCCAAGGCTTTGGGACCCTGCACCCGCGTGGGAGACCCGGAAGAGGCTCCTGGCTTTGGATTGGCATAGCATCGGCCGTTGTGCTCACTTGGGGAGTGAATCATCGGACGGAAGATCTTCCTCTCTGTCTCTCCTCTCTGTATATCCGCCTTTCCAATAAAATTTTTTTAAAAAAAAGACATTTAAGTAAATCTGAATACACATACAACCCCTCTTGTTTAAAAGACAATTAAACAAAAATTTTGCCTACTCCTAAGTGTATGGATAGTCTAGCCAATGGCCTATGCCGATTGCATTTTACAGTAACAACTGCTTTTCTAAATACAATGATAAATTGAAACAGGAATTGGATTGGATGTATCTTTTATCAACAGCCCATTTCAATAATACAATAATATAATAGTAATAATACAACTACAGATCTGCTGAAAACGTGGAAGCATTCTCTACCAAGGCAAGATTCCAAATGTAAGTCTATCTGCTTGATAATTTGCCATGTTAGGCCTAGAAAAGCAGTGGTTGAAAGATGGCAAAGAACAGGGAGACTCTAGTTCAGAAATGAGACAGCTCACTCAGAGCTTTGGGGAATCAGGGGGCAAAATCACTGTGACTAATACATGTTTCAGATTTATTCAGCAGAAAGTCTCCCAGACCAAAGAGAGACAAGAAGCCGACACAACTGACCCTAGCACCAACTTGTCAGGACTCTTCGGAGATGCCCTAAGATTTTTTTTTTTCATTACTGGCTGAGAATGATGGATTGTAAATAGAAAACTCACTGGCCAAACAATACTTTCTGAAAATAGTATTTTCTACCGAGATACCAACAACCGAAGAAAAAGGGTTACACCAACTGTTTCTCAGGATAGAGTGCACCTGTTCGAAAAACAAAAAAGTCTGAAGAATTTGTTCTGTTTCACGTCTCTTGATGCTTCCAAATTATAGCTTCCCCTTGCTGATTAGTGACAGCCCACATTTAAGTGAATCTGCATGTTGAAAGTTCAGCCAGACCAAGTTTTCTTCAAGCATCAATGTGACATTGCACTTTATTTTACACAGATAAGACTGGAAAACCTAGATTAAAAGGGCTAGATACTTACGCATAAAAATGTATAAAATTACTTCAAGAGCAACACTTTATACTAACAGCTTTGTCCAAATATAATTCATATTTCATATAAATAAATCACAGCATGTGTGTTTTGCGACTGGATCCTTCTCAGCATATTATCATAAGGATTTCTCCATGTTATAGTATATATCACTGCTCCATAGCTATGTTTGGATAAATAGCATCACATTACACATACATACACACACACACTTTATTTCCCCATTCATCAGGCATTGAACATTTGGGTTGTTGCTGTGATTTAGCTATTATGAAAATGTTGCTATTACTATTGTTATACAAATGTTTGTGTGGACCTGCTTTATCTGCTCTCCGGTATACAGGAGTAGTGGGATCGAATGGCAGCCTGCTGTTTAGCTTCTCCAGGAACTGCCACACCGCCTTCCAAAGCAGCTGCATGGTTTTCCATTCCAACCTGCACTTCTGAGTCGTTCCGATTTCTTCACATGCTGCCTACATTTGTTATCATTTCATGTTTTTAGTATATCCACATTATTGAGTATAGAATGGTTTCTGTTTCATTGTGGTCTCAGCTTGTGTTTTCGTATAGATTAAAAGCATCCAGTATCTTTTTATGTGAATACTGGCGATTAGTCTGTATGTTTGTAGAAATGTATCTTTGTGTCTTTCCCGTTTTCACCTGGATCGTCTTTTCATTACTGACTCGCCAATTACTTTTATATTGCAAACGTAATCTTCTCATGAGATGTAAGATTTGCAAATAATTTCTCTCATTCTAAGAATGTTCATTTCATTATTTGGGTAGTATTCTTTGAAGTACGAATGTTTTAAATTCCAATGAATTCTTTCTTTTGGTAACATGGCTAACAAGCCATTGCTTACCCCAGGGTTATGAGGAAGCACATAGATTTTCTTCTATTGTATAGAGGTTTTTTTTTAATCTTACTTCCCATCCGTTGATATATTTTCAATTAACTTCTATAAGGAATGTGATGTAGTGATCTAACTTGATTTTTTAACATATTTTCAATTGTCCCAGAACTATTGATTAAGATTTCTTTCCTAACTGAATGGTTTTGGTACTCAGTGAAAACCAGTCGAAAATAGATAAATGAGTTTATGTTTGTGTTTTCAGTGTTATATTTTTGTTCCACCTGTATCTCCTGCCATCAGTATAACACCATCCTGGTTACCACCGCTTTGTAGTACATTTTGAACTAGGGACAGGCAAGTTCTCCAACCTCATGTATATTTTTCTCTCTTTTTAAGTTATTTATTTTTATAGGAAAGTCACATTTACAGAGAGAAGGAGAGACAGAAAAAAAGATCTTCTATCTGCTGGCTTACTTCCTAAGCGGCTGCAGGTCTGAGCCAGATCTGAGCCGATCTCAATCTATGAGCTTCTTCTGGGGCTCCCTGGCAGATGCAGGGTCAGAAGCCTTTGGGCCATCCTCTGTTGCTTTCCCAGGTGGTAAGCAGGGAGCTGAAAGGGAAATGCAGCAGCCGAGACATGAACCCATGCCCATATGGGATCCTGGTGGTTACAAGGTGAGGATTTAGTCACTTAGGCTATCATGTTGTGTCCCTCATGTTTATTTTTCAAAACTGCCTTGGCAGTTCTGGGTTTTTCCAATTTCTATATACCTTTTAGAGTAAGTTTTTACAAAGAAATCACCTGGGGTTCTCATAGGGAATGCATTGTATCTTTAAATTAACTTAGGTTATACTGTCTTCCTACCTATAGGAAGTGTCCCAATCTAGAAACACAGAAT
This sequence comes from Ochotona curzoniae, assembly GCF_017591425.1. Lineage (NCBI taxonomy): Eukaryota > Metazoa > Chordata > Mammalia > Lagomorpha > Ochotonidae > Ochotona > Ochotona curzoniae. The sequence continues at coordinate 23,525,216 of NW_024467119.1, read as the reverse complement.
ATGTGTTATGTACTTAAATCTTTATTTTCTTTCAATAATAATTTGTAGTTTTCGGAAAATTAGTTTGCACTTTTGACAAATTTGCTTCTAAATACCGTTTTTCCTTTTTTTTAAAATCTGTGAATAAGATTGCTTTCCAAATTCATATTTTGATTATTCATTCAAAGTATATAGAAGTTTATTTTTTACATATTGATCTTTCATGTCATAACCTGGCTGAAGCTGCTCTGTAGTTTTAAAAAAACTTTTAGTACATTCCTTAGGATTTTTTTGCAATATATGTGACCATATAATGTGGTTTGCTTATTTATTCATTTATTTATTTGTTTGTTTGTTTGTTTGAAGGGCAGAGCCACGAAGAGAGAAAGAGAGAGATTCTCTATCTGCTGGCCCCCTCCACAAATAGCCACACAGACTTGGACCAGACCAAAGCCAGGAACCAGATGCCCCATTGGTTCTCCAAGCATCTGGACCATCCGGATCAGATGTGGAAAAATATAGATACCAGCATTAGTGGTGGCAACCTAACCCATTACGCCACAATGCCAGTGTTCATCCATGTAATCTCAAACAAAAACCTCCAATTGAGCTTTACTTAATAATGCCTTGTTAAAATAATAATTTATGACACTTTAGCCTAAAGTGAAACAGCTGAGTGTTGAATATCCAGGTATGAGAACTTAGGTGTATTTTTCTTCTTGGTAAATGTGTAGATTTCATTGAAATATGATAACTTTTCTAAAACACTCTTTTAAAATACTTTGTTCTTTACTATAAAATGCTTGGAAAGTAGTTTCCTTTGACTCTTATTTTTTCACTGTAATATTGTTACTTTTCAGCTAAAATGCAGCTGTTATCACAATTCATTCAAGAAATTATATTGGGCCCGGCGCAGTGGCGCAAGTGGTTAAAGGTCCTCGCCTTGCACGCCCGGGATCCCATATGGGCGCCGGTTCTAATCCCGGCAGCCCCGCTTCCCTTCCAGCTCCCTGCCTGTGGCCTGGGAAAGCAGCCGAGGACGGCCCAAAGCTTTGGGAACCTGCACCCGCGTGGGAGACCCGGAAGAGGCTCCTGGCTTCGGATCGGCATAGTATCGACCCGTTGTGCTCACTTGGGGAGTGAATCATCGGACGGAAGATCTTCCTCTCTGTCTCTCCTCTCTGTACATCCGCCTTTCCAATAAAAAAAAAAATAATAATAAAAAAAATAAAAAAAATCTTAAAAAAAAAAAAAAAGAAATTATATTGCCTAGGCAATTGGCAGGGTCATTATGCTTTAATCTGCTAAAATAAGATAATTTTCCTTATGAAATGATTTCACATTGCATTTGGAAATGCAGATTGTTGTCACGTCACTGTAACAGTAAGTGTGTAGTGACATAAATAGCACGATAGAATATCTACATGCAAAGGTCAATTAAATTGCCAATGTATGTCACATAATAAAATGTAAATATTTATGCAAGGTAAGAATGGCTTATCCCTCAAGTAGAAAACTGTTCCTTGCAATCACTTTATAACATTCATCAAAAATAGAGTTCAAAAACTAGCAAACTTAAAATTCTAACAGCATTTGACACAAGACTGATAAGAAAAGTAATAAAAATTAGCCAAGAATTATATAACTGATTCTGGGACCACAATTAAGCTTTCAACATCTCTCTCTGTCCAAAATTCATCATCTGCATATGGCAGTTATGTTTCTGAGGGACTCATTAAGTAGCTCCGCTGACTGGTTCTTGTGGAGTTTGTTTGTTTGTTTTATCACAAAGGGGACCAAGTTCAGGGGCAACCTCTTGACCTCACTTGGGCTGTGGGCTCCAGAATCCAGAGCATCATACACGCAATATGCTCATTCCAGTTTCTCCAATATAAATGCTGTCTCTTTTACAGTGCTCTCTGAAAATTAGGACAGGAACTCTGTCAAAGAAAGAAAGAAAAAGACAAATAGAGTTGCTACACATTAGGTAAGAATAATAAAATCCTTTCCCGGTAGAAACAGATGAACTTGCACCATCGCTTCACCTTTCCTCTCAGTTATTTTGGCACTAGGTGATTCTGTAAAGGAAATGTAGGTAAGTGGAGGGAAGGCTTCAGCAGCTTTCTAGCCTGGATGGCTGTGTTTAACATTTTAACAATTACTCAGTCACATGTTTTTTTAAGACTAAGCTTTCACTGTTACAAAAACAGTTATTGAATGTATATTAAGATCTGGCAGACTTGATATCCTAAGTTATCGTTAATTCATAACAAAGCAAACCACAAGAATGCTTATTTTACAATTGACTTATCCCAACCTGCCCACATAAATGGTATTTAAATTCTGTTGATCTTAATCTCAACAAAGCCCTGAAGCATCCTTATTAGTAAAGAGCTCAGAAAAATCAATCTGGGCCTGGCGGCGTGGCCTAGCGTCTAAAGTCCTTGCCTTGAACGCCTGGGATCCCATATGGGCACCAGTTCTGGTCCCGGTAGCTCCACTTCCCATCCAGCTCCTTGCTTGTGGCCCGGGAAGGCAGGCGAGGACGGCCAAATGCTTTGGACCCTGCACCCGTGTGGGAGACCCGGAAGAAGCTCCTGGTTCCTGGCTTCGGATTGGCACAGTACCCGCTGTTGTGCTCACTTGTGGAGTGAAATCATCGAATGGAAGATCTTCCTCTCTGTCTCTCCTCCTCTCTGTATATCTTACTTTGTAATAAAAATAAATAAATCTTTAAAAAAATCAATCTGAAATTGACTGCAGTGTTAACCAGGATGTTTGAATTTGAATCTTAAATCTGGCCTTCTCTGCAAATACTATACTGGGCTTATTCTCTGTGTTGTACACTGGGAATAATAGAAACACCAAAGTTATGAGATATTTTAGAGTGTTAAATGAGAAAAAACACACATAAAAATTTACCAGTGTTTGGCACACACTACATTCTAAATTAGACTTCAAATTCTACTTCTGTTCTTAATCTACTTATATGAAAATATTAATATTCCATAAGTAGTGAATTTGACAATTATCATTGAGGTCTAATAGTAATATAACATACATTTCTGATTTGTAACATATGTGCTGATGCTACTTACTATTGCTTGGTAAAACACTTTAAACAAACTTTCTCTAGTTTCATTACTCATGAACTTTTTGAAGTACCTTCAAATATTTTTTCAAAGTTTTCCAGCTTAGCATTCACTTTATTCTTTCCGGAAAGGCAGCACACACTGGATAGAGCACAAGAAGATAACCACAGCCTACACTGAACCATACATACACCAACTCCTGTTTAATGGATGCTGAGATTTCTAGGCTATGTCTACTTCAGAGGTACCTAGCAAACAGGAGATGACGCAGGACGATCCTACTTCACATATGCATCACCTGAAGAATTTAACACACTATCTAGGACACAGAAATTCAAAATGGTCCAGTAAGAATTACAGACCCTGGGTAAGTGCTTAGCAGTTAAGATGTCACCACTTGGTGCATAAGCAAGTCCTGTTAGAGCACCTGGGTGCCAGCTCCAGTTCCATTCCTGATTTCAGCTCCTTGTTACTATGCACCCAGGGAGGCAGCAGATGAAGGTTCAAGTCCACTTGAAAGGAGTTACTGGTTTCCGGCTTTGGTCTGGTTCAACTCAGTGGTTGTGGGCATTTGCAGAATACTCCAGCAGATGGGAGATCTCCATCTTTTATGAAATTTTTAAAGATGCACCTACAATGTCCACATCCTACATCCGAGTACCAGTGTTTAACTGCTGGCTCCATCCTGGATCCCAGCCTTCAACAACTGCTCCTGTTAGAAAGAACCATGATGGCTTATGCAGGCAGTTCCTAGCGTTGATTTTTTTTTTCCTAGTTGTTGATTTTTCTGAAAAGCAAAGAGACAGAAAGAGTGACACACAGTCCAAGATCTCCAATCCAATAGTACCACTTTCCAAATGTCCATGAACAACTGAGACTGGGACACTCAAAACCCGGAACTTGCAACTTCATCAGCATCTCGTAACACAGGTGGCGGGGTCTCAAACACATAGGCCATCACCTATTGCCTCCCAGGATACACATTAGCAGGAACCTGGACTGTGACAGAAACAGAATAACTGGGGTTCAAACCATATACTCTCTCGCCCATATTTACAAAGTTTGTCATATATTATCCTGTAGAAACGTGCTCCCCATCTACAAATGTAGAATATCAACATTCTATATACACAATACATGTTGCACACATTAAGAATGTATTATCAATAATATATAGGATATGGAAATTGAAAAGAATGAGATAAAATTATTTATGTTTTAAATGTTATTTACTGATCATTTACATAACATATTTTCACTAGTATTAACATTTTTATTGAGAGCAATATGACCAGCTGTTTTACTGCTTTTCAAAATGTAACCATTTGTGGCACAATCAAAAGCTATGTTTCTAAATTTAATGTGTTTCAATATCTAGTTTTGCAAAGAGACAGAAAGAGAAGGGTTCCCATCCACTGCCTCAGGACTGCAGACACCCACCACGATCCCGGCCTGGCCCGCGGCTAAAGCCAGGAACTCAGTTGTGTGTCCTTGGTGGGCAGCTGTGAGCCAGTTATTGCAGCTATGCCGCTACACCCCAAGGTCTGCCTTGGCAGGAGACTGGAGGCAGAAACCAGAGCAAAGCACTGAGTGCAGGCACCCCAATACTGAATGCAGGGGTCCAGAGTGGCAGCCTGCGAGTTGCCAGGACGAACATCTGCCCCATAGATGCTTCCAAATGACTGTGTAACTGAAAAATATTCTTTACAAGCTTTGCAGATCCTCAAGGCAGAGGGATAAGATAGGCTCCACTTACTAAATCATGATGTCATGTTCTAATACCATCTACCAGTTATATAAAAAGTTTTTATTAAAATCCAACAAATAAATTTCTATTTTCTCTCATGCTATTTAGCAAGTGCTTTGCTTCATTACCTAAAAGAGGCCATATTTTCTGGGCCCGGTGCGGTGGTGCAAGTGGTTAAGGTCCTCGCCTTGCAAGCCCAGGATCCCATATGGGCGCCAGTTCTATCCCGGCAGCCCGACTTCCCATCCAGCTCCCTGCCTGTGGCCTGGGAAAGCAGTCAAGGACGGCCCAAAGCTTTGGGACCCTGCACCCACGTCGGAGACCCGGAAGAGGCTCCTGGCTTCGGATCGGCATAGCATTGGCCGTTGCGCTCACTTGGGGAGTGAATCATCGGACGGAAGATCTTCCTCTCTGTCTCTCCTCTCTGTATATCCGCCTTTCCAATAAAAAATAATAAAAATAAATCTTTAAAAAAAAAAGAGGCCATATTTTCTACCATCTGATACTACTCAGTTCACCCTTTAGTACTGGTCCATGTGACAGCCTCCGAGGCCACATTTTTAAAAAAAAGATTTATTTTATTTTCATTAGAAAGTCATATATACAAAGAGGAGGAGAGACAGAGAGAAAGATCTTCCATCTGTTGATTGAATCCCCAAGCAACCCCAAAAGCCAGAGCTGCACCGATCAAAAGCCAGAAGCCAAGAGCCTCTTCTGGATGTCACGCATGGATGCAGGATCCCAAGGCTTTGGGCTGTGCTCAACTGCTTTCCCAGGCCACAAGCATGGAACTGGATGGGAAGCAGGGCAGGCAGGATTAGAACTGGTGCGCATCTGGGATCCTAAAGCATGCAAAATGAGCACTTTACCTGCTAGTGGACCACGCTGCACTGGGCCCCCAAGACCACATTTTGTTCAGAGAGAAGAAACCAATTGTAATAAGAAAGTTAGAAATATTATGTGTGTATCAAAATGTAATAAAATCACATGACTAAATTTTAGCATTTCTGATTCACTGGTGTTTCATCTAAAACTTTTAAGAAATTTTCAAATGAGTTCTAATTTAGTAGTTGGAATATATGAGAATAAGAAACAGAGAAGAAAGGAGGAGAGACAGGAAAATGAGGGGAGAATGAGACATTTTTATGCTACAGTCTAAGGCACAATTACAACCTGGAATGTAAGGGGGATGGAGAACAGGCTAATAAAATAGAGGCCGTATCTGTGTTCTTCTTAAGTACTTCATTTAGAATCCGATCCTTGCCTGGCTTCCAAAGCCAGCAGTTGAAGCCAGCCATGATGAATGGAGCGTAATAATTGTGTGATATGCTTCATATGGTACCTTTCAGACTCAGACTATCTGCAGCATCATTTATGAGAGGAGAGGAATGTGTGCAGACAACTCATTCACAGTCTGAGCTTATAACTCGTCTCCATAATAAAAAGAATCATGAAATCAAAATCTAAGCATATCTCACAGTAACTTAACAACAGTGCAGCTTGCGGAACTTCTCCTCTTCTCTGGGCAATTTCATTTGTTTTATGAAAAGTTGATTTTACAATAACTTAATGGGTAGTTTCTGTGATTGCATAGTTGGAAGAGAGAAAGTGGATTCTTTTGCCTGACAATGTGAATCTAATCCAGGTAATTCTGAATTTTTCTTGGAGCATCTAACTTGTCTACTGAAAAGTGAAAGGTTAACTTTAATAAATGAAAAAGGAAAGAAAGAAAGAAAGAAAGAAAGAAAGAAAGAAAGAAAGAAAGCAAGCAAGCAAGCTAGCTGGATGTTGATTAAGCTCCCTGGTGATGCAGTGAGCCAAGTGATCTAATGCTACATAAACATAAAAGTGGCCACTTTGCATGAATCCAAAAAAGCCATGAACAAAGCTTTTATTCCAGAGCTGGAAGCTTGCTGAGCAGTACCAATAATGAAACAGGTGCAGAACATTTAAGTTATTGGAGCCAGTTGTTGAGACTTTTTTTAATGGCGAGTCAGGTGCTGAAATGCAGATATTTCTAACTCCAAAACCAAAGTTGTTTCCTTGAACTTCACTATTTTCCCCTAATACATGACAATTGTTAAAAGTGACTGGGCATTCACTGTGCCTGGGCCAGGGAACCTTGTAAAGGGTACTTAGCACCTCACAGTAGGAACAATTACAGCGGCCTTACAAGCTGAAGAAGCTCCCCATTGTGACAGGAGCTCTAGTAGCCTAGTTAAATGGCAGTTGTTATTTTCTGGTACTAAATTATTCTGTGGTTTTATAAAGCTATATAAAAGCTTTTTTAATTTACTTGAAAAGTAGAGTAACAGAGAGAAAGAAGAGAAAACAGAGAGAAAGAGCGAAAGAAAGAAATCTTTCATCCACATTCACTCCCCCCAGTGGCTGCAATGGCTAAAGAGGAGTCAGGCCAGAGCCTAGGAATTCTGTTCTGGTCTCCCACATGCGTGGCAGAAATCCGAGCAGTGACCCATGCTCCACTATTTTCCCGACATGCTAGCTGGGAGGTGGATTGGAAGCCTAGTACACAGGACTCAAATTGGTACTCATATGAGATACTTGGCGTTGCACACTGCATCACAACACCAGCCCTTACATTGTACTTTAAGGACACATCATTAACAATTTCTCATGATATTTTGCCTTTTGCAATGGTCCAAGCCTTTGATGTACCATACAATGATTCTCGGCCCCAGCTGCCACAGTGGAATCAGGTCAGATACTCTTAATAATATGAGAGGTTTGGGTATTATTTTGGCCTAACAGCTAAGACACTGCTTGAGATACCCACATCCCACATCAGAGTACCTGAGTGTGATGTCGCAGCTGTCACTTCTGAGTCCAGCTTCCTGCTGTTGAAGATCCTGGGAGGACAAAGGTGACGCTTCAAATACTTGGGCTCCTTCCACCCACATGGGAGACCTGATCTTAACTGGGCCCATCCATGTCTATTGCAAACATCTGGGGAGTCAGTGGCTAGGAGATTTCTCTGTACACAAATGGAAATATATATGCACACACACACACACACACACACACACACACACACACATGGGGTCTCCCCTACAGATTCCTTTAGTAACCCGTTACCGGAGAGAAAGAGCCTGCTGCCCACCACCCAGCCTCCTGGCCTGCGAAAGACAAACAGTGGTTCTGTCTAAGCAGTTCCGATTTATTGGGGAAATTCAGATTCTTATATACGGTAAGGGATAGCCTCAGGCCAGGAATTTCAGGAATTCCAGGAGGGAGAAACTAGGAGCCAATTACTAGGAGCATGACTGCAGAAGCCACCTCCCATAGGCCAGGGATATGTGAGCGAGATGGCCCTGGTTAACCAGAATTTCCTGGGATCTATGTGACTCCCGCCCTGGTTCATGCCCAGGGCTCTGTCCTTGGCTGCCATCTTGCCTGCTAATGACCTGGACTGTTAGTCGTCATCCTATGACTTAGTGACCTCTTTGCCCCTGAGTTACACACACACGCACACACATGGCTCTGCTTCTCATTTCAGTTTCTCGTTAAAGTGCAGTAGCAATGCATCACAGGGGTCTTTACCTCTTGCCATGGCAGCTCCTGGCTCCTGATTTTGGCTTGGCCCATCTCTGGCTTGAGCTGTTGAGAGTTTCTCAGACTGAGCCAACAGATAGATCATCTCTGTCTGTCTCTTGACCTTTCAAATAAAATAATATTAAAAAAAAAAAGTCTAAAATTTCTCAACTATATTGTTCATCAGAATCCCCTGATGGACTTGCTGAAACAGACATCTGGGCTCCCAACCCAATATTTCCAATCCGTTAAGTCTGAGATAAAACCAGAGAATTAACGTTTCTATCAAGCAGTCAGGGGTTGCGATTAATACTGCTTCCTCAATGACACTTTGAAAACTGAGCAGTTTATAGACACTCCCCTGCAGTGATCGTCTCCCACAAGATGCAAGGCATTTTCAACTGTGAAATGTCTGAAGGAGTACATTGCCCCATCCCCTCAGTGCCTAACCCCTAACAAACATAAGGGCTTTTGCACAGCCTTAGTCAGCTTCTTGCAGATATCACTGACTGGGTGCACTGGGTCATTTATTTTATTTGTTAGAAAATAAACCTTGCAGAGACTTAAGAAGACACACATTTAAACTGAGTGGAGAAATATTAGCTAGTGTGAACCACAAAGGGCACATTGCAGGAAATAGGAGAGGACAGAACAACAACAGAGGGGTACCCAGAGACTGACAGACACAGAAACCAACGAACACAACAATGTGGTGTTGAAGTGACTAAAACCCCAGTGGTATTCAGCAAATGGTGATCTAAACACCACCGGCAGCTGGAATTACACCAGCAACAAGGTGGGAAGGGATGTTCACTGGGAGTTCAGGGAGTGAACTCAGACAAAGAACTCCCCATCCTGCTGGTCTGTTGGATTCGACCAGGAACAGAGACAGAGAGGCAGGTCACAAACAGGCAGTGCGGGAACAGGGTGGATTTCACAGCCCAGTCTGCCTCCTAGAGCCGTATTGGCATCATTTTGTTTAAGGAGGCAAGGGCTATGGGGCAGGACTGCGAATATACTGAGCTGGGAATGAACTCATTTCTGGCTCAGTGAACTGCAACAACATGGCATCCCACAGATTCCACCCAAGACAGGTCCGGGTAGCCTCAAACCTGATGGTCAGCAGATCAAGAACTCTAGTAGTGGCACATCAGGTGCCATTTTTTACAGGGTGGAAAAGAATTTAAGACTGAAGGAACAACAGGGAGACTGCACTGGTCTCACAGGAAAATAATACCAACTATGGCATCGAACAGATCAAAATAGGTCTGAGTGGCCCTCAGACCTAACAGCCAACAGGTTCTGGCAAGATTACCACCAACAGCAATTTGGCTATATAGAACACCTGGTGTCTCCCTAATTCTGGGACCTGCTCCAACCACAAGTGGGAGAAACGTAGTACAAACAATGGTGCAGCCTCAGCATGGTATCATGGGAGGTGGAGAGTGGTGAACCAGTACCTAGGGCTACAGAGACCATGGTGGAAATCTAATATAAGAACCCAGACCTGGAACTTGCTGGAGGGAATGGCACAACTGATTGCAAACAGAGAGCCATGTACTAACTGCAATAAGTAGAATCAAACTATAGACCTCTAGATGACAAAGTTTATAAACCTGCCCCAAGGAGACGAATCTGCTAACCAGAAGTACAATGACCAAGAGCAAAAGAAGACACAGAGGCACAATGAATATTATTGAAGACTCCCCTGCAAAGGAGCAGAACCTTTTTCCAACCTCAGAGTTAACTGAAGAAGACATCAAGAAAACAGGGGATACAGGATTCAAAATATTTGTTATAAAGCTTATAATCGACAATGAGAAGTATGTAAAGCAGGTGTTCAAGGAATTCAAGGAATATGTCACAGTGGAAATGAATCAAATGAAAGCTGACATATCAGAAATGAAAAATACAGTGGAGCAAATTAAAAGTACAGAGGATAGTCTCCAAAATAGAATGAATAAGGCAGAAGAAAGAATCTCAGAATTGGAAGATATTTCCTGTCACCAAAGAGAAACAAACAAAAAGTTTGAAGCAGAGCTGGATCAAGCTAAAAAAAGATGCATTCAATAATAGAAAGACTCTATTAAATGGTCAAATATAAGAGCTGTGGGAGTTCCAGAAGTTACAGAAAGAGAAACTGGGCTTGCCAATGTATTTAATGAAATAATAAGGGAAATTTTCTACAATCCAGAGAAAGAATTGAGAAACAACATCCAGGAGGGGCACAGAACTCCGACCAGTCTTAACCAGAAGTGATCTTCACCATGACACATGATATTCAAGCTCTCTTCAATCAGACATAAGGAAAAGAACCTTAAATGTGCACATGAAAAAAATCAACTGACGTATAAAGGAATGCCAACTAAACTCACAGGAGACCTCTCACAGGAAACTCTGCAGGCCAGAACAGAATGGAGCAACATATTCCAGATTCTAACCGCAAAAAATTGTCAGCCCAGGATAACGAACCTAGCAAGATTTCCTTTGTCTTTGAAAGTGAAATAAAATTCTTCCACAGTAAAGAAAAGTTAAAAGAATATGCCTCTTCCAAAGCTGCCTTACAAATGATACTTAAAGATTTTCTCTTGACAGAGAAAAGGAATAGTGCCCACCAAAACCAAAGACACATGCTAAGAAAACCCCAGTGAAAAAACAACAGAAAACTAAACCTGTTGCTAAAATGACAGAATCAAATTACCACCCATTCATATTAACCTGAATGTAGATGGCTTAAACTCATCAATCAAATGTCATAGATTAGTTTTCCTATCTCGCTCCCAGCTTGAGGTCTTGGAAAACAGTAGAGGATGGCCCATAGCTTTGGGACCCTGCATGCATGTGGAAGACACAGAAGAGGCTCCTGGCTTTGGATTGGCTCAGCTCAGGCTGTTGTGGCCACTTTGGGAGTGAACCAGCAAATGGAAAATCTTCCTCTCTGTCTCTTCTTCTCTCGGTATATCTGATTTTCCAATAAAAATAAATAAATCTCAAATTAAAAAATAAAAGAAACTTTCCCTTCCTCATCAAAACACTTAAGAAATTTGAATGGACTGCTCTTCTGAAGACTTGTTATTTTTTCACAAATGATTTCCACTGTGGTTACACTGAAATGTTTCTCTTGTTCATGGCACTTGGTCATTTTGCTCCTTGGCTCAGTACAAATAGAAGGGTAAAACACCGCCTGATTTTTTTCCTCCTTCTAAATTCATTAATTCCAAGAAAATGGAAATGGAAGCTGGTGAATGGAGGCTGAAGACCACGAGGAATACCAAAAAATTTGAATCTTGAAAATCATCAATCATTACAAACTTAGAATAAATTGGGAGTCAACATTACCAACTACCTGCCATGAGCCTTTGAGCAGAAACATTACATTGCAAATTCTTAATTCATGAGACAGCAATCTGTGCTTTAACAAGCCCACCAAATGATTCAGAAGAAAAATGAAGTTTGAGAATCTGTCTTCTAAAGAAGTACAGATGTGAACATTGGCATCTGGGAAGGAAAAAACAAACATGTTAAAATTTTGATGCATCTATGAGATCTGTCCCGGAAGACCCGAAAGAGAAAGACAAAGAATGGAAACTTAGGAGAGAGAGGCCATGTTGGAGAAGCAGTGGAGCCTCAAACCTGCAGCAGGTGTGCTGTGTGGGTGCTGCCCTACCAGGGGTGAGTTTGGGTAGATGCTGGGAACCGGAAAGAGGACATTTCAGATGCAGCCTTGGCTGGGGAATTTTCTACACTGTTTTGCATCCCAAGGATGCTGCCATCTGTATGCTCACAGGAAAGCCTCAAAGGCACATCAGAGATAGAAGTGAATTAGTAAAGAAAGAAATGAGGTTTGGGAGGGGGTTGGGGAGAGACTGCTGCCTGGGTCAGACAATTTCGGACTTAATCCTGACAGTCACTTCCTAGCTGGTGATCTCAGGCAAATTACTTAATCTAACTCAGTTTTTGTCCTTATCTATCAGAGGGGCTAATCATACCTACCTCAGAGAATTGTTGTGAGGATTAAAAGAGATAATGACAGGCTTGGCACCCAGTAGGAACGCAATTGTCCAAAAACAGCTGGCAGCCCAGCTCTGCCTCAGGCGTAATGGAAGTCATCCTACTTTTTTTTTTTTTTCTTGAGTAGAAGCTTTTTCTATCAGTTTTTTGCTTTTCGTTCTCTGCTTTGTTTTGCGTGAATAGGAATGAGCAGAAAAAGCAGCATCACCCTCCTGGAGTAGTTACCCATCAACCCTGATTTATCTTGCTACCAGCCTTCGCAGGCTTTTCTCCCCAGCCAGAGGAGGGCGAGGGAGAGGAGGGGTGCTGCCCCAGGCGTGTTGCCGAGCTCCTCCAGCATTCTGCCAGCTCTGCGGGAGAATCGGCCTTAATTAGTCATTTACCTAGCATAACTCAGCAAATCTGTGTTTGAAGTACAACTACCCTGGGTGGACTTTATTTTCCTTATTTCCCATTTCACCTGCAAAATGTGAAAAGAGCTATTTTAACATAGAAGGAGGCTTGAGGTCTCATTTTTCTTCAGTTTGCCTGTTTGGGATTTGTGGGTTTTAAAAGTAAATACCTCTTAGACGTAGATGAATTCTGCATGCCAGCTACCTGTCAAGCATAGCAAGCACTCAGCCAGCTACTGCATTAGCTTTTGGTTGAAAGCCACTCTAAATGATTTATTGTTTTTAAATTATTTACATGGCATTATTCCTTTCTTGTAAAATGCAGAAGTGCTGTCAGGAACAGCAAGGCAGCAAGGTTATGAATGGTACTACAAGTAAATCAAGGTAATTAGGCTTCAAGTTGCAAATACTGACAAGTTCTCCACCAGCCACCACTTCACTGAGGATAATAAAATTTGCATGATTTCCTGACATTATATTCACCACATATTTTCACTGCACGCTCACTGTAATTACTTAGGGCATGATCTCACGCTCATAGCAAGCAGAACTCTCACTGAACCCGGCCGTGACTATTACAGATGCTTAGAAATGAAGCGGGTGGAATTAAGGCGAGAGTTCCCTACATAGCTTAAGGGATCTGTGATGTATCAACTGGCTCTAGACAGCTAAGAAAAAGTGGGATATTCTCAACTACTTCTAAAGTATGATCAGGTCAAACTATAATGAGACTAAGATATCTCAAAGACAAGATTTGGGTCCTGTTCTTTTGTGATGATGGATTCTTGTAATTTGTTTTCTGACTCTTTGATGTCAAGAAAAGAAAAGGAAAAGCAAAGATGATTTTAATCTCTGTTATGAAAGTTCATCTGGGCATAGCTCTAGGAGCAATTATGAGAAGAAAATTATATTATTGTTTAGGATCAGAATGGACAAGCTAAATGGATTCCATAACCCAAGTGTTCAGGGGATCCATCTGTAAAAATAGGATAACAAAAGCAAATCTATGTCAATGTCTGTAATATGCTTCTATCTCTCTTTTGGTCAAGCTTTCCAGTGTTTAGTGCATCTCTCTTACAGACCAGAACACAAATCCATGCATTTCCATATCCAGGTTCAGAGAACCAGATGCTCATTGACTCTTCCCTTCTAAACCTTAACACACTCAATGGTTGTCACAATCGAGGGGAATATTTCAGTGTTGAACTATGTAGTACAGAATTTCAGGAGTGAACATGTTACATAAACTAAAACTTAGTCATTAATAATCCTTCTTCAACATTGAAGTAAAAGGTCATAACACAAAAACTACCCAATTTGATTGTCAACTTTGTCTTGTGAACTTAATTCATTTAATGTCTAGGCTTCGGTTCCTTCCACCTAAAAAGGCTGAAATTCCAGCTACACAGGCAGGTGTTGTGAGGATTGAAACAATAAGGACAAAGGGGGCTTGGAACAGCAAGCATATAAGATACTATTTCCACTTGATAACAAAAACAGAACAAATTATCCAGAAACATGCTATACTATTTCACTTTGCTGTCAGTAAACCCACATAGAACAGAAAGTCTTCATTGGGAAAGTTTGTGTTGTTCAGAAACATCAATAAAAAGCATGATTTTCTACCATTAACTAACATTGTGTAACACATGAAGAGAGAAAATTTAATCCCCCCTACCACCGCGGAGAATAGGTAGCAGCACAGCAATAAAGACAATCCAGTTGTGAAAACCAGACCCAAGGTGTTGGAGGCTATTGTTACAAATTGTATTACCTCAAATCCAGAACTATCTATTGCTAAATTTTTTAAATAATGGGATTTGTGAAGGATTCCCAGATCTTAGGCTAGCTCTGGTGAAAGTTAACATAGTTACTAGATCTAGCCCCTGAGAACCTATTACAATGCGGATATTATCCTTTCTTTGTTTGCATGAACATCTTGGGGAAGGGGTTTATTTTGTGTGTCTATGAACTTGTAGTAACATATATGCAATCCTAGGAAAAGTGGAATAAAAGTGTGTTGTAAATAGTTTGAGTTAATTAGCCTAAAGATTACATCAAGCTCTGCGGTAGGTTTACTCATCTTTAATTATATCCATTTTTAGACCAGTAGTAACTTATGAGATTTCTGGAATGTGTTTAGTAATCCACTGAGGAGACTGACTCAGAGTCATAGAAGAAAGATATCCACTGTGTCCAATTGCCGTGACTGCTGACTTCTCTCATTTGTTCCCCACACTTTAACATGAATAGGGAATGCATCAAAAGTACATAGTTCAATTAGCACAAGAGCAAGTATGAAGCTATTATGCAGATGTGACACATTCTATATGGAATCAGATGAGTGGTCGCAACTTGTGCCAAAAACATGCATGTCATTTTTCAAGTGCCCTTTCCCTTGCCCCGACTGTATGTTGAAGACAAAACAAATCGTGTTTTGAAGAATTCAACAGTCTGTTCCTTCTGTTGTTGTCAACAACGATGATGTTCTCATTTCTTTCACTCAAGACATGTGGACAATTAGTTGTACCAAACATCGTAAAGACAAGATTATGTGCTTTCTCCATTAGGACCTTACTCATGAGTGTGTGGCTTATCACAGAAATACAATTATACTCTTCTTAAGGTCCCTTCTTTTGAGAACTACCTTCATAGTTTTCCATTTTAGTAAGTTTCATAAAATGACTTAAATTCTAATTAATATGGAAACTGGCCAAACAACAAGTTTAGAATACATGAGTATATTTTACAATATTTTTTGATAGTGCCTTAATGACAATTCAGTACAATTTCCTATGTCTCTCTGTACGTATTTGCATCTTTGCCTTAGTTTTGTCATCTTTGTAATTACGTTATTTTTTTTTTCTTCTGTCTTTTCACTTGGAAAGAACTCACTGTAAGAAAGAAGTCAGGTCGAGTGCAGTGTATTAGTGGATTAGGGTCCTCGCCTGGCATGCACCGCAGAATCCCAAATGGGTGCTGGTTCTAATACTGGCAGCCCCACTTCCCATCCAGCTCCCTCCCTGCTTGTGGGCTGGGAAAGCAGTAGAAGACCACCCACAATCTTGCTGCACCTGCATGGGAGACCTGGAAAAGGCTCCTGGTTCCTGGCTTCAGATCGGCACAGCTCTGACTGCTGGGGCCACTTGGGGAGTGAATCAGTGAACCCAAGATTTTTCTTTCTATATCTTCTCCTCTCTGTATAATCTGCCTTTCCAATAAAAATAAAAAAAAACTTTTTTAAAAATCAGAAAGAGTAGGAGTTATGCAAGAGAAATGAGCTTTAATGTAAGATTAATGGGAACCACATTAGAAAGAATGATCTATCATGGGAGAGTCACATTGAAGACAAAAGTTTCAGTCTGGGAGAAGAGTTGATTGAAAAGCCTGATTACTTCTACAACGGAATCCCATCAGGGATTCTTGCTGCTCCAAAGTGTAATGTAAAATACCTTGGAGAGTTGGCAAATACCAACAAAGAAGTTCGAGAAATCTTTACTAATTTTTCATCTGTTCAATTTAATCACATTGATTAAACTAACCACGTCTCATTGGCATCTTTCCTTCCCCCCCCCACCAATAGTCCATAACTATTAACTAGATCATTTCTGATTGCAGCACATTCAAAAGTTTAAAGTCTAGATTAAAGAAACACTGTCAAGACTTCTGAAACACTAAAAAAAGAAACAAAATAATTGAAAGGACAGTAAAAAAATAATAATAATAAAGGGAGGTCCATGCAACCAAGGTTATAGATTTTGAGTTATTGTCAGGTAGATTTTATTAGTCTGGGCTACCACCATAAAATGGTGCTAACTATGTGTATTAAACAAGTTTTCTCATAGCTGTAGAGGCTGGATGTCCCATATCAAAATGCCAGTGGATTTAGTTTCTGCCAAGGTCTTTCCTGCTGCTTTACATACGGTCGCCTCTCTTTTTGTCCTCATGTGGCTTTACCTTGTATATGAGCAGAAAGAGAGCTCTGGTGTATCTCCCTCTGTTTTTAAGGACATTAGTCCTCTTAGTCCTATCCTTATGATTTCATTCATCTTAATTCTGTCCTTAAAACTGCTCTCTCCAAACACAGTTACATTGGGGTTTAAGACATCAACATATTAACTTTTAAAGTACACGACTCATAGCATGGCAGAAAGACTTTCAAAAATCAGGCGGAAAGTTGTAACACCAGAGAGGGATGCCAGGGTGCATTAAACTCATAAGATCCATGTATGTATATATTCTGTATTCCCAGATAATTTAGTTCAACCAACATATCTAGTATTTCTCAGAGATAAAATTGCATGTAATCCAACATAAAATTCATGTTAGGTTCAAATGATTCCTTTAATATAGAAGTTGAGCTAGAGTAAAGGAGTGTTTTTAAAAGTGTTCACGATCAATAAATGACTGCCCCTCTTTTGTGGCAGGCAAATTGCCAGGCACCAGAGATACAACAGTGAATAAGCCGGAGAAAGTATCTTCTCTCAAGGTACTGATGCATGATGGGGTGTTTGGAAATACATTATACTTATATGTCTCTGGGAAAGCAAGTTACACAGAAAAATACAAGACAATTCAAGCATGGGAAAATGAGATGGAGTAACTGGGGGAAGATATTTTAAATGGTGTAGTTGGGGATGACCTCTTTTCGATGGGAAAAATTGGAGTTAGCAAAGAATAAGAGGAAAGGTGTTTCTGCTGTGGTTAAAACCAAGTTAGGGAGCAGGGGTGCCACAGGAATTAAGGAAGAACCAAATCCATTCTAGTGGTTAAGAAACTAATGAAGAGTTTTCAATAGGAAAGTTAGATGATTTTGGCTTTAAAAGTTTGCAAATACCCACTTTCATGAGAAGAAACGCAGAATGTGCTGTAGCCATAGGCTAGGTTAAAGTTGCTGGTTAGTTGTACAGAATAGAGCAGACAAGTGATAGGACTTGGGATCTATTTTGAAGAGTTAGCCAAAAAGAGCTGCTGGTGGGTTGAATGAAGATTATGAGAAAAGAGAAGGCATAAGAACAATTCCTGGATTTTTGGCTTGAGTCACTGAACAAATCATCATGCTGTTTATTAAACCATGGAAGTCTGGAAGCTCAACCGGTTTGGGAACACTAAGAGAGTTTTGGACATGCTAGGTTGGAGATTCCTGTTAGACATCCAAGGAGCAATTTGGAATAGTGGTTGAGCCTGTGAGCTTGGAACTCCAGGAGAGGTTGAGGCTGGGGATTTAAATTTGGGAATCATTAGCATACAGATGATATTTTAAGCAGAGGTGAGATCACTTGGTGTGTGAAGTTACAGGGAGAATAGAAAAGAGCCAAAAACTGAGCGCTGGCATTCTGCAAGGTTCAGGAGTGAGGCAGAAGAGGCAGCCAGCACCAGAAGGAAGGTCGGAGTAACTACTGAAACAGCAAAAAAGCCAGGGTAAACGCACTTCACAAAACAGATAGAAAGGTTAGTTCTTAGTGATAAGGATGATTTGTTTTGAGACACTTTCAGAAGTGTTGCTGACAAGTTACAGATTATGTGGCTCCTGTAATTTAGGACAACAGAGCCCACCTGTTGTAGATAATGAATAATAATGGGACTTCAAAAGTTTCATGGAAAGAGCCAAATTAAAGGATAATACACACTTAACTGTTTGGAAAGATGGAACCAAGGCCACTCTTAAGATAAATAATGTTGGGCCCAGCACAGTAGTCTAGTGGCTAAATCATCCCCTTGCATGCCCCAGGATCCCAGATGGGTTCCAGTTTGTGTCCCAGCTGCTCCACTTCCCTTCCAGCTCCCTGCCTGTGGTGTGGGAAAGCAGTAGAGGACAGTCTAAAGCCTTGAGACCCTGCACTGGTATGGGAGACCCAAAAGAAGCTTCTGGCTCCTGGCTCTGGATCAGCCCTCTCAGGCCATTGCAGCCACTTGGGGTGTGAACCAGCAGATGGAAGGTCTTTCTGTCTCTTCTTCTCTCTGTAAATCTGCCTTTCCAATAAAAATAAATCTTTTTTTTAAAAGATGAATAACATTTTAGGATTACTGCATTCCCCGAAATTTCTAAATTTGGAAATACTTTTAAGTATAAAGTTCTTTCTGTCCAAGAGAATATTGAAAATACGCATCTTCAATTGAAGATTAAAAACAAGCAAATAAACAAGAAAAGACTCTTTTAAACTTTCATCTTATTCCCTGTAACTGTTTTCCACGGTAGTCCAAACTATCTTTCCTGATGACTAGATATACCCTGTTTTAGGGTTAAAGGAAGCTGACCCCAGGCCTCCACAAGTCAATGTAAGACATCATTTTCCTTGTTCTTTTCATTTCCTTAAGATACAGAACTGACTCTCTTCCTGTGGCCTTTGAGTCTCTTTATTAGGAAACAGGCGCTTGACCAGTCCCTGAATCATCGGATGATTACATGTTCAATCAGTGCATTATTGTTCTGATGTGTGATTCATGACACATTTTAGAGAGTGAAGAAGACACGGGTTCTTTCCCGCATGGGTCCTTTTGGGGAAATTTGAGAACTACCTCCCTACAGGGAAGAAGCCTCTACCTTGTGTGGTGAGAGGTGCAAGAGGCCTCCAGTCCTCTCTCAACCTGCAACCTCACCTCTTATGAATGCCTCCTTGCATTAACCCTTCAGTGAGTCACACTGATGCTTGATGATAATCCTCTGGTGGACATGCTTCTCTTCCCAGAATGAGTGCTGGCATGAAGTTGTCTCCAGATTCCCTAAAGCCAGAATAGTGATCCCAAATTTTAACCACATTGGATCCTGCCCGTATATCCTTGCCTCAGGCTCCACGCCCACCCCAACGCCCACGGCATGAAGCTGTGACCACAGACGCAGACACTTGCCGGGTGGTCCTCTGAGCACACCCTCAGGGAGAGAGACATGAAATACTTATTGACTTCAGGCCAATGTTACAGAAAGGCTGGCTGAAACCACGGCAAGGGGGCCTCTGTAACACCCAAGGTAGACACAGCAACAGTTGGCCAGCCCCCTCAAAAGGCCCCGGGGGCGGTTCGTATGCCCTAATCCTAGCAGCTGTTCTCAAAGGGAGTCTGATATATAATCCTTTGTTTAAGATCAACAGTGAGAGGTGTTTAGCAGGAAAAAAAAAAAAAAAACCCAAAAGAGCCAAATTGCTTAAAATGTTCTTGCTTTCAGCAAGCAGATAGAAAACGCTGAAAAGTTAAGCCACCCTCAACACTCAAAGGTGCTGTTGGCATCTTGATTTTTAAAGTTCATGCACTTGTTTCTGTGCAATGGATATGCTTGTTTTGGAAAATAAATCAAATTCTGGAAAATAAAGGAGGGGTATTCCAATTTCTGAGAAATGTTAAAATCAGGTGATCATCAATTTTCCAATCCCAGTTATCAGATCATTGTTGGGTATAATTGGCAGAATTTGAAATCTCCCTAGAAAAGCCTACATTCTGTTTTCCTGTGCTCCACCCTATCTCTAAGGATATTTAAATGAGCCATCCCCTCCCCCAAAAAAAGCTTGTCCCCATGGCAACATTCTACATGTCCATCAGCAACAAAAAGCATGCTCTAAACTGCCAGAACAAGCTGTAAGGAACTTGTGAGCCCGTATATAACGTAATCTACAGCTTAAGACTCTGGGTCCTAATGTATTTAATTTCTTTGGTAAGAGCAAGTATCTCAACCTACTGAGAACTCAATAGAACATTCAAAACATATGATTCACTTCCCTGATAAACAGGAATATAAATTTCTGTCCAAACAGGTGCTGTTTCATTCCACACCTGGAACCCTAGCACAATGCCAGGTATATTATTAGGGAATAAATTAACCCTGGATGCTTGTATTAGAATTTTATTAGTTGTTTTTGCCATAAATCATTAATGATCAAGAAGTCATTATTTCTTTAGTCTGAGTTGGCCTCTTGGGAAGCTGCAGTTTTGGCAAACTGAGTTGATTTTACATCTGTGGACATGAAACTCTCCTGACTATTAGAATCTACAGCCCATCCGGGGTCTGTACCAGCAAACCAGCTGTATGTACACTTCGCTCAGGGCCTCTGTATCTAGAAGGTAAAAACAAGATAGAAGCAAACTTGTCTGTTAGGACTGACCTATCTTTTTTAACACAATAATTATTGTAAAACTAACATGGAAAAATAAATGGCATGATTTTCCCTCCTTGTCTTCATGTCTAGGAATGTAAGACCTCTGAGAGAACTTACAGATGTGTTTGGGAAGACTGCCTTTTTTATTAAACAGAAAAATTTTAGCTGCCATTGTAATAAATCCATTACATCTTTAAAAATTGAGAAAGCAGTACTTCAATGTCAGTTTTCATTTCCAAAATTTAAACTAATTCATTTGCTCCCTTAAGGATAAGAACGGTTATGGAAATCTTTATATATCCTCCTTCTATGTTTAATATTCTAGTAGGCAGGCTCTCTTTCTCCCAAGGGCTTTTTCACGGAGACAAATGTAGGACAAGCAGCGAACCTCAAAAAAAGTAAATATATAACCTGTGTCCATGTAGGAGCAGGGTATGGGATGCACACAGCCTGCACAAAGCACTGCGTCATGAGAAGCTGTTGTTGGGACCACTGCCGTAACGGCACCCCAGAGAGGGAAAGACAGCAGAGATCCCCTCCCTCCATGAAAATCTGATCAATTCTCCAGTTCCCCATGGAGAGAACAGCCGAGAATTTAATGAGAAACACATTGGAACTGAATCTGTCACTGTGCAATTCTGCAGTCACTAATCTCTCAGTAGGGTACAGGAAAAAAGTCAGTCTTCTCTGAGAGAATTTATCCGAGAAAAAGTAAGAAAAATAAATAAATAAATAAAAGAAACACAGCTAGAAATAGATGACTAAATAGAAATGTCTTCACTCTCCCGCTGACACTTATTGACAACCCTCTGCAATGCATGTTTAGCCTGCACACAGCAAAATCACTGGGAGTCGCACAGTAACCTATTTTTACAAATGCCAATGAAGTGTCATGTGATGACTAATTTATTGATACTGAAATGCTGCTTGCAAGTGTTGATATTTTTAGTTTAGTCTCAAAATTTGTGTTTGAGAAGTCCAAGAATAGTATGAAGGGCAGAAGGTGCTCTTAGCTTACCTATTGTATATCTGACATGAAATTCTCGCAACTGTCATTTCATCAAGTAATTCAGTATCTTTATCCATCCTAAAAACATTTTTAAGCAACTAAAATGTGCCAGAGACTTATCTAGAAAACCATATATAAACTCCGTAACATACCCACTAGTCTCTATAAGGTGTTTAAGTCAGAGAGCCACAGTGTCAAAAGTCACCATAATGTAACATCATTTCTGGGGCCCAGCGCGATGGCTCAGTGGCTAAATCCTTGCTTTGCATGTACTGGGATGCCTTATGGGTGCAGGTTCAGGTCCTGGTAGCTGCATTTCCCATCCAGCTTCCTACTTGTGGCCTAAGCTTTGGGATCCTGCACCCATGTGGAAGACCAGGGAGAAGCTCCTGGCTTTGGATCAGTTCAGCTACAGCCATTGTGGCCACTTGGGGAGTGAACCAGTGGACACAAGAACTTTCTCTGTGTCTCTCCTTATCTCTGGGATTCTACCTTTTCAATAAATAGTTTTTAAGAAATCACTTCTTAATTTCCTTTGATTAACCTGATTGAAAGATTGGCAATATGCACTTAGTAATATATGCTCCTTCTAGAAATTCGGAATATCAGAAGCCATTGTTATAAGTACCCACAAAGAAACTACTGAACAAGTAGTCACCAAATCGAGGTGACTGTGCTAGCTGAAGCCTCCGAAAGTAACATCCTGAATTATTGGGAACATTAGGGAGCAAGACATCCTTGTTTTGAGGGATGATGTCACAAGGACATTACTCACCTTTCTTTATGAATTTTTAGATGAATTCATAGAGAATGTAGAAATCTAATTACAAACGAAGTGCTCAGAAATGACATATTTAATGAAGGTTCTTGAAACATTTATTTTCAACAGTACTCCTCTGATCCTTCCCCTTGAGATGATTATGAATTTCCACCATCCATCATAAAACACAAGGCCCAGGATTAGCGCCCATTGAGCGAACATCGCAAACCATTCTCACGTTGACCAGAGACTTCTGGTACTGATAGAAGAATTGAGACAGAAAACAGTTTCATGAACTATATTATATAAAAGTATATTAGGAACTCCTGATTCATTACATAACATTTATTGCATAGGATTGCTTGAATACTGCTTGCCGGTCTGTGACTCAGTCACAGGATTCAGTGCTGCATGTATAAGTGTCTCAACCAGCTGAGGTTGAGTTTGAGTCTTTTCCTTCCTGATTCTTCTGAAGAGGGCAACAAGACAGAGGGAAGAGGTCACTCTTTGCTGCTAACACTTTAGTATATGAAAATGCTACTTCAAGAATCAGGGGCCAGTGCTGCAGTGTAACAGGTAAAGCCACAATCTACAGCACCAGCACCCCAGATGGGCACCAGTTCCTGTCCTGGCTGCTCCGCTTCCAATCCAGCTCCCTGCTAATATGCCTGGGAAGCATGGAAAGATGGCCCAGTTCCTTGGGCCTCCGCAACAATATGGGAGATCTGGTTGCTGACGGTCCTAGTTCCAGCCACTTCAGCCATTTGGGGAGTAAAACAGCAGATGGAAGATCTCTCTCTTTTTCTCTCCCTCTATCTCTGTAATTCTGCCTTTCGAATAAATAAATTAAATAAATCTTTAAAAACAAACAAACAAACAAAAATCCCCACAAACTGCCCAGTGTAATTGAATGGCTGTTATGAGAAAAAATAAATAAGTCATGTTGACTTAATTGAAACTTCCTCTCTTTAGAAAAAAAAAAATCATTGACCTAAAAATAGACATTTCTACAATCAATAATTAGATGCAACAATGAAATAAATCTAAATGAGGTATAGTACTCCCTGCACAAGTTATTTTTGTTTGTTTTCCACCAGAGCAGTGCCTAAAATTCTGTTTTCAGTTTTAAATTAGTTCTATAGGTAATACGCTGCAACAGAAATGTCAGAATTCAAATGTTTGTTTACTACAGTATTTTGTTGTAGAAAATGTGAGAAATCATGGCTAAAACCCTCGCTCCCTTAGAAGTACAATAATGATAATCATAAAAATAAAACTTGTTTTCTACTCCATGATGCAGTGTACTTTATATAAAGTTTACTCAGCAGATTTATGGTGTCTCAATTTTAGCTGTAAGAAATAAAAGCATCCAAGATTGTATATGTGAATATGTTTATATATATTAAGTTTTGACATAATTTTGTTAGTATGCTCATTATTGTCACATAATTTTGAATATTTGGACCACTGTAACTCAGCCAAACCTACACTGATTTATGACACCCATACTGTCAGATTCCTTTCTAGAGAGGAACATGAAGGTAGACTGTGAATTAGACACCATGAGGTTGTTACATATTATTGAAAATATCAATGTATCATTATAAATGTTCCAAATAAAGAATATCCTAAACAGAATATACTTAATTATATTGAAATGTCAGTCTGATGATGTCATCATCCTTTTTTTTGGCATATTAGGTCTAAATATTAGCATAGAATTCATTGATTTTTAGAAATTAATCATTATTAGGTAATTCAGATATCATGTGGATTTAGCTGCTTTAAAAAAAAGGAAAAACTATCTCGATCAGAACCCTTTCAGAAAGTTTAAAGTATTAATGAATTACATTTTCTGAACATGAGTAGATAACTTCAGGTTAATTTAGGTTCCTTTATGCTTGCCTGATTATTACCGTAATGCAATTGTGTATGACAAGTACGTTAAAGACAACCGTCATTTTAAATTTTTAAAATTTTAACTTGGCCTTAAATTTTAAAAGTAATGATTCCCAATTTACATAATATATATGGTAGTGAAAAAAAAAATATATATATATGGTAGTGGTCCCACTGTAATCTTCATATGTGGATCAAATCAAACTTGGAATAAAATATAAGCAATCACTATTTAATCAAATTTTGAGTGTTTTTTAGCCTAGACATTAAATGCATCAATTTATTTGGCTGTTAATTATTATCTTCTTTTTCTTTTCTATTTGTGAAACATTTGCTTACTAGTCTCATGTTTTGCAACTTAAAATTTCCATGAATACTAAGAACTTGATATACAATGTACAGTTTTTAACAACAGATTAAAATTAATAAGAAAAATGTTTTTAACTTAACACTGTGTGTATAAATTGATATGCCAATTAATACAGCTGAAAATACTTTTGCAAAATGTCAATTTCATTCAACCAAGGGATATTTTAAAGTATAAATTAATCAAAATTTTCACCACATTTCATTTTATATTTTAAAAAATCATGCATTAATATGCAGACAAAATGTAATGGCCTTGTCATAAAATAATATGCTAAAGGCATGTTTTATGGATGTATTTTGTATACTATACATATAATATTTATGAGTATATTTCTTGTTTTTAAAAACAAATCTGCTTATGTGGTACTAAGTTGAATTTTTATCATTTCCCATTTTGCATTTGCGCATTTACATAAACTGTACTAAGAAAAAAATAATCAGTGTTCTTTAAACATGCTTAAATGTAAACCACAAGCTGAGACATACTCTGAGACCTACTTCTAATCTTTTCTTGTCCCTTTTTAATGCTACATTTGTGAATACATGATAAACATTCCTATTTCACAGAACTTGATAAAAGCCCAAGAGAAAAAATTTCTAAAATTTTTGAAAGTTTTAATTTTCTGATTTAGGTCTACCAATTATTATTTGTGTTGAGGATGAAGTACCATTTTCTATTCATCATATTCTCTAACTATCTGAGACCACATGGCCAATTTTCAAAAACATACATCAGAAACTTTCCCTTATAAAAGGGCAGGTGTATTCACCGGATCCGTACTTTTAGGATGAAAAGCTCCAAGGATGCTTGATTGAGGGAGAAGAATGGTTTCGACAATGGGACACGACACGGATAACTGTTGAGCGACTCATCGCCTTCTGCTCTAAGTGCCTACTCCCTGTAGATCTACACAGAGTACTTCTAAGCACTCAAATTTCATAGTGTAGGTTTGATGGAAAGAATAAAATGCCTTCCTCCAGCTGTTCAAGAATGAGGGCACCGGGTATATAAAAAGAGAAGTGAAGGCATAACAGAAGTAGGCCTCGAGTCATGCTGTGAACTTAGTTGACTTGTTCTCTACTCCTGCTTCTTACCTCCAGCTTTCCATTCCATCAAAATGCCCTTACATTTTCTCCTTACTTCTAACCCTTCACAGCCCAGCCACCGAAGGGCAGGGTTCCACATCATACCATGAATTTACACACATACACACAAATCCAAACTGAGCCTTTGGTGCTGTGGAAGAGAATTTAAACATTTAAGAAATGTAGAACTAAACTTACATTATTATCCGAGGTAAGACTAAAACATGATGATAAAAATAGTTCAGTGAATAGAAAAATTCAAAACAAACCTAAATGTTACTAATGGGATACAAACACATTTATAATTCGTAAACAGCATTAAATGGTCGTTTACATCATATTAATTAAAACAATAAAAGTAAGAAAATATGCTCAATGCGGAGGTACCTTTTAAAAAAAAACAGAAACAAAAAATAAAAGATAATAAAATATTTTCTGCATCAAAATATTCTTTAAAAATAAAAAATGCATCTTGTATGTTTGTTCAGGTTGGTTGAAAAAGTCAGAAAAGTAATACAGAGTCCAGGTTATTTGATTTTCTGCAGAATTCTACATACCCCCTAAGCATAAAGCAGAAGGCTTCCTGTCTCACAGAACCGATGAGGTGTGTGCCTGGGAGGGAATAAAGAATTCCAGTTCCATTGCTATCCAAAAACACTATTGTTTCAGTCAAACCAAAACAAATGACCTGATTTCAATACAGCTGAGGCTAGGTCCATCCACAACGACTTCTCCAGAACTCTGAAGACACCTGCGGAAACTCCTGAGGGGTAAGACAGATGCTCACAAGGTCAAGGTGAAGATTATCCGAAGCGGAACTTGAGTCTGTACTTGACTGTGTTGGGACTTCTCCGAGGGGCAGGCAGGGGAAGCTTTGGCTTGACAGGGGTGGGTGGCTTCTTCTCGGGAACCGTGACCGTAAAGGAAAGTTCCGGCTGCTCCGACTGCTTGAATCTTGGTAGAAAATGGGTAGAGACGTGCTGAGGTTTGACCCGTGGGCTGCAGCCTCTCTTGGCTTTCCCTCGTTTATTCAACGCCACGTACCACTCCCGCCCAGTTCTCTCAGTTCTGTGTATTGCTGAGGCATAGGTGTTATAACTGTTCTCTTGAAATCGCTCCCTGAACTTGCAGTCATCTGTAAATTTGGCCTATGGGAAGGCAAAAAGAGAAAATGTACAATGTGCTGATAGTTTCAATCATGTAATAAAACGATACCTTCTATTGAGGGGACAAAAAACACAAGCATTCTGCCGATTCCTGTCCCCATTATTGTCTTTTACAAAGACGTATTTGCTTCTTTCAAACTTTAAAATCTGTAGTTTTCTTTCAACTTCTGCTCGTTAGATACTAGGTGACATGTTAACATATCCAAATGATCACTGAAACTCAATATAGTTAAATACTGTGATTGCTTTTAAACTTCTAGTTGCAATATTCTAACAAGATAAATTTTTCTTCTGATGTTAAGAAAATAAATAGAGTCATATAACAAAAAAAAATTGTTTGGTGAGCATCAATTTGCATTCAAAGAATCGCAGCCAGATGATTCCTTTGAAACAAAAGTGTGCATTTTGCAATGTTAGAGTGATTCATGCTGCTGAGAGAGGGGTTAGCGTACGGCCATATTAATACTGCACGTGTTTTAGGAAAAGACTTCAAAGTGTGATACAGGAGAGTATATTTGATGCCAAGCATAAAGTCATTGGAATTGTTGGTAATACTTTTGCTAGATCTCACACAATCATACACGTGCGCACACACACACACACACACACAGAGACGCACGCACTGCCTACAAAACACCCACAGAATGCAGTAATGCAGTAGCAGAGATACACATTCATCATAGTGATGCTAGTCAATGGAGTCTTGCCAATGTAAGGAGAGGGTAAAACAATGGTGTCATGAGAGGGCATCCTATGAAGATGCAGGTGATACGTTGGAGGACAGACAAGTCTTCCTGTAAAAGATGTTTGTGTTGGCTCCTCTAGCACAGGTAGACTTTAGAGAGGCAGATGAATGCAGAAAGGGTTTGCAGGGATGGGAACAGCATGCTCGCGTCAGCATGACACTTGGCAATGCCCATCAGGAACTGAGCCTTCTGCTTGGTATGCTGCCAGCTCTGAACGTGCTAAGTTTGCCATGCAGAGGGCATTTGGAAGAATAAGGTGCAGAGGAAGGAGATGAGCATGGAGCCAGACATGTGATCAGGTATTCAGCCTTTTGGGTTCTTAGCTTTAGGCTATGTACTTGCAAGTCAGACACCCATAAGGCTCTGGTGAGAATTAATTCACTTTTTTTTTCCTTAGGGAAAGGATTTGAAGCTTTCATCAAACAGAAATCCATGCATATTCCCCCAATTCCTACACTTGCCAAGACCACCAGGCTTAACAATTTCTGAGGGCAGTATTTCCACTGGTGTATCAAATATTTTGTCCACATTCTATAAAAATTCTAAAAGCTATACAATTTCCCTATCAGACAAGAGAATCTGTATTGGGAAACAAAACATTTTTCTTTCCTTTCCTGTTTCTAACAATGCAAATCATAGTGCTTTCATCTGAAAGTCTGAACACTGTAAGGCAACCCATGTAGACCCACTGTTGAAGTCCACCTGCAAGTGTTGGCTTTGTGCAAACTCCTGACAGTGTCAGAGGCAACCCATATCAGAACATCTCAGGAGTCCATCTCTCTCATGTTCAACAGCTTATCCAACTTACTTACACTTAGTGCGATTTGATCAGTAAGACTCTGTCTTTGGTGCCACACAGCTGTCTATTGCAGATCCTCTGCAAGGCTAAGGGTGGACGTGGAGGCTTGAGAGCAGACCAGAAGTAGGTGTTCTAAAGCACCACGTCTTTGTGTGGAGTTGTTGTCACCCAGTCATGCCATGAGTACTGTGCTGGCATCAGTTGAACATTAACATTGTTACCATTTTGTGTGAAAACTTTGTATTAAAATTTTTCTTACAAGTTACAGTAAGATTTGTATACATCCTTTTAAAGTGTTTTTCCACTTAACTAGATAATCCCAAAGCTTTATTTTTAAATTAAAACCTATGGCCACCTGTAACATTCCCAGCTCCCCAAAAGATAAGCTTTTATACAAAGTCATTGGAGCATTTCATTAAAAAGGGTAATCTGGTAAATTTATTCTCCCTCAGATTGTATTTTCAGAAAAAAATGCAATTGAATAACATTTTACCATCCCCTAAATTCTACTTCTGTCTCATAAAACATAGCCGTGACAATTCTGTGCCATTTGAAATATTAGATGCTCTTTAATGTACTGCATTATTTAACCTTTAATTCTCCCTGAAAGAATATAAGGAAATAAAAACCACTTCCTTTTGGAACGGAAGTGGCACATGCACACATGCATGCTATACACAGCCAAAATGCAGAGATACACAAAGGGTATGCATTTTAAAGGTCTTTCTTACGAGTGAATAATCTACCCACCCCAATCACTAAAATCACTTAAAGTACAAACTTGCTCCTCTCCTCTTCAAGATTCCTATTCTACAGTTCTTTCAATAAGAGGCTCCTGGATTCTGTCCCGTGTCACCTGTTGAACAGACTAGAGAGGGGGGAAGTTCTGAATCCTCAGCAGAACACACCACCATTCCAAACGCTTCCTTAGGACAGGGAGAAAGGTAATCACACTGTTTCCAGCTTCCTCAGTTGAGTTCTAACTTAACGTTTTATCTGGAAAAGCATAATCCTAGACATAAAGGACCAAAATCATGTGAAATAACACTGATGATTTTTTTTCATCAAGAGATTCAGTTTCTTCCTGAAAGATCGAGTGTTCCTATAAGCACGCCAGCTGATACAATAGTGTCCCTAAGCCATATATCATTGGGCCTGCTGTCACGCACAGGGCATCTCTACTGTAGAAGGCACCTACACTGTAAGCACTCAAATGCGTACAGCAGGAGCTGGCACTGTGGCACAGCACAATAAGTCACTGTCTGTCACCCTGACATACACACGGGCACTGAATCAAGTTCTAACTTCTCCACTTCCAGTCCCTGCAAACGTGACTAATAAAGCCCCAAAGGATGAATTGAAATCAGGCTTCTGCCATCTTAGTGGACAATTCAGGTGGAATTCTACGTTCCTAACTTTGGTCTGGCCATCAGGAGAGTGAACCAGAGAATGGAAGATCACTTTCAATTTCCCTCTTGCTTTCTGTAACCATGTATTTCAAATAAACAAATCAGTCTTTAAGAAAAGTAAAATATATACAATGGAATATTTAAAAAAAAAAAAAAGAAATACATTTTCCTGAGCCCGGCATGGTAGCCTAGTGGCTAAAGATCTTTGCAAGCCCCCCAGGATCCCAGGTGAGCACAGGTTCTCATGTATCCCAGCAGCCCCGCTTCCATCCAGTTCCCAGCCTAAGAGAGCAGTCGAGGAATGCCAAAGCCTTGGGACCCTGCACCCATGTAGGAGACTTGGAAGAGGATGCTGGTTCCTATTTTTGCATTGACTCAGTTCCAGCCGCTGCAGCTACTTGGGGAGTGAACCAGTGGATGGAAGATATTTTTCTCTGTCTCTCCTTCACTCAATAAATCTGACGTTCCAATAAAAAAAGTAAATACATTAAAATAAACTTTTTTAAAAAAAGATTTATTTATTTATTGGAAATTCAGATATACAGAGAGGAGGAGAGACAGAGAGAGAGAGAGAGGAAGATCTTCGGTCCGATGATTCACTCCCCAAGTGAGCACAACGGCCGGTACTGCGCCGATCCGAAGCCAGGATCCAGGAACTTCTTCCGGGCATCCTACACGGGTGCAGGGTCCCAAAGCTTTGGGCCGTCCTCGACTGCTTTCCCAGGCCACAAACAGGGAGCTGGATGGGAAGTAGAGCTGCCAGGACCAGAACTGGCGCCCATATGGGATTCTGGGCTCGTTCACGGCGAGGACCTCAGCCGCCAGGCCATGCCACTGGGCCCCAAATAAAATAAATCTTTACAAAAATAAAGACTAAAATAAAAACACATGTTTCAGGCTAATTTTTATTTTTAAAAAATGTCCTTAATTTGTAAGAAATGTTTTAATAAAACATAGACTTTTCAACAATAGAACAGCATCATTTCCCTAGGAGAGTGAAACTGACAAAATTTTTCTAGTTTCAGAATGAAGGAGGAGGTTGAGCCAAATTTCGAAAAGCCTATTGAAATTAGAGCCCCATCACTTAACCGCCTTCCCACCATCAGTCACCATACGAAAAAGAATCATCCAAGTGTATGTTAAAATAATGAAAGCTTTACCTTTGTTTCCAATTCAGCTTCTCACTAATTTGTTCACCAGATGTCTATTGGCTTTGCATCATATGCCAGACAGCGTGTTAGCTGCCGCTTTGACCAGGGAATAAACACAGCGCTGCCCTCGTACTTGTCTGACTTAGAATATCTGTGATTTTCCCTTTATTCTCACTTTCATCTCGCAATTGTTAAAACAAATGCTGCATTCAATGTATCATAAGTGTGTTACTAAAATTAATGTTCAGATCTAGTTCTAGTATATTCCTAGCAAGCAAAACTAATCAAGCTAGTTTTTTTGGTTAGATATCCACATTATCTCAAGGTGAGGAAATAATACTGCTATTCAGAGAAGCAAGAACTTTCATTAAAAAAAGATAGGCTTGACTCTATTCGTCTCTTCTCACAGGTCCAATTCAGTTCAAAGACAGGCAAACTTTGATAACAGTATTCCAAAAAAAGACCAATTTTGCCAAATTGGAATTCAAAAGCCTTTCAGTTAAGCCAAACACAACATTGGTTCTGACACATATCTTTCTAAAACCTCTTAACATAGGATTGTCCTTTAGTAAACATCAGATTCTATGATGATCAAAGATTGAGCACGATGTAAATCAAGGTTGTGCAAATATTAATTCTCATTACCTTCGACTCGAGAAGTAGACGTGCAGTGCAAGAGAAGTAACGACACAGGACTGCACTTCGACTGACATCGCTATAAAGTTTTGACAGTTGTGATGTATTTAATAAGCCTTAATATATTTCATTTGTATTGATCTCCTGCTTTCTCCTAATTTTTAAAAATAAGTCAGAATAATTAAACAATCTACATAAATGAAATGGTATTAAAGACTACCATAAAACAAGTAGAGATCATGCTGTAACTAAATTCTTTTGCTCTATGCGTCTCTACTACTTGTCTTTTCTTCCTGCTAGTGTGACCTGGTTCCCCATTCCAACCTCCATCAATGGGACAGGAACTCTGAACTCAAGCCACTTTGGAGGATTGTGCCCTTGCACAGGGCAAAATGCACATGGAGAGGTTGCCTTTTACTCTCCACCACATGAACTCAACTGCAGCCCTGGCATGCTATCTCAGACCATGGCCATATTTCCCCTACAGCACTGGACTGTAAAAATGTGGTTTTATTTATTTATTTTTATGGCCCAAGGAAACACACACACTGGTTTTAATCATAGGATTGTTCTACCTAACTTCATAAACAACCTTAAAATTACTTGTGATTCCTGCACAAAATATGGATTCTCCAAGTTTTCCTCCTTGGGGAAGGTGCTATATAAAATCTGACTTGTGTCTAACCATCACCCCATGTGGTTTTGATGCTAGAGAGGTAGTCACCTCATCCAGTGAAATATGGTAAAAGGTGCATTCTTGGGCCCAGCAGCTAAATCCTCTCCTTGTATTCACCGGAACCCCATTTGGGCACCAGTCTGTATCCTGGCTGCTCACTTCCCATCCAGCTCCCTGCTTATAACCTGGGAAAGCAGTAGAGGCTATCCTAAAGCCTTGGGACCTTGCACTCGCATGGGAAACCCAGAAGAAGCTCCTGGCTCCTGGCTTTGGATCGGCTCGGCTCTGGCTATTGTGGCTGCTTGAGCAGTAAACTAACAGATTGAAGATCTTCCTCTCTGTCTCTCCTTCACTCTGCGAATCTGCCTTTTCAATAAAAACAAGTGAATCTTTTTAAATTTTTTTAAAGGTCCTCTCTTTTCTGAAGCCTTTAATGAGAAACCCTCCCAAACTTAATGTAGCAGCTAAATACTGCTGGGTGTCAAATGGTTTCTGTCTATTATTAACTTCTCACTATAATCTCATGACCTCTGTTGGGATACTGCTATCTTCTTTTCCATCAAAGAAGTAAAGAAAATGATCCATTTAAAAACCCACACTTATCAACGGCCAAGACGGATCTGAAACTTACATCTCTCATCTTCTCTTTCTTAGATTAAAGCTCTTTCCACAATGCAAACCAGGGCTATCTATCAGGTTTTTTATAGAGTCTTAATTGCTCTGAAGTTGTTTCATGTTGAAATACTGATGAATAACAAGTGCCACCCCCATGACCAACTCAGAAACATGACACCCTCACGTGATTTATGCAAAGGCTTGGTTCTGAAGCCACAAGTCGGTTCATCACACAATTTCCTCAGGAGTTTAGGAGGCCTTTCTATTCAAACCCACAAACCCAAGAGAAAATGCATTCACTCCAAGTGCAGAGACCTGCCTCCGTTTTCAGGCCTCAGTGGATTGGGCTGCGTCCACTGAAACTCTTACAAAGAAGGGGAAGCTTCTATTCCACATGTGTTGATACAGCTCATACTCTTGACTGACAGAATGGAGCTTAGGAAGTTGTATGATGATGGGTATTGCTCAAGCCTTCATTTCCCCTTTCAGTAAACACGTCCAGCTCTAGGGGCTTCTAGCTCCTCCTCCCTCTGCCCCCAGTGCAGGAAGTCCAGTTAAGACTACCATGGAAGGCAAGCCAGCTGGCTCCCTCTGACCCAGCAGAGGAGGACGTTCTTAGCCCTTGCTTAGGGCTGATCAAGCACACATTCCATGCTTGTTTCGTAAACTCTGCAATTAGCTTTCCTTCCAAACATGATCCCCTAAAACCCCAAGAAACAAAAATAATTCCACCACATGCTTCTCTTGGAGTCTTTAAAATAAACTAACATGTTTTTGCCAATAGGCAACAAGCAATCAATGTTTCATAAAAACACTGAAGAATACATCACCTTTTCCAGGATTTCTAACTTTTAAGGGAAAAAGCACGATGAGCAATAAAGCCCTGAAAAAGTTCTAATATTTTTCTAGCCATAGCACATTTGCACCTCTTTTAGAACTGAACTTGGGAATTTTGCTTTCAAATTAGTTCACTTAGAAAAAAGCGAATTCCATAGATAAGGGACTACTGTATGTGAAAAAAAGTCTGTACCCAAGGGAAAAATGGTCAGTGATAAATTGGGTTTCAGGCTGGTGTAAGTAACTGAAGGGTCACAGCTGCCCGACCCCAAAATCAGAAAGTAAGAGAATGAGACTCTTCAAACAGCTGTCCGAGAGCAAACTCAAGACCTGTTTAAATAGTGAGTGCCAAATACTCTCCAGGCACCGCTCTAAGTGTTTTATGTGTGTTGTCCTATTTAAAACACTAAACTCTTATAGTAGATTACTACTTTAATTTCTCCCCTCTATAGTTGATAAAGCAAAGAATCAAAAGATTAAGGAAAATGGTACATTTGGCATTTGTGGTTGGGATGATTTTAACTTTTATCCTCAATTCAAGGGCTCTTGTTTTACTCACATCTGGAGCTACCTCAGATTCATCAAGATTTCTCTGAGAACTTTTCAGTAATGATACCCAACCTAATAAAAGAGGAGACAGAGAGACAGACAGAAAGAAGGAACACCTTGGCTCAGATGTCCTTCTGCATGGAAACGTGTTGGAGGAGCGGCCACAGCAGTGGCTGCGACTAACCCTCACAGACCTTTGGACAGCAATTACCTCCTCCTACTCTCAAATCCAGACACTTTTCGACAAGAAAACTATACACCTTTATCCTGTGAAGAGTGTGGTGGAAAATTGCGTAGTCGGAATTTGTCTGTGTGCAATATTCAGAGCGCACAGAAAGGTTTTCAGGAAATTTGCATGCAGTTGAAGGGCTTGGGACTTGAATGAGTGCAAGAAGCACTGCACATTTTAGGTGGCCAAAGTTCAAAGCTGCTTGTACAGAATTCACAAACTTAGTGTAGAAATCAAATCAGTATCAGTAATGCCCGAATCAAACCACACTGGGCTGTTTCACTTTGCCTTCTTTGTGTTCCTATGAAGCATTTTCTACATGCAGACTGAACAAGACAGTTCTTTTCAGGTCTGTAAGCTCATCTAAGAGGGGTTCCTATGCGATGCCTCACCACTTTGAATAAACAGCAGTTGTGAAAGTCTGTGGTAAGTTCTGTGGCTGACACATCACCTCCATTGCAGTTTCTCAAGTATAGAAGACATAGAATTCAACAATGCTTAGAATCGGAGAGGAGAGAGATTGAGAGAGCGAGAGAGAGACAGAGTAAGTCAGGGAGGAGGCGGACGGGAGGGAGAGCTAGAAAGGAAGTAAAGGTTACATCTGCAACTTGAACTATAAATTTAAAATTCCTGATTTATTAATTTAAATATAATGCATCAGATTATTCTAAGAATGTGCCACTGTGTTCATCATTTTCCTTACAATCTGACAATACCCTTAAGTCATGCACTTACTAATTCTATAAAATAATAAGCAAAAACTGTGTAACTGGTTGTAAACTAAGCTAAGATATATATATATATATATCCTTTGAAGTTAATGTTTCTAAAACACACAATATGCTGTGTAAAGAGACAATTTTAAAACAACACAGTTTTGGCTCAATCACATGTTAACACTATAACCTTAGGAATATAGTTTAACATCTCTAAAGTTTTCCTTACTTTATTATGTAATGAGATAATGGCAACAAAAGAACTTTTAAAGAACTATGAGAGTACTGCATATCTGCTTAATAATTTAGTTTTAACATTCTGAATGATACTTTAAAAAAACTTGAAAATCTATAATTATGAATGAATTCATCTCAATATGATGGGATTACTTTCCCCAGAATCATATGAGCACATTGCATTTCTAGTTCATATTTACTTGACAGAATCCAAAATGCACTGTTTAAATGCCTCTGTACAATCAACAGTTAAAGCCACTCACAAATTACACCTCAAGTCTTGAAACTATAAGAGTTGTTAGCCATCATGGTGATGTTGTTATTTCCTGAAAATTAAAATTAACTCAAATAATCACATTTAAAGTTACAAGAAAAAGTTTTTCAACATGCTTAACTAGAAACTGAAAACAAGAAAGAAACCAGCTGGGCATAAAACTGATAATTGCTAGGATTAATACTATTTCTAAAT
Organism: Ochotona curzoniae; assembly: GCF_017591425.1. Taxonomy (NCBI): domain Eukaryota; kingdom Metazoa; phylum Chordata; class Mammalia; order Lagomorpha; family Ochotonidae; genus Ochotona; species Ochotona curzoniae. The sequence goes on along the minus strand of NW_024467119.1, from coordinate 23,489,001 downwards.
TCAACTTCTTTAAAAAGAAGCCACTTTATAATTTAATTACGTCCCCATCTAGAGAAAAAGTGCTAATAAAAGCTCAGATAAGGGGAAATAGGCTTGAACAATTGGCTTAAAAGGAATCCACATAATCACAGGGCTTAATTTTTTATCTACAATTCAACTCAAAGACATCAGAATGACTTTTATATCAAAGAGCTTTAGTGAGTGACAAGAGCAAGGCTTGCTTTGTACTGTTCAAAAGTCATTATTCCATGAAATAACTTCAGCCTGCCAAGATGAGGAAGAATAACAGATGCTGTTTTTGCATTATCTGCGTGATTTCGGCCAGCCATCCGTAGACATTTGGGTCAAGTTTCTAGAAATTTGTTACTTGCATTTGACAGAGGAATCATGTATCCTGACCTCTCACCCTGACCTTTCTAATTGGCATCCATTTATAATACTTGGCTTTCTGTGGCAATGATCCTTAAGCGGGTTCAAGTTTAACTCAGTTGTTGTATGGGATAAATCAGAATATTTGTAAAAATCAAAACTTTTATGCTGAGTAAGAACTCCACTAAGAGAAAACATTTCTTTATATGCATTATTTACTATTATGATCTAATATTTTGGAGGTATTTCAATATTTCACGGCTTAAAGAAGTTTGAGGAAAAGTTGGTCTGCTTTGATGTGTGTCAGCATTGTTCACCATACCGAATGTGGATTTTTAGTCAAACACTATTTTAGTACAATAATACTTCTAGCTTTTTCACATTGATACAGAATACTTCCCTTAACATAAATTAATGAAAATAAGACAACAATTATTTTATCAATACTTTGGTATAGTTTGCTCAAATACAAGGTCTCTATATTGCTGTTTTGGTATAATAATCAGCTCAGAAAATGAAATAGGCAAATCATTTTACAGTTCCTGCAATGAGTGAGTGATTTAGTATTTTAGTAAAGATTTTTTATTTATCTTAATGGGCTCAAAGTTTAGTAGATTATTATATTTATGTTATATTTCTTTTTCTCCCATCTAATAATACGCAATATTAGGCGAGCACTTAAAATACACTGAATTAAAAAAAAATGTTTCCATGTATTATCTCATTTAATCTTCAAGTAACCTACAACATTGCTTGAATTCTTCTGTCTCCACAAAAGGTAATAATAAATCGCTTTCAGATGCCAAAAACAGGAGAACTGTGAAAGCCATGTGTATTGAGACACATGGAATTGTCATTCAATGTTTAAAGGGCTATAAACTAAAAATCACAGCTAGCAAGTTACAACAGATTATGTTTTTAATTCAAACTTCCCATATACTATGAAATTGGAAAAGTGATACTTTGACAATCAGCTAATAAGAACTAAAGGGAGTAAGGAGTAAAAGAGTAAATTTAAACAATAACATGATTGCTTTAATAACTGTGAAGAAACATTTATATAGAATATTAGAAAAGCACAAATCACTTTTAATTACTGTGTATGCATACCAATAAGAAAAAACAGAATCTACAAGTGGAAAAACTAAGTTAAATGCATTTTTTTCTCTTTAAAATTTCTTAGTACTTCCCAAGAAATGAACTATTTCTTGATAAAGCAAAGAGGGTATAATTTATTAATGATCACAAAATGTGTATGTTATCTGAAAAAAATGTTCAAAATGCAAAATTACTCCCTATACTATTAAGAACTAATTATTTTGATGTGACAACAAGGTAAGACAAAATTCATCAAATATTATTTCTCTTTAGAAGGTAGAGCTACCTGAGTTTTGATTCTTACTTGCCATAGAACACACATATTAATACGAAACTATGTTGTGCTATTTACACAAAGTTTTTGACATTGTGAATAGTTTGTAAAGTGAGAACTTCATTTACTACACACAGGTACAAGCATGATAAATTTAAAATGCTTTCTAACATTGCCGTAATATTTTTTTCATATACTTGGATCTTTCTAGGAAATAAATAATGACAAGCACTTTTGTCAATTGCTATTTCCAAGTATGCTTATCCTTAAGATTTTTTGCTAATTCTTAAGACTTTTTCAATTACATGAAATATTCAAATGATTACTTACAGAAACACACACAATTCTCTTGCTTATTAGCACATATAAATTTACAAAACAATGAAGTTCTCTAGGCAAATTATCTGTACTAATCTAAAAAATCACTTTATTAAATCCTACAAACACAGAGTTTCTGTAACACCTTAAACAAATATAAAGCGAATCTACTTACACTTGCATGAAGTTTTCCTTTTTTTGACATCGCTAAAAATTTGTTGCTGAAAACTCCTCGTATTCCTACAATCCCCTGAGACACAGCAAATATTTCCAAAATACCTAGGATGACAGAAATCCCAAAGTAAAACACAGACTCTCCCATGCATCATTGTCAAGAATTAAATTTCTACAAAAGTTTTCTCACTATTTTTCACTGTGATTAAAAAAAAAACCACTATTCAGCATCCTTCTTTTTGTAACATTATGTTGAAAAAAGAATGCAATTCAAGTACTTATTTTAAATGATTAACTTCAAGATCCAAAATTATGATTCTGCTTCATTAGAAATGCCTATATTTTTCTGCAAATAGTAAGTAACTTTTAGTAAGCACTGTTCAACAATAGAATTTTTCAAATTCCAAAAAAATTCAAGAAATTTTTTCTGGTATTCTTGAAAATGATTTTCATGCATTTTTTAATGTGTAAAAGTAAGTATAGTCTATACTCAATATTAGTATAAATTATTCAAAACTCTGGAAAGTAATTCATATTTACATAAAACAAATCTTTCTCCTCTTGTCATTATGATTACAAGGGTACAAATAAATATATAACCTATTCAATCATTTAGTAAGTAGCTCTTTCAAAAACTAATATAACAAGATATTAAAAATAGCTTGGGATTACTGAGTCAACAACATATTTTACACACTATGCTTCAAAATAGCTTGTATTTTGGATATCTCCTAGAAAAATTAATAAGATTTTATTATAATATTACATACATATTGCATTTAATGGTTCGCCTTATGAAGTCTCTATCCCCACCTCCAGTAATTCCAAGTCCACATGCCGTGTGTGAGAGCGCATGCCACCGTTCACAGTACGTTAAGATGAAACTCCTGTCTGCATGTAATTGGGAAGCCTGCCTGCCTTTCATAAACTCATATACAATAGAAGCAGGAGGAAAGCATAGTTTTTATTAGTTACTTACATTAAATTGTCTTTAAAAATTAACAACAAATAAAATTAAGAAAGAACACAATAGCATAGCTCCAAGGAACTGGAAATGGACCAGAGAAAGGAAGAAGGTAGAAAACAAGAGAGGAAGAACTAAAAGGAGGCCAGAGGACATTTCAGCGTTCTAATCTGTAGTATTCTGAGCATGTATGCTAAGTAGGCCATCTCAGTGAGACTCTCCACAATGGAGAAATGACTTTGGGGAAATAGAACTCATCTTTCCCTGTAGTATTTGAAGTATTTGTGAAACTATTCCATTTACATACAAAAAAAAAGAATCCTGTAAATAGATATATATAAATACATAAATAAGTAACTTTATTGAGCATTATTTCTATTGTACCAGTGTAAGTTAATACCTACAATTGTACTAAATAGAGCTGTTTATTTATTTCATTTAGTTTCTCAAAGATACTAGATTAGTACATTCATGAGGCAAAGGGGATAGCTGAACAAAGATTTTGTTGCTGATCATAGTGCTGTAAATCTTTGTAAGCTCGGACTAAATAAAACGTATCTCAGGCAGGCTGTGTCTAACTAATTTGCTCATAGATATTTCCAGAATGAAAAAGTTACCTAAAAGATTTTAGAAAGTAACTACTTTTATTTTCAGAAACTGTTAGATAAATGGCTGTCCCATAAGTCCTTGCCTTCAAAATGTTTTCAAAATACTATCTATAACAGATTTTACTACAGAAGCTATTAGAGTTGCTATACACACAGAAGTCTAGAAGTATTATCATTTTACCAACCAGTAACAAAACATATAGAACACTATAAAGTTAAATACATCTCACAGATGCAATATATACCTATAATCTTAAGAAAGCATGGCCGATATACCTGATTCAAAGTTACCCAAGTTGCAGAACAGACCACATTACTGATGATTTCTCATGTTTGCGAGATCGGTAATGTTAGTGTGAGTATCATATAAACACATGTGTTCAAAATGAGGACAGGAGAACATGAAAAACCATCTGTGTGTGGATAAATACAAACACAGAATTGGTGCATTTCCCACAATTCATTCACCATCTTGTATTGTTATAGGTTTATTTATATTGCATCTCTAGAATTTATCTAGTTGTGCAAAGTCTGCTGCATATGAAGGAAAAGATATATAGTAGTGTTAAAGATAAACTCTCCTAAGTATATGCCTTTGTAGGATAAATTTTAACAAGGAGATAAAAGAGCCTTATACATCCTTGCTTAATGAAAAAACTACAACTTTGACTAAGGTAATCATTGGCTTCTAACAACTTACATATTCTGTATTTACTTTTAAATCATTTTATTTGCTTGGAGAAATGTATATTTAACCACAGTTGGAGACCTAAAACTCATGTTTGTTTATGCTTGATATTCTTTTTAAGAAAGACCCATTTTGGAAAGGTGGGAGGGCAGCCTTGCGGCACAGCCGATTAAGCTGCTACTTGCAATGCCACTATTTCATATAGATGCAGGGAACCACTTCTCTCTGTCCCATTCAGCTTCCTGTCAGTCCTCCTAGGAAAGCAATGGATTACAGCACAAGTGGTTGGGTCTCCGACACCCAAGCAGGAGACTCGCATGGCGTTCTCGGCTCCAACTTGAGCCAGCCACGGCTGTTGTGGCCATTTGGGGAGTGAACCAGCTGATAAAGATTTCTCCATCGTTCTGATGCCATGCTTTTCAAACACAAATAAATAGATCTTTTTTAAGAAGACCCATTTTTTACCCACGTAGCTTATATCTCAACACACTATACGTTCTATACGTATATATTATGTAGAGTTAGCATTATAGTAATTTAAATGGAGAAATAGGAAAGATATGTTAAAGTGCTATAATTTTTATTATTTTTACCATAATAATGATTTCTTGTAACTACCAGCACAAAAATGATGAGACTAATTTCTTTAAATTTTAAGAAAATTATATTTAGCTGCAAGTTGTAAAATATGCTTTTATATATTCTATTCAATGCTACAACATTCACAGAAAACATGAGATTAAAGAATTATTTTTCACATTGGCAACTTTGGTAATAATCTTCGAAATATGCTCTTTACATAGTTACAGGCTACTATGGAGAACAGTATTAAGGCAATAGTCACTAAAGTAATATCACAGGGATTTCACAATCTCTTGTTTTCTAAAATTTTGGGCCAAATTCTGCAAGCTTTACAATTCAACTTCCTGCACATCTTCCCCAAGAGATCATAGGACCATTCCTTTTATTATGTCAAACCTCAGCAACTCATTAAAGAATTACAGATATCTTAAATCTACATGCATGAATGACACATAAATAAATCTCAGGAAAATATTTATGTGCATTTTAGGTTTTTTTTTTTAATAATGCCTTGACTCACTAGGAGGCAGGGATAATACATGAAAAGTCAAATTACAATTCCCTTTTTTAATCTAAAATGGCAACCCTAACCAAACTTAGGGAAGGCCAAGTTTGTGTCCCAGATTATAGGTGGTCAGGGCTGTGGAACTGGATTGTTGCCTTTGATCTTTTCACTACTTGTCTGTTATCAGGTCCGCTCCCCACCCTACACACACACATCCATGAGCTCACGTTTAGTACCTTCTTCCTGTTGTGGTCCACTACTGTTTAGAGGGATGGGGAAGGCTTGGGATAAATTAACTCACACTAATTTATGTGATAAATAGGATAAAGTTTCCTATCTTTCCTAAGGAGTTTACATTTTAAGGCATTGACACAAGAGGGCATTGCTTAACGAAAACAACTCTTTCTATCTGGTTTCAGGGTTGACATCTGATTTAAAAGTGACAAGGTTTTCTTGGCGTCTTCATATGATACACATCCTGTATAATCCACCTATTTGTAAAGGTAATCATACGTTGTGAATTAAGTTAACTTCCGAAAGAGCTTAATCCTCTCCAGAGCTTCTCATAGACATGATGACATGGATATCTCCCTTTTCGAAGTGGACAAAGCTTAGACAATCACAGACATTCCGAACATTCAGAAGTTTTCAACAACCCCTTTGAAGATTCCTAACCTAAAGAAAAATATTTTAAAATCAAAGTTCCTCTACTTGCATCCACACACCAAGAAATACACTATGCCCAGTTACCCTATCTGAGTCTTGAAATACCCAGGTTAGCAGGTGTCACTGATTAAGTTTATAACAGAATTGTCACATGAGCTTTTTTATGCAGGTTCTGGTTTATTTAACCTTGAGAGATGATGATCCTACTTGATGACAAAAGTGATAGCAAACCCATGCAGTTTTTGAATTAATAAAATGCAAGGTTTTATTTGCCAAAATATGAGATTGGAATTTTCATACTTGATACGAGAACGTGGTCTTAGACCTTTTTTCCCCCTGATTTGGCAAGCACTTCATGGCTTTTCCTGCCATAGTCTCAGATAAATCAACAGAAGCAATGTAGCAAAACTGAACTTCAAATTGTAGGAATTAAAACAAGCCCTTTGTCTCTGTGCAATGGGTGGTTTTCATCATCTCTCCTGTCTGTTTTCCTTCATCTCTCCTCAATGAGCGGTTTTCATCATCTCTCCTGTCTGTTTTCCTTCATCTCTCCTCAATGAGCTTGATTCTATTTTCTGTCTTCAAAATTTGGGATACCTTGTACTGAAGAAGCTAGGAACACACAATACACTTCATTATACCAATTGGCTTTTTAAATTACATCCAGAGTGTATTCCAATGGTAAAACCAAAAATAATGGTTCACAATTTGCAAAAATAATGTTAAGTGGCAGTTGTGGAACGTTGATCTATTGATCTATTCTGACAAGTCTTACACAGTATTTCTAAGATTGTAAATTTCCTATCATTGCTACTCAAAGACAACAGACTTCATTGTGGAGGTCAAAGCTATGTATCTCTGTGGTTCTGGTGCCAGCCCCCTCTTGAGAGGCTCAGAGAAATGTCCCCTCATGGCTCTAACACTCATGCAGAACATTGTAGTTTACACATACTTCAGAAAACTGCCAAGCTCCGTTCTCAGAGTAACTGCATGTCCCAAGCTTCTTTTTCTCTCTTTCATAGCTGCACAAGGGCAGTTACCCATTGTAAGTTTCCAAATTATATGACTTCCTATTGAACATCAAACATTCCAAAAGGATTTCAGCAATTAGTGATAGCAAAAATATTAAGTAGTTGGAAGATGCTCCAGACATCTTAAAGCAACACCACCACTACCACCAACAATAACAACTAGCCACAAAGCACCAAAGCACCGTGCACAGTGAGATGGGTAAGGTGTACTGGATGAAGGAATGAATGAAAGCAAGTCTCTGGAAGGCAGAGGTTAAACTCTGAAAGGCTGCTGTAAATTGGAATGAATTAAACAAGAGATGCATTTTTAGTCAAACACTCCTTAGGACACATCCCTGTTTCTTTGCAGTTATCTTTCAACGGTGGAATGAAAATGAATTGTGCCTTGGAAATGATAGATATCAGACGACAACTTCATTGGCTGAATGTAAAATGTTCTATTTTATTTCACTTGATTTTTGATGCCGTGCCAACTAGCAAGGCCTAAGCTTAAAAAATTTCTGCTTTTTGGGATGTCGTAGAAAACAGGGTGAGTATCTTGGGAATAAGTGTTGCTTGCACACCCAAAGCCATCACAAACATAATTTTTAAGCATCCAGGACTCCTACCTGAAGGGTTTTTGTAGCCTGCTAATTTGAGGTCTTCCCTTGGGCACACAAAAAAATATGTTCCCTTAGTGTCGATCTCCTGGATTAACTACAACAGAAAAAGTTCGTAAAAGAGGAGGGAAGATTGCCGGCAGAGGGACTAAACTCTGAATGTTTGATGGGGCAAAGGGCTCCGCGAGACAAAATGAGAACTGATGAGAATATCAGAAGAGGCGTCATGCTCTGCCCTGAACTCTTAAAAAATTCTCTTTTCCCAATAGATGCTGCCCTTCGCCCTCAACGGTGGGAAGCTATTTGCGAAAAGCGTGGATATAGGCTACTCCAAGGACCCAGTGGCCACTGGTCACTAGGGTACATAGGGGGGCGCTCTCTGGGTTCGGCTGACCCCAGGTCCTCTCACCGCTGCATTCTGCTAGCTGGCCCGCACAGCCGGGAAGCCTGACCCAGGCAGAGAGCGGATGGACCCACTCGGTGACCCGCGCAAACCCAGGTGGGAGGCGGCTTGTCCGCCTGACACTTCACTGAAACTCGCACCTCCGCTCTAGGGGCCGCTGCCAGATGGCCACGCGGGCGCTGGTGCCCACACACCTCCCATGCTAGGATAAGCAAGAGGCTGATGACTCGCTGGGTGGCTGGTTTGAGGTGGGGCAAGTCAGGCACACCTGAGAACCAGCAGGCCAACCCGCGAGGGCGGGAGGGCCAGGTGTCCGAGGGAGCGTAGCTGTCTCTCCCGCCCGGTTTGCACCCTCCCTAGATATGTCAGAGCCCGGAGCTGTCGTTTTGCATAATAGACTAACTCTGGCTAGAACGTGTCCTGTGCCACTGGGGGAAAGTCCTAGATAGACGGCCCCAGGGCCCCACACAGTCCCATATCGCCTGTCCTTTCCTCTGCCAAAAGGATTGAGCCGACTAGAGGAGCGGCTGCAGGAGAAAGGAGGGAGGGACCACGCAGAGGGCTGGCAGGGGAAGAAGAGAAAAGCGGAAAAAGAGCGCCAAAGACAGATTCAGAAAGAACACCTCTAACTTACTTTTCTTCTTCTTTTTAAATCCTATACATTTTGCAATCCTACCGACTTGTACCTTGTCCACCTTACCTTTCTAGCAAAGCACTTTCCCCTGGTCATCCTCGCTGGCTACTCTCTTATCACGTTTCTATGGTCTCAAGGCACACTGCGCAAGGTGTCTAAACCCAACTCTGGAGTTAACCATCCCCATGTCCACCGCCTCTCCTTCTCTAAACTCAGCTTGTTTTCCCTACTCGTGTCTTCCTCCAAGCAGGAGAGTGTACTTTCCCACCAGGCACATATGATCTCTTTTTATCTAGGTACACAGGAGTACACAACATACATATGCAGATTCATGTATATTTGCATGCAGAGCGAGCGTTGATGAGGCAGATTATGGCAGTTGTCTGAGGGGGCTGAACCTGACATTTCTTTCTTCAAGCATAACTTTAGTTCCAAGCAGGCAGAAGGGATGCGCTTTGATACCCAATGGAAAATGCCAACCGAGTGCGTAAGAAGCTGGTTAACAGAAACTGCAGGAGGCAGAAAAAGACCTTTGATGTCTCCCCATGGCATGGTCGGAGGCTTATCTTTGAGGTCAGGGCATACTGGAGATTAGGTGCCTGCTTGAACACAGTTCCCCCAGTGATCTGCGCCTCAGGAATCGCCATTCCACCTGCCCAAGAAAGGGGTGCGTGCGTGTGTGTGTGTGTGTGTGTGTGTGTGTGCGCGCGCGCGCCACGGGGTGTAGATGTCTGTCCTCCCAATCGACTTGCCTGAAGGTTTCTCTCACCAGCTGGGTCCCAAAAGGGGCTCCCGTGGCCCGTGGAATACCAACTGTCCCTCCTGAATCTCCCCACCCCCTCCGCCACCCGCTGAGGACCGGTGCTGAAGGGGCTCGAGCAACTTACTTAACATATTGGCTTCGTGGGAGCCATTGACTTTGCCATCCGGGTAGATCTGCAGATGGAAACCGATGCCCACTCTGCAGTACAGACTGCCAGTCCGACGCCCCGAGGGGCTCCACTGGAAACTGCTTTGCTCCAAGCCGCTGCCTTGGCTGCCCAGAGAGGCGGCGGGGGAGGACGAGGCAGAAGAGGAAGAAGACGAGGTGCTACTGGCGCTCCGGCTGCTGCTGGAGCCTCCTGGGTTCCTATCAGTGGCGGCGGGTCCGGGTTGCCCTTTGGGGGCGAGGCGCTTCTCCCCGTAAGCCCAGGCGTTGAGGATCAGGTGGCTGAGGAAAAGGAGGAGGAGGAAGGACAAGCTCATTCTTCCAGCCGCGGGGGTCCTAAGTGCATCTTGCAGGGCTGCTTCTGGGCTCTGTAGCCCCCGCGCGGCTGCGTGCCTCTGGCGCTGCCCCCCTCGCCGCACCGGGTGGACATAGCCCCGAGGAAGAGAGAGGGAGAAGGGGAGAGTGCGAGAGGCCACCCGAGCGGATCTCGGCGCTAGCACCGGGATATTTATAACTCCAGTGATCTCACTGCTCGGTGCACGCCTGCGAAGCTTCCCCTCACCCGCCGCTTTGTGTACTCACTGGCCGGTGCGGGGAGGGAGAGCCTCGCCGTCCCGGGGGCGGGGGGTGTGAAGGAGGGAGGAGATGGGAGAGCGAGAGTGGGAGGAGAGGCTGGGCTGGCAGGAGCTGCGCCCCGGACGCTGGGTGCGCCCACACCGCGGCCGCACAGCCGGGCAGTTCCCACGCGCCGCGGACCGGCCCCCCGCCCCCAGCGGAGCCGGCGGGGTCCGCCGAGTCGCACCGTGCGCGCAGCGGAGGTTGGGACCGGGAGATTGGCTCCCAACTCCTCTCACTTCGACGGCACACAGGCTGCCCGACGCAGCAATCCCACCTTCCCGGGTCCCGATTTCCAGGTTCCCTTCCATTTGCTTGGCACATCCAGCTCCACGCCCTCCCCCTGGGAATCCTAGGGGCTCCGCACCTCGTCCCGAGACCCAGCAGCTTCCCAGCGCCGACGGCCCGAACCCAAACCGGGATTGGAAGCCCAGCTTGGGATACCCTAGAGGCGGCACGGTTGGGGCAGACGGAAGACTTTTCTTTTAAAAACTGATTTATTAAACAGCGTGCAGTCACTGACATTTCTTAGTGAAAAATCTCGGTCGTTCTGAACAGGATGCCCAACTTGATTTCCTTCTGGCGAGTTCTCAGCATGTGTTCGGGCGGCCCAGAGCCACCCACGCTGTCGGGCGCAGGAAAGCGGGGTTGAGGCCGACTGGGCACCAGCACGCGTGACTGACTGCCCAGTTGTCTTCTCTCACCCCAGGACTCCCTTGGCAGGAAGGATTAGCTAACAGCTCGCTGGAGCTTCCTCGGAGCGGCCACGGACTGAAGGATCGACCCCAATGAATGATTAATGACCCGCCCGCTGGATTTCAACCTCGGGAAACCTGAGAACGCGAATTTCTCTGCACAATGCGCCGACGGTTATTTATCTGAGAAATATACCTGACTTGCATTCTTGGAATATTTCTGTCTGAAAGCGTAGTTGGAGATTTAAACTAAGCCCTGATATATTATTCATGGGTCATTTTAATGAAAAGCCAGTGATACAGACCCATAAGGTCAATTCATATATGCCAGGATGGACATTACCGAAGGGCCTTATCTATTATTGAGCACCCACTTCGGGTTTCCTATCTCAATAATGAAAAGCATATTCAACGCAGGTAGACTTTTCAGAGTACTTAAGAACAAGACAGCTGTAAAACATTCATATGGACAATATGGTGAAACCACTGTGTGTGTGTTGTGGGAGAGAGAGAAAGGGGGAGAGAGGGAAAGGGGAGTGATAGGAAACCATTCAGGGTTAAACACTGCTGCTCATAGCCCAAAACTCTATGGGTTCTGGTTTAACTGAAGTGGGGGTGGCAGATTGCCCAAAGAAATCGCGCATGGGGGCACAAAGGACAGTCACAGGGTCCTTCAGAAAAGCCCACTTGATTAAGGACATCATCACTTCATTCTAGAGCCAGTGACTAGAATGATGGGCAGAAGATGCTGAACCTGTGCCTTCTGCAGGTGATGCCCTTGGGTCTGTAACAAAGCTATGGGGATTGTAGAAAGATGAGTGCTTCCGAGATGCGGTTAGGAAGTCATGGGTCACACAGTCCATGCCTAGGTGACAGGAATGTCTCAAAGCAGAGCCCGGCCTTGTTTCTCTGCCTTATTTCCCCCTTCTGAGAAGTCAGTTGCAAGAGCTGCTGCAGAAGCAAACTCAACTCTTTCCCCATTTTCTCTCTCTCTCTCTCTCTCTCTCTCTCTCTCTCTCTCTCTCTCTCTCTTTCTCTCTCTCTTTCTCTCTCTCTCTCTTTGTCTCTCTCTGCTTCTCTCCACTCCTGAAGCCAGGAAGGACCAGGGGCTCAGTTCTGGGAGCTAAAGATCAGCTACTCGTCTTTTCTACTTCCTCCAAGCTTCCCAAGCTCACCTGAGTTGGAACAATTACCTCTGTTCCTCTGGTGAGCTGGCGATCACACCCTCGTCCAGGGCTAACCCAGGAAGGCCAAGACATCTGCTGGATCTGTACTCAACCTTAGCTTTGAGGAAAATAAGACACCCCTCTTCTGGAATCAAGAGCCCAGGAAACTTGGGGGCATTCTTTCTAGTGGTTGTGGGCAATAAGTTTGACAAACCAAACCTCAACTTTCCACTATTTCATTCTAAAGATTTCATTCTAAGTGAAAATGAGCTTAGAACAGAATCCTTACTGGTAGGTATGTACAGGAGGGTGGATGCCAATAAACTTTAACTAGCTATGTTAGGGGGTCTTATAAAAAGACCTACAAACGCTCAACAGTGATCTGAGAAGTGCACAGCGCGCCAGCTGCCAAGGCTCCTCGCTCTGGGTCACCGCACCACCCAGAAGCCAGCTAGTTGTCCCCACAGTCCCGGCTGCCTGGCCTGCTTTCACATCAGCCACAAGCACCCTGTTGCCACCGTCTTGCCCGCGTTCAGCACAAATCTTACTGAACTCTCGGAGTTCCCAGATCCCATCCCAAAGAGAGCTCAAACTGGCACGCTATGGTCTAGGATTTCTACCAGAACCACTGCAATCACCTGGAGCCTCTGCTGGGGACATTCTGGCCCTCCACTTACTGGCCAGAGTCCGTGGAGGTCCCAGGGACAGGAGTGGACAGTGTGCATAGCGCAGTTCCCTGCTAACCTACAGAGCAGGGCAGGGGGAAAACACCAAGGCTCCTCCAAGAATTACCGCTGCCTTTCAGGAAATGGAAGAGCAACCCTAAAGGTTGACAGCTCCACCACTCAAAGAGGCATCAGGCTGTGTGTGTGTGTGTGTGTGTGTGTGTGTGTGTGTCTGTGTGTGTGTGTGTGTGTGTCTGTGTGTGCAGGTGCCTCTGCTCTGGCCCCATGACCTGGATCTCATCCTTCCAATCCCTTCCACCCAGACTTCCTGGCCAGGTTCATCCTCCCTCACACCTGCGTCCTGTGCACAGAAAAACTGTGGGTGGATTTTCCTCATCAATCCCTACAAGGATATTATACTTAACCTGTATCTGCACATCCAAGATTCCCATAGGCAAAGATGACAGCTCCCTACAACTTTCCTCTGTTTGCAAGCAGGGCATCAGTTACCCCAGAGGCCAGAGCTGTGAAAACCAGAGTGTCCTGGGCAGTCTTCTGTGCGTGCAGCTGGGACTGAGCACAGGACAAGAGGTAGTGGGATAGGGTAAGCAAGCCAGAACCAGGCAAGTAAGCGTTGTGAGACAGCCCCAGCCCACACAGCAAGCCTGGCACCTGGAATACAGCGCAGGCCCTCTCAGAGGGTAGACTTTCCTGGGGTTAGCTATATTGTGCCATCAAAAGGCAAGGGTTGCTCCTCTTCTGTTGATTTCAGCAGACAGAAACCCAGGGGTTTCCAAAATGTTTTCTCAGGGACAGCTACTGGAAACCTGGCCCCACACTTCTCTGTGACTCCCTTCTCCTTGACCACCGCCCTTCTGCTGTGTACAGATATGAATGTGTCCTGCCTTTTGCTAACCAGGTGGCTGGTAAGCACACGGTGATGGCTAATCTCATAAAAAAGTTTTAACAGGCTTTTACGCAATGAATGTTTGTGTCAGCTCCAGATTCCTGTGTTGAAAGCCTAGTCATCGATGGGACCCGTATTTGGAGTTGAGGCTTTGGGAGCTAATTAGGTCATGAGGGTGGAGTCCTCATGAAGGAATTAGTGTCTTTAAAGGAGACAGAAAAGACCTTGCTTTTCACCATCATGCCCTGCCCCAGTGTGAGGAAATAGGAAACAAGGCCCTCCTTAGAACCTAGCCATGCCAGCATCGCACTGTTACATTTCCCAGAACCCGGAGGACTGCATGTGTGTTTTTAAGTCACCATGATATGGGAGTCTTGTTCCAGCAGCACAAATAAGGAAGCACAGATGCATTGTGGGAGGAGTCAAGCGCTGACCTGTTGGGGCCCTCAGTTCATGCTCCTGCCAAGACCCTCAATGTCCTCCAGGCCTGGCTTCTCCCCAGCCAAGTTGGCAGCAACTGCAGCAGCAAATAGCCTGTGGCAGAAGGAGCAGGCTGAGCAGGTTGGGAAGGGCGGGAAGGGCCGGCCGTGGGAGAAGAGTGCACATGCAGGGAAGTGGATGATGGGGTCAGCAACCCCGCGGGTGCTGGGCTTCCCCATGGACCATGGCTTTCTTCTGAGGAGGATGCTCTTTAGAAATGTCCAAACACTTCCCAAACACTGGTCTCCTCTACATCCATGCAATCAAAGAACAAAGGAATCTTACTCCACAACAAAGTTTTTAGTGCCATGAGTTGATTTATCGAAATCGGATTTCCCTTCCCTTCTACCCTTCCAGTTTAACTCCTGTGCCTTCCAATTAATCTGGCAGCCATTTAGCGGTTACCTTGTCCATCCATGCACTGAACCCCTATGTGCTACTGACCCACAATTATCTCAGCACACAAAACCTAATTGCAAGAAAATGAGAACTCTTAAAGTACTAAGCTTCTCTGTGCTCATTACACATGGGTACAAACTCATGGCTTAAGATCCTGCCACTTGCCATCCCCTCAAAGACAGCCACTCTGGCCTTCTTTACAGGTTCTTGTAGCAGATATACTCTGTACCTAGTGATGTCAAAAAAGGATATTCTAAGCATTTGTGGGGGAGGGCAGCACTTCCACATCCAATTTCCCATCAGAAGTGCATGAGTGGGAGATGAGAGATTTTTCCTTCATCTTTGAAGAAAAAGAGAAATGAAGAATTAGAAAAACTTCTATTTGGATCATTCTCGCATTCTGGATGCTTGGTTTGAATCCAGAGAGACAGGTCAAAAGCAAACGGGCACTCATTCATGAAGAATGGGGTCGGGGGAGTGGGAGAAAGGAGGATGATATCTTTTTCTAGGACATCTTTCTTGTGCCAAATGGGGAAGACTGGGAAGAACAGAAGTGAGATCAAGCCTGGCACCAGTGATAAACAGAAAGTTTCTATAACCATGATGCATGCGCCTGCTCTCTGTTCACCAACCCATTCAAAGGCCATTTAGTCCAAGAGTAATTGAATGAAAGCTGACCTTTCCGTCTAAGTCTGAGAGCCTGTTAACACAGACGATGTCTCATTTTTTCCCCATAGAAAGGTGCTTATTTTTCTTCAGTGTTAAGAGGAAAGAGAACAGAAAGTGGAGATGCAGCTGTTAGGCCAGGAAGTACACGACACTTAAAAGATGCTTTCAACAATAGCAAGTGGATGATTGCTTTGGTCGAAGCTACTTTTTTCTCCAAAGAAATTTTAGCGATCACAGCCTGGAGAAATAGTCTCTGCTTAGTTTTTTTTTCTGAGAAACAAAAAACTTTTTGCTTAACCCAAAACTGTTTAAAACTTGGGGAAGGTGGGGATGATAACAGCATTCTCTTCCTGTGACCTTTAAAAAAAGAATATTTGTGAATACCATTTTTCTTTCTTACAATCTGTTTATTCTGTAAGTTGCAAATAGCTAGCTCAAGAATTCTGGGCCATGCACCCATTGATATTGTAGTATGAAAGCATTTACTAATCATAACATATAACAATTAGAATTAAATTACCTACCTGCCCCTAGTCTAGCTCCCATTGAAGGTACACAAAATGAACTTAAAAATGCAGTGGAAGGCCGTATCATTGGAGGCTTATTTTGAAAAATGTGACCATATATACATAATATGAAAATCGTGTTGATTAATCATATGACTTCTTTTAAAGCCACCCCTTGTAATACTTTCTTTTCTTCTAAATGGAAAGCACACACACACACACACACACACACACACACACACACACACACACAGAAAAACAGTAAGAGAGAGAGAGAGGTCTTCCATCTGCTGGTTCACTCCCTAAATGCCTGAAATAGGACCCAGTGCAATGGCTCATTGTTCAAATTCTCACTTTGCAAACACCGGGATTCTTATGAGTGTTGGTTTGTGTTCTGGCAGCCCGTCTTCCCATCCAGTTCCCTGCTTGTAGCCTGGGAAAGCAGTAGAGGATGGCCCAAGGCTTTGGAACCCTGTACCCATGTGGGAGACTCAGAAAAAGCACCTGACTACTGGCTTCTGATCAGCTTAGCTCCCACCTTTGTGGACATTTGGGGAGTGAACCAACAGATGAAAGATATTTCTCCCAGTCTCTCCTCTCTGTAAATCTGATCTGCCTTTCCAATAAAAATAAATATTTTTTAAATGCCTGAAATAGCAGGATGTATAAAACTGAAACTTGGAGGCTAGAGTTTGATCTAGGGCTTCCACATAGTGGCAGGGTCTCAAGTGCCCTGGCCATCATGTGCCTTTTCCAGGGTTTGTATTACCAGGAAGCTGAAATTGGAAGCCATCATGACTCCAACCTATGCTCCAAAATAGGATGTATATGTGCCAAACCACATTTTAACTGCTGTACCAATCATCTACCTCCATGGCTTCCTATATTTGTTTCCATTCCAATAACTGATCCAGATCAGAGCATTCTGAGGATCCCAGTGTAGCTCCTGAAAAAGAAAAAGAGTGACTACTATATAGTCGCAGATTTAACAAAAAAGAAAAGAAAAAGGAATATGTCCGTACAAACGATCCTGTCCTCTGCCCTGTCTGGGAAGCTGCTGTATGATCCTCAGGGGAGGGGTCGAAGAGCCACTGTGTTATACACTCGTGACTCTCTTGGTTGTG
This sequence comes from Ochotona curzoniae, assembly GCF_017591425.1. Taxonomy (NCBI): domain Eukaryota; kingdom Metazoa; phylum Chordata; class Mammalia; order Lagomorpha; family Ochotonidae; genus Ochotona; species Ochotona curzoniae. Next base: position 23,471,934 of record NW_024467119.1, on the reverse strand, counting down.
AAGGGAGCTCTTTCTTGCTGAAAACCAGAAGGACACACAGTTAAACATACAGTTACTTCATTTTTTCTTTCCTGTTTTACTTTCCTTATAGGTTTAGTGAGTATTATTTGTAATAAACTAAAATCTCCAAAGTCAATGTTCTTCCAGTACATACTAACTATATGATAATGTAAATCATCAATGAGGATCCTTAAAAGGAATGGGTTGAAAAGATGGCTTAATCGTTGTTGAAATTTCTCTCCAAAATGAGTGAGAACTTGGGGAAGGCAATGTGCCACAGGAGTTAATCCACTACTCACTCAAATCCCACGTAGTCCACCTCTACTTCTAAAAAGTGAGACTGCTAACTTTTAAAACTATGTTGTAATGCTGGGTGACTTGTCTGCCGCTCCCTCTGTTAGGGGACTGAGGATTAGGGAGAGTATGTGTGCGCGTTGGGAAAACATGTGGATATGTTTTCAGCATTTGCATTACCATAGCTGTTAATTACAGTAATCATTTTCACAAATGAGCTTTGCTTTCTCCTGCAGATCCCTGACTTTTGGCAGGCTGCGCCAGGCAAACACCTGTTGTCTGGTTACAGAGAGAAACACCTGTCAGTGGGGCTGCTGAGTGTGAACACAGGAGCTGTCAGGGAGGGTCTTGGGAACCTTTACTACTGTCAGAAGAAAGGGAAGAGCACCTGTTTCAGGTCCAGGAGGACCAAATGACAGCTTATTGACTTGTGACAGAAGAGGTCGATGAATCCACTCCCCTTACCTCTGTCTGCTCCAGAGGAATACAGCCTGGGGCCACAACATCTGTTGATGAGTGAATGGATGTGGTCAGATTTGAGGAAAATCTGCTTTCTAAAGGAGACCAGCATTGTTTAGCATCTATGAGAGGCATCAAACTCAGGATGACTTTTGTGGGTAAACATCCACCTAATAAGAATGTGAGGAGAAATAAGAAGAAGCAGAGGGAACAGGGGATTGCTGCTGTTAAAAAGCAGCACAAGGAAGAATTGCTTTTTGCAGATGATCATTTCTCTTACAAAGTGACCATTTTGGGCACACTGAGAATATTTGGGCTGCTTCTACATGTCAAGACTGGTCAATCCAATTTAATAGACATCACTGGAAAAGTCAGTACCAATTCCTGAAGCGATCAATATTTCCTTGACAGCTCAGATATTTGGGGATGGCTTATACCCATGCAGAGAGAAAGGGCAGAAATTGAGGGAAAGGGCTTGTGAAAGAGAAAAGAGGGAGTGGAAAGTTTGTATCTTCTCAAAGGTGAATTTTGGCACACAAATTGGTCATTATTTTTAAGGTTCTATTTACTTGAAAGCCAAACAAGGAGAAAGACACAGGGTGAGAGAGAGCATGCGCACGTCTGTCCACGGTTCACTCCTCAAACGGCTGCAATGACCAGGTCTCGACTACGCTGAAGCCAGGAACCAAGATCCTCTTCTAGGACTCCCACATAGGTGGCAGGGGCCCAGACACTTAGGCCATTCTTGACTGCTTTTCCCAGACACATTAGCAGGATCAGAAGTGAACAGCTGGAATACAAACTGGCACTCATACAGGACGCTGGTCTGGCAGGTGGAGGTATTACTCTCTATGCCACAATACCGGCCTCCCTTTTGGGTTGAAGTCCATCCTTGCTCAGGAAAATGTCATGCCTCTTCCTGGGGAAAATCACCCACAAGGCAGGGGCTGATGGAGGTGGAGCCATTTGAGCCTTTGTATCAGCTTCTCTTTCCACTCATACCCCTCGCTCTGCATTCTGGACAGAGCTCCCAGCCTGGAACCTCCAGGGGGATGTTACTTCTCTCTTCCACATGACTGTCTCTCAGAACACCACTCTCCTTCCCTTGCATTACGCATCCTCCTGGATGCTGCATGCTCTTGGCATTAAATACAAACAATAAAATGGAGGTGGATAAGAAGAATTACAGGCCCTTGGGTGGGCTGACAGGAGAAATCATTAAGACAGCTTGAAATCTTTGATTCACCCTTGATTTTTCTTTCTCCTGCAAGCCCTACACACAGTCCATCTGGCACTCCATTTGACTCCATCTCACAAACACATTCAGAATCCACCTTCTTACCATTTCAACACTGCCACGATCCAGGCTGAAGCCCCAACCCCCTCACTCACAGAGCTAAAGGCAATCACAGATCTACCTGCCTTTGGCCTTGGATGCTTTACAATTTATTTGCAACACTGCAAAATAATATTTTTAAAGAGGAAAGTAAGTTTATGCCTCTCCTCTTCTTGAAGCTGTAAGTCACTTCTCAGAGCATTCAGAATAAAAGCTAATGTCCTTTCAATGACCTTCACACCCCTTCCCTACCCCAAGCTCATGCTTTTCATGGCATTCTGGCTTCCTTACAGTTTTGCAGCTGAGCAGTCATTGTCTCACCTTCACACAATCCCTAAGGTCACTTCCTCCACCATCATCCTTATGCAACCAATCCCTTCCCCTCTCCTTCAAATCTTTGCTCACATCTTTTCAAATGTCTCCTGAGCACTCTATTAAAAACTGCACTCTCACCTTAAAATCCAGACTCCTTTTGTCCCCCCTCCCTTTTTTTTTCTTTTCTGCAGCGATTACTTTTTAATAAGCACTCATAGAGCTCTCACCCCCAGCCAGGCGTTCTGGCTAGGTGTTAACTCCTCTGAGGAACAGTCACTGTTCTTCTGTCTACTTTCAGTCATTAAAAACTGGGGCACAGGGAGGAGAAGGAACTTTCCCAAGTAACAGATTTGGGCAGCGATGGAGCTAAGGCTGGGACTCAGAGACCCTGGCTCCAGGAGCAAGGCTCTTGCAACTCTGCTTTGTGGCGTACTTACCTAGTCATCTGTGTACATGTGTCTCTGTTTATTTATTGCTTATTTCACTCTTCGTGCACATGTCCAAGAGGGAGGAATAGTTGTGCTATTTGCAAATATTACTTAGGATAAGGCATGGCCTAATTCTCATGCCCAGTAAATGTTTGTTAAAAGAAGAAATGAACTCAGCAATTGCTCCCCAATCTGAGACATGGTTTGCTCAAATCACTGAGAAAATGTGTGCTGACCAGGCAGCCCTGCGTATGCCCTGTGAGGCTGCAGGTGGAGGGCAACATGGAGACACCGCATTCCAATCACACATTGTATTTCCTCTTGTAAGGTTTGAATGGATGAAACTCTTCCTGAGATGCTGCTTCTGCTGCTTTTGTTTCCTTAACACCTCCACCCACCCTTCTCCGCCCCCTAAGTGTCTGACATAAATGTGAGAGAATCAAAGAGAGGAAAGGAGAATGCTTCCCCTTGCTCTGATGCACACACACACTTAAACTTTCTTTTATTTTTCTTTATTGTTTTAGTTTCATAGTTGATTAGCACATAAAGGCTCAAGGGCTACAGGAAAGTGGTAAGACCATTGTTTCTTTCTCTCTTTCTTTTTTTCTGTATCTGGAATAAAGAGGGAGACAAAGGGAGAAGCCCCACCTAGCCACCCACCACATCCCAGGGTCCCCGATGCAGGACATGCTCTGAGGGCACTGCTCAAGTGGTTTAGATAGTTCAATAGTTCTGAATTGCTTCCAGTCTCGCCATTCCAAGCATTATAAAATCTCTCCAGAATCCATGGCTAACATAGTCCACCTTAGAGTCTCCACTTGCCCAGATTTTCACTGCCAACACATGGCTCTGGTAGTTGATTGATTTGTTCTGTTCTCTGTCCTCTGTTATGGTACTAGGTGTCCTCAGCATGTTCCAATGAACTGCCATATCCTCCGTGTGCACCTGCATATGCATTCCACTGCTCTCTCTGAGTCTCTAAAGAGGATCGTCCTTGACACTTGCACTCCATGGTCAGACCGTTGAACTTGCAATTCTTTTCATGGTTGGGGTTCTGAGTCCAGCAGTTCAGTTGGAGGGATCTCCAAAGAAACTTTGTCTGAGGTGATCCCAGACCTGATTCTTATGTGTGCATACCAGTACAGGGTCTGGCACAGTCTATCGCCCCTGTCAGCTTATGCATATGCTGGTGGTTGCAATTGTGGGGCCAGCCCTGTCTTCCCCATGAATCAATGGGTGTTGCAGTCCAGCCTGAATCTGCCCACTATACACTCGGTCCTCACACAAACCAGTGGGACCTGCAGCCTAGTCAGAGCAACTCGCAATAACCACCAACAGTCCCCCTCCTGCCCTGATTCCTGCTTGCCAGTATGTACAGAAGACTAGTCCAGTCTGTCCCACATCCCATTCAGCTCTCATACATGTCTAGGGGCATTGAAGCCTAGTTCAAACCAACCAGCCCCACTATCGAGTCTACACACATGCTGGCGGTTGCCATTTTGTCTGGCCACATCTTATTTTCATGCTCTCCAGTGGGAGTGGTAGCCCAAGAGGGAGGTACCTGCTATTTCCCTACTTGGCCACTCCCACACACGGATGATGCACTCTCCAGGTAGTTCTGCAGTTTAACTAAACAGAATTAGCTCCCAGTGCCAGCCTCTGCAGGCTGATGATATGGCAAAGCCCAACCAACCCTCACCCATTCTGATTTTTGCTTGCACCAGTAGGAACAGTCAGCGTAGCCTGGCTTTCCCCTGATCTAGCTCAAATGAGGCCCACAGGTGTTGTAGCCCTGCCTGGTCTGGTCTGCCCCCATTCCAATTCATGCTCTCCAGTGGGAGTGCTTGTCCAACATTCCCTTACCAGCTTTGCCCCCTACCCGCCTGGTTTTCAAGTGTGCTGGTTGGGTGCTGTGGCCCAGTCTGGCATGGCCTGCTTCACCTTGGCATTTGCCAGTGGGTGTTGCAGCTTGGCCTGTCCTGGCCCACCCCCGATTTCAGCTGATGCTGATGGGGGCTACAGCCTAGCCTAGCCCTGCAGGCACACAGTCCCAGCCATAATGTGTACTAGCACATGTTATGACCGAACCTGGCCAGACCCACACTCTGTTCTGGTGCTTGTATTCACCAGAGGGTGATGTGAACTGGTTCAGCCCGATCCACACCTGACCTACACCAAATGTATGCCAGTGGATACCTTTCCCTTGTCTGGGCTGAGCTGCTCCCTATCATGGTTCCTGCGCTCACCTGCAGGAACTGTATCCTGACAGAGGACTTGCCCAAGCTCCTCCATCAGAACCCCTCCCAATGCCAGATCTCGTGCATACTGGTGGATCCATGGGTCAGCCCTATTTAGTCCACCTCCTGTCCTGTCAGGAACAGTGGCCTTTCCTACAGGTATTTCAGCAGCTGAAGGACATTGCAGTGAACATGGGCAGATTCACGAAAGGATGAGATTTATCTGCTTTAGTGAAGGGCAGTGGATTGAAGAAGCCAGCTTTCTGTTCAATTGTCCTCTTCAAGTAACATTCCTTCTGGATGCAGGAACTCTAGGAAGGCAATGATGATCACATAGGGTTTTTCCTCTCAATCAAAGGTCTGAGGAAGTGCTGTAGTCAGCAGGGTGATGGGTCTATGGCAACAACCTGCCCATTCTTTACAAAACAGGGATTTTGCTTCAGGTTTCCAGGTCCAAAACCCTCTGTAAGAATCAGCCTATTGCCATAGTAGTTAAAGCTTTGCTTCTTAAAATTAAACAAATCACCTCAACATTGATTCAACTGACTAACCATACAGTGGCTACAATTGCTAGGGAAAAAAAATCACTTGCAACAAACTCTACCCCATTTTCATTCTCAACTCATCCATTAATAAATCCAAAATAACTCAACTTCAAGGGTTTTCCTCTGATGGGATGGTGTGGCCAAGCAGGTTAAGATGCCACTTGCCACAATGGCATCCCATATTTGAACACAAGTTTGAGCCTTTTTTGTTCTACTCTTCATTCAACTTCCTGCTACCTAACTAGGAATGGTCCAAGTCCTTGGGTATGTGCCTTCCAGGTGGTGAACTTAAAGGTTCCAGCTCCTGGTTTCTGTACAGCCCAGACATGACTGTGTCTTCCTCACTCCCAGTCAATCTTTCACATAAATAAATAAATAAATCTTTTTAAAACACTTTTTTTCTCAAGACCAGCTTCATGGTTCAGTGGTAATATCACAGATGGGTGCCAGTTTATGTCTTGGTTGCTCTACTTCTCATCCAACTCCTTACTAAAGTACCTGGGGAAGTAGCAGAAAATTATTGGAGTACTTGGGGCCCTGCCACACATAGGGAGACCTGATTGGAGTTACAGGGTCTATGCTCTGGCCTGGCTCAGCCCTGGCATTGGGGTCATTTGGGAAGTGAACCAACAGATTATTCACTCCCAAAATGGCAGCAATAGGGAGGTCTGGGATAAACAGACATCAGGAGATATCAACTTCATCTGGTTTCCCTGTGGGGAGTAGGAGCTCACTTACTTTGGTCTTCTTCCTTTGCCATGGTAGGTGTATTAGCCTCAAACCTGATGGTCAGCAGATCAAGAACTCTAGTAGTGGCACATTAGGAGCCATTTTTTGCAGGGTGGAAAAGAATTTAAGACTGAAGGAACAACAGGAAGCTGTGCATGCACTGAGTTCAGTGAGTTTTCACTCAGTGGACTGCACTGGTCTCACAGGAAAATAATACCAACTATGGCATCGAACAGATCAAAATAGGTCTGAGTGGCCCTCAGACCTAACAGCCAACAGGTTCTGGCAAGATTACCACCAACAGCAATTTGGCTATATAGAACACCTGGTGTCTCCCTAATCCTGGGACCTGCTCCAACCACAAGTGGGAGAAAGGTAGTACAAACAATGGTGCAGCCTCAGCATGGTACATGGGAGGTGGAGAGTGGTGAACCAGTACCTAGGGCTACAGAGACCATGGTGGAAATCTAATATAAGAACCCAGACCTGGAACTTGCTGGAGGAAATGGCACAACTGATTGCAAACAGAGAGCCATGTACCAACTGCAATAAGTAGAATCAAACTATAAACCTCTAGGTGACAAAGTTTATAAACCTGCCCCAAGGAGACGAATCTGCTAACCAGAAGCAGAATGACCAAGAGCAAAAGAAGACACAGAGGCACAATGAATATTACTGAAGACTCCCCTGCAAAGGGACAGAACCCTTTGCCAACCTCAGAGTTCACTGAGGAAGACATCGAGAAAATGGGGGATATAGAATTCAAAATACTTGTTATAAAACTTATTATCAGCAATAAAAAGAACATAAAGCAAGCATTCAAGGAATTCAAGGAATATGTCACAGTGGAAATGAATCAAATGAAAGCTGACATATCAGAAATGAAAAATACAGTGGAGCAAATTAAAAGTACAGAGGATAGTCTCCAAAATAGAATGAAGAAGGCAGAAGAAAGAATCTCAGAATTGGAAGATACTTCCTGTCACCAGGGAGAAACAAACAAAAAGCTGCTTCCAGCTTTTTTTTTTTTTACCTGCTCTAGTTCTGTTTCACACGTTTTCAGCGCCTAAAATTTGTTGCATTTATCTGTCCTGTCACAATAAAAGAATTATTTCATAACATGTATAAGGTAGAGTCTGTTTCTCTGTTGAAACACTCCTTGTCCATAGCTAATGAAAGCATTCACATTTGGATGCAAGTCAACAAATGCTCACGTGCTCTTTCCTTTCCTCAGCCCTATGTCTTCAATTCTGTGAAAGTTTAAGAAATGCCATTTATTTTAGTGATAAAAATAGAAAGGATTTCCTTGGTCATAAACATCAGAGCTAATGGCATCCAACAGCACACAAAGAAATGACAGTCACTCAACTGAACAACAATGGTATACTCTTCTGTCTGTCCATTATCAGAGTGTTGACATCCAAGTACTTCCAAGTAGGGTAACCGTATATCCTCTAGTAACAAAGGCACCTGTCACATAGTGTCAGAGTAAAACTTTAGATGACATGCCACTTGTCATATCATGGTGTTACAAAACATTTTTTTGTCTGTGGATCTCCCCAGACTATCTATAAATGAAAGTCATATGAGAGAGTTCTTCTTGTATTAGAAATATGAAACAATTAGATAAATGGAAACAACAGCAAACACTCCATTCATAAGGGAGAGATTAGAGTTCCTGGAAAATATGCCTAATCCTGTGCACACTGACATGTCACTCATTGTTTTCAATATGAAGAAGCAGTGGACATGAGGCATCAACAGATTCTTCAGCTATATTTTTCTTTTTTTAAGATTTTTAAATTTTTTTTTCTTGAAAAATCAGATATACAGGAAGGAGGAGAGACAGAAAGGAAGATCTTCCACCTGTTGATTCTCCCCAGGCATCCACAATGATCAGAGTTGAGCTAATCCAAAACCAGGAGCCAGGAGCCCCTTGCGGGTTTTGCATGCGGGTGCAGGATCTCAAGGTTTTGGGCCACAAGCAGGGAGATGGATGGGATGCAGGGCAGCCAGGACATGAACTGGCATCCATATGGGATCCTGGCAGGTGCAAGGTTACCACTCCAGGCCCTGTATTTTTTCTTTTCATACATTTTTTTCTAAAATTTCATGTAATATAATTCATCCTTTTTGACACACTGACTTGAACTTTGGAACACGCAAAGCCATATACCTATTATCACAAACATGATCTTATTTTTATTTTACTTGGAATTAAGAAAAATGCAATATGTGCATGCATTTACAACTTAAATGGAAAAGTCAGGTATGACTCAGTATTTTGACTAGAAAACATGCAGAATGGGAGAAATTTGCAGGAGACACTATTGCCCTTCTGTCTACTGCAATGAATCCTCTACTTCCATTATTTCTTTACTAGTTTTTCTTGGAATTATTTTCTAGTATCTCATTTTCATCCCCAATATCTTCTGTGATTCATCCCTCAGCTCAAGCCTGACTAGGTATCTCCCTGATGTGTTTTCAGAGTATCTCCATCTCTACAGTTTGTACTGTACCATTTGTCTAAGATCTGCCTCTCACAGCCTAAGTCTACTAAGTCAGACATGTGATTGTTCCTTTTGGTCTCTCTAAAACTATGTCACTAACTGCACAAACTTTTTTCGGGTGCTTGGTTAAAAGGAGCCTAATACTTTCAATTAAATTCTTAATTATGCCACACTACACCAAATCTAATAATTAAATGAATGCCAGTGTATGCGATTAAACACCACCAAAAGAATTCATAAATTTCGTGAAGTTAAACAGAGAACTATATCGGCCGAACTCATTTCTCAATCAACAAATGATTCCATGGAGAATAAGACTTGATAGTTAGCTACAGTTTATTCATAGTTTTCACTGAGCAATTAAACAAGACTGATCCACAAATGTGGCTCTGGGTTTAACAACTGGCAGGAAAGACAGCGCAGACACTACCAAGGTTGTCCAAGTTTGTCTTACGATAAGACCAGCAAACACAGAGTAAAAGGCATGCCACACAAGAGTTACAACTGTGTGTGACTGCTTATTCTTTCCATTGCTATCTGCTGCTATGTATAAAGAGTATTTGTTTATTTAGTCTCTTGAAGATTGACCAGGTGAGAGGGCCCAAAAAATCATATTTCTACTGCCTTTTATGCTTGTAGATTGGGGGAACGGGTGACATCAGTACTCAGGAATTCATCAGCTACAAGTTCATGCTACTCCACAACTCATTGTTCCCAAGTTCTCTTTCTTATGCCATTATCATATGGGCAGCAGCCTAGCTTCACCTACCATGGACTCCATTGAGTCTGGCTGTTTTGAGTATGTTAGTTATTACTGAATTGAATACCACTACTTAGTATGATGTTTGTAACTGAAAATTCATTCAGAAAACCTTTATTGCCTGAGCAAATAAATGAACAGATGTATTGGTTCTCATCCTGTCTGTGTCATCAATTAACCATGTAGCTGGGCAAGTTATTACCCTCCTCTTCCTCATGTGTTAATCTCTTCTCATGTATAAAATGTAAAACCCACAAAACAATTAAATAAAGTGATCAACAAGGCATTTTAAAGATATAGACAGAGGAGCTCAGCACTGTAGCCTAGTGGCTAAGGTCTTCCTCTTTGCACACACCAGGATCCCATATGGACACCAGTTCTCATTCCAGCTGCCCCGCTTCCCATCCAGCTCCCTGCTTGTGGCCTGGGAAAGCAGACAAGAACAGCCTTGGGACCCTGCACCCACGTGGGAGACCCAAAAGAAACTCCCAGCTCCTGGCTTCAGATTAGCGCAGCTCTGGCCATTGCAGTCACTTGATTTTTTAAAAAATCAAGACAGATGCCATAAATGTGGAATCAGCAAGAAGTCTCTTGTCAGGTTTACTCTTCATTTCAGGCTTTCTTGGCCACAATTTAAACTGTTTCAATTAAACCACATTGAATGACTTTGAATTGTGGCAATGCTGGGCATATGGTTTTGAGTATGGAACTTACACTTCCATTTTCTTGGGAGAATAATGAAGATATCTCTGACCTTTTTGGCAACAAGATTGAAATATATATATATATATATATATATATATATATATATATGTATGTATAGCTTGGTTTTTTTAAAACATTTATTTATTTTTATTGAAAAGTCAGATATACAGAGAGGAAGAGAGACAATTAGGAAGATCTTGCATCTGATGATTCACTCCCCAAGTGACCGCAATGGCCGGTGCTGCGCTGATCCAAAACCAGGAGCCAGAAACTTCCTCCTTCCTCTAGGTCTCCCTTGTGGGTGCAGGGTCCCAAGGCTTTGAGCCGTCCTTGACTGCTTTCCAGAGCACAAGCAGGGAGCTGGATGGGAAGCTGAGCTGCCAGGATTAGAACCGGCTTCCATGTGAGATCCTAGCATACGCAAGGTGAGAACTTAAGCTACCAGGCCACCATGCAGGGCCCTAGCCTAGATATTTTTACATTCTTTACATGCAGTTGTCCTTTCAGGGAGGAAACTCGTTCAAATGTTCAGTTGTCAATTCTTCCTTCAAGTAAGATGAATAATTCCTCTAAACTTTAGAAAGAGGATAAAATGTGTGATGAAAAGAGGCATTTCTGAAAAAGACAACAGACTCTAGGTGTAAAAGCTGGAAGGAGTCAGAGGGAATAGATGACATTGTGGGACGTTGTGCTCGTGAAGGGATTGATGTAAGGAAGAATGATCAAAGTCACTCTTGTCATAAAAAGAAGAGCAGATTAATCATCTCAAACTTCTCACTTGTTTTCTGAGACAGCAATATTGATTCAAGCAGGTGACTCCTACCTCTCCATGGGCACTCAGAACTTTCACTTCTGCAATGAAAGCTTTCACTTCTTTTCGTTTTTGGAAAAGTTCCAAAGATCCAGGATTTCTCCAGATTTCAACCACATTTCTGACTCCCTGTTGCAAATAAGATGTGACACATGGACAGAATGGATTCCTAGAGGTATTAAAAAAAAAAAGACCAGGAAGAAAGGAAGCAATACCCACCTCTTTGCTAGCAGAGTAAACCACTGTTAAACCGACAAGTCAAAATGTATGTTGCCAGGTTCACTGTTTTGCATTTGATAAGATAAAAACCGAAGGGAGAAGAGACATTATGATCCCAAGCAATTTGATTGAGAAAAGAAGAATGACTTTATGGCCAGAAACTCAGGGGTGGTCAGAAGATAACTTGGCAAGCAATTTGAACTATACCTAGTTACATCTAATCTATTTGAGGAATTAAAAGTTGAGGCAACTTTCTATTAAGTATACTTCATTAAATGTTATAATTTTAAAAAAATAGTGAAAATAGGAAAATAGGCAAGTGGTTATAGTAACAATAACAAATGTAAATGAAGGGCCTTTTAGAAGGATAAAGAATACAACAATGAAGAAAATGAGGAAAATTTTTACTTTTAAAGGAGGATAATTTCTGGCTTCGACTTGAAACCTAAAACTTTACATGTTCTACTGTCACTCAATGGTTGTCTTTGTTTTGATCAGAACCCAGAACAAGGATCACATGTTGACAGTTTATTTGAAAAATGATACAAGGAATAAGAAAAGAGGGAGTTGGGAAAATTACAACAGAAAATCGACAAAGGAGAGTTGCATTCTTGAGCTGGTTCACAGCAGCAACAACTTGTGATCAGAACCACAGGCAAATACTGAGCATCCTGCACAAACTGCTTCAATAGTGTCACAAAATTACGGGAACAGTGAACAATGATCCGTTAGATCTTCTTCCCCCACTTCCAGGAGCAATTTGTTCACTGGTTGAGGGTATCGAGGAGTTAGCAGAGAGCCCTGAGAGTAAAAATTCAGTGGTACCATCATTCTTGTTGAGATGGAATCCTCATAATGCACACAGAAATGCCTACCCTAGGGTTGCTGAAGTCATCGGAGCCAAGAAGAGATGACATGAAGCACCACCGTGTCTGTTACACTCACCTCTGATTGCACCTCCTCATACCAGGGGCTTCCAAAGGCTTCTGGAAAGAATGGAGCTAAAAGTTAAAGCACCTTTTCCATTAGCTGTTCGGAGCCCCTTGCAGTTATGTGCTTTTCCAGTCATGTAATTACCATCTGCCAAATCGCCCACGCCATGATGCTTTGAGTTATCACAAATTCCACGGTCATTCTATTCCTCACATCTAATATTGGTTTTTCTTTGTCTATGCCCTGTTAAAGTGGTCAAATGTCCATCCAGCAGGACAGTCAATGGGGGTCGCAACCAACCTAGGAGAGAATGAAGGGACAAAAGACACAAAGAATGGACAGCAAGACAGGATGTCTGATCAAACTGTCAGTCTATTGATTTTAATTGAGGCTTTTTATGTTCTTCAGTAACTAAGACTCAGGGAGGGAAGGAGAAACTGGGACACAGGCCATGGTCTCAAGACCGATTTTTCTTGAACAACCACCATATCAACAATAGCATAGGTAATCAGTAACAAGATGTCGGCAGGCACAGCATAAATCACATTCTGAAACAGTTGCTAGAAACCATTGAAGCTAAGCCTGTGATTAGTTTCATAACCTCTTTCCCAAGCTTCTAGCCAACCAGGGGTTTTCCACTGGCCCATAGTTCTATATTCAAAATGGCTTCAGTGTGGTTATAGTACACAGCTGCTGACAGTCAAAACACATTATTTCATGTGACATAAACTTTGCTATCTGGGCTGTTTTTCAGGCACAACTCAGTGGTGTTAAGACTGTATGCATTGCTGTGCAGCAGGTCTTCAGAATTTTTCCCATAGGCCAACATAGAAATTGTATGTGTATAAACAAATGCTATAAGCTCCTAGTAAAAAAAAAAAAGATTCTCCTATTTGTTTCCATGAATTTGGACATTCTGGATACCCAGTGTAATCAAAACCCATGTAGTATTTGTGTTTCTGTGATTGGTTTATGGTATCTTGAGTAGAATCCCCAGGGTTCATGCAGGTTGTGTCATGTAACATTATTCTTGTCCCATTTAATGTTCAAAAATGCACCAGTGTATGTACCCACCACTTTTCATTTATCCATCCATCACTGGTGCTCATTAGGAATGCACTCACCACTTGGCTATGGTGAGTAGTCCACTGCAAAATGAGTGTGTGTTGCCTCTTCAGACTGCTGTGAAGTATACCGGCTACTTACACAGGATTGGGATTGCTGGATTGTAAAGTGGAGAAATCAGTATGAAAAACACAGCACGAAGGTGCCTGAAAAAAACTGAAAGCAGAACTACCATATTATCTTGCCATCCTTTTAAATGCTCCTTATTCCCTCTCCTTTCCTACTGCTTCTGTCTCCACTGTTTCTCTCTTGGACCTGCCTGCTCCACTATTTCCAGCCTGTCCCACTTCAGTTCACTTGCTGTAGTGTTGTCAGGGTATCCCAAGCACAGTCTGGTCCTGTCATGCGACTCCCTCAAGGCTTTCAAGGATCCCCCATATCTTTCAGAGCATAGCCCCAAATTCACCATAGCTAGGAAACCACCAAACCTAAAAGTGTACAGAAGGATGGTGCCTGTAGCACTGCACCTGAGGCAACAGCCAGCGTTCTGTGAAAACGCACCCTGGGATGCAGCACATGATGTGGTTGGACCGCTGCTGAGCATTTGGGAAGAGCAGACTGAGTTCTAGGCTCTAGCTCCAGGCTTGTAAAGCCAGCCACTTTTTAGGCATTTGCAAAGTGAACCACTGGATGAGAGCGTTCTCAATCTCTCTCTATAAAAAAAAAAAGAAAAAAAGAAAAATTTTTAAAAATTGAGGTTTTATTCTCATTACTATTCAGACTAAACACCCATTAACAGAATCCCTAATGATTCACGTAGAAAAACCAAAGAAATCTTTTCCCTTGTGCATGGGAAAATCAGAACATAGTTTCCAAACCAGAAGAATTTCTGAAAGCAAGTATAATTTCATGTACACTTAAAAAGTGGCATAAATTGAGCTTTATATGTTTCATATTTCTAGATTTTACATAAATTAATTGAAGGAGCTAATTAAAAGTAATGCAAGCTTATTCAAATAAAAGAGATGGATTTTTTTCAAAAAAACACTCATTGGTAACCATGTGTTGTATGAGAGTGCTTCAGAGAATCTGTGAAAAAATGGAACTTACTTGACATACTGCTTAGTGGTACACTGAGCCTAAGTATAAATTGACTTGGGCTAGCTTTGTAGCACAGTGGGGAAGGCCAGCATTGGCAGCCCACTTCTGATCCAGCTCTCTGATGATATGCCTGGGAATATAGATAGCCCAAGTGCTTGGGTCCCTATCCCCACGTGGGATACCTGGATGAAGTTCCTGGCTCCTGTCTTTGGTCCCTAACAGTTTCAACTGTTAGAACCATTTGGGGAATGAACCAGTGGATGGAAGACCTCTCTCTAGCTCTTTATCCCTCTCTCCTTCTCTCTTCCTCCCTTCTCCTCTCCCTCTCCAACTCTGCTTTTAAAATAAATAAAATAAAATCTTCAGAACTAAAAAGAGTAAATTGAAAATACGCCTTTCAAAAATTAAAAGAAAAGAAAAGGAAAGAAGAAAGGTGGGTAAGTGGGGGAGAGTGGGAGAGAAGTATGATTATTTTCTTAGGATTTTATCTATGAAATATGTTTTAATTCTTTCAGGTTTTTTTTTTTTAATTAGAAAATCAGATCAGATTTGCAGAGAAAAGGAAAGACAGAGAAAACATCATCCTTCCACTAGCTCACTCCCCAAATGGCCACAAGGGCCAGAACTGAACCTATCCGAAGCCAAGAGCCCAGAACCAGGAGCTTCTTCTGGGTTTCCTACATGAGTGCAATGTTTCAAGGCTCCGGGCCATCCTCTATTGCTTTCCCAGGGCATAAGCGGGGAGTTGCATGAGAAGTGGAGCAACCAGGACACAAACTGGCACCCATATGGGATCCCAGAGCTTGCAAGGTGAGGATTTGCCACTGAGCCATTGCGCTGGGCCTAAAGCTTATTTATAAGCTAATGAAATTTAAAATTTAAAAAGATAAGTTTATTTCATGGCAAAAAAAAAAAGTTGAAATCCATACATTCATTTGCCTTTAAAAATCAAAGAAAATGCGTATCACAACCAAGACATACATGGATGTATGGGCCCAGCATGGTGGCCTAGCAGCTGAAGTCCCCACCTTGAATGTACCAGGATCCCATATGGGTGCAGGTTCAAATCCCGGCAGCCCCACTTCCCATCCAGCTCCCAGCTTGAGGCCTAGGAAAGCAGTCGAGGACGGCCCAAGGCCTTAGGACCCTGCACCTGCATGGGAGACCTGGAGTAAGTTCCTGGCTCCTGGCTTCGGATCGGCACAACTCCGGCTGTTGCGGTCACTTGGTGAGTGAACAACTGCATGGAAGATCTTCCTCTCTGTCTCTCCTCCTCTCTGTAATATCCGACTTTGCACTAAAAATTAAATTAAAAAATTGCACTAAAATAAATTTGTCTTTTACATCCATTTTCCTTAAATGTTTGTGGTATCTGAAGATATTCTTCCATGCCTTTCTCTTCTGTTACTGATCTTCATACACAGCTGCACCTCAAGTTGTTTTTGACGTTTTCAGGAAATGAGCTCTTATAATGCACACTCGTGCTTTCCTCACATAAAAAGGATTAAAGGAGCCTTTTTAAAATTCGATAAAGACGTATAGATCTAATTTTCTTTTTCAGATATTTGCTTTATTTTTATAGATTAATGCACAATACATACATATGTATATATTATTGTTAACGAAGTTATTTCCAGTATCATCTTTAATATTTACTTAAAATATGTGAATAGAAATTTGAAAGTTGCAAAGATTTACCTTTTGTGGCGTAGATCCCCCAAGCTAGGTTAGCTGTACCAGTTATGTGCACTTTGCATTTCAATAAGTACTGTCATGCTCCTCTTCGTAGAAGGGAGCTCTCCGCAGACCCCTCGGAAGTGACAACTCTTTATTCTCCTTGTTACAGGAACATGGATATTCTGAATTTTACAAAAGCATTTTCAGCTCTGCAAAAGGAATTTATAAAATGAGACTTTACTTTCTGTATTGTTTAAAACACAAAACTAATAAAAGTGAAAGTAGCTTTTTGCTTGCTGTTCTTTTGCAAGTAATTAGAACTATTCATAAATGAACTATCTTGTTTTATGAATAGGTCATTTTACTCTCTACACGCTATACTTTGGGAATAACTTCCTGAAAAATAATCCTGTTTCCATCACAATTTGATGTTTACATATAATATTCATGGCTTTTTTATTTCCTTTCCTGTCTGTAGCTCCATTAATCTATTATTCTTTAAACATATGCAATTCTAAAATAATCACATTTTAATTTATATTAATATAAGGAAAAAGCTCTATGAATCTCAAGTAGATTCTTTCATTCATTCCCTCTCCACCTCTCTGTCTCCCAGATTTCCTTTGAAACCATGGAAAAGCAAAATATTACCAAACACAGGATTCATCTAGAAATATGTGATATACATATGAGTAGCTAGTTAATTAGCTTGTATGGGTCAAGATGATTTAGCAGTTTAATATTCAACCAAAACATGTAATCCAGACTCACTTGTAAATACAAAAGAGCACTTTGATTTGGACTTATTTGTATGCAATCAGATTTTGCATAAGATATATTCTTCCCAAACTCTGCCATTTCCAAGCTTTCCTATATGAATCAATGGGTAAGACTTTACAAATGTGACTTAATGGAGTAGTCTTAAAGAATTATTAGAATTTACTTTGTTAGAGGTTGCTGATCTTAGAGAGCTAGCTAAGTAAAGTATTCACAGAACAGTAGACACATATCCCCAGGATTTGGTGGTTAAGAGCTTGGCCACAATGGGCACAATAACCCATCCCAAGGATGGATTACCAGATAGTTCCCAGATGTCATTGTCCAGCAACAGTGATTAGGGTGAAAAAAAGTACTTCCTCCTCTTGCAGGGACATAGCCAGCACTGAAGGCAGTAGGGGAGATGTTGGCAAGGTGCAGGAACAGGTGGCAGCAGCAGGTGTGATAGGCTAGAGATGACAAGGGCACAGAGTGTGCTGTTGGCAAGCTGTCGGGAACCAGAGTTCAGGAACTACTGATGGCAGGGAAATTACAGGGACAGCGACACGGGGATGGAGGAGCAGGGCAGAACAGACTGTCATAGCAGGATGACAGTTACTCTCTGAACAAACACAAGCAGAGAATGAAGTGAGAGTGGAAGTGGTAGCCTGCAGTCCCAATCAGACTTGGGAAGATCCCCCCCCAGGACCACAGGGAAAGCTGTGGTGCTCCAGCAGAGCCAAGAGTCACCCAGAGCTCAGGGACCAGAAGGCAGCTGATACACTGCAGCCCCCATGCCAAGAGGAAAACAAAGAGAAATGAAGCTGAGTGGTATTTCACTTTCCATTTCTTTTTGCTGCTTTAGTTGGTGTTGTTTTGTTGTTGCTTTTCCTTCTGGAGGACGGATCATCTCTGAGGAACATTGCAGCAGCACCAAGGCTTGCAGCTTTTGTCTTGATTTTAGCAGCTGTCTTCATGTGCTATGTCAAGAGGATTCGTTGCAGACAATTGTAACACACTTTTCTCCTAGGATGCAATTGTGTGAATACTTACGGATGCCAGCTTGCTGCACAACAGTTATGAAAGATAGTAACTCACTGAGGATGGCTGCTGAGCTGGATGGAGATGCCACCTTGACACTGTACCAATATGCTGGGAAGACACTCTAGCTCAATGTGATAGAATCCCATCAAGATGATAGCATGCTCGCCCTGACAAATAAAGTATTCCTCTAGGAAGGCTGTATCCAAAAGTGTCAGTCCTGCTCAAGGGAAAGTTGAATTGCGAGCAGAGTTTAATAGACTGAAAAACATATGTTTTCTGATACACTTGATAGCATTGTTAAAGGTGATAGATTTTTAAATGAAATTTGAAATAATGACAAGATTCATTTGTTCATCAAAATGCTTTTCTTTAATGCCTAATTTGTACCAGGTACTAATATGAATATAGAAGATAAGATAATTAACAACACATAAACAATGATGACCTTAATGGAAATTTCACTCCCATGAAAGCAGACAAATGATAAACAAATAAGCCCCTAGAACTAAACTGCTATACACATTGAGCATACATATACGTGCACTACTGGGTTGCAGGAGGGAGTGTTACTACTTTACAAGGGGCAGTCAGGGAAAGACTTTTAGACAGCTTGTCATTGAAAAAAGATAGAAAATTGATGGAACAAGATCCGCAGCTGTAGAAACGAAGAACATTTGGGGGAAAAAATGATTGGCATGATCCAGAAAGAACAAGAAGCTCAATGTGTTCAAACTTGAGTGGAAAGTGAATAGCAAGATAAGTAAGACTGGGAGGAGGTTGTTCATCCCGTGTGACCCAATCGACAAGGGCAAGGATTCTGAGTTTTGTTCTGAGTTAAAGAAAACTATTGAAGGATTCAAGCCAAAATAACACAGTCTGACTTGATTTTTTTATAAGATCACTTTAGTTTTAGGTAGAACATAAACAATAAGGTCTAATAAAGGTCAAAACTGGAAGTTCTATTGGGACACTCTTGAAATAATCCGGTTCTGAGATCATGTGGTTTGGACTGACGTAAGTGGCATCACAATGAGTTGAAGCGATTGGATGCTGAATGTATTTTGAAGATAGATCAATAAACTGCTGAATAGAGTATGCAAAGTATAAGAAATATGGAAAAGGCTAGAATTAGCATCACATTTTCAAACCACTTGGCACAATGGATATGCCATGAACAGAGAAGAAAGATCACTGGAAAAATAGGTTTACAGAGGGAAAAGGCAAGTTCCGTGTTACCCATTAAGTAACCATGCCATGATGTGGGATGGCTATTTACTATAAAAGCTTGGGTCAGGAAAAATTGCTTCTTGGCATGTAAAATCAGAAGCCATTGACATATAGATTAATTTTAAATCCTAAGAAAGAATTTAGGAAACTACTGTATGTATAAAAAAAAGATATCTAAAGACTTCAAAGTCTTGAGCTAGGAGTAACATGAAAGCCAAAGAAGCTGAAAATCCCCAGCCAATGAAGTGAGAAACTGGAGAGATAGCCAGAGTCAAAAGCAGAATTGTTTGAAGAAGCAAGTGTCCTATTTTGCTAAGTATCGAAAGTGAAGTCAGTTGAAAGTTACTAATGCATCGTTAAATCTGACTGCATGATACCCTATTACTGAGAATGTTGAGAGAGCAGGCTTGATTGTGATGAGCTCAAGACAGTTGGGAAAAAAAGATCTGAAAATGCCCAGAGCAGAAATCTCACTGATTTCATAAACCTTGTTGCTTAAGAAATTCAGAGAAAGGGAGAGGTGGCTGATACAAACCATGGGAATGAGAAGGAGTTTTCTTAAAACCAGAAATACAGGCATATGAATATCAGATAGGGATCATTAAGTAAAAAGAAGCACTTGGTGATATAAAAGATGGAGCGATGTTGGAAGCAGGTATTCCATGTAGGATTGTAGGACAGTGTTTCTCCAACCAGCCGTGTCATCCTCCTGTGTCAGACAATTCTTTGTAGTGAAGATTCTCCTTTCCTTTTTATTTTAAGATGTATTTATTTTTATTGGAAAGACAGATATATGGAGAAAAAAACCACTCCATCCTCTGGTCCATTGAACAGCCAGAGCAGCCACAACAGCCAGAGCTGAGCAAATATGAAGCCTCCTCCATGTCTCCCACACGGGTGTAGGGTTCCAAGGCCCTGTGACATTCTCCGCTGCTTTCCCCAGCCAAAGCATAGATCCAGAAGGGAAGTGGAGCAGCCAGGACATGCATTGGCACCCATATGGAACTCCAGTGCCCAAAAGGGGATAATCAGTCAATTGTGTCATCACACCAGGCCCACAGATTGTCCTTTCCATCATAGGATGTTTAGCAGCATTCGTAGCTTCTGACCACCAGGTACCTGAAGCACCTGCTGCCCTACAGTTGAGTTGTGGGGAACAAAACCATTCTTGCTGGAGAACTGCTTGGATAGGCCTTGGTCTTGGGTGGAAGTACGCACAATATACCGTAAGATGAGGTACGGCAGAGTGAATGGTCATGGATTCAGGTATTCTTGAACATATGATAATGGCAATACATGAAAATGCCTCTGAGCAGTTTTATTTTATTTAAGAGTGAGGAGGGTGAAAGAAGAATGGCCTAGAGTTTAAAAATGAGAGAGAGAGAGAGAGAGAGAGAGAGAGAAAGAAAGAAAGAAAGCTAAAAGAAAAATTACATCTAGGAGATGCTGAGAACAATGAAGGTTATGAGCTTAAAGTAAAACCAAGGGTGGTTTCAATCCAATTTTCTGCTAATGCACCTGAAAGTCGACAGATGGTGAATTAAGTACTTGGGTGTTTTAGCATCTGCATTGGCAACCCCACTGGAGTCCCTAGCTCCTAAGCTAGGCTTGGCTTAACCCCAATTATCACAGGCATTAATGGAGTTAAGTAAAGAATCTTTTTTTCTATTATTCTGCCTTTCAAATAAATAAACTTTAAAGATGTACTTACGATAAAACCAGTTAGCATGGTTAAGGCATTATGACTCTGTGGGCAGACAAGAGTATCATCAGAGGAACGGAGAACAGAGAGCAAAGAGCTAGGGAGACTGCAGCAAGTGATTTTTAAGAGGACAGAAGTGGTGATGGGGTGGGGGCAGGAGATGACATCAAGTTTTAAGGAGATCTGCAGTTTCCTGAAGCCAGGAAAGTAGCAAGTGGCTTCATCTGTTGGCCTGAGCTCCAGCACTGGAGTTTGTAGGAGGAAGTGTGGAACTGCAGTCTGGTGGAACACTTACCCACCTCCTGACACAAATGGTACAAAGGACATGAGAGAAACAGCTGCAAGTTGGGAGAACTGTAAGAGAAGGATGGTCATATGGGAGAGTAAAGATCAAATTAAAGCAGCAAGATGAAGGAAGCATTGAAAAGCGCAGTGGAAGGTATGATGTATTTTTCTGGTGATGAACCATGGATTCCAGATGGCACAGGGGAAAAAGTTTACGTGGGAATAAAGGGGACAGAGATTAAATGAAGCAATGTGGAGAACTGAAGAAGATGAGAGCCTCCTAAAACGAGGCAGGAATGTAGGTTATAATGTGCTAATCCTAATGAACTCAGAATAGTGTTCTTCAGACTTTGTTTTTTAAGTAATACAGTTCATGTGGCTTACAGTACACACTTTCACCAAGTAAAACTTAAGCTAAACCTGCCTGGCACATTTGGGGTATTCTAGTTTCCTTTTCTCATATGAAAAATGTGACTTTCTTTTGAAAATGTAACTAGTTGATAACAATTTCATGACTCACAGACCAAGCTTAGCAAGAGGAATGACGTTAACTGCACTGTGTGAAAGACACTGTGAATGGGGGGATGACTTTCTTAAATCTTTTACAATCAGTAAGACTTTTCAAATGTGTAGATAAAAGAAGCACTGCTTTTTTTTCTAGTTATTTTTATTACTTTCCATTCTAGTTATTTTTATTACTTTTTATTACTTTACAGTTATTTTTATTACTTTACAGTTTTGTAGGTATGGGGATTCCTCCCTTCTCCTTCCCTTTTTCTATCCTTTCCTTTCCCTCCCACCATTTTCCCTGCTATTACAGTGAAGTAGCCTTTTCCTAACAGTTACGATTTTAACATTCTGCTATTCACAAGCATTATACATTGTAGTTATAGGCAAAGGTAGAAAATCTTACAGAGGTATGTGTAATTGTTCCACTGGGAGTCCGCCTTTGATTTGGGAGTAGATGCATTCTTCAAGGGATCTTCACTTCTCAGTATCACAGTCTCCATTATACCGTTCATCTATGAGAATATATGACTGTACTTGTTCACGTATGTATCTATTCGTTTTGTATTTTGCCTTCTATCAGAGAGAATATATGATATGTGTCCTTTTTGGGATTGGCTTATTTTACTGAACATAATGATCTGTAGATGGGACCATTTTGTTAAAAACCATGGAATTTTATTATTTTTAATGGCTGAGTAGTAGTCCATGGAATAGATTTAGCACAGTTTCTTTATTCATTCCTCTTTCAGCAGGTATCCGGGTTGTGTCCATGTTTTTTGTTTTGTCGATTGTGCTGTTATAAATATAAGATTGCAGCTCGCTTCCTGCTATGCAAATTTCACTTTTTTTGCAGACATTCCCAGGAGTGGAATAGCTAGGTCATATGGTAGACCGATTTTCAGTTGTGTGCGCACACCTGGTGCTTCCATAGTGGCTAACATGTTACATAATAATTGAAATTATTTCTCCTAATTCTTATATGAGACTGGCAAAAACTTGACTTACCTTGAGCCTTCCATCCTCTCCAAGTTTGAAGTAAGGTTGTTAATCCCAGGGACCTGAGTTACTAGCCACTTATAAACATAGATTACCACCGATCCCCTGAATTACCCTTCACAAATATTTTAAGTATTTAGTTATTTATCACCTGGGTCACTTACAAATTGTCACAGTGGCCAGAGCTGGGATCTCCCAAGGGGTCTCCTGAAGGAGTAGCACAGACTTGAATGGTTGAGGCATCTCCTGCAGTCTACCAGCATGCTCACAGGCAGGAAACAAGAATCCAAAGCCAGGCACACTGACAGGGATGTGAGCACACCAAGTGACATGTCACTTATCAGCTAGCTCCCACCTCTTCACCACTGTTAATCCTCTTCCACTGGTATGGGATGAATACAGCACTTTTCTCTAAGGCCTATTTTGTTGCTCCCAGAAGCTCTCAGCACAAAGATATGTTTCTTTGCAGATACCTGACTCAAGGCTGAACCTCCTTACAACATTAGAGGTGCTTCACTTGTAGGTTGGAGAATCCCACTTTTCTTAGTTATTCAGAAGTCAGAGTCACAGACAGAAAGAGAGAAGATGCAATTTTCCATCCACTGGTTCACTCCCTAAAATGGCCACAACAGCGAGATCTGGGCCATGTTGTAACAGAAGGCAGAAACTTCTTCCAGATCTCCCATCTGTGTGACATGGTCCCAAACAGTTGGACCATCTTCTGCTGCTATTTCCAGGCCAAGTGGAGGGATCTGGATTGAAATAGCACATCAGGACATGAATGAGCAGTGTCACAGGGGGTGACTTCACTGGACACCCCACAATCCTAATTCCAGAGAGTTCTACTGCTGCCTTCAAGTTTTGAAGAATCCCCTTATCCCTTCATCTTCATGCACAAACCTGCAAAATTCTCCTGAGTTTGAGCTTTTTAACACTGCAAAATGTTCTGTGCTAGATCTGCTTCTACCCAAATGTACAGTTCTAAATCAATACAGCATAGAGTTAGCCCCCTTCATGGAGGTGACCAGAGTGTAAGAAAAATCAAAGACAAAATAATTTGAAATATCATCTCAAATTATTATACAGTCATATTAAGAGTTATTTATGACATTTGCAATAATATATATATATATGTAAAAAGGATCATAGTTTTAAAGTTGTAAATAGGGCTCAATGGTAAAATCCTTGTCTTGTATCTGCCAAGATCCCATATGCGCACAAATTCATGTCCTGGTTGCTCCATTTCCCTTCCAGCTCATGGCCTGGGAAAGCAGTGGAGGATGGCCCAAAGCCATGGGCCCCTACACCCACTTAGGAGACCAGGAAGAAGCTCTAGGCTCCTGGCTTTGGAGCAGCTCTGCTCCAGCCATTATGACCAGTTGGGGATTGAACCAGCAGATGGAAGATCTTTCTCTCTGTCTTTCCTTCTCTTTGGAAATCTGCCTTTCCAATAAAAATAAATTATTTTTTTAAAAAATAAAGTAAATAGGAGTTTTAGCATCTTTCTGAGGAGAACTTTGTTAAACTTTCCCAAAATATTCAACTTCTTAGTCAAGGAAATGATACTAATAATTCGATGGAAAATATGAAGGGAAAGAGTGAACTAATATTTGGCTTCTGATTAGTAAAATAGGGTTAGACAGCAAGACTGATTGGGATTAACTTTGCAGGCTATGCCATTGCCCTCCCAGATCAAGATTTGTCAACTTGGGACTGTCAATATTTTGAAACAGATAATTCCTTGATGTGAGAGACTGTACATCATTAGTGACTACCTAGTGGCATGCCAGCACAAATTGTGATCACTAAAAATGTCTTGAGGTACACTCGAAGGTCATCTGGGACCTAAGTCACTTCTACTTGAGAACCACTGTAAAATAAAATATAATATATCCATAATAAATCCCAGCTCATACACAACATGTAATCTGGAAGATTCATTTCATAGATTTTTTTTTAGGATAAAAAAACACCCATTTCACCTAGAGTGACTAAATCACCAAAAAAGACTTCAATCTGAATAGACCAGGAAATGCACCATTAGGCAGAAGATTGCCAGTTTTCCATAGAGCTGAAATCATTCTTCCACTTTCAGTATAGCTACCACTCACCAGAAATAAATTTGTTGTTTATTTAACTGACGTTCCATTTAATAGTACTTTCATGCTGTTTGAAGACAACTGTCACACACCTCTAGTTCTCTCTCTTTTACATTAACAATTCCAAATTACATGTTGGTGAATTTTCCTCATTAATCATTTTCATAGGTTCCCTGGAGAACAAATGGCAAGAACATGGTGGCTGAGTCTCTATGTGAGTCAGAGCAAAACTATGCACCCTTGAAATTTCTTTAGGCACTCAGTAGACAGGCTCTTGAGACATTGATAGTATCCACATGTACTGGATAGAATAAAAGAAAGATTTTGTTTCTTTGATGAATATAAAGTGATCTTCTAATGTATACTCTTGTCTTTTCACCAAAGTTGGGCATTCCTTTGTAGTATGGAATTTGGCAATGCCAAGCCAGGATTTACTATATTGACCCATAATATTTAGGAAATATGAAAGTACTAAACCAGTCAAGCAATGAGGTTACTAGTCTTCAGACTGCCTAGAAATGAGGTTACCAAGAATGACAGCCCCCAGCTGACAATGTAACCCTTTCCCAGTGACTTCAATACAGAGTTTCTTTTGAAAATTAATTGTGTCTTCTTGTCTTTAAGCTATATCACATAATGACTATTGCATGGAGAGATATGGAGAAATGATGACTGAAAGAATTCCAGTGGCCACTAGGAGTTGTGACACGATGGGTTAAGTCATGGCTTGGGTCAGCCACATTCCATTGGATTCCATTCCTCAGTGCCTGGTACCAAGCCTTGTCTTTTCTCTGCACCACCTTTCTGCTAATGCTCACCCTGGGAAGTGGCAGGTGATGCCCCAAGTACGTGGGTCTCCACTTCTCCTTCCTGTCTCCTGTCTTCCACCTCTTCCCACTCTTACTTGCAACAGGCATTTGGAGAGTGAACCTGCAGATGGAAAACAGATCCTCTTTCTCTCTCTGATCTTTTAAATAAATGCGTACATTTTTAAAAAATCTTGTATGAGATTCAAGAAATTACCAAAGAAGGAAAGAACAAAAAGAACATGCTGGAAAAGACGTGAACAGCCAAGACAGGAAAGGTGGGAAGGAGGAGGGAGTTGACTGTGGAGAAGAGGCGTGGTTGGGGGTGGGGAGTAGAGGAGGAACCTACAAGTAGCCAAAAAGCACAGGAAGTGGCCCTGCTTTTTGGGAACTGGTGACTCCCAGGACCGGAAAGAAGGGGGAGGGTGTGGAAGGGCCTCAGAGTAGAGAAACTGAACACCTGAGAGAGGAACGGGAAGGAAAGTGAAACCACAGACAGGAAGTATGAGAGTTTAAGGCATTCCAAGCATCAGTGTGGACTGCTAAAGGCTTAGGAAGGTAGTACAAGCAAAAGAAATGTGAATTTGAAATAGAAATTAGTCATCAGCATAAAATTTAAACAAGGCAGCAAGTAGTAAGGTCTTTGTTAAAATTTCTTCAAGAAGAGATGACCTAGAGGCCCTATCAAGTTATCTTAAATATAATACATATCATACAACTATAAACATTATGTCGTGTAGAAAAATAATCCCTAAGAAATTAAAACATATGATATAATCAGAGTAGACCTATGTTTGGAACCCTGCTAACCATACTACTGCCATGTAAATGGAGAATGTTGATTCATTTGACCAGAAATTAAAGGTGAGCAAGTCTCCAAATTTCCCTTGGATTTTCCCCTGCCAAGAAAGAATATTGTGCAGGAATTCTGATTTGAAAATAAACACGTGTATTTTAAACTTAAAGAATAATATCCATAATATATAAAATATCTCTGAGAAAATTTTGGACATCAATTTGATTTTATGATGATTTTTTTTACCCGGTTTGTAATAATGAAACAATAACTGAAGTGCTGGTTAACAGCAGAAGATTCTCTATGCAAGGCTGTTCTCTACAGCCTTCTGATTGATGACACTGTACATTCAGCATAAAACGGAACAGGAGGCAGGTTAAAGACAGAATGAAGAATCATTGATCTTAAAGCTATTTAATTTCTGATCATGTACTGTGACCTACCCCAGAAGACTGTTTCCCGAAATAGCTGTAAGGAACCCCAAAAGGACTATTTTATTTCTTAAGCAGAAAAGCCTGATAAACTCCTTGTAGAGACTTTGATAGCAGGTAAAGACCAACGTGTCATTGCCAAAGAAGTTCTCATAAATGTTTAAACCTCGAGATGAGAAGGATAAGAATTTTAATATGCTATTTCATGATTATTTATAAATGAGAGCACTAAGAATAGCCCATGCCATCGTGGCTAAGATATGCCATGGAATGTTTGTAATCTGCATCAGACCACTTGGGTTCAAGTCCTGGCTGTGATCCTGCTCTCCGCTTCCTGCTAGGATGCGCCCCGGTTATGGCTTCAGGGGTTGCTGGGACCCACATGAGAGACTGGACTGAATTCCAGGCTTCCAGCTTTGACCTAGCACAGCCCCAGCTGCCACAGGCATTTGGACAGTGAACCAGGCCAGGGGGACATTTTGTCTCTCTTTCAACGCTCCCTTCCAAATAAACAGGATTTTGGAAAAAGACAACTCATGGGCCATTCAAGCCAACTGAGAAAATTTTGGGAATGCTTTGGTAAGTGTAAAATACCTAAACAAACAAACAAACAAAAAAACTCTGTTATTCCTAATATTTCTCCTGAAATTCTCATTATAAATGTACATGAATGACAGTTTAACAAGAATAATAGTGATAAAATACACCTGAAGAAGCACAGCTTCAGTTCTGCACATTTAAAGAAAATCTAAGTGAGGAAGACACTGCAAGGGTTGGCGTTGTGGTGAAACGGGTTAAGCAGCTGCCCACAGCACTGGCAGCCTCGGTGGGCACAGTTCAAGTCGCTGCAGGAGGTGAAGTCGACCCGCCATCCATCTTCAGTGAAGATTAGCTCCTCTGCAATGATACACATTGTATCTCCACATGGAGAAAAGTTTGTGTAGAAGTAATTTGCATTTGTAAAACATTTTTTTCAGAAAGAATAAGGAAAATTGACCACAATAGTTTCTATCATGTGCAATGTTAACACACATGAATTTGAGAACATGAGAAATTTTAGTAAAGAGATGGTGCTTCTAACCATTTATATAGTGGTGAATAACAATGTTAGGATAAGGTCAATTAATACAAAGCAGTGTACGGGTCAGCGCAATAGCTCCACTGACTAATCCTTCACCTTGCAACTCCAGCATCCCATATGGGCACTGGTTCATGTCCTGGCTGCTCCACTTTCCCTCCAGCTCCCTGTTTGTGGCCTGGAAAAACCGTGGAGGATGACCCAAAGCCTTGAGACCCTGCACCCACCAGGAGCATTGGAAGAGGATCCTGGCTCAGCTCCAGTTTTTGCGGCCATCTTGGGAGTGAACCAATAGATGGAAGATTTTTTTCTTTCTCTCTGCTTCTCTCTGTAAATCTGTCCTTCTAATAAAAACAATTTTTTTTAAAAGTGTAAAATAAAATTACAGATCAGCCTGGTGTGGTAGACTAATGGCAAAAGTTCTCGCCTTGCATGCACCAGGATCCCAGATGAGCACCGGTTCATGTCCCTGTGGCTCTGCTTCCCATGCAGCTCCCCTGTGGCCTCGGAAAGCAGTGGAGGACGGCCCAAAGCCTTGGGACCCGGTACCCACGTGGGAGACCCGGAAGAGGCTCTGGCTTTGGACCAGCTCAACTCCAGCCATTGGAGCCACCTGGGAAGTGAATAAATAGACAGAAGATCT
Source organism: Ochotona curzoniae (assembly GCF_017591425.1). Lineage (NCBI taxonomy): Eukaryota > Metazoa > Chordata > Mammalia > Lagomorpha > Ochotonidae > Ochotona > Ochotona curzoniae. Next base: position 23,443,437 of record NW_024467119.1, on the reverse strand, counting down.
TTCTCTGTCTCTCCTGATCTCCGTTTATCTGACTTTCCAATAAAAAAAAATTAGAGATCAGTAGGCAGCAAAAACTGTATTGAAGATGAGTTAGTGTGAGTTAGTATGAGAAGTGAAAAAAGCTTAGGATAAAAGCGGCATGAAAGAGTAACAAAAAGGGGAAGTTGTCACAAACCTAAGCAGGTTTGTCCCATCGCATAGGCAAGCCAGATCCTGCATCTGCTGATTTTAGAACCATTGGAAGTCTGGAAGGTCAGTTTCATCAGCATCCAACCTGTGCATTTGGATAGAGTCCTGCTCTCAGGAAGACTCCCTGATTTTGTTTCATGCTTTGCTATCGCCATATTTTCTTTTAAAACAAAAAAATATGTATTTTTATTGGAAAGTCAGATATACAGAGAGGAGGAGAGACAGGAAGCTCTTCTGTCTGTTGATTCACTCCCCAAGCACTCCCAATGGCCAGAGCTGAGCTGATCTGAAGCCAGGAGCCAGGAGCTTCCTTTAGGTCTCCCATGTGAGTGCAGGATCCCAAGGCCTTGTTCTATCCTCGACTGTTTTCCAGGCCACAAGCAGGGAGCTGGATGGGGAGTGGAGCAGCCATGACACAAATCGGTTATCATATGGGATCCTGGCTCACGCAAGGCAAGCACGTTAGCCACTAGGATACCATGATGGGCCCTTCTATTGCCATCTTTAAGTGCTTAATAACTTTGTCTTTCCAATGTGTTTGAAAATTAACTCTTTTGGGACCACATGAGTGAGCAGAGGAGGTAGGCGCAATGAGTGTTCACTGCTGTTCCTTAGGGTCCCATTCATGGGTAGTGAGTGCGGTGATCCGTAACTATGACATCCCCTGGGCTCAGGAAGCCACTGATACTGTAAGCCAGATCCTGGTCAGCCTGTTTATTCTGAGATGGAGTCATAGCTGAGGGTGTGGGGACTTGCTGACAGACCTGGGAGACAGCACTTTCTAAGGGAACCGGAACTTGCTTTGAACTGTAGAGAGAAGGTAATTCTATTGTACTGTCCTCCTGTTTTAGTGAACCACTCATACTGCAAATAGAGAAGAAAAAAGCAGGTAGTCTGATCTATAATTTCTTTTCCTCTTTTTCATGATTTACCAGAATGTCAAAGGTAGAGAATTGGCATAATGTGTCTCCTCAAACATGAAGATAAAACACCTGAATTAATTTTGAGCAGAGTTCTTCTTTTGTAGAAAGAGTTAAATACATAACGCGATGCAAGACAAAGTGGTGTAACTTGGGTGATTTGACATATGGGTTAATGTTCTTTGGTTTACATCTGAAAGTGGGATTGTAAAATAACATCAGTAACAGGAAACTTTCTACCGATCATTTTGGTTTTTTTATTCTTTCTTTAGAATAACACTAAAAACGAGGAAAAAAGAGGACCAAAAGTTGAAAGTGAGAAGCAGGAAAAAAAAAAAAAAAGAAGAAAAAGAAAAATCTTTATACGTGAGACCTTGCAATGATACTCATTTCCTGCTTTTTAAACAGCAGGCCCACACTGATTGGGGACTGTGCCCTGCAAACTGGGTGGCCAGACCTGGCTGGGATGCGTGTACCACTCCCCAGGAATAACCTTAAACTCCTTCCACTTATAAGGGTCTCAAACTCTCACAAGGTAATACAAAACCCATCATTCACTAATTACAAAGAAGCTTAAAATGCTAAAAGAGGCGTTTTACAGAGAACATTGGACTTGATTTTTCAAAGGGCAATGAGTCCTTGGTCTTGTTACTGTGTATCTCAGGAAATCGTCCACATTTTCTGGCCCTTAATCTCCTAGGCTGCCAAATGTGTAAGATTATCTTTCTACAAATTCCCCTGTGGCTCCAAGGAACTTGCCATTAAGTCCGTGTTTGATCGGCTAAATTACAGATTTCTGTACAGATTTTGATACTACGTGATATCTGAAAGAGGAAGGAATTGGCCTGCTAGTAGCCGAAGTGGGACTTCCAGAGGCAAACCGCTTTACTGTTTGGCAGGACCAGCAAATGAATAAAACATTCAAGTATTTTGAAATACGTATTTTGTATATATATTCCTGGTAGCTTAGAAGATGTTTTAAAACTGAAAGAATGGTTGTAGTCATTTTGAATACATTAAGTGATATTGAAATAGCACAATTGTGAACTCATTCCTAAAATTTAAAAAAGTTCTCTAATTTTGCACTTCTTTCATTTCATTTCTAAAAAAACTTTCTTTTTTATTGCTTCTCAGACTTTTGGCTAAGATAAGTGTAAAAGCACCCCGAATTGTTCTAATTTTCAAAGTTAATTTCCTTAGAATGTTAGTAATTGCGTTTCCTTCTAGCTTTTCAATCCTATAAATAAAGCAAGAAAAGTTATACTTTGATTTTTAAAACACCCATACTTTATTTATGGTCTTGTAGGAAAATGAAGGCAGAGAGGATTACTTGACTAAACTCCCAAATCGAGTCAGAAGCAGCTTCTGCGTTTTATCCTTCTGCGTTACACATCTAATCACTATTTCTGCTCACTCATCCTCACCCCAGCTGCGTATCCTGTGGCCCAAGCTGACATTCAGGTGAGCCAAGCAAGCACGTTCATCTCCTTTGACTCATCATTCCTCGTCTCCATAGCAGCACAACTGTGCACGCTGGCAACGCGGTCGTTATTTATGGTAAGTCCAGCAGCTTCAGTTCACTGCTTCATTGCGGAAGTTACCTTTTTAAGACTACGAAGGACAATACACTTGGTTTCCTCATATGGAACAATGCTACGTAATCAAAACAACTCACTACGATGCTCAAAGGTTTGAAAGAGAATATATGTGGCAGAAATTTGTAAACTAAAAGAACCAGTTGAGTCATGGGAGAGCAACAAAATGACAATGCTGACAGTTACATTTGGAAGTATGTGGCAGGTTTCTATCAAATTTCTTTAGTTCATAGAGGTCAGTAAGCATCTCTGTAGTCCCTCCTTTCACATTGTTTTCTTCCCAACTATTTGCTTCTTTCGGTACATTCCAAGGGCCAACTCTTCCTGCTTTCATGCAGCTGCGGTAGTTTCAGACTATATTAGCTGTTCTGCTCTTTTCATCTGTGTTTTTGCCACAGCACTCTCCCCTGGTGCTACTCACAGAATACCCCCTGCATCTTTTCAGAATTGTCTTTTGACACTCTCAAGCACAAATGTTCTCCAAGGCTCTTTCTCAATGCCTTCTCTCCTCCACTAATCACAACGTAACACAATGACAAGAACTGGCTTCTTTAAAACAGTGAATCCTCCTATCCATGAGCATGGTATAGTTCTGCATTTATTCATATTTTCTGTCATAATTCTCAATAAAGTTTTTATCATTCTCTTTTTATGTATCTTGCACAAATTTCTATACCAAGAGAAACATCAAATGTTTTCTAAAAGTATCTGTTTATTTATTATTTTCTCTAGGTTTCTGTTATTAATAAAAGCGTGACTGACTTCCAATACATAGATCTGAAATCCAGTTATTTTGCTAGACTGTTAGTACCAATAAGCTATTTGTACACTCATTTGGATTTTAAACGTAAGTATGTAAAACCAAGAATGCCAAAATATTCAAAGTGAGGAGGAGAAATTTGTTCAACCAGATAATAAGATTTACTATTAAGTCATGGCCAAGGCACAGATAGGTTAATTACTGAAATCAAATAGAGCATTTAGAAGCATTTGTGTAAATACAATTCATATTCAATCCTTTTTCTGTGTGTGTAACACAGCTTTTGAAATAAATAGATCTTTTTTTAAAAAAAATCAATTTTTAAGGACATGGCTGATTGCAGATCTGAAGCAAAAATCCTTCTAGCTTATTAAATCTGGGTGTAATAAATATATCAAAGATTACCAAAGACGGTTTGAGGGCATCATTATTAACAAAATTTATTGCAATTTTAACTAATAGGAATAAGGTACACAATGGATTTAGAGATATAAAACATATTAATATTATCAGTTCATGATAATTCCAAAAAAGTATGCCATGCTCAGTCATCTTTAGTGAATGGTAGTGAAACAACTCATCAGTTTAAAAAGTGGCAAAAAATAAAGGGTAAGATCAAATTATATATATATATATGTATATGCTAATTGGGGGGATTTTATGCATTTTTATCTGAAAGGTAGATTTATAGAGAGAAGGAGAGACAGAGAAAGATCTCCCATCCACTGGTTCACTCCAAATGTGCAATGGCCGGAGCTGAGCTGGTGCAAGGCCCAGGAGCTTCCTCTGGTCTCTGCCATGTATGATTAGGAGCCCAGGTGCTTGGGCCATCCTACACTGCTTTCTCAGGCCACAAGCAGATAGTTGGATTGGAAATTAAGAACTGGGATCTGAGCCAACACTGGTATGGGATGCTGGTGCTTGCAGGGAGAGGATTAGCCCATTGAGCCACCACACCAACCCCAATTGGGTCAATTGTAGTTTTACATAATTTGTTTTTCCTACCTCATGTCCTCTGGCTCTGCTTTCTTTCCTGGCCATCACTGAAGACTGCTTCAAGTAATCACAACCTGAAAAACCTCTGCTGTGTCGTCAACCTCATTCTCTCTGTTTGGGGATTACTCAATCATTCCAGCACAGGCCACTTGCAGGACCTATCTAGCATCAAAAGTATGTGTAACCTCAGTGTGAAAAGGAAGTAATGAGCTCCTAGGAAACCAGAGCCAGAGAATAAGCTTGTCTAGATTGTCCTTGCTCATTCATTTGTTCACAAAATATGCTTTTGAAGCACATTCTATACAGCTGCTCAGGAAATCCAGTAAGATTGGATCTCAGTTCCCTACAGTCATGATGAACTCGGCAGCACACTAATATACTAGCTTCCTCTTCCCACTCATCTCCCTGATCCTGCTCCCTGAAGTCGCTTTCTATAATAAACTGGCCATACCAAGTCTTTCTCCAGGCTGAACTTTCTAGAATAAACAAGAATAATACAGAGAAATTCCAGTTAATAATTGCAGAAGAAGAAATGTTACCTCATCATTGTTAAGCATCTAGTGAAATAATGGGCTGGAGTACCACTTAGACAGAATTCTGACCTCATCACTAGAGATCTGATCACCCCTTTGCAGGAAATAAAGGCAGCAGGGCAAGGTGATAATGACAGCACATGTACAAAATCAGAAAAAAAAATCTAGAATTTGGGCACTTTGTAGGACAAGTGGCCCAGTTTCTTCATGAGATAGATTTCACAGGGGAAAAAAAAACACTAAGTAGTTGTAGATTCTAAAAGATTGAAAAGACATGCAGACGGAGGACAGAACAGATCGATCACCTACGTGGAGAGTCACGTATTGGCAGTGAAAATCTGGGCAAGTGGAGACTCTAAGGTGGAGTATGTCAGCTAGTTGATTCGGAGAGACTTCATCGTGCTTGGAATGGCAAGATTGGCAGCAACTCAGAACTGTTAAACTACCAAAACCACTTGAACAGTGCCCTCAGCGCATGCCCCACATTGGGGACCCTGGGATGGGTGGGAGGTTGGGTGGGGCTTCTCCCTTTATTTCCCCCTTGCTCCAGTTACAGAAAAAAAGAGAGAAACAATGGTCTTACCACTTTCCTGTAGCTCTTGATCCTTTGTGCCCTAATCAACTATGTAAAGATTATTAAAAAAAAATAATAATGTTTTAAAAGTCAAAAACAAAACAAAAATAAAAGAAATGCAAACAAAATAAAAATTAGTTCTTAACTCAAAATTTAAAATTATTATAAGGGAAATTGAAACATTGATATGATACTTCTAAATGTTTAAAATACAAAAGGGGAAGCAATTTGCATATGCAAAATGAGTTTTCAAAGCCACCCAAGCTGATAACCCACACCCTTTTGTGTCTTTGACCTAAGGAGATAGCAAGGAATAGCAAGAAATTATTATTCATGACTGCATTTGAATTGTAATATTGCAACAATGTGGAGGAATCCAATATGGGGGGAGGGTGTGAGGAGGGGTTGGGAAAATCCCAGAGCCTATGAAACTGTGTCATAAAACAAAACTAAAAAAAAAAAAGAATAAACCACCACAATAAAAATGTCTGTAACACCTATTTTTTAATAAAAACAATTATATAAACTTTGTTATTATTTCATAATAGTTAAATACATGTATGCATAACAGTATATATTCTGAGCATTCATACTTTAGAATGCAAATGTCAAAAACACTTGAATACACAAAAAAATTACTTTTTCTTAAATATTTATTTATTCTAAAGAAAAAAGTTAAAGATAGAGGAAAAGAGAAGAAGAAAAAAGAGAAGAAATGGCACCATGGCACATCAGGCTAACCATTTGGGCTCTGGTTCGAGTCTTGACTATTCTACTTTCCATCCAGTTCCCTGCCTATGACCTGGGAAAGCAGCAGTGGATGGTTCAGATCTTTGAGCTTCTGCACCCACATAAGAGACCTAGATGAATCGTATGGCTCCTGGCTTCAGATCAGCTCAGCTCCAGCCATTGGGGCCATTTGGGGAGTGATACAGCGAACGGATTATTGCCCAGCATGTGTGTCCCTTTCTCTTTGTAACTCCACCATTCAAATAAAAATAAAATAAATCTTAACAAAAAAAAGAAAGAAAATAAAATTTTCCACTTACTGATTTCTCCCCCAAATCCCTACAATAACCAGGGCTGAACCAGGTCAAAGCCAGGAGCTTGGAACTCCATTGGGGTCTGCCATCTTCCACTGCTTCCCCAGACACATTAGCAGGGAACTAGAACAAAACATGGAACAACTGAGACCTGAGCTGGCATCCAGCAGCTTAACATGCAGTACCTCAACACCAGTCCCCAAAATGAGTTACTTTTAAGCAAACCTGAAATTAGGTCTGGTAGACAATGAAGGCAACAGTCTGTCTGTAGTAATTCAGTATTCATTTGGAGAAGATATTAATGAATGAAAGCAATATTTACACCCAAAACTGCTAAAGGTCAGTGCTACATATGTAGTGACTTAAACCACCTGATATTTTACTCATAACCTCAGCCAAGAGACTGAGGAGTCATCCAGATCTGATATCTTAACTCTTTGGTTTTCCAGCTACTATGTATTTCCTTCAATTAATATCTTTTTCAAAATATGAGAAATTATGTTAAATTTTAGATAGGTGTGTGTTAGTTGAATATGGAGTCAGTCATTCTTTATGGAAGAAAAGAATCACTCTTTACGTGAAATTTTCCTACAAATGCCTCCATTCCATAGCTAATTGAGACACTATTTCTAAACTAAAAAACTGCTAGTTTAGGTTGAATTTTAAGAATGGCTGAGAAAATATCTGAAAAATTAGTGTAGTTATGGGTATGGTAGAGATCAGGAAGTATTTGGGAAGCCAGGAAATTGTAACCTTATGCCAGATGGTCTAATAGGACATATATGAGACGAAGTTTATAGTGCTACTATTTACCACAAATAGTGAATTGAATAACACAATAGAAGCTTGGGAACATTTCCATGCTAGCAAAAGACCTCAAGCCTTTAAGAAAAAGATGATAAAGTGGCTTTCAGTTAGATCAATAAAGCATTCCTGTTTCAGAGTTATTGCTTTTTGGAATGTAGTTCTAATGAGTCATTATGGAAATTAGATAACAAATGATGAACTTGGGGCCAGCATCGTGGCATTGAATGTAAACCTGCCACCTGCAATACCAGCACCCCACATGCGTGTCCATTTGAGGTCCGATTGCTTCACCTCCAACTGGCATGCCTCAAAAAGCAGTGGAAGATGGCCCAAGTACTTGGGCTTCTGCACTTACACAGGAAGTTGAAAGAGGTTCTAAACTCCTGGCATCAGCCTGGCCCAGTTCTGGCCATTGTAATCCCTTGGGGAGTAAACCAGTAGATAGAAGACCTCTGTCTCTTCCTCTCTCTGCGTAACTGAAGCTGTCAAATAAATAAATATCTTACAGGAGGAAGGAAGGAAAGAAGGAAAGAAGGAAAGAAAGAAAGAAAGAAAAGAAAAGAAAGAAGTAATGAACTTGAGAGATTTCATGTAACAGATGTTATTGCAAGGTATTTTTCAGTAGCACTAATATTTGTAACATTCAGGTCTTGCAGAAGGCTGTACCCCCTCTGGCTCTTTCCCAGTGACACAGCACTGGAAATATCCATATTTTACTCATGTTCCAATAAAGACGCTTAGATCATAAAATCTAGTATGAATTCATTAGGTACCCCAAAAAATCATTTAGAATGTTATAATAGAAAATACAGTTGGAAAATATGAACATATGACACCCCCCCCCAAGAATGACTAAGAGCTCTTAGGAGTAGCATCACAAGGACTTCAGGAGGGAAAAAAAAAAAAAGATTAAAAAGCAAAAATGTTTTTCTAGGAAGAAACAAAATTTCCAACACTGGGAACAAGGGCATGCAAGAATGAATCAGTGACAAGAATCAAGGCTAATGTTTTAGTTATTTAGGGAAATAAGTTGAAAAAGTGACCTCTAGTGGGCTCTTAGCTCCACTCATAAAGTTGACTCTTCATTTGGGAAAAAAAAAAAAAAAGTACGCCTTCTATCATGACTATAAATCGTGAGGACATGGAATTTTGATAACACACTTAAAACGCTTACATGCTGTATTTATTTTGACTGCTTTCAAAATCTCAAAAGCCTACTTGAACAGGACCCTGATAATTCTCCCCACATAGCAAGTTTAAAATAAGAGAAATTGCAAATAGAACTTTCCACGCAAGGCACAGTGTTCACTGGGCAAGCATGCATTTACAGGAGGCCTCTGACCGCTAGAGCTTTCATTCCTGAGGAGTGAATGATGGTGCCCCAGCAGCACACACATTTCTGAGTCTGATGTTTCATTCCTTTTACCTCCCACAGAGCTGGTGTGGAGTGCACGACTGACCAGATAGTAGAGGCAGATTTCTGAAATTCTAAAAGAAGGCCAGTTCTCAGCAGCAGCCCGGAGCCTCTGCAGAACAAGTGCCTTCAACCAGCACCAGTTGTTTCCTGACTTCAGAATCTTGAAGGAAATTTGTTTTAAAAGTACCTAGTGAAACCAAGATGTTGGTTTATGGCAGTGAGATAGTGAGACGGAAAAAATCCTCACCAACTGTAAGATATGACTTAAAAGACATCATAACATATAATCTATGAATACTTTAAAAGATAACCATTTTTTTCTGAAAAGTGGAAAACAAGGTGTATTGAATAAAAAGTGAAATATGCTCAAAAAGTCTTGTTTCCATGTACACCTAGAAGAGCTGTGCAAGTTCTGAAAAAAAAATTCAGAAATATCCTGAATGATCATTTTACACTTTCTAATTCAGGAAAATTGCCAAATCAATCATTGTGTTGAGGTTAGGGTGTTTCAGAAGCCAGCTTGCATAGGTCCTCCTCAACTAACGTAATGTCATTGTGTACGACCAATGAGGCTTGAGCAACAGCTGGAAGTCTCTGCTAGCTTGGCCCACTTGTATTCAGAGAACAGAAACACAGAGTGGAGGCGTGGTCTACTCAGTGCTGCGTTCTTGTACTTTAGTGCATCTTCAAGTGTCATTTGGGCTGAGATTAGATTAAATAAGGATTAAAATTTGCCCTTTCATGCATAATTTTTTCTTTACATTTGACTCTTTTTTAGAGTTAAATCATATGTTTTTCATCATGATAAGCAGTTACTTCGGCTCAGCTGCTTCTAGCACCTAGGAAATTTAGAGAACAGATTTGTAGGGCTGCAAATTCGTTATTTTCCAAAGTCTCACAGATATTTGAGAACATTCTATACAGAATCATTTTAAGGAACTTCATAGAAAAATATGCTAAGGAAACTCACCCATGTATTGTTCTTAAGAATACAGACATCTTAGCGACCATTTGACAACCTGTCTCCCTAGTATATACAAATGCTTAGAACCCTCTTCCGCCCTCCAGTAGCCAGCTTATCAGGACCTCCCATGCTGCTCACTCCCAGCCTGAGTGAGTGAGCAGGGCTGGCAGTGTGCCCTAAGGGCCAGCATTCCTGGGCTCCCCCAGACCACCAGGGAAGGGAGCTCGTGAGAGCAGGAGATTCCAAAGGAATGGGGGGGGGGGGGATGGATTTTTAGCAAAACAGATTTAGCAAGTTCAGAGTTAGAACCCAGTTTTTTTTGTTTTTTGGGTTTTTTTTTTTTTGTTTTGTTTCATTTTGTTTTGCTTTTTTGTCTTGGTGAACTTCTCATCCACTGTCCTCAAGAAGAGAAACTGCGTATCCCAGGACATGTCTCTTCAGAATTCCCAAATGGCATCCTCTTCTGTATCCAGAAAGAGCACGGGAAACACTACTGTTCACTCACAAAAGGAAGAAAAATGAGTACACCTTTGAAGTTGAGAAACTGCAAAGTAACGGAAAATTCCCAAATCCCTACAAAGAGGGACTAGGAAGATAATAACATTGCATATGTCCAGTGCTTTCTCTGCAACCTGCAACATGGTCTTCCAGACTTTATCTCTAGTCATCACTACAGCCCTGTGTGATCTTTAGTATTCCAGTGAGTAGTGATTGAAAGTAGAGATTCAGGACGCACCAGCAGAACCCAGCCACTGATCCACAACACCAAGTTGTTGCTGATGCCAAGATCTCTGTGCCTCACACCGCGTGAGAACCTGGCGGGCAAGGAAGGCCGGCTCTCAGTCCCCCATCTCAACAGCTCTAAGTCACCTATCCAACATTCTGATTCTTTCCTTAATAAATTCGGTCCCACTAAAGAACCAAATGAATGAAGAAGTTCTTCAACTGTGACCTTTTTTCAGGCTGCAGAGGAGCTAAATCTATGATCTCAAGTGCATAAAGGCATTAAAAATTCACCTACAATTCCCAAGTGAGGAGTCCAGCTTTAAGATGGATCTAGCAAACACTCAGCAGCTTGTGAAGCCTGCCAGCGAATATATTTTTTGGAATGCAGCAACAAGAGGACAAAGAATTGTTACACTTTGAGATATTGAGAAAGAAACAAAGACTGAATCTCTGAGGCATTTGACTCTTAGAACACAAGAATATTCTAGGCTGCTTGCCAAATGAATGTTTGATTGAATATAAATAAGCTTATTATCATGCATGTGTACAATTGTGTACAATAGAACTGAGGGTTAATAAAACACTTTATACCTAAACAGACCTGTGTTTTAACAGGAAGAATCATTTTTAGTTTGCCTGGATTTCTCAGACTTCTGTTTTAACACTCTCTGCACTGTAATTGCCGGCAGTGTTTCCTAAAAACTCCATTATACAACGTCCTTCTATTATGAGCTGGAGAAAATGTGAAGAATGTAACATGTGTGACTTCACTGATCTCTTCTCACGTTGTATGACAAAGACCTTTAACTTTCTAAATAATCCCCCTAGGGTGTATATTAAAGAAGAGTGTATTTGGGTAATGAAAAGGAAAAACAGAACAGTCATTATAAGTTCCTAGATAGGACATCATCTCATGATTGTGTTCATTGTTTAGTAGGGTTACACTGTAATTTCGGGGGAAAATGCTAGAATAATAATGGTAATTACTTGACAGATGTATATGTTCAAGGAGCAGATATATTAAATTATGTTGAAATTTAAGTCATAGATCAACGTGAAAGGTTTTCTTCAAACCTATAGAAATTGCTTCCCTAATGACATATGTCATGACCTTTCATTTGTCCTTGTCACATCTAACTTGTTTCAGGCATGCAATACCCCTCACCCTATTCATTGATGAAACTACATAACTAATTGAAGAATTGGAAGATGTGTTAGCAGGCTGTTGACGTTGATCATGAAATAGCAATGGGAGGCAGCTCTGTATGTGGATGGAATTAAAAGATTTCACATTGTAAACTCATATTTTTGCCTATGAAGCTAGATGACCCTGGTTGCCAAATTATTTAAATGGAAAATTCAGTACAGATGCAATTACGCATTTGAAGAATTCAGCTAATTTCCAGTTCCAGTTCCTTTGGGGGAATGTATCTTGTTAGTACATACTAACAGACATACGGTATCCATGCTTTCAACTACGTGCTATTTTGCCTGCTTGAAAAAGAATAGGTAACGTGGGCAACAAACATAGCAAAAAGGAAACTGAGAAGCAATCATTACTAAAGAGAACATGCCACAGCTGTTTCTAAGAAGAAAACGTGAGATCCTCATGTTGGCCCTGCACTCTTCAGCTATCAAATGCAATTTTTCTGGAAATTAAGCAGAATAAATATAATCTCAAAAATCAATTATTTTCTGTTTACTACCTTTTTTATGAGAATGGGGTAGAAGAAAGGCGAGTGAAACAAAAAGAAAGAATATTACACCAATCTTCTCCTTTTTTAAGATTTTTTTTTTATTGGAAAGTCAGAGAAAAGAGAGAGAGGAAGATCTCCCATCCACTGATTCACTCCACAAGTGACCACAACGGCTGGAGCTGAAACAATCCGAAGCCAGGAGCCAGGAGTCTCCTCTGGGTCTCCCATATGGGTGCAGGATCTCAAGGTATTGGGCCATCCTCCACTGCTTTCCCAGGCCACAAGTAAAGAGCTGGATTGGAAGCAGGGCCACTGGGATTAGAACCAGCATCTATATGGGATCCCAGCGCATGCAAGGTGAGGACTTTAGCCACTAGGCTGCTGTGCCAGGCCCATACCAGTCTTTTCTACAGCCTCTATTTTGCCAGTGCTCAATTGATTTGCATTTTTCTCATAGTTAAATATTTAAAAACTTTAATGATTCTAGCATACTACCTGTATTTTCAATTTCAAGACATCTTCCAGTTTAACATGCCTCCATACTTTCCATAGTTTTGTTAATGTTTTCTCACTCAGGCCATTCTATTTGAAAGGGAGGTCTTTCCATAACACTTCTAATGCTTTACAGAGGAAATTATAGTCAACAATTTGAGCCAACAATTTGATAACTTAAGCTCCTTGTGTTAAATTACATCATCTGAAATAGAACCTTACACAAGGCATCCACTCAGTATGGTTAACTAATTAAGGATTGTGACATTATTAGGGCATACCAAGAGCTACTACAAGGGAAGTAGCTTTAACCTCTCCTTTCCTTCCCTGGATCTCAGATAAGAAAGGCTCTTACAGAATTACCCAGTAGTTATAATCCTCCACAAATGCTGAAGGTTAACAACAGCAAATTGCTTAATAAGAACTTCCTAAAAGTTGAAGACAGGAAATAATAAGGAATGCTATATTCAAACTTCAGTTGCAAGGATACTTAGCTGGGTAGAATGTAATTGCTGATGTTAAAATTAGCCAGGTCACCTTACTCTGATGGAAAAAAAAAAAAAACCCTCTGGGCACCTGGCAACCAAATAAATAGATGGGAACTTCCTTCCCGTGAATAAGCTTTCTGCTCTCTGCCGAAATGCTATCCCAAAGACATACACCTATAACACATCCACACTCCTTCCTAAATCTCCTTTGGCCACTTACAATTAAAAAGGCTCTGAGATTGAAAAATATATGTGTGTTGTAAAATATATGTCAGAATTGAAAACTTGGCATAAATTGTACAAACCCCACTTTTGTGCAAGAGAGACTGGCCGAGACAGGTCTCAGGCAGATAGCTGAACTCAGGCAGTTAGCTGCACGGACACTGCCCCTCACTCCTGAGCTTTGTGCGTGGCGACTATTGCTCATGTTTGTTATTTTGTCGCATTAGCTAATGTCGCTGGCATTATTTCCTAGCATTTAACGATAATATAGCCAACTAACCAGTTGCTAAGAAAATAAAATTATATAATTCAAAAGTTGTCAATGATATATCAACCAAACAGAAAATGCATCTTAATTAAATGCATCTTTTAATATGCTTTTAATTAAAGTGTAATTATTCATGATCAAAAGACATTTACGAATAGGTCTTTACCTATTTTGTGGTTTCAACTCTTAAGTACAAACAGATGATTCTGCCTTTTTTCCACTAGGTGGCAATATATCTTTTTTCTTTAGTCTCCAGTGATTGTTTTATTTTCAGGGTATGACATTATGTATGTAAGTGTTGTTTCTTTGAATAGATCTAACCAGAAATTAAGGTTAAGGAAGCCTTAGGAATCAGGGGAAACTAGGGAGGAGTGACAAGAGGGAACAAGGTTGCCTCACAAAATCCAGAATCAAAACTAAAATAACAAAATGCTTTTCATATACTTTCATAATTAAAATCTGAGTTTAATCTTGCATGTTCAAATTATAAATGTGGTAATGATCTGTTTATTATGAGTAGTAAAGAGAACTGAAAATTTTCTTAGTCCTATTATTTTAGTCTTATTTTACAAAACATCATGTTGAAGTTTAATTTGTAGTATTGCAATGCAAATATTTATTTCCACAGCCTGTTTTCAGTAACAACTCAAGAAGAAATCTATAAAACAGAATTCTTTGTTATTGACAGCTAATATTTTTCCTTTTGTAGTTTAGTGTATCCATATTTAGAGATGTGTTGTTCTGCAACTAATAAAGCAAGCATTATTTTCCCTAAAGTCAGGTAGGTTTTAACGAATCGTTTGACTAGCGTGTTGTTTTGTTGGAGCTACCATAGCAAAACTCCACAGATTCTGTGGGACTACTGGAATTTCTTTTCTTATGATTCTGCAGGCCGGTTTAAGGTGAAGATGTTAGAAGATGGAGTCTCTCCTGAGGCCTCTCGCCTCGACGGTTAGCCCCCTGGCAAAGCATCCACACAGTCTCCATCCTCTGCTTTCTCGGCATCCTCATCGCTCCTTACAAGGAGAGCAGTCAAGCCGGATTGATTCTATAAACAGTTCTGCAACTGCCTGATCAAGAACAAGGGCAGTCGGCTCCTAAGGATCCGAATTCTGTCCTCAACATCTGAATTGGGGTGAGGTGGCTGCGGGGGACACAGTTCAGGAGAAAACAAGCAGGGCATGTGCCCACGGGACATGAGCCTTTCTTGTAAGTCTAGACAGCGTGATGCAGAGTATCCTTGACTGAACACTGGATCTGAAAACGAAGACAGCCCGTGATTCTCAGCCCTGGCAGCACACAAGCACCTTTTGTTTTGTTTTGTGTATGTATTTATTTGTTTGTTTTTTAGAAGCACTTTTGAAGTGCACCACACCCTGGCTCCCACACCTAGCCATTCTCATCAAGAAATCTGGAACGGGATCAGTTTTTGAGGACTTTTTAAATAGCTACCAAAATGTTTTTACTATGTAATTCCAGTGGTGAACTACAAAGGTAGCTAGAAAATCACCCAGAGGGTTGGTGAAAGTGCTCGGCCCAGTACCCCAACCATCACTGATCTTATTCTGAATATCCAGAAAAAAAGCTAAGTCCATTGTCAAGATTTCAGTAGCTACCAGGCACGCTAACCTCTTTCAGAAAAACTCTGAACTCATCTAACTTTCTGATTTTACAACTAAGAAGATGAGCTTAAGAGAAGTTTGCTCATTTAAGGCTACCAAGGCACCAATTGGCAGAGACAGAATGAGATTAAATGTTAGATCTCCACCACAGCTGATGTCATGTGTTAGCAAGAATTCTCCATGCCTATAAAGAATTGTATGGACTTTAGAAAGTTTTTTTAAGATTTTATTTTTATGTTTTATTACATATATAGATATATGTAGATAAATAGATATAGATAGATACACACATACATACATATATATGTGTGTGCATCTATATATACAGAGAGGAGGAGAGACAGAGAGGAAAATCTTCCGTCCGATGATTCACTCCCCAAGTGGCCGCATCGGCCAGAGCTGAGCCCAGGGCTTCTTCCAGGTCTCTCATGTGGGTGCAGGGTCCCAAGGCTTTGGGCTGTCCTCTACTGTTTTCCCAGGCCACAAGCAGGGAGCTGGATGGGAAGCGGGGTTGCCAGGACACGAACCAGCACCCAAATGGGATCGTGGCGTGTACAAGGCAAGGACTTTAGCCACTAGGCTACCGCATCAGGCCCTAGAAAGATTTTTAAAGCAAGAATTCCAGTGTTAGAGTGCATCTATCCTTTCTCAGGCATGTCCTGACATACATACTCAGAAATCTAGGAAGGCAGCATTATCCCGAATTTGTGTTATCCTTTGTACAAGCCTTTGCACAGGCTCTCCAAACCCTTGCCAGTATTTAACTCTCCGTGTCTTTTGTAAAGGTTAATGAATTAATAGTTGACGAGTTAGGGTAAAGAGTACATACAATCATGGCATCTGAAGGTGGGGTTCTGGGAAGGACTAGGATTGGATTAGACTCCCCAGAAGGAAAGATGTGATCAAATCAAGATGGCATTACAAGATGAAGAGTACACTTCCAGGGTCTCTCTTGGCGTCCAAGCTCACCAGGTGATGGGCTCCCCACCAGCCTTCTGCTTAATCAGCTTCAGTTGAATCAGCCACCTTGTCTTGGACTGTGAACCTTCAACCTCCAAAATTGTCCATTTCCCCTCATCAGATGTGCCTCTCCGGTTGAAAAGGTGGTGAACATGGTGTGTCCGTGTCAAAAAAGCCTTCTAGGAACTCACTCTGTTTTCAAGGACAATGGACAGCATCAGAGGCAATAGAGGATTGAGACCATGGCACTACAATTACCTGGCTTGCCCCGTGCCACCTCAGACTCAGGCCTGTGTGCGGGTGGAAATGACACCACCAGTTTGAATCCGTGGAACTTACACTATCAATGAAGAAGAATGTGCTGAAAGCAGAAGAGGTGATTTTCTTAAAATAGTAATTAGTTTTGTTTTTTATAATATTTACATAGTTGAGAGGTTTTCATGCCCATGTGGACCACCAACTAAGGTGGGGGAGGGTTGAGAGATGGGATAAAGCAAAGGAGACAACCACCTCCAATCTCCTTTTTCCTCCTGTATCTGGGGAAAGTGGGGAGAGAAGGGCAGAGGGCCACTCCCAGCAGATCAACCACATCAGTACCCAGGAATGGAGACCGGCCACCCTTTGTCATCCCAGGGTCCCCAGTGTGGAACATAATCAGAGGACACTGTTTAAGTGGTTTTGATAGTTTATTCTGTTGATTTCATTGCTACAAGGTTCAGGAAATCCTTCCAAAGTCCTTTGGCTGACATAGTCCACCTTAGAGTCTCAGTTCACCCAGGTACTTGTCCAGGAGAGCTGTCCAATTCATTCTGCCCTCCATGATACTAGATGCCTCCGCAGACCTCAATGAACTGGTTGTCACGCGCCCCATGAGCATCCGGGCATGTTGTTCACCCCACAGGCCACAGAAGCTGTGAAGACCCAGTTCTGACACATGCACTCCATGGTCAGACCACATGGCTGTCAGGATTAACCGAACAGACAACAAGAAGTTTAATGGAGAAATTATTTTATTATTCTACAGTACAGCCATCAACCACACTTTCAGGATGACGCACTTTATTTGAGAATACAGACTTTTATACCCCAAAAGAATGCAGATGTCCCACAAAAGCTTTCATTAATTATTAGTTCTTATCTTATGTGAAGTTAGCAATTCTTAGAATAATTATTCTTATGTTAGTAAAACTAAAAAAAGTATGAGAGAAGACATTGACACAGCATCTTGGTATGCTTTGGTCTGTTATTTACAACTCAAGGAAAGCATACGAGCTAGTATTGAGGCCAGAGACACTCTCTCCTGTTATTTTTAATCAGAGGCAGTCACAAAGGAAAGATAACACTGGATTTCTGTCTGCTTTGGTATTCCAATGTTAGATACAAGCCAAGGTGTTCCTGGCTTGTGAATCGCTCCCTTGTCCACTGGCGCACCCAGCTCCTTCACACATAGCCTATGATTTTCACCATGGTTGTATTTCTGAGTCCAGTAAACCAGCTGGGTGGGGGGGCATCCCCAAAGAAACTGCTAGCAGTTACCCCAGCCAGACTCCTGTGTGTGCCAGCCAGTGCAAGATCCAGCTCAGACCATCATCCACATCAGCCTATACACACACTGATGGTTGCAGTCACTTGGTCAGTTCTGTTTCCAGCCCTGTGTCTTACATTAAAACCAGTGGATGCCATGGCACAGCCTAACCCTGCCCACCACACATTGGCCCTCATGTACACCAGCAGGAACTGCAGTGGGAACTGAGTGACACCCCCTCCCCGCCCCCAATAATCTCAGTGAGGCCTGCTCCCAGCCCTGGTTCCTGTGCATGCTAGTATGTGCAGCAGATTTGTCCAGTCTGTCCCACATCCCATTCAGCTCTTCTACACATCAATGGGCATTGGAGCCTGGCTCATCCTAACTGACCCCACGATCCGGTCCACTCTCATGGTGGCAGGTGCTACAGCCTGTTTAGCCAGGCCTACTCTCAGCCAGCCCTGGTTCTCATGCTTACCAGTGGAAGGCATAGCCTATCAGAGAGGCGCCCAGTTTCCTTCCTGGGCTCACTCCCAGCCCTGGATCCTGTGTTTTCCAGGAGGTTCTATGGTCTATTCTGACAGAACTTTCTCCCATTCCCAACACTTTCCATCAGATGCTGGGGCAAAGCCCAAACAGCTTGCACTTATTCTGGCTCATGCATCAGTGGATATGGTCAATTAGCTCTTCCTGGCTCTCCCACTAACTCAGCTCACATGCAGGCCAGCAAGTGTTGTTACCCTGCTCAACCTGGTCTGCCCTATCCCAGCTCTCATGCTCACCAGCAGGAGCAATGACTTAGCAGGGGATCCCCCTATTCTGGGTCTCATATATGCTGGTGGAAGCTGTGGCTCAGATTGACATCCACCAGTGGGTGCTACAGTCCCTGTTCCAGCTCATGCTGGCAGGTGCTACAACCTAGTCCAACCCAGCCAGCTGCCAGTGTAGGCCCTAATAAGAACTGGCTAGTGTTGTGCCCAGCCTGGCTTGTCCTGCACCCTGTCTTGGTTCTCACATCTGCCAGTGGATGCTGTTAACTGGGCCAGCCTGTCCTACACTTCCAGACCTGACCCACATGCCAGCTGGTACTATAACCTGGCTTGGTCTGGGCTGCTCCCAGCCTTGTTTGAGTTAGAAGAGGTAGCTGTAGCATAGTTTACTAGAAAGAGTGAAGGGATGGAAATTCCTACACCTGTTAGACCAGGCAGGCATCTCACTAAAGGACTAAGAACCCTGTTTACACTCAGGTTGCGGTTTTTATGGATTTGAATTTAAGTCACCTATCTTTTTTCTCCTTCTCATTCTTCTGGAAAGTGTGGGTAGGAGATTTTGGAATGTGGAATTCCCTGGAACAAACTCTTCTGCACAGTGCTGGTCACCAAGGAGCTTACCTATTGGAGAAACAAGCGACTCCTTCAACCCAATGATGATGACTCTGTTGGGCCAGCTCTGTGTCTCCCTCTGTTCTGTGAATTATTTTTTATAAAGGTCAGGCAAGAATACCTTGGGCTAGAGGAGACACATGGAGTCCTGCTCTCAGAAGAACTTGAAATCACTCATTGCTTTGGACTGGCTCAGCTCCCGTGGTTTTGGCCACTTGGAGAGTAAGCTCTCTCCTCTTTTTGTAATTCTTTTTTTAATTGGAAAGGCAGATTCACAGAGAGAGAGATAAATCTTCCATCAGGTAATTCATTCCCCAAATAGCCCTAATGGCCACAGCTGAGCTGATCTGAAGCCAGGAGCCTCTTCCAGGACTACCATGCAGGTGCAGGGTCCCAAGGATTTAGGCCATCCCCTATCACTTTCCCAGGCCATAAGCAGGGAACTAGATGGAAAGCGGAGCAGCCAGGACATGAACCTGTACCCATATAGGATCCTGGCACTTGCAAGGTGAAGATTTAGCCACTAGCCATTGCACTAGACCAAATCCTAAGATGCTTTTTTGCTGTCTCTGCTCCTGAGTCTCTGTGTGGGCTAATGTGACAGGCCATCAGAAACGGCACAAACTTTAATGTTCTTATTCTGAAGTGTTTATGTCAGAGAAGAGGGAAATTATATATATGGCTAAATTATAGGTGATAAAAGGTATTTCTGAGTTACAACTAAATGTATTTTGGATATTTGAAGAATTTAAGAAATTCGGAAAAGGAGCTGGTATCATGGCAGAGTGAGATAAGCCATCGCCTGAACTCTGGCATCTTGTTTCAGAGGGCTGACTCTAGCTGCTGCTCCACTTCTGATGCACCTGCCTGCTAATGGGCCTGGGAAAGCAGCAAAACATGGTTCAAGCTTGTGCCCCTGCATCCATGTGGGAAATCCAGGTAGAATTACTGGCTCTAGGTTTCACTCTGGTCCAGCCCTGGCCTTTGTAACCATTTGGGGAATAAACCAGTGGATGAATGAAAGATGTCTTTCTGGGTCTCTCCTCTCTCTGTTACTCTGCCTTTAAAATAAATAGATCATTATATTCTTAGAGTTGTATTTAATGACTATATTGAATTTATCAAAATCTAATTAAAATTTAAAAATAAATATGTACAAAAAAATTTTGGATATGTACTGGGATCAGCGTGGTGGCATAGCAAGCTAATCCTATGTCTGTGGCTTCAGCATTTCATATGGGCACCAGTTTGTGTCTTGGCTGCTCTACTCCCAATCCATCCCGTTGCTTACAGCCTGGTAAAGCAGCAGAGGATGGTTCAAGTTGTTGGGTCCCTGCACCCACATGCAAGACCCAAAAGAGGTTCCTGGTTTCAGGCTTCAGATCAGCCCAGCTCTGACTTTTGTAGCCATTTGGGGAGTGGACTAGTACATGGAAGACATCTCTGTATACAAACTCTACCTTTCAAATAAAAATAAACTTAAAGCTAAACATATAAATGTGCCAAAAAAAAAAAGAAAAGGAAAGGAAAAATGAATTCAGATGAGAGCAGCTGGCACTTGGATAACTTGATATGACTTGTTTCACCACGCTACTATCTTTACTTGGGTGTTTGAAAGCTCAAGCTTTCTAAATATCTCCTTGGTTTTAAGTTTAGGCATGCTTGGAGGCTTACTAAACACTTTCAAATGCACTCTCAAATCAAAGGCCTGTGGGGTGGAGAAGCACCTCTGCATACCAATGCCTCATCTTAATCTGTTTTGAAACCAGAAATTAAGCCTCCCACTCAGCCAGCCCCAACAAACCAAAGGAAGCAGAAAATGTCATCACCAAAAATCAAGCTATTTTTTCTTGCAACTCATCCACCCAGGTGGGGATTTGGAAGAAAGGCATAAGGGAGATCTAAGAAAGCTGAAGGCGGGAGGACAGAACTGGAAAACTGGAGTTTCTGAGACAGAGTTCAGAGAGCAGCTTTTGTGTCCTTGGCCATCCACTTCCCTCCCAACTCTTACTATTTATCTCTACCTAGTTCCACTAAGGCAGAGTTCAACACGGCTTTTATCTTTTTCAGACCCACCCTGTGTTAACGATCTCTTTCTTTTCTTTGCTTCACCCACATTTGATTCTTATGCTTAGACCCAGGAGCCTAAAGAAGGAACACACAGGATGGATACTAACAGGTTCCTAATTATACAATTTTAATCAATTTCTGAGCTGGGTGTCGCTGTTCAGCTATGCTTGTCTTTTACCCAAAAGGGAAAACAGATCCTAATTCAGTTGTTCAAATGCTTTTTTAAGATTCCACATTTCACAACAAAAGTATCACAACAGAATAAGCTACTTGGAGGTACACTAGTAACGGTGTGTTACCCACACACTCACTCGGAAATGCATTACCAGAGAAGATTGCCCTCTTAGGGTATCTGTCCAGAATTTAACATTAATGGCTGGAGTTTTGGGGGGAGAAAATTGAAGAGTCAAAGTCACTTATACTCCATGAAGCTTTTTTTCTAAATCTCTCATTTTGGGAGTTTATCTGTAAGTAACCTCAATACTCCCCCCCACCAAAGAACATATTCCCAAAAGGATTTGGCACACAGTGCATTCATTAAGTGTTGGTTTTGAAGCAAACACAGAATTGCTTCTGATAAAGCCAAACATTAGAATGCCAGGTGCATTTGAATCGTGGAAAACTATGAGCTACCATTTGAAACTGCATTCGGGGGTGGAACATTGACATAGCCGTCAAGAGTTAGCTTGGGATGGTGGCATCTCATTTCAAAGTGCCTGGGTTTGAATCCTTGACTCAGTCCTGGATTCCAGCTTCCTGCTCCTGCAAATCCTGGGTGACAGCAGGTGATGGCTCAGTTAGGTCCCAGCCACCCAGGTGGAAGAGTCACATCGCCAGCTGCTGGCTTCAGTCTGGCTCAATCTAGGCTGTTGCAGGCATTTGTGGAGTATGTCAGCGGATGGAGGCTATCTCTCCGTCCGTCTGTCTACCTCTGTCTTAACACTAGAGGAAAACTGAATAACAACATGGAAAATTAAACTGTATAGACATGAATTGACCCATAAACTCACTTGACTGAATGTTTCATTTCTTTCCCTCGGTGTTTCTATAAACTTGAAATGCAAGAAGTCCTGAGTAGTTACACACACACACCCAAAAATCAAATCAGGTATTACTCCCAGCTCTCACTGACACTGAGCAAAGGTCATTAGAGGAAGGTAAGCTCACAAATTTCTCGCTGAAGTACTAAACTTTTTGAGAAGACAACACTTTCAAAGGCACTCTCAGATCTCAAACGGAGGCTAAAAGTGTCGTTCATCAATAATGAAGTCAACCACATATGATGACAAAAGAATCTTTTACATCTATGCTCTCCTTCACGACACCGTTCTGCGACAAGCCCACAGGGTTATTGTGCACATGTGCAGGTATTGAAAATGGAGACAAACAGATGCAAAGGCCACAAAACTTGGAGCAGGTGTCCTAACTTAAAAGCCACTGTTCTTTCCAAGTTAACATAGGAACAGAATCATGCCCCTGGAGGCTAGCTGGTAGATGAAGCTGCCACTTGTGATGCTAATGTTTGATTGTCAAAGAGCTGCTTCCAGACTCAGCTGCTCTGTTTTTAAGTCATTTTCCCACCAATGCACCTGGGAAGAATTGCAAGGTAGCCCAAGTTTTTAGTTCCAAGCCACTCAAGTGGGAGACTCACTTGGAGTTCCTGGTGCCAGCTTTCAGTCAGACCCAGTCCTGGCTATTGTGGCCATTTGGGAAGTGGCCCAGCAGGTGGAAGACCTCTCTCTCTCTCTCTCTCTCTCTCTCTCTCTCTCTCACACACACACACACACACACACACACACACACATGCGCGCGTGCGCACGCACGCACGCACGCACACACCCTACTTTTCAAATAAACACATCTAAAACAATATGCCCATCAGCAATGTACCTGCACTCCTGGACAAGCTAAACTTTCCATGCCCCTTCCTTGGGGGTTGACTGTCACCTTCAGGGAAGGGCAACAAAATCTCCAGGCTGGGACAGAACATACTAGGTGTGTTCCTGTGTGTGTGTGTGTGTGTGTGTGTGTGTGTGTGTGTGTGTGTGTGTGTGTGTGTGTGTGTGTCCTACCATCAGTGGCTGTCCATCGCGCTCTTGCAAGCCCTGGACACCGAGTAAGACCTCAAGGCCGCCTCTGGGCAGCTGTGGCCCCCCAACAGAACCCGTTGCCTGGATGGACAGTCACAAGACTTTGCACATAACTTGCTGAAGGGAGCAGGGAAGACCCCAGTGATGCTTGTCAGGCAGAAAAGACGAGGGAGATGGGAGGAACTGAAAGAAGGGAAAACAGGAGACACGGTGAAGTAAACCACACTGGTTCAGGAACAAGAGTTTAGGCTAAAAGATAGAAAACCTAAACACCTCCCAGGGGATGCACCTGCGTGCTGGCTCATCAGCCCATGCCGGGTCTGCCGGTGTGCTCTGGCCCCAGCGCTGCAGATGGCGGTGTGGCGTCCAGGACCTTGAGCCGGCTGCAGTGCCGTGGGAGGGAGGGTGGAGGGGTGTCCAGGTCGACTAGAGGTCGGGAGCCGAGACACGAGACACGAGCGGTGGCACTTCTCAGGAGCCCAGAGTTCAGGCAGCGCCCTCTCCGGCACATCTTTCACTGGACTGGGTGTGACAGTGGCAGGTGGGGTCTAGCCCACCAGGTCGGACTTAAGCGGACTGGTCACTGGCTCATTCACCCCTGCCCCCAGGGCCTCAGTGGGGAGTCAGTCCACGCAGGTGTGTGCTGGCAAAGCATCACAGCGCCACTGCAAACCCCAGGGTCTCTGGCATCGGAGGGTCGCAACGGCTGTTGGTGGGCTGTCGGGGCGTGGGAAGGAGCTGGTTTCACAGAGGCACTCCAGCACCTGCGAGCTCTCCAATCGTGTTTCCCGCTTGCACCTTTCAAGCACACCCTCTGGAAGTGCACGCGTCCACATCCACGGACGCCTATCGGAAACCACCACCTGCCCGGGGTTCGCAGCCCTAGGCGGAGGGCCACCCTCGGAAATTCCTCCGGACGCGACAGACGCCGGTGCCGTAAACCTCTCGCCTTTCTCTTCCCCCGGTATTTGGGACCCGCATGCGGTTCCAACACTCAAAAGCCGAGCCATCTGCTCAGACTTCCAAGTTCGAGCCACCTGGCGTGCACTCTGTGGGACACGCTTGCCTCGACGCCTGCCTAACCCGGTGACCTTGTACCCTTACCAGCTGCGAGCAGACAGCTCCGCCCACTACCTCGGCCAAGCACTTGGCAGATGGGCTGGGTTCGGACCCTCTCCCCAACCCCCCAACCGAGAAAGGGCTCCGCCTCGACGGGGGCTACGATGTCATCAGTAGGATTACAGAGCGCCGCTAAATAGTTTCTGCTTTTGGCTTGACTAACTTTGGGATAAGCGGGTTGATCCGTGGATCTTTTCAGCCAGACCTGAACTGTGTACCACGAGAGCACTGCGCTGCGTCGCGTGGACCGCCGCTCAGTCAAGGCTCAGCGGCGTTCTTCCTGATGATGGCACGATGATGTAGCAGCCGTCGAAAGAGCAAACGCCGGGGAGGCTCGCCACCAGCTGCAGAAAAGGACTCCCACAGCAGAGGAAGCCCTTTTCAAAACTTGCGAGATTCTCCTTTTTCCCCCCCAGTTTGAGCTCCCCTCTGATTGCCCAACAGGTGATGCTTGCCTTTGGTGAAAAGGAGCTTGCAGGAGGAGCGTGGAGAAGAGGCCACAGGGCCTTAAAGTATCCTCCAAGGTAGGCCGCAGGACAAGCTGCACCCGTGAGTTTGAAAAACAAAGTGATTCTTGTTCCAGAGACCTTAAAATCCAGCTATTTGGGATTTACACATCTCTTCAGTTCCCATCTCTCCCTTCTCTCCCAAATCTTCCTCACCTCCTGCCATCAGCAAATTGTCTCCACAGCCGGTTGGGGTTGCTGTAGCGAGAGTTTTCTTTAGGTTCAAAGTCTGGTTAACGCATTAGGCTAAGTAAATAAATGAATAAATAAATAAATAAATAAATCCTGATGCTAGAAATTGCCTGATGCAGAAGCAGCCTCGCTGACTTACAGATGGAAAAACAAAACCAACCTGTAGGTCAAATGGGGTCAACAAGGGTGCTGCGACCACTAGGTGGGGTGTGTGTCAGAACACACAACTGGTGCCCAGGAAAAGCAGGAGCAGCCCTCAGGGAAGTCACACACACACACACACACACACACACACACACACACACACACAGAGAGCATTGGCACGTTTCTAAAGAAGCTAACTTTTTCACCAACCTTGGTCACAAGCCCTTACAAAAGCCACTTTTCCCCCCTACATCTAGTTTTTTAACTGTGCCCTTCCCCCTCACCGCCAACCATGGTTGGTTTGTAGCAGCTTTGCCAGGCTTTCAGAAAAAGCCATTGGAAAGACTGTGATGAACTCTGCCGTGGAGGCCAGCCTCTCATTCCAAGCCTTTCTTCAGGTGTTCTCCTGGGTGTGAAGAAACAGGGGAACAGATGGACAGGTCCCGTAACAAGCCAGGGGAGTGTCTGCTTCTAGAGCATCATGGCTCACGGAGTCAGCCACGGACAATGCATGCTACCCCAAGTTCACTGGGCTTTGAGGCTACCCATAAACAGCCCTCCCCTGCCCCTTGCTCATCAGTAAGAACTGTCAGGTTGTACAGAGTACCAAGGGACTGTCCTTAAAGGAGGGGGTGGAGAAAGGAGGACATTTGTCAGATTTTTCTGGATTAACATGTTTCAGCATTTTTTTTCCCCTGAAGGCCTGTGGCTGTGGAGGCCTTCAGAAGGAACAGTAACACACAGTCACCGCCGGTGAGCTCCCTGTGGTTGCATCCTGAGGTTGCCTCCTAGATCACGGCAGAATACTGCTGGTCCCTGCACTACAGGCTCTCTTCCAGAACCGCATGAGAATGCTTCCTCTGGTCTCCCACACCTGGGCCTGAAAACGCTCTCTCTGGTTACGTGCGAATGTGCCAGTTATCCTGCTAACAGAAGGAGCATGCCTCCAGCTGCCTGGCACACACCTACAGCTCCAAAGCTCAAGCACCTCACCGGGCCGACGTTTCTCATTCCTCTCTCCTGCTCTCTCTCAGAGACTCCATGAAAACAAACGCTTGCTCAAAGCACAGCCATTAAATACAATAATAATAATAATAATAATAAATAAAAGAACTTTTAAAAACTTTCCAAATAATTGCTTTGAGGAAAATAGTCATTTATTGTCAAAGCATTCAACATATCCAGATAAACTATAAAGTTTAATGAACCTTTCCGAGGATAAAAGGAACACACGACTAGTCGGACTCCATTTCACTGGCACAAAATTACACTTTGTATTAAAAGGAAATACATATTTACATAATTGATGCCATTCTTCATTGAAGTCTATATAATCATTTCATGATACATGCACTTTCCCCCTGGAAACTTAAATCCCCTTTTTATTCATTTTGTTTCTTTTTGTAAGAACACAAACTGTCCTCAAGAACGCAGAAAGCATCCCACCTTCCTCGTTTCCTTTATATCTAAAATAAATTTTGTCCTTACATATAATTATTACATCTAAATTGCAAGTGCTTAATAATTTAAGTAGAAACGTATGACAAATGCATCAATATGTTGCAATATATGACATTTTTAAAAATGTACCTTGAGTTCTTTTTTTTTTTTTTGGAAAGTGAAAATGCGTGCATTCAAAGCAAAAACTCCCTCAAACAACCCATCCATCAAAAAGCCACCATCCCGATTCCCGCGAAAGTGTTCCGGGTAAATATCTGCATGGGAGGACTCCTCTGGCAGCGGAGTGTATGTGTGCGTGTGCGTGTGTGTGCACCTGTCTGCGTCGAGGTGCAGTGCTTCCAGGTGAAAGGAAGCGCGTTCGTTCCTGCAGGTGGCTCGACTGTACGCGCGCGCTCCTGGGACGCCGGGGTCCTCCGGGGGTCAGTTATGCGAGGTCATGTGCCTGGAGAGGTGGTGGCGCTCCCGGAAGGACTCGTTACAGATGGGGCACTTGAGTTTCTCCTCCCGCCGCCGCTTCACCAAGGGCTCCATCGCGTACTCCTTTTTGTGGTGCGACCTCATGTGGTACACCAGGTCGGAGGTCATGCGGAAGGAGGCGTTGCACTTGGCACACCAGTTCTGCGCTGGCAGACACAGCGAGGTGAAGGACGGCGGCAGCAACGTGAGCGCCGACGGCAGCTGTAGCTGCAGGGGCCCCGCGGCCGCTGCCGCCGCGGCCGCTGCCGCCGCCGAGCTCTTGGGCCAGAAGGCGGTGGCATAGAGGAAGGGGTTCTGCTTGGGCAGGCCGCCGCCGCCGCCGCCGCTGGGCAGAGCCCCGCAGCCTCCGTTCAGGTCCGCC
This sequence comes from Ochotona curzoniae, assembly GCF_017591425.1. NCBI lineage: Eukaryota > Metazoa > Chordata > Mammalia > Lagomorpha > Ochotonidae > Ochotona > Ochotona curzoniae. The sequence continues at coordinate 23,415,837 of NW_024467119.1, read as the reverse complement.
GTCCCTTGCAGTTTCACGGCCAGAGGGTCTGCAGCAGCGGGGTAGAGTCTGGTGGGGCCCACGCCTTCGCTGGGGTGGCAAGGCTCGAGCGCGCCCAGCTTCTGGCCCAGCACCAGCGGGGACAGCTGCGAGAAGGAGCGCGCCGGCTGCGAGAAAGCGCTTTTGCGCTCGTCGCCCGCTGCGCCCTGGCCACCACCCGCGCCGCCCGCTGCTGCAGCGCCCGTGCCAGCCCCCGCGCCGCCACCGCCACCTGCCGCGCCGCCCAGCTGCGGCACCGAGGTGAAGGCGCTGCCCCGCGCGGGGCTGCCGCCCTCCAGCCGACCCGGCAGCGGACCCCCGGGCCGCGGGGTCAGCAGTTTCTCTGCGCCGGAGGGCGACGCGGCCGCGGGTGTTGAAGAACCGCCGCTGCTCCCGCCAGCGTCCTGATCTTCGGCGCCGGCTCCCGCACCGTCGGAGGCCACCTCCTCCTGCAGATTGGCGGCGCGGCCCGCCTTCTTCACCTCCACGAACGCGCTGCGCTTAGCCTCGCCGGTCTCGGGGCTCGGCGGCGCGAAGAGGCGCCCGTTCTCTTCCAAGCTGAAGTAGCTGCCCGAGGAGCGGTACTGCTGCGGCGTGCACACCAGGTCCTCCTTGGAAGCCGGCAGGGGCCGCTCGGCGAAGCGGCCCGGGCCCCCGACCAGCCCAGCGCAGCCGCCGCCCTCGCTCGAATCCTCCGGGAATTTCCTCTTCCCTTTGCAGGCGCCCGTAGCCGTGCCGTCGGGACTCAGCTCCGCCTCCTGGTGGCCGCCTCCGCCGAGGCCGAGGCTCTGGGCTGGGGAGCAGCTGCTGCCTCCCCGGGAGTTTTCCAGCTCCCGGGCCAGATTGTGAAAGTCGGTGGATGGCTTGGCGCTGCTGCCTCCGGACGCGGCAGGTGGGTTGCCGCTGTCGGGCGAGGGTGCCGGATAGTGGTGGATGGGGCCCGTTTTGCAGAATTTAGGACCCGGACCCAAGGGTGCCTCCTGTTGCTGCTGCTGGTGGTGGTGGTCTTTGGTCCCGCCTATGCCCCCGTTGTCCTTGGTGCCCAAACCGCCGCCTTGCTCGTCCTGGGGACTCATTTCAGCGCTATGCAGTCTCTTGGGGCAGCGGAAACGCAGATGCGCCACGTAGGGGTACTCGAACTGGAAACGTTGGCTGCATTCCAGGCATGTGTAGGGGGACGACCCTGCTTGGTGAGCAAACACACACGCGCGCGGGTGCATAGCACATGGTTACTCTCCATCCTCGGCAGGCCAGCGTGCCATCATCCCCGCCCTTCCCGCTACCCCAACCCAACAGGGCCTGAGCTCCCCCCGCCTGATAGCCACCCCTGCTGACTGAAGCTAGTCAGCCCCAGAGGGCCCCCCCGACGGCTCCACACCTATCTGCACCCAGGAGGGACTCCAGGTCAGCAGCTTTCCCCCAGCGAGGACTGGCGCGCCACGCTGGTCCCCGAAGCTCTCCCCTTGGCTAGCGAAAGGCCCCACCGCGGACCTACCGTTCATTTTGGTGTGAGATCGGGAGGGGCAGAGCAGGAGCAACTCAGTCAGTTCTTTGCCGTACCAAACGAGTAACTCCTCGTCTTTGGCGATTCTGCGGAGAGAGCGGTAGAAGAGCTGTCCGTTTTTGATGTAGGCTTCCAGGTTCTGCTCTTCCTTATCCCTGGCCGACTGGACCAGTCGCAGCCACATGAGACCTTCCGAGGAACCATTTGCCGCCGAGGTGTCGACCTGCGGTTTGCAATGGAAGCAAGCAAGACAAGGGGAGGGGTGGGGGAGAGCTGTGTGAGAGAGTGCACTGGGACCCTTCCGCTGTGAATCCTTTCCAAGCCCTGAGACCCTGCTTCCAAAAACTTGGCACCCCCGCTAGGTCCCCAGTGGCAACCAGTGGCCGAGATAGCCATCCGTTATGTAGATTACTTAAGTCGTCATTTTAATATATTGGTTGAAGGTCAAATGAGGAAATGGCTTCTTAGAATTATCGTTAGGTTAGCTTCTTAATAATTTACTTCTAAGTCATCCCACATTGCGTACAAATGGGCAATTTTGTTTTGTCTCAGAAAAATAAAAGCAAGCTTTGATCTTACAGATGATTCTGACGCACTCATCTTCCTAATTTTGGCCCGAACAATTAATTAATAGCTCTTCTTTATAAAGGGAGAATGGGAAGTGAGAGGTCTTTTATCTTCAAAGTCAAGCATATGGATTCAATGATGCCTTACTGTCAAAACCATTAACATTTTTATTTAAATGCAAACTCTGGGCACCAGCTAATGTTACCCTAGAAGGCACTGTTTAGGAGAGCAGGAGGCCTGCAGGACTGGAAAACTCTGTACCGAGTGCAGGTAACAGCACTTACAGAGAGCGTGCAGTGTGCAAATAGCCTCGGGCCCAGGGAAATCGCCCCCTGAATTTAGGAAGTCAAATTTATCGCCAGGAGAGCCCAAAGCGGAGATACTGATTTAGACCTTGCTGGCGTTTCGAGACACATTTTGGCTTTTACCTGAGACAATCAGTTGACACTTTTCTTGAAGTAAAGGTTTTCCTTTTCTAATGTGTGGTGTGGAAGCAAGGAGTGCTTGGATCGGTGCATTTTCTGCACCCGGAAGACCTGTCTGCTGTGGTGTTCAGAATGATTCTATCCTCGACAGACCGTTGCCATCACGCCCCACACAGCGCTGGCCGACACTCACCCGGAAGATGTAAGGGACGGTCCTCTTGTCCGTAGACTTGAGAGCTATGAACGCTATGCTGTCATACAGGGACGTGTGGCTCAGGACACAGGGACCGAATATGGCATTCTCGGGGATGTCACAGGTGGTGTACACACTGGTAAAAATATCTGTCAGACACTGTTGGACAGCTTTGGCATCTCCATCCCAGAGGCCTCGCTGGACGCCCGAATCCTCCATCACTGGGGACAGACCACACGCGGGACAAGGAAGTGAGTTACAGGACCGCTTCTACCGGCAAGGAACGCGGGCAGAGCCTGGCAACCAGGTCTTTCTCCCGTTTGCCTCATTTTTGCATACGCTCCGATTTCAAAAATAAAGCAGATTAACCGGGCATATTTTATAAAGACGTCCATGAAGGAGCATTTCCTGTCCCCACTCCCTTTCTCTTTTAAGTAAAGTTGGAATAGTAGAAGATGCAGAGCTGGCTGACAGCTAGAGAGTTAAGAAAAGGCTGGGGAGACTGGGCAAGCGGCACGTTTGGGGAGTGAAGGTGAGCTGATAGCCTTTCCCATGGGAACAAAGCATCTAAGCCTTGAGGACTCTACTGTGTATCCCTCCTCTGGGTGTCTGGAAGCTCATCTCCCCAAGAGGGGAGCAGCCTCTGCGAGCAGGCAAGGACAGTGGAGCATAGCGAATGGATTTCAAGTGGAGTGTCAGAGCCACTAATTCTGTGTCAGCTAACCTTTCTCTGCAGCCTACAAGAAGGGACGTATGTCTGCTCATTACCATAATCCAACACTGTCCCTTGGAGACTTTAATTAAAAGCAGCAAGCAGAGGTAATTATTTTTTTCTCGACATACTTATTTATGGTTGAGGGCGAATCCCAGTTACCTTGTTATACAAGGGAGGGGACTGAGCTGTGTGTGGCTCGTGTTGTGAGCAGGTACAGGGCGGGCCTGAGGTGTCCCCTGTCTGAAATAGCATGTGTAATGACTGGTGAATTCTCACTTCCCTAGATATGATTCTGTTTGGGCAAGAGGGGGCAGCCCCGCTTGAGTGGTCCTCAGTGGGCTGTCCAGCTGTTTAATCCACAGCAATTTAAGAAGTAATGCCCCAATGGAGGGCTCTCTATTAAGCTGTCATAAAGGACATTTGCCTCCCTTTGCCATGGTCACCCCCTGCAAGACTCAGTCCCAAACAGATATCTTGAGTGTTAGACGTGCAAAAACTGCTACTTGCTCCCTCATCAAAAGATTTCTCCAAGTTGATTTTTTACCTAAATCGGCAATCGTTGATGTATTTTTGCAGAATTTAAGTGGTAAAATATAGACACCTCTCCCCTCCCAAGTTGTTCGTTATGGAAGAATATTAATAATGGGCATTTTTATCTTAACATTGATTAGCTGATTAGACTTGCAAATGTGATTACAAGGTGTTGCTTCCCCCCCCCCCCCCCCGTGTTCCAGCTAATGGAGCCCAAAACTTTGGTCGCTCTCTTTTTCATGAATTCTCTCGTCTACCAAATGTCAACCACTGGAGCTATATAGCTGTCAGTAGAAATAAGGGAAAATATTCACAAAGTACGAACTTTCTTTGGCTACATCTTCTAGCTCTGGACATTTCCAACCTGCACAGGTTAACATTCCTGATTTCCAACTGCATATGTTTAAAATACACATTACATTGAAATCCAAGAACTCTCCTTTGCAACAAAATTCTGCTCTCCCCTTGTCAATGTTCTTCAACTCAGGGTTTTCTGTCCCTATTTCTCTCTCCCTTTGAAAAGTCTCTGACACCAGCAACACCAGGGACAGAGTCATTAAGATGCAGTTCTACCTAACAATACGGAGAAAGGTCCCCCGCTCCGCTGCGCTAAGAGACGCAGCCGCCGCTGCCTCCAAGAGCCCCGAACCAGCCACAAAAACCGTGGGCTGGGAACCCCGGCTCGCCCTCCCGCGTGCGCGGTGGCCCGTGCCACGCCGCGGTTCACAGCTCGGCGTCCGGACGGTGCTAGGCCTGGCTCTCCTCTGCCGCCAGGATCTTCCCCTAGAGCCGGCTGGTTCCGCCGAAAGCCGTCGCTGCTGCGGGCCACTCGCCCTCCCCTCCCGGCAGGCATTGTCTGGCGGCCGCGGGCTCCCCAGTCCCTGGCTCTTCCAATAAACTGCTCCCCATCCGCTACTTCCTTTGTATAATCTTACTGGCAGTGGAGCCCCCCACAATTATCTCTCCCCCCACCCAATTTTTCTGGATAACGTGGAGACCGAGGACCAAATTTTCCACTCTCTCCACCAGACCTGCCTTCATCCCCTCCCCCTCTGCCATCAAACGCCAAAAGACTTACCAGGGAAAAAGGTCAGGATTAAATCGCCCAAATCAGGCCACCTGGAACCGGGAGGATGCAAGGAGGTGTCTTTTTTGCCTATTGTAATCAGTGTGTTTCCATGTCAGGAGCTGGTGGTGCTTCCGTCTTGTAGGCTTTGCCTGAAGAGGAGAGAGATGCAGAGAAAAAGATGAAGGGAAAGAAAGAGGGGGGAAAGAGAGAGAAAGAGGAGAGAGCGAGAGAGACGCGGAGAGAGTTGTACAGATGGACCCGACGCAGTGACTGACTGGCACGCAGACACACACTTTTTGTTTGCTGCACATAATCTGCCCAATGACGCGTGACAGCCCACGTCCCTTCCCTTTAACTCTTTGCTGGGCTGGGCGCTCCCTCCCGGCGCCGCCTGCCTCGCAGCCTTCTCCCTGGCCTGCGCGCATCTCCAGCGCCTTCCAGGAGTGTCAACGCCTCGCTGACAGCGGCCTGACCCACCTCTTCTTGAAGCTTGGGTCCTTTGCAGTGACTATGAAAGGAAAGTCAGTTCTGGATCGGACAGAAAGGTACCAAAATGACTGGAGAGAGAGCGGTATTCACCTCCCACCGCCCCCTCCCTTCGCCGTTTCACAAGGCACTGAGAGAACCTGTGACACCCAGGGCGCTCGCGCACAGTCCCCAAAGAGTTTGAGTTGTATGAAAAGGGGTGCACATTAGTCCCGAGGGATGCTCTAGCTATTGTGTCGCTGCAGTTTTTCTTTTGCGAAGCGGAGTGCCTGGGACGGTAGAAAATTAGGCACCTGCTCTCCTCGGGAGGGCTCACTCTAAATCCCTTCAGTGCGAAATTCCAGCAAGGATGAGCTTTGATGAGAACTTGGCTCAGCCTTTCGGAGAGTGTGGCCCTGGAGGCGGAGTAAGGGGGAAGAGAGGGGTCAACCACACCCCCCACCAAGATCTCGGCAGGGAACTCACAGGGTTTTTCCAAGTCCAGAACACTGGGCTACCGTGGGGTGAAGGCTAGAACAGCCCCTGGCTAACAGAATTCACGCTGTTCCGGTTCTTTTACCCTCTGCATTGTGCATTCTGCGCACAGTCCCCGAAGGGGTTCCATAATTGGGGCGGTTGATACGCTCTAAGATTTCTGGGTGGGAGGAAAGGGGACTCAAAGTAAAAATGATTACTGAGATGGGCTAGGCAGAGCTTTTCGCGTCCAGCCGGTGGGTGGTGGGGGAGTGGATAGAGTTGTCAGGCGGTCTCTGGAGCCTCGTTTGTGTGCGAGCCACTTAGAGGCGAGGGCTTGGGCCCCTTTAGAGAAGCAGTTAATGCTAATGAGTGGAGGGCTTGACAGCCTGAAAGTTGGCTCTTTCCACAGGGGTCGCAGCGCCTTGTCGCAGGGAGGTTTACCCACTATTCCTACGGGAGGAAAGGTCTTGGCGTGGAATAGGGTCCCTCAGTTCCCCCCAGCCCCACCCAGGCCACCTCTCAATTAAAGTGAGCAACCTGTCAGCTTTAGGATAAGGTGGATTGTGCCGCCTGCTGAAGTGGACAGGGCAGAGCTACAACTTAAGGAGGAAGAAGGGCAGCTTCTGTTGACTTCCAGGGTTGAAATAAGGTGACCTGGTTGAGGATTGGCAAAGAGCAGCTTACTGCACCAGTCTGATCCTCTCTGCGCTACCAAGCGGGACAGCAAGGTGCAGAATACATTTTCTTGCAGGTGCTTGCCCACCACAGAAATCAGGCAAGAGTTTTTGCCCAGAAAAAATGAAGTGTCCAGAACTCCCACAGTTTGCAACCTGCATCACCTGTTCCCTTCGCTCAGTCCACAAAAGTTGAAATTCTTCTGATCAGACAGAACCACTACCCAGAATTAAGCTGGAACCCTGAGAAGGAAGGGCTGCAAGATCCCTACAGAAAGGTGATTTCCCCTTCAGTTCCCTGCCAGCTTCTGACCTTTCAAAAAAAGAAAAAATGTTGAACTACAACTTTCTTATCTCTGCTGAAATGGCATTTCTCTTACAGAAATATGTGCAGTTTTGGTTTCACCATGGGTTATTCCTAATGACCAACGGTGAGTGCAAGGAGTGCACTCACATGTCTGGATATAAGAATTTGCAGGTGTATTTAGCTGCGAACTGGCTGCTCCATTGAATTCCAGGTTCCTTGCTCTTCCCCTTCCTCACTCTCTCAGATGAAAGCATCCCAACAATCACTTCTTTGAAGTAATAGTGGAAATGTTAGAAATGTCACAAGAATTATGACAAACATCTGGAAAAATCATCCTTGGGATTGAAAAACCAGTGGCCAGGTAGTTAACGTGAACTCAGAGAAGACAAACGCAGAACAAGCACAGGAGTAAGCAAGAGAGGAGGAAGAGAGACAAAGCCAGAGGGCTGAGATCCCGTGGACACGCTGTTGTGTGCTGGGGTATAGGGGAGGGAGCAGTGTTCGGGACTTTCAATCTACCAATCTGTTCAATAGAATATTCCACAATCCCTTTGCTGTTATTTAGACAATAGGAAGTTTGCCTTTCCCTAGTAGCATCAACCACTTTTGAAAACTCCTTTGACACAGTACAAATGTGCAAACACTCCAAAATGTGGGAATTTAGAAAACAAACTCTTCTTTAAACTACTGAAACCTTGGCTACAGTTTGCATAAAATAAAGAATGTTTCTGGTACATAAATTGTGGGTAGAAGAACTTGACCTTCCAAAACTCAGGCAAGGAAAGAACTACAATTCTATACATCACAGAGGAGAAAGATTTATTGAGAATTTGGCCATGAGGGGCTTATATTCTCTGTTTTCATCCCCTCTCTCCACTAATTAGATTCCTCTTTCCACTTTCAGGTAAAGATCTCTAACTACATTAATTCCTCACATTTTATTAGCCCTATCAATTCTTTGTCTTATAGTTATGGTTTAAGTGACTAACATAACCAATAACAAGTATGAGCAAGATCAAGTTGAAATTCCTACTTGGATAATTCTCTTGGTATTATAAATGTTATAAGTCATTAACAGAAAATAAAGAACACCCGAAATTATTTTTTTATTTCTCTTTGAATTTATGCATCCAAATGGTGCATAAACTAGTTTGAAATCACTATGCATTATTACTTCCTGGAATCCAGTGGTACTAAATAAATGGTTGAGACATTTATTTAGCCAAGGATAGTACTATAGAAATGCACCCCAACCAATAGTTTTGTGAAATTTACATGGAGCGATGGGTTTATGCATATGGTTGAAGCTCTTTTCCCTGGGATTTTATTTCCAATTAAATGATTAGAAAGAAGACAATGGGCATGTTCACCTTGGTCCACTGTGGCAAGGCTTCTTGCAGTAATCGTCAAAATTCATGAGTAGGCAACAGCAGGTTGTCCTGGAAGAGAAAGCTGGAGGGAGCTTGATGGATGATTCCCGAGGTGGTGCCTTTTATGACCTAAGTGAGAGGGTGGAGAGAGAGTCAGAAATAAAATGGGGTTTTAGAATGGGAATGCCTTTCCTCTTCACACCCAGGATGGTGAAGCAGTGCACCAAATCTCTTAACTTTGTAAGAAGCAGGTAAGAATAACTTGAAAGGTTTAAAGATAATTATATGAACAGGAACACAGCAGTTTTCTCCCCTCACTTTTTCCTAGGTCCTAGCTCATCCCCCAGGAATCCTATTTTCAAAACATTGCTGCAGCAAAAGTTTGGTGATCAGGAGAGTCGATACTTCACACTGAAAGGAGAAATGCCCTGCGGACGAGGATGCCAGTGGAGCAGACATGGGCAGCTCACTCCGGTTTACTTTTGACAGGGAGGTCTCTGAGAGGGGCTGTGACGGTTAGGGGCGGCAGAGAATAGAACAAGAAGAACAGCTATTGCCTTATTTACCCTGGCATCCAGAATTTGGAATTTTCTAGAATGAACTTGACTAACTAGGTACACATGAAATAGAAACAGAGATGCTGAGTAGGAGGGTTGGGAAAACAATGGTCCTATGCTAAAAACAGAGGGTTATCCCCTTGTTTCCTACCATTTGTTGTCTTCATCAAGAGAATGTTCCATGGTAGATTTAAAAAAAGAGGGGTGGGAAGTTAATTTTCACATGATCATTGTTTTATTTTGCAACTTGATGAGTCAAGAGAAGGCTGACTTACAGAGTAGATGAAGGTTTACATGGTAAGTGGGGTGTGGATTTTGTTTCTTGTGTATACATGGCAAGCTGGGTTTGGTTCTGCTCCTCACCCCAAGAACCATAGCTGGTTCACCAAGTGAAATGAGTACATTTTTGCAGAGCTAGACCTGGGGAAACCAGCGACTCAAGGTGGATAATGATGTAGCCAGTGAGGAAGAACTTCAGATTCCTGACTGCAGGGATCCTGTCTTCTGTCACACCTTTTCCATTGCTTTCCTCTTAATCAACGAATGGCACAAATTTCAATGCTGTTCTAGTGGTTGTTACAGTTACTTCTAGCACTATTGTCATTAGGACTATGGTCCACTTTTCTTAACCGTGAAGCCTCTCTCAGGGATCCCAAGCCCTACTTATGCTTCTGATGGAGTTCAGCTGGGAACTGGATGCTCTTTCAGAGTTTGGCATTATCAGTCATTTCCTGTCCTTAGATCTGGGCTGTAACCAAGGGACTTGACAGCATCTGAGTTGAACTTCACCCAAGCAATATTGGAGGCAATTACCACGGATCTGAAATCAATGCCTCATGCTTACCTGTGTGAGAATGGCTTGCAAACCAAATCCAATATCTAATATCCTGACATTGACTGCCTTAGCTCTTCAACCCTTCTCCAGATGGATATACAGAGACCTGGGCAGGAAAAAATAGCCTAGTTTTCAATCATATCTTGTAGTTGCATCAAACTCAGGCATCAAGCATATTGAAGGACATTGAACAGATCTCAGTGGGGAGGTTGCTGCAATGAAAGAAGCTGTAGCCAGATCACAGACAGCCAGTCAGCTTCCTCACCCTTTGTTAACAAAAAGGATTTTCCAGACAGACTGGTGGCTAAGAACCATCCAAAAACCTCAAGTTTGTATTTAGCTATCTCAATAGACATTCTGAGAATAATAGCAATAGGCTTCAGGAATGGTGCCAAATGAAGAGGTTTTAGATCAAATTTCACAAAGACCAGAGAAAGGATATTATATCATGACTTGATATGTGGGCCTCACCACTTTTCTTCTCTGTTTTAGGCTGTGAGCACATAGTATGCCGTAGATTGCACCTGATCCTAGACCCTTCTGAGTTGAGGCTTTATGATCTGAGGCATGGGTTGCTGGGAAATGAGGAATATGTGCACAGGACTAACAAGGTCAAGACTTTGTAGCTGGGCCTACCAGTAGCAGTTTCTCTAAGGAAAAGAAAGACCAAAAAGAAAAAAAAAAAGATGATTTGGGGGAGTAGTAGATATCAACAAGTCACAACACAACAGTGATGATTCATACTGCTTTGTTAGAGCTTTGAAAACACAGTTAATTTATTCACAAATTATGTTCCCATACCCAAACTGCTGCCCTGCTCATATTGTCTAGTGAAGTGTTTGAGTGAAAGCTGTCTTCCAGTATTTTCAATTCAAATGAATCACAAGAGTTGCAGGACAATTCAGGGGTATGAACTTAGTTTCAGTGGGGGGACACTCTATACAAAGGCTATACAGCTTTAAATAGGATTTGAAAAAACACTTTAAAGTCACTTGTGTAACCTAAAGAAATGGCCTGAGGAATTTACAGATCAATTTGTAGGTGACATTACATTACTGTAGCAACATTACTGCTACAAACAGTCCTGGATAAATAGCAATGAAGTGGGGGAGTTGTCTAGAGAGAGGTTTCAAAGTGATATGCTCATCGCTTCTTAGCCTTTTGGCTAAGATCAAATTGTAGAAAGTTATATGCCTCACCTTGAATGTGCTGTGTGAAAAGCTACTTCCCACATTGATGTGACAGTCTCCAGGAACGTAAACAACCACTAAGATATCATTCATAACTTCCTCTACAGTTTTAAAGAAACCTAATGTTCCAAAAACATTCAGACTTGCCCAATCTACTTTTTGCCTAAGAATAAATATATTCAATATAATAGCCTAGGAGATACCCTAGGCCTAGAATTCCATTTAGATCTGAATAATTTTATACCTGATAAGATTTGATCGTGTGTGTGTGTGTGTGTGTGTGTGTGTGTGTAAAAGAGAGATGGTGTGAATGTGCAAGAGTTGAAAGTGAATAACTTCAATAACTTCAAAAGTAGCAATTAAAAATGACATTCCAGGACTGTCATTTTCCTGGGTGACATGTTCCTAAACAAATCCAGTGCTACTCATAGCCTGTTTTCAACTAAGATGGCTTTCAGAAAGTAGTTTTTGTAAAGCCAGACAGGAAAGTAATTGGATCAGGATAAGCATGTTGAATGGAACAATAGAGAATACATTCTTTGTGACCAGGCTGTGGAATAGCAAGCTAATCCTTAGTCTGCAGTACTCTCATCCCATAAGGGTGCCAATGTGACTCTTAGGCTACTCCACTTGTGATCCAGCTCCCTGCCTGTGGGAGAGCAGCAGAAGATGGCCCAAGTGCTTGGGCCCCTGCTTCCATGGGGGAGACCTGAAGAAGCTTCTGGCTTGCAGCTTAGCATCAGTCCACCTCTGGCCATTATAGCCATTTGGGGAGTGAACATGCAAATGGAAGACCTCTCTTCAAGTGTCTCTACTTCTTTCTCTGTAAACCTGCCTTTCACATGAAATATATATCTGTATATGTATATGTATTTTCTGAGTACAGCTTTACTGTGATACAGTGTGGTGTGTGTGTGTGTGTGTGTGTGTGTGTGTGTGTGTGTGTGAAAGAGAGAGAGAGAGAGAGAGAGAGGGAGAGACCAGGTGCCTAACAACATCTTACAGTCATCCTGAGGCCCCCAAGAAGTTGTTTCCAGAAAACGGGAAGAAAGTCCCCCAAATTTGTGAAAATATTTTGGGGAAAATCAAAATCAAAATCTCATGGACCCTTGCAGCTGAATCTGAGGCCAAAGTTGAAGCAACAAAGCTACTTTGTACTTTCAGTATGTCTGCTGGACTTGGATCTTGCCTACTGCCTTATTTCTCCAGGTCCTCAGGTCTGAGTAAAAGGCACAAGGACAAAGCTGAGTGCAGAAAAGGCCCTAGGGTGGGCTGCCTGGGGGAGCCACAAAGAGGGCGCCTCGCACAGTTTTGGGAAGGATACAGACCGCTCTTTTAACTTACAGTGATTCACCCAGAAATACAGCGCCTGACGCAGGGCGCCACAACGGGAGAACTAGACAAGCCACCCTCCGCGGGGGGAATCACGTGTAGGCGGCAGCAGGTGCACAATGTGCATGTGAGGAAGGAAGACGCCTCGAAGCACGTTCGCTGGGGCGCTGCAGACGTGCCTGGAGCTGAGCAGGGGAAAAGGGTAGCTCCCAGGATTCTCCAAATCTTCCGCGCTCTCCATCCCTCCTATCCCCTTTTTGGGTCGATTGCCAACAGTCGCCTGCTGCCTTTCTGAGGCGAGCAAAGGCGTTCCGAGGGCGGGACCGAGGCCAACGGCACTGCCTGGCTCGGCTGCTCCTTCGGTGGCTTCCTGGGCCCCGCCTGTATTCCAGCCTCTTAGGAGTTGGGCTGCTGGTGACCTAGCGAGCCTCGGTTCTCCTCCAGTAGAGCTAACGCTGGCACGATCTGCCTCCCAGATCGTGGAGAGAAGGAGGGCGAGCGGGCTTTGGAAAGCCAGTTGCTGAGCAGATGGTAAGGGATTACTTCCAAGAGCTGAAACTGGTCTCATTTCACTCTTGGGCATCCTGAGGAGATCTCAATGCCTTTATTAACGAACATTCTCCTTGGACACCTGGAGAACTGACCCTAGAAGGACCAACTCCTGGTCATTTAATCAGTTGGTGCTTCAGATCTCCATCTATGATTCTATGATTCTAGGGCAAACAGGGAGTCCTTTACATAAGCTTCTGTGAGCACTGGCCCATCATTTAGCAAGAGTTAGCTCCCTTTATTTGTTAATAAATTGTTACTAAATAGCCCTTTGGCAGGGACCTAGGCAAGGAAGACCTGAAGGAAGTACCGGAAGACAAAGCAAGACAAAGCGGGCCAGGCTGGAATCTGCCTGGACCCCTTCAGAAGGGATCCAAAAGTTCCATCCCCTTACCCCTCCCTCCCTAAGCCCCACTTCCGTAATGCAGAGCAGCTGGATGGCTGTCTGATCTAGCAGGTTGATCCCAGACTTCTATTCCCCTGTGTACTCCCGAACTCCTTTCTTTGAGCCCGGAGGGAGCCAGGGTCAGGCTACCCAGTTAGAGTTGCAGTGTGGAGAAGTCCGAATGGCCAGGGCTGCTACAGGGCAACTCTGTGGAAGAAAAGCATGTGGCTGGTGAGCTGGAATGCAATGGCCCAAAGCCAAGACGTCCGAAGTGCTGCTGCTGGGCGGAAGAGCGCCAAAGAACCCAGAGGAGGTGGCAAGGGGTTGAGGAGCTAGCCTGGCTCTCTTACACACCAAGATCTGGGAGCGCAGTGCCCAAGGCAACAGGTGCCTGGTGGCCAGCCTTGTTTAGGGGCTCTGCAGAGCACCACGGGCCACCTTCCTGTGCTTCCCACCACTTCTGTGCAGTCACTGCAAGCAGTAGGCCACTTAGGGTCCTCCCCCATGCTCACCAACACTAGCTTGGTGACACCTTCCACCTAACTGTCTCGGATGTATTTGCTCTTGCATCTGAAAGAGACCAGTGAGAGTGGCTAACAGTCTGGAGATTTGGGATTTTAAGCAGTGTTCTTCCATCTGCCGGCTATGTGTCCTTGAGAATTCGTCTAATATTTCTGAACCTTGATTCCCTCACTTTGTTCAGCAAGAAGTAAAAACAGAGTGGCTAGGGATATTGCAGGGGCAAGTTGGGCTCAGCTCCCAGCTGGGCCACTTGCATCTCTGTTATTTTCTGTGTAGCAAGGTGATCCGAGGAGGAGGTCAAAGTCACCTCCTAAGAAAACGGCAGAGCCCAAAAGTCATGATGCAAAGTGCTTCAGTGTGTGTTGCTTTGGAATATTGGATACATGGAATTTTTAAAGCCCAACTACAGTTTTCTCCTCTTACATAAGGTCAAAGTGTCATGATGTTGGCATGTGGGATTAGTAGCACTTGGAGGGCTGGAAGCAAGTGAGGGGACACTTCTTGGAGACCTGATGCCTGTCCCTCTGGCCTTTCCTCTTTTGTTTTGAGGTTCAGGGTGGCCACGAGAAAGGAAGGGAAGGGGTGACGGGAATACAAAAGCCTCAGCACCAATTTCTCAAATCAGAAGATGGGAGTGTGGCTGAAGTGGGAATGGAGGGAAAGGGCCAGGATTGCCTGCTGTGTTGGTGCTGGTGGTGTGCTGGGGCATTTCCCTGTGACTCAGTGTTGGGGTCCCCAAGGAGGGGAAGATCTCAGCAAAGGGAACAGGAAAGGGTAGGCCTCCTCTCACGGGGGAGGGGGCTTGGAGGCAGTAAACCACGGAGGATGGCAGAGAAGTGGGGCTCAGGCCCAGGGAAGAGGAGAATGAGGTGTCTGGGGGTGGACCTAGGCCTCCAGCAGGGGGCTGGAGATTCCAGCTGGTCCTTTTGGAATCTGAAACTCTGCGTTCCTGTTCCTGGACATCCTTTGCTGTTCCTGGACATCACACAGCTCAGACCACTTGGAGTTGGGGAGCTCAAGGCCTCACTACAGTCCTATGCTATTTCCCCTTCACCTGCCAAACAGCATTACCCCCAGGCTGTTTGCATGGGAGCACTTTGCAACACTGTGTGCTTATTTTTGATACAATACGGGAGAATGACACTTTCACTAGCAACCCACAGGCTCACCAGGAAAACACAGCTCCTAACAGCATTGGCGCCCAGTCCCTTCTGCACATCCTGTGCTTGAGGGCAGCCCGCATGTCGGTGGAGCAGCAATGGACCCCTCAGGGTGGGGGTATTTCAGACTTGAGGCCCTCTGTCTGCCCTGGGAGGGTCCCACTCTGACCCTTAGCTGAAATGTGCTGTTAGCAGAAAGCACAAGAAAATCAAATCGAACCAGTTCCTCGGTGTCCGACCTCCGGGGCAGAGAAGACCACTGGTGAGAAGGAACCATACTTGGAAAAAGATTTATTTTTCCTGGCCGTAAATCTCAGCCCCTTGTTCCTCTGTTCAATGAAGCATGCTAAAGTCCTTTTCCATAAAGTATTTAGCATTAGAGCCACAAAGCTCCCCCAATCAGTAGCCATCTGCTTCTACCATAACTGCAGCTCCCGAGGCAGGGAAAGCAGCCGTAGAGAAAGGGCTCCACTGTTAGGCTGCTGGACAAATGAGGCGGCTGAATAGCTTTGCTTCTCCTTGTGTATCTGTATCTATAGAGACAGGAGAAGAAAGGCTGCATTCTATTGATACAACAATTGTAAAACAAAACACGGAAGAGGCATCTAAAGGGCAATATCGCATGCATCAGGGGTCCCCAGATAAAAGGGGCGCTAACAGATTTATAGAAACCTTTAATTGGTTTTCAATTGAAAGCTAAAGAGGCTGGGGCGAAGCTGTGATGAACGGCAAAGTGCTCTCCTTCAGCCGTCTGGAGGCGTGATCGATTTCACGGAGGAGAATGGAGGAGCCCCACACCCGCCCGGGCGCCTTGGCGAGGACAGGGAGCGCCATCGCCCGGGCTTTCCTCCCTGCCCGGGAGCTGCTGGTCTGCTCTCTACAAAATCAATCTCTCTCTCTCTCTCTCTCTCTCTCTCTCTCTCTCTCGGACTGGGGAGGAAGAAAGAAATGCAACAGTCAATCGACAGTCACAAGTCCAACATTTCAGCTATTTAGTGTGTCTTGGTCTTGCAGGTATAGGCAATGTAATAATATGGGGAAACAGTGGAGGGAAGATGTGTGTGTTGGGGGAGGGGCAATCCCTCTGACTTGGGAACCGTATAGTGAAAATAATTAACCAACCAATCAAACGAACAAAAAAGTCAATCGAACTTCCCAGTCCCCAAATAAAGAGATCTCCCGCCCCCCAGACTACCCGGCTTCACGGGTGTTCGTCTGCCGCTCGCGAGAGCCCGGGCTCTCGGCTCTCTCCCTTCCTAGACGCGAAGAGCGAGCGCTGAACAGTACTTGTGGCTCGGTGGGAAGTCGGAGCGCCCCCCGGGGACCCCCGGCTCAGCCCGCCCCGCACTGCTCCCTAACCCCTCCCTGCGCCGCCCGGCCCTCGGGGTGGTGGCGGGGACCGTGCCGTCCCACCAGCTCCGGCCGCCGATGCCCACCCACGCTGCCGTCTGTCCGTCTGCTCCTAAAATTAATTTATTGGCCCGATCCTCCATGATCATTTTTGACTCCCTAATTAATCACAGATAAAAGGCAATGGCGCAAATAACGATCATGAAGGAACTGGAAAACGGGTTTGAATAAAATGGGAGAAGCGAAACGTGATTAATTGAACAAGATAGTGAAACACCAGGAGCAAGGAACAAGCCCCAGGGGACTCAAACTCTGACTCCACCACGCCACCCGCCCTAGCCTCGCCAGGGAAAAGCCTCTCAAATTAGATCGCGGAGGCCCTAAGCCGCAGGGGTCTCCCCGGAGGACTCCCCGCCCTGCTCGCGGCTGCAGCGCACCAGACCCGCCCTTTGGTCCAAGTTCTCCCTCCGTCACCGCCCCGGCCCAAGTTGGGGACCCCAGGCGGGCAAGTGCGCGCGCCTCGGGGTGGGAGTGTGCCCAGGGCGCGCGCTCCAGCGCCGGGCTCTGCGCTCGGTTGCTCCCACGCTCCCCCCGGGCCCGCATCTTCTCACAGTCCTCCCGCGAGTCGAACTCTCAGCGAAACTGCACCGAAACAAGTCTAGTGGGTCAGGAATCGCCTGGCCTCGAGGGGGGAGGATTAATAGGGTCCAGTCTGAGGCCGCTCTCCAGATTCACACTCGGGATTAAAGGGCGGACAGTGCACCGGCACACATGTTGCCTTCGCCTGTCGTGATGATTAATGATGGAGAGAGGATTTTTGCTGGGAGATTACGGCTGTCCTCCGGGGGTCTAAAGCCCGGGGTCCGCCTCGCAGGGCCCCTGGCTGAGGGCACGCGCCGGCACGCTGGGGATTACCGCGGCCTCACGGGGGGGCGTGGAGGTGGCGGGTCGGGGGTCTGATTGCTCCCCGAGTGCCCACCCGCTGCGCGAGGCAAACAGCGAGCCTGGCCCCCGGGGGGGGGGGGGGGAGGAGGGGGGAGGCTGGCTGGAGATGCTGCGCGGAGGCGGGGAGGATACAGGGAGGGTTCTCCCGGAAAGTAACTTTGAGCCGGGACAGGGTAAACTTAAGGCCGCTCCACAGCAAGGAACTGCAGCTCACAACGAGTCACTCATTCCCTCCCAAAAGTAAACGGTCGCAATTCTCCCTGCGCTCCCGGAAAAAAAAATTGACCCCAACCTCCTTGAGCTGCCACCTTCACCGAGCCGACACCCAGGGAGGCACCTGTGGAGTGGGGCCGGGGCGTGAAACGCACCCCCTCCTGCACACCGCTTCCCACCGGGTCGGCAAATCCTCCGAGCCAGCGAAGGGTTAGAAAAAGGGTCCAATGGCAGGTTACCAAGCAGAAGACGGGATGACCAAAAGGAGACCAAATAGGAAGGGAGTGAGAGGAGGGCCCGGAGGAGAGGAGCACAGCCGGGAAGTGGGTGGTCGCCCTCGGTGGTGGGCAATACCGCTCTCCGGCGGAAGGGGGCATCTTGCGGGCCCGAGATGGCCTTCCGCTGGGCAGGGGCTGACCGCTGGCAGGGCCGCCGTGCGCCCCCTCCTGGCGGCTGCGCGGCCGCTGCCCACTGCCCTGCGGGGGCTCGGGACCCGCGGCCGCTGCGCCCTGGGCGCACGGGAGGAGACGCGGGGTCGGGAGAGGCCGAGACGCCAGAGTGGTCCCGGGGAGGTCAGCTCTCTGGCTTCCTTACCTCAGGGCTGCGGGACCGCTTCCCGGCCAGCCCAGCTCCTGCCCGCCGCGCACTCGCCCCCCACCGCTGCCTGCCCTGGAGCTCGCCCGCCTCGCTAAGTGGTCCGGGGCTCCTCTGCCGCAGCAGCTGGGAGGGAGGGAGCGACCGCCGGCTGCTGCGGGGCGGTGTCTGGGAGCCGCCATCTGGAGCCTCAGCCGCGGGCGGGGTGGGAAGGGGTGCAAAGGGAAGGGGGCCCTGGCGACTCAGCCCCGGGGGTGCGAGTGGCCGGGGTCTGCGCCTGCGGTCGGAGCCTCGGCAGCCCGAGGCTAAGGAGTGGCCGCCTGGGGGTGGATGGCCCCCCAGGGAAGAGGGGCGGAGGCCTGCCCCACACCGGGTCCCCCGCATCCCATCCCGGGGCGGCGGTGACTGGCCAGGGACCCGCTGGGCAGCCTCCACTCCCAGCCATCCCTCCAGGGCAGGGGAGGTGAAAGTGTCAGAAAGGCGAGTGTGGAGTGGGGAGGCCCAGACCCCGCCCCCCCAAGAGCTCCCCCAGGGTCCCTGGAACATGGATTTCTCATTTCCCTTTCCTCCCACCAGCGCCATCCCACTCCAGGAAACAGTTCTCTCCCAGCGGCCCGGGGCAGGCGCGGAGAGCACCCCGGGGAGACGCGCTGTGCCACCGCGGCTGCGCCCAGGGAGTGGGGAACGCGCCAGGATGTGCCGCCAGGATGTGAAAGGGCGAGGCCTCGGGGGCCTGCCTTCCCCTCTTTCTGTTCCAGACTCTCAAAGTCCACCCTCTTTCTTTCACTTTTTAAATTCTGTCCCTGTCCTGAGAGACACTGGGGGTAGGGAGCAAGTTTCAGGAAGGGAGGCCCGCAAACGAGCGGTGGGGGTGGGCGTGGGGGCGTGGGGTGAACCGGGTGGATGAGAGGGCGCTGCGGGAACTCGGCCACTCCAGCTTTGACGTTGTCTCTGAGAGAGACGCCTCCCAGCCACAAAGTTTAGCCCCATATTAGAGCCGCTGATTGGGCATATGGACAGTGGCGGGTGGTCCAGATCTAAATAAATAAAGGACAGGCAGACTTACTGCCACCCCAAGGCATCCAAAGACAACCCCCCCCCCCAGCTGTCTCGTGTCCGGCAGAATGACATTATGTAAAAGATCTGGCATGTCACCCAGTGGCACATCTGGTAGGTGTAGATGGCATTCATTAGCACGGGGCTTCTACTCCGCAGCATGCCAAAAGCTCTGACAGAGACGCCCGCTGCCAATCATTCATTGGCTGCCAATCCCAGAGCGCGGCCGGGCGGGATGGCTGCCTTCCACTCTGGCACTGGGACGGAGGAAACAATGTGTGGAGATGGAAGAGATGAAAGCGGAGCTGAGGAGGGCAGGCACCCAGCAGATGTATCACGCGAGGAGATAAGAGGGCGCAGAGTCATTTAGCACGCCAGCATATGCAGGGGCTCAGGAGGGAGGCCTTGGCGGGGGTCTTCCTGCCTGCCAGGGAGCTGAAGGAGGGGCGAGGGGTCCTCCCTTCAGATGTCTGGAAGTTTAGGTTGCTTTTCTAGAGACCCAACTGCGCAGCACCACTAAGACTCTTTGGCCAAGGTGCGGTTTACCTTCCCACTTTTAATTTGGCCTTGTCATGAAGGGGCGGGGTGGAGGAGGGAGGCAGAGGGAGCAGTGGAAATTTATTGGATTTTAAAAAGGCAAACATTTCTTTTCAATTCCTGACTTCCCTGTGGAATAAAGATGAAGAAGTGCAAGGGAATTTTTAAAGAGGCAAAGGAAAGCTAAATGCGAGCTTCCAGGGTGCCAGTCACCTTTAAGATTATTCTTTTTCCAAGGTCTGGTTACTTGAATATTCAGGTGTATTTTTTTTCTGTAAGGTATTTACATATGTTATAAATATCCTTTTCACCCACTCAGTGATTAATAAGCAACAAAACTCAAGAGTTAAGAGTTTGCCAAACTCAGTGTCTTAGTTCAGTGTGAGTTTATCTCATTGATACATGTTTGTGTATATAGTCTTTTAGCACATATATGTGCCTATGACATATTTGAGATATACTTTACATTTAATTTATGAGAAGCAGAAACACACACACACACACACACAATCTCCCATCTAGTGGTTCAGGCCCAAATGCCCACACCAGCAGGCCAAAGCCAGGAATCAGGAACCCCATCTGGGTCTCGCACGTGGTGGCTGGTCACCCCTTGAGCCATCCCCTGCTGCCTGTCAGCGTGTGCAGAAGCCAGAAGTGGAAACTGGGCCTAGGATTTCAATATGAAATGTAGATGACCCAAGTGGTGTCTTTAGCACATACCATTCCAAGCCATGCTTGTAGTACACATTTACCCGTGGCCTATCTGAAATTCTGGTTTAAGTAGGTACCCTAAATATTTATTTGCTCACTAGAAATGTATGTTTTTAGCTAACAACCTTGGGGTATGATGGTGAATGTTCTCAACCTCACTGCTGTAATCCCAGGCACCACGTCATTGGCTTGGGCATGACTGAAGACAGAAAAGCAGCAGATGGTCTCTTTCTTTTCCTCTTTCAAATAAATAAATAAAACCTCAAAAAAAAAAAGCATGGGTCTGGTGCGATTGCCTAGTGGCTTAAGTCCTGGCCTCGCACTTGCACGCCCGGGATCCCATACGGGCACCGGTTCTAATCCCGGCAGCTCCACTTCCCATCCAGCTCCCTGCCTGTGGCCTGGGAAAGCAGCCGAGGACGGCTCAAAACTTTGGGACCCTGCACCCACGTGGGAGACCCAGAAAAGGCTCCTGGCTCCCGGCTTCGAATTGGCTGAGCTCCAGCTGTTGTGACCACTGGGGAGTGAATCAATGGGTGGAAGATCTTCCTCTCTGTCTCTCCTCCTCGCTGTATATCTGACTGTCTGATAAAAATAGATCTTACAAAAAAAAAAAAAAAGTCACAAGGAACAAAGAGTTATGGCTGCTGTTTTGTCACTGAATAATGTACATTTTCTTCTTAATAGCTGAACCTCAGTCTTTTGACCAGAGATACCTAAAAAGAAGTTGGAGAGAATAGACTTTTAAACCACAGAAAGACAGTGACAAAGGGATTGGAAATGGTTAAGTTGCAACCAAGGCTGTTTGCCAAAAACCAGAGGGCTAAGGAGGGTTGATATTGGCATCAATCAAAAACAGATGATCAAGTTGTATCATTAAATAAAATGCCTAAAACTTATTTTAAGTCATCTATTTACATGATAGCTACTAATGGGTAATGAACTAGAAAAGCAACTCAGTTGTAAATTTCACCAAATTCTACTTCAAAATAAGGTCCTGGACCAATCAGTATATTCATGAGACAGCTGACAAAAATATCAATAAAATTAGTTTTTTTTTTCTCAAGAAAGTTGTGATATAATTTATTCATGAATGTAACTTTTAACAAGTTACTCTTGTTAAAAAGATGAGTGTGAAGCCTAGTTCTGTGACCAGGTATGGGATTTTTGGGTGATGTACTTGCTTTTTCCTCTGCAAAACGGGGTTACTAATGATAATGCCTTGTGAAATTCATGTGACGGTTAGAGATCAGGCAGGAGGGTTTAACATGCATTGTTCAGGGCTAGTGTGGTGGCATGCACCCTAAGCCTCCACCTGCAGTGCCAGCATTCCCTGTGGAATCCTGGCTGCTCCACTTCCGATAAAGCTCCCTGCTTGTGGCCTGGGAAAGCAGCAGAAGACGGCTCAAGTCCTTGGGCCCCCACATCCATCTGGGAGACCGGGAAGACACTCCTAGCTGCTGGGTTCAGACTGGCCCAGCTCTCTTACAGCCATTTGGATAGTGAGTTGGTAGGTGGAAGATCTCTCTGTCTTTCTGTTTCTTTCTCCAATTCTGCCTTTCCAGTGAAAATAAATAAATCTTAATAAAATAAAGGGCTGGGATTTATAGAGACTCAGCAAGAAATAGAAGTAAGCACAACCGGATTGCATAAGTCAACCATCTCAAGTTGACAGTTTAGGGTCAACTTAATCAGAAATGGAGATCAAGGAGACTTGATGGACTTCTGGTGCCTGTGAGGAGGGTCCCTATGGGAGGTCTTCAGGTCGTTGAGGGCTTGCCTTCAGGAGGTGGGTCCTGCAAGAGAGTTGTTTATTCAAGCTGTGTTCAGTTCAGCTTCTCTCCCTGCCTCCTGGCCCACCATGTGCTCGATGATCGACAGCCTCCATCAGATACCAGAGTAATGGAGTTTCAGGACCCCACAAACTGTAAGCAAAACAAACCTTTTCCTTTCCAAAAAGCTCCTCAGAGACACTTTAATCAAGTCATGAAAAGCCGACTCCTGTAAGTGGAAGGGAGCTTTTTAAAAAAAAGAATGCTTTGTTATTGTTAGAGAGGCAGAGGGATGGGTCTGTATTGCAGCACAGCAAATTACGCTGCTGCCTGCAAAGCTGGCATCCCATTGGGTGCTGGTTCCTGTCCTAGTGGCTCTATTCCTCATCCAGTTCCCTGTTACTGAGCCTGGCAAAGCGGCCAGTGGACCAAGTGCTTGGGCTCTGTACCCATGTGGGAAACCCTGATGAACCTCTTGGCTTCCATCCATCCCATGCCCAGCCTTTGCAGCTACTTGGGGAGTGAATGAGCACATGGAAGAGCTCTCTCAGAAAGAAAGGAAGGAAGGAAGGAAGGGAGGAAGGAAGGAAGGAAGGAAAGAAGGAAAAAAGAAAGGAAGGGAGGAAAAAAGAAAGCCATACAACAAAATAGTGGCACAGAGGTTCTGTCTGCTGGGTCACTTCCCAAATGCCTTCAATAGGTAGGACTAAACAGGTCAAAGCTGGCCTGAAATTGAAATTCCAATGGGTTTTACTAAGAGAGTGGCCGGGAGCCAAGCACTTGAGCCATTATTCACTGCTTCCCATGGTCACATAAGCAGGAAGTTGAATTGGAAGCAGAACCTGGACTTGAACTCCAGAACTCCAACCCAAGATGCTGACATTCCAGGTGATGTCTGAACTGCTGTGCTACTCGCTTACCTCGAGATGGGTTGTAACAAAGCAAGCCCAGCCCCTCTTGCTTTGTCCTCTGGTCACACTTGTTTGTCCTTTGCTTTCCACTATATGAGGATGCGGCACAAAGGACCTACAAGATTCTGGCACCACGTGCTTGAACTTCCCAGCCTCCAGGGCATGGGCAAGAAAACATAGATATTTTTCCACTGTAAAGGCAAGTCTCAGGTATTTCATCTTACATATTTTATTGTGGCAAAGGAAACAGACGAAGACAGGGAAGCACAGAGACACCAGCTGGCAAAACGCTCTTAGGAGAATGGGCATTTCTTCAGCCCAGTGGAAACCCACATCTTGGAGGGGGGCGCCTGTGGGACACAAGGACCACAACTTTTACCAGACAGGCAGTGGTTGTAACAGGAGACAGCAGGTAAGAAATGCTCAAATCTGTCCTCACAGTCTCTGACTGCATCTTAACGTATTCAGTTGGCCACACCGTACTGGACAATGGCTGGCAAAGTGCTAGAGCTTGGTGATGCGTGCATTTGGATCAGTGTATGGGGATATCGAGCCAAAAGGGAAGGGTGGAGAATGGATGTTGGGGAGACAAATGAATAACAACCAGGACACAACCAGGGTTATTCACAAACAAAATTTTTGTGGAACCCCATTCTGTAGATACCTTTTTTTTTTTTTGATGTTCAATTTCAACTGTAAGTAAAATGTAATGGCTTCACAAGTTAAAGCGTATTAACTTTGAAGAATTCTCTCCACACCCTTGGGCTAAAAGGTTCCTATTAGCATTCACGACAAACTCCCAGAGGTCTGGAAGGCTTTGCAAGCCAAGACATGGAGGCAATCAGAGCATGGCCAGCTTGTCTTCCTCTGGGCTTCCCCTGTGCTCTCATCAGTTCGTGGTTTCTGTGTTGGAGCCAGTCTTGCTCTACTCAGTCACTTTTTGGCTGTGTTTTTAGGGATGGCTGCCAGGTTTTGGCAAACGGTGACTCGTACATAGCAAAGCAACCCCACAGCCCTAGGAGACGCTCCTGAAGGTCTTCTCGCTCCAACCTTGCCATTCCTGTGCTAGGGGAGGACCCATAGACACGATGAAGGAGGTGGATGTTGGTGGAGAAGCACCACTGTGCCCTAAAGCTCAGGTGCAGAAGAGTGAAAGCCAGTGTCAGCATCTCGAATATTCCCTGGAGACATTAGCACAAAGGCCCCCTTTCTGGATCTCCTCAAAATTAAGAGCCGCCAAATGGAAAGAAGTTAACTAGAAATGGTGGTTGTTAGGAGTCAAGAGGAAAGGTATGCTTCTGGAAGTTCCATCTAGAATTAAATAAATGCTTGGCTTCTGCAATGCATGCGTAGTCGCCAGTGAAAGGGCAGGAAATTATACACCAAGGCAGAGTTTAAGGTCTCTGGAAATGGTGGCAAGGGAAAAGAGCAAATAAAGAAATATCTCATTTAAGGGCATCCGTGAAACTTTGGCAAGAACAGTGGCCCTGTGAGATGTAAACCCAGACCATGCCTTTGCTCAATCTTCCTACCTCAGCAATGCAGAGTCTCCACTCGACTGCTGCCGCCCAAAATACAGCTCAGGTCACCGCTGGTCTCAGCTGCAAAGCTTTGCTTGGAATAGCAGCAGGTGTTCAGATTTTCTCATCCTGCAATCAGCTGCCAGACAATGTTAGATCTCAGGTGAACACTGTTCAGATCTGGCTGCTTCCTCCTCCCTAGGTCCTGTACCTGCCTAATAGAGATTCTGCCTTGAAAGTCCTGGTGCCTGATGCTCTTACCTTGGCCTTTGCAGGCAAAGCTCACACGGGACCAGCAAGCTGTGAAAACTGTAGATTACCCCTCACCCCCCGCATGCTGCTCCCACCCAACCTGCAGAGCACTCAACATCAAGAACCAAGGTGGTACTTAGAGACACAATAGTGATTGCCTCCCCCTCTAATTCAAGAGCGCTGGTCCAGAAATTTTGTCCTGGTGGAGCACTTGGGAGGAGAATCAGGCGATAAGTCAGTTCTCTCCAGGGAACTGGTGTTGTGGCATAGTGAGTGAAGCTGCTGCCTCTTCATGATAGTATCCCATATAAGCATTAACTTGAGTCTAGGCTGCTCCACTTCCAATCCAACTCCCTGCTGGTATGTCTGGGAAGGCAACAAAATTCTGCTCAAGTGCTTGGACTCTGTCGCCCACTGTGGATGGAGTGCCAGCTTCCTGGTTACAGCCTGGCCCTGGCCTACATCTCATGGCCATTTGGGGAATGACCCAGAGGCTGGAAGAGCTCCCTCTCTGCAACCCTGCCTTTCAGTCTTATGAAAGAAAACAAAGCAATAGCTCCTAACCTCTCCCCAAATGGACTGACTCCAACCTGAGGGTACACTCAAGAAAAAGGAGAGGTTGTGGTGAAAGGCGATTGGGGAGATCTTTAGGGGTAAAATGAGGATACAAGCTAGATTACAAGCTAGATACTTTAGTAGAAGAGAGCCAGGAACCGCATGGAGGCACTCCTTCAGGACTAATTCAAGTCATCATTTATCTCAGATTCCGTTCAAGGACCACCTTATCATTGAATTGGTTTGTAGAGAAATTTTATACAGAATTTATATTCCAAAGACTACAGGAAAGAGAGAAATGCCAGGACAGATGAGTATTTCCATCCCAAGATAACCACGGAATATTCCTGAAGCTGTGACTCTGATCAGAGAGGATCAGACGCCTAACACTGTCAGGGCATGGAGGACGTACGTGAGAGGGTGGAAGGTGGAGAGAGAAGGGACTCAAGTAAGCCAGCAGTCACTGAAACAAACAACAAGACAGCAAGCCTGGGGAAGGGGGCCAGGACCTAGAATTGCTACGTTATGTTACCAAAATGTCCAATATCCGACAAGAAAGTTAGAAAGCACCAAAAAGGAAAAGGAAGGTATGACGTCCTGGATAAAAAGCAAATTTCTTGTGAGAGTGAATTCAAGCCTTAAATGCAGCAGTGATTGTCAGAGTACATAAAACATGATCAAGCTATTTGAACAAACCAGCAAGAGGTAGACAGACTAAAGGAATAATAAAAGACCAAAATATAATATATACACATATATCAGAAGCAAAAATAATAATAAAAAAAAACCCCAGGTAGGATATATGTGTTAGGTAATGGATGAGTCAATTAGCTTCATTTAGCCATTCCACAATGTCTATATGGATCAAAATATCATGATGCGTACCACAAATTTATACAATTTTTATTTGTCAATTTTAAAAGTAGAAAGTGATTGGGCCTGGCACGGTGGCACAGTGGTTAAGGTCCTCGCCTTGCACGCCTGGGATCCCATATGGGCGCCGGTTCTATCCCGACAGCCCTGCTTCCCTTCCAGCTCCCTGCCTGTGGCCTGGGAAAGCAGTCAAGGACGGCCCAAGGCTTTGGGACCCTGCACCCACGTGGGAGACCCGGAAGAGGCTCCTGGCTTCAGATCGGCATAGTATCGGCCATTGCGCTCACTTGTGGAGTGAATCATCGGACGGAAGATCTTCCTCTCTGTCTCTCCTCTCTGTATATCCGCCTTTCCAATACAAAAATAATAAGAATAAATCTTTAAAAAATAAATAAATAAATGAATAAATAAAGTAGAAAGTAAAAGTAACAACAATAAATTGCCCAAGTGCAAATGGGTTCACTACTGAATTCTACCAGGCATTCGGAAAAGAGTTGGTGGGAATTATTTCCAAGATTGTTAAAAAAAAAAAAAAAGAAGTATGGGGAGCAATAATAGATGTATTTTATAAGGTTAATTTTACTCAGATATCAAAACTGGACAAAGATTTTTATAAGATAAAAACTAAAGATCATCAAAATCTTTTTTTTTTTAGAAAAATGTTAAACAAAATCCAATAGCTTTAAAAAAAATGATCTACCAGGCCCGGCGCGGTGCGCAAGTGGTTAAAGGTCCTCGCCTTGCACGCCCGGGATCCCATATGGGCGCCGGTTCTATCCCGGCAGCCCTGCTTCCCTTCCAGCTCCCTGCCTGTGGCCTGGGAAAGCAGTCAAGGACGGCCCAAAGCTTTGGGAACCTGCACCCGTGTGGGAGACCCGGAAGAGGCTCCTGGCTTCGGATCGGCATAGCATCGGCCCGTTGCGCTCACTTAGGGAGTGAATCATTGGACGGAAGATCTTCCTCTCTGTCTCTCCTCTCTGTATATCCGCCTTTCCAATAAAAAAAATAATAAAAATAAATCTTTAAAAAAAATGATCTACCTATTATTTAATTAACTAATTAATGAGAAAGGCAGAGTTACAGAGTGGGAGAAATCTATTGACTAGTTCACTCCTCAGATGGCCCCCGTGGCCAGGGCTGGGTCTCTTCCTCACTCTTTGAATTGTTTTTTTACACTTGAGAAGTAAAATTGAGATTGCCAAATAGCCTACACATTTCCAATTTCTCTGGTTTTTTTCTTTTGTTGGTCATGATTTCGATGTCACATCATAGACTATGTTGCAAATAAAAATCGTGAAGATTTTACGTCTATTTTCTGCTAAGGATGTCACAATTTTATGGCCTCTAACTCTACCTTTCATATGAATAACAAAAAGTTAATTTTAAAAAGATATAATAAAAATACTGTATAACGTCTTCCTCAAATCGAAAAAGATATATTTTACAAGTAATTTTGTGAGGCAAATACAAAATAAGACAATACAAAAGCCAAGAAAATTTCACAGACTTCCCAATAAAATATTAACAAACTGAATATACACTATATAAAAATCAAACATCATTAAGGAAAGCTTGAATCTATTTATGGAATCCAATAGTTCAAAGTAATCTATATCATTCACTATATATTACAGTATAAGAAAAACACACCTAAGCATATCAACTGATCCTGAAATCACACATTTTTAAAAAGATTTATTTATTTTATTTTTTTACAGTAAAGGCAGATATACAGAGAGGAAGAGAGACAGAGAGGAAGATTCACTCCCCAAGTGGCCGCAACAACTGGAGCTGAGCCGATCTGAAGTCAGGAGCCAGGAGCCTCTTCTGGGTTTTCCATGTGGGTACAGCATCCCAAGGCTCTGGCCTACCTTAAACTGCTCTCCCAGGCCACAAGCAGGGAGCTGGATGGGAAGCAGGGTCTCAGGGGCATGATCTGGTGCCTATCTGGGATCCTGGCACGTTCAAGGTGAGGACTTTAGCCACTAGGCTGCCATGCTGGCCCTACATATTTCCTATTTTGATTCCTCGTTAGCTGTGGTTTGCAAATAATTTCTCCCATTCTGTAAGTTGTCTCTGCTGAGTACTTCTTTTTATATGCAAAATATTTCTGTTTTGATATAATCCCACTTATCTATTTTTGCTTCTTTTGCCTAGGTTTTCTTGTTACTAAAACAATATTGAAAAAGAAAACTAAATTTGGACAACTGCCGCCTGACTGTTGTACAGTCGTCAAGATGGAGTGATATTGGCATCGGTGAATCTGGAAGAGTCTTGGAAAAGGACAGAAAGCTCAAAGTAGACCCATCCAAATATAGTTAGTTGATTCTTTGCTCAGGTGCAAAATTAACCCAGTGTAGAAAAAATGGCTCTCTATGTTGTTTATATAGGTGTTGCAGGAATAACTGAAATCCATAGGCAAAAGAAAAGCAAGAAGCTGAATTCCATATTTTATAACTAATATAGTGCTAGCTACACACATATAGATCTGTGTTCTATTTTACATTAGTAAGATTTTTGGAAGAATACATAGGAGCAAATATTTATGACAGGGACTTAACCTGGTTGGCAAAGCATTCTTAGGATATGGTACACAATTTGTTTCAAAAATTATATTTAATAAAACTGAATACATTTCAAAGTGAGAGGCACTGTTCAAAGAATGAAATGTTAAGCTATGTGCTAGGAGAAAATATTCACATATATCTAACAAAGGATTTACAGTGTGGAAACAGAGTCCATTTTAAATATGGATATAGGACTTAAACATATACTTACCAGTGAGGGTATATGGGTAAAAAAATAAGCATACAAATTGCATTCAATATGTTCAATCAGAATGCACATGAATATTAAAACCACAATGATTTTCAGTATTGCAATTGTTCATTTTTGAAATATTTATTTTATTTTTGCTGAAAATGCAGATTTACGGTAAGAAAGAGAAGCAGAGAAAAAGATCTTTGGTTAGCTGGCTCAGTCCCCAAGTGGCCACGACAGCTAGAAATGAGCCCACGTGAAGCCAGGAGCCAGGAGCTTCTTCTGGGTCTCCCACGTGAGTGCAGAGTCCCAAGGCTTTGAGCTGTCCTCTGCTGCCTTCCCAGGCCACAAGCAGGGAGCTGGATGGGAAGTGGGGGATCCAGGACATGAACTGGCAACACGGTACTCTGATGCATGAAGAGCATTGCGATGCTGAGCCATTACGATGAATCCATAACTGTTAAACTTTCAACAAAATGCTGAAGACACTACTGATAACCATGCAGAGTTAGCTCAACTTGTGTTTCCTGTAGGAATGTGAAATGATGCAGACATTCTGAAAGAGCTAGAAATATAAGTTCGCAAAATTTTGTTCTCTGACATCATAGCATCTCTATTTGCAATTGTCAAGAAAAGCAAAAACAACCATACCATCCTCTATGAAGAGATAAACTACATCTTTATATACTCACATTGGAACACTACACTGCAAAGAAAAAGAGTAAACAAGTGCCATAAAGGAAAACGTAATGGGATCTCAAATCCTTAAACTGAGTGACAGAAGATAACTGCAAAACTTGAATGATGTTGTTTTTGTTTATGGAACATTCTTTAAAAGGCAAAACGATAGTCCTGGAAGGTGGAAGGCGCCATAGTCAAAAATCGGGCAGTCACTAGCTCAGTCCTGTCACTTGGCCAATCAAGGCAAAGAAGTGGCCACCAGGTGGCAGAAGCACACACTGGCGTTACTTGCACAATACGTTGACAGCTTGTGTTCTAAAGATGTCCCTCACTGAGAGTGACCAGAAAGTGAGGGGCACAAGGAAAGTCCTGTGGCGGGGAGTTGAGGACAGGAAGCTCACGTGTCCCCGTGATGTCACTGGAGAACCCAGTGGGATTCCCTCGGTTCTAGAGGGCAGCTCAGTGTGGGATCGTTATAGATCTGGGATTCGTATTATCCGTGGTGAGCAGATAATGTGTTACAATTTTGTGGTTGTGGTCAAAGAAGGCAGGTGCTCAATAGTTAAACATTTGATTATTTGAAACAATATATTTAAAACAACCAAGTGTTTGGAAATTTGACTTTGGTCAAATTGGAATAAATGAATTTTAGCCTGATGCACACAAATATATTTTAGGGGCAAATAAATAGATTTAGTTATGTATCTACCTAACTGCCTTGTATAGCAACTGGATAATGAAAAGGGAGAGATTGGAGGATATTTGAGCACACAGTAGAAAAAAACCTAGATGTCTTGAAAAGACCATGGGTAGAAGGAAGGATGGAACATTCTGGTAAGGAGTCAGAAGGAAAGGGGAATATGTTATTGGAAACCAGAGGGATTTTATACACAAGGACAGCTGAAAATGTTCTTGGAAAAAAATGAAATTAGAAGATTTTGGTACAAATTCTCTTGAAATCACACATCATGTGAATTTTCCATGAACTTCGTAGAGATGCTCCTCCTTTAGCTGAGGACTTGTTAGGCGCTGGCAAAGTTCTTGGCTGAACTGTGTTGTAGGGTTGTGAAGAAAACAGGTGGTTAAGGATGCAGTGGGCGCATTGGCTGAAGATCCCGGCAGGTCAATCATTAAAGGTGGGGCCCGTTTTTTTTCTACTAATGTTTATTAAAATCCTGTGGGAAAGAGATGAATTAAGGAAGTAACTGGGAAACAAAAAATGAATCAACGTTTGCTAATCTGGGAAGTTCTTGGCCTACCCAGGTTAGGAAGCCTGCTAAAATGAAGACTTTCCTTATCAGGAAAATGTGCTCTGGCCTGAAATTTAAAGGCATGACTTTTTTTTTTAAAGATTTATTTTTATTTTTATTACAAAGTTAGATATACAGAGAGGAGGAGAGACAGAGAGGAAGATCTTCTGTCCGATGATTCACTCCCCAGGTGAGCGCAACGGCTGGAGCTGAGCTGATCCGAAGCCAGGAGCCTCTTCCGGGTCTCCCACGTGGGTGCAGGGTCCCAAAGCTTTGGGCCGTCCTCGACTGCTTTCCCAGGCCACAAGCAGGGAGCTGGATGGGAAGTGGGGCCTCCGGGATTAGAACCAGCACCCATAGGGGATCCCAGTGCAAAGCTAGGCCACCACTCCAGGCCCAAATTAGATTAATTTTTAAGAAAGATTTATTTTATTTAGTTGAAAGACAGAGTTACCAGGATGGGGACAGAGAGGAGACAAAAAGAGACGTCTTTCATTCTCTGGTTCACTCCCCAAAAGGCTGCAGTGGCTGGAGCAACAGGCAGAGTTCCAGGAGCCAGAAAGTTTTTTCAAAGTTCCCACAAGGGGGCACGGGGCCCAAGCACTTGAGTCTGCCTCTGCTGCTCCCCCAGGCACAGCAGCCAAGAACTGGACCAGAAACAGACCAGCAGGGACTTGAACAGGCGCCCTTACGGAAGCCGATGCCGAGGCAGGCCTGCTGTGCCACAGCACCCGCCCCCCACTTTTGTCTTCATTTTAGGTTCTGCCTATGTCTAAGAACAACAAAATAGTAGAGCCTTGATATTAGCTGAAAATCTTGGTGAAAGGTTGGAATCACTATTGCAAAAAGAATTTCTGACATTGGAATTTTCCTATTTTAGCTTGGCTTTCAGATGTTGCCAACTATAACCTTCACACTCATTACCCTCAGTCAGATGGAGACAATGGTTGTAGCAAAAAATGTCAGGAAGATGAAGGTAAGAAAAATCTGCCGGCTCTCACTCTTCATGCGGCAGCCTTTAGCTCCAAAATAATACAATGAAAGGCTATATGAGTGCGTCCCTGCAAAACAATTACTTTTCGTATCTTATTCATTACCCTGTAGCCACGTTAGCTCATGGTAGATTCATTTCCTTTATTTGCTTTCTCTGAAGACATTTTTTCACTTCACTGTTTACTGCTTGTCCAATATTTTGTTTTTCTACTATTCTTTGTTCAAACTGCAAAAATCTGAAATAAAAATATAATATAGAAGTATAGGCATCAGCTAACATTTCCTATGGCATATGGTCCTTCAGATGCCATATGCACCAGTGTTTAGTGATTCTGGCAAAGAGGCGTAGAATGGTGAAATCCAACTGCCAGGATTGCTGAAAACAAATATGTAAATGCTCCAGGGCTTTTGTTATTCATAACATACCTCTAACACAGCACATACAATATGCTGTTCATTCTGTAACTGGTAGAACTAATAAGCCACATTTTCCTCTGTGATTTTTTTTAAGGCTCTCCGAGTTTGTGCGTTCTCCCACCTCTGACCTTGAATCCTACTACTCAATTCTATATTTCATGCAGCTCCTATCGATGATGGGGGCCTACAGGAAACACAGTCACCTCTTTCCAGGGACATCTATTTATTTTTCAAAGCAAAACCCAAATTCTTTCACAGACCTCTCCTGTGAAACAAAGAAAATGCACTGGGCAGGTTTCTGTACAACCACCAGTGACGAGGCTAAGAAGGAGACCAAGAGAGCCACACTGGAACAGAACAGGGCAAGTTTGTTTGCTGCGAGGCTGTGCTCTGACCCTACCAACACTCAAACTGTGTGGAATACACTCGGGAGGAGGTTTGTGGCAAAAATGACCACATGCAAGGGAGACAGGGGTCGCTTTGATCAGCTTTCCAGCTGCAATCAGCACGCAGGCCCTTGTACGATCATCACAACTTTGAGATAATCACACTTTAGGACATTCCAAATCTGGTCTTTGTTGTGTTGTCTCTGTTAGTTTGGACAAAAGCTAATGAGAAGTGTCTTTAGACCTCAGCGACCCCTGTGTTTTGGTGGGCAGTCCGCCCCAAACAGAGACAACAGCGATTGGATTTAGAGGTCATTATCTTTCACTTCCATCGTACAATAACCTCTGGGAGCTTGTTTCCATATGGACGGTGAGGATAATATCTCCCTCGGGGATATTATTAGTGTGAGGATAATATACTATAATCTTTGGGAAAGTGCACTTATCCCACATTATGATTATTACAAAGAGAGCATCTGCAGGTGGTTCTGTGTCTTAGAGCCCTGGGGAGGATGTACTACTTACCACGAATATTCTACACATAGCAGCCTGCCATGACCATTGGAACAGGGCAACTGAAGATGTGTCACTGAGGCTCAAAGATGAGAAGGACTCCTTCTGAGTTTAATTCTTTTGTACGAACCAAATGAAATTGTCATTTTTTATTGGTCAAAAGCATTCTAATATGTAAGCCTTTTGGTTATTCTTAGCTTTTGGATGAATTTGCTTTCTTTTGTTCTGTCCAGCTTCCTGAAGTAACTGGTTAACTAGAATAACAGAAAGATTCCATCTTTACTGACTAGCTTCCTGCCCCACCACCCCCCATCAGCCCTAGCTGATTACCAATTGCTTTGGTTGTAATTGAAGGTCTGTCAGATGTAAGCCGGAGTCTGTCTTATTCCTGCTTTTATTCCATACCAAGATTAGCAAACTCTTTCCCACTCAGTAGTCAACTTTATCATTCTTCTGGAGCAGCATCAAAGTTATTGGAGGGCATCGGAAGAAACAGAACTCCGGACAATTTCCCGGTTAAGGTGTGAGATACTTGCAAATCTGCCCTTTAATGGTAATACATTTTCCTTCCAGTAACTAAGATTAAGACTGATAACTTCTGACTACTTTCCTTAAACAAGGTGGCCCAAAGTTGCTCAGCCCTATTCTTTAAAATTCTGTTACTGAGATGGAAGGCAAGAATGAATAAAGTTCTTTCATTAAAGCTTCTTTCGTTTAGGAATGACATTTCATTAGTATTCCAGTTTGTTTAAATTCATATGTAAAAGAAGGAGAAACTTTAGTTTCTGAATTTCACACCAAAAAAAAAAAAAAAGAAAAGAAAATAACAACTGAGTGAAATAGTTCCAAATGCTGACCAAAGCAAGAAATGAAAAAAAGAACATTTTATCTTCTTCCAGGTATAATAGATCAAACACCCCTGTGGAGGCTCAGCCATTCGGCACAGACAATTCCTCTATCACTGGGCAACAATTAGTGAGAAATGATGCCAATTCAGGGACTACTAATAAATAAATAAAATTTTTCATCTTCAGCAGGTGCCTAGCTTTGAAAGGAGAGCATCTTCAAATTCAGCAGAAGTAGCGGCGCATTGCTACCTCAACTTTTCAAATGGTTCCAAGACTAGTTGGATTTCATGTTCCACTAGAGAAGTCTTTTAACCAGAGGAAGTCATGGCAGTGATGGAAGCTTTCAAACCAGCGAGTGCAGAAACACTCAACGGAATGGCGTGTTGTTGACACTAGGTCATGGTGCTTTGATCTCAGGTAGAGGACAGCCTCCATGCATGCACAGTCTACTTGGCTGAACCTCTACTGAGTACATCTGCAAAGTTCAGACAGGACAGAAACATGTGCTTCCCAAGAAGAAAGGGCTCCCAAGAATTCTCAAGATCTCAGGACAGACGCATTCATCAATGGATCGATAAACTCATTAGTTGAAATACATAGGACACCATTTCAGCTCTTGAGAGGCCCATATCCTTAGAGGAAGAGCAGGAAGATCAAAAGACCCTGCCCCACTTTTCCCAGCCATGAAGGCAGGGCAGGAGGGATTCACTCCCGAAGGACTGGCCAGCAAAGGCTTGCTAGAAGAAGGATCATCTCCATGCTTGATTCTAAGAGATGCCGGTTTGGAAAGGGAGGAAGACGCGAGGGTCAGAAAACACAGCAGATTTAAAAAGCCTGAGTCATACTGGAAACAGCAGAATGTGAAAAAAAAAAGAATATTATTGGAAAAAATGCCTTATATCAAAGATAAATGAAAAAAATAGAGATTTTAGAGATTGGAGTTTAGAGTTAGCAAATTTTATTAATTTAAAGAACAAGAAAAATGATCCATGATCTAATTTTTGTGCTTAATCATCCAGTAGATACCAAGCATAAATTTACTTAACGGCAAAAATTGGGTATGTTTCCATGTAATTCCAAATGACAACAAGAGATTCATACATCTTCTTTCCTTCCATCTTCTTATCCTCTTATTTTCTCGTTCCTTTGAAAAATTTTATTTATTTATTTCAAAAGAGGGAGAAACAGACATCTTCAGCCTGCAGTTCACTCCTCAGAGGGCCACGATGGCTAGGGCCGAGAGCTTCATCAAGTCTCCCAAATGGGTGAGCGGAGCCTGAACATCCAGGCTGTCTTCTGCTGCCTTTCCCAGGTCTTCAGCATGGAGCTGGATGGAAAATGGAGCAGTGGAGACATTGACAAGTGCCCTATGGCATGTCATCATGGCAGGAAACCAAGAACTGGGGCCATCTTTTGCTTTGCCAGGCATACTAACAAGGAGCTGGGTTGGAAGCAGAGAAGCTGGGGCTTGAACCGGTACTCATGTGGATGCTGTTGTTACAGGTGACACTTTACCTTGCTGTTTCCCAGCACGAGCCTACTCCATCTTACTAAATATTCTGTTGCTAGTGCACACGACACTATGATATGGTCAAACCAGCTGCAGGTCACCTTGACCTTTAACACAAACCACAGTGCATGCTCCCGGGATTTATTAGCAAGATTTTCTTTGATTCTTAGTTGGTGACTCATGTTTTTACTCCATACTGGTTTCTTTCTGTTCTCAAAATAACCAAAAAGAGAAAAATTGCCTATGAATTCTGGTGAAGAACAAAATATAAAGAATGAGGAGCAACAATATAGCTTTTTCCTGTCAGGTGAAAAGAGGAATTAATCCATCAACTAGGATAAAAATGATTAATTTTCTTGTCATTTGAAGCATTTTATTTTTCCACTAAGATCTCACCTATCATTCTGGGTTATTTTCCGAGCCATGTAGAGTTAAGAGTTTAATATATAATATTGACCTATAAGTTAAAATGTATAAAATATAATAAATACAGACTAATTTTTTCTGGTGGTGATGTAGGATACTTTTATAATAAAAATTATTTATCCTTGTAGTAGTATATGCATAGCTGAGGTACAAATGTTGCCAATAAAGAACTGAGACAGTATTTTTACATATCCATCTTTATCTGTATATTCAGTAGAATAATCTCAAATACCTACATACATGGATACACATCCCCCCATATTTCAGAAAATAGCCAAAAAACATTACAAATATGTCAACAGAATAAACAATGCTGACTGTACTGCAAAGCTTGCCAAGTCCTGTCAGAAAGCCTTTGGGACTCAATGCAAATCTCGCATGGTGAAGAATAGCTAAAATAACCCCTTCACTTAGAATCCTGTGATTCCCTGTGGGGAGCTTGCCCTGTAGCTGCAACTGTGCAAAAACCATCTGATTTAACGTGCAGATGCAAAGAGTGAAGGCACGTCAGAGGCGCACACGGACACACCTGCCCAAGTTTGGGTGTGGAGCAGCTGATATCCTCCATGTAACTATATAGATCTATGGCAAGACGGATTTGTTAGGATCTTAATGTCTTTTTCACTCAGCGAATTCCTAGTGTTACTAGAGCTCACAGATTTCTCATTTTTGGTATATTCATGAATTTTTTAAATAATTTTTTAATTTTTATTTTTGATGATGTTTACGTAGTTGCTCAGGGTGGGAAGGATCAAAGATTAGGAAAAAGTGGATGTGGTCATTGTTTCCAAATTTTCTTTTTCTTCTTCCTGTATCTGGGGGAAGGGAGAGATAAGGGGAGAAACCATAGCAGCCTCCCAACCACCCCAATACCTGGGGATGGGGACCAGCCATCGGATATCAACCCAGGGCCCCGACGTGGTACATGCTCTGAGGATTCTGTCCAAGTGGCTTTCATAGTTCTGAAATGCTGTTGATTTCACTGATCCAAGGAAAAGGAATCCCTTCCGATGCCTTTTGGCCGACATAGTTGACCTGAGAGTCTCCATTTGCTCAGATGTTTGTTGTCATCATTTGGCTGGGGTAGATGTTTAATTTCTTCTGTTCTTTCTCTGCTATAGTACCAGATGTTCTCTGTTGGCCCCAGCTGTCAACTGCTTCATCTTTTCCACAGAGGAAGCCCAGTTCTGACACATGCACTCCACAGTCAAATCACTAATCGTGGATGTGAGACCTCAGATCCCCACATGCCCTCAGCTGTGCCATCCCAGACCCCTTGCAAGCCCCAAGTCCCCTCAGTGTGCCACTGGGCAGCCAGTGAGTTCCCCTAGGCACCATTGGCATCCTGGGCCACCCAACCCAGGTTCTGCCTGACCCCCTGCACCCAGGGTTCATGGACCCAGCATCCACCACACAGGTGGGCCCAAGGACTCAGGCCAGGTGACCAGGCCCCTGCTGGACCCTCCCCCTAATACTCACACACCCCAAGTTCATGGTCCCAGCACTCACCAAGCCCAGACAGGCACTGCTTGTCTCACTTCATTATCCACCATCAGGTGCTGCAGCACGGCTCGGTCTAGCCTGCCTCCAGCTCCAGCTCCTGCTGGTGGGTTCTGCAGCCTCTCCCGCCCAGCCAGCCCCCAGTCCTGACCCTAATGTGACTGGTCGGTATTGCAACCCAACCCAGCCCATCCTACACCCTATCCTGCACCCTGTCCTGGTTCTCAGATCTGCCAGTGAATGTTATGAACTGGTGCAGCCTAGCCTACCCCATATTTGACCCACATGTATGCTGTTGGGTACTGAAACCTGACCTGGTCGGGGCTGCTGCTTGGTTCTTGTGCTCACCTGCAAGGACTGCATCCTGGCAAAGGAGTTCCCCCAAGTTCCTCTATCAGGTTTTTTCCCAGTGGCAGCTCTTGCTCCCACCAATGGATCCTTGGCCCAGACTGACTTAGTCCACCTCTTTTCCTGGCAGGAACAGTGTCTTTGCCCAGTCGGCCCACACCCATTCCAATTCTTACTGTTGGGTGTACAGTCCAACCATACCTGGTCCACACCCAGACACACTCTCACGTGGTTCAGCAGGAGCTGAGACTTAGCTAAGCCAGTTCTACACCCACCCTGGCTCTCATGAGTACCAGTGGGTGCTGGAGTATGGCCCAGTCTGGCACTTTCCAGACCCATTCCATACCCATGCCGAAGAATGCAGCCATGTCCAGCCCAGACCACTGTCCCCACCTTAGTTCCCCACCCGGGCCTGTTCCAGCCAAAGATCTTGTGCATGCCAATGGAGATTGTAGTTCCACAGGGGTGAACCCACATACCCCCCCCCCATAGATTCTACCACCAGATCTGTTTCTTTCCTGCGCCTAACCTGACTCAACCCCCGTTCCGACTCTCACCTGTTAGGCCCTTATGCTTAGTGTGTGCCAGGGAGTGGTATTCAGTGCTGGTTGGTGCTAACTACCCCAGCTTGGGTCTCCCACGTGTGCTGGTACTTTGGTCGGATGCTCATTCCCTGCTCTAAACCACTTGGTCTCAGCCCCCTAACTTACCTGCCAGTGCAGTGGTCTTGTCTATGGAAGTCCCTCAGTAGTCATCCCTCACCTGGAAATGAACCCTCAGGTCCCTGCTTGCTCCCACCTGCACCATACCCCAGACCCCGACTGCTTTCCCAAGCCACAAGCAGGGAGCTGGAAGGGAAGTGAAGCAGCTGGGATACAAATTGATGCCCATGTAGAATCCTTATGCGTGCAAGGTGAAAACTTTAGCCACTAGGCTACCACTCTGGACCCTGGAGACTGAACTTCCTAAAGGCATGTTTGGACATACTTCAACTTTATACCTTCCACAGCCGCAGGGGTGCCATGCACCTTGTGGGAGATCACCAAGTAGTGATCAAGCAAATGTTGAGAACTCCAGATGCTTGTATTTAAAAGGATAATGAAGATAATAGTTTGCATTGATACACCACTTATTGTTCATAGTGCTTTTCCAGCAATGATCTCATTGATTATTCAGAAGTATTATGTTGGAAAGAAGCACACTAAATGTTATATTACTAAATTTAATTATCTCCTAAGTATGGTCTAAATTTGAGTAGTACACAATGAGGCATTTTTTTAAGATAGACATTAAAATTTGTGTTTGTAGATGACCCAGGTTTTTGGGAACCTGGAACTTGCAAAATTTTGGCTTTCCTATAGACTAGCTTCTTGCTCAATACATTTTGAACTTATTTTTTCTCTACTATCCTTCTTACTTAATGGCAATAAATAACACTGGATGCTGATTTGTTGCCACAAACTCTGGCTTTGAGCTTTAACATCCATAGCAAGTTGAGGAATCTTATTATACGGAGATAATCAAACAAGATATGCCATTTTCTTACCTCTATAAGAACAAATTTTAAATTTATCTTCCAATTCTGTGTGCATCATGATCATGTTTTCTGCTCTTAAATGCATGAAACTTTTATTTACATTGTTTTAATGTCCTTTTATACAAGTGCATATTTGCTGTAAATTTTTACTAACTTGTTTATTTATAAGTATTTGAAAGAGAGAGTGATATTCCCATTGAGTGTCCCACTCTGCAAAAATCCACAACTAGGGGTGGGTCAAGGACTTAGTCCAAGTCTCTTTCTTGGGAGGCAGGAGCCCAACTTCTTCTTTCATAACCTCTGCCCCCAGGCAGCATTAGCAGGGAACTCGGATCAGCAGCGAAGCTGGGACTGAGACCCAGACACTTCATACAAGTATCCCAGCCAATGACTTAACCATCGTGCTAAACCTTTACCCCATGTGTATTTCTACAGCTTTTTGTTTGTTTGTTTCAATTATGTTTGTGTTTTCTTGCTCATGTGAAGGCTTTGTCACCTTGGATTAGGTGTCAGATGTTGGGATTTTACGTTGCTAGTTGATGGGTCTTGATTTATTCGTTAAGTGTTTTTGGATTTAACCCAGGTGCACACTTAATCAGTTGGATCCTTTCATAGTTTTAACAATCTTTTGTAGGCATAAAGAAACTTCCTCTTAGGATGACTTTAATCCCATTACTAAGAAAGTCTACTTCTTCGAAGTCCATAAACTGATCATATATTTTTAAAAATTATATTTTTATATACTTTTTCCATGAAGAGATTCCCCTACTAATAACAGGTAAGTTATTGATGACTAAACATGTGCCAAGTCACATATATCATCTTAGCACTAGGAAGTAGTTACAGTTAGTGCACCTTGCTTATAGAAGGGGCTCAAAATGTGAATTTTAAGGACCTGTAAACAAGGAAACCAACACGGAGTTACTGGTTCATGACTTGAGTTTGGCCCAATCCTGATTGTTTCAGTCGTTTGTTCTATCTGCTTTCCTCTCTCCTTCTTGCCCTTTCCTCCATTCCCTTCTGTAACTGTCTTTGAAACAAATAAATATGTCTTTAAACCGCATGATAATTAGATTATTTTTTATGCCTCAGATTAGTGTTGCCTTTGATTGAATGGAGGAAAAGTAGCAAGAAAATTTAATAGTAGGGATAAGAAATGGAGAAAGAAACCTTAGCTGTCTCAGAACATTAGCTTCTTTTGGGACTTGCACCTGGGAATTGTCACTTTAACTGACTTCCCATTTGGGACATGATCTCAGAGGGACTCCGGCTCAAGAAGGTCTAGTAGGTGTCACAATGATGCGAGTACCTGGCCACTCAAACTAACCATGCAAATCTGTTTACCCAACAGCTTAAGTCCAAAATCTGGACACATCCTGTTACATTTTTTGTCTTTCATTCTTTCTGCATGTTTCCCAAGATCCCTATCTTTTTTTCTTAACATTTAGTCTTATTTCTACTTCTTCCTCTCCTAGACATGGGCAGTGGGTTAGAATGGGGTGAAATGGTCAATAATTATTGGGCACCTATGCCTGTCCAGGATTGAGTGAGAAGATGAATCATTATTGGGCATCTATGATGTTCCTGAAACTTTCTATGATTCAGTTAAACCACACAACATTCAGTTAATTAGCAGAAAGGTTAAATAAGTTGCTCAAGAACACACAGGTAGCAGGTGGCAGAGTCAGGATTAAAGTCCAAGTCCATCTGGTAGCAAAGCTGGGCTTTAATTATTTTACTTCTTTCCTTGAATGAGGGTTTAGTGATACCCTTGACTGCCTTATTACCAACTTTTCCTCTGCTTCTGAGCCATATGGATGGCCTAGTCTTCATTTCTGCCTTTCCCTGGGCTAATGATCAGCTTGACTCTGTAAAGGAAACTTAATATGTGATGTTGTCTTTTCTGCTTAATATTTGCAACAACAGCACCT
The DNA here is from genome assembly GCF_017591425.1 of Ochotona curzoniae. Classification (NCBI taxonomy): domain Eukaryota; kingdom Metazoa; phylum Chordata; class Mammalia; order Lagomorpha; family Ochotonidae; genus Ochotona; species Ochotona curzoniae. The sequence goes on along the minus strand of NW_024467119.1, from coordinate 23,374,603 downwards.
ATGTTTATATGGTACTTTGCAAAGGACTCTATGGAGCTGCGACTTAAGGCTTCTTGTTTAACTAGCATGGATTTGAAGAGCAGGACGAAAACTATGTGCAGATTCACCTCTGAGGTCCTCATATTTAATTTTTACTGTTTTTGTGTAATGATTCATCTCCTGGTATTTAAAAAAAATTAATATACACACAGTTTATTTTCTCTGAGCAAACTTCTTCAAGTCCAAGGTGACTGAAAATTCCCATATCATGTGGAATTATCTTTCTTGATAGCGTTTTGATCCAGAGTGGCCAAATTGTTCAGAAAAGATATAGACAGCTTTAGAAGTAAGTGGGGGAATAAGAGTTCTCAGGGAGATGTGGATGGAACAGGAAAGGTTATTTGGTGTTTTGGCCTGCTTTCAGGTTCTCTGAGGCCCAGAATCCCACAGCTCCTGGCTCCACCTCTTTGTGCAGTTGAATGCATCCCAAAGATTCTCCCGTTTATCAGCATATACTATGCTGATATCCTTGCCTTTCTCGAGTCTCTCCCTAAAAAGCCTAAGTGTGTATTTATCTTGAGAGACTGTAGAGTTAGGTTAGGGTAGGTTGGAGAGACAGAGAGAAAGAGAGAAAGTTGGTACAGATTCACTTCCCGAATGACTGCAATAGCAGAGGTTGGGTTGGACTTCAGGTGAAGACCAGGAACTCAATTCAGGTCACTCGCATGGGTGGAAGGGACCCAGCTACTGGGGCCGTCACCACTGCCTCCCAGGGTCTGCATTTGCAGGATCAGAAACTAAAGGCAAGTATTGGACACAGGCATTCAGATACAGAACTCAGACATTTATTTTATTTTATATTTGATGAGTTTTGCATAGTTGATTAGGGTACAAGGGGTCAAGGGCTAGAGGAGAGTGGTAAGACCATTATTTCCACATTCTCTGTTTTCCTTCCTATATCTGGGGGAAAAGAAGGGATAAGGGGAGAAGCCACACCCGGCCTCCCACCCATGCCAGGGTCCCCGATGTGGGGCATGCTCCAAGTGTCCTGCTCAAGAGGTTTTGATAGTTCAGCAGTTCTGAATTGCTGTCCATTTTGCCACTCCAATTATGATGAAATCTCTCCAGAATCCATGGCTGACATAGTCCAATTTAGGATCTCTGTCTGCCAGCATTTGGCTGGGGTAGTTGATCAGTTCGTTTTGTCCTCCACCCTTAGTTATGGTACCAGGTGTCCTCTGCAGGCTCCAGTGTACTTCTACATCCTCTATGTGCATCTGGATCTGCTGACCACTGCTCCATCTAAGCCATTGAAAAGGCCTAACTCTGACACATGCACTCCATGGTCAGACCTTGGTACCTGCAATTCTCTCCATGGGTGGAGTTCTCAGTCCAGCAAGAACCCAGACATCTTGACTCCCGGGTTAAAGACCCACTCTTAGGGATGCACTTTTTAAAAAATTAGTGATCACAAGCACTTTTCTTTTTAACAAGTTAGGAAAAATGTGGATTCGGTTATTTTTTGAAGACATTAAGTCTATATATAGTGAGAGTGACATTCACATAAAAAACTTCTTCTTAAGCCCCCCTTTGCTGGATGGTGTGGATTGTGCAGTGGCAGAATTTAAACTTGTCAGTTAAAATTATCTCAGTCCCTTCTGGTTTAAAACAGATCCATTTAAAATAAGTATTCAGATATTTCAGAGTTATGTTTCTGTAAGACTCCGTCTTTCCAATCTTCTTTGCAGGATGACATCTGGATTCAAAAGGATTCTATCGGATTCTCTGTGTCCTCACGGTCATGGGGGGAGGAAGGGGTTTACCTTTCCTGGTATTAGTCTTCTATGGCTTCTGGGCAATGTACCTTGGAATCACCTGCAGAAATCTGCATCTGATGAAACTTCGTGTCTCTCGGCACAGCCAGAACACTGCAATGCTCAAAGCACAGAATGGACTCCAGCTTGATTAATTCATGGTGACACTGCCCACCCTCAGTAGTTTCAAAAACAGTGTCGTCCCATTTCTCATCTGCCATCACAGGCCTTCTGGTCCTCAAGCCATTTATTTCACAGGAGAATTTCTGCATCTCTTACACACATTTCAAGAGACAGGCTGAGCGATGCTGCTCTTGGCCTCTGTGCCTAGTAAGCATGTGGCAGACGCTGATCTCCGTCCGACATCATTTGTAGGTGATGTGTAACATGGGTGATGATCTGTCAGATCCTAAGAGAGAAAGAGAAGAAACTTCTTGCCTATCTTCCTACTTCTGTATATATCTAAATAGGCTTGTTTCTCCTGAAACAGACATTTGTAGGCAGAGCGTTATCTGAGAGATGTGTGGAAATGATGATAGGAGAGTAAGGAAGTGAAACCTAGAAGGAGAGAACGGCAAGAAAGAGCTCATGAACAAGTAACTTACAATGTAAGGTGCAACAAAGTAGAACAAAAGCCTCAGGGTCATCCCGCCCAAGGTGGGGCATACACAGGTGTCTATGTGCCATGGCCACCTGGCACCAAGTGAGGGTTGTCCATGAACACTTTCATTTTTCAAGAGCTCCCTGCCCACTCTATGTGGGGGTAGCTCAGGCTTCAGCGACCAGAGAAAGTCATGAGGCAAAGAGATGAAGGTGCAGTTGGAAGCCAGGCTGGCATGAACAGATGGGAAGGGCTGAGGGGACGTGGCTGGGGCATCAGCAGCGTCTGCTGCAGTCTGCTCCTGGCACCACTCACATGGACTCACAACCCATAAGGACTTTTCACTGTTCTGTTACTGATTCTTCACATTTCCAACTGGTCATAGCTCTGGAAAAACAGAACAATACTAAATCCCCAAATATGCCATTTAATACAAAAGTGTGAGTGTGGTAAACTGTATCCCTTCTGCCGTTAAGGCTGAAGCTAAAACTTATTTCAGGTATTTTATTTCTTGTATTATTGTTATTAATATTATTATCTTCTACTTTCTCCACTACATATTTTTTAATTTACCTGTATCTTTTATTGTAACTTCATTTTGACAACTCTTATAATGTGCCTCAGTGTATTTTTAATTTATTGTCAAATATATTTACATTGAAATATTGTCTCTTCAGAGGAACAAATTCCAACACAACGATTCAGATTTTTCCCCCTAATCTCCCTCTGTGTGTGTGTGTGTGTGTGTGTGTGTGTGTGTGTGTGTGTGTGTGTGTGTATGCACACCTATTTAAAACCCTGGCAGTACACAATATTTTTTTTAATTATTATTTAATTTTGATCATCTTTATATCGCTGACTAGGGCACAAAGGGTCAAGGGCTCACTGTACATTCTAGTTTCTCTTCACCCATGATGAGCCCTTCTGGTTCTGTAGGTTACTGCCTTTACCTGAGGAATCTGAGGCTGTGGTTACCATGTCTTTGTTGGGAAAGGTTGCTGTAATTTTTCCTTCGCATTTTGTGGCTGCCATGAGGCAGGCAGGCTCTACGAGCTGCTTGTCCACAAATATATTTTCCCTATTTCAAGTCAGCCAACATAATACTTGCTGAGGATAAACACGGTATGATTGCTTTTATCTTGCTGTGAAACCACCAAATACCTAAGAGTTCACTATGTTTCCCGGCAGACATACTTCCTGTATTTGTTGTGATCAGCAGGCTCTAGGTCTGGGAACTGGCTTAGGTAAGATAACAGAGGAAGCACCATGACTTTTCATTATCCTGGCTGGCATCCACCTCCTCTTTACTGAACTTAAAAGTTCAGTGATCTATGAATTTGGAGCCTTCCATGTGACACACATACATGCGGAAGCTTGAGAACTACCTACCTGGAAACCATGAGCTCAGATGGAGACAGATCTTCTGGGGCCGCTGCCTTACCTTGGGCCTTTTCACCGCCTCTGGACAAGGAGAGGCATGATCCTACACCAAGGAAAACAGAGTTGCTCCTGTTAGCAATGGCTTTTCAGAGACTTAAAGTTCAAGAGCATCCAGCGTTTCATTCTAGATTTTAGCTGCCCTTCTATATCAAAGCCATGAGTTTCACAGGCAACTGCCCACAGGTTATGAATTCAGCTGTCATGGCAGAGATTAGGTTCCAAACTTTGGCAGAAATATTCAAGCCCCAGCATTACTGAGAAACAATATACGTGCATTATAATAAAGCATTCCTTGGTATACATTTCAGAAAACAATAAGGAAAACAACATCTCAGGACTAATAGCTTTATGAGTGAAGAAGTTTAAAATTAGTTTATAATTAGTACATGAACCCCCTGAACATCTGTCACATCATATTGTTTAGCTACTATTGAGACAAGGCAGCGAACATCCAACAGATTTAATCTTTGTAAAACACAGAAACATTTCTCAATATTTTTCTTTCTCAACAAATCAGTCTTCTCTAGGGGAGACTAGCCAACATCAGCAAAATTCCTGCTGAAAACAACTTGGAGTCTCAGGAATTTCTTTATGATTTGAGTTTATGTGTTTAAAAATCACTGGACCACACTCTAATTGTCTCAGTACCATTGAGTTTTCAACACACTAAGTGTACCCTGAAATAGAATCACTCAACTGCACTGGAATGGTATTTGCCATTATTTAAAAACAAATTTGGAATGATTAATTTGGTAGAATATATTCTTGTTTGGCCAGGGTGGACTTCTAAGGAAATTTTACTTCGCCAGTTATGATCTCTTGTCGCTTGACTGTTGATATTTAAGGAAGAACATAGGAAAACATCACCTAAGGCAAGGGTTATTAAATGTTTTTGAAAGTTTCAGATAACACATTTTGCAGACCTTCTGTGCTATAAATTCTCAGTTACAGCTTCTCAGCTCTCCCATCCCAGCATGAAAGCAACCAGAGGCAATACCCGAACTGGTAGGTGTGACTGTTTGTTCTAATAGAACCTCATTTACTATAACAAATACCAGATCTGATTTGGCTTGTGAATCAGCTAAAATCCAATGCAAGCAGGAGCTGATAATGAATAGAATACAGTTTAAATAATTTTTCCAATGTGCAGACTCAAAACTAAAGCTTATGTTTTACAGAAATCACCTTTACTTTTTTTTAATTTTTTTATTTTATTATTGTTTTTTTTTTCACTGTAGCAGGACCTTAAGACTCTTTTCTGAAGCTGGCACTGTGCCACAGTGGGTTAAGCTGCTGCCCGTAGTACTCACCCCAGATGGTCACTGGTTTGAGCACTGACTCTTCCATGTCCAGTGCACCTCCGTGGTAAGAATGTGTTGGTGAAAGCAATAGAATATGGCCCAAGTCCTTGGGCCTCCATACCCACCCTAGGAAGCCAAATGAAGCTCCTGGATTCTCATCCTGACCATTGTGGCCATTTGGGATTGAACAACTAAATAAATGATTCTTTCTCTCTATTTCTGCCTTTCGAATAAATAAATGATTCTTTAAAATTAAAAACGCCTTTTATTTTTTATCCAGGTTACTTATCAGGATGATGACATTGCTGTGAGTGGGTCTGGACTCAGGTCCTGTTCTTCCATTTGCTAACTGTATAATGTTGGTCAACTGTCTATGTTTTGGTTCTTTATTCATAAAATAAAACTATAATGCTTTATTGTGAAAATTGCATAATACTGAAGATGATTTTAGTTTATTCATTTTAGAGATGTATTTATTTTTATTGGAAAGACAGATTTACAGAAAGTTCTGCCATCCACTGGTTCATTCCCTCAGTGGCTGCAATGGCCATAGCTGAGCTGATCCAAAGCCAGGAGCCTCTTCTTGGTCTCCCACATAGGTGCAGGGTCCCAAGGACTTGAGCCATCCCCAGCTGTTTTCCCAGGCCACAAGCAGGGAGCTGGATGGGAAGTGGAGCAGCTGGGATATGAACTGGCACTGGTAAAGGATTCCAGTGCTTGGAGGTGGAGGATTAGCAGGTTGAGCTATTGTGTGTAACTCATGAAGATGCTTTTTAAATGATAAATACTAGTTACTGATACATTTTTGATTGACTTCTGCTATTTTTTATGTGAATATCCATCCTTAGTCCAATTAACTGTTTACATATTCCTACATAATCTTTTTTCACTAAAACAATTCACGCATTAATCAAAAAGTTTTAGCAGATGCATATTATAGAGGGGAAAAATCTTAAGTGGTATAAAAATCGTAATCATTGAACAAACACAGTAGGAATTTAAGAAGAGGATGATGAAAAACTAACAGAAATAAAAGAAATTGATTATTAAAAGAGATAGAATTGACAAAAACAAATATAGAAGCAACAAAGAGTATGCAGCAGGGAAAACAATAAGGCAAAGTTGCTCAAAGTGGGTCTAGTTTAAGGTTAGTTTTGTGGTCTGTGGAGCCTAAGGCTGCGTTTCTCGGACCCCATCACCCACATGACCGTCTTAACTCCTGCCTTTTGCCTTAGCAAATGCATCTGTGTTTACAGAGAGACACCCACAGACAAGGATGAGGGGAGCATCTCAAACAATAGCCCTCAGTTCTATTGTTTTTGCATTTCTAATCAGAAAAGGCATCATTGGAAAAAAATTAACACCCATGTGTCCTGCCTGCAAAATGAGTTATGATAAATAACAGACTTGTTCATCAGGGTTTGGGGTAGACTTAAATTTTCACAGTCCATTTTCTCGCTTTCACTTTCTCGCTCTCTCAAGCCTGTATTCCTGCTTCTACATTCTCACAACACACACCCACACATGCCTGTCAAACTTTCTCTACCCAGATGGATGAAATGGACTGAAGTTGAGTGCACCAATGTGTCTTTATAATCAGTATTCACTGCTTCAGAGTCAGACAAATAAGGAGAAAATAAAAAAGGACTCTAAAAATGATGGAGAAAAAGCATTTCTATGTTTCTTCCTATTTTGCCTCAGACTATTCTACCTGGGTACCATGTCCATGTCAATAAGATTCAATTCCACCCCCAGACAGAGGCTACCAATGTTACTGTTTAAGGAGAAACAGACAAAAGCATTTTGTTTGGATTCAAAAAATGAAATAACTTAAGAGATGCTTCCTAATCCTCAAAAAGAATTATTTGCACTAAAACTTTGATATACCAGTAAGAATACAAAAACACATTGAAGAATATTATCCTTTCTTAATTTTCAATTTTTAATGGATTTGGAGGTTTGAACCTAAGAGAAAAAAAGGCCAATCTTAGAACAAATGGAATAGGAGTACAGACGTAATTGTATAAGAGAGATGAGTGATGACGGCTTGGAAAACAAACAGTCTAAAAGTTCTATGAACTGTTTTCTATTGTCCTCAAATGAAGAACATCTTTTCAGAAAAAAAAATTTAAGGCCAAAATATTGACAATTTGACGTCCTACTTTGTGAATCTAAGAATAGAAGATATCTTGGATGCTTCCTAAACATCTAGGGGAAACACGTCACTCACTTCATTTTCAATGATTCTGGTATTGGTCTAGCAGGAAAAGCAGGGTTGACCGGACACTTCCTTTAGGGTACAAATCTACCCTCTTCATAAGACAAATCATTCCATATTCTGCAGAGCTTTTTCCTTTTTCTGAATCCCAACTTTGTTGAGTCTCTTCCTGTCAAAGAAAAAAAAATCCATTGCTCTATGTTTTCAGTATGTATGCTTCCCAAATGAGCCAAAATAACACAATCTAAGTTCTTTATCTTTAACCTGATTTAGAGAGAAAGTGAAAAATTAGACATAGTGGTACGGGTTTGTCTCAGAACCCTTCTCTTCTCTGGGTCAGTGATGGCTGCTGCCTCCTGATGGACAGATAGGCCGTGCATACACTTGGGTCTCCAAATTTAATTTTTACGGGTGTTTTTCATTTTATGTCTGTTACTGAACTCAGGGCCGCAGTTTCCAAACATACAGAGGCTGCTATTTTAACCAGTGACTCCAAGCATGACGATTTGAAGGAATGACCTGAATTGAATTGAAATTGGCTATTTCTGGAATGCTTTTTAGATAATTATAGTTACCTGAATTAATCAAAAACAGGCACTCAAGCTTTGCAGAGCAGCTTGTCAAAGTCGGCTTGCTTAAGAACACCCAGTTTTTGCTCTTTTTAAAAATTCACTACAGAAGAAACATTCTACTATGGTAATACATGATAAAAGTGACACCAATTTGGGATGTAAATATATGCAGGGTGTTCTAAGCTGACAGCAATTTGTGTGTAAAAATACTTTAAGAATATATCTATCTATCTATATATAGATACACTATCTTTGAAATTCAATGGATTAGTATATAAAATAATAGCAATCATTCTATTCCAAATTTTAAAGTACATTGGAAGAGGATATTCACTCAAGAATGTGTTTTTTGTGAGAACATAATTAGCATCTTACATTTCTGCAGTATTGTGGCTATGGAATTAAACAAGTAAAATAATTGACTTGTTAGGTCAAATAAAGCAAAATTTTGCTGAGATTTGATTTGTTTTAATCTTACGGAGAGCGGAAGTTCATGTGGTCCAATCAAAAACATAGGGCTTCCTTGAAGTGAAGGTATCTTTCTCTAAAGGAATGATTTTTAAAAAATACCTTTTTAATATATTTTAAATTGTTTCTCATTTTTACCACTTATAGCTTATCAAATAAGTGATCTCCCACTGAGATTCTTCTGGAAATCTAGTGGAAATATGTAGAATCCATGTAGACTGAGCTCATGATTATTCCTGTCGCACATCTCCTATCATAGCTTTGATCTCCTACCTTCTCAGGAAGAATGCTGTGATTACTGTAGACGTACTCAGGCAATCCCGGCTAATATCCTGAGGTCCTTCATATGGGGCAGTTCCCTGATAGAGTGAGGATGCCCCGGCTTCATTCCAGGCTCCAATTTCTTCTGACGCACATCCTGGGATGTGCAGTAATAACGAGTCCAATAATTGGGTTCTTGTCTTTCCTGTGGGAGATCTGGAATGAGTTCCAGGCCCCCGACTTTGGTTCTTATCTTTTGTGGGTATCTGGAAGCAAACCAGCAAATGGGAATACTGCTTTTGTTTGGTTTTTTTTTGTTTGTTTGTTTTGATTGCTTAAAGTTAGGAGGTGAAAGTTGGATCATCTGGTAGGAAGAGAGTAGTCTGGGGTGGCCTTCCTGGAGCTGTAGCTATTGCCAGAAAAGGCAGAGTCTAAATCTCTAAGGGAGGGCAAACGAAAACTTGGTCAAGAGGATGGGAATCCTAGAGCTCACGGAATCCTGGTGAATCTTCACAGATGTAGTCTACAAACCATCCAGCATGTAGCAGTCCCCACCCATGTCCTATATCATGCCCGAGTGACAGATCAGCCATGGATGTGGGAAGAGTCTGCTAATATGCCCAATGACAGCCTCTCTGTGATTCACATGTGCTCATTGCCAGAGATAAGTGGAGCCCAGCAATATTAAAGAGGGAAAGTATATTACCAGTTGATGACTGTAGGCTGTGACAAGACATGGTCGCCAAGCCTGGACAGCCATTCAGGAACAGAACACTTCATGGTGGCCAGTGGGCACTGAGGATGGCACTGCCCATAGTTATCCCTGACCTGATGCTTGAGGCACAAACAGAGCCTTTCCTCAAGTGATTTTTTTTGGAGAAAAACAAAAAAGGAAAGTGGAAAAACATGGAATAGATTTCTAAAACAGACGAGATGGTGGCAATATCTGAAAGAACCTGTGACACTTTAAATCATCAAGTTTAAGTTTCCAATAGTGTAATCTCAAGGGTGAAGTGAAAATCATTCCTAGGCAAGAGAAAAGTATATTTGAACAAATCTAACTTATATTGCCTGAGAGCTTCCATGCTCCTAATCAAAAGAGAAGGAAAGTGAAAGCAGAGCAGCAAAAGTAACTCAGTGGCTAGGCTTGACAATAGGCTGTGTGGCCATCCGCAGTAGCTCATCAAGATTTCATTTATTATTTAAAAGTTTCCAGTGTATTTATTGTATTTTAAAGACAGGAAAAGAGAGCTGCAAAGATCGTGTATCTGCTTGTTTACTCCCCAATGCTGAAAAGCTGGGAACTCAGTTCCAGCCTTTTGTGCAAGTAGAAAGGACCCGAGTAATTGAGGCATCACTGGTGCCCCGCCCCCATGGTGTACTTTGGGAATCTGGAATTGTTGGAACAACCAGGACATGATTCCATATTCTCTCACATGGAATGTTGGCAGTCCCAAGAAGTGACATACTAATATTCAACTAAAGGCCTCTCTTCCTCAAAATTTTAGATTCTTTGCTAATTAGTATAGTTAGTATTAGTATTGTTAGTATAAATATATATATGCTTAATGTATGTATGTGTGTATATTATATATATATTAAGGTTTATTTCTTTTATTGGGAAGTCAGATATACAGAGAGCAAGAGAGACAGCGAGGAAGATCTTCCATCTGCTGATTCGCTCCCCAAGTAGCCGCAATGGCCAGAGCTGAGAAGATCCAAAGCCAGGAACCAGGAGCTTCTTCTAGGTATCCCACATGGGTGCAGAATCTCAAGGCTTTGGGCCAACCTCCGCTGCTTTTCCAGGACACAAGCAGGGAGCTGCATGGGAAGAGGGGCTGCCAGGATTAGAAGTGGCATCCATATGGGATACCAGTGAGTGCAAGGCAAGGACTTTAGCCACTAGGCTACCACACCAGGCCCTAAGATATATGTAAATTTTTTTCCTGGTTTCTTATTAGAGAGAGATAGAGAGAGAGAAAGAGAGAGAGAGGAGAGAGAAATTGAGACAGGGAGCTTTCTTATTTTGCTGGGTCACTCCCCAAATAACTACAGTGGCCAGGAATTCAATCCAGGCTTCCCACATGGGTGACAGGGACCCAGCAATGACGTCAGATATCACTGCTGCCTCTCAAGTCCACAGCAGCAAGATCAGAAGCTGGGATGGGGAATTGAAGCCAAGTATTACAGAGTGGAATACAAATGTTCACATCAGTCTCTCAACTAACAAACCAAGCATCTGTCCAGCCCTGGGACAAACATTTTATCTTATAGAAATGCTTCATATTTAATACGTGTAGGCTAGGTTAAGTGTCCCTTCACATCGTGGAGGTGCCTCTGAGAGGTGGTATGTGCAAAAACTTATTGGAAAGTATTGCTGTGCAACAGTTTCATTTTTTAAGTGACAAAGCCATGGTTAGTGGTAAAACTAAGACCTCTGATATAGTTCATTACCTTGTCTAAAATATCATATACCGTGTCTTCCATTTCATCAAGATGAATTCTCCTTTCTGCCCCACTGGCTCTAACAGGACAGTATCAAATGATGGCGAGAAGAAAAGCACTCCAGTTCATCAGTCTTCAAGTCACAGGAAGCAAGGCACCGTCAGGTGTCTGACTAGCTGCTAACAGCGGCTTGGCTACACAAGCGTCGCTGTGCTTACTGAACTTCATTATTCTGGAAGTTTCATGTGAGATATTTTATGGAGGGGGAGGGGTTGGATAGGAGATGCAGAAGACTGGGTCCCATTGCCTGCAGATGATAACCTTGTGTGTCACTCGCGTGCCTTTGGGAGCCTTTCTGCACAGGCCTCCCTTAAACGACAGAGATGTCCCTCCCGCCTCTCAGCAAATCACGGTCAATAGGTCAACACCTTCCAGGACGTGATAAACTTTGGAATACATGAACATCTGATGAGAAGATGAGAACATTCATGCTGATTCAATAGTCAAGAATAGTTGCCCCTTTTGTTTATTTTCAGGCACCGGAGAGAGTTCTGCACACACGGAGCTGGGTGCAGTCAGCTGCCCGTGAAGTGTATGGAAATATATTGAGTGTGAGAGCTTCCGAGTCTTCCCCAGTCCTAGAATTTTAAAGATTTATTTATTCCTACTGGAAAGGCAGATATACAGAGAGAAGGAGATACAGAGGGAAAGATCCTCCATTCACTGCCTTGCTTCTCAAGTGGCCACAATGCCCTAAAGCCAGGAGCCAGGAGCCTCTTCCAGGTCTCCCATGAGGGTGCAGGGTCCCAAGGCTTTGGGCCATCCTCCACTGCTTTCCCAGGCCACAGGGAAAAAGTGGGAAGGAAAGTGGAACAGCCGGGATATGGGATCCTGGTGCATGCAAGGGAAGGACTTTAGCCACTAGGCTACTGTGCCAGGCCTAATCCTAGAATTTTAAACTAAGAGATCTTGCCTCTAGGATATTTTAAAAGAGAATCACTAAGTCCAGTAGGAAATGCAGCTGGTTTCCCCACTCAGCACCCACCCCCCACCCTCGGGTGTTTGCAGCACATTTGCGCTCGTTGCAAAAAAACTTGTTTTATCTAATTTTCTTTAGCACTTTCTTAGTGAGATAGTAACATTCAATATTAGTGACAAATATATTGGGCATCTCTAGTGAGAGTTTTTGCAATTATTGGATTTGTCAGTTATTCAAAAGTTGACAGAAACTATAAATGCTGGTAATTTGACTACAACAATTACTGGTGATCCTAATTAAAAGAACAAATATTCTGACTAGCCTAGCCACAGCTACATTCTTTGAGCATTTGTTTTTCTTTACTATTGATTATGCTTGAAATTTATTTGCATAATTATATATTGAATCATAAATGAATATTATACACAAACCCCCTTCTGGAAAGCAATTCCTTTTGCACAATTGAACATCTAATTACATTGCAAAAAGTCTCTCTCTTTTTTTTTTTTTTTTGCTATCTGTATCTACTTAGAGCTGGTGTACTTGGTGACAGCTGTGTTGCCCTTGGACACGGTGTGCCTGGCCAGCTCACTGGACAGCAGCAGGTGCATGGTTGTGCGGATCTCTCACGACATAATGGCTGAGTACTTGTGGCAGTGCTACAGGTGCGACGCCTCGCTGGCTATGCGCTTGAATATGTCCTTGACAAATGAGTTCATGATCTCCATGGTCTTGGACAAGACGCCAGTGCTGGAGTGTTCCTGCTTGAGTGCCTTGTACACATAGGCCCGCGTGGCTCTCCTCGGGGCTGCAGCTGCGTTTCTTGACGTCCTTCTGCGCCTTGGTCACCGCCTTCTTGGAGCCCTTCTTCTGGGCAGAAGTGGCTATCGCTGGCCCAGGCATAGTTAATTTTTGAAACTCTACAGCTTTCCTCATTGAGCATTTATTATGTTTCAGGCCTTGTTCCCAATGCTTCCCATGCATTATCTTATTAGTCTTGACAGCTTTGTGAGATAGGAAATATTATCTCATTTTAATGATGAGGAAATTAAGATGCCAAGAAGATAACCACGTAGCTGGGATGAGTGGCAAAGCTGTAAAATGTGATCAGAGACAGACCAGCTCTGTAACCGTGTAGCAGAGATAAGACACCAAGGCCTTATTGGAAGTGGTGTTGATTATGCCAGCATAAGGCTCACCTGGATGCTTCAACAAAAAGACTGGGCTTTGAACAAAGAGGGATATATCTTTATAATCTTTTTAGCTCCTTCATTCTCCCATATAGGGTCACACAATTTTTGGTTGGAAGTCTTAATGCTACATGGCAGCTATAGAAATTGACATAAATCTGTGCATGTACACTGTACACCTAATGTTTTTTCCATATATATACAGAGCTGCACACTATTTTGGCATTGGCTAACGCCATCATCTGTGCAGATGCCCAGTGGCTGAAGCAGTTAAGAGCAAATGGGCAATAGCTGGATTCCATCCCATTTTTCTTTTTTCGAATCTTGGGCAGGCTTCTATCATCTGCAGCCTCCGAGGGTGCATGGACATGACTGCAGCAGGAGTAGAGTGGTTACAACGAGCTGGGGACACTGAATGGCTGCAGTCACTCCAAGAAGCAGCTCAAACTGCTGCATTGCACCTGTCCTAATCTTCATTTTCTGTTTTTCTTCTTTCATAGTGTCCCCCTAAATTCTCTTTCATGGTCTCCATTTGTCTTTCCTTATGCTATGGTAATCCTCTTTCTTCCTTTTTACTGACATCCCAAGCTTTTCAGTCCTTGCTTCTCCTCTCCTGCTTTTTTGTAACCCTCGTCTTCTCGTTAAGGATACATTTTCCAGTCTTCAGCGTAGAAAGTGCATCACTGAACCAGCAGCAGTGCTGTACCCAAGGTTTGAACTAGAGACTTTGAAGAAGAGAACAGGTTAGAGTCACCTGTTATAACATAGAAGGAGAGAGTTGAAGCTTCAGCAAAGGCACTTAAGGTAGTGAGTTTCCTGGTGTGTTCAGTGAGCTGATCCAGGTATTTTTTCTTCCTTAATTTGTTTCTCCAGAGAAGTTAGGGGAGAAGAATGAAACATAAGACAGGATGTAGAGGTGATTCACGAGCCATCAGGTGATTTAAAATGTGACTAAGAAGACAAGAGGAAATGACTCACTAACAGCCAACCCAGCAAAAATCTCTTATAAAAGAAGGAAAAATAACCCAGCGAGTTGGCTATTGGGCAATTGCTCAAGTAAGGTTTTCATTAGGCTTTGTACCTTAAAGGCTTAATTTGAGCAAAGCAGGGAATATCTTTCTGTCACCGGATAGCTCTCTTATTTATGCCAGTAATATCTTTTCTAGCAATTCTGTTTCCAATTTTAAAATGAACTACTCATAATAAATGATTGATATCCATCCAGAATGTCTTATGGGCCATATACTTTATAAGAACAACTTTATCTTAATAAGAGCCCTTTGAACTAGACAAAAATAAGAGCTGCATTTTTCTAATAAGAAAACTAAGATGTTAAGCATCTTGCACAAGAAGACACAACCAGGATGTGACAGAGACACTCCAACCCACCAGGCTCTGGATCTCAGCCCATCTACTTCCACATTGTTGCCTCTTACTGTGAACAAATGGCTGATTTCTCAGCGTAGGACCAAGGAGCTCAGAAACTTTTCTCCCCTTTGAATGGAAAACTTCCAAGAGAGAATCAGTAGAAGGAAGAGAAGGCAAGATGAGAGATGGTAAAAATTAAGAAGATGATAATTTTTAAAATACTGCTTAAGAACATTTCTTTGTGTGTCTGTTCTGTGATAAGAAGCTTCATTAGGGGCCCGGCAGTGTGGCCTAGCAGGAAAATTCCTCACCTTGAACGCCCCGGGATCCCATATGGGTGCTGGTTCTAATCCTGGCAGCTCCACTTCCCACCCAGCTCCCTGCTTGTGGCCTGGGAAAGCAGTCGAGGACAGCCCAAAGCCACAGCACCGGCCGTTGCAGCTTGCTTGGGGAGTGAATCAACGGACAGAGGATCTTCCCCTCTGTCCTCTCTGTATATCTGACTTTGTAATAAAAAATAAATAAATCTTTAAAAAAAAAAAAAAGGAAGCTTCATTAGGCAGCTTGTATAGCTAAGACCTTTCTAAATCTTCACAAATCCCTTACCTGTCTATATAAGGAAACATCAGGCAATGTATTCATTACTAAGCAGCTCCATGAGGAGGGAAGGTTCAAACCCAAGCCCAAAGATGCTTTTTATCAACCATCTTATGGAAAAGATTGAAAAAATATTCTTTAATGGCTATTTATGTGTAAGGACATAAAAGAAAGAAATTTGGAGGCTCTCCAAGGTCTCATTTTGCTATTTAATAATTATAGTCTAAATAACCCATGTCAATCCCAAAAATTGTCAGTGAGAATCACAGTATCAAACCTAGATTAAAAGTGATATGAGGGTTGCCTGTGTTTAAAATTCCACAACAGGGTTTTAATATTGATTGTGTTTTGCAACCTTGTTAGCTGTTAACCTCTCTGTCTTGTTCTGTGGACACATAATATAAATATCTGAATGAGGATTGTGGTAAATAGACGCAGAAGAACTGCTTTGCTGGAGAGTATGCGATATGACTGTTAACATTATAGAATAGTGTTGACATCACCATGACTTGTGCTCACATTAGCACTCCATGGCTTTCTCTAGTGCCAGGCTTAAGTTCCCCAAAGGTGCAGAGTATCGGAGGCCATGGGCCATATGCCAAACTGAGCTGAATGTGGAAACACGATGGCTCACAGCAGATGAGTTTAAGATCAAACTTTGCCTGTTTGTTGAAGGAGTGATATCCTTTACACAGAAAGCCAGGTTTTCTGAATTCTTGCAGAGGTGTGACTCATGTGCAGTAGTTTGCGTTGTTGGCTGGTAAGGATTCCAACTACAAAGGCCCTTGAAAGTCATCCTCAGATGTCAGCAATAGTCATTTATTCATTGTCTATTTTCTTATCATGTGCCAAACACGGAGCTAAGTTCTTGGTACTTAGTAGAAAACTAATCAAACAATCTCTGCTCTCATGAGTCTGCATGTGGTAGAGGAGGGAGCAACTGATTAGCAAAATACACATAGCCAAGAGTTTCCAGTTGAACAGAAGTGAAGGAAAGCAATGGATGCTTGAGGAGAAGACAGGGTGAGGTGGTGCTGGATGCAGAGAAGGATTGCTCAGGTCTACCTTCAGGGAAACACTCACTATTCAGATTCAAGAGAAGCAGTTAGAAGAGTCTTCAACTTGTAGCTTCCTAAGGATCATAGCTTCAGCTTGGAGACAGTGACTGAAGAAGGCGACAGCACAGTGACCTAGCCATTGCTATATGTTATAGGACCCTTCTGATGGATGGTCTTTACTCCCGTGCTTCCTGTGGGATTGGCAGAGACCTTGCTGTGTCAGAATCATGGACTGAAAGTGTCCCTTCCCAAATCCTGCTTCCTCAGCTCTCCTGCGCTGGAGTTGCTAAGTCAAAAACATCGGTACTCCTGACTCCATCTCAGTATCTGGTTCACTGACAGCCAGCCTGCAGCACACGTGAGCTGGATTTTGTGAGGGAGAAGTCAGGGATGCACTTTGAGGAACTGACAGGTGTTAACAAGATGATGAGTGAGGGCTTGAGAAGGCAAGTGCCACTGAAGAATGAACCGTGAGGGGAAAATGGCCTTCGACACGACCAGGCAGGTAGGAAGGACCGTCAAGTCAATGATTGGGACTTGGCTCTATGTGAAGTCAGGAGTCCCTGAAAGGTTTTAGGTAGGGCAGTAGCATGGTCAGGTGTGTGATTTTTATAAAATGCAGGTAGCAGCTGTGTAAAACCCACTTCTAAGTCTGTCGTTAGTGGGCATGGAGAGAGCAGATACGAAGCCATGTAATTTTCCAGATCAGAGGTAATAGCAGTGTGGGTCACGACAGAATGTGTTGTGGAGGGAGAAAAATGAACTAAGAGAACATGTGCGTTAGACATGGGCTTTTTAAAGCACTGCACACCATTCTTACAACAGGTTACATGTCTTTGGCTTGTCCAAGTTAAAAAGGCTTTGAAACACATCTTGCCCACAGAAATAACTCTACAATGTCTCCTTTTATTTCTGGAAAATTTGAAAATTAATCAGTATTATTGTTGCAGGTTTTGAAGAAAATCATTTGCCGTGGGATTCCTTTTGCACAAAACAATTCACCTAAGCTATCTGCTGTGAAAATCTGTTTGAAAATTGCCCGTTTGCATTATGTTTCATAAATTAATTTTTTTAAGGTGGAGTTTTCAAGAACACACAGCAAAATTACCAAGAAAATACAGAAATTTGCCAAGTGCTACCTGCTGACCGCAGGCGAGCCCTCCTCCTTTGTCCATATCACCAACTAGAGTGGTAAATTTGATGAGCCTATGCTAGCATCATCTTCTCCCAAAGTTTACAGTGCAGTGTGCTCTTGGTTGTCGCATGTTCTTAGAGTTTGAATGAATATATGATACATGTACCGTTATAGTACCATGCATGCTAGTTTCACTACCTTGCACATCCTTGATGTCCCGCCTGCCCCTTGCTTCTTCCCTCCTTACTCCCGGCCATCACTGAACTTTCATTATTTACCATCTCCATACACTTATCCAACGTGTTGCATTGCTGCAACCATCCAATAAATAACCTTTGTTTGATTAAATCTTTCCCCTGGTAATATGTATTTAAATTTCCTCCATTTTTTTGATGGTTTGATAGTCAATTTTTTGGAGTGCTGAACAGCATTCTTTTTCCCTACTGATGGGCTTTGTGGGTTGCCTTCAAGTTTTGGCAGCTATGAATAAAGCTGTTACAAACATCTACATACAAATTTTTGTGGGAGTATGAATTTTCAACTCCTTTGCCAAAGTGCCTAGGAGTAGGATTGTGGCATCTAAGAATATAGTATGTTTAGTTTTGTAAAAACTAACAAATAAAAAAACCCTGACAAATTGTCTTCCAAATGGGCTGCACCGTTTTTGCATTCCCATGAGCCACAGAATAGTGTTCCTTTCGTTCCAAAATCTTCTTTTAAAGGTTTATTTATTTTTCAGAAAGTCAGAATTACAAAGAAAGGGAGAGATCCTCCTGCTGCTGGTTTACACCCCAAATGACTGCAATGGCTACAGCTGGGCCAGTCTGAAAACAGGAATCCGGAGTTTCTTCTAGGTCTCCCATGTGGGTGCAGGGGCCCAAGTGCTTGGTTCATCCTCCCCTGCTTTCTCAGACCATAAACAGGGACTAGAAGTGGAGCTGCTGACACTCAGACTGTTCCCATACGTGCTTCTTGGTTCTACAGAATGACGCTTGTTCTGATGTACCCACACTAGCCCCCCACTCTACCATCTTGTTAGCGCTGGGGGTTCCAGATTTTGGCTGTTCTGATCGGTGTGCAGTGGTTCCTCACTGTTGTCATGTGCATTTCTCTGACGACCTGTGATGTGGAACATCTGTTAGGATGCTTACTTGCCAGCTGTATATCTTCTCTGGTGAGGTGTCTGTTAAAGCGTTTGCCTTCTCAGTTTTGTCCTTTTCTTATTGTCGAGTCTTGAGAGTCCTTTTATATTCTGGGTAACAGTTCTTTATCAGATAGGCCTTAGGAAATCCTACCCTGTGAGGTTTTATATATATATATATATATATATTCTTGGCAATATCATTGATATGACAGGATTTGTAAAATTTAAAATTTATTATCAATGGTTTAATTAACTAGACTTCTCTAATAAAGGTGCAAGAGATGTTCTATCAATTGGTTCACTCCCCAGCCAGGTCTGGGCTGGGCTCGAGCTGGGAACTGGGATACTCACTCCAGGTCCCTCTCATGGGAGACGAGGACCCAACCACTTGAACCATCACGAGTGTGTACATTAGCAGGAAGCTGAAACTGGAAGCAGAGCCAGGACGGAGACTCAGGCACTCTCCCAGGAAACACGCATCTCCCACAGTCACCGCATCCAGCACCGTCATCTTCCTTTTTGTTTTTCTATTAGCATTGCCAATTACAGGTCATTTAAAGATAAACTATTTATTCCCCGGTTTCCATTGTTTAAGAAAAGATTTATGTATCTATCTATTTGAAAGAGAGAGAGAAAGAACACAAAATTAAAAGATCTTCTGTCTGCTGGTTCATTTCTCCATAGCTAGCCAGGTTGGCCAGGAGCGTCATTCGGGTTTCCGATGTGAGTGTAGGGCCCAGGCACTTGGCCCATATCCCACTGCTTTTCCCAGGCTAGGTCAGAAGTAGAGCAGCTAGGACACAGCAGGACCCATGTGTGACGCCAGTATCACAAGCAGCTTTCTCTACCATGTGATGAGGCCAGCCCCTGATTTTCTAATTTTACTATTTACCATTTCTGCCCCTTGTTTCACTTTATTCTTTTAGAAATTTATTTTGTTTATTTGTCAGGGGCAATTACAGAGAGAGTTGGGAGGAGGGTGTACAGAGAGGTCTTTCATCTGCTGGTTCACTCCTCAAGTGGCTGCAACAGTCAGGCCTGGATCAAACCAAAGCCGTGCAAGTCTTCCTTAATGCCTTCCATGTGGCTATGGGGCCCAAGAGCTTGGGCCATCTTCAGCTGCTCTCCCAGGCACATCAGAAGGAGCTAGATCAGAAGTGGAGTAGCTAGAACACAACTGGGGCCCCTATGGATGCTGGCATGTCAGGCAACAACTTCACCTGCCACATCACAACACCAGTTTGACTGTCCTTTACTTAAGGAACCAACATTTGATGCGATCGACCTTCATAATAGTATATTTGTTTGAATTGCATTAATGCTTCTTTTCTTTTCCTAATTTTCTTTGGATGTCTTTTTTCTTTATTAAATTATATATTTAGGGCCCGGCACGGTGGCCTAGTGTCTAAAGTCCTCGCCTTGAATGTGCCAGGATCCCATATGGGAGCCGGTTCTAATCCAGGTGGCCCTGCTTCTCATCCAGCTTTCTGCTTGTAGCCTGGGAAAGCAGTCACAGCCCAAAGCCTTGGGACCCTGCACCCGCGTGGGAGACCCAGAAGAGCTCCTGGCGCCTGGCTTCAGATTGGCACAGCTCTGGCCATTGCAGCCACTTGGGGAGTGAATCATCAGGCAGAAGATCTTCCTCTCTGTCTCTCCTCCTCTCTGTATATATCTGACTTTGCAATAATATTAAATAAATCTTTAAAACATTATGTACTTAGAGATAATTTAATTTTAATATTTTCTTTTGAATATCTATTACAGTTAAGTACTAGCTTTTGTGACATTTCAGAATTACAATAATAAACATTTAAAAATTATTTCTGGTTTCAAGATTGTAATTTCTTCTTTTATTCTTTATTATTTAGAAAAATATTTATTTGGGCCGGGTGCAGTAACCGAGTGGCTAAAGTCCTTGCCAGGATCCCATATGGGTGCCAGTTCATGTCCTGGCTGCCCCACTTCCCATCCAGCTCCCCGCTGTGTCCTGGGAAAGCAGTCAAGGACGACCCACGGCTTTGGACCTTCCACCCACATGGGAGGCACAAAAGAAGTTCCTGGCTCCCGGCTTCGGATTGGTTTAGCTCTAGCCATTATGGCCACGTAGCGAGTGAACCAGTGAACAGAAGCTCTTCCTCTCTTTGTCTCCTTCTCTTTGTATATCTGCCTTTCCAGTAAGATAAGTAAATCTTTTTTTAAAAAAAGAAGTATGTCTATTCATTTTCAAACACATGAGAAGTTTTCCAGTTCTTGTCTCTATCATAGAAGTTTAGCTTTGACTTCCACTTGTGATGCAGGAAGGGCCTTGGTACACAAGGCCACTTCACAGTCCAGCGTATTCTTGGTGTTCTCTGTGCCTCCGATATGAATGCGTGGTTTGCAATTGCCACATGCAATGTTGGCTACTTACCAAGAGGCTTTGTGTTTGTCAGTCAAGTTGATAGGTCTTCCAAATCGCTCCCAAGCTTCTGTTCCCTTTTTATACCAATTTTCTTACGGGTAATGTTTGCAATATGTACAATTTCCCTCATCCTGTGCGTCTACTTTTTCCTCTCTTACTTTATGTACTTACATTTTAATTGTTTTTTTTTGTAAGATAATATTTGCTTTTTAATTTTAACGTTTAAACGATTCCACTCTAGTATGATTATTCGTGTACCTGTGTTTAAATTTACCATATTTCTGTGTGCTTTTTGTTTATCTCATGTCGTCTGTTTTTCACTTATTTTCTTTTCAGCTTCAAATTAATTTGGGATTTTTCTGTTTTTCCATAATCTTAGAAGTCTCATATTGTTTTATTTTTCTTTTTGAGGTTATATTAAAATGTGTATTCTTAATGATCAAAGTCAAAGAAGTGGTATTGTATTTCTGGGTGACACAAAGGATCTTAGAAAACTTATTTATCTATTTGATTATTTTAAAAATTTATTTATTTTTATTGGAAAAACAGATTCTACAAAGAAGGAGAGACAGAGAGAGAGGTCTTCCATCCTCTGGTTCACTCCCCAAATGGCTGGAACAGCCAGAGCTGAGCCAAATTGAAGCCGGGGGCCAGGAGCCTCCTCCAGGTCTCCCTTGTGGGTGCAGGGTCCCAAGGCTTTGGGCCATCCTCCACTGCTTTCCTAGGACACAAGCAGGGAGCTGGATGGGAAGTGGAGCAGCCAGCACAAACTGGTATCCATATGGAATGCTGGCACTAGCTGGTGGTGGATTAGCCTATAATGCCACCACATTAGCTCGCTTAGAATCCTTTTAAAGTCTATTTTCTCACCATTTTTTATGCTAGATTTTATTTTATTTTAATTCTTTTTAAGTTTTGAATGTGATAAAAAATTCTTACTGGAAAAGTCAATTTTTACTTAGAGCCACCCATATGTTTCTACTTTTGCTTTCTTCTTTTTTCTTTTCCCTGCTTTTCTGAACTTCCATTTAAAATCATAGCTCCAGATTGAACAATAGACTTTACAATTTCCTTCAGCATGAATCTGAAATCAACAAATTCTCTGTTTATAACAAAAAATTTATTTCTGCTTAGTCTCTGGAAGATAATATCCCTCAGAGTCAAATTGTCAGCTGTAACTCATCTTTTCTTTTTTTTAAGCATAGCATACTTTTTTAAAGATTTATTTATTTTTGTTACAAAATCAGATATACAGAGAGGAGGAGAAACAGAGAGGAAGATCTTCCGTCAGATGATTCACTCCCCAAGTGAGCTCAACAGCCGATGTTATACTGCTCCGAAGCCAGGATCCAGGAACTTCTTCCGGGGATCCCACAGGGGTGCAGGGTCCCAAGGCTTTGGGCTGTGACTGCTTTCCCAGACCACAAGCAGGGAGCTGGATGGGAAGTGGAGCTGCCAGGATTAGAACCAGCACCCATATGGGATCCCGGGAGTTCAAGGCAAGGACTTTAGCTGCTAGGCTACGCCGCCGGGCCCTGTAACTCATTTTCATAGGACAGTTTGAAACCCTCCTGTGGTGCTCTGCCATCACAATCACTCTTCATTCTCCCTGATTTTCTCCCTTCTTTTCTTGGTTTTCCAATCACATATTAGAGTTTCTTCAGGGACCCTTCTAGACCTTTCGCATCTTTCTGCTTCCCATTCTTTCGTCTATTCCCTCTGAGTATTTTCTTTTATATATTTCTAATTCATTAACTCTCTCTTTACCTGCTCTTTACCTGCATTATCTGCTCTAAATCCCTACACATAACTCTAGGGTTTTGACTCACTGTGCTACAATGCTCCCACCTGTAGACATCATTTTTTTTTAACTTTTAAAAATTAATTTTTTTCAGAATCTGTATTTTTAAAATTTTTTGTTAAATTTTTATTTTGAATTTTTGAATTGTATGGTACAATTTCATAGAGACTGGGATTCCCTCCCCTCAAATCCTACCCCCGGACTGATTTTCCCCACATTACTACAATAGTATAATCCTTCACGAGGAGTCATGATTCCATCAGCCTGTTAGTTACGTGTGCCCCGACATTGCTGGTACAATGTCAAACAGTCCAGCATCCCATAGTTGTAGACGTCATTTGAAAATGTACATTTGTTTCTTGCATTTGGGGATTTTGGTTTATGACTTGAATTTGTAATGGATTAACATATTTTGAAACTGTACTAAAACACATCTAGTTTTCTCTGAGGCCGACTCTGATACTGCTCGGTGTTTGAGAAGTGATGACATTACACTGGCTCCATCAGCAGCCTCCAGACTTCACTGACTGCCCGCTCTGTTCAGAACTTCACATGGAAGCTTCAGTGTTGGTGCTCAGAGTTCTGTTACACATGCCTCTTCGCTGCCTTCCTAATCCCATAGCCCATTATTCCTCAAGATGTGCCTTCACGTGTGAAAACTGCTACCACTCCAGGGATGTCCTTTTGATTTCTCCTCTTCATGTCAGCTTTCCCCTGCCTCTGAAGTTCTCTTCTGTCTTCCCAATCCTCAGCCTTTTCACTCTCAACACTTTGTTAAAATTTCATCTTGTTTATCAATTCATTTGCTAAATAGACCTAGAGGAGTCTCTGAGTAATCTCTTCTGTGTGTAATTGGAGAATCAAGTTTTATGGCCTGAATGATTCCAGCATGGTGTACCTAGCAAGGACAGTTGTCAGCAATCAGAACATAATAGAATTTGTGTATCTAAATCCAACTGAACACAGCAAAGATACATTGAACATTTGATTTAAAAAATGTAAAAGGAGATATGTCTGTGTAAGGGCATTGTTAGTAGCGCTAGCGCGACTGGCAATTGCCTTAAGGATGGATGAGTGTGAAAACCCAGGATTTATTCCACACTATTCTGGAGTTTCTAAACCCTGTGCACTGAGGATATCCTGTTTGTCATTGTTTTCTTTTTTCAGTAATGAGTTAACCTTAGCTTCTTATAACGTTTTACTTTACAAACTTAAAAAAAAAAAACTTTTACCTCAAGTGTAGTAACTCTTAGCTTAAAGTACAAACACATTATACTGCTGCACACACATATTTTCCTTATATCCTTTTTATAAGGCCTTTTTTTCCTGTTGATATCCTTTCATTTTTGTATTGGTGTTCACTTTTTGGTTAAACTCTATGACCGAGGCAAACCTTGCCCTAGCCCTCACAGCATCAGGATCGACACCATCACTGTCGTCCCCCTCCGTATCCAGTGCCACAGAACACCTGCAGGGCAGGGACAGCTGCCATTTCCCTCGCCTTCTTCTCTACACCTGAGGATTTGCCTGAAGTGGTTTCAACTCTCTTTATGTTATTATTATTTTTTTAAGTAGAAGTATGCTCTGAACAATGTAAAAAGTATGGTATAGCAAATATGTAAGTGAGCAACAATCATGTATTTTCATCACCAAGCATTGTGTACAGTACATACCACATGTGCTATGCTTTGGGTCATGTGCTATGACTGTGTGACAACTCAAAGTCAAATCAGGTCGGGGAGCAAACTCAAATTTTGCCATTGTCATTATTTTGCATAAAGAGAATGCCTTGTTAATAAATACTTAAATAATTGCTGATCTATGAATAGGTTGGAGTTTATGTCCTGATTCTACTATTTACTTTGAATATGTTATTTAACTCTCTCAGATATTCTATATGTCTAAATAAAAATGGTAGCATATTGGCATCATAGGATTATTAAGTAGTATAAGTATGGAATTACAAGCAAAAGGCACTTTCTAAAAAGGTTTATTTTATTTTTATTTGAAAGGCAGAGTTACAGAGAGAGGAGAGATAGAGAACTTCTATCCACTGGTTCACATCCCAAATGGCCACAATGGCCAGAGCTGGGCCAATCTGAAGCCAGGAGCCAGGAGCCACTTCCACATCTCCCATGTGGGTACAGGAGTCCTAGGACTTGAGCTGTCTTCTGCACTTTCCCAGGTCATAAGCAGGGAGCTGGCTCCCAAAGTAGAACTGCTGGGACAAGAAATGGTGACCGTATTGGATGCTGGTGCAAATGTGTGGACAGAGCGTTTTAGTGGATAAATTTATTTTGGGAGGAAATTCTTTCAAATATGTTCCTATACCAGAGGACTTTAAAAAGTTCATGGAATATGTGTGCCTTATGCAGAAGCTCTGCATGGACTTCAGAAGTTTTGCTCCAAAATGAGAGTTTATTTTCATTCCATTTTCCATGAATTTTTTGAATTGCACTTGGAAAGCAACTACGGTTTTTGATAATGCAGTCAGAAATGCGAAGGAGTACATCTGATTAAAGTCCTGATTAGCAAATACCCCTTCACTGATCAAGGATCAGATGGAGATTCCTGGACTAATTGTTTGGCTGTTTCCCCTTTGAGCTGTCATGCAACTAGAGTCTAAGCATCCAGATGACCAACCTGCTTGACAATCTTGACGTCATACAGAGTTCCCATTTATTTTCTGTGGCTTACAGTTCATGATCAGTCATGTTGATAATGTTATTGTAAACATAAACATGAGACAAGAATTCTGGTTTTATTGAAATCTGATCTTTCAGGAACAACCTCACTGGCTGTTCTTTCACTGTGTAGATGATGGTGGGAAAGTGTAAGTCTCACAGAGAGTAAATAGCATGGCTCCATGATTATGCACACTCCACCTCCCACCCCTACCCCTGGTGTGCTAGGGAAGACCAGATTAAAAGAGAAAACAGCATCAGTGTGAGTCATTGTCCTCAGAACTATTAGACAGACAAATGAGTGTTTCATAGACTTAACGTGACAATGAATGACACATCCAGAACAGGTTGTGTGTGTGGTTTAGCAAAACAAAATTAAGAGTCATTCTAGGGAAGGACACTGCCACAGCTTTGGCATAATTAGGAATCATCATAATCAAATACAGGAAATTGGCACATCTGCTTTTCAGGCTGTTGATCCAACTGTGAGGCTGCCTGTGCACACTGGCACAAGCCATTCTGATGCAGCTCGATGTGTTCTGCAAAGCTGTCTTTGCATAAATATTTACATAATTTTCTCCATACACCACTACAAGCAGTTGTTTTTTATCACTTTGTCTCCCTTGGGTTATTATTTCTTTCCATCCCTACTCCTGGTAAAGGAGAGAGTACTTACTATTCTAAGGATTTCTCTTGCTTCAATGGATGTTTAGAGAAAAATCTTGGAATCTGAGTTTTACTGAATGATTTGAGATGGAAGCAGTAATTTCCATTTGGCATATTTTTTCTAAAAATGCAACAAAAGAGTTTTACTCAATCCAGCCACGGAGAAGGCAATGCAGAAACAGAGAAGGGGTCGAATGCATTCATTCAGAATTCAAGATCGGTAAAGATTGAGAATCAAGATAGCCTGGTGGGATAGCCTGGCCTGCTTTGTTTGTCTAAATATTTATTTTATTTATTTGAAAGGTAGTCTTTGACAGAGAGGGAGGAGACCTCCATCAGTTGATTTACTCCTCAGATGTCCACAATGGCAGGAGCTGAGACAGCCCAAGCCAAGAGGCAAGAATTCCACATCTTTTACATAGAAGGCAGGGGCCCAAGCAGGTGCGTTAGCAGGGAGCAGCATCAGAAATGAAGCAGCCAAGATTTGAACCGGCACCCATGAGATGCTGGTGTTAAAGGTGGTGGCTTTATCTGTCATGCCCTAACTCCACTCTCTATATTTATTCTCTAAATCTTTATGTATATATTTATTTTAAAGGCAGAATTAGAGAGATCTTTCATTTGCTGGTCTACTCCCCAGTTGGCCATAACAGCCTGTGCTGGACCAGGTCTAAACCAGGAGCCAGGAGCTTCATTCAGGTCTCCCAAGTAGGTGCACCAGCCTAAGCCTTGGGCCATTTTTCAGATGCTCTCTCAGGCACATTAATAGAGAGCTGGATTGGAAGTAGTGCAGCCAGAACAAGAACAAGCAACCATATGAGATGTGGGTGCTCCATTTACCCTATTGCTCCTTTGCTCTCCCATCCTCCTAGCCTCTTAAAAACAATATTTACTTGTTTCTTTTATATGAAAAGCAGGTAAATACACAGGGAGATCTCCCATCCATAGGTTCATTCCTCAAATGCCAACAAAGACCATGCCAGTGTGGAGCCAGGAACCTGGGACCCCATCCAGGTCATATCTATGGGTGACAAGAACCTGAGTATCTGAGCAATGACTCGCAGCCTCCCAGGATGCAACTGATTCAGAAGCTGTGATTGAGAGTGGAACCAGGACCCGAAGCCATGCGCCCAATATAGGACTCAAGTATTCTGGGTAGCACCTTATTTCACCACGGCCTTCCCCAGCATGGCCTTGAGGAAGTGGTTCTCCCTCCCACCTCCAGTCATGTCTTCTAGTCTTTAAAAGTTTAAAAAGTGTTCCACTGAGGCTTTGGTTGAGGAAGTAATTCACTTTCAGTCAGTAATTTTGGTAGCTTTTTTTTTGAGTGATGTAAAGAATTTAGCTTTGATTTTTCTGTGTTGCATTATTAAAATTTCACCATTTTAAAAAGTAAGCAATATGTATAGGTTCACACGTGCAATAAATTTGAAACTTCTGCCTTTTATGAGCACTATTTTGCTTATGAATGTGCACAGGCATCCTATAAGTGTTCCATAAGCCTATAAGTATAATAATCCTTAGCTGTTTTTAATATTAGTATGAAAACACATATAGTAGTCTTGGAGGGACAGTGTTGTGGTCTGGCAGAGTTCTTCACTGGAAGTGTAGTATTCATCCCAGTGTCTTAGTTCCTTATCTATGAAACAGGGAAATTGGATTACAGAAAATTTTAGCCAACATTTGTGGGAAAAGTACCATATTCCAGGAACTGTGGTATGTGTTGGAAAAGAGATTCTTGAGGTCAATTCACGTGCAGTTATAATAAAGGCTGAAAAGTCTCTACTAGGAAATTCACAGACACTTAGTGTTCTTGACTGTCTCGGGGGTGCATTTAGCTTCCTCCAGAGAAACAGAAAATGTTTGGAAGTAAAATATGTTCAGTAGAAAAGCAGAGAGTAGCAAGCAGCAGACAAAGAACGGGGGGATTAAAGTCCCCTTAGAACATCAAAATCCCGCTGGATCATTTCAATTGGACTTAAATGACATAAACAGTTTGAGAGGGTAGGATTACTGATCTTTGAGACATGTGGAACTTTGGGTTTGATCTTCTAATGATAGATCCTTAATTATTTTTAATTCCCTGGTATGTTTTTCTTCTTCAAGAGCTCCCTCTGGGCCTGTTAATTCAGAAAAGGAGTACTAGTAATTTCAACGCTGTAATTAGAGCAGTAGAATTTTCAAAGGAGAAAGGGCCTAAACATTTCTTCAATCCTGTAGACTCATTTTACAGAATATTTCTCAGATCATAAGAGATTAAGCAATGCATATACTAAACTCTCATATCTGGTGAGTGACTGAATTTGCTCTAAATGTAGTTTCTGATGCCTGGTTTATTGTTAATTCTGTTTTGACTATAGATAAACTCACATTTCCCTACTATTTTAATGCAAGGATCAGGAGAAGAAAAAAAGGAGGAAAAAGGAAAAAGGAGGAAAAAAAAAGAGGAAATCAAAGTGGCTAGTGATTCTATTTCGTTTTATTTTGCTTTGCTTCTGCGGTCAGTGGTTTTACCAATGTGGTAGTTACAGATGTGTTTTTAATGAGTAGAGCATGTCACTTTTGTTTTCTTCAGGGTATACTTTGCTGTTAATTATATATCTATGCAGTATCAAAATGGAAAACGGTTTTTCAACATTTTATTTGTTTCTCATTTTTTTTGAAAGGGTAGTAGGGAGTTAGGGAGAGAAAGTGAGAATGAGAATCTTCCATCTGCTGATCAGTCCCCAAGTGTCCATGCCAGCAGGTGAGGCTGGAGCCAGGGTCTCTGAATCAATCTGTGTCTCCCATGTGGGTGGAAGGGACTCAAGTATTTGAGCCCCCACCTGCTGCCTCCCAGGGTGAACATAAACAGGAGATAGGATCAGAAGAGGAGCAAAGCCTTGGACCAGGTGTCCCCGCAGGGGATGTGTACATCACAAACAGAATCTTAACAGCGGTGCCAAATGCCTGGACCCCATAAAAAAAAAAAACACTTTTAACCCAAGACAGTACATATGAATTAGAATGTCTTTTCTCCTGGTAATGTCTTTTTGTCACTTTAAGTTATAGATTACTTTATGAATTTTTGTATTAATTTGGTTGGCCAAACATAATTGGAGGTAAGAGCTCAGGTTTGAGCATTCTGGACCCAGTATTTGCAAGTTACGATAGCATGTAATAGTAATTAAGATTTAGAGAAATAAGGTATGTAAAAAACTAGCTGTAAACCTAGAAAAGTGGTTACTATATGTAAGTTGTTACTATTATTATGAATCTTAAAAAAAAATCAAATTCCTAATATAAATAATGTTTGAGCTGATTTCCAGAAACAGTTCTTATAGGAGTACTTGTCACAGCAGATAAAAACAAAATTTTTACATTTGCAAAATGTATCAAATCATTTGATATTGGTGTTACCACTGCTGTTGCTGGAAACCAGATTGAGGTTATGGGCCTTGGCTGCCAGATGAATGAAGCAGAGAGCCAATTTTGCATAAGTGGGCCCCCACACGATTCCTGGGAGTGTCCGGAATGCGAGGAAGGCGCAATGTGTGTCACTACTGCAAATGTTTCATCCTGCCAGGAATGACATTATCCAGATAGCTTGGCTCAGCCTGGTCATCCCACCCTATTGGCAGCAGGACAACTGTGAGACAGAAACAAACTGACTGGGCCAGGCAACATAAGCCCCTGGAGAATGTGGGAGGGGAGTGAAGAGAGCTTGCAGAAAGACAAGTGAGATAAAACAACTTTGGACAAGAATGTGACAAAACAAAAACCCAAACACAGAAGCCCAGTTAGAAAAAAGTGGAATATTATTTTTGAGACTATAATCAAGGTTTTCTCAGCATTTTCTCCTGCTACAGACTAAAACTGATTGGCACACGCCACGTGGGTGGATGACACTGAAGACCAGCTGTGGTTTGTCCTTCCTTCACTCCTGCTCTTCACATACACTCGTCTTGGAATAAATCTCTAATTACAGATGCATCCTTGAAAAGGGAATCACTGGAGAGTCACTGGGTTGACTGAAATTGTTTTATTATTCCAGGAACTGTTGTCTATATGGGAAATTTAGTAGAGATAGAGGAAAATAAATAATGTTACAATTTTGAACATCTGGGTTTGAGGATGAGATTCAAATATGAGGCAAATACACAGGATGGATGTTTTTCCTGTTGTTTTGAACTTCTAGTACACCTGCTACCATCTGAAGTTTTGTATCTTCCTAATTTTTTATTTGTTGAAATTGCAACTTCCTGGATGAGGACATTTGGAAGTGGAATTTTTGAGCACAATTAATTTGTAAGAGCAGAATCACTATGAGCAGGAATAATGCCCACGTAAAATACAGCTCGGAGTGCTCCCTCATCCTTCATGTACTGTGGGGACAAAGTAAGAAGAAGGTAATTTATAAGCCATTTAGAATCCTTCACCAGACACAAACCTGCTCATTCCTTGACATTGGACATTGCAGCCCCCAGAACAGCAAGAAATGCATTTCTCTTGTTTCTCAGCTACTCAGTCTGTTCTGTAATACCACGCTAAACAGATTAAGACTTCAGTCAAAGTAGAAATTACATAAAAATAACTTCATTATTCTGTGATGCTGTGAACACAGGTTCCCATGAAGTTTTCCCCATTCTCTCTGATTTTACCACCAACGTCATGGATACATGGGAGTTCGGGGAACTCTAAATATATTTTGATGAACTGAGCTAAACCTATAACTGAAAGTTGGGACTTTTTGCTTATCCATTCGACCAACATTTACTGAAATCCAAACGTAAGTCAGGCAGCAGTGGGGCAATGCCCAACGCTGGGGCAATGCCAACAAGAGACATGACAGGTCTAGCAGGAGGGACTGTTTGCAAAAAGACAAACTAAGATCCTACATGAAGTAAAAGGGATGGGAGAGTGGTTTAAGTGATTTCTGCCCAAAGGCTATTTAATTAGAGACTTAAGTGGAAATTGGATAATCTGTAGTTTCCTCTAGCAACTAGCAGTCTCATTCCCTAAATAGCTTCGTAGAGGGTCAACATATTGACAATACTGTGGGCAAATGTGTCCTTACCAGTTAATCTGGCTGCTAATTCAAAGTGTAAGACCTCACCCCTCAATTACTCACTGAACGTTCCAATACATTTTGGGAACAACGGATAATTTTAGAAGCTGCCAAGCAGATGGATGAATGGTAACTGGCTTAACAGATCTAGGAAGGCTAAAACCTAAGCCTAGCAATGAGGACATTAAAGCTGCTAAGCTCGGGAAGTGCTCATGAATTGAAAGGAACAGGTGCTTCTGAACCGAAGAACGCAGAGCAGGGCTGTGAGCAGGAAGCTGGATTGGCGAGGTAGCGAGGGGAGTTCTGTTTGCTCCTCTGCCCCACGTCTTCACAAGCAGAAGCCCTCAAGTTTTATTGCTTGAACCAAAGCAGTCCTACTTTGGGGGACACTATAGTTAACAATGGTGATGGGGGGCAGGGAGAATGCTGTAATATAAATGGGGAACACATGAAAGTTTTGGCTTGTAATGTTAGCTCCTGGAATGCCCTTCTGTGTTGACAGCCAGGGCACTGCATGTCTGATTAGCATTCCTAAGGCAGGGGATTCTGGGATTCTGCTCTGGATTAGTGTGGTCTACCACAGGCAACTTACAGATAGAATCGATAATGTAGGTCTTCTGGGAGAGTGAGGGGTTGAAAATGTGAAGCAGCGCCATGAAGGAGTTAAGTCCCCATTTTTCAAATCACATAATCACTGGTAAAACTTAGGAAATAGCACAGAAAACATGTTATTTATTATTATTTGGTATTGAAAATACAAAGATGAACCTAGAAGATGTTGAAGTTACTGAAAGTGGGATTCAAGTGTTGGGGGCAGTAGTTAAGTTGCAATTCTTGATGCCCACATCCCATTTAGAGTGCCTGGTTTTGAGTGCTGAATTCATTCCAAATTTCAGCTTCCTGTCAATGCTTGGAGGTGGTGGTGCTGGCTCAAGTGCTTAGGTACTAGCCTACGTGGCTGATCTTGATGGAGATCCTATCTCCCGGCTTTGGTCTGGTCCAGATCTGACTATTTTGGACACTTGGGGAGTGAACCAGTTAAACGGAAGTTGATTTTGTTCTATGCTTCTCTCTCAAATATAAACAAACTTAAAGTATGTGAAAATGAACTTGTCCACTTTCTTCCTGTTATCAAGGATTAAGAATGAAGTAGAAAAGTGATAAACATGGTACTTACTTAAAAATATTTGAATATAAGACAATTGGTACAGCACAAAGGAGTTCAACATAGCTGGGATAAAAATTTAGCTTCCCCGTGTATGAATATTGTGATCTTCAGTTTTTTTCCTAAGTAAATGGAAAAATAGAACTAAGCACATAGGAAGTACTGTGTGATACCTATGTTTTAAGATTATTTTGAATAAGATACTATTTTATTTTCTTTACTATTATGAAATGCATGAGGCAGAATAACTTTCTAAGGAAAAGAGATTTATGTGTATCATGTTTCTGTAGATTCAATGGATGGCATTGTTGCAGAACACTTAGAACCTGCAATTCTGTCCATGGTTCGGATTGAGTCCAGCAGTTTGGGGGAATCCCCAAAGAAACTTCATCTGATGTAATCCTAGACCTGATTCTTGTTTGTGCTGACATGCCTTAGGCACATGCTGGTGGTTGCAATTGCTGGATCAGTTCTATCTCCAGTCCTGTCTTCTATACAAACCAATCGGTGTTGCAGCTCAGCCTGATCCTGCCCACCACACTCTCGGTCCTCAGAGCAACCAGTGGGAGCTGCAGCCTAGTCAGAGTGACCCACAATAACCCCTACCAGGCCCACCCATTGCCCTGGTTTCTGTGCTTGCCAATATGTACAGCAGACTGGTCCAGTCTGTCCCACATCCTAATCAGCTCTCACAATACGCACTGAAGCCCAGATCAATCCAACCACCTCACTATCCAGCCCACACACCTGCCAGAGGGGCACTGTCTGTCTAGCCACACCTGCTCCTGTCCTGGTTCTCATGCTCACCAGTCAAAATGGCAACCCAAGAGGGAGGTGCCCATTGTTCCTCCACTGGGCCCACTCACACTCCTGGATCTTGCACTCTCCTGGTGGTTCTTCAGTTTAACTTGACAAAATTTGGACCCCGTCTGCCAACATCAGCCAGCATCTGCCAGCTGATGCTGTAGCAAAGCCCAACCAACCCACATCCACTCTGGCTTACGCATGCACCAGCAGGAATACTCAACCTGGCCTAACTTTCCCCTGATCTAGCTCACATGCAGGTCAAAAGGTATTGTAGCCCTGCCTGGCCTGCTCTGCCCCCAGTCCCAGCTCTCATTCTCTCCAGTGGGAGTGGTGGTCCAGCAGGGGAGCCCCATGCAGTCCCCCTGCCAGGTTCACCCCCTCCTCACTGAGTCTCACGAGTGCTGGTTGGGTGCTGCAGCCCTGTCTGGCATGGCCTACCTCACCTGAGCCTGGCCAGGCCTAGCCCACACCCATTTCCAGTTCACGTTGGTAGGGGCTACAACTCAGCCCTGCCTAGCCGACACCTAGTGCAAGCCCTCATATGTACCGGCTTGTGTTGTGACCCAACTCAGTTTGACCCACACTCTGTTCTGGTGCTTGATTCACCAGTGAGTGATACGAATTGGCTCAGCCTAGTTCACCCCAGACCTGACTGTATGCCGATGGGTACCATTACCTGGCCTGGTCTGGGCTGCTCCCTTTCATGGTTCTTGTGCTCATTTGCATGGAATGTGTCCTGACAGAGGAGTTCCCCAGCCTGGTTTCTGCACTTGCCAGTGAACTTGAGGTAAGGTTTGCTCAGCTCTGCCTAGTCTGCCCCCTTCCAAAACCAATCCACACATTTGCCGATGGATGGGGCTATATTGCCCAGCTTGCCCAACCCCAAAATCTGAACCATGTGCTCATCAGTGGGAGCTATGATTCCATAGGTGAATTTCCCAAGTTTTTCCACTTGACCCACTCCCAGTCTCAGATCCCATGCATGCCAGCAGGTGTTAGACCCTTGCCCAGCATAGCCTGCCACTCCTTCATGCCTTTGTATGGGCTGGTGAATGTTGCAGCCCAGCCTGCCCCACACCCTGTTTTAGGGTGCTCATGTGGGTGCTGCAGTCTGGAACTACCCAGACTATTCTTAGCCCCGGTACCCGTGAGTGTTGGCGGGTTCCATTATCACATCTAGTTCAGCCCATTACCACCCAACTCTTAAGCTAACCACTGCGACTTATATTTCCACAGGGTTTGGCCCACATATCCCCTGCAGAATCCAACCCTGGACCTGGTTCCCTCACATGCTGGTTAGTGTTGTTGTCCTTCCTAATGTGATCCATCCCCTGTTCCAACACTCAGTCAGGTACTGGAATCTAAGCTTGCTAGAAAGGTTGCCAGCTCTAGCTTTTGTGTGAACTGGCATGTGGTGGTCAGCAATGTTCTACACTAACAAGCCCACCTCAGGACTGCCATGTGGGTTGGTGTATTAATCCGACCCTTTGATTGATATACGGATATACCATACTGACATACTGCCCTTGACTGACATATAGATACACCAGTCTTTCCCCTTGATAACACCAAGTCTCAGTCCCTTCGCTTATCTACAAGTACAGTGACCTTGTTGCTGGCCTCCATTTGGGTGCTGGTTTGCATCCAAGTGCTCCACTTCCCATCTAGCTCCCTGCTAATGGCCTCAGAAAGCAGCAGAAGATGCCCTGTGACCTTGGACACCTGTACCCTGTGGGAGAACCAAAAAAAAAAAAAAAAAAACTCTTGGCCCCCAGGCTTAGACCAGACCAGCCTGGCTCTGGTCTGGCCTAGCGCTAGCTCTGGCCCATAGCAGGAATTTGTACAATAATCAAGCAGGTTAAAGATCTCTCTCTCTCTCTCACTCTAGCTCTTGCTACAGCTCTCTGTCTCTCCCTCCTTTCTCTGAAACTCTTTTTTTTTTTAAAGATTTATTTTTATTATTTTTTTATTGGAAAGGCGGATATACAGAGAGGAGAGACAGAGAGGAAGATCTTCTGTCTGATGATTCACTCCCCAAGAGAGCGCTCGGAAGCCAGGAGCCTCTTCAGGGTCTCCCACGCAGGTGCAGGGTCCCAAAGCTTTGGGCCGTCCTCGACTGCTTTCCCTGGCCACAGGCAGGGAGCTGGATGGGAAGCGGGGCTGCTGGGATTAGAACGGGCGCCCATATGGGATCCCGGGCGTGCAAGGCGAGGACCTTAACCACTTGCGCCACCGCGCCGGGCCCTCTCTGAAACTCTTAAACTTACAAATAAAATAAGTAAATCTTCAAAAAGAAAAAAAGCAAATTGGAAGGCCGATGAAAGAAAAGGAAACTATAGGGGTTACTGAGATATTAGCATATCACAAGAAACAAAGCAGAGAAGATAATTTCTTAATAGGTAGCTTTTTCTTAAATTCAGCATGAAAAATTGTATTAATTTTTAGTGACAAGAATAGCTGTCAAGTCAATGGAGACACGTTACCTGATTTGCATGTTTTTCTCCTTTAAAACAAAAAAACTGTTTCCAGGGAAGTAAAATCAGTCAATAGAAATGCAATTGACATCTAGTTAAGGAGTGATATTCATGGCTGATATCATGAAATTATGATGCCTATTGTCCTCCTACATCCTAAGACCCTGTTTGTGAACCAACTAGAATGCCAATTTCAACTGGCTAAGGCACCTTTAAATCTGGGTGGTGCTAAAGCTACACAGCCCAAGTGTGTCCTCAGATGGCAAGCAATCTACTGACGGTTATCCTTTAGCTGTATTTCAAGATATTTGGTTAGGTTAGAGTCTTCTCTTATATCAAACCATGCTCTAGATATGCCTTCTTGATGAGTCTTACGTATTTTACATGAAAATCTAAAAACTCAGTTTCTGCAGGGATTCAAGATGAGTAATGTATCCATCTGGTTTCCAAATATTCTTGTAAGTGCATAAAAAACCCAATAACTGACTAAGATGAACTTGACTTCATTTTGGTAAGAATAAAACTAAAGATGATGAATTTATTGGATTAAACAAATATGGCTTCAGAGGCATAGGTGCTAATGTCGGAATATAGAATGCACAATCTGTGATAGTCTTTATGACTTTTATTTATTGTGGGTATATTTAACATAACATCAAACTCTTTTGATCACTATCCTTATGTTAGAAGCTTTTGTTTCCCTTAGCTAATGAAATGTCACTTCAACAAAACCAAAGGAATTAAAAAAAAATCCACATGCTTAGGAAGCAGAAAATAGCAAAATGTGGGAAAAAAGTCATCTTTGCAAGGAAAGGTTTTCAGAAACATATGGAGCCCAAAAGAAATTAAAATAAGGTTTCTGTACAGAATAGATACTGCAGCAGATAACAGTGCCACAGGCCAAACAGAAGGCCCCCAAGGCCCCAGGCTGCTTTTGTACTTCTGCTCGGCTGAAGACTTCATCCAACGCTATATTGGTGATAACACTTGTTATACATCCACTGGATCCTCAGATGCTAAATCATCCTGTAATAGATTTCATCCAGAAAGCCTAAAGGCCGGCCATATTTCATCATTTCTTAAGTTTCAGTGATTATAAAAGAACCATCTGTACATGTCTTCAAGCATATTTTTATTTGGGTTAATATTTGGTAATATACAGACAATCGAGTCTTGAGTCCTGTTTTTAAAGTCCAGAGGAAATTTTTAGTTATATTTTGGAATTCTGTTTTGCCCATTGAAATATATATAAGCCTTCCTTCAGATCTCTCTGAAGTTTATAGAAATTCTACCTTCCTCCATTAACCGTGGTAACCATCAATGTTTAATGATATTTATCTTGTTTAATATTGATATATTACCTACCAATTTGTGTATATTAGATGCTGTTTTTTTGTTGTTGTTCCTCAAATTCAATGTAAGGAGAGAAGGAAATAGGTGCGATTAAAGTAGTTTTGAAATTCAGTCACAGCTCATAATTGCTCCTTATAACTGTTTGAGCGCACATGCTTAAAAACATCTGACCCTAAACTACCTGTTGCACGTGCCTAGAATTCTTCTTTTATATTTATTTATTTGGGATTAAGACATACAATGTTGCTTGGTTTAAAGTTGGAGGAATTTTAGGGGAGGCTCTATCTTCACCACTTCCCGCAGCTACTAGCGTGAGCGTCATTGTTCTCAGATTGTTTCTTCTTATTTGCAAAGCTTGAAGCTCTTGTTTGTCTTGAACAAGAAATGCAGGGAAGTCTTAACCAGAGTAAGGGGAAGGCTAGTTGACAAGGGATTGGTAGTTAAAAGAGAGATGGATATTGTTGCTCAGAGCTGGATTCTTCTAACCAAGTTCCCAACAGGAAAGAGGTGAGATACATTCATGGAGAGTGGATTATGAAGGATGGTGGGGGGAACGTTACATCCGCCGACCACCTGTGAAGAAACGCATCAGCCGAGTATAGAATTTAGATGGCCTTTATTCCAGGGAACCATGTAACGGCCTTCCTTCCCTGTGCAGCGGACAGACGTGAAGAACAGAGCTACGGAAGAAGAGCCAGGAAGAAACGTGCAAGGGAGTTGTAACTGCTGCTTGACGTGGAAGCAGAAGCGGGTCCTTCAGCCCTTATTTGGTGGGGATATCGGCTGGTGTCCTCATTGGTGCGGCAGTGACTCCTGAGGGGCGTGCCAGAATTCTGCCCGTTCTGGGTTGCAGCCCGAGGTCACAGTGACTTACTGGGCTGGAAGCAAGCTCCGCCCTCCCCCAGTAACCGTGGAAACCATCAGGGAATAGATCCGGAAGGAGCAGAGTCTACAAGCAGGGAGCTTTATGGAGAAGACTGCCAGATAGAAACTGTGTTTTTGGATTGAGGGCTTGTTAGAGTCCGGGCTAGAGCCCCCCAGAACGTTAGGGTGCAAGCTAGTCAACCCCCAGAAAACGACAAAGAGCCTCGCCGGTAATGCAAAAAGCAGTTTATTGTGCCAGCATGCTGGGGTCAGACCGTACTTGGGACACACAGGCCAGCCAAGTAGAGGTCAGACGCCCCCTAACATAAGGCTAGAGATTATATAGGCTCTTTCGGCTATAACATACATCAACATCAACTTAAAATGAACAACTTTAGACTTTTATGGCTCCCAGGTGCAAGCAGTCTACTCCGGCCTCACGGCTCATCCCATCCTGGCACTCATCTTTATGTACTGGTTCCTCGCCACAAAGGGCCTAATATTGCCTAACACTAATATTCTAACATACTAACGTTACACCAACACTCCAACAGGCTGTATCTAGCCACATGGGAAAATCCCGAAGAATCAGGCCCATTGAGGACTTTGTGTACAGGAAATTGTGTGAGACAGCCAGGAAGAGACTGTCTTCAACCACCTACCCAGCAATGTGCCAGCTAAATCCTGGGCCAATGATTAGATTCTCTACACCCAGAGGTGCGTGTTTTTCAGAAAGTTATTTTGGAGAACCAGATAACATCATTTACATAAGAGTTCCAAACAAAAGTTCTGCCCTTAGAAGGAGGAAATTCTGATGAGACGTCTTATCTGAAGAGAATGCAGCAATTCCAGGCACAGGTAAGGGGAAATGAAGGCCTGATTTCCCTGAGGCAAGTGCTAAGGCGAATGCTTGGGAGGTGATTCAGCTGCTGATCCGGGCTTACAGACCTGAGCTGTAGATATGCCATGAATCAGTATGGCGTGAGACAGGATGGGTGGGAGAAGAAAAGAAGAAGAAGAACAACAACAACAAAACTCCAAAACTTTTTTCTGGATCTTGAGGAACAAGAAGACTTAAGTGTAGACCAGGCATGGGATCCATCCACCTCACATACTGTGAACGGATTAGCTCAGAGCTTTCAGTGAGGACGAGATTGTAGATGTTTATTTCTTCAGAAATTCTATATATAGACATATATTTTATCTACATTGTAAATTTTCTCACTAAAGGCCCGCTGTGGTAGCCTAGCAGCTAAAGTCCTCACCTTGCACATGCTGGGATCCCATATGGGTGCCGGTTCTGGTGCCATTGGCCACACTTCCCATCCAGCTCCCTGCCCGAGCCCTGGGAAAGCAGTCGAGGACGGCCCAAAGCCTTGGGACCCTGCACCCGCATGGGAGACCCGGAAGAGGCTCCTGGCTTTGGATAGGCTCAGCTCTGACCTTTGTGGCCGCTTGGGGAGTGAATCATCAGATGGAAGATCTTTCTCTTTGTCTCTCCTCCTCTCTGTATATCTGACTGTCTAATAAAAATAAATAAAAATATCTTTAAAAATTTCTCACTAAGACATCAGAAAATGTGAAAACAGTGCCTACCTTGCTTCCCTATGGAACTAAGTGTAAGCCTGAACGCAGTGTACATTAGAGTATGAAGAATGTCAATGCACTTTATCTCCTACACATTATACACATATAAGGAAAGTCGCTGGTTAAAAGGGATGATGCATGTCTTAAGTTAGCATCAGGGAAAAGAGAAATTGTGTGTTTGATCTCATGAGCTCGATGTGGTGTTGAGATACCATCTAACACCAGCGCTGTTTAAAATTCTATGTGAAGTCCCTCTCTTTTGATTGTCAATTCAGGGTGGAAAACCATTTTGATAGAAGTGTCAAGGAAATGATGAGTGGTGAAGATATCAACTTGGTGAGGTTATTTTTTTGACTTCCACAGGATTCTTCTTGTATTCTATCATGTATGAACAAAAAAGGCATTAATTCAAAGGCCAGACACTCAATGAGTTTTAAACTAATCACCTCAAAGTGCATTGAATTTATCTGCTTTAGCCTTTACATATTGATGTTTGTGTCTCTTTGGCTCCCTTGGTTTATATTCAGTACTTGTGCCCCAGAAGAACAATTATTAATGCATGCCTTTTAAATGCAAATTTGCCAAGGTCAGAATTTCAAAAACAGAAGCTTGTTGATTGAACCATACCCTACATTTTGTTTCTCTTTAGTAGTTTGCTACAGTTCTATCAAAATGTTTAATTTTTTATGAATTATAAAAGTCATGTTTTGCTTTTTCTTTAAAAAATGAAGCTTCATGAGAGAGAAAAGTCTTGTGCACGGAGAGGAGATGGGAATTCTGTCAGTATCGTTACTGGCAGCTCAAAGGATTCTTTCCTCGGCTGAGCATAGAAATAAGCCAGGAAACGATTACACGTGTAACAGAAGTTTACTGGAGGCAAGTGACAATAAGACAGACTGTTTATTTTGAAGTCACAGGGTGGAGTGTTCTGAGAAAGAGAGAGAAAGGGGGAGAGAGAATGACAGACAAACAGACATTCATAGGCTGGCTTGCAGAAGCAGCTTTAAAAAAAGATTTCTTTATTTTTATTGGACAGATGTACAGAGAGGAGGAGAGACAGAGAGGAAGACCCGTGTCTGCCGACCCACTCCCCAAGTGAAGCAGGCCTGCCAGGACATGAACCGGCACCCTTATGGGATCCTGGGAAGCCCGAGGTGAGCACGTTAATTATTAGGCTGCTGCACTGGACCTTTTTTTGTTTGTTTTTCAAGATTTGCTTATTTGTATCTGAAAGTCAGATTTACAGAGAAAAGGAGAGAGAGAGAGAGAGAAAGAAAGATATTTCATCTTCTGGTTCACTCCCCAAATGGCTGCAATGACCAGAGCTGAACCTATCTGAGCCAGGAGGCAAGAGCTTCTTCCAGGTTGCCCAAGGACGTACAGGGTCCCAAGGACTTGGGCCATCCTCCACTGTTTTCCCAGGTCACAGGCAGGGCGGTGGATGGGAAGTGGAGCAGTCGTGATATGAACTGGCACCCGTATGGGATCCCTGCACATGCAAGGCTAGGATTAGCCACTAGGCTACCACACGGCTCTCATTTTCTAAGGATCCTCTGTCCCATTAAGAGACAATTGTTCAAGTGGAAACTTAAGTTTCTCCATTGGTGGGAGGGTCACACAGACAGCATTTTACATTCGATAGGGACCACTGTAT
Source organism: Ochotona curzoniae (assembly GCF_017591425.1). Taxonomy (NCBI): domain Eukaryota; kingdom Metazoa; phylum Chordata; class Mammalia; order Lagomorpha; family Ochotonidae; genus Ochotona; species Ochotona curzoniae. The sequence goes on along the minus strand of NW_024467119.1, from coordinate 23,333,530 downwards.
TTGAAAATGTCCTTGTCCAACTGGAAATGTGGTATTTGGTGAAGAGCAATGAGCTTTACAATGTTGGACTGAACAATCCCCAGGTGATATGACTGGGATGGGTTTAGCTGAGCTCAGCAGGGTTACACTAGACGGCTAAGAGCAGGACTAAGCTGGGCTGCTGAGACCCTGGCTGATTGGCCTCAGATCCCTGAAGCATTGGACCTGATCTCTAAACAACACAGATCTTGAACTCTGCAGAACTATGTGTCACCCAAAACTTGACTGCATATATCATTTCTGCAAAGTGGGTCTTGCTACCGCACTGACCATCTTCATAGAAGAGGCTCCACCTTTGAGACACTTTCCTAGTTTACCATTTCTAGGTCATGCTGACTTGATGTCAAGGGTGGCGCTTTGTCTCCTGCATTGCAGTTCTGCCATCACCTCTTCAGTCCTGGGAGGACATTAAAGGAACAACTTTTTGTTGGAAGTTGAAGATTTAGACTGGGGATTTGAGTTTAGACTATTTCCAAGAGCTTACCCTATTTCCTTTAGGGTTTTTCTCCCGAGGAGACACTTCGTAACTTCAGTTATGTCTCCATTTGTCTTTACGTAGTTCACGTTGTGGTCTTTTGTTAACACTGAATTTCTTTAGTAATACATAAGGGTGACTCTGTGTGCTGAGTTGAACATTCTGGCTTCAACTTACTGGGCACTGTCCCTAGAGTTCCTTTCGGCTTTCCCACCTCCAGTCTCTCGCACACCCACCCGTCTCCAGCTTTATTCCAGGCATAGCTTTACCTCCAGACTCCACGCATTTCCGCGCAGTGTAGACGTCTCCCTGCCTTCCCACTCTTCAACATGGCACTCTTCTGATTTTACTTTCAAATACAGCTTTAAGTCAGTCTGCGTTTTTATAGCTCCTTGGACACAGTATAAAAAGCAATACAATTTATACTAACTTCTATCTATCCAAAATAGTTTAAAATGCTCTCTGTGCCTCCTTGTCATTCCTTCTGCTTTGTCTTGCCATAGAAACCTGCTTATCCTTCTCAAAATAATGATTCTAATCAAAACCCTCTGATGTTTAAAATCTGCTATTGCAGACAAAAGTGTTCATACACTTAAAGGGTCTTTATTTAACATAGAAAATGGCAAGCTTTTCTTTCTTTCTTTTTTTTTTTTTGAGAGAGAAAAAGAAGGGATTGGGAAAGACAGAGACAGCCTATCTGTTTAGTTCTTTTTATAAGTGTCCGCAATGAGTGGCTAGGCCGTGTCTGACTCATGGAGCTGGGATCTCATTCCAGGTCTCCCATGGGGATGGCCGTGACTGCCGTTGCAGTCATCACTGCTGCCTAGCAGGTTCACTTTAGTGGGAAACTGAGTCAGGGGTCAGAACTAGGACTTGGGTCCATGTACTCCTAAATGGGATGCAGACATCTTAACTACTAGGCCACATGCCTGCTCCTGAGAAATGTTTTCATCAGAGTCAATATTTAGGCTTGAGAGACATCTAGTCTCCGGTTCAACTATTCAACTCTGCTATTGTACGTAAAATGTAGCCACGCATAACACAGAAACAAACGACCATGGATCTTCCCAACAAAGCTTTATTTTGAAGAAGACGTAAACGGGATTGATTGAAAGCTTTCTGCACGTTGGGCCTCACCATTCTGACAGCCTTACTTTCTACTGCAGCTGAGATTATTTTTGTCTGTGTGCATTAGGTACCTGGCACATTCACAACTCTATGCACTATTCCTTTGCATAAGGGCTGGGCTGAATTTTCAGAAGAATGCTGTCTCGCAAAGCTCTGGTAAAAAGAGGTGCCATACAACGATCTTAAGGTGATGTGTTGTCATCTTGCTTGTCAAAAGCGTGATAAAGGGACAATTCTTATACTATGGGAAGAGCTAATACAAAGTACATAACATCACGCAACAGGTGAAAAATCAGTTAAAGTATTGTATCTTTAAGAAAAACACAAGCTCTTCCACCCAGCCCAATGTAATGCTATCCTTTCACTACCCTAACCCTCAAACACAATCCAGATTTTTCTATCCAGAGTTTTCCTCTTTTCCCTTTGTGCCTATTTAAGACATTACTCATTCAACATGCAGATTACATTTCTCATCCTCCATAAACTTTAATCTCTTCAGCTCTGAGTAATCCATCCCTCTTTGGCAATCATTTTATATTCTAACCAATCATCTCAATCTTGGTATTATGGTTGCCTCTGTATCATAGCTCAATAAATAGAATCTCTATTTATGAGATCTCTCTTTGCAAGGAGTAGGCTTTAAAAGATTATTTGAATAATAAGTATTTAAAATTTGCAAAATTGGAGCCTGGTGCAGTGGCCTTGTGGCTAAATCATGGCCTTGTACACACTGCGATCTCACATAGGTGCCGGTTTGTGTCTCAGCTGCTCTGCTTCCCATCCAGCTCCCCGTTGTGGCCTGGGAATACAGTAGAGGATGGCTCAAAGCCTCGGGACCCAGCACCCACATGGGAGACCCAGAAGAAGGTCCTGACTCCTGGTTTTAGATCAGTTCAGCTGTGGCCATCAGGTTCAATTGGGGGGTGAACCACAGGATGGAAGATCTTTCTCTCTGTATCTCCTTTCTGTAAATCTGATTTTCCAAATAAAATTTAAAAAAAAATTTTTTTGGAAGTTACACAATTGGGTTCTTTAAATGAATGTTTCTTGTCAGAATTTGTACAGGAGCTGGTGCTGTGGTACTACTGCTGGTTAAGCTGCTGCCTGTAATTCCGGCATCCTGTATGAATGTCAGTTTAAGTCAGCTCTGTCTCTTGCTTTCTTACACGCTGCCATTGAAATAAATATGTATTTTTTTAAACTTTAAAAAATTCTTCCTGTTTCACAGTTTTTGTAGACATGGGGGCTTTCCCTCCTTCCCCTTCTTGCCCCCTGTGTTTTACAATAATATAATCAGCCTTTCAGCGTAGTCTTGACGCCAGCATTCTCTATGTGTGTCATGACTTTGTAGGTATCACCCTGGCACAGAGTCTAGCGTTTTGCTCTCAAGGTACACTTGACAGTTTTGTTAGGGGCCTACTTTCATTCAGGATTAGAGATGCATACTGCAGTTCTTCTCTCACTCCTGGTCTCTGTGATAACTATACACTTGTTTGCCTTTATATCTTTTCATTTTGCATTTCGGATGAAATATTTTTTTGAGAAGAACTTAGACAGTTAAGAAGTATTAACTGATTAGCCAAATGCAAATCTCTGATTCACTAACCTTTTATTCTTAAAGATGAGCTTATTTATTTGAAAAGCAGAGTTAGAGAGAGACAGACAGACAGGGAGAGAGAGACAGAAAGAGAAGTGTCTTCCGTCTGCTGATTCATTTTCTAAATAGATACGCTCGTCAGAGCTGGGCTGGCTTAGAGTCAGGATCCAGCAGCTTCTTCGGGATAATTTACAAAAGTGCAGGAGCCCAAGCACGTGAGCCATCCTCCACTACTTTCCTAGGCAGGGATGTGGATTGAGAGTGGAGAAGCTGGGACTTGAACCCAGTGCCGACATGGGATGCTTGGGCTACAAGATGGGCTACATGGGCAACATGGGATGTTTGGGCTACCCACTGTGCCAGAGCATCAGTTCTTATTCACTGATCTACAAATGAACTCAGTTACCTGGGGTTCAGCATTGTTGAACTTCATTGTTAAACAGTACTGTTAAGCAACACTGTTAGTATTTTTGCCAGTGGAATTTGCTGCATATGAAATCCATTGACCATTTGGGGATTGAAAATTTCCCTACTGCTCCTTGCAAAGAACTTCCCAAGAAGATTGGGATAATCTATGTACCATATGTGCTGGTCAAATCAAGTTTTTTTAGAAAATATTTATTCATTGTTTTATTAAAAAGTCAGATATACAGAGAGGAGAAGAGAGAGAGGAAGATCCTCCATCCAAAGATTCACTCCCCAAGGGACCACAACAGCCTGAGCTGTGCCAATCTGAAGCCAGGAATCTCCTCCAGGTATCCCACGTGCATGCAAGAACCCAAGGCTTTGGGGCATCCTCAACTGCCTTTCCAGGCCACAAGCCGACACTCATATGCGAACCTGGAGTGTTCATGGCTAAGATTTTAGCCGCTAGGCCATCGCACCAGGCCCCAAATAAAGTTGAATATGCACTAATGAAGTGGTTTCCACAAGAAACACAAGGCTTTTTAAAATATAAAGTATATTTTTAAATTGTAGTATTTAGGATAGTTACTCCAGAAAGCAAAATTATATTTCAAAGCTTTTTTTGTTTAAAAAAAAAAAACAGATTTAGATATCTAAAATTCAGTTATCTTGGGGCAGAAATATTGTGCCTATTAAAATGTAACATAAACAAGCTGAAAAAAAAAACCAACACAAAAGTTGTATCTTTTTTCTTTTGCCAGTCAAATTTTCATATTTGTGCTTAGGCTAAGAGGGTATCTTTTTTCTTGTAAAAAGGTGGAAACGTGTGTACAGTGTCTGCATTTTACTTGGCAGGCAGGGAACCAGGGTACATAAGCTTGAATTTGTTCAATGAATGGGTTACTAAGATCACCCTCTTTTAGGTACCATTCTAGGGTAGCACTATATATTTTTATTTGTTTGCTTTTGAAATTTTTTTTTTATTGAGAAAGGTGATATACAAGAAGGAATTAGAATTAAAAACTGTAATTTTTAATGTAACCAGCATCAAAAGCCAGATAACTCCCAACGTTTTTATCAAAAAAGTAATGTCTGATGTAGAACTCTAAAACTCTAAGTTGTTATCCAAAATTTTTCCTACTATTATTTCCAAAATTTTATATTGTCATAGTATATCGTATAACAGTGTTATTATCAATATTACTATCATATTTTAAATTCTTGAGTTGTTATATATTCTAACAACTTAAAAGTATGTAAATATGCAATTTATTTATTTATCAGAGCGGCAGAGTGAAAGAGAGAAAGAAAGAGAGAGAGAGAGAGATCAAGTTCACATTCACTGTCTGATTTGTTAAGGGTTCCCAACAGTCAGGCCTCAAGTTAGGAAGTGGGAACTCCACTGGGATCTTTCACATGCATGGCAGGAAGCCAAGTACTTGAGCCACCACCTGCTGCCCCCAGGGAGTGCAGTATCAGGAAACTGGAACTGGGAAGCAGACTTGCACCTTGAACCCAGACACTCCAACATGGAAGGCCCGAGTCCCAAATGGCATCTTAACCACTAGGCTAAATGATTGTGCCTGGAAATTTTGCTTCATTCTAGAGTAGCAGCTTAAAGATTTGCTTATATCCTTTGCTATTTAGCTCTAACCTGTTTTATCTCTTTTCTGATATGTCATCCCCTAACTATAATCAAGTTCATTTTTTAAAATTATTTTTTAAACTAAAATCCACACATCTATCTTTGGTAGTAAGGAAATAAAAAGTTGTTTTTAAATTTGTTTTGCAAGATTCTGAAAGCAAGTGTATTGAGTTTGGTCCTCTACTCTCTCCTTTTTCTTGAATCTAATGGTTCTTTTTCTTGTGGGATTTGTGAGTTTGACAAGGAAGGGATACTAGCCAAGGAAAGCAAAGTGTAATTTAAGCACTTGCAATGTTTTCAAGTGCTCTTCCCTTTCACTTCTAATTTTTGATATAAGTATAAACACCAGTAAAAACAACTAACTTCAAGTTCATAGGGTTTTTGGAAGGTTAACATAAATGTGTTTGAAAACAGAATGTACTCTGATTAAATGAAAGGGACACATTGGGAGGCTGTTGTAACTCACAGAATCATCTGGATTGTGGAAGACTGGGTTCATCAGATTCTCCAAGCTACCCTCTAGCATTAGACAGGAAGAGATTCTAGTTGCCAAACATTGCCCGTGCCATGACCTGAAACAGCAAGAAAAAGAGGATGCGCTGTGCCCAGCCTCTCTCCTTTAACTCAGTTATGATTCAGTCTGTTGGGAGTACAGAAGATGGATCACAAGCTATGAAGGAACTTCCCTTTTGGAGAATATATAGGAAATGTCTATTTGCAAGTTTCTCTAACAAGTAGACCGATGTGCTAGAAGGGAGTTAGATCAGTGTTGAGTGAGTTTATCATCGTGTCCAACATTCCAGCCAACATTTTTTTTTTCTGTTTTCTTTGGTATCCTCTGTGTAGCCTAAACCAATATCATCACACTCCTCTCCTGGAATACTGATACCCAACAAAATGACTAGGGATTGCAAACTGGGCTATGAATCAAACTGTCAAGCTGCACCAAGGATCTATCAAAAGAATAACGGGAAGATACAGTGGGATGTTGGCAACAGTGAACAGTGCTGTGGCATAGTGAGAAAGACTAGGACCTGCAATGCCAACATCCCATGTTGGCCCATTTTGGGTTTCAGCTGCTCCACTTCCAATCTAGCTCTCTGCCAATACACCTGGGAATATGTCAGAGGATGGCTTGAGTGCTTTAGGTGCTGCTACCTCCTTGGGAGACCTTGAAGAAATTCTTGGCTCTCTTTGCCTCATCCATCCCCAGCTGTTGCAGTCATTTTGAGGGTGGATTGAACCAATGAATGAAAGACTTCCCTTTCTATCTCTCCCCCCCTCTCTCTGTAACTCAAGCTTTCAAATAAAGAAAACTTAAAAAAAAAAAAGATACATTGTAGGCCCGGCAGCTAAAGTCCTCACCTTGCACATGCTGGGATCCCAAATGGGTGCTGGTTCTAATTCCAGCTACCCAACTTCCCATCCAGCCCTCTGCATGTGGCCTATCAGTTGAGGATGGCCCAAAGCTTTGGGACCCTGCACCCGTGAGGGAGACCCAGAAGAAGCTCCCAGCTCCTGGCTTTGGATCAGCTCAGCTACGGCCATTGTGGCTACTTGGGGAGTGAAGCAACTGATGGAAGATCCTCCTCTTTGTCTCTCCTCCTCTCTGTATATCTGACTTTCCAATGGAAAAAAATATATATATTGGGATATAAAGGAGATATGCATGAACTGAAGCTACTAGGTACAATTTCATGAAGCTTTTTAAAAAGATTTATTTGGAAGGCGAGACAGAGAGAGACAGACAGACAGACACAGAGAGTTTTTCAATGTGTTGATTGATTCCACAAATGGCCACACCTGAAAGGACTGGGTCAGGTTGAAGTCAGGAACAGCAGAGTCCCTGTGGGTGTCCCACATGGGTATTAGGGGCCCAATGACTGGAAGTACCTTCCACTGCTTTTCCAGGCACATCAGCATGAAGCTGAAACATAAGAGGAGCAGCCTGGACTTAAAGTGCTTCATTGCAAATGGCAGCTTAATGATGCTGGCCCCTCATGAGTGATTTTGACCTTATCATAATCTTCAGATAGTGCTTGGATATTCAAACATATTCCAGCCTTGTGTGATAACACAACTCAGCAAATGTCTGTTGAAGTCTCTACTAATCTGCTCACAGTTAATCAGAGTTCTAGTTTCAAAAATTATGCAAATTCCTATGTGTACACAACACAATATAACTTTTTTCTGGATTGTTTTTTTAGTGAAGAGCATATTTTTATAGTTCTGTATGCTTGTGTTAATATTGTATGAAATATATGTACTTGTTACTACAACCTACTTGTTTATATATCAACAAAAATAGTATAAGAAGTTAATATAAATATCAGAAAACAGTAATATAAGTTAAGCAAAAGCTGTTTTGGTTGAAATAGGGCGGTTAAAGTGAAACAAAATTATTATCAATAATGGTAAATTGAAAATGTTTTGTGAAGGGGAAAATATATGAAATAGTTCTAGATGATGAATAATACTTTAACTACATTGAGTACAACTTGAAGTACAAATAGTATTTATATTAAAAATTATTTCAGGATAATTTTAGATTTGGAAGGGTTACAAATAAGCTACCCTTTATCCATTAGCATCTGACATAACTCTGGCACATTTGTCAAAACTAAGAAATTAATGTTGGCACCATGCTGTTAGCATGAGTTAGCACACATCCTATTAACGAAACTACTTTAATACAATTTCAGTGACCTTGGGTCCCCCAGCTTCCAAGCACTATGAGAAGTAAATCTCTCCATTTATGAGCCACTCAGCTTAGGACGTGATGCTTCAGCAGTCCCAATGGACTTTGACACTCCCTAAACGGAGCAATTTCTCATCACCACCATTGCCCATGGAGTCCTACCTGACTCAAATTCTGCCCCTGGGGTTGAGCTTCTGTCTCCCACCTCTTCCCTTGCTGCATCCCCACATATTGTATAATCTACCCTTGGTGTGGAAGCCTTTCCTCTCTTTACCAGCCATCAACCCTGTGCACCTGAGCTATCTTCTGCAGTTCCCTGGGGCCTTACTACTCAGTGAGCTATGTGTCACTCCCCGGACAGGCTTCTTGCTGTTCAGAAGCATTCCTTATCTTTCTTGGCAGCAAAGGATCCACACTGGGCTATTGTTTCTGCTCAAAATATCTCTTTAATGCCTGTACTCTTTGTTTAAAATGTTTATATATATATATTTTTAAATGATTTATTTATTATTATTGGAAAATCAGATTTACAGAGAGAAGGCGAGACAGAGAAAATTTTCCATCCCCTGGTTCACTCCCCAAGTGATCACAACAGCTGGCTCTAAGCTGAGCTGATGTAAAGCCAGGAGCCAGGAACTTCTTCAGGGTCTCTCACAGGGGTACAGGGTCCCAAGGCTTTGGGCCAACCTCTACTGCTTTCCTAGGTCACAAACTGGGAGCTGGATGGGAAGTGGGGCAGCTGGGACCTGAACCAGCACCTGAACCAGCTGGGACCTGAACCAACATGGTCTGTGATACTGGCGCATGCAAGGCCAGGATTTAGCCATTAGGCTGCTGCGCGGGGCCCAGTGCCTGTGTTCCTATACCCTGCTCTCTTTTGGTCTGTCCCAACCGCCTCCTCTTATGCTCTGACATCTGAGATTACTTGTTATCTCCTGATGTTGGTTTTCTCCTTCTCTGTTGATGCTCTGAAGCCTGCATTGGATGACTCCCTGCAGGGAAGTCAAGCTTGGGCTCCACGTTCTCCAATGGCCTCTCTTTCTTTGCAGAAACACTCCTTATCATAGGCTTAAAGCCTTAGGGGACCCTCCACCCCTTGCTCAGGAAACCTGCCCACTTAGCTCATCCTGTGCTTTCACATCCAGAGCTATTGCCTTCCTCTCTGGACACCTTCCTTATCCTCTTGGACTCAAATACCAGTGGCCAGGCTGTGCCATCCTATACCACGTGGACATTCTCCTTGCTGGCTTCTGACACACTGCTCTGGAGTACTACTGCTCCTTGCCATCCTGACACCCATTTGCTAGTCCTGTTGAATGACTTTTGACTTGGAATTTCCAGCAATGACATGGAAAGAAAGAGGGGACAAGATGTCAGGGAAATGAGGGCAGGAAATCACGTGAGACCCAAACGTGCAATCATGTATGTGAGGGAAACAGTGCCTACCAGGTTATTCTGAACAGAGCACCTGAGGGGACTACAGCGGTGCCCTTCACCCACACTGTATATTACATGCTATCCTAAGCAGCATGGTGAAATCTCTTGCTATCCCACTCTATTTCAGGGGACATGGACCTTTTGGTCCAGCAATTCCATACTGCGTACACTCTAGCTGCCCTTACCCAGCAGCCTTCATGGTTATTCCAGTGATTGTCACTTTGACACATTGTTGTGTTCAAGTTATCCATACCTCATTTAATTTAGTTAATAATAATAATAATAATCCCAAAGCTTATGTGTAGTGATGCAAATGAGGCTGCAGACCAGGAAGCCTGGAAGGACAGTTTCACTCTGGTAATGTATTACAAGACTGCAAGACACTTAGAAGAAAAACAGTAAATATATGGAACTTGCTACTATTTTTGATTTCAGATATCCACTAGGTTACTTGGAACATGTTTGACATGGATAAGGAGAGGACATTATAGATTTAGTGGAGGTGACGAGATATTATTATGCTACTGTGGAGGCACTTACATTGCTAGTAAATGTCTCTGGCAGCAATTCAGTAGGTGATGAATACTATGTGTTTTACACCTCAGAAAATGAATCACATTGAAGTGTACAGGAGGTGTGGAAAGACAGAATACTAAAATCTTCATTTAGAATTGGGAACCTTACAGGGGACCAGGAGTTTCACAGAAGACACAGGAGAATGGATTGGTTGCATGACTGCATACTTCCAGGCCCAGCCAGAGCTGTTTGTGACGCCCACCTTCCACCACGCTGCCTGGCACTTTGTTTTTGCCATTTTGTGATGTTGTGGATGTTGTGGTTGTAAACCACTCCCTGCGGAATTCATTCTAATATTTATCCCCAAGGAAACTGCCTTGTCACAAGTTATGGTTCCTCAAAGTGGCAGCCCACATTAAAAAGCATTTTAAAAAGTTGATTAATCTTATTTGATAGGCAGAGATGGAGAGGACAGGCAGGTAGACAGACACACAGAGAGCTCTCGCCTGCTGGTTAACTCCCCAGACTCTCACGCCAGTGGATGTTTGGGGAACTCAATCTGTGGTTGTAACTTAAATATGTGAACCATCACCTGCTGCCTTGTAGGGTATACATAAAGAGGGAGCTGGAATACAGAGAATAATCAGGATGGAACCCAGACATTCTGAAATGGTTTGTGGATATTCCAAGCACTGTTTTAGCTGCAGTGCCCAAACACTTGTGTTGGTGTTTTTAACCAAGATGGTCACGCTGGCATTTCATTTTAATCAAGCAGAGATTAAATGAGGATTTTGGTGAAGAGAAATTTTAGACTGAAATTTCTTACAGCCTCAGCCTCTTTGTCTAACTGTGTTCAGGAAAACCAGGGAAGGCCACTCCATGTCCGAAGTTCTTTCAGGGTTACAGAGGCCTCATCATGACTGCTCGGGCCACCCCTGCTCCTATCCGCTCTTAGTGGGGCGCACTTCTCCATTCACCTCCTGCATGCAATGCTGATCCCCAATCTCTTTTGAGAAATTGGACTTAAAACGACATCTGGCTAAAGTGTAGATATTTCAAATCATTCTCTGACATTGGTTAACATCCCTTGTTGTCACATGCAGAGATGTTAATTCAGAAGTGGTTGTGCCTTCTTGCTGCATTTGATTCACTCCCAGGAACTAGTTCAGACATTGGGGAAATCTAGGGCTGTAATGACTATACCTGATAAAGGGTGAAATCAGCTTTGTCACCTATACGTGCTGAAGATTTACCTTCCTCCTCTGATTCACTGTAGATGCCATCTGATGAATCACTTCCTTTGTGATATGAATATGAATCGCTTCCAGAGTAGTCCAGTTTGTCATTGTGGATTCTCTCCATAGAAGTCTACCTGCAAATCATACGAAGCAGCAGATAATTTAATGCATTACTTCCTATATTTATTGTTAACTATTCTTTTGCTGGTGGAGGTAAGGGATTTGAAACACACTAGTCAGAGAAGAATGGAAATGCAAATGGTTTGAGAACAATGAGTCTGGTTTTTGTGCTTGGAATATTGCCAGATAGTAGATATCAACAAGTATTTGTTAAAGTAAATAGAGCCTGCCTTGTACATGCAGGAATCCCATCCGGGCACTGGTTCAGGACTGGCTCAGTTCCAGTTGCTGCAGCCACTTGGCTAGTGAACCAGGGGACAGAGATATTCCTTTCTGTTTCTTCTCCTCTCTGTATATCTGCCTTTCCAACAGAAAATAAATACATCTTTTAAAAAGTTAATGTAAGTAAATATTTTCTGTGACTCTGACAGTAGCTGTTCAAGAAGAAAATGTTGGCGACCTAGCTCTGACCTTTAATCCTCCAGATGTCAATTTCAAGCTATTCTAATTGCACTAAATTTAACATTTTGGGGTGGGGGCGGGCCTCACTGGTATTTTTATATAATAAGCTGACACACTGGATGCACAGAATGCTTTTCAAATTAAAAGCACAGATCTGGAAGCAAATGTCATTGAAAATGTCTTCTTTAAAGTCTGCTTTTCAGGATGTGTGCTGTAACATAATAAGTTTATCCACCACTTTTGATGCCCACTTCTAATCTGGCTTACAATGCATTCTGGGAAGCAGCTGATAATGGCTTACTTGGTTAGGCCCCTGCCACTCAGGCACAGGTGGAGTTCTGGACTCCTGGCTTCAGCCTGGCTCAGACTCACTGAAGGAAGTTCTCTCTTCTCTCTCTGTTGCTCTGCCCTTCAAGAGGATGAAAAACAAAAACAAACTTGTTTTCAGGGAGAGCATGGTGGTGTTTAAGGCTCCGCAACCTTTATGGGGTTTGTGTCCTGGCTGCTTCACTTCTGATCCAGCTCCCTGCCTATGGCCTAAGTGGCAGAGGATGGCTCAAGTCCTTGGGGCCCTGTGCCCACCTGGGAGATCTGCAAGAAGCTCCTGGCTCCTGGCTACAGAGTGGCTCAAACTGGGGAGTGAAACAGCAAGTGGAAAATCTGTTTTTCCTCTTCTTGTAAATTTCCCTTTGAAATTAAAAATAAATAAATCTTTTAAAAAAATCTGCTTTCCTTCTCCCGTTGTTGACTTATTGTTGAAAACTAAACATTTCAGGCATGATTACCATGGTACAAAAGTCAGTTTTAAACTTTATCTGGCAAGTGTCCAGCTGACAAAGTGCAGATTCTTCTCACTTATGGGGGAAGCAATTGCTGTTGATACCACTCCTTCTGGTGGTTTAGAAAAATACATGTTTGTTGTTGATTTCAACCAAGAGTCCTCCTAGCCAGGGATTGTCCCAGGCACTGTGGCAGCTTTAGCACTCAGTGTCCTGTCCCTGGACATTTTTTTTTTAATCCTGCAGGCTGGGAGAAACTGGGACAATTGACTACCCCCATAATTCATAACCTTCTTAGGCACTTACTAGATGAAAGTGATTTGGTTAATTATTGATCTGTGCTAGGTAAGATCATTTCCCCTTTTGCTGTTGCTCTTACATGAACCAATGAGTGACAATCCATACATGGGCTGTCTTCAATACCCCAAATAAAGCAGCAGCAGGCAAATAAACAAGAGTGGCAATATGCTTTCATGTGCTTGTCATCTCTGTTGTCCTTGTAGTCAGGAAAGAACCAGCTGAAAGAAGAACTGAAAATTCTATGACGGCAATAGCAAGTCTGAATGAAGACAGGCTTTAATGTCAAGATATTTTGCACCAGGACAGGAATTGCTAGACTAGCGTGTGAAGTCCCAGAAAGGGAACAGGCAATGAGTCAGGACGCCAGGGGAAACAACAGCCGGTAAATATGAGTTTGTAACACTTCATCATTGAGAACAGAGTCCAAGGTTAGTAATCCTCTCTGAAATCTGTTTACTTCTGTCCTTTTAACTTGTCCAACTGCTACCAACCTTTCCATGAAAACTCTACTCAGTAATACACTGTGGGTGGGGGTTAGTTTTTAAAAAAATGTACAATATCTTTGGTTGTGTTTTAAGACTAACTTGGAAAATGTAAACACACTTTGGAAACCTGAACAAGTTGTGGATGCATATTTTCTAAAAATGTCAGCCTGTTTCAGTTCTGCTAAAGGAAATCAAAGGGATTAATGCATTTGCTGCTGGGCCCAGCTGTGGCACGGGAGGCAACAGGCGCTCTTGGAGACCTGATTGATGGGCTGCAGAGGGATTCAATCGGAGGCCAGAGAAGACAGAATTCAGGTGCTCACAGGACAGCTACCCTTCTTCCTTTGACTTCTTAGAAACAATGGGATATTTAGCCTTATTCCCAACTCTAGTCCCATGGTCCATCAGTATGTGACCCATCTCTGTGTTCAGACATGGTGGTGGTGGAATTTCTTTGCAAGGGTCTAGTTGTGAAAGAGTAAGCAGAGATCCTGCCCAATCTTTCCAAGCTGGGACTCTGCCTACATTTACTGAAGCTTTCAGTCATCTTTCTCAGTTTGAACAGTATCACCCAAGATATCAGTTTATTTTGCCTAGACACAAAAATTATCTCTAACTGCTCTTCCTGCTGTCAATGCTGTGACCTCTAAATTTGCTGTCTCATAGCAACCAGACCCATCTTTGAAAACACGATCTTATCAATTCGTCTGCCATCCCTTTCCTGGCCTTCAAGTCTCCTAACAGGCTCCTATCACCCTCAGGTGAAAAGTGAATCAAGCCCCAAACAATCTGTCTCCGGCAGGTCTTTCTTCATCTTTGCCACAGAGTTGCAGCCTTGCTGCTTTTCTTTCTCTGTCTTGAATATGCATCTTAGAGCAACTTGGATGATTCCCTCTTGGCTCTTAGAGTGGCTGGGTCCTTTGGGCTAGCCACCTAGTCATACTTTCTCATGTCATATTTTAAAGTCTTATTTATTTATTTGAGGAGACGGAGACCAAGTGGTGAGAAGCAGATTGAGACGAGGAAGTCAGAGGAGGTGAAGAAGCAGGGGAGAGGAAGGGGAAAAGAACAGAGATAGAAACCCCCGGTTCCTGGTTCACTCCCCAAATTTCTAGAATTGCTGAGACACCCCTTCCCCGCTTCCAGATTTCTCCCAGGGTACCAGGAAGTCAGGCACTGCAGCTGCCACCTGCTGCCTCCCAGGTGAAGCTGGAGCCTGGAGCCGGATCAACACTTTCCAATATGAAAGTGTTTCTGATTACAGGATGCATGTGTTGACCCTGCATCCTAACCTCTAGTCCCAACATCTACCCCCAGAGCACCAGATGCTGTTCCTGCAAACAAACTTACCACACACACACACACACACACACACACACACACTTCCCTTGCTGACAGATTGTAAATCGTTGCCCAGCTCCACCAACCAGACCACAAGTTGTGCCTTATCTTTATGTGCTGGGCATTAATTCTAACTCCTGGAACAGTGATGCCACGCAGTAGGCACAGAATGCATCCTTCTGTCTGGTTTCTATTGACGTGGCAACGCATCACAGGTCAAGTAAACCAGGAGCTGAACACAAGGGCCCCAAAGGGAAGACAGCTAAAAGGCAATCTTTGAGTCTTCTAGGTATTTTGTGATGGTAAAAATATTTTGTTATAAAACAACAACGAAAAGAGGGCGTGGCATCGCCATGGCCGGCGGCCTGTGACAGTTGTCACCACAGATGTGAGGTTGTATTCTTAAAGCCAGTTTGGGCAGAGGGAGGCCGGAAGTCAAATGTGTGAGGTGAGAAACCAGAGGGGAGGCTTGCCGGTGATAACCGCAGAGTTTCCCCGCTAGTTTGAGGAGGGCGGCCTTCCAGCCCCCAGGGTGGGTTTTTCTTTTTTTTTCCTGTGATGGCGGCCGCCTGGGGTTAGGTAACTGTGGGTCAACTTGCCTCATCTGAAGTAGTCCGACTCTGCCTCTGGTCTCCCTCTTTTTCTTGGCAACGAGAGAAGCCATAAAGTAGGTTTGTTTGAAAAGAGGCAAGAAGAAGAAGAAAAAAAGTCCTCTTCTTCAAGCCTGGTGTGGCACCCACTTGGCAGAGGCTGCGCCGGGGGTGCCGGGGGTGCTGCGCTCTGGGGCAGCTGCCGGTCCCGCGGGGCACGGCTCCCGCGCAGCGGCCGGAGCAGGCCGGGCCCGCAGCCATCTGTGGGTGGGTGTCGTGGCCAAAGGACGCTCGTGTTCCCTCACCTCCGCTTCCCCTGGCCACCTTCTGCCGGTAGCCGTGTGCGTGCGCCGCCCCCGGAGCCCGGGGACCCTCCCTTGCCTCGCCCGGCCGCTCGCCCCGGGCCTGCTCCGCCTCCCGCTCTCGGCGGGACCGCCCCGGCGGCGCCGAGCCACAAAGTTTGGGCGCCCCGAGCGGACTCGGGCAGCTGGGCTGGAGGAGGAGGCGGCGGCGGCGGCGGCGCCAAGTCCGCGCTCAGCCGCTGCATTGGAGCCTGTGGGAACCTGGTTCCGGGTAGGAGGCGAGGGAGGAACAACTTGTGCGCGCGGTGGGCGTGGGCCTTCATTGTCCGCGGGACTCTCCGGGATCCGCTCGCGCACCCGCTCGGATTCGTCGGGAGTTCGGGCGACAGCTGCGGCCAGTGTGGAGCCTCCCTTTGTCCTCTCGGACCTCCCTGCCCCCCTTCTGGCCCTCTCTCATCGCCCCGCTGCGTGCCGCTGCCCCCGACTCCGGGGGCGCGACCTTGGAGACTCTCGCCACCTTCGCCTTCCCACCGAGCCGAGCCCCCGGAGCTGCGAGGGGGACGCTGTCGCAGGCCGGTGGCTGTAGGATGGTGGCGGGGCGGCCTCCGGGCCGCAGCCCCTGGAGCTGGCTGCTGTCCGGGCTGTGGTTGCTGGCGCTAGGCGGGCCCGGGGCTCGGCTGCACGCCCAGGAGCAGCCCTCCTGCAGAACAGCCTTTGATCTCTACTTCGTCTTGGACAAGTGAGTGCCTGATGGGGTGCCGGGGTCTGCTGCTTGCGGGAGACTCAGGGTCTTCTGAGATGGGGAGGCTGAGAGGTGCGTGTGCCTGTTGGCTGGGGTGTTGCTCTCCCCTTCCAAGCGGCCAATGCTGTCGGATCTGCACGGGCTGGAGACAGGATGGGGGCAATAGGAAGCCGGGCTACTTGGTTGTCTCCAGCTGGGGCTAGCCCTCTTCCTCAAAGGGACTCAAATTGGCTCCTCCGTCCCTTGTCCTCCCTCTCCTTTCCTCCACCCCTGCGCGCTGGCTTTTAAAGTTTGGCTGCTTTTTCACCCCCTGGTCACAGCGCTTTCTGCAAAGCCAGGAAAAGCCTAGGGCTAGCAAATCCAACGTGGTTTGCATTTCCTGCCGGGGAGGGCTGTTGTGTTTATTATTATCACTCTTAACCCGCCAGTTGTCCTGAGGGCCGGGCTGACTTGTTGCCTGCAAGTTGCCTCTCCATAACTGATAGCTCCCGTGACTTTGGAAGAACCCAGAAGCTCTTCTCTGAGGCATGGAGAAGACGACACTCTTTTGAGATGTTTGCCTTATTTTCCTGATCAGTTTAATTTTGTTTTTCAGGTCTGGGAGTGTGGCCAACAACTGGATTGAAATTTATGATTTTGTCCAGAAGCTTACAGAAAGATTTGTGAGGTGGTTTTTTTCCCCCCACTTTACTTTTCTAGACGGTGGGGGTGGGGAGGAAGTGGAACCCAGTGGAGGGAGGGTTTCCCTTTGGGGAGACCTTTTACAGGGGAAAGATTTTGAGGCCTGGAGGTTGTCACTGCACCAACCCTGTCCTTAGGAAAGCCCCAAGGCCTTGGGGGTTCATTTCATCTGTGTCCCCCAAACTTGGTGCACTCTGTGCAACAGTATCTTAAGAGGTTGTTGCAAATGGCTTTTCCTTGCCGGGTTTTCATCTGTTTCAAATTTCAGTTATGCTTTCTCACAATTTATCACATTAAAAAAAAACTTTATGCTAATGGTATCCACACTATATTTTCCAATCCTCACAATTCTTGGTGTTGTGAGTGAGGTCCTCCTTGAAAAAAAATAGTGTTGAAAAACTTCAAATGAACATGTGTTAATAACCCACCACCAGAAAACGCACGTGTGTGTGTGTGTGTTTAAAGCAAGGACTGGTGTTTTCGCAATGTGTGGGTGTGTGGTTGGTTTAAAATTTCACTGTTCCATATATGCAGTAAGTGTCACTACCAGAGAATGGGTTTCTATAAAAATGTGCGGCTACAATGAATTCCCACTTAGCCTGATGTTTAGAGGTAACCAGGAATTAGTGGGTTCATCCATTTAAAAATAACCCCAAGATACCAGGTTTCTGAGGTTTTTAGTTTTCTTCTTTTTCTTAAAAAAAGTGACAAGTCAATGTAAGTTTATCAAGATAATGGAAAGGACATGAATAGGAAGTGTATCATTAAATATTGCTTTTTTCAGTCTTGCTCGCCCAAATGTTTTCTGTAAAACAGTCTTGGATGATCAAAACATTTTGAAAGTCATGCTGCAAGTAACTTCCAACAATCTGTAGAGGCCTAGGCAATCCTTCAATTATTGGCAGCAGTGAAGTTATCCCTATAAAAATGTATGCCTGTCCGTGTTCAGTCGTCAGGTCCCTGCTTAAGCCAAGTGTAAGACTCATCTCTGGACTGGGATGGAGAGAAAGCTGTCTAAGAAAGAAAAATAAACAAGACCTTCTATGGTTAAACATCCAAGCCAGCATAGGTAGTTGTTGCTAAGTTTTCTGATTTCATGCTAGAGGGTGCAGTGACATGCAAATTTTAATCAGAAAACAGTGGGTCATTTCAATGCAGCATTTTTAGGAAGTGGGGGTTTTAATCATTGGATCTGGTGTGCAAGTTGGAATTCTGTAATGCCTGATTTGTTTGCCAAACTTGCTCAGTTACCGACAACACATTTGTGGTGACTGCTGGAGAGAATGACTTTTGAAATATACGTTAAGCCTCAGGGATAGCTCTGAGCTTCAGTTTATCAGTCGTAGTGGCCTGTCTTCAGTTTTGGATTTCGATAATAATTGCCTAGAGTGTCCTACGCTGCATCTAATGGGGGAATGATGTGGCTTGCTGGAGCGGGCAATCGTTGCCCACTAGAACCATGTACCTAGAGACATGGAACACTGACAATACCCAATTGAAAAGTGACTTGTTAGTTTCTTTCCTCTTTTCCCCAGTCTTTTCAAAGCTTGCATTAGAGCTGCTTTTCTATGAACTCTTGTAGCTGTCATTGTAGTCATCCCATCAGATGGGCTGCTCTCCAGCCTTAAGTACCCGGATAGCTGATGGTCATGACTGCAAAGTCGGACCCCCTTCGGGGAGGTGAGGTAGGTTACCAGGGAAAGAAGCATTGTTTGTGAAGCTTCATGCACTGACTGAGAATTTATGTTTCTAGTCAGCCTCTTTCCAAACGCTGGTCCCTGTGAGTGATGGAGGAGTGGGAATACTGGGAAGCATCAACAGAATCCAAAGTGACTTAGGCAGCAGTGCTAGGCAGAGTTGGCCAGCAATGCAGGGAGTTCCATTTAAAGGGAGCCCTGAGCCTTCAATGAGACTGATTTTAAATGAGATTTCCTGGTTCTACATCTGTATTGTATCAATATTTCTTTTTAAGATGTTTTAACTGCCTCTTTTCTTATTTTGCAGCCCTGAAATGAGATTATCTTTCATTGTGTTTTCTTCTCAAGCAACCATTATTTTGCCATTAACTGGAGACAGGTTAGTGCATTATCATTTGACTGCAGGCTTTTAGTAGAGATGAATCTTCAAGGAATGATTGATAATTTCCAAGTGGTGATTTGGGCCTCTCAGTGGAATCAAGCAAATGCACAGACTATTCAGTTCTCTGCACTAACAGAAGGGGAAGGAGGAATGACTAATACAAAATAGCAGATTATCTCAAAATCAATATCATTTCTACTGGCTGAGGAATGAACAATGAGAAGCAGAACCTGGCCCAAGTTGTCCATTCACTCTGTGCTACCTTTCCCCACGCTGTTACTGCCAGTGGTTCTGCATTTTTCTTGTTTAGATGTGGATCTGTCTGGCCAATTGAACTCAGTTCAGCAGATAGACTTTTAGGTTTTCTCTAAAGCATGCTGATGCTAAATATATTCACTTCGATAAGGGAATTTGCAATATCTGTTTCCTTAGTGCTTTGAAAATGTCTGGCCTTTGTAAATCCAGTGTTGCAACACTTTGAGTAATGGCTTCGGAGCCCTTGTATCCTGTGTTCCTTTAAACACAATGTGGCACATGAGAAGAGTCACTGACATATTTTTGAGAATGACCACTTTGTGTGGGTTCAGCTTTCCTTTTCAGAGCATGAAATCCATAGTGAGAAGAGAGCTTTTCTTCTTTTTCTGTTTCTTGTAACACAAACTATGGAAAGCAGGTCTTACACAGTGCATTTGTGTTGCATGCATGAGTGGAAGGATGAATGAGTTAACATTATTTTCAAAGCAAATATCTTGAAGCTGTAATGTCAGCATGTGATTTTGGGCTAGTGTTTTGCTTGATTTATGGATACTTGAAAAGATGTGTGAGTAGTTTTCTTTTTTTGTAAATTTTCTCTTAAGAAGAGCCTAGTATTTAAAGGAGATCAAGAACTTATATGTAATTCACTGATTTTGTTAAAAACATTATATCTTGTGCTTTACATTTTTCTTTTCGTAAAGCAGTAAGTCTCTGACTCTGTGAGTTCAGCCTTGGCTCTCAGTGTGGCTGGTTTTAGGCTTCCCTGTGATTTCCCAGCCTTCCTATCTGTGTATGCATGGATCTCTTCAGGGCCAGAGCAGTACAGCCCATGTACAGCAGCTCTTTATGCCTGGTGATAACCTAGCACTTTGGCAAAAAGTGTTTTGTTCCATTGAGCACTTTAATTTCCAAAGAAACAGACTTGGATCCAAACCTTCCCTTTCTCCCCCACACAGGCCAATTTTGTCCTTTGTAGCATGTGTATATACCAAACGGAGATGTGGAAGTCTCTTAGAAATTGACAGCTATTGCATTGTGCAGGTTTTCTGCTAGGCCCTTTGCATGCGAGTCCTTCAGCAATTTGAAGTTGAAGTGCAGTCTTTGGTTGACCAGATGGGTACTGTGTAGACAGGCATAGAAGTTTAAATCTTGAATGGAAGTTGGAGATTCTTGCTTTATCATTGTTTGAATGTCACAGCAGGGAGACTGCAGTGGCTTGCAGAAGAGATGTCTCTAACAGGCAACATAATGTTGCAGTTAAGAGCCGCTGGAGCAAGTCTTTGGTTAGCTAAGCGGTCAAGGACAAATGCCTTAACCTCTTGATGTCTCAGTTGCTTCCACCTATGTAATACTGATGATGACAATGATGATGATGAAGTCATACATAAATTATAAGGGTGTTGTAAGAATGGAAGTTGATGAGTATGGAGTACTTAAGACAAATTTTGGTACATAATACTCAAGAGAGCATAAATATCACCACCATCATCATCTGGAGCTAGGGAATGTGCAGTATTTTAATGGTCATGGAAGAATTATGCTCATATAAAGGGAATATTGTCCTAGTTGGAATGATTTATAATCCTCTAGGAGGAATTTTAATAAAGTTCCTCTCAGCTTATTCTCAATGTAACTGGCTTCTCTATTGCTTCCCAAATAGAAATGTTTTCACTTTTAATGAATTTGAATACTTGTGGTACGTTGAATTAATGTGTGGGGTTGCAGGACATACACTGAGAAGGTCTGATGTGTGTTCTGGTTTTACACTTACTGATTTGGAAGCGTAAGGCGAATTGTTTTACTCAGTGTGTCAATTTCTCTGTCTCTAAAATGTAGACACAAAATCTGCCCAATCAGAGAGTTGTGGAAATGAAAATAAGGTAATTCTTAGAAAGGTTCTTTGTATGTCATGGGACATCTCCCTGACAGGGTTGATAGGGTGATACTCTCTTCTATTTTCCTTTTACCTATTGGATTAAATCAGTCACAGCAGATTTCATTGGTCCCCGGTATTTGGATTTGGAATCTTTTTCCACCCATCTTTAATGTGTAATAACAGTTTGCATATTTAGATGAAGGGCCACTGAATGCTTATCTCCACAAGTATTGTAGAATTTTGTAGAAACTGGATTTTTTTTATTGATACATTGCATAATGTGACACAGTTTTATAGGCACTGGGATTCCCCCCAGAAACTGGAATTTTAACATGTCAACTTTCTTGATAGCATGCGTCACCGTCACTTTCATATATAGATTTGGGTACTGGAGAAAATCCCAGGTTAAGCGGGGAAAAAAAAAAAGAAGCAAATGTCAAGTTGAGCCGGTTTCGCAATTTTGCTTCTGTTACTCATACTTCTTTACTATCTTGGTAAACGTAAGAAGTAGTGCTGTCGCGTTTCTCTGAGAGTTGCTAAAGATTTAGGGATGAGGCAAGACTAAAAGGAGTAAGTACTTAGGGTTGGACCATTCTTTCTACTTCCTTTCAGCGTGGTGCCTGGTCCTGTAGAAATGCATGAGTAGAATGAATGTGCTAAGAAATGAGTTCTATAATTTATGTTCTCAACATTTAGAAACTTCTTTTGCTTAAGGACTTCAATGTAAAACTTTCTCTCTTTCATGCCTCCATGATTTCTGTCTTCCAAGGTTCAGTTAGTTCATTCATGCATTTACTGGTGTGCTTATCTACGGTATATAGGTGGTGGGCCTTATGGATAATGTGTAGATGCGTCATCGAGTGTGTGAGTGAGGAGGGGTAGGCACAGACACAGGCTTCACAGGTACAGTCAATTCAGAGGAAAGTGCCCCGAGTTGATTGCATCTGGAACTATCCGACTACGAGATATTACAGAATTTAGAATTAGGGCTAATTTTAAAAGACAGTTTTAATTGTTCTGTTACGTAATTGGGAATGGTGAATTAGGCTCAGTTCTGTTGAATTATATCTTAAAGCTGTTGTAATGATAGAGTTGAAAACATTTAATGAACAATTATGAGATGTTGGGCATTTTGTGCCGATTCAGTTGAGCATGAGGTAAGAGATCTGGTTATTATCTCTCTGTTTTACAAATGAGGACACTGATTTCCTCTCTAGCCATGGATAAGATAGCTGACTTGGGATTGGAATGGAATTCAGAGATTAGAAAGATAAAGTATTCAAGAATAGAGTGGTTCCTACTGTTCCCTTGGAGCGTCCTGGTGGTGGCTTCCTGTTGCAACACAAAGACCAGGGCTGAACCTTGCATCAGATGAAAATAACAGTTGCATACTAGCTGGGTGATTGATTCTACACAAGTTGCTTAACTCCTGGTGATACAATTCTAGGCCTGTTAAAGGGGTTAAGCATTTATACCATATGGCAACACTAAGACAATGAAAGGCATACAATGCATGAAAAGGCCGTAATTATATGTAGAATATGCCACAGATGTTTAAAGCATTGTTCATTCTTCTTTCTTTTCTTGTGTCCCCTACTTGGAACAACATGCTTTTTAGTATTTCTTGTCATTTTTTCCAGTTCTTCTGTTTTCTTTATTTCTTGTTTGAGTGGGAAGAAGGCGAAGGCCTACATGGAGCTTAGAGGTTGACAGTGTATTCCATCGCCATCATTGTGCTTGAATGGTAACAGATAGTCATGTACCAGGCTCGTGATGGGTACTCAGAGACTCAAGGGACTCCGCTCACAATGACCCAGAGAAGCAGGATTCACACCCGAGTCTGGGGCTGAGTGTGAGCGCTTCACCAGTGCACTGTTCTGACTCACACTCCCTGAGTTCCCTTCTGCAATCTTCACTTTAGTCAGAGTTTGTCAGAGTTTAAAGACATGCTCATGCTTTACATTTCCTCTATTCTTGCAAGCCAGTTTTGTGGTAAGAGGAAGTGATCTAAAGAACAAAGAAAAATAAATGAAATTATATTGGGGAACGAATTACTCCTGTTTAGGAAAGTCTGTTTTGGCTACAGTGTATGCAAACCCTGAGGATTCTGAGTGTGGCAGCAGCCCAGATTCTAGTGATGGATATGTTAATAATTTCCAGGGATCTGCTTTTGAGTATGTCCTAGACAATTTAGTATACTGTTACTCATGCCTGCAAGACACACCTGGTACCCCGAAGTGGTGAAGTCCTGGGGTTGATTTCTCATGCTTCACCAAAGCACAGAAAAAGAAGTAGAATGAAAATACACAAAATGCATCAGGCATGCGCTTCAGGTGTGAGCTGAATGCCACAGTTTGGTAAGTGCAGACAAAATTGGAGAAAATTTTTCACAAAAATCAGATTGTGCAGGTTGCCTTGTGTGATGCTATTTTTAGGTCCAGGAACGTCACTTTGGATTTATTGGTTTGAATTATGGACCCCGAAGAACCATGTGAATGTTAGATGTGCAGTGAGACGTGAACTGAACAATAAGCAAGCTGTTACATAAAGCTACAGTAAAGGATGGCAAGAACCTGTTAATTCCTAAGATAATCTGTTACATATCTATATACCTATATCTATATCTATATAAAATATGTAGATGTAAAATATATACAGACACACCTGTATTTAAATATCTGGGCAAGGTCTTTGGCTTTGTTCAATTCATAGACTGCAGAAGATGTGAACATGAAGTTGTGCCAGTCTGGGTTCCAGGCCTGAGACAGGAATATCGTGTGCACGTTTCCTCTTTTGGGTTCTTCATGGGGAAACCTTCTACCCTATAAGAAACTGGATTGTGTTGTGACCACCATGGTAGTTGGAAGGCAGCCTAGCCCTATGGGTGACTGTGGAAGAGAATCAAGATCCTAGTTGGCAGTTCTAGGTGAGCTCCTAGACCTTAGCCAGTACCAGCCTTAGCACCAGCTTGCCAGCCAGGTGAAAGAGAAGATTGGAATTATTCCAGCCTTTGCAGCTTCTCATCCAGCCGCATGGGGAAGTGTAACCAGCGCCCATTCAGTGCAATGGTAAACATTCAGTGCACGAGAAACAATCCATTGTGTTTATATCTCTAATTTTGGGTTAATTTATAATGCAGCAATGGGGAACCAAAACAGATATTGTGACTAGGATGGAAGTTGAATAACTTTGAGGAGACTGGTAGTAAAGCCTGGAGGAGAAGTGAATAAAGTGTTAACTGACAGCGGAAACAGAGGAATCCTTGCGTAAAACTGGAAAGTGTGGTAGGATTGTGTGAAATAGAAACTGTATGAAGTCAGCTTTTGGAAGTAGCTAAGGAGACTCCTAGGCAGACTGCTTGCTGAAGGTACCACTTGGCTTTTAATTTCTGCAGTGATGCCTGAGAGCAGTGACATGAGATACACAAGAGTCTTTTAAGTTGTAAAGCAGGATTTAGAGGAAATACAAGCAGGAGGACTTGATGGATTTGAAAGTAAAACATTAATCTTCAGGCTTCTTTGGCAAACTATTTTTTTCTGATTTAAGAAATGTTCTGGGGGCTGCGTTGTGGGACAATGCTACATGGGCATCCCACATTGCAGCTTGGGTTTGAACCCCAGCAGTTCTGCTTCTGATCTAGCTTCGTGTTAATGTGCCTGGGAGAAAAACAGCAGCAGGCTCTAAGTACATGGGCCCTGTTATCCATGTGGGAGATCCAGATGGAGTTCCTAACTCCTGGTTTTAGCCTGATCCAGCCCAGCTGTCAAGCCATCTGGGGATTTGAATCAGCGGATGGAAGATTCTCTCTCCCCTCTCAGCATGTCACTTTACCTTTCAAATAAATTTTTTAAAAAATGAACCATATTATTACATCAATGAAGCCCAGATTGTTGCCTGTAAAATGTGGCACTCAGAAAAATTAAGATGAAGGTTGTAGTTCAAAGAGACAGTGAAACTTCAGTTTAACTGAAAGAGTTAGGATAACAACTCATAGATTCTTTCTCTTCTCAAAGGATTGTTAAGAATCCTGGTGATGCCCTTTACAGGTGCTTTGATGTCCTCGAGACAGCTGGGTTAATTGTATCAGTTTATTTGTTGAAATCTTGTTTCTTTCAAAAAAATTGAGATTGCATAAAAAGAGTAATTGATAAATTAAAAATTTGGAAATTTAAAATCTTAGAAAAGGAGCATGAAGCAATGAGGTAATCACAAGAATTTAAAAGAGTTTTGTCAATGAGGAAGAAATTTACTGTGGGCCCTCAGGACAAGAAGTAATATTTGTCATACTCAGAAATGCTGAAAGAAGGAAGTTGTGTAGCGGCTAGTGATAAAGAAACTTCTGCTATGAGACATCACAGGGGATGGCAGACTTCAGGGTAGCAGCATCCTTGACAACAGTTTCACAACAAATACTAAAGCAGTTTCAGTAGCACCACAAATAGCAGTTGAAGCCATAGGTTAAAGTCAAAGCCACTGGAGCTGAACTTCAGTCAGCTTTGAAGATGATGATGGCTTTGAGCGTATCTTTGTAACACAAGCATTTTTAATCTTGCTTTTAAAATCATTTTACCTCTGGCTTTCCTTTATAGAGTTTCTTTAACATCATAGGGGGAATGAGTTCTGTTTTTAAATTACCATGTGATTTTTTAAAAATTAATTCTTTCTTCTTTCAGAACCCTTAGAACATTTTTTTGAGAGTTATTTATTTTTATTTATTTTTTTTTTTAAAGATTTATTTTTATTATTTTTTCATTGGAAAGGCGGATATACAGAGAGGAGAGACAGAGAGGAAGATCTTCCATCCGATGATTCACTCCCCAAGTGAGCGCAACGGGCCGATACTATGCCGATCCGAAGCCAGGAGCCTCTTCCGGGTCTCCCACACGGGTGCAGGTTCCCAAAGCTTTGGGCCGTCCTCGACTGCTTTCCCAGGCCACAGGCAGGGAGCTGGAAGGGAAGCGGGGCTGCTGGGATTAGAACCGGCACCCATATGGGATCCCGGGCGTGCAAGGCGAGGACCTTTAACCACTTGCGCCACCGCGCCGGGCCCAAGAGTTATTTATTTTATGGGAAAGGCAAAGTTACATAGAGTTCCAAAGGCAAAGTTACAGATAGAGATCTTCTACCTGTTGGTATCACATTACAGGGGGCTTTGAGAGCCAGAGCTGAGCCAGGTAGAAGCCAGGAGCCAGGAGCTTCCTCGAGGTCTCCCATTTGAGTAGCAGAGGCCCGAGTATTTGGACTGTCCTCCACTGCTTTTTCCAGGTCATCAGCAAGGAGCTGGATTGGAAGTGGAGCACCTGGGACATGAGCGCCCATCCACATGGAATGCCAGCACTGCCTGTGCTGTCTTTACCCTTTATGTGATAACACTGGCCTGAGACTCTTCGAGCTTAGTTGAGTGGTATTCTTTGGAAGCTCAAGATCTGTGCTCCTTTGCTTTGGCTTTCATTTTATCTCAAGTGACACCTTGGTGGTTGAGAGCCACCAACCCAGCAGGCAGTTACCAAGAAGACTCATGTGTTGGCATCCTTGACTAAGGATGGAGAATCGGTGCCTGTAATTATGTGACTGCAAAAGTAACTATGGGATGCAGTGCAGTGTGAACAATTATTGTAGCAAGTGGGGGTGTAAGGATAAAGAAATCGCAAAGTGCTCTGTCTCTTGTAATGAATATATTGGCAGAGGCTTACCTTTCCAAAAAACCTCAGATGTGACACAGCTTATGTTTCTAGCGTCATCTGGTACTTAGAAATGATAGTGAGCTGATCTGAATTGAATGAAGGAGATATATATATATATATATATATATATATATATATATATATATTTTTTTTTTTTTTTTACCAAGAAAAATCTGTTTGTGTAAACTCGCATTTCAGTTGTCTTTTTTCCTTTCCCTTTTGGCAGCAAACATTAATGCTTGAGGACACACTGCCACTCATTTCTCGGAAGCCCCAAATATTTAGTTTGTATCTGCATTCAGACAGAATCAAATTATTTCTGTAGATACTAAACATAAATATTTGGATAAAACAAGTGATAGATTATGTAATTTACTCCATCATCTGGGGAAACATGAGTGTTTTCTTTGATCAACCATTATTGAGCATTTACATATTTACATATAATACAAGGTATTGTAAGTAGTAAGTGAAGTCCAGGGGCGTATATTATCAATAGAAGTCATAGCGACAGCTTATTTAACCTTCCAGGTTTGTTAGGTGAACGTATAAATGCAAGTAATTAAAACTGTTAATGAATTTTAAATGTGTGTGTGTGTGGACTGGACAGTAGGGCTGGTTGGGTTGAACTAGGATTCAATGCCCATTGACACATATGAGAGCTGGATGGGATGTGGGACAGACTGAAAAAGTCTGCAGTACAAACCAGCAAGCATGGGGACCAGAGTAGGGGGCAGGCCTGGTGGGGGGTATGGGGAGTCGCCCCAACTAGGCTGCAGCTCCCACTGGTTTGCATGAGGGCTGAGAATGAAGTGGGCAGGATCGGGCTGGACTACAACACCCATCGGTTCGCGTGGAAGTCGGGGCTGGAAGAAGAACTGACCCAGCAGTTGCAACAACCAGCATGTGCATAAGCTGATTGGGGCATTGGAATGTGCCGGACCCTGTACTGGAAAGCACACGCAAGAATCAGTTCTGGGATCACCTCAGACAAAGTTTCTTTGGGGATCCCTCCAACTGAACTGCTGATCTCAGAACCCCAGCCATGAAGAGACTATGCCAGCCAGTGGATTCTGAATAGATTTCATTGTGATTGGAACAGAGAGATTGACAGCAATTCAGGGCTGTTGAACTATCAAAACTGTTTGAGCAGAACCCTCAGAGCGTGTCTCACATTGGGGCTGTGGGATGTGTGGGAGGTTGGATGGGGCTTCTCCCTTTGTTTCTCCCTTGACCCCAGATACGGAGGAAAAATGATGATTTAGTGTGTAAACAATGGTCTTACCCACCTTCATGTAGCCCTGGACCCTTTGTACTCTAATCAACTATGTAAGATTACATATAAAAAAGTAGAATGTTTAAAGAAACAAGTTCTTATGATAGTACAAGTTGGTTATGAGTAGAAAACTTGGGTACTCTTAAGAAAGTGTAATGTGCTTATAGAAAAGTTTGGAATGGTTAGATACTAAACTAATAATAGTCAAGGAGACAAACGACCTGTGTTAGGGGCGATGACTAGATGAGGAAGGGGGGGTCAGCTTCATACCCCGAAAGTTGTCTGTTTTCTAGAAATCTCCTGTAATGGAGAACTTACTTGATAATAATTTTCACAAATATGTGTGTGTCTCTGGAGCTCACTTGTTTCCACTGTTTCAACACCATATTTCAGGAATGACTTTATTTTATTTTGCTTTGCTCTTTTGCCATGTGTTAAAATAGCATATGGTGTAGACACAGACACACACACAAGCTTTTGTGTCTGATACCTGCAAAGGCCTTGTTGTCAAGGTAATACTTTCTGGAATTCACCTTCTCATCTCTCACCTTCAGTAGTGTGGATACTCCGCCTGTTTGATTAAAATCTTACCATTTGTTTACCATTGTAAGAACTTCAGATTTAAAAAGACACCTTTTTCTGCTTTTATTGAGAAACCAAAATTCTGGAAATAATGTTCTAAGAAGGACTTATCTGAGCTTTTAAATTCATAATTTAAAAAGGAATTTTGAATTTATTTTGAATAGCTTTTGCTACAATAATCAGTTTATCTCTTAATATGTTTTTGTAGTTTTATTTATTTTTAGAGGGTGTTGGAATCTAAAGAAATTCCTTAAAACGAGGCTTTCCTTTAGCCACACAAAGTAACCAGGTCTTAGTAGTATTTTGATAATAATACTCTGTTTATATTCCATGGTGGCATTAGTCATGTTGTAAAAGAATATTCCATGGTTTTTGTATCTTTTTCACTCACATTGCCTCTTCCATGTGGTCAGTACGCAGTGGCCCGTCTGTCTATCCTACATCCGTCTGTTCATGCACGCATGCATACATCTATACTCCTGGCTATTCATCAGAGATGTGTTAAGGTCTTACTGTAGTTAAAATGGCTCATGAAAGTGGATAAATTATGAGACTTAAGACTTTGGGAGAGTCGAGTAGATTAATTTCCATAGGTAAGGGTTAAGTGATGTGCCTTAGGGATTCGCAGTTAATGAAGAAACATTTCCAACTTTTAGGGAGGTGGGAGAATGTTTCAGAAATAACTTGGCACTGAAGCTGAGACACTCATTCCTTGTGGCTTTGTGCTGCTTCTTAGCATTGAGTAAATCAAATGTGACTGAAGATCTCAGTTCAGAATATGCTTAAAGATATTTTTAGTATTTTTGTTTGCAAAGTTGTAGAGATTATTAAGTACTTATTAAAGTGACAGAAGGTACTGTGCAGCCATCTGCCCCAAAACCCACGTCCTTTTCTTCTGCTTCTTATCGAAGAAAATGTAACTGATAGTTTTTCACTTTCCTTTCTTTTAATATTCTATTGCTTTAATTTCAGAGGCAAAATCAGCAAAGGCTTGGAGGATTTGAAACGTGTTAGTCCAGTAGGAGAGACATATATCCATGAAGGACTAAAACTTGTGAGTGCTTTCTGGGGGGGTGGGGTGGTGGTGTTATGATCATTTTAATATCTTTTGCTTTATTTTTAAATTTTATTTTTATGGTGAACGTATTTCAAGTATTTTGCAGTAGAGAGGGTAAAGTTTTACTTCTCATCCTACCCTCCCTCCTGTCTGAAGTTCTTTTTTATATCCACAGGTAGGGAGAGCCCCTTTTCCTCTGCACTAACATGTAATTCCTTACAGAGTTTACAAACTCTTTCACCTGTTGGCTGAGGGCAAGTGCTTTTTTATTTTTTTAAATGCTTTTTATTGTGCTAGAGATGAGAGTGGTACTAGGCATTTTTTGCTATGGTGATAAAAGTTGGTATGGCACTTTGCCTTTTAAGGAATTCTCAGTTTTGATCTGTGATTAAAGTCAGATGAGGCCAAAAATCTATTCTTATTGAAACACAATAGCAACTACTTTATCTTGCGACTAAGTGCATATTTC
This sequence comes from Ochotona curzoniae, assembly GCF_017591425.1. NCBI lineage: Eukaryota > Metazoa > Chordata > Mammalia > Lagomorpha > Ochotonidae > Ochotona > Ochotona curzoniae. Next base: position 23,303,272 of record NW_024467119.1, on the reverse strand, counting down.
AAATGAAATGCCCCCACAAAATACCCGTTTTAAAAACCAGTCAGTGTTTTGATTTTTGTCTGAGTTAAAAATTGAGTTTGATGAAACATGCTGGTTAAAAGTTAAAATTAAATTGTGAGTTGGATAATTATTCTTCATTTTCAGGCGAATGAGCAAATTCAGAAAGCAGGAGGCTTGAAAACCTCCAGTATCATAATTGCTCTGACAGATGGGAAGTTGGACGGTCTGGTGCCATCATATGCAGAGAAGGAGGTGAGTATTGAACTGTAACAGCTCTCCCCACCCCGCTGTACAGGGGTATGCGTCTCTGTGTAGAGAGCTGGCTATCTGAATAATTCGCTTCCTCCCTTTCTCAACAGGCACAACTGTCCAGATCACTCGGGGCTAGCGTCTATTGTGTTGGTGTCCTTGACTTTGAACAAGCTCAGGTGAGTTAAGACAGATAGGAGAACATTGTTTACACACTCGTCTTTAAGGTTAGCTTGTCCTTGAGCACGTGTGGCCATAATCAATCATTAAAAGATTTCCTATAAAAAATATATATTTTTGTCTAAAATGGCCATATGATGAGCTCTATCTCAATCATGTGAAAAAATAGGTTTCATGACTGAGAAGTGAAACTTTGTGTTTCTTGAACACTTTGTTTTTGCAAGTTGGCATAAAGTACATTTTTGGATTGTACTGATATGAATACCCCTCTGATTCTACAAACTCATTATGTCAGAGATGTTACTTTGATGGCGAACTTGAGCCATAGGTATGCAGATTTGAGAAGTCTGTTAAGGAAAAGCTGTTAGCAATTGTTTTTGAGACGTTTTCATTAAGTTTCGAGGGTTCACAGAAAAAACTTTTGCTTTTTTTTAATTCACAAAATTGTGTTTAAATTTTTGCCTGGGTTAGCTGCTTTTAGAGCTCTGCATTGTTCTGGAATTGCAGCTTGGGGCTGAAAGGGTTCATGGATCTCCGATCATTTCATGGAGATTCCTTTAGATCCTCACACTCAGTGTCCGACCTTAAACACAGACCACCCTCATACATTTATCTTGTGCAGTAATTTTTTTTTCAGATGGACTGAGTTGACTGCAATGACTGGGTAGAGTTTTGTGTGTCCACTGCCTCTTAATTTTCTTCCTTTTCCCAAAGCTTGAAAAAATTGCTGATTCCAAGGAACAAGTTTTCCCTGTCAAAGGTGGATTTCAAGCCCTCAAGGGGATCATTAATTCCGTGAGTTTTTCCTCATCACTTTATCCGTAGTTTAGTCATAAGTAGAATCCGTGTTTATCCGTAGCACATGTAGTCATTGTCTAGAAAAGAGTTTAAGAAACACAGTGACTTGGTATTGCAAATGCAGTGTATCTGAAGATCTGGATTCGTGAGTGAGAGTTGGCTCTGATTCTTGCCTGTTGGGCTACCGGAGCCTGAGTTGGCGATTTCCAGTTAAGAGGTCCATAAGTGCCACAAACACACTTGTGTGTTTTGAGCTTGGAGTTAATTGTCTCGGTATCTTGAAAATGTTGTAGACATAGACTTTTTAAGCAGAAATGTACAATAAAAACTGAGAAGGGGCATCCTTGATCACTGCTTCCCGCAGCGATGTTTCTTTTTTTTTAGCTGCCAGGCAGGCCCCTTGGGCTGGTGGTGGAACGTTGGCATGCAGTTATTCTTTATGTGGACATGATGAATGGCTTCCCCGGGGTATAACATTTCTGTTTAGCATGCAGGGGAGCTGTCTCTGGTGGTCGTTAGATTCTGGGCTCCCCTGAGCAGGAGATGGGGAAAGGAGAGTGATGAAATGCAAGGCAAAGCTCTGGGGCTTTCACAGCTGAGGTTTATCTTGCATTTTACTGCCTTTTGCTAGAAGCACTGTGAACAGTCGCTATTAAGTATTTATGATATTTTGGTAAACATCATCCTAAAATGAAGGTGAATAATGTATATTCGCTAAGCCAAACCATTTACTTTAATCTTTAGGTATTTATGAAAGAGGAGAAAAAAAAAGATTCAAGTTTCTTAACATGGGTTTCTGGCGTTTAAAATTTCCCTCTAAAGATTGTGTTTTGCAGAAACAGTGAGATTTTTTGGATGTGTTTTAGTAGCATGTAGGTCCCCACCCCCATTTTTTAATAATGTCGTTTTGTAGAACAAACATAATTTTGTTCCATCACATGTCAGTACTCCTAGTGGACAAATCCAATGTAAAGCAGAATGGAGCAGAGATGTATTTTAGAAGCTCGTGTTTATTGTAGAGTTGAGTTTTTAGGGAGAAATTGCAGTGTGCAAAAAGATAATTTTATTGTTGTGTTCAGGAAAATTATTTTGTAACATTTAAGTTTTGAAATACAGGACAGAGTGGGTGATTCAAAAGTGAGGCTAATCAGTGGACAGTGTCTTAAACTGAATTTTATTATACTTGGAAACGTAGAATGATTTTTGTCATTATCATGGGAAGGAAAAGAGACCTTTTGAATCATTTTCTTTAGATATGGTATATACATATGCATATGTATTTGCACACATCTGTATATACTTAATTCAGAATTCTGTAGATGGTGGAATAGTTTTCTAAGACCCTATTTTTTTTTTTTTTTATTTAATTTTGACAATCCTTACAAATTTAATTGGGATAAAAAAGATTCAAGGTCTAAAGGGGGATATAGAGGAAGAAGCCCCACCCAGTCTCCCGCCCACCCCAAGTCCTGGGTGTGGGGCGCGCTCCGAGATACTCGATCAAGTGGTTCCAATAGTTCACCATTCATGGGTCGTTGCCAGTCTCGCCACCCCAATCATGATGTGGTCATTGAAGAGTTCATTGATTGACACAGTCCCTTCTAGGGTCTCCATTTGCCCAGTCTCTGCTGCCAACAGATGGCTGAGGTTATTGCTTGATTTGTCCTGTCTTTCCCTGGTTAGGACTCCGAGTCCGGTGTCTCGAATGGGAAGATCCTCGAAGAAATTTTGAGGTATTCCCAGTCCTGATTCCTGTTGTTTTAGTAGCATAGGGCCCGGCACAGTCCACTGCCCCGGTCAGCTGGCGGCTGCAGTTGCTGGGCCGGATCTGTCTCCACCCGTGTCCTCTTGCAGTCCCGCCTGGTTCCACCCTGGACGCACTTGTCCCTTGCACGTACTAGTAGGAGTTGCAGCCCAGTCAGGGCGGCCCACAGTAGCCTCAACCAGGCCCACCTCCTACCCTGGCTTGCCAGTATATATGGCATACTAGCTCAGTCTGTCCCCAGTACCCTTCTGTTCATATTCTTGCCAACAGGTGTTGCCACCTACTTCCATCCAACTATCTCCTCCTACCGTCCCTAACGGATATTGTTGGGTGTCTGTCTAGCCACCCCAGCCCCTGTCCTAGTTCCCATGCCCTCCCGTGGAAGGTGATGACCCACGAGGGAGGAACCCACTGTTTCCCTCCCAGGTCACTCCCATTCCCGTTGTGCCCTCTCCATTTGGCCCTGTGGTTCAACTCAACGTGTCTAACCCTTTGTACCAGCTTCCGCCAACTGGTGCTACAACTAAGCCCCAACAACCCTCACCAACTCTGATTGTGGCTTGCTCCAGTGGGAATAGTCAGCCCAGCCTGGTTTTCACCCAATCTGGTCCCCATGAGGTGCACAGGCGCTGTGTCCCTGCCTGGTCTAGTCTACCCCCCACCCAGCTCCCGTTCCTCAGTGTAATTTGCTGTTCAGCTAGGGAACCTCCCCTTTTTCTCCTGTCAGCTCTGCCGCCTCCTTTCCTGGTTCTCACGTGTGTTGGTTGGGTGCTGCGGCTGCATCCGGCTCAGGCTACCTCACCTTGGCATTCCAGCTTGTGTGTTGCTTTTGTTACGACCGGACCTGGTTCGACCCACACTCTGTTCTGGCGGTCAGATTTACCAGTGGATGACATGAACAGATTCAGCCTGGTCTGCCCCCGACCCATGCCAAATGCATGCCAGTGGGACACTTTCTATGACCTCTTGGCTGTTGCCTTGCATGTTCCTTGCGCTGACCTGCAGGGTCTGTGTCCTGTCAGAGGAGTTGCCTGAGCTCCTCCATCAGAACCCCTCCATGTGCCAGGTTTCGCGCATATCAGTGGGTCCATGTGCCAGTTCGCCTCTTATCCTAGCAGGAACAGTGGTCTTTCCTAACTGGCCATCATCCCGTTCTGGTTCTTGCTGTAGAGTGTTTCAGCCCAGCCACGGTCATCCATGCCCCCATATAGCTCGTATATGGCTAAGTTGAGGTTGGGACCTAGCCTAGTCTGTCCCACATCCACCCTGGTACTCCAGAGCACCAGAAGGTGTTAGTGTCTGGCCCGGCCCGGTACATCTTTTCCCAATCCACATTTGTGCCAAGGGAGAGGACAGCTGTATCCAGACCCTGCCGCAGCCCCATCCACCTGTCATGACCCCTGCCTTAGACACTGTGGCTCAACTTTGTGCTTAATGTGGACCAGTTGGAGCCAAATCCAAGCTGGGCATGTCCTGTGTTGCACCATGTGTTCCAGTCATACTAGTGGACTAAGGTTTGCTTAGTCCGAACATTCGTCTCTCAGTCCCGCACTTACATTAAGGTTTCATGTCCCGGTTCCTGGGAATCACCAGAAATTAGTGTCTCACCTACACTAACGCTGGTCTTACTTTTGGGTGTCCCAAAGCACCTATTTCATATCATCAAAACCCCAGAGCCCAAGGCCTGCTAAGACCCTATTTTTATGGGTTATAATCACAGATTTCCCTTCAAGGAAATAGATCATTTTCTATTAGAGGAAATGAAGTTATTTTATTAATTTATTAAATTTAGTTTTTCTGTTTGTAGTCTGGTAACTTTAACAATAATACTCTTATTCATATGAGAGGCAGAGAAATACAGGGAGAGAAAGAGAAAAAGCCAGAGATAGAGAAAGAGAGAGAGTGCCTTGTTTGCTGGCTCGTCCTCCAGATGTCTCAGTGACAGCCTGGGACATGCTGGTCCAGGAATCCCAGCCAGGAAGTCAGTCATGTCTCCTTCCTGGCTGATGGGAACCCTTCCTGTTGTCTCCTCAGGTCTGCATTAGCAGGAAACTGGAATCTTAACACAGGCCCCTAGAAAATCATTTAAACATTCTATTTTAATTTGTGGGAGAACACGTTGGTTCATCATCTTTAGGTTTCTATCCAGGCAAACATGATAAGTAGCATTTTTTTTGAATGTTGGTATAATTTTCCAATCTTCACAGCACATATGGAGATTTATAATTCATTATTATCTCAAGAAGCTACTGGTGAAAATAAATTTTCTCTTTCCTGCCTTCTTTCCTCAAGTAGCGTATTCTTTCATTCACTTAACACAAATTTAAATAAGGCAAATTCTTTTTTCTAAAGAACCTTAAAGAAACTGGTTATTCCAGATTTGAAATGTGGTAGTCTCCTGCAATATTTAGTGTGGGGATTTGGAGAAAGCGATTTCCATGAGTCACCTTTTGAGATAAGAAGGAATTGTGACAGAATTACTGGTAAATGCCATGTGAGTGTAAGTTGGCAGAGAAAGGCAGGAGAGATTTTGGTTATATGATGTTGTTGAGGGGTTTGAGCGAGATCACACCAGACATGTCTAAAGTTTATAAAGGAGTCTTTATTAACCAAGCTTGGTGATAATAGAGCATACTAGAAATAGCAAATCACAAGTCCATATGACAATCCAGCCAATCATAATCCAACCAATCATAATCCCAAAAGGAACAAATGGTCATTATCCTTAAGTCCACCCATTAAGCTGAAGACCTATGTCCCAGCTTCCCCAACAATATAAGTTATTCTAGGAGACATGCAAGGAATAACCTGGACACACTTCCAAAGCTGCAAACATTCACCTTTCCCTGGCTTCTCTGCCCACATTGCACTACTGCTAGGTGTCCCCTCTCCTGGAACTCATGACTACACACCAGCCAGAAACAACATTATTATAACCATTTTCCCATCTCAGCAGTACACAGGGACCATGCTCAGGGGATTACCTGTCCTGGGTCAGCCAAGAGTTGAGGTGCCAGAGTAATGGAAGCACCTGGCCAGAAAGAGAGTGAGCCCCTGCTCCACAGGCCTTTTAAGGGTCTTGTGAGGGGTGTTGTTACACAGCAATGCAGTACCATCCCCTCTCAGTTGATAGGTGAGTCACAGGTGGGCAGGAGCAAGTACCTAAGTGTTGTGGGCTAAGGAGTTGATTAGTGCTCATTGGGCTGGGCAAGAACAGGAACTGGGTTTGTAGCTAAAAACACCTAGACTAATTGGACTTTGAATATTCTGGCTAATTTAGGATGTGGGGATTGGTTGAGGATGGAATTAACATTCCATTGCTGTTAGGACCCACCTTCAGGACAGAGTGTAGAGAACACAGGCAGATTTCATTTGCTCATTGTCAATGGGTGCTGGCTTTCACTGGCTGCACCCCATAACAATGTCATAGAAGACTTTTCATTGCAGGATTTGAAGTGAGCTCTGCCAATAGAAGTAGATTTAAGCAGAAGCAAGGAACACAGAATTTCAAGAACAACTTGAACCAAGTGACTGAGTCACAAGAGGGAATGTGATTGGGCAAGGGATTATAAGGAGTATGGAAGATAAACATTGACAAGGGTCTGGTTCCACATTTTGGAAAACTTCCCTTGTTGGATGGAGGATTGACAGTTATTTCATAAATGAAGTAACCATGAAGATTGATTTAGAGTATCAGATTCATCTGATGGCCATGGAGGTTTAGGGTAAGTGTTCGCCAAGCAACTTACTAGGATGACCTGGGAAATGGGGAGGTATGTTATAAGTCTTTGGCAGTTATCCTGTGAGATATGATAAAAGAAAGCCTAGTATAATGGAGACAGTATGAGATTGGGACTTGAAAGACCTGGATGTGAGTTTCAACTCTGCCATTGCCTACCCATGTGACTTGGTGTAAGTCCTGTGTTGCAATTTCTTTGAATGCCAACGTTTTTTGCCCATCAGGGATAATGATTTTCCCGTTTGAGTTGTGGTTTCAATTAAAGTGAGATAATGTTTGCAAATGACCTAAATCAGAGGAGCTGGACTTGAAGATGTTTGGTGGGAAGCTATGAGTGGCAGGAAGCCAGGATGGGGTCACTGATGTGTGAGCAGGGCAGTCTGCAGGAGAGGTGGCCAGTGAGCCATATGATCAAAGCCCCATGTATAAAAGCGTATGGCACTGAAATGAAAGAGGATCCAGTTTAGCAGGGAGGTCACACCAAGGATTTCTGGGTGGTGTCACTACACCATGTCAAGTATTTGGGTGTTTCCTAGCTTCAAATTCTTAGGCCATGAAATCAGGATCCAGGCAACAACTGGGAAGCAAAATTCAGTGTTTCCATGACAAATGCAAAGTAGAATTTCAGGACCCCACACTTAGAAAAGGAGAACCTCAGTGCCACTGTGAGAGTGGGGGTGGGGAAACCCCAGTGCTACCTTAAGTCAGAGCAGGAAGCCAGTTGTTCAGGAGGTGGCGGCACTTCCAGGAAATCACAGTTTTCAGGGCTCATTTCAGCATTGGGATTCCAAGTTTTTCAGAATAAAACATGTTGACTATGAGGAAAGCAGTTAATACACTCTGTCTTTCAGAATTTGATCAGAAACAGGATGGGGTGAACCTTTAAATGTCACGTCTTTGTCACTTGCTGAGCTGCAGGGGATATAGTAGATATTAGCTGTTCCATATTACCTCTGATGATGACAAGGATGATGCAAGTTGGACTAGACATGAAAAGTAAATTGGGAAAGCATTACAGAGCCAAGAGAGTCTCAGATGTCATCACATATAGAACTAGGGGGCAGAGAGCAGGGAGTCAGATAGCTCGAATGTTCTGCTTCTGACTACTGTGAAAACCTGGGAGTCATTAATGTGTTACAGAGGTGCAGCACTGTCGCTGGACAAAGAGGAGGAGGGCAGAGAGATGAACTGAGCTTGCTGAGATAAATACCCTTAGGTATTAAAAATTCAGTGATAGTAGTAAAGTTTAAAATCCGGAGAACGAGACCCCGTTTCTCCTCCCTCATCCCATTCCATTAACCTCAAGCATCAGCCTACACTTCTATTTTTGCATTTCAAGTTATCTTTAAAATCACAGAATGTTTTACAACTTTAAACATATTGTTTTGGAAAGTGATTGTGGGATTTATTTTTGAAAATAAATTTTACTTGGACTATTAAAGGGCCTACTGACATCTGAATGCCTCGTGAGTTCTTAGTGTTTCATAATACAGTGGTGAGGACGAAGCAGTAAAAACAAAACAAAACCACAGGTTGATGAATAATAGGGAAAGAATAAAAAACTATTTTGTTTATCCTTCCTTTTATTGCTAAAAAAAAGGTGGCAGGGCATATTACTGTTTGGAATTATTTCTTCACTTAAAAAAATAAAAATAGAAAGTATTAAGCTGAAGGAGATGAATCAGTTATAAAGCTTGTTTTGTAAGTAATCCTAGTCTAAAAGAATTGGGAACATTATAGCTTAGGTGATGGAAGTTAATTCTGGAGACTCTGAGTTTCTAATGGAAGTGCAGTCATATTTTGGGAAGAGCGTGTTCATACGCTTAAGGAAAAGTGGCGTAGATGAATTTGAAATGGAGTAATAAGATACACGTCTTTGCTGGAAATATAGGCCTCATTTGACTTTTGAAACAATTATTTTTCTCAGTTGTGTCTCTTGCTGTTTTGTTTGGAGGATGTTTGGAGCTATATTATTGAAGTACAACCACACTTTGTGTCTAAGTAAATTAGTTTCCTAGGAAAACTGGGTACCTAATAAACACTCTGATAAGATCTTAGCCTAACCAGTTTTAACATGCTCTGCTTTCAATGTTGGCTGCATAGTGGTGGAAACCTCTGTAAAATTATAGTTTGATGGAAAATTTCACATCTGAGCAACAACAAAAATACATTCGGGGGCAAAAAACCAGAATAGGTGAGACTTTCTTAAAATTGGAAGTCAGCATCTAGAACTATAATGTGAGGATCATGGTTATGTTGGAGAGTTGGGTTTTCTTTTTTTGTCTCAGGGTATTAAGTACTGAATGTAGATGAGATGTCTCACCATAACATTATTCACATTAGTTTTATGAGGGTTGTGGTTATGTTCTGTCTAACCTTGCTTTCAGTCTAATGCATGATACAGAGTGGAGATGTTGAGGGGTTTGAGCGAGATCACACCAGACATGTCTAAAGTTTATTAAGGAGTCTTTATTAACCAAGCTTGGTGATAATAGAGCATACTAGAAATAGCAAATCACAAGTCCATATGACAATCCAGCCAATCATAATCCAACCAATCATTATCCCAAAAGGAACAAATGGTCATTATCCTTAAGTCCACCCATTAAGCTGAAGACCTATGTCCCAGCTTCCCCAACAATATAAGTTATTCTAGGAGACATGCAAGGAATAACCTGGACACACTTCCAAAGCTGCAAACATTCACCTTTCCCTGGCTTCTCTGCCCACATTGCACTACTGCTAGGTGTCCCCTCTCCTGGAACTCATGACTACACACCAGCCAGAAACAACATTATTATAACCATTTTCCCATCTCAGCAGTACACAGGGACCATGCTCAGGGGATTACCTGTCCTGGGTCAGCCAAGAGTTGAGGTGCCAGAGTAATGGAAGCACCTGGCCAGAAAGAGAGTGAGCCCCTGCTCCACAGGCCTTTTAAGGGTCTTGTGAGGGGTGTTGTTACACAGCAATGCAGTACCATCCCCTCTCAGTTGATAGGTGAGTCACAGGTGGGCAGGAGCAAGTACCTAAGTGTTGTGGGCTAAGGAGTTGATTAGTGCTCATTGGGCTGGGCAGGAACAGGAACTGGGTTTGTAGCTAAAAACACCTAGACTAATTGGACTTTGAATATTCTGGCTAATTTAGGATGTGGGAATTGGTTAAGGATGGAATTAACATTCCATTGCTGTTAGGACCCACCTTCAGGACAGAGTGTAGAGAACACAGGCAGATTTCATTTGCTCATTGTCAATGGGTGCTGGCTTTCACTGGCTGCACCCTATAACAGGGAAAATAATAATAATAACCTAATTAATCATTATCAATGAATGAGATCATACGTTCTCTGAACATTTTTGAAAATATGTATTAAACTTGTGTAAGGTAGCAGAATAAGCACTAAAAACATTTATGAATATATATAACTTTAATTTTTTCAAAAAGATTTGTTATTTCTTTGAAAGCTGCAGTGAGAGAGAAAGATATCTTCCATCTGCTGAATCATTCCACAGATGGTCACAAGCATCTAGGGTCTCCAGTGTGCGTAGGGACTTGGGGAATCTCCTGCTCCTTTTCCCAAGCCTTTAGCCAGGAGTTGGAGTGCAAGTGGAGTGGAAGTGGAATAGCCTGGGGCATGAACAATTGCCCATATTGGATGCCCATATTGGATGCTAGCATTGTAGGCAATGGCTTTACCTACATCACTGACCCCGTAACTTTGATTTTCTTCTCTTATTTATGGTCCTCTACGTTACAGGTCTTGAACACATGTGACAATAACTCAGTTAATCCTAGATTAAGGAAAATGAGCAGTAGCCTGTGTAGGCAAGCCCACTGAAGTGAGTGCCTTATCCTTTATCATTGTGTGTGGTCCCATTCTTCTTTCCTGCACCAGTTACCATGTCAGTGCTATTTGGGTTACTTTGGGTCACTTTGGGTCATTCATTAACTCCATGTGTTAAGGTGTTCAGGGCAAGGCAGAGAGGGAGAACAAGGGGTCCTGACTGCTCAGCTCAGCAGGACTGATGGAATGGAGAGCAGTTTGCCCAGTAGGACTGGACACTGTTCAGAGAGCTGTAAAGGCAAAAAAGTGTCCACGATAGAAAAAAAAAATCAGTATAGTTATAGTCCATTATATTCAAATATATTTCAAGTATTTTTGCCATATAAAGATTCTTTGAAATGTTTGTGGAAAGTGTGTATTATGGAAAGGCTATGCATGAATTTCAACTTTTTCACAAAGATTTACTTGTCTGTTTTTGAGAATTTATTTTGTTTATCTGAAAGCATCAAAGATGTCAAAGATAGAGAGACAGAGAAAAAGATCTTCCCTCTGATGGTTCATTCCCTAAATGGCACAACATTCAGGGCTGGGCCAAGCTGAAGTCAGGAGCTAGAAGCCGTTCTGGGCTGGGTCTCCCGTGCTGAGGCCAGGAACCAGGGTCCTTGCTGCTTTCCCATGTGTTAAGGAGACAACTGCATAGGAAGTTCAGCCATTGGTTGAAACTGTTCTCAAACTTACCTTTTAACTTCATTTTTTTTGGCCTTCTTTTGAAGCTGCTGCACATATTCTTATAAAGCATCCCATTTCTTCTAAATTCCACTTAACTCAAAAGTAGTATTCATTTTATTAAGTGATTTTTTTTTTTAGATCTTATTGTGATACTCATTGTCCAATGTTGTGATTGCATTTGCATAAAACATCACTCTAAAGTGTCATTGTTTATTTTATTGGATTGTTACTGTAGTTTAAAAGTCAAGTTCACTTTGAATAGTTATATCTTCGTGCTATTTCATGAGAAAAGTAAACACATGCTGTTGAAATAATTAGACAAAATAAAATGCTAGATTACTATTTTTAAAGTTATGTTTTCTCATTTTCAAAGTCATGAGAGAATGATTTTTCCCTTGCCTGTTCACTCCCCTGATGGCCTTGATAGAGTCAGGGGCCCAAGCATTTCTTCTGCTGCATATTTATTAGGCTGCCATCAGGGAACCGAATCCGTAGTGGAGCAGCCAGGACAGGAACCTGTGCTCACATGGGAAGCTGGTGTTGCCACTGCTGGTATTACCAGCTGTGGTGCAACTCTGGTCCCCAGCTTTTGTTCCTTAAACATTGATTTGTTGGGTCACAAAATGTCATGAGTTGTACAGGTTTTGTTTTTCATAATAGCAAATTCAACTGATTTTAAGGAAATTGATTATGGGGGAAATGAGTAAGAAGACCAATTGTAACTCTAGTATAAATTATGGTGGGGAAATATGTTATTTTCACACAGTTTTCCTCAAATGTAGTAATTGCCTGTTATTCAGAAGGATTTGTTTGCAGCTGACTGCATTGAGGATATTTTGCTGTGGAAGTAGGAAGAGTAAAAGACAATGATTGTGACTCATACTTTCCCCTAGTTTTTTTGGTTTAAAAGTTTGTTTAGAAATTTATTACATGTGACTTGCTCTTTGCAAAAGGAAAATCCATGTTTAGCAATAGGTTGGCATGGTATCTTCAGTATTGAGCAATTGATAATATTTTAATGCTCCAAGCATTTTAAAAGAATCAGCTGAAACATGTGATCTCATGTTTGGTTGACATGATTGGCAGATATAAAGAAACAATAAATCACAAAGAAATGAAAAAAGCACACGAGAAATGTCTTTCCTAATATTTCGGCTGTTCAGTTTACACACATGGATGCTGGAAATCAGGGAAATTAATGGTTTTTCTCTGATAAGGACACACCCACAGTACTTCTAAACTATTGCAATGATCAGTTGTGGGTGATGTACTGTATTCAAAATCCGTGTGAGAAAGCTACTGCAAGGGTGAATATTTAGAAGTTCTGTTAGAGTTCTAAAAATGTTGGAGAAGTTTGTATAGCACACCTAAATTTAAATGTAACACAATAAGCTATTTTTAGGGAAAATAGCCCTATTATTTAGGATTGACCCTCAAAGCTGGAGGAAGAAACACTGAGGGAAATTTAATATTCCTTTTCTCTTTTTAATGGAGCCTATGTAAAATAAGCTGTTTTAAAAGATATATTTTTTATATGTTTTTAAATCTTATTTCTATTGCTTCTATCTTATTATCATCAGTATTTTGCATCTAGTCCAACCATTTCTTAATAACATTGATAATTAAATTTATATTCATCTGAACAAATTTTCTCATGTGCAAGGGAAAATATTATTGCATTAACTCAAGTTTCTTCTTGAATTAATAGATTTTTTAAAAAAAGAGCTCTTTTTTTTTTTTTTGGAAAGCGGCTATTACAGAGAGAGAAGGGGAGACACAGAGAGAGGTCTTCTGTCAGGTGGTTCACTTCCCAAATGACCAAAGTGGCCAGAGCTCAGCAGGTCCACAGCCATGAGCAGGAGCTTCTTTCTGGGTCTCACATGTGGGTGCAGGCCCTTGACTTGGGCTATCCTCTGCTACCTTCTCAGGCTGTTAGCAATGAGTTGATTTGGAAATGGAGTAACTGAGACAAGAATAGGTGTCCATAGGGGAGGCTAGCAGTGCAGGTGGAGGATTAGTGTGCAGTACCACTACATGGTCCCCACAGCTCTGTTTTTTTTTTTTTTTTTTTAGTTGCTTAATGAAGTGTTACCTACCCTCATTGTGTTGCACTTTTTTTGAGAAAGTGAGTGGTCAACTAAAATCAATACATATTAACTGAGCAAGTACTTCTAAAAATAGCATGTTGTGCTGTATATTTTTTATATTAAGTTGTGTTTTGAATAGCATTACTGTTCATTAAGGTATGGTATTTTTTGGTCTTGAATAGTCTGTATTTCATTTTCCAAATATAGTCTTCTTCCCACTATCATTTAGAAACTGGAGAAAAATATGGGTATTCAAATGTGTCTTGGCTTTTGTTGTAAGTAGTGCTCTTTTTGGTTTTTGAATTGGATGTTTGATCTTCAGATTGTAAGGTTTAACTTTCCACATGCTTCATCCAAACTCAACATCAACCTCAAAGACACCACAGGTCCTAAATTATGCTTTGAATTCATCTCTCAATCTTAATTTTTACCATGCTAAATTTTTATATTTGATACATTTTAATTATAACTTTATAGTACGTAATAGCATGTTTCCTTATATGCCAGAAACAGGAGGTCACAATTAGAACCTCTGTGGCATTTTTCAGGCCATTAGTATGACTTTTAAGTATGTCTTGCATATCCCATTGTTTTTGTAATGTGTGTACCTTATACGAACATATCAGTGACCTGAGCATTCTTCTTTTTAAAATTCATTTATCCATTTATTTGAAAGGCAGAATTACAGAGAGGGAGAGGCAGAGAATCAGAAGGAGAGAGAGAGAAAAGAGAGAGCGCGAGCGCCTCCGTCTGTCATTTCACTCCCCAGATGGCTGCAGTGGCTAGGGCTGGGCTGGGACAGAGCGTGGAGCCAGTAGCTTCACCTGGGTCTCCCTCATGAGAACAGACCTAAAACATGGCTATCGTCTATTACTTTTTCATTGCCATAGCAGCAAACTCAATCAGAAGTGGAGCAGCTGAGACTTGAACCAGCACTCATGTGGGATGCTGGCATTGCAGGAAGTGACTTAGACTGCTACTATGCCAGCCCTGACTAGCAAGTTCTTAATAAAAATATGGTTCCATATATATCTTAAAATTCTTAAAAAAGAAGAAATCAATATTCTTTTAAAAAATGTTTATTTATTTTTATTTCAAAGTCAGATATACAGAGAGTATCTTCCATATGATGATTCACTCCCCAAGTGACTACAGTGGCTGGAACTGCATCGATTTGAAGCCAGGAACCAGGAGCTTCTTCTGGGTCTTCCACATGAGTGCAGGGTCCCAAGGTTTTGGGCTGTCCTTGACTGCTGGATGGGAAGCGGGGCTGCCCGGATTAGAACTGGCACACGTATGAAATCCTGGTGCATTCAAAGCGAGGACTTAAGCTGCTAGGCTATCATGCCAGACTTGAAATCAAGATTCTTAAAAACCTTGTGCTCTGTGTTCTCTGGTTACTTCTGCCATGGAGAGTTCCTTGATAAAACTGTCACTTTATCTGGTTATTATGAACTAATTATAAGCACTTGACTGTTGGCCAGTGGCAAAGTCAGAGAATAAATATATTTGTAACCAGTACAATTCTTGGGACATGCATGCCTCTGACTTAGAAAGTGGTTCCTTACCTCCTACAAACCTTGACCGGTTTTGGTGCCTGAGTGTGTGTCTGTAACTTATTACCTAGTATGGAAGTTTGGCCTCTGTAGAAATCCTGCAACCCGACCACATCACACTAGTCCTAGGCTTAATCTGAATTAAAATGGATCACAGTTGAGCTACCTGGGGTGCGGCATCACTCTGAGACTAACCTCATGTTGCGCTGCAGGGAAAGGTCAGCAGGGAGATTTGCTTTGTCTCCTGGTGAACATCTGTAGGCTCAGAACAGTGGGCAGTGAAGTCACAGCCAACATCAAGGTTAGACCCAGTCTTGCAGCTAGCCAAATGCTAGTGGAGGCTGATGTAAGAGGGAGAGAGAGAACTTAAGAGCAAGTGCCCATCTGCTGGTTCTTTCCTTAAGTGCCCTCTATGGCTGAGAATGAGCCAGGACCTGCATTAGCAGGAAGGTGGAATTGGGAGTCAGACCAATGCAGCGTGTACAGATGTCTTGACTGGCTTAACTGTTAGGCCGCACAGCTGCCTCCATACACTGTGACACGTGACCTGAAGTCTCGTGGTGTGAATTTTCTACTTGTAGCATCAGATCAGTATGCGAAAGGCTTGCAGGTTTTGAAACATTCCAGATTTTGCATTTGAATTAGGGATGCTCAGCCAGCAATATGCAAGAGTTCATGCAATAATAACTGGCACACGGACATGGGATATTTTAGGAGGTGAGACAAACCTGGACGGTGATTATATTTAGAAAAGGAGCATCTGTGTGTCTAGCAATCTTAGTGAGATGGGGGAGAGAATCAGAGACTAACCTATATTGAGGGAGAGGAGGCAAGAGAGACAAAGAGGATTCCAATTCAAATGCCTTTGATGTCCCCAAGACTCAGGCTAGTTCTAGAATTTAAAAACCAGAAAACCTAATTGTGATGGGCATCATTAATAAAAAAATTGGAGGCTGGCATGAAGGCATAGTAGACGAAGTTTTTATCTGTGGCACCAGCATTCCATATGGGTGCTACTTCTAGTTCTGGCTGCTCCACTTCTGATCCAGCTTCCTGCTCGTAGTCTGAGAAAGCAGTGGAGAATGGCCCAAGTCTTTGGGCTGCTACACTCACTTGAGAGACCTGGAATAAGGTCCTGGCTTCTGACTTCGGATCAGCTCAGCTTCACCATTGTTATCTGGGAAGTGAGTCAGCAGATGGAAACCTCTCTATCTTCTGTCTGCACTATGGCTTGCAAATAAAAATAAATCTTAAACTCTGAGATCAAATGAGAAATTTAATTTTTTTAAGCACTGTTTTAAAAATTTTTTTTTATTTTTAAGTACTTGATGTGTCCCTTACCCAAAGTTAGGGCTTCAAGTTAGCTTGTTGTTTCAGTGGCTTTTAATATTTTCAAGGTGCGGGAGGATGCTGAGAAGTAAAATAGACAAATCTTTTACTGTGAAACATGATTCTGAGATAGAAAGTAGTAAGAACAGAAGGCACTCAAGAAAAAAGACAGGGCCCTGAGCGTCTGGATTATCTTCTAGGTTGCTAGTTTACAGGATAATTTAAAATTTTAATTTATTGAAATTCAATGGTATTGGAAATTTTACGATAATACACAACAAAACTAGTGATTTAGAGGGAGCTTAGTGGTACTTTTGAAGATAAGAGAGTGCAGATTTTAGACTCTTTTGGGTAGTATAACAGGAGTTCAGTAAAGATAAGGTAGTCAGTCTTGCCAATTTGTTAAGGATTAGGTTTTATGATGACTAGAGAGTCCATTACAAATATGAGTAACCCCTGGTTAGAAGAACAAGCTTTGATCTCAATTAAATCTGAGAACATCTGGCTTATTACTACTTAAAAGCTCTTGGGCGACTTAAAGAATCTCTAAACTACTGTTTCCTCGTGCATAAAATAGTCATAAAAGTAGTATCTCTTCATAAGACTTGTGAGAGTTAACTGAAGAAATTAAAATAAAATGCTTGGGACAGTTCACAGAAGAAGTGCCCAACAAATGATAATCATGTTAGACATTATTTTGAACTTTTGACTGTTGATATTTGTACATCATTTAGAAAGTTTGGCTCTTTAATAAGGCTCATTTTCTTTATTTTAGAGGCTGAGTTAAAGAAAGGAGGTGAGAAATAGAAGTTTTCCACCTGCTGGCTCTCTCGTTAAATGGCCTCAGTGACCGAGGCTGCACCAGGCTGTAGCCAGCAGTTTCTTCTGGTTCTCCCAGGAGAGTACAAGGACTCAGGCACTTGGGCAATCCTCCACTGTTTTCCCAGGCACATTGACAGTGAGATAGATTGGGTGTGGAATAACTAAGCCTGAAATTAACAATCACATGGTATGGCAGCACTGTAGGTAGTGGCTTAATGCACTATTCCACAGCATTGACCCCCAGGAAGTTTCAGCTTGATTCTTTCCCATCCATATTAATGTTTGAGGAACCATAAATAGGGATTATGTAATAATATGTTTTATTTTTCATTTGTAAATATTTATCCTCACTAAAAAGTGTCAGTTTTTAGGTGAAAAGATACTTTAGTGGTATACTTGTTTTCATGGTAAACATCAGGTTTCTTGGTTATTATACATATTTGTGTGTGTGTGTGTGTGTGTGTGTGTGTGTGTGTGTGTGTGTACCTGAGAGAGAGAAAGAGAGAAAGAGAAAGACAGGGAGGGAATGTCCCAACATTTCAGTGATAAAACTTGAACTCGGCATGTATGGCTTAAAGTCCCAATTTTATGGATAGCATTTGGCTGATCTTTAAATTTGGACTGTGGTACTGTATGATGTCATCTGGGGTTGATCTTTGTTGAAAACTACTTTTTTTTTCTGTTGACATATAAGGAAGACACATGGTAATGCCTGACTGCGGAAGCTTCCCGTCCAGTTTCTCAGTTTACACATAACGGAAGTGTAGGGAATGAGAGCATGTGTCAGTTATCGCAGATGGAACACCTGATCCCATGCCCAGCCAATACCAGTATTTATGTTGGCATAAATGAGCCAGCGGGATTAGAAGACTTGTCCTGCTTGTCCATTGCTGTTGAATGATGACAATGAAATGTGTGATAGTCATGCTTTGGTATCTTGAACATTTTAACTTGTACAACTAGTTCATGATCATAAGACATGGGCTACTTGTAATGAAATTAGTACTCGGGAAAAATGGATGTTGCAAACTATTTTATTGAGCATCAGAGTGTTTTGATTTTTTAGTTGTTGCTTTCTTAATGTGAGAAAATAAGCAAATGTTTCATGGAAAAGCAAAGTTTAGTAAAAATGCTAGCTTCCGTCTAATATTTATTCCCATCTACTAGAAAGGGGAATGGAGAGAATCTTTCATCTGCTGGTTTACTTCCCAGATGCTCACAGTAGCTGACTGGCCCAGGCTGAAGCTTGACATCTGGGACTCCATCTTTGTTTCTGATGTAGTTGGCAGGATCCTAAGCACTTGAGCCATCAGCAGACCACTCAGGTATATTAGCAAGAAGTTGAGTCAGAATTGGAAGGATTGGAATTCAAATCAGGTTCTCTGACATGGGCTGTGGGCCTCCCATGTCACACGTGTACCTGCTGCTTTGTAATACTCAGCCCTACATTTCCAAAAAGACACAAACACTTTTTCAGCTCTTCTGTCCTGCCCTTCTCTTATGATTATTCAAGTATAAATGTTTTGGTGAACTTTGTTTCAAACTATAGGTTTCTGGATTTCTGATGATAATAATGATAATAATAACAAAATTTAGTGAAGAATTTGCTGCTTTTTCACATAAATTAACTTTATCACGATTTCCCTTAGTACTAATATAATTGTTGATTTGCTAATTGGGTAGTCATTTTAATATTCTCATTAATTTATGCATTTGACCGTAATTCTCTGAGTTCTACATCCTGTACAAAACAGTACGTCAGGAGCTGGAAGGATTATACAGTAGAATAGAACCCATCGCTATCCTTAATGATCTTGTCTTCCACTACATGAGGTAATCTGTACACTCAAGTAATATAGAATCTGAAGAGATTTAACGTAGTAAACTTCAAAGAGGAGCAGGTGACGTGGCTTACAGATCGTAGAGTCAGTGTTCTGCTCACGGTTTCTGTTGCCTGCCATTCCAGGTGACCTGAGTCACGTTTCATTCAAGTATATGGTTTCTTTTGAAAATGTACTTTATTAAAATAACTACACAAATGTTAAAGTAACATGTTATCTTGTGTGTATGGCATATGATTTGTTGCAGGATAAAACCAAGTTTAGTTATTCTTAATCTCTGTTTAATGTAACTTGATGTATTTTGTCTCCAACTCCTTTGGAGTATGAATGGCTAAATCATGCAGAACCTCATGCTTAAAGTGAAAGGGCTGTGCAGCGGACACGGGAGGGCTGACTTCAGATGTGTAGATCACCAGCGTTCTAAAAAGTGTTTTTTTAACATCTGAGGAGCCTTCATAGCTGAATCGCTCTTTTGATCCTGCTTTCAAGTGCTCATCCATTTAGAAATATTTTGACGGATTGTCACATGAATGAGAAAGTCAGTATATGAATACTGCCTTCAATTTTACTGAGATCTGTGCAAGTTTTAGCCAGTATTGGCAGGAAAGAAAAGATACAACTTAATAATTTCACAGAAGTCCTTCTAGGATACAAATTTCCTGACATGCTCTCAAGAGCATGTTTGCAATCTATCGATTTAACCTTATTATAAAAGATTCTTTAAACACTATTTAAGATGAAGCAATCTTTTCAACTTCTTAGTATTCCTTGTTACCTGAAACACTTTACAGTACGCTAGCAGGGGTGTGACTGACATAATCTAGGTTTGTAAAGTGGAAGATGCAGTCAGTCTCTGTAATAGGCTCTGTTTTAAAAGTTTAATTAAAACATTCTATCAGGGAGAAGGTGTTTTGGGTTAATTCACCCTTGGGAAGCCATGTCCTGTGTTGTAGTCCCGGGGAAGGAGTCCTGCCTTCAGTTACAGTCGAGCTCCCTGCTAAGGCTTGCAGGAGGTAGGAGAGGATGTTCCAAGTACTTGGGCCTGGGTCGTCGTGTGGGAGATCCCAGTGGCATTCCAGCCTTCTGGCTTTGGCTTGGGCCAGCCCCAGCTGTGCCATGCTTCTGGGGAGTGAAGCCTGGATGGATAGCTTCACTGTCTAGCACCAATCTATCCTTTCTCTTCCTCTACTTCTCTTAACTCTCTGTCACTCTGGTTTTTAAGCAAATAAATGAGGATTAATATTTAAAAAGCAATGCCTGCAGAACAGGTAGCAGGCAGGGTGTATTTGAGGATTTAGTGTTTTGCTCTGTTGGCCGTTTGTTTTCTTGGCTAACTGCTCTCAGTTTTATCCCAGATGGGCTAAAGCTACACCTAGAATGGGGTTTGTTGGAAACTTTGTGGCTCCATATAGTCTTACAAATGTTTCTATCTTGTTCTGCTCAGCGTGTTGTCAGCTGAATTATGAAGAATACTCTAAGGCATTCATGATTTGAGTGAAGACTCTTCAAGAGCACAGCCTGACCCTTAAGAATGTTCCTCAGTTATTGAAAATGAAGTGAATGTGGTTATAGTAAAGTCACAAATGGAATCTGTTTATGTCAAGAAGGTGTTTGAGTGCCTAGTAAATCTTTGGTCACTTCTGAGTTTAAATAGATCTCATCTATATTTTTGACCCATGAAATCATGCTAGATTTGCTTGCTAATCCCTAAAACCTCCATCACAATGAGAAATGATGGGTTTACTGGGAAATAATCTGAAAGCACAAGTGATGGCCTCTTTGCGGAGATGCCTGTTTTGCAACCAAAGTTTCACCATTCAATACCGTTACTTTTAGATGCTAAATGTTTACATTTCCACAGTGATTAAGGAAAGCATTTTTATTTCCTGTTACAGTTCTTCCTTCCTGTTCTGGTTTTGAGCAGTAGATGCTAGAAACCACTGTGCACCCTCTGCCTTTAACTTCCGTCCAGAAAGGAACACTGTTCCAACATCATCTGGAACTTGTCTGACATTGATAATGTGGTGCAGAGCAGTTCTAAAAATAAAGGCAGGATTGTTGTGTCCATTACGAGCAGCTTATTTCATCACTGTTATTTTTCACTTGTGGCCTTGTGCCTTGTATGGTAGTTTCTGTTTCTGCGAACGAGCTATGAAGAGCTGTTCTATTCTTGGGCTGTGGGAATGCTGAAGTACCGAGCCTGTGTTTTTGAGAGTAATGTTTGGCTCATACAAGGAGCCTGTGTTCTGCAAGTGTAATGTTTGATGCGAGTGAAGGGGATTATCATCCATGGGAACTGAGCCTGAGGAATGGAATAGAAAACGCCACTCTCAGATAAGAAATGCTTTTTATGGAGACTATATTGAACTACACAAAATGTAATAATGCAGCATTATTAAGTAGTAGACTTACTTGCGATCCTACTGCCTGATGGGAAAGTCAGTTTCAACTTTGTGGTATCAGGACATTTTAGTTTGATCCGGTCATCAGGCAGCACTGTGCTTTACCTGTGTTAACTGGCTCAACCCTAATCAACGAGGGTCTCACAGTACAATCTTAGAATAACCTGAGAGGCAATATGGACGTTTCCTACAAGTGTAGTAGCTTTATGTGGAATAGTAGATTTTTTTTCCATTTATTAAAGAAAGAAGAGGATGTCAAGATTCTTAGTAATTTTATGCTCCCTGTGTTATAACTTAGTTGTTTAGATTGGTCTTTTTTTTCCCCCTTTTAGATATTGGCTCAGTCATGTACTGAAATCCTGGAATTGCGGCCCTCAAGTGTCTGTGTAGGGGGTGAGTGTTTAGAATTGAAAAATATCGTGAAAAAAACTTGTATTTTTTTCCTAGCGAAAATGTATGATTTGAAGCTCATGTTGGAAGAAGAGCAGCAAAATTAACTTTTTTGGCATCTTTTTTTTTCTGTAAGAATTTTTAAATAATTCCTTGAAATATTTCTATTTAAAATTCAAATTTTTAAGATTGGAATGTTATTTTAAATAATGAGCATATTGTGTGACAGGCTTTTAGAATCTTCTGTATGTTTAGTTCACATCTGAGACCTTTCCGGTGGCACAGAAAATACAGTATGAAACCTTTCCTTTCATCTGGCTATACGGTCAAGTCTCTGTAGACTTTGAATCCCATGCTGTGACCATGATGATGACCTGATCAAGGCATAACATTTCCAACTTAGACACATAAGGAAGTACTTATGGGTGGGTGGCAGGATGGAAGCAGGTGGCTGTCAGCTGTGTTAGAACAGACTTGATTTTGCACCTCTCAGCCGTCCTTGCCCAGAGAGAGTGTATATCTTTTTGGACATTTATATCGTCAAGTCTGACCTGCAATTCATTGCAACAAGATTTTATTTTAAAGAGTATTGAAGGGTGAGTGTTTGCCACAAGGGTTAAGCTGCATTTGGGATGCGTGCATGCCTTGTCAGAGAGTCTGGGTTTGAGTCCAGATTCTTGTTACTGTGTGCTCTGGTAGGCAATGTGTGGTGGCTGGAGGACCTGGATCCTTGCCATGCACATGGGAGATCCAGATGAATCCCTGGGTTCTGCCTGGAATAGCCCCCGTTGTTGTAGACAACTAGGGGGTGAACCAACAGATTGAATATCTTTGTCCAACTAAAATGGAGGTATATAGATAAAAATCTAAAGTGAGCATTGAGTCTTGTGAGGAGTATGTTGTATCTTTGACCACAGAGCCTCGCATCCTGCTGGATCTGGCTTCTTTTTAAATAAAGATTTGTTTTGTTGATTTGAAAAGCAGAGTAACAAAGAGAGAAACAGAGACGCACTGAGAGGAGTCTTCCATCTGCTGCTTCACATCCGAAATGGTGACGATAGCCAGGAGCAAAAAGCTTCTTCCAGGTCTCCTATGTGGCTGGCGGGAGAGCAAACACGTGGACCATCTTTGCTGCTTTCCTAGGTCATTAGCAGGGAGCTGGATCCGAGGAGGAGCAGCTGGGTTATGAACCAGCAGCATTTTGGGTGATGGCTTAACCACCGACACTGTTACATTACTCCTGGACCAGATCTTGCTCCCTGCATTTTATAAACCTCTTAGTACTTAGTCATTGAGCTATTAAACAGAAACAGTGTATCCAAACATCTCAAAGCATGGATGAACACATTTCTAAAGATACTAAGGAAAATGAAATCAGTGAATAATATGAAATTGTTACTGTTCATTCAGTTTGTATTATGTTATGGCTTCATATTGAGTCCTTTGTAGTTTTCATTTGTTTGACATTTAAAAAAATATTTTAAGGGTCGGCATTGTGACATAGTGCCAGCTCTTGCAATGCTAAAATTCCATGTGAGCTCCGATTCAGGCCCCAGATGCTCTACTGCTTTTTCAGCTCCTTACTGATGGATTAACAAAGGCAGCAGAAGATTGCTAAGTACTTGGTCCCCTTGCTACCTATGTGGGAGTTCTGGAATAAGCTGCTGGCTCCTGGCTTCTCGCTGGCCCAGTACTGGTTTTTGTGGCTAAGTGAAAAATTGAGCAGAGAATGGAAGATTTCTTCCTCTGTCTTCTTCCTCTGTCTCTCCCCCTCTCTGTAACTCTGTTTAATAGGGGAGAGAGGAATCTTCCATTTTTTTTTGGTTCACTCTCCGAATGAGCACAATAGCTGACCCGCTCAGCTTGGAAGCCTTGAATCAGATTGGGTCTGTTTTACGGCTAACAGGGACACAAGGGCTTGAATCAGTGCCTGCTACTTCCCGGGATGCACGTTTAGAGAAACTGGGTGTCGGAAGAAGGTACCCTAACTCAATTTCTCCAATAGGGGTATGGGTCTCCCGAGGGTATCTTATTTGCTGTGCCAAACAGCCACCCCTATGTTTGTCATTTCTCTAATGTGAATAGGTTTGATTGTTTTTTGCACCCTGGTTTGCCAGTGGGGACATTAAGAAAGAAATGGGTTCAGTGCTTACCCAGGTAATTTTCCTGTCATCCTTGTTCATCTGGCTCTAATGCCCATATTCTAACGGAATGGCATTTTAACTTTTACCTGTAGTTTAACTTATAAATAAATTTTCTTGTAAAATGCACTGAGTGAAATGTGGCCTGGCAGTATTTTCTTGTTTAGCTAATGGCTTGATCTGTGTTAGATTAAATGTTGGATAGATGTTTGAGAGGATTGAGGATGTTAAAGGAAATTGGAACACTGTCAAGGTGTGAAGATTCTTGGCGCAAAGCCAAGGAAGCCCACACGTGACTTTTAACCTTGCTTGATTTGCAAACATATGGAAAATGTAACTTAAAGCTATGTTGCATATCTATTAAAATAAATCATAACTTAAGATTAATCATTCAAACATAACCAACCTACAAAAAGATTTCTGGGAGGACTTTCCACGAGACAGAGCAACTCAGACAACTGAACAGCTGTAGCCAGTCCCACACTTTGTTTGCTGTACTTCTTTGTCCTATAAAAGTTGCCCCTGGATTCTCTGTGGTGAACTTCTATTTCTGATTGAGAACTTTAGTGAATTATTGCACACTCAAATTCTTCAAAATATACTGTGTCAGTTTACCTTCCCACCCACAGTTAATCAGCGCTGCTAATCCACAGTACTGCGGCTAAGCAGGAAGCACTGTTTATCGGGATCACAGATCAGTTTTTCTTCCAGCATATTCTTTCACTCACTAAAATGTAGTGCTGTTGCTATTACATAGGTAAAGTACAACGTTAAATTAACTTCCTTCAGTTACTTGTCATAGACTATTCCCAATCCCAAGTATTTCAGTTCCGATGATTTGGTAATTTGTGTGTAATGAAAATGATGACAGAATTAGTAGGCTGAAGACATTGTTATGAAAGAGCTCTGTGTGGAAGAGGCATCAATTAAGAAAATAGAGCTCATGACTTTTCTAAGAACCAAAGAACATGAACGATGAGGCTTCTTTATGTTCCCAAGTTTTAATACCTGAAGAGGAGAACAAAGCAAAATGATTTCTTTCTTGCTGATATGTTTGTATGGATAGAATTTGGGGGAAGTTTGAATATAACTCTCTAAAATGTAGCTCTCTACTACCCTGGGCCCCATTGGAAAACACTCCGTTTGGAGAAGAAAATAGCACATCCCAGTTGGGTAGTGTAGAGTGCCTCTGCTACATTTACCTAGACAGGAAGCATAACTGGAAAAACAGAGCTATATCTTCATGTTATCATTTAATTGAATAGTATGAGGAAACTCAGTCTATGTGCCTTGATGTATTCATGTCTTTTTTTTTTTTTTTTTGATAAAGCATTGACTGAAATATCTCTTTTCTCTTTACTTCTAGAGGAATTTCAAATTGTTTTGACCGGAAAAGGATTCTCGTTGGGCAGTCGGAATGGCAGTGTCCTCTGCACTTATTCTGTAAATGAAACATACACAAAGAGTAGGTCCCGCATGACCTTAGGGTTTCTTAAATGCCTACGCAATGTGTTGACACCAACTGTTTTCTATTTCTTCTAAAACCAGCCGTGCTATATATTTGTATTTCTTATTTGAGGAGGAAATGAAGTCTCAATAATACAAATAGTAATGATTATTTAATAGTTATTAAAGTGGTAATATTTGTTTATATAAAATGTTTTAAGTAGACTCATTATCCCTTTTTTTAAAAAGATTTATTTATTTTATTGGCAAGTCAGATATACAGAGAGGAAGAGAGACAGAGAGGAAGATCTTCCGTCCGTTGATTCACTCCCCAAGTGGACACAATGGCCAGAGGTGCGCCAGTCCAAAACCGGGATCCTGAGCCTCCTCCAGGTCTCCCACGCAGGTGCAGGGTCCCAAGGCCTTAGGCCATCTCCAACTGCCCTCCCAAGACACAAGCAAGGAGCTGGACGGGAAGCAGGGCTGCCAGGATTGAACTGGCACCCATATGGGATCTTGGTGCGTGCAAGGCAAGGACTTTAGCCACTAGGCTATCGCCCCAGGCCTGACTCATTATCTCTTTGACTGAAAGTGTAAGTCATTTGCGATGATGACACAGTTAATTATAATAATGGACAGAACTGATCTTGAAACCCTGTTTTCAAGCCCATTGTTTATATGGCTTCAGTGGACTTATTTATTTACCTCTTTCTCCAGGATTATTTCTTGCCACTTTTGCCTTGAAGTCTAATCATCTTAAGCAGTTCCACTGTTCAATATCTTGTATTGTTACTTTAAAAAATACCCTAATTTCCTGGTACTTTGTGAGTCAGTTTCTTGAAGGACAGGGTTTTTTTTTTCTTTTTAAATTTCCAGTGCTTATCCAATAAATGGTCTATTGAAAAATAATCATATTATGGGATTGGAGTTTATTTTCTCTGGTTTCAGTTTTCAAAAGAAGTTAAATGGATTTGAGTGTTCTGAGTGTTTTAGTTCTTTGCGAAGGTTTCCTCATCTATAGCTGTATTGCTTTGTATCCCTGCGAACTCCAGCTGAATTCCTTTACTGAGAGATTCATCTGTAGTTACCCTACTTATCTGATGGTGCCAAACACTCCAGGTAGCATAGCTTTGGCCACACAGAAGCTGTTCAATATGTGTCTGTTAAACTGAACTGCTAGAAGATTTCAGTATGCTAAATGTCACAATTACTGTTTTTTATATGGAGATAGCCATTCTGATAAGGCAAAACATTAGTATTTGCAACAAATGCTCTTCATAGTAGGTTTCGCAGATAAATAGGACCAAATAATTTTCAGTATTAACTTGTAAGTTTTAATTTCTCTAACTTTTAATTATATATTTGAGTTGGTTATAATATATGTACATTTTATGCTTAGTTACGTAAAATTAAGCATTTCACTTAAATCCTCAAAGAATCAGAGTTATATTTTCATTTCTTACATTATAGGGTGGTCCAATTTATGTTATTTTTCAAATATTGCTAGCTTAGTTTGCTTTTTTTTTTAGATTCCAAGGATAATTTAAGCACCATTCCTATATGAAATAGTTTATTGCTTCTATTTTCTTCCTTAGGTATTTCATAAGATACTTAATACTTAACCCTTGTACTCTGATTGAGGAATGCATGTTATATTACTAATGAAACTGTGAGTTATAGAAAATGCTTTATTAATTCGATTGTGTTTTATTTTCTAGGTGTTAAGCCAGTAAGTGTACAGGTTAATTCCATGCTTTGTCCTGCTCCGATCCTTACTAAAGTTGGAGAGTAAGTACTTCAAAACAATTTAAAACATTTTAACAACAAATTATTGGAAAATGGTGACAAACATACATGGGTAGTGGTTTTGCATTTTTTTTTCTTGTTTGTATGGAGGGAACAGTGGCTCAGTGTGGCACACCTTGAATCTGGCAACCTTTCTATATTTGCATTAACTTGTACATTGTTTAGAGTCCCATTCCTGATACAGTATTAACTCATGTTTGTGTGTGTGGCAACTAACCATTAATGATAAAATAAGGGGGCATTTAATTAGTAAGAAGGGTTATATTTGCGATTTTTTCCTATCCCCTTTATTATGGAGCAAATTATTGCAAATACAGCAAATGTCCACTTGCTCAACTGTAGTGGATACAAATGCTTACAATAATGAATTGGTTACAGTTTGCTAGAAGTAGTTCATACTGATCTTTCACTGAAAGCAGAGAAAAATTAGATATTAATTACAAGTCAAATAAAAATTAAAGATTAAATGCAACCCTAAGTCTGGAAAAATTGAGTGGAAATTATACTTTCCTCTGTGGAACATCAAAAGAACAATTGTGGTCCTCCATGTTGACTTGAGCACTTTCCCACTGTGGATGCTTATTAACTCCAAGGTGTCTGTTGAACATCACTGAGACCATTTAAACAACTTGGAGCAGGGTCAGCTTCTGTTTTAAATACGCTTTAAGGGACTGTGCCATAAAACAATAAGATTGTTATCCAAATTCTGGGACTCTAGTGTTATTGACAACGTGTATACGAGTGAATGAGATTGGTACTGGAATTTGAAGCAGGTCATTTTGCATGACTCTGGTGTATGGTAGGATAACTTGTTGTCCATGAGAATTTATTTGGCTTGAAGTTGGGTTGTAATTTATTGAATCTGAAAGTTTTGTGTTGGTTTTCCCTGTTGCTCCCTGCTGATCTTGCCATGACTTTGCTTTCAGGCTGAGTTTTCTGCTTTTGTCATTGGGAGCTTCTCCTTTTCATTGTTAGCAACCTTTGAATCATTGATCCTTGATTTCTCACACTCAGTCCATCAGCAAATCTCAACGTTGCTTTCAGAATATGTCCAGAACTCAACCTCAGCCCACTGCTTGCGCTACTCACATCTTAAACTAAGCTACTGTCACTGCTTGCTTGGCGTGGCCTGCTCCTGGCAAAAGTAATTTTGTAAGTAGACCAGCCCCATTGCCTAGAATTCTTGGCTATAAATCCCTTCTCCCAGTCAGACTGAAAGAGTGTTCTCTGCAAGATGAGGCTCCTCCAGAGCTCTCTTCTGATGCCCCTGCCCTGAGTCAGTTACTGTCACCATGGCCTCTGCTGATGCTTGAGCCAATCAGCAGCTTACTCTCTCTGCCTTGAATGCAGTCCCCTTCTTGTCTCACTGCCCTGCTGTCTCCACGTCTAGTCTAGTGTCACCTTCTTAGTAAGCCCTTCCTCGTAACTCTGGTTCCCTGGGCAGTGCTCCCCTACCCTGGGTCCGTGACTCCTGTTTCCTTTGCAGGTTGTCATTTTTCTCAGAAGTGCTTCCCCGTCTGTCATTGTGTATCTCCTTTCTGCTGCATGATATTTCATTTCTCTTGCTTCTTGTGTCTCTAACACTCACTACTAGCACCTCACACTTAGCTGGAGTCACTGAATAAGGAAGATGAAAACAAGTTAGTTTTTCTCAAATATTTTGACTTAGCAATTATTATGAAGAGTTAAAAGAGCCGTTTCTTCTCTGGGGACGAGAGCCTGTGTTGGAATTTTGCTGTTTTTGTTGTAGGATTGGGCATATCATTTAAAAAGAGCAGAACACTTTATTGGCTTTTTAATGGAAGTGACTTAACAGGAAGGAGGCTAAATTCTCCAGAGTAGTTGTAAAATTTTCCTGTTATCTTTTGGGAGTGGAATTTAACTCTTCTGGAATTTGCCTTTGGGTATAGCCTCGGTTTAAATAGGACATCATAGAGACTGCTAATAATCCCATGATGATCCATAGCTGATCTAAATATTCAAGGGACAGGACTTTTAAAAATCAGAGCAACGTCATAAACATTGGACGCAGGAAGTAATTATTTATTTTGCTTTTGACATTGCTATTTCACTTAAAGCAAAGGGAGAATGCTTTGGGATTGATACCTGTCAAACAGGATTATTCTTTTTCCTTCTTGCTTGCTAATTTTTGTTGTTGTTGTTGCTTTTGTTTTGATCAAACACATCCTACCCTTGAATCCAATCTGTGGAAGGTTTTCTTTGTGAATGTGCTGAGTATTTGGGAACATCATTATGTGTTCTGTCTAGCATGTTGCAGGCAGTTTCCTTTGCTTTGGGCTGTCTTCAGACACTTTTGTGGGTGATGAGCTCTCTCTTATGAGGTTGGATTAAAATCAGTATAGCTGGAACAGTGAAACCTCGTAAGGTGACTGATGCTTAATATGTTTGCCTAATTAGCTTTTGGCGAAGGATTCAAACCCATTAAGTAGCTAGTTAGTCTATGATTCAAATAAACACA
The DNA here is from genome assembly GCF_017591425.1 of Ochotona curzoniae. Classification (NCBI taxonomy): domain Eukaryota; kingdom Metazoa; phylum Chordata; class Mammalia; order Lagomorpha; family Ochotonidae; genus Ochotona; species Ochotona curzoniae. The sequence continues at coordinate 23,273,729 of NW_024467119.1, read as the reverse complement.
TCTGGCCCAGCAGTGAAGGAAGGTTTTTCCTGTGTGAGGGTGACAGATGTGGCGATGGTTCCCCGTATTCTCTCCCTTAAATAATTAACAAGGTGCTGGTGAAGTAACGCTATGCGTGCAGCCTGAAAGCCAGATGCGTGGTCTCAGAGCTGCATCCGCAGGCACGTGCCTCATCTCATTAGGCTGCTCTGTCATTCCTTTCTCATAGCTGCGTTACATTCTGAAATAATTTTGCTTGAGGATTATTCTTTCAAAAACTTGGTGCTCGCGGACATTAGTTTAAAAGAGGTTAACCTGAAGACATTTACTTACTGGTGGAAACTAAGAATGCAGGAAGGCAGCTAAGACTCAAGTTTTCATTCAGAAAATGTCATGGAGTAAAGAAAGGTTTCTGGACAAATCGTATCCAGGGATTGGACACTGCCATTGCTGAGCATGGTCAGAAACCTAAAGAACTTTCTTCAAGAAATTCTGTATTTAGTTGATGTGTTTAATTGCAATTTAATGCTTGCAGTAGTGAGGTTGTTCTTTCCTATTTCTTTCACTGGCCACAAGTTACTGTGAAAATGCCTTATAACTAAATGCGTTGTTCTACCAAGAAACATCCGCGGGTGATTGAAGAGTTTAATTTCTTCAGTGGTTCCTCTGTACAGTGGCTCCTTTGTAGCAACATGTCTGTCATTGTACGAGGATGGGCTCCTGGAAGTTCTTGGGGTGCTCCCCGCAGTGTCCTCACAGCTTGCCGCGCAGGTATCACATCGCCTTTACAACGCAGGCTTGTTCTCTGACGCGTGTTTCGTGTGACACCAATAATAGCACAGCTGCTCTGTAATAGTTGAGATCTCAAACCTGTAATTTGGCAAGAAGAACAGAACAAATTGGGTAAATATACATAAACACTTTGTGAAGAAAGAGAAACAGAACAGAATGAACCAGAGCCTTATCCTACAGCTTGTTTGATAGAGATGATTTAAGGAGGCATATGGTATAGCTAAATGTGCTTTCAAAAACATTGGCCAGAGTCTTCTGGCAAATATGAGATAAATATCTAAATCAGATGAAAGTGATAGTATTAGTCCTCCTAAGCGCAGTGTTGGAAGGCACTTGACAGCTTGCTTTGAGTACGATGTGGTGCCGCATCCCTGCATGTGGGCAATTTCAGGTGCCCGATACTGATACATCTGGAAAACACAGCGTGGCCCCCATGGGGTTAGAGCCTGGCCTGAGGAGAGTGTCTTTTATTTCTCTTAACACTTTGACTCTATCAGTAGTAAGCTGATATTTTGGTTGGGAGAGAAATTGATTGCTTCTATTTCCTCTACTTGAGTAGCTTCTGCATTGTTGATAGCCTTTCTGCTTTCCCAAGGGTTACCTGTGTGTGCACGTGTGTGTGGCTGTAAGGGTTCTAGGTTGTTCATTCTTCTGACCCATGTCCTCTGCAGGTGATACAGCTGTAACTGTGTTCTCTCTTGTAAGAAACAAGAATTTTAAAAAAAAGTATCTGTATACCAGGACGTTAGACTTTTATTTTGAATGTGTATGCTAGGATCTTGGTGAGATGGGAGAAAGGCTGTTCTTCCATGTTTATTTAAGTTACATATATAAATTGAGACACCCTATTTAATTGTGAATCCTTTAGCCAATTTCAAGAAAGTGTCCTTTAGACAGAACATATGATTTACATATATATGCCCCGCCAGAAGTGGAATTTCTAAAACAACCATTCACTAATGTGAAATGCTAGTTTTTAATTTGAAATCTTCATTGTGAATTAACATTTTTAAAGCTCCACAGAATACTAAATAGTACTACTTGATTTCAAAAATCTTGATTTTAATAACTTTTTGAGCAGTTTCCAATTTAATTTTCAGTATGTGCAAATTGAAGGTAAATTATGTATCACTTCTGGTGAACATCGTTTGCAATTTAACTTCATACTTTTTAAATGGATCATAAAATGTCAGTCTTTTATTGGCCATACATAAACTTAGAAGCAAATGAATATTTTGCAAATAGGTTGCTGTGGATTGAAATGTCAACCATGTTTCAAGGAGTATGAAATTTCTCAGATCAGAGGAGCTCTGACATATGGCTGCTCTCCTGCATCTTCAGGCATTAAATAAAAGTGTTGTGACTGTTAGTGCCGATTGAATTTTACTACTCAATTACCCACCACAATATGATTTAATAATTTCTCTTCTGGCACGCATTTAGTACTCTTGTACTTAGCTTAGTCAATGTTCATTGCATGCTGGTTGATGTAAAAATGCACTTTCAGAACCTTTTTGTACTTAAAGATTTCTTTTATTTGTCTATGTTGAAAAACTAGTCCAAGGTTGGAATCAAGAATGGGATATGTTAAACGGTGTGGAACTAATTTGTGGAAAAGGAAGTTGAAAGTATTGTCAGTTGTCAGTCGAATCTTCTTGGCCTCCTTGAAAACATCAGCATTTGACCTTCATTTTTGTCTCAGAAAAAGGTCTGCTGGTGTCTCCCATGACTCCATGTTTTCCCTGACTCTGTTTTCCCCTCAGGTACCATTTCTTCATCTTCATAGGATTCCGTAGTTATCAGTTTTCGTCATGGTTGGATTCCTGACTCATAACCTCAGCTTCTCTAAAGATTTCATTTTCTTGTTCATGAGCCCCACATTTGTCCTTAGCTCTAAATCCCCTGTCCAAAACTTTTCTATGCTAATATCTACTAAGATATTTGAATTCCTCATTGGCATTGTAGGCTTGGAGATCCCAAATTAGACTGATGTTGCTATGCTCAAATGTGTTCCTTTTGCTGTATTTCCTGGGAACCAGGCAATATGTGAATATGGTCAAAAGCAGGAGGAGTGATACTAAGCTCATGTCAGTGAGAAAAAATTGCATATATGACCATAAAAGGTATGTTAAGGGTAACAGAGTCAGAGGGATCCAATATTTAGGCAACATTTTTACCTTTTTAAATGAAAATTTATGTATTTGAAAGTGAGTTACACACACACATGGGGGGGTGTGGAGGGGGGGAGGGAGAGAGAGAGAGAGAGAGAGAGAGAGAGAGAGTCAGAGAGTTTTTTTATTTGTTGTTTCACTCCCCAAATGGCCACAAGCCAGCAGCCATGAAGCTTTCTTTGAATTTCCTACGTGAGTGTTGGGGGTCCAAGCAGTTGGGCCAGTTTCTGCTGGAGCAGCCAGGATTCGAACTGGTGCCCTTGGGCGATGCTGGCACTGCAGGTGGCAGCTTTACACGTTATGTTACAGCACTAGCATCAGTAAACTACCTGTTTTAAGATTCAGTTTTCTTCTCTGGAAATTATTGGACACAATACTAATGCCTACTCAGTGGGCTGTGGTGAGACTCAAGTGAGAAGATGAATTAGTGTGTTTGTCTCCTAGCAAGAAATCAGTAAGTGCCATTGGTAGTGATGTCTTGATCACGAAGCTGCAACTTTGAGGGAAGTGAGTGTTTTGTTTCAGTTCAGTCCATCTGTCAAACAAGCATCAAGTGGACTTCCAGATTTGTGGAGACTTAAGTTGTTTGATGACAGCCACAGATTTTTTTTGGCTGGCTGTAAGATCTCGCTAACATGGCATTTGTATTATAGGAAGGTATGAACTTGGTCTTAAATTTGTATCTTATATTCTTATTCCATGTTAATAAGCATTAGGAGTTGTGAACATTTCGTACATGAAAAATCCTTTTGTTTCTAGTAATTCCGAAGTGCCAGATGATGATAGGCAATGCCAGTCACTCTCTCCTGATCTCTTAGGTCATGTGGTAAGCATATATCATGAATCAAAACAATGTTGTTCCAAAATCAAAATAGTTCAGGCATGTCAAATGACTCCTGGAACAGGCATATACAGCAGGAAGATTAGGAACTAAGAGAGATTATTTTTGGATTCAGTTGTGCTTAGTCATTAAAACAAAGCAAGACAAGGCACTCAGTTCTGCAGAGTAAGCACTCAGGTTCCGGTGTGCTTTCTTAAGCCAGTTGCTGGGCATTTTGTGTTGGGTTAGTGCTGATTTTCAGTTCGTTTGATTTAAACCCTACAATCTGATTATTTACTGGACTTAAGCTTTTGTTTAAAAACATATCTTGAAGTGGTATTTTTCAAGAAAGATTTGTAATAAGAATATTTTTGAGTTTTGAAAAAGAGACGAACCTGAGCTTCCCAATAGTCCCTATATGAATCCAAATGAAATATCACATTGAGAAAAGAAATACGGTAAGGCCTTTCATCATTTCATCAAGCCTCTGTAGTGTGATGGAGAGTTCCAAATTAGTTATAATCAGTTTTACTTCTTTAGGCAAGACTGTTACTGTTTGTATACCTCCTGCACCACATGTGTAAACTTGTAAGCCACTATTTCAGGGGCCATTCTGAACACTGAGTGAGGAAATGATGATAAACAGCCAAAGACTGGGTCTGGTACATCTCAAGGACTAAATATTACTTCTAATTTCTCCTCTGTGTCCTCATTACTGAAAATGGTGCCAGTGACTTCAAGTGGCTTCCCTCTATGTTGTTCACAACTGATGATATTGAAGCCATCAAAAAAAAAATTCTAAATCTAATTTTTAAAATTCTACTAATTTAGCATGAAGTTTCTGGCTTGGAATTCAGAATATTTTATGATAATTGGAGCTGGATGCTTTAAAAAGCATGGAATTGAATATAACCATATTAACAAATGATGTCTACTACTCTTTCTGTTTTTAATGAATGGGCAGCTTTGGTTTGTTAGCATACTGATTATTGTATGCACTAAACTTAGCACTTTTAGAGAAGAGCTATTTCCCTCCATACGTTAACACACTCGTCACTTTTTCCTTTGATTCACGTTATAGCCTTTTATTTTTTATTTATTTATTTTTTTACTGCAAAGTCAGATATACAGAGAGGAGGAGAGTCAGAGAGGAAGATCTTTTGTTCGATGATTCACTCCCCAAGTGACTGCAACGGCCGGTGCATCTGAAGAGAGGAGCCAGGGGCTCTTCCAGGTCTCCCACATGGGTGCAGGGTCCCAAGGCTTTGGGCCATACTCAACCACTTTTCCAGGCCACAAGCAGGGAGCTGGATGGGAAGCAGTGCTGCCAGGATTAGAACCAGTGCCCTCATGGGATCCTGGTGTGTTGAAAGCGAGGACTTCAGCTGCTAGGCCACCGCGCCGGGCCCAGCCTTTTATTTTTAAAAAATATTTTTAAAGACAATTCATTTAGTTACAAGGCAGAGTTACAGAAAGAATCTTCTGTCTTTTGGCTTACTCTCCCAAATGACTGCACAGGCCAGGGCTGTGCCAAGTGCTAGCTAGAAGCCATGAGCTACGCATCGGTTTCCCATAGGAGTGGTAGGGGTCCAAGGTCTCAGGCCATTTCCCTCTCTTCTTCCAGGCACATTAGCAGGGAGCTGGTTCAGAAGTGGAGCAGCGAGGTGGGCTCCTCGGGCTTTACCCAGTGAGCCCCAGTGCCTGTCCCTGTTACCTTGTTATAGCATTTGAAAACAAAGTCATACCTCTTCAGACCTGATTCTAAAGAATGAATTACTAGACTCTGAATTCCTAAGATTTTAATGATTGTAATTTGCTCTGTAGTATGTCTTCCAAATGGCATCTGTTTTTAACAATGATATTTCTGAACAGATGCCTGCCTACACATCTCTTTTACTTTTATTCATTTTCTCGCTTTCATTTTTACTTTTCGTGTGTTACTTTCATTCTTGGATGGCTATTGCTTCCAATATTTTTCTTCTTTAACAATTATCTTGTCAATAATATTTACATGTGGGAAAACGAGGTAAACAGATCCAAAGATTTCCCCCTTTGTGGTTTTTGTAACCTAAAAACAATATCATGGTTTCTTTGAATGGAGGAATTTTTTAAGATCCCTGTTAAAGGTTCATGAGTGTAAAAGGAACAGTTAGGAAGTTACCTTTAGCTAGTGCTCAAGGAACAGGAGTGGGAATTCAAGAACAGGGGTAGTTGATCAAAGGCTGAACCTTTCCTCTATATATTTTCTATCTGGTTTTGGATTGCACTGGGAAATAAAAATCACCAACAGTTCTCTAGTGTGCTAATTACTGTTTCTTCATTTTCTTTCAGAACTCTTGATGTTTCCGTGAGTTTTAATGGAGGAAAATCTGTCATCTCCAGCTCATTAACAATCACAGCCACAGAATGTGTAAGTAAAAAAATGGCATAAAGTTAATTTTTGAAAGTGATATGTCCAAAAAACAAGCTATGCAGTCTTTGTGCTGTTTCACACCACAATAAAGAAGGTGGAACTTGTTTGTGGATTTCATCGGCATCCTGTAACGTGTGTTGCAATTTTTTGGTTTTGTGGATGTTGCAATTTTTGGTAGGTTTTCTCTTCTCTGAGGATACGGTTGTTTGAGGTTACAGCACTTTGTGGTGTGTAGTTTCTTGGTGTTTAGCTTACTGAAATTGCGTTCTATCTCTTTCCTCTGACTCTGCGCCTCCAGCTGTCTTTATTATCTCTTTCTCCAGAACAGGGAGCAGCTCTGGGCTCCTCCGCTAAGGTCACGCACTACTGCCTCGCACAGTGCTGCCGGATCTGGTGACTCAGCTGGGATTTCAAAGCTTGGAGCTTTCAGGAAGGCCTTCTGGGTCTTCCTAGTTCTTGCAGAGCTGGTTCTGTGTCTTGTGGCAGTTTAAAAGCAAAGTGGTTTTGGGATAAGTTAACACAGGTTGTGTCAGAGACAAGGTGAGGATGATGGGACAAGTTGTAGTATCAAATTAGGGGAAAGAATGATGCTCCCCCAGCAAAGGCTTGAGGAGAGTAACCTAGAGCACGTTCTAGGTTTTCCACATGGGTGCAGGGGCCCAACTACTGGCCCATCCTCTACTGCTTTCCCAGTGCATTAGCAAGGACTCTAACTGGCACCATATGGGATGCTGGCATTGCAGAAGGAGGCTTAGTTTGCTGTATCACAATACCAGATCTCCCGAATCATTCTCAACTCTTAGGGGCCTGACTATAGAGATGGACCTGATTTGTCCCTTAGGTCATATTTGTTCTATGATATCTAATAATCTAAAGCATTTTGGTAAATGGAATTTGCCTTTGTTCTTTACTTTTTTCCTAACTAAATTCACAGGGACAAAATTGTGGAACTGTATTTCCCCTTTTCTGTGTCATTGCTGTGTTTATTTTCTAGATAGATTACAACACATTATTTACGCACTTCGGAAATTTTTGAATGATTTGTCTCTTTTGGATGGTTATTTTGCAAATACAGTAGTGACCCTAATTTGTTATTATGATTTTGTTTAAACTGGAATGTCATTATATTTAGCAGAATGAAGCTTTTTAAAAAGTGGTATAACTTGCTTTTAATGAGAGAAAAAAAATCAGATGAAAATGACACCTGAAACTTGATGCGCCCTGAATGGTTGGGACATTTGTGTTCTATATTATGTTGCTCAAAGAGTCCCAACTAAGCCATGAAGAGAACTTTGGCTTTGTAGACTGGTCCCCCATCTGGGCTTTGAGTCTTGGATTGGCCTCCTTGTTTAACTTTCACCCCAAGTCTTCATAGACATGTGAGTATGCTGCTGTTCAGAACTGGCTTTAGGAAAAATTGATGCAACAAATGGTCAGTTGAAAGGTCATTTAACAAATGACCATTCATCTAACAAATGGCCAATTCTTGTTACAAACCACAGCTTCCCGAAATTTGCGTTTTTCTCCACCATTTCCAGATGTCTTCCAGTACCCCCAAACCCCATGTTCCATCATTTGTCATCTGTTTATATAAGAAATATTAATTTTACTACCCCTGCAGCTTTTCTCCTTTTCATCCTTGCTTGAAGTCCACTTAGAGTCCTAAACTAGGTTAGTCCTTACCTCTATGTGTTTCTATTGCATTTTTCTTAACAAATTCCTCACATTTATAATTATTTGTCTGAGGTTTGTCTTGCTAGCTCAGCTGTAGGCTTCATCTGTACTTGTCCAAAATTCTAACTTTAGTCCCTATTTCACTTTTAGCCAGGTTAGAGGCTCATCAAATATATTTTAGGTGAATGAAAAGCTATTTTTTAGCTTTCAGTCATGTGTAGTTACTGCTCCACTTAGTTTAAGAAAAGTGACATTCCAGTGTTGAATATTGATTAGGGTTTTTTTTTTTTCATTTTTGAACCGAGTTCTAATTAAAACAGGCTCCACCAAGTAAACATGGGACGGCTCTAGTTGCAGCCCATTGTGCAGAGCCACAAATAATCACATCTTGTTCCAACTTTTCTTCACCTCTGAGTCTGCAGTTTGTAGCGTGATTATTCGCCTCACATCTTTGAAATTTACATGCTTTACCCTTTGTTAATTTGTTTATGAAGTTATATGAACAATGGAATGATTTCCTTCCCTTGGGTGAAGTCTTCCCTGCTCAGATAATGTCCCTGGCAATGAAAACAAAGGAAAGGAAAAGCTTGACTTTTATCTAGTGAACTGGGTGGGTGTCTGGGATCCTTGCACTCAGGGCTGTGTCTCTTACAGATGAGTTAAGGTCCTAGAACTCCTTCTTCTGTCATGATTAGTTTATAAATCATACCACACTTGATCTTGGCCAAAAGGCTGAGAAGCGATAGTTTATAAAGTCGAGATTTGTAGGTCTTTAGAAAGTACTTATTTTAAAATATTTTAGTGATTTCTAAATCAGTTGAAGCAATATTGTGGTAGGAAGTGTGGGCTTGCATCTGGAGATGTCGTGTGTTTGTCAGTGCTACTAACAGAGATGTTTCTTTTAGGGAAAAATTAAAATTTCTAGTAGCTGGAAGGGGCAGTCCCTCCACTTCATGTTCTGCCAGCAAGATTTTCTGCATTTCCTGTTCATGACACATATACATGAAAACCCAGAAATTAGTAGATTGTGACAGACTCATGCTTGTGGTTGCATATCCTCATTTCTGAACACAGGATGTGAATTCTAAGAAAAGGGAGGACTAAAAGTTTGTAGAACTCTTTTTTTTTGCCTTAAATCAAACTTTTGTTAAGATTTATTTTATTTATTGGAAAGGCAGATTTATAGAAATAAAGAAAAAAAGAAGGAAAGCTCTTCCATTCATTGGTACATTCCCTTATATGGCTGCAACAGTGGGACCCGATCTGATCTGAAGCCAGGAGCTTCTCTGGGTTTCCCAGGATAGCTCATGGACTTGAGCCATCTCTGCTGATTTCCCAGGCCAGAAGCAGGGCGCTGGGTGGGAAGTATGGAGCAACCTGGATAAGAACCGGAGCTCATATGGGATCCTAAGAATTGTTTTTTAAAGGTGTATTTTTGACAATTTATTTGAAAGGTAATTAGAAAGAAAAAGAGAGAAAGGTCTTCCTCTGCGGATTCAAATTTGTCCAACTGACTGCACCTCCGTTTCTTCCCCGGGTATAGGGAGCTGGGTTGGAACTGGAGCAGCACTTTCAAATCAGTGCCCGTGTGGGATGCCAGTGCTTGCTCCTCCAGAATTCTTTTGAAAGTCACTTAGGAAGGCCAGATGGTGAACCACTTCCATGAGATCCTCATGTGTGGAAGGTCTAGGGGGGAATATGTTTTCATTTTATATATGGGTAGTCACAGATTGAGGAAGTCGTACATGTGCCTTTGGATTTGAAGGTGAGATCAAGAACGTAAACAGTTGACAGCATTTCTCCTGTAGGATCCCACTTTTTTTTTTAATATTAATTTTTTTTTTTAAATACTATATTATCATTTGTCTAGATTTTAGAGCTTAAGCCCAGGGACAGTAGCAAGATTTTCTTATGATTATCTAGAATTCTGTGTATCAGATGCACAGTATTTCCTTAGGTAGTCTGATACATGCTCTCATTTTTTCGCTTAAAGAACAGAGCACTTACTTGTTTGCCTGGGAATTTAGAATGTGATGTGAAATTTTTTTTTCTCTATCTGTTCTCTCTCTCTCTCTCTCTCAATTCTCTGAATACTTTTCCCTTAAAAACAAACAGAAACAGCGAAGTATGTGATTCATACTGGGAGCCCATAGAGTCAGGGTTTGAGACAGACACCTTGTTTCCTTGCAAATTGTCTTTACACTAAGATTTCAGAAAAGATCTTTTTTATATCACTGACTTTTGTAAGTCTTCTTTTTTTGTAGCTCATTCTCTCAGCAAATAGTTTTTAAATGCCAGGCTTATGCAGTGGCATATAGACTGAGTCTAATTTCCACATCCTGGAGCACTTTGTGAATTATGGTAAAAAAAGATAGCTAACTAGAAGCTCATCATGGATTAATCACATTATGATGCTAAAGATTAAAATATAGAAAGCTTTAAAGTAGAATCAGGAGAGGGGCAGTTTCTGGCTGTTACCAGAGATCCTTGCCTTTGTGCAAAAAGTAATTCCTGTGTCAGACAAAGTCATAATAAGCAAGGTAGTGAGGTTTAATGGAGAGAAATGCAGCTGGTAGACCAGCCTGGTACTTCAGGAAAGCCCTGAGTGCCCAGTTCACCTTAGACTAGTACTCAAGGGAGGGCATATGACAGACCAGTAGATATCTCACTTAAGGCTCAAGCAGCCACTCTGTGTTCAGGTTGTAACCTCCTCCTAGTCGCCTTCTGGGAACTTTTTTTTTTTTTTTAATTATTTATGTTGCATTATGTGACACAGTTTCATAGGTTCTGGGATTCCTCCAACCCCTCCCTTTGCCCTCCACCCACGGTGGATTCCTCCACCTTGTTGCAGTATTACAGTTCAAATCCAGTCAAAATTCTTTCTTTGCAAACATATACCAAGCAGAGTCCAGCGTCTTATTGTCCAGATAAGTTCAACAGTTTCTTGTGGAGACCATCTCTGGTCTGAAGGTAGAGCTGGCAGAATATCATCCCGATCAATTCAAAGCCCCAACACAACATCGACAACAATTTACAACATTATGGAGTTAATTGACATGGTATTGAGTAACCGATATGTTAAAAAATTGCGAGTTCTTAACCACACCCTGTGATTACTTCATTGACATTTCAGTTTTAGTTTATACCCAGAACTGGCTGCTATACACCTTAAAATGGCTATGGGGTACTATTTAGCTGTTTACAGTGTTGACGCCTTCTGGGATCTTGGTGTGTAGAAGGCTTCCTGGGAATGGGATCTCTGAAGTCCCTTTCCTGGATTTGTGAGCGCAGTGTTACTGAAGGAGGAGGGGAAGATGCCCTGCCGTTGCCTCCAGGAGAGGGCCAGCCTCCTCACGAGCTTACTGACCACTGTGCTCGTCAGGGTTGCTTTCACATTTTTCCTTGTTCTGCAGCACAGGAATTTTTATTTCCTTCAAAAGAATTTCCCATTTCCTTTATAAATTCTCATTTTTAGAAAAGATTTATTCCATTTTATTGGAAATGCAGATATACAGAGAGGAGGAAATAGAGATCTTCTGTAAGCTGATTCACTTAAGCCAGTCTGAAGCCAGGAGCTGGGAATCTCCTCTGGGTCTCCCATGTAGGTACAGGTCCCAAAGCCTTGGGCCGTCCTCGACTGCTTTCCCAGGCCACAGGCAGGGAGCTGAATGGGAAGTGGGGCCGCCGGGATTAGAACCGGTACTCATATGGGAAACTGGTGGATGCAAGGCGAGGATTTGGTCACTAGGCTATCACACCGGGCCCCCAAATTCCCCATTTTCTTTGGCTGACCTTGCCCGCATTAGGCTATTGTCTCCCCAGCTACCTAGCATAGCCACTGGCTTAAGGAAAGCTCGCAGAAGACCCAGCTTGCTCTGAACCCTGCAGGTTGAAAGACTGGGAGGTTTCTAGCTGAAGGGGTTTAGGGCAGACCCCAGAACTGGTGATTCGGGGCTGGAGAAGCCGGGCAGTCAGGGCGGGGTGATTCTTTTGTAGGTAATGCTTGAGCTGCAGGAGAGGTTATCTGGTAGGTTTTATGGCTGTGTCAGAGTGCACTCTGCACGGGTTGTACATAGCCTTTGCCATCAACGGTGGTGATTCTTGGGTTGTCTGCATGCTGATTTTGTATATCTTGTTTTACAATTTAAATATATATATAATGTTACAACATTGATGAGTCTGAGGGAATTCTGCCTAAATTCTGCTTTTGGGGTAGTCATACTTGAAACTGACATTATTCTTGCTCAGTTGCAAGAAAAACAAAACAAAGCAAAACAGGGCTGGTGTTGTGCTGTTGCAGGTGAAGCCGTCAGTAAAGCTGGAATCCCATAGGGTCTCAGGTTTGAGTCCTGGCTACTGTGCTTCCAGTCCAGCACCCTGCTACCGTGCCTGGGGAAGCAGCACAAGATTGAGCCAAGTGTTTGGGTCCCTGCACCTGCATGGACAGCCTGAATGAAGCTCTCGATCCTGGCTTCGGCCTGGCCCGGTCCTGGCTGTTCTGGCCATTTGGGAAGTAAACAAACAAGAGATAGTCTTTCCTTTTCTCTCTTGCTTCTTCTCCAAGAAACACTGACTTTTGAATGAATAAATACGTCTTAAACATAGTAGGGCCCATTTATCTAATTTCAAATCATGATTTTTTCCTTTAAGATGTATCTGAGACCAGTTTTTGGAAGATTTTATGTTTATTGTTGCATGTGTCTTAACGTAATATAAGTTAAACAGAACATAAGGGGAATTTTTTTGGAATTTTAAAAAAAGATCTTATTTATTTTTGTTGGAAAGTCAGGAGAGACTGACAGGAATATCTATTTGCTGATTCACTCCCCAAGTGGCCGCAATGGCCAGAGCTGAGCCGATCCTAAGCCAGGAGCCCAGAGCCTCTTCTGGTTCTCCCACATGGGTGCAGGTTCCCGAGGCTTTGGGCCATCCTTGACTGTTTGCCCAGGCCACAAGCAGGGAGCTGGATGGGAAAATGGGGCCGCTGAGATTAGAAGCAGTGTCCATATAGGATCCTGGGGCATGCAAGTCGAGGACTTTAGCTGATAGGCTACTGCGCAGGGCCCGAGTTTTGGAATTTAAGCAATCTAAATGACTACAGGAGAAATATGGATTGATATTCTTATTTTCTACATTATTCTCTGGAATTTTCTTTAAAAATATGAACGTGACTAGATACTAGGAAGGATGGGTAGGAGAGAGGTGAAGTGAGACTGGCTGAAGGCTAACACAGCTCGGTTAGGTAGAGGTAGCAGGTTGAGGCGTTGTAGCAACACAAGTTCACAGTGATGCCGTGAAGAGCTGGCGAAGAACTGATCAGTTCCTGGAGGAAGGCTGTGGAGGTGGGGATGGGATTGCCTGCTTGGTTAAGTTCACAATGTATGCATATGTGTGTTGAAATACAGCACTGTGGTGAAGGTATCAAGTATCACATGTTAACCAGAGATTTTTGTTGTTGTTTTTAAATAATGCCCATGGGGTTTGACCCTGAGCTTTGCTGACTGCTTTATCTTTTTGTTTTCTGCCGACTTCAGTCTAATGGGATTGCGGCCATCATTGCTATTTTGGTGCTGTTGCTGCTTGTGGGAATTGGCTTGATGTGGTGGTTTTGGCCCCTCTGCTGCAAAGTGGTGAGTAAGAAGGACTGGCAACTCTACTGTTCTTAAATAGTAAGATAAAAAATTAAGACCCCAAACACAAGTGAGTCATGCTGTGTTGTTCGACAACACAACGGGTTCAATTAGCAAATTGGATTTTAAGCGTTTTCATCATCATCATAAATTCTCAAAACATGCATAGCAGTAAATGTTTATTGGAAAAATTTCGTCTACAAAGTGCTTCAAAATCAAGCTTGTGGGGAGAAGTGGTGAGAAAGGTCAGGAGGCGTTTGGAATAACAATTGTTTCCACTTAAGCATAACAAAAAGCCAAACCAATCAAAAAAATTTTTTTGGTATTCACTTTTGAAAAAGTGTTTATTGAATCTTTTCTTCCCTTTGAATGTTCTATTATTTCAGGACCTTCTTTGTGTTTGAGAAACATTTTAGAAGTTAGTCATGTGCAAATGTTAGTATGTTAAACAGTGCCTTTTGGAGGAACAGCAGGTGATTTCCATTTGTGTAATTTCTTGTGTTTTCAAAAAGCGTGTGAAAAATATGACTTTGTACTGTCTATTGCTACTGTAACTAATTGTCGCATACTTGGTGGCTCAAATCAACAGAAGTTTGTCAGTTGTGTGATCATGGCTTCAACCCAGGCTGACCTGTGCTAGCAGGTGTCCACGAGACATGCTCTACGGCAGACTCCATCGCCTTGCAATCTTTAGCATCTAGATGCCACCACACTTCCTAACTTCTGGTCTCCTTTCTTTGTGTTGAAAGCCAGCAGCACTGCATCCTGCTGACCTCTGTAGTCACATCTGCTTCCCTTACATTTGGAGGGTATTTCCTTTAAGTATAAGGAAGTGGATGATGAGGTTGGAGCCACTTGGATCATCTTCCCTCCTGCCACATCAGGTGACTCACTCACAGCACTGGAGTAATTAGTGATGGACAGCTTTGGAGGGGCATTATTCTGCACACCATAGGACAGTAGGATAGGAGGTCAAGGAATACAGTTCAGACAGTCTCAGTGGAGATTGTTTCAGAGCAGGTGTTATCCAGAGGAAGTCCTGTTTCACAGCATGCTTGTGACTTCTTCTGAGAGCCTTCCTTTGATTATAGACACACTACCTAGAACTGTACAGTGAGGATTTGCATCTTACTGGGTTTCCCCTGCTCTTACCTCTGCTTACTGATTGCAGCTCCTTTGCAGTTTCAGGCAGTGCTTTGTAGATCATCTTTGTATTTATTATTAATTGTACTTTCATGAGGCAGCTTGTTCATCTTTTATCTCAGAGCACTTGGCTCCTGGAGGAGGTCTAGAATTAATACAGACAACAGCATGGACAAGAAACATCCTGCCTCTTTGCTGAACTAATCAGTTTCCTGCCATAGCAATTTATGCCTAGGCGGTTTCCTGTTGTAAGCTTGATTATCCTCGATATGGCTGTTTTAGGACGGCTAGCATTTTTGAGTCTCAAATTAAAAGCAAAAGGTGCCCTAACGTGATTTGTGCTTCTTGGTTTTTTAATTTAACTTTTACAGTCATGGATTTGCTTCCCTCATTACTTCATAATTTCATTCACTGTTGGCCAGAAGTTTTCATAAAGCCAAAGTTTATGCTTTTTTTTTTTTTTTAAGCTGAAACAGGAGGCTTTGGGATGCTGATCAAATGTTTTCAAATGCAGGTTTCAGTGATTGTTTTTGGCATCAGAAAGGAGAAAGATCATCTGTTAGTGAGAGTAGATCCTTTCACCCCTGGGACCCTGCGATGTGCAAATCATGAAGTTATCTGTAGGGAAGGAATAGAGGACTCCTTGTCATGTAGTTTCAGAATGTTCCATAGACTTCCTGTTCTCAGAAACATCATGAAAACTTCTCCAGTCTTAGAACTATGTAACAGAGACAGTCACCTTTATTTTGCTCTTAGAGATACATAGATTTAAAAACAGCTGTTCATGAGTATGAACTTATGTTTTTCCTATGTTTAACTAAATCATAGAAAATATTTTCTAAGGTAGATTTGAAAGCAAGGAGCAGATAGAAAATCCTGTGTTCTAACCTTGGCGGGTCTTTCCTTGTCATCTAGCAGGTGCCAGTGTTAGAAAGTGGGGATATGAAAATTCTTATAATTTGATAGTGTATGGAAATTCATATTTTAATATGTAGACACAGAAATGTGGGCAAGTAATTGTGACTGGAGGGTCACGAGTACCTTGATAGCAGCCCGTGTCAGGAACAGTAAGAACATGTGCAAGGATTTGCCAGAAACTCAAGGGAGCGTTTCCCAGAAACCTGACTGGGTCAGTGACCCCAGTCTGAGTTGTGAGTAATGAATAAAACATTGACTGTTGACAATGGACATATCATTTGAAATGTATGTGAAGTTATGAGTTGTTTTGGCATGCATTGGAAAGTGTCAGTCTGATATCCAGTATACTGGATGGTTTAGGTTTTCATCAAGAACCCCAATGGGGAGGGCCTCCTCCATCCTTTAGGAGCTCTGAACTCCTCCTGGTGGTGATGCAGCCTGCTGGGAGGATCCAGTTAGTATAACTACTTGTGAGAAGCTTTGCTGGCCTTACAGTAGTGTGGACGTCTGGTCCTGGTGGGATTTAATTCATCTTCTTTCCAACTGACTTGCTCCCACAATGAAAAAGAATGATCAGTGACAGCTGCTGGAGCTAGGAATCTCTAACCACGTGTAGATGATGGAATCTTAAAGCTGGAAACAAAGCAACAAAACAAAAATCAGAGGCTGTGGGAGCAGAAAGGGAAGGTGGGACCATCCACCCTGTAATGTGTTTCATAGAGCATGCTGTGGAACAATTGTGTGGTACTTAATTCGTTTTGATCCTGTTAGAGAATATATGTGTGCAAGGCTGAACTTAGAATGTGGCCAGTTAAGTCATTCTTTGCAGTAGTAAATTAAATGAAATACATTTATTTTCACTTCAGTTGTTGAAATTTCCTTTTGTTTGAATGTGATTTAGCTACTAGTGGCAAAATTTTAAATCTAGTCTTTTAGTTGAAATGTGAAAAAGGTGGCATGAAAGTTAAGTTCTGAGGCCTATTATTATGGTATCTGTTGTCCACCTCCATAGGCATCATATGCCCAGGACCTCTTACCAAGACCAAGAGCCTTGAAGGAAGTCCTGAACAGAGTCTTCAGTGTTTGTCACATAGTCTCTGATCATTTCATGTTTTATGAAATATTAAGACTTGAAACATTGGATCATACTTTATTAAAGGATGAAACTGTTGTTGTTAAAATGCCACATATGTCTAATCAGTGTTTGAATGACCATGTTACTTTGTTTTAAACCACTGAGTGTCAGTCCATTTTCCTCCTTTTGTTTTCTACTCCACATGATGGGAAGGCTCTTAGAACCGTGGCGCTTGGGGTTCTACCAGTGCTGATCCTGCTCGGGAGGGTGGGGGTGTAGAGACATCTGCAGAGGTCACTGCAGTTGGAGAGAACCCTTCTGGTAAGATGAATAAATATCCACAGATATCCAGGTCTGGAACATGTGAATGTTGCCTGAGGCAGTCAAAGGCCTGGCTCAGGTGACCAAGTTATGGATCTAGAATGAGGGAATTCTCTAGGACGATCTAGCTGGGCTGTGAATGCAGTTTTACGTTATATGAGAGAACGTGAAAGGAGATTTGAACCAGATGATGGGAAGGCCGTGGGCCTTGAGGTAGAGATCTGAGTGATGCACTCACAAGCCGGGGGATGCCACCAGGCAGTAAAAGCTGCAGAGACAGCAAGAACTTGAACATTTAACCGAATCATGTGTCTGAGATGGAAACATCCCTGGTTAACTGGAACAGTCTGGGTTAGGACATGAACATGTAGCAGAAGCATCTCTGGAATATTTTAATTTGTAGTCAAATTTGTTAGAGGTTTTGTTTTTATTTGTGACAGGAGAGAGAGAGAGAGATTGATTCAGATTCAGAGAGCTCTTTCCATCCACTGGTTCATTTTCTAAATGGCCGCAGTGGCTGGAGCTGAGATGATCTGAGCTAGGAGGTTTGTCTAGGTTCCCCACATGAGTACAGGGGCCCAGGTCATAAACTGGGACCTGCTGCTTCCCCAGGTCATAGACAGGGAGCTGGATCAGAGAAGAGCAGCTGGGACATGAACCTACGTAGACTAGGCTGATATGGGATGCTGACATCACAGGCAGAGGATTAACATACCAAGCCATGTCATCAACCCCTAGTTAGAATTCTGAAAGTTACCTTGTCAGGTGAGAAAATAGTACTTTTTTGGGTAAAATTTTAGTAAAGTTATTATTAAAAGCTTAGTATTGAAAAGCTCTGCCCTCTTACTGATTACTCATTTCACTGGTTGGGTACTGAGTATGTTTTATGTAACTTTAGTGTGTTTCACAGGAAATACACTGAATGTTGAATACAGCTTCTTGAATTATCACAACTTTTGAATAAGAAGCTTTGTATCTCTTTGTGTGGAAATTAGATCGATAGTATTTTCTTGACAGTTACGCTAGAATTTGTGAACTATGGAAAAGTGTTGTGTGTGAGTATTTGTGGCACAATCTTGGTTCTTTTTGATTTTCATTCGCTTCACTTAATGTTTTTCATTTATCATGTGTATAGAATAGGAAATATGGCCCTGGTAGCATGATTTTGTTAGAACTGAGATACAACTGGGAAGGAATTTCTTGACTGTTATAAAAGAGAGGTGGAAGCAGTTTAACTCTTGTTTAGTTATGCTGCATATTCTCAATGGGGCCTTTAATCTGAAGAATGTGTGTTTCTATGACAAAAATACATGTGTGTTTTTTACTTGAAACTGAATCTGCCATTTCTCTGTTGTTAATATGGGCCACTTTCCAAGAGAGTTTTAGCATTTGTAATAGTTATCGTATTTACCCTGTATCTCATTTGTAGCTGAGATATTTTAAAACATATCTTATGTGAATGATTCCTTAAACATTAATGATATTTGCTAGGCCTTGTTCTAGATTACATTAGTTAATGAATTACAAGCAAGCACACATTTTTCTCCCAGATTTATTATTAATGAGAGAGAGAGGTTTGCTCTCTAAATGCCTGAAATGGTTCAGGTGAAGTGGAGAGCCAGAAACTCAATCTAGATGTTCCCAATGAGCAGCAGGAACACAACAACTTGAGCCATTACAGTTATCTGCTATCAGCAGGAAGCCACTGCGCTGTAAGGCAGAGGCATTGGAACCAATGAGTTAATCATCCAGTCACAGCACACACAAGATCTCTATCTTGGAGATCCGGTAACTATGCTTCAACATAATAGATATTCCTAAAATTGTGTATATTTTAATGTAACGTTCTCATGTGAACTCAGGGGTTCACCAGATTGTCAAAGAAGGGCACAGAATGAAGTGATGAAGGGTTGAAGTCCTGCTGTAAGTATTGGATCACTCCAGGTGGCTTTAAAAGATGGTTTTTATCAGTACAAACTTTACGGTTAATTTCTGTCAATATTTTCAAGGGTGATAGCAAGGATAGCTTTTTGGTGCTGAAGAAAGTTTCTTCTGTATAAAAACAGAAATCTAAGTCAATACTAATTTTGAGGCCTTTATCTGGTAATCCTTATCATAAAGGAACCCTCGTGCAAAGTTGAGTTTTTGACACTGGTGCTGGGTTTGCTGCTCCACAAGGACAGGAATTTGGGTGAAGATCTTTTTTGGCATCTATCTAAGACGTTGCCCTGCTCACTGGGTGCCCTCACGCTTATTCTCCACCACAGGTTTTCCTTAACAGGCACTTAATGGCAGTATCCGTTCCTTCATCTTTAGACTTAAAAAGGAGATTAAAACAGAATTTTAATTAAAACAGGTGGAATTAAAGCAAAATTTGAATGAGATGTTAGCAAATTTGAGTGTTTTCTTCATTTTCGTTTCAGAGGATGTGTTGAGTTTATGGCAAGCTTGTTTTGCTCATTAGAATAGCAAAATGCCAGTCCTATAGTTGAATCATTTGGGATAATCAGACACCCAGTAGAATTGTAAATGGAAGGCTAATGAGGTGGCAAAGGGGTTCTGAAGTGCTGTCAGTATGTTGTGCAATTACAAATCAATATGTGGATATGTTTGAAATGATAAATGTTCACTGTGCTGAGTGTCTTTAGCCAGACCTCTATGTTCTCAAGAGAAGTTGCAAATTCATTTTTCTTTTTTTTTAAAGATTTATTTTGCAAATTCATTTTTCTTTAGTGCATTTGGGACATTATATAAAGAGCTGATAAATCTTAGTTTAGAAAACAATTTATAAAATTTGTCTTTCTAAACCCTAGCTTGCTTATCATTTGAGCTTTCATGATGCTGATATTTTCTGAGTGGAGCGCTATAGCATAGTTTTCTTAGCCAACAACAGCTGTGTTGTTCTTTTTCAATAGTAGTGATTCTTTTAAGTTGCACATGCTTTTTATTGTTGAGGAGGACTCCACATTCCTTTATTGAGTTACTTCGAGGGCTGCCTGATTTTTTTTTTGAATACACAATAAAACAGAAGTAATTTAAATTTTAATATGCCTTTCTTGCACCCTTAATTAAAATGATTTATGTTTGGTTGCCTTCTTGAAAGAATGTGAGGCTAGGTCTTACTGCTTCCATGGTGATGTTTTCCAACAGAGCATCATTTATGAAACAGGATATCAAGTTTTTCCTGGTCTTAGTTTATTTGCTTTGACAGAAATACCTTTACTTAAATCCTGGCAGAATACACTCTCACACCGTTTCTGTGAGTCACCATTCGGCATTTAAAGTTATATTTTTGTCTGGATTTCTGGCCATTTATCTGTTTGTAAGAATTAAGACTCTTTGAACACTGATGCATTTTTTCAGAGAGGAAAGGAGTCAGGTAAGATTAATCTGACCCTGCTTTGGGTCAGATAATGAGAGCAACTAAGTTTGCGGGATTCAGGAAGGGACTTCTGCAGTTTGAATGTAAGGGAGCTTTGTGCACTTGAGAAGAAAGACACTGTGCTTGCTTTCTGATCTTATCGAGAAGAAGCTGGAGAGTGAAAGGAAGATCTTTGCGTGTCCTTAGCAAATTGTCGTAAACACTCCGAGTGCTTGCTCTATTGTCTGTGGTCCCTTAGGCACTGAGATGGCATTGTTGACGAAGTGGGTATTTATTTTGTCACCAGCAGGAGTCAGTTATGAAATACTACTTGATTTACAGTCGTTGTACAGTATTTTTTTTTTCTTAATCCAAGGCAGTTCAATGTTGACAGTTCTTTTCAGTCTTTTCTGAATATCGGAACATATGATCGCATCAAGCTGGCTGCAGGCTGCAGTGCTGACATTTTCTAGTGCAAAGAATGCCCACATCACTCGAACATTTGAAAAGTGTTAATGAGCAGATCAAAAGGACTGTTGCCTGAAGCAGCTAACTTTTTTTTTTCTAAAGAAATCGGCTTTCCTCCAAGCTGAAATCTTCATTCTAGCATCTAAGTAGATGAGATGTAATCTTCCCTCATGATGATAATAACAAATGAAAAAAAATTGGAGAAGAATCAAACTCTGCATATGGTTCATAAAGTGGTGAAAGTGTTTTCCAGAATCCTCAATACAGAACTGAAGGATGCTAAGTGGAAAAAATCCTGGCAACTAGGCAATATTATGCCTTTTAAAATCTGCAAATTCTCATAAAATATGGTGCAGATGAATACATCCTCCTCCGAAATGTGTTCTTGCACTATTTAATCCTAGAGTAGGAGCCTCATGACTGGTATTTTTAATGTGTTTGGACTAACAGCAAATTTTCCTTTTGTTCTGAATGGGTTATCAGATATTTATCATTTACGACTTGTCTTTCAAATAGTTTTGTTCCCCCTTTGTTGCTTATGAAGCCATCTTGTACAGTGTAGAGAGTCTATTTTTCCCCTTTTAAAAGATTTGTTTTAATTTATTTTTTTTCGCATGAACTTTTTGTTATCATTTTATGATACAGTTCCATAGGTCCTGGGATTTCCCTTATCCCTTTCCCAATTTCCTCCCCCGCCACTAAGTTTCCTTATATTATTATTATGGTCAATATTTAAAATTTTAATAGGTAAGCCATTTTATTTCCTGCCTCAACTTTTCTAGTTAGCGGATATAGAGCATATGGGTTACATTCTGTATCTCTGCAAAATAAGAATGAACTATTTTGTACAGTTATCATAAGCTGTATAATAAGCTAAGTATTAGGCATCTAGGTGTTCCTCCATCCTAGTAATAGTTCCTCCACAGAACTCGGGCCTTTTCTTCTGCACACATTCACCTTGCAGTCCTAATTTTATACCCAGTGAATGTTATGTAGCACAAGTTAAACACAGAGTTTGGAGGTATATGACCCGAGTGATGGATTTAAATATAGACTTTGATTTCTCTTTGTATTTGGACAAGTTACTAAAGCTAGAACTTCCATTTACTTATGTTTAAAACGAGGTTAATTGTACAGGGTTATTATGGAGTTAAGAGTAATGTAAAATAAATGGTGTATGGAAACTCAAGGAAGGATGGCTGTAGTTAATATAACCTCAACGAGCCTTCCCTTTGAAGCAATGGACAAGTGTGTTGTGATGTGGTTGCATCTTTAATTTACTAGATCAAAGTTTGATTTAGGTAAAACTAAGTGAAGGCCCAGTTTTCATTGCTAACAATGCAGAAAATATACTTGCTGGGTCTTCAAAATCACTTTAAACTTAGAAGTCATACTTAGAAGTCATGCATGTAGTCATCTATAAGATTACTTGCACATATAGGAACATTCTAATGTTCTTTTTCTGGAATACAGTTAATAACAAGGGCAACCAGGCATATGGTCATAATTGTGGAAAAGCATAGAAGCAAAGATTTGGTGAAAAATATTGTAGAAAGTATTTTTATCATTTTATTAAACTTTTCATGTTGGAAATGACCTAAATTAATTCAATTTATTTTCAAAATGAAGAAACTTGGATGATCTTATGACTTACCATCTACCATTGAGTTCATTAGTTCTTTATTGATCGAGAGAGAAATTTGATGCTTGGTTTTCCTTAGAACTAGAAATATTTTAGTTTCTTGGAAATTTATCTCTGTCATTTGTATTACTATGTTCCCCCAAGTTTCAGTTATTGACTTGAAGATCTGTGATCCTTTGTGGACCTACTTGTTTCCTTGTCTTCACTTTGATTGTGTTTTTAGTATTTATGTTTGTGGAGTTCTTTATTAGGCCCTGATGGCATTTATAGGGACAAATGATTATTATCCTTTGGGAAACTATACTTCTCAGGGGTGACTAAAAAAATCCCACAATCAACTTGTAAATCCAAGGTAATGATGACTCTTGAATGCTTCATCCAGGAACAAATACGTGTTATTTTAGAGGTCTTTCACCTTGTGGATGAGGTAATAGAAAAATGGTAGATGGAAGGCGGATGGAAGCTAAAAACGGTGGTTATATTTGGGAGAAGCAGAGATGTATGCAGTACGCGTAAATGTGGGTATGGAGGCCTGCTTATCAATAGGATGTCATTGTTGAACTTCAGAGGAACTGTGTGTTACACCACAGTGAGGCTTTTAAACCATGAGAGTGGGGGAGCCAGTTCGTGTAGCTTTACTGCAAAGGGGGCTCCTGTATTGAGGAAGAATACAGAGATGCCTCTTGGGATCCTCTTGTGAGTTTCATAGTGGTCATGTGAGGATTTAAAATTGAAACTTCACTTTTTCCATAGCATTACTAAGCTGGATGTTATACAGGATAACAATAATGAGATAGAAGAGGAAGAGTTATGGCAGAGAATTGGAAAAGAAGTTAGGAAAACGTTTATGTCCCCTGAAGTTTACATATGAGTGCGACGTGTATAGTTAGTAGGTGGAGTAAATTTGAAATCCTCACAGTGCAATTAAATAAGTTCAGATTTATTATACTCAGCAGAACAGAAGAAGTTTGAGTCTTTTTCTTGGTGACAGAACTCCAGAGAGTACTGTGTGGGAATTTACGAAACTGATGGTGGAGGCTGTTTGAATAAAATTTCATAACTCATTGATTTGAATTATGGGTATTGGGACTGTTCATTTGATCAGGGAAATGTTGTACTGAGCATCTATTAGAGGATCATTGATCTGTCTACCCAGGTTAGTATTAGGCACACGGTAAAGATAGAGAAACAAGCTGGCTGAACTAAGTGACACATGTGGCCATTGATGCAAGAAAGGGTCTCTGGTAATTATATACTTCAAAGTAATTTTACTCATATTTTACCACTTAAAATGTTTAGAATTGGAGGTAAATAGTGAAGGAAGTACATCTGTTTTGTTTGAGCACCACTCATTTCTTTAAAATGAATCAAGCATACTTACTTAAAATGTTTTCAGTTCTGGAAACCAGATTTTGAAATAATGACCAAATGAATTGTATAAACCATTAAACTGACCAAGATGACATAATAACTTAGAACCATCCCGTAATTGTTGATGTATTTAGCTTCCAATGGGTAGACTTGATAATCTATGATAATTATCATAGCATCAAAACTAGTATTTATTCTCTTCTGGAAGATGAATTGTGTGTGTGTGTGGGTGTGTGTCTGTGTGTGTGTGTGTGTGTGTGTGTGTGTGTGTGTGTGTGTGTGTTTCCAATCTCTAGGATTAGGAATAAAAAGTGGGCAGTACAGAGAAGGAAGCTTTGGCCTCATCTGAGGGAAATTTTCAAGTGCTGTGGGTCCCTTGCCAGGGGAATGAATTGCTTTGTGAATTTCTCTTTATTGCAGCCAGTCAAGCGTTCCTCCTCACCCACTCTGCCCTTGTTCTCTTTGTTGCATGCCTCGGGTGTATCTGTTGTAACTACTGTGTGCTTTTATTTCTTGAAGTTTAGATCTAAGCTAAAATGTGGAAAATGGAAATGTTAAACCTATAGGAAATTATTGGTTCATTATTTAAATGCTAGCAATACTATTGGAATTTAAAGTCTTTCACTTTGGAATGTTTTAAACACAGAAAGAATGATATCATGTATCCCCTCAATGATCATCCATCTCCCGTGACTCTCGACCAATATTTAATTTTATTTCATCTCTAACCTTGTCCACTTACTCCACCTCAAATTATTTTGATGAAAATATCCAAATCATATTATTTCACTTAGAATTTTTTGTTTGAACTTTTAATAGTTAAGCTGTTTTTTAAATAACATATCCATTGTAGTAGTAGTACATTAAACATTGGTAATAATTCTTTGATACAGTAGAAACAACTTCATTTTCAGTTATCATTATTTAAATGTTTGAAATCACATAGCTGAAAAGTTTCACATTCACATTAAGTAAATTGAAGCAATTATGTTTTCAGTTTTTTCCTCTTGGCATAGAGATGGGGAGATGTACCTGATTATCTCAACCATTTTGGGAGCCAGCACAGTATTTCATATGTTTTAGTGTTTTCATACATTCTTACTGTCTTCTCTCATGAAAGTCTGCACATTTCATAATCCTGTTATTTATTTATTTGAACAGGTTATCAAGGACCCTCCTCCACCACCACCACCTGCACCAAAAGAGGTAAATGAATGTCTAATAGAGGAAAATGCATGCCCCGCTCCCTAATGTAGATATGTAGCATCTCCAAATTCAACCAGTTCTGTTTGTTACATAAGCATAACCATGTATTGGGTCCTTAATTTATAAAATGAGTTATTTTTCATCTTTGTGTGATTTCTTTCATATGCTAGGTGAGTGGGACCTTCATACCTTGGTAAATATAAAATGGCCCTGGGGTCAACACTGCATAGAGATTTCACATAATTTTTGTAGTTATGTTAGCAAGTGTGCTTATGCCGAGCTGTCAGTTTCAGATTATTTCTACTTTCCTCAAAAAGATTGCTTTTACGTATGACTGTGTTAAACAAAATTGTTAGCAGCCTGCACGTAAGGGCTATCCGGTACTCTGTGCGTTCCGAGCTTCGGCACTGCCTTTCCTGCTTAGTTGGTGTTTCACGGAGTTCAAACACACACTGATGCTGGGATCATTCTTGAGATGCCAACCTAACTTTACTGTTTTGTCTTTGTTGTATGGTGATGACCAGATTTGGAATAAACACTGTTGTTTTGTGTGTGTGTCAAGCGCAACTCCTAGTCACCCACAAATTGGAAGGAAAAGGAAGGACTCCTTCTGCCTTGTATAACTCCAGTTAACATTCGTAGCTTTGAGCACAAATGCATTCTCAAGTCCCATGCATCATTTCTTCCTCAACAATGACAGTTTTCAGAAAATATTCAAATAAGGCCCAGTTTTGCTGTTATTTTAGTAAGATGATGAAATCATAAAACTTTTACTTCTGCAGGAGGAACAAGACCCTCTGCCTACCAAGAAATGGCCTACGGTCGATGCCTCCTATTATGGTGGTCGGGGAGTCGGAGGAATTAAAAGGATGGAGGTTGGTATCTGAAAAAGCTGCTAATCTGGAATGTGTGTTTCTGGGACTATTAAATCAGGGAAACTGCACTTTTCACAATTGAGTTTCCTGTCATCATTCATTTTGACACAATACTGGGTCTTTTCTGGATAGTTCTTTTTTTAGGGGATAAAGTGGGTGGGTGGGGAGAATAATCCTAAGCCATTGCAGAACCAGCCAAAGGGACTGGTTTTATTTGTCAAGGCATTGCATTGATAAGCCCTCTGAATTTTAAAGCATGAAACAAAGCCAGAATTTTTCTCACTATTTTGGAAAAAATTACTACATAGTGCGACATTTTTGAACAAGTCAGCCGCTTAAATTTGCAACAGTGTTCTTCTTTGAAATGATCCAGTAGTTATGTACTATTTGAAGAGAAAATTTCAAAATACGTAATAGCATGGATATGACCTTATCACAAATATAGAGGAAACATATTTAAGTCTTTATAATAACCTTTAGTTACCATTTATGAATTATCATAATTAATATTACATGTCAGTTATAGAATGCATTGAACTTTCATAATGGCCTAAAGTGTGAAGGGAAATTGAATTTTAATATTTCATCTTAAAAGTCAAATGAAGTGTTCTTGGCACCACAAATAGTTTTCAAACGGTGGATTCGTTATTAACAACCCATTATTGCCAGTTCTGAGCACTGAACAACAGTGTTGACAGGCCTGTATCTTATCCCTGGAGCAGTTCGAACATTTTTCTCATCCATACATCGACTCTTGTGACAAAGGTCCTGGCGTCTCCTCCCTATTAGTTATCCTTGAATTTTTTACTTCTTGGAAGAAAGGCTTATATTTATGTTTTGTCATCATTATAGATCTCTGATTGTCATAGCTAAATATCTCTTTGCTGTCAGAAAAAACACAGGAAATTGATTAAAGATGCAAATGTTGCAATTTCATTTTTTTAGACATTGGGATAAAATCCAGATACCCAAGGAGAGTGTCCCCTTTTCTGAATAAATTGCAGTCTTCTCCAGAAGAGGCCCCAGCATCCTTATCGGGGTTGTTATCACCCAAGTGTTTACTCTAGGAATCTGACTGTGATTCTCTCTCAACCTCACTAGATCTTAGCAAAGTGCATATTTTTGTCTGAGAGCTTGCTACTCCATTGCACATGAGCCCTGCATAAAAGCAGATGCTAGAAGCTGTACATCTTTTGGAGGCACATTGCAGGTGTCTCTGCACGTGGGCAGCTGGGAATCTGCTCAGTTCAAGAGAAGATGAGGAGTTCACACTGGAAAGAGTGATAGGAGAGGAGGCTGACTGTCCCTGTGTGTAAATGCAGCTGTCACTTATGAATATCCAGATATGATATGTCACAGTTCGTTTTTAGTATATTTAGTCTCCCTCATTGATTTATGCTCAGATGAATTCACATGTGCACATTCCTGAGTCCCCACAATTCAAATTGCAAGAGTTGTTGACTCTTAATATGAGATATTGTATCCCCCACACATCTATTTCAATGAGGAAACTTTGTAAAAGAACTTGGTTAACTTTAAATGAGTCCAAGAGGTATGAGTCCATTTTAGCTTTGGATAATTTTGGCGGTATTGTGTGGATTAACCTGTCAATGGCATAGAAATAGGGCTGAGAATAAAATGGAAAAAAAGATGAGAAAGAGAATGAGTACATTGCAAAGAGAAATTCAATACATATTGATGTACAATAACTGAAATGAGAATTAAGCGTTATTACATTCTGTTCAATAGCAACTTAAAATTTGGAGAGGGAAACTAGAAAACCACCTGCTTTGAAAGTATGGCCGTTCAAGCCAGGAAGATGCTTCTCTTTGGAAAAACACCCCCGTAGCAGGTGTGTGTCACAGTGTTCAAGAGGCACATAGGATGCCTATGTGCTGAATCAAAGTGCTTGATTGTATTTAGTTCATCTCCTTTCAGTCTCAGCAACTGCGTTTCATAAGTACAGACCCTTCGGGACAGAGGCCTTGGCAGTTCCACACTTGGCCAGAAGTCTAGTTCAACTAGCCTGATATTCCTTATCTGAGATGATGCTGGTGAAACACTAGAGGAATGTAACCACATTCGCCTGTGGTGTCAAGTGTGGTAGGTAGAATCAGGATCCATGTGTATTAGAATCTGTGTCTTTGTCATCGGGTAGCTGGATTTATGTGATTGTCTCTGATGCAAGAAAGAATTCTAGGATGAGATATAGGTAAATATCAGCAAAGAAACAAGATTTGTTTGCATGGAAATTGAAAGTACACACTGAAGAGAGTTAGCAAAAACCATAGAATGAGCACTCAGTGAGTTTTGAGTCTAAGCATTATTGGAGTCTAAAAGAATCAATGTTTGGGACAGAGTTTAATTGAATATTTATAATGGGAGGAAGTTGGAACTGGCTTTGAGTACCATTTATTTCTTTGCCCTTTTCTGGATAGTTTCAAAGTGTCATGGTGTCAGGTGTATGATATATATATATATGTATATATATAGGAATATCAGCCATGGTAATTTTGTTATAGTAACATTACAGTGAACTAAAGGCCATTGTGGGGACAAAGCAAGCCATCAGGTTGGCTGTGTTGTGCTATCATTGGCTAATTTTGGCCAGCACAGCTTCATGAAAACTGATTTCTTTTTCCTGGAGAGGGGGCATTTGGGAGGGTTTGAGTTGTACAGGGGAGGCTGTAACGCAGGCTGGCTGCAGGCCAAGGTGAACAACTTTGCCAACCACCTCCTTGCCTACATGAACTTTTAAAAGGCTCTATATTTGTTTGCATTTGTATTCTGAATTTCTTCTCCGAGTTATGAAATTCATATGTGTACTTAATTTTGTATTTCATTTCTGTTGTTGTTGCTTTTTCCAGTAAAATCAGAACTTTAGCACTGCAAATATATGCATCTTGGTTTTAGAGTTTTCAATCCATTTAGCTATTCCTAAAGATTTGGTGTTTCTTTATCTGGTAAAGGAAAGGTCATTTCTCTGGAAAGAAAGCCAGCTATCCAGCTCTAAAGGTTTAATGGTGTTTAAAACAATTTTAACAACCTCATAAAGAACGTTCTAGTACCATTGATCATGCTGAAAGATACAGATACATTTTAATGACTCAACAGGGTCTACTTGAAATTGAAAGCCCATTCTAAAATTGTAGTAAAAAAATGGGTAGAAACATCTAAGTAAGCCTTATCAAAAAGCTGTGAATAGTTCTTTCAATGAACTGTAATCATGTAATCATCTCTTTCCCTACCCACTAATTCAGATCATTAAAATGCTTTAAACAAGTCTTTAAAGTTTTTTTCCTTTGGAAATTACTGAACTGTGGTGTGTTGGAGTTCTCCCTTAATAGGACCTTGTATTTTTTGGAGCATCACTTGACTTGTCTGTCCTCCTTGGCAGTGTCCTTGGCTTCTGTAGACTTCCCATGGTCTTCCTGGTGTGCAGAGCCGTAATCCAGGGGAACATTCCCTTGCATAATTTGGCCTGGATTTAGATCTTAATTTCCGTTCATTAAAAACACAAAAAATAATAAGTTGATCCTGTGGTTGTTCAACGTCCAGAGAGTTCTGAGAAGGAAATTCCATGTACAATTCCCTGAATTTTCCTGAATTTTCTCTTTTTCAATTTATCTTTCTCAGTGATAAAATAGTCACGGTTCCTCAGTCAAATTAGCCATATCCGCAAATGAACACAAGGAAGTGGAAAGGGAAGAAAAGCCATGGTATTTATATAACTGCCATTTTGTATGGATTAAATCAGACTGATACACAGTCATCACTCAATCAGTACTAATTATGTGGAGTGGACTTGTGGTGCAACAGGTTAACCCACTACTTGCAGTGACTGCACCCCATACAGAAACTGAAGCCCTGTTGCTCTACTTCCAACCCAGTTTCTGACCAGTTTCTTTTGGGAGGTCGCCAACGGCAGCTCTGCCCTTCATTTGTGTGATTTAGACAGAGTTCAGACTTCTTGGCTTCTACCTGACCCAACCCTGGTTGTTGGGAACATCATGAGTAAATGGAATGCCCATCTTTCGTGGCTCTCTTTCTGTCTTCCTTTCTCTGCCTTTACAATAGATGCAAGTAAATTAATAAAAACTTTAGACATTGTGATTAAAGCTATTCTCCTAAATTATTAGTAAATGCAATTAGGTATTATAACTAGCAAGGGGAATTACCCACTAGTAGATAAGAAAATTGCATGCTGTCAGCTTTTGCCTATGTAAACCACAGATAGACACCTGGTTTGAAACTTTGGAGAGGTGATTGCTTCATTGACTCCAGATTGTTTCAAAGGATTTTCTTTCTAGACTCAAACTGATTTTTAATAAAGGTTTATCTGATAAGCAGCATTAGAGAGATAGGACATGGGTGTGGCTGACATTTTCCATCTGCTGGTGTCTTCTCCAGCTGTGCCAGGCCAAAGCTGGGAGCTCCGTCTGGGTTTTCAGCATGGGGGCTGGGGCCCAGGTACTTGCACCATCTTCTACTGCTTTCCCAGACACATTAGAAGGGAGCTTGATTGGAAGTGGAATAATTGAGAACTCAACTCAGCATTCACACAGGATGATAGTGATGCAGATAAAAGTTTAACTTGTTGTGCCACAGCACCACTCCCAGGCTGTTATTATTAAATGTAACGAGAATAGTTGATAAACCTGCTAAATATTCTCAGAACAAGATCTGGCAGTTGGTATACCTATGCAAATGACTCTGAGATGGTGAACCAACCATCTCCCCAGCAGGAGCTTGTTCCTCTAGGATGCTTGGGTTTGACATCAACGTTGCTGTTTTTGTTTTAAAGGTGCGTTGGGGTGATAAAGGATCTACTGAGGAAGGTGCGAGGCTCGAGAAAGCCAAAAATGCTGTGGTGACACTTCCTGAAGAGTCAGAGGAACCCATCAGGCCTAGACCACCCAGGCCCAAACCCACCTACCAGCCTCCACAAACAAAGTGGTACACGCCAATTAAGGTATTTGTTCAACGTGTGTAATTTACAGCTCCTAAAGCAACAGTGACTATTTATAATCCTCCCATTCCAGGGAGAGCAAACATTTGTACTCTAGCAAAAGAGTACTTTCTCAATGCTGAGAGCCACTCAAATTTTTTTGTTTATTTTTTATTTATTTATTGTTTGTGAATAAAATTGTACCAATGACACTTAACCTTTTTTTTTCCCCTCTTTGTTGATTCTGTAAGTAGAGGTTGAACGTTCCCCTGAATTTACAGTTTTGTTTTTCCCTCTAGGGTCGTCTTGATGCACTGTGGGCCTTGCTGCGGCGACAATACGATCGTGTTTCCCTGATGCGACCTCAGGAAGGAGATGAGGTTTGTACATTTCCCCGGTTAAGAAAGAGTTGACTGCTTGTGTCATACTACGTAAGAAATGAAAACCTTGGTCAAAGATAATTTTATAAAGCCCTTATTAGATAAAGAATTATTATTCTCTAGTCTTAATTCTTAGTCCATAGAGTGCCTGATTAATCATTATTTATTTTTTCCCATTATCTGTTTTATACTGTGATCTTGAAGCCACAGTTTCATGTCCCTCTATGTTCAAGTGTGTCCTAAGACAGACGGGCATTTTTATCCATGCTTTAATAAGCACATACATCTTTTTAGTCAGATGCACCGAGTTCTAACGGTCCAGGGGAGGGAGGCTTATTGCTACAGGTTTGCTGTAGTGTTCAGTAGCAGTGGGATTCAGCGAGGACACTTGAGAACCTGAGTGCCACTGGCCACAAGTCTTAACAGTTCACTTCTGTTAAGTGGGGATAACTGAAAGAAAAAATGTCCTGACTTTAGCTGTGTAGGAAATTTGACTTAAAATAGTATTTCTGTAGTTTCTCCAGCAGATCATTTGCCATTTGTTAGGATTACTGGAAGTGAGAACTATTTAATTTATAAAGAAGTCTGTTTTGTCTTCAGATTGCTGTGGTTCTTAGTAGAACATTCTAATAAAATGAAATTTGTTCTATTTAAGTTCAGGTTTAATGTGGTGTTGTTTGCAAACAATATATGACAACTCTTTCTCCTAGCATGCTGCACTTTTACCTCGTGTATTTTAAAATTAGTTTTCTTTCCCCGAAGGTAGACACTCACCAACTTGTTCAATCATTTTCACTTTATTAAGTTCTGGGTACTGGGCTAGTAGTCATGAAGGATATATAGGCAGCAAAAGCAGTCACTATGTTCTTGCTCATGCTTTGTATATTTCTTTATTATTAAAATTCAGTGTTTGGTCTTTTATCATTCCTACTAATTTTGATTCCGTTCAGTACTTGAATTCTAAATTTTGCAACAAATCATGATGTCAGGTACTATGGAAGCGTTGGCCAGAACTGTAATCTTTGTCTTTCCATCTAAAATTTGAACACAAAGAGCAATAATCTGTAGTGTGATCTGAGAAGTTGCCAGTGGGCAGAGGAAGAGGTGAACTCACCATGGAGGGATTAAAGAAAGCCTGTTAAAAATACAGTCCTTCCATCTTTGAAAAAATAGGTGGGTTTGCAGTAGGTTGAAGTAAGCCAAATGAGTGTTTCTATAGAGCTGTCATGAGCAAAGACATCGAGGCAGCCAGGTACAGAATCTGAGGTGATTAGAGATTAAAATCGAGGGTTTAGAGATTAAAACCAGAAAGGTTGGTTGAAAATAGAAAAGAAGAAATCTTTGAAGTTAGATTCATGGACATACTTGGTTTTGTAAATGGTGCTTTATTAGCATTTGTTCAGCGATTTATTTCCTAATGTATGGGGCAGATATGTTTAGCATCTTTCTTAATTACAGTGCTAGATTATTCCACATATGCCTCAGTAAATTAGGTTAACTTTTATGTAATTCATAAATATACTTCCACCTTCGTATGTTGACCAAGATTTCCTTTGCTGTTTTTTGAGAAGCAACTTAGTCATACTTTCTTGTAAGATAATTCCAGAGCCTTGCTTTTCTATCTGTTAAGGTCAGATTTTTTTTCAAAATTCAGAATTTCATTTTAGGAAGGTGATATATATTATGTAATGAAGAATCCCCTAACACATTATTGAATTATTTTGCTAAACTAGTCCTGTGTAGGTTTTGACTGCAAATGCATTTGGAGAGAAACTTAAGACAAAACTTGATATTTCAAGGATTTTTTGTGAAGCTGACTGAAATCTCACTTTTTCTGCTTTACACCTATATGAATTATTTGTTTACTTTTGGCCTGTTTTTACTTAAATGCAAGACTTTAAGTTTATTAAACATCAGTTGTTGGTTCATTGAATTGATAATTTCATGAAATATATAGTATAATATTGTGTGTTTCTGATGCAGTATGTTAATTTTATTTTTAAGGATTTAGTTATTATTTATTTTGAAAGACAATGAGAGATAAGAGAGAGAGAGAGCCTGTGTGAGCGAGCAAGCAATCTTCCACCCGCTGGTTCAGTCTCCAAGTAAGCCACAATGCCAGCACTGAAGCAGGAGTCGGTCGGAGCTTCACTGGGTTTCCCATGTGGGCGGCAGCAACGTAAACACTTTGTCTCTTGATGCTTTTCCTAGGCCTTGAGTCAGGAGCTGCATCAGAAATGGAACATATCATATCTGTCCTTTTTAGCTTTACCACTTCCAACATTTTGTCACCTGCAAACTTTTTAAACTTACTTTAAACTACTTTACCACCTCAGTGTGGCAAACCGTGAGAGACCTTCCCCTACAGGTAACACTCCATAGTTAGTCAGTGTTCCTCTCAGAAAGGCAGGAACCCTACCCAAGAACAACCTCAGTAAACCACAGTATTCACAGGGATATTAATGTTTGTGAAAGTTCTTGCTGAATTTAATATACTTGTATGTCTATCCATACAGTTAAACCAACCACACAAAATTGGTTATAGCAGTCAAGTACGCTTGTTCCCTTGCTGCTGTGTTTCTTGCTAGTGTCCCTTCAAAATATTTAATATTTGTCGATTGCAATTTTATGTCATCAATAGTTGTCAGAATATAACCTTTTCCTTTCTGACAACTTGATAAATCTGGGCCGTCTGTTTCTTGCTGTCTTTCCATTTCCCATGTTTGACCGAATATGTGAATGTTAAGAACATCTGAACTTATATGAACTTCTCATCATCTGTGGGATCTTTATTTGACAGCGTTAATTCCAATATTAATGTCCCATGCCATGCACATACTTACCTGTAATTGTGCTTGTACAAAGATTACATGATGAAATTACGCAGTTGGGGTCATTCCAGTACTTTGGTGAATCAGCTTTCTGTATACTCCTCAGCATTTTTTGGCATGTTTACATTTTGGTTTTAGGAAGTCGTTATCTTGCTTCGGGTTCCTGTTCTCTAGAATGCTTCTTCTGCACTTGCGCTGTTTGCTTCCTCTCCCTTGTTTGTGCCCTTCTTGTGTCTCCTTAAACAGTTACACGTACTGTGCTTTTACTTTCTGCTTTGCCAATTTCTTGTACCAGTTTCCACATGTCTTACATGTTTCTGTTGACTACTTTTGAATGAATGAAACCTTCAATGTTCCTATTCATCTCTCAGAAGCACAGTAAACAGCCTTCTTTATGAAATCAACCATAGTAGTCTCATAATACTTTTACCCAGAATAATCTGTACCAATCATAAGACATTTAACCATCATCAATGTTTCTGTAGATTTCATTTAAAAGGCTCTATAGTAACTTAAATACGACATGTTTTTATGCAAAAATAAAAACAAATAATTACTTGGCATGATACATGACAAAATCTGTACTATGACTTATGTGCCACATATATCTTATAAATATTTATTTTTTTATTGGAAAGGGAGGAAGGAAAATGATCTTTGTCTGTTGATTCCTTCCCTAAATAGCCTCAACAGCTGGGACTGAGATGACTGATCTGAAACTAGGATCTAGGAGCTTCTGGTCTCCCATATAGTTGTAGGGTCCCAGGGCTTGGGCCATCTTCCACTGCTTTTCTAGGTCATGAACAGAGCTGGATCGGAAGTGGAGCAGTTGGTTCAAGAACTGTGCTGCACTGGTAAGGCATGTCAGCACTTGTAGGTGCAGAATTAGATTATTGGGTTACCAGACTGACTCCACATCGCACATATTTTATTTATATTTTTAAAATATCATTTTCCCCCAGAAATTAAAAATTTAAATTCCACGGGTATTTTCATTTAGTTTTTGCTTTAGAGCATTTTTCACTTAGGGAACATACAGTTATTTACATATTATGAGATGCTAACCCTCAGACAAGAAGTGTGTCAGGGAATTAGTGTCTATTTGGCAAAGCTAATTTTGGTGCATGACATTAAATGTGATGCTTTGTGTAGGTAATTCTTCATCTGTTTTTGAGAATCAGACCATAGATTACTATTGCTTTCTACTTTCTGTGGACAATTAAATCCTGAAAAATTAAACCCATTCAACCTTACGATTTTTACCAACGTACTTTATATAGATATGACTACTTGTTTTATAACAGTACATGGAAGAGAGAAAATTTAAATTTAACCTACTGAAGAAGCCAAAACTATAGTGTCCTTGATGTATATGGTTGTTTTTTTAAAAATAGCTTGCTCAACCTAACGCCTGTCTTACAGAAAGGGGAAGTTTATTTCAATGTCTGTGTTGTGTATGTTATTGTGTTTGTGTGTGTGTGTGAGTGAGAGAGAGAGAGAAACAGAGATAATTTGGGGTAAGCCAGTATATAGTCATTGATGTTCTTTTGTCAGTTTTGGGTACTGTGTTCAACTTATCCAAGTTCCATAGTATGAGATAGGATGAAATCATTCTTATAATTTAATTACATTTGCTTAAATTAAGCTTTGACCTCAGACTAACTCATGAAATATTTCATACATATGTATTTCATACTACGTATCTATGTATAGGATGCTCATTTTCCTTTGAAAATGCTTATCATTTTTATACCTACAAATCTATATTCCCAGTAAATTTTTCCCATTATGTATTGGGCAACTTGTAAATAGCAATGTATCAGTGTAGATTAGATACACTGATTTCCAATAGAAAGGTTTATTTACACATAGCAAATAATTCATTGGAACAGATGTTATTGGCTATTATGGCCAATTCTTTTAAAAATAAACATTCTTATCAGCATATAAATTAATAAATACGTTTTCTGGGCATTTTTGTTGTTCTTGGGTTGATAAAGATGTGTGCGAGTGTGTTTACATAGTAGAAATTAGGCAGATTTGAGAATTTTTTTTTCTGATTGTTGGAAATGAGTGCAGATTGTCAAGAAACAAATGAGATGTTTTTCTTATATCTTAATTTTAAAGGAACTAATACAATCCTAAAAAAAAAAAAAACAAAGAAAGAAAGAAAAAAAAAAACCGTACAACAACCAGAAAAAGCAAGCTTGATGTTGCCGGAGAGACTGTGAAAGGAAATTGTTTTCAGGCTGAGTCTAATGGTTCCCAGGAACACCACCTCTGTGTAGCCGACAGCATGTTTTCCACCTTGGAAAACAATCTTGTCATTTATTTATAAATTGTTGACTGCAGAACCTGCCTCTTGAGAGTTTAGTTTAATAAACAGATCGGTGTACCCAGAACTAAACCGCGAGTCACGCACGTTTCCCCTGCAAGTCCCGTCACGGTGGATTTCCAGCCAAATGTTGTCCTTTTATGGCCCGCACGGGGCTCGTTCGGGGAAGAATTCACCGCTGAATTGAAGTCCTTGATCAAGGAATTGAAGTTGAGGCATAAAGTATCAAAGCCACGCCAGGGCTCCCCGGCTCGGCGACTCCCTCCCGCCGCCTCTGCGCCGCGCTGGCCGGTCCGGCCGAGCTTTGATGGTGGCGCGCGGGTCCTTGGAGTCATGAATGTTTCAGGGCGCGGTGCGTGCAGGTGCGCGTCGCGCAGGTTGTCGCCGACATCTGCTGGCAGTGGCGGCAGCAGCCTCCCTGGCCCGCAGCGAGCGCCGGATTATCAGCAGAGGCAGTTGAGAGAGGCTGCACCGTTTTGGTCTCCCACTCGCTGCCCGGAGGCCTAAAACACCAAAGGTAGGAGCTGGGGGGTGGACACAGCTGCGCTCCCAAACTTGCCTTAGGCATAAATAAGAGATCTAATGTAGTTTGACTCCGTGGCGGTGGGGAGACTGGGACAGAAAGCTACTTCAGAGACAACTTAACGCTGCAACATCTGCCGCCAAGTTTCCGGGGAGTGACAGGGGACAGCAGGTACAGATCCAAGTCCCCATGCAAACAACCTCCATTAAGCCACGGACTCTTTTGAAGGGCCTCCATCAAACGTGCCCCAGTCCGCAGCAGGAGTTTGTTTGGTTTTCAAAGCAGTGTTTTGTGTGTTTTTTTGCAATAACAAGGTAATTTATAAATGATGCATTACCATGCGTTTGTCCTTTTTTTTTATTATTATTATTGGAAAAGAGAAATAGAAAGGCAAAGAAAGAAGAAAGCAGAGCACCAGTTTTGGAGTTGTTCCATAAACCAATTAAATCTCCGTGGAGATGCGGGGCTGTGGTGGAGGGTATGTTCACCTTCAGAGCCTTCCTGGGGCACTGGGAGGCGGGCGTCAGTTTGTAGACTGAGGTCACCCAGTAACCCAGTAACCCCTGTGAGCCACATCCAATATTTGTTTTTAAAGAGTTTTTCTTCGTATACACAGACTTTAATGTGTTGCCTTTTTAGAATTGTTTCACACCTACAATGGAAGGTATTGAAGTGATAAGAGTTCTATGTTAACAAAATGAGTAGAAATGTTCTTTATTTGGACATTGTCCCCACTCCGCTTTAATACCTATCTTCATCCTCAAAAAAAAAAAAGTCAAGAATTTGTTGCATTTTCATTTTGTACATTATAAAAAACTCAAAATTGTATACTCAAAAACTCAAAAAAAAAAGTATAATAGAATTGTTGAAAATATTAGCCTGGTAAAAGCAGCAGAGCGTGGCAGATAATAAAGGATCTATGGAGATATAAATGCTAACCATTCATAAAATTTAGATTCCCTCACAGATGAACTAGCTGCATGACCATGACCCCTGCATGTTTAGACGGGAGTCCCGAACAGGAAGGAGCTGGGCAGCTGAGGCCTGGGGGCAGGTGCAGTGGGTGGCAGGGTCTGCACCACCGTTGACATGGGCCACATCGGTACAGGGTGAGTTTTCAGCTAAACTAAACGTGCTTTTTTGGAGAGGACTGTGTCACATGTGGTGCACAAGTGCCCATTGTTGATAAGTTTAACAATGGCTGCCCTTGCAGGAAATGTGTGCTGTGACGGGACAGTCTTCGCTGTCTAGTATTTAAAAGTTTACAATGGAACACAGCGCATGTGAAGGTATAGATAGCATAAGGTCATTGAAAAGGCCCCAAAAAGTCAGATTACAGCCACGGTGGATGATGTAGCCTCTACTTCTTGGGTCTCTCCATAGTCCTTGATATATGTTTATGCCTGTTGGTGCTGCTCCTGGATTCTGTGCTGGCCAGGCCCGTTCACTGGCAGCCTTCTCATTAGTCTACCCCTCCCATGAAGCACTCAGAGTGCCACAGTACTTACAGAGTGTCACCTGGCACTGGTAAACCACTTCACCTTCCTGCTTGCAGGACTTTTGAGGGCAGATGTGTGATATCACACTGCCTTTGTGTTCCCCGACACATTTGCAAAGTGTAAACCGCTGTACATCTTTCAGAGAAACCGGAAACCCCCAGTCCTATGATTTGACAATAAAGAGTGTGCCTAGAATGATGCTAAAGGTTGCATTCTTTTTAAAAACAGTTTGTAAGATATTATTTTTATTGTCAATCTAGGTGGTACAATATAATTTTTTCTTCAAAAGTCACCATTTAAAAAATGACTACAGTGGTGGAGTTGGTGCTGCCTGGTTAAGCTTCCACGTGGGATGTGCATACCCCATGGCAGTGTTGCTAGTTCCAGTCCTGACTGCTCTGTGTTCAGGACAGCTTCCTGCTGAAGCGCCTCGCAGGTAGCAGATGACGACACTGGGGTTCCTGACACGCACCTGGACAACCCGGATGGAGGTCCTGGCTGTTGCGGCCATTTGGGAGTGTGAACGAGTAGATGACACGTCTGTCTCTCTCTCTCCTCCCCTTTTAATAGATAAGTCAGCCTTTAAACATTCTTAAGCTTTAGTTTTTAGATTTCATCTAAATATTTTTTATCATATAGCCAAACTGTGTGATGAATTTAAAGACTCTAAGAAAACCCCTTTAGTGGAAGCGTTTGTATACAGAAGTCCTTTCGTACTTTCATCCTTTTTCCATTTTTTAGATTCTAAGATGGAAAAAAATAGAAATATCACAATGTTTTGAAACTCCATGCTGACTACCTTTTATTCCTTGACATTTACTATGATTTTCTAGGCTGTTCATCGCAGGGCGTTATTGGGAAACAGGAACATCAAGCTTTTCCTCCCTTTTATTACACTAGTGTCTTTGTTGTCTCTTGACTTCACTTCCCAGGGTAGCCTTGAAATACTGTAACATCCTGTTTACCTTAGTAGGAGCAGAGTCATATTGTTCTGAAACATGTGTTGCTGGGAGATTTGCTGGTGGTGCCAAACACCGTGGAGTGTGCTCACTAAGCCTTCGTGGTACCAGTCACTCCACCTGTATTTTAACGCAGTCAAGAAAATGACCAATGAAGCTCTGGCCCCAGTAACTGTTTTGCAATGGAGGAGTACGTTATGAAATAATGGTAAAAAAAATTTTACATAGTAGGGAGATAAACCAACAGCAAACTTATGTATGTATGTATGTATCTTGATTAGAGAGTTTTATTTGGGCAAATGAACCTGGAGTTCAAGGTAGGGTTCACAGTACAGGAGGACACATAGCTAGATTTGTCTTTCTTTATAGAAATTATAATAATAAAATTATGTATAATAAAGCTGTGGAGGTAAAGAGGATCTGCCCTCTCGCTGCTTTCCCTGCGTCCCTATGTTTCCCTCCCACTATTATTCCTCAAATTGTCACACCAGTATAGTCCCTTTGTTATAGTTGCAAGAATGCCTGATGGCTGTCTTGTATCGGAACGAACATGATATTTATCTTTAAGAAGTGGCTTATTTCACTAAGCGTGATGGTTTCTAGTTGGGACCATTTTGTTGCAAATGCCAGGATTTCCCTCTTTTTTTTTTATGACTGAGTAGTATTCCAGAGTAAATGTATCACAGTTTTCTTACACATTCATCTGTTGATGGGCATCTGGGTTTTCTTCATGTCTTTGCTATTGTGAATTGTACTGCTATCGATACAGGACTGCAGGTCACACTCTCTCGTGTGTAGATTTTATTTCCTTGGGATGTATTTCCAGGAGTGGGATGTGGTTGGGTTGTATGGTAGATCAATTATCAGTTGTTTGAACACTCTGTACTGATGTCCATTGTAGTGGCTTCACTAGTACACGCTCCCATCAACAGGGAGTATTGTCCCCTTTCCCTCACATCCTCATCAGCAGGTGTTGCTTGTTGGTATCTGTGTACAGGGCATTCTCGCTGGAGTTAGATGGAACATCACTGTGGCTTTATTTGCATTTCCCTAAGAGCAAGGGAGCTTGACCATTTTTTATTTTTGGTCTATTAGCCATTTGAATTTTTTTTCTTTTGAAAAATGTCTGCCCATGTCTTTCATCCATTTCTCAACAGGGCTGTTTGTTTGCTGTTGAGTTCCTTAAATTTTTTGTACATTTTGGATATTAGTGCCCTATCTGTTGAGCATTTTGCAAAGATTCCTCCCATTCTGTTAGTTGCTTCTTCACTGTGTCATTCCGTTCTTGTAAAGAAGCTTCTTAGTTTTATGTAATCCCATTTTTTTTCTTTAACCACCTGTGGTTTTGGTAACTTTTCTAAGAAGTCTTTGCCCAGGTCTGTGTCTTGTAGAGTGCTTCTTATGTGTTCCTCTAGTATTTTCATGGTGTCTCTGTGCAGATTTAAGTTCTTGATCTTTAACAAACTGTGCTGTCATGGTGCCATCCAGCTCCCTGCTTGTGGCCTGGGAAAGCAGTTGAGGCTGGCCCAAGGCCTTGGGACTCTGCACCTGCGTGGGAGACCTGGAAGAGCTCCTGGCTCCTGGCTTCGGATCGGTGCAGCACTGGCCACTGTAGTCACTTGGGGAGTGAACCATCGGAAGGAAGATCTTCCTCTCTGTCTCTCCTCTTCTCTGTAAATCCACCTTTCCAATAAAAATAATAATAAAAAATATATTTTTGAAAGAAATCTTTATAACTCAAATTAACAAAATTGGTGTGGGTCAAATGCTCTTAATTCTCGCCTTATTCTTAAAAATGTATAAACCCATTATACAAATATATACTATTAAGGAAAATCATCTTTTGAAATTTTTACTAAATGTAACATCTTAAGGTTTATAAGTAAAACATTTGGATTTTTATAAATTATAGAGAGACAGAGGGGAGAGGCAGAGATCT
Organism: Ochotona curzoniae; assembly: GCF_017591425.1. Lineage (NCBI taxonomy): Eukaryota > Metazoa > Chordata > Mammalia > Lagomorpha > Ochotonidae > Ochotona > Ochotona curzoniae. The sequence continues at coordinate 23,232,456 of NW_024467119.1, read as the reverse complement.
TCTACCTGCTGGCTCACTTCCCAGATTTCCACAGTCTCTGAAGTTGGGCTGGTCCAAAGTCGGAAGACAGAAGCTTCTTTGGCTCCCCCATATGGGTGCCGGCGGCAGGGAACATGCGCTGTCTTTTGATGGTTTCCTAAGCTGGATTAGCAATGGAGCAGCTGGGATATGAACCAACACTCATGTGAGATTCTGTGTGGCAGGAGATGGCTTTGCTGCTACTCCACAGTGCCAGCCCATATAATATATTCTTTTTTTTTTAAGATTTATTTATTTTTATTGGAAAGGCAGATGTACAGAGAGGAGGAGAAAGAGAGGAATATCTTCTGTCCGATGATTCACTCCCCAAGCGAGTGCAACGGCTTGTACAGTGCCGATCAGGAGCCAGGAGCCAGGAACTTCTCCAGGTCTCCCACATGGTGCAGGGTCCCAAAACATTGGGCTGTCCTTGACTGCTTTCCCAGGCCCCAAGCAGGGAACTGGATGGGACGTGGAGCTGCTGGGATCAGAACCGATGCCCATATGGGATCCTGACACATTCAAGGCAAGGACCTCATTCGCTAGGCCAAGCCGCCAGGCCCTAATAAATTCTTATAATCACAATGAAATCCCTCTTTAAAATTGCCTCATATAATCTATCTATTTTCTTTTAATTCTAATTTGAATCACATTGCAACCTCTAGCATTTCAGAAATTTGAAGCTGGCATGATTTTAAGATATAAAATATAACCTTCAGAAACAGCATATTTACCTGCCATTTTGTTTTTTCTCAATTTGGATTAAACTTTAATTCTTCTTTAATTTTGAAAGATTGTAAGACATTTCTTGTCTTCCCTTCATAATTTTTAAAAAGTGGGATTAGAATAGACTGCAAATCTTGCTTATTTCAAAAATAATTTTATTCTCTGATTTTAATATCTCTGTCCTTGAAGAGCTTTTCCCACTAAAAACAGTGGGAAAATGATGTTTATATTTTCCTAAGCTTTAGGTTTTTCATAATGCTTCTGAACACCCAGGTTAGTGTGCTGAAAATATTATACTGGCAAATATTATATATATTTTCATACACACATACTTTTCATCATCTTGTATAGTATTATTATTTTTTTTGTTTTGTTTTGGGTCAAAATTAGAGGTTTCATTTTAATCAAATTGAAATAAAATCAATTTTTCGGCCATGGCTAACCCCTGAGCTTTAATGAGTTTTTAGACAAGTAGTTATTATGAATTCACTGTAGTTGCTTTCCTTCCAGCTACCCTAATGATGTTTCAAGGCACACAGGCACTCCCAGTGGTAGGACAGAGTTAATAAATCTGAAACATGATTCAGCAAAAATAAAAATGGTGTGATAACATACATGATATATAGGTAAGAGCTCTAAAGAGAGGTTGCCGTCAAATGACCTTTGGCTAACTTTTTTGTTTCTATGACCTCTAGCTTTCAGTTTTGCTTGATTCCTAAGGTTGGACTGTTCTGAATTTCTCACCTCTCATTTTTTCTCTGGAGAGAACTGGGACTTTCACGGCTTTCTTGGCATCATCAGGCTCATCACTCTTGGCCATTCTTCTCGCCTCTCTGCTGAATTCCACTTGCGTGTCTAGAGAGCTCATATGAATTTTCCACTTGGATGCTCTATTGTCACTACATTATCTGAGGGTAACTTGATTTAACTGTATTCCTCATGGAGGGCTTTCAGATTGTAGTGATATGTCTCTTGCCCCTCCCCCATTGGCTCTTTTCTTCATTGGATAGATTTAAGTTGAGTTCCAGTAGACTTAAGCACACAACTGCAGTTCTCATAACTCAGTGAGCAGGGTCAAGATTTTAATATTTTAAGGCCTGTCCTTTTCCACCAAAGTAACATTACCTTATAATATTATATGCATGAGACGTTGGTTTTCAGCTCTTCTTAGTTTTATTATAATTAGGAATAAAATTGAGTTAATGATGAATATATGCATTAGGTCCCACTGATTTATAATATATATATCACTTTGTAGAATTTTAATTTTGTTATTATTGTTATTTGTTTACCCTCCTAGCTCTTCCCAGGAAATAACATACTGAGAAAGTTAAAATAATTTTGAAATTTTACAAGTTCGAATTATTTTCTATATAAATAAACCTGAGGGTGCCGATGCATAAGTATATTTCTTATAGGTAGCTAAATTTGTAATTTTTGTAATTTTAAGTTACAACTAAATGTATTAAATATTTTTCAGTTATAAAAGCATGATGTAATCAAGTTACTTAAATTCAAACTGAGTGGATGAAGGCTTGCAATGTTTATTAATTTTATTTGTCAGATTATATACCCCCCTCTTTTTTTTTTTGACTACCATTGCATTTCTCTGACAGATTTGATCTTTGATTCAAGTAGAGTTGTCAGTGACTAGGGTTTTTGGGCGATCTGCGTTTGTCCCAGACCAATCGTGTATTTTTACGTCATTTGAAGTCTTACGTAATGATCGGTGGTGCGAGGTTATGTGTGTCTGTGGCCTCTGAGTGTCTCGTCAGTCCAGTGTGCAGAAGTGCTGGCTCCTCTCGACAGGGGGACGAAGGCTGACGATTTAATTCAGTTCTTGTTCTCCGGGAGAGGTGTGGCCCCTTTCCCTGTCCTCAGGAGCCAGATTGATGAACTAGTTTTATGCTCTTAACTAGATTAGTTCTTTTTCCGTTAAGTGCTTAAAGTAGGGCAGCTGTCTGAGCTGTAGGTTGTAAATTTGCTAATGTCTGTTTTGTTAATCTCAGATACAAAAGCAGCAGATAATAGGATCAATGTTTCTGACCTAGGGTTTTCACAGCCCGAGAGGAGCAAGTGAGGGCGATGGAGTGAGGGATTGACAAGATGTGAGGAAGCGTAACATTGGGGAACAGGGACTGACTTCAGTCATTAATCCTAATTAATTACTGAGAGTTTTAAATCTGAGTTCTTAGCGCTCAAGTCAAGCCCTTAATGCACTGTCCATGCTCTGGCATTAGGTGCTCCGTTATGAGATAGGAAATTTAGGAGAGATAAGTGTCAGTGTTTCTTATATATTTTCATTGACGTCTGTCAAATATTTGCCTAGGTTAATGTTTAAGTCTTCAGCTTTTGACAGCTGCTGTAAGGCTGTTAGGAAAGACAGGCAGTAACTATAAATCCAAATGGGATGTCTAGATCTCGCAGCAGCAGTATCTCTGAATAATAGTACTTTCATGTTTATCAGCATAAAAATACTTCACTAAGAAGGAAATGTCAGATTATTGAACGAAATATGGAGTAAAGGGAGGGGAATTCAGGAAGTAGGAGGTGCAAAAGAAAAAGATGAAAAAAAGAGATGGATGAGAAAAATCCCAATGTCTGAAAATCTTCCAGGCAATAGGAAAACATTTATTTAAATAATGAGCCATACATCATGATTTAAGATTTTGTGTTCCATTGCTGAAGCCCTGAGCACCTGAAAATGAAGAGTGGAACTCGGAATGAGTTTTGCATTCTGCTTTTAATCCCTTTTCGTTTTGCCCATGACTGTTCCACTCATGCATGCATTATGGGATGTTTGTTTTCCAGGAGGAGGCTTAGCTTGCTACACCGGTGTTGGTCCCATATATAATATTTAGTGTTAATCATTCACTCATTTTGAAAGGTATAGAGAGGCAGACACCGTCCACCTGACGGTTCATTCCTCAAATCTTCACAATACCAGTGAGCCATGAGCCAAGCCAAACCAGAAGTTGGGCACATAATCCTCATCTTCCTTGTGGGTGACACATCTCATGACCAGCATTTCTTCTTCTAGGAAGCTGGAATTGGGAGAAAACTGGAGGCTTAAAACTTGGGCACTCCAGTATGGACTACGACCATGCCAGAGAGTGTTTTAACCTTCATGCCATAAGCCAGTCCCCAAATTAATATTTATAAATGGCAATGAGGGTTGTAGAAAATTCATGAGCTACATAGAGTAAGATTTATTTTTTTTCATCACATAAGATCTTAGAAGTAGTGTGATTCAGCCTCTTCCTAAACTGTAATTAGACCCTTAACTAGGTTCTGTTTCCTGGAAAGAAAACTATGGTTACAGGCTCAAAAGGAATGAAATCGCATATATCCCAGGAATTTTGAGGTTCTTTCCAAGGTTGGAACATGAGTTGGCGTGCTGGGTTACAGGACGAGGGCAGAATGCAGCAGTTCCGGGAGCTCTTGGCTAGAACATGGGGAGGCACACAGCGCAGAGGGGCAGTGGACTCGGGTTTATTTATTCGCTTCAAGGAAGCACAGACTTCCTAACGTCTCAGATCTTTAGTGTGCACAGTTGTGTATTGAAAAATGAATAGTCACAAAGGTAGGTGTCTCTGAATTTTATCTGGTGTTTTGGCTAATTCGGCCTGAGCTGGATAGAACTTTCCCATTACTGCCTGATGGACATGAGCAAATCAGGATCCAGGTTCCAGCAGATCACCTGTCAAAGACCAGGCTTGGCTAGAACTGTCAGCAAGGCAGACTTGCTGCAGATAAAAGAGTTTCATTTGTTTACAGTTATGTTTAAATGAAATCGTGCCTTTCTAGTACAATTTTATTTAATAGTTTGTATTTAGTAATTAAACATTTCATGAGGCCATCCTTAATTAATATCAATAATTTACAAGTTAACATAGAGCTGTAAAATGGCATCTATTCCTCACAGTGTTCTGTTTGCATGACTGTAATAATATTATGTTTCCAAATCTATTATGCTTATGATACTGTTTCTAAATCTGTTATGTGTGTTTTGCTACTGTTAAGTTTACCATAAATCTAAAACCTACGTATGGAAGAATGTAAGTTGTATACAGATTTAAGTGATCAGTATGGATATTTAAATTTTGTTCCATTTCTCAATATTTGAAAGGCTTGTCTGTTACTGATTTTTCTTCTTTCAAGTAAAAAAGAGGTAGGGGTATATGATATCAGATCATTTCCTTTGTGCTTTTGACAGATTGGATTTTGCTGTCATGCGTCACAACTGTAAAGGAATGTAAATATGGTTACCAGGGAGTACTACTGTCCCCTGTCATTAACTATGCAGAGATGTGTAGATACATCAATGTATTTTTATGTTTATATACTGTTCTCCCAATGGGTCACACTGAAATTGATTTTTCCATTTGGGTCTAACAAACAGTGGACAAATGTTAAATGAAAATCAATTTCTTTGATTGAGTTCAAATACCCTTCTTTTATTGTCTTCTTTTCCTGTAGTTAAGTCGATGACAAGCAACATTTGTCCAGCCTCTGACCTGTAGACTTTTAATGGTTTTAACAAACCTCAAGAGATCAGGGCTTGATCATAATTTCATTCTTACATTAGAATGCTCTTATTCTTTTTTGTAATGATTTTAACATTTTTACTGACACGTAAAAGCTGTCTGTTATTTCAATGTAATGTCAAAAATGTACATGTCTATCTGCTCAAATACTTATCATTTTTTATAGTGGGAACATCTGAAGCCTTTTCTTCTAGCTATTATTGTTTTGTTATAAAACAGACAGCCTATTATCCTTATCCATAGTCACCCTACTGTGCAGTAGGCCCCCAGAAACTCCTACTCCTAGCTAATTTTAATCGCGTAGCTGTCAGTCAGCATTACCCATCTTTCTCTCCACCCTACATTTCCCAGAATAGTGATCCTCTTACTCTTGATCAATTGAAATGAAAGAATGTTTTAAACATTGCTTATATGTAGAAAAATATCGTGAATGAAAACTATTAACCACAAATTCCTGAGCCCTTAATATTTCACCCCTATCACAAGTATTTTACTAAAAATAGAATGTGAGTTAGGAGTGGTACAATGTTCCTGTAAAACAAAAGCTTCTAACAAGGCATGAAAGCAACAACCTTTGGTTTTCTTTGAAAACAGGAAAATAAAAAGATGGGGAAAGTCAGGAAAGGCTCTGCTGTGATGTGCCCCAGAACGATCATGTTGATGGTGAAACAGTGCAAGCATTCAGAACTGTGTGATGTCGGCTTTGGAAGGCAGAACTCAAGGTTGTTTCAGAATATGGTCCTAAGGACATCAATGTGTGTGTCACTGTCATCATGGTTATCACCAGTGGTCGGAAATAAGCATGATCTATGGAAAAACAACTGTGCCTCACATCGTGCCAATGTGTTCTGATTCTAACACAGCGCATTATTAAAATGCCATCATTCCTATTTTAAAGAAAACAGAAAACAGACTTGGAAAGGATAGGTAAATTGACTGAGTCATGCCAGCAAGTGGATTGTGTTATTAACCATGAATTATAAAAGTTAGCCCAAACTTTAGATGAATTCTGCTTTGATTGTGATGCAAATTACAAAAAAATGCATAGCAGTTTAAAATTCAGTGTTGTGGTTTATAATCTCATGCACCAAATTGAGAAAATTATGGCAATGAAATTAAATGGAAACAGCCAACACAAAAATGGGAGTTCTAGTGAACTATTTAAAGGGCATCCAGATTTCTAGTGATTGATTGTAAAGTATCTGAAAGAAAATCTCATATATAAATATTATGTATTAAACATAAATTTGAGTCACTTATTGTTTTAAATATTGGGGTCAGAAAATTATTTGTGGATTGAGTCTTTTGGGGGGTGTATGGATACTATACAGGAACCTACGTGTAGAAACTGAAAGCCTGCACATCTTCCTTAGACAAAGGGGATAAAACATAACCAGAGGTAGAAGATGAATCATCAGCTTGGGCAATATTAAATTATTAAATCTGCTTGTTGTTTCTAATCTGTAAAACCAAACACACGGGAGGGTTCCATCTGGACGCTGGGATTATCACACAGTCGCAAATCACATTTCCCAAGTCCCCGAGCTCTCACATTCACTTGTAGATATGTCACAAGTCTGGTTTAGAATACTGGTGGCACAATCACAGAATTTATAGTCTAAAATTCTCCCTTAAAGCCCTGTTTTCAGATTATTTCATCATCATTGTAGACTTCAATGACAGTTATCTCAAATTCACTGTGTAGTTCCCAGGTATTTATTCTCTCCCAGAGCCTGAGCTCTCGGTTTGATCTATGCAGAGACTGATTCCACTTGTCATTTTATCCCCTGATCTATTGGAAAATTGTTTGTTCAAAATCAACCTGCAAAAATACAACCCTGACAGGGTTTTTGAAAGTATCTTTTCAGGTATGTTAGTGAAAATTGAGTGAAAACAGCCGTTCGTTTTTAGACAGATCCCTTGCGTGTGAGTTGTGGAAAGCGAAGGCATACTTCTTGCGTCTGCTTGTGTTAGAGTATGGGTATAATGTTAGTATGTTAAAATGTTAAGAATATTAATGTTAGGTGACATTAGGCCCTTTGGGGTGAGAAGCCACTACTTTACTAGGTCGGAAGGGGCCTGCACTGTGGGAAAGCTCCACTTTAGCGATCAATCTGCCTCCCTTGTTTCTCTGTGAACTTATCTACCATCTAACCTGGGTGCAGGAAGGCAGGGGCACAGTTCCCCGGCCCCAGGGACTGGAGGAGCCATAAAGATAAGGGTGCCAGGATGGGATGAGCCGTAAATAATAAGTGTGAGAATGTAAATAATGAGTGTGAGAACGGAACAGACTGCACCTAAATTTGTTACTTTTGAGTTGACTTTGATATATGGTACAGCCAAAACGGAGTATATAATCTCCAGCCTAATGTTAAGTCGGGGTCTGATCCGCATGGCTGGTCTGCGTGCCCCAAGTACGATCTGACCCCAGCATGCTGGCACAATAAACTCTGTTTGCTTTTTGCATTACCAGCGAGACTCTTTGTTGTTTTCTGGGGGTTGACTAGCTCGCACCCTAATGTCCGGGGGTAGAGGGGGAGGGGGAAGCTCTGGCCCGGACTCTAACACTTGCAATGAGTGCTGTATCCCACAGTGTATTCCTTACCTCTGCATTGCTTCCATTGTATCTAGGAGGGTTAGGCTTCCGCAGGGTGTGCCTCTCTGAGAACATTAGTTATTTTAATGAGATACCCCAAGATAGTTTCAAATCATGGCATACTAAGCTTATTGTTGCTGTTTTTTTACCAAGAAAAAAAAGTTTACCCGTTCTTTGTACTCTGTGTTGCTTAAAAGTAATGTTAATGCTATTAAACGCAGTGATGCTGAAGGCAGAAATACGGTGGTGATTACTAGAGACGGGGGAGTGAGACGGGGGAGAGAGCAGGGCAAGGCCTGAGCTTCAGGTTGCGGGTTTCAGCTGGATTGAAGTAGGCATTTCTGCACAGCCATGCCACTAAAGTTAATGTGCTATATGTTTATATTTAAGAAATTGTTAGAAGATACAGCGTTGCATGCTTTTACTGTAGAGAAATGTTAGTGCAAGGAAGGATATGTGCTTTTGCTTTGATGGGGTATTATACAATATAGAAAAGTAACAAAGCATCACATAGACCCTATAAATCTAGTTTTTACGTTCAATTTTTCCAGAAAAGGTAAAAGATAATTTATGTAATTGATGGCATAGGAAGGGTATTCATGCAATTATATTTAAAGCTTAAGTGAAAATGTTTAGAGTAAGCAGTTTTTCTAATCTTTGATAAACAAACCTTGTTTTGAAATTTTGGAATATTGATTAATTCATGGTATTAGGAAAGATGTAATTGTCTATAATATTACAGATAGAAATTTGTTGTAATTTAAAAATTATGTATACTAGAGCCCATGTTTTTGATGTATTGGAAAGTAAGAGTACTTAAAGGCTTTCCTGACTTTTCTGAATTTTTTTCAGCAAATAACAAATTGTTGATAGACTGTTATTTCCAGAGAAATATATTTTGTGGTTTTTGAAAATTTCATGATGACTAGACACTGCCTCCCTTTTAGGACTTTATTATAACATGCTTGAGAGGGGGAATAAATAAAACCTCAGAAGCCATAATCCCAAAGCAGAATTAAGCAAAGTTCAATTAATGGAAATATAAACCAAGGTGGATTCTGATTTCTAATTCAGTTCTCCATTGCCTTATGGCCTTGAAATTTGTGCTAGTAGACAGTATGTATGGCATGAATATTGTATGTGAAGAAATAAAGCAATACTTGCCTTTATGTTAATTCTTAGTAATACATGAATGTGTAACAAATAATCCATAACATGTAAGATATAGCAGAATATATATGTGCACGTGAGAATGCATGCGTATTTGAAAACTCCGCTGCTATTTAATTTTAAGTAATTGGTAGCTTTATTAATGTGCTAGAATTAGAGCACAAGCAGGAAAAAATAAACCATTTCTTTAGTGTAAAATAAAGAAATATTTACATATTATTAGATGAAATGTCACAAACGCTTTGCCTAGTTAATTTTCAAATGACTGTCCTAGAGATTAATTAGTATTTGAGTTATTAAGGAATAATACTTCAGACGAGGTATTTAGGTAAGCATTTGCAAGGGGAGAAGAAGGGTTTATATGATCAGAGAAAGCAGGAAAGTGTGCCGTTGTTCCAGGACAGTGATTCACTAACTTTATTCAGCAAATATTGAGGTGTATGTGGAGGGGAAAAAAAAAAAGAAATCTAAAAATCTGTCTAGTTCTGGATTGTCAACTATATTACACTTACAGTAGTGAATATCCAATTAGTGTTTTTTGGACCTTTTTCTGAAGTTCATCATGTAAAGCAAACTGTGTCCCCCCAGACAGCATATTTCCATTTCTTAGTTGAATACTGGAAACGGCAAAAAAGTCATGCCTGGACATGCAGGCTGGAGGTGCTTCTTCTTAAAAAAATTTTAAAAAAATGTTTTAAATGATACAATTTTATAGATACAGAGATTCCCAGCTCCACCTCCCATTTTCCCTTCCCCATCCTGCCTCCGCTACTTCCCGCTGTATTGTAACAATCATGAAGTTTTTCAGCGACAGGCATGTGTCCAACATTCTGCAATTTAAGTGTATCATGACATTGTGGTATAGGCAGTGGTAGAAAATCTAGTATCATATTGCCAGGGTATATTTAACTGTGTCATTAGGATTCTTCCTTTTATTCAGGAGTAGAAAAGCATACTGTAGTGTATCAGCATTCTGGGTATGGTTGTCTCCATTGTACAGTTCATCTATGAGAAATATATATATATATATATATATATATATACATATTTACCTATATATCTGTTCTATGTTTTACGTGAATGTTGCCTTATGTCTGAGAGAACATAGCATATCTGTCCTTTTGGGATTGGTTTATTTCACTGAGTGTAATGGTCTCCAGTTGGGATTATTTTGTTGTCAATGGTAGAATTTTATTCTTTTAATGGCTGAGTAGTATTGCATGGAGTAGATACACCTGAGTTTCTTTGTACATGCATCTCTTGATGAGCATGTGGGTTTTCATGTTCGCTACTTCGGATCATGCTAGCTATACAAGGTCACTTTGTCATATGCAAATTTCACTTTCTTTGGATATGCTATCAGGAGTGGGATAGCCGGGTCATATGGTAGGTCAATTTTCAGTTGTCTTAACACTCTGCCTGCTGACTTCATAGTGGCTGGACTAGCCTCCACTCAGTGGAGTCAAGTGGAGGCTAGTACCTTTTTACCTTTTACTTGACAGTGTAGTTGAGAACCTTTTTATCTGGAGGAAATTCTTCCATCCCTGAAATTATGAGAGTATTTAAAGGGCTGAGGTTCGCCCGCGTGTTTCAATAATGTGTATTTTTCTCTCTTGGGACAAAAGTGGTATCTGTTTTGATTTCTCACCTTAGAAAAAGCCTCTTGACCTCCCCCTGTCTTGTGCTTTGCTATGTTTGATCTTGTGAGATCTGCGAAACCTCAAGTATAAGAATGACGCACAATGGCAGTGTGGGGAGGAGAGGAGGGAGAAGAAAGAACCAGTAACTTGGCTTTGGAAAATCCGGACCCTATTTTTGTAGTTATTTTCAGCAGCTTCATTGTTTTAAGAGATAAAGATTGGTGGCTACAAGAGATGCTGTTTTTTTTTTTTTCCCCTTGTAAACAGTAGAGGTTTTCTAAATGGGTGAGGCTCTGCAGGGGCTTGTGAACCATTGTATCTGAGAAATGGCTGTTGATGGTATGTTTAATATTTTTTTGAGGAAGAGTACGAATAGTAACTGAATTTTTAAATTCATGGAAACATGGTAAGAAACTTGGAAATATGTGTACAACTGTCTTCAGGATTGACGACCCCACAAGCAGCGTTGCGGTGGCCATTTTGTTAAAAAGAAAGTGGCGGGGTATTGAAGAAAATAGTAACTACTCAGTGGGGTTGTTATGGGAACGGACATCGTATAGACTCACTTGAAGCCCTGAGTTTTCAGACAGGATGGCATGTTATCTCTTGTTAACCATACGTTTTGGACTCTCACTATCAGTGGTGCATCTTTTTAAAGTGCGGGATGAAAATTTGCATTTGTACTATTTACAGCTTGGTTTATTTCCCACAAAACTTTGTAGGAGCGTCACAAGTTTACTAACAGAAGGCAATTGCTGTCTAGATTTGATCGGTTTGTTCAAGAGTTAACCTGAGTCAGGAAAGAGCTGCAGTCTACCCCGTAAGTCCTGCATACCGGCTATGTTACATTCTTCAACTTAATCCTCATCAATAGTAGGTTCTCCCTTACGGACAAGGGAAATTATACAAGTGAAACAGCCGATAAGTGATAAAGTTTGGAGTGTGTTGACATCAGAGCTTTTGCTTACGTAGTATTTAGTGATTTTAACCTACCAAGACGTAAACTACGAAGGTGCTGAGGATGTTGAGATTTTGTAGGTCTATTTCTGTATGCAGAGTTTAAGTTGTTTTATCCTGCTGCGTTAGCGTACACGTTCTGGAAGCCTCCGTCGAGATAAGGATTATGGCAGTGTGGTCACCCACCTGGGACACTGACAGCTGCTGTGCCTGCGTCCAGCCCTTGTCATCATTAATGACCTGCATTTTTTGCTTTATTCCAACATCCTTGTTTTGTGTACAATATATTGCAGTAGAATAATTATATCCTGTCACCCTCTATTTAACAGACAGCATTTAGTCATCCCAGACTTATAAGCATCATGTGATAATGTGCCAAACCCATGTTATCACCTGTGTTCTCATGCTGTTGGTGGTTAATTCCTTTTTTGTCATTTATTCAAATATATTTCATAGCTTGATTGATGAATTTCCACTCTATCACTCATAATCAATAGATTCTTCTTAGTTTGTAAGTAATCACCAGATATTTCTGAAGCCCAGGCATTTCTGAATACAAAGCAGGGCCAGTGGATTTAGTTTATTTCTTCAACTTGCTAAAAAAGAAAATAAATCCTGGAGAGCAGAAGGAGAAACCAGAGAGGAGAGCAGAGCGGTGCCAATGCCAGGAAATGGTGATGGACTAAAAAGTATGCATGGGCTATTACAAATAATGTCTTCAACTGCGGAATCTGGGTTACTTCTTTTCCCTCTTTCTCCTCTCCTCTTGCTCATTTGCTTTTACACTGAAAAAAAGAAAAAGAGTAGAAAGAGACTAGGGGCTCACTAAAATATTGAAGCAGAAAGGGAAAAACCCCCATCACTGTAGTCCTGAACTGAAGTCATTCCAGTGTTTTTATGTTCATTTAATTGGGCGTAGAAGTCCCTGTGGACTGATTTTAGCCTTACATTGTCTTTGTTTTGCCTAAGAATGCAATGTAAGGCATCTGTTCGCATTTACTTTTCTTGGGAGAGTTAATCCAAAATTGTGCTTCTGAATTTCTCTGTATCTTAATTTGATAATTAAGAAAACAAAATAAGTCATGACTGAAATTTGCAACCATACATTTTTTGTGTGTGTCTTTATGTGACACATCCCAGCTTTATTGATGAAGGCTCAATTTTAAATTTACCAGTTGATTAGCCTGGAGCAAATGCAACCTCTGTGAATTTTTGTTTTTTTTTAAGATTTTATTTATTTCAATTGGAAAGTCATTTACAGAAAGGAGGAGAGGTAAAGAAAGATCTTTCATCCATTGGTTCACTCCCCAAGTGGCTGCAATGGCCAGAGCTGAGCCGATCCGCAGGCCGGAGCCAGGAGCCTCCTCTGGGTCTCCCCCACAGACATAGAGTCCCAAGGCTTTGGGCTGTCTTCTACTGCTTTCTCAGGCCTCAAGCAGGGAGCCAGAAGGAAAGTGGAGCATCTGGCACATGAGCCGGTGCCTGCATGGGATCTTGGCACATGCATGGCAAAGACTCCAGTCACTATTTACCACGCCAGACTCTGTGCACTATTTTTAAGCAGACTTTTAAAAGGCAGCGTTTTTTATCCAAACCGCAGACTAATTTGAGGAACAATTTTCACAATTCTTGCATGGTTGCTGCAAAATTGACAAAAGACTTGGGTAAGAATAGTTCTTCATACACACTAGATGTGTGTGAGCATTAGGTTTTAATGCATTCCAAGAAGTCTGGTTAAAAAAGGCAAATGAGGATGGGAAAATATTTCCACGTATTTTTGTTACTATTTTCTCATTAACTGAAGAAAAATTGGCTTTGCAAATGTGAGATGAACTCAGTCAATTGGCCATTTCCTTAAGCTATTGCCCAATGAAAAGGAGGTTTCTGTGAAACTAAAATTTGTTTCTTAACCCTGTATCTTCTGGATACTGCATACTTTTATAATTAAAATCAACAAAGAAGCCAAATCTGCTTTGGCATGGGCTTATTGAGATCTCTAGTTGTGAAATTAAGGTTTTGGATATGTTGTTTGTTAAGTAATACTGCTTATAGTTTGATAATACATACACAAAAGCCACCTACAAGTAGACACTAATAATTGTGCATGCCTATACAATTATTTCAATAAATTGTATCATCACTCAGAAGTGACCTTGTTAGGTGAAGGGCAAAGCAAGAGAGACATAGATTGCCTCTGGAGAGCAGGTGGAGTGATGCGTATCAGGAGGAGATGCTGACGATTTATTGTCTCTGGCAAAGGAAACACAGATCTCTACTGGAGCAGTAAGTGTTTTTGACATCACCGTGGTAAAGGGTGATTTGAAGCCCTAGGTTGGAAAATGTTCTGCTGGTACAAAAATCATAAGCATTTTCAACGTTTGTAGTATCAGTTTGTCTGGCTCTTCAGTCTTGGCAGCTCTATTGTTCGTGCCAAACCAACCCTTGTAAATTGAATCTTGGTTCCCAAGTAGTATTTACTTAATTAATGTGTAAGAATCGGTTCGATTATAAGAGTGGGTAGCAATAAGAAGAGAGGAACAAAATCACTTCCAGTTTTGCGTTTTGCTTGTGAGTAATTTCTTCACTGTTTTCATGGGCCAGTTTAAGAGGACAGATGTGAATGATTCATCTGGCCAGAAATTTGAAAGAAGGAGCACAATTTTAACAGGAAGAACTGCAGAACTGCAAATAGCTGCTCTCAGGAACTTCATCTGATGGATAAGTAACAATTTTGCCTGAGTTAATACAGTTGAGTTCTTCTTTACCTGTGAACCAAAGAAACAAAGAGTTTATGTGTAGAAGAAATTCTTATTCGCTTGTAATATTACCTGCATGATGTGTAAATCTTTTGAAGATAATATTTTGTAGAAGACTTTTATTGAAAATATCACAGAAAGAGACTGAGAGAGACAGAGAAAGAAAGAAAAAGAGATTTTTTTTTTCTACTGGTTCACTCTACAGATGTCTGCGAAGTTCAAGGCTGAGCCAGGTCAAAGCCACGGGCTGGGAACTCTGTGAGTCTCCCACATGGCTGTGCAGGCTCTGCCTCCCGAGGTGTGCATCAGCAGGGAACTGGGATCAAAAGTGGAATTGAGACTCATGTCCTGTGATATGAGGAATGAGAGGCTTCTGAGCAGTATCTTTACCACTCATCCTAGATGCCTACCCCCTACATCTTTATCTTAGTAAAACAAACGAAGGCCCAACTCGGTAGCCCACTTTCCATACAGCTCCCTGGTTGTGGCTTGGGAAAGCAGTAGAGGATGGCACAAAGTCTTTGGATCCTGAACCCATGTGGAATACACAGAGGAAGCTCCTGGCTCCTGGTTTTGGATCAGCTCAGCTATGGCCATTAGGGCCATTTGGGAAGTGAATCAGCAGATGGAAGATCTTTCTCTTTGTCTCTCCTTCTCTGTAAATTTGACTTTCTGATAAAAAAACAAATAAAAGAAAAGAATAAAGGTAGTACATCTTACTTCTTTGATTTTTTTTCCCATGGTATCTAGACTCTAATGTTTTAGGATTAGCACTCTTAGTACATAGGACAAAAACTATATAGTGTGTTACTTTCTCTCTCTTCAAGTGGTAGTGATTCTCTGAAACATAGAAACGTCTCCAGTTACAGAACAAAACCAGGGAGAATTTTATGGTTCACCAGCTACTCTTTTTATTGTTTTTTGAGCTGGGAAGTTCATAAAAGCTGTATGAAATCCCTGCTACCCCTCATGGTTGGACTTATACAGAATAGATAGATGTGAGAGGTGTACCTTATTTTTTCCACAGTGAGTTTTATATTCTACTAAGATGTTAAGGATCCAAGTTTTGATTTTTCAGAACTGCTTAGAACCAAACTGTAGTGCTTTCTATGATACATTATCATGTCCACCTTTAGGGTGGACACACTTAACTTTATCAGCTTCCAAAAGGAATGGATACTTGCAGTTGAGTCCCTCTTTAGGAAATTGTATCCTTAACACAAATGTACTCCCCTGCCCCCCACCACCAGAACTGTCCACCTTTATTGACTGATGTGAGTTTGAAGACATTTGGCCCTGCCTTCATTCAGCACAACTCAAAGTATAATTCTCACTTCAAAACTCCCGGTGGTACTTGCTGAGACCTGTGTTAATAAGTGCACCACAAAAGAAATTCTCCCTTTGTCCTGTTCTATTTCCTTAGAAGAAAGAGTACCTTTTTTGAAAAAATCACTCCCAATAAACTTTTCCCATCCCAATCTTCCTTTCAGAGCCTCTTTATAGAAGCTCTTGTCCAAACTTGATAACTTGTTTTCTTTCCGTAACTGGGTTCTGCTCATAATTGTATAATTTAGTGTCTGTGTCCTTGAGTACATTCTCTTTTTAAACATTTTTTTATGTTTATTGTAAAGGCAGGTTTACAGAGAAAAGGAGAGACAGAGAGAAGGGGCTCCCATCTGTAGGTTAATTTCCCAAATGGCAGAACAGATCTGAAGCCAGGAGCCAGGAGCTTCTTCTAGGTGTCCCACATGTGTACAGGGTCCCAAGACTTTGCACCTTCTTCCACTGCTTTAACTGGCCATAAGTAGGGAGCCAAATCAAAAGAGGAGTAGCCAGGACATGAATCATTGCCCCTATGACCAGTTGAGCTATTATGCCAGCCCCTCCGAGTAAGTTCTTAAACTGTCTGAAATACATTGTCTCTTTCTAAAGATTTTATACAGCATCTGTTGTTTAAACAGGATTGTTTAAGAGTTAAATGATAGAGTGAAAGACATACGCTAGAAATGGAAACCCAATGGGTTCTTGATAAATATTTGTTAATAGTTTTTAACATAATCATCACTATAGTTCTAAATCTGGTATCTCCATTTCTCGATTCATGCTCAACCTACATTTTGCCATTTCTCATATTGCAGTTTGTGGTTTTTAGGTTTTTTTGTTTGTTTGTTTTTAATTTTTAATACTTAGAGTATTATGCAATGGAATTATTATGGTTAGATATTTATGTATAGGAAAAAGTATATTCGAGTAGGGCCTATTGTGATGACCAAAATAAATTCTATCTTAGTTTAGTTAGATCTGCTGAGTGTGGGGGATTCTTCACTCATTTTCAGCACATCAGTGATAGCTATGTCTTCCTGACAAAGACATTAAATGAACACTAAGAGTTGGCCTGGCCATGATACAAAAATGTCTAATAAAAACTGAATCTTTTGGGTTTTGTCTGGCTTGTATTGGTGATCCCAACTAGATACTAAATCTACTAAATGAAGTTGCTCTTTAGGTTTTGCATTGTGTCATATAAATAACTTGTTCCATTTCTGTTGTGTAATTTTGAGAACTAAATGGGCTAATGAATCTGAAAACTTCAACAGAGTGAATACTGAATGTTATCAACTGTTTTAATCACTAAGCAAAATGTATAGAGAATCTGGGCATTTTCTTAAATAAAATGATGCAATTTGGATGATGGTTGGCATAAAGGTCTAGAAGTTGAAATTAAAATGCTAATTTTGAGACATAAGATCATTCCATAATTAGGCTAGCTACTGTAATAGGCAGAAACCTTGGGGCATATTTCTTTGCAGCAGCCTTGCCTATTGGTCTTTTATGCACATTGCTTCGTCTACTGAGTGGTCTTCCTCAAGCAAGAAGCCTGTGCCTATATTCTTTCTTAACTGTTGCTCCCAGAGCACAGTTTTCTATAGAAGGAATGTGGCATAACAGGAAAAAGATTTCTGTTCTCATGATTTGGGCGGCTTTCTGTGGAGTAGTCCATCTCCAATAAAACTGCTTGACATTAAACCTTGGTTTGACCAGTTAAAAGTAGTGTTTTTGGATTAGTGTTGCGGTACAGTGGGTTAAATCGTGGCTTGTGACACCTGCATCCCAAATAAGCACCTGATTGCTTTACTTGCAATACAATTCCCTACTAATGTGCCCGGGGAAGCAGCGTAAGATGGCCCAGTTCACTGGGACTCTGGAACCCACGTGCAAGACCCAGATGAAGCACCTGACTTCTGAATTCAGCCTAACGCTGGCTCTGGTAGTTGTGGCCATTTTCGGGCTAAACCAGAGGATGGGAGAGTTCCTCCTCCTCTCTCCCTCTTCCTTTCCCTCTCCTTCTCTTTCTGCCTTTCAAAAAATAATCTTAAAGAAAAAGAGCTGCCACCCTGAAGTATTTTTTTTAAGGTTGCTAACAAAAAAAAGTTTCAGATGCATTTATTCTTGAATTTAGAAAATTTAAAAACAGAAAATAGTGATGTCGTTAGGTATGAAAAGCAAATCGGTAGCTTTCAGTATGTTTATTTTTCTGTTGGTGAGAGACACACTGTCGACTGAAACTCAGACTTCAGGGGAAAACAATGAGCTTGAAAGGAGACTCAGAGGGGCAGAAGAGGATGCAATGGTGTTGGACATGCTTAATGTATTTAAAAGATTAATGGGCGATTGACATTGAAATGGCCAACATAAAGTGTGTGACACTAAATTCAAAGTTGTGTATTTATCAACCATGTGGACTGTGGGTTAGGCCAATGGCTTATTTCTAGTTTGTGGCACCTGTATGATAGGCCAATTTTTATTTTACTGTGAAGGCTGGTTAAAATACCTTTTATTAGAAAGTAGGTATCCACAGTTACCTACAGAATTTGTGTGTAGGACCTTCCCCCACAGTGGAGCAGTGCATCATTTTTTTGGTGTGGTGCCATAATGTGATACAGTGAAAATTTGAACATTTTTTCCTCTTACTGCGGCAGTTTAAAATGGTCGTATGATTTAATGGCTTTTAATGAGTATAACAATGCAATTATTCCTATATATAATACAGTATATTAGTCACTATGGATAACAGAGTAGCAATACTTAAAGTAATGTGCCTCTTTTTCAGCATTATTTAAATTTTTCTGTAGGGATTGAATGGAGAGCTTGGCATGAAAATGCAAAAGCGTTTTAGATTCATGTAATGGGTTTGAATTCTAGAGGTTTCCTTTTTTCTACTCTTCTGTCTCTGTTCTGTGGTTCACAAAGATACCTCCAGAGTAAAATAGCTTGTCATTTGTATGAGCAGCACTACCAGTGGCATTAGGCTTCATAAAGCCTCTGGCAGATTTTAATTAGCTTGATTCAGCTTGGAGATGAATGACACTTGGCCTTCTGACTTCGCAAGAGAACTTGTCTTTTTTCCCATTTTTTTTTTTTTTGCTTTTGACTGTTCTTCTCTGCATGTTCACTAATATTGTTTTTGTAATCAACTTCATGAAACTTTGGCTCAGTTAAAATACCAAATTCCTAGAAGTAAGAAATCAGTAGAACAATCACTTAGGAGTGGAAACCATGTAAAATGACAGTCACGCATTAAAATGTTATTATTTGCTTTTGATTAAAAGCAGTGATTGTTCCTCACTGTTGGAGGGCTTTCACAACCTGTGTGTGGGTCTATGTACATTAGAGTTGGGAGAAAAATAGCGACCAATGGCCTGGCATAAGACATTGCTCACAGCCAATATTCTGTGAAATTGAAAGAGCATGTTTCTGTGCGGCTAAGGAGCAGCCAGCACAGGTGTTGTGGTGCCCTGGGTTATGGTCTTTTTAGGTCTTCCATATCCTGTATCAGGTTCTGTGCTTTCGATTCCAGCTTCCTGCGAGTGCACCTGGGAGGCAGCTGGGCATGGTCACAGCAGTTAGATTCCTGCCAGCCACTTGGGAGACCCTACAGAGCTCCTGACTCCTTTGGGCCTCGCCCTCATGGTTGGCCAGCATTTGGTGGAATGGCTCATTTTAGAAAACATATTTGCAAGTCTGGTTTTCAAAAATAAATAATATTTAAGAAGAACGGAAGGAAGGAGGGAAGGAAGGAAGGAAGGAAGAAACACTAGTGCATATAGTCTTCAGAAGAGTTTGTTTTCTGTCCATTTCTGTTCTGTTTTAGACAACTCGATGGGATTGGTTTTCCAAGAACTTAACTAAGCCAAATGTGAATCTTGAGATTTTCCTGTTACTAGAAATTACCTCGTTAAGAATCTGAAATGGGCACCTTGTTTTTTTAATGCTGCTGTGGGGACTACAGTGATTGATTCCTAGTCCTCATACCTGAATTGAGAGCTTAATTAAGTTTGAGGATGGTTTTTAAATTACAGAAAATTAGGGCTGATTTTTTAAATTAACTTCTTTAAGAGCAAAGCAGGAACATTAATGCTTTGTTCTTTATAATGAAAAACAACAACAAAAAGAAATGTTTTCAAATGACTATATAAATGTGTTCATAATTTGGTAACTTTGTTTATACCATTGATAACAGAAAAAAATAGAAAATGTAAGTAAAGTCCCTACGCTTGTATAATTATAGATAGGAGTGAAGACAAGTGCAAGGAGGTCATGATAACCCACATTCAATAAATAAATGAATTTAAAAATAAATAAAATTCGTGTTACTTTCTATCTCATGTTTCAGGCTTAATAAACAACTTTTATTTCTCATTTCTCAGTTTCTGAGACTAATTTTAATACTGTTGAAATATTTCACTAATTGGCTGTTACATGAGTTTTTATAGGGAAACAGATTATTTCAAGAAAAAAGGAAGTTTTACAGGATTAGAAAGATGTGAGAATACTTTGGTTATTCATCTAGATTTTGGACCTGAGATTAAAGGGCCCACTTCCTGTGTAGAAGGCATAGAAGCAGGGTCCCAAACTGTAGTACAGCCAATTTTAGTGTTGAGGTATTGAAAGAGAGTAGTAATCGTTTTGAAGAAATTGGTGAAATTCTGCTAATAGGAAGTCTGAAAATGAGGCAGGAAAATGCCATTTAGTCATTTAAAACATCATATGAGGGGCAGATATTTGGGGTAGTGGCGAATAAATAGCCTGGATGCTCATCTCCCACATCAAGGTGGCGCACACAGTTCAAGTCCCAGCTCCACTTCCAGTTCTAGCTTCCTGCTGAAGTGCAACACGGGAGGCAGCCAGATTTGGCCCCGTTGGTTGGCTTTCACCCACTCAAGGAGACCCCAGTTGCGTTTCTCACTCCTGGGTAATATTGGACCTTTCAAATAAATAGATAAAAACTTTACTTTTTTGAATAAGGGCTAAAGTTAATCCAACAGAAAGATGTTACCTGTGATCTATAGTGGTAGCATTTGCAGTCCTTGTTTCCTGATCATGATTGAAATACCTGAACTTTCAAAAGTAGCATTGCAATGATGCTAGGAATGATGTGTAGTTGCTTTTTGGATTTAGAACTAGGAGTAATATATGTAATACATTAAATCCTAATTGGTTACATTATCTTACAACTTTAGAATGAGTTTATAGTTCCTATTGATTTGTTGTTGTTGTTGTTGTTTTAGAACAGACATCTGTAGTTTACGAAGACAAGTACTATTGGGATGCCTGTTATCTGCTAAGAGTACATTATCTCGAGTGTTTCCGTTTATTTGGCCATATAACAGCTGGCCTGCAATAGAGATGCCTTGCCTATTACTGCAGGAATGTGCAATATCAAAAACCCCTTCTGCAAACAAGTAGCCTACATACATATAAATGGGCACAGCGTACCTCTAAAAATTCATCTTAGATTTCTGCAGCCAAAATAAGTATGACTTTCGTTCCTTTGTATCCCACATACATTAGGCACATAGAAGTAGACAAGGAAACGTACTATCTGTACTTCTGTGCTTCTGTATGTTAATATTTTGACCCATCTTTCTCTCCAGTTTCTGCTTTTTTAGGCCTTTCTCCCAATTTTCAGTTCCCTTTTCTTTTAGCCCAGTTGTCTTTTGGTTTTGTTTTTTTTTTAAGACAAATTGTTTAATTGGAAAGCAAATTTATGGAAAGATGGAGGTAGAAAAAAAGAGAAAGGAAGAGAGAAAGAGATCTTACATTTGCTGGTTCACTCCCCAGTTGGCTGCACCAGTCACAGCTGGGACAAGCTGAGGAGGGAGCCAGGAGCTTCATCTGGAGCTCCACATGGATGCAGGGGCCTAAGCACTTGGCTGTTTTTGTTTTTCTCCCCTGCTTTTCCAGATGCACTAGCAAGGAGTTATATGAGGAGTGGAGCAGCTGGGAATCAAACCAGTGCCCATGTGGGTTGCTGACATGTCAGACTGTGGCTTAAACTGGTACACCACAACACTGACCCCTTGATCTTCTTTCATGTTCAGTATTTCTCCACTTGATAATCTGTTCCCAAGTTTGTCATTTATTTTGTGTACCAAGATGCCCCAACAAGGGCACGTGTAGTTTCAGGAATGCTGCTGAAGTAGAGCAGTTTAGATCCTTCCTGAAGGTGGAAAGTGATGTATGAGGGAGAATTGGGACTTTACTGACATTAAGGCCTATTTGTGTGCCCACACTGAGTCAGCCTGCAGGATGCAGTGCTGTTTCTAATTGTCCAGGGTGCTGCCTGAAAAGCGAGGGGCTGAAGGGAGCAGAGCATAGAGCTGGTAAACATAAGAGAGCATGCTATTTAATTTCAGGAGCATGCTATAAAGCTGTCTAACATTTCTTGGCAATAGCCACTGCTCTACGCTTGTTTTTAAAAGCCCCTGAGCTCTCTGCCTACATAAACATGTATCCTTCATGTAAGAACTGCTAAATGCAAAGGCATCTTTTGGTTTGAAACACAACTAATGGAGACTTTTTTGTTGTAGTTGCTTTGCTTTATGGTAATGTCTACTTGGAAGTTTAATTGAAAACTATTTCATACACCAAACTGGGCAAATGAGGTACGTTGAACAGCAGGTGTTGTACTTCTGGAATTTGCTTAATTTTTATTTAGGGAGTCCTGCACCGAGCATCTGTGCCTTTTCCCAGTTATCCCGGCAACCCTACAAAGCAGGAGCTGCTAGGGTCCACACTGTGTAAGTGACGATGGCAGGATTAAAAAAGGAAAGACATGCATTGCTCCAACCCAAGTGACTGTGCCATGCTCACTTGGGTTTTTAAAGCTAAGGACAGGCGACATTCTTGGGTACTCATGTCATCTTATTCAGATACATCCAACATCATTGACCGAGCCTCTCCTCACCAAAAAATTATGTTCTATTGCTTTTCTCAATTTTTTAATATGCTCCATCTTTTATCTGAGGGAACACTCAAGGTTATATTCACTTTATTTAAAATTAAACAATATATAGGTGTTGAAGGCCTTAGTTAAACTTACCAATATAATGTGTATTTATAGTGTGCTAGTATAACTTGGTCAAAAAAAAGAAGGAATAAAACATTAACTATCTTCAAGGTTGCAATCAGCAGCTTAGAGAAAACGCAAATGTGAGTCAGAGTAGAGCCTAAGGTACAGATGAATGCTCTGATTCCTAACTTTTTAATACTCATTCAACTGAAAGTTTTTCTGTTTTTGTTTTGTTTTGTTTTTTGCTAGGCACTGACAGTCAGTGAACAAGACAGACAAGTTTCAGCTTACCTGTAGCTGCAGAAAAAGGGGTATAGATAGGATGACTGTGTGATATGAAATTATCCGAAGAGTGGTATGAAAGGATAATGGGAGAGCCATATTTTTGGTATATTATTAAAGAAAATGATCATTTCAGGTAGCAAGTTCTACAAAGAAAACAAAATAAGGTAAGAAAGTGAAGAATAGCCAGGAAGAGTCTACAGGTACTGAGATACGCATGAGTCTTAGACCGTGTTCAGACTGTTGCACAAATTAGATTGTCTTCATTTAATATTATTTCTAAGGATGCATCATTTGTCTAAATACTATCTAAATTAATGCACTTGTGGCAGATAAATTAAATGTGCTCATTTGCTTGAGAATTTCTATTGTTGTTCTGGGAGCAAGCAGTGAGCTGTCACAGTTGCAGCTCTAACCTTGCCAATCACAGGCTTCCTGTAAGTGCACTGCAGCTATTTGGAACCTTTTCTGGGTTGGCGTTGGCATTCTTTTGCTAGATTACATTTATGCATTAGTGCCATCTGTGCCTGCTGCACCTTCTGTGAGTTAGCCCAGGCCAAATGACTGGCATTTATCTGGAAGAGAAAGAGAGAGAGAGAAAGAGAGAGAGGAAGAGGGAGGATCCTGGAGCATAGAGCATTTTACGCACTTTACCCTCTATTGGCACAAGTGGTATAATTTAGGGATGGAGACACATCAGTAAGCATAAAATATTTGCAGCTGGTATTCCTGACTTCAACCCTTATAAAGCTAACTATTCGTTTCCTTTCTCTGAAAAATAAAATATAATAGCTATTTATTTTTAGCCTGTGATATGCAAAAGAAGTTAAAACCAAGCATTTAAATAAGGAAATACAACAAAGCACATTTGCAAGATTTCCAAAGTGAGAAAAATTATGTACAATTTGAATATGTGTGTACTTACATAACAGTGAATATAGATAATGTGAAATTTGGTGTAGTTGATTTTGAGATAGATTTGAACTAGTCTCTATCTTGATAACTATATTGAGAGAGTTTACAGTTGTATTTAGGAAAAATTATGGCTCTATATCAAGTATACAATCAGGATATTAATAATTCTTTAGAGGATTTCAGATTCTATAATCTTGAACCACATCGTATTGTAAAACAGGCAGCTGTCCTTACTCATACAGACACTTTGGAGCTGTGGTTGGAAGTATAATCCGATGAGTAAAACTGTGACAAAGTTTTGACTGAATTACACTGTAGTTTTTTCATCTTTTACCTAAATTTAGTATGCTAGGTAATTTGATGTCCATACTGGAAGCAGATTAGAAGTGGTGAATAACAGCTGAGGCCAGGAAGCTCCTCAAGATGGGGGACAGCATGGTGGAAGGGAGACAGCAGCGGAGGGGATCATGGGAGAGAATGGGAGAAGACAAGCATTGCGATGGGGCACTACGGAATCAGAGAAACCGCAGCTTCCTGCCAGCCATTAGGCTCTGCATACAATGCTGGAATACATCCTGGATAAACATCTATATTCACAACTACAATGCTTTATCTCCAATAGAGGAGTATTTGCAGTGGACTCATGTTAGAAAATGAATATATGAATAGCTTCTTGGCAAGAGTTCCATGCAAGTGGGAAATATATGAAGTTTTGCTGTGTTTACAGGTTTCTTTGGGTACTCAATATGTTATATATTAGATTCTAAAAGTTGAATTTCATTTTCTGTGGCTTCAGACCCATGAGATCTCCCTCATTTAAATATCGCCAGGATATTTTGTATTTATAGCATTCTTCAGATTTCATGTACAATGTATCTAATTCCTCTGAGCCACTGGCTTTAAGTTTTGAACAGGTAGGCATTTTTCCTGTATTCCCATCACTTAGTATTTTATTATGTTATTATCTGTTATTAAATGTAATTATCTCCAGTATTAATTATTTTATTGGTTACAATGTAGTGTTAAAAGATCCACACAAACATGTGAGCTATAGTAATCGGCTGGTGCTTTAGTGGTCATGGCTACAAATGTCAGAGATTGACTTACACGGGTCCAAATACTGGAACTGTCACTTAGTGACTCTGGAGTCTTGCCTTCTCTTGAGTATCAGCTTGCTTTAGACCCCCCACTGGACCATTTTGATATTTAAATGGTTATAGAACTACAAGGACCTTAGATAAGCAATCGGAATATAACAAGGACTGAATGATATATGT
Organism: Ochotona curzoniae; assembly: GCF_017591425.1. Classification (NCBI taxonomy): domain Eukaryota; kingdom Metazoa; phylum Chordata; class Mammalia; order Lagomorpha; family Ochotonidae; genus Ochotona; species Ochotona curzoniae. Next base: position 23,207,219 of record NW_024467119.1, on the reverse strand, counting down.
TGATTGGTCCTTATTGCTGTGACCATCGTCAGCAAACTAGTGATTATGTACAATATACTTGATTATAGTTCAAAGTATATTTAAAGAGTTCAACTAATTTTTTCTGCTTTATTATTCTATGTCTATTTAGATATATGAGGCCATTTAAAAATGTCATGGCAAAATGGAATTTAACATTTTGGTTACAAACATTTTTGAAACTTATATTTCCTATGAGCTTTCTGAAAAACTCTCTACTAGTGTGGATTTAAAAATTATTTCATGTCAAAATAAGCTGAAGTTTTAATTCTACTTATGAAGGTTTTGAAGTACCCATTTCTCTATCAGTTTGGGAAGGGCCTCAGAATCAGAGTGTGCACTGTCAGCCTAGGAGGGAAATATCACAGTGGAGATGCCAGGACCTGTCTGAGTTTAGGCAGTTCATGGTTGCAATCACAGTAACAACAGCTTACCTCTTCTTTCTCTGATTAACAATAGTGACTCCTTACGTTTGTCAGTCCGATGGCCGAGTCTGTCAGCCCAGTACTGTTCACCAATACTCAGGTGGTAGGTGACACGGAACAAGACCCTGCAAGGGCCAACTCACACGAGCAAGGGAACAAACCTGGCAAAATACCAATAATCTCCTTTGCCTCCCGCCACCACGTATTAAGATAATTGCTTCACTCTGAATTACTTCTTTCTGTTACAGAGTTTCTCTAACTCTGGTAAACATTCCTTTAGGATTTCAACCACAATACTTTTAAAATTCTGAGTTAACGCTTAAAATATCAAATATTTTACTGGCTGTTAATTTTTCAAAATAAATATTAAGTGGTTTTTAAATTTGCCATCCTTAGTTACATTAAAATGAAATGACTCCATGGGAAATTAAACAATCATGATAAATACACTCGTAGATAACCATGTGTAAGTCAACTGTAAGAAAAACAAGCATAGCTTTTTAAAGAAACTAAATCTTTTCAGTTAAGTGCAGATCTTTCAAAGTATTCCTTTCTTAATTATTGCCAGTAGGTAGGGTTTTTATTTATATGCTTTAAATCACCCTTGACTGAATTCTACAAATTGCAGCATTTCAGTGCTTTTAAAATCCTGTAAATAGAGAGTGTGTTTGGACTGGTGGTTGAGGTAGGGCTTGTGATGCCCACATCCTGTATCCTGAGTTCAAATCTCGACTCTGCTTTTTTTCTTTCTGCCATGCACTCCATGTGAGGTAATAGCTGGGCCAAGTGCGTGGGTTCCTGCAGCCATGTCAGGACCCCGATTCCCTGGCTGTGGAAGGCAGCTGCTGAGTAATGCAGTAAATGAGAGACCTCCGTCTCTCCCCCTTTTCAAATAAAAACATGAAAAATTGATATTGAAATCCTACCAATGACAGTAATTTATTATAAAGTAGTAATATATATAACATAGGGTTTAGCACTTCAATGGAAAACCTATGTAGTAATGTTAAGTGTATCTGCAGTGTTTTGTAACAATCACTGTTACTCATCACGCATTATTCATTTCCAGAATGCTTGTATAATAATAGTATGTAGAAACTCAATATTCATTAATTAATAAATCTCCATCTTATTTCCCCATCTCTGATAAACATTATTTTATTTTCTTTCTGTGTGCGTAAGTGCAGTCATGTACAATTTGGCCTTTTGTCTGTTTTTTCAGCTACCATTGCATTTTCACGGTAGACGGATATTTGTGTCACAGCACCCTTGGCTGTTGTGAAGAACGCTGCAGTATATTGTAATGCACAAATATCTGTTCGACTCTGCTTTCAGTTCTTTTACATTTGTACCCAGAAGTAGACTTGCTAGACATTATAATTCTTTCTATAATTTTTTTTAGCAAATTGCCATTTTGTCTTCCTTACAGGCTACATTATTTTATATTTCCTACCAGCAATAAACAAGAATTTCAATTTATCCAGATTCTCTTCAACACTTTTCTTTTTTCTGACATCAGCCATCCAAGTGAGCTTGAAGTGAGGCAGTAACAGTTTTTTAATTTTAGCTTTTACGTTTTACTTTTAACGTTTTACTTATTTCCATTTCTTAAGTCATGTGCGTTTCTTTTCCAAATGTATTTTTATTCATATACTTAATGTCTGCATCATGCTGTTTTGAAATGAATGTGTATGCCGAAATGATCACTGCAGATAGAAACGCATCGTCCTCTAGTTACTGTCCTTTGTGCGTGAGCTGAGAATGCCCACAATCCACTCCCTTGGCGGATTCTCTCTGAACATCCGCATTCGGGCTGCGTGCGGAACAGACTGAGCTCGTTCCTCTGTAACGACAGATTCTAATCTTTGTGTACTCAGTTTACAAGAAAGAATCTCTGTATGTGAGTTAATCCGATCATACATTGTATTTTTCTTTTTGTCTGGCTTCTTTCGCTTGTTATAATTTCTTGCTGGTTCTTCCATTGCTGCTGTAGATGAGAACATCTTTGTGAAAGAGTAGACGGTATTCCGCGTGTGTGCGTTCACCGCCGCAGCTGCTAGGCATTTGTAGTTTAGGCATTTGGATTGATACACGAATATAAAGGTAAATGGTTTGAGTGATGATTTTTGATAATCTCACTGCACATTTCTTACATAGAAAATGTGGTTGGATTTGTTGTGTTTATAAGTTTGTATCTCTATTAGATAAAAAGGTAGTTGTAGAATGCTGTGTCATAAAGAAATTATTTAAGTGTCTAAGAAACTGATGGATTTTTTTTTCCTCCAGGGAGATTATAACTTTATGTTTTAAAAAAATTATATATTTTTATTGGAAAGTCAGATTTACAGAGAGAAGGAAAGACAGAAAGATATTCCATCCACTGGCTCACTTCCCAAGTGATTGCAACGGCCAGAGCTGAGCCGATCTGAAACCGGGAGCCAGAGGCTTCTTCTTGGTCTCCCACATGGGTTCAGGGTCCCAGGTTCTGGACCCTCTTCCACTGCTTTCCTAGGGCACATGCAGGGAGCTGGAAGGGAAGTGGAGCAGCCAGGACACACACCGACACCCATATGGGATCATGGTGCATGTAAAGCTAGGACTTTATCTGCTAGGCTACAGTGCTGGGCACACATTATATACTTCTATAAGGAGTGCATGGTACTTAGAACTGTTATTACTGATTGGCAGACATTAGTTGATTAGGTTGCCAGAAATTTCATTTTTTTTTTCAAATTACCTTTTTTCCCTAATTTTCTTAAGAATATCTAGATATCATATTGGGCTATTTCCATATTTGCCTAAATCATAATTTATTTTTACAATAAAATGAACTAACTTTCAAGTCTGTACAAGTGTCTGTAAAATCAAATCTTTTTCTAGTCTTCCCCATGTCAATCTCTCCCTCCTCTTCCTCCGGTTTAGCTATCACCACAGTCTTCCAGACAGGAGGATGTTACGCATCTGTAAAATGTAGGGTCAGAATTATGGCTTTACGACACCAAGTGGGCTGATTTCTGTATCTTTGGTAATATAAAGAATACATTTTTTATACGACTGGTTATAAGTTCTGGCTTTATAAGTTGAAAATGCTACACAAACTTCAAGAAACATGCCCAAGAATGTATGAATTATGTAAGGATGATTAATTCTTAAAAATATTATATATGTATGTTCTCACTCAAACAAATGTACTGATTCATTGCACATAGATTACTCATTGTGAATGAAGCAGACATGGGTAACCCTGGAGTGTGCCATGGCTGTTATTTTAAACATCCGTTTTAGTACAGCAACTCTCAAGTTAAAGAATAGAGACATTGAAGTTGAAGGACATGCTGACTCGCATTATTTTCTAATTCTGTTTTGGTCTATGCAATTTCCAGTTTCCCTATAAAAATGGAAAGCAATAAAGGATAAATTTTTAAGAATTCTTTTTGAGTGGAGAACAACTAAATGACATTAAATTTTCATTTGTCAGACTTTTGTTGCTTAAAGTTTACTTGTTTATGAACACAGTCTCTGTGATAATGTTTTAGGAGAGCAGACAGCAATTGCTACAGTGATAGAAGGCCTGTGAATTAACTCATTTGTTGTGTGAGCTGTAAAGGTATTATTCTAAATCTTTCAATTGGAAGTGAAGAATTCTTGATCTATTCCTTTCACATGTGAGAATGAATTTTTTAAATCCTGAGTGAAGTAACTATGGAATTTTTAAGTCCTAAAGATCAATTGTAATACAGGGAGAAGATTAAGTTTCTATTAATTTTGAGTTTCAGTCCCCTTCATGGTTTGAGTATATTATAAAGTAATACCTTTACATAGTATTAGCTTTTGGACCAATATTTGTGCCTGGAATTTAGATTTGTGTCTGATTTCCGTATGTTCTATTTTAAACATATGTTAATCTTTGCATTTAAAACTAGAAGTACTGAGAAAAAATATACATGAAAATACGTTTTCTTCATTATCAAATGCTTCAATGCCATCATAGTTTGGGGGAAAAAAAAGGAAAGTGAATATCAGCTAAGTCTATAAAACAGACTTTTCATAGGAATAAAGGAACAGCTGGACCCTTTTTTGCAAGGTGCATTGACGTTGTCAGAAGAAACCAAATAAAAATGCAGATACAATCGTCCCTGTTTGGGGTGTGCCAACACAAGAATGTTTTATTAATGCGGCTTCTCCAAGTTCCAGAGGTTAGTGTAACCTTGGATGGGGAAGCTCGATGATCCATTCAAGAATGGCAGATCTTCCATACTTCATTCTGAAAAAAAGAGTATGTGCTGCTGCTGTTACATTTTTCTCAGGCATGTCATTCAAGTGAAATCCTGCATTGTCACTTCATGTAGCCTCTCTGTGACAACTGGAAGTTAGGTTACAATAGGACAGTATATCACAGCTTGGGGATGCCGCTGTACGGATGCTGACTACTGTGATCATGCTTAGGTCCGTTTGTGTCAGTCACCAAGAAGATGTTCTCAGTTGATGACATTTTGAAAGGGGATTTTCATTGGCTTACTTTAAAAAGTGAACCAAGAAATGGATTTAAAGAGATTCTTTTGCAATGACATTTTTTCTCTCTTCATATTCTTTATTCTATAATATCCTGCCCATAGAAGTGACAATTTTTCCTTTTTAAATTTTTAATTTGTTTTTAGTTTTTGTGATATAGTTGCTTTGGCACAAGAACTTCCCCCCCCCCCACTCCCTTCCACACTGTCCCCCACCCACCACGATTACAATAGTATAGTCCCTCAGCAACAGCCAGGGTTTTTCTAATAGGTCTCTCTCAAAACACATTGTGGAAGGATGTAGTCATTGAAGCTTAATAATCAAATTATGTTTTACCATTTGTATTTTCTTTTAAAGCTGTATTACTTATTATTTGAAAGAGTTACAGAGAGCAAGGGAGGAAGGGAGGGAAAGTGAGGAAAAGAGGGTGAGGAAGAAAGAGATACCTGCCATTCACGGATTTACTCCCCAGATGGCTGCAATAGTTGGGACCAAGCCAGACAAAAACCAGAAGCCTGAAATTGCATCCTGTTCTCCCGTGTGGCCGCAGGAGCCCAAGCTCTTGGGGTACCTGCTGCTTTGCCGGTTTTATTAGGAAATGGCTTGACTAGGAGTGGAGCAGCTAGGATCGAAGCTGTCACTTAGATAGGGATGTTGATATTTTATGCATTCGCTTAACCCACTGTGCCACAATGCTGACGTATTTCACCATTTTTAATAATATCCTTATCTCTTTTAAACTCCTAAATCTTTTCTTGTTAGTACTTGAAATTTTGTGTTTGTTAACAGATGCAATCAATCTTGTGAACATTTAAGAATACAGATTTTAGGAGATCTGCATGATTGTACTTTATGTTTTCAAATTTGGTGATGTTAGTCTGAAATTATTTCTCCTTGAGTATAATTTGGCCCCTTGAATTTTATCAATACATAGAAACAGTAAGTATTATTCAGCTTATGTCAAGAAAAATCCTGCTTCTTCAACTATTGAATTTTTTGACAGGGAGTACTAGAGGTGTGGAGGAAAATATGTGCCCATGAGATAAGTGAATTGGGCATTGAGTTAACATTTCATTACTTCATGATGTGTGTCCATGTGGTTGACTTGCTCACACTGACCACTTCCTGCTTGTCAAAGCATGTTGTATTTATTTCTAAGTATCACATTGAACTCAGAATATGTCCTTTCCTTTCTATCTTCACTGTCTGTCAGCGGTTTTAAGCATGGAACAGACCCCTCTTCCTGCCATCTGCTCTCTGTTTGTGATTGATACCAAGTTCAGCTCCTTTCTAACGCCTGCCTGCTTCCCAGTTTAGGAGAATTCCATCCTGCAGGGTAGCCACTTCCTTGTTACGCCTGATCTCTGGGCCACACACACAGGATACAGGACCTTGAGGCTCACTTGAATAGTCGGGTAACTACATAAGCCAGAAAGACTTTTGTCCATAGAATAGTTGCCATTGTTTTTTAATTATAAGACAACAACCAAAAAATAGAGTGTAGTATGATAGCTTTATGTTTTTATGTTTTAGGGAAGTCATTCACCTTAGTTTGGAGTGTGGTATTACATACTTTCAGTGATTATACAAAGTGAACGTCGAGTATCCACTGGGTGCACAAAGGAAATATGTACTTGAAGTTCTGTAGCTCATTTTTGTTTTGTAAATATTGTAAAGCACTGCACCATAAGGTGGCTACTGACTTGGACGTTTTGAAAATAGAGGGAAAAACCATTATGGCATTTACAGTCTAGAAAAGAAGATGCACTTAAATACTTTGTGTATATATATATATTTGTATGCATGTGTATATATGTAAATATGTAATATTTGTATGCATATGTATATACGTAATATACGTAAAACTTTACATTCTAGGGTCTAGCTATATTTTTGTATTAGTATAAGATTATAGGTTAAATACATCATTCTTGATTTGGGTGATCACTTTGGCTTAGAATGTCAGGGTTTGTTTCTCTAAATTAACTTTACACCCTCATCTATGTATCTTGCAATCATACCAGATTCAACACTTGATTTTATGTAGATTGAAATTTCACTTTCTGGTTCTGGGATAATTCTGAATAATTATAGTGAACATTAGGAGGACATGACTCAATTAAATAATAAAAACCAAGAACTTTGTTACTTGACACTTAAATTACAGGTATCTTCATTTTTTTCTGTATACTAAGAAGTAGAGCGTGTTCTTTGCTCACAGATTAATATGCATCAAGTCTCACTCAATTTATATTTTGATACACTGTTACAGATACCCTCTTATTTGAAATTCTCTGTCCTTGTATTGTATAAATGTTTAAACTTCGAAAGCATATCCTTTCCGTTTTGTTGAAATTAAAAATATCTTTAAACCTGGTTTATTATCTTTATAATTCTTTTAAGACTCATTCTTATTAGTTGGAATGCTGTTTAGATTAGGCATGCCTTCACTGATTAAAAGACAAAAATTAACGCATGTTTCATGCCTTCAGACTATGAGCAAGGAATCCCCATTAACTACGTTTTGCATATTCATCGATCAGTAAAGTGACGTTAGGGCCACAGAGGCTTCTGTCTGCTGGTACAGGACCAGTGTCTGTGTTTGGAAGGCTTGTTCAGACTTGCGTCTGCGCAGAGGAGCAACGATGACTTCATACTGTGATTGGCCTAATTTTAGTATCGGTGTGTGATTTAAGGTGCTGCTTGAAGTTTTTGTTCTTCCTGGTAGATTTAGCAATAAACAGCCACGTGGATGATTCTCTCCCCATTTAAAATGTATAACGTGGAAGAATTTGAGTCACGTTACTTATGTGAAATTAAAAGTATATATCATTTTATATCACACACCTGCATGTTAGTCTGTAATAAATACTCAGAACTAAATCCTGACTGTAGGGATTTGACTGCGTTTTTCTTGTTAGGTATTAAAAATAATCTCAGTAGTTGTTTTAAATTAGTTTTCGTAAACATAATAAAGTATCAAAAGCATACATTTAATGTTAGAATTGGAATATAGGATCAGGTGTTGGAGGTATTGGTTCGGTCATGTCACATATCCGAATCTGTGAGTTCAAATCCCACTCTGCTTCCAATCCACCTTCCTGGTTTCACCTTGAAAGTAGCAGGTGACGGCTCACGGAGGGGGATCCCGTCTGTCACCCACGCGGGAGACGCAGAGTGCGTTTCAGGCTGCTGGGTTTGGCTGGCCCGTGCCTAGTGCTTGTCTACTTGGTCTCGCACTGTTTCTCTGGTTCTCTCGCTCTCTCTCATTATTTCTCTGCCTCTCCTGCTTTAAAATAGCGACTTTTATATTTTAAAACAATCTTGTATATATATTTGTCTTCTTCCTGGGGTAAGTATCTGGAAGATGTCAAATATTTGCTGTTACTGAAGGAAAGCAACATCAGAAAATTTCTTTCACAGTTACACTATGTAGACAAAATTTTCTTACGAATTGATTCTCAGCTTTCAGAAATGGAGCGACTGCTCTTCAGTGTGAAACGTTAAAAACCATACATTTCTCAAAATTATCTTAGTTGATATTATCTATGAAGTATCAATGAGAAAATTGAAGCTTTTAGCATTTGTTTTCCTTTGTAAACTCCTGCTAAACGTTAATTCTTTGTCTCAAATCAACTGCAGATTTACCTGAGAGATGAATTAAGGAGCAGTGGACATTTTAAAGCTGATTGAAACATGTGTGAATAAAGCAAAGACTGAATTGCACAGTATATTTTATTAATGTTTTGACTAGGGCAAAGTAGATTATTTTAGGATTCCAGCGGTGAGAATTTAACTCAAAGCACAAACTTATCTATAACTAAGGTAATAAATTGCTAAGGCTTTATATATACATCAGAAAACTCACCAAGTATTTTTAGGATTGATGTGTAAGTTTCACAGTTTCTCTCATAATGAACTAAATGAATTATCTCAATGCCTAATTTTCTCCAGAAAAATTGAATGAATTGTATGTAAGACTTTTGTACTATGATCTTAACATTGAAGGCCAATTTTTTAAATCTAGGAATACTATAGCTGAGATTGGTCATTTTATACCAGCATTCTTCCTCACTAAGCAAATTATTCTATTTTTTTTACCTGATTAAATGATGTGATATAGTATGCCTTTTATGTAGACTTTCTAATGTTTTCCTACATGTGTACTTGCAAGTATTTTGAGGGAGCTGTTGATTGACGTTTGAGTTCTTTAATCTGGCACGGTGCGTGATGATGGTGATGATGATGATGATGATGATGGTTTTACCTGAAGAGCATAAGTATTTTAGTGACTCAAAGGTGAAAACTTATAGAGCATTTTTGCTTGTTTTTGCCCTAGTGAATCTTAGAATTGTAAAGTATAAGTCACTTAGTGCAATCTGCTATCAAGAAAAGATCCAGTTGTTAATTATTTGGCTTTTAGCTAAGAGTGCATGCAAGTTAGCACTACAGGACTCTGCATGACAGCTTCTGCGCCCTAGTGTGTGGGTGTGTAACCGCCCACTTTCTCCAACACTCCCTGTGTCCCTGACATTTCCTTGTTCTGTTTATTCCCAAATACAGCAAGGTTGTTTTACCCTGGGGCAGTCATACTTGCTGGTTTCTCTGCTAGCATTGTTCTTCTCCAGATAGTCACCATATCCTTGGCGTCCTCTGCATCCGTGGGTGCTCCACTGCCGCTTGTTTACAGTGCCATAAAGTGACAGCACCTCCAATATTGATCACCAGCACACACACAATTGCTGAGTATTTTTTGATATGACTGTGGGTGTCCTTGATAAATTTCTCTCATTATGGCAAACTATATATCCCAGATTCAGCTTTTACATGTGTGCGGTAAACTGTCATTAACTGTTCAACTCCAAGGAACCAGAGCTTTGTAGCAGGTAGTGAAATTTAGAGAGCACGTGTTGGATTCAAAGGTAACAAATGCTTTTGTGTTGGGATGGCTATTAAGCCTTTTCAACAGACAGAACTAGAAAATACAATGCTTTTGAAAAAATAATCCTGACTTTGTGACACATTTTAAGTTCCGGGTTAACGTTAAAGGGTTTTACTAAGTATCTTTGAATTTCTATCTTTGTCCATTTTTAACATGAAAAGTATTATTTTTTGGAAAAAAGATTATTATTTTGAAATGCAGAGTTACAGGTAGTGGTTAAGGAGAAGGACGAGGTGAAGGAGGAGAAAAGAGAGAGACAGTGCAAGAGTCTCCCATCTTCTGGTTCACTCCCTAAGTAGCTGCCATGGGCAAGGTCGGGCCAGGTCTAAGCCAGAGCTTCTTGTGAAATTTCCATGTGGTTTCAGCAGCCCAGGCCCTGGGGATGTCCTCTGTTGCTTTCCCAGGCACACTGTCAGAGTGCTGGATCAAAAGTGGTGCAGCCAAAACCTGAACTGGTTCTTTTAAGGGATGCTGGTGCTGCAAGTGGCTACATGACTCACCACATCACAGTGGTGTTCCCCCAAATTTTTCATCTTATTAAATAATATAATTACTTATTGCATTGCTCTATTATATATAAAATAATGATGAAGTAATAGGAGTACACTTAAAACTGATGAATAATTTTAACTGTTTGCTTCTCTTTGGAACATAATATGTTGTAGATACAAAATACTGTGAAATAATTTGAAGTAGCTTTATTCTGTATCTGATTAGTAGATATTTAATTTTTTCCAGTACTTAACTCTGTGTAACTGATTTAAGTTTGCCACATTTATTCTTGTTTGCTGTTCGTCTTTTTCTACCCTCTTGAATTTGTGAGGTAGCTTTCAGTGACACACTGTATCTCTGCTGATATCTTTTCAGTGATATCCTTGTGTTATTTTTTAGTGGCTGCTGTGGGGTCAACAATAGATATATATTTCTATTATCAAATAGAATGGTAATACACTTACAGTATGTTAAAAGCAGTGGTATAATTTTCATTCCTCATCTGCTTTGTGTTTTTCTCGTCATGTATATTAATTCTTCATGTGTTATGAATGCCTTAATATTACTTTCTAGCTCAAATTATAGTAGCATAAAATGTTTATTTTTGTATATCTATGTTTCTCATTTATTTACTCATATGTTTACCATCTTGTCTCTTTTTTTATTATTATTATTTAGTTGTGCAGCTCTGGACATTCACTTAGTGTCTTTTTCTTTAATTCTGAAGCTTTCTGCACATGCTTTCGTTAAATTATGTTGCAGACAAATTACCTCAGTAGTTACTTGCCTGAAAATTCTTTGCATTGCTTTGAACAATTTTCTCCAAGTACGGAATCTTGGTGAACTGCTTTGCCCCACTCTGCAATGGCAAGTTCAATTGTCTTATGTCCTCCATTGCTTCTGATGTAAAGTCAGCTGTCATGCCTACCACTGGTCTCATGTCTTTGCAGTTGGGCAAGCAGTCAGTTACGCTTCTATATGTACTTTGGTGTACAAAATTTTACTCTGTGTTTCCTGGTGTTCTGTGCATTTATACTGGTTGAAGTTCATTAAGCATCTTTTCATCTATATGTTGATGCCTTCATTCATGAAGGAAGTTCTCAGAAGTTACCTTTTCAAAGATTTCTTCTTTTGTATTTTCCTTCACCTATGAAATACTAATTATTCTGTGAGAAACCGTTAGATATTGTCCCACAAGTATCAGATTTTCTCTAGTTTTATTCCTTTATATTTCAGTTTGGACAATTTCTTCACTATTACCCTCAAGTTCAATAAGTCTTCTGATATCATCTGTCTATTTTAAATGACTTACATTCTTCTATGTCTAATACTGCATTTTTCTGCTTGTTTTCCTATTTCACTCGTAGAGTATTTACAGTTTATATATTGCTATTGAAATTCTCCATATGTTTATATGTATTAATCAAAAATTTTTTAGATTTATTTTTTTATTGGAAATTTCAATATACAGAGAGGAGCAGAGACAGAGAGGAAGATCTTCCATCTGATGATGGAAGATCTGACTTAGGAAGTGATTACAATGGCCGGAGCTGCATTGATCTAAAGCCAGGAGCCAGTAGCCTCTTCCAGGTCTCCTACGTGGGTGCAGGGTGCCAAGACTTTGGGCTGTCATCAACTGTTTTCCCAGGCCGCAAGCAGGGAGCTGGAAGGGAAGTTGGGCTGTGGGGATTAGAACTGGCACCCATATGGGATCATGGGAGTATTCAAGACAAGGACTTTAGCCACTAGGTTACCAAGCTGGGCCCATGTTAGCCAAATTTATCTCTAGATCTTCCAATAATTTTTTAGGTACTTTAAGGTCCTTGTGAACTACAACATATTGGCCTTCTGTATTGATTGTGCTAGTGATTTTTTGATTAATGGCTATATATATTTCATTTGTATGTTGATGCAATGTCTGAATTTATGTAAGATATATTTAATTAAGAAAATAGAGAGTAGTTTAAAATATTCTTATCCCCAGAAAAGTGTAGATGGTTTCCTATGTTATTTGTTAATATGTAATTGGGCTGGGTGTAAATTATTTTGTGATCTTAGCTTTAGTTAACTACTAGTTTAACCATTTTGAGGAGAAGATCAAGAATTTCCCTTCAATACAGTTCTTTTTCTGTTTGACAGATGTGAGCATGAGTTGTAGGGGAGGCCCCTGCTCTCAATGTCAAATTTCAATGCTGCCCCCAAAACTGTCTTGGAAGTCCTGTCTCCAGATTGAATCTCTGTCAGCTTCCTTTGATTGGCCATGCACTCTCTTCATGAGTCTTGCAGGGTTTTCCTCGATTCAGCTTTAATGTTTCAGCCACTGCTGCCCTGTGGTTTCAGGAAGTCCACAAGTCCCACAGCACTGATTTTCTCATTTCTCTTGCCATGCCCAGAACCATCTGTAGGGTGCTGCTTTTCCTCTGGGAAAGACCTGGGAATGCGTAGAGAAATATTTCTCTATCACCATGCCTTTATTTCACTTCCCAGTTGTCTGTTTGCTTTCAAGGAATTCTCATCTACTTTGGCAAGAACTTTTTGCACCTTTGCTCTTTTGCAATGCCTGATGCTTTTGGCAAGTTTCTACCTTGTGCACAATGACAGCTGTTATAGTTGTGGAGTATCTTTGTTAAATGACATTTTTCAAATGCATTTGGTAATATGTGAAATAGTCCATGTCCTTTTACAACCTGTCTCTAAAGAAACACACACACACACATTTTAAGCACAAGCATACATTAATGCTATATATTTTTCTTTTAATAATAGGAAGGATGGTACCTCTTTGAAATTGCCTTTGTGTCTGTGTCTATGTGTATGTGTACTTTGTTTTAAATGTGAAGCACTGTTCAGTGTTGCTTGGAACAAGCAGCTTTAGTCAGCTCTTGTTAGAAGTGAAGATATAAATAAATCACCTGTCTGCGTTTGAAAAGTCTGAAGTGCAGTTTTTTGCTTCAGCTTGTCCATGGATATTTATGAGGTGTGTATAATACTGTAACAGTTATAGACGTGAAATACTTCCAGTGCAGATAGCTAGTAAAGTCACTCACAAGTGTCAGTGCTAGTGGAATTTTAATGCTCAGGGTATAAGAAACATAACATTTATTCTGGTTTAATGCTGATTTGACTGACCACATTGAGCTAAGGAGGTGAAATCAATTTTAAATATTGTAATGGAATTGAGTTCTCTGTACCTTATCAACAGCAGATTTGTTGGTTTCTACTGTTGTCTTCATCTTTTGGTTACATTAACTGCAGACTTGGAATATGCGAGTAAGAAATTTTTCTTGGAGGTGTCAATTTCTTCTTCATACTTACTTTAAGACTCATGAGAAGATATTCCCAATGATCATCTCTGGGATAATACCGATGATTTTCTCACTCCAGTAGTACCAGCTGTTATCTGAGAAGAGTTGTGTGAAATTAAATTCTCAGATTCTCATTTTGAACATCTCCTTTATGTTGGCCATGGTTTGTTTGCGATGCATGCTTAGTCCATTGTGTTCCCTTTTAAAGGGAGAATGCTTGTAGTAAAGAAACATTAGCATATGGTTATTCTCAGTTAGTATATTTGTAATCTGTAAAAATTTACACTGTGACTAATTTTTCCTAATAGTCAAAATGAAGCTAGATATTCAGAGTTGATGTAGAGGATTTATTTTTGGGGAAGAACTTTTGAATTTACATGAATAATAGAATAGTTCTAACCAACTTGCTTGTCTTAACTTCAGTTTAATGTTCTTTAACTTTGTGATACCTGCTCTACTTCTAAGGAAGTACTGAGAAAAGGAAACCTCATACTAAAAGTTCAGAAGAATAAAAAGAGAAATACCCATGGGCCAAACTAAAGATAATGCCAAAAGAGAAAGCATATATCAAGAGTAGGCAATGCTTTTAGAACGTCCAATCAGTTTCCTGAGAGCCAAGGTATAAAGAGAAACAGATTGAGATAGACAGTTGGCAGTGTAGATGATAGTTGGCATTACATAAGGAAAAGAGAAATATGTGTGTTTACCACCTTAAGCTTTTTGTCCCAGCTTTAAATTCTGAGGATAATTGATCCTTTAATATCTGTTTGTTCAATTGCAATATTCCAAAACTGAAGATTTCTTTTTATGTGACCAACATTCCTATGAGCCCTCTAATGACAGAAAGACAAGAAAGGATATTGTCACAGGTCTGTGAAGGCGTTTCTAAAGAGAAGAAACCAAGTCTACATGTACAGATAGTTTAATGATGATCTGACTTAAAGTAGGCATGAAAATGTCTGAAATAAGAGTTAACACATTGAATGTTTTTTGGGGAAACAAAACATTATACAGCACCGAATTTTAGTTTTTATTAGATCACAGAACTTGAGCTTTTTAGGGTGGAATTAGGTTTGAGAAGCTGGCCAGTTATACCTGCTTTGTCCCTCTTCGTACACCACTGTGATTCCAGTGGCTTTGGAGGCACCTGTATAATCACAGGTACAGTATGTAGAAACCACTGACCTACGTAAATTAAAGGTTAACACTTGATTCAGAACTTGTTTCTCAAATTTTGTTCTGACAGTTTATATGGAGAAAGTCAAAGTCATCATTGATAGGTTCCTGTGGTATGAATATTTTATGTCGTTAATTGAAAAGAGAAATGTATTCCCAAGCTGCTAGATACAGAACGAGAAGGATTGATTGGAAAGAAAATTAAAGAGCTCCCTTTATGTGTGTTTGTATTTAAATATAATGAACTTCAGCAGGCGCGGAGCATGAAGTGGCTTGTCATGTACTTGCAGGTGTATGTAAATACATTTACCAAGCTTATCCTTGACAAATGCTAGTAAACTCATTTTCTGAAACTCCAAGAATTTTGTTCTGTAAAGTGAAATTGACTGTACTTTATAAAATTTAAAAGAATATGCATTTTTCAGAATATACTAAATACAGATTGTAGGATTTGTTAGCAAGTTTTCCTTTGCCATGCACATGCAGTCCTAGAGTTAAGCACACTCAGCGATCATGAGTCTTGATACTGAATTAGTTCCCTTGATTTCCTGGTGGGATTGATTGCTTGGATGCCTGACTGCATGAATGTTCCTGAAAACATCCTCGTAATATTCTTAGAGTGAATCTAACATCTCTGTGTGTGACTAGAGTCCAATTTTATGTCCAGAAAATCTTTGGGAAAAATATTACAGTAAATATTTGCAAGTGGAGATATATTATTCCGTTGACTCTTACTACTGCTTGGGTGCAAATTTCTTGAGTTATTTTGTGAAGTAATATGTAAGGACAACATTATACACAAACCTGAACTTTTATTAACAGAAATTTTGTGTTTCTCCATTTTAGTAGTTACAATTTTACACTATTAAAATCTACCACTGTTAATCTTGATATAGAAAATAAAATTTAAAATCATGTAAGTATGGGGAGCTTAAAAATACTCAAGGGAAAATGTGATAGAAAGATAATGGGTATTTTCATGAGATTTTTAGATCCCTTTTCTATTTTTGCCTTTATATATTTCTATAAATTTGGGTTATGTTGGATAATTTCTAAACTCTGCTAAGTTTTAGAAAATTTTAACTTTTAGAAAATTAACATTTGTATTATTTTCATCAAAATCAAAGTAACTCCTAAGCAAATACCCTCCAAGCTATCAAGTTTTGAATTTTTCTCAAAGAAAAACACACCCAGATCTTAACAGCTGTTGATGAAGAACAAAGGAACAGTTGGTGATTTTTGCTGTCAGTAACCAGATGTGTTAAAACATGAGTGTTTTAAAAGTTTTTTATTTTTTTTTTTTACTAAATTGCACATTTGGCAGTTTATAATTAATACATAATTACAAGCATTAGAAGTATTGTAATATAGAACTAAAAGTCAAAATCAGTATTATTTCTTCATTCATGTTCCTATGTTTTTAATAAAAACTCACCAGAGAAAGTAGGACATAATTTCGGAATGGAGGAGAATTTGGACGAATTCTATATCTCAGTTGCTAAGCTATCCAGTTGCTTGAAGTAATTATAGTCACCATGACTGATGTAGTATGTAGAACAGAAGTGATCAAAGAAGCAACCTAATCTCTAAATCCGATTCATTAGTGATGAAACTCAAGTAAATGTGAAGAGACATGATCAGTTCTTCCTGTAACTGAGCAGTCTATGAATACACACAGAAAAATGTCATTAAGTTTTGTCTTTGCTCTTCAAAATGTTCTTCCTCATGTTTGTTTGATTTTGGAAAATTGCCATATGGTGATAGTTTTTAATGTCCCTCACTGTTTAATACATGTAGCTCAAAACTATTGCTTGTTACATGCACGTATGCTTATAAAAGTTCACAGGAAGTAGAATTAGAAGACGAGTTTATTTTAGTGCACAACATTTGAAATTCATGCTCATAGTTGATCTATAAACACTTCATGAATATTCATAACATGAAAAGCTGCATGCATTTACAATTTTACATGAAGTAAACTTTTTTTTTCCAAAAGATTTGTTTATTTTCTTGTTGGAAAGATTTACAGAGAGAAGGAGAAACAGGGAAAAAGATCTTCCATCAGCTGATTCACTCCCCATGTGGCCACAGTGACCAGAGTTAAGCCAATCTGGAGCCAGGAGCCAGGAGTTTCTTCTGGGTCTCCCACAGGGATACAGGGTTCCAAGGCTTTGGGATGTCCCCTACTGTTCCTAGCCACAGGAAGGGAGCTGGACCAGAATTGGGGCAGGAAGACATGAGCCAGTACCCATATGGGATCCTAATGCATAAAAGGCGAGGACTTCAGCCATTAGGCTACTGTGCCAGGCCCATGAAAATAACCCTTTTCTCTATTTTTCCTGTGAATTTCTTGAAGTTCCTTAGTATATGGTTATATTATTCCGGCTTACACAGATTGACTTATTATTTTGCTAAAATACTCCTAATGATGTCATTTCCTACATGTTTCTGTTGAAAAAAAAAAATTCTTCACAAAAGGGATGCATTGTGGAACTGAGTTTGAATGTCCTGCCATGAGGGATGCAGCTAGTTCCCTGAACTGCATCTACAAAAGACTCTTCACTTCATCTGCATCCTTTTATTTTTTGATTTTCAACAAAAATTGATGTTTTACATTTAAAATTTAACAATTTTTAACTTTTTACCAAAGTCACTATATATATATATAGATATTATAAGCATATGTGTATATATGATTTTTTCTTGAAAACATAATGTCACAAAATGAGAGATTCACGACAAAAATCATAACATAGGAAAAGACGTATATTGTCATGTACATGGCATGAATCAGTGAGTGACGATTTATAACCATACAGCATTTATTATAATATCCTCACAATTTTATAATCTCTCTGTATTAATTTCCACACATAAGAACAATGTGGGATAGTTGTCATTCTAAAAATCGTGTTTGAACATCCGTGGTACCTCAGTGCATGACCAGTGATCACTGTAATTTTGCACATTTGACTTCATTATAGTGTGTGCTCTCTGCTTAAAAATCCAACTTCCTTTTGCATCGATTTTTCTTAAAGGATATCAGATGCAAAGTCAGTCGTGAAATTGGCACTGATTGTAATAATGCTGCCTCTAAAAGTGTTTAGAAGAAAGATAATTTGTCCCATGTTTGACTTTATGCAATAACCATTGGAAAATCTTACATTTATTTCCCTTAAGATTTTATTTCTTCATTGTTTTCCAAATTCCAAAATGTGTTGAGCAATCATTCTTGAAAGGAAAATAAACAAAGTTCTGCTGATAGGCTCCAAGGTTCCTTCTTCAACAATATTCATTCCTTTTTTTAAAAATGTTCCGTATTGTGATATTTAAACAAGTTTGCTATTCACATGGGGGGGGGGCAGAGTCAAACTTTTAGGTCTAAAATAAGTTGAGAAGATGCAAGAATTACAAGAAAAACCCCAGTTAGGATTATCATCCTGAGCCTAAACTAGAGGGCAAAAATGCAAATTTTGGGCCAATTGAGGAACCTGTAATTCATGTTGGAAACGATCAGCAGTAGTAATCCAAGGAAAGCGTTACACCAAGAAGTAGCAAGACACTCACTGGAGATTTTGGTCTCATGTAAGTTTCACAGTATTTAAACCATGTGTGGGAGAATGTGTCCACAGCAAGTGCCACTGACAAGAAATTGGAAAGACAAGTTATCTTTGGAAATTAGCAGTGCCAGGTTCCAGTTATGCATAGTCAAAAACTCTGGGCCTGACTGTCTCCTGCAGATTCCTTTCTGGAAATAGGATCACAGAGCTCGTTGCTCTTCTACATGTCCTGACCCTTTGTCTTTCGTCTCTCATTAGCTACTTCTTAAATACACTCCTCATATACATGTTTTAGGAGTAGCTCGCTCATGCACGCACATGTTTCATTTTAATCCCTTATAGAAATAAGTATGGAAGAGTATAGCTTTTGTATTTTTATCACTGTGATAGTTCGATGCTCTCAATAGCAAAATGAATTTGTGTTTCTGTAATGTTTTCTACCTTACCATTAACAGGTCAATTTACTGTGGGAAAGGTCTGAGTGAATTTAACGCAAAGGAAAAACAAACTGTGCCATTTCATGCCTTACAGGAAGTTTGTCCTTTCCTTGGTATGATCATTGGAACAGTAGATATTTTGCTGCACATTAGTGCTTTAGTATTTCAATATGGATCTCTTTCTCTCCTCAGGGCCGGTGCATAAACTTCTCTCGAGTTCCATCTCAGTAACTGAGAAGTACGAAGACTAAGAGGGTACGAAGATGGCACATGTTCACACTGCTGATTTCCAACCAAATGAAACTAGTCAAGTGCCTTCCAGAAGCTTTGGAGAAGAGCAGCTTAACTCCTTCCAGTCAGGAAATGTTTTCCCTGCCTTCTGCTTTGCTTGCACCAAACGTTTCCACCCACTTGTCCTGCCATCTACGCAGGAGGTGATGAAGCTCAGTTGTAACTGAAGAGCCATGGCATTGAAAGTAGAGAGGAGGGTTTATGCAAGGAAGTATGCATGTGTCAATGAGGCAAAGCAGCAGCAGCAAGGACAGCATGAAGATGCTACCAAAGCCACCAGCATAGAGCAAGTAGCCGTGATGGGTCGTTCATGGAGACAGGGGTTTTCTTCAGGGCACTTGTGTTTGTATAATTCAAGATCTTTAGCCATAGGCAGAGTGTGAAATTTCCAACCAGGATAAGCAAATTATGGAGTCCATTGCCTTATAGCCATGTCAGATCACAAACTCCTCCCAAGTCCCCTATCACTGTGTGCCTTGCGGGAAGTTTCCGACTGGAAAATCTTGTCATTCTAACACTGAAAAGTGCACACGCAAGATAAAATGTAGACAAGATGCCTCAAGGTATGGGTAGCAAGCAAGATTTCGCCCTTTCGTTTTTTTGAAGACACCTTTCTTTCATTATGCACTCGGGACATGAAACTAATGGAGCGTTATTCCACGGGAAGACAGCCTGTAACCAGAGATCTGAAAGGGAGACTCGGGGCCTCGTGCTTTGAGAGTTAGTCCCAGTGACCGGTAGATTTCCCTCTTTTCCTGTGTTTAGGATTTAGTAGCGCATAAAGCATTCATAGTAAACATACCTGGGAGTTTGTTTGGCTTTTCGTTTCAAGGAAGCCACAACCATGAAACTCCCACTCAGGGTTCATTCCTTGCTTCAGGTCTCCAAGGGCTCTTGGGTGTCACAAGCCAGCAACTCTCTTTGCATGAAAATTTCAAAGTTTAATTAATATAATTAAAGGCAACAGCAAGCAGCAGCCTGTGAAGATTTTGCTCATCTTTTTTTTTTTATGCCTTTTGACATTGAATGACCTATTACTGTATGCGCATGACTCGGATGTTGAGGAGTGCTCTTCCTTGGTGAGGATTCCATAGAGGGAAAAGGCCTCCTTGCTTCGATCTGTAAATTACAATTTCAGGAGAGTTGCCATCATGAAATGTGGGCAGCGTAGGCATTATAATGTTTCAGGAAAACCACCATCGTGTCACGTCGACGATGCCAAGTTATGTTAGCGTGAGCACAAACGCTGGGGGCGGGGGGGAGGAGGGAGTCAGCAGCTGAGGAAAAAAGCTCCAACGATCTAGTCACTTTCGATACTTTACTTCAGAAGCGAAATGGATATTCGACTCGAAACCTGACAAAGCGCGCCTGCTTTGATGGGAACTGGTATAGACAATGACCAGTGGCCGGGTCAGTGGGATGTCTCTCTGCGAGCGCAAAGGCTCATCAAATGACACTAAAAATAAGTTCAACAACCATCACATGTGAAGAGAGAAGGCGAGCATTTCATGTTTGGCGGGCATGTGAGTGCACAAGATGGAAAGAGTGATTTGGAGCATCCTGGTGTAATCACCCCCGTTGTGCACTTCATGGAAATTTCAAAGGATGGGAGTGATTCTGTTGGGAGAGTGTTCAGGTTTGTGGCACTGCTCCAAGAAGCCTTACACGCACACGCAAATATGTATACATACATACGCATTTGCATATATATGGATGTATGTCTGTGTATATATTTGTATCCTCTAGCTTGAATCCTTTGCTCAAGTTTATTTATGTCACTGGCTGGCTGGATCCAAAGTCATGTGTCCACTTATTCATAAATAAAGTTTTTACCCATGCCTGTGTTATCATGTCCTTTAAAGCTCGTATCTTCTTTGGTTGAATATAGAATTGTCCGGCTATTTATTTTCCAAGATGACCCTCATGTTCATGGATGATACTGTTGCCAGAATCCATGCTTGGGAGTATAATGTTGAAGCCTCACAGAGCACACCCAACGACTTCTGCAACAACCTCTCACAGATCTTTGTTTGGCATTTGCATCTGGAACTGGACTTTTTGCTGCTTTCTTAAATGGATGCTTCTGCTCTCTTTGCACCCAGAGAGGATATTTTAACAACGTTGAGGATGTTACTTGTAGAAATTGCAGCCACATTTTCTTGATAGTTACTTAAAAGTTCTGTAGTATTAGGTAGCGTCTCTCTGCGTGTACAGTGTGAACCAACCGCTCTGTCTCTAAGTGACAAAGTGGGTTGCAGGAGATTGTGCCACAAGTACCATGACAATCTGTCACTGGAGAGGGAGGGTCAGCAGTCTGTATGTAGGCTGGAAAAATCATCAAGTTCAAAGACAGATGGAATTTCTTTGTCCTTAATGATAAAAACCGGTTGTGTGATGTGCTTTTTTTTCTGATTGACTAACGGATGAGAAGGAGCTGTATTTAAGGAGCTATATTTTCTTAACAAAGGTTTAGATTAAAAAGATCCCTACACCTCGAATCCAGTAACATAGGTTAGAATCGAGCCACTTATCTAAATTTCCTTTAGAGAAAAAGCTTCAGCTTAATTTCCTGGACATGATGTCAGTCAAGATCTTTCTGTGCCTAAAGGAGGAAGTCTTATCCATAATCCATTTGTGTTGCATAAGGTTGCAAAAACAATTAAGTGGGAAATGACTCCTAACTTATGTGCCTACTCTGCCTAGAAAGAAAGTTTTGAAGGCATCTATATATATTTCATAACAATGTCTGTTCTTTATGGATTTGATCCATAAATATTTATCTATCTGAAAACTTTGATACTTGGAATGTTTTCCTTAAAGCATTTGGTGCTCCAAGAAAAAACATTTGGTGCTAAGTTGCAGCACTGATGCCTTTCCCCGAGTTAATTCTATTTTAAAAATTTGTATTTCCTTCCCAATGATATGCAGAGTAAAAGTTGAGACCCTCCATTGACTAGGAAACGGCATCTGCCATCTATAATGACTTTTCACGATAATAAGAAGGTCAAAAACCTCATATTTCAGGTTGTTAGAGAAAGGAATGGTTTGGTTGTAATTCCCTTGAATTTTATTCCAACTATTTAAATAATAAATTATTCCACGTTTGCTTTTAGCATAAATCCTTATGGGACATAAGACCTGTGTTTCTATGCACTTAGCTTTATTATTTAAATAGCAGTGGCCATTGCATATGCCCAAAAGTGGGCTTAATTAAGATAGATTGATTAATCATATCACACACATTTTTGAAATTTAAGGAAAAAAATATAGTTATAAATGTTGGAACTTCTTTCTTTAATCATATGTTGTATTTTGCTGAACTTTCAGTGGATTCTGTAGTTATTATATTACTTTGGGGAGCTTCTTAGTGTTTTCCGGCTCCTGGAAAATTGGATGCTTAAGCACAAGAAAGAAGCGTTATATGTATTTTATACTTTAAAGTGAAGGGCAATGCATAACCAAGAAGCATAGATGAGTTTTGGCATCTGTTCCATCATTAAGACAAGAATCTGGTGAGGCTGGGGAGTGGTACCTCCTCATAGGAAATGAAGGCCATGCAACACATATTCTAGTTCCATTTAGGAAATTCCCATGGCATAGTTTTGAGAATGTTTTATTCTTAGAATATTTCCACACATTCTAGAATGTAAGACAGTTTGTTGGATAAATCAAAGAACACTTTTGAAAACCGATATTGTAGCAGACCCTTTGCATTTTTTTCTTAAGATCTAGTTATTTTAATTTGAAAGAGAGAAGGGAAGAAAGATCTTCTGTCCTCTAATTTGCTCCCCAGTTGGCCACAATGGCAGGAGCTGAATTGATCTGAAGCCAGGAGCCAAGAGCCTTTTCCAGGTCTCCCACGTGGGTACAGGGTACGAAGTTTCAGATCTTCCTCAGTGCTTTCCCAGGCCACAAGCAGGGAGCTGGATGGATGTAGCGTAGCCAGGACATGAACCAGCACTCTTATGAGATCTTGGAGCTTGAAAGGGAGAGGATTAGCTAGCTCAGCCCCTGCTCCAGGCCCGCTATATTTAAAATGTACGTGGTTTCTGGGCTTTTCTGCGAAAAAATAAAAGTGCTGTTAAGAAAGTTTCACATGCCAGTGACTATAAAAATGAGCACATTCACATTGTTTTATACTAACTACATTAGGTTTAACTAGAGACTCAGCATGGCGTGCTGCCCAGTGTCTTAGGGGAGTCACTGGGCACGTCAAGTTGCAGCTGGAGGCTGACCGAAGGCATCCTTAGTTCCATCCAGCGCTAACAATGTTCCTACTAATGTGGTCACTTTGAGGATGTTGATGTTTTTGTATCTCCTACCTGATATTTTTAACAACATTTTATGACAGAAAAGAATGTTGATTCATAGTACATTATTTGAAAATTGTTTCTTAGTAAATTGTTTCTTAGCAAAACAGTTGAAGAGGCAACTGATAATACAGTTTATATCTAATCAAACCTCTCAAAATGTGAAATATCTGGAATTAAGTCCATGTATTTCATGCCAACTTTTCGGTCTCAGTATGCACCTCAAAGGCAATAATAATGAGGCATAGAAATGGTTCTGTTTGACCTAACAATTTGAACAATTGGGACATCTTCTGCACTGAAGAATGCTAAATTATTAAATTGTTCTTTCTTTAGTCGAAACTAGAAAAAATGCCCTAATTGACAACAACTATGCTTGAACTTCTCATAACAAATATTCAGTGGAAAGTGTTTTGTTGAACAATTTCAACACAGCTCAGAATTGCTAGTATGTTGGAATTGCTAACCTTTCACAAAGCTTAACATAGAGAACTGTCAAAGTTAGAATTCAAAATTTTAAAAAGTGGTTCCTAAACATTGTTTTCTAATTAATGTTACTTGTGTCTTTTTCTAAAAGAGATTTTATTTATTTAAAAGCAGAGTTAACAGAAAGAAGCAGTTGCAGAGAGAGAGAGAGAGAGAGAGAGAGATCTTTAGCCTGTTGGTTCACTCCTGAATTGGCCACATGATTGGAACAGGGTCAGACGAAAGCCAAGAGTTTCCTACGAGTCTTCCATATTTGTGCAGGGGCCTCCATGGTTTTCCCACACACGTTAGCAGGGAGCTGGATAGAAATGGAGCAGCTGGGACTTGAACTGATACCCACAGAAGATATTGCCTCTAAAGGGCGGTGGCTTTCCCTGCTATATCATAGCTCTAGCCTTGTTACATGTTTCTTTGTTAAATTTGTAAGGCTCATGCCAGCACTGTGGGCTAGTAGCTAAAGTCCTCACCTTGAACACACTGGGATCCCATATGGGTCCTGGTTCCCATCCAGCTCCCTGCTTGAGGAAAGCAGTTGAGGATGGCTCAAAGGCTTGGGACCCTGCATCTGTGTGGGAGACCCAGAAGAGGCTCCTGGTTCCTGGTAGGGTCAGCGCAGCTCCTGCCATTGCTGTCACTTTGGGAGTCAATCATTAGACTGAAAATCTTCCTCTCTGTCTCTCTTCCTCTCTCTATATATCTGACTTTGCAATTAAAAAAAACTAAATCTTTAAAAAATTTACAAGGCTCTACATGTCAAAAAGTGATCCAAAATAATTTTTTGAGTTATTAAATTATGTCAAATTATAATTGATTAGTAATGTTGGTTAAAACTCTGTAAGAATGCGGATTGTTAAAAAGATAAGCGTTGGGGCTGGCATTGTGGAGTAGCATGCCAGGCCCCCACTTGTGGCTCTAGCATCCTGTATGGGCACAGGTTCAAATTCCAGTTGTTCCACTTCCAATCTAGCTCCCTGCTAAAGCAGCAGAAGATGGCTCAAGTGCTTGGGATCCTGCTCCGACATGGGAGACCCAGAAGAAAGTCTAAGCTCCCAGCTGTTGAGGCCATTTGGGGAGTGAACCAATGGATGATTCTCTGCCTCTTCTCCTCTCTGTAACTCTGCATTTCAAATAAGCTTTTCAAAAGTTAAACTCATGAACTACAAGACGAAAAGATTTGAAACAATTTAGATTCAAACCAAAGGAGAGCATCAAAATCAGAGATGATGGAGAAGGAAAATGGTACATCCTGTGTAACTAATACTCATACTAATGAGCAGATCTAAACCTTTTGGCATGCTTACATACTCCACCTTCTGATTGGAGTAAGGAATTGGAGAACAAAAGACACAAAGATCAGAGTGACTAGTTCTATCAGATGACAACTAGTAAGTAGGATTTTTGCTAGTTGAAATTCTGATGCAAAGTGAAACCATTATCACTCTAAAGGGTTTTTATGTTCTTTTTCTTCAACATCTTCTAATTCTAAAATTTTGTAAATAAGCACAAGAATGGCAGACTTTCATTTTTAAATAGCTTTTGTGTGAGGCTATCACATAAAGTAAGATTGTATATTTGAAATAACATGTTCAAGTGTAAGAATCTTCAATAAATTTTTAACATGTACACATGATGGGGAAATGCTGAGACTTCTGTAATGAAGCTCTTGAGGTTCTTTGTGAAGAGATGCATATTGCATAAAATTTGAATGGATTTTAATTATTTTTTAAAGGATATAAAAACCAGATTGTAATCCATAATAATCAATACACATTTTCTCCTGTTGAGGAATATTAATAAGATCCAAGTATTACAGCACAATGCTAAACTAAAAGTGAAATTACAATGGCATTAATGGGTGTCAGTGTCTGTGTATATCTGTCCCTACCCAGAAAGCACTGTGTTGCTAAAACAATAAGAGATACGTAAGGCCAACTGTTAAGTGACACTGATTACACTGGTAGGGTAAGAAGTATACTCCCTAAACTGTACTTTTAAAGTCATAACTAGAATAGTAGACATAACTTTGCTTTAATGAATATTTTCCTTAACTCTTCATATCGTCAATCAAAGATGTCAACCCAAAGGCATTAGTATAAATATTTAGAAGATAGTTTTGGAAAAACACTTTTAATAGCAATTACATTGAGAATGGTTGCTTTAATTTTCTATTGCTCTTTTAGCAAATTTTCGCACACATAAATGTATGCTCTTATAGGTCTAGTGGTCTGAAGTCCACAGTCAGTTTCAGTGAGCCACGGTTAGGGATTCAATAGGGTTAGTTCCTCCAGTTTTCAAGAAGAGTATTCAGTCTTTTGTCTTGTTTTGGTGACTCTCTGCATTCCTTGGCTTGTAGCCCCTGCCTCTGTTTTAAGAGTGACCCCCTCCAACCTCAGTGTCACTCATTACCTCACGTGCAGTTTCTGTGTGCTCCCTGCTGTAAGGACAGCGTGATTCTAACCTGGACCATTTGCTCTCGTTGAGTGTCCTTGTCAAGATGCCAGCAGGAGAGTCTCCTTTTGCACAGAAGGTACCGAGTAGAGGTCTGTGGATAACATGGGCATCTTTGGAGGCCACCATTCAGCTCACCACAAGCTTCTTAGCATCTTCTTTCAGCAAATATTTTCCTTATTCTGTAATACCACAAGAGCACATTCAGGATGGGTTCAGTTTTTTAGTGTTAGATCTACCTGCCCACATGCTTCAGACCTTGTCACACTAGTGATTTTTTTTTTTAAGTATTTTGGACACCCCCTCTACCCCTATTCTATGGATTTAGGTTTTTCAAAAGGGAAAATGGCAGGGACCAAATGATTGGAAGATTTTTTCCAGATGAAATATTTCACCAAATTTGGTAGCTTTTGTTGCCTCTGGGACATTGCTTATCCCATAAACAGCAACTCAGACTTTGACCTGGAGTGTATCTTTTTACTGTCGTTCTGAAAATCTGTCAAGAAGGGACTGAAATTATCACCAGAAAGAAAGGGTCAGCATGAACTGATGTTCCAGTGCTGACATCAGCCATTCACGACGTACTAATGTCAAGCACAAGAAGGTTCCCACCTCTTAAAAGGTTTTTTCCCAGAATTTAAAAAGGATTTTTGAAAAAAATAATAATGATGATGTTTTAAAAAAGGATTTATTTATCTTTACATTGAAGTCAAGTTCACAGAGAAAGGAGAGACAGAGAGATCCTCTGTCTATTGTACTGGTTCATTCTCCAAACGGTCCCAGTGGTTGGAGCTGGGATAGTCCAAAGTCAGGAAGCAGGAGCTTCATGTAGGGCGCTCACGTGGGTGGCAGTGGCCCACAGACTCGGCTGTCTTCTAGGTGCTTACCCAGGCACGTTAGCAGGGAGCTGGATGCGAAGTGGAGCAGTCAGGACTCACACTAGTGCCTGTATGGAAGGCCAACACCACAGGCGGAAGCCCAACATACTGTGCTGCACCACTAGCCCCAGCAGAGTGAATTTAAGTTCAGTGACGTTAACATGTACATGAACTACTGTTCACCCGGTGCTCTTGAACAAAGCAACATACACTCAAATAATAGAAATAAGAAGAATCAGATTCACTAGATTTTCCCCTAAAATGTAACAAAATCTGCTTTGTACCTTGAATTCTTATAAAAAATAGAGTTCTATATTTGTAATATGAATATTTTTACTTTACTTCTGTTTTCTTCATATCTCATATGTCTCCTCTACAAGAAGCCCATGTACATTTCTATTTGAAGGTGCTATGAAGGACTCACAATATGAACTTTGCTGATTATTCATGGGAAGCAATTTGACATCTGTAAATAATGACTCTGTAACGTGTCTAAAGGAACTAGGCAATGTACCTGGTAATATTAATAACTTGTATTTTGATGCAATTTTTCCAGCTTCTACATGTATGTATTACAGTTTACCCTTTGTAATTATACCATGCCAATTAGTCCAAAACCTAGGAAAGTTTAGTGTTATATTCCAAGGTTATGTGTGGAGGGTTGAAGGATGTTTTGATGATACTCAGTAAAGAAGTCTTACAGCATGAATTCTGAGTGGCCCATTTAAAAATAAACCTTGATCACATAAAATGAGATTTAATGCTAAATGAGGCCTGTTTTATATGGGCAAACCGAGATAAACTTTCTACTGCTGAGAGTATCCCATTTTGCTGCCACACAATTTTTCTGGGTATATTAACAGCCTTCCTGAGAAATGAAAATGCTTTTAAATCATTCTATTTGCTCTGAACCATTACATTGGCCTAACTTACAGGTAAGTTAAGCTATGTAAAAATTTAATGCCTTCGAAGGGTAAACAAAGTAAAACAAAACAAGTGTCATAAAAAGGAATGGGTGAAGAAAGTTGGCACCATTCTTAGAGCAGGGAAGTTTCTGGAGGAAACTGTTTTCAGGGCCAACTGAAGGGCAGTGTGAGGTAGAACCACAAGCAGTTATGTGGAAGAAGAAAGGAAAGAAAATCCGACACTGAAAAGGATCATTGGGAGTCTTAGTTTTTGTTTCTAGAGATTACACAGTGAAGCAACCCTCTCTCAGTGGAAAACAGCTAGGTTTGTGTCTTTCTTTACCTTGGGGTAAGATCCTATCACGAGCATTCATTCCATTCTGACATCATTGTTTTCTTCCTCATGTTTTGAGCTGGTCTGTTCAATGTACATAAGGAACAATGCTGCTGAGGATGAAGTTAGATGCTGCATCTGTTCAGTCATTCACATGACTCTGATTTCATGTAGGCCCAGGAGGAGGCGAGCAGGACATGCATTGTGGGTGGAATCCTGTGGCTATGGGAGTTTGATTGTGCTTTACAACCACAGTGAAAAGGCTTCTGTAACTAAGTAAAAGGTGAGTAGTCAGGAAGTTTGTACTACCAAGAGAAGAGATTTGAAAACTGAAGTGGGGCATTCCGGAGCTGGAGTCACTGGTAGCTTTGCTCTTTTCCTTGAGCTCTAGGGCCTGGGGACTCGTGCTGGGGGCTATTGGAGCGGGCCTGGGGACTTGCACGCCTGTTTTAGTCCCAAGGGAGGATCAGGAGAGGGGAGGGAGAAGCCCTCTGCTAGCCTGGTACACCAATAGGCTAGCCTGGGACAACACACAAGCCAGAGGCCTGGGTTTGGGGGTCTGCCTATGATCTTGGGTCTTTGATAGGCAGGCAGAGTTCCAGGACAGCATGATGCTCCACCAGAAGTCTGGGCTTGGGAAGACTGGCTGGGAAATTCAAGCACTCTGGGGCACAGGGACTGTGGATTGCTCAGGGAAGGGAGCTCTGGTGTGATACCAGGATGATTTTCCAGGCTCTTAGCTTCAGCCTGACTCAGCAGCCGCCCTTATAGCTACTTGGAGGAGTGAACCAGTAAATGGAAGATCTGTGTCTTTCCATTTCCCTCTGTAACTCTACCACTTTTTTAAAAAAAGATGGATTTATGCTCATTGGAAAGGCAGATTTACAGAGAGGAGAGCCAGAAAGATCTTTCATCTGGTTCACTGCAAAAGTGGCTGCAATGGTTGGAGCTGAGCTGATCAGAGCCAGGCTCTAAGAGCTTTTTCCAGATCTCCCATGAGTGTGCTGGGTGCTTGGAATCCTGGTGCTTGCAAGGTGAGAATTTAACCCCTGAGCCATTATGCCTGGCCCTGCAACTGCTTTTTTAGATAGATAAATAAATAGATACATAGATCATAAAAAAGGAAAATTGGCAAAAGACACAAACATTTCAAAGAAGAGAGGTTCAAATGGTACAGATGGTACGGAAGCATCCAGGATCAACATGGAAACGCAAGTAATACTACAATGAGATGTGATTAATGACCTCTCAGAATGGCCAAGATAAAAAGTTATTCTGCATGCATATAGCCTTGGTGTGAATTTTATTTGCCCCTCAGAACTCACTGGGGCCTAATCCCCAGTACGAGGTAGAGAAGACACAAATTCAATCATACTGTGATGTTAACAAATTGGGTTTAGGAGAACTAGATAAGATCATTTGGGTAAGCCATCATGCTTGACTTCAGAAGAAGAGGGAGAGAGAGATCCAGACATGCACGTGCTCCCCATCTCTTGTCATGTGATGGGCAGTACCACCTTGAAACTCTGTTACCAACATTCAGGATCAGAACTGTGGGACAAAATAGTTATGTTCTTTGCAAGTTATTGCATCTTTAATATTGTGATCCTAGCAACAGGAAATGAACCAAGAGGGCAGGTGTTTTGCTTGGTGGTTAGGAAGCCAGGTAAGATTTCTGCATCCTGTGTTAGAGTAGCTGGGTTGGAGTCCCACCTCTGGTTCAACCTCAGCTTTCTACCAATACAAGTTATGGGATTGGTGATGATGGCTCAAGTGATCGAGTTCCTGCCACTGATGTGGAAAGCTTGGATTGAGTACA
This sequence comes from Ochotona curzoniae, assembly GCF_017591425.1. Classification (NCBI taxonomy): domain Eukaryota; kingdom Metazoa; phylum Chordata; class Mammalia; order Lagomorpha; family Ochotonidae; genus Ochotona; species Ochotona curzoniae. The sequence goes on along the minus strand of NW_024467119.1, from coordinate 23,176,881 downwards.
CAGCCCAGTGCTGGCTGCTGCCATCTGGGAAGTGAACCAGTGGGCGAGAGTCAGTGCTTTCTGTCTGTTTACATCCCCTCTATCCCCAACCATTCCTTTCCACAATTGTAAATAAATAGATATAGAGAGAATTTTGTTTACTTACACACTGTAGTGTAAATATAAGATGGCAAGGCTTTCTTTGGAAACATCTTGGCAGTTTCATGAAACAGGACATGTAATTACCAGAAGTAACCTCTGCCCCCACCAATTCCATCACTGAACAACAAAAGTGAATATTCATAGCAATTTGGTGTATAGTTGCTGAAATCTGAAAACAGTGGGAATCTTCTTCATAGTTAAGGGTTAAACATTCACGGTATATTCCTGTCTAGAGACTTCTCTGCATTGACTACTAATACGCACCAGAAAGATACCCAGCAGATGATGCTAGGTCAAAGAGTTGATCCCAAAATATTACATATCACACAACAGTTATGGAAATGAAAAGTAGTTGCTAAGGGCTGGTACCAAGTGAAGGAGAGAAGGTGATTATGGGTGTAAAAATGGCAGAAGTAGAATCCTGGAAGAAACAGTATTTTTTTGTGTTTTGATTGTATCAATGTCAATATCCTAGTTGTGATATTGTACTACTAACAACTATAGTTTTATAAACATTTGCATAAGGTGAATTGGTATAGTACAAATAGAACTATTCAAAATTATTTCCTATATGTGAACCTGCACTTATCTTGAAATAAAAAGCCTAAGGATATTACAATATTACTTTTCCTTATGTTAAGTAAGCATAAATGAGTTTCAAAGCTGTTGACTTAGAAAGATTAACCTTTCTTTATACTTTATTCATACTTCACTCTTTAATGATTTCTTAATCAAGATATTCTACATTATAATTTTGACATTTTGATATGACAACTTGTGTGTGCATATGCAGGGGTATTGTTTAATTGATAAATTAATTATTCATTTTTGAAGACTGTTTTTGTTTATTTGAAAAAGAGGGCAAAGACCAAGATCTTCCATCTGTTGGTTTACTCCACAATTGACCACAACAGCCAGCGCTGAATCCATCCAAAACCAGATGCCAGGGTCTTCTTCCAAGTTTCGGATATGGGTGAAGTACTTAGACCATCCTCCACTGTTGTCCTAGGCAGTAAGCAGGGAGTGGATTGAAGTGGAGCCAACAAGACTCAAACAAGCACCTATCTGGGATGCTAACACTGCAATTGGAGTCTTAGCTTGCAATGCCTTGACACTGACCTCACGTTTACTTTGACATGTAGCACTTCCATGGTTCTAGTATGTGCATAGGTTAAGTAGTTTGACTTCTTATCCAGCAAAGTTCTTAAATCCAGAATGTATTACAGATTCAAAGTACTTAACAACAAATAGCAAATAATATAATTAAGAAATGGGCAACAGATCCAAATACACAGGTCTCAAAAGAATGGCCAAAAAATATGTGAAAAAGTTCAATATCTCTAGCATTAGGGGAACGTGAATCAAAGCTTCCCTTAGACATAACCTCATCCTTTCAAAATGGCTCTACTACTCAGCTACACAAAGAATGAAATCTTGTCTTTTGCAACGAAGTGGATCCAATTGGAACCATTATAGTTAGGGAAATCAGCCAGTCCCCAAAAGACAGATATCGGAAGTTTTCATGATCTTTGATAACTAATACACAGAGTGCAAAAATGTCATCATAAAAAGTGAGATTGACATCCAGAGATTTAAACCTTTATACTCCTCAAGAATAGTAGTTTTTTTCCTTTTCTTCTTCTTCTTTTTTTTTTTTTTTGCTTTAACTTACAAAGTATTGATATCTTTACATAAGGGGGGGGTTAACTTTATGAGTATAAACTAAAATAAAAATATGCCATTGTTTCATTAGGGGATTAATGGGAAAGGAAAGGGAGGGAATGAATGAGGTTGGAGGCATCACTATGCCTCTAAACCTGTATCATGGAATACATAAAAATGTGTTTGCTTTATATAAATAAATAAAATTAATTTAAAAAGATACAAAGTAGCAATTCTGGCCAAGAAGTGCAGAAAGAATTCTTAAACATTACTGGTGGGAATGTAAGTTAGTGCAGCCACTGTGGAAAACATTATGGAGGATTCTTAAAATCTAGAAGCAGCAGCTACATGAGCCATTGCTCTATGAGCCAGCCGACTCACTACTGAAGACACACCGTAAAGACACAAACATATTGTATCAGAGACATGGGACACTTGTTCCACCATCCTTACTGGAACACGGTTTGCAGCAACTGAGATAGGAAACCAAACAAGGTGTATATTATCAGATGAATGGACAGAGAAACTGTAATATACATCTGTACAACAAAATGTTGTTGTCATTTATCGCAAAGTGGATGGAACTGGACAAAGTCAATTGGACACAGAAAGACAAATATTGCATGTTTTCTTTCATGTGTGGGAGCTGAAAAAGTACACTCGATCTGAGCACAGTATGTTGATTATCAGAAGCTGGGTGTAGGAGGAGGGATAGAAAGAGTTTGGATAAAAATTATGGAAATGGAGTGTGGCTAACTAGCTGTGATAAATATAGGATGCTAACATGAGATGTTAACAATAGGGGAAGTTGGGTATGGGGTTTCTGGGAATATTTTTAAAGATTTGTTTATTTTTATTGGAAAGGAAAATCTACAGATAGGAGGAGAGACAGAGAAGAAGATCTTGCATTTGATGATTCACTCCCCAAGTGACCGCAACAGCTGGAGCTGCACCAATCTAAAACCAGGAGCCGGGATCTTTTTCCGGGTCTCCTATGCAGGTGCAGGGTCCCAAGGCTTTGGGTGGCTGTCCTTGACTGCTTTTCCAGGCCACGAGCAAGGAGCTGGATGGGAAGTGGGGCTGCCAGGATTAGAACTGGGGCCCATATAGGATCCCAGCACGTGCAAGGCAAGAACTTTAGCTGCTAGGCCACTGTGCTGGGCCTGGGAATTCTTTGTATTGCATTCATATTTTTGTTTTGTAAATTTGGAAATAGATTGAATTTTTTTCCAAAAGATTGAAAGCAAAGTAAAAAAAAAGAAGTCAGAATGTTTTAATATGGCAAGTGTGTCAGTCAAATTCCTATGAAGCAACAGAAGCAGATCGAATTTAGAAGACAGATATAATTACTTCACAAGTATTTCCTTCCTGAGCTGGTTTTTTTTTTTTTTCCTGTTTTGGACATCACAGGACACGAAAAGCACAAATATAGTGATAATATCATGGTTCCTGTCCAGGGATAAGTATCAGATCAAGGGAACAAACACCTCTGTAGGAAATATTTGGAAGCAGAATCATAACTGAGCACTTTAAGATGACTCCACTGGTGTGGAATCTGCCACACTCATTGGCTATGATATCTATCCTGGATTGATGGGGATGAGAAAGTCCTACACTTGTCTCCCATCCAAGTACTAACTAGGACCGACCCTGCTTAGCTTCCGCGGTCAGACGAGATTGGGCGCGTTCAGGGTGCTACGGCCATAGACGGAAAAGTCCTACACTTGTAATTGGAGTTAAGATGTTAGGCAGCCCCAAATGTGATGAAATATCTGCAGGAGTGTATAATGATATTTGTGATCTTGAATCTAGTGCACCGCAAACCTGGTCACTTAACCATCTACACTCAAATCACACAATTAAGCATGGTAGGAGTTCTTGTAAAGTTGAAATGGTTCCAACACTTTCAGTAATTTTTCAATTAACCCATGTGCTGTTTTCTACTACTTTCAAGAATATAGCACAAGGGTTAAACGCCCCTCTGCAGCAGAGTCTAATCAGTGAGCGTTGTGTGTTTGAACCTTCTTGTGAACTACTTACACTTGTACATTTGATTCAACATCAACAGTCCTCAAGGCCATGGTTAGAATGACATTCACCTTTTGAAGGCTACGCTGGTGTGGGAATAATATTTCATGATGATGTTCCATAATTTGCTTAATCAAGGAAAATGCAATCATACATTATATTCACAGGATCCAACATCTTCATTCATGAAGTTTTATCTGGCTAATTGCATAAGGAATTACTTTCTTACAGTTTTGCTTGCATTTTTAAGTTAGTTGTGTTTGAATTTGCTTGCATTTTTAAGTTAGTTGTATTTGAATCAGTGTTTTTTTCCCTTTACAATCTAGTGAGAATATTTTTCCTGTTGAGTACAGCTAGAATAAGAGAATAATACATGTTAATTAAATAATTTAATGAGTAGACAATTATTTATTACTGGCATGGCATGTAAAGGCATTCTAATGGATGCTATTCAAAGCAGTTAAAAACAGAAATATAATCCCTGCTTTACATGTTTTTTTCCTATTTAAAATTATATAATTGGGCCCGGCACGGTGGCGCAAGTGGTTAAAGGTCCTTGCCTTGCACGCCTGGGATCCCATATGGACGCCGGTTCTAATCCCCGCAGCCCCGCTTCCCATCCAGCTCCCTGCCTGTGGCCTGGGAAAACAGTCGAGGACGGCCCAAAGCTTTGGGAACCTGCACCCGCGTGGGAGACCCGGAAGAGGCTCCTGGCTTCGGATCGGCATAGTATCGGTCCGTTGCGCTCACTTGGGGAGTGAATCATCGGACGGAAGATCTTCCTCTCTGTCTCTCCTCTCTGTATATCCGCCTTTCCAATGAAAAAATAATAAAAATAAATCTTTAAAAAAATTATATAATTGATTTACTTTCTAAATGCCCACCAACACCCTTGGTCTTGGACAGGGTCCCAAGTTGGGAATGAATACTCAACCCAGGTCTCCCACACAAGTGGTATGGACAAAAATACTGAGCCATCACTTACTGCTTCCCTGTGCTTGCCTTAACAGGAAGCTGAAATCAGCAGTGGAGCTGGGATCCCAGCACAGGGCTTCAGAAACAAGATACAGTTTTCCCAACTCTGTAGTGACTGTCCCTTATCCTAAGCTTTCTATTGCTACTGTAACAAATTATCATTAGTTTAGTGCCTTAAAATATCACAAATATTATCTTACATTTCTGTGGTCAGAAGTTATACTGCAATACTAATGGAGGTTCCTGGGGAGAGCTACTTTCCTAGTAGTTACATAATAGAAAATTCTATCAGCAGGAATCACTGTTACCGCCTATTTTGACTGGTGGCTTCCTTTCTCTGTCTACAAATCCAGCAATAGCAAGTCATATCTTTCTCACTTTGCATCTCTTTGATCTACTACTTTATAAAACTAATATTACTAGACTGGGCTCACATGAGTACACAAGCAATCTCCTTATTTTTAGGAAATTAATGTGAATCACATCCACGAAGTCTTTGATGATTTGTAGGATAACACATTCAAGGTCATGAAGATTGAGAGATTTGTTTTCAAACATGTTTGGAGAAAGATGGGTCATTCATTTGCCACTTAACTAACCTAGCTAGAAGGCATGTCTGTGGTCCTACATTTGTGGTTCAACCAACTGCATTTGGAGTATATTTGGGTAAGAATTCCAGGAATACTGAATTTATACATACTTTTTTCCTTGTCATTATTCCCTAAACAGCATGTTATAACATATGCCGAAAAAACACTCATGTTGTATCAGGCATTATGTCATCTAAAGGGGATAAAAAGTTCACAGGAAACTGCATAGGCCACAGGCAAATGCCATCTCCCACAAACACTGGGACAAGAGGATATAAAAGGAATTTAATTAATTAAAAAAAATAATGCCTTGAAGTTTATTTCAATGATTCATTAAAATTTGTATCATATACTCTGGGAATGAGACCAAATTAAAAATTATTCAAATTTTCATAATGGTATTCGAAAACTGTCATTAGTTTTGGTTTCAGGTAAATCCAGTTTATTAAAGCTGAGGTGGGAAATACAATTTTTCTTACCACAATTTAGATGCCCATCTAAACAGGAGTGGTAAAAAAAAAATGTGGTACATCTACTCCATAGAATACTACTCAGCCATGAGAAGGAATGGAATTCTATCATTTGCAACCAAGTGTTCCCAACTAGAGGCCGTTATGCTCAGTGAAATAAGGCAATCCCAAACGGAAAAAAAAAAGTATGTTCTCTCTGATATAAGGCAATCCCTTCATGCAAAATATAAAATCAATAATCCTTTCGATACTGTTTTGGCTGCAACCCATGGATTTTGATATGTTTATTTTTACTTACATTTCTTCAAAATAGTTTTTTCTCTTATTAAATTCTTCACTGACTCATAGATCACACAGTAGCATCATTTTCGCCAAGAAGCATTTGTAACTTCTTTTTCTTTTCTCCTGATTGTCTCTTTATGGAACAAATCTCAGTTGATTTAAAGGAATTTGTGGTATTTCAAAACCCGAGTACAATTGCTATTCAAGTAGTGGTTACTGTCATCTTCTTGCTTACAGCCTAGAAAGCAGCAGATAATACTTCAAAATCTTGGGGTCTTGCATGTGCATGGGAGACCTGGAAGAAGCTCCTAGCTCCTGGCTTCAGATGTGTTCACCTCTGGCTGCTGTGGCCTTTTGAGGAGTGAACCAGCAGATGGAACATTTTTGTCTGTCTCTGTGTAAATCTGCCTCTCAATTAAAATAAGAATTTTTTAAAAAGAAGAAATTGGTGACCTCACAAAACTTTTCCATTTTTATTCTAAAGGCTGTATAATATCAAATTAGTGAAAGCCCAGTATTTTTTAGGAATGACTTTACGACATAAATAGTTGGATAAATGTGAACACCTTTCAAAGAAATCTCTGTTGATGTAGAGGCAAGAAATGAGACAAAATATCCAGTGGGATGTACAACTGTTTACTCACTGTCAATAAGAGTGGCAATCATAAAAAACTTATCATGTTGAACTCCAAAAACCTTGGCATCTCCTGTGTTCCCAATTTATGAAAAAATCATGACATGTAGGAATCACAAATCAGTCGGTCCTTTTGTTATGCTGTTTCTGTTATTTATAGCCCCCCCAATTTAATCTAGGATAGGACAACTGAAAGATTTTCATGAGGTAATCAATTACTTATCTAATTCTACACTATCCCATAGAGTAGCCATTCAGCACCTGTGGGTATTGAGCCCTTGATATATGCTTGTACATTTGGTTTACAGGGTTAGATTCAGACAGCACACAGGTAAGCTGTTAGAAAAAAAAAATGACGGAGCTTCTCTATCTCTTTCTTTTTGTGTGTGTGGCTAGGGGGAATAGAGCTTGAACATGGCCTCTTAAAGGGTGAATGAATGATATTTTTAAAATCCTCATTTTTATGAAGGAAAATACAGGTGTTGTAATAGCAGGAGAGGAAGACAGTCTCCGTATAGAAGGAGGCCATTTCTGAGCTGCAAAGGCATATGAATAGAAAGGCAACATTAGAATGCTAAGACATTGGGTAATCATTTCAGGAAACAGAGATGAACTTGCCACAGATAAAACTATTCCTAGAGGCTCAGGATATCCCAAGGTTCACAGGCTGATTCCTCCAAGAGCAGATGGTAAGACGGAATTTGGAGTATAAACATGTATTGGAGATCAGTACTTTTGACAGATTAGAAATCATCTAATGATTTCGGATGGATCATTGGGTGAACACACCATGGATCAATCATGTTATAAAGAAGCATGTTAATTTGCATAAGTCTATGAAGATAACAATGAGTTAAAAAAAAAAGCAACCTGCCAAAAGCCATCTGCTGCATGATAAAATTGATGTAAAGTTAAAAAATAAACTCACAGACATTTGGTGTAGCAATTAAGTTACTGATTTGGATGTTCACATACCATATTGGGGTGCCTGGTTCAAGTCGCAAGTATTCACTTTTTTTAAATTAATTGTATTGCATTATGTGACACAGTGTTACAGGCACTGGGATTCCCCCCACCCCTCCCTGAACCCTCTCCCCATGGTGGATTTCTCCATCTTGTTGCATCACCACAGTTCAAATTCAGTTGAGGTTCTTTCATTGGAAGTATTTACCAAGCATAATGTCCAGCATCTTATTATCCTAGTGAGTTCAACGATTTCTTGGTGAGACCATCTTTGGTCTGAAGGTAAAGCCAGCAAAGTATCATCCCAATCAATTAAAATCCCCAACATAACATCAACAACAATTTACAACATTATGGCATTAATTGACATGGTATTGATTAACCAATATGTTAATAGGAAAATGCAGGTTCTTATCTACATCCTGTGACTTCTTCATAGACATTTCAATTTTGGTATATACCGGGTCCTATACACCTCAAAATGGCTATAGATTACTATGCAGCTGTATCGTGTCTATTTTCATTTTAGTATTTAGCTGTTTATAGTGTTAAAGCATGATTTTGCTGAACTTGGTTGTTTTTCAGATGGTCTGAACTGGCTTATAACTCTAGCAAGAAATGTGTCATCAGTTTAGGTACAGAATTTTTTTTTAGGAGGGGTGTGCAGAGAAATCCCCAATACCCATGTGAGGCGTAATCTTGTGTCCCACCTAGCGAGGTATGAGTGAATCCACGCTGACCATTTCCTGTCTGATTCTAAGCTTTCCTTGTTGTTGTCTATTCTAGGTTTTTTGTTTGTTTGTATGTTTGTTTGTTTGTTTTGAGGGGTTTCTGGAGTGATCCTAATGGACGTCGCAAGAGAGGGTGGGGACCCAGAGCCAGAGCTAGGCAAGGACCAGAGAAAGCTTGCCTCCCTAGTCCCAAAGGAAGTTTATTAATCTTCTGTTTCTGCAGACCACTCAGGGCTCCTGGTTGTCGTTCTGATGACACTGGTTTCTGCATGGCAGAGTTTGGGCTTCTTCCATTCTCTGTGGAAGCTCCAGTTGGGGGTATTTTCAGTCTAGCCTTCTAGTGGTGTACCGTAAGCAGCATAACATGATATCTAAAGCACTTGGAGCCTGGCACCTAAGTGAGAGACTCAGATGGAGTTTCAGACACCTGGCTTTGCCCTGGTCCAGCCCTGATTGTAATATTTGGGGAGTTAAGAAGTAAATGGGAGATCTCTTTCTCTTTCAAGTAAGCTGAAAATTTCCAAAAATTAAATCTCATCATATATTTTGTTCATTGATCATTAGAGTAAATGTAAAAACAAGTACCTAGGAATGGCAGAAATGATTTTGGTGAGCTGTGACAGGAATACAATTGGAAGGGATGGAAGGGCTCATGAAGCAGCTATGTCAAAGTTCATGTTTGACGTATGATGAAACTGTGTTAGCTTCTTTAATAATAAAGCCTGGTATTAGCACAGAAACAGAAGAGCAATGGAACACAACTGAAATTCCAGAATTGTACCCACACAGCTATAGCCAATTCATTTTTGACAAGAGAAGAGAAATCAATGCAGAGAGAAAGGATAAACATTGGGAACACTCTTCAAGACACAGATGCAGACAGACTTCTTAGAAAAGACACCTAAAGCACAGGTAGTTAAAACAACAACAGCAACAAAAATGAATGGGACTACATGAAGTTAAGAAATTTCTGCACTGCAAGGCAAATTAGCAACAAAATCAAGTAGAAACCAACAGATAAGGAGAGCGCATTCACACACTACACAACAGAGGACTCACATCCCTGATTCACAAAGACCTTCAGAAGATCAACAAGCACAAAACAAATAACGCAGTTGAGAAATGGGCAAAGGACATGAACAAATATCTTTGAAAATATAAAATTCAACGAACTAAGAGAAACATGAAAAAAATGTCCAGCTTCTCCAACCATTAGGAAAATGCAACTAAAAACCACATTGAGGTTCCACCTAAGTCCAGTGAAATGGCCTGCATACATATATCAACAAATAACTGTAGGCGAGGATGTAGGGGGAAAGGCACTTTAATCCAGTATTGGTGAGAATGTGATCTAATACAATCACTATGGAAGTCAGTATGGAGATCCCTCAGACAACTGAAAACTGATCTGCCATGCAACCCAGCCATCCTACTCCTGGAGCAGATCCAAACAAAAGGAAATTGGCATTTGAGAGAGTTACCTGCAACCCCATGTTTATGGCAGCACAGTGTAAAATAGCTAAGATGTGGAAACAACCCAGTTGAACAGATGAATGTATGAAGAAACTGTGGTATGTTTACTCCATGGAGTGCTATTCAGCCATAACAAAGAACAAAGCTTTATTGTTTGTAACAAAAAGGTCCCCCCAGCTGGTATCCATTATGTTTACTGAAACAAACCAGTATGTTCTCTCTGGTATATGGCAACTAATACACAAGGTAATACATACTTAAACTCTATAAGGGACATTAATACTAGCATGCTGGAAAGAAATGAATGAATACAGCATCCACCTCTACTCCCAATTAATACTAGGACTCCCATTGATACTTAAAGATACTGTTACACATGATACTGTGTTTTCTACATTTTCCCATACTTATCATCCTGAGACATTTATACATCAGAAAGCTTTTAATGATGAACCCAGTGACTGTGCTTTTGTGATAACTTGGAGACAAATAAAAGGAGGGGCTGTTAGGGAGGGGGACAAGGAAGAGGGGAGAATGAATTTCTGCTCTGATAGAACTGTATTGTGGAAGGTAAAATAAATAAGTTAATTAAATTTTTTTTTAAAAAAAATTATAAAGCATGCTGTTATAATCTGATTTTATTGTATACATAGATCTGTTAGATCATTTTTTTATTTGATGTTGGAAAGCATTTATATTCAATGATTAAAGAAAATAATCAGAGACTCTTGATTATGTGAATCCAATGATGTTCATTTTTCTATCTGATATTATAATTTAATTGCAATTTTCTTGGAGCCAAATACTATGAATTGATTATCAAGTGAAATTGTCAAATTAGTCACAGAGTATTTGGCTGATCTCTCTCTCTCTCTCTCTCTCTCACACACACACCCCTTTCTGATGTAAAATAAACACCAATAACCTCCACAAAGAAGGTTTCTTACATCTGTTTTTTTCTCCTTTCCTGGTGAGTTTTTCAAGGGCAAGGACTCTGTCCTTTTATGCTCTGCCAGCCATCCCCATTGTAATCACTCAATAAATAATAATTAGCTCCATCCGTTAATAAGTAATCATCCATTTTCTCAGTGAATAATAATGAATAATAATGAAATAACTGGGAAGGATGGCAAAACTTGAAAAAAAATTATAAATGAGATTTATTTGTTCCTAATTGAAAGTATTTTTCTGAAAAACAGAATTTCAGTATCATGAATTTGATACAGTTCTTTAGCGCCTTTGATTTCAGGATGTTCATAGGCTTTAATTTGCACAGTTGCCAGGATCTCAATTACAGTCACATTTATTTATGTAGACTTTATTATGCATGTGTGTGCACATATGCTTACATAAAACGGACTTCAAAAATGCATGAAAAAAATGGAACCAATGATTACTTTGGTGCCCGGATTTTAAAATTTATGTGCAGCTTTTCATTATATACATTTGTCATGAACTTTCTGAGCACTGCTCACCTACACACATTTTTTCCATCCAGATGTACATTTATGTGTGTATGTGCATATATGTGTATACATATAAATACACTTACACACATACATGTATGTATATGCTTATATATACACACACACATAAATATAAATCACTGATGACTCGGAGCCATCCTGTGAAGCCCTCTCGCTTTTGTGTGTGCATGCATGTGTGGGGGTGTCTCTCCCACTCATTACTACCATTGACGTTATGTCGGCCTATCTATGACCCAGATCTGCTATGCTATATATCTCAGCCATTACATTGTTTTTGCCCCTTTCGCTTCCTTTGGAACCATAACAAATTCACCAAGTGTACAGATTCTAGATCCATGCCCTCATGTGCAAATTTCAACTCCCTGGTTTCCCATCTAATCACATTGTTCCACAGTTTTCTCATTTGTGAAATGAAGATGGTATCAATGGTACTCTCTGGATACCAATCCTAGTGGACTCCTGGAAAGGTTGTTTAAGCTTATGAATATTCAAGTTTTAGGCCATGACTGCTACATAGTGAACATTGTAGCTGTTACCCGATATCAATGCTATTAGATTATGATTTAGCTAATCTCACAAATTAATTTGTAGTTTAGTGAATTATTATTTTTTAATCTTAGTATCTCTTATGCTTTCCACTGAAAAAGTGTTTGACAATGTGGATCTTAAGCATCCTTGTGTGGGAATTATAATTAAGCAGGAATGTTTTTCTTAAACTGTAGCATGTTTACATACTCTTGCTACTCATTTCAGATGGCAAGTGAAAAACACATTCACTGAGTCATTTGTATCCACATATCTAGTTTTCCCATCTAACAGATAAAACAGTATGCAATATCGATTTCATATTTTCAGTTCAGTCTAGGTAGAGTCACTGAAAATCAAAAACCAACTTTCCAAGTACATTTGGTATACAGGGCAGCATGTTAGAAGAAATCATGTGAAATGCAACTTAAGTCTGTAACAAACTGCTGAATTTCCACATTGTTTTTCACTCAGATGTCATACCCGAGACTCTTACTTGTTCACCTTTCTTTCCTCTGAATGAAACTAAATGCTGTTCAACTCACTCAAGAGATCTGGTTTGTGCCTCTAAGAAAACCAATGGCCAACTCTTTCTGAGTTAGTTCCATAAAATCAATAAGCAGGTTCAAAGAACCATGTAATTCAGGCAATGTTTTTATTGATGAGAACAGTTTTGCTAAAGCAGGAAAGCTTTTTAAAAGGAGAACAGCATATAAAGTATTTGTAACATAAGGAATGATCCCTGTAGTTCACAATGAGGTAGTAATAAGTACTTAATGCTGTGCTAAGAATTATTTTGTTATTTTAACCTAATGGTCTAGAAGGTCTTCTACATGAACAAGGTGGATATGTATTATAATGGGGAAAAAAGCGTAGATGGTGATTTTCATTTAGCTTCAATCTTCAAAGTAGAATCAATTTCTATAGCATGCTTAATTGCTGAATTGTGTAATTAAAAAATGCATGATTCTCATTTGGTGTTTTCCAAAAACACTAAGATACTTCTGTTGCTCAAAAATACAAAAAGTTAAATGCCTTGATTTAATGCCTGATAAATTAGTTGACGAGTTGTCTAATGGAAGAATACATCAACTCTGTCCCTGGAAAACTCACCTTTGTTTCTAATCCCTGTGCTGTAACAGAAGATTAAAGGCAGTATTCAAGGAGAGCTATTTCTCATACCTTACCTGCTCAAGAAAAGCCAAGATAGTTTTTTATTCAATTATATTGCTGCCAATGAAAATAGTGAGCAAAGACACCATCAAGGCCATGTTTTCTTTCCGATCGTTGTTCCCCAATGAATTACAAGGCTGTAAGTCTCTTACAACAATTTATATTGACCTAGGCTTCATAAATCTGGCGCAGTAGATTGAGTTGTTGAGCTGTATGTTGTGATCAAGTCTTTCAACTAACAACATTCATCACTTCCTGAAGGGGATGAGCTGCAGGAGAGTGTTCCAAGTTGTAACCCCATCAGAAACGATTCCTTAACAGAAGTCTTCAGAGATACCCTGTGTCTTCCAAAGCTGTCCTCTCTGGAGGTTTTCAAAATTTGCCCTTATCTGGTTCTACTTAGCAGGCAATGTCAAAATGAGCCAAAAGATTCCTGGAATTGTGTAAACCATGAGAAAAATAGCTTGCAAGCCACAGTTTCAAAAAATGGTAAAAAAAAAAAAGTATAATAGGTGCATTTGCACCTCCATGTAGAGATTCACTTGAAATTTGACATATATTTGGGACAGAAAGAAAGAATTCTGTGTTTGTCCACGTAATGCATTGCTTTCCAATTATTTTTTAATGAACACTTTCTCCTTAAGGAAATATGGAAGTTAATCGGAAACTACCCAACACATCTGTGTCTGAAATGTTCCAAGGCAAAGATGTTAATGTGTTGGGTAGGTTGTGCATCTGACCACCAACATTTTATGTGGAAAAAAAGGAGACTGACTAATAGCCAGGAAATTGTTATTTGACACTATGTTGCGTTAGAGAACAAAACAAAACAAAAAGTCTAGCAAGAATTAGATGAATGATATCATTTTAGGCACACCATACTATAATTACATAATTTCTTTCCACTGTTTTTGTGCATAAACAAAAGCATAGATAAGTATTGTTCACCAAAAACACCGTTTAAAGTAATACATATGTCTGATTTTAACCTGATTTTTCATCTACCCTCCAGTGACAGTCATTAACTAACTCTACTGATATAATTAACTTGGTTTGTGTGTGGTAGAATTAACTTGATTAGTGGTTTCTAATCAAGTGATTGATTATTTTTGATAACAAGTAACATCTTTTTTAAACAAGATTTATTTTATTTTTATTGGAAAGGCAGATATACAGAGAGGAGGAGAGACAGAGAGGAAGATCTTCCATCCAATGATTCACTCCCCAAGTGACTGCTACAGACTGGTGCTGTGCCAATCCAAAGCCAGGAGCCAGGAACTTCCTGTGGGTCTCCCACGTGGGTGCAGGGTCCCAAGGCTTCGGGCCATCCTCGACTGCTTTCCCAGGCCACAAGCAGGGAGCTGGATGGGATGTGGGCTGCTGGAATTAGAATTGGTACCCATATGGGATCAGGTGTGTTCAAGGTGAGGACTTTAGCCACTAGGCCACCGTGCCAGGCCCAATAAGTAACATCTTGATGATGATTGTTCTCTGCCACTATTGGCTAGGACATAGAACATTCCCTTCCATATTTTTCCTCTTTATTAAAGTTTGATTTGCACTATAAAGTGTATAGGGAACAATTAGTCTTATTTTTTCATTAATGGCAAACAAGATGGCATTTTAATAGGGAAACAGTTCTCAAATCTTATTTGATTCTGCACCCAGGGTAATGGCTCATTGACTAAATCCTTCGCTTGCATGAGCTGGAATCCCATATGGGCACTAGTTCATCTCCTGGCTGTTCCTTCCAATCCAGCTCCCTGCTTGTGGCCTGAGAAAGCAGTAGAAATGGCAGAAAGCCTTGGGGCCTTGTACCCACATGGAGACCTGGAAGACGTTCCTGGCTCCTGGCATCAGATTGGTTCATATCCAGCCATTGCAGCCACGTGAGGAGTAAACTAGCAGATGTAAGATCTTTTTCTCTGTCTCTCCTTTCCTCTGAAAAGCTGATCTGCTTTTCCAACAAAAGTTTAAAAAAAATATTTTTATTACTAGTATTGTTACATGTATTACACTTTCAGAAGTTGTTCTATGCATCATTTGTGAATAATTTTAGGAAGCTATTTATGTAAGAGTTTGGTTGCATATGGTTTATCGAACTTCATATTGCTAGCATTTGAATTGCCAACTGATAATGCTTACAGGTCAGTTTTATTGAGTTGGAAAGTTAGGAAGGTCAATTGGTTTGACTCACTCAAGTACATAAAATGGTGATCATTTTCTCCTTCTTCAGTGAAAAAAGACTATAATTTTCATCCCAATTTTGCCTTAAACTGAAGGCTGGTGATCCACCAGTTCTTTTAGCTTATGCTTTATCATACAGATAATTTTTAATACTACAATTTCTACATGGATCTAGATCTAGCATACTGAAAACGTTTTTTCATTGCTTATCAAGTAGTCTTTAAGCCATCTGTACCTGGACCATCATTTTTCTCACTATAAAATTTAAATTAGGTCCATGGATAATAAAAAGCAGAGAAAGTTTCCTCAAAATTGTTGAGGCATTACTGCTATTGTTTTAGGGCGTTTACTCACTCCAAGTGGAAACGGGCAAGTGGCTGTGGAATCCTAATGGGTGTAGAAGCATGGTGAACAAACGCTTCCTATGCATGTGAGAATAATTTAAATCCCACAACAATTGTTAAACATTATTCCATAGGGTAGAAGTTTTGCAATATCCTTCCACTGAGGAGAGATTAGCAGGTGATTCTCAAAAACCCAGTCCTTCAACACGAACCATCCATCAGCCATACCTTGGCAACAGCCAGGCAGAAACTCAAAGGGTCAGAAGGAAGAACAGGTTTCAGCAGGTATTTTGAATTTCATATAGAAGATTATTTTCTTTTTCTGTGAGTAGGTTTTAGAATACAAAGAATTGAAGTAACCACTCCAGCGATGGCAAGGCAATTACCATAATATTAAAACTATGAATTGACCCACCTTGAACATGCTCATCTCATTGGAAGGCACTGAAAAATCTGAGGAAATCACTTGAACAAGTTTTTCTTTGGTGCTGAAGAGTTTGAATTTTTACCTTCAATGTGACCTTTTCTCTCTCCAGCCTGGTGCATCCACCGCCTCCCCAACGAATCATTTACAAGGCTCACAGACCGCTCACACACAGTCTGTGTGTAACTGGAGCTTCCATATTTTGCTTTGCCAGAGACAAAGGACACTCTTCAAATTCTATATGCAGTCAACAACCACATCCTGTCACTCCACTAACGGACCTTCCCTGGCCTTGGTTTCACCTGTTTCTGTCCCATGAAGAAGCCTGGCATTTGAAACAGCACCACATCCCATCCAAACATGTCGCAGTTTGGTCTCTCTGGAGTGTTCGGTCTCTCTGAAGTGGTCAGCTTCAATCCTCAGTCATCTTGATAGCACAGCAGGGCCTATTTTAAATAACAAAGACATTTCTATCAGAAAATGCCAAAGATTTAGACATGGAAACTGGGGTGTGAGTGCAGCATCCTGAGAGGTGGAATAAGGGCAAATTCTTGATGATATCGCCTTAATTTCAGTCTTGTCTATAAAAGTGAAACCAGAAAGCAATAATGCATAGTAATAGAACTATGAAAAGCAGTTTTAAAATTGCATCCATGTGCCTAAGTTCTGTACAACAGATGAAATGAACAAGGCAACTCTGTGAAATAAATTGCCACATGTTCAAAATAATCTGCCTGGTATGCTATAAATCATTTCATAGTTCTGTACGTTGCTTTATGCCCAGGCCCATGCCTAGAAAGAGAAGACACTCCTAACAGGGTGGATGGAGGGAAGGGAAGTGTTAAAAGAACATTTTCAGTCTTTTTCCACCATATGTGTTATGTAGAATATGTTTGTATTGCCCACCTAACAGGAATAGTATCTGATGTTTTGTAAAAAAAAAACCAAAAATACAAAATAAAGCAAAAAAGCATGCCATTATAGATTCTTCATTAACCTCCTGGTTTCTTTTCCTTCCAATCCACATCGCAATAAGCAGATGGGGTGGGAGCATTACATTAAACTGATTCACACTCAAACTTGACAAACACTTTAAACATTCTTTTTTTCTGAGTCTAAACAGTAGAAAGTGGGTTGCAATTATTCCTATGAACTGGCTTTTATTTTCCTGTATAATACCATTTCTCAAAGTTTTTTGTTTTAAACTCTAAGCCCCAAACTTACAAAAATTGTACACTTTAGCACAGCTTGCTTGCGAGACTCAAGTAGCTACTAACCACTTGGAAATTGGTGACTGGGCTGAGAGGTGGACATTTAAATTCTAAAACCTTTTAATCAATTTAAATGTAAATAGTTACATAGTGGCCAGAAGTTGCCATCTGGATCAATGTACTTCTCAAGGCCAGAAAAAACATAAATACTGGGACAAAGAGAGAGAGAGAGAGAGAAGAGAGAGAGAAAGAGATTGAGAAAGAGAAAAAGGGAGTCCATGCACTGGTCCACTCAAAAAAATGCCTGTGTTGGTCCTAGATGGGGATGAAGCAGAAAGCTGGGAAGTCATTCAGAGTCTTCTTGGTACGCGGCAGAGCCCAGTTACTGCACAAGCCCAGCTGTTTCCTGAGCAGGTCTGCTTTAGCAGGAAGCTGTGGCCAAGAGCTAGAGGCAGGTGTCAAACCCAGGTGCTCTGGTTTGGGGAGTGGACATCCTAATCACTAGGTCCACAGCCTACTAGAGACAGTGAATATCAATGTACTACTCTTATCTAATGTATCTGGTGTCCAATAGGAAACATAGGTCACGTGGTAAAATACCATGGGCTGCATGGCTTATACACCAGAGAGTAATTGTCCTCAGTTCTGCACGCTGGGATTCTATTACTGGATGCCACAGTGTTAGACTGCTGACTTCTCTGTGTTCTCAGAGGGCCTTTCCTTGGTGTCAGTCCATGAATACAGAAATGAAGAGCTGTACTTCTCTATTAACATTAACTCCTAAAACACCTATCTCTTCTCATAGGAACATTGGGAATTAGCTTTCAATATATGAGTTTAGGAGGGCATAGTTAAGTTCACAGTGTGTCATGGTTAAAGCTTAGAATGAGCAATATGTTAACTATGTAATGTACCACTTGATATGACGTTGGGATTTTAGTTTGAGAGAAAAAGACACCCGTATAGAACTGGCAGAGTTCTAAATATTAACTTCCTCTTAGCTTCTCAAAAACCTATTGTTTCAATGCTAATTTATTAAGCTCCTATATCATAGTGTTACATCAGGGTCTAAGATTGTAAGTGTGCATTGATCATAGGTTGCTACTAAGGAGGAACACAGATAAAAAGTGAATTGGAAAGAACAATCTTTTCAACAAAGTGTTTTGGAGCAGCTTTATTTCCTGTTTACAGTTTACACAAAAATGAATTGAAGCATATTATTAGACTCAGTGTAAAAGCTGAAACTAAATCCATTAGCTAAGTTAATAGAAGGAAACACAATATATTCATGACTCAAGGTAGATAAAGGATTTTTAGACAGATCTATCATGTAAAATATAATGCAGTCACTTAACACAAAACAGTACAATGTATAATGTGACATGTTACACATTAAAATTATGATAAAATATGATAAAGCACAATTTAATATGCACAGCATAACACACTAGATGATAACTGGAATTCATCAAAACTAATGAAAACTAAAGGACAGTTGAAAAATAAAAAATTCGCTCCACAAACTGTGAGGGAATATTCACAATGCAGTGATCCAACAAAGGATTTATATCCAGGGCATATGAAAACATCATAACTGAATAGAAAGGAGACAATCAATCCATAAAATGGGCAGACACCTCATGAAAAAGAGCACACAAGACGAATCAACATCATTAGTCATTAGGGAAATGTAATTTAAAAGAAGTGCTGGGCCCGGCATGGTAGCCTAGCAGCTAACATCCTCGCCTTGCACACCTAGGATCCCATCTGGGTACTGGTTTGTGTCCTGGCTGCTCCCCTTCCCTTCCGGCTCCCTGCTAGTGCCCTGGGAAAGCAGTGGAGGGTGGTCCGGGGCCCTGGGGCCCTGGGGCCCTGTACCCACGCTTGAGACCCAGAGCACACTCCTGGCTTTGGATTGCTCAGCACTGATTGTTGCAGCTACTTGGGGAGTGAGACAGCGGACAGAGGATCTTTCTGTCTCTCCTTCACTCTGTAGCTTTGACTTGCCAGTGAAAATAGGTAACTATTTAAAAAACTGAACTACTACTTTAGGACCACTAGGACATTACAATTTTTATAAAAATGGTATGAAATATCTAAAATAGTCACGTTCCCAGAAACTGAGGTTGGTATGATGTTTGCCAGGGGCTGGGGTAAGTTGGAAAAGGGGCTTAGGTTTAGTGTAGCAAGATTAAAACTAAAGATCTACTCAACTTTGAACGCATTATTAAATGCTGTATTTCACACTTCAGAAATTTGTTAATAGAGAAAATTTCAAGGTAAATGTTCTTCCCAGAGCCTTTAAGAAAGGCTGGCAATACCACATGCTGTTATTTCTTGTGAAATGGGAAATGGAGTTAACCATTTTGAACAACACTATACTTGATCCTAGTAAAGACAAAAATAGACCTACCCTGAAACTCACCAGTTCAACTCCAGGATTTATTCACAATGCACTAAAACATGCACTCACTAGTAGCTTTATTCCTGATAGTCTATAACTAAACAATTGATTGTCCACCAACAAAATAACAGATGACATCATGTAATGTTCATTCGATGGAAAATGTGCAGTAATAAAATCAATGATTATGTAATCTCATGACTAAATCACAAAAATAGTGAGAAGTGTCTTTAACCTGGTGATTAAGTCAAAAGCTGGGACACATGCATCCCACTTGGGGGTGCTTGGGATGGATCCTAGCTCGGTTTCTGACTCCAGCTTTTGGACTGAAGTGAAAATCTCAAGTGTTTACTAGTTGGGTCTCTGATACCAACCACATGGGAGACCCAGACTCAGTCCATGTTCCAGCTTCAGCCCCGCCTGGCACTTGCTGCTGTGGATATTTGGGGAATAAACAAGCACACGAATCTCAGTTTTTCTCTGTCTATCCAATGTATCTTTCAAAATAGAAAAGTATATTTTTCTGTGCAAAAAGCAGGCTGAAAATAGTGCATAAGGATGATGTATTACAGAAGTTCAAATGCAAGCAGAACATTAAGTTCCAGGGGAAGATGAACCTTGGAAGATTAGTACTGATTGTGAACTTTCAGGAATAAATGAATCCTCGTCTTGATTAACCGATGGTTACACGCTTCAGTGTTTCATTTGTCAAAATTCATCAAGCTCTGCATGTTAAGCTCTCTGCACAATTTAAAATAGAAAACATTTATATTATGAAGCAACTTCTTCCCAGATAATGTGATAAATAAAAGAGGGAACTGCAAAAAAGAAAAAGAAATATTCCTTCAGAGTTTAGTGAAATATAAAAGGATCAGGAACAAATTCAAGGATTTAATCTGACTCATTTCTGAACTTACGTTTGGGCCAAGATACAGAGGGTTAGATTCCCGTGACTGTGCAACAAGGGTGTACAGCTAGTTGTGGCTGGATGCTTTTGTTCTAATTTCTACTCTTTAAATCCAAACAAATATTCCCTAATTACTGGGAGAAGCATGTAGATTGAAATTGGTGATGAGTTGTGAATCTTCCCATGAGTAGGTTCCATCTACCAAACTCCCAAAGTTTTCAGTCTGCTAGAGGAATGGAGGAGCCACAATATTGGAACTCATTTCTGTTGTTTTTCTGTTACAGCCCATGGTGCTAACCTCCAGGCCAAGGGGCAAGGCTCATCTGCTTGGCCTATTCATTAAGGGAAGGGTGGTTCTGTCGTAGTCTCGCTGGGAAGGGTGTGGATGCAATTATTTCATTCTTTTACTTGTTAGTTTCAAGTACATGCAGAAAGTCAGTACTTTAGCAACTAGCTTCAATTTCAAAATCAGATGAAACAAATTAAAATTAACAAGTTCAGGACTGCAGAGAAAAAAGGTTTACAGCTGTTGTAATGAGGTATAAAAAATAGATCAGCAGTGCACAGACCAAGATAAAACTTAGTATCATTTTATTTACCTAAGATCTATTTATTTATTTGAAAGTCAGAGTTATATAGACAGAGGGAAAGATGTTAGTGGGGTGAAGGGGGGAGGGAGAGAAAGAGAGAGAAAGAGAGAGAGAAATCTTCCATCTGCTGGCTACTTCCCAGATGGCTGCATCAGCTGGAGCTGGTCCAGGCTGAAGCTAGGAGCCAGGAGCTTCATCCAGGTCTTCTATGTGGCTTCAAGGACCCAAGCACTTGGGCGATCTTCTAATGTTTTTACCAGGCCATTAGCAGGGATCTGGATAGGAGATGAAGTAGTCTGGCTGGAACCTGGTATTGTAAGCACTGGGCTTTATCCACTATGACACAAACCTGCCCAGAGAGATTGATCATTTTCTTTTTGATTTCAATTTATGTTTGGTTTAAAGGTTCTATTTCACTTCCCCATTTTAGTGACATGACCCTAACTTCCCGTCTTCTGAAAAGGCACTGAGATCTGTTGCCTCTCTGTTGTGAATAACTCAATTTATTGAACCCAAATCCTGGCATCTTACCTCTCTGAGCACTGAACTTATTCAGTAAACCATGATGTATGTAATATTGTTATTATTCCTTATTTATAAATCAAGAAACAAAGGCACAAAGGAAGTAGATGACTTCCCTTAAATTGTGCAGCCTATGAAAGTGTTAAGATCTGAACTTGTTCAAGATACTAGATGTGGAATACTCAGCCATTAAGATAGATTAACCAATAGCTCCTTCTTTCCTGCTCAACACCAGTTGTGTGCCAGCAGCCCTAGTAAGCCTTTACAGTATCTAATTTACAGTATCTAATTTAGCCATTGCAAAGACTTGAAGAGTTAACATTGAAAAATCTTTAAATTTTTATTTACATAACAAAAGAGTCTGAAACACTAAGGCTGAATTCTTTGATTGGCTTAATCAAGATGTGCAGCTATAAAGTGATGAAGACACCAGAATTTGAATGCTTAATCTATGGACTTCTTTAGCTGTGAGTCATTCTGCCCACAAGAGCATTTAACACAGAATTCCTTCCATAGAAATTCACGTTTAGGTAGAGCTTAAAATATCTAATGGTGAAATTTTTGACATCTGAAGTGAATTGGGTATACAATGACTTGGGGTAAAGATCCCTCATGTGACACTGCACAGTGTTTTTTTGTTTGTTTTTTAAGTAAACTATTTATTTGAAAGAGCAACCGAGGGCAAGCTGGAGACAGTGAGAGATCATCTACTGATTCACTGTCTAAGCTGTAGCAGTTAGGACTAGGCCAGAGCAATGACCGAAGGCAAGAACTCCAACCTGCCCTTCCCCATGGGCAGCAGGGGCCCTAATGCTTGCGCAGATTTCTTGTTGCCTTCCAAGGTAAGCTAGCAGGCAGCTGGATCAGAACCATAGCAGCTCAGACTCAAATCAGCACTCTGATATGAGATGCCTCTGTCTCAAGTGGTGACTTAATTTTTTGAGTCACAAACAGCTGCCCAGTTATGCCCTTGTTCTTGTACAGCTGGTGCTGTGCTCATCACATTTCAAACAAAGTGATCCATTAACTAAAATATGCTCAATCTTGAGGAATTTCTGAAGGACTGAATGTTGAATATATCATTGAAATTCATTCCATTACATTGTTTACCTAATTTAGTTTTACCTTCAGCTGATTTTTAAAGGGGTTACAGTACTTGTGTCGATATACGGGAATATGACAGGCTGATGGAAACGGAATTAAATGGTTTCCAAAATGTTGGAATGAATGATTATGAGGAGGTTTTTAAAAGTTCATGGACTCTAGAAATCATGAAAAGTATATGCATGAATTTTAGCTTTTTCCATACCAAAATAAACTTATCCTTTAGTTGAATTTTCCACCAACTTCTTGAAGTACTTTCATGTATGAAAGGAGCTGGGAAGCAGATTGGAGCTCAACAGAGCCAGACATCTGAAATCAAAATAGTAGTTTTCATGGATATTTTGTGTGTGTGTGTGTGCGTGTGAGCACGCGTCATGTCTTGAGATCTCATTACTCTCCTCATAGTCAATATTTAAAATTTCTCTATGCTTCATTTTATTTATATTTTCAATAAGGGCATTGGATTTTTTTTATTTCTAAGGTCTTTTAGAATACATAGCTTTAGTTACTGAAAAATGTGCAAGTGCTGCGAATGGTTTTTATTAACTTTGGTTTTATATACTTGTCAAATGGATTATTCAAATGATATTCTAAATTCTTAATGATCTGTGATTATTTAAAAACTTGCCCTGCTTATATGAAATCAACATATTTTCACTTGATTATTGTTTATAATCCTTTTCTTTATTTGTGCCTATTATGGTGCGGTTTTGCTTTTCAATTGCTGAACGTGTTAGTCATTGGAGCATTAAGCCTTTGAATACAAGGTTAAATAAAGTATGTTATCTCATAAGAGTGAAAGAGAGAAATGAATAGCAAAATATGAATTGAGAGAGGGAAGAAGGTAATAATAATTACATTATTAGAATTATTTCTGGAAACTGTTAATTTTTTCATATTGATATTGATTCATATTGATATAAAAAAAATTAGAAGGAAAAATGTATAAGTATAGTCAGGATAGCTTTATCATCTAATTTATTCATCTGTTTATATTCTACACATATTTGTTGAGAACCTACTAAGTGCTAGATACTATGCTGGCTTTCTAGATGATGGAGACAGAATCCTTGTCCTCAGAGAGGTATGCTTAGAGATGAATGAAGCTATGCAGAAAGTTAATGAAATTCTCACGAATGACAAACTTCCCAAGATGACAGACCACAAAAGATCTTTATTTCACTACAGAATGTATAAAATATCCATTTATGTCACAAGTCACGAGGCCAGCTTCCTCCCCAACAGTGTTCTTGTCTTTTGGGTAACCACCTCGGGTTCAGGATGGTCTCTGATTTTCTTCCTCTCTTTGGTACACAAATGAATAATACAGGGTACAGTCAATAGCCAGTTTGTCTTCCCTGCTGTCCTTCCAGTTTCATAGCCCAAAATAAAGGTGCTGCGTAGGTGGAGGACCCAATTTCCATTCTAAGTTTCACAGGGTAGTTTCAGTCAATTAAAATTTCTGTTTCTAAGATACAGTTGCTTATGGAGGCAAGTAGCACCCACATTTTTTGGAAACAATGATTTCTGTCTAGAGGAATTTTCTTTGAATAAATGTTGAGACCTTTAGGTTTGCATTTTTTTTTTTTTGAGGAGGAGGTGTCACACTGCCAATTCCATCTTGTCCCCGCTGCATTGGCCTTTACCTGTTAGCTAGGTTTTGACTTTTTGTGTGCAACCCCAGGAACACCTTGGGGTGGAACAGGAAGCAGCACAGCTCTTGTTCTTTTTATCCTCACTAATATTTTGGAGCTAGGCCATCTGGCTGCGTTTTGGGTAAATCCATTTTATAGCAAGACTTTTTTTTTTTTTAATTTGGCGATTCAGTAATTAAGCCCCTTTGGATAGGGTTCAACGTGGACCTGCCTTATGCTGAATTTTACTTTGCAGCAGTCATCATGCCAGTAAATTTATAACTAAGACAAGAAATCTTGCAGATTTTAGAGAGGTGGCCCTCTCTGAGCTTCCTTTGACCTCCTGGTTATTCTTGTTCAGAAGAGAGGTGAGAATGTGCTTAGAATTGCGTCCTGGAATGGCACTACCTGTCATCCTTATCCTAAATTTGACTTCATTACATCCAGAGGCTGAAATCAAATTGTTGATATTGACTCATGAATATGGATTGTCCAACTCGACCACAAACTTCTTCACTCATTCATTCAGTAAAGATGAGCTAGGTGCTAGGTTTGGAGTTCAGTCACAACTACAGAAGCGTGACATAATTTTTGACTCATCCTACTAGACAACCAATATTCTTTTTGTGGCATTCTTTTGTTGTAACTTCAAACATTAGCTTTAGAATGCCAATGCCTTTGGAATATTTTCTGACGGAAATAATTTTTGAGCTTTTATCTTGTGAAATATTGACTGAATAAAAGTTTTAACTAACACAAACATTTGATAGAAAGTCTAGTAACCAGTTATGTTTTTCTTGATATCTTATGGGAAAATTTTCAGCTTCCAAGCTGGTCATACTTTAAATTATGTTTGCCATGAATCATAGATAATTAATATTCAGTGTAAGAATTTTCTTGTGGCCGCTTGTGCATCTGAAAATCTTTTTGTAAAACATAAATTTGAGTTCTCTCTTTTAAAAACATGCCTAATGAGTTTGAATTTTTAGAACATTTGAAGTCCACAGCAAAATCAAGAGTATTCAACAAGTGAATCAAATGCCGCATTTCTCAATGCAGATTTATGTTCATGAAGAAAGTGATAAAGTGGTATAATATTTAACAAACCTAGTTTAACACATCAAAACCACCCAAAGTTCAGAGTTTATATGAGATACTATATATCTATGGATTTTGATGAGTACATAACTGTATATATGTCCATTACAGTGTCATAGTTTGTACAATGGTATTCATCCATCATCATGCAAATTGTAATACTGACAGCAATATAAACACCATGTTTGTTTCACCTACTCTTCCTTAGATTCAGCCTGGGAAAACCATTCATCTTTTTACTGTTTCCACAGATGTAACTTTTCCAGAATGTCATAAAGTTGGAATAGTAGGTAATTTTAGATATTTTTCATTTAGTAATATGCATTTAATTTTCCTTATGTGTTTTCATAGCTTGCAGCTCATTTATGTTCAACTATAAATAATATGGCATTGTCTGTGATCAAAATTTATACACTTACCTGTTGAAGGAATCTTGCTTACTTGCATGTTTTAGAAATTATAAACCGAAGTTGCCACAGTCATTTATGTGCAGGTTTTAGTGCAGACACACATTTTCAACTTCTGTGGGTGAGAACCAAGGAATATTATGGTTGAACATGTGCTACATAGCTCTTAGTTTTGTTAGAACTGGCCAAAATGACATCTGAAGTGGTTGTACCATTTCACATCGCTAACACCAGAACCTGAGTTCTTGTCACTCTACTTTCTCACCATCACTGCTGTCAATGTTCTCAATTTTGTCTGTTCTAACGGATATTTAGTAATATGATAGAATTGTTTCAATTTGTACTTAGCTGATGACATATGGTGTGGAGCACCTGTTGAGATATTTATTTGCCATCTATTTTGATGAGATATCTGTTAGGGTATTAGGTTCATTTGGATCGGGTTGCTCATTATTGTAGAGTTTGAAGTGCTCTTTGTGTGTTTTGGATAACAATTGTTTATTCGATGTATCTTTCATAAATATTTTCTCTTCACCTGTGTATTGCCATATCAGTCTCTTTACAATGCCTTTTCCAGACTACAAGTAAAAAAATGAAATTTTGGTCATAAAATTAAAAAATTTTAGTGGATTACAGCTTTATCAATTATTTTCTTTTTTTTTTTTTTTGCTAAGCCATGGCATTGACGTTGTATCTAGAAAGTCATTGCTCTGGCCGAAGCCAAAGAAGTTTTCTTCTGGTACTTTCTGGGATTTTTATAGCTTTGCACTTCACATTTAGGTCCATGATGCACTTTGAGTTATTTTTTTGTGGAGTGCATAGTTTACTTTCTTGATTATGGATGTTCCCTTGTTCCAGCACTGTTCATTGAAAACAATGTCATTGCTTTATTGTTTTGCCATTGCTCGTCTGCCAAAGACCAGTTGACTATTTATGTGAATTTATTTCTGGAATCTTTGTTCTGCTCCGTTGATCCATTTGTATTTTTTGAGAACAGTCAGTTGTCTTAATTATTGTGGCTTCATAGTAAGTCTTAACATTGTAGGCACTTTGCCTCTCTTTATAAACTCTCCAGATTGCAGAGGTTTTGATTGGGATTGCCTTGAATCTATAGATCAAGTTGGGAAACTCTCATTTCTTTCTTTTCCTCCTACTCTCTCCCAAAACAAGTTTGTGAGAAGAACCATGTATCAACGTCCCTATGTCTTTCTCAGCCATGGTACAGTTACAAAGTTATTCGTTTCAGCAGTAATGAAGTTTATTTGACCAGGCAAACAATGCTTACTTGTCACTTATCTGGGTAGCACTTCATTTCCTTATCAAGTTAAGTTTGAATCTTTAAAATAGATAGGGAACATACCATCTTTTCTTGGAAGAATTGCTTGGTTTAAAAGAAACTGGTATTTGATTCCTATCATTGTCCTTGATTGGGTATAGCTTTGTTTTTGCTTTTGATTCCATAGACTGTTACTATTATACTCTGATACACTTCACTGAAGATGGGATGGTCATGAACTCCTGGGAATTCACCAGATAGTACTGGAATGTAGAACATAAGAGGTGATTTTGACCTTGTGCTTTCTGTGTTAGTTGACATAATACATACCTTCATGATTGAACAGCTGATGTTTCTAATTAAATGATGTGCCATGTTTCTTAGCTTTTGACTCAGATGAATGGATTTGAGGCCATTACTTGAGTTACATTTGGGTTACACTTGCTATTCTTGTGTGCACTGAAATTCTTTGAAAATATTTAAAACAAACTATTTTAAAAATGTTTTTGACAGGGAGAAGAGGGAATGGTGAGGAAGAAGGAGAAGGAAGGAGAAGAGGACAGGGAGAGAGAAGGAAAGGGGAGAGGAAGAGAGACAGAGATGCTTTCTTACGGTTGACTCCTAGAATATCCTCAGTGACCAGAGTGGAACTGATGACTCAGGACAGGTCTCCCAATTATAGAAAAAAAAAACCCAATCATTGCAGACTCTCAGCGTTTATACAAGCAGGGAGTGGGAGTCTGGAGTTGGAATTGGATATTAATGGTTTATACCACAGTTAATGAAAGCCTGGAACTTCCGAAAACCCCACTCTTCACTGAAAATCTGCAAATCTGCTTAGATATTTGTATTTTAAAATTCCTTGAAATTTTCTGAAAATAAGCCTTGTCATGCATTTTAAAGAAAAGTTGGATGCAACTAAAAAATAGTTCATCCACCCCTCTCCCCCATACTGAAGGTAATGGCCTAGGTTGCCTCATAGCTAGGGAAGTGTTACACTGCTGGGAGAAAAGCAGCCAATAGCCGGTGGGCATTCTGGGCCTGGTTAATGCCAAATTTATGTTAACTATTGTGTCAGCATAGTTGCTTATTATTGTCCTTTTTTCTCCATTTATTTTTAAGTAATGGGGGAAGGCAGGGAATATTGGGCTTGGACACACCACCCTGGCCCCCGGTTGGAGGACTGCCGATTGCTTGGGGAAGGCATCTGGGGATATATTGGAGTGGGAGCTGCAGAGAGCATGTTTGACAGGGAAAGAATGACTTATGGGGTCTTCCAAGGACCTGGCCACTGCATTCACAGTGCAAGGGAGCTGAGATGGAGTGGTTTAGATTGGAGAAACCGGAGGCCATGTCTGGATTAGGTCAAGGCACCCACCCACCCACATGGGAGACTTGGACTGGGTTAAACAGCATCACCACTGCCCACTGGCACATGCAAAAGCTGGACTGGGGGCATGTCTGGCTGGGCTAGTTTGCAATATTAGCTTGTGTGTGTTGGAGCAGGGGGTGGGGCACTTCAGGCTGAAATGCAGCACCCACCAGAACACGAGAAAACCAGATATGAGGGGAAATTCTATAGGGGAATTGTGAGCTTGCATTTGTTGGACTGTAGTACCCACCAGTTTATGTGGAAAGCCGAAGCAGTGATGCTACACTGGACCACAGAATTCAACTGACAGGAAATCACTTGACACTCATGGGGGCTGGGGCTGAAAGAAGACTGAATGGGGCCAGACTGTAGCATCTGCCAGTGTATGCAAGGACTAGGCCTTAGGGCAGACCATGCCAGGCAGGGTCACTGCACACACTGGCACATGTAGGCAATTAGGCTGGGGACAGGTCTGGTAGGGGACTTGGGGAACTCCCCTACCAGGCCTGCAAATTCTGCTGGGGAGTATAACAGCTGAGGCTGTGGGTTAGCCTGGCTAGGTCAATGCAGCACTCAATAATAGCATTTGTGTGGGCTGGGTCTGGGGAACAGGCTAAGTTGGACCAGGATTTAATATCTTCTGGCACACACAAATGTTAGGACAGGGTGTGGGCTGAACTTGACTAGCCTAAGCTGCAAAACCTTCCAGGAGCTGAGAGTGCCAGATTGTATTGAAGTACCCACCAGCACAAGCCAAACCTGGGTCTAGGAACTGACCTTGCAGAGAAACTCTGGTGAGTTCCATCTGGGCTGCAGCTTCCACTGGTAAGTGTGAAGAGCACTGGCTGTGGGTCGATTGGGCTGGGCAAGGCTACAGCATCTGTCGGCATGTTTGTGGACTGTGTAATGGGGGAGGCCAAACTTGGTTAGGCTCCAGCACTTGCTGGAGCTTCAAAGAGCCAGAATGGGTGTGGGTCAGGCCAGGCTAGGCCATGGTATCCACTGAGATACACATACACAACAGCTAGATCTGGAGGTAGGCAAGGCTGGGCTAGGATAGAGCTCTTATTAGTATGAACCAGAACGGGTGCGGTGAGTACGCTGGTGAGTATGAGGACTGGGGGCTGTCCGTGTGAGTCTGGGCAGCAGCACCTGATAGCACATGGAAGAACCATTGCTGGGGGCAGGTCTGGTAGGGGAATTTGGGGAATGCCCCTGATAGGCACAGCTCCTGCTGGTGAATATGAAAACCGGGGATGGGAGCAGGCTAGAATAGGCTGGGCTGCTTCCCCAATTGACACGTGTATGAGATGGGTCTCAGGGCAGGCTTGGCAGGGTCAATCCACATGGGATCCTGGCACATACAAGGAAAGGATTTATCTACTGAGCTATCACACCAGGCCCTGGAAGGGTCGATCCATAGCACACACTAGCATGGGTGAGAGCCACCATGTCAGGCTGGGTTAAAAAATCACATGAGGGCTGGCGCTGGGCTGGACTTGACTAGGCTCCTGCATCTGTTGCTGAGAGCTGGGTCTGGAGGTTAAGTCAGGCTAAGCCACCTGTAGCATCTACTAGTGAATGCCAAGATAGGGGGTGGACCATTTCAGACTGGGCTGCAGCACCTGCTGGCACATGCAAGAGTGAAGTTTGAGAGTGGGACTGGTAGAGGAACTTCAGAAACTACCTTGCTGGACTGCTTTTTTCTGGTGAGCCTGAAAACTGAGACTGGATGTGGGTATGGTCCAGGCTGGGCTAGGTTGCTGCACCTATTGTCATGTATGAGAGTCAGAACGAATGTAGGCCAGCCAAGCTAGACTGCAGCTGTCAAGTACCAGGACTAGGTTGAGTCATATCAGTCAGATCACAATTCCCCTGTCAGACACACAACCCGTGGCTGGGAATGTGCTTGGCAGTGGAAATGTGGGCACTCCCTTGTTGGGTTGTACTTAACACTGGTGAGCAGAAAAACCAGGTCTGGGGTGGGCTAGATGGGCAATGCTGAAGCACCTGTCATCAAATGTGAGGGCCAGTTCTGGGGGTGGAGGGAGTGAACTAAGCAGCAGCAAATAAAGGTGTTCATGAGAGCTGGATGGAATTCTGGCTGGGCCAGGATAGGCCACAGCAGAGGGTGGCACACACAAAAACTGGGTCTGGGGGCAAGGTTGATGGAGATTATTGGAGGTTGCACTGACGAGGTCACTATTCCCACTGGTATGTGTGAGGACTGGATCTGTGATGGGTTGTCTAGGCTTGGCTGCAGCACCTGTCAGTTCATGTGAGATATAGGATTGTTGTAGAGCTGACCAAGCTGTATCTACCAGTACTTGTGTTGGCTGGTGTAGGTGACAGACCCTGTACTAGCTGGCACACATGAGAGTCAATTCTGAGGTCACCCCAGGAGAAGTTTCTTGTACTTCCCAGACTGGACTGCTGAATTCAGACCCTAGCGACAGGGAAAAATCACAGGATGTGTAGTCAAATCGTGGAGTGATATATGCAGGCAGGGCCTCCTCAGTTGCTGTTACCTATGCAGTGGATATCATGAGCAGATGCACATGGAGGATTTAACAGCCAGCTCATTTAGGCCAGCAGGAGACATCAACCGAATTGTCAGAGGATGGAAAGCAGAACAGGTTGGATAATTCTCCTGACTAAGCTTTGCAGCATGTTCTTCTGTGTGTGCATGCATACTGAGGCGGACTTTGTCAAACAGTAGACTTTGGAAAAACTTTCTCAACCCCGGAACATCAAAACAAACAACTTCTCAGAGCTATAAGAATCACTCAGGTGACACCCTCAGAGCAATCTTACCCACATCAGGATCTCTAAGGCATTATCAAAGGACTCTGCCACCCCTGGGCGCTGCTGTAGTTTGACAATAAGGAGCGACTCCCCCCCCCCCCCTTCTCCCCTGTGGACAAAGGAGGAAAAAAAAAAAAGACTGAAATGTGTGTCCTACCCACCTTCCTCCATTCCTGACCCTCCTCATTCTAATCAGAGGCTCACATGGGCTTACATCCGTCTCAACTAGTAAAAAAAATATTAAAAATAAAGATAAAATAACTCAAAAATAGTTCATCTCTATTGACAGTTAATGTTTATTTGATAATTTATAACAATTCTTCCAAATTGTTCTGTTACGTAAAGTTATGAGAAACAGATAGAAGGTGTGAAGGCTATACAAGAGGGGGAAATGTCAGATAGTTCTAGGTGGATACAATTCAGGAGACTTTCAATTTGTTGGGAGAAGAGAAACCTTTCTGGTATTTATCAACAACTATTTTCTTTGGGGTAAATTAAATTTTGCATGAAAGCATTACCCAACTTGGACTATCAAAACACAATAATATGAAGTGAGTGGCTTACACAATGATCGTATACTTCTCACTGATCTCGTTGATGGAAGCCTCAGACCAGGTACCAGCATGTATGAGCTCTGGTGTGGCCTTGCCCTCTAGCTTGCACATGAAAATCATTTTGCTGTTGTTTCCTCACATGGTAAGAGACAGAAAGGGATCTGTGGGCTAGTCTGTCTGTTTTTCTTTCTCTTCTTTTCTTTCTTTCTTTCTTTTTTTCTTTCTTTCTTTCTTTCTTTCTTTCTTTCTTTCTTTCTTTCTTTCTTTCTTTCTCTCTCTCTCTCTCTCTCTCTCTCTCTCTCTCTTTCTCTCTCTTTCTTTCTTGATTTAAGATCTTCTATCTGCTGGTTCACTCCCCAAGTGGCTACAACAGCTGCGGCTGAGCTGATCTGAAGCCAGGAGTTTCTTCTGGGTCTCCCACGAACCAGTGTCGATACGAGATCCTGATGGCTGCAAGGCAAGGACTTTGACTACTATCCTATCTGTTCATGGCAGTCCCAGCATCATTGCCTCGTTTATGCTTAGTTAATACTCAAAGTCCTCTCTTCCAAATACTGTTACATTGGAGATCAGGATATTAATAAGTGCATTCAGGCAGGGAGTATGATATCGTTGGTAAAAATAGCAGGAATTTCTCACATTGCCTAATCTGAGTAGGTCATATCTTATTAATGTATTCATTTTTGTTGTTGTTGTAAAGTAATCATTGTGATATATTCATTCAAATTCACTCTTTAATATTTATTTCAACATTTCTTTTAGTGACTGACCATTTCCCACTGGATGATATGACTAAAACTGGAACTTTCCTTTTGCACACCACAGTCATAGATTTCTCTTAAATTTCTTTTATAATATTTTCTTCTTAAACAAAATTTGAAGTGCTTTATTAGCAGTGACCTAGAAAAGAAAATTTTGCTAATCTTTTAAGTATAAAGTAACATTAATAATGTGATACTAAGAGTACATACAACAGTGTCTAGCTCAAAACCAAATGAGAAGCACAAGTGTTAGGAGAGAAATATGTCTTAGCAAGCAAGAAGGGGGTTCTACAAGAAAACCAGCTGTTTGGTGGTTGTTATGCATTGATGAAGGCTTGAATTACTGACCAAATACTTCTTTAATATGGATGTAACAGCATGATGTTGTGACTTAATGATCAAATAATAAATAGCAAAAAAAACCCCCACAAACAAACAAACAAACAAAAACCAGAATTAAGCCTCAAGACTTTGGGCCGTCTGTGTGGTGGGTACTGGGTCCCTGAGCCTTGAGGGTGGCTAGTCCAGTGGGGCCATGGTCACCTGGCTAGGGTTCTTGGCTCACCTGTGAAAAGTGATCCTCAGCAGAAAAGACAGAGTATTGGACAACTGACTCAGATGCACATGGAGGGTATGGCAGCTCGTTGAAACCTGTACCATGCCAGAGGAAGGAGGATAGAACAAATTGGACAACTATCCCAGCCAAACGATGACATAAATATCTGGGCAAATGGAAACTCTGAATTCAACCTATGTATGCCAATGGATATTGAAAGGACTCTTTCATCCTTGGATTGGCAAGATGAACAACATCTCAGAACTATCAAAACCACCTGGGCAGAACCCTCAGAGTATGTACCATGTTAGGACCCTGGGTTGATATCGGTGGCTGTTCATCCCTGGATACTGGGACAGTTGGGAGGCTGGGTATGACCTACCACTCTATCTCCCTCTCCCCTAGAAATGGAAAGAAGAAATAGAAAATTTGGAAACAATGATCACATCCACCTTCCCCTAACCCTTGAGCCATCCTACTCTGATCAAGTATGTTAACATCCTCTAAAATTAAAAAAAGAAAAGAAAAAGCCACTACATCCAGACTGATACTCAGAAGAAGCTGATAAGCAAAAACAAGTGAAATTAATTTGGAAGAGGAAATTCTTCGGAGAGCATTTCTAGGGAGATGTGTAAACATATTCAAAAGCAAGAGACTTGGCTCAAATCAGTAATTGGTATATAGAGTGGCAGGATGGGGAACAAAGACTTGGATGCCTTTTTTGAAGGGTCTTTACAGAAGCACCTATGCTGCCACCCCAGATTCACATAGCTGTTAAGAGATTCAAGCAGACAGGAAGACAAGTTAAAGGGCTATATTGTAGAAAAGCAAATAAAAACCAATAGAAAAACAAGATAATTAGAATTGTCATAGACAAGTGTCAAACACTTAAAGGCTTAAGAAACATTTTGAAAGTAGAAGTAACTGAAATTGACAAACTTGATTTATTTTATTTTTATTGAAAAGTCAGACATACAGAGGTAAACAGAAAGTCAGATATACAGGGAAGAGGAGAGACAGAGAGAAAGATCTTCCATCTACAGGTTTACTCCCCAAGAGGCTACCATGGCTGGAGCCAAGCTGATCCAAAGCCAGCAGTCAGGAGCCTTTTCTAGATCTTCCACACAGGTGCACAGTTCAAAGGCTTTGGGGCCATCCTCTAGTGCTTTTCCAGGCCACAAGCAGGGAGCTGGATGGGAAGTAGCGCCTCTGGGACACAAACCAAAGCCCAATTTGGTTCCAGCAAGGCAAGGACTTTAGCAACTAGGCTACTGCTGGTACCCACATTTTTGTTTTTTTAAAGAGATAATTTCAGAGATGATGTTGGGGTGACAGTTAAAGAAGTGAAGTGAATGACAAAAAATTAAAGCTTCTTGATATTTTTCTTGGGTTGGTTTGTTTTTTTAGGGTAGACTTGGTGGCTGGAAGGGGATAGAGGGCCATGACAGACCATTTTTGCCTTATGTAAGCTACAGCAACCTTATAGGTGACAGAGAAAATGTCAATGGAGGAGCAGAGCTCAGAGAATTTACTAGAAGAGAAAAACAATTATTAAGCAATCCTTTAGGATAATGAAAGAGCTTTAAAACAGAGATGAATAAGTTTTCTAGAGAGACAAGAAAAAATGAATAGAAAGTAAAAAGTAGCAAGTGTGTGGGTAAGTGAGCACGACAACCAGCTTTTACATGTTTCGTTTCTCAGTTAAACATGAGGGTTTTAGGGTTTATCTGGAGAACAAGAGACGGTTGACTAGGTGCACAGCAGGATTTTTGGGTGACATTAAGATCTAAGCGGACCCAGTTAACTTGCAGATATTTAGGGCTGTGTTTCCATGTTTTATTTCCACTCCATTCACTTTAAGTCATAGAGATGGCATACTGGCCAAACTGAGTTAATGGGAGGCAGATGTAGTAACAGCAGGAGGCAAAAGAATTGAGGGACAATGGAGCAATTCAAGTCCTGGATTATTGTCCACATGGGAAAGGAGGACAAGAGGAGAATTGTGCATGGAAATGGAACAGTCAATAAATTACAAGTCTTACTGAAGTTGGGGGGAAAGATGTTAATAATACAGATTGGATGATAGAAATGCAGAAGACATTGCTTATGGAGTTGTTGTAAGACTTTATCGCTTACTATCAGCAAATGCATTTAACTTATCTAAACAATATGTAAGTATTTTTTTCTTCCTTCTCTGGGCTTCTTTTAGGATTTTGTGTTTGAGGGACAGCTTAGCTTTCTTGCCTCTCATTTTTTTTTTCTGTCAGATTTAGAATCATCTTTGTTGGGGATATGTAACCAGCTCATTCTCCAAGAAGCGCTCTAATACCTTTAGGATGTATATGACTCAGCCAGAAAGATGAAGGAAAATCATTTTCAAACTTTTAGCACTAACTCCGGCCAGCCTAGGGTTTCCATATGCTATGTTATTTTTGCTTTGGTACCTTAAAAATGCATACTGACAAATAACTCTGTCCATCTAAACAACTTTCTTTGCAAGCGAGCAAAGAACGCTCTGAGATTGTCAAATGAAAGAGGTAACTTGAATCCTTTCACTGTTGGAAACCCCCCTGATATCACTTGTTTTCCCATTTTGCCTCAGCTACCAGCAGACTTTGGAGCCTTCTCAAGGCTTTGCTTCAAATCAAATTATTTATGGTCGAGTAATGGCAGTTGAGTTTTCCAAAAAAATGCAAATATGCAACATTAAAATTTTCACTTAAGTCTTGCAGTATTTTGTGTAATAGTGGTAGCTATGAATATTTCATGTTAATTCCTCTCCGTTAGTCTGTAGCAATGGATACTATAGTCCTTGTAACAGCATAGGTGGTTCAGGTCCCGCGAGATGAAGTGACCATGTTGCTGTGGTGATCTGGAGCTTTCCATGAAGTCAGTGTTTGATTTACCTAGCAGGGGCTTTTGCAAAAATCATCTTGGTGAAACTCTAATAAGAATACTATATGGATACCTTTGAATGTTGTAGCAGATATAGCAGTAATTTTAGACTAATTAACCCTTAATATAAATGGTGGGAAAGTGGGAAACAATTTGATAACAAAATTGACTGGAAATATACAAAATGGTGTATTGATGCTGCCTGAGAGATGAGAGCTAGAAGACAAACAGGCTAAGCTTGTACTATCTGTCCTGTCGTAGTGGTGTGAGTGTAGGCGCAGGGAAGTTAGATCTCTCCAGACACATTTTGAATTATGCTCACACATTTTTTGTTTTAGTATCAAACAAGTTTAAATGGCCGTATAGAGTGAGAACATAATTCCTGGAATAACCAGAAAGCCTGAAAAACTGGGTCTTAGGACCACTATATTGTTAACAGGGAAGTTGAACTCTTTTTTTAGCTATTTTTTTTCTTTACTTGGTTTGTTACTCAGGATCCTTGTAAACAAAATAATCTGTGAGGGAACTGGAATGTAAGCCAAGTTTGTGATAATCACATCTGTAATTGCTATTCTTGTCAAAATATAGATGCAGTCTGGTACTAATGATCCCTTTAAAAATGTTTTCACTGGTTAGATGGTAACTTACATGCACACACACTTTTTGATCAAATTGGTGCTGAGATAAACATTTAGGTAGGCCATTATTAGACTGGGGTTAATAAGTGAGTGGACTTTAAAGCCTTGGAGCAATCTCAATGAAAGCCTTGTATCTTATTTACATGAGCTCTTCAATAGCGGGTGATGAATAAGGGAAAAGATGAATGAATCCCTCTTACAGTATTTGGGATGCATTTTTGCCTGAAAACCCAATATCAATTATGTATGTTGCTATATATTTATATGTGTCTTGGATGTTTTCAATAAATATAATACTTTGCACTTAAAAGGATCTCTTAAATGGAATAAAAGAGTAATGTAGGGGATTTTAGCCCAATTTTTAGGCAAGATGGATTCTCTGGAAGGATGTGTTTAACTTTTATCGTATACTCATGTGTTCAAAGCACACCACAGGCTTTTCCTGACTCAGTGGGATGTAGTTATGGCTGAACACCAGAAACACAAATTTTTTTTTAAATGCTGATGCTAGGTTTCACTGAAGACCAATTACATTTGGATTTCTGAAGGATAGATTCATAGCAGCGAAACTTTTAATAATCTTCCCAGATGATTTTTAAATATTCATCTGAATATGAAAACTATTATTTTAGCTATGTACTTATTCCAGGTTGAGAAACAAAGATGGGGTTATATTATTTATCTTTGTATTGTACCTCTCTTTAAAATGCCTGCAGTGTTTTCTTTGGCCTTGGGACCTTACAATAGTTGTATGTACAATGATGCTATGATGGGGTGGAAGTGGAAATGTGCTCCTCAGTGAAACACAGGCCTAGAGTCTAGCTAACCTGGGATCCTGACACTCAGCATTTGGGTGACTGATTCTAAAGCTGAGAAGCCAAACCTTACTTTTTTAAACACCTTAAACATTGACATTTTTTTTCTTCTCTTGGCAAATTCCTACATCTAAAGAAAAATTTAATTTTATAAAATTTAAATTGCTAATTTGGGATTTTTCTCTGAAAAAATAATTATGCCGTTATCAGTTTGACTCTTAAAAACCACATCAAATTCTTTCACGGTACTTTCACTGTTTGCTGAAAGATGACATCCCCCCTTGCCTTAATCATGTGCCAGATTACTCGTAAACCTGGACCATATGCCACTGCAATTTGCTGATGGGCCCAAGCTGTTTTGGTAGATAAAAAATCCAAGGGGATTAGAACGACTCAATCCTCACTGTGAACAGAGCAACGGTAATAGGGCAGCTAAATGCTCCCCTCTCTCTCCTTGTCCACTCAGCACCTCTGTTCTCACAATTTAGGTCACTGATAACAAAAAAATCTGAAAATCACATCAAAGATCACAAAAGTGTGTTTCACTTTGGGTAGCCTTTGTTCAGACACTCAAGAATTAAGTCAGAAACCTACACATCATAGCAGAGATGGAATAGAGACTTTAATGCAGAAATAGGGTATGTTCCCCTAGTTTGGCAGAGCCTTGAATGTGCAGCATGAAGAATTTCTCTCTTACTCAACTCCAGTTTTATGCTCAGCACAATGAATGATGTTGTTCTTCATCATTTGTATTGGAATGATTGCAAGTTTTTGTTTGTTATAAAATAAATTCTTGTGACTCTTGAAATCGGAGTCAGACAGTTGATTGAATCCTAAAACGTATGCTGACCTTTGGGAAAGTGTCATCTCCCGGGGTTAAGCATGAGAGCTTGAATGGCTGATCCTCTCTCTGCACATGCTGGCAGCCTATGCCCTGGCTGCACCACTTCCCATCCAGCTCACCACTTGTGACCTGGGAAAGTAGCAGAGGATGGCCGGAAGCCTTGGGATTCTGCACCTGTGTGGGAGACCTGGAAGAAGCTTGTGACTCCTGGCTTTATATTGGCTCAGCTCCAGGCATTGCATCCATTTGGGAGGTGAGGCAACAGATGGAATGTCTCTTCTGTTTCTTCTTCTCTCTGCAAATCTGCCTTTCCAATATAAATCTACCTTTTTAAATAAATCTTTAAAATAATGAAATTTCCTGGAAGAAACTTTCCTCCATCCTCACTTTTCCTTATAGTGCAAGTCGAGTTTTTCCCAAAGGAGGAAGTCATTCTAGTTTTTAAATGCCTGACACAGCTTCTTTGGAGATAAAGCAGTAATGCAGGTCCTTGTGAAGTGTGTATTGGTTTTTCGGTTATTCGTACTAGTGCTTTACATGACCATGAAACAGTGGAGGAAATAATCCTTATGCAGATTCTTGTGTTAATGTTGAATACTTTTTGAAATTTGCTGTTTAAGTGTGGCTCTTGTAAGACTGTATGTGTAAGTGAAGTTTACAGCTGCATTATCATAAAAGTTCAGTGAGCTGCTTTCCAGTCATCTCTGTGCTGTCCTCCTGCTCCCTGCAGAACCCTACACTTTCCTAACTATTTTGTTTTAAGCCTGCAGTGATGAAGAAGGCTGGGGAGGCATTCTTTTGGTTGATTTTGAGTCTACCTCCCTGGAAGTCTACCTCTCCATGCTTGTCTGGGATGCTTGGGAACTCGACAGCAACAATGATTGGGCTTTTGGTGCACTTGCTTTTCACTTTCAGAACCTACAGAATTATCATATTATAACCAGCCAATGCTACTGTGTGTGTCCAAAATCAATCACATCCAGTAAGAATAGTTCAGACAGTCATTACTATCTGAGGGTTTCTTCCCAACTTTCAGAAAGCAATTACGTTCTCATATGAATTTTCCTTTCCCCTGCTGATTGTAAAATATGGCCTATTTAAAGATCTGGTACTACACTCTAAAAAGGAACCTATATCTCTTTTACATTCCAAGTGGTGGAGAGCTTTTTCTTGATTTAGATATTAATTCTTACATTGCTTCTTTGTTAGGTTAGATTGCCCCAGTGGTGGAGAGTTCTTTTTTAATATATATGTTAATTCTCATATGACTTGATTCACTGACATTTCCAAGCTCTAGTGACATACAGAGACATTGGGAGTTATTTTTCATCGAGTTTCTCAATCTCCAGGTTCCATAAGAGCTAGGCATGGACCAGTCAGAGGCCCGTAGCTAGGTGCTCCACCTGGTTCTCTTACCTGAATGGCATATACCCAAGTGCTCGAGGTATCTGCTCATTAGCAGGAAGCTGAATCTGCAGGGGCAGCAGGACTCAAATCCAGAAGCTCTGAAATAGGATGTACACATATTAGCTTACCCTGTTGGACCCCAATGCCTGCCTCTCAAGTTTTAGTTGAATATGACACAAACATAAAGCCAAATTCCATGAGTAGCAAGGAATTAATACTATTATCACTTTGTGTATACAGGATTCCATTAAAAGGTTTATGTCACTAAGAATTCCTCTCAATTTGCTGCTTGTGTTAGACTCACACTCCTATTCCAGATAGACTTTTCCCAGGTTCTGAAAGTTGTACTAACATTGAATTCATATTCCAGTCAGTGAACCTACAGGCGTAGGAGAATGAAAGATCTCTGCATGAAAAATCTAGAAACACACACACACTCACACACACACACACACACACACACACACACACACACACACACAGCAGCCATGGACATAATCCTACAATTGAGGGGGCTGACTCTTAATGTCCACATTTGTACCCTGATTCTAGTAACTTGGTTGTTACCAGGTGTCTCCAAACCACGTTTTCTCTTGACTGCCAGCAGATGCCACTGATGCTTGCCTGACTTCTACTCCGTTTCTTATGAAAGTTGGGAAGAAGTTAGCTTTCATAATCTTTTTCCTTTTAGCATGGTTCTTACTTAAAGTGAGTGTGCTGGAACTTTTCTGGAACCTAATTCAACATCTATCATGTGGATAAACATCTATTTCTTGGAGTTATGTCAAAGATTACACAACTAATGTTACATACTAGATTGTTCGATAAGTGTAAATTCTTCATGTTTATGTTGGAGAACGTTTCTGAAGAAGGTAAACATATTGATATGGAAGGCAAAATGCTATGGGTAAATGAGCAGGTATTTATTGTGGACTCTAAGATCTTAGGGTTGGAACTTTAGCAGTGATTTTTGGAGATTTGCAAGTTGGAAAAATATATATTTTTGAAAATATGATGCTTCTGCTGAATTCTGATTCTGGAATAAATTAAAAATAAAAATCAATTTGTAAAGTCATTTTTAAGTAAAAAAAAAATCAGTGCTATCACTAAACATCAGAAACAAAACACCTCTGCCACATTAAAACATGCAAGATGAATTTATTTACTCTGATCAGAAAACACAACAGAATTTATGAGGCATACTCTGAATTACAAACAATATCTTTTAGCCACCAACTTAAAGTTGCAAGCACACATTTTTTTGTCACATGAGTGCATATTAGTCCCAAGTTATGCAGATAGATATTCAGTTTTGATAATTAAAATATCACTTAAATTTAAAAAATTTAAATATCTTCAATAATTCTTATAATCGGAGTAAAAGATGTAGGAAGTGTGAAATCAAAAATGTTTTCACTCATTAGAGATGACCTTAGGTAGTTTTGTTATTTACGAGTTATCATGACAT
The DNA here is from genome assembly GCF_017591425.1 of Ochotona curzoniae. NCBI lineage: Eukaryota > Metazoa > Chordata > Mammalia > Lagomorpha > Ochotonidae > Ochotona > Ochotona curzoniae. The sequence goes on along the minus strand of NW_024467119.1, from coordinate 23,135,524 downwards.
CTGTAACTTGTAAAATGATTTTCATATCACAGTCCCAAATATTATGCATTTCTATTTTTGAGAACATGTAAATATGCAAAAGCACATATTGATAGATATAGTTTGTATTTACTTTTTAATACCAAATTATTTAAAATTGGAGTTTAAAAACTCATTTTTCAGGCATTTGAACAAAGGCATAACTAAACATACTAACCAAATTGTTTATATCCTAAATCCTTCACAAAAAAGGTCACCTTTCCGGAGGCATAACAAACTGGCACATTGGGGTATACAGATACATCAATAATGTCAAATACTTTTTATTTTTTGCTTGTGTACTGAACATACAACAAAGCATAAATTCAAAAGCAAAGAAAATGGTGAATAGAAGATCAAAGGGTTAAGCAGAGAGAAAGAAATGAAAATCTATTTCAAAACTGCTTCCACACATATCTTAAGCAATCAAGTTGTAAAAATCAGACTGTCCTCCTTTGTGCTGACATGCTGGGTGGGTGCCGTCTATTGGACAGTGGGCTCCTGGAGGCCTACCGGGGTGGGCTTGTGGGGATTCTGGGGGGATGGCACCAGTGAGGGTGTTCAGGGACTTGGGGGCTCCCATCCAGGCAGGTGGAGTGAGTCTGGGGATTTCCCCATGTACTTGGTCCTAGGCAGGGTGAGGGGTGAGGAAGGGCGATTCCTAGGAAGTATACTGTTATGGTGTGCTGGTGGAAAAGGTTTGGGCAATTCTGAATGGGAGTGGATCTTGGGTGGACGAAGGGGTAAAGTCCTAGGCCAGCACATGTGCCAGGAGCTTGGGACACTAGTGGGTGAGCAGAACTTCAGGCCAGAACACCACTCCACTGGAAGACTGGGTATCAGGAGACTGGGCTGAGGAAACCATGCACTCCTGGACTCAGGGACTGTAGATTGTTCTGGGAAGAGAGTAAAGGTGTGTGTGGGAAGGAGGACTATTGAGGGAGAACATGACAAGTGAGGAATGATTTATAAGGATTTCCATCAACAAAGTCACTGTACCTGCAAGTAAGCGAGGGGGCTGAGATTGAGTAGTCTGGACGGGCTGGGAGCTGGAGGGCCACGATGGGTCAAACCAATACACCTGTTCATGAAGGAGACATGAGCTGGGCTAGTTAGCATGGACCACTGCTGACCACCACCCATCAGTCACATCAAAGCTAGGGCTGGGGGCCTACCTGGCAGGGCTATATCACAGTACCCATCAGTGACTGTCAGAATAGAGGAGGGGCAATGTCAGACTGGGCCATGACACTAATAAGTACATGACAGAACCAGGTCTGTGGGCAGATTCTCCAGGGGTTATGTAGGATCACTTCTAAGGAACTTTAACCTCTTCTAGTTTTCTCAAGAGCTGGGGTTCTGAAGGGCTGAGCTAGGCATGACCATGAAACCCTCCATCATGGTACTGGGATTGAGAACAGACCCCGGGGCTGGTCCAGGCTGCAGCACTTGCAGGTAACCCAAGGTTAGGGAATGGGGCAGGCTTGGTTGCAACATCAACCAGCTCACACAAAGGTTGAGACAGAGGGGGAAGACTATGTTTGGTAATGGCCTAGCACCCATTGGCACCTGTGAGATCTGGGTCTGGGAGTGGGCCTGGTAGGGAAACTTAGGAGACTCTCCCTGGTGGGCCATGGCTCCTTGTGGTAACCATGCGATTCATGCCTAGGTGTTGGTCAGGCTGGACAAGACAGCTCTGTCCATCAGCAAGTGTGTAAGTTGATCCTAGAGTGGGATGGATAGGGCATGGCTGTACCAAACCTTTAGAACACTAGCATATACAGGAACCATGATCGAGTGTGGATCATGTTGGGCTAGGCTATCACACCTACTGGTTTGCATGAGCCAGGCAGGGATGGGGTCATCCTGGACAGAGCTAGGATGCAGCACCTGCTAGTGAGAGTTGTTACTGGGGGTGGGATGAACCAGGCCAGGCTGCAGCACCTGATGGCAAAGGTCAAGACAGGGGATCGGCTATGCCGAGCTGCCCTAGAGCAACCTCTGGTGCACAGAAGATCTGTGGTTGGGAGTAGGCATGCTCAAGGAGCTAAGAGGATGCCCCAGCTGGGTTGTGTTTTCCACTGGTGAGCATGAGAGCCAGAATGAGGGTATCAATCTGCTCTGGACATGGCTGCAATATCCCTTGGCATGGGCGTGCACTGAGTCTGGGGTGTGCCAAACTGGGTTAGACTCTAGCATCTGCTGATGCTCATGAGAGCCAGGGTAGGTGTAGGAAAAGTTGGAATATTCCTTGTCACTTACTGAACCATGCAAGAGCTAGATCTGGAAGTGGACCAGGCATGACTTCGCTGTCACACTCAACAGTAAGAAGTGGGATGGTGTGGGCCAGTTCAGCAAGGGCACTATTTCTGACAGAACAGGAGCATCCAATGGTGTGCACAAGATCTGCCACTGGGAGAAAAACTGATAGAGAAACTTGAGGAACTCCTCTGTTGGGATGCATTCCCTGCAGGTGAGCACAAGAAACAAGAATGAAAGCAGCCTAGACCAGGTAGGTTACAGTACCTGCCAGCATATGGGTCAGGTTTGGGGGCAGGCTAGGTGGGGCTAGTTTATAACACTCACTGGCAGATCTAACAAACAGGATAGCGTGCAGTATAGGCTAGGTTGGGCTGCACCACAGCCAATTCACAACAGGGCCTTTACGGGGGGTGGGGGGGGGAAGGAGGGGCTGGCTGGGCTGGGCTATTCCCCAGCACCTATCAGCATGAGCCAGAACTGGGGGCAGACTAGGCCATGCCAGGCTGCAGCACCCACCAGCAAATGCCAAGATAAAATGGGCCATGCCAGACTGGGCTGCAGAACCTGCCAGCACATGTGACACCTGGTTTGTGTGTGTGGTGGGGGGAGGGCAATGTGATCCCAGTAGAGGGGCAGCAGGAACTCCCTTGCTGGGCAATTGCTCCCGCTGGTGAATGTGAGAACAGGGACCAGGGCCAGATGAGGCCTGGCAGCACTACAACACTTGTTGGCCTGCATGAGAACTGGGTTAGGGGCAGAGCAGACTAGACTGACTGTGACCACTGGTGCATGCATGAGCCACAGTAAGTAGAAGCTGGTTGAGCTTTGCTGCAGCATCAGCTGGCAAGTTCTGGGACCTGTGGCAAACCTTCTCAAGCTAGACTGCAGAACCACCTGGAGAGTGCAAGCTTTGCGGCTGGGAGTGGACCTAGTATGGGAATGGTGGGGGCATTTCTGATGGATTGCAACTCCCACTTGTAAGCATGAAAACCAGGGCTGGGGGTGGGATTAGTTAAATAGGTGGTAACACCTGCTGGCATGAGTGTGGGCTAGATAGTGACATTAATTGGATTGAGGTAGGCTCCAATGCCCATTATTGTGTGTGAGAGCTGAATGGGAGATGGGACAGACGGACCAGTCTGCTGCACATACTGGCATGCACAGGAACCAGAGCTGGAGGCGGGCCTAGTCGGGGTTATTGCTAGTCATTCTGACTGGACTGCAGTCAGTATGTGAGGGCAGAGTGTGTGGTAGGCAGGATTTGGCTGAGTGAGAACATGCATTTGTTTGCATAAGAGAATTGGCTGGAGACAGAACTGACCCAGCAATTGCTACCACCCATGTGTTTGTAGGCTGATGTGGGTGACAGACTGAGCTGGACTTTGTATTGGAAAACACTCACACGAATCAGGTCTGGGATCACTTCAAACGAGGTCTCTTTGAGGATTCTGCCAACTGACCCGCTTGACTCAGAACTCTGACCGTGGGGAGAATCTCAGGATCTGTGGTCTGACCGTGGAGTGCATGTGTCAGAGCTGGGCCTCCTCAGTGGCCAAGATGGAGATGTGGTTGGCATGCCCAAATGCACATGGAGGATATGGCAGTCCATTGGAGCCTGAAGAGGACATTTGGTACTATAGCAGAGGATGAAGAGCAGGACAAATTGCACAACTAACCCAGCCACATGTTGACGGCAAATATCTGGGTAGAGGGAGACTCTAGGGTGAATTACGTCAACCAATGGGTTTTGGAAAGATTTCCTCATCCTTGGACCAGCATGAATGACAGGATTTCAGAACGATTACAACTACTAGAGCAGAACATTTTCAACATACTTCACATCAGGGATCCTGGGATTACATTGGGTGGCCATCCCCATCCCTGGGTACTGAGGCAATTGGGATATCAGGTGCAGCTTCTTTCCGTTCTTTCCTGATCCCTTAGATACAGGAAAAAGAAAAAGAAAATTTGAAAACTATGGCTTCATCCACTTTCCCCTACTCCTCAACCCTTCCCACCCTAATTGGTCATCCAGATAGGCATGCATTCTTTTCAATAATGTAAATATTATGAAAAATAAAATAAAAAAGAGTCTGCCCTTTTGGTGTGATTATGCCAATTGGTGTCTCTACTGGGTGTATCCTGCATCATCTTTTTGGGACACTTTGTTACTACAGAAGTTGTTGCAGGAACTAGTGGTGGGCATTTGCCCAGTACTGTGAAAACTTCACCTTAGCTGCACAGAATGTGGTGAGATGGAAATGATGTTGCTGATGTTAAGTGCTTTGGAGAACATTGATCCAAGAAGAAAATGCATCAGTGCATGCAAAGAGCTTGGTTCACAATTTTTTAAGTGAAAAGTTTGGTGAAGAATCTTACTGGGTGTTCAGAGCTACAATCAAGTAGGTGGAAGATGTAACATTTGTGGGGGAAGAGGAAGAAAACCGTGTAGGTACTGGAAACTATGCAAAAGCTCTGAGGACGGAAACATGGCTGAAATGTATGCCATAGAAGCTAATGTTCTTGGAAGAGGAGAAAAACAAGACATAAAGTGAGATATTAGGAGCCTTGTAGCCCTCGCTCATGATGGGTATGAAATGAGAGTTTGGTCTAGTGCTTAAGACACTGGATGAGATGCCAGCCCACACATGACAGCACTTGGGTTTCTTTTCCAGCTTTGGTTCCTGTTCCTAGATTCCTGCTAATGAAGTTTTGTAGAAGCAGTGGTGGTTGTTCAAGAAGTTGGGGTTTGTTTCCTGCATTAAATTTTAAGCTTTCACGTTTGGCCCTGGCGCAACCAGAGTTCCATCTGTTGTCGGCATTTGGAGAGTGAGCCAGCAAATGGAAATGCTTTTGCTCTCTTCTCTCTCTTTCTCCCTCTGTTTTAAGTAATAAAATATCAAAATGATAGCTTATGTCTGATGCAACAGACTTAATGTGAAAGCTATCATGATTTGCCAGTGTTGAAACTAGACTGTGAATAATTCTGGAAGTAGAGAAACAAGTGGGAACAACAGAGTTAGGAAAGTAAGTAGAGATTCTGATGTCTTCAGAAGGTGGAACCAACATGATTGACTAGGAGTGAAATAACTTGATAAAGAGCATTGAAAGATAACTTACATGTTTTGATTATAGAATGGGAAGGAAGACATTACTATTAACTGAGACAAGAAGACTTGGACAGTTGGTAGGTGTGACATTACACCAAGTTAAAGATCTATCAACATCGAGATATGTTAGTCAATAGAATTCTGTTTAGAATTCAGGTGAGAACATGACAAGAGTTTCATAGTTTGTGAATAATAATAATATGAATGGCATTTAAGGTCTCCAACTGGATGAATCATGGAGGTGGTGCTTATGAAATTTGATATAACAAAATAAACACAAAATGTATCTTTCAAAATGTGCATTGACAGATTTGCATATTTTCAAGAATGATGAGAAATGAATAGTATTTGGGAATAAGTTACAAAAATAATTTTATGCTGAATGCTCTTAATTAGTGAAACTATATGAAATCAGCTCCAATGAATTATGAATAGATGGTATTTGAAGTCATGAAAGAGTTAATAATGGAGGTGGCATGTGTTGGAGAGAAGAAATGTTTTGAGAACTGAGCTTAGTGTCATTGCGTTGTGCACAGGTCTAGAAGTGAAGGAGAATCTTGCAGATAGACAAGGAGGATGCATGCAGTTGGAGGAATAACCATGAGAGTGAAATCCAGCAACCACGTGGAAACAAACAAACAACAACAAAAACAAAACCAGAATCTAGTCAAACACTGAAGAAAAGAGGCTGAAGGTTGAGCAGTCACCACTGGACTTAACAGTGTGGATATTAGTTGTGATCCTATCTCAGTAGGGACCTTGGGGCAAGACATTGAAGGAGACAAATATAAAGGAAAAGAAAAGTAGAAATAGTGAATACCAGCAACTTTAAAGAGAAGGCCAGGATAGATAATTAGCTAGAGAAGAACCTGTTAGATCAAGAGAAAGATTCTTTTAATAACCATGCGAGAGTTGATGCCAAGCATGTAAGCTATTAGGAACCCCATAATTTAACACAGAAGGAAAGTTGTTAATGATGATGTAAGAACAGAGAAAGAATTGCTGGAGTTACAACTTTGAGCAGCAAGAAGCTATGACATTCACAGTACAAGGGAATTTTGATCATGATAGTTTATGTGAAATATAAAACATACAAAAAGTAGGAAGAAGATGTGGGATGCTAGAGGGTTTAGATGCCATAATGGAAGCTTGTAGGATTGTATCCTTATTATTTTTATTTTCATGTAATCAAGGTAAGCAGCCAATGTGAAGACAGCAGAGTAGGTGTTAGTGTTTCTAAAGAAACATTAGCATCCATCTAACATTGAGTCTCCCACATTGAACGTTGTGTGCTTTCTTCAGTTATTAGCTGCTGGTTTGATATATATATATATATGAAAATCAGATTTGAGTTTAACCATGAACTTCTTCTAAGGTAACAGGCTTCTCAAGTGCCAGCATCTCAGCTGAACCAATAGAAGTTGCATGACTTTCTGATCTGACTGGAGAACTCTGGATTAAAGAGCAGTATCCTCATTTATGCATGACTCCATCTCTCTTTTGTTAATGTAAATTTCTGCACCTCACAAGAGCTTTAAAATAATTAATCTATAAATTAAATTATATTGGAAAGAGATTAGAGATGAAAGAAAATGACAATGGATTTTGCATTTTTCTAAAAGGCTAATAAAAGCAATAAATAGACAAGTAGCAATAAACATGAAGATGCTGTAAAGACGAAAGAACTTGGTCAGCTAATTCAGTGAAGACATCAGAAAGATGAAGGAAGTTAAAAATCTCTCTCTCTAAGGTCTGGTATTATCCTAGCAGGTAAGATGCTCATTAGGATGCCCACTTCCCACATCAAAGTAACTCTTCAATTCCTACTTAGCTCCTGAGCTGGAATCCAACTTCCCGTTAAAAAAGATCCCAGGAGTCCTCAGTGATGACTTCCGCTTGCGTGCAGGGAGCCATCCACTGTTGCTTTCCCAGGCCACAAGCAGGGAGCAACCAGGACACTAAGCAGCCTTATATAGGATGCCGGTGGCACAGGTGGAAGCTTAGTCTTTTATGCCATGGCAACAGCTCCTGTGTCATCTAAATATTCTATTGAATAATTGGGAAACACTCATAAAGTGTAAGTCCCACCTCTTACCAAAGGATATTATTGTCTCCAGGGAAATACTTGTGCCATTGTTTGAGTCCTGGGCAGAGTGGGCCTTTCTGTTTGTTAGTTTTTTTATTATGTTTGAAAGAGCAGACAGTGTATTTGGCAGACATTTTAAAACTATGGGCAAAATGAATCTATCTCTTGCAAGAGCACAATTGACAGTTAATGTTGTTAAGGACAAAATTTGAACTCTCAAAAAATTTGCAACGCGGGAAATGCTTTCCTCTGCCATCGTGAAGTTGCAGCTTACCAGCAGTTAAGGATGTTTATGATGTCACTGGTGGTCTTACTAACAAATGTTTCCCTTGTTGCCCCTTGCCCATGGTTTTACTTTCCACCATTTTCGTTATTTCAAGTCAACTATGGTCTGAAAATATGTGATGGAAAATTCCAGAAGAAAAAAATTCATGAGTGTGAAATGAATTTTTGTTCTAATTTATTATTTGTTTATTTGAAAGGCCGAGCTACTGGAGTTGAGGAGAGGGAGAAAAATATATACCTTCCTCTGGTTTGTTCTCTAAATGTTAGACAACAGCCACATCTGGGCCAGGTGGCGGCTATGAGCCAGGAGCTCCAATTGTGGCCGTGTTCTGCCATTTTTCAAGGTGCATGAGCAGATAAACAGAGAAGAAAGCTGGAACTCAAACCAGCACTCCATGTCCAGTACGACATCCCAAACTGCAGCTTAAGCCATTGTGCCATATCAGACTGTTACTGCCTATTTTTTATGAATACTCTTTTATCTGAGCACAGCCATGTCCATTTGTGTACAGATTGTCAATGAATGCTTTTAGAGTTCATCAGAAGTATGTTGATGTCCTGCAACAGAAACTATGATCTACAAAGCTGGAAATATTTGCTGTATGACCCTTTGAGCGAAACATTTACCAGCCCTACTCTAAACCACAAAAGTAACTCATGTGGGATGCTTCCAGTTATGACCTTTGCTATATAGGTAAGCTGTGTAATATGTAGGGAAAACCTACAGTGTCCACAGTAGTATGTTTGATTAATGGAATAGGAGTACTATATTCTGGGGCCCTATTGCATACTGGGTTAACTATAAATAATGCAAATATACTCTATGTGTTTATGCATGTATATGCAATGCATATTTTTAAGAGAGTTATAAGGAGCGTTTAGTGTCTTCAGTGTAAGAAATGATAAATGAGGGAGAAAATAGGTCTAATACCATGAGTGGAGCCTTAGACAATGTATGTGTATGTCAAAATGTCACTTGGCAACATTAAACAAATACAATTTACATGCATGCATTCCAACTTTTTTTAAAAAAATTAAAATTTAAAAAGCTCAAATTTCTCAGTGAGAATAGAGGGCAGTTCCTACCTCGAGAGAGGCTCACTAAGACAAGACAAAATACATGCGCTGCACCCAGATTTAAACATTAATTTTGGGAAGTTTGCCAGGCCAGATGGTTAGAAAAGCTAAATACCATTGATTTATTTCTTACCCTTTATGAAGCAACATTAGAGACAACGAACCTTATCAGTACAAATGAGAATAAACAACAGAATGCAGATCAGAGGAGAATTAGGAACAACTGCTATTGGATTTTATTATGCTATAATTAATTTTGTATGTAGAAAGAGCACTAATTATTAGCAAATTGTGAACTGAACCAACAAAGCTTTATCTAATAGCAGCTGGGCAAGGATGGACTTCTGTGTTTCATGGATGTCATTTTTCCTTAAGTAGCACTGTGACCATAATTTCTGGTACCTGGAGAATGCTCTCTTGCAAATGCAATTAATCACCCATCAAACATCTTTGTGCATTTAGTCAATGTTGGAGCTGAAAAAGTAGAGATTAGTGACACCTGGTCCTTGCAAACACTATTGCTGGATAGAAGTGATTTCCACCCGATGTGCAGAAATTGTTCTTACTATTTTTTTTTTTTTGGATCACAGGCTATGCTGGAAATATGACCAAAGAAGCAAATGGTACATGAAAACAAACGTGCAAAGGAACTCACCAAGAAAACACTATTTCTAGTTTCAGGAAACTTTTGATTTCCTGAAGGCCATTCAGGTAGGCTTATGCACTGCTTCACCCTATTTTTAGAATCTTGTGGTATATAGCATGGATATAAGTGAAGGCATATGCTGGTGTGTTTTGTTTTGGAGCGAGAGTTAGGTTTTCATAAAGAAGTTGTGCCTTGAGAGAGCATTTGGCCTAATGCTGAAGACACTGGCTATAATGATCACATGCCATACGAAGTTGTGCCTTGAATATCTGGCTCTAGCTCCTGATTCCTGTTTCCTGCCAACACCAGCCCTGGGTCACAGAGGTGATAGAGCAAATGACTGGATTTTCTTGCCCATGTAACAGACTGGGATTGAGTTTCAAATCTCAGCTTTGGATCTCAGCAAAGCTCAGGCTGCTGAGAACATTTGAGGAATAAAGCAACTCTTTGTCATTTTCTGCCACTCTTCCATCCCCCAGCCAAAATCAACAGAATGAAGTTGCATCCTTGCTTATTCAGGAGCGTACATTAATAAAAAAAATTCTGACAGTATGTCATAGAAATTACCTTTAGAACAATTCAGATTGATAATTTTTGTCTTACCTTTTTTATCTTTAGGAAAACCAAGGCCTATAGAATAACTAACTTTATCAAATCGTCTCATTAAAAGTGGTACAACTAAGGACAGAGCATCACTTTCTTTTCTTTCTTTTTCTTCTTCTTCTTTTTTTTTTTGATAGAATGTAACTACAGGTTCTATACACCCACATTCTACCATAAGATACTCTAACAAATATTTTGCTAATAATAATTGATCATTGGTGACAGAAACAGAATACTCATTGGAGTATTGTCAGGTTACTAAACAAAATCATGAAATTTTAGCAGGAATAGGACTTACCTCTTTCTTTTAATGTTCTTCTAACTTCTATCGGTGCTTATTTTGATTTTTAGTTTGGCTTGGTAAAGAGAATGTTTGAGGAGTTGGGGTTGAACTGAGCAAATTAGATTGCAAAGAGTAAGAGTTTGCAATGTAAAATGATAGGAATTCCACAAAAATACAAATTCCAAAAATTATGTGCATGATAAAGAGAATGATACATTAAGACATTTATTATTATTATTTTCCACGATTCAATTTCGTAGGTATACACATTCCTCCATCCCTCTCCCCATTCTCCTTTCCCATTTTTCCCTTTCTGGAACTTTTCCTTATATTGTCACAGAAATAGAGTCCGTTAGTAAGAGTCATAAATTCAACTTTCTACAATTTAAGTCTACCATGTCGTTGTAAACATAGGTAACAGTAGAAAATTTAGTACATACTTTTCAGGCATGTTTAACTCTTTCATGGCAGTGCTCCTTTTATTCAGAAGTAGATATGTGTACTGCAATATATCTTCACTTCCCAATATGCTAGTCTCCATTACATAGTTCATTGATGAGGGTATATGTATATAGTTGCTTGTCTACTTGTCTATTTGTTTTGTATTTTGCAGGAAGATTGTCTGATATCTGGGAAAATATACGATGTTTGCCCTTTTGGGACTGACTTATTTCGCTGAGCATAATGGTCTGCAGTTAAAAAATAGCTCCAGTGTACTGTAAGGTGATGAAAATACACAACTAATAGCTACAGTGTGAGGTAAGCAATGCTGCCTGAGAGATAGCAGAAACTCAAGAAATTTTACAAGTGTTGTCCTCTCTAGTGTCAAATACAACTTGAAATTCTGTATGTTGGTTTTATTTTTGGGGATAGCAAATTATTTCTAGAAGCCTTTCCAAAATTCAAATCTAATTGTCCTATCAATTTCTATTAAAAGCTCCATAGCAAATAAAACACTACAGAATCTGTGATGACAGAATGAAACAAAGTGGCAGTAGACAAGTGAAGGTTGGTTGGGATAAGACTGAGTGACCGATGAGGAAGCTCAGGGTAAGGCAAGGCACACGACATGAGTGCAAAACCCGATGGGGAGGGCAAACAACAACACTGGAGGGTGATGAAAGGGAGCAGGCTTTAGGAGGAGGTGGATCTGGCTTGGTTCTTAATTACACTCAGGGCCTGCCCTGGTCATAATACAATAAAACACACCACAAAGGTTATAATGAAGCACATGAAACCACATTAACAAGGAAAAGGAGAAAAATGTCAAAGGCACCTCCCAATATCCCATAAATCATGGCAAGAACATCTGGAATAGAACATGCTGTTTGTCCTCATTGATGGAGGAAAACCTTTAACCCCATTCACCCAGAGCATGTCACAGCTCTGTTTATGTGGAAATTGCTCCGATCTTCCGGCATGCCTTCCCCTCAGCTGGACCCCAAGCACAGTCCCATTTCACAGTCTTGCATCATCTCCTCGGAACTTGGCCAGGTGCAGAGGGAACAGCTGGGAAAGGATTATAAAAATCCCGAAGGACTCTACAGAGACCAGAAATCCCCCTTTCACTAAATAAACTTAAAGAGCTTGAGGGCACTTGTGTTGAACATAATGGTCATGTGAAGAGAGTAACAAAATGCAAGCCTCAGTGGCGTTGACAATTGTAAAGAAAAAAAAAATACATTTGTCACAAGGCTGGAAGTTTTGTGTATTTTTTTTAGCACTTGGCAATGCAGTGGCAGACATGTTTATTAAAGCCTAAGAACAGATGCTCTTGATACAACAAAAGGACACAGAGTCCAGCAGAAAACATATAAAGCCCCACTGAATTTTAATATTGAAATACATCTCTCAAGGGTTCCTTGAATCGTTCATGCCAATGCTCGCATTATAGCTCATTTAAAGTGAAGCAAACTACATTTCTTTTTTTTTTTTTTAAAGATTTATTTTTATTTTTTCATTGGAAAGGCGGATATACAGAGAGGAGAGACAGAGAGGAAGATCTTCCATCCGATGACTCACTCCCCAAGTGAGCGCAACGGGCCGATACTATGCCGATCCGAAGCCAGGAGCCTCTTCCGGGTCTCCCACGCGGGTGCAGATTCCCAAAGCTTTGGGCTGTCCTCGACTGCTTTCCCAGGCCACAGGCAGGGAGCTGGAAGGGAAGCGGGGCTGCCGGGATTAGAACAGGCGCCCATATGGGATCCCGGGCGTGCAAGGCGAGGACCTTTAACCACTTGCGCCACTGCGCCGGGCCCAGCAAACTACATTTCTGAAATGACTGTTGGACATATTGGTTGATCCATAATAGGAGATGAAATTATTTGAAGAGACTATGAGTTATTATTGTTTGAGTGCATGTCATTTCTCTAAATTGAGTGACACAATTGCTAATATATAACTTGAAGAAATAGGAAGCAATATTTTTTTCCTGTATTTTGGTTCTTGGAAAAGATTTCATTGGTGCAAATGATTTGCAAACTACGTACAAGTGTGAAAGTTTTAATCTCTGTGCCCAAGTAATAGCAGCTACAAAATGGAGGAAATATCTGGGTCCATCTGATGCCATTCTTTGAAAATTAACTTGAATCATACATGCAAAGTGCTTCACATAACAGTTGTGGTATAGAAAGTTCTCAGTGAAAGCTAGCAATAATAATTTATGATTATCGTCATTATTCACTTAAATTCAAACCTCCTCTGGTGGGTTAAGAATACACTAATATTCAAGTGACAAATATTTTATTGAGTATAATATATAACTTTAGACTATTAATTTTATATGTTACCTCCACCATCTAATTTGAAACCACACGAAGAGTTTCTACTCTCCAAATTTGCTTGGTAAGGGAGCCTTTCAGGCATGGAGAATTAAAAAAAATTATCCCAGATGTTCTAATGTCCAAGTGTGATGCTCAGGAATGATAATGTTTGGGTTATGACAAATCTGAGATTCTCAACGATTAAAATTTGCCGACAATCATAGTTAAATGATGCTTTTTCTCTGATCTTTAACTCCTACATGCCAATATAGGATCTCCGAGGTTTTGAAATTTGCTTATTCAAAGTAAGCTCTGAAAGCATCTGCTGACCAACGTAGAATTTGTGAGAAATGAGCTAAACCGAGGAAGCTGGCAATTACGTTTATGAACTCCACACAATTTTGTTGGAGGGCATCAGACTCTCAGGATTTATTGAGAAATGCTCAGAGATGAGTGGAAGGTATTTTGAAATCATAAAAGAAAACATGCATCAGTGTCTGTTTGTCACAGCACGGAGAACTCCCTTTGTGTAAAGGCCAACCAAGCATTGTCTTTGGATCTTCATGTGAGCAATCCAGTGACATAAATGGGAGGGTTGGATTGAATTATTTCCCAACATGGATACATCATGTGCTGGATTATTTAGTTCAAGATATTGTGATCATTTCCAGGTTTAGAATCAGAAGTAATGAGAAGTAAACACCCCGCATCTTAATTTTCTACAAATTTCACAAAGCATTGAACTGGGAGAAGCCTTGATGTAACAAACAAGGGGAAGTTGTGCAGCTTGATCTGTACGTGTAGAGTTCTGAAGATCTTCCACCTGAATGATCATGATTTTACTCAATTGTCTTAGACATTCTCTGAAAGCAGATTCTTCCGAAAAAAAATTATTTAAATCCCTGAGCCTATAGAGATGTATCATAAAAAATGAAAAAGATATAAAACACTTATTTTATTTGTTTGAAAAGCCTAGTTAAACAATGAGAGGAGAGAAATAGAGAGAGAGAGAGAGAAACTATGAGATCATCCATCTGCTGCTGATTCACTTGTCAAATGCCTGCAACAGCTAAGGCTGAGCCAGACTAACGTCAGAACTGTTATCTGGGTCTCCTGCATGGGTACAGGGGCCCAGGCATTTGGGGAAACTTTTACTGCTTTCCCAGGAGCATTGTATGGGAACTGGATCAGAAGTAGCCAGAACTTGAATTGGAGTCCATATGGGAGGTCAACATCGCAGTCAACAGCCATGGTGCCACAACAGTGCTCTCTGAAGGAAGAGTCTAGGGTAAATTCTAATGTATTTATAGTTTATTCATGAAATGTTACAGGAAAACAAGAGGGAAGTGGTGGGGGACTAAACAAAAATGAAGTGCGGATGCATTCCTGAGTTGACCACATCAGCCATGCTTAATTCTGTGTTTCCTTCTGAAGAATTTTAAGGGTATTATTCAGAATTGACCAACTGTATATCAATAGGAGAGAACATTTACCCTTTAGCATCTGTCTCTTGTTGCTGAAGGACAACTTCACATATATTTACTTTCCTTTATTGCCAAACGATGGAGTTTTTTTGTTGACTTCCCATGTCAGTGCTCCACATGGAAGTACTTGAGAACCCGTACCAAACAAGAAATGAACAAAATGCCCAGAAAGCAACTGAGATGGGTGGCTACTGGCTCCTAGTGGGAAGCACATGCTACAAAACTATATTCCTGAGCAAATATGATAGTTCAGGTATTAGGTGGATGGCAGTGCTACAAAAGACTCCATTGGTATAAAATTGAATTTTGGATTCAGAATTCAATTCCAGTAAGAATGACGCTGGATGCACCAGTAGGAAATATCAGCCCAGCCTGGCTTTTCCCTGATCCAGGCCACATGAGGCGCACAGGTGTGGTAGCCCTGCCTAGTCTGGTCTGCTCCCATCCCAGCCTACGCTCTCCTGCAGGAGTAGCTGTCCAGCAAAGGAACCCTCCCTTATTCCCCTGCTGGCTCTGCTCACTTCCTTTCCTTGTTCTCACGCTGGTTGGGCGCTGCGGTCCCTTCTGTTACAGGCAACCTCACCTTGGCATTCCATATTGTGCACTAGTCTTTATTGCGACTGAACCTGGTTCGACCCACACTGGTGCTTGGATTTGCCAGTGGATGACGTGGACAGATTCAGCCTGGTCTTCCCCCAACCCCTGCCAATTGTATGCCAGTGGGTAACTTTCCATGGCCTTTTCTGGGCTGTTTCCTATCATGTTTCTTGCGCTTACCTGCCAGGTCTGTGTCCTGCCAGAGGAGTTGTCCAGGCTCCTCCATCAGAACCTCTCCCAATGCTAGGTTTCACGCTTACCAGTGGGTCCATAAGCCAGCCCTACTCAGTCCACCTCCTGTCATAGCAGGAACGGTGGCTTTTCCTGCCTGGCCTTCAACCCAATCTGCTTCTTGCTGTTGGATGTTTCAGCCCAGCCATGGTTTGTCCATACCAACATATGGCTCACACATGGCTCAATAGGGGTTTGAGACCTAGCCTAGTCCATCACACATCTGCCCTGGTCCTCCAGGACACCAGGGGGTGTTGGGGTCTGGCCCGGATCAGTGTATCCAATCCCAGTCCACACTTGTGCCAAGGGAGACTACAACCGTTTCCAGATCAGGATGCAGCCCCCATTCCAGGTCGCACACCCCTTGGCAGGAACCTCAACCCAGCTAGGGTTGTCCCCTTAGCTCCCCAACCGGGTCTGTTCCCAGCCATAGTTCACTCGCATGCCAGTGGTTGCTCTGACTCAGCTTGGCACAGCCCCTCACCTGTCCCGACCTCTGCCTTAGACACTGTGGCTTAGCGTCCCTGGCTCATGTGGACCAGTAGGTACAAGAGCCTAGCTCGGCATGATCTGTGCTCCCTCCTGGTTTCTAGTTTTGCTTGTGGGCTAAGGTTTGCTCAGTCCTGGGCTTAGCCACAGCATCAGCTGGAATCTGGGAGTGGGAGAGGCCTGGGAGGGAAATAGTGGGCTCATCCCTCTTGGGTTTCCACTTCCACGGGAGGACATAAAACTAAGACAGCGGCTGGGGTGGAATGGGGTGTGGGATGGACTGGATTACTGCTGTACATACTGGCAATCCAGGGTAGGGGGCGGGCGTGGTAGGGGTTATTGTGGGTCGCTCCAACTAGGCTGCAGCTCCCACTGGTTTATGTGAGGGCCAAGTATGTGCTGGGCAGAACCAGCCTGGACTGCAATACCCATTGGTTCCAGTGGAAGTCGGGAGTGAAAACAGAACCAACCCAGCAATTACAACCACCAGCTGATCAGGGCGATGGACTGTGCCGGGCCCTGTACTTGCTAGCACATACAAGAAGTTTCTTTGGAGATCTTCCTAATCTAAATGCTGGATTCAGAATCCCAACCAAGAAAAGAGAGAAAACAGAACATGTCAACCAACCATCTCAGCTATGATGGACTGTGTCAATCAGTGGATTTTTCAAAGACCTCATAGTACTTGGAGTGGCAATATTGGCAGCGATTCATAACTGCTGAAATATCAAAACCACTTGAGCAAAAACCTCAGAGCATGCCATACATCCGGGACCTGGGGTGGGTGGGAAACTGGGTGGGCCTTCTCCCTTAATACCCCCTTTAAACATGAAGGAAACAATATGGAAAAAATACTAGTCTTATCCACTTTCCTGTAGCCCTTGAACCTTTTTACTCTAATTAAGTATGTCAAGATTGTCAAAATAAAAAAAAAAAAAGAATGATGCTGGATGGAAGAGTTCCAATGTAACAAAATTGAAATCAGATGATGGGACCATCTCCTTAGGAATGGTTTCACATTGCTGCTAGTGGTAGAACACTTCCTAGTGGCAATAGTGAGATGATTCATGAGAAAACCCATGCTGTCTTTTCCTTTATAGTCCCTGTTGCTGACCCAAAGGCCCTTCACTTGCAAGTGATTGTTCCACTATCACTGTGGTGCATTTATTAGTATGGCCAACAACACAAGATAGTCATCCTGTCCAGGGTGTTGTTGAGTGCTTTCTCAATAGTGCCTGTTCTGAAAGCACTGATGTAAAACACAGATGCTTGCACACTTCATTGCTTCATCTACTCGCCTCTTCTCCCAGCCTCCATGCTTTGATCTTTGTCCCTTCAGGTGCAGGGCTCAATGTCTGAACTGAGACTGCCGATCAAGCCACCACCCTCCTTCTACCCCACTCGGCTGCATGTGTCTGGGTGTTTTCTTTCCTACTTACATCCCTGCAAAGGGAAGTTTTCATTTTGTTTTATAGATGAAGAATGTAGATATTAAAGAGATTATCACACTTCTGATATTACACAGTAAGAAGGGAAGTTTAACATTTCACTCAAGTATGTTGACTTAACCTGATAAATAGGATCAATAGGAACATATTCGCAGAGAAATGCCTACTCTTTAAACTGGGAAAAAACCCCAGCAACATGGTAACGTATATGATATGAATTAATTTAGAAAGGCACTTATTCAAATAAAATAATTAAATCACTTTTTCATCAAGTGCAGACTGAAAATGAAAAAAAAAATTGGCTGAGAGGGCCCTAGTGAAAAAAACAAATTTAACTATTACCATATGAACATTGTTGTCTCAAGATTGCTGATGCCAAATTGCTGAGCAAAAGGTATTGGAAATAATCCGTAACAACTTTTGTAAAGATGTTCTGGCATGAAAATGCAGAGCAATTTCCTTTTGAAATACTGAAAGCGTGATTGAAAATAGGATCTATATTTGTGCAAACCGAGTGTAGAGCTTTGCTTTAAATGACCTTTGATGAATTATAGTCCTTTCATATGTCATTATCCATTTAATCTAACATAAAAGGAGGAAAAATCAATTTATTTGCTTTTCATTCCCCTTTATAGGTTGACAGTAAAAACAGAAATGTCAAACTTCAACCGCTGGATCTTGTGCACACAATGAAAACTCTTTTTATCCATTCTGATTGTGTATCTGGTTTGGAATTTATTTGTAGTCATCTTTTGAAGTTATTTTACATATTGCTGCAAATGTTAGCATACAACTTTTATCGTTGATTATCTCTTGATTGCTCCTGTGCCTTCTTCAGAAATTTTTTGTTTTGTTCCAAAATAATTTAGATATTTATGGAACGTGTTGGATGTTATGCTCACTTAGTAGTGCCTAAATGTTTTGAACCATGGCTCTTAAATATTAGTTTGCATAAAAGTCATCTGAGGAAAACATAGTGTGAATTCCTGAATCGCATTGTAGGAGATTTTGATAGGAAAGTTATGGATGGGATCTACATGGAAGAATAGCTGTTAAAATTCCCTTTACAATGATTTATTATATTCAGCGCTGCCTTAGGTACCAGTAATTTCATTATCTGCTGTCAGATTACAGATGTCATGTACCATGTGTTTTCAAATACGTAGACTTAGCCATATAATTACATATGGTTTATAACCCTTTATACCTAAGAAATTGTATTGGAAATTCATTGCTTTTGAAACATGCCTAAAATGTTTATTAAAGTTTTTAGAAATTATTACTTACATGTAGTTTTGTCAAGATTTAAATATATACAACAACCTTAGCACAAAATGTACACTTTGTAATACAGCTCACATGCATCTAACTACAAATTTTATCATATAAAATGCAATATATGTTACAGTAAATAGTCACAATTATATGGAATATATATTATATATTATGAAAAGTAAAAGTCTTTGTTTAATCTTGTAATCTATTTTAATATGCACCTGTATAAACATTTGAGAATAACTTAAAAATAGCCAAGGTTAAGCAATTACATAGTACTTACAAGGTAATTGTTTCATTATTTGTGTGCTTGTCATTGTCTTGAAGTATCAGCAGTCAAAATAAAACCTGAGGGTAGTCTTGCTGATTTAATTTGTTTTAGACTTGATTTACTTTTACCTATATATATTTTTTCATCTTTTGAAGATTTTATGGAAAGGAAAGGCAAAGATTTTTCCATGAATACATGGTCCACTCCTTAAATGGCTGCATGGCTGTAGCTCAGCTGATCTAAAGCTAGGAGCCAGAAGCTTCTTCTGAGTCTTCTACATGAGTGCAGGATCCAATGGCCTTGGACCATCCTCTGCTGCTTTCCCAGGCCATATACAGGTTGCTGGATGGAAAGTGGAGCGGCAGGGACATGAACCAGTGCCCATATGGGATCTTGGTAGTCCTGGACCTCGCTGGAATCACCCCTCATTCTTTCTCTTTCTTGTCTGCTTAGAGCCCTGTGTGGCTTTCTGCTGAGAATTTACAGCTTTGTTTTGTACTCAGATAGTCATTAATTATGGTGTCAAGTAGAAAGAGGAACAGAGAGCAGAAATATGATAATGTAATTCAGTCAGTTGTGGAATGATGTGAGAAAGAAGATTCAGTTGAATAGCATTTGTACTGGTGTACACACAGTTTCCCATCTTATTAAGGCTAAATAATTTAAATGGAACTTTACTAATGCTTGAAAAGAAGACTACAGCTTTTGTCATCATTTAACCATATGTTTTTATCTGCTGTGCCTCAGCTAACACTTTCTGCAATGAACAAACAAGGAGAGTACACAGCTTATTTTATTGTAATGTGAAATGCAGAAAACACCATTTTACATTCCTTGGTGTCTGTGGCTTTGTCATAGTGAGCTTCTCAGATGTTTGAAGACCTTACCATGTTTATCCTGGGAAAAATCTAGCCATTTTGGACCAAATTTTAAGGAACAAGAAAATGTTTGCCAGCTGATTGGCTCTGCTGTGAACATGAGATCATAATAAACATGAGATCATAAAAAAAGAGCAATTGACATACACTGCAGCTTTTACAAGGCTAGCAGTGGAAGGTTATAGGGAAATGTAAAATACATATTGCTTAGGGTTTAAGAAGACATTTCAACTATTATCCTGCCAGGAAAATGAAACAGAGAGAGAGACAGAGAGACAGACACACACACAGAGAAAACACTGGAAATAGAAATATTCAAGCTTCAACCTTTCTTCCTTTTCTTATTTTCCATGACATTCTTCCATTGGAAAACTTAGTGAGAAGTTGTAGAATAGGGCGCCTGAGATGTGAAGATGGAGCTAGTGGACAATAGAGCTCAGAAAAGTGGCTATTGAACCTGAGGATGCAGGCAGCCAGCACTGGAGAGTCTATTTGTATGAGTCATATGAATGTGAAAACAATGAGATGGCAACATAGCAAATTTTTATCCAAGATTTATTCAAGCTCAGAATTGTAAGATGGAAATGAGGACAGGAGGCAAGACACAAGAAATGTATCTCATTAAAAGAAGAAATTGAGAACAGGAGTCAGTAAAGTTGAGATGAGATAAAAAATTTTGTGACTTCACTGCATTTGCAGAGAATGTTGGAAGAATTGGAGTCTAGAAGCACAACTTACAAAAATGCAGGGGAAAGACTTTTCCTGAAGTGAATGGATATATGAGATAAGTGCGAGGAAAAAGAAGGAGGTGAACGATATGATATCAACTTTATTTCCTTTTTTCATTAAACCAGCAAATGATTATTGAGAACATTCCATTTGCCTGGTATAAAGTAGCCTCTAAAAGAAACAAAATATACAATAGAGAACAAAAACGTCTGTTTCATTTTTGCCATAGGACAGCTTATAATTTAGCTGATGAAATAAAAACCAATCAGATCTATGCATTTTTAAATCACGGAAAGTCTATAAAAGAAACAAGCAGGATGATGTCAAACAGAATAATGTTCTGTAATAAGAGATAGATCAGAGCTTTGACCCCTCATGCAGAAAATATGAATATTTTGGGCATATTTCCTGTGCTGTGGTAAATGATTCATTTTGGAATTTGACCAAGGAAGTGACATGGGGAAAATGTTATTAGTCTTTCTGATAGGCTAACTTGAGCTCAGTATATTAGGCTGTCATACCAACATAAAACAGAATTGAGTTTGTGTCAGCATTGCAGACACAGGGTGAAAACAGCTAGAGACGTTTCAAGGCAGTGACACACAACTGACACTGGGTTTCAGGAAAAGAAGTCAAAATCTAATAAATTTTACTTGGAATGCCAGAATCTTCATGACACTGTTAGGAAAAGAAGAGATGTTGAGAAAAGAACAGATTAATTGTGGAAAATAATCAGTTGGAATACATAAATCTAAAGGTGATATTCAAGACAACTTGAGACTTAAAAAACCGTTGCAGGTAATTCTAATGTGCGATGGACTCATTTATATAATGTTAATGAAAGGAGGCCAGGCATGGTGAGAGTGGGTTCTTAACAAGTTGAGGTCATGGAACATGTTTTCTAGCAGGGACAGATTGAATATCAGGTTAGCTTGCCGTATTATTCTTTGATTTTTGAAACCATATGACAACTTCTTCTGAAGTCTGAGCAGTGAATTTCACATCTTGGATTCTCCGAGATTGTTCCTAGAACATGACAGCAACTCCGACTGTTGATTTTTATATTTTGTTAGAATTATCCAGCTTGCTGAGAAAGTAAGATTTAAGAAACATTTGGTCATCTGTTTTCTTTTCTTGGATGGTTTTTGAGCTTATAGTTACTGGATGTCATATTAAAAAAAAAAAAGAGAAAAATCCAGTCTGTGTAATCATGGAAATACATTCATTATTAGAAACATTCCTCTAGCACAGTCAGCGGACATTGTTAGTACTCAACCCATCTCTGCTCAGGTGTCCCATGTGTGAGCTCCCACATGACTTTCATTCAAGGAGCCATCACCTGTGCCTATGGATATGTGCATGACTTCAGATTTTAAGATTTCAGATTCCTAAACGTATGGGACGTTTAAGAAGTTGTACTTCATTGTGCTAAGAACAATGAGCATGAAATTCGCTCTCTGAACAATTGCTTAAATATAATTTCTTTGCTATTGCTCCTTCTAAGACTGAGCTAAAGGCCTAAGGGCATTAGTTCCAGATCAGATTTATGGAGAGAAGATACAGAGAAAGTTTTGGCTGAAGCTGAACTGGTCCAAAGCCAGAGGTAGGGGTTTCTTCTGGGTCTCCCACGTGAATACAGGGTCTCAAGGCTTTGGGCCATCCTCTGCTGCTTTCCCAGGTCAACAAGCAGGGAACTGGATGGGAAGTGGAGCAGCCAGGATACAAACCAATGCCCATACGGGATCCTGGTGTGCACAGGGCGAGGATTTAGCCATTGAGTCATTATGCTGGGCCCAGTTCTTAGGTTTAAGACATGGACATCTTTGGGATGTGTGTCATAGCATTAGGACTATAGCAGAAGATAAAGCTCAAGTGTAAAGGGCTTGTGGCAACAACGTCTAGACTAATTTTTTTCACCTTAGGCATATTCCATTATTTTATTCTGTGTAAAGTGTTTCTCTTTTTAGAAAACTAGAGGCAAGGAACAGTTAAATATGCTTGTAACTTTTGTGGTCCATTTTCTTCCTGCAAATAATTATGTTCTGGGCTAAGCAGATCAATTGAGTGTAATTTGGGAATATCAAGCATGGTGGTAGAATCCCTTTTTACCGGTCCATAGGCAACATCTAAGTTCAGAGGCTCAGCAGTGATGACCTTGTGAAGTGCCACTTTTCCATCTTGGAAATTCAGAAACAAACGTGTGAGCAAAGCTTCTTTGTTGGCAAATTTCCTTTCAATCCCACTGTCCAAGAAACTAAATATCAATTACTTAAGCCATTCCAATACAAATTCAAAGTGTGACAGTGATTAGCTGAGATTATATCTGAGGTATTTTCTAGAATATATTTTATTACTGTGATTAATACAATGCAATAAAGTTATTGACTTGGCAACTGCCTTCATATTACAGCCTGTCATTCATATAATAATTTGCAGAATAGGACTGGGGCAGATGTGTTCACCCTCTGACTATTGAAATAATGGAAAATATTGTGAAAGGATGGAATTCCAAGTGATACTGCAAGTAATGCTTTTTAGCGTTCTGGAAGGTCTAAAAGCCTCTCCTTGAGGGATGAGGAAGGTGTGCTGGACCATGGATTAAGCGCTCATGTGACAGGAGATTCTTGGAGCCAGAAGAAGTTAGATGTTTAAATATCCCTATGCTATTTTTGACACCAAAAAAGGAGACGCTGGAATTGTTTGTCATATCTGAACTGTTGCTGAGAAACTAAGAAAGGTATTTCCAAAGTAGGATGCCAGCTAACTCTGAAAAACCTTGGAGGCTGCTTGCCAAGACTATAAACTCCATTTGTCATAGAGTTTGTGTAGTAGGTTTCTTCTAAATTTATCTTCTCCATTTGTTTTTGCATAGAGTTAGAAACAATGCGAGGTTAGACACATGAAATTGTTATATTTGTTGTCTCAGCTCTGTCAGGAGAAGCTTTGTCAACTGCATTGTCAGGTCCCATTCGATCCTAGAATATTGAGGGTTCAGGATAATATCTTGTTCTACATGGCTCCACTTACCTGCTAGGTCAGACAGGGTGTTACATACCTGAAGCTGGGTTAAATAGTAAGAGAAAAGATTAATTTAACTCACAGTCTTGGGAGCTGCACCTCTAAGATTAGTGGATCTCGTTTATTTCTCCTCAGTCAGGGCTTCCTTGTGGCTAACGTCATGGTATGGAAACTTGCAAGGAGAAATCACCTGGCAAAACAGAAAAGGCAGGGGTCAGACACACTCTCTTGTAATATTCTCTGTTTTGGGGAAGTAACTGGGTTCCCTGAGAGCCACAGTGGTTCCTTCAGAAGTCCCGACCTCTAATGATCCAACTACCTTCCATGCGGGAAGGCTTCCGAGTATCACCGCGCTGGGAATGAAGTCTGTGACGCACGCAGCCGCACAGCACAATCCGCTTCCAGTGCACGGCAACCCCCGAGTTTCTGGGCTTAATTACAAAATTCTAGAAAATGAATACAAACCATCTTAGATTTTTAAAATATATTACAAAGGAGAAAATGAGGCTCCATATCAGATTAATTTTCTCAAAAGTATGCAGAATGTATTTTAATGCACATTTTGATATAAACCATACATTTAAAAAACTTTTAAATGATTTTGAACTACTCATAGAAGCATTTTGTTTAAATATTTTGCATCTATGCTTGTGAAAAATGTGGCCTGTGAGTTTTTTCTTTCAATATCACAGTCAGTTTCGTATGACTCTCATTTTTTTTTTCTTAATAGCTAAAATACAGTCTGGATATTTTTTTTTCCTTAAAATCTGAGTTTGGAAAATTTATCTGGATTTCATGATTTCTTTGTGAGGAGGTTTTCAGAAATCGATTCAATCTCTATAGTACAGCTATCATTTTTAATTAATCTGGTTCTGGTCTCAGTCATTTGTTTTTGTGGCTAGTCTTTAATACACTGTCAGACATGTTAGTATGAAGTTGTCTCACGGAGTGGACATTTGGAATGGTAGTAAACGCGTCACTTGAGAAGCCTGCGTCCCGTACAGGAGCCCGGCTTTGAATCCAAGGCTCTGCTACCAATTCCAGCTTCATAGAAAGGGCACCTTAGTGCAGCAGATGCTTATAGCTTATAAACATAACTTACAAGCTTATAACTTACATGCTTATATGCTTATAACTTATAAGCATAAGGGTTCATCCTCCGACTCTGTCCCCTTGCTTCCTCCCTTTTATCAACTCCTATTATTTATCCCCAAGTCATTGTAACTGTATAGTGATTTATTTCACCATTACAAACTTAACTTTGTCCTGTATAGATGTATAATGACATGGAAAATACAGGAAAAGTAGAAAATATAGTAACATAGTGTCAAAGTATAAGTATAAATATTAATCAATAGTAAAGACTCACAGTGCATACACGCACTATTTCCCGGCATGCTACTTTCCCTAGTAGAGTACATATGAGTGCTTTGTGCATTAGTTTCCACATATCATAGAGAACACATGATATTGCCCTTTGGGGAATGACATTTTATTAAGAATAATCGTTTTCAGCTGGGTGAATTTTTTGCAAACGGGAAGATTTCACTCTTTCTTATGTTGCAGTAGTATTCCCCAGCATAAATGTCCCAAAGTTTATCCATTCAACTGTTGGGCATTTGGGTTGGTTCCATGTCTCAGCGAGTGTAAATTGTGCTGCTATAAACATGAGGTTGCATGCAACTCTCTCAAATGCAGATTTCATTTGTTTGGGTTAAGTCTTAGATTCTCCATGTTGCAATGACTGGAAATTCTTCTTGTTGGAAAAGTAAAAATGAACCCTTTTGAAGTACGCCCTTCCTTCCAAATGCTGCCTGCTTCCAGTCATTCTCAAGTAGCTCAAACTGCAACATTTCTTCTAAAGGTATTTTCTTATTGTTAAATTGCAAGCATTCAGCTATTGGATTATTGTAAGGTTTCTTTACACTGCTGTTTTATATGATTCTACGTATTTTACCTACCACTTTCTGTATCTTAAGACAGGTTGTATTTTGTTTTTGCGGTTGCTTGTTTTTCTCCTGTAATTTGCTGTAAATGTTTGCCGGTTCAATCTAATTTCTTAATCTCATGGAATTTGGCCTTTGAAAGCTTCATAGTTTTTGTTTCCCAAAACACCATGGTGTCCATGGAATCATTTTTGCACTTTTCCCCCCATTTA
Organism: Ochotona curzoniae; assembly: GCF_017591425.1. NCBI lineage: Eukaryota > Metazoa > Chordata > Mammalia > Lagomorpha > Ochotonidae > Ochotona > Ochotona curzoniae. The sequence continues at coordinate 23,109,814 of NW_024467119.1, read as the reverse complement.
TTTCCTTGTGTATTTACTCTTGTGATGGTGTGCATTTCATCTGCATTTTGCCTGTGTTCCAATTGTTCTTTATTTATCTCCTTCCCTGTAAGAGTTTCCCAAACATTCTGTTGCTGTTCCTTTCAGCGAAGCTATTTATTGAAGGTGGAGAGAAAAGGGATAGTGAAATGAGCCAATCTGTTTCTTCTCAAAACCACGGTTGAAAATAATCTTAATACATTTATTTGCCCTGGGCACGATTTCCCAATCCTTGTTTCATAGCGTTCAAGAAGCTTCCTGAAGACAGCCTGAAGAAACAGCTCCAGTGTTGCTGTCAGTCACTATGTATTTTCCCTCTTGATCCTATTCTAAGTTTCTGAAGTTCTTCAGGTTGTCATGATGCACATGTACAACACTCTTTCTCCTTCATTTCCACCTCCTGCTCCAAACTGCGGTCTCCAGCAAGGTCCTTACTAGAGTCAATGCTTTGTGATACATGATACAAATATTCGTCCATTTCTTTCTAAGAGAATTTTTTTTATAGATCTTTTAAAACAATGTTTCTCAGTTGTAAAGTTTGAGAAAAAAGGGTAAAAGTTTCATCTGTTGGATTTTTGTCATGGATTTATAGTATTTTGCGAATGTGCTTTAAATTCCATTTATTCTGTATTTTTAACACATGAAATGGCTTTAAATTTCATAGAAAATACCCAGTATGAGAAATACATGGCTGTCAAAATGTTTTACACCAAAATAACTATCTTTTATTTTCATTTTGCATGAGATTTTTCTAGCACCTTGACACATATTAATGCAAAATTCAAAGAACATATACATAGAAAAGAGCAGAACTTTGTTACATATGTCGTGGGTAGTGGGGGCAGGGGTGGGTCCAGCCCTTGCTTTTGGAAGATTTTAGTTTATGTCATACCTTTTACATAAGGGTGATAAAGTGATGCTGAAGATTTATAACAGTTCCTTTGCTGCTTAAATGTTTTAGTTCTTGAAGCCTACAGCACAACTTATTTTTGATTAATAATAACTTCAGTGCATTTTTAAAGAGAATCTTCATCTCAAACAGTACATACTAAAGGAATAGACAAATGTTCATACTGATTTAATATCATGGCTTTAAAATTGGACAAAACTAGGATAAGGAATATTTACCAGATGCTTGCTGCCTGAGAATTCAGAAAATTTTTAGTTTTCCTGAAATCCAAATTCCCATTTTGTATGATAATAAAGATGCCTACTTGACAAGATGAAGTGAGGCTTAAAGGAGATAAGTTAATGCTGACTAAATAACAAAAATTGTGATGATTAGATAATCATTTTGGTAGGAAGAATTTTTTGCATTGCTGCAATAATTTATTCCAGATTCATGCTTGGTGGTTAGAATTCAACCTTCCATTATGCTTTTTTTTTTTTTACCCATTTATCCATTATCTTTTGGGGTAAATCAATACGTGTGTAACTTTCCCAACAAACAAAATCACCACTCTGGAGAGACAACAGAAAGGGTGACAGTGGTGCTTGATGTATGAGGGTTGGGCATACAGACAGGAAAGTTTTGTTCACAGAAGTTTGTGCCAGCTGGTGCCATGTTATCTTTTGTCCTGTCTACACCCTGACCTTTTCAGCTTTATAACTTCCAAATGTTTATGTAATGAGAACTGCCCTTTTAAAATTGACACAGTGATTAAAATTGAAAATGAGAGCTGAGGCTGTTCTCTAATAAATAGGCTGGATCTGAGACTACATCTGTCCGGCAAAAATCTTCTAAGCGAGCAGACACACATTTCTTTGCTTGTATTGAAAAAGTGAAGGTGACATTTATAACATTCAATAATTTTTGTCTCCATCTGTTTATTCAATGATGAGATTTAAGTTGGCAAATGCTGCCTTCACATTGATACCAACCCAAGGCTATCTTTAAAATATTTACTATTTAGATAGTTGAATCCCAAAGTTTTGCTAGCAAATTGTTATTTCAACTTGTGAGAAACATCCTTTTATGAAGAGGACGTGGATCAAACCAGAATCCACCCTACTCCTGCAGTTCATCTTGCTAACCAGTCTGCTACTCTGCCATTTCCCAGACTCTGTAGCAGGCATTTCTGACTAAAACCCCACGCCACCTAGCTGTCAGGATATGGCTTGAGAAATGCAGTTACACAATTTCATTACTGTTCAACAGTATATTGTGCATTTACGCAAGCTTAGACGTCGTAACCTACTGCCAAGCTGTTTCTCTCTCAGAGACATGCAAAATGTTACTGTAACCAGCAGCAAATATTTGTGTTCCACAAAAAAAGCATGTGGTAAAATATGCCAAATTATAGATTTATTTTACTTCTGTTGTAATCTTATGAGGCTGCCATCCTATGCGAAGATCATCACTGATCGAAGTTTTACGATGTGGTGCATGGCTGTTTTCATGTCCAGCTATATGTAACAGTTTTCCTCACCTGACTATAGTTGAGCTGCAGTTATTCAAAAGCATATTTCTAAGTGACTAAAGTAGAAAAGCAACAAAACATAGTATGATCAACATGATGCTTCAGATTTGTGCTTTTCAAAAACATCACCACTCACAGTACATATTTAATGGGAACGAACTATTTTTATTCAAATATGTTCAAAATCACAGAAGTGGATGGATGTGATACAGTGCTATTTTAGTTTTGCCTCTCCCTCATCCTGCTCCTTCACCTTCATTCTTGTTCCTTGAACATGCCAAACTTGATCCTTTTGAAACGTTTTACGACCCTTTTCAGTAAATGAACCTGTAATTAGAATATTTGTTCTCTCATTTTTTTGTGTCCTGATTTCAACTCAACCGAAATCCATCACTTTAATAGGCCTTTATTTACCATAATTTTTAAGTCCAAGGCCCTGTTTTAGTTTCTTCAGAACTATTTTTAAAAACATTTTCATCATATGTCATGAGCTGCGTAATCGGAGGTTGTGTATTTCAGTACCTCCTTGTGCCCAGAATACAGTAGCTGTTCAAGTTGGGGCTATTGAGTAAACATATGAGTGAAATATAATATTTCTCGTGGTATACCCCTCAATGATATGACCAAGGTGATTTTTTTTTAGGTTTCTCCAGTGTAAATTAACTATTTTTTTCACTGTAATCAATAAATATCTTGGGAGGGATAATGTTTAGGCTGCCAAATTTCAACTTGCTGCATTCATGCACTGGTGGAATTTATGGTAATTACTACTGTGTGTTTTCTCCTTAATGATGACTTGGTATTTCCTGACTCTTTCTACATGTAGTAATTAGAATTTTTCTGTAATAAAATGCTGTAATTTCTCAATTTGTTCACTGACTCAATTATTTATGGAATTATAGGCCCATGGATGTTTCTATTGTTTGATGGGTTATAGTTAAACACTACCACTAATAATTGCGTTGCTCAGTGTTCTAAATTTCACAACTCGGGCTTTCTTCCAATTTGGCTTTTACATGTTCTTGATGTGCCTCATTCTGAGGTGTCACTGTCAGTCACTGTCTCATTTTTCTGTGATTTAAAATGTTTCAGCTCATCTTGCAGTTTTTCTACTCCAGTTTTGGGCTCATCAAGTTTTCTAAGAAGCCCTAGTGGCTCTCATCGGAACTCCCTGCTTACACACCTGTGACACAAACCTGATCATTGCTGTATATCAAACCTGATCATTATAACTGATGTCTGAGATGAACTATATTTGAAGTGTTTTACTGAATGTATATAAACTGGAGCCCTGGAAGTAAACTTTGTCAGTTGCCTAAGAGAGTATCTATTTTATTTTTATTGCAAAGTCAGATATATAGAGAGGAAGAGAAAGAGTGGGGAAGATCTTCCATCTGATGATTCACTCCCCAAGTGGCCGCAATGACTGGAGCTGAGCCAATCTGAAGCCAGGAGTCTCTTCCAGGTCTCCTACACGGGTGCAGGCGCCCCAGGCTTTGGGCTGTCCTCCACTGCTTTCCCAGGCCACAAGAAAGGAGCTTGATGGGAAGTGCGGATTAGAACTGGTACCCATATGGGATCCTGGTGTGTGCAAGGCAAGGACTTTAGCTGCAAGGCTCTTGCTCAGAGCCCCTGCACCACCATTTGTTTTCCCAGGAACCGTCAAGGTAAACTTGCAGTAAACTACAAAGTTCATAATAATTTTCATCTTTTTTTTATTGATAAACTGTTTTTCCAACAGTAAAAAAAAAATCTTTGCTGTATATACATGCAAAAATACTTACTTTTGTGTTTAATATCAGTATAATTTTACTACAACAAATCCTGGGTACTAAAATTTTAATCTATGGCAATCTGGTGTAAAAATTAGAGTCATATTGTGATTTCTATTGCTTTTATTCCACAGCACAATTAAATTTTATAGTGAATTTTTGAAAATTTTGGCGTGTTCTTCTATGGACATTTTTGTTTGCTTATTTTTTTCTTTATAATCAATAAACAAATGACTCCTTTTCTCTCCCAAATGTTGTAAAACTATTCTTTTCAATCATTCTTTTTTTCACTATTAAAAATCATAGCTCCTATCTGTTCATTTTCATAAACTGATATCAAGAGAGCATGTAGTCAAAACCAAACTAATCAAATGAGTTTGTTATTTTTTCTAAGCCTCTTCAGAAGATGTAATAAGAAAATATGAGCTTAGAGCACTAATATCAGTTCAATCTGAATTTTTACTTTTTTTCCTTGTGTCTAAGAAATTTTTGATACAGCTGTGTGAAAAGAGTTCATGTTTCTGTGATTTCAAAACTCTTCATTTCTCCAGAATCTGCCCCCTTGGTCTATATGATTTTTCTTGATTTACTGCCCTGGTCACTATTTCCAGTCAGATGTAGTGTATGAATGAGAATACATTCTCATTTTGTTACTGGTCTCAAGGGAAATATTTAAAATTTCGCTACTAATGTGAGATTAGATTCAGGCATTTTGTTGAAATTCTCTTCGTATTCAGGACTTTCGTTATTTTTCTCATAAGTTCATTGTCATATTTTAGAATCAATATTATTCCAGCCTCATATACTGAGTTTAGGGGTGATTTTTTTCCCCATTCTCTCTAGTGGATTTGTATTGAATTGATATCTGTTTTTCTGAAATCTAGTAGACTTCAGCCAACAATAAAGTCTTTGATTATGATGTTCTTTGCTAGGCAGATTTTATGCACAAAACCAATCTTAAAGTGGAAATAAATATAATAATCTTACTGCTTTCCTTTAAAATGATTATATATATAAATATGTAGATTTTAAAAGATGTAAGAATGTGATGATTATATATATTTCATAGAATGTGATGTAAATGTGGTTTACTCTGCCTACCTTACCACAGAAATTTTGCCAAAAAAGCCTTTTTTCAACTATAATCATAGGTTCCCACGCTCAACAATAGCACCTATCACAGCAAGAACCTTCTACCTGTTAAAATCAGTTTACACAGTCATAGTAAATATCCCTGGATTACTAGCGCCCCTTGGCTGGGTTTCTTTCCCCTAAGCTCCTCCATTTCCTGGGAGCTTTCCTCTGTCAGTCTAATAAATAAAGCTTGGTCACTCTTCTCACCACAGCATCTAGTTTAGTAAACTATCCTCGGTTGCTAGACATTAACTCAGTTCTCACCCACAAAATTCTTACAACATTCCCGTTACTTCAAAATGTACCTACCCAGTGTCTATCATCTACTTTATCTTCCATGCTCTTCTTTTGGAATTAAGTCTGAGCAGCCTAATGCAAAAGCCCTAAAATGCTGTCCTACCTTGTTTGTTTGGTGCTGTCCAATTTTAAATTCAGAGTAATCCAGACAAGTGGCTCAAACAAGAAATGAACTTATACCAGTTTGAGAGGCAGCCAGCACTGAATCACCATCAGATCTGCTTTCTCCTGAGGCTTCTCCTTCCTGCGTTCTCACATGATTCACCATGCATGTGGGCATCTTTGGTGTTTATCTAAGAGAAGACCAGCCACATTGAATTAGGATAATACTCGCTGGATCTCATTTAACTTCAACCATAATCTTAAAGGCCCATCTCCAAAAAACAGTTCCACTGGGGAGTTGCAGTTTCAATACATCACTGGGGTGGAAGTGGGCACAATTCAATCCACAACAGGGTGCCTCTGGTTGACTGAGTAGTGATCAAACTGGCTACCTTTATAGCCTCCTCTCTTGCACTGATAACTCTGTTTACTGAGGCCATTTCTTTCCCTGGATCCTTATTTTGTATTCTTGCTTTGTTTTCTGTGGTCTGATGAGAGCTATGTTGACCCTTCCTTCCTTTGCACTCTTGGTCAGTATCCTGATTGTGGAGTTCTTGTTTCTGCCGGTTGTCATTGCTTGTGACATTTGCATCACACATTAACAACCTGTTGGCATTCTGGCTACTCTGCTTCTGATCTGGCCCCTCTCTGTTGTTGTGCCTGGGAAGAAGCAGCTAAAGTTCTTGAATTTCTGTAGCCCACAGAGGAGACCTGGATGGAATTTCTGATTCCTGATTTCAGGTTGGTTTAGATCATGCTGTTGTGACCATTTAGGAAGGGAACCAATGAATAGAAGGTCTCTCAAAAATAAACCAATTTTTAAAAAGCATCTTCAGTTCAATTGTCTTGTGTTTGGCTGAATATGCGAAGTGGGATGTGAAGGGAGGTACTGAGGTCTTCTCTAATATGATTCTTAAAGTAATATAAGTTCTATTGGATTTGGCAGCTATCCCTCATATTTTGTGAATTTTTCTGAGCCTTCTTAATTTTAATTTAGAAGGGTATCATTCTTTGTTTGTTCCAAGAAGAGTTAAGTGAAACACCTTTAGTTTGTTATTATCTTTAACTCTGGATAAACCAAATTATTCATGGTTAGCATTAATGTTTTGATAATTCTAAAGCTGGAACAGTGACTGATAAAGAGTATTATATACTGATAAATGTATAATATTTCATTAACACATTTTTGCTAAATGTAATAATATTTTAATGATACCTACCTGTATTTTCTGAGTTCTTACTTTATGTAATGTGTTGTGCTATCTACAAGAGTAATCTAATAACCGATTGCTGTAAAACGGAGACATCAATGAAAAAATCAACAATAAAATGCATCCTAATGTATCACAATTTCCATTGTTTACTGATTATTTCATTTTTAGTACCTCAAGGCACTATTTGCTAACTCATCTTCTACATGGATCCATAGGATAAAATAAGTGCATGTATCTCACAGTCACAATTATTTAATTTTCCACTTAGCAAAAACAATATATTGACTCTACTGTGAGTAGCCTATTCATTTTATTGTTATTTACTTTCATATACACCGGCTCGACTCAACAGAGGAAGGGAAACCTGATGTTGCGCAGTTGACACTGATACAGCCAATGCAGATCGATGCAATTTTCTCTCCATGCCCAAATCTCTATTCACATGGAGGAAATCTGGATTTTCTGGTACTGAATGTGCAAAAATGACGAGTATTCTGTGCAGGCTGAATGACTGTATCTTTGGATCAAAGTTCTAAGGTTTAATTAAACTACAAATCCAATGGTAATCGGAATAGAGCTCCAGTCCAAACCAGGACAAAACAGTCTAAGCTCATTGACCGAACAGAAGCAAATGGAGACTTCTGCTTAGGTTGTGCCATCTTTTCACTGTATCTGTAACTTAAACAGTTACATAATATTAATCATACAGTAACTAATTTGTGGTAAATAGATAAGACTGGGAAAATAAAATGCAAGAATAAAATGTTTTAAAACAACTCAAGTACTTACCTGTATTTAAGTTCCTCAAGGCTATTTCCTCATACAATATTGACAGAGTGTTAAATATGTAATCATTGCTTTATGAATGGATAAATGGCCATTTTATATGTAGGAATGAATGGCTGTTCTGTGGAGGAAACATATTAATGGATGAAGTAATAGATTCAATTCAATTTAAAGGTCCTGTTAGTTAATAAAAGCTATTTGAATACTGCATGAAAGGTCATGTACTAATTAGTGTCTTAGCTACCACTGTTTCAATATTTTATCAGTTAAAAGAACTCAGTCTGGAACTTTCAAAATTAGCTAGCCTGCATTCCTACTCACTTAACATTGACTGAAACACTATAAGTTTTGAGAATTGTGATTTTTATTTCTGAAATACTTAGGAAAGCATTATCACTTAAAAATTCACATTAAAAATGGCATCCAAATTTAAAGTGAAGTTAAAAATTATTTGGGAAATCAATATGACCAAACTGTAGAGATGGAGAAAAGATTAGTGGTGGTTAAGGGCTGCAGATGGGGGAAAACAGAAAGTTGATAATGGTGAGTTTTAATATGAAGGACCTCTTTGTGATGACACAACACTTATTAATCCAATTTGCGATGATTGCTGCAAAAATCTGTATTCAATGGCATGAAATTATAGGCAGTCATTCAGCCATATAATTTTCTAGTTTTGATATTACAGTTACCTAAGATGTAACCATCAAGAGGAACTGATTGAGTGACACACAGGATTTCTTCATGCTATTATTGTAAATTCTTATAAATCTATAATCAGAACAAAGCAAAATTTTAAAAAAGTGATTTTGTTCAACATACATGATAATTTTGTTTTCTTCTTCTGATCATTTATAAGTAAAGGTTTTCTAAAGTCCTCTTCTGAGGGTGCTCTTCAGGAGTGGCCACATGCTTCAGCTTTCCGCTGGGAGTGACATGGAATTCAATCTGAATTTGTGTTTGGAGGGCAGACTTTTTCAAGTGTTTTGCTGACACTTGCTCGTTTCTACCTTTATTGCAAACATTGCTTTATAGACTTACCCAGTACAATAAAAATGTGAAATATTGGAGTTCTTTTGATGGTATAGTTTGTGATGTCAGGTATTCTTTGAATCAAAGTTTCCAAATTCTGTTCTTCACCGTTCCTTTCTTGTGTTCACCTGCATCACACAGGCTGGGGAACAGAGCCTGTTGACGATGTAGCAACAACACTGCAAGCCTCATCCCTGAAAACTCAGTGTATGTGTATAAAAGTGTATAAAAGTGGAGTAAGAAGATGGGAGAATTCTCTTACCCTGTCTGTCTCTTTCATTGCAAAAAATCCACAACAAGCAGAAATGCCATCTCATTTCTACTTGAATTTCCTTAAAATTCATGAAACTGAATATTACAATATTTATTTCCAATTGTTTCCTATTTTATAAATTGCTCCTTTATAGCAATATGCTTACTTTTCTATTTAGATTAAGATCATTTCCTATTTGGTTTGAAGAGCTGCTTCTGTTCAATAACACAGAGCTTCCGTATGTATCTTGCAAATCCTCTTTCTTAGATTATCTTCAGTGAGAGAACAGTTATGGGTGGTCTAGGAATTTCTAAAGAAAAAGAGTAAGGAAGGAATGGGTAAGTACAGGAGAAGGAAAAGAAAAATATGTCCTCCAGCTTGCTGTTACATGCAGAGCAAAAGGCTCGCGGTAGCAAAAAGCCATCAAAACTACAGAATTATGTGGTAGTGTAAGGAATTTTAATTTTTAGGCTGGCAATAAGAGGCCATTGAGATTTTATAGTTGGTGCATGGATGGTGTGAAATGTGGAGATAACAGTGTGGCTATATTTGAAGTTTATTATAGGATTAAAAACTTTCAGCAAAAATGGAACAAAGTATTTAACAAATATACATTGCTCATTGTTAATATGATTGCCAAGATGACTATTAACATTGCAGACTCTGGAGTCTGGCAAAGCTTATTCCAATGATACAGCCATAAAACTAGCTGTGAGCTGTTTCTAGGCCGCGTCTCATTCTCGCCCTAATATCCACAGTGTGAGTACAGAGCAAGCACTTCACAAGCTCTCAGCACAAACCCAGCCAGGGGAGGGATCTGGTTGCAAATTGAGACTTTAGGAATCATAATAATCTTTTGCACCGAAAATTTAATAACAATTGGGCCACTCTTATGGGAATCACACCAAGTGCATGTGAACAATGCATTGGGGTCAAAAGACTCCATTTCAATTGCATTAACAGAGTACGATTTGAAAAACAATATTCTCATTATAGTGTTAGTCAGCCAGGATTTACAAGTGTCATTTTTCAAATTAAATAATCTACAAGCTTCATGTTCAAAGCACACATATACTCTGTGAGCCTTCAATAAATAGTAGCTGACTGACAGATAAACACCCTCATAAAATGATAAACCTTTCTAAGTGAACGATTGCCATATATTTAAAGAGGCAATATCAGATCTACGTGTATGAACTAGAGAGTAAATGTACAAGGAACATAGCAAAAATGCAATAGTGGAAGTATTTTTTCTAAATCATAAGTTCCTTGGATGTTAAGTGTAATTGCATACCCAGTAATTATTAAAGTGTTCCAGATAAGTATATTATTGACCGAAACCACAAAACAAGTGTTATTCAAAGATTATAAACAAATCTTTTATAACTTCAATCTAACCTGTTTGATCAGTGAAGTTGTAAATAATGACGACAATGACCTTGTAAGTACACATGATAATTCTTGATAAGGAGATACATAAACAGCCCAGAAAAAAACCCCTAAAAATAAACAGACATTTCATTACAATTCTTCTCTCCTCCGTTTTTATTAAATATTCTTGTCCAGAGCTGGACACTGGATTCGAAGGTTAAGAGGCCATTTAGGTTGCTTCTGTTTTACTTGATGCCTGAGTTCCTGGGTTCCAGCTTTCCTCTGCTGAGCTGGATGAAAAACAGCAGGTGCGGGCTCAACTACACAAGGCTCTGCTGCCTGTTTGGAGGCAGTGAGAACGAGGGCACTTGGCTGCAGTCTGACTCAGCCCCGACGTTGTTGGCATTTTAAAAGTGAAGAAATAGAGAGAAGAGGAGTCTTTGTCTCTCTGCCTCTCAAATAGAATGAAAATTAATTAATTAGTGAAAAAATTTGAAAATGGTCACATAAACAATCGCTATATCTCTAATAATTTACCTAAAACATTATGAAATATTAATTAACAATCTTGATTTCAGATTTTATTAACTTTTGATTTTAGGGAATATTTAATCTCTGTGTTTAATCCTTTTTTAGCTCAATAATTAGATCAGCTGATTGCACGGTTGCTTTAAGCAAAATGCTTATTTTTGCACAAATGTATAATATCTGATGCAATGTTGGGGCATTGAAATGACATGAAATAAGTCTCACTTATTGACATTATTAATTCATAGTTTGCAATAATTTCTCCAGTAACAAAGCTTCGTTTTGCATAGTTTTTTTTTTTGGTAGTAAACAGTAAACGTTGGGCCCAGTGCCATGGCCTAGCGGCTAAAGTCCTCTCCTTGAACTCGCCAGGATCCCATATGGGCGCCGGTTCTAAACCTGGCAGCTCCACTTCCCATCCAGCTCCCTGCTTGTGGCCTGGGAAAGCAGTCGAGGATGGCCCAAAGACTTGGAACCCTGCATCGGTGTGGGAGACCTGGCTCCTGGCTTCAGATTGGCATAGCACCGGCCATTGCGCTCATTTGGGGAGTGAATTGTCGGATGAAAGATCTTCCTCTCTCTGTCTCTCCTCCTCTCTGTATATCTGACTTTGTAATGAAAATAAAATAAATCTGAAAAAAAAAAAACCAGTAAATGCTGAGGGGTTGGGAGTGGATACTGATTGTGATAGTTGAGTGTGGAAGTGAACCAGTGAACTTCGGGGAAACAGTACAGCGTGGCGGAAAGGAGGCTGGTGCACCTTTGTGTTGGTAAAGACTGAAGATTGAATGCAGCAAATAAGTTGGTTACTCTGAAATCAGAAAATTGGCACTAACTCGTGTGAAGGGGAAGACAGAGGAACCGTCAGTGAGACCAGAGGAAAATCACATCTTGTGTAGGACATGACTCAGTCTCTTAAGAGCCCGGGAGGTACAGGCTGCTATGGACTGGCTGTAAGAGATTTATTCCCCATGTTAATAACATCCTTCCTGAGGTATGAGAATTAGATCTGCCCTTCAAAACTAGTGCAAATGGTTTCTTTTTAATTTTCCAATTGAAACCTTTAAGATGCTGTTTTCAGAATACATTTAATTAATTAAATTGACACTTGGAAAAAAGTAACAATTAAGGGTTACAATTTAACACTAAAAATGCCTAAAATCGAGGAGCACTTTGTTTCTGACTAAACAGGTATTATTAAAAGATTATGCAGCAATCCCTGTGTTTACATATTTAATAAATGTAAATTAATCCCAAGGCATCTTGCTTGAGATGGTTAAAAGAGTTTATACATGTGCATAAATAAATAAAACTGTAACAGCTGTCAAGAATTTTGGGAAATAACTTTAGGAAAGAATTTTATCAGTTAATGAAAAAGAACAACATAGTAATGGTGTAATAATAGAGAAATAAATTAATAACTCTGTCACGAGCTTATTTGTAACAAAATTATATGCAAAAATAAAAATTCCTGAAAGACTAAATTGCTACTTTTACCTCCATCTCTGTCTCTCTTTACCCCTACCTCTATTGTTGAGGGGACATAGGAAGGCAGGTGTCAACCTAACTGCTGCTGGACAGCTCTTGGCCAAACTATGGCACTAGGTGTGTAGGTGATCGAAAGCTTTAAGCAATGTGCTTTTTGGTGATGTCAACCAAATGTAAGCAGTGCACCCCTGTGACAGCCTGGTCCAGCAGGTATAGGAGCCCTTTTCTGAACCATCCAACCGCTCTTCCTTTTGAAAATAAGCCAAGCTTCCCTCTCTGTGCTCTGTGCAAGTGTACCTTCCCACCCATCAGTGAGGAGTAGAAATGGAAAGTCCCAGAAAGTTGGGAACTTGCCACCAGCTTCAGCTGGAAATATTCAGCATGAGTGTAGGAGGCATATTCCCATGATGTTTCACTCATTATAATGTTAGTATAATAAAGTGCCCAAATGAGCTGCATGCATGTCCATCACACATCTGGTGTTGCGGCACTTCCTGGATTTCCTAACACGTTCATGGAAATGGCCAGTACTAAAGCTCTACTCCACAACTCATCCCTGTTACAATGTTCCACTGCGCTCCACCCAGGACATCATCCTGGGCCTTTAGAGTATACAGATGGTAGGGCTACCCTGGTTGATGAGGTTTTTCCTTTTGTTTGGGCTTTACCATTATTGGAAGTGCTTCTTTGGAGAGGAAATTTCTTTGCTTGGTGTTTATTTCCATTCCTATCTGTTCGTGTACAACCCAATTCTTATACTTGCACTCCTGTCTTGTTCTCATTAAGTCCTGATCTGCGTATTTTTATGTCTCTACTTCTGAATTCTTTGATCCATTGAGGAAGAACTTTCAATAAGCTTAGTCATTCTCACTACCCTTACCCACCTCTATCTGCCCCTGCCTGCCTCTCAGTATTTCTGTCTCTGCATCTCTCTTTCCACATGTCTACATAAGTGGTAGAATGTTTTCTAGGTAGAAGACACTGAAGAATCAAAATTAATTATAAAGAATATTCTCAATGTCTTGAGAAAAACACAACAGAGCCAAACTACAACTGATACAATTAAAATGATTTCTATATATATGATAAAAAGTTGACCCTAACACACAAAAATCTTCAGCTATTAAATAAAAATAAATGAAATAGCTGGATGATAAAGCATGTTAAAGAGACAACACAGGCAAATCCAAAAATTAAAATGAATCAGACAGAAACCATATCAAAAGATCCTGTCCACCAAGAAAGCATTTTAAAAAGCAATGAGAAGGCCCTGTGGCGTGGCCTAGCGGCTAAAGTCCTCTCCTTGAACTCGCCAGGATCCCACATGGGCGCCGGTTCTAATCCTGGCAGCTCCACTTCCCATCCAGCTCCCTGCTTGTGGCCTGGGAAAGCAGTTGAGGACGGCCCAGAGTCTTGGAATCCTGCACCCATGTGGGAGACCAGGAAGAAGTTCCTGGATCCTGGCTCCAGATCGGTATAGCATCAGCTGTTGCGGTCACTTGGGGAGTGAATCATTGGACAGAAGATCTTTCTCACTGTCTCTCCTCCTCTCTGTATATCTGACTTTCCAATAAAAATAAGATAAATCTTAAACAAAAAAAAGCAATGAGAAAGCATTGATCATCATCAGGTTGGTAAAGATCAAAAAAGACAATATTTACTATTGGAAGAAATGCAGAGTAACATTCATCTTCACAAAACTTCTTGTGTAATTTTGAAGTGTTACAATCTTTCAGAAAGTGGATAGGTACAACATATTAATATTAAATCTATGCTACAAAATGCAGACATTGGTAAAGTCTTCTTAAAAATGCCACCAAAAACACAGGCAGTTAAAACCAAAATAAAAAATGGGACTATGTCAAACAAAGAAGCTTCTGTACAGCAAAGAACATGATTGAGAAAATGAAGAAGCAACAGAACAGCAGAAAATCAAGCTTTGTGAACCTCACAATCGATAGGGGACTAGTACCCAGGATTTACAAGGAGCTTCAGAGACTCAGTGACAGTAAAACAAACAACTTCATTCACGTCTGGACAAAGGAAATGAGCAGGTATGTTTTTTCAAAGGCCCAAATTCAAATGACTAAGAGAAATATGAAAAACGTGTGGGCTCCCTAGGTATCTGGGAAATGTAAATAAAAACCACATTGAGGTTCCCCCTAACTCCAGTAAAATTTGCCTACATTCATCTAGAGGAACTATATAATGTTAAGTAGCATACAAAGAAGCAAAGATATATTGCATCTCTATTTTTGGAAAAAAGAAAGACTCCTAAGGAAACTGCTAAATATATATTGACAATATGAGACTAGATTTTGTACCATTGCCTATAGTTACAATGCCATGATACATATAAATAACAGAATGTAGGAAATCAGTGGGCTGGAAAATGAGGATGAAGGAAGGGAAGGTGAAGGGGGGAGTCCCTATACCCACAAAACTGTATGATAGAACATAATGATGATATAAAAAGAAGCATAAAAATTGTGAAAACTAAAAATTATATTTAAGACTTATAAGATACTATTAAATAACTAAACATATGTGTGTTTTTAAGGGGTATAATTAGAGAATGGGTTATAAGGTCCATTCAGTGAAATAAGAGCAGAAAATTCTAATTTGGAGAAAGATAGGGGCATTAAAGTACAGGAGGCTCTTGAAACTCCTAATAGATATGATTAGAAAAGATCTTCACCATGACGCATTTCAACAGCAAAAGGTTTTACACATAAAAATTCTAAAATGTGTGCAAGACAAAAGTACCGGATTACCTTTAGTAATTTCCCAATTAGACTAACAGATGCTGTCTCATCAAAACTCAACAGGCTAGGAGAGTTTAGACAGACATTCTGCCAGACCTTGCCACATAGTCAGAAACTCCTCATTGCCTTGCTGTGCGCCTTACACCCTTGGGCTGTCTGCCCCAACCACATGGCTTCCCACACACACGCTTGCCCATGCGTGCTACCACCTTGTCCAACCTGGTCTTCCTCTAACCCTGGCTCTTGTGCACTCCAGTGGGAGCTGCAATCCAGCAAAGGAGTTCATATAATTTCTCTACTAGGCCCACTTCCAGTCACAGATCTTGGGGTATTGTAGTTCATGCTGACACAATTGCACATGTCTCAGCATTTGCTAGTGAACGATGTGGCAAAACCTGGTCAGTAGGTACTTATCTTGGCTCCTGCATGCACCAGTGGATGCAGTGGCTTGGCTTAGCCCAGCCCTCTCCCAAACCTAGCTTGAACACAGACCAATGGTTTGCAGTCCTGTAAGACAAGCCCACACCAATCCTAGTTCTCTTTGTCAGGTGCTACAGCCAAGACTTGCCTAGGTCATCCCCAGTTCTCATATGAATCAACCAGTGCTGTCACCTTGCCCAGCTTGTTCCACATCTACTCTGATTCTTGTGAGCACCAACAGGTCCTACAGATAGTTCAGTCTGACACTCACAAACCCATCCCATACACATACTGAGGGTTGTTGTAGCCATGTAAAGCCAGACTCTCCTTCCACTCCCTGCCCTTGCGCTCATCAATGGGAACCGCAGCCCAGCAAGTGTGCCCCCCTTAGCTCATTTACCAGGCCGACTTGTAGCCACAGATCTTGCAAGTGCTGGTGATTTCAAAAACCCGACCTGGCATGGCCTAGCCCCCTGTCTTGGCCCTTGCCATCTGATATTGCAGCCTGCCAGTGAATGCTATAGCCTAGCTTTAACCAGCCTGCTCCAATCCTTGGCTTTCATGTAAATAGGTAGGTGTGATAGCCTAACCCAGCATGACCCACATCCCATCCTGGCTCCTGCGCATGCCAATGTGTTATGGTTTGGCCTGGTGCTGTCCAATCCATGCCTGAGCCAACCCACATATCTGCCAATAAGTGGAGTAGCCTAGCTCAGCCTGGCTCACACCCATGTGTTCACCAGTGGAGTTTCCCACCAGGCTCACTCCTCTACACCTGGATCTCATTTGTGCCAGTGGGTACTGAGTTCTTATCCTGCATAATCTGCCTTTTCTATCTTAGCCTTTGTGTGTCCTCATGGATATTGTGGCCTGGCCCACTCCACACTCAGTTCTTGACTGCACCTGCTGGTTCTGCAGCCTGGACCAGCCTGGACTACTTGGAACCCCAGTATCCATCAGTGTTGGTGAGTTCCATGGTCTTGTCCAGCTCAGCACATCACCACTCCAGCTCTCAAGAAAACCAGTGAGTATTGCAGTCCCATAGAGGTGAACTCACAAATCCCTCACAGAATCTGTTTTCAGACCTGGTTCTCTCATGTGTCAGTTAGTAACATGAACAAGCCAAAATGGCCCACCCTTTGCCCCCACAATCACTTGTGGGTACTTGGTGGAGCCCTGCCAGGAGAACCCCCAGCCCTAGTTTTCATGGTGGTGTTTGCTTACTAGCTAGCTCAGCTCAGATCTTGTGCATGGGTGGATACATTGATTTGATCCAGAAAGGTCTTTGGTTTCCAGCCTCCAATCCACATGGGATCAGCCCCCTCATTTACCAGCAAGTGCAGTGGCTTGCTTAGCCACTTAAAAAAGAAAAATAATAAACAAGTTTGCTGGTATAGTTAACACATTTGGCAATAACCAAGCCCAAAATACCTACCAGCTAATGGCTACTTTTCTCCCACGAGTGTAACACTTGCCTAGGTAAAATGCAACCTAGGCAGTTGCCTACAGCTGGATTGCTCCATATTTTTTCATTTCACATCCTTTTTCAACAAGCAATTTCATTTGTAAAATCTATCTAAATTCTGGGCCTGGCGGCGTGGCCTAGCGGCTAAAGTCCTTGCCTTGAGCGCGCCGGGATCCCATGCGGGCACCGGTTCTAATCCTAGCAGCTCCACATCCCATCCAGCTCCCTGCTTGTGGCCTGGGAAAGCAGTCAAGGATGGTCCAAAGCTTTGGGACCCTGCACCCACGTGGGAGACCCGGAAGAAGTTCCTGGATCCTGGCCTTAGATCGGTGGCATAGCATCGGCCGATGCAGTCACTTGGGGAGTGAATCATTGGACGGAAGATCTTTCTCTCTGTCTCTCCTCTCTGTATATCTGCCTTTCCAATAAAAATAAAATGAATCTTTAAAAAAACAAACAAACAAAAAAACTATAGCCTCTTCCACATAGAAATTGTCTATAGTCCTTCTCTTTTAATTTCCCCTCATTTTATTTTTAGAGTTTTTATAATGTTTGACAACATTTACTTGTTTATTTTTAAATTCCTTCTACTTGGAACAAAATACTACTTTAAAACACATCAACAGTCTTTTTAAAGATAAGACCAAGATAATAAATTAAGATAATTAAATAAATCTTAAAATTGAATTTCTTTACTTGATTTATTTTTTGAAAGTCAGAGAAACAGAGAAATAAGAAAAGATCTATCTGTTGATTCACTCCTCCAATGTTGACACTAGCTGGAGCTGGGTCAATCCTTCAATTCTCAAAATAGCTAGAGCTGCATTAAAACAAAGCCAGAATCCAGAAAATCAACTCAAGTCTTCCATGTGGGTGGCAGGAACACAGTTACATGAGATACCGCCTTTTCTTAGAATGCATAACAACAATAAGCTGGGATGGGTTGCCAGGGGATGCCTGTAGGGCTCAAACTCAGACACTTGACAGAGAAACAGACATACTAAGAAGTATCTTGATTATTATATGACTCATTCATGCTCATACCACTTTTTGTGTAATTTACTGACTAGATGATTCAGGAATGGTAAAGTTGTAAAGTTATAAATCAGTCCTAATAACATGTAATGAAAAAACTCTGTATGATCTTTGAACAGATAGATTTTTGCTATGCGTACTGTGACTCAGGGGGAAAGCCTTTGGGCAGGGACGATAAATAAAGTCAGAAGAATAATAAACAATGAAGAAATACAATGAACAGCCCATTGCTAAAACGACAAACATACTTACTTTGGCTTTATTCTCTATAGAATCAGAAACTTTTCTGTGGAACTGGCTATATAATTGGACATACAATTATATTTTTGGGCTATGAAAAGGCATTTTACCAGATCAGTAGTCAGGACAGATAGGCTTATAAAAATTCTTGCAATCGTCACTATGGGCCAAGGATTATTTTAGTTGTTATCACAATTGGGGACCCAAATTCAGAAGTGAAAATCAAGGCTCAAAATGTTCAAGCTGGCAAGCACGGAACTCCTCGAGTCAGAGATGTTTTCATCGTGAGCACGGGTGGCTCCGAATGGTGCCGTCACTCATAGCGGGCCCAGGAGCAATGCTTTAGCTCTGGAAGCAACACCGTACTTACTTCTAGTTTCCAAAATGGCTTGCTGCTTTTAGGAACAACAGTGTTGTGTTGTGGTTGCGTGAGGCACTGCGTCCAAGCTCGGGAGAGAGTCGGTGCCCACTGCATTTCTCCTTCTTTTCTCTGACTTTGCTAAGCCTTGGTTGTAATATCAAATGCAAACAGATAAGGCTTTTCACTATCAATTAGGCTTTGTAAGGGAATATGTCCGCCTACTGATTTCATTGACTTTTGAAACTAAACAGAGTCATAACAGCCTGCTTTTAGTTTTTGTTGTTATTGTTAAATTTAGTTTTTGTTTGTTTGGGGGGGAGGGGAAGCATGAGGTTGAGCCCAGCCTTTATTTTTGTCACCTATCTGAGACTCGAGCAAACATACCTCAGTTTTTACCCATCGAACAAGACGCATCCACTGGTTTCAGCATCACCTGCGAATGTCACAGAGATAAAGAAGGAGCTCAAAAAGGCTCAAGACACAGCATTCCAGTGAAAGGAGTCTTGTTTTGAATGCTTGCGAGGATGCAGGCAGAGCCAAAATGATTGTGAAATCTTTCTCTGCAGATGTCAGTGTCCTCGGAGAGCTGGGTCCTTTAATTAGAATCTTATTTTATCTTAGCTCAAGCCACAATTATACATTGCAATCATCCTACTTAGAATTACTTAGAACAAGAAGATTTGGGCTGGAGGGGTAATTCAGGACTGTTTGGACAGTCAGGATAAATAAATGTGTGTGTGGCCTATCGTTTTCTTGTAACAAATGGTAGGGAGATGTGCAGGTGACAGCAAGGGAGTCATGGGGCCTGCTTTATCACCTGCTTCTGACTGTTTTCAAAGTGTGCGCTCCCCCGTCCTCCGCCCCGGGCCATCATTAGTCCCTGCACATGGAAGCAATGAAGGTGTCTCTTACAGTAAATCATTTGAGGATTTTTATAATCTCAAATAAAATTTTCTAATATTTTTTCCTAAGTTTTCCGGGTTTAAGGTTTTAATCTTTTATTATTTATTGGCAGCAGTTTTGAGTAGCATGAGATGCTACCAGTGAGAAGCCTAGATAAATAGTTGGCTGGCAGAACTTGTGCTCTGCAATGTTCTGTTAAAAGCTAATGAGCTCTTTCTTTTCAAGATTATCACTATTCTATCCTCTGGTACTTAAAAATTAATAGCACACATGTTTATAAGCCTTTAGCTGTTGATCAGTAAAATTGCTGATAAATATCCTTTAGAGATGATTTGGGAAAGAAAATGTGTACATAAATTCTTTCTTCAACCACAAGAAAGGCTGCAGGCATCAATTTTCATAAAACAAATTTTCTAATATCTTTAAAAATATGATACCAAGATAAAGGAAATAGCAAAACAAATCTACTTTAGACAAAACTTTGAAAATTCATAAAACCAGATGTTTATAAAGCAGATAAGATAGAATGAACAAAAGTAAATATTTCTTGCTTTAGCGTTAATGACGATTTGATAAAATAACAAATCATTGGCAAATGATTTTCTTAGGATCATTCACAATAAAGTTATGAAGGGAAATACATTGTTCCAACTTCTGTTTTTTTTTTTTTTTGAAAACTTTATGTCTCTATTTCTGGTTTGAAATAGAGTTGATTTTCTTTTTCTTTTTTTTAATTAATTACATTGCATTATGTGACACAGCTTTATAGGCACTGGGATTCCCCCCACCCTTCCCCGTGCCCTCCCCCCATGGTGGATTCCTCAACCTTGTTGCATTACCATAGTTCAGACTCAGTTGAGATTCTTTCATTGCAAGCATGTAACAAGCATAGAGTCCAGCATCTTATTGTCCAGATAAGTTCAACGGCTTCTTGGGGAGACCATCTCTGGTCTGAAGATAGAACCGGCAAGGTATCATCCTGATCAATTAAAAGCCCCAACATAACATCAGTAACAATTTATAATGTTATGGAATTAATTGACATAGTATTGAGTAACCAGCATGTTAAAAGAAAATGCAAGTTCTTAGCCACACCCTATGGCTTCTTCATTGACATTTCAATTTTAGGTTATATACAACCGGGTTGTATACACCTTAAAATGGCTCTGGGTTACTATTCAGCTGTCTCCTGTCTATTTTCATTATAGTATTTAGCATTTTATAGTGTTGAAGCATAATTTTGCTGAACCTGGCTGTTTTTCGGGCAGTCTAGACTGGCTTATAACTCTAACAAGACATGTGTCAACAGTTGAGGTGCAGAACAGTTTTAGGAGGGGTGTGCAGAGAAATCCTCGATACCCCAGTGAGGAGTAACTAATCTGTGTCCCACCTGGTGAGGTGTAAGTGAATCCATGCTGTATCCTGTCTGATTCTAAGCTTTCCTTGTTGTTCTCTGTCTATTGTAGATTTTTTGTTTGTTGTTTGTTTGTTTTGAGGGGTTTCTGTAGTGATCCTGATGGTCATTGCCAGAGAGTGTGAGAACCCAAAGTTGGAACCGAGTAAGGACCAGGGAGAGCTCCCCTCCCTATACCTGAAGGAAGTTTACTATTTTCTCTTTCTGCAGACTGTTCAGGGCTGCTGGCTGTTGTTCTGATGCCCTGGGATTCTGCGAGGAAGGATTTGGGCTTCGTCCATCCCGTGTGGTAGGTCCAAACGAGGGTGGATGACCTCAGAGTTCTTGGCCTCTGAAGGCACTCCAATTCCCCGTCGTCTCCTTGGTAGTTGGGATGTAGTCCTTGGTGCTCATACTGATAGTCCTTGGTGAGGATCCGGGAGTCTTCGAGGTTGGGATACAAGCCTCCTCCTGTACCCCTGGTCCACTCTGGGATCTCTCCCTGTAAAGTTGATTTCCATCTCTCTACTAAGACCCAGATAGCAAAGTAGAAGATTACAAGACCTGAAAGAGTCCAGCCCTTATCTGGAAAGCAGGCATACTACAAATCAGCTCCACAGAGTACATCCTGATGACCTAGAGTACTTAACTAGCATCCTTGCATTCGTGTGAGTTTTTCAGTGCCCATTTGGGATGCCAGTGCTGCATGCAGAGGTGTAACTTGCCCCATCATAGCCCTAACCCCAAGTCATATACACCAAGAAAGGAAGGCAGGAAGCTGGGAAGAAGGCAAGAGTGAAAAATGAATATAGGAAGAAAAGAGGTGATGGAAAAGGGAGGGAGGAAAGGAGCAAGAAGAAAATGATGGTTCCTGGGTGTGTGTGTGGAGAATGGAATCAAGAGGCAAACAGCTCTAAATGTTTATGCTGCTTTTAAAACACATTCTTCGGCTCTGGGATTTCCTTTCTGCCTCTCCCTGAGCGTATGGAACTGTATCATAAAACAAATGAATGAATTGATTTAAAAGCTACATTATTAGATTTTTCACTATTTAAAACAAAATATTATATTTGTCCTGTCAAACTGCACATTATTCATTTTTCTAGTAAAATGCTTTGAAAGGGGTTGATATGGTTTTGAATTTTGTATTCCACTTGTATCTCCAGCTTATCTGTGGCAGCAAGCTTTTGGAGCCATGAACTGCTCATCCATAGCTATCTTCCAGAAAGGATTTTTGACCTGTTTAAATTTGCTATCTCATTTTGTTCTCAAAACGCAGTGACACAGATCAATTCTTCTAAGAATTATCTTTGATCTTTTCCAGGTTTAAAAATAATTAGTTATCTTTTGAATAATGCAAAGTGAAAAAAGCTTAGAACCTTGATGCATTTAAAAAAAAGATTTACTGCATTTTTATTGGAAAGGCAGACTTACAGAGAGGAGAGACAGTGGAAAAATCTTCCATCCACTGGTTCACTTTGCAAATGGTCACTAAAGCAGGAGCTGAGCCAATCTGAAGCCAGGAGCCAGAAGTCTCTTCCAGGTCTCCCACAAGGATGCAGGGTTCCAAGATTTTGGGCCATCCTCAACTGCTTTCTCAGGCCACAAGCAGGGAGCTGGATGGGCAGTGGAGCATCTGGGATGTGATAGGATCACCACATATGCAAGGTGAAGTTTTAGCTACTGAGTCATTGTGCTGGGTGCAAATGAAGTTTTGAGGAGAAAAATTTTGGTTTAATCCCATTTGTAAAACTTGCACTTTATGACTTGACTGAGGGGGGAAAAAGCAGATAAAATATTGATGTGATTAATTTCGTAAGATGGATTTTTCATGTGTTCATTCTTAATTATGTCTTCATTATATTTGTTTTTGAGGAAGCCAATTTACTGTTTGCAATAATTGCTATTAATTAGTATTTCTTTCTCTTTGTTTTAGAGCTCCAAAGTTGCAAGAAGCCAAATACATGCCATTTGATTTCATTGAATCAGGTATGTGAGCAACAGAATGCTGGCATAAAGAGTTGTATTAACAATTTGTGCCAATTAGAAACACGTAGCAAGCACCATGCACTTTGTTTTTGCATTAGCGGCTTTTAAATCATAAAATGGCATCGTAACAAATACAGCCAGCATGGTATGACTATCACATTTTCTACACTTTCATTTTTAGCTGCTTTGCCTTTTAAAGAAAACATACAGTATGCTGTAGGCCTACACATAAAATGTTTCCTAAAATATGAGATTTAATTATATGCCTAAGAAGTAATAGTCAAGAACTCTTCTTCAGATAATTATGAACACTTATTTCTCCAAATGGGAAGCTAGCCAAGAAGTAAAGATTTGCACTTCAGGAAGTCATCCATTTTTAATACTTGAGGTAGTTCCTCTATCATATACTGCAAAAAGAAATTTATCAGCTATCTTACAGCCAAATGAATGACCAAAAGTACAAAGAAATAATAAAATGGCACTTAACATCAGCATACCATGCCCCATTAAAATAAAACTTATAAAGAACCTGCTATAAGAATAAACATTTATAATCAACAAGATATTACAGCGTTTTTCTAGAAGATTCATTTTTATTTGAAAGCAAGATTATAGAAAGGATAGAGAGGGCTTCTATCCACTGAATCACTCTACATATGTCATTCTGAGGCCAAGAACCAGGAGCTGCTTCTGGGTCTCCCACTCGGATGCAGGGACCCAAGGACTTGAGCCATTCTCCGCTGCTCTTTCCGTCCCTATGCAGGGAACTGGATCAGAAGTGGAGCAGTCAGGACCTAACTAACGCTCATTTGGGGGGATGTCAGCGTTACAGGTGGGGACTCAGCCTTCTCAGCTAAGTTTCATCTATTTCTCGTTTGCTGGCAATTTTAATCATAAATAATAGGATTCCTTGTCAAATAGTTTCTCTTCATCAATTGAGATAATGATATGACTTCATTCATTTTGTTACTATGGTCATCACGTTGATTAATTTCTATATGTTGAATTTTTCTAAGGAGCAAATCTATTGGTCATATATAATACTACCTGGTGCTGCTGTGAATTCAATGTGCTAATATTGTGTTTGAAGTTTTTGTATGTATGCTTTTCAGGGTGTTCGTTGTTGTCTTTTTGTTTCTGTTTTCAATTTCTTTTTTGTTTTCTATTGATTTTGGTATTAAGAGATGATTCTGACCTCATAAAACGGGTTTGGAAATGTTTTATCTTCCTTTTGGGGACAATAGTTTAAGAAATGTTGGTGTTAGTTCTTTAAGTATTAGGTAGAATTTGTCCATGAAGCAACCAATTCCTGCTCCATCCTTGATGGAAGATTTTTGATAAATAATTTGCTTTTTTAAAAGTATTTTCTGTTCCTTTGAGATGCAACCTTCATAGGTTATCTGTTTCCAGAATTTAAAATTTTATTCTATATTACCCAATTCATGATATGTAATCATCCATAATGTTCTTTTATGATCCATTTATCTCCAATGAATCAATTGTAATGTTGCCTCTTTAATTTCAAATTATTTATTTGACACTTTTTCCAAGTCTGATTAGCAACTTGACAATTATTTGCTCTTCAGGTAATCAAACCTTAGTTCTATTATTTCTTCCCCATTTTCCCATTTCTCCTTTTGCTTTCTGTTTGTGTCTTTATTGGTTTCTAGTTTCACGTATTCATGGTAAAAAGAATTTGACTTTCTTAAATTTGTTGCAATTTATATTAGAACCTATTGTGATCTATTCTAGAGATTGTTCCAAGTATACTTGGGAAAAAATGTATGCTTTTATTGTTGGGTAGAAAATTTGGTATACAAGAATACTTCAAAAGTTCAAGGAAAATATATTTAAAAGATAGTGATGGCTTCTGCTGTGAGGCAGTATAGATGGTGATATGCACTTGCATTGTATTGTGTTATTTTTGGTATCAGGGACTAATGCAAATGGGCTAGGTGGCTCCAAACAGAAAAAAAATGCAAAGAGATGAAAGGCTGATTGTGTAGAATGAATGACTTATCCTCTGTATGTTTGTTGGCATATTGCACTCTATACAATAAAGCTTACATAAAATATTTTTAAGTAATTTAAGTTTGTAATAACTTAAATCATATTTGAAAACTCTATTTTTTGCTCTTCTTTCCCCCACATAATTTTTACTTTCAAAATCAGCATTGTATGATATTCTGCAAGTTGATTAAATTTCTTACTTTCTTTACTATCAATATAAAAATAATTTTCATGCCCCAGTCCACTGCCACATTACTCTGTGTTTGTCCCCAGATTTGTATTTACTAGTGAGACATGCTTTCTTTTTAAAAATATATTTATTTATTCTTTATTGGAAAATCAGATATACAGAGAGAGGGAGACAGAAAGGAAGATCTTCCATGTGCTGGTTCACTCCCCAATTGGCCTCAGCAGCTGGAGATGAGTCGATCTGAAGGTAGGAGCCAGGAGCCTCTTCCAGGTCTCCCACATGGGTGCAGAGTTCCAAAGCCTTGTGTCATCCTTGACTGTTTTCCCAGGCCATAGGCAGAGAGCTGGATGGGAAGTACAGCAGCTGGGATGTGAACTGGCACCTACATGGAATCCCAGAGTTTGCAAGGTGAGGATTTAGCCAGTAGGTTACCGCACTGGGGCCAAGACTTGCATTTTGATTTCAACTGAAGAACTCTCTTAACCACTGTTAAAAGATGGATTTAGTGGTGACTAACTTGTTAATTTTTGTCTTGGAAAGAGAGCTAATATTTTTAAATGACAGTTTTTCTAGATGTGATTTTCTTGTTTCACAGATGCTATTTGAGTTGTTTTCAGTATTTGGAATAAGTGGTCTTACTCTTCATGGTCTTCAAAATTTCTTTTAAGAGAACCGCCCTTTTTTTGAAAATAGTCCTTTATGCTATAAGTCACTTTGTTTTTCTGCATTCAGAATTCACTTTATATGTGAATATATATTCACTATAATGTGTCTCAGTGTAGTCTTCTTTTATTTTTAAGGGTGTATTGATTTTTTTCCTTGGAAGGCAAATTTCTAGAGAGAGAGGAGTGACAGGTGAAAGAGGTCTTTGATCCACTGGCTCACTTTGATCCACAATGGCCACAGCTGAGCTGAATCAAAGCTGGGAGCCAACATTTTCTTCCCAACCTCCCTTAGGGGGTCCAAGTACCCAAAGCCTCGGGTCATCCTCTGCTGTTTTCCCTGGCCAATAGCAAAGAACTGGATTGAAGGTGGAGCAGCTGGGACGCGAACCAGTGCCATATGGAATGCCGGTACTTGCAGGTGGATTATTATCTGCCAGCATACTCTTATATCACCATGCCGGCCCCTAAGTCTTCTTTAGGCTAAACCCGTTTGAGGTCTTTAGAGCTTCACAAATCCAGGATTTCTGTTTCCTTGCTAAGATTTGTACATTTTCAGCCATTATTTCTTGAATACATTTTCTGCCCTCCCTCTCTTCCCCATCCTCTTTTCTCTCTTTTGCCTTTTGGACTTTCACAATGCAAGCATTAATTCATTTATTAGTGTATTACAAATCACATTGACTTTGTTCACTTTCATTGTTTTTCTTTCTGGATAATTCTAATTTGTAGACACTTTTTTGGCTTGGGTGATTCTGTTCTCGAAGCTTACAATTATAGTTCTAGTTTTCCTATTTTACAATTTATTTTACTAACTTACGGCGCTCCATTGAATTTGTCATTTTTCCCCCCAGATTCTTTTTCACAGCTTCATTGATTTCTCTGTCAGTTCTATAGCTTGCTGAATCCTTTTAAACAGTTAATTTGGGTTTTTTTTGTTCTGAAATCCATACATTTCCACTTCTTTTGTTTTAGTTACTAAAAATGCACTATCTCCCTTTGATTAAAAATTTAAAAATACTTTGATTTCTGTGTATTTGAAGGAGCAGCTCCCACGTGCTAGAAACTGGCTTCAGTGGGAGAAATATCTTTATCTGCAGGTGGGTCTGATGGAACTGACATGGAGTGGTGCAGTGCGCAACACTGGGACTGTGGGAAGCTTTGTCATCTTAGGTCAAGGTTGGCTAACTCACAGAGACCTTCCACAGAATAGCCATACTTACTACATGTCCACCATGGAGGGAGAAGCTGCCAGAGCTTCACATACAAGGGTTCCTGTGGACACAAAGACTGCTGGAGAGTCTGTGGTGCAGGTGTTTGTGCTGAGTAAGCACCAGGGTTCAGGGTGTGGTGGCAGTGATGCGAGCATGTACGGAAAATGTGGTGGATCTGATCCTAATGGAACACAGTTTTGACCTCTCATCCTGTCTGTTGCTGATGCCGTACAGTGTTACTCTCACATAGGCTATATACAGTTATTGTTTTAAATAGTGACAAGGCTAAATAGTTATCAGTGAGATAACTTAAGAAAATCATAAATTAATTTAGACCTTTACCAGTCCACTTTACACTTTTAAGTAAATGCATATTTATGGCATCATATTCCTTCTGCCTTGAGAAATTCTTCTGCATTTTTTATTCTCTAAGAAAGATATTAATTTCTTCTTAATTTTTGAATGATGTTTTACTAAATATGGAACACTGAATTGGCAGTGTGTTCATTCTAGTGCTTGGAAGCTATCACTCCACTGTATACTTCTTTGAAAGGATCCTAATGGGAGGCCTGTTATTCCTACTCTTTGTAGATGATGCATTTCTTTGTGGCTAGATTTTTTTTTTCATTTTTAGTGATTTGAATGGGAAATACACAGTTGTCCATTTCCATGTGCAATTTCGCACTCCTACCTCTTGTTCTCATGCTTTTCCTCCTTTTTTTTTTAAGACTTATTTATTCATTTGAAAGTCAGAGTTACAGAGAAAAGAAAGACAAAGAGAAAGAGATATCTTGCGTCTACTGATTCACTCCCCAAATGACTGCAAGAGCCAGTGGTTGCTCTAGCTGCAGTGACCAGTGTGTGGCCAGGCTAAAGCTGAGACAGGACTTGTAGGCCTCCGGTGTTTATGATAGGATCTCATCTTTCACTGCTTTAGCGGACCACTAGCAGGGAGTGGAGCAGCCAGGACAGGAGTGGAGCAGCCAAGACAGGAATCCGTGCTTATATAGGATGCTGGTATTGCAGGCTACATCAGCTACACCACAATGCTGGTCTCAAACTCCATGCTTCTCTATAGCTTTTTGTGGGTTAGTGCTTTGTCATGAATTTTGAAAAATTATTTTTGCTTACTTTTTAGAATAACATTTTGGCTTCATCATCTTTCTTTTCCTTCTAAGATTATAATTATTCTTATGATAGATTGTTTTATAGTGTTCCACAGATGTCAAATGCTTCCATTTTCATTCTTTTATCTATTTGTGTTTCTGGTTGAGAAATGACTAATTATTGCTTCTCTGAATTATTGCTTCACCGAAGATTTCTTCAGTTATACAAAAATGAACTGATAAATTTATTAAGGCAGTCTTCATCTCTATTCCTGTGTTTATAAATATACATAAACTTTAAATATATACATATAGTACATATGTATTTATATATGCTATAGATTTACATACAAATCTATGCTGTACACATATATACTACACATATATTTATATATGCTATATATTTAGATACATAATATTTCAATATACTTATAGATATTCGGTTATATAAACATATATAAACTCATTTTATTCCCATCCTTTCCATTTCTATAATAAAAATATCTAGATGATCATCTGTGCTATCTACATTTTTAAGTCTTTAATGTCTTAATTGTGTTTAAATTTTAAATCAGCAACATCTGTATTACATCTAAACCTGAGTATAATGATTGCTTTGTATTTTCAAATATTGGAAACTTTTGCATTTTCGTAGTGCTCTGTGGTTTTTTTCCTTGTTGAATGTTGTGCATATTGCATAGGAGCATAGATTCTGAGACAAGTATTTTATATTTAGATGTGAGTATGCCTGTCCTTATATAGACCTTTTTAAAGATAAATTTTATTTGTTCATGTTCATTGTATTTTTTAAAAAAATTTATTACATTGTATTATGTGCCACAGTTGTAGGTACTGGGGTTCCCCCCACCCATGTTCATTGTATTTTAAAAGCAGAGATGCAAACAGGTGGAAGTGCACACCACACACCACATAGACATTCCATGTGCTGGTTTATTCTTCAAATGTCTGCAATAGCCAGGACTGGGCCCGGCCAAAGCCAGGAATTGGGAACTCTACCTGCATCTCTCACATGAATGAGAAGATATTAAGCTGAGTCTACCAACTTGTACAGCGTATGTCAGAGGAAGCTGGAAGTGGAAGAAGAGCTGTGATTCAAACCCAGGAATTCCAATATGGGATCGTATCATTTGTTGTCTTAACCACTGTATGTGCAAAATGTTCCTATGCTAGGTTTTTAGTAGTGAGGCTGTGAGAATCTACTCAGGAGTTGGGCTAGAGTTGAATTAGTGGCTCAGGCTTCCCATTTGTTTAGTTGTATTTGCAATACTTTCAGTTTGCCACCTTTTCCCCCCCAGAACTTTCTCTCCAAACTGAATACAGTTCAACAGCTGTATTCTATAGCTACCATTACCAGATACTTCTTGGAATGGTGGTAGGAAATGTGGGAGTGGTAAATGTCCTTGGCTATCTGGGTAAGCCTCATTCTGAGGTTCTTAGGTTTAGCAGGTGCCTTCACAAATGTTCTTGCCTTAGGTTCTTGCCTGTCACAAACCCCCTTCCCTCCCACTTTCCCAAGGGTACAACTGTCTTCTTTCCCTGTCCTCATCCCCAGATTCATTGGATTTGCAGCATTGCTCTAAGGCAGAGCCATTCTCTTGCACACTCCCTCCCTGTGAAGGAGTTACGGCTGATTGTTTTGGATGCAACTTAGACAGTGGTAACGGTCTCTTCCCTTAAGAAATGCCACAGTGAAAGTCTTACCAGCATTCTAAGCAGTCTTCTCAATCAATCCTTGCTGCGATTTTTGAAGCAAATGCATGCTATAGGATGTAGACATCCCTTGTACATGCAACCATAACTGGTTCCATACTCTTCCATTACTTTATATTTGAAGTATTAACTTATTAGAACATGTAGATTTCTTAACATGATATCTGTTGACATTTGACTAAGATAAACACAGTTGATTCCCTTTTATCCATGAAATCATGAAGTCTTTGCCCTGAAGTTGAAGTCTTTCCGAGGGTCCAGTTAAAGGTAATTAGTACACTGATTGGTGAGGTACATTTAGGATATCAATGAGACCAGTGGTCTTTACTGCTAATTCTGAGATGAAACAGGAAGTTTGTCAGTATTTTCACCAGGGAATAAGTGATTCCTCACTGTGGTTAAAGTTCATTCTGGTGGTTTATGATGCTGGGTATTTTGAAAATGTGCTTATTAGCCATTTAATGTGTATGCAGAGTAAAAAATATATATTTTAATTTTTTCACATATGCATTGTTTAGGTTATCTGTAGTTAACTTGTAAGGGCTCATTACGTATTTTGGATACAAATTCTTTGTCATATAACTATAATGTAAATACTTTATTCCTGGCATTGGTTCATCTTTCATGTTTTAATTCCATCTTTTAATGAAAAGAGTTTTTTTCACTTTATATGAACCCAATTTATTAATATTAGTGAAACCTCTTTTTGTGTCATTAACAAAACCATTGCCTATTCCAATAAAAATTCTTATTTTTGTGTTTTAAGTTTCTAGGTTTATATTTAAGTATCTGTTATATCTCTAATATTTTATGTGGTGCAATGTAGGCATAAAGGCTGCATTTTTGCTATAAATATTTATATAATTACTTATAGCATCATTGGTTGAGAAGTCTGTTTTCTATTCCATTGAATTATATTTAGTTTCTTTGTTGAAGGGTAGTCACATATTACCTATTAACAGATCTCCTATTCTATTGCTATTTTGGCCTATTTTTAAAAGATTTATTTATGTTTATTTGAAAGGTGGATATACAGAGAGGAGGAGAGATAGAAAGGAAGATCTTCCATTTGATGGTTCACTTCCCACGTGGCCACAAAGGCTGGAGCTGAACCAATCCGAATCCAGGAGCCAGGGGCTTCTTCTGGGTCTCCCACTCGGGTGCAAGGACCCAAAGCTTTTTCCTCCAGTGCATTCCCAGGCCATAGGCAGGGAGCTGAATGGGAAGTAGGGCTGCTGCGGTAAGAACCAGTGTCCATATGGGATCCTGGTGTGTTCAAGGTGAGGACTTTAAACGCTACACTAGTGCTCCGAGCCCTATTTTGGCCTTTTCTTTTAATGCCAATAGCATCACCAAGACTTAAATATTATAGGTTGATAGTATGTCTTTGGCCTTCTTTGATGATGTGTTGAAAGTAGGGTAAAAAAATTTAGTCTTGGATTTGTTTCATGTTCAGTATCCAAGAAACTAAAGCAAAATCTTCATAAAATTTTTTATCCCTCGCTCCTATTTTCTTTTTCTTCTCTTCATTTATGTTAGATGTAAAAATACAGTATTTTTCTTGACTGTACTATGAAAATACCTTGAAGCAGTATTACTGTAGCTGAAGTTATAGAGAGTTTTGTATTTACTTGATGCGAAAACATAATTGTTTTGCTCCTAAATCCCTACATGTGTACTTGTAGTCTTTGAATTTTAAAAAACAATTTAGAGGCTTTGGATTTTTCTTTTAATTTCAGATTTTGACCTGACGACAATGAGAACCATAACAGAACAACTGTTATATACAAATTAAAATAGGGCATCTTCTCTTACTCAATGCTTCTATCCAAAGTCAGGAAAAACCCCAATTAGTTATTAATTGATATACATTAAAATTCATTAACTGTGCATGTGAGGTCTGGGCTATAACTAGTTATCTTCCTTATCTTTTGTTCTGATCCCATGGCTCTCTGGTTAGTTGGAAGCAAGGTCCCCAGAACTTTGGTGCCTCAGAGCTCCAAACATCTGATCAGGTGCAAGCAACACTGTCAAAGTCTTGAAACTTTTTTCCTAGGTCAGATTTATTTTGACATTGAAAGGGAGATAAAAATCAACAGTAAGTTTTGATGTATTATTCTGATCTTAAGATACTTGCACATCTATTTACACATGCTATATGTCTTCAAGAACCAAATAAAAATTAATATTCAGACTTGAGCTAAAAAACAAAGCTCATGAATTTGTGGGTTCAAATGATTGTTTATGGAAGTAGGTCTATTTTACACTAAATGTATTCATGTTCTCATAAAGATAACTTGCAAATGAATAATGGACAAAACTGATTTTATCTCTTATCAAAGTAAGAATTTTCCTAGTTTGCCTGCAACTTCTACGCAGGATATTTGGGAAGATTTACAGCTAGTGTTTTTGAAACTTGGTATTCATAATCTACAGACACATAGAAAGTCTAAAGCACTTGTGATCTCAAGGGCCATACAAGTTGATAGGAGAGCAGGTGTTACATGTAGTATGTGAAGCCACTGCCTGCAACAGAAACATCCCAAGTGGGCAGTGCTTTGAACCCTCTCTGCTTCACTTACAACACATCTTCCTGAAATGGGAAAGCTGCAGGACAGAGTCCATATGTTGGAGTACCTGTCACTCACATGGGTGATCCAGAAGAAGCTGCAACTCAGCTCAGCTATGGCCATTGAAGCCACTTGGGAAGTAAATTAGTGGGTGGAAGGTATCTTTCTCTCTCTTGCTCTGTAACTCTGACTTCCGAATAAATAAATTAAACCCTTAAGAATCAAAGATGAAGAGAATTATGCATGAACATCTTGTAAGTAAACATTTTAACCCATTTGCAGTAAATTTTAGTAGTAGTTAACCTTACAAGAAAGGAAATCATGTCAAATGAACCACAAAAAATTTGCATAAAGTATAAAAAAGGAGGAAAACAATTAAAAGGTCTTAGTGCCCCCATTTCTCTTTTTCTGGTTGATCTTAGAAGTTTCTGTAATTAAAATATGTCTTTGAAGTGATAAGTCTGATAAACGCAAAAAGTGTCGAACAAACCATCATTCTACCTAGTTCATAATGAGATCTCCAGTTAATGAACTTAGCATTTGTTGTATGTTGGATGTGTTTTGTCATCTAAACATCCGACTGTTGGCACCTTGGTTCCCAGGATGATGGTGTTGACAAATGAGGGTAACTTCCGGAAGTGGAACCTACATGTTTATGGTGACACTGCTCTGAAGAGAGGTTAAGGTAATATTGTGAGAGCTTGAGGTGGTTCTCATCAGAGGGCTGTTTCAGTAAAGCAGGATGGTCCCTCCAGCAATGTGTTAATTTCTCCCATCACGACAGCATCCTCATCAGAGTGAGGCCCCTAGGAGCCAGACTGTGAATAAATAAACCCTTTTATAAATTACCCAGCCACAGGCATTTTTTTAAGAGTGCTGGAGACAGACTGTTATACTGAACTCATGCTTAAACCTATAGGATAATTACCAGTTTCAGCACTGAGCTGGATATTTTGAAGGTGGTTTAAGTTATTTGAAGATAAAATTATAAAATATATACTCGTAACTTAGTTTAACGATATGGGAATTATTCTAAGTATTTTACACAAATTAATATTGACTTTACATTATTAGTGTGACAGGTCCTGTTTTTTAACATCTTTATTTAACAGATGAAAACCCAGAGATTAAGAGAAGTTAAATCATCAGTCTATCAGCCAGAAAGTGAAGGGCAGTGCTTAAAAGCCTGTATCCTACCTTCTGCATATTAATGTTTACGTGTGGTAAGGTTTTATCATAGTTAAATGATATACAATGCATCCAGCACCACAGTAGCATTATTAGCTAGCTTCTTGAAACTTTAAAACATTCTAAAACTATTGCCTGTTGAAATATGAATTTTACAAACTCTTCTCTGTTTTTTCTGCTTCATATTCTCATTAGTGCTGAAATGAGAAACAATTGAGCAACAGAATTATGTTTCATTACTTATCCATTTAAAAAGTGAATCAGATATATTCATTGCATAAGAAAATCTGTTTGCTCACTCCTCTGCCTGTAATCACTGTCTCTAGGTTAATTGCTCCAGAGCCAGGTCCTCTCTTTCTACACTCTCTTACAAGGCTTCCATTGAATCCTTGGGATTCAACCTATGAGTATATTCATAAAAAATGAACTCTCCTTAACCATTGCTATTGAGTATCAATAGTTATACTGAGTATCAATGAAGTACATGTTGGTTTGTCTTTTGATATACTCATGTAAATCTTAATGAACAGATCACATTTAATATAGCACGGAATTCGATCATTCATTCTTCTCCCAAACTCAGATTAGAAAAAGAAACAAAAGCAAATATTTAGCTCAGTGTTTTCCATGTTACTTAATGCAAATATCCACCTAGTTTTCAACCCCCAAAATAGAACTCTTTTGTGGTTTATTCCTTCCCTTATTCTTGGCATTTAATCCATTAGTACTTCCTCTCAACTCTGCTTCCAAGTCATATCTCATTTCCAACCCCTTCTCTTTTCTCCCACCACCAAAGCACATAGCGGTATCTCTCAATGCTTTCACAGCAGTTAGTTGAGCTGGGCTGGGCTAAGCTGTAACCCCCACCAGCGGCAGCTGGAACTGGGGTGGGCTGGGGCGGCCAGGCTACAGTACCCACAGGCAAAAGCTGAGGCAAGGCAGGCCATGCCAGACTGGGC
The DNA here is from genome assembly GCF_017591425.1 of Ochotona curzoniae. NCBI lineage: Eukaryota > Metazoa > Chordata > Mammalia > Lagomorpha > Ochotonidae > Ochotona > Ochotona curzoniae. Next base: position 23,075,198 of record NW_024467119.1, on the reverse strand, counting down.
CTCAGCACCCAACCAGCACACGTGAGATCAGGTGGGAGGAGCAAAGCCAGTAGTGGGGAATGTGGAGGGCCCCTCTGCTGGAACATCCCACAAGACAGCGTGAGTTGGGGACAGACTGGACCAGGCAGGACTACAACACCTCTGGGCCTCATGTGAGCTAGAACAGGGAAAAGCCAGGTTGGGCTGATTGTTCCTATTGGTGCAAGCATATATTCAGAAAGGGTCAGGGTTGGTTGGGTTTTGCCACAGCATCAGTTGGTAGATGCTGGCACTGGGGCTAATTCTGTCAAGTTAAACTGCAGAACCACCTGGAAAGCACATGATCCGGGAGTGGGCCCAGGAGGGAAACAGTGGGCACCTCCCTTTTGGGTTACCACTCCCACTGGAGAGCATGAAAACCAGGACTAGGGTAGACCTGGCTGGACAGAACGGCACCCACCAGCATTTGTGAGGGCTGGACAGTTGGCCTGTTTGGGTTGAACTAGGCTTCAATGCCAATTGACTTATAGGAGAGCTGAATGGGCTGTGGGACAGACTGAACAACTATGTGGTACATACTGACAAGCATGGGAACCACGGTAGGGGACGGGCCTGGTAGGGGTTATCCACATAGACTGCAGCTCCCACTGGTTTGCATGAAGGCCGAGTGTGTGCTAGACAGAATCAGACTTGACTGCAACACCCATTAGTTCATGTGGAAGACAGGGCTGGAAACAGAACTGACACAGAAGTTGCTACCACCAGCATATACTTAAATCAAATGGGGCGACAAACTGTCCCGGACCTTGTACTTCGAGACCACACAAGAATGAGGTCTGGGGGGTCACTGCAGATGAAGTTTTTCTGGGGATCCTTCCAACTAAACTGCTGATCTCAGAACCCCAATCATAAAGAGACTATTTCAGCCAGTGGATTCTGAAGAGATTTCATCGTAATTTGAATGGCAAGACTGATAGCAATTCAGAGCTGTTGAACTATCAACAGCTGAGCAGGACCCTCAGAGCATGCCTCACATTGGGGTGGGCATGCGTGGGAGGCTGGGTGGAGCTTCTCTTTATCTCTCCCCTAACCCCAGATACAGGGGAAAAAAAATTAATGTGGAAGCAATGGTCTTACCTACTTTCCTGTAGCCCTTGACCCTTTGTGCCCTAATCAACTATGTAAAGATTATAAAAATAAAAGAATGTTTAAAAATAAATTAATACAAATAAAATTTGTGAGTGTATTCAGAGGTTACTAAGAAATCTCTATACAGTGAATATGGGAGCCTTACAGCAGAGTCTGGAGAAAAACTGACATGTCAAAGAGTAACAGAAGGAAGAGATTCTGAAAAGTGAAGAAGAAACTGCTGCAAAAGGAAAGGCAGTATCAGACATACAATGTCACCAACTCACAGGAGAGCAGCAGCTTGTCAATTATAAAATCTTTCAATGAGCTATATTAGAATGAGAAATCAAGGGACTCAATGGGTTTCAAAGTTGTTATGCATAATTTCCTTGTTTAGAAAGCAAAGGTAACACTTGTAATAGCTGGCAGGTCATAAATAAGCAAAATGTAACCACACAGCAGTAAACATAAGCTATTATATTGAGAGAATACAGTCTTTTATGAATTTTATTCCCCAAGAGAATTAAATCAGGCTTATGTCTTGAATGTGCTTTGAGACACGGGAACGTCTTTAAATTGTTGCACATTTTCTCCAATTTTGATTTTTTGCAGAAGTTGTTGCACAATTTCTCCAATTCTTTCCCAGGACTAGGTAACAGAATACCCAATAATACATAGATTCTTAAAATCTTCATGGAGAATTGTTCAAATTCACTAAAGCTGCACTAAAACAATAGCAGCATTATTTTTCTTTACACATGGCCATACAGAAACTTTACAGGAAAGAATCTGAGGCGTTTTCTGTTCCTCACAGCCTACAACCTGCAGGTGAGAAACCTGAAGCTGGACTCCCTCGGAAACTGGCAGAAATACCCACAGCAATCAAATTCTCACAGCTACATCTCCAGAATGTGTATGTACTGCACCATATGGGTGCTTTTGGAAAATTAGTGACTGGAAAGTAGAAACTAATTGTTAGCAATGAGACAAAACCCCAGCAGATGCTCTGGCAAGGTAAAGCTTATGACATGGAGCAGAAACACACTTAGCAAGTACGATGGTGTTCACCAAGAAGGAAGTGAATTTTGACTCATAGCAAAACCCCACGAGTGAGAATTTTGTCAGCGTCAAGTCAACTTTCAGCTACCCTTGATTGAAATAACCTGCTTCATGGGCTGGGGAACCCATGTCCTCCTGGGGCTCATTGAACAACAACTGCACTTTCTAGACTGAGTTTTACAGCTTACATTGCAGGTCATATGTGAGGTAGATTAGTAATGCCTGTTGATATTAAACAGCATGAAATCACAGGGATGTAAACTAGAAGAGCCACCAACACAATCCCGTCTTGATGCTATCAGGATATGAAGGGCTTGGGATTCAAGCGTTTTACAATTATGTTTTTATCACAGAAACTTGAAAACAAGTCATGTATGAGCATTTATCTTATGATTATGTCCCTTAATTTGGTGTTGCCCCAGTAAAATTATTATTTTCTCCCTGTTTTGCCAAGAGATAAATGTCACATTGAGATAAAACATGCAGTAAAAATTGGAGAGATTTTGTTCCTCTGAGTGATACAAATAATGATGAAACTGCAGCAAAATCTAGCTTGCAAATCTACAGGGCTGGATAAACCCCTGCATAATCAACTCCTACAACTCTTCTAATGGTTACTATCAATTTAACATCCAAACTACATTGCATTGATTTGGAGGGGATTTTTTTCCCCAAGACCTCTAAGGCTTATGGGAAATTAAATAATAAAATTTTTATACTGGGACAAGGTTTTCTTTAAAACACACTAATATATAAATAAATGAAGATGCCTTTTGGCAATTTCCTAAGAACTAATGACAGTAAACTTTTGATACTGTGAAGGAGAAGGAGTAACTTGGGCTTACTGTCTCTGGATGACCTTTCAGCCTCTCACTCAAATGGGTGCTGTAGAGTAGTGACTTAAGGTACCATTTGTAGCGCCCATATCCCATAGGAGAGTGCCAGGTTCAAGTTACAGCTACTCTGCTTCGGGACCAATTGCCTTCTATTGCATCTGAAATTGAACTCTCAGCCATTCTGCTATTTAAAGGAATGGAAATTTTGTGAAGAAATTTTATCTCAGTTACTTATCACTGATACTTGTGAGATGCCAACTTTTTTTTTATCTTTCATGATACAGTTTTGCAGGTATAGGAATTCCCCTCTCTACTTCTCCTTTCTCCCTTCTCATTTTCTCCCCCTCCCCCAACTTCCCCAGTATTATTATAATAGTATAATAGACTGCATCTTTATGTATTTTGGTTTTATGGTCTTTTGTTCTTCAATGGAAATCTCCTCTTAGAAAATATCACACATCTGGTGGTAATTCAAGCTAGGTTTTATTTCCTAACGGGATTTTTTGGGGAATTGGATAGTTGAGTTTTCCATTTCAAGCAGAGAATGGGAATACATGCTGATCCTTGCTAAATTTGTGGTGAGCAGGATAGGAAGCGTGCACTAAATCTTCTAATCACTGATTCACTTTGCTTATGATAATTTCTGGATGAACACCTTACTCAGTCAAGCTTGCTGCTTGTTTCAAATTCTACGTTTTGCTGTTTGGGGAATTTTTTTTTCCCAGATTCATATCAGTATTTTGTTTGTCATAAAAACATTCATAAGTACACACTATGCAATTAATCTAAAAGTATTAATCCTAGTGTCTTTTTATTCTCGAAACTGTTTTTTAAAATCTGAAATGCTGTGTTGCATTAAGTAATAGCTCTCTTATTGACAGTCTTGAAGGAAAAAGTACTTTGAAAATGCAAAACTCAATGAAGTTCTTAGACTACGTGTCAGTTTTTATCTTTCTTATTTTTATAATCATGCATTCTAGCACTACATGAAATTTATGTTTCCTCTACTAAGCAGGAAAGAAGGAGCAAGCGAGCCAGATTTGGAATAGTAATTAAACGAGTGATGAGGCCACAGATTCTCTCGTGCTAGGAGAACATGCTCATCCTTTTCTCTTTCATTGCTTCGTTTGCACTCTCCACCAATTCTAGATATCAAAGTTGTATGCGGGAAAAGGGATCAGATCAATTTGGTAACAGACTGGAAAGATCAGAAGAGTGGTGGACAGGAATGTGCTGTGGGTGGCCAAGCCAACTGTGGCGCAGTGGGGCTGGACCATGCCCTGATGCTCTTCAAAGGGAGGACCCCAATCTGTATCTCAGTTAATTCTGTCACCTATAAACATGATGGCCATTTATTAATTCAAGTTGATTACTTTCTATTTACTTTGAAATGTATTTTATTAAGTTTCCAAACTGGCAAGTGACATTCTATCAGATGTAACTCCAGAAAGTCACCTCATTTGGAAGGTTTTGTGCGCTTAGAAGTAAGATGTGGGGAAGGATGATCCTTGGAGAAATGAAATTATTGCCAATGCACATCATTATGACAAATAACTAAGCAGATTTTAGGCCTTTGGTGTTTATTTGAAAGTGTCAACTAGTTAGGAAATTTCAGGGTGAAATTTTTCCCATTGTTATCATGGCTTTTACCTTCATAAAGCTGAACACAAAAAGTGATGCAAATCAATCATGAGTAAATGAATAAACGTTGGTTCATGTTATGAATGTAATGGTCTTTTGTGTTCTTTTATTTCACAAGATTAGATATATAGAATGTAATTCAATATAATCCAAATAAACCATTGAATAACAATTAGAAATCATATTTATCTACATAATTAAATGAAAACATTATTTTCTTTAAATTGGCAGAGGTCATGAAAATCTGGATTATTATTTTAGATATGTGTTAACAAACCCATTACAGAGAAGAGATCCCAGATTTATATGGTAAAATTAGGCACATCAAATAAATTCATTATCCATCACTGATAATTCACTGTTTGCCCGTAGTTAACAGTAAATTGCCCGTAAGAACTCAGCCCCTTCTAATGGAACATACCACAGGGAAGTACCAAAGGAGTGTTAACAGCTGGCTTATTAATATTTTCAGTTTTTTTCTTTTACAAGAAAAACAAATAGGAACGCGTAGAAGCAGTAATACATTAGTCCAGTTTAAGATTATAAAAGTATTGACTGACTTGACATGATATTATAACCATTCTCTAGACTGTAAAATCTAAGATTGAAAAATAGATGCATGATATTACCATCTTACAAAGCACTAATATTTAATAAACTGAATGTATTCTTTGGTAAGTGTGTTCTTATGAGGAAGAGCCTAATTTGGGGAACAGTGTTGAATCTCACTAAGTCACTACTGCATGTCATCAGTTTCAAGTCAAATCCACATGAATGAGCCTTTCCAATGGCAAAAACACCACAGAGAAAGGCAAATTTTACCTTGTCCACATATTTTATTCTTTACACCTTGGCCTCTTTTTCTTTATTCACTGTGAATATGCCTGGAAAACTGAAAATTAAGATTAAATACAAAATTAATTCTCTCAAGATGAGTTATCCCCGTCTTCCCAATGTTCTCTGCCTTCCTCAACCCCTCCCAACCACCCGGAGCAGAGCTTTACTGAAAAATTATCTGGTCCGAGAAGCCTGTCCCGGCCTCTATATCATGCAATACCTGCATCACAGAGCCCATCTATGCAAGTTTCCTTGGTAGTACGGTGATATTTATCTTTAGCTCACCTCCAGTCTTTGGAGCATTCAATGGAGTGCCTGGGACCTGGAAGATACTAGTTGAACATACAAACAAATGGATGAATCAAAGCTTAAGAGATAAAGATTGCTTGTTCTAGTATAACCCTAAACTAAATAGACTTCTAAATGTTATGTTGTTGATATCAACTGGGAAGACACCCGGTGCTTCTTAATCAGCAGATTCATGCTAGTTATCTCTAGCATGGATATCTAGTCTTAGACAATGTGGGTCAAAAACATGCCGTGCCATTTGCCCAAGTATGTGTATGTGTGTGTGAGGGTAGGGTGTAGGGGGATTTGTGGCTGTGTGTGTGTGTGTGTGTGTGTGTGTGTGATGGTGAGGTGTGGGGGATCTGTGGCTGGTTATAGGTGGCTGGTTGAATCTCCCTGTAATTTCTTGCATTAAGATAGTAAGGTGTCCAAAGGACTGTTTGTGGCAGATTTCTGAGCTCTTCTGAGAAATGATTTAGCTTTCTTGAAAGTTGTAGACTGTTTTATATGTGAACAGAATCCAAGTAATTATTAACCAGGAGCTTATCCTTTGGGCCACCTCTTTTTAGTAATAAGTTTCCTGATCACATTAGTCTGTCTCTCCCACCCAACAAATCATGCTAGGAGTGAAGACCCACACTAAAATAACCCATTGTATATAGGTGCACATATGAGGCTAATATAATCTAGCAAATAATAGTTAATGCAAAATAATCATAAAATCTATCTCTACTAAAAGGAGAGGATTGCAATTTATTGCCTTATACTTTATGTAGTATTCAAACTATTTCAGTTTATGTATGTCTGAAACAAGTATATAAAAATCCAAATTAACGTTCACTCACCTCCATGAATACTAAATGCTAAATGACTTAGATAGTAAAATATTACAAGGAAGAGGAGAAAATATTTAAAATATCATTAATTTTTAATTTAGTTGGAGTCAGGGGGTACTCTTGATGCACCTTGTGGATTTTAGCTGCTCTTAGATTAAATTTGATGGAATAATTAATTAAGGTGCTGATATTTAGCATCATATTAGCTCTATTTTGAAATAAGCATTCACTTGCATTTAACTTCTGTGTATTAAACATCAAAATGTTCTACGGTTTTAAATTGTACTCCAATGGTTTTACTTATTTTTTTTCTTTTTTTTGGTTTTACTTTTCATCTGTTGAATATTACTAGTGGCCAATTAAACCTATGAATTTAGAGTGGATTAAAATTGTGTCTGTGCAAATACTACTGAAGAGGGAGGTGAGGGAAGGAGGACCAACGGGGCTGGAGCAGGAGAGTGAGGGAACTGAGATGATCTTGGAACTATAGGCTTGGAACACATAAGATCTATTCTCTTCATTCATAAAAAATTGCAAAAACCAAAATTATTACTGTTTTAATTATATGAAAAAACCAAAACCTTGCAAGTACATTGTTATATTTATGAGACTGTGGTTTTAAAATTTCATCTCATTTCAGTGTTGCATTTATTTATATGCATGTTACCCACCAACTTTTGTGTGATAATTAATTTTTTCATACTATACAGTAAGTAAATGCAATCAATGCTTTTTGGAATTAGACACTCAAACTCAAGATTTCAACGAAAACAATTATAGAAAATATATAAATTTTTAAAAATATAAAATATGCCTATTTTTAACAAATAATGCTTAGCAGGAAAATATGAGTTTTCACTTCTAATGTAGCACAAAATTCAGACTTCTAAATTCTGCTGCTAAGGCTACAATTAATATCAAATATCTAATTCTTAATGCAAAGTTTCTATATGTCACGACATTCTTGAACTTCATGGGTGAGTCCCTGAGATTTATATATGTTGTTTGTATATATATATACATATTTTTTACTTAGCTGCTCTCAACCTTATTCTGTTTGTGAACATTTGCTCTCACAAAAAATACATCATTTCATGGCAATCTTTTGGTCAAATTCAGGAAGGATGGAGCAGAAGTGTTTCCACTGTCATGATCTGGAGGATTTTAGAGAGAATATGGCAGAAGCAAAGCAAGGTGAAGCTGTTGAGAACCTTCATTCATGGATCTCTCTTGGGCATCAGAGTAATGAACTGCGATCTAGAAGCCACTCATTTTTCTACAGAGAAGGGCTGTGGATGGCCTTTTGACACAGAGAAAGGAAGCTTTATTGTGAGAACTGTAAGGAAGTGTAGGTTCTTTAGGAATGGGCCCTGTTTCTGTGGAAATGGGTTTGTATGAAGAAAATCAGAGAATGAGAATGAGGGTCTGGGTCTGACTCCTGCATCCACTCCCGGTTTCAGCTTCCTACTAATGCGCACTCTAGGGGGCAGCAGGCGATGGCTACAGTGGGCGGTTCACTGAAACCTGCATCAGAGACCTAGATTAATTCCCATCTCCCAACAACATCCTGGCCCAGCCCTGGGTGGCATAGTCATGTGGGGAGTGAATAGAAGAATTAGAGTTTTCTCTTTCTGTCTGCTTCTCTGCATTTCAAATAAAGCAAACCACTCAGATGCCATCAAATATCTCTTACTCTGTATGTGAGTCCCCAATGCCCTCTCTATGTTCAAATGCCTGCATCTATAATTGTTGGTGGGAATGACCACCAAACTCGCCTTCACAGGACTGGCAAAATTATTAATATGTAAATGATGACTAGTTGACTTTGCATCTCCAGTAAATACATTTTTTCATAAAATCGGATTATACAATGATTGAAATACACTTCTGTAAGTACTCCAGTTTGTAAAATTCAAATCTGATAAATCTTCTCAGACAACTCTACTAGAGGGAAAAGCTCAAAGATACAACTTGTTTGTTACAATTCCTCTTTGAGATTAGATGAGGTCAAATGTTGGCTGTAACTAAACCTTACATTCCTTCTCTCCCTTTCCTGTTCCCTCTATCACCTTGCTGCCTTACACAGTGAGTCCCTTTCTCTGGAATTCTAATCCTAGGATCTGATTCATTAGAATCAGAACTATAGAAGAAAGTTTACTAAAAGAAAGACTAACAAATAATTGAAAAAGTTTGGAAAGAGATTGGTGATGAGAACATGGGATCAAGAAAGAGATAAAGAGAATAAAAATAGCTGACTTGGCAAAGGAAGAAAATAGTCACTAGGGAAAACTTAACTTTCCAGGACAATACAATTAAAGTGACTATGAAGATTTTTTTTTTTTAATTAAAGAAATGGGAACTAATTCTGATGAAAAGTTTCTTTGTGTAAGTGTAGGTGAATACTTGTAAAAGTTCACAGCCAGAATCTTACACACTGGAAAGATACATCATTTACAGCTTTACTGTTCTTACATGTATTCAAGTGTTAGTTTCAAAAATAATATTTATATTTTATTTGATTCCCATAACTTAGGCTAAATTCTTTCAATATATCTGACATTTCCAATATGTGGTAAAATAGTAGCCAGTCTAGTGCCACAAAGTGTGAGCCACCCTCCTCTTCCTTATGTAATCTACCTGTCAATCAAATCGCCTCTTTCCCAAGATGAAGCTCCCTTCACTTGGGACCCAGGAGAAGACGTACAGAAACACTTTCCTTCTAACTTCACAACAGTATGGCAACGAAGGGAAACTTTCTCTACAGATGAAGATATGAAGTACTCAGGCACCGTCTTTGAATTTCCCTTCCCTATCCTTTCCCTCTCAATCCACCGTATTCCTGAACAATGCTCAGAAGTGCATGTGTATGAGTGTGTTGGGGGTTGCTTCGCTCACTTTTTAAATAATCCTAATCACTTTGTGCCCTGTATTTGCACTTGCATTGAGACTGCTTCTCTAAACAGAAGGCAAAGACCTGGAGTGTGAGTTTAGACTCTACCTCACTCATCCACAAGGTGAGCCAGCAAGAAAAAATTACACTCTAGAAATGGCAGTGTGGTATGTGTAATTAAATTGGTTTCTGTATGAGCAGTATGTGGTTTCTAATTCCTGAAAAACCTCTCTGCTCAACAGTCTCTCTTAAAATTCACAACTTGGGAAGGTAAGCGGAAATACAAGTAATGATGTCTTAGAATGTTTCTAATTTTGTAGTCACAGGGGAGGAAAGACCATTAACAACTGCTAGAATTGATGGGATTGGGGAAGTTTGCTAACCTTACAGGTGTTTCCAGGCTCTTTGTACATGTTTTTAGTTAATAGGACATGTTGGAACATAAGCTTTACCTTGCATGGACTGACCGCATAAGGTAAAACAAAACAATCGAGCAAAAAAAAAAGTTTTAATTCTAAGCTCTTTTTAAAAAATTATTTATTTTTATTTGACAGACAGATATACAGAGAGGAGGACAGACAGCGAGGAAGATCTTCTGTCCAATGATTCAACCTCCAAGTGACCACAATGGCTGGAGCTGAGCTGATCCGAAGCCAGGAGCTTCTTCCAGGTCTCCCACACTGGTGCAAGGTCCCAAGGCTTTGGGTCATCTTTGATTGCTTTCCCAGGCCACAAGCAGGGAGCTGGATGGGAAGCAAGGCTGCTGGGATTAGAAGTTGCACCCATGTGGTATCTTAGCATGTTCTAGGTGAGAACTTTAGCCCCTAGGCTACCGCACTGGACCCCATTCTAAACTTTTGAATTATGGTGTTCCCTTATTCAGGTTAGTAAGTGTGGCTCTTCATTGGACAATGGAATAGGTTCTGTCATCTAGTAAGCATACCATGTGGCAGGAGGTGGAGTGGCGATCTCCAATATGGTGGAGGGTCTACATCCTGGGGTAAAGAGGGGGGGGCTTCCAAATCCAATATGCTGACTTGCAGTGAATCATGTACTGCCAACATGATTGTTCCCATGAGATTCTCAGCCCTTACCAGAAGAAGAGCAACAGACATTACCCCGAAGATTCTGGCCCCCACAGTAGGTTGCATTCCTTGCACATGGTCAGTAGCTCTGTGCTTCTGTTTCAGCTTTATCCCAGTTTTTACTGCCCTGGAATGCACTCCAGAAGGTATTTTTTTGCTGTTGTTATTTTGTTTTGCTTTTTTCCTTCCCAAGGGTAAAATACCCCAAATACCCAAGGAATGGGGTAATGTGGCTTGCAGTTTTTGGAATGCTCAGAGGTCCTGAGAAATACAATTTTTCAGGCATTGCTTCATTGCTTTCAGGTGATATCCTATGAGTCACAATCCTTTGGCATGACATTATTTATATATGTACCAAGAATTACCAAGGTGCAAAACCAAGTAATTCTCTTATAATTCTGCTGGCTGGTTTCACTTGGGCATTGAGTTTATCACCCAGGAATCTTCTGGTATGAGGTGATGCTTCCCAGGTGTATTTTTTGCAGTGGTATTAGCCATCGCTGAGTTTACTTGGAGCACTGTGAAAAAGGTCCAGTCATGCGTACAAATGCCTCCAAGCAGGTCTGTTAGTAGATTTCCAATTGTAGGCCAATCTCACTAAGATTAGGTAGAACTTCTATGTAGTTTTCATTTGTATTTTCCTAATAGCTAAGGAGTCTGAAGCAATCAAACAGGCAATAAAAAGATTGTATGAAATTAATGAAAGCATCAGCACAACATATCAAAATTTCTGGGACACAGCCAAGAAAGAGGAAGTCTGATTTCCATTAATACTTATTTCCAGAAACTAGAAAGGCACCAGGTAAATGAGCTATCCATATATCTGAAGGGCCTAGAAAAAAGAGTAGTAAGATAATCCCAAAATTAACAGAAGAAAAGAAGTAATCAGAGTAAGGGAGGAAATAAACCAAATGGAGAACAAATGAACACTGCGTAAGCTCAATGATCAAAGAGTTTTTCCTTTGAGAAAATAAAAAAAAAATACTTTCCCCACTAGCCCAACTAATCAAAAAATGAGGAACATATATGAATTAACAGAATGGAAGATAAAAGAGGAAAAACAAAAGATACTCCTGACATAGGTAAAATTTTCAAGAAATATTACTAGCAACTATACATCAATCAATTGGAAGACCTAGAGGAACTGCATAAATTTTGGCACATGACATGATTCTGTATAGCAGAACCAAAAGACTCAGTCCAGAGACTATTAGAACTCATAAGAGAGTTTGACGGGGTAGTGGGGTACAAAATCAATGAACACAAATTGATGGCCTTAGTGTACACAAACAACTCCACGGCTGAGAAAGAACTTATAAATACAGTCCCTTTTATACTTTCATCCCTTAAATACTTTGGAATAAACCTAACTAGACATCTATGATGAAATTACAAACATTGAAAAAAATAGAAGAAGACATTAAAAATGGAGAAATTTACCATGATCATGGTCATGGGTTGGTAGAATCAAAATAATAAATATGTCCATATAACCAAAAATAATATGCAGATTTTATATGGTCCCAATCAAAATTCCAAGAACAATTTTCTTTGAAATAGAAAAGATGATACAAAAAAAATTACATGGAAACTTAAGAGCCAAATCTATCCTGAAGAATAAAAACAGAGCTGGAGAAATAACAATTCCAAACCTCGAGACTTACTGCAGGGCAGCAGTAGTCAAAAGAGTTTGGTACTGGTATCAACTTTACCCATCTGAGAAAAGGAGCATTATTTCAAATAATTTTGAGTATTTGGGGAAAAAGGACTAGATACTGTCATTAAGGAAAGTGACTCCACAGCAGCTAATGCTCTAAGAATTTCTTACCACATCAATGCCTAATGTAAATCTTAGTCATCAGATAAAGTAAAAAAGTTGACAATAGACTTCAAAAAAATTCTAGCTAAGTTTTGCCAAGGGGCCTCAGAAACATGCTGTAAATTATTGTCTATTGATCTCAGGATGAAATTAGGACCTAAAGGCTGATTTAAAGTTTAGTCCGTTTGAGATGCTACATGAAATATGCTTCCTTACATTTAACATCCTCCTTGATCCAGAGACTCAAGCTTAGATAAAGTTTATTATTAATTTATGCCAGGCACAAAAAGCTCTGATTATGTATGTAATAAAATTTCAGTGCTATACTCCAAGTCATGAACAAACTGTTTCCCTAAGGAGACATAATTTTTGTTAAAGACTTGGCAGGAAGGATCCCCTTCAGATCTATTGCAGCATAAAGGAAAGGGACTCTATTAAATGCTACTAAGTGTGTCTACTTCAATCAAATTACAGGGGCATCCAAATCTGTGTCTAGTTGTCAATAATTAAACTTCCATCTCCTGAGTTTTCATAAGTACACATGGAAAAACATTGTTTTTTTTCCAAATCAAGGTCGCTGCGTTTGAGGACAGATTTACCTCCCCTTTCCCTTAATTGATATCGGCAGGAAAACTAGGTGAGTTCTTTCGTTATAATACCAGATGATCCTGGTATGTCTCGTCAAACTAATTGTAAAAGCCCAACTATCTCTTTCAGGCAACTTGGATAAACTTCAGGGCAAATTTTACAAATTATTAAGATTGTGGGTGCTCTAAGGTACCCATGGACAACGGGCAAAGCTTAGGATATTCACTGATAGAGCAAGGAGGGAGATGCATGTAATTAATAATGTCTGTCACTTCTATTCTAAGAGTAGTATGCTTACTGAAAAAGATATCTTTTCCGGCCTTTCACTTTCAGTCTGCCTGTATCTTTGTTGGGGAGGAATGTTTCTTGTACTCAGAAGATAGAAGGGTCTTGATTTTGATTCAGTTAAACAGTCTGTTTTTTGAACAGGGGATTTAGGCCATTTGTGTTCAGAGCTGTTGTTGGAAAATACTGAATTGGTCCCATCATTTAAACAGATTTTCTCATTGTTTGCTTTACACACCCTTTGTAGTTTTCCTGGGAAAATCTCTACTTTCATCTGCATTGATTATCATGATGCTCATTCTCTATTTCTAGAGAATAGAGCACATCTTTTATTATTATTATTATTACTTTTACTTTGACAATCTTTACAAAGGGGCAAGCGCTACAAGACAAGTTGGTAAGACTATTGTTTCCACATTATTATTATTATTTTCTGTTTCTGGGGTAAAGGGGGAGATAAAGAGTGAAGCCCCACCCAGCCTCCCACACATCCCAGGCCGCCAATGTGGTGCACGCTCCGAGGGTCCTGCTCAAGTGGTTTTGATAATTCAACAGGTCTGAATTGCTGCCAATTTTGCCATTCCAAGCACGATGAAATCTCTTCAGAATCTACTGGTTGACATAGTTCACCTTAAAGTCTCCATTTGCTCAGATTTTCATTGCAAACACATGGCTGGGATAGTTGATTGTTTTGTTCTGTCCTCCATCTTCTGTTATGGTACCAGTGTCCTCTGCAGGTTCCGATGGACTGCCATATCCTCCATGTGGACCTGGGTATGCTATACACTGCTGTGTCTGAGCCTCTGAGGAGGCCCTACTCTAGCACTCCACGGTTAGAGTGCTTCATGCTTAGAGTTCTGAGTCTGGCAGTTCAACTTGGGAATCTCCAAAGAAACTTTGTTTGAAGTGATTCCCCAGATCTCATTCTTGTGTGGGCTTGAAGCACAAGGTCCAGCACAGATCTTCACCCCAGTCAGCTAGTGGTTGCAATTTCTGTGTCAGTTCTGTTCCCAGCTCTGTCTTCCACATGAACTAATGGGTGTTGCAGTCAAGTCTGATTCTGTCTAGCACACACTCGGCCTTCATGCAAACCAGTGGGAGCTGCAGTCTATGTGGATAACCCCTACCAGGCCCGTCCCCTACCGTGGTTCCCATGCTTGTCAGTATGTACCACATAGTTGTTCAGTCTTCCCACAGCCCATTCAGCTCTCCTATAAGTCAATTGGCATTGAAGCCTAGTTCAACCCAAGCAGGCCAACTATCCAGCCCTCACAAATGCTGGTGGGTGCCATTCTATCCAGCCAGGTCTGCCCCAGTCCTGGTTTTCATGCTCTCCAGTGGGAGTGGTAACCCAAAAGGGAGCTGCCCACTGTTTCCCTCCTGGGCCCACTCCCGGATCATGTGCTTTCCAGGTGGTTCTGCAGTTTAACTTGACAGAATTAGCCCTCAGTGCCAGCATCTGCCAACTGATGCTGTGGCAAAACCCAACCAACCCTGACCCTTTCTGGACACATTCCCATAGCTCCCCTTATCTGCTCCCAGCCATAGATTATGCACATACCAGTGCTTGTTTTGACCCGGCTGGCATAGCCCCTCACCTGATTTGGCCTTTGCTTTCAATGTTGTGGCCTAGCATCCCTGGCTCATGCAGACCAGTTGGTGTAAGAGTCTGGCTTGTCATGACCTGTGCTCCATCCTGATTTCTATTCTTGCTTGTGAGCTAAGGATTTGCTCGGCCTTGTCTGGTCCGTCCCCTTCCATAACCAACCCACATGTTAGCCAACCAGTGGAGTTAATTTGCCCAGCTTGCCCGACCCCAGGCCTGGACCATGTAATCATCAGTGAGAATTGTAACTCACTAGCGGAGTTTCCTAAGTTTTTGCACTTGACTCACTCCCAAACCCAGTTCTCATACATAGAAGATCTCCGTGGTGTCTGTGTTTGCACAAAATGCTTCTACAAAACACCTTAGCCCAACTGGAAACTCTTAGTCTTTGATGTCAGACACATTGAATGTCCAAAAACCCAGGTGATTGTCACAACCTATTGTGCAGTTGCAACATTCCTTGTCTTTTTTGTAAGCAGGATCCCCAGGCACAGAGGGTTGAGGAGCCATTGTGCACTTTGAACCCACCCTGCTCGAGGAGAGACCAGCAGTGTTCCTGCAGTCCACTCCTCTGAGAGCTCTGCCTTGGCAATTGCACCGTTGAGCCAGTAGCAGTGTTAGGGGGTGTGCATCTCTACACCTCAAGGGGTCTTAGTCCCCTGCTGAGATAGTAGCACAGTCCTAGGGTGGGCACCTATTTTGAGCCCCCACGCCCTGCTTTTTAAAAGATTAATTTTATTCTTGTTAGAAAGTCAGATATACAGAGAAGAGGAAAGACAGAGAGGAAGATCTTCCATTCGTTGATTCGTTCTCCAAGGGGCTGCAGTGGTCAGAGCAGCACCAATCCGAAGCCAGGAGTCAGGAGCTTCTTCAGGGTCTCCCACATGTGTGCAGGGTCCCAAGGCTTTCAGTCATTCTCAACTGCTCTCCCAGGCCACAAGCAAGGCTGCCAGGAGTAGAACTGGAGCTCATATGGGATCCTGGCATGTGCAAGGCGAGGACTTTAGCTGCTAGGCTATCATGCCGGGCCCTCTAGTGTATCTTTCTTTAATATTGATTTGATAACGGTAGAAAAGAAAGGTTATCAAAACTGGTTTTGAGGCAATTCTGATACATTCCTGTCCTGTTTACTCTACTGCAGCCTCTTTTGACAGCTATGTAGTAGATTATTTTCTTGTCTCTTCTCATTAGCACGGAGTACTGCATTGATTGTATTCTTAGAAATAATATGATATAGAATTATTATGAATATGAGGTATTATCTGCGTAGCTTCATGGATGTGCGTTTTTGATTTGATATGTCATTGTCCAGATCATGGTGAATATTGCATGGTCATAAGAGAAAGATCACTATGGGTGGGCACTGGAAGCTCTATCGTCTCTGTCCCAGCAATAAAGGTATTTATTTTGTGACTCATATGGTTAGTATGAATGATGCTCTTCTCTGAAATTTTCTTTTTAACTAGGTTCAATCAACTTTCAAAGGAACTTCCATGTCTGCTCTGTTGGACATATTGAACTAAGTTTTGAAATAAAAACAAACAGAAACATGCAAAAACTATAAATCAGTGTGGTACATGTCTCTGAATAACACTCCTGATAATGTCAGAGTAACAACGCATATGCAATGTGTTGTGTGTAGATGCTTTTCAATAAACCACTGAGTTCCATCCACATAGTGAGCAATATGTGCTGATGTTATTGGAAGCTGCCGGTTCATATTTTGTGTGGTGCTTTGGAGATAAAGAGATGAAAACAATGCATGCATTCAAGAGCCTCAATGATTCCAGTGTCCTTGGCAAAGGAGTAGATTCTGGAAAAAGGAAGTGTCTGGGTGGCTAGTATCTCCTGGCATTGCTGGTAGGACTAAAACTGGTTTTAAATCATCTTTGCAAACATCCTTTATGTAACACATACATATACTTTGAGAATAATTTGTTACGACTTGCTTATGCCTTTATCTGCGTACTTCACTCACTATGACTTAAGTTTTAATTCTGGAGCATAATTAGGGCTAAAATAATAAACATCACTTTTTCGATGAAAACATTGCCAATATATTAAAAGTAAATACAATGGCTTAAAGATTTCCCTCTGGCTTATGTCGCAGTCTCTCCATGATTCCTATGCCTATCTTCTATTCCCATTAACACGCTTTCTTTAAATACAAATGCTAGAGACATTTAACAAATAATAACACTGGATGCTGTTGAGAACATTTTAAAGGCTGGTGAATATATGGCTAAGGGATGCGAATATATCTTTGGTATTTGGGCAGCTGGGGCTCCAAAATTTGGAGTTAAGAGGCAAGCAAAGAATGCTTTATTGCCAGTATCTAAAACAAATTTTATTGGGAACTTTTATGTTTGTAGGTTTCAGTAGTTTTTATAGTGAAGAGTTCTGAGAACTATCATAAAATTTTGCCTTGGGGGTTATGATTACATTTGTATCTTTCTCCAACTTATATAAATAAAAAAGACAGTTTTTACTGTGAAAGCTTAAAAGGTTAGAAAGGCATTCGGTCTGTGATGAACCTTTTATAGGTTTGATGTTACAGGAATTTATTTTAAAAAATAACAATAAATACAACTTTAGATGCCCTGCTAAAGAAATTGCAAGAAACTTGAAGCTAAACCTTCCATGAATTTATTGTACAGATAATTTAATTAAGGTGCTGTACAAATTATCTTCAATACTATCTGATGCTACAATTTTTACATAGACTTGACACATCATTGATGCTGTTTTTGATGCCAAGGCAGTATTCCGAAGGAGTATTTTCCTTGCCAGAGCTGCTTAAGCACTAGCTGGACAATGACTGGACAGGGAAACTACATTGGAGATTGGAGGCCAAATGAACCCTAGGTTCCCTTTTCAAACCAGACTGTCTGATTTTTTACGCTGCAAATGGAGACTTGTTTTTAAGTGACAAACTCCCCCCCCCCCCAATTTCTCTTCTATAATACAATAGGTTTTATTTCGGAAAAGACAAATTTTATATAAAGGGAAAGAAGGGAGAAAGAAAAAGAAGGTGAGAAGGAAATAAGGGAAGAAACTCTTATAGTGTAAATAATGTAGTGCACATGATCTACAGTAACTTAAGGAGGAAGTATTTCTTCATTTTCCAAATAAAGTATAGGTGTAAATGTACAGCTGGAATTCAGACTGGAGTCTTGGCACACAGACCTCTCCATTTCTCAACTAACCAAGCTTTAAAATCTGACTGAGAAGAGTGCAAACTAAGGTGTAAGGTGAGGAAGTGACTGCTGTGAGTCAGCTTGTCAGTTGATTAGGGTTGTTGTTCATAAAATCTGGGGCATCCATGTATGAGAGCCAAAGGGGATGTGGGACAGACTGGACTGGTCTGCTACACGTACTGGCAAACCAGGGTAGGGGGTGGGCCTGGTAGGGGTTATTGTGGGTCACTCCAACTAGGCTGCAGCTCCCACTGGTTTAGGTGAGGGCCGAGTAAGTGCTGGGCAGAACCAGCCTGGACTGCAACACCCAGTGGTTCCAGTGGAAGTTGGGACTAAAAACAGAACAACCCAGCAATTGCAACCACCAGCTGATCACAGCAATGGACTGTGCTGGGCCCTGTACTTGCTGGTGCATACAAGAATCTGGCCTGGGAACACCTCAGACGAAGTTTCTTTGGGGATCTCCCCAATCAAACTGCCGGACTCAGAACCCTAACCATGAAAGGACAGAAGATGGAATGAGTTAATCAACCACCTCAGCTATATGTTGGCAGCCTAATACCAGGCAAATAGAGACGCTATGATGGACAATGTCAATCAGTGGATTCTTCAACGACCTCATAGTGCTTGGAGTGGCAAGATTGGCAGTGATTCATAACTGGTGAACTATCAAAACCACTTGAGCGAGTATCTCAGAACCTGCCCCACATCTAGGACCTGGGTGGGGCTTCTCCCCTAATATCCCCATTTACCTCAGATACATGAAGGAAACAATATGGAAGTAAAAAAAAAAAAAAAGAAAAGAAAAAAAATCTGGGGCATCCAAGACAGATGTCCAGGAACTTCTGTGTTAGTCCATCAATAGATTTCTGTTTGGCATCTACATCTGGAAACAAACTAGAGCCTTCTCTTCCAGCAGGGAAGATGGTGGGGTGGGAACCTAACAGATATGGATAAGACAATTTGAGACTTTGATAAGTGTTTTGATGGAAGAAAGGTAGCATTAAGATCGAGTTTTTGCTCAGAAGAAAAAAAAATAGATAATATTTTTAGAAGTATTAATGGGTGAGGGCAGTGTGGTGACCTGTCATGTTAATCCTCTGTCTAGAGTGCTGACATCTCATATGAGCACATGTTCGTGTCCCAGCTGCTCTACTTCTGACCCAACTCCCTACTAATGTGTCTGGGGAGGCAGCAGAAGATGAATCAAGTTCCTGGGTCCTGCACCCATGTGAGAGACTCAAAAGAAGTTCCTAGCTCCTTGGGTTGCTTTGGACTGGCTCAGCTCCAACTGTTGCAACCATTTGGGAAGTAAACTAGTAAATGAAAGGCCCACACCTTTCTCTGTCTTATCCTGTCTGTCTCTCTTTCTCTCTGTAAATCTGCCTTTCAAACAAAATAAATAATTTTTAAAAAGACAAGTGTTGATAGGGAAAGATTTTCAAAATGGTGCCCTGTGAGATGAAGTATGATGTTGGAATGAGTCATTCCCATTGTAGGAACAGTGCAGATGCTCTATGGGGAGCACCCCTGACAAGTCTACAGGATAGAAAGTGACAGCAATCAGCAAGAAGGCAGAGAGCAGTAATTCAGCATCTCCTACAGCACAGAAGGAGGGCAAATGTGATTCTAATTTTGGACCATAAAAGAGACATCAGAAAGCTTGCTTTTTTCCTTTCTTCCAATGATCATTCTGTACTGTAGAAACTAGACTATACAGAAGCAAGAACAGACTCTTACGGGAGCAGATAGGAGTTGTTGCAATTAATTATCCAGATGACAGATGCACCAGGGAGGTTATGACGGGGATGTTAACAGATTATGGGATATATTTTGGAAAAAAAATAATTGATGGGATTTAACGGAATATTTATATATGTAAATCAAGTAAATGAGAGGAAGCAAGGATAAGATGTAGGTCTTGAAATCTACTTAGACAGTTAAAAATAGTGACTAACAGAAATGAAGAAAATACAGAAGGGAAGAGAAAAAACAAAATTTCAGGATGAGACATGACTCAATACTTCTGTTTTAGCAGAGCTAAAATTCAAACAAAAAGATGTTTGGCCTCTGAACAACAACCACAAAAATATTCTTTGGCTAAGCATGGAGGGGGGCATGCACAGTATAGTTTGGTGAGACCACTTAACAATGTGCTAAGGAGTTTGAGCAGGATTAGGTCGGTAGCTGGGGATTCTATGAGCTTTGGCAATAAAAAACATTTCCTTGAGTGTGTCCAAGTCGCTTGTGCAGTGTTACCATGTACATCGCCTCTCTTCACCTTACTCCTCCACCACACAACCTCTCATGAAGATTATCCCTGGCTGTTCCCTGCTCACTTCAATCTGATTCACTTCTCCCTCCACAAACACACGTTTTCCATTTGGATGGAATGGCATTTCTTAAGAGCCTCAGGCTTTTTATTTCCTTTGGTGATAAATATTCGTGTCAATCAATGAAAATTAAGGTTATAAGAATGTTCACATATCAGCCTTTTGAAAATAACCTAAAACTAGCATGGTGTATTAAAAAGATCAGATTCATGCTACTGGAGAAGTGATTTTTCAAGTCGCGTATTTTTACTAACCAAGTGTCAGCTAAGTCATTTAACACCTTTGACAATATCGGCATTCTTTGTAACAATACACATCTCATAGGATTGTCACACGTAGTAACTGGAATATGTGAATGTGGTATGTAGCAGCCTATACAGATATTAGATTTTCATTGACTACCTGACTTACTCAATCAATTTTAAATGAACTATTACCTCTTTTAAGTATCTTCTTTTAAAGATCTGTCATTCTTTATTAAACCGTTTCTCTAGGCACTTGAACTGCCAAGGTTTCGGACCTTATGTGTAACTTTAATATGTCAGCATTTTTGGTTGTACTGGCTTTATATTAAATATTAACAAATTAACAAGTTGTTGCTATATCAAACAGCAAAAAAAGCTATTCTAATAAAAATAGAAGCATTTTCTTTTTGATTCTGCCTTTCCAACAATTCTGATTCCTTCTCTTTTTTTCCTGAAGTCTTTTATAAGCAGGTTTTCAACCACATACAAAGGATATAAAAATACTTAAATCACTTCATAAAACTAACCATAAGTGTATAGTAGCAAGAGAAGCCTAACATTTGAATTCTTGTTGAGTTCTTGTCCAAGTAAAGCTTTTATACATCATGGAAAATCCTACTTACATTCTAAAGTTTTCTTACCTTAAAGTACTCAGAAGTGTCTTAGAGGCTTATCTTAAAAACTTGGAACTTTAAAACAAATAATTTCTTACATCTTAAGAACTTTTACATAGGGAGGATCAAGATGGCGGATTAGGGTAAGGACACGTTTAAACAGACAAAGATTAGCCAGTGTGAAGCAGAGAGGGCACATTACAGGAAATAGGAGAAGACAGAACAACAGCAGAGGGGTACCTGAAGACTGACAGACACAGAAAAGCAGCAGACAAAACGGTGTGGTGTTGCAGTGACTGATACACCATCAGCATTCATTGAGTGGCGAATCAAACTGCAGTGGCAGCCCAAACTACACCAGCAACCAGGTGGGAAGAGACCTTCACTTGAAGCTCAGGTGGTAAACCCAGACAAAGTACTGCCACCCTGCTGGTTTATTTAATTTGATCAGGAGCAGAGACAGAGCAGCAGATCCCAGACAGGCAGTGTGAGAACAGGGTGAATTTCACAATCCAGATGCCCCCTAGAGCCATACTGGATGCCATTTTGTTTAAGGATGCAAGGGCTATAGATAGTAGTGTGCATGCAGGGAGCTGGGAGTGAACTAATTTCTGGCTCAGCAAACTTCAACAATGTGGCATCCTACAGGTTCCACCCAAGATAGGTCCAGGTAGCCCTCAGACCTGATGGCCAGCAGATCAAGAACACTAGTAGTGGCACATCTGATGCCATTTTGTACAGTGTGGAAAAACTCTAAGACTGCAGCAACAACAGTGAGCTACGCATGCACTGAGATCAGTGAGAACTCACTGAGCACATTGCATTGCACTGGTCCCACAGGAAAATAGTACCAACCATGGCATTGTACAGATCAAAATAGGCCCATGTGACCCTCAGACCTAATGCCCAATAGGTTCTGGCAAGATCAGCACCACCAACAACCTAGCCATATAGGACACTTGGTGTCTCCCTGATTCTGGGACCTGCTCCAACCAGAAGTGGGAGAAAGGTTGTACAGACAATGGTGCAGCCTCCACACAATATTACAGGAGGTGGACAGTGGTGAGCCAGGAACTGAGGCTATGGAGACCATGATAGAGATTTAACATAAGAACCCAGGCCTGGAATTTGCTGGAGGATGTAACACAAGTGACTGCAAACAAAGAGCCATGTGCCAACCAGAATAAGTAAAAATCAAACTGTAGACCTGTGGGTGACACAGCTTAGAAACCTGCCCCAAGGAGAAGAATCTGCTAACCTGAAGTACAATGACCAAGAGCAAAAGAAGAGACAAAGGCACAGTGAATATTACTGAGGACTTCCTGCAAAGGAACAAAAACCTTTGACAACCTCAGAGTTCACTGAGGAAGACATTGAGAAAATGGGGGATACAGAATTCAAAACACTTGTTATAAAGCTTCTTATCAACAACGAGAAGCACGTAAAGCAGGCATTCAAGGAATTTAAGGAATATGTCACAGTGGAAATGAATCAAATGAAAGCTGATATATCAGAAATGAAGAATACAGTGGAGCAAATTAAAAGTACAGAGGAAAGTCTCCAAAATAGAATGAAGGAGGCAGAACAAAGAATTTCAAAATTAGATGATATTTCCTGTCACCAGGGTGAAATAAACAAAAAGCTGGAAGCAGAGTTGGATCAGGCTAAAAAATGTATTCAAGAATTAAAAGACACTATAAAAAGGCCAAATATAAGAGTTATGGGAGTCCCAGAAGATACAGAAAGAGAAGCTGGATTTACAAGTGTTTTTAATGAACTAATAAAGGAAAATTTCCCTAATCTAGAGAAAGAATTGGGAAACAACATCCAGGAGGGGCACAGAACTCCCACAGGGTTGAGCAGAAGTGATCTTTACCATGACACATGATAATCAAGCTCTCTTCAATCAGATATAAGGAAAAGATCCTTCAATGTGCACATGACAAAGAAATCAAGTGACATGTAAAGGAATGCCAATTAAACTCACAGGAGACCTCTCACAGGAAACTCTACAGGCCAGAAGAGAATGGAGTGACAAATTCTAGATTCTAACCGCAAATAATTGTCGGCCTAGGGTAACGTACCCAACAAAACTTCCCTTTGTATTTGAAAATAAAATAAAATCCTTCCACAATCAAGAAAAATTAAAAGTATATGCCTCTTCCAAACATGCCCTACAAATGATACTTAAAGATGTTCTCTTAACAGAGAAAAGGAATAGCACCTACCAAAACCAAAGGCAAATGTGAAGAATACCCCAGTAAAATAACAACAGAAGACTAAATCAATGAACAACCCATTGCTAAAATGACAGGACCAAAGTACCACCCATTATATTAACCCCGAATGTAAATGGCTTAAACTTATCAATGAAACATCATAGATTAGTAGACTGGATTAAAAAACAAAACCCATCTATTTGTTGCCTACAGGAGACACAGTTCACTAGCAAAGATCAGTGGAAATGATATCTCATGGATTTTTATTTTTTTGTTAGATTCAGCTCTTCAAAACACTTTCTTCTGATTAAATTCTGCAGTGACTCATAAATCAGAGTAGCACCATTTTGTTCAAGAAGGTTCTTGATTTTCTCTTTCATTTCTTCAGCAACACATTAGTCATTCAATAGCATGTTATTTAACTTCAAGGTGTTAATTTCTTTCTTTTCTTCCTGCTGTTGATTTTGTTTTGTGACTTTTCATTTAAGGGGATGTATAGTAACTGTTTAATGGAGACTATCATATCCAGATGTGAGGATACAATGCAGTATGCATTGCTACTTCCAGGCAAACTCCCAATGAAACTGTTTACTATATCTTGACAATAGGATACTGGACTCTCTGCCACTGTCCATGCCCACAATGATGGACATATGACTGTGTATGAAGAACTATACTATAATAATAACATAGCGGAACTCAGTGAGGGGGGAGGGGATAAGGGAAATCCCAGGGCTTATGGAACTGTATTATAAAATGATAATAATAAAAGAACTTCTTTTTCAATGTGACATCAGGAGTGCATTGTGCATCAATCTAATTTTTCCTTCTATATCTTATATAGTAAGGCAGGGCATATTAAAGCTATTCTACTAGATGTTTTTAGATTGGAATCCAAATGTAGTACTAAAGGAACTATATAATGGACTATCTTACTGAGAAATGAAGATACATTGGAGTATTCATCTCTACTTCTGAATAAAAGGACTCCCAATGAAACTTTTAAATGCATCATGACAACAAAATGCTGCAACCTGCCATTGTCTTTATCTATAGTGACAGGATACTTAAATAGCAGACTGATAAAATTATGACATGCTTTTGATGGACTATGCTGCTATAATAGTATAGGGGAAATAAGTGTGGGGAGAAATTAGACTGAGAGTAGGGGAAATTCCTGAGACTATGAAACTGTACCATAATAAATGAATAATAAACAAACAAACAAAATAAAGAAGAAATCACACTTTAAAAGTGAAAAAATAAGGTCTGTTAAGGTTGGAGTCTTATTCACATGGATAATTAGATCATTGCTCTATTATCAGTAAAACTTACAGGAGTATCTGGAAAATATTAGGTGCCTAGTAAAAACGTTGTTGAATTGTTAAATCAATTCCTAACATTGTGTTACATTTATCCTCCAGGAAGCATACAATACCTTTTATGCTAGAGGTGCAATAACTGTAACACACCCACCCATAGTAGGTTCAAAGACAAAAAATGCAGCATCCCACTTTGAGTTTTCATTTTACAATTCAATAGCAATTTTTTTCAGTTTCTCTAAAAATAATCCTGAAATTCCATGCATCACCCTCCAACACTTTAATACTGAGAGTGTGCTCTTTATTGCCTAAGGTCTTCCTGTGTCTAATACTCTGGAACTTTTCTCTCAGTACCATCTCAGTAAATCTCTGTTCCGTATTTCCCTATGTGGGATCATGTAGCTGAATTTTGTTGGAATCTCTTTTACTCATATGTTGGCTATAAAAGTGAGTGGTATCAGATGCTAATTTTTATAAACAAAATTAAATCATAAACAGTTAAAGCATTGAACAATAGCATATAAAATCAAGGAAAAATATCACACAAAGGAAGGATTGCATAGGACAAGTTAAGCAGAAGTGAGATACTTAATCCAAGACTATTGCCATAGGGAAAAGAGATGTAACTGGCAAAACAAAAGGTAGGAGGGTGTCAAGCTCAGCTGTGAGCTGGTGGGAAAATACTGGAGAAACTTAGGAGAGGGGTCAGTCAACGTGATTGGACCATCTGAGCTTTCTAATGAGTGCTGGTTGAAGTTGGGCTCCTATCGCTTCCCTCACAATCCTGGGACTGGGAGAGAGGAGCTCCATATTTCTTGATGATTCCATTTCAAAGGGGGAGCTCTAGGTCCTTGAAAAAGTATTGCTATGTTGTAAAACCAGAAACAGTTTGGGGGCTTTAAACCTTAGACAGATTGGGATAGAGTTACAATGGCAAGTCTTCCAAAGTAAATGTTTTAACAAAAGGCAGTTCAGAGGCATGTAATCAGTAAGACACCTTTCTAAAGGGTAGTCAAGCTTCAGCGAAATGTTCAGACCATCTTGTTCAGAATCAATCTGTGGTCCTCAATGCACATCAAGTATATTTATTCAGAGACTTAATGAATAATTGTCCTGTAGCTAGTATTGATTAACAGCACTGCATTTTTCTTTGAATTTGCTTTACAGTATGATAATCACCCTTGCTTGGAAGATGCAGTAATGGTTAAGCGGCACTGTGAAAGTCCTTTCCATTCGAGAGATTGTTATCTTGTGAGGGCCGTTTTTGACGGTGGTTCCTTCTTCATCTCAAAGTTTCAATGCTGGAGTGGCATTTCATATCTTCCTCATGACATGTCTGTGGAGGAAATGATTTCAGAAAGTTCAGATTTATATACTTCGGAGAGCTGTAGGATATTCAGAAGTTGGACTTTTAAAAGTTTGCATGTAGAAATTTCAGCAAGAGAAACTTATTTTAAAAATGTATTTATTTATGTATTTATTGGCTTATTGTCAAAAGGCAAATTTACAGAGAGAATCTCCCACCTATTGGTTCACTCCCTAAATGGCCACAAAATCTGGAGCTGAGTTGATCTGAAGCCAGAAGCCAGCACCTTTTTCCAGGTCTCCCAATTGGCCTCAGGGGCCAAAGAACTTGAGCTGTTCTTTGCTGCTTTCTCAGGTCATAATCACGGAGTGGGATTGGAAATGGAGCAGTCAGGATGCAAACTGACACCCATATGAGATGCTGGTTTCATAGGCAGGCCACTGTACCAAGCCCAAGAGAATCTTATTCCATATATAATATAATTATTCATTCAACAAACATGATTGAATGCATTATTTTCTATATCCCAGGCATAATCCTACGTCTCAGCATTAGGGATTCATTCATGAACAAAAACACTTGCCTCACTGGATTTTGGAGCCCAGCTTGTGTTACAGAAGAATCTTCAAAAACGCATGGAAAGACGGATAGGAGAAAAATGCATGGATTTAGATGCTCTGCTACAAAATAAATTTATATTTGAATTACCTAAATTTTCTGAGGATGTTTTTGGACTATCTTTATATAGTATATTGGCAAACGGTGAGTGCTACGGTGAAATGAAAGATACTGAGAGGACAGTGGGTAGGCAGGGACAAATGACAGTGCCACACAGAATTTGCATGGTAGGTTTCACAGACAAGGTGACATTGGGCAAAAACTTGACAAAGGTGAGGGTGTTATTTATGCAGACATGTTAGGGAGTAATGCTCTGAGTAGAGAGAGTAACAATACCATGATAAAAGTGGAATTGTGCCTACTATTCCTGCAGCACTTGAAGTTCAGTATGACTACAGTCCAGGAAAAAAGGTTGGGAAACTAGTAAATTTAGAAAGGAGTCAATGAGTCTCCCACTTGAAATAATTACACAGATACCCCAAGGGTGCCAAGGTCCAAACTAGAACGGTTAGCTAGTTTTTGAGGACACACCAAGAAAAACACTTTTAAAAATCAAGTATTAATGTGAAGTTCTTGAAAAATCTTTTAATACTTAGTTCAGTGAATTTTTAAATCTTGTCTAAACTCATTTATGTACCATTTCAAAATTCCTATACTCTTGCCCAAGAAACAACCAAATGTCTGATTTCAGTGAGTATAAATGGTTGTAGAACATCACATGAATGACGTCATACAATATATACCCTGGGTGCGTACTTCTTGCTCAGTACAAAAATTTGGGGATTCATGCATGTTCTTATGCTCATTTGTAAATGTTTTGCCTTATCCTAGATGGGACTTTAAAGATACAGTATGTAATAGAGTGAAGGTCCTTGGCTTACTTGTTAGGAAAGAGCATTCCTAGTGTTATTCATAATGTGACTGTAAGTAGTTTAGTTGGCATTCAATAAATTGAAAAAGTTAGTGCTTAATAAACTAAGCAAAATTGCCACCAATTGACTCAGACAATTTTGTCAGACTTTTAATTTTGTATCTATTAAAGGAACAATCATATGGAATTTTGCTTGTATTCCATTACTGTGGTGAATTACATGGTTGAATATACTAACTTTTACCTAACTAAAATTTCCCATAAAATACATTATTGAGCAATGCTATGTTCTCTGCTATCTTATGAAATAGGTTAGAGTGAATTCTCTTTAAATGTTAAATAAATTTGCCAGTGTAAGCATGTGGCTTGTTTTCTCTGTGGAAACATTTCTGATAGAGGTAGACCCCATTGTATTTTACAAAATATTTCTCTATTTCATCCAAGATAAGGGAATTTTTAAGCATAAATTTGCACAAAACCTTGATTATTTATTTATTAACAATAGGATCTGTAGTGATATCACCTGTTTTGTTTTTGTTGATAATAAGTACATCCCTTTTTTGCTTAATTATTCTTTAATTAGGAATTTTATTAATATTTTATAAACAATTGATGCTTTCCTTTGCAAACTGTTTCATGCTTACCATTTCAACTTGTTTCATTCTGTCATCCTCATTATTATCTTTTTTAGTTAATCTTATTTTACTCTTTCTTAAAGCATTTTAAGATAGAAAACTTGATCATATTCAAATGTATTTTCTAATATGAACTGTGAAAGTGAGCAATTTTTTCAAAGATGGCATTAGTTGTCATTTTGACAGGATGTGATTTGATTTTAATTTATTTGTACTATTTTAAAGTTTCCATTGTGATGTAGCTTCCTTCACCAATGGATTATTTAAACATCTGCTATTTAGATCAAATATATCTCTTGCTTTTCTAAATATAATATTTTTATTCATTTCTAGTTACTTCTGTTGGGCTTAGGTAAAGTACTCTAAAAAATTTCCATTTGAAATTTGTAGAGGTTTGCTTAAAGATCTAGGGTATAATGTGTTTGTGGTTGCTTCCTTGTGAGTGTACCTAGGGAGTACATAAAATCTCTTCCCTTTCATTAATGATACATATGAAATATTTCAGGTACACTTAAAATTGAATTATCAATTCTCAGTTATAGCTTTCCAAAAAGGAATCAATAAAGTGACGTTGATTGATAATGTGGTCCAGGTAATCTATATCTTAATGATTTTTATATTTATCATGCTGATAGAAGAGCGTTAAAGCCGCCTGGATATGACTGTAGATTTGCTTCTTTTTATTTTGATTCTGTCAGATTTCCTTCATTTAATTTGATCTCAGTTATAAGAAGCAACATATTTTGATTGTTTTGATTTCTGATATACTAATTATTTTCTTACTGGGTGATAGCGCCACATTGCAAATAATACCCTTTGTCTCCCTTTGTCTTGAATGACTTGTATTTTAATATGTTATGCACGTTCTACCTGACAGAGTTAGTTTTTCCTTTCTTCTTTGTTTTAACTTCAGTTTGTTTTTTCCTGTTCTCACTCAGCCCATCTCCCCGTGCCCTGTGCTGCCATCTTTGGACCAGGTGCCCTTGCCTGCTGAAGCTAGACATCGCTTCTTCCGCTGTGTGATTCATTCTTTCTCAGCTTGTCGGGACGTGAGACTCCGTTCTCTGACTCACTTCCCTTTGAGTGGGTTTGTAGTGTATATTTACAAAAGAACTTATTAAACCTTGTTTTCACCAAATCTAGGAATCCCACGTAGTTTATGGCTTTATTAGATTTAGTCATTAAAATGATGTTCTCATTTTACTTCTGCTATGCTATTTTGTCTTAAATTTTCTGCTTGTGTAAGAATTTTTTCTCGAATAAAACAATGCTTAATTGTGCTTGGGTAATTAGGCAAAGGTAAAGGCTGTTTTTAATTCTATTAGCAGTTATTTTGATAAACTTAAATATTAATGTCCAACCTTGTGTTTGTTATTCCATTATCCCTAGAAATTAAGCAGCATCTAATGAACATTCACTAAAAAATATTAATTAATTAATATGCACAGTCGCTTTTACAACTCTATTTTTATGTTTCCCAAGTTTTGTTAGGTTGTTCTAAGTTTTATATCAAATTACTTTTAGCAAACATCGTGTTCTAATTTGTTAAACAGCTGTTCCAGATGCAGCCTTAAGTCTATACTTAAGGAAATTGAATGACCCAGCCATTTGTTTCTTAGTTTACCTCATGATTGGTTAATTTACACCCCCAAGATGAATTAATGATTTAGTGTGTTCTGGTCAATGACACAGGATCTAGGGAATCAGCAGTGGTCAGGGAGCAACTATCTACCCCATCTGATAGAAGTTCCCAGTGCAGAACTTCCAAACCGAGACAGAAAAGTTACTTCACTGATCTTTGTGAAAAAGTACATTGCATTGGTTTGCTTTTTACTGAGATCTCATTTGATAGCATGGGGCTCTTTGGGCACCTCAATTTCATGATTCTATTTATGTTTCTGGGCAAGCAGACTTGACATTTTAAATTTCTATTCTGTTTAATTCTCAAGGCTTCTACAGCCTTGCTCATTGATTTACTTCTGAGTAAAGAATTTCCCCTGTCTCATCCGCTTCATTCACCCTTGCATATTTGTTTTGAACATTTGGATTTGTGCTTGCTCAATGGTGTGTGGGTTTGAAATGGCAGGGGAAATAATTGGACAATTCAACCCACTCCAAGTTTAAAAGCTTAATTATGTTTCTAATGTTCTATCAATTGTCAGAATCCCATTTTGTTGAATCACAGGCAGTTAACAGGAAGTTCCTGTTTCTTGGAAACTATCCTGGGAATGAACCTTCAAGGCATTGTCTCAACTCATTTCCTTAGAGTAGTTTTCCATCCATTCACAGGTCATTACTGTTGCTGTTTCAAAAGTTATCTTGTGAGAAGGAATTCCATGAGATATAGATTTCTGGGAAAATTAGTGTCTGAATTATCAGATGAAAACAAGGGCAAGCCCTGAAAGGAAGATGGGCTTGTTTCATTTCTAGGTCAAGTTTTCTATTTTTTCAGTGATGGACCATTAAGCCATTTTAAATATGTGTTTCTTTATGGAGAAGAAGAGAGGCAAAAATGTTGCAGCAGTTGTCTTTAACCACCATCCAGAAAAGCAAGGGGATATCCTGGCCTAGGAAAGTCCTCTTTATGAAGACATTCACAAGG
This sequence comes from Ochotona curzoniae, assembly GCF_017591425.1. Classification (NCBI taxonomy): domain Eukaryota; kingdom Metazoa; phylum Chordata; class Mammalia; order Lagomorpha; family Ochotonidae; genus Ochotona; species Ochotona curzoniae. Next base: position 23,044,359 of record NW_024467119.1, on the reverse strand, counting down.
AAGTGTCACCCAACTGGCCTTCAACAGAATATATTTAACATAAAATATCAAATAATTGTATCAGAATTGCTTTGTATTTCTGGAAGCTTCACAATGAACAACAGAATATATAAAAATGCTCAGGTTCCCTACCAGGTAAATACAAATAAAAACTATGCTGAAGTTCTATGTAACTTCAGTGCAATTGGCCTATATTCTGAAATCTACTAAGAGCACCTGCTGGTGTGGATATGGGGGAAAAGTTACCCTATTCCTCTGCTGGTGGGTGTGTAGGCTAGTACAGACATTATGGATCAATATGGAGAGTGCTAAGAAAATGAAAAATTGATCCACCATATGACCTAGCTACCATATTCGTGGGAATATATCTAAAGGAAGTGAACTGTGCATATGAGAAAGTGACCTGCAATCCTGTTTCAGCAGTACAATCTACAGTAGTGAAGACATTGAAACAACCCAGATTCCTGTTAAAAGAGAAATGGATAAAGAAACCATGGTACATCTACTCCAAGGAGTACTACTCAGCCATTAAAAAGAACAAAATTCTATCATTTGCAATAAAATAGTCCCAAATACAGAACATTAGGTTCAGTGAAATAAGCCAATGCCAAAAGGACAGATATCATATGTTCTCTCTGAGATAAGGCAACTTCATGAAAAAAATGAGAAAAACAGATATAAGTAAACATGTATATACATACATTTATCTAGACAGGCTGTATAATGAGGTCTAGCATACTAAGAAGTGAAGATAACATTGCAGTGTGCTTCTGAACTCCTGAATAAAAAAGGGCTCCCAATGAAACTATGAAATATATTTTGAAGCAGGATACTGGACTTTCTACCATTCTCTAAACCTACAATGTCATGATACACTTAAAAAAATAGAATGATGGATTTGTGACTATGATTGAAAGACTATACTATTATAATAGCATTGGGTGAAAACAGTGGGTGGGGGGAGAATGGGTGGGTGTAAGAGAAAATCCCTGTACTAATGAATCTGCAACATGAAAAAAAATTGAAAAAAAAGTTAAATTGGACCATGTAAAATATAAGTATCTTTATTGAGCTTATCCTTTTCTAAATTAATTTCTTTCTCATATAAATATATAGTAAGCTTTTGTTGTTGTTCTGGACAACACAATAGAGAGAAGGACAAACCGTGGACTATCTTGGGACAGTTCCTCCCCATTTCATCATGTTCATTGACAAAGAGAGTCTGATTGTTTTGGGAAGATCATCCCCAACACAAGATACTATTTCTCTCATATATTTTCCTGTTTTGGTTTTGTTTGAGGACTAGAAACAAGAAATGGGGGTTAATTACCCATTAGTTACCCTTCAATAGTTTCAGTTCTATGCTTCTTTCGCTGGTATGTGCTTTTTATCTTAGCCATTAGTATGAATGTATTATCACTTTTTATTAAGGATGCAATTTGCCAAAGAGCAATGATTTGGTACACTTACTTATATGCCTACTGGTCATTTCTTGTTTGTATGTGTATGAAATAATAAGTTGAGGGCCTGAGGGCCTGACAAGTAAGCACCAGCATCCCATATGGGCACCAGTTCATGTCCTGTCTGCTCCACTTCCCATCCAATTTTGTGCTTGTGCCCTGGAAAGCAGAGGAGGATGTCCCAAACCTTGGGACCCTGCACCAGTGTGGGAGACCTGGAAGAAGCTTCTGGCTCCTGGCTTCAGATCAGCTCACTCCAGCCATTGCAGCCATTTGGGGGGGGGGGCGTGAATCAACAGGTGGAAGATCATCCTCTCTGTCTTCCCTTCACTTCATGAATCTTATCTACCTTTCCAATAAAAACAAATAAATCTAAAAAAGAAAAATTAGTGTTGGCCTTATCCACCAATGGCTGAGTGAGAAGTGATACATGGGAGCTGCATTTTTTAAGTTATTCACTCTTTTTTTCAGTGTGATCTCTTTGTAATTCTGCATCTTTAGTATTAAAGAATTTCCTTTTCTAATGGTGCTTGGTAATATGCTTTCACATGCTGGGATCCCATACGGACTCCAGTTCTAATCCCAGTGGCCCTACTTCCCATCCAGCTTCCTGCATATGGCCTGGGAAAGCAGTCTAGGTTGGCCCAAGGCCTTATGACCCTGCACCCACTTGGAAGACCTGGAAGAGTCTCAGGGCTCCTGGCTTTGGATCAGTGCAGCACCGGCTACTGCAGTTGCTTGGAGTGTCGAATTATCAGACAGAAGATCTTCCTCTTTGTCTCTCTCCCTCTCTGTATATCTGGCTTTCCAATAAAAATAGAATAAATCTTTTAAAAATTTGTTATGAATTCTCTACAACCCACATACCCTCAGCCACACAGTGTGGTCCTATGCCCCTTGGTGATTGTAGAGGGCATATCCTGTGCCTTCTGCCTTGGTTGCATGTAAGCATAGCTGTAGGAAGATGATGTTTTGCTATGTAGTGGGTGGGCAGAAGCTGCGGTTCCCTAATGATCTTTAATATCTTCAACTAATCCTCAGTGTGCACGGATTGGTTGACCTTATCTTTCTACAGTAGTGGACCTATAACTAGACTGAAATGCACTTTAGAATAGAAGGAATTCCAGAAAAAAATCTTAGCATGAGCAAATTAAAATTGTAGAAAATAAGGTATAAGTAATTTGTTTCATCTTGTAGTTATCTATGTCATTTTTCTCAAGCCAGTTTCAGGTACAAGAAGTAGGATAGAATTTGTATTTATGATATTTTAAGTTCTGCTACCACATGAACACATATTGGAATATTCACTTGATGATTTCTGCAGTGAATCTGCTTGGGTTTTGTAGGTAGGATTCTAATGTATTTGCCAGTAGAGGGACAAATTCGAGAAAATCTATAGGAAATCTATTCAATCCCTTTAAGTAGCTTATAATTTTTCTTCTGTTTTTTTTTCCACATAGACTAGTTAGGTGAATATTAAAACTGTGAATAGAAATATTTTGCACCCATGATGCTACAGATTGGCATAAAAAATGGGATAAGCTGCCAAGTCTATCGCTAATCAAGTTTCATAATTTACAACCTGTGCAAACTGTGGGCAGGGAACCACAGCAGTTGTGCTGAGCATTTCTGGGAAGTTATCATCATCCCAGCACCAATTATTAAAACCTCTTGCACACATTAAAGCTATAAAGATTAAAAATATAGCACACTTGTCATTAAATATGGATGACTTCATGTAATATGCATTATATACAAAAGCAATGTCCTGCCACGGGAGCTCTATCACCACCCTACAGAAATTCCACCAACCCAGAGTCCCACTTCAAAGCTTACTTTGGCAAAGACAAACAACAACTTCCTCATGCAAAATAAGCACAGATGTTTCACACTCAGGCAACTGGCTAAGGGCTGGGAGGAGATGGCGCATAAGGGGACGCCAAGCTCTGGGATAATGCCTCCCATATCCAACACTCTTTTTTTGTGGAGGCAGCAGATACTGTTGAAAGGGACTGATTCTGCAGCTCTAAAAAGATGCACTTCTTGAGCTGACAGCAGTGACTACACTGAATCAGTTCATCCTGCATGTATGCAAAAGCATAGGGATACTGAAGATTTGTCTATTTTTGAGCTTCAGGGATGAGTTCAATTTCCCAGGCATCTTAAGCACATTCTTTATTGTCAGTGATTTAGTGATTTTTGTCTGTGAGGTGTAATATTAATAACCACATTAATTATAACAAAGTCTGGGGAAGAAAAAATTTCTGCCCTTTTTCATTAACTCACAAAATTTCTGGGTGGCTCTAACTGACCAGATAGTTATAGATGACTTCTCTTGGTTCCTTTCATTCCCAAGTAGAATTTTCTCAATAAAAGTAAATTGTTAAAGAAGGCATGTTTGATACTTTTCATATGTTCTTATGTTTCTCTGATAGTTATTGTCTATTTAAACAGCTAATTGAAATAGGCGTCTCAGCTCCTCCTTCATACTGCCATACATTTGAGAAGGACAGGAGAAATAGGAAGTAAGGAAGGAAGAAAAGTGAGGATGGAGAATAAGATGCAGGTGTGACATTTTTGGAGCTGTCAGGTATCCTTGATAGGCTCTGCCTTTAAGTAATTTTATACTGAAATTTATTTAAATCTCTTGGAGGTAGGGCATGTTAACAAGCCAAGAAACCTCCTATATTCTATTGGCAATATTGTCTTGGCTGTATTTGGAGATGGGTCTTGCTTGTCATGTTTTAATTGATATTGAAAAAAATCCACAGACATCATTCTGGAATGTCTATAACTTCCTGAGAAGATGGAGAGTTTTATTTGTCCTTTTCCACCATCTGATGCTACAGGCGGAAGTCCGCAGGCTTTGCTCTATTTTCCCACCATACTACATGCATTTGTGCTCTCTTCTACAATTTCTTACAGTGCTCTATGTGCTTCCTATAATACACTGCTAGCAAAATACTCAGCACACAACTCACATAGATGTGTATTTTATGTTTTGTATTCTTGAAGTACCAGATCAATACAGACATTGTGAAACACAGTAAAAATGGATGAGGCAAAGAAAATTTTTAAAATAATTTGAGATTAAAAATAACTTTACTTTAAAATTTTGTTTTTAGAACTTTCTAAAATAAAAAGTTGAAAATCATATATTCAGTATGCCAAAACCTGTCACCAAGCACCAGCCTCAGCTTTTCATTCTTAGAAATCAAGAATCCACTTTGTTAAGTAAAATCTATTTCTTGATTTGAATATAACCATAATAGTTGAAAAATAAACTGTAAAAACCCACTGAGCCAAATGAGATGACACTGTTGGTTATGATTACTAAATTTTGACATTTATATAAAAATTCTATCCTTCATTTAAGTAAAAATGTTTTTCTTAAAAAAATAGATTACTCTCTAGTTATAATTCCTAAAATGAGAAGTTAAACATTAATGAGACAGTAGATACAATGGTTATAATGGTAACCATTGGTGTAATGGTTGAGACACCACATTCCAAATTACAGAGCCTGGGTTCAGTCCCTGCTCAATTATCGATTTAAATCTCCTGCTGATGCACTTCCCAGGAGATTCCTGCCCCCAATGTGGGAAATCTGGATTGAGTTCTAAATACCTAGCTTCAGCTTGCCCAAATCTGGCTGTTGTGAGCATTCAGAGTGTGCTGGCAGAAGGGAAATATATCTCTTAAGATTATCTGTGTGTGTGTGTGTGTGTGTGTTTAATTTTGCCTGATAACAAATCATGCCAAGAGTAAGATTTTGTCCTAGCTGTGCTTTACAGTTCTCCTCTACTCTCAGTGATGCCTATTTTCATCAAAGCTTGTGCCCTGACACATTAGTGAAACTCTTCTTGACAACTTTACCACACCTTTATGTTTCTATATTGAGTATTCAGATCATTGCCTGTACTTCATCTGATGTCTTGGAACTATTTGGAACAGTGAATTATAGCAATCTCCATGAAACGCTTAGTTTTGTGTGTGTGTGTGAATTCTAAGACCTACATTTTTCTGGCTTTCTTCCTACTTCAATGCGTCCTACCTCTTGGCTTTTATTGTTACATTGCCTTATTCTGTTACAATGCCTCAATCTGTTAAAACCCAGCCAGTCTCTCATCCATGTATGATTTAGTCACACATCTGTACATGCATGTCTAGATGCACAAACACACTGCTGCCCTATTTCATGAACTATCTTTCCCATTTCCATTCTTCTAGTTGCTGGGATAAAAACCAGTGGCATTACTGTTTATCTAATATCACATGCTTAGCCCATGTTTACCTAATATACCATATACAGTTTGTCTGAAAACCTGATTGCTCTATTTTTTGAATTATCCCCCAAAACACTAGCTCCACTGCTACCCTACTGGTTCAAGCCACCATCATGTCTATACTACATTGGTTTTGCTTACTTTATTTCTACTCTCAAAGAAATTATGCACTAAATATCAGTATAATCATATTGAGGCTAGCTTAAGTTACTAAACATTACCTTGGAACAAAATTTGAGATTACATCATTTCTGATGTTGTGAATGCTAAAATCAGCTTTGATAATGAATGAAAAGTCATAGCTAACTCTAATGTAGTATATGAATGTTCTAATAAATTAATTCAGTTCATATTACTGAGTACCTTTTTAGTTTTAAATGTTTTTTTTTTTATTAGAAAGGCAGATTTACAGAGAGGAGACACAGAAAGATCTTCCACCTGCTGCTTCACTACTGAATTGGCCGCACCAGCCAGAGCTGAGCCCAATTGAAGCCAGGAGCCAGGAGCTTCTTCAGGGTATCTCATGTGGGTACAGAGTCCCAAAGCCTTGGGCCGTCCTCCACTGCTTTCTGAGGCCACAAGCAGGGAGTTGGATGGGAAGTGAAGTAGCCAGAACGCAAACCGGCACCAATTTAGGATCCCGGTATAAGCAATATGAGAATTGAACTATTGAATCTTTGCACCGGGTTCAACTGAGTACATTTTAAGGATCAGATGGAGTCCTAAACCCTGAAGGAACAGAAGAACAAGAAAAATTTTATGTGCTAATTATTAAGTTAAATTTTCTCATTGTGTATACAGGCAATCTTATTTCTATCCCAACCAATTAATTGTTTCCAGTTCTCACTTTAGTAATTGCAAATTATGAACCAGAAAGTAGACCGCTTGTCTCCTAGTACAATGTTCTTTCTGTAAGAAATTGAGTTTCTCTTGCAGTATAACTTGCAATAGATGGATATTTTATATAAGAACCTATATCTCATATAAAACTCACAAATAAAGTCTGAACTTCTAATCTTTGTAATGCATCCTAAAGCTGTAGCAGATGTAGGTGATTCCTACATACTGAATAGAACTAAAATAATTAGAAGTAGAAGGCCATTGAAAGTCAGATATCCAAAAACTATAATGTGAGCACATTGTGAATGAGTGAAGACACATACACATTACAGTACTTATGTCATTGAGGGCTTTGATAAGAAAGGTCCTTGCTACATGTTATTGCATTTAGTCATCACCACAGACCTAAGGGCTGTTCTGCTATTTTCCTGATTTTATTTTGAGAAAATGATTTTGGGATGTTGAATCATTTAGTCAAGATCATAAAGTTAACAGGAACAACAGCCAAAACTCACAACCAAAGATTCTGTCTTCAGAATCAATGCTCCTAATTATTCATAATTGTAAACTTAAGCTATTTTAACACATATTTATTCTAAATTTAAGTCTTCAAAAGCTGTGTTGGAGTGGAATTCTGGTTTAATATGGAAAAGGGTACTCTGTGATTTAACAGGTTTGTGATTCATAAGTGAGTGGTTGCCAGGCATCAGGGAAAAGGTCAATTAGTAAGAAGTGGATGTGGCTATAAAAGCGTAAAATATGACAAGGTGATGGAAATATTTGGTATGTTGTCTAGGCAATGTCATTATCAGCCTGTGATATTACAAGATGTTATTGGGGAAAAGTCATGAAAGCATTATTTCCTACAAGCCTGTGTGAAATCCAATTATCATAAAATAAAATTTTAATGATAAAACTAAAATTTATAAAAAGACTATTATAAGAAAATTTGTATATTCTTCCTAAAATTTATAAGCTTTAATATCACAGTGTATAATAGCATGTGTTCAAGTGGTTAAGTCAGAACTGACACATCTTATAAACCTTGCTGTGTTCTTAACTAACTATAGCCCTTGACCTTTAAATACAAGATACAATGAATTTTCACTAATCCTCCACTGAGAATGCTTATAATGATCATTAGAACAATTAACAGAGAGTTTAAATAATTAATTCTTCTCAAATCTTTGTACAAAAACTGCCATGTGAATAATTTAGAGTCTTTACTTCTAATTGAGTTTTATTTATGGCTTAAGTTTGTTTAAAACAACACTTAATTATTTGTATTAATTTAATTTAAAAAGTGACCAGACCTAATAAACACACAGGGGGTTATCTTCCGTTGCTGGCTTAACCCCAAATGCATACAACTGCAAGTGCTGGACAAGGCCAAAACCAGGAGGCCACAGTTCAACTCAGATATCCCATAGGGATTACAGGGACCCAATACTTGAGTCATCACCTATTGCCTCTCACAGTGTATATTAGCAGCCAACTAGATCAGGAGTGGAACAATCAGGTCCGAACTCCAATACGGGATGTGAGTTTTCCAGCGACAACTTGGCTTCTGTACAGCTGACTAGCTGTGATTTGGCTCTCTTTAGTTGAGGCTACACTTTGAATGTGTTTAAGACACTAAAACCACTGACAAGGAGTTATTTTCTGCTATAGTTCTGAATATTAATTATTGGAATTTGCTTTGAAGTTTTATGTTTCAGACAGGCCAACACCTCCTAGAGTCATACTGGGAACTGTGGTGGAGTTGAGTGACATCATGGGAATTCCAATGACATTTCAGGATGTAAAATTGAACTGTGGGTGGGTAGTTCTGCTTTTTATTATTATGTGTATGTAATGGCCCAAGTGCTAGCCGCATCTTTAGTCTTGTGTAATCCAGTCTTGCAATGGCCGCCTCTATTCTGAACCTCAGTGAGCTAAATGTGTTCTATGACTAATGCTGTAGAATAGCTGTTTATGTTAGCAGTTGTTTATGTTAGCTGTTTATGTTAGCTGTGTATGTTAGCGGTTTCTGTATTTGATTTTCTGCCACACTTGCTCAAAAATCTGCATCTCGCACTTGACCCCAAGGTGGTGAGCACCTTTTAGAACTTAGTAAGCACTTGGCCCCCTTCACTTGCAAATAAATATTGTTGGTCAGCATGCAGAATATCACAGTCCGACAGAACTCTGTCAGTGATTAAATCGATTAAATCATAAAAACATTGTGAAAAGATTAAGTTCTCTTTAGACATCACATTGGTAAACTTAGGTATTTTCAGTAGTTGCTTTTAGAAGACTTGGCTGATAGGAATTAATGAATGTGTGAAAAATGTATAATTCATATTTGTAATAAAATGCTGAATAACAAATGTCAATCTGTTTTTATCTTTTAATTTTATTTTTTAAACAAAATTTGAAAAACACTATGTAAGCAAAAAAACTGATCTTTCTTTCTTTCTTTCTTTCTTTCTTTCTTTCTTTCTTTCTTTCTTTCTTTCTTGCCATTCACAATTAAGGGACAACGTGTAGCATTTATCTTCTGGGCCTGATTTAGTTCATTCAACATGATGTCTTCAACTTCCAATCATTTTGCTGCAAATAACAGAACTTCATTTTTTATAGCTGAAGAATAATTTAGGCTGTATATATGTAACATCGATTTTATACATTCATCTGTTGATCGGCACCTTGGTTAATATCTCATTGTTATTGTTTGCATTTCCTTCACAGCCAGTGATATTTTGTTGCTAAATGATATTTATTCTTTTGAGAACTATTCAGATCTTTTCCCCATTTCTTCACTGAATTGGGTACTTCATTGTTTTTTGGTTGTTGATGTTTTCTGTATATTATTTTTTTTAAGATTTACTTATTTATGTTGGAGAAGTAGATCAAATATGTATAGAGAAGGAGACAGAGATTTTTTTCAATCTGCTGCTTTGCTCTTCATGAGGCTGTAATAGCCAGAGCTGAGTCAGTCCAAAGCCAAGGAACCAGGAGCTTCCTCTGGGTCTCCCACATGCATACAGGGTCCCAAGGCCTTGGACCATCCTCCACTGCTTTCCCAGGCCACATGCAGAGAGCTGGATGGAAAATGGAGCAGCAAGGACTTGAACTGGTGCCCATAGGGGATCCCAGAACTTGCAAGGGAAGATTAACCATTGAGCCATCATGCCAGGTTCTCTGTATATTAATCTTATGTCCAAGTGATAGCAAACAGTTTCTCCTATTGTGGTGTTGTGCAAAAGGTTTATGAGTTAGATATAATTTCATTTGTCTGGTTTTGCCTTTTTTGCCCTATGAGTTCAGATCTTTCATAACACCTGATCTTAGCTAAAAGACTATTGGGTCTTACATAAGTAATTGTAACCTACATTAATGTTTTGAACGGTTTCTCCTGCATTTTCTTCTAGTAATTTCATATCTTTCAGCCTTTAGTTAAGATCTTTGATCCATTTTATTTGATATTTCTACACGAGGAAATTTCAGTTTCTAATTTCATCATTCTGCACATGTATGGTCAGTTTTGCTAGCATGGTTTATTGCTCCATGTATGTTCTTGGATTCTTTCTCAATAATCAGTTCACTGTATGTACATTGCATTGGTCTATGGGTCAGTTTTTATGACGTATCAATTTACAACTAATTTATTTTTGTTTTTGGTGTCCACTGTATGCTAGAGCTGACAGATTTCATGGTTACGATGATATGTATGAATGCTACTAACAGCCCTAACGGTAAGCCTGGGGATACAGACGAAGAGAAAGAGCACACAGGGAGAGGTGAGGGGCATGAAGATGGGAGAAGGAGAGAATGTGACAGGAGCGCCGGAGAGTGCACTCAGTGCAATATTGACACTTAGATAACACAGTGTATTTTCAAGCTGTTATTTCATTATTCTATTGTGTATACATGGATAATAACACAAATCTAACTTTTTAAAAAATGTATTATTACTGTTAGAGTAATGTTGTGGAAATTTTTCTAGTTGTGCCAATAACTGACACTTAAAAATGAGGAAATACTTTTGAGTCCAGATTATGTAATCTGCAAACTAATTTGAGTTATGATCGTTCTTGCAATTTAGAAATGAGAAACTGAAGGCTTAAAGTAAATCATGTGATGAAGTAAATGTTAAACTTGGTATAAAATTCTGGTTTTTTGATTCCAAAGCAAGTAGGCCTGTTGTTGCCTACTGGAAAATTTGCATTGCATCAAAAAACTAAATCAAATGTGTTTTGTAGGAGTAGTGTGGCACTGTCTCCTCCTCTGATACTTGTTTTATGTTATGTTATGTTTCAAAATGTAGGCATTTTGTGTGAAGAGTTGATCCATAAAGTTTCATTTCTATATACTTTGGTTAAATAAACTAAAATTTATTCAGGTGAATTCTTGCTTTGCTTCCACTGTTTTCCTTTCATGAAAAGCATCATCCCAAATGCCATGTGTGTTTGTGACTCTATTTTGTCTGCAAGTATTAGGGAATATTTCCAAGAATGAATGGAATTGCAGGATCTTAGGGTATGCACATGTTCAATTTTATAACACAACGATGAACTGTTTTCCAGAAGGTTTGCATTAATTACAGCTTCATAAACATTTTGGAATGTTCCTGTTAGCCTCTATCTTTGCAGTACTAATATTGTCAGGCTTCTTGATTATTGATCCTCTAGTAGGTGTGAAATGGTATCACATTTCGGTTTTGTTTGCACTTTTTTCTATTAATGCGATTGAGAATCTTCATCTTTTTGATCATACACACTTTCACTTTGGTTATGTATGTATTCATTTTTTGAAAATTTCCTTTTATATTATTTTCTTTGCCCTTAAAATCTGAGATTTATTTTATATGTATTTTCTCTATGTATATCACATACAAATATTGGTCATGTAATTATTTCTTGCAAATTAGGCCTAGAGCAAACATACTTTCCAAGAGTGTGTCTTTTTTAAAATTTTAATATCTCTTAATGAGAAGTTTCACTGGGGTTGATACAATGAACTTAATAATTTTCTTATGATTAGTTTTAATTTAAAACTGTGTCATATGCATTAGATTCTAAACTTTCAGATTTTCTTTTTTACGTTAAGTGCTTAACTCATCTCTAATTATACATGATGGGATAAGCATCTTATTTAAGTTTTTCATTAGTTTTGCTTTATTTCAGTTGGCTAAATGCTGAAATTTTGTTGAGTCAGCTAATTTCTATTTCTGAAATATTCTGTAATCCTTTATTTTCACTCAAGACTCCTGTACATCCTTTGTGTAGAGATCTTTGCTTTTATTGATAAATTTTCGACACATGTTTTCCTATGTGTACATTTGATTTTGTACATGCCAGCCTTACAGCAATCATGGCGCCATGTTGAAATAGTGTTTACAAATCTAACAGCCAATATTATGTAAGCTATTCCATTTCATTTTTTCAACTCTTAATCTTTCAGTTAAACAGCCTTGTATCTCTACATCCTATTTTGAAACTACATTAACTTCTTAAGCCTCATTTGTGTTACTTCTCCCCCATCAGTCTCATGGTCTCTCATCTGCCCTGCCTCCTCTCCCCTGCCACCTCCCCCTGCACTCCATTTTGCATGTGTGGGTGCCAAGGCAGAAAGACAGAAGACAAATAAAGATAAGAGCAACACCTCTACTCTCATGAGTTTGTGACTTTTAGAAGACAAAGTCAAAAGATGGAGCACAGATGAGGGTACTTCAAAATACTTATGGCAAATGAGATTAAAGGGGAAGATTATTTTGGCACAAAAATCTTTCAAAATCCATGTGCAGCTTTTTAATAATTCAGAATTTCTGTTAAGACTGCACAATATGTGAAGAAATAACAATATGGGACATTTCTGTAAAGAAAGTATAGTTAGGGCCCGGCGCGGTGGCGCAAGTGGTTGAAGGTCCTCGCCTTGCACGCCCAGGATCCCATATGGGCGCCGGTTCTAATCCCGGCAGCCCCGCTTCCCATCCAGCTCCCTGCCTGTGGCCTGGGAAAGTAGTCGAGGATGGCCCAAAGCTTTGGGAACCTGCACCCGCGTGGGAGACCCGGAAGAGGCTCCTGGCTTCGGATCAGCATAGTATCGACCCGTTGCGCTCACTTGGGGAGTGAATCATCGGACGGAAGATCTTCCTCTCTGTCTCTCCTCTCTGTATATCCGCCTTTCCAATGAAAAAATAATAAAAATAAATCTTTAAAAAAAAAAGAAAGTATAGTTAAAATCACAGGCAAAAAATAAAGCATATGGGTAGTGGTTATTCAATTTTGATTTAATGCTTTTGAGAATAAGGTGGGTATATTTTGTTTTTAGCTCTTCTGTGATTATTTTAAATTAGGTTCACTGCAATTGTGCTGGTTCTGACACAGACCTTTCATCAGCATTACATTACATTGGGAGTTCAAGGGGAAAGAAATCCTGGCATGAAGTGAGGAGGGAAGGCCCTCAAACAGGGAAACTCTGGTACCTGGGCTCGATTCACTTCATTGTTGGACTTGATTTGCCAAGGTATGAGAACAAAGGAAAAGGAATAGCTTGCCAAATGCATAGTACAGGTGCAAGCATCATAGTGTTATCATTTCTAGGTCAAAAATTAAAAAAAAAAAACAAGCAAACTAAATTTAATTTTAAAATAAATGAATAAAAGTTTATGGGGTGTGGAATACTCACACATGAAAATTATCTAAGAACTATTATTGAAAATGTTCTCCTGTGATTCAAAAATGTTTTATAATCATGTTATGAGCCACTACAAAATAGTGCCAGCCTGCTGCCCTGAATTCACCAGCATCAGGTCATAGGACACCGAGGTTTTAAATTGTGTTAATTTCTCTGTATTGAGGTCATAAGACTGCCCTGAGTCCCAGCACAGGTGGCCACTCTCTGTGTGAATTGCCCAAGCCTGTCAGACAAGAAAGTCTGTCATGGATCTGTGGTGATCACGGGCAAATGAATACCTCCCTTGTTGCATCTGCCTAAAATGACAGAAGTTGAAGACTTCAGCATGCAGAAAATACAGCGCTGCCTAATTAACAATCTTATCTGAGTTGCTCATTCACTTGGGATCCAGTGCATCACTAACTAAATACTTGGAACCAACTGCTTTTTAAAACACACTTTTGAGTACTGGGAGTAATCTCTTTGCTTCATAGGCATTTTATTGTTTATCAATTCCTCACCAATTTAGAGGAAGGAACCTTCTCCCATCATTGTATGTGTGTATGATACTGTATCTTAACAGTCACAAGTGAAGAATTCTAGCATTTCCTGATTAATTTAGAGATCACTCCTTTACCTTTAAACCAACTCGTGCCATTTTTTTAAAGTGTCAGCTGTTTGATTATGACTATACTGATGCATTTCTCATAAGTTATAGTGATCGTATTTGGAAATATGCTCGATTCCAACTCTAAATGAAGTGGGAGAATAAAAACTTTCATACTTAGGAATTTATATTTGCATCATCATTGCCTTTGATCATAAATCAGCTACTGAGGCCAACTACTGACTTGTTTGTTGTGCTCTCTCTTTTAACCTCTTCCTCATATACATTCATGCAAGTTTTGAGAGAACTAGCCTGTACATCTCATTAATGTACCAGAGAGCAGAAACATAATTGAGTTATTTGTTTCATCATTGGGAATACGATTAATGAAACAATTAGAATCCATAATACTGCAACATTGATAGGAATTTCCTGAGAGTTTAAGATGAGTTTATACCAAAGATACTGGTTATGGATGAAAATGGAATAGCATCTTTCTGAGCCTGATATGAAAGTGATGTCTTTTGGATATTGTCCCCACATTTCTCAGAATAGCAGACTCTGGAAGCCAAAGTGTTAACATCTATAAGCTCTTCCAACAAGGGAATATATACTGTTAAATATTGGGAGTTATTTAAAATGCCAGTGAGTATAATAGCAGTGCTCTGAAATAACCATTTCATCTGCCTACATTACTCTAAAATTAATGAATAATGAAGCGATGCCCTTCACATTCTCTTCCCTTTCCATTCCAAGATATATTGATCAGATGACATTTATTTAAGTTTGGGATAATGTATTAATTTCAAGATAATTATTCAATATACTTTTGTCACTGTTGATATGCTTCAATGTCATCCAGGGGCCGGGGGATGAATAAACTGTTATCTGACATTGCTGGACAGGGTGTTAGGAATAAATGCAATTTTTCTCCTTGAGATCCACTGACTTGGGTTTTTATTGGGGTTGGAGGGGGCGGTGAAGAGGAGAAGGCTGAAAGCAGTGAGGGAATGAAAGTGCAACCTACAGGTTAAGAGGATAAAGATATTTTAAAAGATGTTACTTTGGAACAAAGTGCTTTTCCATTGTTGCAGGGGTCAGACTGATCCTCAGCAAAGCTGACAGAGCCTATCCTTAGTGGATGCCACTGCAATATTAACACTCATTTGGAGCAGATGTGGCTAAAAGCATGAAACATTGAACAAACAGCTGCCACAGATCCAGTGCCATTGCATAAGCACTTATGTTCTATTAATGCAGTGGATGGCTGGGGCCAGGAGGGCAGATGCTATTCCCCACAGTTCTCAAGCAGATGGGCCAAACGATGGCCCGTCAGGGATGCATTGTGTTGTGAAAGCAAGCCCCCACTCATAGAAAGGGTACTCCATAGAAAGGGTACAGCTAAGGTCAGATGGTGCTAATGAGGTAGTTTGTAGCACTTCAATATATGCTCACTTTGTTTCACCCTGGCCCATTGTGTCTATTCAGCTTCCGTTTTGACAGTGTGCTGTGTGTGGTGTCTCTTGTTTCTCACTCTGTGAATGTGTGGGTCTTCATATGCAGTATATACGACTCCTGCCTTGCTGCACATGGGATAAGCTGAGGTCCCAGAAATGTCTACTTGCTGATTTCCTGGCCTCAGAAATGTGCTTTCAAGAGTGTAAGTGCCACTATGATGTCAATATGGACTCCTGCAATTTTCCTGTTCATTAGAACCATTTGAAATGACTACTGCTAAGAAACAATGTCAAGTTTCTGGCTATTTCTATTTTTTTCATATCAAATGAACAGATTTCTTGCTTTTTTTTTTTTTTACAGTAGGGAGACTGCATGGATAATATTTGCACGTTTAAAGTGTAAAAGAGCAAAGCATGCTGCCAGCTTGTTCTCTTTCAGACTGATTTGCATTCCATTGCTTTCTCAAGTCCCCATGAAGGCTAAAGCCACCTGGTAATTAATCCATAACAAGTTGACACACTGATCTCCAGCAAGTGGGTGATCCCTACAAGTTGAGTGGAAGTGGGAGAGGTGTTACATGAAAATATATTTTTATGGATCCTCAGAGAACAGTATTTCCTAACTAGAATTGCACAAGCATATTATTCTAAGCTCATTGCCTCTGCTCCTCTTCAGGAAGGAAGAGCGAATCAAGGCAGTAATGGGTAAGGTTGCAGTAAGTGGAGTCATAGCTGAGAAATGCCACAGGACAGTCACAAGGACTTCATTTATTCATTCTACATTTTTTAACACCTTTAATATGCGTAACACTGTCGCAAATGGGATAGACATATTGATTAGATATCCCAGTGGTATAACTGATCTGAACTTTGTGTTTTCCTACAGAGAAACTGATTCAAAAAATAATAAAACAATAGCTAAACAAATTACCTATTTATATGATTTGAGATTTTAGGTTTTTTATGAAACATTTTTTAATCAGCACATCAAAATGGTACCCATTTGTGGAGTGCCATGTAATGTTTACACACACATTGTATAATATCTATTCAGGGTAGAAAGTCTCCTCAAAAATGATCATTTCTTTATGGTAAAAACAGTCAAAATCTTTCCTTTCAGTTTTTCTTACTTTAGAGAAGAAGCTACTACACATAACCATGTAGTAGAATACCAGAATTTCTTACTGGTGACTAAACTAGTTTATTCTTCCCTAGCATTCTGCCAAGCCTCTCATCATCACAATTATGTTCTTTTTTTTTTTTTAATTTCATTTTGTGACAAAGCTTCATAGGCTCTGGGATTCCGCCAACCCCTCCTCATGCCCTCCCCCCATGTTGAATTCCTCCACATTGTTGCAATAGTACAATTCATATCCAGTCATGATTCCCTCATCGCGAGCATATACCATGCATAAAGTCCAGCCTCTTATTGTCCAAATAAGTTCAACAGTTTCACTGGGAGACCATCCCTGGTCTGAAAATAGAGCTAGCAGAATATCATCCCCTCCAATGAAAACTCACAACAACATCAACAACAATTTACAACATTATGGAGTTAATTGGTGTGGTATTAAGTGACTAATATGTTCTAAAATTATGGTAAGTACTGTAAGAGTACTGAGAGCCGAAGGATGAGAAAGAGTCATCTCTGGGAAGAACTGAAGCATAGAAAGTATTGGTGGAAAGACACAGAGCAAGCATTAAATATGGCTGAAGTGAGGTGGGTCTGGGGAATAGAAAAAAGGGCCTCTTAGTGGGCATTGTTTCAGACCTCTGCACTACAAAATATGCACCCTTTGAAAATCCTCTCAGGTTGGAAGTTGTGGAAGGGGTAGGGGATGCTAAAGCATCGTAATTTCAGCAATGTTCATCTGATGGGCACTCAGGACCCATGGTAATGTTCCACGGTCAAGATTACCTTTCTTCTTTCAAGCAGGTGTCATGTCCCAGAAAGGAGCATGTGACCATCTCAGTTGAGCCACATCCTGTAGAGTCTCTGACAGAGAGCAGTGGCTACATCTTTCAATAAGAAGGCCAACAATGTAGAACTTCATCATGGCTCAGCAAATGTCAGGGAAGAGCTGTGAGGAACAACAGCTTGTCCAGATGCCTTGGAACTGAATGGAATGAGATGAGCTGAGAACAGTACCAGAGAGGAAGTCAGCTCACAATGTTCTGCCTTCCCCCGCCCCCAATCCTAACATGAAACAAATCCAAAGCCAGAAAGAGTTGATTCTATACAAGCTGTGCTATCTTGCACTTAGAAACAACGAGGACATGTGTGAAGTGACTGTCGCATTGAAATATTCGCTGGTTATTGTGGAGGTCGATTCGTGGCTGGGACCTATCTTTATTGAAACACTGAAGTAAAAGTGTCAGTGAACCCTTCATGAACCACTGGAAAGTTATAATAAAAATGAAGAAGGGGAGGATATAATAGTCTAATTGTAAAGCAAATAAGTAGATGTGGGCAGGTTGAAACCAAATAAACAGGGTTGGAAGTGTGATCATGGTTTCTTGTGTTACATGTGTGTGTGTTTCAAAACACTGTTCTCTGTTCCAGAATGGTGCCCTTTTGTTGTTTAGTTGAATGTTTCAGAGGCAGTGCATCTTCTTTCTAAGATCTTGAAAAAATTTAATGGTAGTAGTCTATATATTTTTGGAAACATTTATTTATTTGAAGGGGAGAGAAGGGATGAGAGAGATCTTTCATCTCCAGGTTCACTCCATAAATGGTTCCAAAGGCTGCCCCAGGTCAAAGGCTGCCAGGAACCAGAAACTCCATCCAAGTCTTCCATACAGGAGGCAAGGACCCAAGTATTTGGCCTTAATCTACTGCCTTCCCAGACACGTGGGCAGGGAGATGGATCAAGAATTTAGTATGCCTTTAGCCTCTTCTGGAATTTAAAATTGAAACCTGATAAATTAACTCATTCAGTGCTTTTCATACCATTTCCTGAGTTCTAGAACCTTACCTTCAATATCTTATGCACTATTCCATGGGGATGACAGAGTTTAAGAAAGTCCTCCCTCCCCATTTCTAGTTGAGTCAGCTATTTAAAAGCCATAAAAAGAAGCATTGACTTTCTGAAGACAGGAAGTTGGAGAAGGTTTCCACAAGGTGATACTATCTGCTTCTTCCTGGGATGAATGATTGTTTCACATTTATGGTTGTCCTGATGATAGAGAACAAGCCACAAGGCATTTGAGTGGGCCTAGAAGCATGTGAGGACTACTTACAAAATGACTTTTCTACTTCTAAAGGCAATCACGTTTTAAGACACTTGTTCATTTGTATTGGAGAGGCAGATCATACTTATAGAAAGAAACAGAGAGAAACAGAGAGAAAGATCTTCCATCCAGTGATTCACTACCTAAATGGCTGGGGCTAAGCCAGTCCAAAGCCAGTATTCAAGATCCAGGAGCCAGGAACCAGGAGCTTCTTCCAGGTGTAGGGTTCCAAGGCTTTGGGCCATCCTTGACTGCTTTCCCAGGTCACAGGCAGATAGCTGGATGGAAAGTGGAGCAGCTAGGACTCAGACTGGCACTCAAATAGATCCCGGTGCCTTCAAGGTGATGAATTAACCAATTGAGTCATTGTACCAGCCCCTCTAAAGATAATTGTAACCTGTCTTGATCACCACTATTCTTATGGTAGTCCCTGGCTTGTGATTGGTTCTCAATGATTGAAGTTTGTTGTAGTAATTGTCATTTTTGTGACAAATGAAGCTCTAACTCTTAGACTTTGGGCTTCCTAATTATCTGTGTTAGGCCTAGGCATCTTCCCTCTGCTGCTTGCCTGCACCTCTGCTGCAAACCTCCATGATATGTCCTGTCCCCACAGTCTGATTGCCAGAGAGGTCTGCAGCCAAGTGACATCGCTTTTAAAAGTAGCTTGTGATTCTTTTATCACCTTTGCTCTGTCAGCAAGATTGCAGGGTCACTAAAACATAGACCTGGCTTAATTAACTAAGTTGTAAATTTATTTCTCAAATACAGCAATGCTAGGACAGTGCGTTTGTCATAGGCAAACAAGACCATGTATTTACTGATAGGCCTTACTCATTTCAGAAACGTATTACAATACAGAAAAATGTATTCCAACTTGTGAAGCATCAATTCGGACATCTGGTTTATTATCTCTCCTCGTTAAAGGATTTTTGAACAAGTCCAATAATGAACATTTTCATTCTTTATACACATGTAAGACTATTCTGGATCACAATGAAGAAACTTAATCTCTACTGCCATTTGAATGTGCTCTTTGAGAATGCAACCTAGACACAGCTATACTGACATGACTCAGGTGATTCTGTGTAACTCCACTGACTCGTATGTTGACTTGGGCATGAAAATGACATCCAGAACTCCTCGATTTTTCATCTGGCTTCTCTGTGAAATCTTGTATGTCTCTAAATCTGAAACATTGCATCTAAAAATAGATTTCTAATTTTTAAAGTAGTTGGATAGTGATACCTTATTTGTGAGCAGCGCTATAAGTCTGACTTGAGCACCGCCTGTCAGATGTATTACTGCCTTGGAAGATAACATTGAATAAATATGAGGATTCATTGTGTCTCCAAGACATTTTTCCAAGAAATATAATTCCCTGGCTTCACATGCAAGTTAAATGATATAGCATACGCTTTGCTGGAGCAATGAGGAATCCAGTAAAACTGCCACCTGGCTAACAAGCCCAGTGAGAAACACACAGGGGGCTCTGGTGTCATTTATAACAATGCCTATACATTGGATAACAAGAGCTGTATTGGCTCCCACCTCTGTTGGCTGTCTCAACTGCTGGAAAGACTGAGCTTCCTGCCTGAGCTGCTGCTGGCCATTGCCACCTGCTGGCTCTGGCTCACTGCTCCCCTGGCTCCCCTCCTGGTGGTGTCCTGGCAGCTTCCCCAAGCTGCCAAGTGGAGCCAGAGAGCACAGGGGTTGTTTAGAGCTGTTCACGTTGCTGAGACTGCAAAGTATTGACAGTGGGTTGTCTTGGTGCTCTCCAGGGTCAGTGTGTTGTCTACTATGGTGATCAGATGGCTGGCAGCAGCAATGATTGGAAATTGCCCCCAGAGAACGTCACATGTTGGCAAGAAAAGGACACTGAGAGAATGAGCCTTTACAAGATAAAATAAACAATGCTTTATGAGGTAGTTGTATTTTCTGTTCAGCCTGAATTCTTTTTGGGCATTTGAAATTTGCTGAGAGAGTTGCATTTAAACATTTGTATTCTGTTCTTGCAAATCTCTGTTAGGTTAGTTTTACATTTTGTAATTATTATCTTTTAAATATGTATTTTTCTTGGAAAGTCATATTTACAAAGAGAAGGAGAGAGAGAGAGACATAGAGGGAAAGATCTTTCATCTCTAGTTCACTCCCCAAGTGGCTGCAATGGTTAGAGCTGGGCCAGTCCAAAGCTAGGAGTCAGGAGCTTCTTTGGGCTTTCCCACAAGTTTCAAGACTTGGTGCCATCCTTCACTGGTCTCCCTGGCCATAACATAAGCAGGCAGCTGGATAAGAAGTGAAGCATCTAGGACATGAACCAGTGTTCATATGGAAGACAGATGACTAACCAATTAAGTCATCATGCTAGCCCCTAAAGTTAATTCTTTGTTTTTAGCCATTTAAAAGATGAGTGAGATTGAGGTAAGTAAAGTTGAGAGGAAAAGAGTATGATGCAACCATTTGGGGGAAAGAGAGAGAGAGAAGCTTTATTTTTCTATGCTTTGCTGGTTCACTTCCCAAATATCCATGAACTTCCATGTTGGGTGAGGTTGAAGGCAGAGTTCATTGGTGCAACCACTTGAGCCATCACTGCTGCTTCCCAGGGTGTATACTGGCAGACATATGGGCTCAGGAGTGGAGCCAAGGCTGGAACCCAGACTGTCGAGTGTGAGATAGGAGATCTCGCATGCATCTTAACCACTGTACTAAGCACCTACCCTGGTTTCACTTAGGATTTCTTTTCTAGAACGTATATTCCTATTTAGCATGAGAGGAGTCAATTTACTGAGGTCACAGTAGTTTCTGGGGAAGGTTTCTGAGATATCTTCGTCCATTGTTTTAAGCAAGGATTTAACTTACTGATATTTTGAGTATCCTCATGATACACAGAATATGATTTCCTTTGTCAGTACACTGAGCAAATTTTTAAACATGAGTAGAGATATTTATGAGCTATTGTCTGAACCAGATGGTAAAAGCCCTATTTGGAATCATAACTGAGTCTGCACTGCTAATCCTCAACACACAGTGAATGATAGCAACCAACCTGGCATCCCAGGGTGTGAGTCATGCCTGAGCCTGGAGCTTTCTGGACTGCTTTATGATGTTGATTTTATTTTTATTCAGGTGTGATGGGTTCAACTGATGACATTGTGATTGAACAGATAGCTAGGTGTCCTCAGAGATACAAAAGGAGAATAGATATCATGCCATGGGGGCTGCCCAATGAAGTGGCAGTCCATCAGAAAGCAGAGAGTAGGGAAACAAAGGGAAGCCATGGGTGAGGTGACATTAGGTTTACAACACCCAATTTGAATAAGTTCAGCAGACTCTGGGATATAAAAGTTGTTGCCAGTAACACTTGGTCCTAGGGGGAATAAGAACAATGGCTCTAAAGAAGGAATAAGAGGAGAAGAAATGAGAGGAGGGGCCAAGAGAGGAGAGGAGAGAAAACAAGAAAATTTTCAGCAAAACCTAATTTTGCACAGTTTATAGATTATAAAAGCAAGCTCACTTGAGATGTCGCAAATCTAATGTGAAAGAGATGTCATAGAAATATACCAAATCCTAAATTTGCTTTGATGAATGAATGACAGTGTACATGGAAAATGCATAGGGAATAAGCCAATGAATGGGAGCTCTCTCTCCCTCTCTCTCTTTCTATCTCTCTCCTTTTAAAATAAGTAAGAAACAGATAAAGATTAAATAATCTTTCTGATATGGGAATGAGACTTAAGGAAAACTGCACTGTAGTTGACCAAGTCCAGTCATCATGTCTGCAAAGGTAAATGGCTTACTCTGTTTCTCAAAGGTCTAATCCCATTTTCAGTGTTGAGTCACTCTGTCCGTAGGAGAAAAAAGCCAAGACTCTGCCAGAGGCGAATAATGAAAAGAATTAGATTGGGCCAGATCCTCGCCTTGTAAGCACCAGGATCCCATACGGGTGGGTGCTGGATCATATCCCAGGTTCTCCACTTCTCTCCCAGCTCCCTTCTTGTGGCCTGGGGAAAACAGTAGAGGATGGACTAAGGTTTTAGGACCCACACCCATGTGGGAGACCCAAAGGAAGCTTCTATCTTCTGGCTTTAGAACAGCTCATCTCTTGCTGTTGCAGGCACTTGGGTAGTGAACCAGTGAATGGAAGATCTTTCTCTTTGTCTCTCCTTCTCTTTGTAAATCTACCTTTCACACACACACACACACACACACACACACACACACACACACACACACTAGAATTAGATCAACAGTCTAATGAGCATGATGGCTATATTCAGAACACTACAGGTATATTCATACAAGTAATTAGTATCCAATGGATGACCTAAAAAAGTAAAAACTAGGAGTAATAAGTAACACATTTCATTTTGACAGGTTCAAAAATAAAATAAAAAAACTTTCTAAAGCTCAGAAACTGGTAAATTTCACATGCTAGAAGATGATTTTGTTGGGAACCTTGACTTCATGACCCCTAAAATCTTATCCAGTTCTGCAGTGACATGACCACAGGCCAAAAACCACAGAAAATATTTCCCATACTCTCAGGAGAGACCCATGGGAGTTACAAACTCTGAATTTCAACTTGTGCTTCTGCTAGAATTGAGAGAGTGAGAGTAGGCAACATATCTGCTGGTTGCCAAATTGCAGAGGAGTGAAAGGCTGTACTGTCTTGATAAATGAGATGGAGACCCACACAGCTGTGTTGTGGAAACGCTCTCTTCTCCACCGTGATAACATTGAGTCATAAAAGGAAGAGGGGAGCATGTATTTGCCAACTCCACCTGTCTGTTGGGCCCATCGCATACATATTAGCATCAAGGGAACTTGCCTAAAGTGCTGAAAATTTTATAAGTAAGAGAAAAGCAACTGTTCTTTCTCTTAAACTGTGGTTAGAGCCAGTTGCTTTTCTCATCAGAAACTAAATAATAAGAGCTAAGATTTGGATGACTCATTTATTGGCATCAACATTTACTAAAAATCTTAGAAGTAGAATCTCAAAGATTTTGACTTTCACAGATCCAGGGTGTTACTTTTGTTCTAAATCCAGTCTGAAATATAAAGTAGTCCTTTAATTACCAAAGAGCAAAGAAGAAAAAGAAAGAAAAAAAAAAAGCAACAGTGGGTTTGTGTTTTCCAGACAAAAGAAAATTAGGCAGCAAATGAAACTTCTAGAACATTTTCTTCAAATCTAAAGTTCTGAAGTTTTTTCCTTATCTGCTTTTAAGATTTCTGGCAATACATCCCTTGTGGAATCACATTAGTAAACAGCTCTTCCATTATATAAAAAAAGGATTAATTTTAGAGTTGAGTGGAAAAGAGTTCTCATACAATCCAGACTAACTGATGCAGTACTTGAATTGTCTATTTTCCTATTGTGTGTTCTGGATGAGCTAATCTGCTTTCTTACATTTTGGGGTCCAGATACTTGTTATGAACCTAACATGCCATCCATGACTCACATTATTGAGTTTTAAGTATGACAGAGTGGGACGATGTGTAGCATAGATGCAAATATTCAGTATAGTGCTTAAAGACACTTTTCTTTATTTTTTAAAAGATTTATTTGATTTTTATCTGAAAGACATAGTTATAGAGAAAGAAGAGACTGAGAGGGACAGAGAGAGGAAGAGAGAGAGAGAGATCTTCAATTTTCTGGTTCACTTTTTAATAGCCACCATGGCCAGAACTGGACCTATCTGAAGCCAGAGACGTGGAGCCTTCTCTGGTACTCTCACATGAGTGCATGGGCCCAAGGGCTGGATCCTTCCTCCGCTGCTTCTCCAGGCCATAAGCAGGGAGCTGAATGGGATGTGGAGCACATGGGACATGAGTTAGCACCCATTTGGGACACTAACACTGCAGGTAGAAGCTGAGCGTACCATGCCATGATGCTGTGCCCTGCTTAAGAAATTATCCAAGATACCCCATCTCACCGTGGAGTAACTGACTTCAATGATGGCTCCTAATTCTGTCTTGCTACTAGCACTCATGCAGGGAGGAAGCAGAAACGGTGAAAATTCTTAGGTCCTTGTCAGCAATATGAGAAACTTAGATAGAAATATGACCTGGAATTTCTTCTCAACATATTCATCACTTGATTGAAAAGTGTGATTTGCCGACTCTTGCAATGACTCTGGTTTCATTATAGTGTGGTAAATGTGCCAAATAGTCATTTGGTTCTTGTTTTCTTTCTAGTCTTGTGCTTCCATGAAATTTCCAAACTAGCATTTCAGGAAAACAACATATATATTGATAACAGCCAAAGGAAAAGAGGAATCAGTCTCTTCCATGTGATTCCTGCAGCCAGGATGTTATTAGTATTGCATTATTATGAAAACACAGAATGCACCACTATCTTTCAGGACAAGGCAAACCAACACAAACCTGTTCTAAGCTTTCATAATATTCATACCCTGTGATATTTGGCTTTTATCTTCTTCTGCCACTAAAACACCCTTCATAAACTCAGTAAACAGAGCCATGTTTTCAGCACACTATAGTAGCTTTTCTTATGCACCTGCCTGGTCACTATTCCACAAATGATGACGTGTTTCAATGGTCTTGAAGTGATAATTGAAGCCATAGAAAAAATTACAAATTAAATTCTCTCTTCCTGAACATTAAAATATTAGAACACATGGGCTGTGTTCCCTGAGCATCCTTTAAGATCTTGGACTGCCTAATCTTGGATTACACCATGGGTAAAAACAAATCGTTCATAAATTCATATAAATCCCTCCAACTCTGGTCATTACGTTCTTTGGGGCAACTATAAGCAAAAGCTGTGCTCTGTATTTACTGATTTGTTCATATTCTATCTGAAGAATTCATTGTGAACTCTAGTATCTCTCCTTTGTTTCATTTTTTTTTCAAGATCTATTTATTTATTTGAAAGGCAGAGTTACACAGCGAGAGGGAGACACAGATAGACAAAGCAAGAGAGACAGAAACTGATTTTCCATTTGCTTGTTCTCTTCCTGGATGGACTCGATTGTAGAGCTGGACCATGCTGAAGCCAGGAGCCAGGGTTTCCTATGTGGGGTACAGAGACCCAATCGTATGGACCGTCTTCTGCTGCTTTCTCAGGCCGCTAGGAAGGAGCTTCATCAGAAGCGTGGCAGCAGGAAATGCAGGTAGCACCTCTACTGGATGCTGGCATTGCAGGCAGGCCGCTTCACCAACTGCAGCCCCAGTTTCTGCCCTTTGTTTCCCATTTTCTGCTGTCCCCATTAGGATGGTAGTGGATTCGGTTCCTAGTGTAATTTAAACATGTTTGAGAGGCTAAACAATGAAATGATGCCACATGGAGGTAGCAACATTTTTCACCCAATTTTATTATAAGCAGGTGGGGTGGAGTGAAAAGACCAGGAAAAGTGCATTCTGTTTGTATCTGGCTGTTAGGTTTTTTTTTTTTGTTGTTGTTGTTGATATATTCCTTAATCATTACTCCTGAGATTAGCCTCTTATGCAGTTTTTTAGTCCATGCCCCAAGTAGTTCTTTGCACACCTTGGGTTGGGATGTGCTTTCCTAGGAGTAGTCTAACCTGGCACTGAGAGGCAAGGCTTCTTTGCACTTATCCTGCATCTAACAACTCTCAACAAATAGACTTCTTTCTCACACTTTCCGTTTTCTCTTACTTACCTTCGTTGTGATCAATGCATGCAATTTATTTCCTGGATAATACAGCAAGTTGGGACACTTTCAAAGGCATCATCCTAATGCTTTTCATAGGTCTAAAACTTTGTCATTGTAAGCATGTATTAATTCTTGACATGTAAGTAATTATCCATAGAACTGAAAGATCGCCTGTGCCGAAAGTTTTTTTGGATTAGACCAATACAGAATCTATTTAAGGGTTTTGTCAACTAGGGTTTACCATATTGATTGCATTAACATTTTTTAAATATTTATTTTTATTATTTTTTTATTGGAAAGGCAGATACACAGAGAGGAGAGACAGAGAGGAAGATCTTCCGTCCGATGATTCACTCCCCAAGTGAGCGCAACGGCCCATGCTATGCCGATCCGAAGTCAGGAGCCTCTTCCCGGTCTCCCATGCGGGTGCAGGGTCCCAAAGCCTTGGGCCATCCTCGACTGCTCTCCCGGGCCACAGGCAGGGAGCTGGAAGGGAAGCAGGGCTGCCGGGATTAGAACCGGTGCCCATATGGGATCTTGGGCGTGCAAGGCGAGGACCTTAACCACTTTCGCCACCGTGCCAGGCCCGCATTAACATTTTTTAATTATATTGAGATCACAAGCTATGAGGTATGCATCTTCCGTGATCTGAAGCTAAAATATATCTGTATAGGAATATGTCTATTTTTAAAACATCCTTAGAAAAGTAAAATGTCCATATGAAAATTTTCCACTGTTTTCTACACATCTTTGGTTTTCAAAAAGTCTTTCACAGGCAATGGTATCAGAAAGCTGGTGTCTTCCCTTACAGATGAACATACCACTGCAGGCCCAGCTGCCAGTGAGTGGAATCTCCTCTCAGTGACAGCTCCAGCTTTTGAATGTAGTCCAGATTTTCAGACACAATCCTGCTGCAAATAATCTCCAGAAAAGCCACACCTAGAGAGAATCCATTCCCTGGAATGAGAGGAAAGAATGACAATTTAAGGCTAGGTAGGGGGAATGAAAGGATATGATTGGTGCCAGGATCCACAAGGCCTTGTCCTGCTAGCACACTTCTGCAGATGCGGCTCATAATCCCTTTGTTTCTAATACATCACAATGATATATGCTGATTGCTCCTGTGGGTTGGAACAGTATTTTGCGAAACTGGGAATAAGTTATATTAATATCCAGTGCATGTACTTTTTCTCTCTTAGTGATCATAGCAATGCTTCTTTCCTTGTTGCTGATTTTGTGCTAAGAGGGAAAGATAAGAAAGACTCTTCAAAAAAGTTGTTTTTTTAAAGGCTGTTGAAAGAAGAGGTATGGGAAACAAAATTTATGATTATTGAGACTATAGTTATCTCATTTTCCATTCTGTCATTAAATATTACTAAAAGTTCCAGGCACTGTCTGCTCTGAGCTCTGAGGCTGAGATTTCCAGCTCTTGCCAGAGGAGGCATTGATGAATACAAACTCGGGACTCATGAGCAATTCTGTTCTGATTCAGTTCAGAGGTTAGTGAACTTTAAGCTAAACAGGCATTTTAATAACTTAAATCCATTCTATGTTGTACTAGGTCAGAAACTGGTAAACTCTTAACTACCAGCTAACTCTGACCCACCATCTGTTTTTCTACAGTTTTGCGGGAACACTGCTGTGCTCCTTTATTTCCATTCTGTTTATAATACAACAGCAGAATTGAATAACCGTGATAAAGACCGTATGGATTTCAAGGTTTGAAATATCTACTTAGTGCTCGTTTGTATACACACACAGCCACACACACTCATCTTATACTAAATGAAAAATCTTACACCAAATACTTTATCTGTTTGAACCGTATCTATTTGTCAATGAGCCCCCCAGAACACCATGTCTTCTTTCATTTCATTCATAGGAAACAGATCTGGAAAGAATAAATATTCCAACAAAAATCTCTCAGGAGTGTGAGCATATCTTAAATCCTGGCCTTTTCATTTAGGGTGGCGATTCAGGATCTTAGGTCATTCGACAGCACACTGGTGGATGAACCTCAGAGATATAATCGAGTCAAGTGTATTCTTTGTCTCAAAGAGGCTCCCAAGTAAGAGTTTAATTCTTGAAGCTTCTCCTGGACTTTCAGACCTGAAAGCTTCATTGGCGCATGAAAGAAATCCTCAAGTTGTTCCCATTCTGCATATAAGAAAAGACTGCTAAGATGATTCCCCTCCATTTGCTAAATATGTTCTTAGGAAAGCTGACTTTCCAATGAAGACACAATATAACAACACTGGATTCAATACAAACACTCTGAAGGCTGAGAACATCAGCCTCTGCACCATCACCTCCAAGCAGCACGTGGTGCACCTCTCTGGTGCTTTTCTCGTTAACGAGAATGTTCTACTAACAGTTGAGAAGAATCTGTAAAGTGCTTTATTTATTCTACAGCACTCATCTAAAAATCTTTCTTAGCTCTGGATTCATAAACTATGCCTTTGGCTTTCACCTGACTCCAAAGAAAATGACTGACTAGATATTTTTTAAGGAATCTTGAGCTATGGAAGCTTGTCAAAATGCTTTAAAGCATTTTTTTTAAACTTCTCTGATCTAAATTTTGGAATTATAAAGGAGGATTTGGGGAACAGTGGTTAAAATGACCCTTAGGATACTCCAATCCCATGTTGGAGTGCCTGGGTTTAAGCTTCAATGAACTGTCTGGACCCAGTTCCTTGATGCTGACTTCAACAAACCCCTATGGCTGTAGACACTGAGGAGTACCCAGTGTGTGGAATCTCAGCCTCTCTCTCTTCTGGTATATGTGTCTCTACTTTTCAAATAAAAATAAGTTCAGGGCTATATCCTTGAATTTAAATTTCCCATGTAAAAAAAAAGAGGGCTTGAATAATGACTTTAAAAATATACACATTTTGGTGAACAAACTAGTTATATGGCAGGCCATATGGGAGCCTGAGGCAAAAGGAGAAATCAGTAGCACAGATCCCGTGTTTGTAGTAAAATTAGTATTGCTCTGAGATAAGTATTACTATGAGATAATGTTCATATTTTTTCAATGTGAATTTTTTTTTACTAGATTTTCGCATGTTTATAGAAGTACTATTTGTGTTGGTCACTGACTTTTGGACACCACCTTATGTTTTGTTACAGAATCCAGAGCTTTGGTTGTTGTTGCAAAGTGCGTTAAGCCACCACTTCGGATGCTGTCATCCCATAAAGGTGACTGTTCAAATCCTGGCTGCTTTGCATTTGATCCAATCCCTGCTACTGCACCTGGGAAAGCAGTGGAGAATGGCCAAGCACTTGTACCCCAGCATTCATTTGAGAGACCAAGATGCAGCTCCTATCTCTTAGCCAGGTTTAGGCCTGCCCCTGGTCCTAGCTACTGTGACCGTCTGGGGAGTGAACCAAGGATAGAGGATTTCTCGTTCTCTCTCCCCTCTGATTCAGTCTTTCAAATAGATAAATATGTTTTATAAACAGACCACAAACCAGAAGAACAATGCTTCACTGAACCCTTCAGCTCTTTCTCATCTAAAGCTGTAGGGAAATCTTCATCCGGAAATCCCTTTCCTTCATGGGCTTGCTTCCAGCTTCACAGTAAAATAATCTCTTGGAGAGATATGCACTCTTTTTTTTTTTTTTAAAGATTTATTTTTATTATTTTTTCATTGGAAAGGCGGATATACAGAGAGGAGAGACAGAGAGGAAGATCTTCCGTCCGATGATTCACTCCCCAAGTGAGCGCAACGGGCCGATACTATGCCGATCCGAAGCCAGGAGCCTCTTCCGGGTCTCCCACGCGGGTGCAGGGTCCCAAAGCTTTGGGCTGTCCTCGCCTGCTTTCCCAGGCCACAGGCAGGGAGCTGGAAGGGAAGCAGGCTGCCGGGATTAGAACCGGCGCCCATATGGGATCCCGGGGGCGTTCAAGGCGAGGACCTTTAACCACTTGCGCCACCGCGCCGGGCCCTGAGATATGCACTCTTAATGTGCTGGTACATGTTGGCTGAGGTGTCAGAGCAGGTCATGTCACAGTGGCTTGCCCAGTGCGTAAAATCCTTGGTCCAGGTTTAGTAGTGGCTGAAGGACATCCAGGAAACAGCTTAAAGCTCTAGGAATTTGTTCTCTTCCTCATCCTCCACTTTTAAATGGTTGTCCTGCAGTCAAGACAAGGGCTTCTCTCCTTGCTTGTCCTATAGGCCCTCAGCATTTTTATACTAAGGAATTTACAAAGTATTAGCAGGAAGCAAGTCTTTTCTATACAAAATCTAAAATCATATCCTCCAGGAGTGTTGTTTGTGGTAACAAAGCTACGGCTTTTCTGTCCATTTATATACCTCCTTTGCCTTAGACTTAGCTAGTTCTAAACAAGCAATGATAAGAAAACATTCTTCATTTGCCTTAAATCTCACGGAAACATCCTTTGGTTTTGTAGACTGACTTTTGCAGTAACTCACACATTTCTTACTAGTTTCTCTGGACTTTACCCATATCTTCGATGGCCTTCAAAATAGAAACTTTATCATGAAGGATGTATTTTACATTAAAATGAAATCGTAAAGCACACACACACACAATTGACATTTTAAAAGCAAAACATAATTCAATAATATTCCATCTCACCCTCATATTCCATGTTGATGACATCGAATGCATGCCTGCCTTATGGTTGCTCCCCGACTTAACACATGCATTCTGAGTATCTTAGCACATCTTCTGTGAACTTTTACATGATCACCAAAATATAACAATGATCACTCTATTATTTACTAAAATTTGTTTTGTCTTATTTTAAACATTTAGATTCTTTTCTATTCTTGCTGCTAATAGAAGACAATCAAAAGACATTTTTTCTTATGCTTTTCTCATATAAATGCATAGAATTGCAAGGTTAAAGATGTGATAGCATTTAGATTTACAATTGTTTATTCATATAACTTAACATGATTTAAAAATTAAAAACACCCCTGTAAGATGATGATATTGTATCAGCAATTTACATTTCAGTTTTGTTTACAGATTTGCTAATAATATTTATATATTTCAATCTTTTTGTCCCAATTATACATCTTGTGGTAAAGGTCAGAATTATAAAATTGACTGGAGCAAATAAGTCATTAAATAGTGTCAGAATGGAATGAAGCTGTTAAATTTGGTAGAATTATGTTTTCATGCTCATGGTGTATTTGACCTAAAACTCTACAAGTGATTTGTAAACTATTTGAAGGCAGAATATTTTAGAAATAAACTAGCTGCTACAAATGACTTTTAACAGAAAAAAGTGAAGTAGATAAAAAAACTAATGCCATTATTTAGTAACCACTTGGATTTGATATGAGTGCATTCAAAATCAGAAAGTTCCTTTTATATTTATTCTAAACAGAACTTTCTTAATTTCACAAAATGTTTGGTTTGTAAAATTTCTATTTGTCCTAACTTTGAGGATGAGCTCACTTGAGTTCAGAAAATATTATGTCGATGTTTCCAATGGTGAAATGTAATGTGAATTAGATACAAAGTATTGGAATGGCTGGAGGAGCAAAAATGAGGAGGTGAAGCAATCCACTGTTGACTCCAGGATGGAGCTGTTACTTCTGGAAAACCACCAGAGCCCATGACCTAGGTGGTGTTGAGACTATTGGGTTTACTAATACTGGATTCAGTCAGAAGAAACCAGAAAGCCGGCCAGTCAAATAACGCTAACAAAATCCATAGGTGCTGGAGCCAGAGCCCGTGGACCTGTTGCCCGAGGACCCTGATGCCCAAGGACCCTGAAGCCCAAGGACCCTGATGCCCAAGGACCCTGATGCCTGAGGTGTCTCTCCATCACCCATGCAACAGGAATCTGAGAAGAGCCCAGAGTCTGCACTTCGACCAACATGTCTACCACTGCCAGAAGTGTGGCTGGAAAGACTCAAGTTCCTTGTAACTCAAATGTTCCACCCCTTCTCGCTGCCAAAGCATAACAGAAAGTGTGGTGATGGGATTATGATTAGCTGGGCAATGCACATGCCAGGTATCTAATGTTCATGACATTGCCAAAGTTCTGAATATGGTAGTGGAGCAAAAGAACATATAACCATTATTCAGTGCATGCATTTTGCATTTTTTAGTTTTTAAATTTTTGTTAATTTTTTATTTTTGATATTTTTTACATAGTTGATTAGGGTAAGAAAGGTTGAGGAGCTGGGGAAAGTGGATGAGACTGTTGTTTCCAATTTTTTCTTTTCTTCCTGTATCCGGGTAGAGAGTGGAGATAAGGGGAAAATTTACACCCAACATCCCAACCACCTCAGGACTCAGGGATGGGGATGGCTACCCAACGTAGTCCCAGGATCCCTAATGTGGAGATACTGAAAAGGTTCCGCTCAAGTAGTTGTGATAGTTCTGAAATGTTGTCATTCTTGCTGACCCAAGGATGAGAAAATCTTTCCAAGGTCCTTTGGAGGATGTGTGGGAATGCGATAGAAATATATTACTTTCTATCATCTTTAGCAAAGCAGTGATAACTTGGATTGTTTCAATGAAATTTCAACAAAGGCTTTTAGTTTTGTTTTTTAAAGGTTTATTTATTTTGATTAGAAAGGCAAATATACAGAGAGAAGGCGAGACAGAAAGATTTTCCCTCCACTAAATCCCTCCTCAAGTGGCTACAATGGCCAGATCTGAGCCAATCCAAAGCCAGGAGCCAGGAGCTTCCTCTGGGTCTGCCCTATGGGTGCAGCATCCCAAGGCCTTGGGCCATCCTCTACTGCCTTCTCAGACCAGCAAGTAGGGAGCTGGATGGGAAGTGGGGCAACTGAACCGGTGTCCACATGAGATCCTGGCTTGTGTAAAGTGAGGAATTAGCCACTGGGCTATTGCACCCATCCCCAACAATGGAAGAGATTGAACAATTACTTGAAATTGATCATTGCCCACTAGCAATAAAATACATTTTTACATTGTATTGGCCTTAATGTAGGCAAAGAGAACTTCTAATCCTCAGTCATGTAATATGTGTTGGCCAGAAAGATGTGAGAAGATGTTGACACAAGTGGAAAACTGAAATGTGTTTGTCCATTTGGACCTGTTTCAAGTGGTTCTGAAATTATCGTGGAATGTTCTTCCCTGAGTAGTTGTTCACAGTTCAACCTGGACCTTACAATTATAGTCTATGGAAGAGGTCTTAGCCTAACTTATAACAGGGATTATATTAAACGCCTACCAGACCACATCTTGGAATCAGCATCCGCTAGAACAAAACTTGGTTGGCCAAGCCCTGCTGAGCTACATGCACCAAGGAGGTGAGGGGATGGTTGTGTTTAGGGCGTAGTTTCGCAGAATGATTTGCTAAGTCGTTGCTGTGGCAATATTGATCAACACAGAAACTGGCATTCAGAAGTGGGTGTCACCATAACAAATACTGTAAACACATGATGTTATAAGAGATAGAATCTGGAGAATGTTATAAAATATGGAAAAACACTAAAACTCAAGAGAACTCCAAGGAAACAGGCACCTAAGTGTGGGCACCGGGCGCTATTAAGATTTATTTGGTAATGCCTGGGTTTGAGTCCTGGCTACATCTCATATTTTTTGTGCTTTCATTGGTACGTAAAGTCATTAAGTAAAATACAAATAAATTGTTACGTAGTTCAGAACTTTTACCAATGTATAGATCACTTATTCCTCTTTACCAGTAGGTTCTTTTCAGAACTAATCTCAACAATTTGGGAACTCATGAATTGTAGGTTATAACAATGAGCACACTTACACTTTTTCTTGAAAATCTGTTCCTCCAAAGATAGACAACTGAACAAGTGTTTCTTTTCTTTAGTGGTAAAATTTTACCAATTTATTTTATTTATCTGAAGAGCACAGAAAAGAGAAAATGAGAGGCAGATGGAAAAAATAGATTTCCCATCATAGGTTAGTTTACCAAACGCCTATAAATGCTAGTGTTAGACCAGATCAGACCCAAGTGAGGTGTTTGGAACTTCCCCATAGCTTGCAGGGTCATAATTATTGGGTCATCGCCTGCTGTCTCTCAGAGTGTGAGTTAGCAGGGAGCTGGAATGGAGAGAAGGAAAAAATATGATTATTCTTTCAATTTGTGGATTTTTAGTGTGGGTTCTTATAGCAGAATTCTGGTAACAGTGGCAGATATATGACCTAAGACAATGTTGATTTCAACCACTCTCCTGGGGTTCACACTGTGGTATAGCAGGTAAAAAGTTGCCACCTGCAACTCTGGCATCCTGTAGGGTCATTGATTTGTATCCCAACTTCTGCATGCCCAATCCAGCTCCCTGATTATGGCCTGGGAAAGCAGAGGGGGATGGCTCTAGTCTGCACCTTTACACCAGCATGGAAGACCTAGAAGAAGCTCCTAGCTCCCGGCCTCAACCTGGTGCAGCTCCCGCCACTGTGGCCATTAGGGAAATGAACCAGTGTATGAACAATCTTTCTCTCTCTGTCTCCCCAACTCCATCTCTGTAACTCTTTCAAATTAGCTAATTAACTATTTAAAATATCACTCTATTTCTTTCTTTTCTTACATAAATATTGGCGAATCTCTGTGCTGGATATAATGATAAACATAAAGGAAAAATATTTAGCCTAAAAATCCATTGGTATTTATAGTTTACTTTCAAAGGAATTAATTTAAAATATTTATTTATTGAAAAGATTATTAATGAGTTAAATATAAATCTATAAATCTATACATAACATGGACTGCTTTATGCTATTAAAATGTGTTTTTTAAGTAGCTGACATCCTAATTATAAAACATATTTTAAAAATTGATGAATTGATAAAAATTAAGTGATATAACAATTAAATTATACTATACTTATTGGATATGTCTGTCAGTGAGACCATAATAAATGTTCTTATATTTATTTTAATTGCTGATAAATGTACTGCTAGTCAAATTAAGATATCCTACAGCTGAACGGAACCAATATGGCCAATGTGATTAATTTGGTTTAAATGACTACTGCAGTTCTAATTCTAGGCAGAGAGTTCATAAATTCTAGCACAGTAGAAGCCAAGTAGATTGCAGTGCCAGTGGCAATGCTTATGCCTGTGTCCTGGCTCAGTGCATTAGCCCCAACTGAAGACCAACCCAAGGCAGTCCAATGAGACATGGGCTGCCAGCGTAAATTTCCAGCAGTATCACAATTTGTACATATTTTTTCACCTCAATGATCTGAGAACAACTATCTCTATAAATGGCAAATACTTCTTATTCAGCGGTACCATGAGAACATGAACGAAAGGACGCAATCAAGATGCTCACCTTTTGACAGAAGCAACAACAAAGGCCTCACTTTGTATTTACCAAGGGGAAACGTGTGTACTATTTCCGTTTATTTCCCTAACTCTTTCCCTCAGATATCCCATCTCTCTATAAAGGTACAACATAGACATGAACAAAAATAGCCATACACGCAGAAAGATCATCACTGTTACTAGGAAAACATGCAATAAAATTCAAATTTCAATTGCGGCAAACATTCCAAATTTAATATAAACCTTGTAAAATATTGGCTCAGTTTATATACCCAAACACATTCACAAGGATCAGCCAGTAAAAGTGATTTCTTGTTGTTCAGTGGGCTTTCCGGTTTGAGTCATCAATCTCAAGAGCTAGATACAAGGACACTGTCCCAATGCCATGGATTTTTTCTTACTATGTAACTGGGAAAAGTAGTCTATTTCCACTGCGTCACTTGCCTTTTTTCTGCCTATACCAAACCAGACCTTTGGCTGGCTCTGCTTTCTGCAAAAAACATAAGCTTTGTACAGCTTGAAGAACTTCTAAAATTTTTCCACAAGAAGATGATTACTATTTAGTTTTTGTTAAGTTTACAAAAAATCAAGTATTTTTAAAGATCCATTTAATTGGCTGGGCGATAACTAATCTAAAATACGGCCTGCTAATGTCATGTGTGAAGTGTCAGGAGATACTTCTTCGCCAAGGAGATTGGACATAAGTAAACCGAGCAGCCCCCTGGCCTAGGATTTGATACTGCAGGATTTGGATTGTGTGATGAAAAGCCCTTGTTAACACCTTACAGACCTATCATACCCTGAAAGCCAGTGTTGTTTGCATCTATCAAATGTGATCACACCCACCGGCAAGAGGGCTGTGGGCGTCCAGGTTTCACCCGGCCTACAAGTTCAAAGGCTGCTGCAGTAATGAATGCAGTAACATATCTCCACAGACAAGGCAGTGCCAAGACTGAGTGTTTGGCCAAAACTTCACAATGCCCCTCCTGAACTTGAGAACTGAAGTTGTCAGCTCTTAAACTGTTTGCATCTTCAAGCAGCTTTTACAGTTTGCCATCTGAAAAACAAACAAACAAACAAACAAACAAACAAACAAAACTGCCTTACTTCCATTGTTATAGCAAATTGCTTCATAAATGTAAGCTACAAGATAATGTTACACTTCCAGCTGTAATTGACAGATAGTTACATGTTCCATGGATATTTTATTGTGACCCAAGAGGGAATATCAAATAAAGGTGTAGTCTTGCTACAAAATAACATTATTAAAAAAATAAGTAAATGTTTAAAATGTATATTTTATTTATTAGGAGAGTCTGCGACTAGGAGAGTATGTTAATTAACATAAGCCGGTCAGGTTTCTAATGTTATTTCACATCTGCAAGCTACCATGTATTGTTATCAGTATTAATACTGTTACTAAATTAAGATCCAGGAGCTGAACAGTTTAAACAACTTGCAAGGGTTTGGAAACATCATTTATTCATTCTCCCTTTGTTTGCTAGAGGAGGGTATATGATACTTATTTCTACGTTGTTATCAATAGCCGAGTTCAAGGCATAGAGTGCCTGCTTGAGACTTCTCAGTTCTACCTCACTACGTTAGAATGCCCTGATCCAGTTTGGCTCAGAGATGATATTTCCTCTAGACTGGAGTTGTAAAGAAAGCGATTTAAAATGCACGAACACAGTGCCCCAGCTTTCCCATTTTTCTACCACCCAGCAGGGTTGTCACACTAAAGCACTGTTTCACTTCCTAACTGCTCAACAAAAGTCCCTACTCACTTCCCAGCTATTAATATTCATGTGAATTTCTGCCAACTACGTCCAGAAAGAACAAAAATCAACATAATACAAAATCGCAAAATGGCTTAAAATTTCTATGCTCAAACTTTCCCCCCCAAACAAGCCTTACAAAAGGAAGAATGGGGGGGGGGGGTTCTTGGTTATTTTGCATCCACTTTCGGAATGAAAATATATGTATTATAGTGGTGAGCATTTGTCCTTTGCTTCAGGCATCACTCAGGACAACTCATCTCAAATCCATGTGCTTAGGTTTGAGTCCTGATTCTGTTTCTAATTCCAGTTTTTCACGAACATGCATCAGGGAGGTAGCAGGTGATGGTTCAGGGGTGTGGGTACGTGCCGCCCACGTGACGAGATGGATCGACTTCCCTGCTCCTTGCTTTGGCCTGGCTCAGTGCTAGTGCTGCAGTGAACCAGCAATGGGGACTTGTTGATTGTCTATCCTTTTCTCATTCTGTCCTTCTGCCTCCTAAATAAATGAACTGCTCAACCATCACAGAACTGGGTGGTAGGATACCTGAGTGTTTAGCCTTGGCTAATTATGTAAGTCTATCAATATTTATTCCCATCCCAATGTGTCTGTTACCATGGCAGATGCCAGAATTGAAGAAATTTATCATCATTACTCTTCTGTTCTATAGCCTGGTGGTGGAAGCCAACTGAATATTTCATTTTGGCAACTAATAATTTTATTAGTATACACTCTATCAGTAAGGTGGAAGATTCAGAGAAGTTGGTTTCTCAGTTGTCATTTTTGTAATTTTACATTAAATATATAGTCTAAAGGATCAAATGTTTTCATAATGCATAACCTGTCAAGCACATACATTTCTCTCAACTTGTACGCTGTCTTCTGGTCCCCATAGAAGCACCATGATGCTAGGTACTAGTGTAGCAGCGAAGTGCAACTGGCCCAAGGCCATTCAACAGGTAAATGACAAACTGAGAACTGGACCCTATTCTATCTACTTCCAAAAATCATGCTTTTACTATTAAAGCAAACCGTCCCAAAATAAGAGTGCCTATTAGAGATATAATTAAGATGGAATTACAAGGGCTAGTGTGGAAAGCTCATTAGCGTCCCATTTGGGCACAGACTCACTTCACAGCTGCTCCACTTTGGAACCAGCTCCCTGTTTGTGGCTTGGGAAAAAGTGTAGGATTGACAAGTCCTTGGGCCCCTGCAGCCATGTGCAAGAGCTGGAAGAATCTCTTAGGTTTTGATTGGCTCAGCTCTGGCAGTGCAGCCACCTGGGGCATGAATTAACAAATGAAAACTCTCTCTGTTTTCCCCTCTGTAAAGTTGCCTTTCAAATAAATATAAATAAATCTTGTTTGTAGATTTATATTTATTTTTTTATTGGAAAGGCAGATATACAGAGGGGAGGAGATACAGAGAGGAAGATCTTCCGTCCAATGATTCACTCCCCAAGCGGCTGCAACGGCTGGAGCTGAGCTGATCTAAAGCCAGAAGCCAGGAGCTTCTTCCAGGTCTCCCACACGGGACAGGGTCCCAAGGCTTTGGGCCATCCTCGACTGCTTTCCCAGGCCACAAGCAGGGAGCTGGATGGGAAGTGGGCACGCAGGGATTATTAGAACCAGTGCCAATATGGGATCCCGGAGCATTTAAGGTGAGGACTTTAACCACTATGCTATAGCGCCAGGCCCACAAAACTTTTTTTTTTAATGACAGAATTACAACCTGAATGGTATAAAATCATGACTCATGTTGAGGATTGAATTAACATGAGGGGGAATTTGAAAGCAGTAATTTCCAGATCCTATCTATGTAGTGATTATGTGTAGATACGTACTATTACAATTTATAATTTATTATGTGTTATAAAATAAAATTTAAAAAATAATCTGAGCTGGAAGGTGGTGTTTGAGGGTCATAAACCACATTAGAGATTTGACAAGAGTAGAAACCCCATCATAATTGACAGGTGTTATTGCAGCGCCGGAAAAACCTGGCTTAGGAGACTCACTGGCCGATCACTGCATGGGGTCAGGAGCTCATGTCTTTGAGATTCCATGCTCCTATCTATGGAATTAGAATGATGTTTCTAGGTCCAGTTTTTATCACGTTTGACAGTTTGCAAAAGGATGAAAGCTCCATGTTTGATCAAAAAGCAAGAAGTTCAGTGACTACTAAGTATACATGTATCACTCAGTCTTTAATTCCCCTCTCTAACCCACACCCAAGCACAAACGCATTTCTTTCTTTTTCCCACCTGCCTGATTTCATAGTTAATTTTCATCTTTAGTTTAAAAATCACATTGTTACATGGAAGTTAACTCTGACTACCCAAGTTGCAAAAATCGCTGCACTGTTTTTTTTTAAATGTATTTATTTACTTTTCAGGACATATTTTTGTTTTCTTAGAAAGGCAAATTTTTATAGAGAGAAGGAGAGATAGAAAAAGATCTTTCATCCACTGGTTTAATCCCCCAGTGGCCACAATAGCCAGAGCTGAGCTGATCTGAAGCCACGAGCCAGGAGCCCCATTGGATATCCCGCATGGGTGCAGAGTCCCAAGGTTTTGGGCTATCCTCCACTGCTTTTCCAGGCCATAAGCAGGGAGCTGGATTGGAAGTGGAGTATCCATGACATAAATCAGCATCCATATGGTATGCTGGCACTTGCAGGTGGAGGATTAGCCGATTGACCCACTGTGCAATCTCCTACCCGCCTCCACTGCCACAATTGGTTTATTTAATAGTACTCTACACTTTGGTTGTGAGAATTCTACTGGATATCACATACATGGTGATTGTAATCATATCCAACAAATAAAAGTACTCAATAGCTTAGCCAAAATTATCATCATCATCATCAACATCTTGATGCTTAATCTTGTCACACTATGTGTTATATTTGATTATCCATGCTGCTTACTAGCTGTTAGCTTTGGGAAAGCAGAGACTGTATCAGTCTGGACTACCAGCAGTTTATGACCAGCTTAGTGCAGCCACAAACACGAACAAATGAATATTTTCATCAGTTAATGTTAAATAATAAATAGAAATGCACTTAGCAAGATTTTCATTCATGCAATGATGACAGTCAGGCCCACCCCCATACATTTTGGGAACAGAGTGACAGATGCAATGAAAATAATGCATATTATGAGGACTCTGCTCAAGTCGTGAAATAAGTTTTTGGAGATGTGGAAACACAACTAACTAATTTCGTCTCTGAGAGAGAAGATTGCCACAATGGCTTGAGGCCTTGAGGGGTAAGGAGGATCTAACTCAGCAGAAAGACAAGATGTGCGTAAAAGCACAGCGATGGAAGGGCACAAGATGTTAGCATTACTCAACGCACCTCTCTGCTTTGATTCAAGGAAGCATGAACTTAGGAAGTGTTCATCAGGGATTAAAGAAAGGTAAGAACAAAAAGACAGGCTACCTTTGGATTTTAAAATGACTACAGATATCTCTTTTTTGAATTTTATTTATTTGTTTGGAAGTCCAACATAATGAGAGAGAGGTAGACACACTGAGAGAGAGAGTCTATGTCCTATCCCCTGGTTCACTGCCCAGATTCCTTCAATGACCAGGGCAGCACTGGGCTGAATCCCGGAGCCAGGAGCATCATCCAAGACCCTCGCAAGAGTGAAAGAAGCTGAAAACTCGAGCACTCATCTGTGTTAAGCAGGCCGCTAGCCAGGGGATGGTTAAGCCGCAGAAAGGCGGGACACAACCCCTATGGGATATCAGCATTGCAGGCAGCTGCTTCCCTCACTACACTACAACAGGTGTCTAAAAATATCTTAAATGTCACACTAAAAATATTATATTCATCATGTGATGCTTTTCTTTCATAAAGAATAAGTTTTGTTCTCAGCTTTTTACGTTTAATAAGATGGTAAATAAAATTTTTTTTTTGTTCTCTCTCTTACAAACATTCAGAATTTTATATAGCAAATATGCCCTAACTGCATTTTGTTATGATTTTATGATATTAGGCTACTGAAGGTCTTTCATTTTTATTTCTCTTTCAATAAAATTCACTTTCCTTGGGATCACCTATTTGTGGCTGAACAAAACATCTCATGCTTATTTGATATATCTTGCCTCAAACTTACAACCAGCTCACCTTCATGTTGTATGGAGAAGTAAAACAGACTTGTATGTATGTATGTAACATGTTGTATGAAGGCAATATGTGCACTCCTTGACATTGAATTATCTTTGGATTTCAGCAGGCAAAACTTACAAGTAAAGATTTTGTCATTATTGTCAGTATGTACAGTTATTTTTATTCAAATTGAACTACACAATTTCTTTTCAAATATCTTCTTTGCTTTCATATTTCTGTCTTCATCTCTCACTAAACATGATTTTCCTAACCACTCTAACATAACAGAGTTGGTGTTTTTCAAGTTCTATTTAGAGCTTGAAGCAAAGGTTTATTTTTAAAACTTTTCGAACAGGTGCAAAGCTGGACCCCACATCATTCTACATTGACCCCTGTGGGTGACAAGAACTCCACAACGAGCTCTCCCCACTTCCTTGAAGAGTCTGAATAGGTAGGAAATTGGAGTCAGAGGTGTGCCTAATGTTGAACTCAGACTTCTTATTTTTTACTTTTTATAATGGATTTATTTTTATTTGAAAAGGCTGCTTTTAGAGAGAGAAGAAATGATAGAAGAAGGTCTTCCATCTACTGCTTCACTCTCCAAATGGCTGAAACAACTGGAGCTGAGCTGCTCAGAAGCCAGGAGCCAGGAGCTTCTTCTGGGTCTCCCAAGGAAGTACAGGAGCCCAAAGTCCTGGGTCGTCTTCTGAGAGAGCTGGATCAATGTGAAGCAGCTGGGACCTAAACCAGTACCTATACAGGATGGTCGTGTTGCAGGTAGAGGATTTGCCTGTTTGTAACCACTCCAACCCTGAATCCAGACTTCTTGATTGCTTGGACAAACATTGTTGCCTCAACCCCTGATTACTTGTCAATGCTTTATTCAAAAGTGCCTTCCCGGGGCATCTAAAGGGAGGGTAAATGGTACTGAGGTGGTAGAGAAAGGCATGCATGTTAATATGGGAACACTTCCATGAGGATTTCAGAAACCTCTGCACCTCAGAACAGTCCCTCAGGATAAAAAAAAAAAGAGAGAGAGAGAGAGAGAGAGAGAGAGAGAGAGAGAGAGAGAGAGAGAGAGATTTACTTTCCAGATTTCTGGCTTATTATTCAAAGTTTATCCATAGAGTTTTTTAATGGCCTTGAGCCTTAGTAATATTGCCTGTATGTTCTCAGGATTCCACTAAAGAAAATAAATTCCATACTCAATTAAGTCACTTAACATCTGCATCCAGAACTAATGAGAAGAGCTAAAATACCTTTGAATCCTTAATCCAGCAGAATCCAGGAGAGTGGGGCAATGGTGGAGATGCAGCCGTGGACCAGTGCGCTCCCAGAGCATGGAGTGAGGAACTGAGTCCAACCTGGACAGCCCTAAATGCTACCACAGTTGAGGTGAGTTCGAATATTTAAAGTGAGCTATACAGAGAGAAAGATCTTTCATCTGCTGGTTCACTCCCCAAATGGTCACAATGGCTGGAGCTGAGCTAACCAGAAGCCAGGAGCCAGCAGCTTCTCCCAGCTCTCCCACACAGGTGCAGGATCCCAAGGACTTGGGCCATCCTCCTCTGCTTTCTCAGTCCATAGACATGGAGCTGGATGGGAAGTGTAAGCAGCTGGGACATGAACTCATATGGACTGTTGCACTTGGAAATGGAGGCTTAGCCAGTTGAATCAATTCACAGGCTCCTTGTCTTCTTTTAAAAATTCTTCAGAAACCTCAGAACTAACTTCTATAGAGTTTCCTGTTAGCATTGATACAATTATACATAAATCAAAGGTAACAATTGATTTTATAACAATGAAAATAACTGGACCTCAGTTTGTATTTCTATGTTCTTGTTAGAACAATCATCCCTCTTTATTAATCAATGTATTTTCTTGTTATGGTTCCATTTTCTCTTTTTAAACATTGTGTGAATATTAAAACATAGTGTTGTTTCTATTATTGTAGGCTACCTGACTGCTCACATGCAGCAGGCATAGAAAATTATTTCTGAAGTTTCAAAAACTATCCCTTTGTTCCTATGTGTTATGTCAGGGGAGTGCAGACAATGTCTGTCCCCAAATTACTTTCCCACAGCAGGATAAATCTGCCAGGACCCCTTCACCGAGGTCATCATTTATGGAATAACCACAAATGTGATCAACCAAGTCATTCTAATGGAGCAATAGCCAGTGTGACCTCAACAGACTTGGCTTTTGGAGCCAGATCGCTTTAGTGACAGACACAACCCTGGTGGGTCGGCAGCATACTTCACTGCTCACTCTGCCATCTGCCACTGTGGAAACTTCATCATTAAAAGCAGAGTGGTTGCTGGACAAATTTGCAAATAGTTTTGAGAGCACTATTATCGCACAGAATGTTACCATCTGTAAGTAGGCAAATCTGAATTACAATATATGTCTACATGCCTCTCTTTCTCTACATATATCTTAATAGAAATGTGTATATGCACTAATCCCCAAACTGGAACTGTTCCCTTTAATGGTATGGGATAATAGCCGTTCAAAGAGCCTTCAGTGTTTAACTGCCTGCTTTAAAACACATCTGGATTTAGGTCATGATAGATAAAACAATGTATATAAATATATTTTGCATTTATGAGTATTGTGCTGAAATTTCCAAGTTCCA
Source organism: Ochotona curzoniae (assembly GCF_017591425.1). NCBI lineage: Eukaryota > Metazoa > Chordata > Mammalia > Lagomorpha > Ochotonidae > Ochotona > Ochotona curzoniae. The sequence goes on along the minus strand of NW_024467119.1, from coordinate 23,000,403 downwards.
TTCACATGTTGGTATTTCTGGACGTATTTATTATTATAGAGACTAAATATGCTTTTCAAAATTAAACTGACACAATGAACATGTCCTAAGTACCAGAAAAGGCATAGGACAACTCTTAGTACTTACCATAATTATTAAAGAAAAATAAATTATACCAAAATATTAATTCTCCTACAGCATTTACTAAAGTAAGGAGCAGATCTCTTGTTAGTAAAATTGACCGTGAATAATAGCAATAGTAAGAAGCAATAATTACCACTTAAAATCCCTTCCTCTGGTCAGAAATTTCTAAGTACTTTCCATTAAGCACCTTTTGTCAAGTTTTATGATAATCATGAGCCTTAACTACAGAGGAGCCAAGCCAGTGACATATTGAGGCTGTGAGAGTTGACTATTAATTTTTCAGGACTTTTGTAGGAAATATATTAAAAAGGATTGTTGCTACAAGTTCAATCATAAAAATTAATAATTAAATTGCATTCAAGCCAAAGTGGTAAACACTCAAAACTCATAATTTTCTAAATATATTTTATTATTATCTATGTTCTAGTAATAGGGTACTATTTCAAAGAAAAATAGAATTTAAAAATGTTTAGTTGATACAAATAGCTTTTTAGTTTCATGCATAGATGCTCATAATATGCATTTTCATCAACTTTATGAAGACCTTCACTTATGTATGAAACAATACAGTGTATCAGGTTTGGTTGCTATGAATTTTTCCCAACTCTGCAGTGATGCCGTGTATAAAGCTGGAAATTAACCATAGTGGGAGTATTAATGCCACATTCCCAAATGCTATAAATGGGGCTTCCTTGCCCCAACAGATAGGTAGTGGTTAACATTTACCAGATAAACCCATATGCTGAGGTATCTTTTCAACTTCAAGATGCACTGTCCATCAGATCATGATGTTTCCTTGTAAACTATTTAAAGGATGAATTTTGAATATGGAGTTACACACATATAAGCTTTGGGAGATATTCTGAAGCAGCTATTCTATTATCAAAGTATGACACTGAAAAAATTTGCTGAAAAATATGAAGTCTTTTACTGTGAAATACTGTGAAATAAAGAAATCAAATATGCTGGACAGACATGTTCTTAAATTTTGCCATAATAATCAGAAAATGTTCCATATACTCATATTTCTTGATTAAAAGCTTTGTTTGTGCCTTCCTTGCTATTTCCTCTTAAATAAATTTCAGAGATTTGACAAATAAGAGCCCAATCAAATATGAATTTAGATTTGTGTATGTCTTTTTTCTAAAACATTTTTTTTAAATAGGTGTCCTGTATTTCATGAGCTAACATTAGTCCTAAAGACTGTCTTCTCATCTTGGTTTTATTTTTACTGAACAGATTGCTTTTATATAAATTATGCAAAAAGTTTGTTATGTCTGAAGCTGATTAATCCCAGCTCCATCGCTTCTAGTTTTCATATTGCTAAATTAACTTTTACAAAGCTCAGTTTTCTTATCGGTCAAATAGGCATTCTTAGGATTCTTCTAGGAGTGAGTGATATGATACATGTAGTGTCATTAGCAACCTTGCAACACGGGTTAATTTTGGTGATGATGACTGTCATGTTATCATGAGTATATTTTCATCATGATAGAGTTCCAGCTACTCTGCTTATGATCTAGCTACCTGCTAAAGCACACCACAGGAGGTCGCAGAATGTGGCTCAAGTACTTGTGTCCTGGCACTTAAATGGGAGCCCTAAACTGAGTTCTCGGCTCCTGGCTCAAGCCTGACCCAGCGCTAGCTGTTGCAGGCAATTGGGAAGTGAGATTAGCCAATTCAAGATCTTGTGTCTGTCCCTTTGTCTTTCAAATAATGAAAAAAGTATCTAACTCAATTCAGATTTAATAATCATAACAATCCTCTGCCATGTGAATGAAATAGAGAATCATAGAAGCTTCACCAGGTAACTGATATTGACTTCATTGTTTTAACAAAAGTTTTTGGGTACCACATAGAAAGCATACTCATCAGTGCTTTTTATGTCAATGTGCGAAAGAAGCAAAATACTTGCTCTTGTGGCCCTTACATTTTAGTAGACAAAATAGGAAACCAATAAATCAGAAAAAGTATGATTTAAACCATCATAGATACTGAAGGCAAGAGGAAAAGTTAAGTCAGGGTAAAGGGCTAGAGAGTGATGAAATTTGTAAGAGGGATGGTTGATAATTTACAATATGTAGTCAAGGAACGCTTAGGTGAAGAGACACTGAAGTCAGCTTGAAAGGCTTGAGGGAAGGAAACACACTGATATCAATGGGAGGAGTGTGACAATTGGAGGAAACCAGCAGGACATAAGGCCTGAGACTGCAACGTGGCATGCATGGACAAAACACAGCCAAAGACAACAGTGATTGGAGCAGGGTGCAATAGAAGGGAATTCAAACATACATTATTTACACACTAAGGTTTTATTATTTATTGATATTATGAAAGGAAAGGATGGATAGTACAAATGCAAAAGAGGAAGACATTTTAGGAAATATTTGTTGCAGATGAATCTTACCTCCCTCCCTGTTACATCTGACATCAGAACTATTGATGAAAACCTGGTAGACCAAAGTTACCATCTGACACTTAACTGGCAAATAATTTAAGTTGTTTTGTAATTACATGGATGAAATTTAATTATTTTGCAATTTTAGACAATAATTTTGAATGACTGTTTTGTGAACAAGAGCTTTGCTTCAGGTGGAAGTGGCAGAGAGATTATGGTGCCATTAAAGAATGTTCATACTGAAATCTTTCTGAACAGTGCATGTAGAATGACAACTGAGGCAATCCATGGTCTAATCACGTGGTCTTAGACACACGTCGCAATTCTCCACTTCTTGATCCAATCAATGATCAAATAGTCTGTGAAATATTTTTTCAATTGACCATTCATGGCTGATCTGTCTTCATTCTAATTGATACCAGAGGTTTCACTTTTTCTTTCTCAGTTTGAGAAAGTGCCATGGTGCTTCAGTAAGGGCTTAGCAGCTAAGTTCTTGTCTTGCACATGCCTGGATCTCATATGGGCACTGTTTCTATCCCAGCTCGTCCACTTCCCATCCAGCTCCCTGCTTGTGGCCTGGGAAAGCAGTAGGGGATGGCCCAAAGCCTGGGACCCTGTACTTACGTGAGAGCCCTGGATGAAGCCCCTGGCTTCTGGCTTCAGATTGATTCAGCTTGGGCTGTTGCAGCCACTTGGGTAGTAAACCAGTGGATGGCAAATCTTTCTCTGTCTCTCTTTCTGTCTGTGAATTTGCCTTTTCAATAAGAATAAATAAATCTTTATAAAAAAAGAAAAAGTTCCATGAAATGTAAGTTCCCAGATGTGATTTTTGTTTTATCACATTGCTTCAGTGTTTGCTTGTTTGAGTATTAGGACCCTTTCCAAAGTGTCACATGCTAGGTGTTTTCCAGTTGCAGTGATGGATATTCCAGACAGAAAGGAGCATTGCACAATTGTCTGAGGAATGTTTGGTTTTCTCTGATCATTTTTTAAAATCAGAATCAATGCACACACAATTAATTAATACATAAATGTTTTAAACTGTCAAGTTGGCATGCTTTTTTGCTTCAAGAATGGTGAAAGACACTTAGGAGTCACTGGGTCAACTTGCCACAGCACAAGTGTCTTTTGGACCATGGGGTGACTACTCGTCTGCTCAATTTGACCACCTGCCTTCCAAGAGAATGAAAGGCACCGACAGAAAACAGATCAGATGGCAGAATTTGGGAAAGAGCCAGTTTGAAGAATGTGAGATTCTACTGAATACATTATCAAAAGGTCCCATATTGAACTTTTTTGAGCATTCAGAGGAGCTGGCTGGGTAGTTAACTGTACCAACTTGGTTCAAGTTGTTAAGCTAGTAGTTGTACTGGTTATTATTTCAGTGAGTTGTTGTAAACTCCTTCCTGGATTTAGTGAATTTTTTTGCCCCTTACCTTTATTTAAACATTCCAAAGAAATTCAGAGGTCAGGAATCTGGAATTTGAAAAAGAAGAATCCCTCACAGGTGTTTGATTACAGGGTTCTTTAAAAAAAATTATTTATTTTTATCTGATAGGCAGATTTACAGAGGAATCCACTGGTTCACTTCATGAATGGAGGCATAGCTGGGGCTTAGCCCATTCAAAGCCAGAAGCCAAGAGCTTCTTCAAGGTTACTCACTTGGGTGCAAGATCCCATGGACTTGAGACATCCTCTGCTGCTTGTGCAGGCCATAAACAAGGAGGTGGATTGCAGTGGAGCTAGGGGAAATGAACTGGCGTCCATACGGGATGCCAGTGCCGCAGGAGGAGGCTTGGCCTATAGCACCACGGTGCTTGCCCCAATAAAGAACTTTAAATCGATTACGCCATTCTGTCTGACCCTACCTCTCAAACTCCCTATGTGCTGATTTTTATGTAGGTTTATAAATTCAAGAAGTTACTTACAGTCATACTCCACAGAGCCAAATTTTAAGGACTGCAGGGAACTAAGCTGGACACCAGAGTTGTCATCAAAAGTTTTACTTAAATGAAACCATTGGATCATTTCTGGAAAAGATAAAGAACTTCATCTCCAATTTGTTTAAATGGGATTGAAGGAATGGGGAATTTTTTGGCATTCATTAGGAGCTTAAATGCACCAAGGAGGACTGTAAAGCACATTTTATTGAAACTCATTTAGAGTGGAAGCAGAGGAACATCTGTAAGTACTCTGAAGGGTATTCTGGAAGAACTTTTCATGAGTAAACTGGGATTGTTGCTTTTAATTATTCCACTGTATAGATCATTCAGTAACGTGTAGAAAGAGCTTACTTAGCTAGCACCTCCAGGCCACCTCACTGAAAGGCAAGAGGAACACTTTGTTTGTGCTCAGTAATGTAAACTACAATCTTGAAAGGAACTGAAGCAAGTACACGTATGATTTATTTGCAGCAATGACTTGCCAAGAAATCCCTTTGTAGACTGTGCTCTGTGTATGCATCATTTTGCAAGACCTTGTAATAGAGGTTGTCTAGTCTTACTGTGCATTCCCAAGGCGTAATGACATTTTCTGCCTAAGAACTGCCTGTTTTGAAACCATTCTGTAGGGTTTTTCAGACATTAAAGTAAGTACAGCTAGTCTCCATCAGCCTGGAGAACCAGATCTTAAATCATGTACACTAGAATCTCATTTGGTACTTTGTTTTTGAGGAAGGCAGCATGGGGATACTATCATTAAAAAATAAAATGATGCCTTTAGCCTCCAAGTCATTACATGGTGTAGGGGTGTTAATGATCCCTGCACATTTATCAACACGTGCTTCTGTGTTTGGGAAGGAAAGGTGACTATTTTACAGCTTTTGCCTATGTCAATTCTTTTGTAGAGATCACACTTAATGAACGAAAAGGTCATCATTTTTTAGCTTTCTTCCTAATCAAACATGTAAAACCAGTGTAGATAATGATACATACATCTTCCAGCTATTTCTATGCCTCCTTTCCCTACTGGACTCATGTTAATGAATCATTCTAATACTGTTATTAAATAGTAAGCTATTAGCATTTGCAAAAAAAAACTGTTATGTGGATAAAAGGATTCTCATTCCAAAATATTTTTTAAAATCCTTCATTCTTTGGATTTAATCATTAAATAGCAACCGAAAATATCTCAAATCACCAGTCCATGCAAAACACGGCTAAATAGCAGTAACCATTTCTTAAAATAAAATCACTAACAATCTTGATATAGTTTTTTTTTTTAAAGTTCACTTATCTAGGAATAACTTAATTTCCAAGGAAGCTCACTAAATTGTGTATTTCTACTCTGTTTACTGCTAAGAAAGACAAGTTCTGGAGTGAACAAGCTTGAAATTGGTCACTGTCTCACGGCAGATTTTATTATGGATGCCTACGTGCTCTTCAGAAAGACACTTCTCGACTCCCTGGGAAGAAAGCATATGACTGAATTTCAGCAGTTCAGTTTTTACATTAAAATATGGCCAGTGAGGAGTTCCAATCTGTCAGGGAAAAGTGGCCATGCGGCCAGAGTTCTCATTTTACTTTGGGGGTCTTGGATTTGCCAAGTGGTCAGCCAGCTGTCCAGGGTTTTAAAATGAGGCAACTGAAAATCTGAGATTCAAATTGTACTGGAGGATTTGATAAGCATTAAATCTGAAGAATGTTTAATAAAATTGACATAATTACTATTTGAACTTTGTGGTTTAATAAACGTTCCCTTAAATTCCATGTAAATTGATGAGAAATGCAATGCCCTACGACAGTGGGAATCTGGCTGTATCATACGGAGAGGTTGGGTAAAAAGGTTAACTGGCCTTCAAATTATGCTGCTATTATTCAGTGTTTCTATACATTTCTCTCTGTGTCTGAGTTTTTGTTATCTGCCAAACTGGGATCATAATTGTAATAACTTGGAAAAATGTGTCCTATTACAGTACTAAGTCCAAAGCACTTGACAAGAAATGACAGTTAGCAAGTTAAATGTATCGTAAAGGCATAGCAGCTGAAGGCCACAATCTGAAAATAGACAAGGTTTGCTTATCAGCTTGTGCTAAAAGGAGTTACACTTTCAGGAGTGTGCAAGATATCAATGAAGAACAGAAGTTTGTCTTTCCATCTGACTAAGCAAGTTCAATGTTTAGCCTTAGCAGTTGCAGACTGCAAACCAAAGATGGTTTCTTGATAACAAGATGAGATTTGTCTTCCCAGCGTTTTGCAGTGATCCATGGGGGAAGGCTTCAGGGGAAAGCGCCAGCCAGACACGTTCGCAGAAGATAAATAATCAGTTCTGAGATCGGTGTGGGATTCTTGTTAAAATACAGACGTTGGAACAGTTCTGGAACGCACTGCCACTGCTCCCGCTACCAATCTCTTTTGCATCTCATTGGCATTTGAGGACGTTAATTGACTCATTATTGCAATTCATATTCAGGAAAGGAAGTTGATTAAGCAAGGCAGATGCAGGCTCTCCAGACACAGACATAGCTGCCTTGTTTGTCCCGGCAGTTTACTTGAGTTATTAAAATACTTAGGAAGTCATAGCCAGAGGGACAAGAAACGTGGCCCACTAAGTGGCACCCTCTTGTTAGAGGTTTTTACTAAAAATATTGTAATTCTGAATCACCCTACCCTATTCTGAGGTCCAAATAAACAAAGTTACATTCTGAGCTCTTTTATACTAATTATAACCACTTCATTTTATTTGAATTGCTCTTCTGGATAACTGGTTTCATCAAGGGATGTTTTATAAGCAGCTAAGAAATATTCTAGATTCCATTGAGTTAAAGAACATTTAAAAATTATCATCAGTGATAAAATTTTGTAAACAATTTCTAATGTTTTCCCATATCGCAGTGCTCGTTTTTGATTAAATAAGACATGATGGATTTATAGGTCAAACATGGTTCATTATTCATTTGGATAGCTGCATCTTTTTGTTACATTGCTCCTTTATAAATAATTGCATTAATTTTCATTTTATATCTAATATTGCACTTAGACAGTTGTTTATATAGGGATGGTTGTGGGTTAAATAAGGACTTTTATATTTCATGTTGGACTAACCAGCATCTTGAGTGCACTGAGAAGTATTAACAATTGATCATCAGCAATTTGACACATAGAATTTTGAAGCTATTTACACAAAAGGATAATTTAGTATTCTTTTGATTGGGCTTATTTAATAGCAACTTAGAGAAAATTAATTTTCTCTCTCCAACTTCATTATGAAAGTATTATCAAGCCTTACTACATTTATGTTTTGATTCCTAAGACAAACAAAATGCATTCCATTGGAAGCTCAGCCAAAATCGCTGATCTTATAAAATCTTATAAATCTTATAAAATCTTTCACATTGTCTACAACTCATTTTCCATTTTCCATTTGATCTGCATTGACCAGAACTATAAGCCTTGTTCTTGGGAAAATTACTAGTTCTGTACAGTTTGAAAAGAATCAAAAGATAAGGACAAAAGATAGGCAGGAATCGGGATTGGGTACGAGGTTCACACTCAGGAGTTTTCCTTTTGTTCTGTGGATGACTTAAAGCTACAAACATTTTAGCAATAATAACTTAGGCATGGGGCAGCATGTGATGACAAAAGAGGCTTCTTGGCTTGTCAGTGTCTCAGATAACTGATTCTGCTCCAAGCAGCTCTGATAGTTAAAGCACAGAGATGAGAAATTAGGGCACATGATTAGATTGTGATGACAATATTTCAAAGGGATGATTAACAGCCTCCAAGAAGAGGCAAGATGCAGAGAAAACAATGTCGTGCTTGCAGGAATGGAAATACAGAACTCTGCAGGAAACTCAGATTACCCTCGGATCAATTGGGGGATTTGAAGAGGGGGCATAGAATGCGCAGCCTTCTTAAGGACAAGGTCAGGCTTATTGTTGGTGTGCTTCCTTAGCTACAAATATAGCATTTTCCCAGTAAGTCAGACTGCAACACTGGACATGCCAGTTCCCGCTTTAATCAAACACACACACAAACAAACAACTGTTTGTCAACTCGTAAATAAATGCATGCTGCTAAATTTTTTTAACCCATATCTCAGGGTTTTCTACCTTAATCAACTAACATTTATTGCAAAGAGAAATGGAGGGGGTGACTTAATACAAATGGAAATTAAGCAGTTGTTAAATTTACAAACTGATTTTTTTCAGAGTTCCCAAAGAGTTTGTGGGAATGGATATTATTGCAGTTATAAACTCCCAGGCATTGAAGGAGACAGGCAAATAAACACAATTGATTATATTGGTAGAGAAAAGTCAAGAAACACTTCATATACATGGGCACATTGGTTGAGTTTTTCCTAGGTCTGCATACCTCTGCAGCCTACTTTAACAGCAGTGTAGACTGCTGTCACAGACACAAGATCATCCCTCCAGAGCAAGAGTTGCCTTTGAATTAGGTGACTTAGTCAAGGTCATTGACCATGAGAGACAAAGTGGAAGATATTTCAAAGGCTTCGGAGTTCCAGGCTGTTGCCTACTCACTGAACCTCACCCAGGGAAAATGTAGAAAACCTGAAGATCTATTTATCTACATATTTTCTTTGGCTGAAATTGTGCATTTATAAAGTGATTCTTAAATTCATGTTATAGTTCATACACTTCAAAGCAGTTAAAAGGAATTTTAGTTAAGTCCGGATAATTCATGCTTTTCGATTGTTCCTGGGTGTTATGACTTCACATAGAAAAGTCCTATAGAATCTGCAGTACAAAACTCAGCAAGAGAATATACTGAAAATGAAAACCATGGTCAAAGCTAGCAAGTATTTTACCTGTTTTGATAAAAGTAAGTGGTGGAGGTGGCCCACTTTGCTCTAAAAAATTCACATGGTGTCTTCTATCAGAAAACAGAAACCACAATTCCATGTAGTGTTCTACATATATATTTGCTTTTAGAATAGTTGTCCAGATTCCACTGTATCTCTTGTAACTTACAACCAGGTCATCTGTAACAAGCAGGGTTTAACCAGAGAAGCAGAAATAAGGGGCAGGAGTTTGTGTGGATTATGCCACCACTTGCAATGCAGCATCCCCTATTGTTGTAAGTTTGAGTCCTGGCTGCTTCACTGGTGATCCAGTTAGTTCCCTGTTAATGTGCCCGGAAAAGCAATTGAAGGTGGCTGAAGTCTTTAGGACCCTTTGCCTCTGTAGGAGACCCAGATGAACTCCTGACTCTTAACTTCAACTTGGTCCCTGCCCCAGTGGTGCAGCCATTTTCCATGGACAGAATCAGCAGGTGAAAGAGCTATCTGCTGTCTCTTTCTTCTTCAGCCTTTCAAATAAACACTGAAATCTTCAAGAAAATTTTAAAAATTGGAAATCATACATTTCTAAGATGAGGAGTAGAGGAAGACAGAATTTGAGAGAAAATAAGCAAGCTGCTATTATCTCATGCGGACAAGGTTTTTCCTAATGCAAAACTCTGATTTTTTTTGTTTCTTAATCTGCTTGATTTCTTTCCTATAGAGAGAAAGGGACCTTAATGTTTATACCTTGGTCTCTTCTCATCTAGAGTGCATTTATTTTGAGTACAAGTTAGATCAGAACAACAACAGGAGGAGAAATTCAGCGTCAGCCGACCTAAGGATGAGAGATAACTTAGGACAAAGAACTTCACCGTTAGCCGGCAATTCCCCTTCTTGGATCCTGGTCCCTCAACAGCCTTCTGCCTGTTTCCATTATGAGTAGACCCTAGACCCTCTTCCCTTTTGTGTAAAGAGCTCTTTGAGAAAATGTTAAGTGCTATCTAAATTCACTTGTAGGAAATTCTTGAGTATTATTTGAATGTGTTGCTAAAGCCTGGTGAATCTGAGGTACCTGATAGCATGCATAGAGGTGTTGACTACCACGAATGTAAAAATCATGTTCTTTTCATGAATGAATCTTGGCCGAACTCCTTTATAACTCTTCTGAGTACCTTAAAAGACTTCAAGCAAGGACCTGAAACATCAGGAAATTGAACGGCAAATGTTGAGTGTATGTGTGATGTTTCAAAACAAAAGATACAGAATCATATTCTTGGTATTTTCTGAAAAATATAAAGCGGATGTCTGTGATAGACAAGACCCTTGTAGGATTACAGAGTACACAAACACAAACACATTTATCTATGTAGAGAAAAAAGTCTTATAAAATGACCTCCTCTTTTTCCCCTTCTCATGGCTGTTTTTCTGATAACACTCAAGGACAGAAATTTTATTTCTTTCCATGTCAAATTATGTGGTAGTTTTCCCACACACAAAATGATGCTTCCAGATATGGCTTCTTTCTTTAGATGAAGACACCCAATAAATACATCATACTTTATATTAATCTGATTGATGATTTTGTTTACTAAGTTTAATGAAAAAAAAATCCTAAAACCTGATTATGATCTCTATCACTAAAGATTCATCATCAGAGCATAAAATTCCAGATCTGAGAGCAACTGTGGACCTCATCCACTCCAACTGGCCATGCCACGTTAGTGCTCAGACTTCCTTTCCAATCACAGGCCACACTTCTGATTATCTGGTTCTAGTTCTTCATATCTACATTTTAAAAAAAGGTGCTTGACTCCTTTTATTGGTAACAGGGTGAATTTATAATGAGTAATCAGTTTTAATTTTCTATTGAACTTTTTGATTAAAAACATTATTCGGACAAGTCCATAAACAATGAAAGAAAAGGCGTGCACTGTCCTTTGTCCCGTTGTAGAAGCACTTGGATCACCAGCTCTTGGGAAAGACTGCTTTGCTTCTCATTGCTGTTCCTAAAAATCCAACACAATTGAAGAGGAAGTGTTGGAACTTTTCCAATTCTGTTGGGTCTCATTTTCTTTATCTGCAAAATGAGGACATCAGAGCATCTGCTTCATATTGTAGTTAAATGAACAGAAATTCGTGGAAAGGTCATAGTGGCACATAAATGTGAGCCAATATTAGTGTTTTCGAATCTAAGAAATGAAAAAGTTTACATTGCCCACAGAAGGAACTGGAAAATACATCCCTAGTTACAGGCAACTGGAAACCCTAATCTTTGCACTTAGCCCAAATTTATAGCTGATTAAAGCTGGACAGGAAAAAAAAAAATCTCTGCGGAATTGTGAAAGAGGCAAGAGGTGATACGTGAAGACTTATTCCTTATCAATGAAGAATTTAGAAGTTAAAGCAACTTCCCGGAAACATAACGTTCAAGTTACCAATTATAATCAAAAACTGAAAACCTGTCATTTTCAGAATGTTTTCAGTCATCCCTTTAGGGAAGAATTAGGAGTGGCTGAAGTGGTTAGCGATACTGTAATGGGAAAAATCCCTTTTTGCCTCTTTCGAAGCAAAAGTTTCCTTTGGATTTTTTTTTTTCTTCTATGATTCAGACTTGCTTGTTGTCTTCAGCTTGGCTCACTGTGGTCACAAGAATGCCTTCTTCCAGCCCGCTTCACTGCAGGGCTCGCAAAGCCTTGAATCACAAAGAGGGAAACTGTTGAAATTGTTCTCTCAATACCGAGATTTTTTTTTTCATTACTTTTGCTATGGCAAAATGTATTTATGCAAGCATAGTCTTGTCAGCACTGTGGAAAATGTGATACCATTTTGCACTGAATTTTTAAAAGCAAAAAAAAAAAAAAATAGAAGAAGAAATTGGCCAATTAACAAATACAACTTCTTGTGATTTTGTTCCAATAATCTTGGCGAATTGTGATACTCTAAACCCAGAAACTTAACATTGCCAGATCAACAGTCTGATTGTATCTGGCATGTTCAAGGTTTCTTAGTGAGAAAATGTGCAGTAAGGCCTCTGACAGAAAGTCACTCTCAGACCTTTTCAAAGGTTTTCAGTAGTTATTACTTGAGATTAACTCTGGCATGAACAAAAAGGTTTGAGGTCTTGTTTATAGTTAGCCTGTGGCTGTGCATTAGCAAGTTCTCTCTTCAATGATGTGTATTAGAGTTCTGGGTGCTAATGAGGGAAGGTTAGCCAGAGGGAATGTGGATGGGGGAACAGAAGACTACATCATCCTTCAAGGGGGAAAAGGGACATTAAGATGAAATATCAATAAATTCCACAAGTCAAATTGTGTTTTAATCAATGCATTCAAAATTAACCAAAGAAGTCCCATCGACGTTCCCAGCTGTAAGAGTCAAAGTCTGGTTTTCCATTTGCATCATTTTGAAGGTCAAATGCCTGCTATCCAAGTCTTACTGATCCATATGGACTAGAAATGCCACAATATGCAATCGTCATGCAGGCAGATTGTCTCCTGTAAATCTGTCCTTTCTGTAACACATTCAAAATGTACCGTATTGGAAGGATTATAAATCCTTTCAGGAAATGTGTGCACATTTGTAGAAGCAGCTTCATGTTGATGGATGATGGCGTTGGTGTTCAGAGAACCCTTAAAATAACTTATCATATGTATAAATCTGATTTTGCATATGTCTGGGTTTCCTGTGGCCCAGGGATACCTGTAACTCAAAACCCTTTTTCCAGGAGGCAATAATGTCATCCTTGGCTTGCTTCTCGTGGTTTCTGCAGATACAAAATCTGAGAATTTTAGTTCATTCAGGACTTCAGCTTTATTTGTTAAGTAGAATTTTACGTAAGTAAATGTTTAAAAATTTGGAAGCAATTTATCAAGACTGTTACCCTTTTTTTTTCCTTCTGTGAAGTAACTAATGCTTCTATTGCATTCAAAATATTATTTACTTGCATTCACCACTGTAACCTTACTGCTAAAGTCCTCACCTTGCACATACCAGGATCACAGATGGGGGCTGGTTTGTATCCCAGCGCCCTACTTCCCATCCAGCTACCTGCTTGTGGCCTGGGAAAACAGTCAAGGACGGCTCAGGACCTTGGGAACCTGCACCCATGTGTGAGACCCAGAAGAACCACCTGGCTCCTGGCTTTGGATCAGCCCAGCTCTGGCTGTTGTGGCCACTTGGGGAGTGAATGAACAGAAGATCTATTTCTCTGCCTCTCCTCCTCTCTGTATATCTGATTTTCTAATAAAAATGTAATAATCTTTTAAAAATATCATTTACTTAATTTATGCTTAAGTACACATACTTTCAGAAATGCCACCAAAGATGGTGATTACAAAGCAGCCCATGCATGGTATTTTGGAAAATTGATTACTCTTGCATAGCTATTTTTCTGGGTCTTCTAGTACATAGTATATATTCTGAAACCAGACAACTTCTACCATTCTGTGGGCAATTCATTTCACTTTAAAACAAACATAAAATGTTACTTCTTATATCTTAGAAATCATCTATCTTTACAGTATTGATGAACGTAGCAGTTTCCATACATGTATAAAGTAATTGCATTTCATGGAAAACATAGCATGGTACTTCCCTTTAGGAAAAAAAATGTCATTACTGGGGTGGACACTTGGTCTGGCAGTTAGGGTGTGGCCTAATACTCTTGCATGTCACACATTTTCTGCTCATGTGTTCCTTGGGAACCAGCAGATGATTACATGTTTGGGTCCCTGACACCCACGTGGGAAACTCAGATGGAGTTTGAGGCTCCTGGTTTCTGCCTAGTCCAAGTTCTCACTGACTTAGAGAGTTGGAGAGTAAAGTAGTGGAAAGGAACTCACTTTGTCTCTCTCAAATCAATACATCAAGTTGATAAGCAATAAATTGTTATTCCAATTATTATAAAATATTACCATTGCAGGACATAAGAAATCAGAGATTTTGCATCTCAAATAAATGCTCTTACAGAACACATAGAGAAATAAGCCCAAATCCAAGTAACTGAAGAAAATCAAACGGAGTCTGTGGATGCTCCCAAGCCACAAGTGATGCCTGAAGGACTTTTGGGTTCAGCAGAAGAGTCCAGGAGCAGAGTTGTTTTTGTTGTTGTTTGCTTGTTTGTTTGTTTTCCAGCTGATGTCCTGTTTGCACTGCAATCAATTTTGTATTATATTTTCTGGAAAGTACTTATTCATTTATTCGTTAATTCCACAAATATGTCCAGGGACTCACATAGTGCACAATGTAGAACAGCACGGGATTCCATTGTGTTTCCTAAAATGATATTATCCTGTATTTCCCTAAGATAAGAGGCAACCCAGGAGCCTCACTATGGTGTTCTTAATTTTGACTCTACCCAACAACCTGCTCATGATCAGCACAGTTACTCTCTCTCTCTTGCGCATTTCTCAAATGAGAAACCACATTCCTTGCCTTAGGAGTTACTCTGAGGATTAATTGATTGAGTCCATCAACAAGCATTCCTTGAAGATTTCCAAATTGTGTCAATGTATAAAAAGTGCTCCATAAACAAAGGAGAGAATTATTGTTATGATGATTTTACCACTATCAACAACAAAAGCCTTCTGCACAGATACCCTCCATGTTAAGAGTGTGGTTTAGATCTCTCCCCATATCCCTATCTTTCCTTTAATTCTCAGAGCCCCTCTTTTGGCCATACCTTTTAGTGGCTATTTCTGCAGACAGCACAGTTAGCAGTTTGGTGATAAAATCAGGGCAATTTGAGATGTCGCACACTCACTGGTTACACTGCACAAAGCCTAACAGTTTGCTTTCTGTTTTTAAAGAAGCGTTTCGTTTAGCCATACTTGTGGCAGCACATGTAATTGAAAAGAGGCATATGGAGACCAGCATGCGAAGCCTAACAAACACTTCAGAGTGGCTTAAAAACTATGCTAATCAGCTTAGGAAATCATATTTTCTTCTTCTTATAACATAATCATTAAAAGAAAACCTCTTCAAATCAAAGATGATTTCTAAAGAAATTGAATGATGGTTAATTTTGCCGACATTGGTTGATGTCCCTGTTCCTTGATAAACATTAGAGAGAAACATGGAATAATATAAAAAGGAAGAAAGAACGTTTGTGCCTGGTGGTTTGGTACAACAGAAATGAAACTCATAGAGGGAAGTCAGGCCCGAGACCCACGGTCAAGGGTGGCATTGCCGTTCTCTCCCCCAGGATGCAACAAGGTGGCACCAGCTCCCCAAATTCCTCCCTCTGCAGAAAGATGCTGAGCATTACCTGAAAATAAGGAAAGCATCAGATGAACAGACCTCTAAAACAGAATGTGCATCTGCCAAGACAAAAATACACGACAAGCTTCTGGTGCTGGCACGTTGACAGTATGAGCAAGCTGTCTTAGTAGTGATTTTGCAAATCATTTGAGTTTAAATTCTATATAGGCCGTGAGGCCCCTGGAGCATCACTTTCTATATTTGGCCTCCTCATTTGGTTGTGTTTGGAATAAATAGGCTATGGGTAAAAACCATGCCTTACAAGAGTTTTACATACATAGATTAGTTCTGCATATGTATCATAGGTGAATGGAATATCTGAGGCAAATATGTGCATGCACACACTCACACATATTCAGGTTTCTTAAGTATATTTTTAAATTGTTTTCCTATGTAGCTTTTTTTCTCTGTTTTTTTTTTTTTTTAAGTTCAGCTCTCTGGCACTTAGTACCCCACAAGCTGCTATTTCTTTTTTCCGATGAAGTTCAGCTTGGTGAAGAGGCCAAAAAATCGAGCCCAACTGATGACTGAAATCTCGAAAGAAAATATGCTTTTTATCAGGGACCACATGTTGCTGATGCCAATTAAACTAAAACTGGGAGATTTCATCAGATACCAACCTGGAGAGGAGAAATGATGCACCAAGTGTAAGAAAGAAAAAGTATGCTTCAGGTGGAGTTGCCAGGATGTCCATTTGAGACAAAATATGGAAATGTAGGGTTGAAAATGAAACACATACTGCAGGTCGAGGGATTTGTTAGCCATCTAGATAAGTCATTGATCACAGGCAGCGCTATGGGTTTTGCATTAAGTGTCTTTAGATGAAATCTTGGGTCTGTCCCCAACTACTCAACTCATCTTGACATCTGAGTCACTGCTTTCCCATTTGTAAACAAAGAGTTCAAGCCTTTTTGTGATGCTTTGATAACAGCTGTTTTCTAAATACGTGCTCTTTATGCAAACCTATCACTACTGTGACAACCTTTCAAAGTGTGTAGTTAATGTAAACAGATGCTTGCACTTGAATATTGTATCCCACTAATCCTCAAGTTCTGAAAATTGTTCAGTTTTCATCTGAGAAATTTCGCCATGCATTTCTGTGACTTAAGAGATAGTATCTACTCAAATAAATTTCCTTAATTTTATGGAGATGTATTCTTTTAAGCCAGTTAAGGAGTTTCAGATTTCAAGAAGCCAATAAAGTAGGTCATATACGTTTTAAATTGGAAAAGCATGAGGCAGAGCTAAAGTTAATGAAAGAAAGGCGTGCACTCAAGTGTCATGATACTCCTCATATTTTGTCCAGTCACAATACTCACATACGCAGGGCCAACTTCCTGCGACTCTGAAGCTCTCCCACCACAAAAGCGATATAGACCTTGCAGAGAATTAAATATTGTGTGGCTAGGCTACGACCACTTCTGTTAACCAGAACATCATTTACATGGATGGAAAATTCCACTGGCTTCTCACATTCTATAGATCCTATAGTGTATTTCATTCCCTCTCTCCACATAGCTCTAGTCTGGAAATGCAATAAGAGATTTCCAGGGAGATAATAGACATTTCATTCCTAATATTCACTTGAAGTTATATAAAGGAATAACTGTCTTTTTTCTATAAACATACACTCAGTTTGCATACATGCAAAGGTGGGATTATAATACTCACTCCTACATCAATCTATGTATTATTGTCACTAGAAGTTAGGAGATGGCAGATGATGGCTCAACCATTGGGATGCTACTATCCATGTGGGAGACTGCGATGTAACTCCTGGCTACCTCAGCATCTGAGGATTGAAACAGAGGATTGGGTGATTCTCTCTTTCCCTCTCTTTTTCCCTCTCTTTCTTCTTCTTTTTTTTTTTTTTTTGTCATGTTCTAATTTTCAAAAAAATGAATACGCTTTTTAAAAACAAAATAGAGAATAAAAATAAGATTAGAGATATGTTAAGAATCATTTTAAGAAAAACAACAGATCATAAGAAGACGGATTTGAAGAACTTACAAATTTAAAATATATGCATTGAGATTTAAAAACGGATAGAAGATTCAAATCCAGATCTCATCAAATAAGATATCAAATAAGATCATCAAATAAGATATGATTGAAAATAAGCAAAAGAAATATTTTCACCATAATTAAATATTGAGAAAGTACAGAAGAACCTACTATGAAATCTTACTGTGTATGCATTAGAATAGCTGAGAAAAAGGTGGCAATACTAATTGCTAATGAGGTGTGAGAGAGACTGTAATTCTTGTCTTTTTTTATTGTTTCTTTTTCATTTTAAGTTTCATTTTAAATATTGTTTAGCTGATTGAGAGAGAGGCAGATCCCTGTGGTCCTCCAATTAGATTGAGGAGGGTCGAGTTATGTAGGAAGGTAGGTGGGGCAAACGTTTCCGTTTCTCTCTCTCTCTCTCACCCTCTCTCTCTCTCTCTCCCTCTCCCCCCCCCCCCCTTTGCATCTGCAGGAGGCAAAGGGACTGGGGTTGCTTTTCCTGTGAAACTCCATTAGCACCCGGGGATGGGAGTGGTCGTTTGATAATCCCTTAGACACCCTGACTTGAAGAAGAGTATTTGAGGGTATGACTTGAGTGGTTTTGCTAGTAGCCCTTCCCATTTTCTAGTGGTTTTGCAAATGACACAATCTCCTTAGAAATTTGCAAGTTTCTTATAAAATAAAAGATACATGTACTATGGCACAATTCCACTTTTAAAATTGAAATGTTACATTCACAGGAAAATATACACACGCATGCATACAGCACTTATATACTGCAACAGCTGGGAAATATGCAAATAAACTTCAACTAGTCAATGGTAAATTGTAACTTAGCCTGATAATGGAATACTTGAAAATTTCCAATATATGCAGAGCCAAGTACGTGAATTTCTACGTAAATTCTTTGTGTTAGGTGAAGGAAGATATGCATGAGTTGATACAATCCCTATGATTTCATTTATGTGACATTCTGTGACCATTTTGTTTATAAAGTTCACCCTGAACTTAGTGTATTGTATAGACAATATGGAAAATAAGCTTAAACATGTCCACGTCATAAGTACTATCTTTCATACTGTACACTCCTTTCCGGTGACTTAACTCATGAATAGGTTACAGACTCCTCATAGCTGGTTACTGAAAACCACATTTTCGTGCCCTCATAGTTACACATGAACCTTGCACTCAGCAATTAAAATATTTTAATTGTTCCAACCTGAACTCAGTACATCTATTACTTTGGGAGTATTCTATTTGTATCTTTGACATTCAACCCAATATTTTTGTGAGATGTATTTATTTAATGTTTGAAAGGCAAAGTTATACATACACACACAATGCAGTGACGGAGAGATTTTCATTTGCTGTTTCATTCTCCAAGTCATTGCAACCAGTAACAATCCATGAGTCAAAAACTTGCTCTGGGTCTCCCAAATGGCAAGCAGGACTTAAGCTGATTTTCATCATTTCCCAGGGCAGTTAGCATGAATCAGGACAGAAAACATACTACAGCAACCTCTGTGCCACAATGCTCACCCAGAGCCAATCATTCATTTTAAAATTTTTATTGGAAAGGCAGATATACAAAGAGAAGGAGATACAAACAGAAAGATTTTCTCCATTTGCTGGCTCACTCCTCAAGTGACTACACTGGCCCCCAAACCACGAGCAAGGAGCTTCTTCTGGGTCTCCCACACATGCACAAGGTCCCAAGGCTTTGGCCCGTCCTTCTGCTTTCCCAGGCCACAAGGAGCTAACTGGATAGTGGAGCAGCTGGGATGCAAACCAGCATCCATAAGGGATCCCAGTGGCTCATGCAAGGTGAGGACTTTAGCCACTAGGCTATTGTGCCAGTTCCAAGCCAATCGTTTTTAAGAATGTATTTTAAAGATGAAGCAGATATTCTCAATGTTCGGTACTAGGAAGGTTAGTATGTTCTGTGTGAGTTAAACAGATCTTCAGAAGCACGCAGCTTCTTGTTGCATTTATTGTCAACTTAGAATGGACAACACTCTGACATGGTAGGTAACGTGTTTTGTAATAGCTTTTCAGTGATGCTCATAATACGGCTATTTTTCTATAATCGTCTTCATTACCTTGGCTTACTTTTATTGAAAAGAAACCCTTAAGAAGCCACATAAGTCAAGTTCAAACTTCACAGAAATGAGTAGATTGAATACTATACACTTTGTAGAAATTATATGTTACTTTAGCTAAAGTACTTCAAATCTCATGGCCTCCCAAAGAACATAGGCTCACTATCTTAAAAAACCTCTAAAGGTAATATTTATTTTATCTTAAAAAATATTTTGTAGGGCCTGGTGCAGTAGCTTAGTGGCTAAAATCCTCGCCATGAACATGCCAGGATCCCATATGGGCGCTGGTTCAAACCTGGAGGCTCTGCTTCCCGTCCAGCTCCCTGAATGTGGCCTGTGAAAGCAGTCAAGGACAGTTCATAAGCCACATGGGAGATCTAGAACAGGGCTCCTGGCTTCGGATTGGCTCAGTTCTGACCATTGTGGCCATTGTGGCCACTGTGGGAGTGAATCATCGGTTGGAAGATCTTTCTCTCTATCTCATCTCCTCATTGTATATCTGACTTTCCAATAAAATATACAATAAAAATAAAATCTTTAAAATAATATTTTATTGATATCAAGAGAATCAGTTGTGTGCACTAACTGTGATTATTTCAATGAAAGCAAGGTGACTCCAAGATATAAATTCTATAATACAAAGATTCTTTATTTCAGAAACTAATTCAATCCAATCAGGAAGACAATGAGTGAACTCCAGTTTCACCAAGGCTCTCCCTCTTGGTGGACAAAATCAGTAGTTCAGGTTGCCAGAACTACCATTTTCAACAATATCCAGAAGACAAAATACTTATATGCAAAGTAAATAAAATGACCAACTTGTGTCTTTAAATCTTATTCCATGATATGGACTGTCAACAAGGATGACATAAAAGCTGTTCAGCAGTGCATACCTTCAAGACAGGTGGCTAGGAAACCACAGCGTCAACCAGCTCTGCTCTCTGCTCATCTCACAAAAACATCTACTCAGTGTGACACTTGCATCTGACTCTTAAGCAGAGAGTTTCACCTGATACAGGGTGACCCCATTAAAAATAAATACCTGTCTCTTTCATCCCAAGTCTCCTTGGTTTAACAACACAGCTTCCATTAAAGATATTACAGGGGGACTCAATCACTTGTCCAAGGAAGATAATGAACTGAGATGTGTTGTGGGACTAGAGGTGGCATCTCATGGATAGCAAGAGACACATCAGGCTCAGTTCAAAAGAGTGGAAGTGACAAAGCCAGTCCCTGGTGACTACCAATTATCTCCAACAAAAGCAGCATCCATGCTTCGCAAACACTCCGCAAGCAGCCTGGTCCGCAGCCCTAACCCTGGAGTTGGGCTCTGAATCTCTATTTTCCTTGGTCTGTTTCCTACAAAAACAATGAATGTGGAGCCCAATCAGCTCATGTCCCCTTGATTTGAAAATCCCAACATATTTTTCTGTCACTGTCTTTGTGCAAGAAATATCCATTTTTTTTTCTTTCTCCAATAGAGAAATTGGATTAAACACCACACTTTGCAAACAAAAGATAGGAAAGGTAATTAAAGGACAGACTTCACAGGCACATAAAAAGCAACTCTGCACAAATGACCTTTCATTTGATCTCAAATGTGATGTCAGTAAGTTGATCAGACAAGTTCATGTGGACTTTGTTCACTAAAGATAGAACATGTAGCAGAGGAAGGTAAAAAGATTACCATTTAAACAGGGATCTTCCTACATTCCCAGTACAAATGCTAATATTTGGTGGGTGAAATCCAATGTCCTGATTAGATTGCCAGCCCGGAAGTGTAAGAAATGCATTGGTTCCTCCTGCGAATTGAAAAAATATAATGTTCAAACGCAATCTGACTGCTTAGAGTTAAAGTGTTTTCATGACCCCGGACCAGAAAAAAAAGCTTAACCAAGAACAACTTTATTTAAAACATAAACACAATAGATGCATAAGTACAGCATAATCTTCACTTTTGCTGTTTTTCTCTAATATGGGCATTTATTCAACAAGCGGGTATTGAGCGTACGAAACCCCTGTGCTTGTATGAGGAATCCAAAGCTGAATCCTGGCCTCCAAGCCTAAAACATCACATCCTGGGGATGCTTTAAATGTTTTAGCAGATGGTCACAGAACAAGTTAATAAAGGCAGGAGTAGTTTAATGCATGGAGCACATTGTGAGTGCTTTTGTATCTGAAAATGTGTGCGGTTGTGTGGCTGCAGAGGAAGTTGGCAAGGCTCATCAGGGAGTCATTCCTAGTAAAAGACAAAAGGAGGTAGAATGTTTCATGCAATCAGGGCACGGCATTTGAGCAATCAGTGCTGTACGTCATTTATCATCACGTGGGTGTATAGAATTTTAGGCGTGTCAGGAGCGTGTGTTGAGATTGTAAAAGCTGCCAGGTGAGGAGTGTTTTGGTGCTCAATGCTAGGAGACACCAACTCTGTTACCAGGCCAGCAAGCCATCAGTAAGGCTGTGGAGGGGAATGTGTGCAGTGAAAAAAGCCTTGGGTGAACCTGCTGTCCTCGCTTGATTCAGAATCATTGACTCCTGCCTTCACCAAGTAATGGCTGAAAGCTCACTTTGTGTCAGTCAAGGTTGTGAGAAACACAGAATGTGAGTGGAAGAATTTTAAGCTAGACTATTGAGTTCCTCCTCTCACATGGTGATTGATAGTGGACGATTGGGCTATTTTTAGGCAGAAGTCAAACATTTTCTTGTCATTATACAAAGGATGGATTTGTTGGTACCAAGACTAAATAAAGGACAAGTTAGGAGATTTTTAAATACACTGCTTGAATGAGAAGGACAAATCCCTTCCCTGACTCAGTCTTAAACTGGGCTAGGCTACGGTAAAGCTGGAAGCCAGCAATACAGTTTAGGGCGTCCACAAGGGTAGCAGAGTTCCACATACTTGAGTCATCACCTGCTGTCTCTCAAAGTCTTCATTAGCTTAAAGAAGAGCTGGCACTCCAACTCATGTGCTCTCCTATGGGGCATAGGTGTCTCGTTGGAATCTTGAATGCTAGGTCAACCGCATGCTTCCATTAGGAAGCTGTGAGAGTCTAAAATGGATAGTGGTAGTAAAACCAGACACAAGTGATACATTTAAAAATATTTTATAAGGGTTCACATTTGGTGTAGCAATTAAGATACCTTCAGGACGTTCTCATTCTGTGCCTGAGACTGAGTCAACGCTCAGCTCTCAGTTTCAATGTCCTATTAATTCACACTTTGGTAGGTCATCAGAGGCGTTCAAGGACTTGGCCCTTTTGGCTCAGATAGGAAATACAGCTTCAGTTCCTGGCTCTGAGCTTAGGCTGGTGTAGTTCAAGAGGTTACAGGCGTTTGGGGAGTGAATCAATGAGCAGCAGATGTCTCTGGGTGTCTTAGTCACTCTATGAGTGTGAATGTCCTACAAGTAAATAAAACAATTTTAAAAGCTCCAAGAGCTAATTCTACCTCCAACATTTGCAAGTAAATTCATCTGACTTGATTACTGGAGATAAGATTGTGTAGATTTGGGGAGAGGTAAGGAAAGGAAGAAGCTAAGTATGAATCACCATTTTTATGATTAATTTACTGAATTGAAGAAGGAGAGGAAGAGAGGAAGAAAGAGAGGGAGGGAGACTTGCCTGCTACTTGACACCTTGAAAGTCTGCAACAACCAGCACTCAACCAGGAGCTGCAAACTGAATCGGGTCTCTTACATGAGTGGTAGGGATCCAGTTACGCAAACAGTCACCTGCTCTATCTCGGACTGAGCAAAAGCAGGAAATCAGACTCTGGAGTAGACAGTACTTGAATCCAAGCACTCCAATACAGGGGGAAATTCCAAGTAGGCGTCTCAACCACTCTGCCACCTGCCCACTTCAAATTCTGAGTTTAGGTTATCAGACGAATGGTGATCCCCAGATCAAAGCAAATAATACAACAGATTTAGTTGATCCTTCTTCAAGATCAAAAAGCAATGGGAGCCACTTTAGAGGATTAAATAAATTTGAACAGACACAGATCTTAAGATGCTCCAGACAAAGATGAAATGTTACTTCAGTAGTATTCCAGAAATAAGACTTTTCTGCTTTGTCAAATGCTTAAACAAGCAGTATACAAATTAAGACATTCTGAATTTAATATAATTATTACTTCTTCATATCTGTGCTGGTCATTGTTCGTGTTAACTGTAGCATTAACTAGTCATGGCTCAGGTAAGAAAACAATACAACAGACAGCATATTTTTCTCTGCCAATAGCTCAGGAGGGGAGGAATCCACAAATTAGGTTGACACATGGTGTCTAGAAAGAATTAATTCCCTCTCGATTCTGGGCAGCTTTACAGCTGGGCTCTGTCCATAAAGACTGATGGGAATTGTAGGGTTTGGTCTGTGTGGTGTTATTTTCTGCTGCCATCAATGACTGGACATAAGAATACTGATCACTGGAGGCCACCTTGTCAATTTTGCTCCCCTATTGTCCAAAGAGACTTGGGAATTGTACGACATTTGGAAGTTGCCTTTGACCTGCATTGGACAGTTTTGTTGTATTTGTCATGTTGATATCTTCTGGCAGGGGCACTTAGACATTTATTGTAAGAGCTTTATCAGGGGACAAAAATATTTTGGATATGCCAAATCAAATTATAATGCACATGAACAGTTACCATCCATCTTTTATCCATGATTAGCATTCATTATGCAACATCAGAAAGATTAACACTAGGATTAATGGAAAACCTGGAGATAGTATTTTCAAATACTTCTGGAAGACACCAACACTACTTAAGGAGCAGTTATTCAGCAAAATTGGATTTCTTTTTTTTTTTTTTTTTTGCAGGGGGCGGGAGGCAGGTGGGAATATGTAACTGGGTTTCTTAACCACATAGCATCTAACAAACACTTGGAATCCTCCTGGTTCCAATTTATTCATACTCATTCAGAATTTATTAAGTGCCCATTATACTCTGCTATCCTGTTCCTATAAAGATTATCATCAATCTTCGAATTCCCAGGTCTCTCAATGTCTGCCTTCGCTCCAGTTTTTCTGCAAACACAAAACGTTGTGATCCTTCTTCATTTCTCTATCAAAATATATCCCTTCAGGGCAAATCTGCAAAATAATACCCCGTTGGTGGTACCATGTCACTGAGAAATTTGGCTATGTATTGCAGCAACATGACAGAAAATGAAAAGAATTTGGAGTATCCACGTGAGACCGTGAATTCTGGAAGCTGTGCCTCCTGGACAGGGAAGCAGCAGAAGAATATAGCAAGAAAGAGGGAACCCTGAAGCCAGACAGAGCCTTCAGTCAGAGCCACGCCATTTGCTCACACTGTGACTTCACGTTATCACACACACTCCCAACACTAGTACTAGCCAAGCACTGCTCAAGGGTTAGTGATGACTGATTAGTGAGCACCATAAAGTTAATGTTCAATTATAAAAATTCTGTTTCTTAAGGTTAAAATTAAAGAATATATTCCTCATGATCCCATTTTTGTGTATGACTATATTGCATGTAGATTTGTATTTTAATAATTGTCTTAGGGCTCTTGGTTTTGTTAAGAAACACTGTGTTTTTTTTAAAGATTTATTATTTTTATTGGAAAGTCAGATACAGAGAGAAGGAGAGATAGAAAGATCTCCCAAGCGAT
Source organism: Ochotona curzoniae (assembly GCF_017591425.1). Classification (NCBI taxonomy): domain Eukaryota; kingdom Metazoa; phylum Chordata; class Mammalia; order Lagomorpha; family Ochotonidae; genus Ochotona; species Ochotona curzoniae. The sequence goes on along the minus strand of NW_024467119.1, from coordinate 22,975,142 downwards.
CATTTACTCCCCAAGTAGCACAACGGCCAGAGCTGAGACAATCCGAAGCCAGGAGCCTGGAGCCTCTTCTGGGTCTCCCACATGGGTAAAGTCCCAAGGCTTATGGGCCATCCTCAACTGCTTTCACAGGCCGCTAGCAGGGAGCTGGGTAGGAAGCGGAGTCTCCAGGATTAGAACCAGTGCCCATATGTAATCCTGTAGTGTGCAAGGTGAGAAGTTTAGCTGCTAGGCTACTGAGTTGGGCCCAGGGTCATTAATTTTAAAATCTATGCAAACTTTTTCAAGAAAAAAATACTTTTACCAATTTTTGAATAATTGTAATGAAGTTGTATATTAAATATGAAGAACTTTTTTGATTTTGCTGAATTATTTATAGGTTAATGACAGGCAGTTGTCAGTTTTACCTACAATAACATGTGTTTCTGCAGAATTTTTTTTTAACATCTCTATAAGAATCCTTTCATCAATACTAGAGCCTTCAAATTCTCATACTCTGGTCACCTTTCACTGTTCTTTCAATAATATTCTTTATATTAAATTAATACAGTTTGAGATCGCATATGACATTAATTGGTCATGTCCTTCTCTTTTTTCTAAAAAAAAGTCTTATTTATTTATTTTAAAGATTTTGAAAGAGAGACAGGCAGAGAGAAAAAAAACAAGTGTTGAGGAAGAGGAGGAAAACTAGGAGATGGGGATGGAGAAACCCATCTACTGGTCCACTACCAAATCGCCTTGGTAACCAGGCTGCAGCAAGCTGAAGCCAGGAACCAGGAGCTTCTTCAGGTCTCCATATTGCTGCCAGTGGCCCAAACACTTGGACAATTTTCTGCTAATTTTTCAGATGCATTAGCAGAGAACTGTATTGGAAATGAAGCAGTTGGGATTCAAATTGGTGCCCGAAATGGATGCCAGTGCCACAATGACTTAACCGATTGTACCAGTGTCAGTTCCTCTGGTTGTTTTTCAAACAAAAATCCGTCCTTTATTGTTAACGCTCACCAGGTGGTTAATGCTGCATTTGCTGAGTGTCACCACAGTAAAACTGTTTTAAATTTTTTATTAATTTTTATTCTTATCTATCTTTAATTCATTTTTTACATATTTGTTAATATAAAAAGAGCAATTTCACACATTCCATCAGTAAGTTGCAAGAAGACAATCACAGAAATACCACGTCTCTCCTGCTCACCTCCCTATCTTCCTCTCAGCAGGTTTTACTAAGACAAATTTTAATTCACTCTATATTCATAGCCTTAATTTACAACACATGCTAACAAAGATACTCATACACCAAAGTAAACATTTGATTTCTATACATTTTTTCCACTCTATATAGCTTCCATATGAAACATGGTATTTGCACCAAACAGAATGGTTTCCAATTGCTTCCATTTTGTTGCAGAAAACAGGATCTCATTTTTATGACTGAGTAGTATTCCCCAGTATAGATGTAATATATACCTTTTGTTTTCTTTATTCACTCATCACTAAGTGGGCTTACAGGTTGATTCCATAACCCAGCTATTATGAAGTCTGTGGCTATAAATATGGGAGCACAGATAACTCTTTCATATGATCATTTTTCATTTGAGTAAATTCCCCAGGGGACAATGACTGGATCCTATAATAGATGTATTTTCAGATTTCTGATGAATCTTCATACTGTGTTCAAGAATGGTTGTTAAATAGTTTAAATTCCCAACAACAGAGCATTCAGGTATGTTTTTCCCCAACATCATTGCCAACATTTATTGGTTCTAAACTTTGAATGATTTTCATTCCAAGCAGGTAAACATCACTGAAGTTTTAATTTGATTTTTCCTGATAGTTAGAAATTCTGAGAATTTTTAATGTTTCATTTTTTTGTCAGATGCATGCTCTTGTCCATTGCCCATTTCTTCACCAAATTGTTTTGTTTTTCAGTTTCTTTTGCTCTTTATGAATCCTGAGTACTAATCCTTAATCAACTGCATTGTTTGCAAAAAAGAAAAAAATTCCCTTTCTGTTGGTACCCTCATCACGTTGTTTAGGGTTTTCTTTACAGTGTAGAAACTTGTTAGCTTGATGCAATAACATTTGTCTATCTGTGTTTTAACTGGCTATACTTCTTGGATATTTCTAAGAAATCATTGCTTATGCTAGTGCCTTGCAGAATTTACCCAAAAGTTCTGCAGTAATTTGATGGTTTCAGGCAGTAAATTGAGATCCTTTACCCATTGTGAGTTGATTTTTCTACAAGATGTAAGGAAGGAGACTTGTTTTGTACTTCTGCTCATGAAGGTTCAATTTACCCCATATCCTTCATTGAGGAGACTATAAAGAGACTGATTTTGACTTGCTTGTTAATCACAACTGCCTTGCAGTCTCCCTTGAAGGCACGTATCACTATGCCTCCAACTTTGGTTTTAGTATGTAAGATTGCTTTCGCTGTTAACAGTCTCTTGTGTCCCATATGAATTTTAGTGTCATTTTTCTTCAACTAAGAAGAATGTTGTTGCTATTCTGATTGGAATTACTTTGAATCTCTAAATTACTTTGGAATTATGGACATTTTGATTTTTAATTCTTCCAATTCATGAACTTGGAAGATATTTCCATTTTTGTGACTTCTTCTATTTCTTGAATGTATTATAAATGTGGAGATTACTCAAATGCTTTTTGAGAGTATTGATCGTATTTTTGTAGCTATTGTGAATGGATGTGATCATATAAGTTCTTTCTCTGCCATAGCATTCTTTCTGTGCACAGAGGCGATTGATGTTAATTTTATAGCCTGTAACTTTACTGAAACGTCTTATGAGTTCCAGTAGTCTCTTAGTTCCAATGCGTCTTAGTGGAATATTTTGGTTTCCCAATATACAAAATCAAGCCATCTGCAAATAGGGATAATTCAACCTCTTCCTTTCCAATTTATATCTTTTGATTATCGTTTTTATGCCTAATGGCCCTGGCTAAAACTCCTAGGGCCACATTGATTAACAATGTTGCAAGAGTGCATCCTTGTCTGGTTCCTAATGCCAGTGGAAATGCTTCCATCCTGTCCCATTCAATATGATGTTGGCTCTGTGTTTGATTATGTTCAGGGATGTTTCTTCTATATCTAATTTTCTTAAGTTTTTATACATCAAAGGTTGTTGTATTTCATTAATTTTTTTCTTTGCACCCATTTATATAATCATGATTTTTGTTTTAAGTGTGGAGTATCACATTTATTTATGTGTGTATACAGTACTATCCCTGCACACCAAGGATAAATCCTTCTTGGTTCAGATGAATGGTCCTTGTGACAGGTGCTAGAGTCAATTCGCAAGTATTGTATTGAGGATGTTCACATCTGTATTCACCAGGGATATTGGCCTGCCGCTCATTTTCTTGTGTCTTTTCCTGGTTTGGGAATTAAGGTGATAGTGGCTTCATGGAAGCAGTTTGGGAGGATTCCTCCCTTCCCATGGATGAGCCGGGTGTCTTCCAGATGGTTCCAAGTGGGACATCTAACTGGCTAAGGCCAGAGCAATGGATTTTCCTTTAAATAAACACGTACACATGAGAAGTAGAATCAAGTCTCCCCATGCACTTGGTGTTTTGTTTTGTTTCATTGTTATTTTATTTTCACCTGAGTTAGGAGAGTTTATCTGCTAAGACGGGGAGATTGACATTAGGCAGCCTGCTAAACTGAAACTTTAAAAGGCTTGATGAGAAGGAAAAGACATGGAATTTCAAACAGATGCCTTGGCCATGTGATATTGAAAGTTTCCACTGATTCAGACCTCAAATTAACTGTGACATTGAGTCACCTAGGTTTTGCAGTTTTCTTTGCTCAATACTACAAACCAGCACTGCTCTAGGAAGGGCTTCATTTGGTAAATTGGTGATTGACAAGGTTGGGTTGTTGTTACTAAGTGGTTATTGGAAGAGGATTTCTAGCCGAGTTATCTCCTCATCTCTAAAGCCTGAGATAAACTCCTTAGACATATTCATTAGCATTTTATACAAACCAATTGCATCATGTTCAGCCTGATGCCATCCAGTCAACACTTGACTTTGTTAGTTGAAAGAGAGGGAATCCTCCCAAACTCCTTCCACGAGACCAGCATCACCTTAGTTCCAAAACACGGAAAAAAAAAATAGTAAGTTGTGAGGAACATGGAAACAGCTAGGTTTTATTCTGTAATCCTTAAATCAAATCCACTACTAACATGTATGGATTCTACACATTTAATACTTATTAACTCTATCTCCATCCCCTCATTCCTTAATGCTACTATCTTTACAAGAGTCTCAAAAATAGTGGTTTTTGGGTCCGGCGCCATAGCCTAGTGGCTAAAGTCCTTGTCTTGGAAGCGCCGGGATCCCATATGAGCGCCAGTTCTAATCCTGGAGGCTCCACTTCCCATCCAGCTCCCTGCTTGTGGCCTGGGAAGGCGGTCGAGGATGGCTCAAAGCCTTGGGACCCTGCACCCATGTGGGAGACCTGGAAGAGGTCCCTGGCTCCTGGCTTTGGATTGGCACAGCACCAGCCGTTGCGGTCACTTGGGGAGTGAATCTTGGACAGAAGATCCTCCTCTCCTCCTCTCTGTATATCTGGCTTTGTAATAAAAATAAATAAATCTTTAAAAAAATACTGCTTTTTTGTTCTTAATGGTAATTCTCATTTATGTGAAAGGCAAATAGAATCTTCCACCTGCCGGTTTATTTTCTAAGTGCCCAGAACAGCAGGTTCAACACCAAGTCAAAGCCTGGAACTTGATATGATTCTCTCGCAGGGACGGCAGGGAACCAAGGGCTTAATGAAAGGCTCTACTTCCTCTTGGGTTGTATTAGCAAGAAGCTGAAAAGGAAATGAACTCAAACCGGCATTCTGAGCAATGGATTGTGAGCAATGGATTGTGCTACAACACTTGGCCCTCATACATTTTGTTTGAACTGTGAAACGAGCCTCCGGTGCCATCTTGTCCCCTTCAGTCCGCTAAACCATTCTCTATTTGCCAATACAGCAAGTGAAGTGTAATCACATATTATCTTTCCTTTGCTTAGAAATCCCTGAATATTATCTACAGTTTTTGTGTAGCTCATTCAGTACAGAATAGTCCTTAAGACAGGACCTTTGCTTGCCTCTTCCACCTTTTCTTTCATCTTCAATACCTAGATCTCTGATAAAGCAGTATCGAGCTACTTGATACTGCGGCTGTGAGAGATGTGCTTTCTTCTGTGCGTTAGTAAACATTGCTCCCTTTTCTTAGAGCAATCTTTCTCTTCTCTCGTCCTCCTAACTTCTCTGCAAATTCCAGTTAATGTACTATCTACTCCAAAAGTGCTTCTTTGTTGTTTTGTTTTGTTTTGTTTTTTGCATTGCTTCTCACAATACAAAGTAAATCCACTTACATGCTCTTTCTTCAGGTCTTGGTGCATCTGCATCAGTTTCAACCACGATGAAGTTATCACAAACTCGGTGACTTGACACACAGAAATCCATTGTCTCTGGTTTGTGTCTGGCCAAGCCCCTGCACTTCAAATTATCAGTTGCTTTCTCTCTCACTCTCTCTCACTCATTTGATTTTCTAAGTAAGTATTTTTTAAAGATTTATTTATTTTTATTGGAATGTCAGATTTACAGAAAGAAGGAGAGACAGACAGAAAGAACTTCCATCCTCTGGTTCCTTCCCAAGTGGCTATAACGGCTGGAACTGAGCCAATCTGAAGCAAGGAGCTTCTTTTGGGTCTCCTACATGGGTGCAGAGTCCCATGGCTTTCAACCATTCTTTATTGCTTTCCCATGCCAAAAGCAGGGAGCTGGCAGGGAAGTGGAGCAGCCAGGACATGAACCATCACCCATATGGGGATTCTGGCACAGACAAAGTGAGGATTTAGTCACTGAGCCATCACACTGGGCCTGATTTTCTAATTAAATATTTCTTAAAGATAGAGCTATTCTAGATTGGTGATTAATCTCTGGTCCCCAAATACACAAATGAGGCCTGCTCCAAATTTGTAGAACTGACTTTACAACACACTACTACTTGCTAACATCTAGAATGGCCGGGTAAAACTACAAATTAATTCCTTCTCAACTATAGGAATAATCTGATAATTTTTAAGCCATTGAATTTGAGGATTATATGTTAGAAGTTTTTTTTTTGTAGGTTTTTATATTCTTTTTAGTAATTTTAAACTTTCAATATTTAGTATTCCTTGGGCATTGTTTTATTTAAAGAGGGATAAATAATCTGTGATCTAGTATTAGAGCATGAATGATGTTTATGAGTGAGACCATCACAATAGGACCTCATTTCTGACTTGCTACATGACCAGCGATGTAATCCATTGCCAGTTCGTGAGCTTTTCCAGAGTAAGACACTGTATGGTTTTTCTTTGTGTCTAGCAACCAAGAGAATGCCCCTATATTCTCCTGGTTGTGAAGAATCCCACAGAAACCTAAGGAATGAAATCACAAATCAATCCTGATCAGTCATCTTCCAAGTTTGTATTTATTTTGTGAAAAAAAGAATGGATATTTAGCAGAAAGCTCTTTGTGTGTTGCAAGTGCTCACTGGCACAAAATTACACAGTGGAAAGACGATCTGATAGTTCTGACTTCAAAGAAGAAACATGGGAACAGAGAAGGGCAGTGGCTGACGAAAGGATATTTTTGTAATCCAGAAAAAATATGCTTTGTGCTGAAACAGTAGTTCCCCCAGAACTTCTCAGGTAATATTTTCAAAGTGAATACACTAAAAATTTCTTATTTCTGTAAATTGAGTAACATTATCCCAGAAAGGGCTGTGTGCAGTTGTATTTCTTGTGATCCTGATTAAACTTAATGTTGTTAACATCTTTTAAAAATTCATTGTGAAAGCTTTGCTCTCCCTTCTCACATCCCAATTAATAACAGGACTTTAGTAATTATACGTGGTGATCAAGTGATGTTGATACATTGCTATGTGGATAGCACTGTGTTGTAGCGATGATGTTTTGTGCTTGGATGATAATAACTGTCAAAATGCACGGGGCTAGTGAGCAGGGCCTACGGGGAATGGCAGGATGACACTCTAGGTAAGACATTTTACTAATAGGTCTGAGAGCAATTATTGTATGGTTTATGATCACAACGCTTAACCCTCTCGCTGTCAGATTGTGGGAAGCTCAGGCCGAGAAGGACTTGAGATTTTCAGCACTTCACAGTGCTTGGTATCGGTATAGTCCTTTTCAGGAGCATGAGGTAAAGATTTCCAAGTATGTCGGTGCACTGACAACATCAAGTGAGTCCATACTGTAATTGCAGCATTGACAAAGGAGCAGGCTGGAGGATCCTGGGGTCTTCGGAATTTACCAGTTTCTACACCAGCCTGTTTTCATTATTTACATTTCTGGTTTTTTCCTGTTTTCAATGTCCAGTTGATTAGTTGCTGTTTGTTTCCATGATCCATTGTTTCTTGAGTGTTCTCATGGCAGAGTGAGAGCTTTGCTTTTCTTCAATGCAAGATAAACTGGCAAGCCGTAGGTGATCATTCACAAGGCCCTTATTCAACATTCCTTCCAGAAATATTACAAATCTGCTTTGTCTCTCTTGGTGAAACAATAAAATAGATCAACTTCTTAAATCTGCAATTTCTTCTGTGTATCCACACTTGTCCTGTTACTTATTTACCTCTTCAAATGCTATCGAGAGAGAGATGCTAGTCATATTCTGATTGAACTGTAACAGGGCATGTGGTGGTCACAAATCTTTGAGATTATTGAAAGGAATCTTCTGCAGGCAAACTATGTAATGCAGAGAAACACCATAATATTACATAGCCATAGAAAGAATGAAATTCTGTCCTTTGCAATGAAAGGATGCAACTGAAAACCATCATGCCTAGTGAAATGCACCAATCTCAAAAGGATAAATCTCATGTTTTTTCTCATATGCGGTAGCTACTATAGAATACCAAAAAGAAAATGTAAGGGCCGAAACAGACTGTCATCTTTACACTGCTTCTATTCCTGGGGATCTGTGAGGTCCCTACTTTTTACTTGTGGAATATTATGATTATTGGTGAATAAAGCCCATGAATACAAAGCGTTTTAAAATCTGTGTTTGCAAAAATCTGATGAAAAGAAGAGGGAAGAAGGAAGGTGGGAAGCAGGATTGAGGAAGTGTGCTTTTTCACTGTTTTGGAAGAAAAAGTCTTTTTTGAACTATGCCAATGGAATCTATAAAATCTATTCTCTTTATATTAATAAAAATAATAATAAAGAAAGAAAGCTTCATTAATTAAGGATTTGAAGGAAAAGGGTAACACCACGCTGGAATTAGATATGACACTAGCCATTTCATGATTTGGATATTATCTCTAATCCAATAAAATGTAAATAGAACACATTCCTAATTCCAGTCAGCCTGTGATCTCTTGAATGAAAAATTCATCCTCTAGTTTGATAACTGTATAGCACAGGAGAATTTAGAAGAGGTTACCAAGATATCCTTAGAAAAATACATGTTTGAATTGAATAAAACCATAGACTGCAGTGCTACAATCTCACACAAGAAACTTTTGCTTTTCTTTGTGCAATATATGGGTATGTGTGTACATACATACATATTCTAACAAATTTATACTGCTCAGTACACTTTTATGAGGGATTGACATAGCTTTAAAAAATTATGCCAAGTTACCGTTTTGACCAAATAGGGGATGATGGCTTCTTAGATATAACCCCAAAATTGAAGCCACAGAAGAAATTCATGTCTTCCTGGTGAAAGCCATCTGAATGGGCTGTGCGTGCTTACTTAGCCTAAGCAACTTGGATTCACTTCCCATCTGTTTCTCCATGAAGTTGGAATTGAAGACATGAAGTCGAGTAACCCAAAAGCAGCTTTTCTTTATTTTTTGTTTCTTTTCTATTTCTTTTGTTGTATGATGAAAAAGTCAAAGAAGTTAGTCTTCAGGAGAATGATGAAGGAACAAAGAGAGAAATAGAGGAAAAGAGGAGAGAAGGTATAAAAAAAGAAGTTGATTTAGGTTTCAATGGATTTATATTTTCCAGTGACTTCTAAAGTCTGGCTGTCTTCATTTGCCATGAATTTTAAGTGTGTATTCAACATTTTAATGAAGCTAAAAGTACTTCTCATTTAATTTAGGTTAAATTAGATGGGTGGTGCTGTGGCATAGTGGTCACAGCAGTTACCTACCATATAAACACACGAGTTTATACCCTAGCTGCTCCACTTCTGATCTGGCTCTTGGTAATTCACCTGGTAAAACAGTGGATGATGTCGCAAATGTTTGGGCCACTGACACCCATATGGAGAGCTGGATGAAGTGCCTAGCTTTGGCCTGGCTTAGGTCTGGCTGTTGTAGTCTTCTGGGGATTGAACAAACAAATAAAAGATCTCTCTCTCTCTCAAACTCTCTCTAAGTCATACTTCTTATGACTTAAAAGTAAACAAGTAACTTGTAGGAGTGGTCCTAGACCCAAATTTGGGGAAGATGAAGTTTTTCTAGTGGAAATGCATGAGACACGAAGATGGACACAAAGGAGAAATAGGGTTAAACAGATGAACAGCTGAGAAAGGGGATCTGAAGGATTAGCTAGCAGTATGAAGGCTATAAAAGAAAGAGCAAGGAGAGTGTAAGGGGCTGGAAGTAATTCTGGATGGTAAAAGATGAAACAAAACAGCTAAGATCAGATTTTATGATGACTCCATAAACTGCCACAATTGGTTTGGATTGGTTCCTCAGAGAAGGAAAGCACAAGAGTCGGGGACAGACACTTGGTGCTCTCCAGGTCTTCACAGTTCAAGAGAAGAGCTTCCTTCTTAATCCTCATCTGGCTTTTTTAGGGAGAAGACTTCAAGCCACCAGATGGATGGCAAAGAGAGAGCGTTCACTGATAGTAGCATTGCCATCCCAGTAACAATTCTATGTATTAGCTGGTGTGAGTGTAGGTGTGTGTATTGCATTTGAGCACATGTTTTTTCTTCTTCTTCTTCTTCTTTTTTTAATGGCACTGATTTAGATAACTGTCTGGGAAGGTTGAATTAGTCACCATGATGCTTCATCCCTTCCATTGTATTATTATTATTTATATTATCTACAAACAGCATCATAGGATTGTCTGCAGTAATATTTGACAAAATGTCTGGGAATTAACTTATTTTGTTTGAAAGATAGAGTGGCAGAGAGAGAAGAAGGAGGAGGAGGAAAGAAGTAGAAGGGCAATGGTTCATTGCTCAAGGAGACGCAGTGGTCTGGGCTGGGCCAAACCAGTCAGGAGCTAGGCACTTCATCCAGGTCTTCATCCCGGTGGTGTCAGAGGCCCCAGTATTTGGATCATCTTCTGTTGCTTCCCTAAGCACATTAGCAGGAAGTTGAATTAGAAGCGGAGCAACAGGGATTCATATCAATTCTCTGATACTGAATGTCAGCATTGCAAGACATGGCTTACCCCACTGCACCACAACATCTTCCTTATTCCAAACAATTTGACACATCATGGCATGCGGTCCCACAGTTATTCTCACCAACATATGAGCTACTATGTATGTATGCTAACTTAGATTTCACAATGTGACTTTCTTAAGCTATCGGAATGCTAGTGAGCCTGCCATAACTAAAGGCTTGAAAGGCACTTCTCTGTTTTATATGTCCCCTTGAATTCCAGGCATCGCTGTGAGATACCAGATCTAAGATAACTCGTTAGTCCCAAGAGGAAGATTAGAGACTCAGGAGGCATATCTAGGTTTCCCTAATTGGATTCAGTGTAAGTTAGCTGAACCACTGCCACATTAACTCAATGAAAACCTATTTCTGTAAGACACAGAAATTGTACATTTTGTTACGCAAGTTATTGTGCTGTTAATTAACCATTATACTGGTCACTTTTATGTAACTAATATTCATTGGTTGTAACCTTTCTTGTGGTATACATGACTTCAGTCTTACCTCTGCAATCATAGTCAAAATTTTTCTGGCAACATAGATGTTTTACTAGATTGACTGTCAACTGTATCAAAAAATGTACAATGCTGCTTTCAGAACCGAAAATTACAGAGGACACGTAAATGAGCCCTCCCTCTGTAAGCGCATAATGTAAGAAAGCCCACACTTGTATTTTAAAAGGTGTGACTTGTCAATATTTATCAGAAAGGCAAAGCTGAGACGAGGGAAAAAGAAGGGAGGGATGGAGAAAGAGAGAGATCGTAACTTCCGGTGTGAGCCTCAAATGCTTGAAACCACAACCACTAGAGTTGGGCCAGGTTGAAAGCAGGAGACCAAAATTCCATCCCAGTGTTTCCCAGTGGCAGTGCCAAGTACTTAAGTAGCACCTGTTGCCTCCCAAGTATGAGTTAGAGAGAGGCCGGGTTTGAGGCAGAACAGGGACACAAACAAAGACCTTCCAGTATGGCATGTGAGCATCTTAACCTTTGTACCACGGTGTCCTCTTGTAGCACCCTGAGGTGATATTTTAGTTTTCTGCTTGGAACTCTGCTGTTTCTCCATCAACTTGCAGAATAACACCCACCATTCTTTTTCTGGTAGTCAGAGCTTTTGCAACTTGATCCAGATATCTCTCATTTTGTTTTCTCAAATAACTTGTCTGTTGAAGAGAACTAACGGAAGAGGATCATAAAACTTACTTGTAAGTCTTCCACCATCCATTTAAACCTGCTCCATGCCAATACTCCTTTCTTTCCCTGCAAGATATAGATATGGCAGTCTCATGGCTTTTTCTTTCCTCTAATATGTTTTTCTTTCGAACAACATATTCTTCCTTACATGCTAAACATGCAGAATCCAGCAACTAAGTTACCATCTCAATATATTGATCAAAGCTCTAAATTTAATGCAAAATTGTGTATCTCTCTTTTTCCTGTGCTGGATGCCAGGAGAAACTACTTGTGTGAAGTGAAAAAGGAGGGCAGGAAACAGTTTCATCCCTTTTCCCCTTCAGAAACTGCTGTTTCTGAAATGCCATGGTAAAAGTTGGGGTAGGAAAAAGAATTATTGAGGCAGGGAATTCCTGTTGGATCGATACTGAAAGAACACGATGCCCTTCTCCATGATCCTGGACAATATTCAAAGCTCCTTTGTCCTCCGAATGCAGATTCCTTGACATAAGCACATGCTTTCCTCAACTGGCTACTCCAGATTTCTTTCAGCTCCCAGTGACGTATTAGAGCCTGGCATAGCTGTAGGCCCACTCATTTTTGGTCAATTCACCATCCTGTGCAACATTCCTTCTAGAGCAGCCAACCTATCTTAGCTTGCATGGCTGGCCCTTCAAATGTAGAAATGTGTAATCACATACCACACACTGAGCTTACATTCCAAGAGGCTCTTAGTCCTCCGCTGCACAGATCACTGGGCCACGCAGTAGCACCCGATTTTGTCCCTGCCTACAGGAAACACAAATTACAACGTGAACGGTTCCATGGCAATTGGGGATCCTGAAGGAGAGAAAGCTCCTCTGGTGCAAGAATCCCCAAAGAAATTTTATTCTATAATCACTTCATTTCAAGCTATCAATCTTTGCCATTTGATGCACAAGAACCAGAAAAACATTTTCAATGAAATTCTTTGAAGTTTTGACATGGTCCAGCTCCTCTGTGTAAATGAGTACCTCTGTCAAATTTTTAATATGTCACTTGATTCACTTGCTTCTCTTTATTTCTCATGTGTTGCTTTCTGATGCAAACTTCTAAGTGGCTGTTAAGTTTCTTGAGAATGCTTCTCTTCCATCTTCCTTTTCTGCCTTGTCTTCAAAATTCCACATAACTACTTATTTTGTAAACATTTCTTTGATCTGAATCTGACTAGGAAGCCTAATGGCTAAATCCTCACCTTGCATATGCCAGGATCCCCTATGGGTGCCAGTTCATGTCCTGGCTGCTCCACTTCCCATCCAGCTCCGTGCTTGTGCTCTGGGAAAGTAGTAGAGCATGGCCTAAAGCCTTAGGACCTTGCATCTGCATGAAAGATACAGAAGAAGCTCCTGGATCCTGGCTTCAGATCAGCTCACCTCGGGTCATTGGTGGCCACTTGGGAACTGAACCAATGGATAGAAGACCTTTCTCTTGGACATGCTTTATACATCTCTTAATTCAACATTGATTGTTGAAGCTGTAAAGTACCAAGTTCCATCCATCTAAGATAACTGTTTTGAACACTGAGACATCTTTGACATGAGTATGCATCTTACCATTCACTGAAGTGATATCTGACAGTTGCTTGGCATGATTTGGGTTGTTTTTCCTCTTTCTTTACATGAAATAATAGTGCATATCATAATCAATGATATCTCAGATATTTGTGATTCACTTCATTTTGAGAAATTTGCCTTTTTCCTCTCTGTAATTTCACAGTGATGGAAGCAGAGCCTTGCTTAAAATAGGAGTTCAAAATTTCACCTGTTGAACCAAATATATTTCTTTTTTTCCCCAAATATATTTCAATATAGTGCTGGAATATTATTTTTTTTCTTCAATATCCAAAACATTCCCAATTACCATTTAATCTGAGTTAAAAAGGCATTGATGGGACATTCAGTACTTTAGAAATAGCATTGATTCATCACTGTGCTTTGATTGGAGTGTTAATGTCATCAAGAAGAAGTTTAATCTGATTTTGTTTTCACTTTATTGAAAACCTTGTAACAAAATTCATGAATTATATCTCTAGAGTCATTAAAAAGTATGTGAGAGCCCCAATCTGCACAATTTGGACCACAGTTTGATATATAGGGTAATTTTTGCTTTGAGAATCTTGACTGTTTACATTGGCTAATGTTTTTAGAATTTGAATTAGGGCACACATGCACACAATTTATGTTTTGTTTATTTGTCCTGTTGTCAATGACACTCATAAACCAGGAACACTTGGTGGTAATTAGAGTTCATTTCTCTGTTTAAAATGAACTGTTTTCTTTTTTAATCATGAGTCTATCATATGCTTGCCTTGCTTACACAGACTTATAATTAGAAATATTAAAGTAAAATAAATTTGTTACTTTACGGGAAAATGAAACCCAAGAGAACAAAATAAGCTCAAATAAAGCACATTATGCCATGGCTGTAGTGCTTAAATGCCTTGTTATGCACAAAATATTATTATCAGGATTCTGGATTTAGATCAATTCGAGGTTACAATACCCAATAATTGTAGGGAACTTGGTTCATCTGCATGTATGTAAGCCTCAGAATTAAGAAGGAAAAATAAAAAATAAAGAAATTAGTCTGGAATAAAAGACGGATTACTAAATTACAAATACTCCTCTTGCTAGGTGCCAGTATGCAAATATTTGGAATAAAAATTATTTCATGCAAATGTCAACTGAAATATCTTACTGTATGCCAATGAAATCTTTAGCTTTTCATCCTTCTTATTAGTCTTTCTTTGAATAACTTCATTATTAAGCACTTTATGAATTTCCCAAGAAATGAAAACAATGGTTGAATTCTAAGAAATTCAACAGTAGGTTTCTAAAGACTGGTTACAAGAGTAAGAGTTCCTAAATAAAAGATTCATGTCGTTGTGCATGACATTGTTCTAAGTCCTTGACATGCATAATAAAGTGCTGACAATACATGTACATATTAGTTAACCCTGAAATAGATAATATCATGCTCACCCTACTGAAAATACATCTTAAAAATGTATTTAAGAGGCAGTAAGAGAGAGAGGGAGTGCTCAGATCTGCTATATCATTCTCCAGATGCTTGCAATGGTAGACTGAGCCAGACCAAAGCCAGAGCTAGCAGTCCAATCCAAGTCTCCCACAAAGGCAGCAGACACAACTCGTTGAGCCACTCCCACTGCCTCCCGGGGCTGCATTGGCCGGAAGCTGAGAGCAGGAGCTAGGAAACGCATGCAGATACTCTGATAGGAGAAACGGGCTTCCTAGACAGTATCTTTTCCAACAGGCTAAATGTATGTCCCATAATCATTCTAAGTAAGAAAATAGAAATTGAAATAGAAAATCGAAATTGGATTTTAACCAACCATTTAAGTTAAAATTCGACTCTGATCTTGCTGCCTTGCAACCACACATTCCATCTCCCCGTTCATTCTGTAAACTCTGTTTACTTCAAAATAGAATTATTCTTAATGTGAGCTGTAAGGTTACTGAAAAAGTATCATGTCTAGATTATATTCTGTGTGTCTTGTCCCTCTAGCATATAACAGCAGTTAAATTTTTAGTTCCATGCATGCGAGAGTATCATCTTCACCAATGAAAAGAAAATAATTCACTTGCAGAGGCGAAATTAGTGACAGAATTATTAAACTGCCTTGATTTGGAAGAAACTTTGGACAGCTGAGATCACCAAGGTCTGTTCCACTTTTAACTATTATTATGAAACATTACATATGATGGCTGTGATCAAATAAAAAGAATAAAGGTATGAATAGAAGCCATGAAATTAGTAATCAGGAATTCAGGTATTTGCTTTTATTACAAAACTGTCTGAGAATACATTGAGCTCTCTGGACTTCAGTGAAGTTAACTGCAAAAGAAGATGAGGACAAAATAGATTACTCATATGGTCACTATTTAAAGTAATTGAGAAGTTGGTCCCTGTGCAGTGGCCTAGTGGTGAAAGTCCTCACCTTGAGTGCGCCAAGATCCCATACGGGTGCCGGTTCCAATCCCAGCAGCTCCATTTCCCATCCAGCTCCCTGCCTGTGGCCTGGGAAAGCAGTCAAGGACAGCCCAATGCCTTGGGATCCGGCACCTGTGTGGGAGACCTGGAGGAAGCTCCTGGCTCGTGGCTCCGAATGGGTTTAGCACCAGTCTGTTGCAGTCACTTGGGGAGTAAATCATCAGATGGAAGATCTTCCTCTCTTTCTCTCCTCCTCTCTGTATAAATGACTTTGTGATAAAAATAAAATAAATCTTTTTAAAAAATGTAATTGAGAAGTTGAATACAAAGATACTTTGTAAGCCTTAATATTCTAACCAACGTATAACTTTTCTCCTTTACTTAATATTTCAAATAGAAAAAATCATGTTCTCTTACAGAGCCACTTTATTAACAGTTTCAGAATTCGGGATGGATGTTCTGTGCCAGAACAACTAAAACTTGCAGTGTTTTCAGCTTTTGTTCTCTTTAGAAACCTCACCCTTAGCCATAATTCCATGCCCGATGTATGGATTTTAAAAGTACACACTTCTTGAGATGATATTTTTGGCTCAATGTCAAAAGGTAACCAAGTAGAAGTTAATGTTTGTAAGCAGGAGCAGCAACAGTCATCACCTTGGTTTAAACCAAGTATACTCTACTCAAAAATAACTCAAATAAAAACTCCCAACTTTAATTTCTCTGTCATTATTGTTTATGCTGCTTTCTGCATCATAAGCCTCTCAGTTTCTGATAGTGTAAGGCAGATTACGAGGATAAAAGGGAAAGTTTCTGCTCACCATTTCAGCTCTCCTTATATGTATATGTAACAACCACCACCATTTATAACTCAATAAAAACTTTGTTCCAGAAGAGACTCAGCTATGCTAAGGAAGAAGAGACTTTATTGGAAAGTTTTGGTCTACATGGCACAGTGAGGCACAGTCAGTACAAGTGAGAAGTGTGGACGGTAGAGCAGTGATATCAGCATCAGTCCAGGCATGGAAGGCTAGGGCTTGAAGGCAAAAGTTAGCTCCTGAGATAGAAGGCAAGAGAAGGAGTGGCCAGCATCAGAAACTCTGACAGTCAACCTTCCTGAGCCAGTGTAACATAATGCAGGCAAGAACCCCTGAGAAGGTAATGCATAAAACATGACGAGGGAGCATCTTGGGTCACAACAAATCATTAAAAGCCGGTGTTAATTCCTATCCCTTGGGAAATCTGCTTATGTTCACCTGCCCAAGACTGGCAGAATAATCCTCCAAGCAACTTCTTAGGAGAAAAAAAATGATGCCTGTATGTATAAAATCAAATTTTCAAATATACTGTCATAATTGCTCTGCTTCCGTCAAGGATAGACTATATGAATATTGCTGAAGGAAAAGCATTTGGCTGAGGAAAAGTTCAGAGAATTCCCAAGATCTAAGAGAATCCCTGATACCAGGTATCCTATTTCCATAAAGAGTAAAATTACTCAAAATTAAGTTTATATTCATCAACTCATGAAAATTAAGTTAGCATCTTGAGAGGTAGAGTTAAGTAGATACAGAGTATCCTATAGCAGAAACCTAACTTTTTTTGTAAAATTACAGATACTTAAGGGGAAAAAAAAGAACAATGAATTTTTATGTTGAAGTCTCAAAGATTTTTCCATTAACTCTCTTTTGATCAGTTCAATTGATATTTCTAGATATCAGCACACACTTAGCATTAGCTTGTAATATAGTATCATTTAGTTATTCCAAATAGATTCTCTCATTTCTCTTCCATACCATTAGTGGTTGGATGACAGCTGTTAAAATTGCCATAGTGAGCAGGTTGTCCGAGCCTTAAAAATAAACTCTTGTTGGTAAAGATTTAACTGTGCCATTGTGGGTGAAATTTTGGCACATAAAAGACGAGCTACTTAAGTGGTTTCATGTGTATTTGTGTTTATGTGTATGATGAATTTATCATCCAGAGCTCTCACATAAAGAAGGAATAATACAGCAAAAACCATAATCAGATCATTGCATATTTCAAAATACAACATTTTAGCTGAATCTGTTTCACCTAAGATGTAGTGTTTTTTTTAACTATTGTTCTATTTTAAATTCATATTTGCATTGTGATTTTTTACCTCTTTTCTCTTGCTATTGAACATGAACTTATAAGCAGGACTTTGCTTTTAAAATTACTTTAACATTAAAATATATTCGTATTAAGCCAACTTTTCTCAATCTATTCATATGGAAGATTATACACCATCAGTGAGAATACCTATTCAAACTTCAAAACAATCCACAGTGGAAATAGTAGCCAATAAAATTGTAAATCTGTTTCTTTAGAATAATGCAGATATACACATGTGTTCAGTAATACTAATAAAAGTCACTGAACATGGTTGGTTCCTAGTAAGTAGGTGTCCCACAGCTGAATCTTGGAAGACTCTTTTCAGAAAGATGTTATCTACTTGTTCTTAAAATAACAGAGCTTGGTTAGGACATTAACCTCCTTATCAGACCAGAGTTGAAAAGCATGGCTTCCCTGAATAAAGCTTCACTTGCCTTCAAACTCCACTGTGCGGGGAGACAATAGCTTCTTTGCTAGCACTGAGGATGGCACTCCCCACTCCAAGCTTTGAGAAAAAGGCTAGAAGAGTTCGTGGTCCTCCACAACCATCGTGGGTATGCTATGGAACTAATGAGTACTTCCACAGTTTTGTTACTTAAGATCCCTATCATATGAGGGATGAGACTTTCTTGTAGATATTGAAATCTGCATGGTCCAAATCTTTGTATCTTCTAGGAATCTAGGAATATCTGTGTTCCCACTCAGCAGTGCCATCCTAGTAAGTCTGGTGTGTGTGCTGACTAGTCAACCACGCTTGTTGATATGGCAGTAACAGCCATTCTAGTAGTAACTGCTTGCTGAGATGACATTATCTTTTCAAATAATGCAAGGAAGCAAAAAATTGTCTTAACTAGCTTTAGAACCAGAAATCAAAGATTAAATGACTTTACCACATCTAATTTGGTGATAAAATATGATATCAGATGCTAGGCCAGATTTCACCTAAAATTATTAAGACATCTATACAGCATTAATTCAAATTCGGAAATAGAGAAATCACAACCACTTTGATAATTAAGTCCAAAACCAACAATTCTTAAATTATAATGTATTAAACAAACTTCATTGAAATTGTGAATAGTGCTAGCAAAGATCATGTTGTTTAAAATCTTAGAGGCAGAGAGAGAGACAGAGAGAGACAAAGGGAGAGAGAGAGAGGGAGAGAGAGAGAGAGAGACTCAGTCAGTAACCCTGGAAGAAAAGAATAAATGGAACATGATTAAATGTAATTTTATTCTTAAAAACCATAAATAAATCAAGTAATTCAGAAATAAAACAAGATACATGCCAAATATGCCCACTTTTACTATTGCTGTTCAGGACAGTTCAAGAAGTGTAAGCCAGACTCATTAGCCTGGAAGAAAGCACAGAAATACAAATTGGAAAGGAGGAAATAAAATTGTCCCTGTTTGCAGGATGTAAAACGAAGACACAAAAATGCATAGGTGTGCAATAATGCCATGGCTGAAAAAGAACTTGCAAGATCAGTATATTCACAATAGCTGGAAAAATATCAAATAACTTGGAATAAATATAATCAAGAATCTGAAAGGTCTTTAAAATGAAATTATTAAATATTAATTAAAGCACTAGAGGAGACCAAAAATGGAAAAAAAATCTATGTCTTTGAGCTGGGAGAATTAATAAAATCAAAATGTGCAGCACATACATGGTAATTTAGAGATTCAATGCAATTTTAATCAAAATACCAGGGACATTTTTAGACTTACGGTAGAGAACTAAAATTCATATGGAAATGCAAGATACTTTAATATTTGAAGTTCTTTAAATCAACAAAAGCAATGCCTAAGATAGCACAATGCCAGAACTCAAGAAATGATACATGGTACTTATAATCCAAACAACCATATAGCCACAAAAACAGACATGCACATAGATGGAACAGAATAGAAACCTCAGAAATTAATCCACATGTCAAATAATTCACCTTTGACCAATGAATAAAAATTAGTCCCTAGAAAAAAGACATTGTCTTCAAAAATGATGTTGGAAAAACTGGATCTTTACGTGTAGAAGTATGAGATGAAACATCTACCTTAAAAACAAACACCATATGTTCTTTATTTTTTTCTTCAGAAAATGTATTCATCTTTTTTAAAGATTTATTTTTATTATTTTTTCATTGGAAAGGCGGATATACAGAGAGGAGAGACAGAGAGGAAGATCTTCCGTCCGATGATTCACTCCCCAAGTGAGCGCAACGGCCAATACTATGCCGATCCGAAGCCAGGAGCCTCTTCCGGGTCTCCCACGCAGGTGCAGGTTCCCAAGGCTTTGGGCCATCCTTGACTGCTTTCCCGGGCCACAGGCAGGGAGCTGGAAGGGAAGCGGCGGGATTAGAACCGGCGCCCATATGGGATCCCGGGCGTGCAAGGCGAGGACCTTTAACCACTTGCGCCACCGCGACGGGCCCAGAAAATGTATTCATTTTTATTGGAAAAGCAGATTCCCAGAGAGAAGGAGATAGAGAGAGAGATCTTCTGGCCACTGGTTCACTCCCCAAGTGGCCACAGCAGCCAGTGCTGAACCATCGGATGGAAAATCTTCCTCTCTGTCTCTCCTCCTCCTCTCTGTATATCCGCCTTTCCAGTAAAAATGAAAATAAATTTAAAATGCAATCATGTCTTTTTTCAACAAAGATGGATGCAAGTGGAAGCCATTATGCTCAGTGAGACAAGTCAGTTTCAGAAGGCAAATGTCATGCTTTATCCAGCATGTGGTAGTTAACAGAGTAAAAGTGAAGCTGTAAGGATGCAGCAGGCTTGTTAGGATTGGACAGCCATTTTCAGTCCTTTCAGCCCTTGCTTATACTCTTGTACAACTGTTGTCTCTATTTTTACCTGATGAACATTGCATTTGTGATTATTGAGTGTATTGAAATCATGCTTTTACAAAAACTGAAGGGAAAAATGAACAAAGGAGGAGGATGGGAGAGAGAAAGAAGGCATGGAAATACGTTTATGTTCTTAGATTGCACTTCTGGGTGCCAGCATTGTGGTGAGGTGCGTAAAAGACAACTAATAATTCAGCATCTCATATGCATGCATCTATCAACACACACCTTGAATGCAAATGGGTTAAATTCACCAACCTAAACACATAAGTTGGTTGAATGAATTTAAAAGAAAGGCAGTGAGTATATTGTTGCCTACAAGAAAATTATTCACAAACAATGAAATATAGACAAAAATTGAAAAAAGAGACAAAGAATGACCTTATAGTTTGATAAAAGGTTGAATATATCAATACATTTTTGATAAAAGGTTCAAGAAGACGGCATAGCAATCAAGAATGTATATGCAACCAGGACAAGATCACCCAGATCCTATTAGACTTAGAGGAGCAGTATAGTCTAACACAATAATAAATAAATAGTGGATGACTTCAGCAACACATTCTCATCAGGGGACAAGTCCTGAATGTCAATAATGACACATCGAAGTTGGACTATATTTTCAAGCAAGTGCACCTAATAAATATTTACAGGACATTTCATGGATCCATCACAGGATATTCATTCTTCCCAGGAGCACAGGAAGCAACATCTCGGACAGACCTTATGTTAAGTCACAAGTCAAACCTCAGTGAATTCCATGTGTTTACATTTGCTTTTTCTTTAAAAAGTAATGACTTCAGTTAGAGATGTAGTAATGCATCTAAAAGACAGAAGAGCAAGAGCCCGCCAAACCCTTAATCTGCAGGAAGAGAGAATAATAAGCATCAGATCAGAAATAAGTCAAACTGAAGGTAAAAATACAAAGGTCAACAAAACTAAAAGTTGGGTTTCTGATAAGATAAATCTAAAAGTTAAATGTGTAACCATATACCAAAAAAATGGGGAAAAACACAAATAAATAAAATCAGAGATGAAAAGGGAAACATTTTAATGGCAATCACTGAAATATAGTGGATCGTAATAAACAACTATGACAAACTATAGGTGGATTGACTGATAATTCTCAAGGATTTGGACAAAATCCAAGGTTCATATAACCTTCAAAGATTCCATCAAGAAGACACAGATTATAAACAAACAAGTAAGAAACAGGACACTGGAGCAATTATCAAAAGTGTGGGGTCTGATGGCTTTGCTTCTCAATTCTGCAAAACTTTCAAAGGAATTCCAATACTTTTGAAATAATTCCAAAACATTGAACAGGATGGCACTCTGCAAAATGCTTTTCATGAGAACAGCATTAATTTGTCTATACTCTTCATAACTAGTATTTTTTTCCTAGGTGCCTTTGATTTAAACCTTTATCCATATTTGCAGATGACATGATGTTGCACCAGGAAAAACCTAAACATTCCACAAAAAAGTAGTTAATAAACCAATTCAGTGGTTGCGGATAACAAAATAGACAAAAACCCAATTTATATGCCAATGATTAATTCACAGAAAGGGAAGTCAAGAAAGAAATCCCATTCCTAATAGCCACAAAAAATCAAATATTTGCTAATAAACATATTCAAAGAAGTAAAAGATCTCTGCAATGAAAATAATCAAGTGCTGATGAAAGAAAGCATTAAGGACATAAACAATTATTGCTCATAGACTGCAATAATCACTATCATTAAAATGTCAATGTTGCATAAAGCAATCTACAGATCCAGTTCACTCCCTACCTATGTACCAAAGGCAACCTTTGCAGAATTAGAAAAAAGAATCTTCAGAATTATGTGGAATCACAAAGACCCAGTGAAGCCCATATGGTCTGGAGTAAGACCATTATTTGTTTTGCTGGAAGCAAAACAATGTCTGATTTTCAAGTATACTACAAAGTGATATAATTAAAACTCCATGGTACTGGGAGAGAGAGAGAGAGAGAGGGAGAGAGAGAGAGATGCTCAGGCCATATGGTAGCTGAAGGCTAATCTCTTCAACATATAGTGCTAGGAAGGGGCTTCTTCCAGGTCACCCACATAGGTACAAGGCCTCAAGTACTTTGCCATCCTCTGTTGCTTTCACAGGCCACTAACAGGGAGGCAATTCCAAGAGGAGCGGATTAGACTGAAACAGTGCCCACGTGTGGTGCCTGAACTACAGGTCAGGGCATAGGCTGCCACACAAGAATGCCAGTCCCTAGGTTTGATTTTAAAAATGCAAACATCTTCAACAAGTACTATCTAATCAATTCCAACATAGTCAGAGAATCATTCACCTAAACCAGAATAGACTTAGCCCTGATATGCTGGGATGACTCAAATTGCACTAATCAATAAATGTGATATATCACATTCATAAATTAAAGATTGAAATTGTATTACTATGTCTACAGATGCACAGAAGTCATTTGATAAATTAAACATTTTATGATCATCTTAAATAAATTGGGTATAGAATGAATATTCCTCAGCCCAATCAGAACATATGAAAAATCCAGAGCTAGCATCACATAAAATGTGGAAACTTGGAAGTATTTTCATTAAGATCCTGAAGTAAACAATGACTTCTACTCTCACCACTGCTCTTCAACATAATCCTGGAAGTTTCAGACAGAGCTTAGGGCAAGAAAAGGAAATCAAAGGGATGCAAACTGGAAAGGAGGGAGATGTGGGGAAAACGCACTAAGCAAGTTAGCGGGAACGTGAAAGCGTACAACTATTATGAAGGAACGTTTAAAGATTCCTCAGCCATCTGAAAATAGACACACTACATGGTTCAGCCATCCCACTCCTGGGAATGTGCCGAAACAAAACCAAAGCAGCATACGAGAGGAGTTATTTGTGCTTCCATGTCTGCATCTGCTCAATTCACAATAGCTAAGACAAGCCTGATGTCCATCAAAGGATGATTGGATAAAGACATTGTGGTATGTACATATACATACTATGAAATGCAATTCAGCTATAAAAACTGAAATTCTGCCTTTTGTAACAAAATGGATGCAAGTGGAACTCATTATGTGCTGGGAAACAAACCAGTACCAAAACAAAAATATCATATGTTATCCCCGATCTGTGGCAACTAATATACAGAATACAAAAAAAATGTAATCTATGTGAGACTGACATTTTGAAATTTGATTCTATTTATAAACTATGTCTATATTCCTAAGAGCCAATAAGATTTTTTCCTATGTGTTATTTGCTAAAACCTTTATCCAATGAGGTTTTGAGCATATGATTATGAAAAAAATGAAAATATACATTATATAATTTTTAAGAAGGAAATAATTAAGGAGGCAGGTGGGCGGGGGATGCAGGCAGGATGGAGAATAGAATAGAAAGTACTACTGTGTAACAAAGTCTGTATTATAAAATATAGATTAAATTTACTCTACAATACAATCAATTTTAAAAAGAAATTGGTCCAGGTGCAGTAGCCTAGCAGCTAAAGTTCTCGCCTTGAATGCTCTGGGATCCCATATCAGCTCTGGTTTCAATCCTGGCCACTCCATTTCCTTTCCAGCTCCCTGCCTGTGGCCTGGGAAAGCAGCAGAGGACGGCCCAAAGCCTTGGGACCCTGCACCCATGTGGGAGACACAGAAGTTCTTGGCTCCTGGCTTCGGATCGGCTATGCCCTGGCAGTTGAGTTTTCTTGTGGAGTGAATCATCAGAAGGAAGGTCTTCTTTTTTATTCTTCTCCTCTCTTTATATCTGACTTTCCAATAAAAATAAATAAGTCTTTAAAAAAAGAAAAGAAACATTCAAAATTTATAATTGCTAGAACAACAACAAAAAAACAGCTCAATCTTTTTCTAAAAAAAATATCCAAACTTCTTTATGTCCAGTAACTGAATTAAAAATTCAAAACAGATTTTATGTCAAAACCAATGATTCAATATTCATTTGATGGTCTTTTCTTTTTTATCTCAATCCTTCACATGTGCCATGTATCTTTTTAAACATGAGTTAAATAATCTTAACACTCTTCTCTCCTTTTTAAAAACAAACTTTTATATAAAGGGAATAGATTTAGTTTGTAGATACAATTCTGAGATCCTTACTCATGAGCTGTCCTCACCTACTTGATCTGGAATCCACAGCAGTAAAGAAAGGGACCATGCGAAATAATCTAACCTTGCTTCCTCCTTTCCTGTTTATTGCCTGCTCTACTTCACCATTGTCAAAATTAATGGGATCAAAAAGCAGAAATGGAAGATTCCGGCATATAATCAGAACCCTGCAATCCCTCACAATGGTTTGGTTGGAATGCTCATTCCCTGGCTGGTGCACCAATATCTTGCTCAAGAGGATTATTCCTGAGTAACTGAGCTCACCTTATCATGAGGTGACTAAGAATTGTATATCTCCCTAGACACCAGCGAAAAGTCACAGATACATCAAGGAGATGCTCAAACAAACAAATAAACAAACGGGTGGCTTGACTAAAACTGGAGCAGAACTTATGTTTACACCCCAGAGTTCCAAACGGGATCCCTCCAAATGTAGACGTTCTCTGAAATTACATTCCTCTGTGTCACTTTGTCACTCCTTAGCTGGCACTCTCATGGTCCTGTTGATTTATTTGATTTTTTTTTAACTATTTCAAAAAGTTCATGGAAAATGGAATATAAATAACAAGCTCTCTTCATTTAGAAAGCGTCTTTTGAAATCATGCCTAGATTTTTCATGATGCACATCTTCCATAGGTTTTCTGAGGGGCTCTTGTACATAACTGATATTCAAGATCCCATATGAGGCTCTAAAAAGGCTGACCATGGGAGTCTACTGAAGGCCAAAATAGGGAAAACAGCCTGTGGGGTACAAAGCAGGGTGAAGAAGAGAAAAGAATAGATCTGAAAGGGGAAATAGGAGAATTTGGCACATGTCCCTGTGGGAGGCACTCCTGGGTGCCAAAGTACAGTATCCAAGTCTTCCCTATGAACAGATCTTGAGCTTGGAAATAAAAGCTTCAACATTTCCCTAGGCTAGGGTAGACTAGGTACCATAGCATAGGCCAAGGTTATGTGGGTATCTTCTTGCAAATTATATGTACGAAGTTACATTCACAGAAGATAGTTCCTATTTTCCCCTTACCTCTTCTTCATGCCTGGCACATAGGAAATGGAAAACTGGAACAACAACAGTTATCTGATGAAAATGACCCAAAAAGCAAAAGAAAAAGACACGTTAAGGTTAACATAGTCAAGGGATTGATGTTTGGGGCTACAGTTAAGATGTTGTTTAGGATGCCTACATCCAACACCATTGCCTGTACTGGAGTCACAACTCTTTTTTTTTTTTTTTTTTTTATTATTTTTTTATTGGAAAGGCGGATATACAGAGAGGAGAGACAGAGAGGAAGATCCTCCATCCGATGATTCACTCCCCAAGTGAGCGCAACGGGCCGATACTATGCCGATCCGAAGCCAGGAGCCTCTTCAGGGTCTCCCACGTGGGTGCAGGTTCCCAAAGCTTTGGGCCGTCCTCGACTGCTTTCCCAGGCCACAGGCAGGGAGCTGGAAGGGAAGCGGGGCTGCCGGGACTAGAACCGGCGCCCATATGGGATCCCGGGCGTGCAAGGTGAGGACCTTTAACCACTTGCGCCACCGCGCCGGGCCCACAACTCTTATCAAGATTCCACTTTCCATCTAGTTCACACCTGGGGTGAAAGCATCAGATGATGATTCAAATGGTGGAGTCCCTGTCGTCTCTTGGGGGCACTGGATAGCATTTTTAGTTTTAAGCTGCAGAGTGGCCCAACCCGAACTGTTATGGCCATTTTGGGAGAGTGAAGCAGTGAATGAAAGATTCTCTCTCTCTCATCTCTTTCGCTCACCTTCCCATTTAAATACAAAATTAAAATAAATTAGTAAAAAATACATTAAAACCCTTGTAATATAGTAGGAAGATATTCTGGGCAATCAGTACCGTCTATGGAGATATCCAATCATGCAATAAAAATAAGCCATCTCTTTCCCTTTCAATGATTCTTCTATTGTTCATCACAGTATCCATTCTGGTTCCAGGATCCAACAGAATCCGGAGATCTAGGGTTTTACTTTATTAATACCTCCCACTTCCAACAGGTTTATCTGGCTTATGACTTCTGCACCAAGGACACTGAAAGGTACAGCAAGCACTGTGGCACGATGTACCATTATTTTGCATCATGCATAGACCCATGATTCTATGACTTTAACATGTCCGCAGTGTGGAGGTCACTCAGGATACAGAGTAATTTCACTATGAGGAAAAACAGCCAAGTGGAAATGGGCCGAGGCTGAAGGTAATTCCCTGTGATTTATCTTAAAAAGCGACTGGAAATTACTGAGCAATACAGATGTTCATGGCTCTGGTTTCAAATCTCGCCCAAGAGACAATGTGTCTGGTCACAGTGACGCTTGTGGGCTGATATTGCACATGCTTTCCAGGAGGAATCGTTTTCTGGGTCAGGTAACACTTATATTACATGGACATAGACATAAGTGCCTTATTTAAACTGCAATGTACAATGTGATAAGTGTTAATAAATCTGACAAGTGTTAAAATTGAGAATCTATTTTTTTTTAAATCTTGTGATTAACATTTGTCTTTGTGATATGCATAAAATTATATAGTGAAGTACCAGAAACAACAAGTTTCATATTGGATTAAATAATTGAGAACAGGAAAATTCCAAAAATTAACTATATAACAATGAAAATTAACTAACCATATCCTGTATTAGTTTGCAAAAGAGAAAATTTTCTATCACTTCCAGAAATGATAAAACACACTCTTAGTGCCCAGAATTCCTCTTTGACATGCTCTCTCTGTGTCCTATTATGTAGAAAGTAGACTAATATGAAAACATATGCCACACATACTAAACACGAATCACACACACATACTATACCCACAAAATAACACATAATGATACATATACAACTATATACATAAACATAATGTATACATGAATAACTGTATCGTATCTTCATACTTCACACATTAACGCATGATCTTAGATATATATTTACAACCCACACATGCACACTCATCCTACAAGCACACCAACACATACAGATACTACATACTGTCACACATACTTCACACATAAATATGATTATATCATACACAACCTACACATAAGCACAAGGAAATTCTGTATGCCCTTGTGTGAACACAGCATGACACACACATACACAGACACACATGGACACCTCACTGCATAAACACCCTGCACACAAATGTCAACATACATGCACAACTACATGCATCCCTGTAACATGAACATTTCACACCATGAATGCACATACTATGTACACAAATGCACAGACATCATGCATAGACATATGTCACCCACATGAAAACACATTTAGTATATACCTCACCCATGAATAAATACATACTACAAACCCCACACACATCATGCACCCTGAATTCTTCCCTGATCTATGGCTCGATCTATGTATTCTCTCTAGCTTTGAACATTCTTCCCAAGTTCTTTCAAAATAAGTATCAGCCAACATCAATCTGAAAAAGAATCACCCCTGAATTATGTAGGAACTTTTATTCCCAAAGATTGTATTTGCTGGATATAAAATTTGCTGAGATGGAGAATTGAAGTCTACTAGCATCTGCAAAAGCGATACATCGGACTCTATTGGACTGGTGTGTGAATCAAAACACATTGGACTAGTGTGCTTAGTGCAATCAATAACTACATGGAGAAACAGTTTCTGAAGAAATACTCTTTTGAAAAAAAAATAGTTGATGAACACTGAAAGTTTTCATGCACATTTATGAATATATTGAATCACAGAATACAATTCATCTTTTTTAAAGATTTATTTATTTTTACTGCAAAGTCAGATACAGAGAGAGGAAGATCTTTCATCTTGTGATTCACTCCCCAAGTGACAACAATGGCCAGAGTTGCTCCAATCCAAAGCCAGGAGCCAGGAGCTTCTTCTAGGTCTCCCATGTAGGTGCAGGGTCCCAAGTTTTTGGGCTGTCCTGTGCTGCTTTCCAAGGACACAGGCAGGGAGCTGGATGGGAAGTGGGATGGCTAGGATTAGAACCAGTGCCAATATGGGATCCCAAATCATTCAAGGTGAGGACTTTAGCCACTAGGCCACCACGCTGGGCCCCGCATACAATCCATCCTGTAGTCCAAGTTATGGCTCAACTCATCTCCTATTGTTCAATTAATTCATTCATTCAGAAAAGGTATTGATGAATTAAGTAATGTGTGGCTCATTAAGAAGTACAGGACTTCAAACATATAAGTGGCATTTTTCTTCAAGAGCTTGTAACCGACTTAGTAGGAGACAGAAATCTGTAAGGAACAACTCTAATAATCAATATGTAAACATAAGTAATATTAGAGGCATGTCTGTGGCATTGATAAACCCTGGGGAGAAGCAGGGGAAATGCGTGTCAACAAAGGTTCATAACAATATATGTGAATGATACTTAAAAATCAGAAATAATATGTCATTTTCAAAAATATTTTTAAAAAATTATTTGAAAAGCAGAGTTACAAAAAGAAGGGGAAGCAGAGAGAGAATCCACCTGCTGGTTCACTCCCCAAATGGCTTCCATGGCTAGAGCTGAGTCAATCCACAACCAAGAGCTTCTTCTGAGTCACCAACTTTGGTGATGGGCCCAAGGGTTTGAGTGATATTTAGCTGCTTAATCAGGCCTTAAGCTGGGAGATGGATTAGAAGTGGAGCAGCCAGGACCTAAACTGGCATCCATGTGGAGTACTGGTGTCGCTGGTGGAGGCTCAGCCCATCACACCACTCACAAGAGTTTGTCATTTTAAAACAGAATAATAAAATACATTTCACAGGATATAAATGGACACAGAGACAACTCGCAGTCCAAGTCTATAAAGGTGAGTAAGGCTCACTAATTAAAGTTCCTGTTTGACATAACAGGATTTGGACTTTAATTGGCAACAGGGACAAATAGATGGATTTTAATCGTGTAGCATGAGCATTTATATGGTTTGGAGACTTGAATTTAACAAAGATAGTTATATTGGAGGAGACTGAGAGTAAAATCAAAGTGCAATAGAGTGTTTGCTATAGATATGGGCAGAAACTGGAATCAAAATAGAATCAAGAATTGGTGAAAAGGAAATCAGATTATCATTTTTGAAGCCATGGTAGGTTATATGACACTCGATAATACAAAAATAGTACAGCCAAGGATAACTTAAATGTGGTTATATAAGAAATACTGGTAAACTTTTTCTGGTGGCCATTTGAAAATTCAAATACAAATTTCAAAGGAAAGGTAAAAATGAAGTCATGGAGCAAGTTTAAAGTACAGACTAATTGTAATCTTCTATGGAACGTATTACAAATAGAGGCGAGAAAAGGATGCATCTTTTGAAAATATCCCCCATGGTAGACAACTAAGGGTTATAATAAAATGACAATTTAATTCTTGATATTTACATAGATTGCTTTTATACTTGAGTGCATTACTGTTTGTTAAAGCCCTTTGCAGTTTATGGCAATCAAGTGAGGCTATGATAGAAAAAAACCTAAATTTGAAAAACACTTCAACAAACTTATTAAATAGTTTAAGATGAGTCCCATCAAATCAATATGAACATATATTAAAGTATGATTCATTTTTCATTTGCTTCAAGAGCGTTGAAATTTTTTAAAGAAAAAGTAATTGGCATCTCCATAGACACTTGTGAAAATAAATCCAAAAGAAATCCCCAAATTGTTTGTCAGGAGCCGTGTACTGGAGCCACACTGAAGCCATTTTGAATATAGAACTATGGGCCAATGGAAAACCCCCAGTTGGCTAGATGCTTGGGAAAGAGGTTATGAAACTAATCACACGCTTAGCTTCAATGGTTTCTAGCAACTGTTTCAGAATGTGATTTATGCTGTACCTGCCGACATCCTGTTACTGGTTACCTACACTATTGCTGGTATGTTGGTTACTATTGTTGATATGGTGGCTGCTCAAGAACAATCTATTTCGAGACCATGGCTTGCATACCAGCTTCTCCTTTCCTCCCTGAGCCTTAGTTACTGAAGAACATAAAAAGCCTCAGTTGAAATCAATAAACTGACAGCTCGATCAGACATACTTCGTGTCTCTTGTCCCTTCATTCTCTCCTAGGTTGGTTGCGACCCCTGTTGACTGTCCTGCTGGACGGGACAACTGTTAAAAAAAATATTTTATAGTGTCATATAGTTCTTTAGAGGAAACAGGTCTTACAAGTTAAGATTACAATTCCAAGAATAAAAAGCTGGAATTGTGCCTAGAGCAAACTGCAGAACACCAAAATACAATGTCCATATTTTTTTTTAACTAAAGGAAAATTTAATTGGAATTACCAATGCATTCCAGTTGAAATAATTTAACCTACCGGTACAAGACAATGTAACCTTGTCATTGACGAATAGTGATATCTTTTTTTTTTTCTTTCAATTAGGATATCTTCTTAAAAGCAACTGCTGCCCAAGTTCTGCTCTTTTACTGCCATAGTAATTCATATAACAGAACTTAAAGACTCGTGAGTCATTGGCAAAAATATTTTCTAGGCTGTAGTATTTAACACTGCTTTCCAAGCACCTGTCTTTCCCCCAAAATGATTTATATCTTTGCTTTTTATACAACAGTTTTTAAATTTGATATTCAAAAAAATTTAGCATGTGTACAGATGATCTAATATTTTTATTTTAAAGATAATGAAACTGCATCAAAATAATAAGCTTGATATTGGTTAGAATAATTACCTTTCCAAACTTTGCTTACATTGTGAAAATTTCTTCCATTACTCATCTTTTCAACCAAGTATAAGATTAGTATTATTTTTAGTTTTAGCTTATAGAACAAGAAACTGAGTTTTAGAGGTATGGAAACTTGTCCAAAGCCACATAGCAAGTGAGTTTCAGAAATGTGACCTTATCCTCTCTTCCTGATGCTAAGTTCTATGTTCCTGACCTTTGTTCTGATTTCTGTTTTGACATGACTTTGCAGTGCATTTGTCAAAAAAGCCAGATTTAGGAACAATCAGAACCTCTAGACAGGGTAGGAAGTGTGCCTTCCTGGAGGCATATGGCTACTTCCTGGGAGAACTGGGATTGAGTCTAGTTTCCTGACTCCAGAGAATGAGACTCTGAACCCCAGTGACTATAAATGTGAAGCCTAATTCCTGACACACTGGAGTTTCACAGATGGTCTAGTTCACAATCACTTATTAACCGTTCCATCTGATAAAAATAGAACTTGCCAACTTTAGATTTTAAATTTCCCCACTAATTTTAAGATTATAATATTATCTATGTTGGCACCAGAGTATCCAGATTTGTTCAGTACTGGTTGAACTGTACATATTATTTTAAAAGAATTTTTCACTGAAATACAAATGTAGAAAATAATGACAATTGTGTTCTTGTTAACAAAGCATTTCTTATGTTCCCAGTACTGAACAAAATGATTTATAAGCATTACCTGACTTGCTTTTACAATAATTCCAGTTTATTTTTAAGAGGAACTCGGTTTTTGAAAGAAGCAATGTTCAGGAAATAGAGTGTCAGGAATCAGTAAAATGTCTAGGAGGTTTCCCGAAGCCACAGAGGACGTTCCCCTACGGAGCTGAGACCAAATTGGCTGTGTGATAAAAGTGTGATTTTGTCATTTCTAGACTCAGAAGATGACTAGAGCTAGAACATGTTCAGCCAAATGGCCTGGGCCAGACCTGTTCTGGACAGAACGTGTTTTATCCCTGTGATGGCTGTGCTCTTGAACCAGAACTGATCCCCTGAGACAATATGCTTTCAGGCAAGTCTGTTGCAAGGCTTAGAGAGTATTGTATTAAAAGAAATTTGCAATATTAACACTATAATGAAGAACAAAGAGAAGACAATGGAATTCAGCCACAGCAAAAGACAAAAGGTATTGGAAATATATAGGGTGTCTGCCTGTTGTTATTCAATAGGTAACTGCATGATATGAAAGAATCCGTTAGCTCATCTAGGGTTATGTATGAGGAAAAGTACCACTTTTAAATTAAACTAATGCTGTTCCTTTGGTAAGTGTACACGAGTATAATATACCATGGAACTTTCCCCAGACAGTTAAATTAACTCATTGGAAATGTAGCATACTAAATGATTCCTTCCAAAAAGTAACAGAATCATTTCTTTTTTCAGGCTTGATTAAATTCTCTCTGCCTGTACAAATTTTATGTCTGTGCCCAAATTTTATGTTTTCATTTCTGATCGTTGAACAGAGTACAGAATTTGCATGATCCATCTCCAGTGTCAGACACACTCAAGGAACATCGTTTCTTGCACAGCCCTGAGAGGCACGGCCACACAGGTTAGGTGTTGAGAGCGCGTCCTAAAGAACGAAGGGCATATGAATGCTGCTTACTCTGGAATGACTCACACGAGATCTTGATTTCATTTGGTGATCGAGGCATGATCTGTAGCATGTCTTGACTGTGAGTGCAACCCACAACTGAGCCTGCTATTGCAGTGCAGCAGCATAACGTGCCACTTGCAATGTTAGCATATCATACCAGCATGCTAGTTTGAGACTCAGCCAAGCCATCTCTGGTCTAGTTTCCTGCTAATGCAACTGGGAAGGCAGTAAAATTTAGCCATGTGCTTAGGCTCCTGTCACCTCTGTTTGAGACTGACATGGAGTTGTTGGCTCCTGATATCAGACATGTCTAGCCTTGGCTGTTTCAGCCATTTGGGAAGTGTTGCAGTGAATGAAAGGTATCTCTGTCTCTGTAGTTTTGCTGTTAAAAAAAAAAAAAAGAAACACAGCCACGTCACACCAGCCGCTCCAACCTGTAAAGATGTCTTCAGAAATAAGGAGAACTCAGCTATCCTGAATTATCTCCTTTTGTCCCTGCTCCCACCACCTAAATCCTAATCACAGTAGTATATGTGTGTATATGTTGGCCATCTGGAAACTTAATGTGCATCATTCAAGTTTGACTTATAGGTGGTTGCTATCGCGAGTTGAAGACTGAGGCGGGATCTCAAAGCAAAGTCCAGTATACAAGCTTGTGTGATGAGACACTTCCAAGAGGTAAAATAAAACTTCCAAGAATTAAAATTAAAACAGATTAAGAGTTTTGCTTTCAGAATCACTATTTGCTCTGCCAGCAAGGAAGAGACATGCTTACAATACAAGGAGAGGCACAGTAACCCCTCCTGCCCCAGTCCTTCCAAGCCATTTCCCCAACCTCTGTACAGCCCTTAACCACACAGAGAAGGGTTTAGGGATGCTGAGACCCATGCCAAGGTTTCGTTGAGGAATTATGAACAACTGACAGACATAAAAACCAAATGTAAAACTCTATTGCACTTGTTATAGTTGATTGTTGTCTGCTCCTTTAGTATGAAACCATTGCAAACTAGGCAGTATGCTCACGTAAATTCTCTAGCGAGGTTGTAAACTGATCTGACACTGATTTTCACTGAGATACATGTACAAAGTGAGAAAAAGTCAGTTAAACACAATTTACGGCTTAAGGAAAATCAAGGTAAAAGATTTACAATATCAAAATGCATTGTAATTTAATACTCAGATGTAATAATTATGATTTTTTTAAAGAAACTATACTTAACTTATAATGATTCCATGAAAGCATTGTATTAAAAAATAACTGATATTCTAGAGAAGCCAGTAGGACCTAGTATTTGAGAAGGCAGTATGTGACTTCCAGTGTGTATGAGAAAATGTCTGCGATAAAGCCTCCTTTTTCTGATTAGCTTCCTTTAAATACCATTTGTTCTTTGTAAACAAATGAATGTGATCTTACACGCTGGCCTTGTAATCCTAGTTTGAATTAATCTTCTGAAAAAGAATTGGCACACAGTAGACATTCCATTCATGGTGGCTGCTGTTGCAGCCAAGTTCACCTGGTTAATCTTTTCATTATTTTCAGTGAAAGGAAGGTAAAAGCTATTACTTAATGTTAGAACTACAGGAGTGATGCTGAGTTGATAAACAAAGAAGGGGTATTAGCATGGAAATCAAATTAATACTATTGGTCCCAAAGTGTCAGACATTAAGCAACATCATTTTCATGTCCTACTTTTAAGCTTGCCATGTTAGTGCCAGGTGCAGCCTTTAAGTACACCCAACGCCTTCAGCAAGGGTTAGCATCCAAAGATATGCAGAAGACTGTTTATTTTCTAGAAAAAATGTATTTCATAAATTCCTTTGCTAATTTACAGAAAAAGATAATGAAATTGCTAGCTAACTTCTAAGAGAAATGATTGTTCTTCCAAAATCCAGAGCGATTAGTACTCTAAAAATAGGCCATTTTCCAATGTGTTTGGGATAAGGCAGATTATTCCATGATACAGATCGGTCCACCATGTAGAAAACAATGAATAACATTTCCAAATACATTTTATTTTCTTACATTTATTTAAATCGTTGAACAGTTGTCCTATGCTTTCATAATGACATGACACTAAAATTAGGTCACTGTACACAAAAAAATAAACACTAGACCTGAGAGTGTGTAAGTCTTACTGTATACTCAGACTGAAGGAGTGTGATGGAGCTGCTTACGTTAAAATGCAATGTGTCTGAATGTTCTCATGTAAATCAGTTCAAATGGTCACCCTTACGATAGTCTTTTTCTCTGGGAGATATACATAAGATAAACAATACATACATCAGGGAAATTCATGTGAGATATACCCAGGTAACAGACAAATTTTGTCATAATCTCTATCATGTAGCCATATGGGGTATAACTATACTTACACTAAAATATTGAAGAGTAGAAATATATATATATGAAAATCTTAATTTACAAGAATCTACTTTTGTACATATGATGACTGACAAACCAAGATTCTTATGATTTGAAAACACAATAAAATATGTAAGCTGCCTGGCTTTTGGAGGCTACACAAGCAACACACTGAAAGCAGCCACCCTCTAGTGCAGTCTCTAATCAGTAGAGGGCTCCCTCGTCTGTGCGAGGCCCACAGTAACAACAGAGTCTGCACACAGCAGTCACGCACGGTGTGCCTGCACTCTCTCACGCACATACACACTACACACACCTAGGTAATAAAGCTGTCAGCTTTCATTGTTTTCAAATCGCCTTTAATATCAGTTGAATCTAAAGCTTAGAGAAATGAATGCACAGGCAGCACCCACTGGCAATATGTTAGAATATTCTCTACCTAAAAATACTGATAGGTGTTTACAAGTTGCCTTCATTTCACTGTGACATCCCTCAGTTCTGATGTTCATTTGGCTGCTTTCCTGAGTTCACACATCTCTACGTTTGCTCATGTGCTTGTGCATTTTGAAGAAGTGTCACCGGGTTTTGCAAAATAATTAGCTAAATTTTCTAAGTGATGCTGATGAGACTGTGTTTTTAGTATGCTTTCCCAAACACAAAAATACACACAACTCCAGCACAATGAAACTAGTAATGCTTGCTTTTGTCAGAATCATTGAGCCCAGCCATATCTTTCTCCTTTTAAAAAATAGATGAAGACATCCTAACTGGAATGACTTTTTTTCCTCTCTCTTTGGCCTGTAGGCTAGCTGATTCCCAGATCCATAATGCAAATGCCAAAGCTATGCAAACCTCACTGGGGTAGAAATTTGTAACTAAGAGGGGATTTCTGGTAGTGCCAAAGCAGGGCTGCAATAATCTTGGGCTGTACTCTAGGCCAGTTTTCATAAAACAGTTAAAAATCTGGCTGGGTTTCCAGCAGAATCAACTGTTTAAGCACTTGCTGAGGTTTGACTGTAGTTGTCCAATAGATGCTTGAAAACACTGGTTTTCAAAAACCTCTGGTGGGAATCCCTTACATCCAGCTGATCCTAGGTTATTACTCATGTATTTGCTCGTCAGCCAGATCCAAGGATTCATTGGATGCTCTTTAAGAAGGGAAACAGTGTGTGATTTTTCTTTAATTCATGCTTGCGGATGCTTTCCTGCCACTCTCGGTAGGATTGATTCCCACAGGGTAATTTTACTTACATCTTTGTCATATATTTTCATTGGCAAGTACAGCCTGCAGTTTAAAGGGGTGTCATTTTGGAACTAACATACTGCAACTGGCCCTCAATGCTATTTGCTGTGGCCAAAGCTGAACTGCTGAAATATCTAATCTTATTACCTGTTTCTGGTCATTTTAAGTATCTTGCATACGCTCAAAACAGACCTTATATACAGCACTTTGGTTCAGTGCTGTGAACTTGATTACGCCACAGATCTGAACACTATTTGGTAACCCAAACATACTCTCCATGAAAGGAATAGTTTGATCTCTAATCCTGTGTCGCTTACTTGTTTGGTTTTGAAACTGAAGCAGAAGGGAAAAAAAAATTAATTATGACAATTTCCCCCCTCTAGTTTTCAATAGCTACGCATTTTCCCCCCCACACACACTGGTTCAGAGATAAAAAGTAACACACTAAAATCATCTTTTAGTATGAATTCAGCCCTCAAATTCAAATGCAATAATTGTAAGTCTAAATCCTGTGTTTAGTTCTCAGCACCTGTAACACTCGGCAAGATGCTTACCTTTCAGCAGAGATTAGCATACTTTTCTGAATTTAAGACAAGAAGGGAGAATGCAGTCACTGAATGGCTTTCTCTCTAAAGACACTGAATGAATGTATTAATATAAAATTTTAGGCCACACAGTTTCAACACAGTAGATGATTTTCATTGTATGATAAGTTGATGATCCCTCCACACACCAAAAGTTACTAAGTTCTAAAAACGATGTATTTCCAAAGTTCCCTGCCACTCTCTATTCTAAAAGATAAGACTTTAGAGACATGTTTGCTAAATGTTTGAGTTTGGTAGACAAGAGAAGACAATGAATTAATAGGCAATGACTTAAGCTTGTTCTCAGACTGTTCTACCTTCAGAGGATGCTTCAACAGCAAATTTTAATATCTGGAGAAGGCCTGTGGACATTGGCTAACACATTGCTTGTTACTCTAACTTCCCTGATTAAGTCCAAGTACTGGAGTCTCTTTCTGCTTAAAATCCAGCTTCCTGCCAACGCACATTCTATGAAGGGAAGCAACTGGTGAAGAATCAAAAACCTTGCTCCCTGCAACCCATACTGAGGAACAGTTGAGTTCCTGGCTTCAGCCTGGCCCAGATCTGGCTGTTGAAGGCACTTAGGCAGGGAGCCAGTAAATGTAACAACTCTCTCTCTCTCTATATTTCTCTCTCTGTCACACCCACACACCCACCCACACACACACACACACACACACACTTCTTCACTCCTCCTCATTCTCTTTTGCTGTCTGTATGGTGCCCTGCCTTTACAAAACATTTTCAAAATCATCCCATCATCACCATTGTGACAAGATAAAATTCATTACTTCCAATCACCAAGTCAATATTAACTTTGGTTGAATTCTAAGATGAATAAACACACATGTTTCCAGTGGCTAGCCAAGCAAGGTTAATATTAAACGTGCACATTCAGTCACACAATGCATTGACCATTTCGGATGGAGTCATGCAAATGCAGCTTTTAGTAAAATCACATATATGAAAATACCTTTTAGGGTATTACATGATTGATTACATTAAAAGAATTGCACTAGGTAAAAGGCTATAAGGATTGTAAGATCTGATTAATAAGATTTCCTGTTCAACTTTTCTTTAACTTCAGGAGTTGTTTTTGACTTGTAATGACTGGGAATATTACAAGAAGTAATGAGAATTTCTAAGCTTTAAGAGAAAAATAAGTATATCTCATATGAACTGCATGACTGGCAGTGCTATCTAGTGTCTGAGCACTATGAGGGTGACAATTGTGGGGCTTTTTGATTCACTTTTTTTCATGTCATGGGTGACTAGGAGTCATACATACAGAATGAATCACAAGGAATACAGAATCATAAGGGAAAGTGCATGCACTGTATGTTGGCACTGCTGCCCTGTTGCTGACATTCTGCCAGTCTGGGCCCGAAGGAGTCAGACCCAGGAATGTTGATTACATGATGCCAACAAAGGAGCATGAGAGAAAAATCAAAGGAAAATATCTGTGTTGCGGAATACCCATGTAATGTGCAGTGATAATAGATTATGAGCAGTGTTGTGGAAATAAATCAGACCTCCCAAGGCTGAGGTGAGGAATGGGGGAGTAGCATTTGTGCGACACGCACTTCCATGACAGCTGACTTCAGCCAACCAAAATGGGGCAGATAAACTCAAAGCTGTGAGACTATGTACAGAACCAACCAGGATGAAAAAGACTACAGTACCATATTGATGGTAGATGAGTTTCTAAGGTGGCGGGTCCCGAGTAAATCTTGGATTACAGGATATAGGACAGGCACAGAGATTCAGGAGATGATTCTGTGTTCACAGATGGGTTGGCTGTCTTCAGATGGGGAACAGTATCACCTTAAAATCAAAGCTCATACCAACATTTTGAAGTTACAGCAGTGTTAAGAATCAGTTTTTTTTTTTTTTTTTTTAAAGCTTCCATTTTTTTTTTTTTTTAAAGATTTATTTTTATTATTTTTTTATTGGAAAGGCGGATATACAGAGAGGAGAGACAGAGAGGAAGATCTTCCATCCGATGATTCACTCCCCAAGTGAGCGCAACGGGCCGATACTATGCCGATCCGAAGCCAGGAGCCTCTTCCGGGTCTCCCACGCGGGTGCAGGGTCCCAAAGCTTTGGGCCGTCCTCAACTGCCTTCCCAGGCCACAGGCAGGGAGCTGGAAGGGAAGCGGGGCTGCCGGGATTAGAACCGGCGCCCATATGGGATCCCAGGCGTGCAAGGCGAGGACTTAACCACTTGCGCCACCGTGCCGGGCCCAAGAATCAGTTTTAACATCAATTTTCACAAAAGCCTTTACCAACTGATGTGATGTTCACATGTTGGAGAGTAATGGACTGAAAGAAAAGAGTAAATAGGTAAAGTCAGACTCCAAAACTGGACTATCTCGCTAGAAGTTACTCTGCAACCTTGAGAAAGTTACTTGACTTCTGTATGTCTCAGTTGCCTCATCTGCTAAGGTATGGGTTTAAATCATATATATACTACATGCAGAAGAGTGAAATTAGATCCATGCCTCTCATCATATGCAAAAGCAACTCAATATGGGTTAAAGACTTCGTTTGAAGACCTTGAAGTTGCTAGAGGAAAATGTAGTAGAAACACTCCAAGATGATTGCATAAGTGACAAAACCAAGCCAAAGCACATGCAACCAAAACAAAGCTAGAAAAGGGCGCTATGTCAAACTCAGACCTTTTGCATAGCAAAGGAAACAATCATAAAAACACAGAATAGGAAAAAATATTTGCAAGCCACATATGTGACAAAATTAATATTCAGAATCTATCGGCAATTTTAGAAATTTTGCT
This sequence comes from Ochotona curzoniae, assembly GCF_017591425.1. Lineage (NCBI taxonomy): Eukaryota > Metazoa > Chordata > Mammalia > Lagomorpha > Ochotonidae > Ochotona > Ochotona curzoniae. Next base: position 22,935,152 of record NW_024467119.1, on the reverse strand, counting down.
ACAGAAAACCATTCTATTTGAGAAATTGTTGAAGGACTTCAACAGACAATTCTTAAAAGAAATAGTAAAAATGGCCATCAAACTACAAAACAAAACAACAGCACTCTATTTCTGCTTATCCAGAAAACCACAATGAAGTATCATCTGACTCCTGTCAGAATGGTTAAAATCCAAAACATAGAGAACATTTTGCATAAACACACACATTTACAAACACACACGGGATATTATTCAGCTATATTCATGTAATTCTGCCATTTGCAGCAGAAAGTTGAGTGAAATAAGCCAGACCAGAATGGCAAATACTGCATATTTTCCCTTGTAAGTGGGACCTAAAATTTTTAAAAATCAAGAAAGAAATGTTTGTGTGTACAAATATTACTGGTATTCGGCAAATATAACTTTGTAAAATGGTTTTATAACTTTGTCAAACCAGTGGTTAGTAATTCATAATTTTAATGATCTGTGCTTAAATTATAAAATTATAAAAATATAGTGAATTTACTATATACTAGTGAAATAGACATTTTTCCACTTAATTAATATTTATAACTGTTGTCTGTATTCTCACTAGTTGCTATTCTTTTGAGTTGTTGAAAAACTAGCACATGGATTTAGTAAAAATAAAATGTGTATGAAATTGAAAAACATTCAAATGAGTTAGAAATTTCAAAATTCATGGAAGAATCTCTACATTTGAAGAATGTTTAAATATGTAAAACAAAGACATCTTAAATGTTATTTGACGTTTTTACAGTTCTTTCAGTTCTTACATTGATCTCAGAATATAATCTGACTTTTGCACAAAACAACAGGATAGGCACAATCAAAATACTCATTGGTGTAGTTAATTAACATTTATTTGTCAGGGTAGCAATATTCATTTCTGAGCATCTTAAGGTACTCTTTCATCGCAATTTAGATTAGTATGACAAATGTAGTAGCAAAGCTAAAATGCAGTTGTCTGTATTTTATTACTATAAGCAAATATCATTTAAAATTGTGAGTTGGGGGGCCAACATAGTGGGGTAACAGGTGAAGTCTCCACCTGTGATGATGGCATCCCACATGGACACTGGTTTGAGTCCGGAGTGCTCCACTTCTGATCCAGCTCCCTGCTAATATACCTGCGAAAGCATAGGAGGGTCAAAGTTCTTGGGCACCTACACCCACATAGAGGACCTTGGAAGAAGACCCAGGGACCCGGTGGCCTGGCCTAGCGGCTAAAGTCTTTGCCTTGAATGCGCCGGGATCCCGTATGGGCACCGGTTCTAATCCTGGCAGCTCTGCTTCCCATCCAACTCCCTGCTTGTGGCTTGACCAAAGTCTTGGGACCCTGCACCCATGTGGGAAACCCAGGAGAAGTTCCTGGATCCTGGCTTTGGATCGGCATAGTATCGGCCGTTGCGCTCACTTGGGGAGTGTTTCATCGGATGGAAGATCTTCCTCTCTGTCTCTCGTCCTCTCTGTATATCTGACTTTCCAATAAATAAATAAATCTTAAAAAAAAAAAAGAAGAAGAAGACCCAGGCTCCTGGCTTCAGAAAGGCTCAGCTTAGGCCATTGTGGGTATTTTGAGAGTAAACTAGCAGATGGAAGAGTCTCCTCTTTCTGAGAAATCTGCCTTCAATTAAAAAATAAATGAATCTTTTAAAATGTGAGATGACACTTCTTCCCTATGTCAAATAGTTTATTGATGGAACATCATGATGTCAGAAATGTATGTCATTTTTATGTAGACCATACTTTAAATATAATAGCATTATTTCATAACAGAATTCTTTTAAAAGAATCATTCCTTTCCCAAATATAAAATCATAATTTAAAGAAAATCTGGCAGTGGACAAGCTCATTATACCACAGGGGTCCTGTTTCTTTCAGTACTAGATTTCTAAACTTCTAAATCAGTGTAAATGTCACATGTAGCCAAGTTTGTAAGTTAAAATAGAGCAGGGAAAAATCTTTCCTGCCAGTTCTATTCGGTAGCATGTTAATCAGAATACAGTAATCAGTATGAAACAATGCATGTAATTAACAGTGGTTAATTTGAAACTACTCCATGTCAGTTTCTTTCAGAGCAAAACGTTAGTAGAGTAATTATTTATTACCCCAAGGACATGATCAATGATATTCCTTTCTAATAATGTCTACAAAAGAGTAGGCATCCTCATCTACATAAAAAGAGTAGCTATAGGGACTGTATTTTTTTTTCAGCTAAATAAAAGCAGAAAACTATCTCTAAGCTGTTTCCAACTATTTTATTAATAATGGCAGATAAGTAATTCACTTGTTACAACCCAATATTTTATGGTAACATGATATTGATACAGAAAAAAAAGCATTAGTGATTTAAATCCAAAAAGATTACCTCTATTGAGATAGGGAAAGATTCATTTCTAAATGGCATTGTAATCCTGAATGTGTGTGTACTAGTCCCTTTCACACACACGATGCACTATTCCTTTACTTGGCACGTGAAGATAGAATTTATGGGAAGCCCTGAGTGATAACACATGGTCTACACAGCTGAGCCATAGTTATCCAAAGGCAAAGAATAGAGGCCAAGTTAACCAGGTGGCCACAATTAGATGAGATTTTAAAGACTTGGGGTGTTTGTGTTAGAAACTACCATGTTGGCTTCCTAGGTTCATTATTTATCTGATGAAAAAGTCTATGTCTTCATATCCAATTATTTTGCTTCTTTTATATGAAATGCTCATCATTTTGAATAAGAGCAGGAACATTTTTTTTTTAAACTCACTCTTTGAGGTACTTAGTCTGTCCTAGGTACCTAGTCTGCAAAATGGAGTTGGCTGGGAGAAATGTAGGCTGAGCAGAAACGTTTAGAATGATGCAGGAACTAGAGATGGGACATAAGCAGGTATTGTTTCAGCACACTCCACTTGTTTTCTCTCCTGAGCAGTTAACAACTCATGCAGTTACACATGGGGTAATCGAGCAAAGACAATGATTGAAGAGAAAGGAGAATTTAATAAAAGTATTTTCATTTACCATGACACATGAGAAAGAGATCAAGGTCAAAGTCCAGAGTAAGAGGATCAAAACGGGTTCAAGAATTCATGTGAAATATGAGTCCACAGATGCTGTTAAATCGGTGGTGGACTGCCCAGAGAGCAGCTCAAAGCTCTATTAAGCCAAATAAAAAGCAAAATAGTAAAATTACGTATTAAGTTTCACCTTACCTACAGAAAATCAGTGTTCTGTTATGTATACAAAAAGTGCGTGATCACTGTCCAAACTTGCAGATGCTGAATGTTCTATGCGAGAATTTCGTAGGTAGGGAACTTCTGTGTTACAGTGACCCAGAAAGCTTTTCTATTCCTGGAAACAATTTTCCCACCTTAAGCAACTGTTTCTCCATTCCACAATTTCAACTGGGTTTTTTTGCTATAGTTGTGAATTACATAGACTCCTTACCTCTATTGCATCAAGCAGTGTGTGGAAGCTACCTGCCCTGTTAGGCCTGGTTGAGTTGATTTTTGTAATTCTGTCACATTCAAGTAAGAAAAGAAAGTAGCATCTGAGATGGTGCCCAGGAAATCTGACACTGAGAGCTGTCAGCAGCCACATTCTCCTACAAATGGAGGAAGTCAGTGCACATTAGGACAGGGCAGAGCTAGCACACAGAGCAACCTCTTTCTTTACTTATTTTGAACAAAATCTCTGAGTAAAGCAGAATGCAATGTACTGACCACAATATGTACTAGGTTTGCAGAAAATAAAGTATAGAGAAAAGGCAACATCTGGTCAAAAATCCCACTGTGCATATTTTTTGGTGTATGAGAATTTAGTTACTTCCTAAGTGTTTCAGACATATTAGTGTTGCCTTACTAAACAGTATTTGACTCCTCAAATGAGGAATGTCTCTGGCATTTGGAGATATGGAAATATTTAACAATATCCACTACAATCTCAAACTAAAAATAACAATCCTCAAAAATGTTTAATAATTAATCAAATAATTTGCCTTTAGCCTATTTGCTTTCTACTTTGCCAACAGCCTGGAGTATCATTTAGGATGCTAAGAGCTATGACTGATAATGTGTCCATAGTAGACAAGATTCAAGATAACTTTGTAGAACAATACCCATTTTTCCATTGGATGAGGTACAGTATTAATGTCATTAACTTGGCAAGAACAGTTTCACTTAAAGACAAGTTGAAGTAGAAAGCAGAACTTTGAGCATTTTCTCAGTTCACTAATAATCAATTCAGTAAAACCTAGAGTAAAAGCCAAATCCCATTTACCTAAGCAGAAAAGTCCTCGGACTCAAGTTGCTGAGACTGTTTTTTAAGACTCATGTAGTAACTGCAGTGTTCATTTAACAGCAATGGAAAATGTTTCATATTTGATTTTATTAACTGATTGATATGAATTAATACATTAGGATATTTGATTGTGTCATAAAATGTGTATATGAGCATCATGATTCAATTTAATGTACCTATTACTGGTTGATGTGCCATTATATTAGGCTAAATTAAAAGATTTTTATGGAAAAAATTACAGTTAAAGACTCAAAATTGATTGCATTTGTAACTTAAAAGAAGATATTCTGTTCCATTAATATTTTGAAAAATTACAATAATATATCAGAAAACAATGTGAAAAGCTTGAAAAGTAGACAAAGATAAATTAAAGAGTAAAAAGAGTATTCTTGCTAAACTTACTGTTTTCTCCTTAGCTCAAGTGTTAAGAACTGAAAGGGTAAGTAAAGTCACATGATTAAAAGCTTATCTCATCAAGTCAATTTTAGGTCATGCTGTCATAAAAGAGATGAATTTCCCTTCTTTCATTTTCCAAATTACAAAATAAATTATTTCCAAATAAAGCATCTTCATTAAAAATTGTATTTTCGTAGATAGTATGCTGACACTATGGACAGAACATGACAATTCTCTTAGCACAACAGGTCCGTCATGAACAATGGACAAGCACGGGTGGTTTGGCCATGACTAAGGCGGTGAGCACAGGACTTTCACTGATAAGCCCAGGACTATCTTGCTGCACAACTAAGATATTGTAGCCACCATTTAGCCATAGTTGTAATACCCAAAGGCATATTTGGAAAATGTGATTTATTTTTGAAGACCTAGGTATGCTCCTCTCTATTATAAGTAGATGAAGGAATGCTTGAAAATGAAATAAAATTCTTCCACAGTAAAGAAAAGTTAAAAGAATTTGCCTTTTCCAAACCTGCCTTACAAATGATACTTCAAGATGTTCTCTTGACAGGGAAGAGGAATAGCACCCAACAAAACCAAAGGCAAATGGAAAGAACAGCCCAGTAAAATGAAACAGAAGACTAAAACAATGAACAACCTATTCCTAAAAAGACAGAACCAAAGTACCATCCATACATATTAACCCTGAAAGTAATTGGTTTACACTTAGTCAAATGTCATAGATTAGTAGACTGGATTAAAAAACAAAACCCATCTGTTTATTGCCTAGGATAGACACACTTCACCAACAAAAATCAGCGGAAACTACATCACATGGGTTTTGATGTTTTCTGTTAGTTTCATCTCTTCAAAACACTTTCTTCTGATTAAATCATTCAATGACTCGTAGATCATACAGTAGCATCATTTTCTTCAAAATGGTTCTTGATTTTCATTTCTTCAACTACACGTTAGTCATTTAGTAGCATGTTACTTAACTTCATGGTGTTTTTAATTTCGTTTTTCTCCCTGATGTTGATTTTGCTTTGTGGCTTTTCATTTAAGAGGATGTACAGTAGCTGTGTACTGGAGACTGTCATATCTAGTAACATATTATTTAACTTCATGGCATTGTAAATCTCCATCTTTCTTCCTATTGTTGATTTTGTATTATGACTTTTCATTTGAGGGGACGTACAGTAGCTGTGAAATGGAGACTAACATATCCAGATGTGAAGATACAATGTTGTATGCATTTCTACTTCCAGACAAGGATGGACTTACAATGAAACTGTTCACTATATCTTGACAATAGGATTCTGGACTCTCTGCCATTGTCCATGCCCACAATTTTGGACATATGATTGTGTATGAAGAACTATACTTAGTAATGATATAGAGGGATTAGGTTGGGGGGAAATTGGGGTGAGAATAAGGGAAATACCAGAAGCCTATGGAACTATATCATAAAATGATAATAATAAAATGTAAAAAAAAAATTTTTAATAAAAATAAATAAATAAATAGAAATAAGTAGATGAAGGGTGAACATGAGTAGACAAAGGCTAATTCCTAATGGAAAATATGGTATGAATATTTTGGAATTTTCCTAAAACACTTTGTTTCTTTTACTTTTAGGGAACAGAAAACGATTTCTAATCAGCAAATAGTTCACCCTTCCTGCTGGAAGTGGGGTCCAAGGAGCAACAGCATGATTAATCACCTGGGAACTCATAAGAAGTTTATTATCACATACCTAGATCTAGGCCAACTAAGATTTCAGCATCTAAATTATTAAAAAAATTCTCAGGAGATATACATACACACCAAATTTAACAAGCATTGATACAAAAACTCTTCCACAAATTTTTTTTCTGTGTGACCACAATTTGTTTTATTTGTAATTCTCTTCTGATTTCCAGTGAAGTCACACTAGCTTAGCTGCCATTAATTTGGAATTTGCCCTGGGCTGTACCCACAACTCTGACAACTAAACAAGGAAGTAGGGTTAACAATTTAGAAAAACCAATCCTTTTTAAAACAAGTGACAAATTAATTTTTTATAAAGCAATGGATGTTACCTAATAATGCAAGTAGACAACAGGACATTTATTTGGAAACTTTTTCTTTGATGAAATTCAAATTAAGCAAAGCAAGACCGTTTTGCAATTAAATAACATTTACACAGCCCACCTCCATTTCACAGCCCATCTCCATTTGGCATGAGTTTTTGGAGTTGGAGTTTTAATGGACATTTTAGCAAACTCTGTTCAACCACGTGCCTTGATTTGGCTTAATTTTATTGAACGCAGAACTTCAAAATAGAGTATAATTTTTTTTTTGTCTCCCTACTTTGGATTTTCTTTTTTTCCTCTTGGCATTTTTTTTTTTCAAACAACCTCCATCCCCATACCTATTGTCTGCCTAAAAAATACTTCTTTATTTTTCTAAATTTGCTAAACTTTTTTCAAAAAAAAATAGTATTATTTGAGAGACAGAGATAGAACCCCCATTTATTTGCTCCCTCCCTGTGCGTGTGGCAAGGGCTCAAATACTTGGAGTCATTATGATCAGTGACAGTGGGCTCGGCAACTGCAGAAAATAAATGGGAAAGACAAAGATACATTCATTTCAACTTCTATTTTTACAACAATGGCTCTGTCTGTCCCTTTTTTGGGCAATATAAATAATGAATAAGGAAATTTAAGCTCCCAGGGGATGAAGAGAGATGGGTTGAAGCCCATCACTGCCAATATGAAGACACTGGTGAGACACAACTCATCTTCCCACACTGTGCAGACAGCGCTTGGGAAGGCTCAAGTTCTCACATGCTTCAGAACGATAGTATGTCTTCAGTTTATATCAAAGTTTAAAAATTATTCTGCTTTTATTTTGATAAGGGGAGGGGTGCATGTTGGGGCTCTTTCTATTCTAACACCGGGAAAGAACAAGGTGACTTTGAGAAAGAAGTTGCCTTGTGATATCATTATCAGTAATTAGCCACAGTTAGTAAGCTTCTATTAATCAAATTCACATCTGGGAAGACCTTAATTCTGTGAGATGAACGGTGTTGTTTGTGCAATTTAAAGTGTGGAAGGGAGCATTATGTAACTTTACAAGGGGATGTAGAGAAAGAAGAATAGAAAGTTTTTCATTCAGGCATAGGTAATCCTATTTAATTAAACCTATTGTCTGTAAAGTGATTTATGACATTGGCATACATGTTAAAGAATAATTAAAATTATTCTCTTGATAAGACTGGAAACATGAAAATAAAATACATTGCAAGCTATTATATATGTGTGTGTGTGTATATATGCACATATATATATATTCTCTTAGTAAATGTCTTAGCATATTGTAATTAAGCAAACAAGGTAAAAAAAAAACCCTCAGTTTTAGGGCCTACAGGTGTAAATACTTGATGTTGGAAGCTAGAAGTATAGAATGATGATCACAGGGTAGCAATATTAAACTGAGATGGCAAAGGAGTGCCTTTTCTAATGTGTTAATCTGATTTCTGTTGCTAATGACACAGTAGCTCAGACTTGGTAAATTATAAAGAACATGCATCTATGTTGGCTCACGGGTACGCAGACGTAACGCCCATAGACATCACTGGGCAATATGCTGCACACTGACAGACACATTGTGTCTGTGTGGCCTCCCTTTTCTTGTGAAGCTCCCACTCAGTCACGGGTTTCCACACAAATGACCTTTCCTAATCCCAGTCACTTTGAAAAGGTTCCCTCTCTGAGGTTCTGATGGAGGAGCCTGGGCAACTCCTCTGGCAGGACACAGACCCAGAGGGTAAGCACAAGAAGCATGATAGGAAACAGCCCAGAATACGCCATGGAAAGTTACCCACTGGCATACATTTGGCATGGGTCGGGGGCAGACCAGACTGACTCTGTTCATGTCATCCACTGGCAAATCCAGGCACCAGAACAGTGTGGGTCAAGCCACGTTCGGTCGCAACCAAAACTAGTGCACAATACGGAATGCCAAGATGAGGTTGCCTGTACCGGATGTGAACGCAGCGCCCAACCAGCACACGTGAAAACCAGGAATGGAGGGGGCAGAGCTGGCAGGGGAATAAGGGAGGGTTCCTTTGCTCGACAGCTACTCCTGCTGGAGAGCATGAGCTGGGATGGGGGCAGACCAGACCAAGCAGGGCTACAACATCTGTGTGCCTCATGTGGACGAGACCAGGGAAAGGCCAGGCTGGGCAGATTATTCCTAATGGTGCAAACAAAATTAGAGTGGGTGAGGGTTATTTGGGCTTAGCCACAGCATAAGCTGGCAGAAGCGGCACTGGGGGCTAGTTCTGTCAAGTCAAACCACAGAACCACCTGGAAAGTGCATAATCTGGGAGTGGGAGAGGCCTGGGAGGGAAATAGTGGGCTCGTCCCTCTTGGATTACCACTTCCACGGGAGGGCATGAAAACCAGGACAGGGATTGGGGTGGAATGCGGTGTGGGACAGACTGGACTACTGCTACACATACTGGCAAACCAGGGTAGGGGGTGGGCCTGGTGGGGGTTATTGTGGGTCGCTCCAACTAGGCTGCAGCTCCCACTGGTTTATGCAAGAGCCGAATATGTGCTGGGCAGAAGCAGGCTGGACTGCAACACCCATTGGTTCCAGTGAATGTCAGGGCTGAAAACAGAATCAACCCAGCGATTGTACCCACCAGCTGATCAGGGAGATGGACTGTGCTGGGCCCTGTACCTGCTTGTACATACAAGAATCTGGTCCAAGAACACCTCAGGCAAAGTTTCTTTGGAGATCTCCCCAATCAAAATGTTGGACTCAGAACCCTAACCAAGAAAAGAGAGAAGACGGAACAGGTCAATCAAACATCTCAGCTATATGTTGGCAGCAAAATACTGGGCAAACGGAGACTCTATGATGGCCTATGTCAATCAATGGATTCTTCAAAGACTTTATAGTGCTTGGAGTGGCAAGATTGGCAGCGATTCATAATTGTGAACTATCAAAACCACTTGAGCAAGAACTTTGGAGCATGCCCCACATCCGGGACCTGGGGAGGGTGGGAAATTGGGTGGGCCTTCTCCCTTAATACCCTCCTTTAAACATGAAGGAAACAATATGGAAATAATAGTCTTACTCACTTTCCTATAGCCCTTGAACCTTTTTACCTTAATTAACTATGTAAAGATTGCCCAAAATATAATTTAAAAAATTTTTTTTAAAAAAAGGTTCCCTCTCTGAACTACTCCTTTACTATCCCATAATGACAGCTAAATTTCAGTACACAAAACCTTAGGGGATGCTGAAACTGTACCCAAACCTTGGCCCTTGCCTCGACGGGATGAACAATAGGATTAGGTAAGAAAAGGCAAGAGTAGGCCATGCTTGGTCAAGAATAGGACAAGCCAAGGTAGACTCAAGAAGGAGATAAAAATCTTCCGGAACACGTCACACCGACTTTCTGAAGCTACTGTTATAATTAAGGTTTTTTGTTCAGCTTTTGCTCGGAGTGACAGGATAATTTGATCCTGGCTTCTTCAGTACTTTCTTCTTGAGATTATTTGCCTATATATTTTTAACTTACTGTTCCTTCCTCTATCTTATTCTGAAACTTGGCTCTCTCCGAAAGACTTCATTATCAGAGAATTATCTCCTTCACATCCCCTCATCATGATCATAGTGATTTTAGCATGAAACTCATCCTGAGTTTCAGGTTACTATTCTTTCTGTCTTTCTGAAATACTCTGATTCTAACATTTATGTCACCAAAACATTGCACTCTCATCCCTGCCCCCGGCTCATCTGAAGTCTTGGCTCTTGCACTTTTCCTCATTCTTCAACAAGATTTTAGTGCTGGATTCACTAAAATCTATGCTACTACTGAGCAATTCTTATTGCATAATGGGAGAGAGATAAATACCAAATATTGCTTTAAAACAAAAGACAAAAGCTTTTGAGCCCCAGGTGAGATAAAGCAAATGTATCGAGAAAGTTAGAGGGACACAGACAATGCTATGAGCCTATCAGTATTTAGTAATCTATAAGGGTACATTGGAGTTAGGCTCCTTTCCTTCCACAGACAGTGAATATAATAACCTTTCAAAGGAATGACTCTAGGACCAAGGAGAGAAAAATCTTGAAGAGGCTTAGAATGAATAAGACAGCAAATTATTTAAAGTGAATGCATTAAGAAAAGACAGGCGAGGGACTAACAGTCCAGAAGAATCTTACTTGCAGTTAAGTTAAAATGAATGTATTCATAAAAGCCATATAGGTCAACCACAGTCAGCCTAGGGTCCATTGACAGAGTTCACTTCCTGCAGATTTGCTCTAAAGGCACATAATTACATAGTTTTTAAAAATCTCCTTGTACAAGGGCTCGGCATGGTAGCCAAGGAGCTGAGGTCCTTGCCTTGCATGCACGGGTATCCCATATGGGTGCCAGTTTATGTCTTGGTGGCCTCGCTTCACATCCAGCCCCCTGCTAATGCCCTAGAAAAGCAGTTAAGCAAAGCCCAGAGCCTTGGAACCCTGCACCATGTGGGAGAGCTGAAAGAAGCTCCCAGCTCCTGGTTCCTGGCTTCAGATCAGCTCAGCTCCAGCTGTTGCAGCTGCTTGGGGAGTGAATCAACAGAGAGATCTTCTTCTCTGTCTTTCCTCCTCTCTGTATACCTATCTTTCCAATAAAAAAAATAAATATTAAAAAAAAACAATGGTACATAGACCAGAGATCTGATCTTAAAAAAAAATTTTTCCTTGTACAAAATAAGCATGCCCTGGACTTTCCCTGACCTGTATCCACTCCTTGACTCCTTATCACTCTTACAGTAGATGTTATTTAAAACTGTGTCACATTATTGCATAATAATATAGTAACACATTTGCTAATTCACTTCTTTACCACTACTTACTGATAAAATTCATAAAAACAGATACTATTTTGTCTACTATTGAGTCCCCATTGTCCAAAACCCTGTCTGACACACACCCTTCACTAATAAATGAAGTCATAAAAGATGAGCTTAAATGCAATTTATTTGCGTGCACAAGTGCCAAGTTTCACATAAGTCTTTGAGAATCTGAAAGATTTAGAATAAACTACACATCAAGACACATTTAAGGTAGGAGTTGCAACAGAACAAGACGTGTTGATTCTGTTAGCTGAGATGGATAGAACAGGTTCTTGTCTCACTAAAGAAAGAATTCAGATTTGACACTACAAAACTGCAAGTTGAAACAACAAAGAGCCGTTCCATAAGAAGATGAACAAAACAACCCCTAGCCATATTAGCATTGAGATCTTTGACGGAAGTTATATTAGAGCAAATATGTGGTATCTGACCTTAATGAAGTGAAGAGACAGCAGGCAAATGGGGGAAAATATTTACAAATTATACATCTGATAAATGATTAATACCCAGAATATATAAGGGATTCAAAGTAATCTACAACAATAAAATGCAATCCACTAAAGAAATGGCATAAGGATGTGACTAGATTTTTTTCAAAGGATGGAAATAAACGGCCAATAGGCACATGCAAAAGATGCTCAGGACCACTAACATCCAAAATCAAGAATTACCCAAAAGACAGAAAATAACAAATGTTGACAATGATGTACATAAAAAGTTACACTAATATACAGTTGATTATAATATGATCTAGTACAACAATTATGGTAAACAATACAGAAATTTCTTAGAAATCTGAAAATAGATCTACCTCATCACCTAGTAATCCCACTCCTGAAAATTTATCTGAAGGAAATTAAATCAGCATATGAAAAATTACCTATACCACCATGTCTATAGCAGCTTAATTATCTATTCTATTGTTTAATACCTCCATTACTTATACGATGTCGTGAAAAAAAGGCAAACATAACATACTGCTCTGGTAGATGAAGCTATTTAAACATATATACACTTACCGCATTGCACAATTATCCATTTTTAGAATAATTATGTAGCTGTTAAGTGACTCATTGTTTAAATTCATTGATTTTTTTTTAAAAAACTCCTTCAATTAAGAAAACACTTGTTCCTGATCTCCACATGAGTCATGAAACTGGTACATGCTCTTATTTATTGCTCCAAAATATATTCCGCATTATATTCATGAATAGAAGCACACAACTGCTTTTAGTAAAGTAGAAAAAGAAATAAACAAAATGTCTCACCAACAATGGCTATGTGAGTGTCTGAACTTAGGAAAATACAGAGATTGATGGGGCCAAATCGTGGGAGTGATGAAGCACATTTTCTTCAAGTCAGGTGAATGTCATAAAGGACTCTTACAATGCAACCATAAGAAAACGAACAAGCTGGGTCGAGTGACAAAGAGGTTAAGATGAGATTTGGTGTTCCTACACCATGCATCAGAGTGCCTGAATTGTGCCCTGGCTGCTCTGACATCTGGAGTCCTGCTGATGTGTTCCCTCAAAGACAACAGCTTATGGCTGAAGTAGCTGAGCTCCTGGACCCCACATGAAAGATCCAAACTGAGTCCCTTCTTCTGCCTATGGCTTGGCCCAGATCTAGCTTTTAATGGACATTAGGTGAGTGAACAAGATGTGAAATCTTTCCTCGTCTGTCTCTGTCCCTATATTTTCCAAGCAAAAATGAAGTAAGTAAATAAAAACATTAAACATGATTTTAAAACCTAAGCATTGTGGCATATTGGGTTAAGCCGTAGCTTACAATGCCAATATTCCACATCCCAAGTGCATTACATCTGATCCTAATTCCCGCTAATGTGCCTGGGAGAGCAGCAAATTTTGGCTCAAATCTGCCTACTGCAAGAATTTGGGGAGTGATTCAAAAGACAAAAGATCTCTCTTTCTTTCCTGTCTCTCCCCCTTAAAGTAAATAGGCAAGCATACACAAGAATGTGTTCAATTTCAAGAATATGAAGACACCTTTCTCCCTCTTTATTGCCTCATATTAACTACTATTCAGGTATATAGCAAGTTAGGATGAGTTTATTGTGGTTTCAAACCATTTTCAAATACATAAACAATTCTTCATGATATGAATTTATTACTACAAAAGTATTTTGTTTAGAACAAAGTCTAGCAAAGATGAACTGAATCCATAATGATAGAAAGCAGATCAGTGCCCTTACAGGTCAGACTGGGGGAGCAGATTGATTAGATAGGAGAAGATGGGGACATTTTTGGATTTTATATATCTTCCAATTTTTAATTGTGGTGAGAATTACATAGATGTATCAACTGTCTAAAGTAATTGAATATTCACTTAAATTGTTTCCATTCCCTTGTATTTAAATCATTCCCAAACTAAGTTAATTTAATACAATAGCTATATTAAAACTTTCTTTGAAAATCTTAACTACATGTTTCTTAAAGACTGATTTTTGTTTATTTGAAAACTAGAATGACAGAGAGAGGCACAGAGAGAGAGAGATATCTTCCCTGCTGTTTTACTCTCTAAATATCTGGGCCAGGCAGGAACCAGGAACCAGGAACCTGGAACTGCATCCTGGGCTCTCATGTGGGGGGCAGGAGCCCAAGCACTTTGGGCATCTTCCGCTGCTTTTCTAGGTATGTTACCAGGAAGCAAGTTTGGAAGTAGAAGAGCCAGAACAGGAACAAGTGCTCCGATACAGGATGCCAGCATTGCAGGCAGTGGCTTAATGTGCCACAATGCCAACCTGTGGATGCATTTTACACTTCATAATGACTGTTGTAGCAGAAAATACAGTTCATTGAATCACGTAGAGAAAAGATGGGAGAGATGAGCACTTTGAGCAAAACAAGAATCAGTAGGTCAGCTGTTGCAACATTCTCCTCATTTCTCTTCTCTAGAGCAACCGTCTTTTATCTCGATTCATCACATTGGCAGAATCAATGAAGCTGACAGCTCCTGGCCTTACGTTCTCACAAATTCATGTCAAGAAAAAGATGTTTCCCACTGGGTCGAATTTGAAAACCCCAAGGAAAGACTTTGGGCCAGTCACTGTGGTAAATGATTTAGGGGGTTATGTTTGGCTCCGATTGAGGTAAATGGCGAGTCTCTGCTGAGAAAGGCCAAATTACGTAAGCAGAACATGAATGCTGTTAGAATATACATTAAAGACAGAAGCCAACTAAAAGGCAATAATAGCACAAGAAAGCCTTTAGGATCATTTAAAGCTAAGCAGACCTCTCTTACTTGTCTGTCCCATAGGGCGCATTTAAGAAAAATAACTTGCAGCTTCTCTAGACTTGTGTAGAACTAAGAACTAAAAATTCATGCTGCATTTGTTTTCATCTCTAAATCTTTTACTAAGAATGTGAGCATTTTGTCTTGTCAAGAGTTGATCATGTTTTTCTACATGGGAAAAGTTATTCCCATAATCATAAAATAATTTGTTTCAGATAAAGTCAAAACTCCACTGGGAATATCACCAACTCCCTTCTTACTTGCTCATCCTAACGTTGCTTCACTGCTGGATTCCTATTCCCGAGTAGTTTTACATCCACTGCAGATGGTACATCCGACTTCAGAGCAGGTGTTGTGGCAGGCGTGGCCCACAGCATCCTGATGCTTATCACCTGGACAGTTTCCAGCCCCAGATTGGACTTTGAGTTGTTGAGGAGATTGTCAGAGAGATTGATAGTGTGAGTTCTTCTGGAATTACCCATGATAAATGACACAATTTCTTTCACACTTCTCAGAAGTCAAGCTGTGAATCACAAGACAGTTCAGCTCAACTTGATGAGTATGCCTCTCCACGTGGAAGGTGCCTAACATCACACTCAGAGCCAGACTGGCTCACCTGACAAAGCAGAGCGTTTGCGCTTCAGTGACTCAGAGTTGGAATACGGAAATAAGCTGATTGAAATACGAGATTTAAGAAGACTATGTGGTCAAATTAATATTTTCTGTGATTCAAGCTGACAACGTTACCTATTCCATGCTCAGTATAGTACTAAATTTTGTTATTAATGTTAAGCTTGGCTTCTGTCACAAATAACACTGAACGTTCAGTGGGTAAAAGCATTATTTTTATCTTTTTTTAATGTGACTTTTGAGTGCCATTGATGGAGTGGAAGGGGATGAGCAGTGGTAGAATCTGTTCCAAGGGTTCATTCAGAAAAGCAAGTTTATTCCATTTCAATATCTCCAAATTCAACAGATCCCTAGAATCACTGTGGAACATGGAGACAATGACAGGATGTAAGTTATTTTACATGGGGAAATCTGGAAGTATACTTGCAATTCTTGCAATATTTATTGCCTAAAATTGAATTATAAATCAGAATCACTGTGGCAAAGGGATAAAATGACAGATTATGAGGTTTTTACATGGAGAAATCTGGGAGTCATATTTGCCATTTCCCCCAGATTTATTGTCTGAAACTGGAGTATATGTCACTACTCTAACTGTAAATGAGCAGAAAATAGATTTTAGTTGTTTTCTCAGGAAAAAGAAGAGAAAATGCAGTGTTAGCTACTAATAACAATGTTTCTACACAGGCGCTGACGGCATCACTACAAAAGAGAAAATAGCAAGTAAGTTGAGAACTGAAATCTCTTGGAATAAAGTCAATGGTTGTGCATCTACAGTAATAAAAGTTTCATTAGGAGAAAGGGGAAACTATTTCTCAAGCCACAAAGGAAAAATATGCAAAATCTTCAGGATTTCCATATTCAGTTCTTACAGGAGGTTCATGCGAGTCAACCATTATCCAAATTCCTCCTTTCAACCAGAAAACATAGGATAACTTCTATTTTATTGAGCAGACCTTGGCTGATACAGGGCATCAAAATTACCTTGAAAGATAGACACACCACCACCTATATATATTATCCAGGTGAAATCAAAGCTTAGAGCCAGTAACAATATTTTTAAACTGTGTCTAAGAGTACACCAGTTTATCAGTAATTATTGAACTTTCTAGATTTGTGGACTTGCTCCCCATCACTTTGAATTATTTCATGCACAAACAATATAACTGGTGTTTAGTTGATTGTGACAACTCTACATAAACACACATACATTTATATGTACACACAGTCTTTTTCTACCCCAGTCATTCTTTCTCATAAAAAATTGAAATGCAATTAATAATAAAGCACAATAGCCTGGGAAAGCAGTCAAGGATGGCCCAAAGCTTTGGGACCCTGTACCTGTGT
Organism: Ochotona curzoniae; assembly: GCF_017591425.1. Taxonomy (NCBI): domain Eukaryota; kingdom Metazoa; phylum Chordata; class Mammalia; order Lagomorpha; family Ochotonidae; genus Ochotona; species Ochotona curzoniae. The sequence goes on along the minus strand of NW_024467119.1, from coordinate 22,918,332 downwards.
GGGAGACCTGGAGGAAATTCCTGGCTCCTGGCTTGGGATCGGCACAGCACCGGCCATTGCGGTCACTTGGGGAGTGAATCATTGGACAGAAGATCTTCCTCTCTGTCTCTTCTTCTCTCTGTATATCTGATTTTGTAATAAAAATAAATAAATCTTAAAAAAAATAATAAAGCACAATAGCATTGCAAATTTTCCCAGAACATTTAACCAGAAGTAGTGGCTAGGAAATCAGTGAAGAGAAAAAAGTCAATGAACATGAAGAGAAAAAAAAATCATCAATTTCACGATTCAATCAAGACAAAAGTCAGGATTATTAACTTAGGAAAGATATCAATAATTTGATGTCAATTTAAATTTTAATTCTTGGGGCCAGCATGGTGAAGTAGTAGCCTCTGCTTACAGCACCAGCATCCATTGAGGACACTGGTTCATGTCCTGCCTGCTCTGCTTACAAGTCAGTTCTCTGCTGCTGGCCTGACAAAGTAGTGGAGGGCAGCCCCAGTACCTGGATGCTGCACCACATGGGAGGGTCAGAGGAGGCTCCTCGATCCTGCCATGGGATCAGCTGGGTTCTGGCCAGTATGCTAATTTGGAGAGTGATTCAGTAGATGGAGGATTTCTTTGTCTCTCCTTCTTTCTCTATAACTCTACTTTTCCAACAAAAATAAATACGTTAAAAAATAAATTAAAAGTTTTAGGAATTTATCTCCAGTTTTTAATTTCCCTGATAAAACATATGTACAAATTCAAACTCTATCCCAAAACTCTACTCATTACATGTCTCCAATAATATGTTGTATTCAGATATATAATGTATTATAATAAGCTTAATTGTCACTACTTACATTTTTAGAACAAATAAAAATGTGATTTTCTTTTCTCTAAGCCTTATGATTGGCATTTTTAAACTGAGTTACAATTTTCAAATCCAAATAAATCATACTTTAAATATCATCAATAAAAGCACCAAGAGCCTTATGATAAATTTCAATTATAGGTAAGTAAAATCCCTTCCTTCCAGCTGGAATGAAGAGACAAGTTATTCTAACTGATTTCCCTGTGTTACAATGTTTATTCTTACATAGGAGGTTTTCATTAATCTCCTTGTTTTAACAAAAATGAGAACATCAAAAATCATACAGACTTTCTAGAATCACTGAGAAATCCAGAATGAAAGCTTTCCAACCCCATTCCTCTAGTTAATATTTACCAATCCCGTCAGAGCAGGAGGGAGTGCTGGGCAGAGCAGTTACGGAGCTACTTGTGACACTTGCATGCAATATCCAAATGACTGCTTGCATCCTGCTCAGCTCTGCATGTCACAGTTACTGCTAGTGTGCACCCCGGGAGGTGGCTGATGACGACTTGGAAATGGAATCCATGTCGTGCAAGTGGGAGACCTAGACTGTCCCAAAATCCTGACTTCAGTCTGGCCAGGCCTGAGCTGATGTAGGCCTTTAGGACTAACTCAGCTTTTTCCCTCGCTATCACTCATTCTCTTTCTCCCCCTCTCCTTTTCAGATACAGATAGGTGGAAAGAAAGAAAGATAGATAAATAGATAGATAGAGAGATAGATAGATAGATAGATAGATAATAGATAGATAATAGAAAAACAAGAAAAAATCACAGTATTGAACAAATAGAAAAAGCTGTAACAAGAAGAAAACAGAGAAGATATCTTTACCATACAGAACAACATTGATTTAAAAGTTTATCTTATTCTTTGCATGTAAGAATTTATCCACTTTTCAACTCTTTCCAAAAACAAATTTGAAGTGGCTTTTGCTAACATCACTCCATTAAGAAAGTCTTGGGTTGGGCCTGGCGCAATAGCCTAGTGGCTAATGTCCTCGCCTCTTACCACCAGGTGCTATTCCCAGTGGTCTCACTTCCCATCCAGCTTCCTGCATGTGGCCAGGGAATGCAGTTGAGCAAAACCCAAAGCCTTGGGTCCCTGCACCCGTGTGGGAGACCCAGAAGAAGCTCCAGGCTCTTGGCTTCAGATTGGCTCAGCTCCAGCCATTGCGGATACTTGGGGAGTGAATTGATGGACAGAAGATCTTTCGCTCTGTCTCTCCCCGCTCTGCGTACCTGACTTTACAATCAAAATAAGTAAATCTTTTTTTAAAAAATGTCCTGGGTAAGTTTAGCGTCAGTACTGTCCACATTTATTAGACCATCCTAATTGCTTTATCCTAAAAATTGATTTTGATGATAAATCCATGAGCACACCTGTAATGCGGATGGTAGATTTCCATATGTTAGTATTTAAGTATGAAGCTTTCAGTCTCCTATGCTCTTGTCCTGAAAAGGGAGGCTACTAGTCTGTGTTATGGCTTGGGGGGAGCAGGAATCAGGGCCTGATCTTTGGGAAGCCTTGAGCCTGCGAGGCGGGGTACACAGCGAGTCAGGTGACATCAAAAAACATGTGCCCCTCCTTCCTGCAGATTCAGACCACACCAGGCGTGTGGCTCAGCAAGCAAACGCTGCATTGCAGCCCCGGATGCCCTCTTCACGGGGAGCCTTGGCTAAGGTCCGGTCGGCACAGCCTTTAAACGGCGGCTCTGGTTCAAAAACCTTTCTCACTATCAATTAAAGTTAGTAATCACAGTACCACCTTAAAAAACGCCCACAGCCCCAATAAACACCTTAAACTTTCTGACCGTATTAAGACATCGTGTCTTTTACTTTAAAAACTAAAATAACTGTTCTTTTTAGTTCTTGCCTATAACTTCTTATGTAAGTAATATTTTGCTTTTCATATATCTTGTAATTCAGAGGACAATTTCACTGCAAATGAGCCCGCACCTGAATCCCATGACTCATTTCCGCTTTTGTTCACTTTTTGCTGTCACTCGACTTGATTGCCTTCGATAATTATTTCAAGGATTGTTTTTCCATTTATTTTCAGACTTTCTTCCATGCTTGTCACTGTCAACTGCCTTATGCTTCATTTTAGTGAGTGAATAATACAATCAGGTGTAAAAGAATTTTACTCTCCTAATTTGGGATATGTCTACATTTGTCTTCTTCACATTTGTTGTCTTTCTATATAGAATATTTAAAGTTTACTTTTGGAGCTAGAACTTTCATGTTTATTCATTGAATGCTAATGTCCTAGAGCCCATTGAAGCCAGTGCTGGTGAAAGACATGGACATCTACCTTCTATAGGAAAGTAGACCGGTAAAAGTGATTAAAAATAATTCAGTGTGAAATTTACCATACCAAGGCACTGGGCATTGCAGAGAGACAAATCAAAGGCGTTCACATCAAATTTGAAATTGGGAAAGGAGGCTCAGGTAAGCATTTGCTCTCTGACAAATGGGAGAGGAGTTGTCAAGACAGAGAAGCTGGAGATGACGAGGTTTGGGCAATCCAGGGGATGGGGGAACATGCGCTGAGGCCTTGCTATTCAAGGCATGGCAAGCGGTGTTGGATGAAATTCAACACCAGTAGAGGCCAGGAGTTCACTATAACTGGAACGTGGAACAGCAATAGAAGAATAGTGAGAAAGAAAACAGAGCTAAACCGGGATAGTTAGCTCAATGTTTTGCAAGTCATGTCTTCAATTTTCATTGTTTGCTCATGACTTGATGCCAAAATTGTAATGTTTTTATAGTTCAACAAATAGTTTTCAGGTGTCTACTGTATGCTAGAATCCATTATATGCTGAACATAAAATGTGCATCTGCTATCTGCTCAGTAGCAGTGGGGCAGGAGACTCCCTGCCCTTGTGGAGCTCATATTCAGCAGATATTATCTATTGTGGCAGAAATACAGAAAAAGAAAAAGTCAGGGGCCAAAGGAATAGGAGACAGAAGGAACTGCACTTTTATGATGGTGGTCTGAGTAGCTTTCATATCTCTTCTCTGTTGAGAGAAAAACTGTCCATCTCAACCCCATACTAACAATCAGGGTTTGGAAGGGATGGATGCAGTGGGTAGGACGTTTTGGTATCCCCATGTATCATGCGAACGTTCCTGAGTTGGAGACCCAGATTTGCTCCCAATTCTGCCTTTCCACTTAAGGACACCACAAGCTTCAGCAGGTGCTCATGTTAAGTATTTGCATCACAACTACTCATAGGTGGTACCCAAATAGAGTTCTGGGACAGTGGCTCCAGCTTCTTACTCTGGCAAATTCTGCCTGTGGTTGAGGACAGAAGTCACTGTTGTCATTGGAACAGAAGCATCATCAAGACAGGGACCTTCGGGCCTGGTGCGATAATGTAGTGGTTAAAGTCCTCGCCTGCAGAACAATTTTGGAGGGGTGTGCAGAGAAATCTTCAATAACTTAGTGTCAGATAATGCAATGTAATTAATAAAAAATTAATTAATTAATTTTTAAAAATGAAGTCCTCTCCTGGCATGCCCTGGGATTCCATGTGGGCACTGGTTCTAATCCCAGTACCCTGGTTCTAATCCCAGCGGCCCAGCTTCCCATCCAGCTCCCTGCCTGTGGCCCAGGAAAGCAGTCAAGGATGGCCCAAAGCTTTGGAACCCTGTAGCAGCATGGGAGACTCGGAAGAGGCTCCTGGCTTCAGATTGGCTCAGCTCCAGCCATTGCAGCCACATGAGGATTGAACCTGGGATGGAAGATCTTCTCTGTCTCTCCTCCTCTCTGTATTTCTGCCTTTCCAATAAAAATAAATAAATCTTAAAAAACAGGGACCTTCCTGCTTATCTCCTCCAGGCTTTTTGCTTCCTATCAGGCTCCATGTTGTCTGCAGTTGGGATTCAGTTACTGATGAATTGAAATTTATTTCTTACACTAAGTTTGGGCAGAAACATATTTGATTCTGCAGGTCAATATACTAGTGATCTCATTCATAAAATTAACATGATGATAAAAGCATTTTTAACATGCATCTTTTAATAATTATGAATGCCAGATTTCATCAGAAGCCTAGAGCAAGTATTATCACTGTGAGACAAACTAGATGCTACATGTGTCAATATTGACACAAGCAGATTACAACAGTGTGGTCTCATCAGCTCAGCTATTGTGTCTTGTGAGCTTAACTAAATTTCAAACTCCATAAGGAACTGTATTTTCCCCTCAAGTTATTAAAGGGTAGATTTCTTTTAATTAAACTCATTTGCATGCCTAAATTAGATTTAATTACTCTCATTCATTTCACTAATACCTTTCTTTGATTGGAGAAGGAGAACTTTTATCATTGATTAAATAGGATGCTCCAGCCTTTTCTGCTGATTCTAGAAAATGGTACTCTTTTATGCTTTTAGGTGACTTGGGAATGGAAATTTTGTTTCAATCTAGTTGTCTCACCAACATTCCCTGTGCAACTGAGTTGCCCATGAGCTCACTCTGGTTTTAAGTCTATCCACCTCATCGCAATGCTAATGTTGATACTATTTGTTTTTGTCTCCCCTTAAAAACAGATGCTTTCAGGGTCCGGCGTGGTGGCGCAGTGGTTAAGGTCCTCGCCTTGCGCGCTCAGGGATCCCATATGGGCGCCGGTTCTAATCCCCTGAGACCCCGCTTCCCATCCAGCCCCCTGCCTGTGGCCCGGGAAAGCAGTCGAGGACCGCCCAAAGCTTTGGGACCCTGCATCTGCGTGGGAGACCCAGAAGAGGCTCCTGGCTTCAGATTGGCTCAGCTCCAGCCGTTGTGGCTGCCTGGGGAGTGAACTGTTCAACGGAAGATCTTCCTTTCTGTATATCCACCTTTCCAATAAAAAAAAATAGAAATAAATCTTTAAAAAAATAATAATAAAAAAACAAATGTTTTCAACACAAAAGTATTTGAAAATTTTGTATAAATTCTTACCTATAAACATTATTTAAAATTTTTTATGAAGTAAAACACCTGCTTTTAAGTTTTTCCTGAATTGAAATTGCTACCGCATTCACTCATCCATTCATGCCTACATATATTTATCCCAGGGAAATATGTGCTCTCAGAATAGTCTATTCATGGTGATTATCCTTCAGTAGAATTTAATAAGCTTTTGATAAATCTAATCAAACAGTTCTTTCAGTAGTTGCACCTTGAGAAAAAAGCCAAAATGAAAAAAAATTCTGATAAACTTAATAATAAAATCATGTACACACATGTTCGTAGTTTAAGAAGAGAAGGTTTTATGCCAGGGTGAAGATATTTATAATAGATCCTGTGGGATAAGCTTACACATGTAAGAAAGGAAGATTATTCTAGAAGAGAGGCATTCCACATTCAGAGAACCAAGAAAGACAAAAATGACATGTTTGTAAAATTCTAGACTAGTAGGGTTAAGTTTTTTTTTTTTTTAAAGATTTATCTACTTTTACTGAAAAGATAGATTTACAGAAAGAAGGAGAGACAGAAAGATCTTCCATCTGCTGGTTCACTCCCAAAGTGGCCGCAGCAGCTGGAGATGAGCTGATCTGAATGCAGGAGTTTGTTCTGGGTCTCCCATGCAGCTACAAGGTCCCGATGCTTTGGGCCATCCTTTACTATTCCTCCCAAGCCAGGTGGAAAGTGAAATAGCAGAGACAGACACTAATGCCCATATGGAATCCTGGCAGATGCAAGGCACAAATTTAGCTACAAGGTTATTGTGCCAGGTCCGGGCTTAAATTTTGACTTTCTGCATGAAGAGACACAGTACAAGTTTTGACAGTGATTCATCTTCTGTATAAGTTGTCTCAAAGTAGATGAGTGAAATCACTGCATTTAGGCAATAGAAAGATAATGAGGTAGCAATATGGAAATTAGCCTTGGTGAAGGTAAGTCCAATTAAGAAGTTCTTTCATTAAGAGATAATACCGATCTGTAACACTGTAGTAGAAACACATTTGGAAAGGGGAAAAACATATTCATCTGACATGTTTCACTGGCATTTAGGAGATAGGATTGACAGGTTGAAGTTTAAGATATTTTTTGTGTTCTGTATTAGATGATATCTTGGGTAATGATGGCAATGACTAAAAATATAAAAAAGAAACACACCTTCAGATGTGAATACAAGGAATGAAGATGTGAGTTCTGGAGACGTGATTTTGAAATGAAGGGCGTTTGTAGCATTCTATTTTCTATAGAGTATCCAAAAGCATGCTTGATCTTTTTGTACCCCATGAGTTGTAATTCAAATTGGTAGAATGGGCATCATATCCCGTAAGAGTTCACAAAAGAGGAGACAAACTGACCAAGGCAGTACAATCAAGGTAAATATGGAAATTAAAAAGATCAATGGAGGAAAAGACTCATCAAGGAAGTTGATCAACTGGGAAACACAGTAGATATTCATATTATAGAAACCGACAAAGTAAAGAGAGTGTCGAGAACAATGGAAGGCCAGGGGAGAGAAGTGAGCTTCTGCTAAGTGGAAGATGTCTGTCTGGTATAAAGTCATAGATGCCTTTAGTGAACTGCACGTCAGTAGAATAGTGGATACAAGACTGTGTGAAATTAGCGACTTGATGATCTGTAAAAGAATGTAGATAAAGATTGCACTTTAACTACCTGGGAAGGATAGAGGCCAGTAAGAAAATTTCTAAGTTGAGAAAGGAATCAGCTGTACTTAATGCTGAGGAAAGACACTCTTTTCCCCAATTCTTTGTAGGTTAAAAATGATGCTTCTTCCTATGGCTAAACCAAAATAAGATGCAAGGAGATGAAAATGATCTGAATCAGCGGCCTGTTGGTCTCCTTACTCATTTATACAAACCCTAGAAGCTTTCCATAGTTTGATACTCTTACTTTGTTCTCATAATAAAAAGTAGAAAATCGTATTTTTTACCCGTACATATTCATAAGTTACACCCTTAATCCTTAATAAAATTTACATTACAGCCAATGGCTGGCTCATTCATATCCTGTAAAACAATATAGTTTACAGTATTTGAAAAAGCAAAAGATTACTAAATTGAACTATGTGTCCGACAGAAGGATTTTATTTTTAATTTCGAGATACTTCTGTTAGCTTGGGTTGAGAACATCTGACTGATTTCAATGAACCTAGCTCAAAGCTTTGCTGTAGCTGATGATAGCTGTGCTCAGTAGATGTCATCTATTTAACCTTTCCATTTCAGAAAACAAGCTACATTTACTGAGCCACTCAGGATATGAACTTACTTGCAGGCTCATGATTTTTAAAGATGATGAATACAAATCACAGAAAGGGGCATTTTTAAAGGTAAAGCACAACATTGCCTCTTAAATAAGGCACTAGGCTTTAACAAGTGCTCTATTGCCCATAAAACATGGGAAGACGCTAGAATCTGTTTGTCTTTCCTGACTCTTGTAACATGTAAGTAAGATCCAAGGCAGAATAGTCTAGAGTAGCTCATGATCAAAGATATTAGGAAAGTAAAACGTGTTTCTGCTTTGAGGATTTAGGCACCTGACGAGGGAGCACGCGACACGAACACCTTCCCTTACAGCCTGCATTTGGGTGTTTGGCTTGCTTGTACACAGTCATACAAGGGAATGTGTCATGAAAAGAAATGGAAACAAACAAATCACAATACCAAAAGGAAGAAAAAAAAATACCATACACCACACTTCCACAGTCCTCTATTTATACTAGCACATTCTGTGGAAAATCACTCAAAAACCTGCTACTAATCATTTAAACCTTAGGCTGTCGACGTTTTTCTGCTCTGCTAGCCAAGTAGTCATGTGCAGCAGCCAGGGGGTTAAAGAGCCAGATTTCCTGTCCCATACTGTAGCTTTGAGAGAGCAATATGGAGGACCTCATCATCACTGCACAGGCTCCTGTTCAACAGGAAGGGGTCTGTCCAGGCAAAAACATGTGCAGCCTCTTGGGCCAGATTTGTTCCAAAAGGGCTTTGGACTTGGCAGTGCAGGGGGTTAAGCTGTCCAGACCGCCTGTTCCACAAAGGCTAAGATTCTCTTTGTGTGCACCTTGTTCCCCAGCCAGCAGACCATACAAAACCTGCTGTGTCTGGGTTCAGACACCCTTCAGAACTACGAAAAGGACTTCATGCTGTTCCAAAAGAAAGTACACTACAGAGTTTAATAATGAAATGACATTATTTACATTATGGTAGAACAAAGACAAACACTTTTTGGCACTGGAATAAAAGAAAATCAGATTTTCTAGTTTTTAATTTAAAATAGTCTTGCAGACATGTGTGTATATAAATTTATCTCCAATTACCCATGCATGATATTTTATCTGATTATTTCAACTATATATACTATTTTAAGTTTCTATAATGCATGCTAGAAGACTTCAATGTCACAGGAATGGGAAATTAATTTCTCCAGAATACTAGTCATATAGAATTTTTGCTTTTTGTAACTCAGATATATAGGGGTTTTTATTTTAATTTTCATTGAGCTCTGTTCAGTCAAATAATTCTCATCCATGCTTGGCCATCAAAATGAGATTAAAAAATTCAGAATGTAGGCAAAATGTTGTAAATGGTTATTAGTATTTCTCACTTCACAAAAATAAAATCAAAGTTCAAATTCAGTTTGAAAATAAATCTGCTCACACTGTCTCCTGTAAACTTCTTCATGGTGAATCTAAACCAAAATCTTTGTATCTGAATGGAATCAGCAATGATAGAAAGCTTTCAAAGTCAAACAAGAGAGAAGTTCAGGGTTTAATTCACATACAGGCTCCGGAAAAGGAGTGTTCTTATCAATGCCCATTGCAATTCTGTCCTACAAATAGAAATCTGAAGAAAAACATTGCAGTCATTTAGAAGAACAATGAGTTGTTTGATTTGTCTTTGCCACTTGGATATCAGAAATCCGGCTGAACTAGATGGCTCTATGCCATCACAGTCAACACCCAACAATCAAGATGAAGTGAAGTTTGACCCAGGGGTAACAGAAGTCACTGTGGGTCCTTAGAGTCAGAGTCAAAAACTTAGATTCCATCATAGCTCCAATATCAAATATGTTTCCTGGGAAGACAGGAGTACTGTTTAAAATGTTTGATAATCTGACAAGGCCATAAGGCTTAATGGAATCGATGATTACACACAGATGGACGATTAACTCTCGAGGTTTAACATTAAAAAAAAAAAGTAACTATGCTGGATTGCTACTTAATGGAATTACACTGCCCATATGGAAAAGAACTATACCCTAAAATATACCCAGAATGATGGAACAGGTGGCAGAATCTGGGCAAGACTGCTTGGAATGCACAAAAACATTTTGAACTTGTAACTGCCAAAAAAGAATCCTGGAGAAAAAGAGAGGGGAAATCTTTGCAACCATGTTAACTTTTTACATCTTGGAAATGTGAATTGCAAAAATCATTAGAATGCTGAAATCCAAAGCAGATATATTTTTTTTAATCTAGGTATTCTTTCATCCTGTATTCTGGAAACATGCATGTTACGTCTGTGACAGATAATGTCATGATTATGCATTATTATTTAGTTCTAACATTCTCAGTGTGGGCAGATTATATTGGTTTGAGCCTCCAAAAGATGGAGATGTAATAAAATCTCATAGAATTTATAGTCTTTGATAATACTTTCTATCACTACTTCCATGGGTAAACAAGAGGTGCGTGTGTGGAAATGGTGGCAAGACAGGAAACACGGGCGAGGATTTACACATAAGGAAGCACGTGATGAAGAAATATAATTTCAGCTAAGACATTGCTGATGGTGCAAGGTAATTGGTGACTTTTTTTAAAAATTCCACTTCATTGGAGTTTTTATTTCAAATGTTAATAGCCCTTTCAAAAACATGGATGCCGCCTTGTATGCTATAAAGGGGCATTAGATAGAATCTAGAAGACCTTATGGTCTTGTCAAGCATCTTCTATAACAGAACTATTTTTGTCAATGCCTTTTGTTTTTAAAGAGTTATTCTATTTTTATTGTAAAGTTGAACATACAGAGAAGAGGAGAGACAGAGGGGAAGATCTTCCGTCCATTGATTCAGTCCCCGAAGCAGCCACAATTGCTGGAACTGAGTCAATCTGAAGCCAGCACCTGGGAGACTCTCCCGGGTCTCCCAATGAGTGCAGGGTTCCATGGCTTTGAACTGTCCTCAAACGCTTTCCCAGACCAGGGAGCTGGATGGGAAGTAGGGCCACCGGGATTCAAACAGGCACCCATACAGGATCCAGGCATTTGCAAGGTGAGGCTGTAGCCACTAGGCTACTGCGTCGGGCCCTGTCAATGCCTTTTAAACCTGATTTTCCTCTCTCTCTCTCTCTCTTTCTCCCTGCAGTTTTGCACATGGCTTGTTACTTCCAGACTCCCTTTTCTGCTTCATCCCATAAGTTTTGTCTATCCATACAATTTACCATTGCACAATGAAGAGCTTTAGAAAAGATACAAGGTGGAAGAGACAGTGGCACAAAATAATACTTCAAAAAGACAAGATAAATATAAAGAAATCCTGTAATATTTTGTTTCCTTTCCATAAATGTCTAAGCTTTCCTTGTTTTGGTATTTAATGTTAAGTTTTTTGAAAAGGGGCCCTGCGGCGTGGCCTAGCGGCTAAGGTCCTCCCCTTAAACGCACCGGGATCCCATATGGGTGCTGGTTCTAATTCCGGCGGCCCTGCTTCCCAACCAGCTCCCTGCTTGTGGTCTGGGAAAGCAGTCGAGGATGGCCCAAAGCCTTGGGACCCTGCACCTGCCTGGGAGACCCGGAAGAGGAAACTGGTTCCTGGCTTTAGATTGGCACAGTACCAGCTGTTGCAGCTCACTTGGGGACTAAATCATCGGACAGAAGATCTTCCTCTCTGTATATCTGAGTTTGTAATAAAAATGAATAAATCTTAAAAAAAGTTTTTTGAAAAGAAAAAGATAAAAGAAGGAAGGAAAGAGAGAGAAGACAGCCGAAGAGAAGAAGGAAAGTCAGGGAAGGAGAAGAGAGGAGGAGAGAGAGCGCCTTTTTCTTCACTGCCTGTTTTGATTCTTGAAGCCTGTTGGTCATGCCCACTTGGGACCTGAGCAAACTCTGACCCCTGAGGCTAGTGAAGATTTCTCACAATGCGCCATATGGCCATGTTCTCATAACATTTGTGTGTTAAAACCCTGGTCCCCGAAGTCACACGGCCCAGAGGTTGCACCTTGGGCACCAGAACCCTCATGCTTGGGATCAAAGACCTTATCAGAAGAGACAGAAGGGAGAGGATTCTCTCCCGCTCACATGACGATAGATCAAGAAGGCAGAATTTCCCAGGAGAATGGTCTGCACCAGGTGGAACACCGGTGAAGACATTGACCATGGATTTCTCAAACTCCAGAGCTGTGGCACGTTAGTGTGCTGTCTTAGCTGCACTATACAGCTCATGGACTATTTGTTACAGCAGTGCAAGCAAAACAATTCTGAAAAAAATTATAATTGTAGCAATTAAACATTTTAGATGATTGTTATTATTATATAATATGATTATAAAATAAATAGTTACTCACATAGACTGGATGGTTACTGATTCAGCAGACAGAATTCATTAGTTTTCTATACACTTCTGCTCTTTATTCATTTTGGTGTATATATCTGCACGCTTTTAAAATAGTTTGATTAGACTATGTTCCTGTCCAGGAGAAACTTTATCACTAATAGGAAACAAGATAAAACAGTGGACGGATTCCTAGATCAGTGAAAAGGGATTTATTTAGTTTTATCTTAAGATGTATCTATTTGTTTTGAAAGACAGAGTTTACACAGCGTGAGGGAAATACAAAGAGCAGTTCATGCACTGCTTGCTTCCACATGTCCACAGCATCCAGGGATGGGCAAGGCTGAAGCCATGGTCCAGGGGCTTCCTCAGAATTTACTACCCAGGAGCAGGGTCCCAAGCACGTGAACCATTTTCTGCAGCTTTTTGGGGCCATTAGCAGGGAGCTGCATCTGAAATGAAGCAGCCAGGACTTGAACTGGTGTCTGGATGGGATTCCTGTATCTCAGGTACACTACCACAATGCCAGAAAAACAAACAAACAACATCAACAACAAAACGACTCGGGTTTAGAAGAGGTATATTCTTTCAACTTTACTGAGGAAGGATTTTATTTCATTTTCAAAGACAAAGGAGAGCTTTGCTGGGTACATTATCCTGGGCCGACACTTTTTTCTTTTAGAATCTGGAATATGTCACTCCATTCTCTTCTGGCCTGTAGAGTTTCCTGTGAGAGGTCTTAATTGGCATTCCTTTATATGTCAGTTGATTTTTTTCACATGCACATTTTAGGATCTTTTCCTTATGTTCGATTGTAGAGAGCCTGATGACCATGTGTCATATGGTGAAGATCGGTTTTGGTCAAACCTGTTTCGAGTTTTGCGCCCCTCCTGGATGTTGTTTCTATTTTTCTTCCTCTTGTTGATTTTGTTTTGTGGCTTTTCATTTAAGGGGATGTATAGCAACTGTGTAATGGAGACTATCGTATCCATATGTGAAGATACAATGTAGTATGCATCTCTACTTCCAAAGATGGACTCCCAATGAAACTGTTTACTATATCTTGACAATAGGATGCTGGACTCTCTGCCATTGTCCAAGTCCGCACTGATGGACATACGACTGTGTATGAAGAACTATACTATAGTAATGATATACGGGAACTCAGTGAGAGGGGAGAGAATTGGGGAGGGGATAAGGGAAATCCCAAGGCCTATGCAACTGTATCATAAAATGATAATAATAAAATGAAGTAAAATTTAAAAAATATATTAGCTCAGAATAATGTATCCAGCAAAGCTTTCCTTTGTCTTTGAAAATAAAATTCTTCTACAGTAAAGCAAAGCTCCAAAAACACACTTCTTCCAAACCTACCCTACAAATAAATATTGAAGATGTTCTCTTGACAGAGAAAAGGAATAGCACCCACAAAAACCAAAGACAAATGTGAAGAACATCCCAGTAAAATACCAACAGAAGACAAAACCAATGAACAACCCATTACTAAAATGAAAAGAACAAATTACTACCTACTCCTATTAAGTCTGAATGTAAGTGGCTTAAACCTATCAATTAAATGTCATAGATTAGTAGACCAGAATAATAATAATAAAAAAACACAAGTATTTACTGCCTGCAGGAGACATATCACACCAACAAAGATTAGCAGAAACTATATCTTATGAATTTTTAAGTTTTTGTTTTTATTTTCATTTCTTCAAAACAGTTTTTTCTCATTAAATTCCTCACTGACTCATAGATCATACAGTAGCATCATTTTCTTAAAGAAGGTTCTTGATTTTCTTTTTTCATTTCTTCAGCAACACATTAGTGATTCGGTAGCATCTTAGTTAACTTCATGGTATAAGTTTCTATTTTTTTTCATTGTTGATTTTTTGTGGCTTTTCATTTAAGGAGATATATAGTAACTGTGTAATAGAGACTATCATATCCAGATGGAAAGATAAACACAGTATGCATCTCTTCTTCCAGATCAAAGATGGAATCCCAATGAAACTGTTAAGTATATCTTGTCCACGCCTGCAGGTATAAACTTATGACTGTTTATGAAGAACTATTAATAATATTGGGGAACTCAGTGGGGCAGGGAGGGAATTTGGGGAGGAGATATGGGAAATCCTAGGGCCTATGGAATTGTATCATGAAATGATAATTATAATAAAAAGGTAATAAAAAGAAAAAGAACGAAAAACAAAAAGATAAGTCAATGAAATATAAATGTATTAGGTAAGATATATATATGTATATATATAGTTTAACTAGAACATTTCAAAGACTTTATGAAAAAACTCATCTTTTAAAAATTTTTAATTTCATTTTTGAATAAATGCTTCTGAAGCATAGTTATAATTTCTTCTTCAATTGATGTGGTAGTGTGGTGTCATTTATTGTAGCCATATTGTCATAAAAATAAACAATGCATCAAAACAATTTATATTATTACTTAACTCTGGTTATCAAATCTATTTGTCCCAATGGACAATTCTGAAGTTAATATCAACTACAGTCTTGTTTTAGGAAATTATTGCAGCTTTCACTCCTATGCAAGATACTTTGTCCAATAAAAACATACAGCCCACTGCTTTGCAGGAACACTAAGCAAAAATAACAGCTGGAGTGCAATATATCTTTCATACTCACGATGTGTATATTTCAAATAAGTTATCTGGACTATTTCATATGCTTAAATATTTGTTCAAATTGGTCATATATTTAATGTTTCCTTTTAAAATAGTTAATTCCCTTAATTGCTAACTTAATGTATACATGTATATATTTACACACGTATCTGGGAGATACACCATCTACTTATCTTAGCACATAATGACTAGCCCAAGGGTAGTTATTAAATATGGCCACATATCATAATAAACTTCTCTATAAGGTAAAAATTTTAAGGCATACTGTGATTTGAAAGTTACCCCAGAATTTAGGCTAAGGATAAATGGGTTACCACAGCCATTATAATCATCATTTTCTATCTATTGGAAAGTAGGAAATAGGATTATATAGCCAGATGGGCTATATAAATTGTGTTTTATTGTGAGAGATACTACATAAAGTGCTATGTAAATATAACACCCCCGGATGTTGCTATCTATGGTCCTGTAACAGAAATATGAACCTTAACAGAAAATAAAATGGAATGATCATCCTGAGATCCAGGATGGAGGAAAGGTCTTCATAAAATGATCAAACTTGATTCCAGCATTTAAAATTTATTCATTTCTTTAACTGAAAATTACTCTGGAGTATATTTTTGTCTTTTTTTGTTCTTTTTGTTAAACCATTTATTTGGAGAGTTTTTAAGACTTGATTTTGGCCGGATATTGGTTATTGAATTGTAGTACTCAGTGTGTGACTGCAATAACAGATGTCTCCTAGTTGGAGTGAGATCACAATATTCCTTTGGAATGAATGTAAGGAAAATGTATCGCTAGAACAGAGCAGTGTGTCTCTCCTAGATGGGCAACCAAGCCTAATGATAAGGAGATGGGGATTTGAGTACAGAATCACTTACATTCTTTAGTCTTCTGTAGTTACCAGAAGACAGGGAAACACATGGAGAGTTTATGTTGATTTAGGCAGCCCTAAACAGGTAAAACACTGTTCTTCAATACCCCTCAAAATTCATAATGGCAAGATATTTATTGGAAGAAATGTAACTATTGATTCAGATATTATTTATTTACATATTTTCACAAGCTCAATTTCTGTTATGGAACTGTATTGTCTGTCTAACCTAAACATTCTTCGGCATTTACTCATTTAACACTTATCACATACCTTTTATGTCACAGAGTGTTCTGGGAATCAGCGTCTGCCTATATCTTGAGGCTGATAAATAAATAAGCATAGTTATATTTGTATATAAATAAAGATAAATGTATAATGGACATATGAAAATAAACAACACAGTGACATCACTATGAATAGTTAAAGAGCAACAGGTTTATTGTAAAATTTTTTATTTTCAAATGCATTTATCTTGTTATTTAACATGTATTTATTCAGTAAGACAGGCAGTCAATATTCCATCATTTATAAGGAATATGGAAACTTCAAAACAGAAATTATTTTTAGATTCTATTTAATTCTTAGAAATATTACTAAATTTAATATTTATCAATATCTTATATAATATCTCAATTTCTCAGAAATTCACAAAATGCTCTTATGCATTTATCCAGAAAACAACTCATTGGGCTGAAGTTTCCTCATTCTGAGTCTTTTATTGTTTAGTTCCATATCACTTCTATTACTCATTTGTTAAAAACATCTCTTTCATTTTTTTCCACCAAATATCTACATCTTCTTTTAGGCAGTCTGAAAGCAGGTGTTTTCCTGATGAGGCCTAATTTTCCAGATTTGCCTATGAAATTACACAACACTGTTGTCTATATTGTTCAACTGGAGTCCTCTGACGAAACAAATGAATAAAAGCAGTCAACCCCGGAGCATCACACAAAGGGAAGAAAGAAATGTACTTATAGCATTTGTGATGAAGTGTCTGTGCTAACACTTCCTAAGGTTTGCTATTGTCTGTCCATCAAGAGACACATAACCTGTCATCAATCTGTCTGAACGTGCCTAATTTATTAATTGTCGGACCTCCTACAGTCACTTCAGAATGAATTCTGTGAAAAGTTATTAATAGGTTTCTTCTAAGCCCACCAAATAATTTCATGTCTTGTCAAGATTCCATCCACGCAAGACTCATTAAAAATGCAAATTGTAAACTGCCCGCAAAATATAGGATCCATTTTTAGTACGTGCCAGTGTCCGGTAAGGTGCTAGAAAACTAAATAGGACCTTGATTCCTAAATTTAACACAATATTTGCTTGATCCATGTCTAAATTCAGTGAACTGTAACAGAAAACAAACAAAAAGCATGCTAGGCTGAGTATAACAAGCCCAACTCTCAAATGTGTAGAATTCAAAATGATAGAATAGGATGTATTTTTACAGATAAGTTTATATTCTTGTGTAATACAATAGCAAAGAATTTCAAAAAATTAGGTCAAAGGGATGATGGAAAAAGTGTAGAAAGGCAATTAAAGACAACTTTTAAAATATAGATGACATTTCAGTTTGGTCTTCAAGGGAAGAAAGCAGGTGGAGAATGATTTTAGGCAGCCGAAATAAAACGAGCAATGAATGGAAAAGTACAAATGTGAATAGAGGGTTAATGGGATGGACTTTGGTAATGGGATGGACTTCCGCTGTTTAAATTTTGAAATCTTGAGTACTGAATATATTGTATCACTGTCTTAGAACCGACGTATATGATAAAGTGCATGCTTTCATATCTATTCATTTGCTATTCAAGGATCATTTTGAATTTGAGTGTAAGGAAAAAACTAAGAGATCATGAAGCTGTTACATCTTGAAGCACAGTAAAATATGAAAACAAAAATAAGAACTCACTCCAAATGACTAATTTGTTTTTCAGTATTCTGCAACTTGGTGAGAATTAGTGGCAGAACAGTAATTTCACAGTGTCATCTAGTGGAGCATAGGGTTCCATGGGAATACGTTTCTATATCTTTAAACATCGTCACTAAAATGGCTCATTTGTCTTTGACTAATTAGGACATTGTTTTTTTTTCCCCCTCCTATTAGGTCTATATTTGAGTGGGCAAGCACCAGCTTGTTAGACTCCGGATCAGAACTCAGTGGCTTTGCGATAAACCCGATGTCTGGTAGCTGTGACTCTGTATTCCAAAGGGCCGCAATCGCATGGTAAGATGCCACACAACGGAGCGGTAAGCAGGTCTAGTTTTTGGCAGACTTTAGGCTTGTCAGTGATTAAATACAGCCGAGAAGCCTTTTTTCCTTATCTGTCTTTAGCAGTACACAATGGCTCAGATGAACTGACACAGAGTCCGGAGGAGAAAGGAAAAAGTCTTTACAGAACAATAGTTTCATTGGCAATTATGTTAAGTCCACTTATGTTAAGTCCAGGATGAATTTGCAGAACTTGAAGGAGGACACACAGCACAACAGCAGCTGTGTGTGTGTGTGTGTGTGTGTGTGTGAGAGAGAGAGAGAGAGAGAGAGAGAGAGAGAGAGAGAGAGAGAGAGAGAGCACGTGCCTCTTTGACTACAGGACGGCTGATGGGGAGTCTTTCCTTGCCCGTCATAACCATAATTGGCTGTCATCAACTTCTCCAGAATAATGCCAGTTCTCTAGTACTTTACATTAGATCATCATTGGGTAACTGCTAAGACTTCGGCTGTTTTGGAAAAGCAAAGCAAAATTAGCCTTGGTAGGACAAAGTTAAACTCTGGGAGATGTCACGTTTCTGGACAGAAGGTTCTACATCTTGGAAGCATGACTGCGAGCTCTGTTTTGTGTAAACCAAACCCCAGTATTACTGAAAAGTGCCAGAATGACTACCTTTCTGAGTGTTTAGAAGAGAAATGATCCTAAAAGGTAACACGTATTTCTGTCTTTATCCTAGTAAATCCAGTCAACAGGATTTAGCGCTGGGAGAAAGCCCAGAAGGTCTGAAATCCTGTAAGGAAAAAAAAAAAAAGTGTATTTTTGGAATTATGGTAGCAGCTGCTAAGAAATGCGTTTCTGTTCTGTCCTTAGTCTGAGCTGCCTAAGATAAATGTGTGTTAGAGAAAGATAACAGAGATAAGGCAAGTGGAGAGAATTATAGCGAACTGAACACTATCTTTGGTTGTTGTAGGAAAAATTGAGTACTAAAGATGGTATTTTATCAAAATAAAACTGTAAGCTGTACATGGATGAGCCAGAATTAGACAACTATCCCCTTCTTCATCCCCAACACTTCCTTATACTTCTTTGTTATTTTTAAATCTTTCTTGTTGGAATCTTAGAGAACATTAACATAATAATATAGCTCATATTAAAACTCCCCTACTAATGTCCCCAAATGCATAATCAATCAAGCAAAATTTCATATTAAAGTTATTTATGGGTACTTAAGTAAAGCTCTGACTCAGCAAGTTATTTTTCAAAATCCTAAATTAGTTCATTATGTTATCTTATAATGTAATTTTTGCTGTCTAAATTCATTAGTAAATCATATGTTGAGAAAAAAATAAAAACATATCCATATCGCTTTTTTTCCCCCATACTGAAATGGGTGTAATATTTTGGCATTTTGTTCTCTGAGATTGAGTTATTGAGAATCAGTGATGTCATATACCTGGGAGTAGTTACAAGCTCTGGAGCCTGTTTGTCTTGGGCTTCGTTTTCATTGGGATTATGGTCAGAAGCCACTTACCCAAACAAGCAGGAATGCTCATTTATTTCTCACAGCCTTGGGGAAATGGCTTTAGGTTGGTATCAAAATGGAATTTTAGGCACATGGCTTACACACTAAGGACTGCTCTAAAAGTTTAATTTATTGACCAAAATTTATTAGCACATTGTTGTAATACATAACAACTAATAAATGGCTATTTGGGAAAGTCAATGTTTCACAAAATTTAAGAAATCTTAGAAATGTTCTCAATAATTATTTCATATTATAGAACAATATGCTTAGCTAATCATTGATTTCATTTTCCTAGATTTCAAATGTTCTGATTGCTCCTCATAGTACATAAATATAAAAGTGAATACACTGAATGTTTCTTATTTATATCCCTGAAAGAGGAGCTTGTCTCTACCATCAACTGTCCTTCCTTCTTCTCCCTTCCTTGATGGTTCATGTTTGTTTGCTTCTTCTTTCTCTGTCCTCTTCCCACTCTGTGCGTCTGGTTCGCTAGCTGCTTCAGCTTCTCTCCGCAGGTTCCTGCCCTATGCTGTGATACAGACCAGAGAGCTGGGAGGACAATTATCAGTATATCCAAAAAAGAATTTGCCAAGTGTCCAACACACAGCCCACCCCCAGACACAATACAACCTGCTTCAGATTTTACAAATTCATTTTCCTCCTTAAAACAATAGAAAAAAATAACTTAAATCACTGTTGCTTGTATTTGAGCATGAAGCATATCCCCAAACCAGTTTAGAAAGCAGCATCTTGGCATGTTACATTCTGTAATAATAATAATAATAATAATAATAAAAGATTATGGGAAATCATCCTGTCATCCTGCCTTTTGTTGCTAGGACCACACTTGAATTCATATATCTAAATATATATGGCTTGCAAACTAGTGATTGCTCTAAAAGTTTAATTTACTGACCAAATTTAACTACATTATTAGCACATTGCTGTTATACATAACAAGACAGCATTTCTCACAGGATCAACACAGCAGGGGACAAATATCCATTACACCAAATTAACTTTTTAAATTTCTGTTTTGAGAAATGTAAATTGGAAAGTTCTGTTTAGTGAATTCCCCTAACCAATTTGTTGAGTATTATTAAAAGGGGTCACAAAATATAGGATAGAATATGATCAACTGATACTGAACAATGAATCATTAGGTAATAATTAAAATATTATGTTTTATATTATCTTGTATGTCATGGACTGTTCTGTGTCTTACATACATAGCTACTTTAAATCTGGAAAACAAAAGTATAAGACAGACATATTATTTTTTTCTATTACATACATAAGAAATTCATGCCCAAAAAAGGCCAATTATTTGCCAAAACTAATAATTGATACAGTTGAGATTTGAATCAATTAAATCAAAATTGAGAATGAACAAGTTTAAATCTAGAGTTGCAGGTTTCCATGACAAATTTGATTCCCACATTAGGTTCTAAAATGCATTTAGAACCTCAAATGTGGCTAGAGTTCATATACTTAAACTTTTCTGTTCAGACTGCATAATTTTCATATTGCAAAAATAAGCAGCTCTGTATAGTACAGAAATTTGGGATGTTGAAAAATAATACTGTATCTTTACATTTAGCAATCACAAGATACTTTTCTTATCTTCTATCATAATTATAAAATATATCTGCACATATAATTTGTGAATATGATAGAGAAAATATTCATCATAATGAGATTCTTGACAGCTGAAAATTTGATCAACAAATCAGACTTTCATGAAAAGAGTAGACTGAAAAAATGACCACAGTTCTTTGCCTCTTAGAATCGTATACACAGTTACAAAAGAACTGCACCACTCCTCCCACTTGCATTTTATTTCTCTATCTATTGAATGAGATCTCATAACCCTACTTAGAGAATGGAATACAGTGGAAGCAAGGTGCCAGTTCTGTGCATATGTTTCAAGGGATTTTCCACAAATCCAATCTCATCCTTTCTGCCTCGCAACTGCAATGTGTGAAATTCATAGGTAGCCTGTCTGTTATTATGAGTTTGTTCACTAAATCCATTACCTATGTAACAATCAATCAATTCCCAGAAAGAAAACTATCCACCTAACCTGTTAAATAAACACATATGCATGAACAAGCCCAATGGAGATCAAATCAGCCTGCATGGATCACCACAAGGCTTGTCTTGTGGAAAATACCAGATACATTCACTTTTAAGGTCCCACATTTTCAGAGTTGTAACTTATGCAATTATGAACAAAGTTGGATCAGATATTACAATAACTCAAAAAGAAGTAAGCTGAATGGAGCAGAAATGGTGGGATAGGGTGAGGACAGGTTTAATGGAAAAGCATTAATGAAGGTAAAGCAGACAGGACATAACTCTGGGGAATGGGAGAGGACAGGCCGATGGCAGAAGAACACCAGGCAACCCATAAGGAAGCAGCAGAGACAGCAGAGTGGTGTTACCGTGACCAAATACCCCAGTGACAATTAGTGAATGGAGCTCCACCAGGTGCCAGGTGGGAAGGGGAGTACACTGGAAACTCATGGGAACTCAGACATAGAACTGCCCATCCTATTCAGTTCTTTAATCTGACCACAGTCAGAAACAGAGTAGCAGAGCTCAAGGAATTGGGTTCAGAAACATGGTGGATTTCACAGCCCAGACTCCCACCGATGCCACATTGGGTACCATTTTATGTACTGAGAAAAAGACCCTGGGGCAAGGGATGGAGGGATAACAGTGAGCTGTGCATGTGCTAAGCCAGGAGCAAAATCACTCCAAGTTCAATGCATTACACTGGTTCCACAGAGAAAATAGCACCAACTTGGCATCCTACAGTACCAACTTGACATCCTACAAGTTCCATCCAAAATAGATCTGGGTGGCCTCTAGACCTAATGGCCAGGAGATTCTGGCAAGACTGGCACCATGGACAAACCTATTTAGGACAGCTTGTGTCTCCTTAATTCCAGAAACTGCTTCAACTGGAACTGGGAGCCAGACTGAGCAGGCAATGGTGCAGCCACAGATTGGGATCCCATATGGTAGACATTGGTGCGCAAGGAGCTGGCGCTGTGGAGATGGTGGTGGAATCCTAGCATGAGAGGACTGGGACTAAAACTCACTGGGGGCAGTGGCACAAGCAAACTGCAAATGAAGAAGTGGGTATTGATTGGGATCAGTAAATCGACCTGTGGACCTGTGGACCTGTGGGCAACAAAGGTTAATAACCAGCCCTAAGAAGAAGAATCTGCTAGTCAAAGTTGCAATGACCAAAGGCAAAATTAAACAGAAGCACAATGAATATTATTGATGATTCTCCTGCAAAGGATTCTCCTTTGTCAACCTCAGAGACAACTGAGGAAGACATCAAGGAAATGGGGGATAAAGAATTTAAATGAGAAGCACATACAGGAGTTCAAGGAATTTAAAGAATATGTTACACAGGAAATAGTGGCAATGAATCAATTTAAAGCTGAAATATTAGAAATTCGGAACACAAGAAAGCAAATTCTCAAAAATTCAGTGGAAAGTCTCAATTACTACGATTGAGGCAGAAAAAGGAATCTCAGAATTGGAAGACATTTCTTACAATAGTGGAGAAATAATCAAAAATATAGAAAAGGAATGGAGCTAAGCTAAGAAAAGCATTCAGGAATTAATAGACACTATTAAAAGGTTGAACATGAGAGTTATGGAAGTTCCAGAAGGCACAAAAAGAGAAGCTGGGCTTAAGGATGTATTCAATTAAATATTAATTGAGAATCTACCTATTATGGAGGAAAAATTGGAAACAAAATACAGGAGGGGAACAAAACTTCAATAGAGTTGAACAAATGTAATCTTTGCCACAACACATCATGATCAAGCTCTCTTCAGCTGAACATAAGGAAAAGATCCTTACATAGGCATGTGAACAAATGAATTGACTTACAGAAGAACCCAATCAGACTCATAGCTGACTGCTCAGAGGAAACTTTGCAGGCCAGAAGAAAATGGAGTGACATATTCCAAATTCTATGAGGAACAGAAGTGTTTATTAGATTAATTTATCCAACGAATTTTTTTATTGTTTTTGAAAATGCAAAAAAAAAAAACCATCTTTCACAGCAAAGAAAAGCTACTTCTTCCCTTTCAGTCCAGCCTTACAAATATTATTTAAAGATGCCTTAGTGACATAAAAAACGAACAGCACCTACCATAAGCAAAGGCAAACATGGAGAATGTCCAAATAAAGCAACAAAAAGAAGAAAAAATCAAGTGAACGAACCATTGCTAAAATGACAAAATCCAATCATTACCTATCAATATTAACCCTGAATGTAAATTACTTAACTTATCCAGCAAACTGCATTTAGCAGACCAAGTAAAAATAACAACAAAAAATCTATCTGTTGCCTACAGGAAAAACATTTATGCAATAAAGATATGTGGAAACTGAAAGTGAAAAGATAGATAAAAGATATTCCAGGCTAATGGAAAGGAAAAATGAGCTGGTGTAGCCATTCTTATATGAGATAATAGAGACATCAATGAGAAAAACATTAAAAGAGGTGAAGGATATAATATAATCAAAGAATCCATTCAGCAGGACAAAATCAACATAATAAATGTGTATACAGCAAATGCCAGGCACCTAGCTAGGTGAAACAAATATTAATGGATCTAAAGGGAGAAACAGATTCTAATACAATAATATTGGGGGGCCATATCATAATCTTAATGGACAAATTAACAGAACAGACACTCAGCAGGAAAACACCAGAGCTCATCCAGATGCTAGAGCACATGGAAGCAACTGATACCTACAGAACCTTTCATCCTACTGACAGAGAATACACTTCTGTTTTTAAATTAGTACATGAAACTTTCTGAAGGATTGATCATTTTTCATAAACCACAAGTCAAACCTCAGCAAATTTTTTAAAAGTCAAAATTATATCATGCATCTTCTCAGATCATTGTGGAGTAAAACTGGAGATCAACAAGTCAAAATACTCTCAGAACATATGTAAATACTTAGAGACTTTAGTCTCCAAACATAGCATAATACTTCAATACTTCAGCATAATAATAATATGCTGACGTGGATGTGGGGAGAAAGGTACCTCCCTTCATTGTGGGTGTGAGTATAGGCTAGTACAACCGCTAACGAAGTCAGTGTTTGGAGTGCTAAGACAACTGAAGATGATCTGCTATGGGATCCAGTTATCCTGCTTCTAGGAATATATTCAAAGGAAATTAAATCTGCGTATGAGAAAGTGATCTGTAATCCCATATTTACAACAGCACAATCTACAATAGCAAAGACATGGAAACAGACCAGACGTCCACTGAAAGAGAAATTGATAAAGAAAAGGTGATATATGTACTCCATGGAATACTACTCAGCCATTAAAAAAGGACGAAATTCTAACATTTGCAACAAAATGGTCCCAACGAGGCACCCTTATGCTCAGTGAGATGAGCCAATGCCAAAAGGACAACCATTATATGTTCTCTCAGATGTAATGCAAACCTCAGGCAAAATACAAAATCAGTCGTTATACAGGTAATGATGTATGTACATATATCCATCTAGAGGAACTGTAGAACAGAGGTAAGTATACTGTGAAGTGAAGATATGGTGCAGCATGCCTGCCTATTTCAGAATAAAAGAATGACTCCCAATGAAATTATTAAATATGTCTTGACAACAGGATGCTGGACTTTCCATCACTATCTATACCTACAATGTCAGTATACACTTAAATAGCAGAATGATGGACTTATGACTATTTTGATAAGGACTATACGATTATAATAATATAGTGCAAATCAGTTGGGAGAGGGGCGTTGGGAGGGGGAATCAGAAAATCCCTGAGCCTATGGAACTGTGTCACATAAACAAACAAACAAATAAGCAAGCTGTTTTAATGTGCAAATAGATTTGGTGTTTCCCTAGAATGCCATGACTTCATTTCACTCAACCTTAAAACTTCTCTTAAAAAACATGAAAATAAAAAGAAAGTTTGCTTTTACAATAAATTTCAGCTTTGCTGTCAATGGCAAAGGCATTGCCCATAATGATTTGTCATGCAATTTTATTTTTAAAGCTCAAAATTAATTACAAACATGAAACAAATCAAGGCATTAAGACATACATTAAAAACAAATTACAATCTCAAAATGGATAATTTACAGCTTGGAAAATTAATTGATTAAGCCCAAAGTGCATAGAAATAATTAGAAAAACAGAAGAGTGGGCAAACCAATGACAATGTTATGCAATGAAATAATAAGTAACGTACAACTGGCAAAAACACACAGCCAAAACTCGGTAGTCATAATTAAACTATGAGACCCTGGCTGTAGATAGGTTGAACTTCCAGTTTTGGAAGCATCTTTATTGCAGTGACAAACAGAAGACATAAGAAATAAAATCCTAACCTTTAAACAAAGTCAAAATCAAAATCATAATTTTAGCATAGAAATCAGTCACAAATTTGAAAAAAATGCAGAAATATTTCACATTAAATAGCACAATATTATATGAGTACTTATCATTTAATGTTTCATATATTATTATTACTTATCAGATTTCTTTCGTGTTCTGTAAGCCTGGCTTTTATGAAATGTATGTGTATAAATTTACTCATGACATTCTCTATTGTCTAGGAATAATGTAATAAACAAAAATACAAAGAATAATACAGCACTTTTATGCCAAACAAAATTTTGCCTTGAGACTTATATTTTTCTTTTTTAATTTTTTAAAGATTTATTTATTTTTATTGGAAAGTTTAGATTTACAGAGAGGAGGAGAGACAGATAGAAGGATCTTCCATCTGATGATTCACTCCCCAAGTGACCGCAACGGCCGGTGCTGCGCCAATCCGAAGCCAGGAGCCAGGAACTTCCTCCAGGTCTCCCACGCGGATGCAGGGTCCCAAGGTTTGGGGCCATCCTCGACTGCTTTCCCACCCCAGAAGCAAGGAGCTGGATGAGAAGTGGGGCAGCCGGGACTAGAACTGGCACCCCATATAGGATCATGGTGTGTTCAA
This sequence comes from Ochotona curzoniae, assembly GCF_017591425.1. Classification (NCBI taxonomy): domain Eukaryota; kingdom Metazoa; phylum Chordata; class Mammalia; order Lagomorpha; family Ochotonidae; genus Ochotona; species Ochotona curzoniae. The sequence goes on along the minus strand of NW_024467119.1, from coordinate 22,891,679 downwards.
GGTGAGGACTTTAGCCGCTAGGTCACCACACCGGGCCCTGTATTTCTTAATATTTGCTTTCAAATGGAAAGCTTATAATTTAATATTTGAAATTAATATGGTAAGACACTTAAATATGTATGATAGCCAAAAGATGTTTTTTTTTATTAACATGAAGAGAGCACATTTTAAACATTCTATAGGTACAGTTCCAAAAAAAAGCACATTTCCCTCAGCGTCCTGCTTCCCCTCTGATATTCCTTCCTCCTTTACTTCTCTTCAGTAGTATCTTCACAATTTTATTGCACTCTACATTCATAGGGTGTGTTTTAAACAACTATCTACATGTTAAAATTCTCAACTGGTCAGATATCTAATTTACTGTAGCATATAATGTGTTACAAGCACAGTCACAGAGAAATTCAGCTCAAATGAATCGCTATAAACATCACAGTTTGAACAATAACATGTAATTTAGTTTAAAGTCAATATTGTAAAAATGGAAGGTCAGGGTTTTATTCAGTTTAGCACTAAAGTTTCTATAGGTTCAACTTTGTACCGAGGAATTAAATACTTGTGTTCTTCCCCAGAGAGAGCTAAAAGCACTGGATTTGTAGAAAAACTGAACGCATATATGTGCCTGATACTTTTATTTGTAAGAGCCTAAGCCCAAAAATTCGGAAATATCTTTTGACAGAAAAATGGATGAACAAACTAAAATATATTCGTACACTGAATATTACTCAATAAACATAAATGAGTGATTGGAGCTGGCCTGTTGGCTCAACAGGCTAATCCTACACCTTGTAATACCGGCATCCTATTTGGGCGCCAGTTCTTGTCCCAATTTCTCCACTTCCAATCCAGCTCTCTGTTTATGGCAAGCAAAAATGGCAGTGGACAACCCAAGTCCTTGGGCCCCGGCCCCCCCGCCCCCGTGGGAGACCCAGAAGTACTTTCTGGCTTCAAGCTTCCAATCAGCTCAGGTTCAGGCACTGCATCCGTTCAGGGAGTAAAACAGTGGATGGAAGATCCTTGCTGTCTCTCCCTCTCCGTGAATCTGTCTTTCAACGTAAAACAAACAAAACCGGTGATTAATACACCCAATATAAATAAATCTATAAATAACTTTGCTAGCCGAAAATCAAATGAAAAGTTCAAATTCAAACTGCTTTATGGTTTCATTTGCAAAAAGCTATGGAAAAGGAAAAAAAAAAAGCTATAGTGACAAAGATTGCTAGATGCTTTTGGTGAGTGAGACTATGAATAGAAGGAGGAATTGAAAGGAACAGTAGGAATACTAAAAGGTGGCATATGTTTCCTTTTTGGTGCTAGTGACTGTTTCAAAGGTAAACGTTTGCACAATTATCAAATGTACATGTGAGATTTCAATAATTCATTGCATGTCAGCCATACTTAAATAAAACTGTTTCTTTGCATGAAGAACCCTGCTCTAAGCTAGGCTGTGTCAAAAATATATGAAAATCAGTAGTCATGCTAGGAATTGATCATTTAAATTCCTTAAACAGAAAAGAATCTGAATGTGGTGAGGTTGTGTACATGGCAGAATAGATGTATGTCTGAGAAGGGAAGAGAAAATGACACAGCACAAAGAAAACATCATGGGTAGAAGATAGTAGTGGACTAAGACTAATGGGGTCGACGAATGAGTTCAAGGAACAGGAGCATCTAGGACAGAGCCGTGGGATAGACCCACATTGGTTGTTCAGCCTCATTCTCTGTGCCTTATTTGGCACCTGTCTTTTGCCCTACATCACTGCTATTGCCACGGTCCATACCACTATTTCAAATGATTGGTTTTGCTAATGTTCAAAGGAATACAGTGACCATAGGAAAACTTCTGCACATGTCAATAATGACTGCAATAATTTTGAATTTGATACAGAATTTGGCATGTCAATATGTAAATATTCAGGGGATCTTCCCTCTGGCATTATTCTAAAAACCACATTTGATAGCCCAACTGTCAAGATGTATGCACCATGTCTTCCCTTTCAAAATCAGGAAGTTGAATCAATATAAGTGATTTACTGAAACAGTGTGGTCAGTAGTCACCTCTGTAGTGAGTCATCATTTCACACAGGACTATAAACTGGAGCACCAATCCATGCTTCTTCCTGACATGCAGCTTCAACAACCATTTTTCTTTTAGCTAAGGCTCTTTTTTTCAATTTAATCCTCCTTGAGACTTCTTTTAGACAGAATATTAAACCATATTTTGCTGTTAAATCACAAAAAAATGATAGAATCTCTACCCTTTAGCAAGAGTCATTGTCAAATTATACCCTCCAATACATAATACATCACTTGAGTCAGTAATTTCAACGATTTGTATGCATTTCAGGTTTGCCAATTACCTTCCAAGCTGTAAATTGCCTATTTTGAGAGTATAATTTGACTTTTAATGTTTGTCTTAACAGCCTGATTTGTTTTGTCTTTTGATTTGTTTCTCATTTTAGTAATTAATTTTAAGCTTACAGTGTCTCTCCTAAAAGGAAGGTGGGGACTTATAAGCCTATTAGAGCTACACCAGTTTGATACTAATATGAGTTTCTGCCTAGTGCCACAGACGTACAGTAAAATATGCTAAGTTCCCCTTGGCCTTACACAGGAGTTAGAATTTCTTTTACAGGAGATATACTGGTTTCAGTTTCAAATGCATATGACATAATACACTCCTAATATTTAAACACATGAATAAGTAAAATTGACCCTAAGGAGTCCCACAGATGACTCAATGGCTAAATCCTCACCTTGCAAGTGCCAGCAGTCCATATGAGCACTGGTTCCTGCCCTGGCTACTACACTTCCCATCCTGCTCTCTGCTTATGGCCTTGGAAAGCAGTGGAGAATGTTCTAAAGCCACAGGACCCTGTACCTGCATGGGAGACCCAGAGGAAGCTCCTGGCTCTTGGCTTTGGATCACTTCAGAACCAGTGATGAAAGATGTTAGTGTCTGTCAATCTGCCTTTCCAATAAAAATAAATAAATCTTTAACAATAAAGATCCCAAGAAACATATTGAATATATAAGTAACATTTTTCAGTGTGAAATTGAGATTAAATTGTTTTAGAATTATGTAAATGTGTCTGTCCCTAGATATCCTGTGATGATCATTCTGTATCTTTTACCCTATTGACCAAAAAACTCTAGAGAAATGAATCTTTCATTTCCAGATTTGTTAAAATTTGTATTTCAGTGACTCAAGAAACATAAATATATGGGACATGGATTTTTGGACTTAAATGCCCTTAAGGACATTTTAAGTAGATTCTGTAAAATTCAACAAGTGTTTTCTTGTTATACACAGAACAGCACCGAGAGCTCATTAAAGAGCAAGTAGTGTAAAATCAGAAGAAATAAATAGCCCAGCTATAAAATGATGAATTAAAGGACACTTGGGAATAGAAGATGGAGAGCAAGGCTTTCCATGCCTTGTAAAACTTACTAAAAGGCAAACCCACACATGATTTAATAATTTCCTAATGAAATCAAATCATCAAACATTGAAATATTTTTATTTCTTCTCTGTTGTTGCCAGAGTATTCAATCACTTACAAGTGACAAAGTAGGTTTTTTTTTTTAATGACAAAATGTCAACTTAACATTTGTGCATTCTTAAAATACATAGAATTTCACCCAGTTTGAACTATGAAAATAGCACAATGTACACTGAATGTTCCACAGGGGAAGGATTTTTTTTTCTATCTAACATATTATTTACAAGTATTGGCAAATAAAAGAGCAATGACATACTATCAATGAAGACCACCTAAATTCTCTTGGAACTGTTTATTGGATAGTTAATAATTTACTGTCATCTTTCACATTTGTAACTAAAATACAAAGAGTACTTGTGGTTGGAAACAGAGTGAATTTGAGGCCTGTTGGAGGGCAATTAATATGCTTTTAATGATTCATTTTGAGGTGACTAGAAATTCAGATATTGTTGTGAGAAAACAATTTAGAGAATCTCACACCCCTTTTAACAGGTTTTCTCAAAAGTTATACTTACAAAACTACAGCCTACTATCACAACCAGAATATTGATTTTATATCAGCAGATGCAAAAGCATTCTTCATGTCCTTTCATGCTCACACCTACTGATTTGTTGCCCCCCAACCTCTTTGATCTCTAAGAACCACCCACCTGTACGACACTTTATAATTTTGCTGTTTCAAGAAAGTTGTATAAATAGAACCAAAAAGGTATAACCTTTGGGATTGGATTTTTTCATCCAGCATAGTCCTTTGGAGACTGGTCCAATTTGGTACATGTGTTAACATTGCATTCCTTTTCATTGCTGTATCACATGCTACAACATGGATGTGCCACTACTTAGTTCAAGTTCTCATTCATTGTTGCAATTACAGTAGTTCTTTATCTTCTCACATAAATTTTGGAGTAACTAGGCCCGGTGTGGTAGCCTAGCAGCTAAAGTCTTCACCTTGAATGCACCGAGATCTTATATGGGCACCAGGTCACTTCCCATCCATCTCCCAGCAGTCAAGGAAGGCCCAAAGCCTTGGGATCCTACACCCACGTGGGAAACTCAGAGGAAGATCCTGGCTGCCGGTTGTGGATCGGCTCAGCTCTGGCCATTGCAGCCACTTGGGGAGTGAATCAACAGATGGAAGAACTTCCTCTTTGTCTCTCTTCCTCTCTGTATATCTGACTTTCCAATAAGAATAAATCAATCTTAAAAAAATGTTTTTGGAGTAATCTGTTTTATCTGTACTACAAACCAAAGAACATGCCATCATGCTCTTTTCGGAATCCAAAGTTTATCTTCTTTTCTTCATACTTTGAAGTCTTTTTACATTTGTTTTGTACTTAAGGTACAGCATTATAATTTTCTGTAGATAGAGAAACAGAATATATCTAATCCTCCTAGCAGTGGATACTGAGGCTACTTTTCAACTCAAGAGTTGCGGTGGGCAATGCATCATATTTTTTAAGCCCAGCTTCTTAGATGCACACTCCTGTCTGCTTGGTCCAGGCACAGCTGCTATCCCCCGACCCAGCTTCCTGCTGCATACACTGGTAGGTGATGCTTCAGTCACCTGCTCCTGCCTCTCTTGTCAGAAGCCCAGGTAGAGTTAGGACTCCTGGCTCCCAGATAATCCTGCTCGGATTTTGTGGACGTTTAGGAAGAGAACCAACAAAGAGCGGTTAGTCTCTCCTGTCTGCTTCTCTATTGCTCTGCCTTTCAAGTAGATAAAGCAAATGGATAAATAATTATAGAAACTGAAGAGCAAATTTTGTTTCCTCTTATTTATCAATGTTAACTTAGTAAGGAGTCATCGATTTCCTCACTGCGTCAGTGATAGATCTGAAAATTATTTTGACCCTTCTGCATTTGTCAATACACTTGCAAGAACAAAATAGTTTCAAATGATAACTTAATGCTAGTCTATTCAGTTCAAAAAATGTGTCATTCTTATATGTTAAAATTCAAATAATTTGAATACTATTTTAATATTTAAACTGAAACTTATAAATGAAAATAGTATCAATTCAGGCCAAGTTATTGCAGGTAAAGGAAAACAAGCAAACAAACAAAACACTGCTGTTTTACTTGGTTCTAAACTTTTTGGGGGTAAGCATCATGGTGTAGCGGTTAAAACCATTGCCTACAATGCCAGCATTCAAACGCTAGCTGACCCAGTTCTGATCCAGCTCTTTCCTAATGCACTTGAGAAAGCAGAGGAAGATGGCTCAGTTTTAGACACATGTGCTCATGTGGGAGACCCAGAAGAACCCAGTGGCTCCTGGCTTCAGTTTGGCTCAGCCCTACCTGTCACAGCCATTTGGAGACCGACCAGCAGATGGAAGATTTTGTCTGCTCTTCGCACACGCTCTCTAACACTGTCTTTCAGTTGCAAAAAATAAATCATTAAAAAAAAAAAAAAACTTTCTTCCTCCTAACCTGTCTTAAATTCCTTACATCATATGGAATACCCATAACCCAATCTAAATAATGTACCAAGATAACCTCATTTGCTTCCCCTTCTCCTGTTAAGCCCCTTCCCGTCCTCTCCTCTCTGCCTTTTTTTTTTAACAAAAACGTAAGTTAATCCACTTTATATTTGTAAGTTTACTCTACCACTAACCATTCTATTCAACAAATGAAAAGTAGAAAGACCCCGATTACACAGGAATATAAATGACAATCATATCACAAAATGCTCATTTCATTCTTGCACAATTTTGGTATTCTATATATGAACTCTCGTGTATCAGAGAAATACATATCTTTAAGAGACCGCCTTTATTTACTAAGCATAATGCCTTCTAATTGCATCAATTTTGTTGCAAAATACAGGATACAGGATTTCATTCTTTCTTATGGTTGACTAGTATTACATAGTGTACCTATAAACCCTATTTTTAATCCAGTCATCAGTTGATGGGCAACTAGGTTGTTTCCCGATCTTGCTTTTGTTTTTGAAGAGGCTAGCGATATAGGAGCTATACAGATGTATTATCACCAAATCGCTAACATTAATAAATAAATCCTGATTCTCTAGTACACTAGTGAACTTCAGTGATCTACTAAGTTCTATTGATTTAGCCACCTGCACAGTAATATAGCAAGCTACTCCTCAGCTTGTGGCACTGGCATCTCATATGGACCCCAGTTCATGGGTTCATATCCTGCTGCTAAACTTGTGGTTCAGCGCTCTCTCATTGACCTTGGAAAACAGTGTAGGATAGTCCAAGTTCTGAGGACCCTGTACCAGGTGGGAGAATTGGAGGAAGCCCCAAGCTCCAGGCTCTTGGCTTCAACCTCTGGCCACAGTGGCCATTTGGGGAGGGTTCCAGTGGACGGAAGCTCTTTAACTCCATCTCTCCCTCCCTCTCTCTCAAATTCTGGCTTTTAACTCAAATCAAATAATTTTTTTTTAAATTCTATTAAATTTAATATTGAGAATAAATCAGCAATTTGTTTCACTTGTGACAGATGTGAATTTACTATGAGATCGTGCAACGTGGTAAAATGTTATTCTACAAATGACATAATCTCTAAACAGAATGTATAATCTCACCATATGTTCATTATTATTATTTCAAAAATCTCCTTAAAATCTCCAGAAAAAAACATGGTGCATTGTCAGGGAGAAAGTTAGTTAACATCTTGAGACGCTGGTATTCCATATGTTAATGATTTCGCAAAATCTAGTTTTTCCACTTCTAATCCAGGTCCCTGCCAATCTGCCTTGGAAGCAGCAGCTGATAGATCAAATAACTGGGTCATTGCCACTCACATGAGAGACCTGGGTGGTAGTTTGTGTCCTGCTTTTGGTCTGGCCCAGCCCTGGCTGCTACGGGAAGTAAATCAATATATCAAAAAGTCTCTCTCTCTCTCTCTTTCTTTCTCTCTCTCTCTCAGTGTTTTAGATAAAGAGATAAATCTTAAATGAACATTTTGTGATAAGCATCAGGTTCATGGAGGAGACACAGTGCTATACAGAACTATGGAGGGCAAGTTCTACGTGAAAACACATTTGTAAGGCATAGTCTCAGACCAGGAACTTTGGGAATTCCAGGAGGGGAGAATCTAGCAGCCAATTGCTAGGAGCATGACTGCAGAAGCCACCTCCCATAGGCCAGGGGTAAGTGTGCGAAATGGCCCTGGTCACTCAGTATTTCCTTGGAGTTACGTGACTCCTGCCCTGGTTCACGCCCAGGGCTCTGTCCTTGGCCGCCATCTTGCTGACCAGAGACCCGAACTGTTAGTTGCCATCTTATTGACCTAGTGACTTCTTTGCCCCTGAGCCCCATAACAGACTAGTCAGTGACGCCCTGTTAAGCAAATACACCATTCAGTGGAAATACATTCAGCACGTGTCTCTACTTCTGCATAAAAAGGTAACTACCAATGAAACTCTTAAATACGTTTTGACAATAAAATGCTAGACTTTCCATCATTGTCTATACCACAGTGTCAGGATAAGCTTAAATAGTAGAATGAAGGACATGTGACTGTTGCTGAGAGACTAAACTACTGTTACAATATTGGAAAAAGAGGGGAGGGGAATTCCTAAGCCAAAGGAATTGTATCATGAAAAATAGTTATTAAAACACACACACACACACACACACACACACACACACACACACACACAATGTGGGCCCGACGTGGTAGCCTAGTGGCTTAAATTCTCATCTTGCATGCACAGGGATCCCATATAGGCACTGGTTCATATCCCAGCTGCTCCAATTCTCATCCAGCTATCTGCTTGTGGTCTGGGAAAGCAGTCAAGGATGGCCCAATTCTGTGGAACCCTGCACCCATGTGGGAGACCCAGAGGAGGCTCCTGGCTCCTGGCTTTGTATCAGCTCAGTTCCAGCTGATTGCAGCCACCTGGGGAGAAAAATAGGAGATGGAAGATCCTTCTCTCTGTCTCTCCTTCTCTCTGTAAATCTAACTTTCCAATGAAAATAAATAAATCTTAAAAAAAAACCTTATCTAATATGTATGTTGTTACATGTTAGATAGAAAACCATAGTATCTTGGTTCTTTTCATAAAGAACAAAGTCTTTTCATAAGCGTTGTTGTGTAAAAGTGAGTTTTCTCTCACGTTGCGTGGAATTCTCATGAAATGATAAGAATGACTTTCTAATTAAAGAGGAAACTCTTGACCAGAATCAGTTCTTGCTTCCTTAAGATCTATGCATAAGTTAGAAACTTTCGCCTTGCACTGCGTATGTCATTCTTCCGTCGAAGTCGGTCACAATCGCTCCACTCACGTGGCATCATTCCCTCCACATGTGTGTTGTAGATTCATGTTCCTAGCCACCGCAGCTGAGCGGTCGGTGCCCACATGGCTGGCTCTCCATGGGCTCCAGCCCTTCGCTGCCCTCACTCCGACCATGCGGATGCTCTCCGTGCTATCTGCGAGGATGCCTTTCCCTCTGCTCCCCGGAAACGGCTTCTGGAAGGTCAAAAGACACTGGAGGGAAGTTTGTTCAATGGAACTAAGTTGAGGTCCACAGATGATGTGCTGTAAGAGTGTCAAAATGAGTAAATTGAATACCAAACAAGTTACAAACCTGTCCGAATGCCAAAGCGATCTTACCGTTTCACTCTCCCTCCTTACCAAAAAATTTAGGGAGAATAGAGCCAGCTGCGTGTCTCTGCACAAGCTTGTATATTATTTTGAAAAAAAATGTAATTCCTTATCAGTTTGGAGAAACTGAACCCAAGTAAGTAATAGTAAGGATTTTTAAACATGCTTCTTTCTTTTCTTCTTTCTTTTTCTTTCTTTCGTTTTTTAAGATTTGTTTATTTTATTGGAAAGGCAGATGTACAAAAAGGAGGAGAGAAGATCTTTCATCCACTGATTCACTCCCCAAGTGGCCGCAATGGCTGGTGTTGCTCCAATCTGAAGCCAGGAGCCAGGAACTTCTTTCTGGGTCTCCCATGCAGGTACAGGATCCCAAGCCTTTGGGACGTCCTCGGCTGCTTTCCCAGGCCACAAGCAGGGAGCTGGATGGGCAGTGGAGCTGCCGGGATTAGACTGGTGCCCATATGGGACTCTGGCATATTCAAGGTGAGGACCTTAACCACTATGCTATCACGCCAGGCCTAATTTGCTGCTTTCCAATAAGGTTGTGATTTCTGTGTCTGTACCCTCAGCATTGTATTAGCTTATAGTGTTGTAAGGGGAAAAATGAATTCCATGAATTAGCTCAACACAGTGTGTTCACCCACTGATTACTTAGATATAGCAGAAACTGTACCTCCAAGGTCTTGTGTATTCAATACGCCTGAACACAATGAAAACCTGGTAAGGCTTCCATTGGAGGTTTTGACTTCATTTTTTATTTCATGTTATTAAAAAGAAAAACTCATCTCTTTGAGTGTCACTGTAAGATGGAAAAAAAATCAATCAACACCAGCTTGCTTCTAAATCAGCAACACTAGGATGCTCGTTTCTGGTTAAAAACGCGGGTTTCTGAGCTGCCCGGCTCCTTAATCCCTGTCCTCCAACATGGAGCCTGCCTGACATCAGACCCTTGCTCTGGAGTCTTTTCCCACCTCATTCACCTGACAGGCTCCTCCACAACAGACATCTTATCAGACCTGACTGATTGCTGTAATCTGTACTCTGGGCAGCCATTAAGCAAATTACCTGAATCATTGCAAGGATTAGTCTCATTAACACATGATTAGCATCAAATTAAAATAATGAGTGTTTAACTTCTGATGTCTTCCAGTTGTTTGAACAGCTTGATCAGCCACACCAGGCTGGCAGGGAGGTGGGGGTGTCAAAGAGGCACAGAAAAAAGGGAGGCTGCACTGGGCAAGACATGGGACAGCTCACCGGGAGGATGAAATGAGATCACACTCGGGCTGCTGGGATGAAAGGTTTCCTCGGAACAGCAGAGTCGCTGGGTCTAAACAGAGCACTCCTGCTTCTGGGTGCCCTCCTGCTTCTGGGCGCCCTCCTGCCAGCCTTTCATGCGGAGCAGGGCTTTACATGCTGATGCTGTGTCCAATCCTTTCCTCCAGCCTTCCCTCTCTCAGAGAACATAAAATGCACCTTTTCCTCCGTCCCTTTTCAAACTTTACCTGACTTTGGAACAAGATCCCTGAAGTGCTAGGGTTATGAGAGATTGGAGATATGAGAACAGATTCTTTTCAGTGTTCATGTTTTTCCATTCAAATGACTAGCAATATATTGAAACAAGGGAAAGCCTGAATCAGTTCTGGATTCCATTCAGAACTTCACTCATGAGCTGATAATTTAAAGACTCTTGGCTAGATCCTATATTCTCATGGAAGAGGTAATAGGAATCTAGAGGAACAGCTCACCTTTGTCCTCCAACTCTGTAACTAATGGCAATGGATCTGCCAGTTAGAAAATGAAGACAATCAGAGAGCCTGCATAGGCATCACATGTCCTTGCCCTTGTAAGGGAATGGAATGAGTAAACAGATGTCATGACTAATTCCCCTGTGATCTCAAGAAAAAGGCTAATATGAGGACAGTAGGATGATGAAATGATTTAAGATCAGGGAAAATGGGTAAAGACAGAAGTCACCACTGTGAATTATGAACACACGCATTTAGGTGTTGTAAGAGAAGAAAAATAAAAACAAGACCTCTAATTCAGACTTAATTTGCAATATGAAATGCTAGCATAAAAATGAAGTTTATGTGTACAGAATTCCAAGGGTGGACCACAGTGAGCCAAATATTACAAACTCATACAAGTTGATGATGATTGGGCCTGTGCAGTAGCCTAATGGTTAGGATCCTTGCCTTGCACATGCCAGGACCCTATATGGGAGCCGATTTGTATCCCAGCTGCTCTACTTTCCATTCCGCTCCTTGCCTGTGGCCTAGGGTGGCAGTCGAGGACCTGCCAAAGCTTTGGGACCCTGTACCCATCTGGGAGACCCAAAGGAAGCTCCTGGCTCCTGGCTTCAGACTGACACAGTTCTGGTCATTGCTGACACATGGGGCCATCAGATGGAGGATCTTTCTGTCTCTCTCTCCTTTTTTCTGTAAATCTGACTTTCCAATAAAATCTAAAATACATCTTTTATTTAAAAAAAAGTCTATGGTGATTTACTAGAACAATGGGAACTTATTTTTAGAAATTCTAGACTTAGAATCCTTTATCACTTCTCGGCCTTTTGGCTAAGATCAAGTGTAAAATACTGTTTGAGTAAATAATTCAAAGCAACTCAAAATAGATATCTCAGTAAAGAGACTTGTGCTTAAATATTTCAAACACAGTATTCACAAAATAAGATGGATAATGCCAGCCTAACATTTAATATAGCCCAGATCCTAAAGCAAAGTCTATATGAGTATTAGCAAAACTACAATACAGTGAATTGACTAGAAGCCGAAGAGCTCCTTGATTGTGTCAGCTGAGTTTGAGGGATGCAAAGGATCAGAGGCGTTGCTTACTCATCTATTGATGATGCGATTTCTGCATCTCTGATGGCAGAGGGCCTAACCTACCGAGGTAACATTGCAGTATCTCATTTCAGCAGTGGGGACTCTGATCATGTGTGTTTCATGGTCCTTGCCGGAGTTTGCTTCAGAATGTCTATGGATGATATGACCTGCACTTGGTTGGCACTGCATGGCGCTTCTCTACCGGTATAACTACCCACCTCTCCTTCATCGTTGTAGTTATTCTTTGAGGCCAGCCAGCAATGTCATGAATCCTAGCTCTGGGCCCCACAATTTATGTTACTGGATGTGTCTGCTCCATTTTCAGCATGCTCCCAGTATGTTTTACAGTAGTTAATTCCCTCTCTGAACTTATCGGGCATCGTGTTTGCTATACACAAGGCCTTCTCAACATAAGCACCTCTAGAAAGTCATACGTTTGATGAATTCGTATAAAAGCAGAATCCAACTACAGGTATCTGCAAGATAATCTCTTTATATCTAAAGTTTCACCTTAGATGAAGGTAAAAATACGGAAAAAGTTATCTAATGGAAATAGAACTTAGAGAAAGTAGGAGGAGGTACAGTTCTAACACACAAAGCAGACTTTAAGTCAACAACCTTTGCAAAGGTTGAAGAGTTCACTGTGTGTGGATGAAGCAGAGAAGTAACCAAATGGGTGTATCAATTATAAAGAGTTATGGACCAAACGTGAGAGCTCCCAAACACATGGAAAGCCTTTGGCAGAACTGAATGGAGAGTGCAGTAAAACAGGAGACTTCAAAATTCACTCTCTATTGTGGCTGGAACAACTAGACAGAATTAGAGTATGAAACAGAGTTTAATCACATCACAGAACACAGATGTGTATAAATACAGAAAGATTCATTCATCAAATGCCAAGTAGCGAAAGCACATGCTAGCCACGAAACAAATCCTAACAAATTCAAGATTGAAAGTATGCAATCTTTCCATACTTAGTCCCAATGAAGCTAAGCTATAAAACAATAAATTCTCAAATATCAGAAAAAAAAAATTCTTAAATAAGCAATAGGCCAAAGAAGTCCTATTGGAAATTAAAATTTTTAAAAATGTTTTGAGGCATGAAAATGAAACACAAACTCCAAAGTTTTATGGAATGTACTGAAATCCATCCTAGGAGGGAATTTTACTGTTTTCAATGAATATCAAAATAAGAAAAAAAGTCTCGTGATGACAACCTAACTACACTTCAGGGGATTCAAAATGCAGAACAAAGTAAATTGAAACTAGCAAAAGTTAGGAATATCAAACATTAGAACAGAGATAAACAAAATACAAAGTGATAAAACACCAACCAGAGCTGAGTTTCTGTGAAGAACCATAGAATTAACAAGCTTGTCATTAGATTAAGATTTTTAAAAAGAAAAAGCTCAGAAAATGTGAAGCACTGGGTCCGTGTGCGGTGGCCTAGCAGCTAAAGTCCTCGCTTTGAACGTGCCGGGATCCCATATGGGTGCCGGGTTCTAATCCCGGCTGCTCCACTTCCCATCCAGCTCCCTGCCTGTGGCCTGGGAAAACAATCAAGGATGGCCTAATGCCTTGGGATCCTACACCCATGTGGGAGACCTGGAAGAAGCTCCTGGCTTCTGGTTTTGGACCAGCTCAGCTCTGATTGTTGCAGCCACTTGAGGTGTGAATCAACGGATGGAAGATCTTCCTCTCTGTCTCTCCTCTCTCTGTATATCTGACTTTCCAGTAAAAATAAAATAAATCTTAAAAACAAAAATACAGAAACTTTGACAAGAGGAAAATGAATCCCCTGGCTAAAATATCACTGAAGAATTCTGACTCCCATTCTGTTTATTTAAAAAAAGCCACATTCTCTACAAACCTCGATCCTTTCTGTGCCAGTTTGTTTAGCTAATAAATCACCTAGCTTCAAAAAGTTAAATGAGTTAATTGCTTGGTTGTATGACGGGAGAAGAAGGAAAGTATGTGAAGAAGGCAACAATTTCAATCTTATTACTCCTTAGTTTGACCATAAATGTCTTTTATTTCTGTTTTCCTCATTTTTATCTTCTTTGGTATGAAGTGATTTGGGGGAATTTTTTTTTCTGGAATTTCCTGGGCAAGTCACTTTTTGGGCAGTATGGACACTTTTATGGGACAACATAGTGCATGGAAACCGATTTCTCTTTATCGAAATAAATTCCAAAGCAATGATTTTAGAACACATATATCGTATTTTTGGAAATTTGCAAGGAAACAATTCTGACATAATTGGCTGTTCGAACTTACTAATGTTTCCTTGATAAAATAAGAGGAAAACCCAAGCAATAGAAGAATTCATTGAGTGAAAATCATAATATAGAGCCATGTTCATCTGGAGGAGAGCCACCAGTGGTATATGCACTGGCCAACATTCCAGTAATGTGTATGGCCCTCTCTTGGTAACCAGTATCTGCTGTAAGCTACAGCTCGTCTGATCTTTGTAAGAATCAAGATGAAGTGTGCTTTTTGAAACCTTATCATCCTAAAACGTGTTTAACTTAGTTAAGCAGATTATTCTATGTATCTTACCTACAAAGTTTAAAATGTTCTATTTTGCTCAAAGGAAAAAGGTGCAGACATACCATGCTAAGAGCAGATGGTATATCATACGAATTCTCATCACGCATCTTTTTCCTTTGGGAATACTGATAGTCGGTTGATTATGATTTTAAAATTATAAGTTTTTTTCTTGGCTACATTGAAGGTTATTAAATTCTTTACTTACAAGCAATGTGTCACCAGAATCATGTGAATATTTTCATAAATTGGAAAAATACTAAAATTCTCATTTTATCATCGACAACAGTGGTCACATCCAACGTGCTTAATGAATATAATTTCAATCATATGGACACATATAGGCAAATTATTTCAATTGTTCTAGCAAAATGTCAATCATATCCTTTTTCCATTTGGCAAAAAAGTTTGATGTTATGTGTAGACTTCGTTTAGGTAGGGATTTAGCTGTCCTATTAACTTCCATTGACATGTATAAAATAAAATATATATCAAAGACAGATTAAAAATAATTGGTAGCAAATTAATAAATGTACAAAAACCAACCTCTTACTCCACCTCACCCGCAAGAGTTGTGTTTTGATGTTTGGAGACAAGCTCAATGAATAAGCATTCATAGTTACCTGTGTGTGCCAGGTATGCCATTTCTTGGCTCTGGGCTCCAGGAAAAATTTTAGATATGATAATGCTATTGCAGACTTTTGAAAATTCAGTGATAGCCAGGGAATAAAATAACAGGCATTCTAGAAAGAAATAATGACGAATAGACATCCGGAGGCATGATATAGTCATAGTAAGTATGTGTGCTCCATATTGATGACAAAATTTCCCATCATATTTTATTTAATTGAATTGGTATTTATTATTTGGTTACTCCATGGCAGTCCATGTGTCTGGCAGTGAAACTCCCGAGGTGAAAAACAGAGATTTGCTCCTTTCCCTTAGGGGCTTGTTGTCTTCCTAACCCCGGGTGACTGACATTACGAAGGACTCTTCAATGTTTCTGTAACTTTAATATTGACAAGCTTCCGCTTTCTGGTTATAAGTTAATATTTACTTGATAAGTTAACATGCTGCAAATGTGACAAAGTCACAAGATGAGAATTAATAATTAGATTCAATTGACAAGTTATCATTATGATTTTTTAAAAAGTAATTTAAGTATTCTTTAGGGAATAGTATAGCTCTAAGGAAAGAGAAGCATCAAAAAAAAAAATTTAGGAGTTCTCTTTCAGTATTGTTTCAATGACATTTCATGTTCTGAAATCCATTTCCAAAAAGTGATGTAGTGCCATTAGATATGGACTTCTACATATTACATATTACTGTAAAGAACTATTTTTCTATAAACAAAAAGAAATTCCTGTATCAGATGCTAATTCCAAACATGGTGATTCTAAGCTCATTATTTATCAAGCCAGCAGCGTGTGTGATCATTGGAAACAGCTGATATTTAGAACGGCAATGATCACAGATTTTGACATCGAAGAACTGACAAAAAATTGTTCTAATATTTTACTAATGCATGTTTAGAGATTAAATATTAATATGAATTAATCAATACAAAAACTGCCCTTCACCTTTAGTCTAGTGAAGGCTTGTGAACTTGAACTTCAAAACAGATGCATTCAGCGATCAAATTGATAACTGCACTCATGATTGTAAGGGCTTTCAAATCCACTGAAAGCTCTAGAATCAAATCTGCAGAGATAAAAGGAAAAAGCATCACTTGTCAACAGTAATAAGTATGTTAATATAGATACATTACTTAAAACAAGTTTAGTAAGTCATGATTATTAAAAACTGAAATGATTTCACATCTAAATTCTGGTAGTGAAAAGGAGCAGTCATTTTTGAAAGTAACTTATTCTTTATGAAAGTAGAAAGTTTCTCCTTGGCTCAGAATTTAAAGGTAGCATTAATTGAGGTTCACAGATACTTTAAGCCACAAAGCGACAAGCTTCATAATGGAAAGCCATTGATTTGTAGTTATTGGCATGTATGGCACATGACTGCAATAAGAAGGGAGAAGCGTTTTGGGAAGTGCTGCAGTGATGAATATTCATGGAATGAGGAGACTAAAACTAGAGCAGTGAGCGCTCTTGTCACCACTTGATTCTTGATATGTCTTCATTGTCTGGAAATGTACATGCTGAAAAATTCAGGCATTGTGTCTGAAAAAGAAATACAGTTTTGTTATCTGTCCACCCTCTGCCTTACCCATTGCAGCATCTATTATCTCATCATTCAGTCTGTAAGTTCTTCATCTTCTTTTCATTATCTTTTAAGTACAAATGGTGTATATTATGTGTCTGTATTAAATTTCAGCCTGAAAAAAAAATAATTCAGTGTTTCTCAGACTACCAGGTAAATGAGACTTCTGTGCTGTCATTAAAAAAATGGACATGATGTCACTCCATCAATTGCAACCTGAAGTAACTTATGGATGACAGTTTATTATTATTGTTGTTGTTTGTTGTTGTTTCTGATTTATTGACCCTGTAAAATCATGCTAACATTTATCGCCCAGAGGAAAGCACCTAGCTGATTAGAAAATAGCAGAAATACTGCATTAAAAAAAAAAAAGGATTCCACCAACTATTTGAAACTACCTTTAAAAATTTGTTTTGCCCTGAAGGGACATACAGTGTCAGACGAGGCCAACGTAAGTCAACATAAAACTAGCTCACAAATACTCAGAGGCCATAAACAAAATGTCATGCCAAAATGTGGTGTAATAGGCTAACCACCACTGAGACAACAGGTAATCTGAGGCCAGTCAACATAGCTCTGTTTTTCTACTGCGTAGGGTAGAGAAACATGACCCATGATCTGTTAAGATCAATGTTACAGAATGTGCACAACGGGAGCCTAGAAACCTCTTGCACCAACACTCACTTCCAACTCGGTCAGCAACAAATGTAGAAGGGAGGGAGGTCCGAGAGTGTTGTCAGAGTGTGCCCGTGTTATAAATGGAGACTCAGGTAAGTGATTCACACAATTTAAGAGTTCAGAGGAAGTTTAGGCATAGTTTTAGGACAAACCCCTCATCAAGGAAGAAGAAAGGGCTAGAGAATTCAAATATTTAGTCTAAATCCACCATGCATAGTCTATGCTAAATAAATGGAAATTAACCAGAAAAATAGAGAACTTATAAAAACCTGAAGCAATTTAGCATGTTTTAAAATTTCTCAGGATCCCCTTGTTCATTCTGAATATTTCAATGTAGGTCTGGATCCTTTGTTAGTTTAAAATTCTTTGTAAATACAGTTACATTGACTAGACTTTGGTGAGCTACAAATGGTCACAAAACAAAAAGGCAAGTTAAGATTTTAATTTCAGAAGGAAGGCTCCGTCCAGCTCAGTAGGACACATATGGATCTGCTGCAAACATTTGACAATCTGAACACATTTTCTGTGTTTCGTTTCATTTAGCCTAGAATTTTCCTAGATCTGGCTCTGATTAAAGAAGGCATGTAGAGGGGCATCTGGAGAGTCCAATTTGAAAATGAAAAACATAATTCTCTTTTTCCCCACTAATTCAGTTTTCAGTGTCAGATCAAATGAAGTTCCAATTATGAGTATAAGGAGGATTCACCAAACAACCACACTGCAGATTTTTTATTCCATTCTGACACAAATTGCCCTATTGTCATAGAGGAAAGCATGGCTTTCCTTCCTTTGTTGCATATCTCAATTTTATCTGGCAGGCTGGGCAGGTTGTCATAATGATTCCAGAAGCTCCCGGAAAGGCACCAAATTATGTCACAAAGAAATGGAACCAATTACGTGTTTTGCCTTTTTCCTTCTTTCCTTCAGGAAAGGGCAGTAAACTCCCTCATTCAGATTTCCATGCCCTATTTTCTTGGAACTTCCCCTTCCTCCACCACTTGCTGTTTCCATCTGTTCCCCAAGATGAGAAGTACGTCAGAACTTGAACTGAAAATCATCTCCATCCTCAGACATGCATTTCTACCCATGGGGACATGAAGCACTATTGCTCCAAAGGAAACATTCGCAGCTGCATCGATGGTACTGTAAACATCACATGGGATAAAGGTGTGTGCTATCACATGACCTGAGAACTGAGGGTCAGCCCTAGGAGGACTGAGAAATGTGTCAAATGGCAACTTGCAAGGAACATGGGAAAAGGAGCCATAAAAGAATCTTAAATGTCAGTTTCTGGCATCTGATTTATTTTTATATAATGTTGACACGATTGTGTCCAGCTGTTAAGTAATGACAGTCTATGTGCTAAGTGTGAATATTATGTGGTTTGTTCAAACATTCACTTAATATTTTATAAATTCCTTTGAAACGAAAGCCAGTGCTTATTGCTGATAAGGGCTTGCATTTATTTGTCTTGGAAAGGCTTGCATTTGTTCTTACCAAACGTGTACTTTGTTAATTGTGATTACAATTCTGTTAAACAGAGAGTGTGCTTCGTGTGGCAGTGTTTGCAGCTGCATCACTCACAATGGCCAAAAGGTGGACACGACATAGCTGCTGACTGACAAATAAACGTCTCATCAAAATGTGTTACATGCAATAGAATACTATTGATCCTTAAACGGAAGTGAAGGAGGGGTGTCTAACCTTAGTAGCTCTCCCAGGCTCTCTCTCTGTTTCTGTCCTTACCCCCTGTGTGTACCTTTGCATCTCAATTAGAAGTAAAAAAAAAAAAAAAGGGGAAGGAAGGAAGGAAGGGAGGAAGGAAGGAAGGAAGGAAGGGAGGAAGGAAAGAAGGGAGGGAGGGAAGGAGGGAGGGGGAGGGAGGGAAGATAAAAAGGATTAAGGTAATAAGGGAGATTCTGAGTTAGGTTCCTGCACAGATGAACTTTAAATACATTACAAATTAGACAAAAGGAATTCAATTTATAGAATCAATGTGTTTACAAAGATTACAACTAGGTGGTTAGTTGCAAGGAGCTAGAGCAGAGGGAAGCGCAGTCACTGTTTAGGCAGTGCAGAGTTTCAGCAGTTTGCACTGAATGAGACTTAATGTTTCTGAACTGCACACTTCAGCAATTTACTGTCCTAAAAACGTGTATGTGTCAGTATTTATAAAAACATGTATGTGTCAGTATGTATTGAACATTATGCTTTCCTCTTTATTCTTACTTAAAATGTATATTAGAAAAATTATTTGTAGAAAATAACCTGTGATTTGAATTCAACACATACAAAAACATATAGATTTTTCCAGTTGGATAAACAGCTGGATAAACATCAGTTGAGCAGATGTTGTAAGGGTCACTTAAGCCTCCTTGCCTTGAATGAATGTCAGCAGTGTTCATCTGTACCGTTGCTCACATTGTCATAAACTATTCTATTGTAAAACTCGTTCAATCAAATCGTAACAGAGTTACATGTCACTCTTAAGCAAGGTAGATGATACAAATTATCTCCATTTCACAATTGGAAGAAATGAGATTCAGTGTAACAACCTTGAAGGATGAGAGTCAGTGTTAGGATAGAGTTGATAATTCCCTGGTCCTGGTGTTCTTTCCAGTATGACATTGTGCTCATAATTATCAGCAATATGAGCCTAACTTTGTGTAATTTGAAGATAGTCATCTCTTTTTTCCTTAGTTTCCTATTAATTAGTCATTACTTACACATTAACTCAAGGCAAAAGCCCCTCAGACCTCCTACCTAAATTGAGTTTATTGTTTTATCAATGTATTCCTATCAACCTGACTCTTCTCTTCAAGCCAATATATGTGATCTGTATTCACCTACTACCTTAACTGTGTTCAGTTACAAATGAACAATGGTGTGATAAAATGAATATCTCCTCCAGAAAACGCAATTTTCTTTAGAGTTCACAAACTTTGACCTAAATAATCAATTTCCCAATGTTGAGCCAATTCATTCAGGTTGAGACTTTTTGAACATTAGAAACTTTTATCATCATCTTTAAATTGCATCAGACTTCACTTCTAAAATTAAGTCTGTAGACTGATATCTTTCCTAGTCTTTCAGATTTTTACAGTTCATTTCATTATCTTTGAGAACCTGTAACGATGCATGAAGCCCAAGCTGGGTAATGCTTTTAAAATATGTCAAAGATGAGACAGCAGTATAGGACAGGAATAAAATGAGGATGCAGATAGCATGCTAACAGTTTCAGAAAGAAAAGATAGATTATTTTTACATTGTAAATCCAGTGAAGACCTAACAACACAGGTGACTCTGATATCCAATCCAGTAATTTTGAAATGATTCTGTGTTTTCTCCAGAATTTTTGTGTTAAAACATTTTTGTTAAAAATCTTTATTTTAAAAATGTATCTGTTTTTGTTGCTCTGAGGTGTACAGAAAACTAATTAGGTTTTTCTTTTTAAAATTTTTAATTTATTTAAATAAATATAAAATAAAAAACATATTTACACCCTGCTGAATATGTCCATGAATACCTGAATTTGCTTCTGTACTTTTCAAGGAACACAGAAGGAGGGTCCAGCATAATAGCCTAATGGCTAAATTCTCACATTGCATCCACTGGGGTTCCACATGGAATCCCAGCTGCTCCACTCCCCATCCAGCTCCCTGCATACAACCTGGGAAAGCAGCAGAGGATACACCAAGTCTTTAGGCTTTTGTACCCATGGAGAAGACCTGGAAAAAGCTCCTGGCTCCCAGCTTTGGATGGACTCAGCTCAGCCTCTTGTAACCATTTAGAGAGTCAATCAGCAAATGGAAGATCTTTCTGTCTCTCCTTCCTTCTCTAACTGTACCTTCCAAATACAAATAAATAAATCCTTTTTTTTTTAAGAAACAAAGGATATTTTTATTCATGTTGATACATCATTTACACTCCTTTGCTTTGAACTCCCTGATTCTTTTTCTATATTTTCTCTGGAGAAAAAAACAGTAGAAGCAAAAAGTGCTTAGAAGTACCCATTGTCATCTATCTAATAAATGGCTTGATTGGTAGTACACATCCAACTGGTTCATTTTAAGAAATGACTAAAGGATTTTGTAGAATTTTGCATCCACATAGGCTTACACTTGAATCGGGCCGTTTTCAGTATAAAGCATGGCTCCAGGAAGAAAAAAGCTCATGGGGAAAGAGAAGGGAAAGTGCAGAAAACAAACAAAGGTCTGGATGGTCGGGAAAGATTAGACCAAGGATGAGGATGGGCTAAGTAAAAGCAGGAGAAATGCAGGAGAAGAAACAGGGCTTTGGAGAGAAGAGGTGAAGGCAAGACAAGGGTGTATTTTTCTGAACTCATTTCTGTCCATCTGTGACTGTGCTGTTAATAGTGTATGAAATGATTCCTTGTATAACTTTTCTGAATTTTGTTATTCAGGCTGCACATAGCAGTATTAAAAATTTAAAATATATTCAAGACATATGCGATATATCTCTTTTTGTATGTTTAGCATAATTAAGTCTATAGTTTTCGGGGTTTTTTTTCCATTCTTATTTCGCATCCAGTTCTAGTTATTGAAATGGATAAGCAGATACAATTTGCACCCCTTAAGATTACACTTTCCAATAGACTCCTTTCACATTCTTGAATTCGAAGATTCGTTTATTCATTTCAAAATTAATTACAGTGAGAGAGGTAAAGAAAGATCTTCTATTCACTGGGTCACTTTTCAGATTGCCACATGGGCTAGGGCTGGGCCAAGATGAATCCAGAAGCCAGAGGCTTACTCCAGATTTTTCACATGTGTGGCAAGGGCCCAGGCATCTGGGGATTCTGACTGTTCTTCTACGGAGCTAGATCAGAAGTTAGAGCAAAAGCTACAAAGAGATACGAACCTGTGCACATACGGAGTGCTGTTGTCACAGATAGCACCTTTACATGTTGTGCCTCTAGGTCCAAATCATTTAAGATACAGTCAGGGAACAGATTAGCTAGGTTTGCACTCTATTCAACAAGAAGTGGATTAAGAGAAATCCAGTTAATTATTATAATTAGTGCACTTTTATAATTGGTTTCAGAAATGAAGGCAGAATTAGTCACTTTTACATAACTTGCAAATCTTACCAAATTTTACCAAAAACTCATCATTTTAGCTTTTCACCCTTTACTTGATGGTTGTTTTTCTAACTATGGTATTTAGTCTTTCTGATTTATAGAACAGTGACAGAAGTAGCAACAGCATGAGGTCCATCTTTTATCCACCTGTGCCTTGCAAAACCCACGACTATTCCAAGAACAATACATCTTAGAAAGAGCAAAAATTAACAGTTATTAGGCTGTAACTGCAAGAAACAAGATAATTAGTGACTTGAGAAAGAAAATTAAAATAATAAATTAAGAAGGAAATGTTTAATTGGCAAAAAGGCTGAAGAGTCTTGAAAGAATTCATTTTAAAGAAGACATCCAAGAAACTGTAGCGCTTCATTAAGCAAGTGCAAGGGAATATAACAATTGTTTCTGCTAAAGTTAATAAAATTTACAAAAACTATAAAGAGACTTGGACGCCTCATTGAAATAACCAAGAAATCATGATTATTATAAACAGAATAAGAACATTAATTTGAAACATAAAGTTAAATACTTTTCTTTCCTTTTTTAAAAAAATAACTAATCATTTTGAAGGCAGAGCAAACCAAGGAAATGGTGAGAAAGAAAGAGACAGATAGACAGACATGGAGACAGGGAGGAAAATTCCATCCCCTGATCCACTCTCAAATTAGCTGCAACAGCCAGGGAAGAGCCAAGGCAAACCTAATAGCTGACAATTCCAGCTTGATTGTGCCACCATTGCAAAGATATTTGAATTGAGTGTGGTTGGTGTGTGTTTTCAAAGAAAGTCTACAATTTGACACTACTTTTTCCATTTCCTAGGGACTCAGCTATTTTGACAGCCTGTTCTACATTTATCAAAAGATGAGTAAAATAGTTGAGGGAGTAATAGATATGAAAATCATGTTTCTCATTAGAACGTGAATCAAAACATCTTGTTAGGCATTTATAGAGTGGTGCCTAATTACAGAGCATAAATCTCACTGTAAGGAGACCCCTGCATGTTAAAACTAATCAAACACTCTAAAAAAATGGTCATTTCTGACTTCTAATTTATAATCATGTGTTAACCATAAATTAAGCACTTAGTCTTTACCAGCCCTATAGGACTTTGGAGATTTGGAGTTGGTATTTACAATTTTGACCTACTATTAAATCCTTTGCTCTAATTACAGAGAGTGAAAGTTCAAATAGTTGATTCTCATGCGCATTGGTTAATGTAATAAGTTGGTCTTTTTGTGCACCAGTTGTTTCACATTTGTCATAATATGTTTTAGTGCCCCCAATCTTTCTTTGTAATCTACCAAAAATGAAAATTACTCTACCTATATCCCCTTCTTGTACTCGTTTGTTTGGATTTTGTAAAAAAAAAAAAAATGTATATAAACTGAGCAAATTTTACATATTTCAAGATACGGATTAGGAGCATAGCAATACTTTCCACACTGCCTCCTATCCCCCTTCCTTATCCTAATTTTTTACAATGGGATATATTCATTTCACTTCACCATAATGGACTTAACACTCCATTATTTAAAGATGCGAACACATAGCAAGCAGAAATGAAAAACAAACAAGCAAAAAAAAAAATCCCTACCAATTCTTCAAAAGTATAAACAAAAGTTGTAAAGAAGAACCAAGTCTCTGGGTGTCAGATTAAATCTCATATATACTACATTTTTGTACTCTATCAGTTATCATAGCTTAGATGAAACATGTATTTTGTATTTTTGTGATTGGATTATTTCACTGAGCACAAGGTTTTCTGGTTGCAATCATTTTGTTGCAAAAGACAGATATTCCTTCTTTCTTGTAGCTAAGGATCCATTGTGTGTGTGTGTGTGTGTATGTTTGTATGTGTATAGCATATTCTTTATCAGTCATCAGTTAATGGACATGTGGTTTGATTTATATTTTAGCTATTATGAATTGCGATGCTTTAAACACTGAGATACAGACCACAGATACAGTAACTTCACTTAATTTGGGTAAACTCTCAGGAGTAGGATGGCTGAATCATATGGTAGATCTGTTTTCAAATTTCTGAGGAATTTCCATGCTGTTTGTCTAAGAAATCGAGAAGAGAAATAGATGGAAGTGTTTAGAAAATACAAAACTTGAGTTGATACAATGTCTTTCATTTAAAAGAGCTATTCTTTTACCCACTGGTGATGAGTCATTTAAGAATGTCATATAAAAATGAAACGTTATCAGATTCACCTTTGGGATAATCCTATTTCCCAAAGGATGGCACTCAGAAGACAACTATGAAAGCAGGCATTTAGTCACAAAGTACTGAAATAATTCAGGCAAGATGTAACATGAGCCCCAACCAAGACAGAGGAAAAGAGGTTGTTACATTTGACTGGACATACAGTCATCTATTATGAATTCCATTCCTTCCATAACCAGTTTTGCAAAAAAGTCTTGACACTGTAAATCTTCCATCATTTCTACTCTATTTAGATGATGCAAGAAACTACATGTGAACCAATCTCTAGACATCAGACATAGCAGTAGGTCCTGAAAACTCTGAATTACAACCTGCTGGCTTAAGCTTTTATGGTAGTGCTATGCCCAGAATGTGGGAAGAGCCATTAGCCCCTTAGAGATTTAAGGAAGATCTTCTGTAAGGTGCTTGTTATCCTTTCAATGTAGAATATGAAAGAGTAAAATAATATAAACATTACCAGCAGTTTAGTAATTAGCTATTGCCTTTTTTTATGTGTCTTCACACCCCAGCAGTTAGCAGAGCATTCCTTTTTACACAAGATATCCTCCCTAGCGTGCTTTCCTGGTCATATTGACAGATCCAGGCATCAATCTTTATTTGAATTATTAATTTGTTTTTATGTTTAATTTTTGAAAGCTGTCACTGAATTTGAATTTTTCCTGTTGATTCAATGGTTACTAAGCTTTGCTCCTTTTATAAATGCCCAATAGTTGCTTCTTTTCTTGAAAGTTAGGCTTTTTCACCTACAAATAAATGATTTCAATATAGTAAAATACATGTAATTTAACTGCATAACTCAATGAATTTAATAACCTTTCCTGATTAAGTTTACTTTATGCTGTTTGATCATGTTATGTTTTAAACAATATACTGTGCATCAAAATGCAATTCTCAATTATGCATTTATTTTCTTACTATAGGATCTAAATAATTTTTCATGAATGAACAAGCTCATCCACTTTTTTCCTTTTTGTTATTGTATTGTTCGTGGAAGGGGAAGTAGTAAAACTATATATATATTAATTTGAAAATGTTATGATGTTAAAGTTTACTAGCAACTTACCTTAAATGCTCAAAGATAACTTTCCTATGCCAAGAATCCAGATTATTCAAAAAATGTTAAAGGCAATGTTATTTGCTTGTAGATTGCTTGAAATCAAAATACCACTTATCTCCTGCTAACAACAACTTTAGAAATTATTCACAAATAGGAAATTAATTGCCTATGGTACATACAAATCATTTAAAAAATGTGTGTTGTGCCAATCATTGTGCCAACTAATTAACCCACAAAGCCTGGTTGGCTCTGAGTCAAGTGAAGCTTCGATAGGTGAGGTCATTCCCATGAAAAAGTAAAGAAAAAGTAAGTGTTAGGACAAAGAAATCAGGTTGGAGACGTCTAGTTTCTTGGATTCCTCATCAGTTCCTAAGGACTTAGTCCCACCTGAGTAATCAGAATTGGCACAGGGACTCATTCTGCAGATGGATCAGGCCAACATCATCAGAGAGGAAAGCAGGGACCGTAGCTGCCACACAGGTGTTTGGTACTAAGTTTGCCCTCAAACAGAAGGCAGTCTGGGTGTTGGTGGTAGAAGGAAAGAAATGAACCAGTGAAATAAATCATAATTTTTCAGAGTGATGTGTGTGTCAATTCCTCATTCAAGTAAATGAACATTGGGAATCGTTGTACACCGGAGTTGATCATTCTTCAGTTTGAAATGCATTTTTGCTACAGTGGAAGTTTTTTTAGGGGAAAATAGTATAACACTTTGATTTCATCCTTTGTATTTTATGTGGAAAAAGCACCAAAGCATTGCATTTTGTATATTTCTCTCACAGGCTTATGAAGCGTCCTCACTGTTGCCAAGTACTATTGTTCACCCGTGGCATTTATAATTTAAGTGAAAACACATTTCTGAAAGAGCCCCTATTTTTATTTTGGGATTTTGTATTTTATCTTAATAATTCACAGGGAATCAAAAGGATTCAAAAAACTTTTCAAAGTCCTAGTTACTTTCAGAGAACATTAGAGTTTAAGGGAGACTCCTTACAAATAATAAAAATAAGTAACAAAATCAAAGAAGTCAAATATGAAAACAAATTCTGCAATCGGTTGTTCATACAAAAACATGATTAAATAATGATTGTATATTATCAGTATTTTAAATAAATATTACAGACACCCACAACAGACTGAAATCTTCATAAAAGAAGAAGGATTGAGTCCTTAGTAATAGCAATTTCCAGTGTTTGGGAGATAATGATTGCTACATAAATATGAAAGACTGAATGCCATGTGTTTGACTCTGGAAAATCAATTTCACTTGCCAGCTTCCCTTGCCAGGTCTACTGATTCCAGAATCACAAAGACTAGAAGAAGAAATTTTCAAAGAAAATAACAGCATGCAGTTCACTGTCACAGCATAACCACTCCTTCTACAATGAAGATATGGCGCGTGTCTCTGAAGGTCATGTCTTATTTCCGTGAATTTATGTATCTTCTTCCTTGCCTTGCTCTCTATCCCCTAAGTCCATAAAATGTAGACCAACTTTATGTCTACTACCAAGCTAATAACATATAATTTGTATGTTCTTTCCCATTGACGTTGTTTATTGTTAAGAACAGTAGGGGAAAGGACAGAGATAAAACAAAAGACACAGAAGGAAAAGCAAACACACCAACTCCAGAAGACCTCTTGCTGGCCCACCTCCCTTCTGAGGGATTTCTATTCCTTGTGAAGGTCATTTGATGCTTGTTATCACTTGCTCGCAGCACTATAACCTCCTGCTTCACAGTGCTTTCTTAAGTTGAAATTCAATAAAGATGCACACACACCTAAGGAGAAAGCATTGTTTTTCATTCCCTTGTACCTAATGCTGCTGGTCCTTGGGGAGTTTCAAAGGACCTCAAAGGCAATAGTTCTTTACCCGGGAGCCAAGAAGCCATTATAGCTTGTACTGGAAGATTTAATAGGTGTCATAATTTATCATGTAAACCGAAAAGTGTTTCTTAATTAAGTGCGTACATTAATGAATTTTTTAATTTGATCCCTGTAAGTACCTTGCTATACTAATTGCAATATTCTACACATTAGTCATCCGCTGTTGCCCTTGGCTATTTTCTACCCTGAGAGGAAGAGAAAGAGAGCTTTTCAGTTAAAGTTCATTTAACTCTTTCCACCCAACAAATTAGATTTATTCTTACTCACGTTGGAGTGACAGCTGTGGTGGAATTTTGTGTGAGCGTAGGCTTCAATTTCTGCTATTTTCCAAATCCTATGGCGCTGGAATAACTGATCAGAAACTGAGGCCTTGCCCCTTCCCTGTGCTGGCTTCAGTGTTCCTAAGAATGAAGACGCTTATAAGCAGTTGGATAGACTGAGTGCCCACTTTCTTCTGCTGTGCTGTGAAAAGTACTATGCAATGTGGTTAGTGGAAGGGTTAAATTTGCACAATAATCTGCAAATAAAAAAATGGAAAACACAAAAAGTTTGGGTGTATCTACTTGTCTTGATAGTAGATTTACAATAAAGGAAATATTTGAAAAATAAGGGAAATATCTATGATATGAAGGCCACAAGTATAACATTATTATACATTAGAGTAAAATACTGTTAAGACCATGAAACAAGGTTTGCAGGAAAATCTTTGGAAAATAATTTGCTCAATCACAATAGTGACTACCTTCTGGTAATAAGGTGGTAAGTATTTTTTTTCATGCTTACAAATTTTTTAAATATAATGCCCATTTGCTATTAAACAGGGAAAATCTCTATTTAACAAATTGGCAAGATATTATAGTATGAAAAGACATTGGGCTGCAGTCTTTATATTAGTAAGAGATGCTCCCCATTGAATTATCTATTGTTCAGCTTGCTTTTTTTCAAATTTGTCCATAGTTAACAGAAAGCCTCCTGTTATGTTACTGAACAAATTGTAAAAAGCAGAAACCTGTGATATACATTTGGAACAACGGCCACCACACTCCTTGAAACTCCTATATAACATATCAAAAGCCTGATTCAGTTTGTGGTATCTCTGCCTCTTTCTTTATTCTTTTGAATATTGATTTTATTGTTATTTGCAGTGCAGAGTTGCATAGAGAAGGAGAGAGGGAGAGAAACAGAGAGAGAGAGAGAGAGAGAGAGAGAGAGAGAGAGAGAGAGGTTCCATCTGCTGTCTCACCCCCCAAATGGCCATAAGGGCCACAACTGAGCTGATCCCAAGCTGATACCCAGGAGCTTCTTTTGCATCTTCCACATGGATGCAGGATCTCACCGACTGGAGCCATCCTGTGCTACCTTCCTAGGCCATAAGCAAGGAGCTGGATTGGAAGTGGAGCAGCCAGGACATGAACTGGTGCCCACATAGGATGCCAGGCTAAAGGTGGAAACCTAGCGTTTTTTGTCACAGCACTGGTCCTACCCTATCTTTTTCTGATTCAGCTTCCTGCTTCTGAACACCCTTGGATGCAACAAATGATGTCTTGGGATCTTGGGTACCTGTGACTCAGGCGAGCCACCTAGAGTGAATTTTGGGTCCCTAGAGTGTTGAGAAATATGGGGAGTAAACCAGAGAATGGAAAATCTCTACCTCTCCCAGTGTGTTTCTTTATGAATGAATGAAAATGAAAATGAATACAAATTGGGGAGCAGAAAATCACCAACTCAGCTTTCCTGTTTCAGTGGACACATTGAAATATTCTAAGAAATAACTGAGTTGTATACGTTTCATCAGGTTTCTTTGTATTTAGAGAAACATCTATTTCCCTTTAACATGCTACCCCTAATAACTGATTTAAAAGTTTCAGCTGCATATGAAAAGACACATTTAGAAAACAGGATGAGTATCATAATTGATATAGGGAATACATTCACATTTTATTTTAAATGGAAAGGTAGATTTATAAGGAAAAGGAGACACAGAGAGAAAGATCTTCCATCCTCTGCTGGTAAGTGCTTATACTCCAAGGAGTCAGAACCACAAGGGAGTCTTAATACAGATTGTCCCTTCTAGGATGGAGTTAAGATTGGGCTTCTCCATTTTTAGTAAATTCCAGGGCTATGCAGTGGTTGCTGGTCCTTGGCCTAAATGTCAAACAGCAAGAGAGTTCGGATGAGCTCTGGCGTCAGTCAGGCTTAGATTTCCAGTCTATTTTTAAGGTACGTTATTTTATCTTATTAAGATTTCACTTTCAAGGAAACGATGATAAATTTTCTATAATCTAAGCCTTAGCCAGCAGATTGGAACTCATGTGGTTCTCTATGGAATTATAATGTCAGACATCCATTGTAATTCTTTCTTGATTGGGTCCCCCCAGCTTCTCAGAAACATGGGAGTTGTAACATTATTTTCATTTATGAGATTTGTTCTGTCCATTTGTTCATCTAATGAATACTGACTGAGTTCCTCCTCTCTTCCAGGGACTTGTGTTGATCAGCAAGTGAAACTCATCAGAGATGTCTACGAGCTCATTTAAGTGGGGAAGTGGTTTTCATTTCTGCACCTGTAATCCCACCAGGGTTAACAGCTACTTGCTACTTCCTCATGCCTTATATTGCTGCTTCCTTCTCTGTATCTGCACTTGGACTCCTTCTCAGCCCTCAAGTCTCAACTCAAAGGGTCAGCTCCTTGGAAAGTCCTTCCGTAACTTTTCTATCTGAAGTGGATTAACCTTGTCATTGCTATACGATATTGCAAATTCTGTGATCTGAAATTCTACTTATGTTTTATACTACATGTTGGTATTTATGGAATCACGTGTCTTACTTTCAACACACAATCTCTGTCGAATGTGACGCTTGGGGAAAGAAATATTGATGTTTTGCCATTTTGTTACATTTAAGCATTTATGAATGAGTTTCTATTTTAAATCCAAAGTCAAATTAATATTTACATGAAAGCAGCTTTCATGAGTTTTATTTCTCTAAGTCCATCTGAATCATTTAGTAGCTGCTTAATGTATTTTGTCATTTGGGGAATTTTATTACATATATTTCTATGTGGATATACATATATATGTCTACATATATGTGTCTATATATGTGTGTGTATACATATATATATATATATGAAATAACCATTTACAATTAGGTTTCATATAAAATTGGCCTGTATCCCCAACAATATCCCTAATTTTTTTCTGTGACTTTTTTCTACACAGTTCTAGTTAGGAAATTTCAATACTAGCCAGTAATACAAATGAAAAAATTTTTCTGCATACTCAACTAAAATATATGTGTTAAAACAGGAAAGCGAAGAGAGGTAGCATGAGAGAGTAGCATAAAGAAATAAAACAATTTAGCATGATTGACAGTTTTCATTTTTTTTTTTACTTCAAGAATGAAAAAAGCTTTCACAAAGTGTAGTCTTAATAAGGGCAGAAAATCAAAGTCTCGCTTTTCTTTTGGATATCTTGACTTCTAAAGCATGTATTTGGCCATCAAGACTATTTTTGGAATTAGGGCTATAGGATTCATAATTAGTAAATAAAATTACAAGTAAAATAACAAGACTTCTCATTATAGTTTAGGATCTAATACGTGGGAGCTGGAGTCTTGATTGACTTGCAATGTCAAGTGCAATCCGTATCTCAAATCCTGACCATCAGGTTCCAGAATCTATTGGCCTAATTATTGACAGGCCGACAGGACTTACGAGTCAGCCACCACATTCTGGAGAGCAGAAATCTCCATTATCAATGATTCCAACTGTGCCCTGAATACATTATTGATTGGTTTTAGCTGGAAGTTCTCCTGACAAGCTTATGTATGCAATTAAGTGGATTACATGGCACATGGTAAGTAGCCTAACAAGGTCTGATGCTGGAGAGATTGAGGCTCAGCACTGATTGACTCATTCAACTCTGACTCACAGCAGGAAGAAGAGACTGGCAAACATCTCACCTCCTCTATGTGACCAGAAAGAAGCTCCCATGCGTCTCTTGCTTTGAGAAAAATTCAAGCACCTTTCCAAAAATTCAGATAATTCCTTCACTAATTTAGCAAAAATCAGCTAACGGCATTGTCTATAATACTTGCATAAAAAAAGAGAAAAAAGCAGAACCACGAATTTAGCAAATTCATACTATTTAAACACCATTTATGCCACGAAGGAATTTGATATTAAGTGCAGTGACTCCTTCAAAAGCTTTTCTTTTCCTGCCTTGTAAATACTTCAGGGGGTGCTTTTATTTATTTCTGTAGATAAACATAGTTATACCATTGGTAGTAACCAATAAAATAAGGCAGTACTGATATTCCCAATATGCATAGCAGCTTCTTAGCTGATGGGGCACAGTCAAGTTTGGTTCCCAAGACCCTTTTAACTGTACAATACTTCAAACACAGATAACAGGAAATGTAAGTGTGAGGAAGGCTGAATGTATCACTAAGCACCACAGACAGATCACGGAAACAACAGATTTTCACGGAGCCTAGTTAAGTATTACATACTATACTATCCTAAGTTTATGAAGACAAACTCACTGAAACAGGTAATAAAACTTTAAAAGGATCCATATAAAATATAATGTTTTTAAGTGTCTTCAGCAACATTAAAACTGTCTGTTGAAACAGGAATTTGATATATATCAAAAATTCTTGCTGTAATCCGAATGTAATCACAAGGCAAAAAGACACTATTAGAATGTGTTGGGGGAACAGTTATTAATGAAATGTTACAGTGCTGCTATTCTTTTGCTGAGTTCTGTGAAACAGTAAACACAGTGAATAAAGCTAAATTTAAGTTCCTCAGAAAATAAAAAAAGCCTACAAAACCATAAATAATTGGGCACTTTACCAACATGAAATTGTATAGCCAATTTTCTGTTTTATTTGGGCCTATTTCATGAATGAATAGATTTTTGCTAGTATCATAAGCTTCATTTTTCTGAAAGGCAAGGGGGTTAGGCAAGTTTTTGTGAATTTTTTATGAGCTCTAATATGGGTTCACTTCTAAAAAGAAAAAAAAAACTTAGTAAACACACCAGTCATTTCGATAACATATGCAACCATGAAATTCTTCTAAGAGAATCCATGAGTTCCTTAAAATTTCGGTTTACATATTTAATGCAGTTAGCAAAGTCAGTGCTGTGGTACAGCAGGTTAACCTCTGTGATGCCTGCAACCCATATCAGAGTGCCAGTTTGAGTCTGATTGCTTTATTTCTGAAACAGCTCCCTGAAAAATTGAAAAGGGCTTTCATCATTTTGTGGGAATTTTCATCAGCCAGGAGGTCCAGATGTAATAGACTAAATGATATTATTTTGTTGCAAAAATTGATCTGAAGTAACAGCATCCAAAATTTGTATTAAACATTTGGTTTGGTCTCAGTAATTACAACATCTCACACACACACACACACACACAAACACGCGCGCGCGCACACACACACACACACTTCTCACTGCTTTGAAAGTTTGTTTTTACCATATTCCTTGCTTATTTGGTTAGTAACATTGGGGTCGATTTGTGAGAACCTCCCTGTGTTCCAGGAACTGGAATAGATTTCTAGCATTGACTATTTTCATGGAACATTCACAACCAACCTAAAAGAGAAATGTGAATATTACAGTTTTGAGAAAGTTGATTTGCCTCCAGCAGAGGAGGGGAGTTGAAATTCAGAAACTCTTACCATTGGTCTCACTCCCTGTATGGTTTTATTTGACTGGGCCGCAGTGCTCTATAAATCTTTCTCTCTCTCTCTCTCTCTCTCTCTTTTTTAAATTTCATTTCATTTTATGCCACAGCTGTTTAAAACTAGAAATAACAAGAAAATACTATGATTCTTTACTAATTATTAAAATAAAGCAAAAGCAAGTATTGTGGGAAAAAAAAAAGAGAGAGTGACACCAAGAGCAAGTAAAACAGTTTCACTTTGGGGTTTATTCTCTGCAATGACCACAACAGACAGGGCTGGGCCAGAAAGCAGCAACCAGGAGCCAGTAACTCAATTTCCCACTGCTTCACAGGCAGCAGGAACACACTGGCAGAGCTTCCTCCCCAGGGGCGTTAGCTGGACACTAGAGCTGCAATGAAGAGCACAGATCTCAAACACTTTGAGATGGGCCTCAGAAGATGTGATTAACCACTGCGACAAACATTTGCTCCTACTTAAGAGTTTATATTAGCCCAGGAACATGTCTCTATTAATGTACTAAAAGGGTTATATTACTTAAAAGGGTTACATTACTTGAGCTTTCAACATTTACCAGTGAGTTGGATGATGACAGAAAGTGTTCAAATAAAATGTTCCAGGTATGAAATCCAAAGACTAATGAGTGAGAATAATGAGAATTCTAGTTCCTTTCACAAAAACATGCAGAGACAATAAAGATTTCATTGGACTGCAGTAATGTATTCTGGCAGCATAATCAGAACACCAAAGAGTAAACACATTCTTTAGTTGGATCAGTCAACATGCAAATGTGGGTCAGGCGTTGTGGTGCATCAAGCTAAGCTGCCATTTTGGATGCCCCCATGCCGCAGTGGAGTTCTGCGTTGAGTCTGGTTACCCTGCTTCTCATCTAGCTTCCTACCACATGCCTGCAAAGCAGCACATTAAGGATTAGGAACCTGAGACTCCGCCACTAAAGTGGGAAACCTTCAAGTTGTACCTGGCTCACAGATGCAGCCAGGTACACTCCCGAGTGAACTGGCAGATGGAAGACCTTGCTCTCTAACAAATAAAACAATCTTTTATCAAAAAGAAAACTTACATGATTGCCATGTTGTATCACATCATTTTACAAATGTCTCAACAGAAACAAAGAATAATGTCTAAGATGATGGGCCAGTTCCTTTAGTGGGATCATTACACATTATAAACATGTATGTACCACAATATGTACAATTACTAGTTGGCAAACAAAGAGGCAAAAAAAAATCCAGAAGATGTTGAATAATTATTATATAAATAGAGCCAAGAATCACATTTTCTAGATGAACAACTTTCTTTCTATTAACAAAATAAAGCATGGATTATCAATTATATTTAAGATTAAATGACTTGGAAAATTAATATTCATATCATGTCAGAAAATAAATATTGTCAAGAAAATCAATCTCACCGCTTGGTTTGAAAATAATCTTGTTTTTATCAAACCAGCATGTTGACTCCAAATAAATTTTATATTGCCTCTTAAAAAAAGAAAAGAAAAGAAAAGAAAAGAAAACCTTTGTAAAAAGTATGGGTATTTTTAATACAATCCTTAATCGTAAGTTAAATGGTATGACATGGGAGGGAATGAGAAATGAACAAAGCGGGACCGATACAATAGTGTAAAATGACATACATGACAGTACCTGAATCTGCTGCTGGAGCATTAATTATAACTGAAAAACACAAGACTGAGAGAAAATCTCTGAACATAACTCTGCATTCAGTGTTTAACTTACATAGCCTTTTGTCTTCTATGAGATCACAAAAATGCGAAATATGATATTTGCTATTGGTGAATAATGGCTTCCCCGATTCTCTGAAAAATAAAGGTGTAAGATGGTGACAGAACCTCATATTCTTTCTCCACCTGTTTTAAATGACTGGAATTCATTCAGCATGCAGGTCTTATATGGAGTACACACATATTACTGTGTACATATTGACTCTGATATGAATACCATTCTGCAGAATAAAGATCAATGGTAAAAGCAAAGGTAAAATAGACTTCTTGATAATCAACTTTCTATAAAAGTTGATCTGATGCAATAGCCATTGATATTCATATCATTTAAAATCAATTTTCAGTTTTGGTTTTTAGGAAAATAAGATGAATTCTACTTGAAACAGATAGCAGTCAGTGGGCATCGGAGGAACTTTGAGATCCTTGCTCCATCACTAAGTCATAGATGTGTTCAACTAACACAGGGAATATATCTCCTACAGACAGCTATTTCAGTTATGGGAATTTTTTTTTTAAAGATTTATTTTTTATTTTTATTGGAAAGGCGGATATACAGAGAGGAGAGACAGAGAGGAAGATCTTCCATCCGATGATTCACTCCCCAAGTGAGCGCAACGGGCCGGTGCTATGCCGATCCGAAGCCAGGAGCCTCTTCCGGGTCTCCCACGCGGGTGCAGGGTCCCAAAGCTTTGGGCCGTCCTTGACTGCTTTCCCGGGCCACAGGCGGGGAGCTGGAAGGGAAGCAGGGCTGCCAGGATAGAACCGGCGCCCATATGGGATCCCAGGCGTGCAAGCCATCGCGCCGCGCCCGGGAATATTTTAATACTATATATAATTCAAGCAAAAAATTTTCTAATAGTATACATTTTAGACTATACGAGAGAACTTCAAAAAGTTTGTAGAGAAGCAATTGTAAGTAAAACTTGTTAGATGTAACAAACGCACATCAATATCTCATGCGTGATACAATAACTTATAACGTGTGATTCACATAATTCATGTTTAATAGTGGTGGTAATTAAAAGGAGATTCTTTTTAACCTCCTAAGAATCTGTGAAATAACAATACAAAATTCCTCATATTTAATTCGCCAAGACCAGAGTTCCTGACCTTGTCCAGGACTTCAAGGCAACACTAGTCTTGGGGTTTTACTTGCTGTGGGGCCAACAAAGGTAAGAAACTGGCAATAGATGAAGGCCACTTTGTCCCGAGTAGCTGGAAATCAACGATTCCCTATGTTTTCATTTACTGTAAACCCAGTATCCAAGATTATCTTAAAGCTCAATGACTTATGATGGCCTTTCCGCATGCTTCTCAACTTCACTTTAAGTTTTGAGCCACAGACATCATTTAAGTGTTCTAACCACTACTTAGAACTACAGAAACTCATCAAGTCCCAATTTGCTGCTAACACTCATTTCAGATCTCATACTTTTCCTTTCTACTATCTTTGTTATTAGGCAGCAGGAAAGGTATCTTTCATCATTCACTCTAATATCCCTGATCTATCTATCACGAAGACCTTACAAATGTACCTCTCCCTGATTTAAATGCTACGGAGTCAAAACAAATATACCCACACATACACACATGCACACGTATGACATGCCATCTTTTCTCTTTGGCCAATCTGATTACCATTATGATAATGAAGAATAAAGATGTGGAGAGCTATAAAAATGCAGTAAGTCTTCAGCCACATTGAGTGAAGAAACAGATTTCTTATAATCTTTTCTAGTTAATTGAAAGAGAACGAAGTGCCAACGATGCAAAGACCAAAGCAGACCTGAACATACTGAATAGATAAATATTTAAAGGGGTTGCTCCCATTCTGTTTCTCAATAACAAATACACCAGGGTCTCTATCAGCTCCTAAGAGCCGATCCCCCCCCCCCCCCCCCGCAGTGTTCCTAGCACCCGAAGTCTCTTCAAGGCGATTAACAGGTTCCGTGCAGCCTTTGGCCTGACTCCAATCACTTCCTCCCTGAAAATTGCTGAACCTTGATGCAAAGGCACAGCACAGAACAAGCCTTGTCGCTGGTTGCTTGTCCTCATTTACAGCCCAGAGACTTCAGGAAATTGTTTACATGGTTAGAAAAATCTTCCTTGTAGGTGGCCTAATTAGTGTTTCCCCAGGGCTTCTGCTTTGTGCATACTTAAGGATAATCGCCACCAACTAACTGTGTGGGGAGTGTATCTAAGTAATTTTACCAAGTCACACTGACAACAGCTTGAAGTGGTATTAGCCCTGTTATATGAAGACAAGTGTTCTCCACCCAGCGAACCCGGAGACTGGCACCACTCAATAAATCACCATAGCATCCTTAAAAGCTTAGCATCAGTTCTGAGCCATTAATTTCAGTGAGGTCTTTTGACAGGATGTTTTCAAAGCATCAAAGCATGCCTTCTTGAGCTAAATTATAAAGAATAAACTATTGTAAGGTACCAACCTGGTGATCCATTGCCATCTCAGGATAATAAAATAAATCTTTTGCATGTTATTGTCCATCAAAGAGTCTCAACTCAGGATACAGCAAATATCTTTTCTTTAGAGAAGACTATAATATGGATGTCTGTCTAGCTTCTACCATCAAAAAAATGCATAAATTTTCAAAAACAGGTATCTGAGTATTGACATACATACAGCTGGACATGTATGCAGGTGGTTCTATTGCCTAAACACCGGCTGATGTTACCTAAATTGCTGCTTCTGGGCAAAATGACTCAGAAACCTGAAAGTGAAACAGAGGAGAGTAACTTCGTGAAGTGTTAAAGGATTGGTTAAGGATAAGAGTAGCGCCACAAGGGCAATGTCTCCTCCAATTCCTGCATGATCTAACGGTTATACGGATTACTATTATGGGAGCTTCAGGAGTTGGTGTTTGGGGCAGCAGTTAAGACCCCTGCTGGGATTCTGAATCCCACGCTGGAGGACCAGGGTATCCAGTCCTGGTTCTGCTCTATGCTCTAGCTCCCTGCTATTGAGGTCCCTGGGAGGCAGCAGGTTATAACTAAAGTAGCTGGGCCTCTGTCATGCATATGGGAAATCAAGATGGAATTGCTGGCATCTGGCCCTGTACTCCCAACCACTGTTTTTACTCTCCAAATGCCTGCAATGGGCAGGGCTGGGCTGGAACCAGCCCAAAGCAAGAATTCTATCCAGACCTCCCAGTACTCAGAACCAGCATCTTAACTGCTAAATATCTACCCCCATGGATTTTTTTTTTCAAGAATAGATCAAGAGTAGGGTTGGTGCCTTGGTTCAGCACGCTAATCTTCTGCCTGCAATGCAAGCATATCCTAGGGGCAGTGGTTTGAATATTGGCTGTTCCACTTCTGATTCAGCTGACTATAGCCTGGGGAAGCAGCAATGATGCCCAAGGCCTTGGGCCTGTGCATCCACATGGGCAATCTGGAAGAAGTTCCTGGCTCCTGACTTTAGATCAACTCAGCTGTGGCCTTTGCTACCACTCAGGGAGTGAATCAGAGGATGGACATTTCCCTCCTCTCTTTCCCTCTCGCTCTGTATCTCTTTCTCTCAGTAGATCTGCCTTTCAAGTAAAAATAAATCTTTATGATGGCCTGGTAGCTGAGGTCCTTGCCTTGAATGCGTCCAGATCTCACATGGACACAAATTCATGTCCCAGCTATTCCACTTTCCACCTGGTTCCCTGCTGGTGGCCTGGGAAACCAGTAGAGGATGGTCCAAGGATTTGGGACATTACAACCATATGGGAGACATGGAAGAGGCTTCTGGCTCCTGGCTTTGGATTACCTTAGTTTCGCCATTGCAGCCACATGGGAAATGAACCAGTGGACAGAGGATCTTTCTCTTTGTGTCTCCTTCTTTCTATATGTCTGGCTTTCTACTGGTGGATCTTAAATAAACAGATAGATTAGATAGATAGATAGATAATCTCCAATAAAAGAGAATAGACCACTGTACATAATACGAATTCTGGTGGAATAAAGTGTAAGGTTTACACCAAACTCAGGAAAATCAGATACATCTGGGGCTGTTGCTGTGGCACAGGTGGTTAAGCCTCAGCCCACAGCTAGGGTATCGCACATGGGTGTCCTTTAACCACTTCTGATCCAGCTCCCTGTTGATGTGCCTGAGGAAGCAGCAGAGAAGGGCCCAGGTTTCTGGGCCTCTGTCCTGCCCCTCATGTGGGTGACCTGCTGACTTCAGGCTGACCCAGCCCCAGTCATTGCATTCACTTGGGGAGTGAACCAGCATGTGGGAAAATCTTTCTGTCTCTCTTGTCTCTCTGCAATCATGCCTTTCAAATTTAAATAATAATAATAATAATTTTAAAAGCTATGTCTACTTATCTAGTTAGCCATCTATCTTTAGTATCTGTCTATGAAAGAACAAGAATGAGAGATGTCAAAACTAGAGATTTAAAAAGTACATAAGAAAATAATTTACAGCTTCTTCATTTCTTTTCAGGGAAGAAACAGTGAGCCTGTAGTTACTTTTTAGCAATGTAGGACAAACTCATTTCTTTTCCCAATTAATGGGGAAAATAATTTAAAACATAAATAATTTCTCTGAAAAACATAGGTGCTAAAATTAAACAAAAATTTTGCCAGTTTCAAGTTTCAAACAAAAATAACAGCTGCCAGTGTCTCAGAGACTCTCTGGGTAGAAGAAATCTTAATGTTAGTTCCTTACTTTGTGGCATGTATGTTATGTATAGATTGCAATGTACAATGGAATAGGGTAGGACTCAGATAAGGTGAGTGATGGTCATTACTAAACTGCACATATGCATTTAGTGATGAAAAGAACATGACTGGAAATGCTGTGCTAACAATGCATTTAAACAACTAAGTGGCTTTGATGAATTTAAGATACATGCAGGTATTCTGGATTTGTTTGTGGGAACACGATTGTACTTTATAAAAATATATATTAAATATATATAAATATTAACATTAATGCATATTAAATATATTTTATATATATTAAATATTTATATATTAAATATATTTAATATATATATTTATTGATTACATTGTATTATGTGACACAGTTTCATAGGCTCTGGGAATCCCCTAACCCCTCCCCCTCAATTGTATTAAATCTATAAAATCATTGCATTTTCCTGAAAATTTGTTGACAAGTCTCCCCCTTGTCAAATGGTAGTTCCAAAATCTGTGTTTCATTTTACTATAGTTATTTTTTTATAATTCAAATAGTAGAACAAATTTAAAACATATCTTTTTTATTCTAATAAAATGGTTTTAAAATTATTCTTTTAACTGTTACTATTTTCAAAGATTTTTTTTCTTAATGGGACAAATACTTTTTTTTTATTATTGATTACATTGCATTATGTGACACAGTTTTATAGGCACCGGGTTTCCAACCACCCCTCCCCACACCCTCCCCCCATGGTGGATTCTTCCACCTTGCTGCATTACCACAGTTCAAGTTCAGTTGAGATTCTTTCATTGCAAGCATTTACCAAGCATAAAGTCCAGCATCTTATTGTCCAGATAAGTTCAATGGTTTTTTGGGGAAACCATCTCTGTTCTGAAGGTAGAGCCAGCGGAATATCATCCCAATCAATGAAAAGCCCCGACATAACATGAGTAACAATTTATAACGGTATGGAATTAGTTGACATGGTATTGAGTAACCAATATTTTTAAAAAATGCAAGTTCTTAGCCACATCCTGTGACTTCTTCATTGACATTTCAATTTAGTTTATATACAACCGGGTTCTATACACCTTAAAATGGGTATATATAACTATTCAGCTGTCTCATGTCTATTTTAATTTTAGTATTTAGCAGTTTATAATGTTAAGCATGATTTTGCTGGACCTGGCTGTTTTTCAGGTAGTCTAACTCTATAACTCTAACAAGATATGTGTTAACAGTTTAAGTGAACAGTTTTAGGAGGGGTATGCAGAGAAATCTTCAATACCCCAGTGAGGAGTAACTAAAGTTTGTGTCCCACCTAGTGAGGTATAAGTGAATCCACTCTGTTTCCTGTCTGATTCTAAGTTTTCCTTGTTGTTCTCTGTCTATCCTTTCTAGATTTGACAAATACTTTTGAATGTGTCATTGTTTCACCTGCAAAAACAGAAACTCCAGAACACAAAAGAATATTGCTATGCTTTTGGTTTTACAGTTTTTTTAATCATATACTCTTTAAAGAAATGTCAAGCAAGATAAAAACAAATTTGGAAGTTCATGTTCACATGCCCTCTGGATTCCTTGTCCACCTCACTGTTTAAGGAAATTTTAACACAATTGCTTATATGTTGAATACTGGGTACAATGCATTTTGGAAATATTCCAAAAAATTGCCAATTCTTTTCAAAAGTACCTGACTAGAAACTTACGAAAAAAACATAAAGGCATTTTGTGGCTTTATTCACCTCCCTCTAAACTCTCACCACCATGAAATATGAAAGATGTACAAGTACTCATAACAATCATTCACTTTTGTTCGTAAGTTTTTAATTCCATGGAATATTCTATTTAATTGGTGGTAGCATTACAGGTAACATCCTTCAATTCAGGAAGATGAATTTACACAGTCATGCTTATTTAAGGTGCATTTTATAACTAAATGTACCTTGAATGGAGATGCATGATTGAAAAATCAATAAAATAATAAATTTAATTGACATTTTATGTGACAGTTATTACTTACTTTCAGGATCAGTTACTCTCTTTATCACATGTAATTCAATAGGCTGAGCATACACTCATCTCATTAAAAACCTTAGTTCTAGAGCATATATTTTTAATTATTCAAAATATTTAATTTGGTAGTTGAATGCTTTTCAAGAGTAAAGTACAAATTCAGAGGCAGAAAAAAATTTTGTCTTTTCTTTTTCTCTAACTTCCAGAGAAACTCCAAGATTTGCACTTAGTTACAAATGAAATAGTATTGGTTGCATTTTTTACAAAAAAAAAATGTTGTTGTAGAAGAAAAAAATATTTTGAACTGTGACTATCACATAAATATGATTTTCCAGTTTGTTTTAAGCAAACAGATGAGAATTCAGAAGCAGACTTCTCTCCCAAACTCAAGGATTTGGGGTGCATTTCACCTCTTTCATGCTTTTTGAATCTTTTAGGGTTATTCCAGTTATAAATTCCTTATGCTATTATTTATTTTTTTCCATTACTGATTTTTTTTTGTTTGAAGCAAATTAATGTCTTATTCTTAAGGTAACTAACCATATGTCTTTATTTTCCTGGCACAGTCCCACATTGTTTCTAGTGTCCGGCCATCCGTTCAGATTAGCATTTTCTTAAATTCTAGATTTTAACAACTCATACTGTCACTAAAAAGTCACAAAAATAAAAATCAGGATGATTTTTACCTGTATTTTATTCTTTCAACTTTTCTCATGATATTACCCAGTAGTTTTTAAGAAACACATACAGCAACATGACTGTTTAATCTAAAACATAATTCAAAAATAACCAATCTCTCTCCTGTGTTTTCTACATACAATAGAGAGAACAGCATTTTTTTAAAAATAGCATAGGGTTGAAGGTGATGGCTGGCATTTAGGGACAATCAGCTTTTTCTGGTCTTGGCTAATGTGAGGAAAAAGAGCATGGGTACCCAAGATATTCACTGGGGGCACAGTCCCATTGTTTTGTGGGATACGCAGTAGTCCAAAAGATGCATGAACTCTTCAGATCAGCAGCAGCTGAGATCAGAATGCTGCCAAGTACGTACAGTTTTACTATCAAGTAGGTCAGTAACCATAATCATTAAATTTTA
Source organism: Ochotona curzoniae (assembly GCF_017591425.1). NCBI lineage: Eukaryota > Metazoa > Chordata > Mammalia > Lagomorpha > Ochotonidae > Ochotona > Ochotona curzoniae. Next base: position 22,848,826 of record NW_024467119.1, on the reverse strand, counting down.
ATGTATTTATATTAGTTAAGGTTAAGTGAAATTAGCTCTTCAATCATGGTAACTCCACCTCAAGTGTGCAAACACCACAACCTCACACTCTACAATAGTGAAGACATGGAAGTAGTCTAGCTGTTCACCGAAAGAGGAATGGATTTAAAAACCTATGTTACTTCTGCTCTATGGATTACTATTCAGCCAATAAAAAGAATGAAATTTTTCCATTTGCCATGAAATGATCACAATTACAAGACCAATGTGTCCATATGTTGGAGTATACCTCTACTTCCAAATCAAAGTTGAACTCCCAAAGAAGCTGTTAAATCTATCTTGACACAAGAATGCTGGAATTTATACCATTTTCCTTCCTACAGTGGCAGGATACACTTAAATAGAAGAATGATGTTCTCGTGATTGTTTTTGAGGGACTAAGCTATTGTTACAATATAGGCAGAAGCAACTGGGGGAGGGTAGAGGATGAAATCCCTGAGCCTAAGGAACTATATCATGAAAAATAAAGAATTAAAAAATAAAACACATCTTGATAATAGCTATGATATTTAACTGTATGAGGAATTTCCCGGAGTGCCAGAATTTCTATTGAACAAAGCTGGTAAAAAGTAGAATATTTATCCCCCAAAATAATATCTAGTGTTTAAATACACACAGCAAATGTAAACAGAATTGAAGGAAGACACAGATAGTAATATAATAATAGCAGAAAACTTAAGTGCCCCACTTCTAAAATAAACACCACTCAGATAGAAAAATCAATATTGAAACAGTTGAGCTGAACAACACTATAGGCCAAGTGCACCCAACAGATATATAAAGGATATTTAATCCATTTGCAGCAGAACACATACACTTTTCAAGCAGACACGAAATATATTCCAGGATAATAACATGACAGGACACACAACTTCAATGTTAAAGGATAATAAACCCCATGAAGTGTCTTTTCACACCACAGTGGAATAAAATCGTAAGTAAATAGCATGAAGGGGACTAAACAACACATTCCTCAGCAAGCAACTGGACAAATGAAGAAATGAAAAGGGAAATACAAAATTATTTCCAGGAAAATGAATATGAAAAAACATCACACCCAAACTTACGGCATGTTTAGGAAGCAATTCTAAGAGGTAAGTGTACAACAGTAAAAACCTTCATCAAAAGAAGAAAAACTTGAATAGACACTTTAATATTTTACTTCATGGAATTGATAAAAGGAGAACCAAATAAGCATGAAGTCAGTAAAAATATAGAAAATTGGGATTAAATCAGAAATAAATGAATTTAATAATTCAAAAGAATTTAAAACTATTGGAATTAAGACATGAGTTTCAAAAATCTATCCCAAAATAGAGAATCCTTTAGCTAGCTATGAAGAAATTTGAAACGACTCAAAAAAATCAGAATTGAAAGAGTAAAGATGTTATAATTGATACCAAAGAAATCAGGTGACCTAGAAGAAAGGCATTCATGGACAACACCTCGAAATCGATAGTGTTTCTATAGCTATATAATCAACTGACCTAAAAAAGAGAGTAAGAAACAATATGTTTATTATAGCTAAAAAATAATTATTGTGAATAAATTCAACCACGCAGATAATATCGATGGCAGAAATGAAAGAACATGCAAATGGAAAAAATATTTTAGGTTTCTGGGTTGAAAAAATCATTTTAAAATTAAATGTCTACTTAACATCTTAAGGTGGTTTATATATCCTTTGCAACTCCTGTCAAAATTTTAATGAAATTTTCACAGAAATAGGAAAGAATCCAAAATTCATGTGGAACTATAAAGACCCAAGTGCCTAAAGCAATCTCAACAAAATAACAAAGCTTAGAGCATGGCTTTTATTGACTTCAAACAATAATTCAAAGGTGTGATAGGGAAAGCAACATAGCACATGTCCAAATGGAGCATTACAGAAAGCCCAGGAGCAAAAGCAAGCATTTTTATCGATCTTATATTGTCAAAAGTAAAAACAACACACACTGGAAAGAGAATATTCTTTTCAGTTAATGGTAGCGGCAAAGCTAGACATCCAGATTCAAGGCATGAAACGATCCAATTTACATCGTGTAAAATAGATGAATGAATTAAGCACATAGAAAGAAAAACGAGAAAATCTTCTTGACTTCATTCTGAATAATGTTTTCTTGGATATGACCTCAAATGAACAAGCAACAAAAGCAAAAATAAACAAGTGGGGTTTCACCAAGCCCAAAAGCATCTACACAGCCAAAACAAAACAAAACAAAACAAAACAAAACAAAACCAGCTTGCTGAAGAGTGAAGAGACAACCTACAGGAAACATACAAACCTGCATATCTAATAAAAAGTTCATATCCAGAAGCATTAAAACCATACAAAGGGTATTTTCAAAAAGAGACACACAAACAGCCAGGGGACAGATGTAAAACTGCTTAATATCATTAACTATACAGGAATACAAACTAAAACCGCAATGAGACATCACCACACACCTGTTCGAACGGCTGCTTCCAAAAAGGCAAGATACCAAGTGTTTTTGAGCAGGTGGAGAAATGGGAATCCTTACACGTTTAGTGGGAATGTAATTAGCATACCCATTATGAGAAACAGTGTAGAGGTCCCTTCAAACTCACATGAACTACCACATCCAGGAGTTTCACTGCTGGACATACATCAAAGAACATGAAGTGAGTATATTGAAGAGATACTTGCACTTGCATGTTTTTCTGGCACTATTAACTGTAGCAAAGATACTGAATCAACTTACGTGTCCATCAATGGATAAATGAATAAAGAAGATACAGAACATGAACATGCTGCAATATTATTAATTCTTAAGATGAAATTCTGTCATTTGCAAATAATGTATCAGTCACTCTAGAACGACAAGTCTCAGAGCCTTTGGAACTGTATCATAAAATAAATTAATTTTTTTAAAAAGAAAAATAAGAAAATGCAGTGTAAATACATTATGGAATACTACTCAGTCCTACAACAAATGAAATGCTGTCTTTTGCAGCACAATGGACATACGTGGGAACCATGATGCTTAGCAACATTAGCCAGTCTCAGACAAAATTTATTTTCTTTGGCTTGTGGCAAACACACACAAACACACACAAACACACACACTCACACAAATGTGTAGTAATGAAATGGAATTATATTTGAGGATATGATTATTGTATCTGTTTCATGTTTATACTCCAGTGGAAATGTAAATGTATCTTGTAGTCTTTCTAGTTGCTGAATTCTATGGTTGGTGGGAAATTAAGCCTGTGAATACAGCATAGGTTCAAAATTTTTAAAAAGACAAATAGAAAGGAATACCCTGCTTCGCAGAAAACATTTTCAATGTTGTAAGAAAGAATATACTTGTACTAGAGATTTTTGTAACCCTTCACAAATAGCTATGAAAAGAGTAGATGCAGTATTTCGTCTCACTAGCAATGTATGAAAGTTGACGATATCCACTACATTATTATAGGAATTCTAGCTGCAATGAAAACTCCTGGTCACTCGTTAACTGCATTTTCTTGATGGCCAGAGTTAACTTTTTCATGAACTTTCTGATTACTTGCAGATTTTCTTTGTGAAATGTGTATTCAAATCTTGTTCTTTTCCTTGAACATATTTATTCAACTGATTTATTCAATATTTTTGTCGCTTTGGAGCCCTTCTTTCTATACTCAGATTGTGAGACCCTTTAAATCATTGTCTTACTGACATGTATTTAACTGTGATTAAGATGTATTTTAAAGTGCTTTTGTTTGTGATTTATTTCAAATTTATTTTTTTTCCTTTCTTGGTTTACAGTTTCTAAGTGTTCTGTTTTCTTCCAGAAACTTAGTTAGACTTATCACTTCATATTCCAACCTGACTCTCCGTTTCCATATCCTTACACAAGGTCTTGAAAGTAGGCATTGCAAATCATTGCTAATTTTTAAGGCTTCTAAGCTCATCAACATACTTTGCTTCTCCATACAATTATCCATTTTTAAATTATCTTGCCTAAAGGAGTCCATATATTGATTTATGTAAAAGAATATTGAACCATCCAGTCTCTACTAGAGAGCATTCAGTCCCTTCCATGAGTTCTGCATCCAGAGTCCACCAACTACAGATCAAAAATATAAAAATAAAAGCACATGTACAAAACATATACCGACCCCTTTCTCATTAGAATCCCACAAATAACAAAGTATAGCAACGATTTATATGTTACATACACTGTTCCAGGATTCACACATAATCTAGAAATTATTTAAAGCATAATGCACAATATGTATTGATTATACCCCTAATACATTATCATTTTATACAAAGAACCTGATTATCTATGATGTTGGTATATGCAAATATCCAGGAACCAATTACCCACTAAGCTTCAGGCAACTCTATATCTCCAGATATTTAGAAATCATAATAAATTATGAACAGCATGCACTGCTACATGCTGCCTTCTGCTTTGTACTGGGATGTTCAGACATTAGGAGCCCATAACTATAAAACAATAATAAATATTTCTTTTTCTTGGAAGTTACATAACCTCACTGAGGTCCATTCAATTTAGAATAAAATTGTAGACATTCCATTAAAGCATAGCATTAGATACAAACTTCACAGGGAAGAAAAGATGAATATTTGAAAACATGCCAAAATGAGAGATCCTGCCTTCAGTAAAGAGGAACCAGTGAATTTGTAAACACAGAAGTTGTCAACATTACTCCATACTGCTTTGTAAATTGTAAACCGCCTGCGATGAAGTTGTGCCAAAATCAAGCGTTTCAAAGTAACAGTTTACGCTCTGTCTCTCCATGCATTGACTGTATTTACGGTATCACGCAAGTAAGATCCCAGAAATACAAGTGGGCTAGACTTCCCCAGCTGTACAGCTCCCCCTGTGAACACAGCAGATTTGTGTTTCTTGTCAAGGTTCTTGAAGCACAACAATATAGAAAAATTGACCATCCGAATGAGCTAAATAACTGAGTCTCTGCTAATTTTGATGGAAATGGAGGATTCTCAAAAGACTCTATCATATATTCACGTGAAAACTTGTATCTTAAGAAACAGAAATCCAAACATTCACTGTTTCTGTGGAAATGTTCTTTCCATCAGACTTGCTTACTGAGAGAATCCCAAATGAGATGTGACACTGGAGCACCTTTCCCCAACATGGTTAAATCTCTTTTTCTATTCATTAACATTCTTAGAAGAAAGAAAATGGAATAAATGTCCAAAGTATTACTCTGAGTGCCCTTAGGCAATATGAAATTGGTCAAGTTGTGAAAACTTAACTTGACTGTCTACTTGCATATTTTTATGATCTGAGTACTAATACCCCAGGTATCTTCACAAGGTAACAGTGAGTTTTAGCTAAAAATAAAATGTGCAGGTTCAAGAAAGAAATATCTAGGTAACTGTGGGTGTTGCTGCACAACGGGTTATGCCACTGCTGCTCAGGATGGCCAAATTCTGTAACATATTATCTCATTTCAGTCCTGAGTTTCTGATCCAGATTCCTGCTCATGTGATGAGAAGCAGGTTGGGGGCGAAGTATGTGGTTCCTTGCCTCCCATGTGAGAGATCCGAGTGAAATTCCCAACCATTCGCTTCAGTATGGCTTAGCTCTGACTTTCACAGACTTTTGTGAAGTGAACTAGCAGATGGAAGGCTTCTCTGTGTGTCTCCCTCTCTCCCTGCTATTCTTTCAAATAAATCAAAAACAAATCTTCTAAAAAGGAAATATCCATGCAGGGAAGTATGCATTTCCAGCACCTGGAGGCAGGTCCTCCACCCAGATTGACACGTAGCACATATTAGCTTCTCAATGAATATTTACCAGGTAACTTACTGCCTCTCTAGTGAATGATCCAACTAAAGTTTAAGAAAAAAAATTGATGAATTTCCTGGTATGTTATGTTTATGACATTTTCAGGAAACCAATGGAAGAATGCAACAATCATAAATACATATATAATAGAACTAGCATCTGAATACAGTTTTCTGTCTTTGGATTAATATTCTGCAAATTTCACTTACAATTTTTAACCACTTACTTCATTTTCAAGGACTCTAAGACAAATGTAACTGCGATCCAAGGAAATTATGTAACATAAAATTAAGGCCAAGTTAATATCTCCCACTGCATTATTGAATCAGTAAACAAACAACAGTACGAGCAAAGAAACAAGACTGGTATCAGTCCTTCCTGTGCCTTACCAAGATGAACATAAAAAGCAGAGAGAGAAAGTAGGGGATTCATTGATTAATGTAAGAGCTAAGGCTGTTGTCTTGGTACCTCTAGCAAACATTTCAAAATAAAGTAAAACTTACATAGAAAATCAAGAAGTAAGGTAGGCAGCTGGCAGTCATTTAATTATAGGTTGTCCTAAGCTTAATCACCCCAGAAGTCAGCAACAAACCAAAACAGAAAGTGATAGGCAGATTTTCTGGACAAGGAGTACAATATCAATAAGAACTGCAGGACAGAGGAACCAGCTGACTGGAGAAGTGTGGTGTGAAGCAAGTGAAATACTAAAAGAAGACCTAGGCAGCAATAGGCCCTGTTAAACGGGAACCACTGAACCAAACTTTTGCCAGTGAGTCTCTGTGAAGGCCATCTTATTACATCCTTCCGTGCAGGCCAGTACTGAACTTGGTTGGACCTTAAAAAAAGCAGTCATCACAGGAAAGAGATGGTCAGACAATCTCTGTCTGAGGACGGCAGGCCATGGGTCATACCAGTCTTCCATCAGATTTCCAAAAGTAAATCTTACGCAAAGGACCAGTTACTATGCAATTTAAAAAAACAAAATGAAAAAGGAAAAGGAAAACAAACAGGAGTAGTCTCCCCAACACGGAGGGAAAACATTATGAGTAAATATCCTTTAATGAGAAAGTTCAGAAGTTTCTGTCATTCTTTTTCTCTTTTTTTTAAGATTTATTTTTATTATTTTTTCATAGGAAAGGCGGATATACAGAGAGGAGAGACAGAGAGGAAGATCTTCCGTCCGATGATTCACTCCCCAAGTGAGCGCAACGGGCCGATACTATGCCGATCCGAAGCCAGGAGCCTCTTCCGGGTCTCCCACGTGGGTGCAGGGTCCCAAAGCTTTGGGCCGTCCTCGACTGCTTTCCCAGGCCACAGGCAGGGAGCTGGAAGGGAAGCAGGGCTGCCGGGATTAGAACCGGCGCCCATATGGGATCCCGGGCGTGCAAGGCGAGGACTTAACCACTTGCGCCACCGCGCCGGGCCCCATTCTTTTTCTCAACTCTGTTCTATAAAAAAAAAAAGCTTATTAGAAGTTAGAAATTATATCTATCTGTATTTCCAGATACCTCAAAGTACAAATTAATCACGCTACTGATTAAACTACATTTAATGTTTAATTAAATGTAGCTAATTGAACATTTAAACTACAGAAATGCATTATTACTCTTCCAGCGGACATGTATGAAATATCTTGATAGTGACACTTTAGTGACCAAGAACTTGCATCCTGGAGTCACATTGTATGGAATTCAATATTAGAGCCACAATTTACCCTAAATTGTGCTTATCTCAATTTACCTAAATTTACCCCACCACAATTTACCCTAAATCTCTAAAAATGTAATAATAATAGTGCTTACCTCAACACTATTTTTGGAACTAATGTAGACAACCTACTTTCAGTATTAATGGGCACATTTTATGTTGGTGATCATTGTCATTTTAATGTATCTAACATACATTAAGAAAAACTGAGTGAAGTTTTGAAACAATCCGTGATGCATAGCAACTGGACATAGCTGGAAAGCAGGAAGATGAAATCTACCTGGGACGAGGGAGAAGCTGAGCTTCAAGTTAGGACCAGCAAAGCATTAGCCAGTGCGCACTGTGAGCTCTGCAGTACAAGCAGATCATTAAAATGATCTCTAAACTAAAACAGTTAACCTTTATGCAGTTAACCCTCAATATTTAGGGATACAAACCCTTAACTGAAGAAATAACTTTGCATTGTCCTATGTCTCAATATTTGAAATTAGAAATCAAATGAAAATGTTCAGATGTGTTTGTCCGCCCTGATGTGGATATGAGGAGAGAGAAGGGCTTGAGCAGGTCTTGATAATAGGCTCAATTCTTCCCAGGCAAAGAATTTCAGGATCCCTGGAACAAAAAGGGAGGGCCACACGGGTGCTTAAGAGTGTGGGGTCTGTGAAAGGTGCACCTCTGTGTGTCCAACAGTATCTTAACTTATTTGCCACAAAATAGACCTTACAATGATGCTTCAAATTATAGTTAGTGGGCCCAGTGTGGGGCAGTAATCTTTTAAAAAAGATTCTCTCCATTGTAATTCAATATTCAAAAGTTAGTAGTTGCTACTATGCTCAGACTGAGAGTGGAAAAAAAATTACAGATTTCCAGTTAGAAATCAGAGGAAATTTTTTCTCAAGAATAGATTTTCAAGTAATAGATTTTTTAGAAAGATTATTTCATTTTTATTGGAAAGTCAGATATACAGAAGGAGGAGAGACAGAGAAGATCTTGCGTCTATTGATTCACTCTCCAAGTGACTATAATGGCCAGAGCCGAGTCTATCCCAAGCCAGGAGCCCAGAGCCTCCTCTGGGGTCTCCCATGCTGGTGCAGGGAGACCAGCAAAGCTTTGGGCCATCCTCACCTACTTTCCCAAGCCACAAACAGGGAGCTTGAAGGGAAGCCAGGCCACCAGGACTAGAACCAATACCCTTATGGGGTCCTGGGGCATATGCAAAATGAGGACTTTAGACACTAGAGTACCACACTGGGCCCAGTAATAGATTTTTAAAAATTATTTTTCCTGTTCTGCTTTGTGAAGGTGCTAATCTTGGGTTCAGCTCTGAAACTTAAGTTAAATCTGATTCTCAACTCCATCTTACACAAAGTGACAATAACCATGTCTCTTGCATTTCATATTTCCTAGGACCATATTGCACTTGCTTTTATATATTTTTTAAAAATTGGACACCATTTATACTCCATCTCTTTCTCATTCTGTCACTTCCTTACCTCCTTGTTGAAAATGAAACATACTTTTGAAACAAAATTCTTGAATTTTAGGAGAAAACTGTAAATACACACACACTGATCAAACACTGGTTCAAGATTGTGCAATATGGGCCATATTTGCAGTTAAATTTTACTTGCACCATGATCAGAAATCACAGCTTTTTAATCAAATTGATATAATATCAAAGTATTTGGGCTAGTACTTTGAATATCTGGAAAGATATTCAATAAAAGAATAATCTTTATTTTATCTAAACTGTCAACTTTTGATTTTATATATTTCATCTTTCTTCTATTCTGTACTTGTCAATTTATAACTTTCATCAGCTTATAAAATAGCCAACTCGCTTCCACATTATTCCTACTTGATCATGTATCTTTGAAAGGCAAATGTGTGTCTCCATATAAACAACAAACTTAGTATTATAAGCAACACTAAATAAAATTAAAATAATAAAATTAAATAAGTAAAAAATTTTTTAAACTTAAATAAAATTCAAGTGTTGCCTAAGTCCTTGAATAGTTCTACATTAAATAACTAAACTGTCCACTGCTTCTTGGAAACTCCACTGTGTGTGTGTGTGTGTGTGTGTGTGTGTGTGTGTGTGAGAGAAACATGGAAAAATACAATGATTAAACAGCATGAGAAAAAGAAAGCAGCCTAATCTAGACTGCAGAAATCTGGTAGAGAAGTGATACCACAGTTAGGCTAAACGATGAAGCAATGGTTAAGCAGAAGGCACAACAGCTGGAGAGACACTCTGAACTTTCAGAGAAGGTAAGGAGCTTGTAGCCTGTATTTCTGAACACGGGGTTCAATGTCGAAAAGACGCAAAATGTGATTCCAGAGCATATCTTTGAAAGATAATAGGGCTGACGAGGGAGCCAGCTCCTCCAACATGAAAGATGTTCCGAGGCAAGTGAGGAAGCTTGAGGTTGATGCACGGTCGTCGGTGAGACTCCCCTTCAGGTAGCACTCTGTTACTCCCAACTTGCACCCTCACAAGCTGCACTTTGGCCACAGGACCCTTGTTAATGAGGATCTTGAGGAGAAGCCTGGCGGGCAGCAAAGAGCAAAGCTGAGTAGCTTTCTGCTAGTTTGTCAGTACAGCAATGGTTGTTCATTCCCAAAGTGACAGGATGCTTCAGTCGGCATCTGACTCTCTATTCCAGTCTTTTCCATAGTTCCAGTACAGGCCTCATTACATATGCATAAAGGATCCAGCATTAGTTGGTTCCCATGTATAGAGAATGACTCTGTCTTCAAACAGGGATAACTTAACTCATTCCTTTCCAATTTGTATCTCTTTGGTCTCTTTTCCTGTGCTAACATTGCCAGCTAAAACTTCCAGGACTATATTTGATGGCAGTGACGACAGTGGGCATCCTCCTCTGGATACTGTATTCGTGGAAATGCTTCCAGATTTCCTCCATTCACTATGATGCTGGCTGGGGGGTTGTCATAAATTCATATATTGCCATGATTGTATTGAGCAATGTCCTTTCTATACTCAATCTGCTTAAGGTTTTGTTTTATTGTTTATCATGAAGCAATGTTGTATTATTTTTCTGCATTTATTGAGATAATCATAGGGCTTTTATGATCCAATAAAAGCACTTTTTAAAGTGCTATTCACATTTATTGATTTGAATACATTGGACGACTTGGTTTGGTGAATATCTCTGGTTGTATTTGACTAGCTAATAATTTGTTGAGAAATTTTGCTGACTTACTAGAGATGTTTTGCATGCTTCTCATGTTCATCTGGAACGTTGGTCTACCGTTCTCTCCTGGTTGAATCTTTTTCTGGTTTTAGGACTAAATAGATGCTGGTGTTATAGAATGAATTTGGGCAGATTCCCTTATTTTAATTGTTTTAAATATCTTGAGAAGAATCTGAGACATTTCTTGAGAAGTGTGGTGGTTGAAGCATTGAAATCATCCAGTTCAGCTGTTTTTTTGGCTGGGAGGGTCTTTATAACAGATCCAACCTCTGTCAAATTTATTGGCCTATTGAGGTTTTTATGTAAACATGAATTAATTTGGACATATAGTATGTGTTCAGAAATCTACTTTTTCTAGATTTTCCAATTTATTGACCAATAGTTTTTGTAGTTATTCATTAGTCTGTCTGTGGTGCCCACTGTTGTATCTTCTTTTTCATCTCAGACTTTATTGCGTTGGGCCTTCCCCCTGTTTTTTGGGAGGTTAGTTGGTCCAATGATGTGTCAATTTTGTTGTTTTTTTTTTCAATAAAATGGCTCTTTTATTCACTAATATTTTGTATTAGTTTTTCTTTGGTAACAAACTAACTTAAGGAAATTTTATCTTGCAGTGAGGTAAGCAACTCAATCAGAGCAAACTGTAACAAAAGTTATTTTTTGCAGAGTCAATTTTAAATGAACAATAATTTGCTATTTTTTTCAGGTTTAACAAGGTGCCAATTAAAACATAGTGCAAAGAAAACTGCTACCTGTTCTTTCCAGATGTTCTGCACATATTCAGAACTGCTTGCTGCATAGCAAGTACAGAAAAGCACAATCTGATCACAGAGGTATTTTTTGCCAATATTACAGTGGCTGTTTTTAGTTAACTTTTTATTAAATTTTATTTTAAAATTCATTGTAAGGTATTAGTTTACACTACTGGTAAGCCAGAAAGTCGGAATGTAAGTGTTGATTTTGTGACTCTTAAGTTTGTGATACTTCTTCATTGGTCAACAGGTGGTTACATAGTTAAACCAATTATGTGGTTCAGTGAAAAAAAATAATAATTTTCTAGTCTGCTAAAATGTTTGAATGATTGCAAGTAGTTTTATTTATCTCTAATAATCTTACTGCAGCATTAGACAAGGTGGATATCCTGCTCTTGATCAAAATTATGGAGCACCACATTCTCTGGGTTTTTCCCTTAACTTTACAACTTTGTAGTTCCTTTGTCCTCTTTTCCCCCAAACTCATTTTGGCTGAGGTGTTCCAAATTTCCCTCCTTGGACTTTTCTCTTTTCTGTGTGCACTCCTTCTCTGGAGGATGGCATTCAGTTCTATGACCTTCTTCATCCATATACATCTTGCCATTCCCAAACTATACCTGTCTCCCATTCCATATACAAGCATCCCACTCTCTATATAAATGTCAAATGGATCACTGCAACCGAATGTGTTTGAACAGAGATCCCAAATCTGACCCCAACCGTATGCTATTCTGCCTCCTGTGACATCAGCAATTCCTTCCTTCCTGTTCCTCGTCTGACATATTCAAGACATTCATAGCTCGTCCTTTCCTTTAACTGTCATGCAGAATTCATTGATAAATACTGTCAGCTCTTCAAAATATACCAAAAAATTGATTAAATGTTTTCACCTTGCCTATTTCCATCCAGATCTCAGCCATCATCATTTCTTATCTAGATTACTTTAATAGTCTCTTACTAGGACTCCATGTTTACAATTGCCCTCACAACACAGCAACCAAAGCTATGGTTTTTAAATCATTTAATATCACTTCTTAGCATAAACTGTCCGATCATTTCCTGTTACGAACTGAATGTTTGCATACCTCTAAAACTGACATGTTGAAATCCCAACACCAAAGTGATAGTATTAGGTGATGGAACTTTGAGGAGATACTGTGTCATTAGAGTGGAGTCATTATGGGTCATTATGTAGTGGAATTCATGCCTTATAACAGAGATCCCAGAGATACACTCTGCCATTTTCCACCACATGAAAACACAGCAAGTCACCTCTATTTATGAACTAGGAACTGTCCACTCACCTGATCCAGCAACTGCCTTCATATCTTGATTTTGGACTTATCCTACAACACTTTGGGAAATGCATCTTTGTTGTCTATAAGCCAATGAATTTATGGCATTTTGTTCAAGCAACTTAAATGTGCTAAGGCATTTATCATCTCACTTGGAGAAAGATCAGAGTGAAAACTGCAGTCCTTACCAATCCGAGGAACATATTATCTACCCCTTTCCAATACTGTCTAACTTCTTTGATTCTTTGCAATGAGGCTCCTTGCCTCTATTTGACACTAGGTCTTATTTATCTGTGTCTATTGCTGTTTCTAAAAAATTATATTCTTTGTTTCCTAGTGTATTTCAGCATGCTAGCCCATCACCAGCACTCAATAAATATTATTCAAAAGAATGCATTTATTTCACTATCCACAAAAGTGATCATGCTGAAAGCGGGGGGGGGGGGGGAGTGACTTCTAGAAAATATACAACACGGAGTTCTCATTCAACATTACATGTGCATGCATTTAGATGGGATAACAGGATATTTCCTTAAATTCTAAGATAAGGATCTCACCTACTCATGGTTACTGATCTTTAAACATGTGCAGGGAGCATTATCACAACGGTTTAAAATAATAAGATCCGAGCCCAGCGGCGTGGTCTAGCAGCTTAGGTCCTCATCATACGGGCACCGGTTCTAATCCTGGCAGCTCCACTTCCCATCCAGCTCCCTGCTTGTGGCCTGGGAATGCAGTCAAGGACGGCCCAAAGCTTTGGGACCCTGCACCCATGTGGGATACCCGGAAGAGGTTCCTGGATCCTGGCTTCGGATCAGCATAGCATCAGCCGTTGCTCTCACTTGGGGAGTGAATCATCAGATGGAAGATCTTCCTCTCTGTCTCTCGTCCTCTCTGTATATCTGACTTTCCAATAAATTAATAAATCTTTTTTAAAAAATAAGATGCTAGCCCCTTCTCCTTGAAAAAGTGAAAACTTGTGTTCATAAATAGTGGCTAAAGTAGTTGGATAAGTCTCTAGTAGCTTGAATCAAATATAGACAGAGTCTAACAAGGCTTGATGAGAAAGAGAAGAAAAAGAACAGTGAAACTCCAAGGAGGAGTCAAGCAATGCTTTCAACAAAGTGAATAATTCAAAAATGCACAGATTGTGAGGTAGGAGGGGAATGGATCTTCTAAGCAAACAAGAGGAGAAATATTTTTAAAGTAATTATGAAGATGGAATAAAGTCCTGCTTGGCCAGTTGTGGGTAGATTTATATAACAGTTATTAACCATAAATATAAATCCAACTTCATTAATGTGCAGGGCCATTTTGGATATCCTTAGACTCTCGTTTCTAGTACTTGTGCTGACCTGGAGCTTGTTTGCTCTGTGAGCCACACCTTGCCCTTTTTCTCTGTCCTGCAGAAGCCCTTTCTCCACCAGGCTCTTCCTCTACTTGAGTTCCTGCGTCAGCTGCCTTTTGCCTGAGTTTTAGCATTAGGAGGCTCCAGCAGAAGGAGACCAGGCAGTGAGAGGTAAGCAGGGTCTTCTCCCTCTTCTCTGTCTCTCTGGCACAGCCGGTTTCCCTGGTCGCCTCACTGTTTCAGGTCTTTTAGGATCCGGTATAGTTGGTAGGTGCATTCCTAATTCCATGATACTATGCTCCCCCTCTGTCTGTTCTTTCTCCCCTAGTGAAGAGCTTCCTATTTTTTAGCCCTCCGGTTATCTCACCACTTCGTTTGGCTTTGGAACTCTTCCATCACCTGTGAAATGAATTCCTTCCTTGTAATTCCCTCTGTTGCAAAACACTAAAGTGATTCCCATTTTACTGTTCATACGCTCACCTCGATCAAATCTGTAACTGCCATGTAAGTGTTGGCGTCCCCTCAACATTCATATATTGAAGATTAGAGCCCTGATTTCTGAAAATGTCACTGTTTTTGGAAATGGGGGCCTTCCAAGAACTATTTGCTGTTAAATGAAGTCATGTTGAGAGATCACAGCATTGACACAGATGCACATGGGGAGGACCATATGAAGACAAAGAGAACGTTGCTCTCTGCTAGCCAATGAGGGGCTTCCTGGAAAGCATTTTTTTAAGGATATCTTCTATATTTCAATGTAATCTGCACTACTTCATATGTAAGCTGCTGAATGTTTGCATACCACCACTCGTGCTCACTGAAAAGTCACAACCTCCCCATACTTCTGGGTCAATCTGCTTATATACATCAGGAAAAGTAGGGTGGGGAAAAATAGTGGTTAGTTTCCACAGCTTTTGTTACACAGACATAGTTCCAGATACCATTATATGCTTATAATTGCAGAATCTTAAATGTGTGTTAATAAGGACTATACTACTGCAATAATATGGGGGGAAATGGCTGGAGGGAAAATGGGGAGAGAGGAGGTTTGGTGTTCCCTATTCCAGCAAAACTGTATCATAGAAAATAATAATAACAATAAAAAGTGGCCCAAAAAAGAGTGGAAAGGATTACTTTGGAAAAGGGACTCCTACAAAAAAGGAAAAAGAAAAATAGTACATGGCAAAGCAGCAGTCTGCTCTCCCACCTGTACCTTCACCAGGTCTTAGTCATTTAGTTCTTCCCATCATGTAATGATGTTTGCCCTCTATTTATGTGTATTTACTAGATTTTTATTGTAACTAACCCACTAGAATCCTAAAAGGGAAAGGATTATATAAGTCTACTTCATAATTATATCATAAAAGCTAGGCTACACCAAAAACATTAAACAGTTGCTACTCAGTAAATATTTCTTAAATATATAAAGGGAAGATAAAGAAGATTAAAAATATAGATTGTTCTTATTTTAAGACACAGTTAACAGATTAAGATGCCTAGAGCAATATCCTTTGCTCAGGTACCTTACACTCCCACCAGGGAAAAAAAGAAGAAATACACATGAACAGGCATGCTTGCAGCTCAGCGGATAACAGCAAACAAAAAAGACAAAAGAAAAACACTAGGACTCTTTCCTCAGCCAGAAGCTCTGAATGTTTTTCCCAACTGTAAACCCATTGGAGTTCATTGACATCCTACCACATGTCACAGCCGGGCAGTTACAGTTGCCCTTCCAAAGCTCTCTGTGAAACTGGAGGTCAGCAGGCAGTCTAGCGGCCCGTAGTAAGGACCACCTGCGAAAACCTCCAGGATGTCTCTGAATTCCTGGCCTCTGGGGCTCCGTTAGCCCATTGATGAAAAGGAGGAGTTTCAGGGCACCTGGTGCTCAGAAGTGTATGACTCCTGTCCCCTCAGGCTGACTAGAGTGCCCATCTGCCTAGGCTTGCAACAACTGCAAAGAAGCCCAGCATGCGGGGAATGAAACACCTCCTGGGTAAGAAGGCCTGTCAGCTCTTAAAATGCTTGTCAGTTAGCACAACTGCCTCCAAGGGTCTGAGGTAATTTTTATGCATTGTGGCAAAACATTTTCAACCTAAGCCAGACTATTTGTCAACTTCCCACAGAGTATAAATCAGTATCATTAAAGTATGATGGTTTCCTAAATTTATTTACATTTTTAGATAATTATCACAGACTCACAGCTGCTTTTTGCTGGACTCTCAATTCATAAAATATAGAATTATATGTATGCCTTGCATTGATTTATTTATTATTAATAAATATTTCCACACATATGTATTAAGACACAAAATATACAATATGTTATATACATATATGTAATATAAGTGACTTTATCACTTCAACAGTTCTGACAATAGCTTTTGGGGGATACCAGTAACTTATTTCATCACTGCAAATCATTGGCCAGATCACTTCACTCTAAGGATTATTGCAAGATAGCGCAAGGATACAGATATAAATCTTGCTTGATAATAATAAAACACATTTTTATACCAGCTGTCATCACTATAAAATTAATCTTACATGCTTCCCCCAAGCTAAATAAAATTTGGTAAAGGTATGGACTATAGCCAACCAATGACTAGCTTGTTCAGTTATGGATTAACTGCTTTGGGAAAGGACAATAATTTCCAGGGGTACGAACACATTTTCAAGAAATTTTTATCTTTAGTTCAACCTGATTATCTTTTAAAAATTACCATATATTTCAAGATATTCAAAGTTAGGAAGATAGATACATAAGAGATTGGTTAAAAATTATTAAATGAATTGTTTGTCATTTTGACAATGTTTCCAGATTCTTATAAATGTAAGATCTTGGAAGATCCAAGAACTATTTTCATGTCCATTCTAGGATATTTTTTAAAATCCTAGATACTGCATAGGATCCCTCAAGACTGGTAACACAACATCTAATCCTTACTCCACATGATCTTATTCTCAAGAAAACTCACCCGAAGTTCTCTGCCGTCTCCAGAAGGTAATGGAGTAACATGTTCTATTTTTTCAAAAAACCTAACAAAACCTGACAGCTAACTGACCTAGTCCAATGCCAGTCAATAATTGATACTTTGCACATGAAAATATGCACCTTTGAGTCTGGGATAATGTCAGTTATGGTTACCATGTCTTCAGTCCAAGCATTCAAACTCCACATTAACACCTAACTAAACAGAAAATATATCATTGGTTTGAGACCTTTTAAATGCAGAGCTACAGAAAGAAAAGGAGGAGTGGGGGGGGGGCATGTGAAAAAGAGAGAAAGAAATCGAGAAAGGAAGAGATTGAGAGAAGGAGAGACAGATTTCATCTGTTGGTTCAAGCCTCGAATGCCTGTAATAGCTAACGGTGGATTGACCTGAAATCAGGAGTTTCTTCTGGGTCTCTCATGCGGGCGCAAGAACTTGAGCCATCCTCTGCTACTTTCCCAGGTACACTAACAGGGAGCTGGATTGCGAATAGAACAGCTGGGACTGGAATTGGAGCCCATCTAAAATGCTAGAGCCACAGGCAGGGGCTTTACCCACAAATGACAATGACAGTGCAGCTGCTTGAAATATTTTAAAGGAATAGAATATGGAAGCATCTGTTGCACTCCTCATTACTCCTGAAAATCATTAGGAGTGAAGCAAAACGATAACCACAGTGACATGACAGAGGCTGCACTTATGTCAGGACTGCATAACAATCACCTTCAGTGACAGACTCTCCCAAAAGCCAGAAAAGTCCATACAACCCCCAAGCAACAGATCTCTGTCTGAATCGCATCATAATGATGGAGCTGCTGCTTGAGCGAACACTGGCACTCCAATTCACAGAGAACCTCCCAGTGTGACTCAGGATGTTTAACCAAATACATTCATTAATTTAAAATAAAAACAAAGTTTCATTGGACAATACTTCCAAAAACTCTTTAAGTTTTAAATAAAGGAGGAATGTTTCTAAAGATTGACACATGAAAATGTTCAAAGAAGTAACTGCACTTTGATGAAAATAATAAAGCTAGTTAGAATCAGAGCTAGTATTAAAATGCTGATTCTTATTCTAATGTTCTCATAATCACACACTCACATATATATGCTTTTATAGTTACAAAATTGCTGCTCTTAAGCAAATACAATAATGACTGACTATAAGCCAACAACAATGAGCAAAGAATACTGGTTTTGTTATTGATTAAAATGATTTTATAAAATAACTATAATTGTATAAAATGCTGATACTGGGTTCTTAATATTAAAAATAAAAAATAATAGGGGCTCGAACTACAATTACAGTAATAGTAAGAAATGGCTAAAGAAATTGAGACAACATGCTGTCATAGTCAGAGGTATTTAAATGTTGCTCTAATAATAACTTAGTGACAATAACTCTAGTTTTTCCAGTTCTGTTTGGCCTCCAAGCTTTAGAGCGTCTTTATCTATTCAGTTGACATATGCAAACAACACATGCACACAAAAAATGTGCAAAAAATTCTTCCTGTCACATTGTTTTAGCACATTTCTTCTCCTGTAGAGAATGTGCAGACCTTTCAAACAAAAATCCACTTGGAAAATATCCGCAGGGACACTTCCCTCACTAAAGGCAGATTCGGATGCCCATCAAGTAAAGGCCACGGACAGTGATTCATCTCTCCAGCAGCATGCTGCCACGCCAATCTCTGGCACAGAAGCTGTGCAAGCTCTGGGTCTCGTACAAACACCATCATCACAGCCTGTTATTTGCCCACATCTCTTCTTCTCTGTCACAGTTAGATGCTGTGGGGTAACAAGGCAGGACAGTAAGTAGCCACTATCAAAGAAATGGTTCACTCCATCCTCATAAGAAGCTGTTTTTGCCCCTTCCCCAACAGCAGTGAACAAGTCAGGCTTTCAAATAAAATATTTTCCTCTGCCCAAAACTCACTCTCTCTCTCTCCCTCTCATTCACACACACACACACACACACACACACACACACACACACACACACACACACTTCAATGAAAGGTTTTATACTTAGGTTTTTTTTTTGTTTTTTTTAATAAGAAAAACTGGGTGGTGGGCAAGAATGATTAACATTCTTGCTCTGCATTTTCAGAATAAGTATCCAATGCGACTTGCCATGATAACTAAATTTATTATTAACTGTGTATTTCATGATGTTAGTGACAATATGTTAATGTGATTTTTCACGTCCTCCTGCAGTGAACAGATGGCTCCTTTTACTTTACTTTCCACATCAAGTGTGATTATTTCTTGGTGCCAAAAGCCACCTGCCGCTCCTCGGTCTCCAGTCTAATTTTTTATGTTGGTAAAACACAGCAGGACTTGTTATCAGTTGGATGGCATCTTAATAAAAGGAGACATGCCAACATATTGACATCATGTTCAAGGGGAAATTTCAGCCCCTTCAAACCCTTAACCCCCTTTTCCCATCCCTTTTCAAAACGTGAGTGGGGGGAGCAAAATATAATAATAATAAAGGCAAGAATCCTATCATTTTCAAGATGTTCGATTACAATGGTTGGGCCTAGAGCCAAAATGCGGCATTGGCCTCCCTTTGTTCCTCAACCCAGGCACCTCACTCAGGGCTCTGATCTTTCATCCTGTGTAATGATAATTAGCTGTAGCAAATTCCAAAGTCAAATGTAAGCAGGAATACATTAACATTGAGATCAGTGTCAGGGCAATTTTCACTGGGAAAATGACAAAGAATGCACACACACACACACACACACACACACACACACACCATCAAAACTTTCAAGATTCAAATATTCATAAAATCACATCTAGATCTGTGAATATTAAAGTCACTGGCTGCTCTGTACCTAGAATGCCAAGGTTTCCTAATGTGGAGGAAGGGACTTCCTAGGCCCATGCATAACACAGAAAACATAGGTAATAAACCATGGTAGCTTGCTTAAATTTTTCCATTCTTCATTAGAACAAAGAGAGATAGTGTGTTAAGTGATTTGTGGTCCAAGAAGAGGTCTTCCAAGGCGATTGGATGGCCTGGCTCTCAACAGCTGGTCCAGCACATTTGGGAACAGCATGTAGAAAAATGCATCAGTGTTTTGAAGATTACCAACTGTGATGATGCATTGGTTATGACACAGTCTAAAGAAGTCAAATTTCCTAGTGACAAACGACATAAGTGAATGCTCTTACCATCAACCTACAGGCTCTCAAATTCAAAACTAAGACAGGTCTGAATTAAGCGAAACCTAAACTTTCCCTCTGGTTTCCACTCATGCAATCGAAGAGAAGCAGCATTCTCAGATGTGTGACATTTTGATCCAGAATCAAGATGTTAAACAATAATAATTTATTTCATAGGAAATTTAAAAGTTATAAAAGGCAGAAGAAGCAGCTACAACAAAAGTGCAAGTATCTTAATAAAAGTAACTAAAGATTAATGGCTTTCTGGGAAAAACAATTTATAATTATGCTATCACAGAATTAGTGAGTGATACAAAGCTGGCAGCATTTTTTTTAACTCTCCCACAAACAAAGGAATCTATATGAAATAGAGGTGTGTAAACTGTGCTTCACACACTGATCAGCTTTTTTATAACACATTCCTATCATTAATTATGAAAATTTTCAAATATGTAGAAAAAAATTTAAAAACTTCATAATTAGCATCTACCACGCAACACATAAGTAATATTTTATAAAAATTCAAAAGGCAGGGTGGGTGAGACATAGAGCGATCTGTCATTGGCTTGTTCACTGCCCTAAGCCCTAACAACACCGGGGACCAGGCCAGGCTGAAGCTAGGCGCCAGGAACCCATCCAGGTGTACCATGGCAGAAAATCAAATATTTCTGCTATCATCTGCCACTTCTCAGACACGTAGCAGGAATCTGGACAGGAAAAGAGCCGCTGGGCTTCTACTAGCGCTTGGATATGAGGTGCTGCTTCCCAGTGTGAGGGTTCACCTGCTGAGCCACATTGTCCACTCCTAATCACCATGTTATTAGACTAATTGTATCATATACTTTCACTTATCCATTATTCTAGCTATTCATCAATTCATCTTCTTATATTGAAAAATGAACAGGGAAAATTAAAATTATATGACTCTATGATAATTACTTAGTAAAGGGAGGGTTACATGGATTAGCATTCATTTATTTACTCAACCAATATTTCTCTAGTTCCCACTCTGGGTCAGGCACTACTTTAAGTGTTGCAGTTTCTGGGTTTAATATAATAGTCAAAGTCCCTGTTCCCATTTAACTTACATTTTAGTGTAACTGATAGAGGGAGAAAAAAAAACAATAGCTCCCTAATAGATGAAATGCACAAAAGCTATGTCAATTAATATAAGTCATTAGCTGATGTTATTATTAACTTAGAACTTACAGTAAGGGCAGGAAGCACATTTTATGTACTACTATATTATTGTCTATAATAACAGCATATACAGCATCTTCTCAAAAGGTATTTGTGGGAAAAGAGGATAAACTAAGCTTTATTATAGTAAAAAAAAAAATCATCTTAAAGCATTTACATTAAGGAGTAGGGCCCTGAATAATGGCTCAATTGGCTAATTTTCCTCCTTTGCAAACTAAGGGATCCGATTTTGGTGCCACTTCATGTCCTGGCTGCTCCACTTCTCATCCAGCTTCCTGATTTTGGCCTGAGAACACAGTGGAAGATGGGCCAAGTATTTGGGACCCCGCACCCACGTGGCAGACCCGGAAGAAGCTCCTGGCTCCTAGCTTTGGATTGGCTCAGCTCTGGCCATTGAGGCTACTGGGTGAGCGAACCAGCCAAAGGAAGATCTTTCACTTTGTCTCTCTCTATATATGTATATATATATTTTGTCTCTCTCTATATATGTATAAGATATTCTTTTCAAACAAAAATAAAATAAAATTTTACATTAAGGAGAAACTTTAAAGGTAAATTATATAAGCATTAAGATTATAATCATATCCCATAATATCATATTAATAATTTTTAAAGAAATTGTGATTTTTAGAATATCATGAATAGTCTGTTCACGACAAAAGCATTTACATTCACGGGGATTATAACATAAATGTAATAACAATGTCCTTGTAAAGCTGAACATCTTACAAGACAGTGTCAAATATTTCAGAGGTGTTTAAGTGACTCTACAGGGAAACTACGAAGCATAGTAATCAAAAGATCTCATTTTTACGATGTTATTTTAAGGTTTGTATTTTTAATTATGTCTTTGGCTGAGCACCTGTTCTCAACTTAATGCTTGTTCAACATGGTTACATCCAACAGCAAGTTTGTAATTTTTGCTAAAAAAAAAAAAATAAATCAACTAGGTCAACTTTATAAACACATAAAGTATTCCCAGACCAAAAATCTAACGTGATTGGTCATTTTTATTGGTGTGGTAGAGGATAGTAATATAAAAAAAAACATATTGGATCAAATATCTCTACTCTAGATATACTGTGTTTTCTATACATTTAGTATTTTCTACTACCAAAAGATCATACGAAAACAGTTTTGAGATTTAATCTGTTCAATGTAAACTCACATTTATTATGGCAAACTGTTTTACTCATAAAAAGAAACTCTAAATATTTTCTTTGCTTAATAAAGGAACTACCACAAAGATTTATACCAGCCTCTAAGTTCTGTCTCATTCATTCTAAATATGACGGTTACTTCTCTTACTCTGACTTCCTAAGAACCCATGGAAGATTTACTTCAGTGAAACATACATCCTAGTGGAAAAAAAGTAAAGCAATATTTTAGTTACTTTTTGTGCTCTTTTTCTTTTTGATATTAGTTCCAGTTTAAAAAAAAAAATCCTCATCCTTGAGGAAATTCAGTAGTGTACTCGACTTAATATTCATTAAATTTTTTAAATTACATTGAAAAGTTGAGTTTCAATTCATTGGACTTATACACAGGACAAAGTAGAAGAGAAGTAGTAAAAGTAGGAGAGATTGGATTTATCTTGTCATCTAAAAGAGACAAAAATGTTAAAAAAATTCATAACATATTGAATTTTGGACAATGAAAGGCAGTGGTTCCTAAAGTAGAAAAGACATGGATGTTCGCTGATTCAATGCCTTCAGTGACAGTTTAGGTAAAGCTCAGGGCGAGGTTGCCAGGTATAAGAAAATAGAAACACTACAGGGAGGAGATGGAATGCAGCAGCAGCATCCAGGAAACCAAGGAGGCTAGAGTGTGCAGGAGATAGCGTTGTAAGGAAGTTACTGAGCCAGCACACAGTAACTCAGCAGCTAAATCCTCATCTTTCAAGCACTAGGCTCCCATATGGGTACAGGTTCATATCCTGGCTGCTCCACTCCATTCAGGACCCTTCTTGTGGTCTGTGAAAGCAATAGAGAATAGTCCAAAGCTTTGGGACCATGCAACCACAGGGATACCTGGTAGAAGCTCCTAGTTCCTGGTTTTGAATTGGCTCAGTTCTGGACATTGAGGCCTCTTAAGAACTGAACAAGTGAATGGAAGATCTTTCTCTCTTTCTTTCTGTAAATTTTCCTTTCCACTAAAAATAAATTAAGATTAAAAAAAACAAAGCAAAGCAGGAAAGAAAGGAAGGAAGGAAAGAAGAAAGCAAGAAAGCAAGAAAGAGAAAGAAAGAAAAGAAAAAAGAAAGAAAGAATGAATGAATCCCAGCGTGGTAGCCTAGTCGCTAAAGTCCTTGCGTTGCACGGGCCAGAATCCCATATGGGTGCCAGTTCTAATCCCTGTGGCCATGTTTCCCATCCAGCTCCCTGCTTGTAGCTTGTGAAAGCAGTCCAGGATGGCCTAAAGCCATGGGACCCTAAACCCGCATGGGAGACCCAGAAGAGCCCCCCGGCTCCTGGCTTTGAATTGGCACAGTACCAACTGTTGCTGTCATTTGGGGAGTGAATCAATGGACAGAAGATCTTCCTCTCTCTCCTCCTCCTCTCTATATAGCTGAGTTTGCAAATAAAAAATAAATAAATCTTTTTTAAAAGAATAAAAAAAGAAAATTTGAGAATCTAAAATAATCCAGGGACCAACTAGGCATTAAATAAAAAGTCTCAGGTGCACAAAGAAACAGGGAAAAACAAACTATCAGTAGGTAAGCAACAGTCAAATCTGAACCAGAACTGTCACAGATAGGTAGCATCAAATAAAACTATTATTCTTTATTTTAAAAAGATTTATTTTTATTTTTATTGGAAAGGCAGGTGTACCAAGAGAGAAATGGAGAAAGACCTTCCATTTGCTGGTTCACTGCCCAGGTGGCCTGAATGACCAGAGCTGAGTCAATCTGATGTCAGGAGCCAGGAGCTTCTTCTGAGTCTCCCATGCAAATTCAGGTTTCCAAGGCTTTGGCCATCCTCAGTTGCTTTCCCAGGCCACAAGCAGGGTGCTTTTCCTGGCCACAGGAGGACTTGAAGTAATGCTCATATGGTATCCTGGGGCACGCAAGGCAAGGATTTAACCACTAGGCCATCATACTGGGCCCAATTAACTATCATTCTAACTATGTGCTCAAAAGAGTTACATAAATATTTAATAAAATTCAAAATTTAGCACAGGTGTTTAGCCTAGCAATTAACAAGACCACACTTTATGTCAGGGTATCTGGATTTGATTCCCAGCTCTGGTTTCTCAATGCAGAGTTCCTCTAAGGCTGCTCGTAGGAGGCAACAGTGATGACACAAGTGACTGGGGCCCTGTGACCCATACGGGACACCTACACTGAGTTCTTGCTTGCCAGCTTGCCTGTCCCAGCCTCCATCACTGTGGATATTTACAGTGAGCCAATGAGTGAGACAACTTACTCTCTCCCTTCAACTCTTCTAGTTCTCCCTGTCTATATGTCTCATTGTGTCTTAAATAATTACAAATAAGTAAAAGGCTGAAATTAAGCTTCTGGAGGTTAAAATTCCACTGTGGCAAGTGGAAAAGACATTGGTTGAATTAACAGCAGATTAGATACTGGGGTAGGGAAGTTAAATGGGCCTAAAGAGATTGTAATGGAAACTATCTGAATTAAGCACAAAGAAATAATGATTATTATGAGTTGAGCACTGGTGAATCATGGTTAGATGCAGTATGATTGGAGTCCCTGAAGGAGAGGAAAAAAAAGAATAAAACATTTGAAAATTTTACAGGTCAAAGTTTTCCAACTTCAATGAAACTAATAAACCTACAATCAAGTAATTCAATGAATCATAAGAACAGAAAATAATAAAACTCCAGAGCATATCAGAATAAAACTGATCAAAGTCATTTATAAAAGGAAAATTGCTAATGGCAGTGTTAAAAGGAAGGCCTATTAAAACAACAACAAACACCCAAACAAAAACGAAAGAATGACAGAAACAAGTATTCTGACTAGTGAATGGGATCCCCATGTCTGATGAAGGAGCGCCTGGGTTTGGTTGCAGGCTTGCAGGCTTGGGCAGCTCACTTGAGTTTTCTATGGATTCTGACCCTGGAAGGCACTGCTGATGGGTAAGTAATGAGGTTCCTACCTACTACCAGGGAGATGTGGACTGTATCAGTGTCAACTTACAGAAGCTCTCTCTCTCACCCTCCTCTCTCTCTCTCTCTCTCTCTCATCATATAGATGATGTATCCATGTAACCACTTAATGATGCTCCTCACTGTTTTATGTACATGTGTATATGTCTATACATGCATATGTATATACACACATATACACACATATTTCCTTTCCCAAATAAAGGCGAATTCAAAAAAGACTAAAAGGCAAAATAACAGAAAAGCTCACCCCTGAAACAATCAGACTGTGCACCCAAAGTTTCAAGCTGCTGAAGTTTAAAAAGCAAACAAAAGAAGTCAATTAGATCTCTGTACCTAAAGAAAATAACTTTAAATAACAAAGTTTGATACTGTTTTGATATTCACAAATTGGAAGCTTTCCCTTATGTTTGACCTGAAATATAAGAACTACTAACGTCTATCTTACAAATAAAAAGGAAATGACAGAAACATAAATGCACACAGAGCAGTGAGGAGCGTCAGTAACTGTGGTTACACAGATGAATATATTATTTATTAAAACTTAAATCACCTTGCATCATGTAGCAGTGGCGGGTTGGGGGCGGGGCCTGGGAAGGGAGGGGTGAGAAGGTGCAGTCCGTTAAGGGCAAAGGTCGCTTTGAGCTGACTCCTCTTCCGCAGGGATCAGGGTCACGCCTCCTCATTGTTCTTCTGACCCCACGCTCTGCGTCCCTCCCCTCCCCCCAGGTCATCACCCCGGAAACGGCACCCGAACCGCTGAGCTGACAGACTGATTTCATGGCAGCCCCAAGGAAAGCAGCTGGGGGGCCTTTGGTGGGGGCGGTGGTCCAGGGCACCAACTCCACTCGCTTTCTGGTTTTCAATTCAAAAACAGCAGAACTGCTTAGTCATCATCAAGTGGAATTATCGCAAGAGTTCCCCAAAGAAGGATGGGTGGAACAAGACCCTAAGGAAATGCTTGAGTCTGTGTATGAGTGTATAGCGAAAACCTGTGAGAAACTTGGTGAAATGAATATCGATATATCGAACATCAAAGCGATTGGGGTCAGCAATCAAAGGGAAACCACCATCGTCTGGGACAAGAGAACCGGAGAACCTCTGTACAATGCCGTGGTGTGGCTTGATCTAAGAACGCAGTCTACCGTGGAGGCTCTGAATAAAAAGATTCCAGGAAATAACAACTTCGTCAAGACGAAGACAGGCCTTCCACTGAGCACGTACTTCAGCGCTGTGAAGCTTCGCTGGCTGCTTGACAATGTGAGACAAGTTCAACAGGCCGTTGAGGAAGGCAGAGCTCTTTTTGGTACCATTGACTCATGGCTCATCTGGAGTTTGACAGGAGGAGTGAATGGAGGTGTCCATTGCACGGACGTAACCAATGCAAGCAGGACCATGCTTTTCAACATCCATTCTCTGGAATGGGACCAAGAGCTCTGTGACTTTTTTGAAATTCCAATGAGCATTCTTCCAAATGTCTGGAGTTCCTCTGAGATCTATGGCCTGATGAAAAGTGGGGCCTTGGAAGGTGTGCCGATATCTGGGTGTTTGGGGGACCAGTCCGCTGCGTTAGTAGGACAGATGTGCTTCCAGGAAGGACAAGCCAAAAACACTTATGGAACAGGCTGTTTTTTACTGTGTAACACAGGTCGCAAGTGTGTGTTTTCTGAACAAGGCCTCCTGACCACAGTCGCTTACAAACTAGGCAGAGATAAGCCAGTGTGTTATGCTCTGGAAGGTTCTGTTGCCATAGCTGGGGCCGTTGTTCGTTGGCTGAGAGACAATCTTGGAATTATACAGACCTCAGAAGAAGTTGAAAAACTTGCTCAAGAAGTGGGTACTTCTTATGGGTGCTATTTTGTCCCAGCTTTTTCAGGGTTATATGCGCCTTACTGGGACCCAAGTGCAAGAGGGATCATCTGTGGTCTCACTCAATTCACCAATAAGAATCACATTGCTTTTGCTGCATTAGAAGCTGTTTGTTTCCAAACCCGAGAGATTTTGGATGCCATGAACCGTGACTGTGGAATTCCACTCAGCCATTTGCAGGTAGATGGAAGAATGACCAATAACAAAATTCTTATGCAATTACAAGCCGATATTCTGCATATTCCAGTGGTAAAATCCTCTATGGCAGAAACAACCGCACTGGGAGCTGCCATGGCTGCAGGAGCTGCAGATGGAGTAGGCGTCTGGAGCCTCGACCCTGAGGACTTGTCAGCTGTCACGATGGAACGTTTTGAACCACAGATCCAGGCCACAGAAACTAAATTACGTTACTCTACATGGAAGAAGGCTGTGACAAAGTCAATGGGTTGGGTTACAAATCCTGATGATCCTTCAATCTTCTCTAGTCTGCCCTTGGGTTGTTTTATAGTGAGTAGCATGATAATGTTAATTGGAGCAAGATACATCGCAGGTATACCATAACAATACCCACCATGGATTCCTAAGATGTGAGTTTTTTACATGATGAAAGAACCCGCAATTCCATCTCTCAGTATGATGACACTATTGTAGATTGTGATGTTATTTATAAACCTCTTGCTATATGTCCCATGGACACCTGTGGCTTGAAATAAATAAAACACAATAGAAAAGCAACTGGAGAAACATCTGCCGTCTTTTTTTGACAACAACAGTTAAGGTTTGGCCAGCCATCTTAAGTGCTAACTCCCTCCACTGCCACAATAGCCACCCTATAAAATAAAGGTTTTTCAGATTCTGTCCATGGAACCTTTCATTAATTATACATGGACAGTAATTCTTACATTAATTCTCTGTATGATACACACTCGATTTAGAGCTGTTACTAATCTGCTGAAGTTGAAATTTTTGTTTTATTTAAACCCCAAAGTCCTCTTTCCTACATAGTAGGGAGACTAACGCATCTTCACTGAATGCTTAGTATAAACATTTGCTAAATTCTTATAAGAGGAACTTTCTACTCACATAAAAAAATTCGCTAAATTGAAATTTTTCATACATCTTTAGTATAATTATGACATCACACAATTACTCTAAATTGTATGAATCTGGTGAAGATTTTGGCAATTTTCCTTTTACATTGTTGATTTTTATGCATTTTCATTGTTACATAAAGTATATATGTCTATATCATAAGATCACACTGTAGCTTATGTATAAATGGATAATCTTAAATGGGTTACTATATATACAAATATAAAAACATATGTATATACACAACACGTGTGCATATTATGAAGAGAAACTTTTAAAAATCTAAAACATTTTATTATATGTTCCATGTGAAATAAAAGTGTATTATCATTTCAATATTTTTTTTTTTAAAAACAATATCTACTTGAAAGAGTTAAGAGAAATAACTGGAACGATCTACTGGTTCACTCCCCTAGGTGGCTAAAATGGTTAGAATTGGGCAAAGTTAAAGTCAGGAGCCAAAAGCTTCTTCCAAGTCTCCTAGCTGGGTAAGAGAGGCCCAAACACAATTGTACCATCCTCTGCTGCTTTTTCAGGCCATATAAAAAGATCCAGTTCATATTAGGACCAGGACAGCAATTAGGCTAGTGTGGGATAGGTTACAGCACCCACCAGCAGGAGCTGGAATGGGGGCAGACTAGGCCAGGAAGAGCAATGAGCCTGCAGAAGCTCAGGTGAGGCAAGTCATTCCAGCCTGGGCCAAACAAGGGCCAAGTACATGAATCCCAGGGACAGAGGGGTCTCATACAGTTGGGTAGATTGGCTCAGGACATGGGTCCACATGTGTGGTGAGGGATGGGTTCCTGAGCTCCAGGGACAGGAGGAATTGGAAGGCTCTGGGTCCTTTGGCCCAGATCATGGGGCCCACCTCCTAGGTGGATTTTGGCTCCGTGAACCCCAGGGTGGGAAATCTGGGTCTCCTGGTCCGGGTCTCAGGGCTGGCTGGAATAATAAGTGGGTGTCGAGTTTGTGAACCCCAGGGGTGGGGGAGCCAGTGATGCTTGAGACATGTGGCCCAGCTTCTTGAACTTGCCTGCAAGAACATGCCCTACTTAATAAAAAGGTGGAACATTGTACACAGGCCCTGATGTAAAACGAGATTAAGGCAGCAGATTTGGTGCTGTAGCAGAACAACTAACTGGACAGCAACCCCAAGCAAACGAAGACAGCAAATAATTTTGGTGTACGGAGCCAATGGACACTGGGAGGGTGACATCCTTGGATCGGTGAAATCAGCATTTCAGAACTATGCAAGCCACTTGGAGAGAACCTTTGGAATATGTACACACTGAGACTCTGGGTTGATATGATGTGGTGGTTCCTCATCCCTGGGCACTGGGATGTGTGGAAAGTCATGAGTGGTTTTCCCCTTTGTTTCTCCCCTTCCCCCAGGAACAAGAAGAAATGGCAAATTTGGAAGTAACAAATTCACCCAATTCTCCCTAAAGCTTGATGCTTCCCAACCTGATCAACCATGTAATAATTATTTTTAAAAATAAAATTTAAAAGAAAAAAAAAAAAAGGACCCAGAAGAGAAGAGGAGCAGCCAGACTCTGAACTTGAGCCAATATGGGAAGCTAGTTTTGCAGGCGGCAGTCACTGGGTTCACAATAATATTTCTTGTATTTAATATTTTTCTGATTGTCTTAGCTGGACATTTACTGGAAAAAAGCACTATGGGATATGGCAATAAACATGGTTTTCAAGCAGAAAATGACTAGTCAAACAGAAAATAGTAATATACTATGGAGTTTAAGCATATTAAAAGAGAAATTAAAAGGACTTCCATTAGCTTGTTATTTATATACTATATAAAAAGCAGCATAATCACTTGGAGTTAAGTATCAATTGATGATTCAAATTGTAAATCACAAAGTAAATTACTATCCATCGGACAAATATGTATATAAACACCATAGTATAATCCTAAAGAGAGTAGACAGCAAATGAAAAGGGACAGAAAAATTGATAGGAAAGTATAAAACAATAGCAACCATATCAAAAGGCACATTGAAACGTAAATAGTGTAATCTGTAACAATGAATGATGTAGTTCCAAATAGCCAAAAGCAAAGAGTTTAAAAGTTCTAATGTGGTCCTGGCACGATAGCATAGTGGTTAAAGTCCTCGCCTTGCACATGCCAGGATCCCATATGGGCGCCTGTTCTAATCCCGGCGGCCCCATTTCCCATCCAGCTCCCTGCTTGTGGCCTGGGAAAGCAGTCGAGGACGGCCCGGCCCAATTCTGTGGAACTCTGCACCTGCATGGGAGACCCGGAAGAGCTCCTGGTTCCTGGTATCAGATTGGCTCAGCTCCAGCCATTGTGGCTGCTTGGGGAATGAATCATCGGATGGAAGATCTTCCTCTCTGTCTCTCCTCCTCTCTGTGTATCTGTCTTTCCAATACAAATAAATAAATAAATCTTTAAAAAAAGTTCTAATGCACAGAGCTGCGAATATATGAAATGCTGTTTACTTGCTGCTTATTACGTAATATCACACATGTATTGAACTGTATTCCATAATTAAGCATTAATATTATCAATTTAAAATTTTGAACATTAAATCATTTAAACAGTCTGAAACCCAACTGAAGAGTAAGATTAGCACATGAGACTAAAATATATACTGCATTCAGGAAGCATGACTCATACATAAAGAAAACATGGATTAAAAGTAAGAGAAAACAGGATGCTGTGTTAATACTAATTAAAAGAACTCTGGAGCGACTACAAATAACATCAAAATTTAAAAATAAAAAAATCTTAGCAATGAAAGATTATTTTGCAATATGAAAAAGGGTAAGTTTATCAAGATGATATAATCCTAAACATTTACACAGTGAAGTGTCAAAATATGTGCAACAAAATCTCATAGAACTAAAGGAAAAATAGCTACACATATGCAACAACAATGGGAGATTTTAGTATCAACATTTTAGAGAATAAAAAGAAAAAGTTTAAAGATTTATCTATTTATTTGAAAGTCAGAGTTCCAGAGAAAGAGGGAGACAGGGCTTCCATCCGTTGATTTCATTGCCCAGATGGCTCCAATGGCAAGGGCTGTGCCAGGCTCAGCCAGGAGCTCAGGGCGTCTTGCAGCAGCTGCTGAGAAACTTGAGACAGTGAGAGACGCGACATGAACAGGAAAGGGTAGGAACATGATTCTAAAGGGACATCAGAGAATTTGGGAGACTGATTACTTTCCATTATATGCAGGGATTTTAAAAAGTTTGTTGAGAATAGATCTGGCATTTATTTGTGGTGGAAACAACTTTTGAAACATATGGTAAATACTTTTTTATGATGTATATTTCCCTACTATGTTCGAATTACAAAAAAAAAAATTTTTTTCACCAAAATAAATCATCCAGTTCTCTTCCCATGAATTTTTGAAAGACTTTTGTAAAAATGTATCTCACGGCCCAGCGCAGTGGTGCAAGTGGTTAAGGTCCTCGCCTTGCACTCCTGGGATCCCATATGGGCGCCGGTTCTAATCCCGACAGCCCCACTTCCCTTCCAGCTCCCTGCCTGTGGCCCGGGAAAGCAGTCGAGGGCGGCCCAAGGCTTTGGGACCCTGCACCCGTGTGGGAGACCCGGAAGAGGCTCCTGGCTTCGGATCGGCATAGTATCGGCCGTTGCGCTCACTTGGGGAGTGAATCATCTGATGGAAGATCTTCCTCTCTGTCTCTCCTCTCTGTATATCCGCCTTTCCAATAAAAAAAAAATAATAAAAATAAATCTTTAAAAAAAATGCATCTCACTAAAACTATTTTTAACTGCAGTAAAACTTCAATCTCTAAAGGAATATAACTGAAGTTTGTCAAGCAGCTAGTCTTTGACTTACTGATTCATGCTGCCTGGTTGCACAGTCTGCTCACACTGGGTGTGCCAGTTCTCAGCTCCAGCAGGTTGCTGGGCCTTATGGGAAGTCATTTGTGAGATTATGCAGGATGAGTATATGATAATGTCCAGCACCATTTAAAACAAATTAATTTCCCATTTCATTTTTCTGTCCATAATTCTCAATCTGGGGCCTGTTGCAAATGACCTTTTAAAGAGGCAAAAACAAAGATACTTGTAAGAGTCTAAAACCCAGCATGTTGGTCTGGGTTTTAGACTTTGCATAAATACATTCCTGTGATATTCAACTTTCCTACACACACCCCTTTCCTTTTGCAAATCTAACTTCCACATAATACTGGGAAATTACAGTATTTTGTCCTAAGGCTAGAAGCTATATTACCAGAAAGCAGAACTACATGGTTAAATTATGACACACATGTGCAGGGTCCCAAGGCTTTGGGCTGTCCTCAACTGCTTTTTCAAGCCACAAGCAGGGAGCTGGATAAGAAACAGAGCCGCCGGGATTAGAACCGGTGCCCATATGGGATCCTGGCACTTTCAAGATGAGGATTTTAGCTGTTAGGCTTTCGTGCTGGGCCCAATTGAAGAATTCTATGTGATATTCATGTAGAAGTCACACTAAAAAGATAAACTGTATCTAGCTCGGCTCTAGCAGTGTTATCTGTATACCCTAGCCCAAGGGATTAAATATCTCACTCTCCTGACTGTATTGAGAATCCTGAATTATTATGTTTGTGCCAGATTTCTGTTGCTTATATTATCATATTGACATAAGTAGTCTCCCAGGGAAGCTATTATTTCATCGACAGCAAGCCTTTGTTCTCCATGTATGAGTCTAAATGTTGCATTAAACAACTTTCATTTAGGTGGAACATCATGCACCAACTCATGACTATTAGATATAAGAAATTTGTTTTTGTGCCTTTTAAAAAATCATGTGAGTTAATAAGATCCCCTAGGGTAATTTTCCAGCAAATTCTGAAGTAAATTCAACATCATCTCAGTCAGTCACCTCATAAACGATAGCTCTATGGTCAATGTTGATTGTTTCAATCAAAACAAAATGAATAAGCTTACTAGTTAAACGTCCCCTGTAGTTTCCATCATCAGTGTTCACAGACCCAGTTATGTGAGGCTTGGAGAAATTGTATGTGTTCCTTGTCCTCTGTGTGGTTAGCATATATTACAGCTCATCATCATGCCATGCCTTAACAAACTGATTTACTTTAGAGAAAGGCAGGCCCTGGCCCATGGTGGGAGGAAAAAAAAAACCAACAGAGTAGAAGATAATCAGACTGTGTTAATAATTTTGCATTATATTGCATTATACTATATATAAAATTCAGTTCATTGTAAACAATGCACAGATGGTTCTGATATACAGTTATCAGTGCATGTTTTCAAGCGTCGTAAGATGTGAGTTTAGAAACATTTACAAAGCCAAAATTAGAAAACTATCTTCAAGTGTACAACTTTGAACGAAAGCTGAGCAAAACCAGAAAATGTTTTAGTGACAACAAACAAAGATAACGATTTTTTGTCTAACTCTTTCTGAATGGAAATAGGAAACCTGTTTTCATGATTGTATGGCCTCAGCAATAAGACCAAAGCAGAGTAAGTGTACACCCTGGAGCAGAAAGCTTTGAGAATTCTCTCTCTCTGTCTCTCTCTCTCTCTCTCCATAATATTTGTCTGATTCTTTACTTAATCCGAATTTCACACAGCCATGGATATCCACCATTAATTGGATTTCACATCAACAACTTTTGAGATGGATTCTTGATGTAGACGTTAAGATTCTACCTGAGATATCATGTGCCTAGATTTGGATTTTGCTTTGTTCTGTTTCTTGCTAATGTTCACCCTGGAGTTGGTCGTGATGGTACAAGTACTTGACGTGCTGTCACCTGTGGGAGGTCAGGACTGAGGTCCAGGTTTCTGGCTTCATTGGTCTTCACGGTGCATGTGGGGAGGAAAGCAGTAAATGGAAAATTATCTTTCTCTTCTTTCTCTCCCTTTCTACCTCATTCCCTGCCTTTTGGATAAATAAAAAATTAGTTAATACATTTTTTCCCAAAATTGATAGAACAATAAAGTTGCCTTTCCAATCCAAGAAAGGCATAGCTTCAGAATTTGGGAGATGATTTATCTAGGGATCATGATTAGTATCATAAAAATTAGTATCCTTAAAAAACAATGTTCTCAAAATGCCAAGACAACTCTCACAATGTCAGAAGAGGCTAGGGCTTGACCGGACTCGAAAGGGCATCCCGTTCTGTATCCTCCAATACAAAAGGTAAGTACAAAATTCAAATTATGTGTAATTGACACTCAGCAATATCGAGGGCAAGATTTAAAAATGCTTCAATTTTCTTGTATTTTTCAGTTCACATAATGGATAGCACTCTACCTCAAATCAAACTGTTTTACATTTTTATAAGATGAAAGAAAAAGTGCTAATAACTGTTAGATTTCCTATGAAACCTAGTGTTATGTCTCAGGCAACACATAACGAGGAACAAATGCACCAACTCATACACACATAGGATTTTTATGGCCAATTAAGTAAGTTCTAGAAGATTCTGAACAATAATGATACTGTTCTTTATTCATTAATGATTTTTTTCCTAAAGAACAATAGTCTTTGAGGTATCATTTCCATTCTCTTTTAATCTGAGAAAAGCACATTTCTTCTACCCCCTCTTCCTTCTCTCCTTTCCTTTCTTAATCCTCCCCTTTTCCTGAAGCCCATCCATCAAGACCTATCATATATTTACTACTTGTATTCACAACATTAAAGGGATGGCAATCTGCTCAGTACCCCGCAGATGAACATGAGCTAAAAATTGTCCTTGGCAATTGGGCACTTAACTGTCCACTGAGCACCAAGTAGCAATGTGCTCCAGCTTTGACATGATGCTCATAAAGAAGAACAGAATACATTTCAGTTGCATCAAAAACAAGTTGTGTACCAAATCTTTGCTTCAATAAGTATCCGAGCAATCATTTTTCCATTTTTTATTCATCTCTTCATGACCTCTATCCTTCAGATCTAACCATTGCTCATGCTTGAACTTTTTGACCATCTCATACTTGTTTTTTTTTAGTTTTTATTATTATTTTTTTATTGGAAAGGCAGATATACAGAGAGGAGAGATAGAGAGGAAGATCTTCCGTCCGATGATTCACTCCCCAAGTGAGCGCAACGGCCAATGCTATGTCGATCCAAAGCCAGGAGCCTCTTCCGGGTCTCCCACGCAGGTGCAGGGTCCCAAAGCTTTGGGCTGTCCTCGACTGCTTTCCCGGGCCACAGGCAGGGAGCTGGATGGGAAGCGGGGCAGCCAGGATAGAACCGGCGCCCATATGGGATCCCAGGCATGCAAGGCGAGGACCTTAACCACTGTGCCACTCTGCGCCACTGCGCGCCACTGCGCCACTCTGTGCCACTGCGCCACTCTGCGCCGGGTCTGACCATCTCATACTTGTTTCTGAGTCGAGCTTCATTATGTAGTAGGAGAACCATTCAGTTCCTCTGAATAGCATAAATATAGACAAAACACTACTAATTCTTTTAAAATATTTTCCATAGCTTCTCATGGTATCTCTCCTTTTACTGACATAATTGATACCTGCCATTACAGAAGTGGAGGTATATTAGAAATTAATATAAAATTTAGAAATGTTAGACTTCATATTTAAAACATAACCTCAGTTTAGAAATCGCC
Organism: Ochotona curzoniae; assembly: GCF_017591425.1. Taxonomy (NCBI): domain Eukaryota; kingdom Metazoa; phylum Chordata; class Mammalia; order Lagomorpha; family Ochotonidae; genus Ochotona; species Ochotona curzoniae. The sequence goes on along the minus strand of NW_024467119.1, from coordinate 22,812,632 downwards.
TGTGTCACACCTCTTCAAAGATTTAGAAGCAAAGAGCAGAAAAGGCCTAAAGTCTCAATGCTGAGCAGTGCCAAGGATGCTGGCAATAGGACTCAAGGAAAGTTTCTCCTGCCAAGTTCCCTTTGAGGACTTCACACTGCCAAGTTCTCTTTGAGGACTTCAATTGTAAGAATAAAAATAGTACTAATTTTCTGTAACTCAGATATAGAGATATGTACTGTGTACTAGAAAAGTCCTTGTAATTAAAAAGAAATTTCTTCCCCTAGCATTCAGCTAAGTTCTAGGGAAAGAAACGTCTTGGGGGACTGAATTTCAAATGTCCTTTCTGCTGTTTTCCCCTTTCATTCCATCATTGCCATAATCACTTACTTGATAAGCTACAGTTACTTAATCAGGTGACCCAACTCTTACCTTCATCTTCTTTAACATTCCTAGCATGCCCCTTCATGCAACCAGAAATAAAGTAGCATAATGGCAAAGAAGCAATGCATTATCATTGTAAAAAATAAAAGAATATAACGGTAAACCAGACTGCTAAGGTGACCAGATGAGGGAAAAGATATGAAAATAAAACTTAGCTGTAGGTATTTAAATGAACAATAGTATTAGAGATAAGTTCTAAGAGTTTATAAACACAGATTTATGCAAAGAAGAGACATGGGAAATAAAATCTGAGGTCAAGAACCTTGACTATTCCTCAAAGGACATGGTTTTTATTTCCCGTGAAAAATAACCATCTTCAAAAGGTTTTCGTTGAGGTGAACAGTGTGATGAGAACATCCTGTTTATGCCCCCTGGACTAGGAGCTTGTGTCACAGAGACAGCAGGTAAAGGCACTGACTCCTGGCCATGGTTCTAGGTTCTGGCACTCGGCACAGAGGGGCTCTCAGCACTTTGCTTAACTTCACTATTCTATATGGAAGATGGTGGAGACAATGCTGATGGTGGTGATGGGAGTTGTCAGGAGTGATGCATTGTTGAGGAATGAAATAATTCTTGTGAAATTCTTAGAGATGATAGGTCCTATGTGTTTACCATGATTATTTTGTTATTAGGACTACCAAGTGGTATAAATATATGAAAGAATATGATCCTGCTGTCATGAAATGATAACAACAAAATAGTAAAAAGACCTTTGTTAATATAAGCTCTTTCCCAAGCAGATTTTGCACAATGTCCAAAGTTTCCATGTAAAAACAGTATACTTCTCTAAGGACAATCAATATCATTCTAATAGTGTGGTTGATTATCTGCTTTTTTGGCAAATCACAAGATTCTAAAAGATCACAATTCCCTTTTTTCTTTTTCTTTTCCTTGCTTTGTTATACACTAGTAGAGTTTGGGATAAGATGTTTTCTAAACAAAGCATAATCAATAACATTTATTCTCCTAATACACAGAGACTTGGTTTTTTCTTCAACAGAAACAATAGCCAAAATTCGATAATGGCTCCAAAGGAACTATTGTGATTTTTACTTTAATTATTTTTAGAAGACATTTATTTATATGAAAGTTGAAGTTATAGAGGGCAACAAGATGGGAAGAAAGAGATAGAGCAAGATATTTTCCATACACTGGTTCACTCCACAAACAGCTTCAGTGGCCAGAACTGGACCAAGCGAAAGCCGAGAGCCAAGAGCCAGCAGCTTCCTTCAGGTCTTCCATATGTGCAGCATCTCAAACACCTGGGTTATCCTCTGCTGATTTTCCCAGGGCATTACCAAAAGTCTGAATCGGAGGTGGATTTCCCAGGGTATGAACTTGTGCCTATTGGGATGTTGCCATCACAGGTGGCAGCCTCTTTCATGATATTAAGAATTTATTCCAGTGTAAGAGCAATCATTTAGCAGACAATGATCTGTGTCTCTTGGATGATTACATTTGTGATCCACATCTAATACTTATTGAACACTTGCTCTCTGCAGGCACAGTTCTAAACTTTTACACTATTTATCTCATTTAATATAACTGCTTCAATTTCTTTCTTTATGCTAATTTAATTCTTTGCACATTTCTCACTGATTATTGGTCATCTTTGAAGAAATGAGTTAAGTTATTAAACATTATAAAATAGTGTAGTCAAGAAGGGAGCTATAGAGTGAAGGGATATTTCAAATGAGTTTGTGGTATCCAACATCCCCCAAAATTTATCAATCATTTTCTTACACTATTGAAGTATTTCCCTCAGATTACTTATGATCACAGCTGGATATAGAAATCTTACAACCACTGCAATCTGACTCCTACTATTTCTTCTTCCTTCATTCTATTCTATTTTCAAAAGTGATGAATTCATCGCTCACCTTTCTGCAACCAAACTGAATCTCAGGTCAGGAGTTATTGATTCAAACGTCTGTAAGTACCACATATACTGACATTGCAACAATAAGATATGCCATGACCAGTCAAAATACTGTTTTATTAAAATAACGTATACTAAGGGGCCAGGCATTCCATCATAGTGAGTTAAACTGCTCTTTGGAATGCCCACAGCACTAATCATGGCTTTATGGACAATTCCCAAATCAAATTCCAGCCCAGCTTCTGTTAATGCCACTGAACAGCATCTGATTAGTGCCTACATACTTGAGATTGGGCCACCCAAAGGGGGATCCATATGGATATCGAGGGTTTGGATGTCAGTTTGACCCAAACCCGGTTAATGAAGGCATTTGGTGAGTGAAGCAGCAGGTAGATGTCTCTGTGTTTCTCCCTCTATCTCAGTCACTCTATCTTTCAGATAAATTATATATATACATATATATAAATGAAAATTATATACTAAAACATTTTTCTCAGTTTTATTACTTTAACTTCAACAAAACACCTAATTTACAAATAAAAACATGTAAACAAACATAAAATTGAAAGTTAAGGTGACCTATGGAGTGTAGAGAGTAATATCAATGAAATAAGGCAAGGTGTTTCAATGCTGATGTCCCAGCCATTAAGCTTGCGTGCAGAGGGCAGAGATGCTCTCAGGAAGCTGAGTCAGCACACTGAGAAGTAACGCATCCCACACTGCACATGCAGCAGAACACACATCTTCCCCCCAATCTGAAAACACGTCTAATCATTTACTTACCTATCCTACATTTTAACTCTCCCGTGCTGAGTCTATCACTGTGATTTACATAACCCCTTCCCTTCTGCACAGAAACATACCTTCTTTCTCTCGAGGTAAGGTGAGTGAGCAATAGACGGACTGCTCATCTTTATACTTACAAAGGTTGATGAAGTGCCATCCCCTAGTGTAGGCGTTGTCAGGTTGGAAGCCCTGGAGCTTTTCTCATATGTCAACACATTGGAGGTAGATTCTGTGCTTTCCTGACAAATAAGAGAGAAGTAAATAAACACAATCTCTCCCTTCCTCTTCAGAGGAAATGTTACTAATCCGGAGTAACAACACCGGTTATTGGTGTTGGTCTGATCATTTTTTATAGCAGTTAGTATGTGTTTCACTAACTTTTGAATAGCATAGCACATGATTATCTGCTGAGAAATCAACTTTCTTTTCCAAACCAAAGTTTGCAAAAATACAGAATCAATATTTATTTTAAAGTATCTTATTAAAAGAAGTGAAAGTTCAAAAAATAAAGTGTTCAAACATATTGAGGTGATCAATTAAGTATGTCATAGCCATTACTAATACTACAGGACTAGCTGAAATTGGCTCAGTAACTGTGATTTGCAGTGATTTCGGGAGTGAACCAGTGGATGAAAATATTTTTTCTCTCTCTGTTGCTTTCTCTTTTGAATTTTTAAAATGCCTAACAAGAAATCTATTACCTTAATTGTGATATTCTTTAGTTCAGGGCATTAAATGATAATATTTAACTTTGTCCATTATATTTTCATTGAATCTTTTAAGGGGTCCCCAGTAAACATTGGCTTTTGTAACAAGAACAAATAAAATTTTACAAACAGTGATGTGTAGAAGGAAAAACAGCCTTTGGTAATGAGAAGATCTATAAATTTTACTTTGTTGTCACAATGGAAATTAACAGAGTAAAGCAGAGGGAAATGCGCTCTTGCATATCTTGTTTTCTACCATGATGGTAATTCCTCGGCCTCTTCTAAAACACAGTAAGTAACTAATCACTGGGTTACATGACCCATCCAGAGGAATGCCCTCAACGTGAGAGATGTAATGTGCCTCCTTTGACTCCGAAAACAAATTCAGGCTTAGCAAAATTAATCAGACTAATGAAGATAATCAAAAGAATTCTCATTTCATAAACATTACACTTTTTCCCACTATATTAAATGAAACACCCTCAACTAAACTTGGATTTACTTAGGTTTATGCAGCATTCTGTGATATATACGCTACAAATATATATAATAATAATATTGATAATGATCAGAAATAATATCTAAAGAGAATCACTTTATACAATTCAGTTTACTTTAGCTAAATAACTAAGAGTTGTTATATGCACTATTGCATCCCATAAATTAAGACATCGAGTAAAAAATTAATTTAGTTCTTTTTGAAAGTATCAAAGAATGCCAAACACAGATTTCATGGTAAAATGTATGAACCTTCTAATTTAATAGGACTGGTATCATTGTTTCTTGTCTTAGATGAGAAAGAGTTGCCCATGCTCAAATTTCAGCTATTGTCAACACTCAAAATTCAATGAGTAGATCAAACTGTAGATGAGGCCAAGTGGATTAGTTAGCAAATCATGAGCATTTTATTGATTGCTAGATCGAATGTCGGTCAGAATTCACTGCAATTCTGAAAAGCTCTCTAAGAAGTATTTGTGGTGTTGTATGAAAGAAATCATGGTCACCTTGTAGTTGGACTCACTTTTAACCAACACTTTGAATCACTCCACTGTTAAAATGATATTGCGTCCATGATGTGTGTATCTCTGCCAGCGTGAATCCTTCTCCAGGAAACACTCCTGCCTTAAGGCCTGCTGGTGTGCTTCCCTGGCTCTTATTCTCATTCACAAATAAAGAGGAGGTCAGGAGGGGAACCCCAGCCCACTCAGCATTAGGGTCTCTGTCAGCTATCACCAACGGCAGAGTTTATGACAAATGAGAAGCCAGGCTTCCAGCTGAATTTCAGTTTAGTTATTTTTGTTTTAATGTATGTGTGAATCAATTAATCCTGTCATAGAAGGGCATCGTAAACTGTGTGCCAGAGTTAATGAGTCAGACATTATCACATCATTACACCAGCTGGCATAATGTAGCATGTGTTGTTTGTCATAATATACACTGCCATGCTTAACAACCATTAATTGTTTACACGAGCAGTCATATTTTTCTTCAAAGAACCTTCAGCGACTGGTTAATATTTTGAAGGGTTTTTAAGTGAATAAGTATTGCAACAAAATCAGATCCTCACTTTAAAAAACAATCCACAATGGAAGAAGGCAAAACAAGGGGAAGACGATGAATGTCTGGGGCCCTTTCAGCGACCATCTCTGCAGTAGAACTTGGGATTCCTAAGACTGACGCCCAGATGATTCTACTCCCTCTCCAAATGACCCCTGCCCCGAAGGAAAGACATTGTCTGAAGACAAAATTAGTGAGCATGAGTAAAGCTATTGGTGAAGGAGCAGGTAGGCTTGTATCCAGGTGCTGCAATCACTGACAACAGAATGTCCTGAGAAGAAATACAATCATGGATTCACAATGTTCTAAAACCACTGTAGAAAAAGCTTGGCTACTATGGTTTGCTTGGCTGATGAAAGGAAGCACGTGACCGTCACAACCTGAAGTTACCATGCACCAGCTTTCTGTGGATTGGTTTCAGGAAATTTCTGCATGTTTGCATCACCATATGACTTTTCTCTTTCAAACAGACACCATAAATTAAAGGTAAATTTCCTGCAAGAGTCATGGGTGTAAATCATGGCAACCTTGAAAATTTTGACCCATAAGTATCTACATTTAGATGATAAAACTAAAAAGAATCAAATAATATTTATGTGTAATCTTTAGCTGGGGAAATTGTTTTCTTAAACTTAAAATTACCCCTCGTATTTATTAAAACTGAGTATTTCCAAGGATTTAGATTTGCTTCTTATAAATTAGACATAAATTAAAATCCACAGGCCTCCATTTTAAGAGCTCCTCACATTTATAGTAGAAATTTTAAAAGAATAACAATTTTATGTCAATCACATTTCCACCAAATTTCAAAAAGATTTGGGATGAAATGGAGGAAAATAATGCAATTTCCTAAAGTATCAAGGATATTAAAAAACCACTACTCATGTCTTGAACCCATTATTTAATGTTTAAATTTTGGTGCTATAACATAACAAAAGCAGAAATGAATTCCCTTCTACAATTTAATGATGCATATTAGGTAAAAGCATTCCTGTAGACTGACACTTCCTCTCCAATGGTTCAATACTTATGGAAAGCGAGATGTAGAATGCTGTTCATATGAGGTCTGTCCATGTGGGAATTTGGGACAACACTGAAGTTACTACTTCAGATTCCTGCATCCCATAATAGAGTGCTTGGTTACAGTCCCTGCTTCCTGCTAATATGCACCCAAGAAGGCAGGAAGCACAAACTGGTCAAGCACTTGCATAAGATTTACACTGAGTTCTGCCCGAGGCATGACTGTTCCAGGCATTTGATGAGTAGGGCACAGCATGCAACATCTCTCCTCTCACTGTGTGTTTCTCTATATATCTCTCTGCTTTTCACGTAAAGTGGTAAAAACAAGCATTAAAAAAAGAACGTATTTTTTTTCTATTTTATTTTTAATTTTATGACACAATTCCATATGGTCTGGCATTTTCCTACCCTCCCCACATTCCCTCCTCCCAACTGACTTCCCCCATATTATTACAATAGTATAGTCCTTCATAAGCAGTCATAGGTCCATAATTTCGTTATCTGTGTCCTGACATTGCTTGTACAGCCAACGGCAGCCATTCCAGCATCCTAATGTCAAGATATATCCAATAGTTTTAATGAACGTGTTCTTTTGAAAAATGCTTGCTCATTTCCTTCACACATTTCTTCATACGGTCATTTGTTTCACTGTTGTTTTGTCTCTGAAGGTTTCTGTGAGTCCTGGATATTGGTCCCCTCTCTATTGTGTGGTGTGCAAAGACTTTTCCCATTCTGTTAGTTGCTTCTTTGTTTGTTGATCATGTCCTTTGTTGTGCAGAAGGGTCTTACTTTTATGTATCAAAATTTATGTATTTTGGCTTTGACTGCCTGGCTTTTGGTGACTTTTCTAAGTCTTTTCCAATTCCTATATCTTGGAGAGTGCTTCCTATGTTTTCCCCTAATAGTGTGATAGATCCTGGGTGCAGATTTAGTTCCTTGATCCGTTTAGAGCTAATATTTGTATAAAGTAACTAGTCATGGTCTTGCTTCTTTCTTCTGCAGGCTGCTATCCAATTATCACAACAGCATTTGTTGAAGAGACCAGACTTTCCCCCTGGATTATTTTCAGTTATCTTGTTAAAGATTAGTTGGATGTACATGTGTGGGCTCACTCCTATGGTTTCTATTCTGTTCCATGGATCTTCTCTGTTTCTGTACCAGTAGCCAACTGTTCAGGTTACCGTTGCCTTATAGTATGCCTTGAGGTCTGGACCTGTGATTCCTCCAGCTATATTTTTGTTGTTAAGAATATCTTTGGCTATGTGTAGTTTCTTGTGTTTTGAGATGAATTTCCCCATCATGTTTTCTATTTCATAGCCATTCATCTGGCTCATTCTCATAAAATTATTCTTCATTTTAAGCTGTGATAAATTCAATGTCCAGGAAACAATATGACATCCAAAAAATTTAATGAAAAAATAGAAATAATTCCCTGACCATTCCTAATTATAAGAAGCAGAGATCACAACTGCAGTCTCAAATTTCTCCAGAATTGCAACAGAACTCTTTCAACATCTGATGGATTTTAGTGCTTCTAATGCTAATTAACAGAGCTGCACATTGTATCTTACAGGTAAACAATCTTGTTTCCAGGCTTATTTCCAATGTAAGTTTATGGGTCAAGCCTACTAACTGGGAAATTGTGACTGTAGTTAATGAGGATACTGTATTTTAGTAAGTATAAAATTGAAATCATCAAAACAATGTTGAAGGCATCTTCAGCTGCCTTCAGCCTTTGCATTCTTCCTCTGCCTGCCTAGATGCCCTTCTCTAGCAAGCCACAGTTCCTTTCTTACATCTTCAAAATGGCAGATGTCATTTAACCTTGACCCTCTTTGGCTATGAAGTACTAGTGAATAGTTTAAGCACAGGGTATAGAATTTCAGTTTTATCCCTGTTTTAATTCCAGCACCAATTCCCACAAGTTGTGTAACCTGGCTTGAGACACTTAGCTCTCCTTACCTCTGTTTCTCCACCTTTAAAATGGGAATGCAAAATACTACGCCTGAAATATTAGCGAGATAATTAGATGAGCTCATGTATTTAAACGTCACACAGATTATTTTATGCAGTCTGTGAACTGTACATCCATGGTTTTAGAGACATTAGTAGGGGTCTATTTCAGAAAAGTAAATAGAATGGGAAAGAATCACAAAATAAAAGCCAGTCTTTAATCATTTTTGCTTCGTTTCTGAAGGCTCAGGTTTCCACTTCTATTTCTTCCATGAAGTGAAATTTATCTGGAAAAGCTACTAAAGTTTTTTTAATTTTTTTCGAACTGAATGACTATTTTGCCCTTATCAATATTTTTTTTTAAACACTCTATCTTACAAAGTGGTACTGGGACCCCGAGAGTCAGTGATTTTAGTTTGGGATTTTATATACAGCTTAGGTATTTTGCACAGGTGACACTAGGTTGAACTCTATTAAACTGCCTTTGTTCAAACAGACAATTGCTTGAAATTTTACTTGGCCCCATTTTCATATTTTATTTCTTCTGTGGACTCTGAAAAATTTCTAATACTAACTAGATTTTTGCAATGATTTTTGGAGGCAATAGACTTCTTTCCTTATTTTTATGATGGGTTGATAAATTTATGGAATGCTCACAACTTCTACTCTTTCTTTCATGTATTTTATTGTTATTATTATTTTCCATGATACAATTTTGTAGTTAGAGGGAGTCCCCTCTTCCCACTCCACCTCCTCTTTCTTCCTTTCCTTCTTCACCTCATCCTGGGGCTGGTGAGAAACATAAATATAAATCATACATAACCCATTCTCAAATGTAAGCTATAATTTTAAGACATACAAGAGGTAAAGCTAATAAATTTGAGATTATAAACAATAATTCAATAAGAAATGTGTGCATTTCTCACTGCCCCATATCCTCCTCTTTTTCCTTAGTAGACTACCTTCAACAAAATGGCTAGAGTGATTCTGATAAAATGGTGCTATTTGGCTATCAGTGTGAAGCAAACCACCCCAAAACTTAGCAACTAAAGCAGTAATGATTGATTGCACATTTTTCTCATGATTTTCTGGAATTTCTAGGCTATTCACCTGCTGATTTCATATGGGCTTGCTGTTGAAGTTGAATGCAGCTGGGTTTAAAGTAGACTATAAGATCCAAGATAGACTCACTTAACCAACTGGCTGCTAGAATGGCCATTGGCTTGATACGATACCCATCCTTCAGTAGGAGGACATTTTAAGCTCCCGTTTTGATAAAATGAACTATAAAATTGTGTGCCCATATTTTTAGTCTACCACAATCCATCCTCTGATTACAATGTAACACGTTCTTCATGTGTACAAAAAGTACATGCCCTTTCTCCAACTCTCCTCCATTATAGAATCAACCTCAAACTATTTTCTCTCAATCTGCAATCCAGATTCAAGCTAGGTTCAAATTTTGTACTGTATTTATCTTAATCCAGAAACATACATATTAAAAAGATGAATAACTAAGGCTCGTAGCACACAAAAGTGAGAAAGCAAGTCTGATTTATTCAGTTCCATTTATACAACTATTGTCAGCTTTCAAAGATAGAGGGAATGTCCATAGTCCAACATTTATTTACACCCAATTTCTAAAGGTAAGCAATATTTCTGTCTTGACAGACTAGATCCAGTTTTTGCTGGGAGGAACTATGAAAGCACAAGCTCATGTTTTCCAATCTAGTACAAATTAAGAGACAAACCATGATGTTCTTTTGCCCAACTCCTTTTTCATCTTCTAACTTCCTGCTTCAGACGTGTTTTGTCTGGTCTTTTATCTGCCTAGGACACTCTTAGGTACCTAACAAGTTCACTTCCTTGCCTCCTCAGCACAGTGTTTAAATTCCATTTTGTCATTAATGCTTTCCTGAACACTTTATTTAAGATTGCACCAATCCGGGCCTGGCATGGTGGCGAAAGTGGTTAAGGTCCTTGCCTTGCACGCCCGGGATCCCATATGGGCGCCGGTTCTATCCTGGCAGCCCCACTTCCCATCCAGCTCCCTGCCTGTGGCCCGGGAAAGCAGTCGAGGACAGCCCAAAGCTTTGGAACCTGCACCTGCGTGGGAGACCCAGAAGAGGCTCCTGGCTTCGGGTGGGCATAGCATAGCATCGGCCGTGAATCATCGGACGGAAGATCTTCCTCTCTGTCTCTCCTCTCTGTATATCTGCCTTCCCAATAAAAAAATAATAAAAATAAATCTTTAAAAAAAAAAAGATTGCACCAATCCAGGCCAGGCACAATGGCTCAGTGTCTAAATCCTTGCCTTGTGCCCAGTTCCCATATGGGTGCTGGTTCATGTCCTGGCTGCTCCACTTCCCATTCAGCTCTCTGTTTGTGCCCTGAGAAAGCAGTAGAGTATGGCCCAAGCCCTTAGGACTCTGCATCAATATGGGAGATCTGGAGGAGGCTCCCGGCTCCTAGCTTAAGATCAGCTTGCTCCTAACATTTAGGTTTCATAATAGCAGTATGTTTGTTTGTTCTATGCTCTCATGCACAAAATCCAGGAAAGTGTCTGTCATAGATGCCATCCTCATTGAATTCAAACATAGATATCTGCTGGATTTGCAAAATAACAGTCTTTTGCAATATGCTCCATCACAGAATTCTAGCACAAATAATCCTTTTCTTAATACAAGTCTAAGGGGACAAAATATTGAAAACCTCAGGAATCAAAGTGATGGGGGAAAAAATGAGTACCAAAGAAATCCCCAGAAGAGCTTGGGAGTGGAGATAACAAATATATAAACCTGGCCAGCCATACTCTCATTGATAAAACTAGAATGGAAGATACTTGGAAAGCATCTTGGAATAGAAGAAACAGCATATTTGAAGTAAATGCTCTCAGATTTTTATTTTTTCTTTCTTTTTTTTTTTTCAGTATCGCTGCTTGCTAAAAATAAAATTCTGGGAACTTAACCTCTCTTACCCTTCAGATATGCATTTCTAAATTAAAGGAAACATTTTCAGTTCCTCTTGCTTCTCTCAAATGGCTGGAATAATTACCAAATGAGATTATGTGTATATATGTGTCTATATAAAAATATAGGCTGATGATGATGGTGATGTGACCTCCAATAGATGAGAATATGATAGCTTCTAAGACAGTCCCTGGCCAAAAAGTCCCTGGCAAACACTCTGCCAAGAAAAGTTGAGACAGAGCCATCTTCAGCTTCAGGGTTACTAACTTTTCATCTGGAATGCAATTAGAATGATTGGTTTTTAAATCTGTTATATATTTTGTGTGTGCCATGCCCTTCTCATTGACTTGGAATTCAACTGTAGTCATTTACCCTATTTAATTAATTTTATTTTATTTTGCATATTTGGAATTAGGGACTCAGGAATGTCATATGCAAATATATGTAAAACACCATGCAAATTAGTGTGGAGAGCCAAGAGCTACTTTCTTTCTTCCTTTTTTTTTTTCTTTTTTGTTGTCATCAGGAATATGTCACTGGAAAAAAGATTTCACTCACAGGTCTACAGGGCTTTAGCTATCCCATCATTTAATAGGCAGTTAAGCTGTATATGATAGGAATATATTTTTATATCCTATTTAATTTTGATGAAGCTTATAAACCCAGAAATGTGGTATATCTGACCTTATTCTCCTTGATGAACAAACATTTCTGTAGTTTCAAGACTTTAGCTGGGAAAGTAGTACATGGGTGGGTGGGAATGGGAACAGGAGACATGGCTTCTGTCTTTTACACTGGAGATACCATAGGTCAAACCTCTAATTCACATGTCCCTATGGGGCGACATGGGGACACTCAGCTATCTTTATAACTAAATGGAGTTTAAAGAAAGAGGTGGCAATTTGGTAGACTTTTCTGTTCCATGTTGGAGAATTACTTAATATTACATTTTATACATTGTAATTATGTAAAGACTCTCAATTTCTAAAAATTATGAAGAATTTGTTAAGCCAGATGTGTTTAAATAAGCTCCTTAAAGAAATATTTACTAATATTTCTAATGTTTATTAACATTTTGTTAATAAATGTTAATAAATAATTAACTGTTACACAGTTCAATTTAGTGTCATCTTTTGATATGGGACACCCAGAATGCTGTAAAAGGAAAGGAAAAAAGTCTACATTCTAAACAGTCCTTTGTGATGGCACTTGTTTTTTACTTTTTTGCCATACTAAATCTCTTTGTTGTATTTGGTGTGACTACAGTATAAATCATGGTTTATATATCTATTCTAAGGAAGATTATACCCATATGCTTTCAAAAACTTTTCAAATAACAAAATACTGACTTCATGTGGCACTTCATAATTTCCCTCATCAAATCTGAAAGACTATATTAAAACATCTGTTTTTAAAATATCTTGCTGACAGTAGAATGCTCTACCCCCAGGGAGTCTCTTAATTTTGCATAAAATTTACATACTCATAAATAAGTTAACACATGGGGGAGGGCAATTATACAAGTATATAAACTGAAAACAATGCAGGTATTTGCCATAGATTGTTTTTGTAATTGACATGGAATACAGAACTACAGAATTTCTTTGAATATTTTCACTCTAATCAGCTTTTAAATGAGAACGTTAATTTATTATAAAGATTATCACCTCTCAGTTTTCCCTATCCTGTCCTCCAAATTTCACAGATGGCTCATATTGCTTCAATATTCACAGGTAAAACATATTGCAGTTGTGTGCAAATAATAGTTCAACTGTGGCATATATATCAGTCTCTAAAACTTTATTGTGTGATAACACAAGTATACACTGGCTTATGGGACATCAGAGTAAGTTAGATCCTCACCTGATTTTTTTCCTGCAACAAAACAACTCTATACTAATGCAATTTTAGCATTTGACATGACTGAAACAACCTTAATAAAGTACATTGTGCTTTCTTCATTTGTTAGCCATGTACCTTCAATTCTTAAATCACAAAGATTACACCTCCTGTAATGTTTACACTGATTTGTATTAGAGCACAAAGGAGAAAACTACTCTGTGTAAACAAGTGCCAACTATGCTTGCTATGAATTATACTGTTTATGCCATACACCATGTAAATCTTTTGGAAGACTCTTTTTTAAAATTTCTGTTGTTATTATTTTCAATGGATATAGTTTTGTAGGTATAGGGATTCAGCTGTCTCTGCCTTTTCCCCTTCCCATTTTTTCCTTCCATCATCCATCCCATATTATTACAGTACAGTCCTTTGATAACAGTTACAGAAGATTCTTACCCTAATACAATGACTAGGGACTCACTCCCTGCTCCCCACTGATGTCTAGTGTCATATACTAACCTACTAAGATTAAGGGATGTGAGACCTTGATCAATGTGCTTTCAGGGAAGAGAGGAGGGTATGTCCATCTAAGTTATCTTATTCAAACCACTGGCTAGTGCACCAAGCTGCACAGTGAGAGATGTATATATCTTCTTAAAGGAAAATGTGACTATATGTGACCCAATGTGCCTATCTGTGACTCAATGTGAGCATATATGACATAATGCAAGGGTGTCTGGCTATTTCAGATTCTAATTGTTGTTTAAATAAAAGTATTTGTGGAAGAGATTAGCATTGGAAAACTATTATCTGCAATTTGTAACTTGGTGCCAGAATACTCAACATGGTACTCCTAAACCATAGATAGGATTTAGGGAAATAATAATACCTCTTAACTACATACAAGGTTTTACTTTAAAGGACTGATATGAATACTTGCAGAAAAGTTGCTCATGGATTCCAACATATTCCCAAGTGAGTATGCACAAGATGCCGAAACTAAAAGCTAATGTCTTAGTGTGAATAGACTTTGGCAAGATAAGCAGATCAAGATCAAGAGACAGAGACAGAGACAAAGAATGAATTGACTGTTACTGAGGAGACAGGAGACAACAACAACAACAACAACTGTCCCAGAATGCCTAAAACAAAGAAATTGGACACTGTGATGCTGAAGTGATGGGACCAACTGAATTGACATCAAAACAAGAAAGAAAGCAGTAGCTACACTGACTCAGTTCATCAGCACCCCTATATGAAGGTTCTCATTTGCTCTGTTCTGCATCCATTCCCTGTAAATATCTTTTCAGAAGGATATGAAAAGGCTCCACTATGACAGCAGCTAAGCAAATATCAATCATTTAGTCCTAAAGACTGACTCTAGGATAGCTTGCTTTCTCTATGCTTTCATTTTACTTACAGTATTTTCCTTTGCTTGTGACAGAATATCCAATGAAAGGAGGAAGATAATGGAGTTATTTTAATGCAACATTAATTACCACAAAACATTAGGAAGTAAGTTTTGATTCATAAAAAAATAGGTGACTATAAGTTTGCTCCCCTATACTTCTCAACTTCATTTCCCCAGCTAGGTTTATGACCACAACACAACAACTGCAGCTTCTTCATTCAGATCCATGAAGTTCTTGCCCAGTATAATCAACAAAATGCTTAAGATTCAATCTTAGTAAATGTGTGAAGTTTCACATTCATTTTGAGATCATGGTAGAAAGGGAAGCAAAGTATATTTATCAGTTGAATAAATCCAGTTTATCCACTCCTGATCAAACTGCATGACTAGGAATGGGGAGAGTGATCTTCACCAAGCCTGTGGTATTTTTATCAGGAAAAAAAAAAAGAGTGAGGTGTACTTATACACTATCTATTCAAAATTTTTCTTCTTAGCAAATGAAAGTATAACTCATAGCCAGAAAAAAAAAATGCTAGGTTCAAAATGAAGAAACATCAAGATCAAAGAATCAGAGGGAAATGGGATAGATGTGAGCCACCTGGGCTGAGATATTGTTTCCTGGACAATGGCTAAGAATCTTGTTGAGTCTCTATGGCTACTGGTAAGGAGGACTCCTAATATGGTGAGCAAATCCAGGTGAAAAATACAGACTCAGGTATTTATGCCAATGATCTGCCCCAGGTGCCTGCTTTAGGCAATACCATGTAGTTTGCACCACCCTTAACTCTCCCTTTATTGACAGCCTGACTCTAGCAGAACTAATAGCAAAGTCATAGGTCTCAATTCATTCGTTCCTGCCTTCCAATTCTATTTCAATGTTATCTTCCATTCTCTCCCCCACCACACACACATGCACACCAAAGACCTCTCATCAAGGAACGGAGAATTATCTTCAGTTAGGGAACCAGAGGGATCATTTCTAAACATAACTTTCTTTCAGTAAATGTGAAGTATGTGAGATTTTACTGTGTGTAAAATCTAAACTGTTAGACCATGACAGCCTCATAGATTTGGATAAAAAGCTTAAGAATGACTGAGTCACATATAAAAGGAAAGCTCATTGTGTATAGAAATAGGAGTAGACAAGGAATCAGCATCAAGTTCCCACACCACCATCCACAAAGAGCTGGAGGTAACAGCACCATGAGGGCTGCTATTACAGAGAGAAGTCTGATCTTACACTGGACGGTAAGTGTAACAGGCTGCCAGCTCTCGGGGAAGACATGATCTCATCCTCCAAGGTTGTTAACAGTAGGAACGTCCTTCAAAGGGCATCACTGAACAAAAGTAGGCAGGTCCTCTGCTCATAAGCTGTAGTGCAACTGGAAAGAACTCAGAAAAAACATATTTTGATAGCATCCAATTCCCTTTTTCTAATCTCCTAGATATCTTGTTAATGGTCACTATTCATGTCCTTCAGCATTTGACCTTGGAGTAGAAGTAGGAACATGGTGAAAAACCAGTATGGGATGGATAAAACAGTTGGAAATATCCTCGCCTTTTCTCAAGAGGAAAACACTATTATTGAATTTAAATATCTTTAAAGAAATAAACCACTATACCGGCTGCTAGCTTTTAAAATAGCTGTTATGGAAATCAAATGCTACTGTTCTGAATTTGTTAAATATTTTTACATCTGTCAGTTTATTCTACCTCTATAATAATTCTGCACAGCAAGTAAGTTTGTTCCTTTTAGGCTACTTCATAGCCTTACCAAACTGAGACAAAGAAGGGTTAAGGCATTCAGAACCACAAGATTGTACTTGAATCATTTAATTAAACAGTCACATAATTAGTAAAATAGTTTGCTACAGATCTAGAAATATACACATTACCTACTAGTACATGAAATGTAAATATACACAAAAGAGATAAACTTGAGCAGCAGACACAGTTTTGTGGGATCAGGGGAGAATTATACAGTAATAGCTTTGTTTCAGAAGAGCGAAATACTTTCAAAAGATGGATCATCAGGTTGTTACTATGAAGTGGATTTCATGACTGGTAATACTACAAGCCAACTTGCTTAAATTCTACAACTTCAGAAATGATTATCAATGCAAAATCTTGTCATGTTAATAAAATTCCTCAAGCTCCTCCAATAAGAGAAATTTCTTTAGTGAAGCTGTCTCTACCAATCTGGCAAGCTCAAATTACTCTAGAAATAAGGAGACTAAATGTCTTTATGACTTAGTTCTGTTATTAATTATCTGCTGAAACAGAAAGATATACTGGAGCCAATATACCCAAATCATTTGACCAATATCTGCTAAAGAGAACAGCTAAAAAAACTCCTTGGAGTTGAAAAGCAATTTACCTTCTACATTGAGACAAAAGCCTATCACGAAGTGCCACAGTGGTGTGTGTGTGTGTGTGTGTGTGTGTGTGTGTGTGTGTGTATGTGTGTGCACGCGCGTGTGCCTTTAAATCTGTAACATGATAGCAGATTGTCAAAAAGGGTTAAAGATGATGTTGGCCGTGACTTCTTTCAGCTCTCAAGAGTGTGGCAAGATGCATTATTTGGCGTAATCATGACACAGATCTGCATGTGTATGTCTTCAATAATTCATGTTGCAGCTTGTCTCGCTGTGGGGACAGATGTCAGTGAGACCAGTGACAGCCGATCATGCTGATCCTGCGTGTGGCTGATCCCAGTGACACTGAGTTTTGACTACATGCCCAAGAAGTTCCACTGGAGTTAACAAAATATGAGTTAGCAAGTTTGGGTGTAGTTATTCACTATACAACTACATGAAATATGTACAAGAACGTACATATTAAAAAGCAACCTACTTGCTTATAATTTCCTAAGGATCTGAAAATATTTATAATTTGGACTGGTGATACGAAGGAATATTTCATACATGTTAATTTCATATTTATTAGACCATATAAGTACACATTAAAATGTTACTGACAAAACTCAGATACCTATTGCTATATAGAGAAGCATGCATTATAGAATTATTAACCAATATTACTAATTCATATATAGTAATGATATGTGACAAATGTTACAAGTACAGAAGATTAAATTGTTTTGGTCTCCATGACTTATATTGTATTTTTTTATATTTATGTCTTGCTTTATTTAAAAAAACAGGATGACAGAAGGAGATACATATATGCATGCATGCACACACACAGAAAAGAGAGAGAGAGAATCTCCAGCCTAATAGTTCACTCCCCAAATGCCTACAGACACCAGGACTGGGTCAGGACAAAGCCAGGAGCCAGAAAAGCCATTTGGGTCCCCCACATAAGTGACAGAAATGCATTCTTGTGTCACTGTATACTGCCTCCCAGATACTTTAGCGAGATGTTGGATCAGAAGCATAGGAGCTAAGAGTTGGTGCCACATACACTGATACGTGAAGAAGGCATACCAACTGGCAGTAAGCCTGCTATGCCCAAACACCTGGCCTTATTCTACCCCTGTTACTCTAATAATACATGCAAAGCCTGGTAGGTGTCTCTAAAATTTAGAACACATACTATAGAACACAACTCAGAACATAGAAACCTCTCTCTTATTTGAAGTTACCCTAATCCCAATACATTAGCACACATCCAGGTTCATGGCAAGAGGCTGGAATAAGAGAATGTGCCCCAGGCTGTGTAAGTTTATTGCTGCTACTAAAGTAACACCTCAAAATACTTATCTTCTAGTTATGCATAAAGAAACAAATAGCTATGAGTTCCAAAGACTTCTACAGGCTAAAATATTGTGTAATATTTTTGGATTCCAATACAAGCGTCATATAGGCATTTCTTGAGTAGTATTAAAAAAAAATGTCAAACCCCATTACAACTGCAGGATCTCTGATAAGTGACCAGAAAGTACCGTGTGTGTGTATAAATACGTGTGTACATACTTAGGCTTATGTATGTGAATTTGACAGCATTTAACAGAACAAGCTATTGATGTATGTTTTCTTAAATTACATATGTCCCTTTGTCATTTTTTAAAAATCCTTGCATGTGAGACAGTTGGTTAGACTTTGAGTCACTTGGATATTCTTGGAAATTTTACTATTTTGCAGAGGAAGTTACTGGCTTATTTGTAATGGCTCTTGTAATCTGTTCTCCAACTCTAAGTTTAGTACTTTTCAAGAATGATCTTTTCTTATTATCCCAGGATTAGCCTGTTTTTTGAGATACACGCCAACTGAATCAGGGAATCTCATCAGTGCTACCAGGCAAATTGTTGCCCAACACCGGGTACCATTTCTCTTTGGAGGTGCATTTACATAAACATTTTTAATCACAGCTCTGTAAAGAGACATGGTATAATAATTCATGACTTTTAGGTAATATGTCATATGAATCTTAACATATGGCATTGCACTCTACAATGGCAATCTTGGCTTCCATTGGGATCTGGAAAACATCCAGTGAAAAGAGAATAAGCCAAACTTGATAGAAAACCATATCGATGCTAATCCAGGTTTACACCTTCCATTCAGATTCAGAACTCTTTAGCAGATGGTTCAGTGTTGAAGCACTAATGTTAGCGAAATGTCAAAACTATTTTGCTAGACTCCCCAATTGTTCAACAGAGTATTCTTCAAGTACTGAATATCAAAATAGTATTAATGAGTCAGAGAACTCAGGTCTCTGATCACAAATGCAGGGTTTTAGTTTCAATTTCCAAAGACAATCTGGCTTTACTCCCTTGGAATTCTGCCAATGAGCTCTTACAAAGGAAATTTTTAGATATTTCTTCTCTTATTTTTTTAGTGAACAAAGTCCTACTCAAAGAGACAAAGGAATGCAAAATCATTTGGCAGATAGCATTGCAAGTGGCTGCTATATCAATTTAATCATCCAAACACATGTCATGCAATAAAGACTTTAAATTTCTTTCTTATCTTTGAATTCGTGGACATTGAGAAAAACAGTAAATTGTCCCGAGAGTGTCCATTAATGATCAGAAACTATAGGAAAGCATAAGCATGAGTATATATGAATATGCTTTTCTATGTAGACACTTACATACACTGAACAAGCAGGGTGAGCCAAAGAATAAGATCCTCCAATAAGATGGGGGAACAGGGTGTCAGTGTGGTACAAAAGGTCAGGAATAATAAGAACAAGAATACACATATTAAGACAAAAAAACATTTTTCAGCATCAATTGATCACCTAATACTTACTAGGATCTATTCTGCCCTTAATTTCATCCCCTAAAATTTAGAAAATATCTTCTCAAATAAAAACTAGGAGTTCTATTTCAGAGTCATCTACCCCCAAATGTCTCTGACTTATCTGCCTGGTATTTCCCAATGGCTGCTTTCTGTGTCTATAATTTGCCTTCCCAACTCCAAGTCCCTCTCCTTTTGTTTGTATCACACCCACACCTTTAATAAGTTTTTAAGTGCAACCGGACTATAATTCCAACTGCAAAAGCCACATCTATAACAGTATAAGACATATATTTCACATAGCATTCCTTCAGTCAAAAAAGAGTTGATGCCAAGAGTAAAGATGATCAATATTATTCTTCTGCACAGGTGTGTTTTCCTTTGCAAACTTCTTGCAGCAGTCATGACTGCAGTCAATCAGCACAAGTTGATCAAACAGCACAGTAAAATTTTTCACCTAATTTGGTAAGTCTTGCCCTTTAGCCAAAGCCAAAGCACATGGTTGTGGCTCCCTCAGAGCCACTCTACCTCCCTGACCCAGTTACCCCGGGCTTCTGCGTTTGTGTTACCACGAATGAGGCCTCTGATACAAATGCTGCCGTGTAACACGGAGAGAGATAAGATCAAATCAGACCAGTCATCAGCAAAAACTGTGTTGTCATGTTCACGATAAGTTCAGTCCGCTCAAGACTAATGCAGCAATGTGGACCTGTGCCGTCTAAACGTCAGTGCTAAAAGGAATGCCAGGCTGGACTGACAGCTTTATTCTAGCAAGCAACTCTTAATAAATGACTACTTGCTGATTTCCCTCATTTCCAAGTCCTAATTTGCCTTTCTCAATATGTCTTTTATGATTAACCATGGTTTTATTTTCATATTTGTTCATTATCAATTGCTTCACTGAAGACTGTCCATATTTCTTTAATGTTGTGACAGGAATTCTTTGCTGAAGCTAAAAAAAAACAAACAAGAATGAAACAAGCTAAGGAGAATAACACTGTATTCCATTTTTTCATATAAAATATGTTACAAAACAGCTTTCAGTTTAAAAAAATTTGACAGTGTATATTCAATTTTTCAACTAACAGATGCACGTACATAAAATTATATGATTAAAATTCAGTGTCAGAGGCTTTAGTCATTTAATTTGGGCAAACTCAAGGCAGTGGTTCATAATATTGCTCTTGAGATATCTTTATTTAATAATGAGAGTATGCAGAGTGTCCACAAAAGGATAGTATGGAAGCTTTTATTAAATCTTAAAATAGTTTTTCACGTGAACATTTTTAAAACAGAAAATTACTAAGACATGTTTATATGGACATTGCTTTTCTTTTTTGCAATAAACGCATAAGCCGATTCACCAAGCTCTCTATAATCATTTAGTCTAAAAAGAAACCAAATCACATCTTAGGACATCCAGTTCAGATTACTTGAAGTAAAGCAAACCTCAACAATTGGTAACATGTTTGTTATTTAAGAACTATTAAAATGGTGGGCCCCTATTCCACACCAGAAAATAAGGATGTCCAAGACAAGTTTGTGACATTTGCCTAATGTACTTTTGAAAGTTTTGAGAAAGAATGAGACTCAGTGGGCATAATACAGCATCAAGGCCAATGTTTATAACAGACTTATGGAATCTAGTTTAAAATGGTGTGTGGCAGTCCCACTCAGAGTGCCCATGTACGCATGCAGATCAGCTGCATTAGAAGCACACTTTGATGCAGTCACATTTTACTTTTCATTACACAACATTCTCAATCAAGTAGGCAATGTGTTGATTTACATTCTGGGGCAAGAACCTTAGCACATTATGGACTAGAACAACCTGTTTGAATATTGTCACCAGTTGGGCTGAGCACATTTTGTGTAGCATGTGTCTAAAAAAGGATTACTGAAAGCATCATTTCTGTGACATATTCGTTTCCAATCAAGATTTTAAAACTGTTTGCAAATAACAACATGATTTTAAAATAATGATTTTTTTTTCTTTTGGAAAATCAGATATATAGAGAAGGAGAGACAGAGAGGAAGATCTTCCATCCACTGATTCCTCTCCAAGTGGCTGCAACAGCCAGAGATGAGCTGATCCGAAGCCAGGAACCAGGAGCCTCTTCTGGGTCTCCACATAGGTGCAGCTCCCAAGGCCTGCCAGGCCAAAAGCAGGGAGTTGGATGGGAAGAGGGGCTGCCAAGGTTAGAACCAGTGCCCACATGGAATCCTGGAACATGCAAGGTGAGGACTTCAGCCATGAGGCTACTGCTCCGGGTCCCAAATATTTTTTTTTCTAATCAATCTTATCTTCCTATATATAAATCATTCTAGAAGTTTTAGAAAAATACACTACTGTAAAAGAAAACTTTGTATGTATTAGTAAAATAAACTAAGGAAATGTGCAAAAAAGAAGCAAAAAAAATTCCTGTGTGTGAGCTGTATTATCCTTAGTGATCTTCCTATAACTGGCAGGAGCAAGGCAGCTGTGGATGGTCTTGTCCACTCCATTGTGACTGACTGTTCTTTACCCAGGGGTACAAGTCAGAGAGTGCTGGTCATTCAGCAATGAGGGCACTGCCTACTTGCCTTAGCTTGGGCGATGGCAAAAGCTCAATGGGGCATCTGAAATATATTGGGCTACATATAGGACTAAGTATAGACTTAAAAATATTTTCAAACTAGAGCTTTATTAGCCCTAACAGGGAAATTCAGTATTCTTCTAGGAAATGTAAGTCATTTCCTGTTTTCATTTGTTTGCTTGTTTGCTTTTGTTTCATTTTAGCAAGATAGTTTGTACCACACGCTCCAAAGAATTCTCGCATTTCCTCTCTGCTTTTGTACTAGTCAGTTTTTCATTATTTTAACTACAACATGGAAGAGCAGTTTCTTGAGGAAGAACATATTTAGCTTAGTTTACAATTGAGAGTTTTGGAGCTCCACACCCTGTAGTTCCCAACAGCTGATGTCTGATGGAGGAGGCTTGGCATGTGGAACAGGCGAGGAAGACTAAACACAGAGTGAGGCAGGGCTGGGCGCACTTTAAACAGCACTTGCATGAAAACTGTCTTCTGCAACAAGCCTAAATGACCAGATGCTCCACCAGGCAGATCTCAGATGCCCATAATCACATCAAGATTCCATCCTCACTCCACCAACAGTTCACAGAAGACTTCAGAGTTGACACATTTGAATGTGTTTGCGAAGCCAAGTCCTATTCAAGACTAACACCTTTGAATAGTCAGAAATACAAGACGTATCATTTATCTAAAGCGATTACCAAAGATGGGAAATTGGGAATGTCATTCCTCTTTATATGTAGCAGTATCCTGTCACCCAGAGTAAATTTCATCATAACAAAAAAAAAGGCAAGCTAACACTGGATGGATGACTACATCAGTTGTACCTTGTATTTTTTCAGCCAGTTAGCCCATGTATAAGACAGATATGAATGCAAGATTTACAGCTACAGAAATTATTATTTAACTGAGTAAAAAGCTTAGCACAATATAAGGAGTAAGAACACAAAAGATGCTTCTATTGTTTCTAGACTATGGAGATTCCACTTAACACAGGAGGCTTTGCTTTAGAATGAATCAAGTTAAAAAAGATTTCAAATATTCTTAGTAGGCATTTTTAAAACTATTTTGAAACCTGCAGTCTTCTTAAGAAAGCGGGTTTTCCCTATTAGAAGGCCACCAGCCAATGGTATATTATATGTTGTACAGACAACACCTTTAGAAATTAGGGGGAAAAAAGTATATTGTTCTCTTAGATCTTGTACCTTTTATTCCAGGCAGAGCTCCATCAGAAACCCTGGCTTTGTTATAAGACACTTTATTCTAGGAAAGGTGCTTTTGAATATTCAATACAGCTCCAGGCTAGTAATTTTGTAGTTAGATGTCTTGTCTTCCACAAAGCCCTTGACAAAGGTCACAAACAATTTGCTCATTCCTCTTATTAAAATAAAGATGGAAAGCATAGATGATAACTCTGCCCAGCAGCTAACTTCATCATCTGTAGTGGTTGCAACATATGCTTGTGAGATAATGAAAAATATAGCATTAAATACAGTGGCAGATTGAATCTTGTTTCAGGGTAAATATAGTAAGTCATTTTTTCCCCCTCCTCATTTCCTCAGAACCTGTTTAGCATTAGACTGTTAATATCATCACTGATTCATGACAAAACCATTGCATAATATACTGTGTTTCAGACCAACCCCCACATAAAAGTGAGCAACGGAAAACTATGAACATTAATTCAGTATTCAAAATAATGAAGTGTTCCAAGCCAACCCTCTCCAAAAGCCTTCTATTCAAACAGTTTTGTAGGGACAAATGGTTTTATGAATATGACATGCTTTCCTAGCATCCCTTAATGTTATGAAAACCTGTCTACTGAGCTAGACTCAATAGTATAAAGTTTTACACTACTTATTCTGGAGAGAGCAGTAATAAAAATCTATATAACCTGTGATATTATTTTTTTCCTAAAAAAAAGTTTTTACTCAAAGAAGAATGAGGTCTGTCAATATCAAGAGAAAAGGAGAAACTATTTACACTTCAATTTTCAAGATGTAGGCAAATGCACAATATGATTTTGAACAACTAGCGATTGTTCACGGTAGCTAGTTGCCCAGAAAAAGTGTATGTATCTGGTGCTATAATTAGTTTTAACATAAATGCAATTTATATTGATTAACATATAATTTCAAATTATCAGTGATGAAAATGTGAAAGAAGAATCATATTACTGCTAATGTGAAAGAAGAATCATATTAAAACAGTTTAATATATATTAGTATCAAGAGCTTTATTTCCGGAAAATTTTCAACACACCTACACACCAATCCAAAAAAATTTTTGAAATTATAATTTTTAAAAATAGAAGTATTTTTACTCTATTAAGATAAAAGTTGAATTAATAGGTGACCTTTTTATATATTGACCTTTTTTGGCGACTAGTAATGAGGGGTTTCACTGCTTTTATATGGCAGGCTAGTCTCTGTTGCCATCTCTACATCCCTCGCGATAGATGCTGAAAACCCTGTCCATCTTGCTTCTATCAAATCAGAGGTCAGGCAAAGTTCCTCATTTCAGTCTTCCCACCTATGCTGTTACACCACACCCCCCCTTCAGAAGTGGCATTAGGAAAAACATCTTCCCTCTACTGGCTCTCATTTACAGAAGCAATAAATGGCTCAGCTGTAGCCACTATTTCAGGATCTAATTAAAACAGGGAATTGCAGATGCAGTGGATTTTTTTTTTTTTGATGCCTAATGATACAAGCAATGGCATGCAGCACATATGTTCATTTTCTATTCTCTGACAAAGACCACAGAGAACCTGAACATGCAACAAACCCGGGATGTTACACATTTTAAGAATATTCAAAGCTACATGATTTTAGAAGAAACAACTAGTCAAATGATTTTACATAACGTAGCCCAAGACTCAATAGCCTCTTTTTTTAAAGGTTTGAATCCTATCACATGAACACACAGAGCCAGCCAACGACACTTTTAGATAAAGGATATACAATATTTCCAAGAAAATATTTTCTAAGCGTTTATTTCAATTTTTTGTCTTTTGCTTGTTTTTATGAGTCAAGGTTTATGTATTAAATATGTATATACACACATATGTAATACATTATATTATGTATTATATATATGTACATACACACTGTAAAGCACAACAAAACAAGTACCTCCCAAAATATCATCCAATTTCATGTTTCAAATATCATTGACATTTCTTGGTTTTTTAAAAAAAATCTTTCCTGTACTCAATTCAAAAACACTAATTGCCCTTGTGAGTTCTTCACTGAGGCGTGGGTTATTTGGAGTTATTTTGCATTCTTTTCAATCATTTGGGTGTTTTCCAATATCTTCTGTTGCTGTCTTCTAATTTAATTCCATTATGGACAGACAAAATACACTAGTTGATTTGAATCTCTTCAGGTTTATTGACATATTTGACAGCCCTGAAACTGATCAATTTTGGTAACGATAGCACATGCACTGTGGATTTTTCTGTTTAGTGTAAACACTTCTTTAAATTTCACTTACGTTGGTTTTATTGTTATTGCTCAAGCATATTCTCAATGATTTTCTGCTCACATATTCTAAAAGTTATTGAAAGAAAAATACTGAAAACTCCAGATGGACTTCAGGATTTGTCTATTTTAGTTATGCTTTTTTTTTTCTTTCACATTATACATGATGTTTTATTACTATGTATATAAAACTTTTAAAATTATTTTCCTTGTGATGAATCAACACTTTATCATGAATAAATGGTCCTCTTTATCCCTGATACCTACATAGGTATATAAGCACATATCTTTTTTTTTTGTCTGTGGTATCTTGTTTTTAGTCCTTTGTTGTTTCACACTGAGATTTGATTAGAAACCCTTTGAAAGTTTAGATGAATTTCAAAAACCAAGGACAAGAACATAATAAAGGTTTCCATGCAAAATGTATGGTAAATGACATATTCAACAGGAAAAGATTAAAAGCTTCATCTCTAAAGGCAGAAATTAGATAAGGGATAATTCTTAATAGAAAAGATGTGTTGATTTAAAAAACAGAATGAGGAGGCTGCTACAACGGCTTAATGGCTAATCCTCCACCTCCAAGTGCCAGCATTCCACATGTAAGTCCAAAAATTGCTCCAGTTCCCATCCAGTTCCCTTCTTGTGGCCTGGGAAAGCAGTGGAGGATAGCCTGGGTCCCTAAGACCCTCTACCCACGCAGGAGAACTGTGTTGGGCAGATTTGCAAGATGGCCACAAATATTTCTATTCCTTGATGTACACAACAGTGTAGTTCCTTAATCTTGACACTAAGATGACCACCCACTCACGGTTATATAGTTACAACAGAAAGGATTTTGCAGAAATAAGGTCTCTTAAGACCTTGCGTTGATTTATTCAAAAGAAATACTACTCCTTTATTTGTGTGATATAGTGCGGTATGTGCCATTTCTATGGATGATGGATAACACAAATCCCCAAAGAAAGGATGGGCCTCAGCCTGGCTACTGTCAGGAAGAGAATTCTACCAACCACTTGGATGAATCTAGAAGAGCAAGCCATGCTTCATAGGGCTTGGGAGCTTGAGCAGCACCTTCCTTCAGGGCTCGAGATCCTAAGGAAATAAACCCAGATAAGCTTGGCATCATCAGACCTCTGACCCACAAAACTGGGATGTAATCTATTAGTGCTGTTTTAAGCTTCCAAGTTAGCAAGAATGTGATCAATTAAAAACTAACACAGTTTGTAAACAAAGCAACTAAAACAGAAAATAAGAAGCAAAGAACTAGAAAGAAATCAAATATTAATGAGCAACAACATGAATTAAGAAATGATTTCATTAAAGGCATAAAATGGAATACTAAAACTGATCCATGACACAACTAAAAAACTATAGCCATGTATGGCAATGTGGATTTATTGCAAAAACCTACTGAGCCAAAAATGCAGATATATATGCATTTATATAAAATAAGTGTATAAAATGCACATATATAACACATATTATATATATGCACTATGATTCAATCTCCAATTATTATGACAGTAAAAGTTGAAGAATTTGTTAAGTACAGATGTATACATGAGAGATGTTTGCTATACAAATCAGAATATAAATTATTTCTCAGGAATAAGATACCAGAAAACATTGCAAGAGCACATTCAAAGTTATTTGCTTAGAGGCAGATGCAATGACCCAACTGGCTAGTCCTCCATCTCCAACCACTGGAATCCCATGTAGGAGCTGCTTCATGTCCCAGCTGCTCCACTTACCATCCAGCTCCCGGCTTGACATCTGGGAAAGTAGTCAAGGATGGTACAAGGCCTTGGAACCCCACACTCACGTGGGAGACCCACAAGAAGCTCCTGGCTCCTGACTTCAGCCTAGCTCAGCTCCAACCATTGAGCCACTTGGGGAGTGAGCCAGCAGATGGTAGATCTTTTTTTTTTGTTTTGTTTTCTGTATCTCCTTCTCTCTGTAAATCTGCCTTTCCAATGAACATGCTTATTTCATTATTTTTAAACTGCCATAGTCTTCTACACAGAAGATATATTTCACCCATAAACAAGGCTCCAGTTTCTAGCTTGTCTTCCTAGATTATGTAAAAAAAAAATAAGTTCATCAAGCGGAGAAAAATTATGTAAAGCTTTGGGTATGCACTTAAATACAGCCTCAGTGGTAGCAGCCCTGGTAGTAGTCATGTCTTAGCTCTAATTAGTGATGGCAGTTGAGGCAGATCAGCATTTCCATTTCCATTTTGACTGCTACCAGTCCACTTCAACAGAAACAAAATTCATCTGCATAAACGAATGCAGAATTTTATAAATATAAAATTTCAAAATATGATGTAATTCAACCCAGTCATAAAATTATATTTGGCATTGTTGATTTAAAAAATTATTTTAAAGAACCACTAAATTTTCATAGTGATTCAGTGATTTTCATAGACATTCACTAAAAAAGTTTATTCCTGAATTTGAGAAATAATTTATGTTTTAAACATCTGAACTATGGAACGTGCAAGCACACCCACAAACACACACACACAAAATAATTAAGTCAACAGTAAAAGCGACAAAGAATATGAAGAGTGGAAACTACAAAGGAACAACATTTATAAGGGTTGGCAATTAATTGTACATCAGGAAACCAAAAACATCCTACACTTTCTCTAAAATTCTGTGACTAACTTCTCAAGTGTTTTTGTTTTTGTCACTGAATCACTCTATTTCCTATCAGATAAGGTCACTTAGTCATTTCCAAGGGGATGATGAAAATATAATACACTAGTTGAGTACTTAAAGAAGATTGGTCTTAAATATTGGAAATGAAATTGAATACATTTCAGGATTTAAAGAAAGGTTTTTTCCTGTTATAACCTTTCCCAAATTAGACACTTGTTCTGTTGCCTTTTCGTCAATCTGTCACTTTTTTTCTTAATCCACTTATCAAAAAATACATTCATATTTTCTGTTACTCTGTACATGCTTTTTCATGTTTTCTCCAATACTTTTGTTCTTAGCATCTGTATCCATTAGTGAATATCTTCAAGATGATTTCCTCCATTAAGAATTCATCTGATTAAGTGTAATATTTTCATGTACATTAACTCATTTCATTACCAGAATAAAGCAGGAGGGGGAGGAGTATTGGCACAGTAAGCCAAATCATTGAATGGAACACCAGAATCCCATATTTGAGCGCCGGAGATAAAAGCATACATTTCCAATCTAGGTTCCTACTAATTCTCTTGGGAGGCAATAGTAGTGGAATCCATGCCACTCATGCGAGGGATCCAGATTGGATTCCTAACTCTAGCTTTAGCTTGACCCATTCAAACTTGCTGCAGGTGTTCCAGAAATGAACCAGTGTGGCTTGTGATGGCATCATGAGGTAGAGCCACCACTTGCAACACTAGTATCCCACATGGGTGCTAGTTAGTGTCCCAGATGCTCTACTTAATCCAACTCCATGCCAATCTCTTAGGAAAATCAGCAGAAGATGGTCCAATTGTTTGGGTTCTAGTCTCCCATGGAATTTTCAAAAAAATATCCTGCTTCTTGGTTTTTGTCTGATCCACCCCTGACTATTACAGTCATCTACCAGATGAAAGGTTCATCCTATCTCTCTCTCTCTCTTTCACTCCAACTTTCAAATAAATGAATTAATTAAAAAAGTAATCCAAAAGAAATGAACCAGTGGATGGAAGATTGTTCCCTTTATTTGCTTTGCTTTCCAAAAAAATTAAAAAATGTATAAGTATTTAAAAACAAAATAGAAGGACACACACACACACACACACGCATATTCAGTCCCTATAAGAAAATAAGGAGAGCCCATAAAAGTTAAGTGGCTTTCCCAAGATCATAGTTAGACATGCTACTGAACCAATCACATTGAACATAATTTCTTCACAGCATCTCAGTATTTCAGCTATGCTTGCTGACACAGTGAGTCCTTGTACATCACTCCTTATTCACAGGCATTCTACACTGCACATATACTGCTATGTCATGTTTATGAAATTTCATACAAATTCTTCCTAACACAGTACTAGTTTCAAGTATTTTCTGTCTCCAAAGTCATTGGGGTGATTGATTAATGGTATTTAAAACAAGTGGGACACAGGAGGTGACAGAACGGGTTTTTCATACATCTGCAAGCAGAAATTCTGTACATTGAAAGTGGCTTTTTCTTTTTATACACAACAATGAATTTATGAGTTTTCTGAGTATTTTGCCTTATTACCTCACTCATTAACAAGGAGTTGTTGCCCAGCAGTTAAGTCTCCAAAGTCTCCCTAATAGGCCCATTCCTAGCCCCTGATCTTGTATGTGCTGGCAGGCGCTTCAACTCAGCCTGGCATAGCCCATACCACATCATCCGGGTTCTCACACATGTCAGTGAGTGCTGCGGTCTGTCCCAGTCTGGACTACCTTCAGACCCAGTCCACATACATGTTAATGAATACCGCAGCCTTGTCCAGCCTGTCCCCAGCCCTGGCTTTTGTGCCCACAGCAGTAGCTGCAGCTAACAGCGTAGTTCCCCAAATTCCCCTTCTAACCCACACCCAGCCTCAGATTCCATGTGTGCCAGAGGGTTCTGCAGCCCAACTAGTCTGGCATGGTGTGCCCCATTCATGGCCTTTGCATGCACTGATGCATGCTGTAGCTTGGCCTTGCATATTCCTAGCCTCAGTCCCATGAGTGTCTCTAAGTTCCCACAGTCTTGCCTGGCTCAGCCAGCCAACAACCCCAGCTCTCACACAGTGCTGCAGTCTCACAGGGGCAAGCCTATAAATTTCCTACTTAATCTGCCCCCAGTCCTGATTTCTCACATGCCAGTGGGTATTGCAGCCCAGTCCTCTGCTCCAACACTTGTTGGCAGATACTACAAGCTAGCCCTGCCAGACCTGTTCCCCAGCACCAGCAATTGTGTGTGCCTATGGGGAGTGGGCAATGCAACCTAGCCCAGTCCAGATCTCCCAGGTTGATGGGTGCCTTGACCTGACCCAGACATGTCTTCCAATTTCCCCCTCTAACAACCCCATCTCAACTTCCTTCATTACATGCGAGTATAATGGCTTGGTCCCTGGAAGTCTTTCCACATCCGTCAAACGTGGACTCCATTCCAAGATATCTCCAGACCCCTATCTGGAGCATAAACCCAACAGGTTCCACGGCAGTAGTAGTGGTGACATGGCCTAGCTCTGTGCCTTCCTACCCTCATTTGGGTTCTGTGGCGAATTGTACAAATAAACAAATATAAGTTGTAAGCTGTATATTATTCTAAATAATTTGAAAAAGTATGTTTTTTATCACACCTCAGATGTAAATATCCTATTGTCCAGCATATCAATGCTGTAATGCTATCCAGCTATTACTCACTTAGTAACTACAGTTTAACAGATTTACTGTCATAAAATTGCAGTGTTGTATTTATCCTATTTTTAGTTATTAATGATCCTGAAGCACATGTTTATTATAGCATACTATTACAACCGTTCTCTTTCATTATTGTTGTTGTTAATATATTATTGTGCCTTATTCATAAATCAAATTTTATCATAATTTTGCATTTAAAAGGAAACAAGTGTACATAGAGTTCAATGGTCTTTGGTATTTTATGATTCCAGTACTCACTGGAGGTTTGGGATATATCCTCTGGAAATTAAAGGGGATGAATGTAATTACAACAGAATAAATATTAGTTTCTAAGTGTGCAGGTCTGCTAGGACTCTGGTATGGAAGATCATACAAGTCAGAGAAATAAGTTTAACACTTAATAGTTAGTCTAGGAGCATGCAGAACTAATGAAATGGAACTTTCTTCCAACACTTGTATTATTGAAGAAATAACCAAAATGTTTCCTTATTGGGAAGACATCATCATTTTTAATGTATCTGGAAGCAGAATTTAGGGTTTGTCATAAAGTCAGTAATGCAGTACAATGGAGTGGCACAACTGAATTATTTCCTTAAAACAGAACAATAACGCTTTTAAGAATAAAAAGAACACAAGTAAAGAAAGCTTACCTAAACAGTACAGAGCAAAAAAAAAAAAAAAAAAAAAAAACCAAAAAACTAGCCATACAATTATACAATTTCTTAAATGCACAAATCAAGTCAAATTAAAATTTATTTGGGGTGGGAGTGGCATTATGGTATAATGGATAAAGCTACCACCTGGTGATTCTCACATCTGATATGGCTGCCAGTCTGTTAGAACTGCTGCTTAACTTTCAACTCACTTTCCTGCTAGTGGCCTGGAGAAAGTATTAAAACAGGGCCAGACCACTGGGGCCCTGCCACCCATGTGGGAGACCCAGACAAAGCTCCTGCATTCTGGCTTCATCCTGGTCCATTCTTTGCTACTACCTAGGAGTGAACCAGAACGTGAAATCTTTCTGTCTAATTCAGACTTTCAAATACAAAAATCTAAATAAAATAAACGTTACACCTGATGTCAAAAATCACAAGAAAAAAATCAAGCAATAAAAGGTGATAATAACTTTAATTACATATATGACAAGACTCATCCTAATTAGGGTAAAAGAGATACAACAACCTGAGTGAAACACATGAACAGCCACTTCACAAAGACACCAAACATGTAACAAATACAGCTATACAAAAAGATGGTGAACTTTGGAAAAGTCATCAGGGAGACGCAAAAAAGAGGGAAGATATAACACATGTGTACACAGAAGGAGCTACAACGAAAGAGGTGTGGAAATGCTAAATGTTGACAAGGATTCAAAGCAACCTACATGTTTAGGAAGATTTCTTGATTACATTTCTGAGCCAAACATCACTATATTCTGATCCACTATTTCTGGCCCTAGGTAAACACCAGTGCACATGCCCACAAATGGTATGTTTGGAATGTTCGGGAATTCATGGTGTCCTCAAAGTGGAAATAGCCACAAACGGCCACGTCTGGTAGAACAGATGAGTAAATTACCGTGTATTCAGACAGTGAACTATCCCGTCCACTACACACACTGCCTCTGAGCCCAAGCTCACCTTCCCACACTCGCAGTCTCCATCCTTTTGCCCGGAGGCTCATCCGCACGCGCGTGCCCACACAAGGAAGACAGCGAATCATTGGCTGCGTGCTTCCGGAAGCCTCGGCTTCGCACCGCCCCTTCCGGCTCCAGGGCCTCCCTCCCGCCTTCCCGCCATGGTGCTTTCCCACCATTGCAGCTCGCAGCCCTAGGCCTGTTCAGTGACTGCGAATCCCACAACTCAGGAACCCCCTGGGACAGACGCAGAGGGACCCTGGAGGGAGGCGTTCCTGGTCAGGCGGCTCGCTCTCCCTCACAGCCGCCGCCATGAACATCCGCAATGCCCGACCCGACGACCTGATGAACATGCAGCACTGCAACCTGTTGTGCCTGCCTGAGAACTACCAGATGAAGTACTACCTCTACCACGGCCTGTCCTGGCCCCAGCTCTCCTACATCGCCGAGGACGAGGACGGCAAGATCGTGGGCTACGTGCTGGCCAAGATGGAGGAGGACCCGGATGACGTGCCGCACGGGCACATCACCTCGCTGGCCGTCAAGCGCTCGCACCGGCGCCTCGGCCTGGCGCAGAAGCTCATGAACCAGGCCTCCCGGGCCATGGTCGAGAGCTTCGGGGCCAGGTACGTGTCCCTGCACGTCAGGAAGAGCAACCGCGCCGCCCTGCACCTCTACGCCGACACCCTGGGCTTCCAGGTCAGCGAGGTGGAGCCCAAGTACTACGCCGATGGGGAAGACGCCTACGCCATGAAGCGGGACCTTTCACACATGGCCCACGGACTGAAATCGCGGCATCCCGAGCCCAGCGAGCAGGGCGGGTGTTGGGGGATGAGCTCCCCGTCGTGTCCTAGCTCCCAGGAGGCCTGCCTGCCGGTGAGCATGGCCGTGGCGGCTGCTGCTGCGGATGCCAGTGGCAGCCAGGAGCCCAGCCACAACAGTGCAGAAGACTCTGGGTTCACCTCCTAGAGCCTGCTTGAGGTATTTTTTTCTCATCTCTGATTGTCTCCCCACCCCCATCCTCACACACAACCTTAGCCTGCCCAGTCCCTAACCTGGCCTGCCCCATTCTAGCCCTGCAGGGTTTCACACTTGAAGAATGACCTTGGTGATAAGAGTGAAGAGTACAGGATGGGTGTGGGGGAAGATTGTTCACTGTTGGAAGTTAATAGGGCATCAACTCATGGTGAAATCCACTGGATTTGGCATAAGAAGCAAGCATTTGCTTTACTTTGCTGGTGTGAGTTGCATTTCATGGTAGTCATGTAATTGAAATACATGTTTTTAAAAAACAGGAAGTTTACAAGTGAGAAACGATGGTCAATTTGGAAAAATCACCATTTTGCAACGCTTGGTGAAATAGTCATACTTAAAACCCACAAACCCTCACCTGAGCATCTTGACAGGAGCTGGTCTGTAGTCTTGCATCAGTCGTCCAGTAGCCAAGTTCTCCATGTTCTCAACAAGGCTTCATTACAGTGCCATTGCAAGCGTACATCGTGGATGACTTTCCTAGTTGATTTTCATCACAATCATCAGTGATTCCTTGGAACGTAGTAAGTGGTTCTTTCCGCCATCATTCTGCTTCATTCTCTGTGAATATAATCCTCAGTGCCAGAAGGAACAAGCCATTAGCTTTAGTTGCATCGGCAAAGCAGCAGATAGGAGGCCCCTGAGGCAGCACACTGCTGGGACAGGATATGGTAGAGAAGCCTGGGGGCTGTGAGAGGACACTGCTCAGTCCAGTTTAATAACTGGGCTTCAAATTGCTTTGTTCCAAATCCAAGGTCATAGTTCTATCCTAAATTTTATTCAATGGATTGCAAGTGAACAACCCATTTTTAATGACTGCCTGCCACTTTCTAGAATCGCGTCCTCTACTGGTCGCCGTGCAGTCAGCTAGCAAGTAAGGAAAAACAACACACACAGCGGTTCATACAGGTTTGAAAGTCAGTCTCATTTCCCAGTGCAGGGGAGGCCAGGCAACAGAATTTAGTTTTGTGCTCAGGAGAAGGAAGATGTGCTAATAGCTCTTGGCTCTGCCGTCATAGTTCCTGCCATAATGGGAAGCATCCCACTAGTGCTGCTGACTGTGGAAGTTCTGCCTCCATCCTCAGGACGGAGCACAGGCTTGCTCTGCAGCATCCAAGAATGCTGCATGGCTGGCTCAGGTGTCTGCGTAAACACAAGCCACAGATTTCTTCTGCTCCTGTGCAGACCTGGGAATAGGGGTTGAAAATTCCGCCTGCCTTGCTGTTATTATCCCTCTTGGAAAGGCCTTAAGCAAAAATTATGCTTCTAATCTTCGAGACTGAAATCTCCAAATGTGTCTAAATTTTTACCTTCATCTCATTTGATAGTTACTCTTTAGCCCATAGGCCCACCTGCCTGAAGATGGGAAAATAGGCTGTGGTAGAGAAAGAAAGAATGAAAAAAAAAAAATCAAAAGGTGCTTGCTGCTGTGGAGGTGGAGTTCAAATACTTTCCAAAAAGTCCTGGAAGAAATTTCCTTTTTTTCTCATCTCCACTGGCGAACCAAGGCAGTTGATACAACTGGTGAAAAAGAATCAGGTGCCTTCATGAAAAATGATAATGAACATTTCCAGGAACGCTATGACAACTTACAGTATAGCAGGTACACATTTAAGAATTCTCAGTTAATTGTCCCTGTGAGGGAGGGGCTGCTAGTCCACGTCACAGACAGGACTGAATGTCAAACAGTGAACAGAATTCAAACTCACACAGTCAGACTCCATGATTCTGAGCATTAATGCAAGGCAATCTATGTAAATTGCTGAGCACAGCTTCTCACATACTTCAACATTCTGTAGATTGCAGCCCTGAATATATTCTGTGGTAACTCTTCAGTTTTTTCTTCACAGTAATCAGACGATAGAATGTCGTACATGAGCAACAGTTTGCACTCTTGGAAGGGAGATGCATCTTAATGATTAAAATAGATTTCCCTGACAAGCCAAATGTCAAAGCATCCAGCTGAATCAACGCTCACCAGAGGCAGAGTTTCTAGGGAACCATGGCAATGAAGACAGGTCAGTTCAAAACATGCTGGTTGAGGCCGGAATGCTATCAAACTGCTGCTCATCTCTTGGCCGAAAAAAAAAGTGTGCTGGCTGCATGATTCAGAACAGAAAAGGGAAAGTGCAAAAATCTCTTCATTTTCAGTTGAGCTGGCAATATTGAAGGGTTTCTTCAGTGACGCTCCATTCCTGGTTTATTCTTCCTGTCGCTAGGCTGTCATTCTCCCAACAAGTTGTTAACTGTTCACATGAGCATTCACTGAAATAGACTGTTCTTAATTTTACCAGACAACTAATTATAACTGAAATGATAGAATGAAATATGGAAGAAAGTTAGAGACTGACAGGTCTGGTAAATTTCTAGTATAACCTTACCCCAGATATGCCAGAAACCATAGATTTCAAATGCATTTTTACTCCATGAAGATAAGAGGGGGGTGGGAAGCGATAAAGTGTTGTTTTAACATATCAGACATCATTGTTGAATTATTTACAATCACTACCAGTTTCACCTTTCAGTCAGAAAATGGTATACATTTAGGATGACTGAAATATAATTTTGTCAGAGATAACTGACTGACAAAGGAAGACATTTTTCCTGACTTCTGTACTTCCTCTGTTCTCGAGAATCTAACATCTAATGAATTTTTTGTTGGATGAGGTGAAGAAGTTAAGATATTACAGATGTTCTGGGAATGGACAGTGGTCCAAACGGCCAGAGCAAAAGCCTTCCAGAAAATACTCCAGTGCCATTGCTGTAGTTTAATGTCTTCAGAGAAAAATAAGATTTTTTTAAGTGAAGCAATACAGTTCTACTTTATGTTTACAGAAACATGTTAACGATCAATATATAACACCTTTAAAAATCCGTAAATGTCAAAAGTTGTACACAGTAGCCTAGGAAGTTAGGTCTGCGATGTTCATAGTCTGAAGGAAATCTTTCCACAGTGACTATACCCTTAAACCATCCTCGACTGGTTGCTATGATGCTATTTCACTTTTAAAGTTTAATTTCTTAAGATTATCAGATGGTATTTACTAACAAAAACAGCTGAAACAGCTCTGGATTGTTTAGTTTTTACACCCCTTCTCTTGCCAGTCAGGGTTTACAGTGTTCATAGGAAATTGGAAAAGGCAATGATGATTGTCTTTTTGACCTAGTCATCTGCACATTACTTATGTCCTTCATTAGCAAATACACTTGAAAAAAAAAAAAAGACCCGCGGAATACTGCCTCCTGCAGCTTGGTTCATCTGTATTTTGAAAATGTACTTTTCTAAAATGATGATTTTATATTAAAAAAATGCTTTTTAACTGTGCATAACAGTCATTCTCAGCATTGTTAAGCCCGGAACTACATGCGTGTCTCTCATGTGTGTGGCCATCCCAGGTAGCCAGAAGACAGGTCAAAAGGCAGAAGCTGGGTCAGAACACAGAGGTGGGTATACCAGTTACCCTGATGGAAGAAGCAGGAACACTGAGCAGCAGCTTAATGCGCTGCGTCACAGGCCCCATCCCTTCAGTACCCCTTCTTCCACTTCAGTAGTCCAGCCATATATTACACAAACATCCCAACTTAGGAGGCTATGATGTGCATCTCATTTGTCATTGTATAATGTGTTCATGCATAGTAAGTACTCAGATGTTTAGTGAATGAACAAGCCTCTCAAATTATTCAGTTATTTTCAAAAAGGGAGAAAATCATTGCTAGTTCTCAAGATAATTAAGATTCTTTAAGACAGAAGAGACAAAATGGGCACTTCTTTATTCACAGAAAGAAAATATGATGTATACAACTGGACCTATTATATCAAACTTATCAAGAATTAAAGAGAACTTTCATTTCTGTAGCACTGGAATGAGTGTCTTTTTCAGTGGAATTAGACAGGCAAGAGTCTCTCAATCTCTTTACATTTAAAATGAGTTCTCTTGGATAAGTCTCCATCCTTATTTTTCCTCTCCTTTCCATCAGCAGCAGTGGCCCATGGGTACCAGGAAAGGTACATATGTCATCATGGCTGTGCATCTCCGTGGAGATAAACCAGGTCTAGACTTGTTATTGGTCTGCTGGCTGAAGTCTGTCATAGGTTAAGCCAGTGTTCTTTCCAAGCTTCTTTTATTTCTTTTCTTTCCTATAGCCCTCCCTTGCTCACTTATTTTCTTCTTGCTTCTCAACAGATTTGCAGGCCATCATGTCTTAACCACATCTGCCCTTAAACGCCAGCTCAGTCTGTCTGCTCTCCAGCATCTGCACATCATGGTCACCCTGAAGTGACACAAATGCCTCAACAACTGTCCATATACTGTACTGGGATCATGAAGGAAAAGCTGGACAGAAGAGCCAAGCAAGTGTGAAGCCTGCTATTAGAGAACGTCGGTGGACTGCTCACACCATGCCACCGTTTCACATGTTTGTAGTAGTCCTGTATTGGGTGTGGTTATCCCTCAAGCTTGTCTCCTCCTAGAATGCCAAATAGAGAGCAGGGTGAACTCTTGAAGCTCCCAAGCTTTCAGTTCATGCCATTATTGATCTGGGTTTTCGTCCTTGAGGAGGTAGTCAGGATTATCAGGTCACACCTCACGCCTTCTGCCTCCTCTTTTATGGCAGAAGTGCCCTATGTCCTCTTCCTTTCTCTGGAAGTGCCCCTTTGTCCCATCCTCCTCTTTTGAGGTGGTGTTCTCCTTCCCCTTCCCAGAGGGAGAAGGTGGTAAGTAAGGGCTTTTGCTGTATAATCAGAACTTGGAGATTTTAAGAAAAGGCTAACCAGTAATTAAATTGAATTTCAAATCCATTTATCTGCGTGAACTTGTCTTTTGATGTGATGTATTATTTTTGATTGTAGCCTGTCAATTATTAAATATCTATGATGTTCAGGCGTATTGTTAAAGCCTTTTTATTTAGCCTTCCCAGCAACCCTGTGAGTTGGTATTTTTATTCCTGTTGTTCAGGGAGGAAACTGATCCCAGGGGAGAAAAGTAAACTTCTAAGATGGGACCCAAGCCTATGTGACTTCAGAACCAAAATTCTATCTACTTCTCTATTATTATTCTTTGTGTTTGTCAGTTAAAAGGAAATCGTATAGTGTAGGAGTGTTATGGGTTGACTTTTAATATGTGGCAACTGTGTTAACTGTAAATATTTGTAAAGCCTATAATTACAATTCCCTTTATTATTTTTCTACAGTAAAAGTAAGTGAAAACAGTGCTTTGAACTCTGCAGTGAAAGCCAAGTAGGTAAATCGAGAATTACCAATACTTACTGTTGTTTTCATGTTCACTGAATGTGAATTACTAAAGGACGCAACGATTTTCATGTTTACATTTTTATAAAAACTATTGTATATGGATTTAAGTCAAAGCCCCGACGTTAACCATCTGATGACAAGAGATCAGCCTGTTCTCTATCATAATCAGCCCTGCTAAGCACTTCTTACAAATCCCCCACTGTACCCTGAGAATGTCTGCTTAACACTGAATGATTGCCTAGGGAGGATGGAAGGGTTTTTGTTTGTGTGTGTGTGTGTGTTTGTTTCCTCTGCATAACAAGGATTTGCCACTTCATGTGCCACTGCAAACCTCTATCCATCTTCTTCTTTTTTCTTTCTTTTTAATATTCTTTCAAATTATTTCATTCTTTTATCCTTAAGCATGTGCTTATCTGTATTTTACAATCTTAGAGCTTTCTAACATCTGTTTCTAAAGCAACATAATCTTACTGATGATATTCCTTGAGCCCTTGTCAATATGTCTTTGTGTTAACTGCTCAGCAGATGGAGAAACATAAGGAGTCGCCTGAACTTACCTGAGTGATTTCTCTCCTGCAGCTGCATATTGACTGTCTCTGCTAACTTGATGATAGAAGGTGGAGCAACTGGAAAACAAAAAATGAAGTTTAACTTGTGGAGTGCTCTGTACTAAAACTACTGACTGCTTTTCTTCATTACTACTGCATTTCTTCATTCAGTCTCATATCAAGACAAGTCAGATTGTTAGCAACCTACCTAGTTGGGACTGTACCTACTTAGATAGTGAAAATAAACAATAGTGTTAATATTGCTTGACACATAAATGACATGTCCCCAAGAAGTCCAGAGATAATGGCGAGTAAGCAGCAACAGAGGCTTTTTGCAGCACAAATTGGGGGAGCCTCTAGGACTGTTTTTATAATAACACTGTGCTTTTTATACAGAACAAGCAGTCTCGGCTGCTTTTTACTTAAGCAAAATTCTGGATTGCCTGAAGCACGTCTTTGAATCAGGAATGTAGAATAGTTACAGATGTGAATACTCCCATTGTTTTTTTTTTTTCTTTAAGATTTAGTTTTATTTTTATTACAAAGTCAGATATACAGAGAGACAGAGAGGAAGGTCTTCCATCCAATGATTCACTCCCCACGTGACTGCAATGGCCAGTTATGTGCAGATCCAAAGCCAGGAGCCAGGACCTTCCTCCAGGTCTCTCACAAAGGTGCAAGGTCCCAAGGCCTTAGCCTGTCCTCAATTGCTTTGCCAGGCCACAAGCAGGGACCTGGGGAAACGGGGCCACTGGGATTAGAACCGGTGCCTATATGGGATCCTGGTGCTTTCAAGGCAAGGACTTTAGGTGCTAGGCCACTGCGTCAGGCCCTCCCTTGTTTTTCTTTAGAGGATGACCCATATCTTGTACTTTCTTTTATAACTTTAAAGAAGTCTTAGTGAGTCCACGTCTGTGACCAAATTATTTAAAGATAATCATCAGGATGCAAGCAGGGGAGCTGTTCTCTTTATACCTTTGTGTCATTCACACCCACTGCACGGACCCCAGCACCCATATTCGTGCCCCAGTTATGTTAGCCCAGTATTTTTAAGATAGTCATGTCCTGCTCCTCTTATCATCGACTCCACGCCCCATTCTCGAGCTCCGAACTTGGCTGGAGCTGGACTCCGGCATATGGGTGTTGAGGAAAATGAGAAATAGTGTTGTTATTTAGACCGAAGCCAAGAAACTTTAGAAAGCACCTATAGCCAAAAGAACTTCTCTAATTTTTACATGCAGTTACATTAAAAATTAGATTTGGTTTCAGTAGGTCTGGGGTGGGGCCTTGAGTGCCATTCTGAGTAGCTCTTTGCCAATGCTACAGTTGGTGATCCAGGAGCCACTCCTGTACTAGGGATGGTCTTTAAGCTTGTCTCCATCCTTGGCTTGGAACCTAAAGCAGTTGTCACTAGCCTTTGGGTCAGTCTGGATTAGCATGTAGGCTGTAACTCCATTCTGATTCACAGGCTCACACAAATTTGTTTAAGATTGTGTCACATAAAGTTAATGGCCTAATAAGGATTTCATCAAAATCTGTACAAAAAGTTTATACATGTTGGATGAAATGTACTGATAATATAGAATGTCTGATATGTTACCTTTTCATAATCTATGGCTTGTACACATATAAATGTTAATTTTAACTCAAAATTTTTTGTATTGGTTGGCCATTAAATACTATTCTACATTAAAATTGTTTTTCATGCTGACATTTGTAATGATTTGAAAATCATCACTGAGGCCTTTTATAAATTTTTTTCATTTTCAGGAACATCAAATCTATACAGATGGAGGTAGAATGGGAAACATGCTCAACAGATATATCCATTGAGGGAGAAGAATTTATCAGAGTATAATTCATATGCACATGGCGTCAGAATCACTGTGCTATGTTAAGAATGTGGTTTCTTTAATTTTGGCATATAGTTACAAAATTAGTCCTACATTTAAAAAAAAAAAAACCCATGTGATTGCTTTACACAGTGTCATCTGAAAACCCTTAGTAAACACAGGCATTTAATTCGTCATGAAGACAATCTGAAGGGAGAGCATTTCATAATAATCAACGAGATTTAAGTCAGTTCATCACAGCAGCATGCTCAGAAGATGAAACTATTGTTCATAGTCAAACATGAAGGGGGGTAGTATACAGAAACTG
The DNA here is from genome assembly GCF_017591425.1 of Ochotona curzoniae. Lineage (NCBI taxonomy): Eukaryota > Metazoa > Chordata > Mammalia > Lagomorpha > Ochotonidae > Ochotona > Ochotona curzoniae. The sequence continues at coordinate 22,770,836 of NW_024467119.1, read as the reverse complement.
CTCATTTTCTGCAAACCTAAAACAGCTCTAAAAATGACTGAAATAAAAACATAGCTTTCTGTATGTGAACATCTGACATGATTGTAAATGTATTTTACATAAACAGTATATAATGCATTTCACTTGGGACATTTGTTTTTGTTGTTGTTAGTGTATCCTCCTTGCCATGCTTTTTTTCAGTCAAGCAGTAGCTATAATGTTGCAACACTATGGCACACCACAAGCTGGAAGAGAACCGGGAAAAGTCACACTAGGAGATTTCCCTCTTTGGTTTCTATAACAGCAATACTACAGCATCCCATTAGAGACTAGATACCTGTCATACCCTTGCACTCTTGTGTCATTAGCATCTTGTACCCCATCACTATTGGATGTTCTGATTTAGAACTGTAATTAATATATTCAGCTAAAAGCTGATGAAACAGACCAATGGACTGGACTCATAAAGATCCTTCTTTATACTTTTTCCATGACATGTAAGCACCTGGAAAAATTTTAAAAATCATTTCTCTGGGTCATTTTTGAAGGGAAACTTAAAACACCATGTTTCCTTATACGGACATGGGAATTACATTTTGTGAGGTCCTGGGGAAAAAGACCCTTTCATTATAAATCACTCATATATTGCTTTCCTATTAAGATAGATTTTTCACCTTTGGAATTTGGTCATCACTGCAACTGCCTGTATAAAAGCTCACCTAGAGAATAGTCCTGAGCGAGTTGAGTGATTTCCACAAGAGGCAGTTTAATACAGTGGGAAGTCACAGATCTCAGTGTCTGATGTCTTAAGTTGTACTTCTAGTTTGGCTTATTTCCACATAGATACCCTCTGGCATATCAAATTTCTCACAGTAAAATAGATAAAAATAATTTCCATGCCCTCAACTACAATACATAATGAAGTAATACAAGAAAATTGCATTGTAGTTTATAAAAGGACATGTAGGGTTTACTACTAATGCTTTACTTTAAAGTATTTCTAATCTCCAAATTTAAAATGATATACAATGATAAGTGATAATCTGTCTTCTCCTCTCAGAAAAGCAAATCAGTGTTTCACAGAATCTGTCACAAAAACAACTGTTAGCACTAACAACTTGGTGCATGTGTGTCGTTATTTTAAGGAATGAAGTAATAAAGTGACTTCCTGTGAATGCAGCATGTTCTTATACAATGAAAAGGTAGTTTAAGTTAATCTCTTCCCTCTCCAAAACCTAAGCAATTTATTATAATGCAGCATTCATATAAATCAAACTGTACACATTCCATTTCCATGAATTTTGGTTGAAACTTACACACATAAACACACACACACACACACACAACAAAGGATTTTACACAGTCAAAACTGTGAGAGGCAAAGAAAAAAGATTGACAGAGCCATGCAGGTTTTTATTTTCCAGATGTGTGCGCTGCGTTGAACAGAGCCAGACGCAGGAACTCGGTTTGGGCCGCCATGTGACTGGCAGAGAGCCAACTGCCTGAGCCATTACTTGCTCCCCTCCACCGCCCAGGTGAACATTAGCAAGGAGCTAGAACTAGAAGCCGAACTGGAAGTGGAGCCAGGATTTAAAGTCAATGGGTGGCGGTTGTCACCAACATCATCAAAACCACTGCACCAAATTTCCACCCACACTGAAAGGTAAAACGTCAGAGCAAACATCTGGCTGATTCACCATCTCCAGAACGCTAACTGCTGTCCTGTGCTCATGCTATAGTCTAACCTATATGACTGAAAGCAGATAAAAAAGCAAAAAAAAAAAAAAATTCTATTAAATAATGGATGTCATCAATTTGGAAGAGTTTTGGAAGAGTATGTGCTTTCTTCTACAAGGAAGCTTCTAGAAAACACATTTTCCCAATTGTTTCATTGGTATTCTGGAAGTTTTTGTATCCTGTGACTATGTGGCTTACTTAGTAAAATTGTTTCCAGGTGGGTGACCAAGAGGAATTTCTTCTGTGAAGTGGCAGCATGAAGGAAAGGTGACAAAGAAACAGCACCATAAAACTTCAGTCTGGCAGAGCATCTTAGAAATGTACATATAATGGAAACAAAGTACAGAATGTGAATCCCTTGAAGTTATTTGTGCCTGTGCATACCTTAAAATAACAATCTGTGATCTATTTTCAAAATTTCATACATATTCATTAATTACATTATTTTCCTCCTTTAGGGTTGTTAGAGAAGCAAAATTAGCTCATAGCTAGTAAGGATCCCAGGCTAAGGTGTCAAGTTACAGCTTTCATATGCCTAAACGATTAGCATCTTTACATGACTGCATTTAGTTAATGAGAGAGGCATCACGCAGCAGTTAAACTCATTCATTCTAGGCTCACCTAGCTTTGTCCTGAGGTACCTACTTTGGAAGTAATCATTTTGTTCCATGTATCCTACTTTACAAAGGTGGCAACTGAATGGATCAAAAGTAAATCTCTAAAGGCTAATTGGTATTACTTGTCAGTGGATGATAAGAAATTTGAAATCAGAGTTAGAAAATATGTTTAGAAGTCACAGTATTAATGGGTGGAAATCTCAGCTGTTAGAAAGTCAAATACTATTCATAAAATTTGTGTTTGGTCCTCTACTGTCAAAAACAGTACAGATCATTTTTATTAGTGACTAGAATTTTATTTGCAAAATGAAGGGAGTAGCTTTCAAAACAGGTGAGTCCCTGAAATAAGAACAAAATTGTATTTATAAACTTCTTGCATGCCAATACAATTGCAACGGAAAACATTCACTTGGTATGCTGAAAAGAGAACCAGAAGTTTTCTGTAGTGAGTAAGATGCATAATAGTGGCTTGTCTAAGAATGTAAAGCTTTTAGAATCAACCTGTAATACATGTCATATATCTAGAATTCAAAACTTTACAAATTATAACTTTATATGGTACAAAATGTTGATGTCATACAGGGCTAGGCTAAGCCAAATACATAAAAGAGTTTTTCATTTGCTATTTATGTTCAATATTCAATTGCTCTTTGGTTAATAATGTACAACCCTGAACAAAATTGGAATCCCTCAAAAAAAGTCTATATTACTTTTTTTCCTATTCTCTCCTAGTATTCAGTCAAACAAGAATTATCATGGCTTTTAATAAGCAATATTTTAAAATTTGCACCAAAATATAAATAATTTGTGGTCTTGGTTTTACACATAGTATGTCTAATTCAAACGAATCTCAGATGAGATAAGCCTGCTTCATCAATATCATTCTTATTCCCTGTTTTGGAAATTTAAAGTAGATTCTGTGGAATATCCTCCCATCTTGAGGCAGATTTCCAAAGTAGGGAAGAAGGTATTTCCTGCTATTTATCAACAAATGAAGAAATGGGTACTAAGCCAACAATGCTGTTTGAATTCTTAAAACTTTTTGCTCCTCCTCTTTCCTCTAGAATATTTTTAAATTTCTTCTCTCATTTCTTCAACTGTTGCAGCCTTAATTTCCATAGTCATAAAATATGAATACTTATAAACATGCTATAAGTAGTAAAACATTGTTATGTAAGAATCATTTTTTGTAAATTATTCAGGAATATCCATAAGATGTTAGATACACAAATATTGGTACAACTACATTCCTTCTAGTTTGTGAATAAACATTTTAATAAGACTATTTGTGTATGTGTTTTTAGACTTGAATACCCTGTACTGAAAGATGACTGAATTCAGACAAGTGGATGCTCTGCCTGGGATCTCCCTGCATTGTCTCTGAATGTGCCAAGGCAGTTACAGGTTCGCATGTGAAAACATGAATCGATGAAAAAATATACATATATATCTATACATATATCCTCACACATAAGGAATAACAGAATCAATAAAAAAATTACCCTGAATTATATTGTTCATCAATAGTAGTAGAGCAAGTCTTCAATTAAGCAATATATATTAAGAACAAAATATTCCATGCTGGTGGTATGACACAACCAATTAGCTGATGGCAATGCCAACATCCCCTGAATGCTGGTTCCAGTTCCTGCTGCTCCATTTCTGACCCAATTCTCTGATAATGCACCTGGGAAAGCTGTGGATGATGGCCCAAGTGTTTGGGCCCCTGACACTCACATGGCAGATACAGGTAAAGTTCCAAACTCTTGGCTTTATACTGTTCCAGTCCTGGCTATTTCTGCCATCTTGGGAGTGAACTAGCTGATGGAAGATCAATTTCTTTGTTTCTCAATCTCTCTCTGTAACTCTGCCTTTCAAATAAGTAAATTATTCTTAAAAAAAAAAAGTAGAAAATAGTCCAAACCAATTTAACCAGGCAATACAATCTTTTTATTTCAATCCCTATTTTCATTTTCTTTTTGTATTTTTTGTTATTATTTTTCCATCAAATGGTTTTGCAGGTATAGGGATCCGCTCCCTCGGACTCCTCTTCTTCCCTTCCCATTCTACATGCCTCAGTATCCCCCCCACACACGTATTAATCTAATAGTATGGTCCTTCAGCAACAGTTGCAAGTCCAATAGTCTGTTATTGAACTATACCATGATATCTTAGGTCTTGGCAAGGGTGGAAGATCTAGTATCATATTGTCAAGCTATATTTAATAGTTTCATTGGGAGCCCTCCTCTCATTTGAGAGTAGAGAATCATACGGCAACATATTTTCATTTCCCAGTATGCTAGTCTCTGTTACACAGTTCATCTATGAGAATATATGCATGTACTTTTTTTTTCTTTACCTATACATCTATTTGTTTTGAATTTTGCAAGAATGTTACCTTATACCAGAGTGAGCACATATATATTTCCTTCGGGGATTAGATTATTTTAATGAACCATTAAAAAGAATGAAATTCTATAGTTGGGATTATGTTGTTGTAAATGGTAAAATTTCATTTTTTTTAGATTTATTTATTTTTATTGGAAAGGCAGATATACAGAGAGAAGGAGAGACAGAGAGGAAGATCTTCTGTCCAACAGTTCACTCCCCAGGCAGCCACAACGGCTGGAGCTGAGCCAATCCGAAGCCAGGAGCCAGGAACTTCTTCCTGGTCTCCCGCATGGGTGCAGGGTCCCAAAGCTTCGGGGCCGTCCTTGCTTGCTTTCCCAGGCCACAGGCAGGGAGCTAGATGGGAAGCAGGGCTGCCAGAATTAGAACTGGGGCCCATATGGGATTCCCAGCATGTTCAAGGCAAGGACTTTAACTGCTACGCTTTCCTGCCAGGCCCAGAATTTCATTTTTAATGGCTGAATAATATTCCACAGTCACTCCTTGCTTTCAAATATGAAAGCCAATTATTTTCCTAATATGTATTGCATGAAAGGTAAAAAATACGAAATGCAAATAAAGAACATATAAAGTTTCTTAATCAAGATGTGGCTCTTCAACAGCAAAGAATTCATTTAAAGTAAGAGTATGGGCCTCTGATTGTGCCCCAGCAGGTTGACACTGTTACCCCATATTGTAGTTCTAGCCTCTCTGCTTCCAGTCCAGTTCCCAACTAAAGGGAAGGCAGCAGGAGATGGCCCAAGTGGCCCCTACAACCCACATGGCAGATCTACGTGCAGTTTCTTGGCTCCTGGCTATTACTTGGTCCAGTCGCAGCTACTGTGGCCATTTGAGAAGTGAATTCGCAAATGAATTATCTCTCTGTGTGTGTGTGTAACTACCTGATCAGTAAATAAATCCTGAAAGAGAAAAAAAAGACGGGAGAAGGGGAAGCATGTACTGAGGTCTTTAGTACTGCAAATCCAGTTTTCGCTTAGAAAATACAATTACAGTAGTAAAATAACATATACTATGCTTTGGAAAACTTTGGAAATGCTGCAGTGCAAGGGAGGTTTTCATAAGTATTTATACTTTTTAAAAAACGAAAATGGCTGAAATACCTTTTCATTGTTTGACAGAGGAGTCTACGTTATCTATTAAAAAATAACAAGCAAGCAGTGAGTACCAAGAAATCATCTTGACCAGCATTAATGATTAGTTTTAGAGTCGACAGTGCAAAGCATACCCAGAAGCAATTAAGGTTCTTGGGCGAAGAAAAGGTTAGAGGATTGTGGTTTAACAGTAATTACTACAGGACTAGCTCAAACAGAAGAGATAAAAGTTATTCGGGAATCTTCTTTGTCTATGTTTATATTTTATTACTTCCCAATTAGCATGTTTTATTTTTTCAACAAATAGAAAAAGAAGACAAAATGATCATTTCATGAACCACTCAGATAGGAAATAATTCATGCAATGAACTGGGGACACACAGGGGACCAATTAATGTCTTTTCAAGCTTGGGCTATATAACTATAAGAATCACTTCAAATAAAAAAAAAAAAACTCAGTCTACCACATTAGTTGATTGTTGTGAATTGAAACTCAATCATGAGATCATAAGGATTGTTTGGAGCTTTTTTTTTTTTTTTTTTTTTTAAGTTTTTAATCCTATCTCAATAAAAGTAAATACATAAGGATTATAAATAAACCAAATCTGAAGTAATATAGATTGGGGAACCTCAAGAGGGCCAGGAGATAATGAAGATTATACTTCAATATTGGGATTATGATGTTAGTTCTTTATTTCAATAAAAGTGGATAGAGATCTTTCATATCAGGGACAGGGCTTAGCTGTAAGGACAGAGTAATCTTCTGGGAATTATGCATACAGGCTTGACATCATTTTTATTGGATGGCTGATGAACTGGAAAACTCTGGGATAGCCAGGCTTTAATTTGTAATCTTAATTTTCATATAAATCGGTACATTTCAGAGGGAGGGCGTGGGGGATGTGGGGACACTGGCGCCTGCTAGCCCTGTTGTAATAAGACAGCCCTGGAACATAGGCTAAAACACTAACTCATCCAGCATCAGAGTCTGTCTTTTCCTCTATCCATCTGTCTTCCATCTTTGCATCTATCATTTCACAAAATTTACAGCCTGCAAATACCAGAGAAGCTAATGTTAGTGCAATCTTCCCCCTACCTCCTTCTTGGAATGATCTATAGTAATCTACTTATCACAGACATGCACACGACACTGTACAATAACTTACTCTTCATCCAGGAAAATGACTGCAGTGGTTTTGTAATGTCCTCTTTTTCTTCCTTTTCTCTTTTCAAAGACTATACAATTTGAGTCTGTACTAGTTTTCCTTTGTAACATAATTATCTGGGTGTTTCCCATATTTTCATAGCCATGGGATTACACAGTGGCAAAATATCAAACTAGTGCCTGGTGCTTATTAATTTGGACATAAGAAAACCTGACATATGTATTTCCAATACAGAATGCATATAACTTTCACAATGTAGCAGAAGCAAAATATTATTAAATGAAATTTATTAGAAGTATAATGGTAAAATATTCTGTATGCATTTTCTATTCTCTTAAATATCAGCGAAATTAAACCTTTGTTTAAAATTACGCTTTTCTGAAATTCAATTTTTAGATGTTTATTTGGAAGGCAGAGGGAATGAAAGAAGGAAAAACTGAGGGGGTGGGGAAGCAATCTCCCTGTGCTACTAACACTCTCCAAATATCTGCAACAGCCAGGGCTAACCGAGGTTGAACTAGTGCCAGGAACTCTACCCAGATCTCCAGCTGGGTGGCAGAAAACCCAGCATGGGGACATCATTTGCTTCATCCTGGGCATTTTACCAAGAAGCTTGGTGGGAAGGAAATGAAGGTAGCATTTGAACCCAGGCACTCTGGTATGGGAAATGTGCATCCCAAGTAATGATTTAACCTGCTTAACTAAAATGCCTGCCCCCAAAATTACTCTCAATGCAAAAAAAAAAAAAATCTTGATCTGAATCAGCCATTGAAAATAAGTAATGTACTCCTTTCTTATTTTGGTGTGGTTTTTTTCTTATTTTGGTGTGGTTTGTATCTTTTTTTCATCCCTTTCACATCTTTGAGAAATTTCTTATAAAAATTACAGTTCTTACTCCAAAACTTTCAGCCTTTTATTTTTCTAATACCATATTATCAGGAATAAATAAAGCTTATGTTTTACTATTTTTAAAAAGGGAAAAAATTTCCTGGTCAAAGTTAAACATTCAAAACCTGCTACACATAAGGACGTCTTCTAAGTTCTAGAGCATATCTGCATGCATTTGACTTAAGATTTTCCCCATGATTTAGAGAGTTCAATTTTCAAACACAAATCATCTGTTCTCGAGACCGCTTTCTCTGTGTTCTGACTTCCTCCCAGATACCCAGTCCTCTGAAATTCAGACATACTGCTTTTGGAGCAGAAAATAGATTCTCTCAATCATATCTTTTCATCCTCTAAAACTCCCAATTTGTCAGGAAAGGAACATGAATGTTGATATAGATAAATACTGTGACCATAATCCCAATTGGGAGCACACTCATCCCTTAAACAGTTCTGTCAATGTGGATTTATTTGCGAGGATGGCATATAAAGCATCATTTACATAAATAACATGGAGTGTTGAGTTGGGCAAATATCAGGGATGAGTTACTGCTCTGAAGTAGACCTATTAAATCAATCACAAATCCTCAATCAGAGAAACACTGACTATTGCCATACCAAAGTTGATCACAACATAATCTTCCTCTGCTTCTTGATGAGGTAACAAAATATGCTGTGTTCATTGAACAGCTGCTTTCATAAGGAAAGCAATAATGAAAAAAAAAAACCCTCTCCTAGAAGCTTCAACAGTTGCACAGAGAAACAAGATATCCAGCGAGAAAATTAAAATGCCAGCAAGATTTATGCTTATCTATGTAGATGCCCTATAATCTTAAACATGTCCTATTAAAGTATAAGAGACATAACATGCCATTTTGTTCAAGTATCATTGTTCAAAAATTAAAAGTAATAAGCAAGGTTCCTATTATGGGCTGAATTATTCCTCTTCTCACCCCATCTTCACAAATTTACATGTAGAAGTCCCAACCCCAGGTATGCAGAATGGGTCTGTATTTGGACATACAGTCTTCAAAAACTTGATTATGTTAAAATTAGGTGAATTAGATGTATCTTAGTCCACTATGACTCACATCCTTATGAGAGAAAAAATCAGGACATACACATATGTAGGGAGGAAAGGGCTGTGTGAAGACACAGGGCAAGATATTCATCTGCAATCCAAGGAAACAGATCTTAGAAATTCATTTCATCAATGACTTATTCTCGGGCTCTTGGCCACAAAGTGTGTGGCATTTCCTTATCTTAGTTCTAGAACAGTAGTGTACCGCAGTTCCTCTTCTCATTTATAGATATGTAAGAAAAAAAATTAAGCCCAAATCACCTCTGTCCTGTTTTAAAAAAATTCTGACACTTGACACAATCTAGATTTTCCATGATTTGATACAGAAATCAAATCAGTTAGTGCTCACTAACTGCTTGAACTTTGGCTGTACATTTTTTCCCAGCCTATCTTTTCCATTAGACAGAGTGAAAGATCCCACGGTTGCAAAGGGCTTTCCAAAGCCAGGTCAAGAAAGCGTGAAAGCATCTTCTGCCATAGAGACCTCTATTTCTACAACTGGGTCAGCAGTGAAATAGGGATACAGGAGGTATCTGCTAACTTAGTTTAAAGGGAAAGCCAGTGTCTTGAGGATTACTGTTATATTTTCAGATTCTTTCAAGGCACCTAGAAAATGAGAGAGAGGACAGAGTTAGGAGCATTTTGTAAAAGATGGCCAGGTTTTCTCTTCTACATACCTTCTCTATTTCAGTGCCCTTATATGGAATGAGTAAGGATCATATCTTAATTATATATTTCTGTGAAAAGTCTCCCCCACCCTGTCCATTTTTATCCAGAGATGAGAAAGTGAAATGATTAAGTCTTAGAAAAAAATAAAACAGGACATCACTCTCATGAAACAAACAGGTGCCAGTATCCTACTCAGGGACACAGCCTAGGGAAAGAGCCCTGCTCAATTACTAACAATGTTTCAAATGATTTAGGAAAGTATAGAACCTCAGCATTCACTCAGAAACAATCATGCTCCATCTAGATTTCATACTGCATACCGCTTGCCTTGTGGCCACAGCAAGTGAAATGTGTTACTTTGAAAAGTGTAAATATTAGTGTAAAAAGCTGTAAATAATGAGCTCATTTTCCAAGATCTCTTCTTTTCAAAATGTATTTTATTTTTATCTGGAAGGCAGAGTTTATAGAGAGAAGAACAGGGAGAACTTTCATCTGCTGGTTCACTTCCCAAGTGGTTTTCACCGTGGTTTCCACCGTTGGCGCTAAGCCCATAGGAAGCAGGAGGCCAGGAGTTTCTTTCCCGTCTTCCATGTGGATGATGGGGCCCACATATTTACTTGACCACTCTTTGCTGCTTTTCCAGACCATAAACAGGGGCACAAACCAGTACCCATGAGGGATGTCACCGGTACCCGTGAGGGCAAAGGCTTAGCATATGCCTCGATCCGGCCCCAAAAATAAATACATTTTTAAGAAAGGACAGAAGTGATGCCTTCTCACCTTTTTTCTTTAATGGTTCCTTGTAGAATTCCAAGCACATGGTGCACATTAACAAGTTTTCTTTATTCAATTCTGCTAAATCAGCATGTTGTAATCACAGCAAACAGTATGTCTTGACAGGAAGAGGTGAGATATGGGCAGAAAAAGTGACAAAAGTGGCAAGGTAGCTGGGTCAGATTGTACTGGTATGTGGGTCATTGCTTTAATCAGATCGGACCTGAACTAGGAAAAATTCACTTTGGGTTGAAACATGTGTTGAAATGTTGGGTAAGCTTTGAAACCACGTTTCATTGTAGTGATCCCTCTGTAATGAGTCTTTCTTCCTACAAGCACATACAGCCATGAGCATTATACAACATCTTAGGAAAATCTTTTTCCTCCTTCCATCAGTAAAAGCAATTTTCAGTGTCATTCTATGTCAGACCCAAACTCTTGCAGCAGTTTTACATTCAGTGCCCGGCAGTACTTGCTCCTATGACTATCAATATCTCTTCCGGCGTGTACAACAGACCATCATTAGTAGTGCATCACCGTGAGTAATACAGCATGTTAGTCCATCATATCTCCAGCACCTGAAGCTAGATGTGGAAACCAAGTTGAACCAAGTCATGGCTCGTTGGTACCAGTGGCAGGCTCTGCAGCATCGACTTCAGACTCAGCACCTGTCACTTGCAGCCTCCATTGCTAATAAAATTATCCCCAGAGTGTTGAGTCACATTAAGGGGTGAGAGTCACACTCTCTTATTTAATTTAGTTAAAATATTACTGCTTGTTTTCATTTTATTTGAGAGTTACAGATACAGGTGTAGACCTTGTATCCACTAATTCACTTCCCAAATGCCCATAACAGCCATGGCTAGACCACAGAGAAGCCGGGAACAGCTCATGTTTTTGAATAGATTCCCAGAGTGGGATTGTGGGATCATACAGAGTATCTATCTCATCTTTAGAGAAATCTCTATACTTTTTTTTAATAGGGGCTATACTAATATACTTTCTCACCAACTGTATATAAGAGTATCCCTTTCTCCACAGCCTTGCCAGCATTTGTTGATCTCTGTCTGTTGGTCAGCTGTAAAAAAAAGAATGAAATTCTACCATCTGCAGCAGGATAGATGCAACTGGAGTGCATCACATTGAATGAAATCACCCAGACACAGTCAGTTACCACACACTCTCCCTTATGTGAAGGAGGCAAAATTTAAGAAAATGACAAAAAAAGCAAATAACAAAAATAAATATAATACCTGTATGTTTTAGTATTGTAAATACAATTTTGTTGAACTTTGTTTTATATTGTTGTCAAACCAATGACTAAGAATTGCAGACTATTATACTATTATGGTTTCCATGAACCTCTGTTTATTTTTAAAATGTGCTGGGCCTTTTCTTTTTTTTTTCCTTAATGAATTCTTTACTAAATAGGGGCATAACCTCTGAACATATTGTAAATGAAAAATGTTATCTCAAAAATTGAGGGAGGAGGGCCCAATGCAGTGACCTAGCAGCTAAGGTCCTCGCCTTCCATGCACCAGGATCCCATATGGCTCTAGGCCCGGTGGCCCAGCTTCCCATGCAGCTCCCTGCTTCTGACCTGGGAAACGGCTGACGATGGCCCACAGCTTTGGCACCCTGTACCCACATGGGAGACATGGAAGAGTCTCCTGACTCCTGGCTTCGGATCAGCTCAGCTTTGGCTGTTGTATTCACTTGGGGAGTGAATCATCAGATGGAAGATCTTCTTTGTATATATGACTTTAAAATAAAAATAAATAAATCTTTTAAGAAATTAAGGGAGGAAAGAAGGAAGAAGGGGAAAGAGTCGAAGACAGGTATAAATATACTCTATTGATGAATTATGATGACTGTTCTCTTTGTGTTAATATTACATTAACTTAATAATTGATGAGAATTATTGTAGTACTTATCCTGCAATCATTGTGACCCTGACAACTTAATGTGATACTAAACTCCTTTTAAAAACTGTCTGTCTCTGCCAGTTTCTTTCTATCTCACTGTCTTCAAATTAAAAAAAAAAAAACAGCTATACAAAAAAGTCAAACTACAGCTATACCGTTGGGGTTTTAAATCTCTTACCCTGCTGGGCAAATCATTAGAGGGCCTTTGGATAGTCTGTTGCAAAATGGAAACTTACACAGTCCATTTCCTGTAATAAACCTCGCCACCTTCAGAAATAAGACATCATTACATGGAAAAAATATTGTAGGACTGAACTCAGGCATCATGGAGATTGACATGCTGAAGGCTCAACTTCCTTATGCCTCACTCTGAAATTTATGTATTTACTTACTTAAAGGTGGCGCAAGAGAGCTATGGAAAAAGATACAGCATGTCTCCTATCTACCTATTCACTGCACAAATACCCACAATAGCCAAGGCTGGGCAAGATTGGATCTGGGAACTGACAGAGATCTGCTATCTACATTCATAGCAGGGAACCAACTATTGCCAGGAAACTGGCATGCACGATAATCTGCGACTTGAAAGCCTAAGTACTCCTTTATGATATGAATATATTTCACCTGGTATTTAAACCACTGTGCCAAACACCACCCTGTACCTCAGTTTTCTTAGTGGTAAAATATGGCAAGTAAATGAAATGATTGCAAGAGTCCCTTCTTGCTTTAAAGCTTTCTTTTGTGACATTCTCTCAAAACAATTCTAAGAATTGAAAATGTTGGTTATTTGATGACAGTCTAAAAGTACAAGTATGGTTTTCCTTGTGTGTTCTACTGTCCCTTCTTAATAAAGAAGAGTAAGATATCATTCTTGCTTTGAAGAAATTTGCAATCTAGAAATAAGGAATAGGCAAAAGCATTTCATATAATGCAGAATATGGTAAAGTACCATTTGTGTTCAAATGAGAGAGGAAATATAGTCAAATGAAATCAGTGGAAAATATGAAATAGATTGATTGCATTACACAGTGCTTGCTGGTTCACATTTAAGCATGTATAAACACATTTTTTGTTCAACTTCCAAAATTCAGTTTAGGTTTACATTATCCTTCTCCTTGTTTCACAAAATTATACATAAACGTCTATTTCTCCCCAAATCTCTGACTTAGAAAATCTGTATGCATCCTTATGAACGTTGGCGAATGACCTGAATCTGATTTTCACAACTAGAGGTTTCTTTGGTCTATACTTCTGTTCCCCAGTGTTGTTGCATGAGATCAAAGAGATTGCACAGCAGTCATCCAGAAGCTTTATGACTCACAAGCTCATCAGCTTAGCAGACGAGTTGTGCTGGAAGAGGGCTCAGCAGCTGGTATACAGTGAAGTTCATATTTCAAAATTTTACTTTTATAAAGGCAATTTGTGGAGGAAAAATATGGACCACTTATTTATCCAGTCTCATATTTGGTCTTTACCACATTCTCACTTTATAACATGTTACACATTTGACACAATTTCCAGGTTGAACAATGACTTAGTTGTATAACCTGATAACTAGCATAGTAGATAAGCACATGGGCTGCATCCAGACATCCCAAATTTGGACTGTGCTTATACCGTCTGTGTTGGCTTGAGCAATTTTCTTGATCTCCCACCCCTTAGCTACATAATGAAAATAATACTGTTAACTCTAAAGCTGTTGTATTAACTGAGTTGATATATGTAAACCATTTGGGACAGTGCAAGTACAATTCCAAATATCTCTAGGATTTTGATCGTATCAGATTGTTGTAGTTATGTTGTCAAGTATCAGAATTCCTCTGCTTCTTCCCTTTTCCAATATTGTTTCAGCACAGCCAAGAAATGTCAGCATTACAGAAGAGAAGAATAGTCTTTCACTGGGATTTCTGAGAACTAAAGCAATCAATTCTCTATACCCAAATGCATGACCTAACCAGTCAGAGATTTTTTATTTTCTTTAATATGGTCAGATGAGGTCTACTTGGGAGGCTGTTTGGCAAAGGAGTCAATATGCCACTGGTGATGCCCGTGTTTCATACCTAAGCGCTGAGATCCAAGTCCCAGCCTTGTGGTAATATATGCAACCTGGAAGTTGCAGATAAAGCTCAGATTGGGCCCTTCCTGCCCACTCAATGGATCCAGGTTGAGTTTGTAGCTCGCAGTTTGGGCCTAGCCCGGCCTCAGCTATTTCAAGCATTTAGGAGTGAATTAGCAGAACATATTTTGTCTGCCTTTGAGTCTTCCTCTTTCTGTCTCTCTGCCTTTCACATGAAATGAAAACAAATAAATAGAATTCAAATGAGGTCAACTTCACTAGTCTCAATGTAGCAGGTTGCAAACAGAGGTTAATGCAGAATCCAGTGCAAAAGAGATTTTTCACTGTACTTTACACACAGTTTATATTATTAGCATTAAAAATTCTTCATAAAACTATGTGTTTCCTTTTAGTCCACCAATACATTTAACAAATATAACTTATTTCATCTATTTAAAAGGAAACAAAATAGTAAATAACCAGGGGAATTTAACACGAGATATAATATCTGGATAATATCTCTTTAAATCAAAACAACAGGTTAATCCTGGCTTTGGAATCAGAGAAATCTTATAAAACGCATACAATATAATTCATTCAAGATCTGGATATAGTAACATATAATCCTATAAAGCTACAGATATTTTAAAAACAGGTTTCAAAAAGGTAAATGAAACCTAGAAAGAATGGATTAGCAGAAATGGGAGTTAGTGTAATATCCCTTAGTGTTGAGTAATATAGAAGCAGATTTTGTCAAATCTTGCTTTCTAATTCCCATCTGGATAAACCTTCTCTGGAAATGAACAGGTTTGAAGGAATGCCTTTGACATCTGTAAAGTTAAAAACCATCAGTAATTGGAATGGGCTTAATCCCTCATTCCACAGCAGGTCCTTTATACACAATCATCAGAAGTGAGGAAAGCCACAAATGGTTAAACTGCACCAGATTGGTCTCTACCTGCATTTAGTCTACTGCGGCTGAGCTTCTGTTGATTCTGGGTTAGCTGGAGTAGACAGTCCTATCTACACAGATTAAGCTCATGTCAAAAACCAGGCTAAGTGATGTTAAGAGACAAATGATTTTTAACTCCTTAAACCACCAAACACAGAATGAATTCCATTAATAGCTCATTATGCATCACTGTGACTATTCTGTCCTTTGAAATTGAATCTGTAAGAGGGGTCTAGTGTTTGCTTTTTTGAGATTCTTGAATCATGCCAAACAAGAACAAACAGAAGTAGCAGATATGGAACTTAGATGTTGAAAAAATTGACTACTCCTGAGACCTCGGGTATTCTTTTGAGAAGCAAGCCCAAACAGTGGCTCTGTTATCCACTCTGTGTTCATAGCTCCAGCTACTAAGCGTTCAACTCCCTATCCGTATGGTGATACAAGGAGAGGAAAAAGATGAAATCAAGTAGCAATATAGAGGATACTAGAAATCAATTATTAAGTTTTGACACACCTATGACCTTGTAAATTTTTGTATTTTTGAAAACGATGATTCACTTAGTTTACAGGGAAAGATACAGAGAGAGAAAGTGCAATCTTTCACCCACCAGCTCATTCACCAAATGACCACACCAGCCAGGGCTGGGTCAGGTTGAAATTAGGACCCAGAAACTCCATCCTATTCTCCCACATGGTAGAGAGTGATAGGGGCCCGAACACTTGGGCCAACATGCCCTGCCTGCATAGGTACATTAACAGAAAGCTGAATGAATGTGTTGTAGCTGATATTCAAATTGATACTCTGATAATGATGTCTTAATCCACTGCACCTCAATGCTGGCCCCAGGTTTTCCTATGTGTGTTTTTAAATTTACAAGTTTTCAGATTTTTAAATGATTTTTTAAAAGATAAAATAACAGAGAAATTCACACTATTCATTTTGATATGTAACTATGTTACATATTTACCTAGTCATTTTTTGTTTACCCAGAGGTTTAATTCCAGTTACTTGTTATTACTGTCTTATTAGAAATCTAAACACACATTTGTAAACATGCTAGAATTTGCCTGACCAGAACAACTGAGTGTATTATATACTATTAGATTGTTTGAAGAGGTACATAGGCTCATATAAAGTAAGTCAAAATCTGGATAATTGAATGTTAGAATGACTAGCAGTAGGAATAGTACCAGCTGAGTTTGTTTCTCCATATAGAGTAAAGCAAAATTGTGAGAATGTGTCTTTATACTCTAAGACAGTTTATATGCACATTTATTGACAGAATTCTATATACCTCTGTAATGGTAGAACTATTTGAAAATTAAGGGAAACATGTTCAAAGAAATATACTCAGAGCGAATTAAAAAAATACCAATTTAATCTAAGTGGGTTTTTTGGACAAATAAAAATTTTAATCTCTCATCATTAAATCTTAATTTTGGCATTTTAAAAACCCTGCAAAACTCTACATTCAGATAGCTTATCTCAATATTTCGACCTGACTCCTTATCATCATAAATACACATAACTTTAAAGCTGAATTTTTTTCTTACCATATGGGATCTGAGAGTAAGATCAAACCCAACCCAGACAAATGCCATACAGCAAGGCGACAACTGTTCCTGGAGTCCTGGGCAATGCTGGGGAGAATGCCTGCCAGGGCCTACTGTTTTCAAACGAGTTTCATATCTCTAACAATTTAAATCTGCCAAGAGGAAACCGAGACAATCAAGCTCCTTGCCAAAAAGCCCCAAGCTTAAGTGAGAGATGCATCCTCTCTTTAGCCTGCTGATGAGAGAGGGAGCAGAGCTGGAGGAAAGGATAAAGATTCCTAAGGGTAGGACAGAGACTCAGGGTGTGTTTGGAACGCCACAGTGAGGCCAGTGCTGGCCCTGCTTAGGTGCTTTGCTGAGTTCCAAATCCACAACAAAGTACACCCTCCTCCGTTCCTTGCACTAAACCCCACTACGTTTGGGGTTGAATGTAGTTTGGAACCTATCTTTCCCCTTCCTCCTCCAAGATCTGCCACAACTGTGTCTCCAGAGATGCATTCCATTTCACAGGCCACTTCTCCCAGTTCCAATGTCACAAGATAATGTTGTAGGACACGACACTTCCCAGGAAGATCCAACATCATTCCTGCTCCTGGTTTTCTGGCCTTCTGCATCTTTGTAGAACCTCAAATTCGCTCTAAGATAAGGAGGTTAGCAAGAAAGCCCTATAAATGGATTCCAGTATGTGTGCAATGTCAAGTGATAGAGAAAAGGCTAGTGGTTGCTTTCCACCATCAAAGAGTCAAGTGACTTAAGGTGGATGAGAGCTTCTGAAAACGGAGAGACCTGCTGTTTATGACCCAGGCCCATGTGGTAAGAATCTCCTAACAGACACCTTCATCTATAGTACAGTTGTATTCTATTCATAGCATATTGTTATTGAACTCATACACATAAGCTACAGTGTGTGCTATTGTAAGGTATGATATTTTTAGAACCACAAGATTAAGAGCCTCACAGTAGCTGAAATAGGACGTGATTCACAGAGCTCTGTATTGAAAAATCAGCTCCCAAACAATTAGCTCCATAATTTTGGGCAATTTGCAAGTTATCTGAATTTTGGGCTTTCTTATCACTAAAGAAAGCACAAAAATGCATCCAACAGGGCAACTCTTACAACAAGGAATCAAGTGATTGTGACAAAGCACACAGAACTAGTGACAAGTTGTCACTTACGCATGGTGCAACAGCTATGTAGCTTGCTATTGGGATAAAAACATACTAAGTGCTGGCCAGCTAGTTAATTGCCTTGCTTCTCATTGTAATAAAATTTTGTTGTGACTGTTAAAAAAAAAGTACTAAATGATCCTGCTTACTTTTGTCTTAAGGCAATCACTGGAATTATATATATATATACATATATATATAAATTATATAATATATAATATATATTTGTGACTGAGATAGTGTCACAGAAGTTTATCCACCACCTGTGACACTGGCATTCCATATGGATGCTGTGTCATGTCTGGCTCCTCCACTCCTAACTCCACTGCCCACTAATGAACCTTGGAAAACAGCAGAAGATGGCCCAAGTGCTTTGGCCCCTGCTAACGATGTGGAAGACCCCAGAGAAGCTCCTGGCTTTAGACTGTCCCAGCCCTGACTACTGGTGGTGGGAGTAAACCAGCAGATGGAAGATTTCTCTCTCTCACTCTCTCTCTTCTTGCTCTCTCCCTCCTTCCCTGTCTCTGTAATGCTGCCTTTAGAATAAATAAATATTTAATTTTTTTATTGAAACGAAATATACATCTTCCACATGGATGGCTTGGATCAATGTACTTTGAGCTGACCTGCTGCTTACTAGATTGAATTAGCAAGAAGCTGGATCCAAGACAAAGGATCTAGGACAGTAATCAATAATCAGTAATATTATGACATGTAGCCATCTGAAGCAACATCCTAATTGTTGTACCTAATGTTCATGCCTTCTAGAAAATTGTTGCTTTTGAAATTCTTAAAAGAGATTTTTCCCTCAACCATCTTCAACTAATTCTAGAAAATCCATTACTTATTGCATGACATAAGAACAAAGAGTTACATAATCACAGTTGAGAGTAAATCTGAAACAGACACTGTGTTGGTAGTAACCGGCAATGAACTTTCCAGAGGACAATTTGGTAATTGATGTCTAAGCAATCAGAATCTCATTTTCTAGAAATGTGTCCAAAGGGCATGATCAAGATACAGCACTGGTGAAGTTCATTGCAATTTGTTAAATATCAGAAACGATTTGCTTGTCCACCCAGAGAGGGTTGCTAAAATATATTTTAACTTCCAGTAAAGCATTATGGGTAGCCATTAGAGTATTGCAGATAAATGCTGAATGGCTCAAGGAAATAATTGCTTAGTTAGACATAAAGCACACTGGAAAAACAATACTACTGTACCCCATTGAAAAATATATCATAGAGAAGACATTGAAACGATATACTCCAAAACATTAACATCTTTATGTCTGTATGGTAGGAATGTAGGGCATAGATGATTCATTTGAGTGTTTTTGTTTCTGCTTTTCTGAGGTTTAAATTATTTTCTGGTAAAACATATATTAGTTGACCATATGAAAGTAATATAAAAGGAAATTTGCTAGAGTTTTAAATTTAATTGCAAATTCTAAATGTACATCATGATATGCACACATACAACATAGATCCAGTTATATGTAATGCATGTTTATTTGTATTGTCCCAAATATATCATATTGATATATATTTTGTTTGCATATGCAGGTGCAAATTTGCCAATAGATGACAAGTTCAGACTAATTTCACATATGAAATCAATCCCTTGCTATAGTCACTTAGAAATCAATTTAAAGCCTATTTAAGAAATAGTTTCACACTTTTAATTTCATCTTCTTTGCAAAGTCTTCAAATGCTGCTGACCTTGCATAATAATTTTTCCCTTACAACATATTAATTATTGTTCTGCCACTTCTGGCCTACTCATGAAATCAATGAAGTGTGAAATGCCTCTGTGCAGAGCAATATTTCATATTTGGTACTTTATATATTAATTACCTTTCTGTTTTTGCCAATCCAGTCTGAGAAAAAAAAACAGCCCATTCTTTAATAAACTGTCAAGGAGGCAAGCTGGAAAACAGCAAACAATTTCTACTTGCTGACTGCTAAGAGAAGAGATGCTTCTCCATTAGTTACAGTGTCTTCTTCTGCAAGGCTGAAGCTGAATAAATGTGGGCTTGTTCATAGCTGCAGCCGACTTTTTGTG
This sequence comes from Ochotona curzoniae, assembly GCF_017591425.1. NCBI lineage: Eukaryota > Metazoa > Chordata > Mammalia > Lagomorpha > Ochotonidae > Ochotona > Ochotona curzoniae. The sequence goes on along the minus strand of NW_024467119.1, from coordinate 22,750,710 downwards.
TTTCAGATAGCATGTTTGTAACCTAACAGGCAAGCAACTGAAGATACACTTTACTGCTCTGAGCATGAAATACCTGAAATGAGATTCAAACTCCAAGTTAGCATCAATACAAGATGCTACACAGAATGCAATTCAGATTTTAAAATCCTTCCAACTAGAATGTGAAAAGTGGGGCAAGATGGAAGAAGATGTTAGTGTACGAAGAGTCTGCTTGGTTGTCACTTCAGTTGCCCAACAGTTAAAATATCAATCAGTTTGTCAATCTGAGAGCAGTTTTAATCCTGAATTCCAGGAGTTCATGCTCTACTGCCATTCAACCTGAACAGAAAGATTCTAGTGTGATATTGCTTGACGCAAGGGCTGTGCTAAGCAGTTATAAAGCTGTTGTGATTTACAGCATAAGATAAAGCTAGCCTAAGAGACCTCAGCCCCAATTTGCTAAAACTTACTACACCTCATTGACCACTGAATAGTCAAAAAAGAAAAGCGGGGGGAAAAAAAACCTTCTTTGAATAAGAAACTTTACTAGCATCAGCTTAATGAGAAATTATTGGCTTAAAATTGCTCTGGCTACATAGGTAGTTTCACATTAATACTATTTATGATGTTATGATTTCCTATTTCCTGAGTTATATAAAAGCCAAAGGAGTCACCGAAACAATTCTAATGAGCAGATAGATGTTCTCAGATGTCTGATTCCTGAGCCCAAATACCCTAATAAGACAGCTGTGATTCTTTACTGAAGAGCCAAGCAGTTAATACAGTACAAAAATACATATACACAATTATCTTAAACTGCGTAGTGAGTTTGAGACTGTGGCTATACCAAATACATTTATTTCATTCATGTAGTGCATAAGGTGTCGTAAATACGTAAATAAATAACCAACAATGTGTGGCTGTTAATGGCTAGCTTCTTGTAAATGACAACTCACAGCTCTGTGAAGGAGCACTCACTACCTGGCATTTGTATCACATCATCTTCAGTCCATATTCCATGAGAACCTTCTGCAACATGCATTTTTTTTTTTGCCAAAATGATTTGAGGATATGCTAAAGACATGGGGTAAACTCAGAGCCAGTGATAAAAAGTAACGAGTGTTTGTTCTGCTCTAGGATGTCTTAATCCAAAGTAATCCCCAGGACTTAATTTAGAATGATAAATGTGGTGAGGTAACACATTTGCCTACAATTTCCCAAAACTTCCATTATGTACTCAACAAATGTGTAATATGTATTTCTTATAACACAGAGCCCTCACAAACAACATTGCTTTATGAACTAGAAAAGGACTGGAACAGATTGGAGCCAGGAGCCCAGAATTCCATCTGAGTCTCCCACATGAGTGGCAGAGATGGAATGATTTGAGCCATCACCGGCTACCTCTCAGAAGGCATGTCAGTAGGAAGCTGGATCAAAACTGAGAAGCCAGGCTCAGACACTTGGAGATGCAGCGACTTAACCACTGAACTTCAAGGTTGATCTGGTTGACCCACAATACTTACTCACATACCAATTAGTTGTCAACTCTTTTGAGCTTAGAAATACTCAAATCTGAAGCTTTCTAATATTGTGGATCAGGTACTAAAAAGTTATTTCCACAACTAGAGAGAAAAGAGGTATCCAAGAGCATTACACATAAAAAATAGCATATACTTTAGAATGTCTATACAATCTTTCCTTAAGAAAGAATAAACATACAATACCCCTTCACCAATCCCACCTTTCTAGATCAGGAAGTTGGTGTGTATCTCTTTAAATTACCTGCCAATTTCACAACTCATACATTAGTGTAGCTAGCTCAGTTATGAATGACTATGCATATTTTCTATATAGATGATTTCCAAATAAGTGTAAAAGCAAATCACATCTTGCTCTTTTGGGTTTGCAGAGTTCTTTTAAATTGAGTTGATCAGAGAATTATTCAGGAAAATGAGTGACATATGTTGTGTTTAGCATACAGACAGAACGATTTCAGAGGAAAATCAGAAGACTGTTGAATAGAAACAGGACTAAGGTTAATGTTGGGAAGCAGAAATCACATCTCGTAAATCGTTGTTCCATAAAAACAGGAGGTCTGCCCTTTTCTTTGGTTTAACATGTAACTGTCTGTCCCCGCTACTACTCATGACAGTTACGTAATACGCTGCTAGGAGGGAAAACTGAATATTAGAATACTCAAGTGTGCGTGTAGTAGCATCAAGCAAGCTTCCAACATTGTAGCGTTTATATAAATAACACCCTCTGAAATTTACTATAGTGACTAATTTGCTATAGTCATTGGACAGAAATCACGTAGCATGATTTACACTACTACAGAATCTTTACTAACTTGGGCACCGTAAATTTGATCATTCAATAATTTAGTGCTACATCTCTTCTTTTAATGAACGAAGAGTAATCATGATTATTATTAATGCTATTTTTAGTTAGTTCTAAATTATGCCATTATGATAAAACATTCTACTTAATTTAATATTTCAACTCAAAATTAATTTCTAAAGGCTTTAATTCTAGTCAGGCTACATAATTACTCGGTATTGTAACACTCTTCCAATTGAATCTCAAAAGAGCATTTAACAACAGGGAATCTTAGCTGAATAGCTTCCTTAGGTACTGCAGCTTAAGTGTTCACAATTCTAAGAATTCTAAGTAAGAAATTTGAATTTTCTTTTGTGTTTTGAATATAAATAGAGGACAAATCCATCCACATTGCATTCTTTTGAAAGCATGGCATATGTTTAAGGTACCGTGATGAACTCTGTGTTTCAAGAGAAGTGTGATTTTGAAAAACAAACCATTTAACATGTTATCTTAGAATGTTCTTATGGACAACCATCTTTTAGTTAATAGCATTTCATGAATAAAAAAGGGGAATTTTGACATTGTGTGAAAAGTGGTAGCTAATCTTGCTTGCTGACATGGCTTAGTATAAAAGCAACTTGTAATTTAAGACCACCATCTACTGGCTCTGCCCAATTCTGCAAAAGCAATCAGTGTAATAGCCAGCTGATCTAACTGTACTCTATTAAAAACATTTACAAGCATTCCTCAGAGAATTTGTCAAACTGGTTACTTACCTTTTTAACCAATACCTTACTGTTTAGATGAACATTGCTAAATATGTTGGCCACTTTTTAAGAAACTACAATAACTACAACAGATTGTTAGATACTGTTACCTTTGCTATTAACAATACTCTTGGATCAGATTTAATTGACAGTCAGGGGTATAAACATGATGCTTTCTGGTTCTCGGGACTCTACTTCGGAACTAAACATAGAGATGTTGATGAGGCTCATTTTTACTGATTCATCTCACCTACCATTACTCAAGGACCATGGTTTAATATCTCATTTGGTAAGATCCTACTGCTTTGAAAGAAATATGGAAGTATGGTGTAGGATCAAAATCTCCTTTGGATCCTTTCAAATCACTAGGTTAGTCATTTTCAGAGTTGAATAAAAATTGAGTTAGATTTCCTAAGAGCTTGTTACTTTAGCTCTATTCCTGCTGAACTGAATATTCATTTTTACATGTGAAGGCAAAACATTTATAAAAGCCTTACTACTTTTATGTGCCATAACATCCATCCTAAAAAACTGCATTTATTATTTTCCAAATCCCTAAAATCATCCATTTGACAAATGCTACCTAAATTCTGTGACAAGTAATGTGGCTTAATAAGTAAATAAAATATAATTCTAATTAAATGTACGTGAATGCTAAATAGTATTAATTTATTTACTCCATGGCTACATGAAGATTTGAAATATATCACTATTATTGATTTTCTAAAATGTCTTTTTTTTTAATTTAACAGAATTACATATCTCCTATCCCAGTTTCTCCCATTTAATGATATGCATAGTTCTAAGCCACTAACTCTTTCATAGATATTATGTGAAGTTTTCATATATTCCTGGTGGTTTTCTCTGTGTGAGCATGATTCATTCAATTGTTCTCCAAGTTATATACATTAGAAATCTTATTTTAGACTTTCTAATTAAGTTAGAAGTGATCAAACAGAAATTCCTTCATCTTCCCAACACTAAATCTACTGAGCAACTTGCATCTCTCCGTATAAAGCCAAAATTCCCTTCCTAATTCACTGGAAGTAGCTCCTCCCTCTTAAAGCCCAAGTCTTCACTTACCCTATACTACACCTCAGCCTCCCTACAACTCTAACCCTATCAGCATTGCATTATCACTTTTAAAGATTTATTTTTATTTTTATTGGAAAGGCGGATAGACAGAGAGGAAGATCTTCCGTCCAATGATTCACTTCCCAAGTGAGCGCAACGGCCCGATGCTATGCCGACCCGAAGCCAGGAGCCTCTTCCAGGTCTCCCACTCGGGTGCAGGGTCCCAAAGCTTCGGGGCCGTCCTCGACTGCTTTCCCAGGCCACAGGCAGGGAGCTGGATGGGAAGCAGGGCTGCCGGGATTAGAACCGGTGCCCATATGGGATCCCGGGCGTGCAAGGAGAGGACCTTAACCACTGCGCCACCATGCCGGGCCCTGCATTATCACTTTTGCCTCACCACTGGATTATTCTCAGCATTATAGAACTCTACGTTTTATGCATTAAAAAATCTCCTTAAGGTTGGAACTATAGTATAGTGGGTTAAGTGATTGACCATGACACCAACATCACATATAGGATGGATTGCCAGTTCAAATCCCAGCTACTGTGTTTCAGAACAAGCTCCCTGTTAACAAGCCTGAGAAGGTAGCAATTGATGGCCCAAGTATTTGGACCAGGTCACCTGTGTGAGAGGCCTGAAAAGAGTCCCAGCCTTCTGGATTTGGTCTGGCTCAGCTGCGGCAGCTGTCTGTGGTCATTTGATGGATGGATCAGCATATGGAAGATAGAATTTTTTCTTTCTCTCTCTCTCTCTCTCTTTCTTTCCTTTTCTTTCTCTTTTTTCTCTTCCTTCCTTCCTCCCTCCCTTCCTTTCTATCTCTCCCTCTCTCTCTCCCAAATTCCTTCTGCCTTTACCTCTATCTCTCCCATAAATGTTTTTAAAAATTAAGTGACTAAGAAAGCAAGAGCTTTGCCATTATACTCTCTGCTATCCCCATTGTATTAGTCCCTTCAGAGCAAAACTTCTTGAAAAGATCGTCTGTGGACTCTCCCTCCCTGTGTCACCTACTATTTTCTCAGGTTACTTCAGCATATTTTATGTAACACCATCCTTTGAGATCACTTTGCAAATCCTGACAACATGTGCATCTGTGGTCCAACAGTAACACTTCTGCTCTCAACCAGACAGACGTCTCAGCTCTGGACACTTGGCCATTCTGTCCTCCCGGAAAGGCTTCTGCTTTGGGTTCTCAGCTGCTTTCTTTCGTGGTTTCCCTCTGTCTTTACTGGCCATTCTTTTACCACATTCTTGTTTTCTGGAATTTTGGAAAGCTTCAGTTTGGACCCATGAACCTTTCTCTCCTTTATCTGCACCCTCTCACTCACTCCATCCAGTTTCATGTGTTTAGAGAATGCCTATGTTTCCAGTGATTCTCAGGTATATTTCTCTAGTCTTGAACTTTACTAAAATTGATTTTTAGATTCATTTAACCTCTCAAAAATATTTACTTGAATTACTAATGGACATCTCACTGACATGCTTCAAATAAAACCTTTAAGACCTATGATGTTCCCACTGAATTTTGGAAATATCAGTACCTAGCATGTCAGTCTACTTAGCTGCTGTAACAAATACTTAGCATTTTTTCCCTTTTTCTTTCATACACTAATTTAGCTGCAAGTCCCCTGAACTCTGCTTCCAAAATAGCTCAGAATTTCGTGAACTCAATTGTTGAGAGTATTGTTTCACTTCTACTCTTGTCATGCTATAATCTCTCACACATTAGCCATGGTTGTTTCCTTTAACATAGAATTTATATAATGTGACTTCTATAGTTTGTATTAATTTGTGTTGTTTATAGCTAAAGAGAGATGGAGAGGGAGACAGGGAGGGACAAAAAGAAGGTGAGAGAAACAGAGATATTGCCCCTCTGCTAATTCACTCATTCAAATGCCCATAATAGCTGGCACTGGGCCAGGCTAGAAAGCCAGAACCTGGAGCCTGAAATTCAGTCTGGGTCTCTCATGTGAACTACCTGAGTGAGTCACTTACTGCCTCCATAGTATACAACAGGAGAGAGCTGGAATCTTCAGTAGGGCAATAACTTAAGCCCAGAACCTCCCACAGGGGATGTGCGTATCCTGTGTCATATTACCTGCTATGTCAAACATCTGCCACATCTAACTGATACGGTTCAAACCCCTAATGCTGTCATTCAGCACCCTGTATCATGTGTGTTTAGTTCATTTTTCTGTCCATTAGTTAATATTCTTTGCCAACTACAACATGTTTGCCATGGTTAGGTTATTGCCAAACTTATTCTTCTTCCTAAGGAATTACTTTCCTGCATTCCAGCAAATTTCCACTCAGTTCAGTTACAGAACAGCCAAAGAAATCAATTCATATTTGTTAAAGCAGTAAATGGGCAAGAAACAGAATGGAGCCTCAAAGTTTAGTAGGTCCAGTAAGCACCAGCACAGTGAGTCGCATCAAGTCCAAACGCAGCAGGAAGTAGAGAAATGGAGCTCTTTCTGAGATTGGTTGGGGGCACCTTCAGTTTTCATTTGTTTTTACAGAAGTTTATGAAGAAATCACTTTAAGATACTTCATTGTTCATTTAATTGCAGTGTTCATTGCTGTGTTTTAGAAACTGGAATACAAGTGTTATTCTAGAGTATATAAAGAAAAGGGCAAATCATCTACAACTATGGCAAATTTGATCTTTGTGCAACATACATGTTCTTGTGAATGTTAGATAAAGTTGTGATACCAATGAGACAAGCCAGCCAGAAGCCAACCTAAGCTCTACCCAGAGCTTGTTGGTACCAAAGGTAGACATGCACAACAATTTTACTTAAGACTGCTGGAAATTTACTAAATGTCACAAAACATTTCAAGAACTTTTTGTGAACTATCACATTTGTTTATTTGTTATACAGATAAGAAAACAGAAGCCACAAAAGGTTAAACAATTTGGGCAAGGTCACATAAGTGGCAGAACTAGGATATCCAATGTTGTAGTCTATCCTTAATGAATTGCATTAGCCTTTTTGAATGAAAAAACCCAACACTGTTTCTCTTACAGAAACTTTTTATGCTGACATAGTTCTAACACTGATGAAAATATACCTTCACAAAGCTATAGTGCTTGCCTTCTGTTGCTCAAAGTGGCACGTTTCTCCTCTTGTTTTGTAAATCCCAGGTAAAGCTTCTTTCCCCCACACTTCACCTCTTGTTCTTCACAGCTCAGTACTAATCATCGGCCCATAATGCAGTGTAGAATTGCCAACACCATCCCGATGATGTAGTTATTTCCAATTGGCACTTGGGAGCAGTGAGGATAGGAGGCATTACTCATAGCCAAGAGTACAGATGTTTCTAATTGCTTTCCATTACCAAGAATAACAGCTGTTTACATCTATCAGCAAATAATTCACAAGAGCTCCAGACTATTAAGATAACACACCCCACCTGGTCACCATCACAAGTTGTCAAGGCCAAGATAGAGGCTGCCAGAATCCCCTTCTGCATCTCTGTTCATCAACTGACAGCATGTGTCACCTTCAGATATCCTTATGCTACCCCACAAGCTCTGGCTTCTTGGTGGCCTGACACATCAAATGGACATATGGATTCTTCATGGCTTTGCAGTAAATGTTTTATGGTTATCTTGCAGCCAAGGGCAGCCGACATGGAGAAGCAAGGGACTTGCAAACAGCCTGCTGAAAGAATTTCTGCACTTTTTTTTTTTTTTCACAGAAGAGGAAAGAGTGTTCTGCTTACAAGAGGTTCACAGCTGCAATGTGCTTAACTTCCTTTAATGCACCAGCAAACTACATTAGGTGATAGATTATTGCAGTTCAGTAGCATCCCAGGGACTGGGCACATGCTTGAATACAATCCCCCAAATGAACAGATAGCGTGACTGGTTCAGTGAACTTTATCACACAGTTTTACTGACCACAAAAGAATACAAATATTTCAACACATCATACATATTGAATTGAGGAGACCAATTTCACCTCCTTGCCAGTGTAACATGGATCCTGCCTGCATATATTTCCAGCCTAATTTAAAGTGACCCTAACAATTAGTCTCTACTGTTTTTCTGTGGAGACTACTCCGGAGTGTCATATATACTCTATGTCCCTGTTTCTCGTGAATTTAGGTCTGAAATTTATTTTCTACCCATTCACACACATTAAAAAAAATAAAATCTTTGGATGGATCTGGACGTCACTGTGCTAAGTAAAATAAGCCCAAGTATCTGATGACCATGATCAAATGTAAAGCCCAACAAAGGTGACCTCATCGACTCAAACACTGTGCAGCAAACGAGATAGGTTTGCAAAAGACCTGGTGCTAAGTTCTATTTCATTAGGAACAGGGAGTTTTGTTTGTTAGTTTTGTCTTGTGTTGTTTTACTTCCATTATACAGTAGATGAAACAATTAGCATTAATGTATCTTGTATTTTTCTTTAAAAAACACTAAAAGAAATTATTTTGAATTTTTCAACATAAAGAACTTCTACTTTGGCAATAAAAAGTATACTAATGCGTTGAATACCACACTGTAGCATGAATGTGCATGATTTTAATGTTATTTTGGGGTGATCATTTGGCACAATGGTTAAGTCACTGATCCTATATCAGAGTACCCAAATGTGTCAGTGATATTCTGCTTCGTATTTAGCTTCCTGTTAATGGAAACACTAGGGAAGAGATGATGGCTCAAATACTTAGGTCCCTAGAATCTGGATTGTGTTCCAAGCTCCTGGCCCAGGAGTGGGTGTTGTCAGTGTTTGGGCGAGAACCAGCAGAGAGAAGATCTCACTTTATATCCCTTCAAATAAAAAGAAATAAATTTAAATGTCAAATGAAAATATAAATAAATGATCACCTCTCATAAACTTAAAGCTTTAGCAGCTGAACATTTTCTTATGGCTTATGTTAGCTTAACTCCAAGGTGTTTAAAATCAAGTTTGTCTTTTATATATTTTGATACAAGGGTAATTTTTAAGTTTAATGAAAAAAAAAAGAAAATGAAATCTAAAAGATAAATTTATCTTGGTGCAAATTTTTTTCAAAAATGCACCCATAGTTTATTATTATTATTATTTGTTCTGTGATTTACTTTTTGAAGATCCCTCATGTTTATTCCTCAATAAAATATAAGATCTATAATGATCTTTGAATTGTTTTGAATAAAAGAATAGACAGTTCTGAATCTAGTTTTTAAGAGGCCTGATAATTTCTCTTTCTCTTCTCTAGGAACCTTTGCTCCAAGATTTGCCAAGTGCTATATAACAATTCTTACTAGCAAGGGTAGCACTGTGGTACGGTGGGTTAACCTGTGATGCTGGATCCCAAGAGCACCCATTCAGATACTGGCTGCTCTGTTCATGACCCAGTTCCCTGTTAGTGTACTCTGAGAAACAGAGGCTGACCCAAAATCTCAGGACTTGACATCCATGTGAGTGATGTAGATGGAATTCCAGGCACCTGATGTTAGTCTGTTATATATAATTGTAGATATTTGGGTAGTGAGTCAGCAGATGGAAGCTCTCTCTGTCTCTCTCCTTTTCTGCCCCCCTTATTCTCACTCCTCTTTCAAATATGTATATTATATATATATATTACATGATGTGTATTTTATATAACTTATAATGTATATATTTTATATGGTTATAATTTTATATTTGTATAAATTATATGAATATTATATATTATTAATTTTTAATTACTCTTAGATATTTGTGCTGTAAGGAAGATCAAAGCAGTCTTCTGGAGCAGCTGTATGGAGTGAAGAGCTCACAGCTCTCTCCCAAGTGCTTCAATCATTCCAATATTAACATCATTCCAACTAGCTGTAGTGGTTCAACCTGGCCAGGCAGAGACTTTGTCATGCCGTAGAGATATGACTTTAATGATTAACCCATAGAATTGCAGCCACAATACATTTTTTGACATTGTTCAACAATGGGTAAGGTGCATGGCCTCACACCAATGAACACAAATGCCTGTCACTTCTTTATCACCTTTCTACAACACTGATTACATAATCTAAGAGGGGGGAATCCCATTTAAATCAGAACTCACATTACAAATATAAACACAAAGAAATAAAAATTAAAAAGTGAGTGCATAAAATACAGCTTAGTTTTCCTGCTTTACACCATTTGTAAATAAGAAGCTTAGTATATATTTTTGCCCATAAAGCAAACTATTATGTGTTATATGTCTCTGCTACTGCACAGGGTATCAACTGAAATTACTGCACTTAGTTTTTCTGGTCTAAATATATATATGACAGTCTAGTTCAAATTAGAATAAAATCTGCACTTCCTTCCAGGAAATTTGGTTCTTTTAATAGAACCTAAACAAGCTTGGAAAACTCTAAAAGTTCTTTTTTCACAGCATCAAATAGAAATTTGTAGTTTCCATTGGAAAAAACGCTAGATTCTAAATCATAAGTGGTGCTAGCGTTGCGCTGTGATACAGTGACTCTGAAATTCCATATTCACATGCTTGTTCAGGCTAGCGCTGCTCTGTTATAAGATCTGGATGAGCCAGGGCTCATCCAGATTCCTGCTAAAGCACTTGGGGAAGCCATCAGAAAATGACCCAAGTACAGGGTCATGTGAGGGAGCAGGATGAAGTTACTGATTCCTGGGTTTTGATTTCACCCAGCCTTGACAGTGGAATCCATTAGGGAAGTTAACTACTTGGAAAATGTGTCTCTCCTCTCTCTGTCACACTGCCTTTCCAATAAATAAGCAAGTAAACAAATGAATAAGCATATCTTTTCAAAAAGGGATTCTATTATCTTACAAATGTTCATTTTTATAGGAAAGCCTAATTCATATCATATATATTAAATGTGTGTATGTTGTTCCGTGTCTTTGTGCCTGAAATTACATATAAACATTATGTTAACTATGTACTATATATAGTTGTTATTTTTACATAATTTATCATTTATTATATTTTATATATAAGCATACATATTTTAGCTGAAAATAGTGAAACTGTGTATTAACAAGTACATGGCATACTTGTAGTCACTCGACATCCCTTTAACAGTCACAAGAATAGGATTCCTTGCATCACAACACAAATGTCTAGATGCTAGCTCAGTACTCCATCTTCCCTATCGCCCCTTACCTCATTCTCAGAAGACTGGCATGAGCTTACAAGCTTCTTTTCATTCTAAAACTATATTCCTCAACTGCATTTCTTTTCGCTCATAAACATTTTTTTTCTCCTACTTGAAAGGCAGAGTGACAGACAAACTGAGAAAAAGATTGAGAGAAGGAGAATCTTTCACTCATTCTCACAATATAAACAGGGCCAGGAACCAGAGCTCCATCCACGTCTTCCACAAACACTTGGGCCACTTTCTGTTGCCTTCCAGGAAGCATCAGCAGAGAGGTGGATCAGAAACCAAGCAGCCAGGGCTCAACCAGCACTTCGAGATGAGATGAGGACACCCAAGCACCAGCTTAGTCGGCCATGTGGCAACACTCGCCTTCTTGGCTCACTTACTGCTGAAGTACTAGCTGCCTGGTTTTACACAGACTAATTCCTACTCACCAGCATTTTACTTCAATAATATTTAGAAAAAACATTGTTTTAATTTGGTCTAATTTTGTACCTAAATTAGAAAATAGCTATCTCCCACATAAGTATTTAAGATATTGAAGTAGCACTATTAACTCATTCTTTAAGTTTAAAAGAAATAATTTCCCTGTGAAAGTTAAATCATTTAGCACTAATACCAAGTTTTCACAAACCATAAAATAATCACATAATTTAATGTACATAAAGAAACAACTATTTTATGTTCTTTTTTATAAAAAAAATAATTTTGTGTCCTTTATCACTAATGAGAGGAAGTAAAAAAAATCACTTATTCAAGCGGTTGACCCTAATATTCATTTTTTAAAGATATTATTATTATTATCATTGTTGTTCAAAAGATTTACAAAGAGAAGGAGAGAAAAAGAGAGCGATCTTCTGCAATTACTGGAGCTGAGCCAATTCAAAACCAAGAGCCAGGACCTACTTCTAGATCTCCCACAAGGGTACAGGATCCCAAGGCTGTGCGCCATCCTTGACTGCTTTCCCAGGCAACAAGCAGCGAGCTGGATGGGAAGTAGAGCAGCTGGGACACGAATCAGCATCTATGTGGCATCCCAGCATGTGCAAGGTGAAGACTTGATCCACTTGGCTGCTGGACCAGGACCTCGTTATTTTGAAAGCCAGAGTTACAGATAGGGAGAGTCAGAGGTTTTTTATCTGCTGGCTCACCTCCAGGATGTCCACAACCAGCAACATTGGAAGACTTCAAAGCCAGAAGCCAAGAGCTTCGTCTACGTCTCCCACAGGGTTTCAGGGCCCAAGAACTTAAGCCATTCTCTACTGCTTTTCTCAGGCCTTTAGTAGAGAGCTAGAATAGCAGTGGAGCATCCAGGATACAGACTGGCACTGAGATGGTATAACAGCATTGCAGGCTGCGACTTTACTCATTATGCCACAATTGTGGCTTCCAGTGAAGGGTCTTTAAAGAAAAATGACCATGATATGAATATATTCACTTATTTTGCAGTTAGATTTTCTTTTGAAATTGGAAAATGATCCTAGTTATTTGAACTCCAAAACAAAATACAGACTCATAACTCCGCAACTGCCTAATCTTATGATAATGAAGTCTTCCTGGGGATAGTTTTGAACATGATAAAAGGAAGGGTATTCTCACCTTCAGACTCCTTGGTGGTTATCATTTACCTTCAACTTTTCATTCATACTAAAGATCATCTTCGAAAGATCCAATGGAATAGAAGATAACTTCTGACATGAGATTTACAATTGCAGACTTAGGAAATACTGAACTGATGCCTATGGAAATTATAATTTACCCCACTGAGAGATGAGGCCAGCAATGAGTCTATATCACAGATATTTTAAAATGTTTGTACTGAAAATAATGATAGATTGGCAAAATGCCTTGAAAGTAGAACAAAGAGCCCTCTGGATTTTTTACCCAGATTTATCAATGCTCCACAGATTTTAAATTTTCCTTTCTTCATTGTCCATATTAAAATACCAGAAAGTAAGTGTATTCTTAATATAAATATGACAAAGTTGCTCTCACATTTGTATTCAAGGGTTGAAGGAAAAGTGCTCATTATTAATTAGATTGCAAGTGGAATGCTGCTAAGACTGTACTGGTGAACATACTTGCTTCCAGGCTGGCATGATATGGCATGCAAGTTGGCATGCAGTGTTATATGAACATATGGCAGGCAGAAGCTGCTGTTTCCTCCCAGGAAACAGCAATGGAACGTCAGCTCCCTCAGTATTGAAGACACACACCCTTAAACTCTCCAGTGCTGTTGAGGGCTTGGTGCACATGCCATTTCCCAGTCGCCAAGATGGGAAATAAACTCCACATGTAGTGTCACCAGCAGCTGTAGTAACCAAGTGTCTTTTCTTCCTCAAAAAGAGATGGACATATAACTAGAAGGTCTCGTTGGAGCTGTTGTGTCAGAGTAGAAGAGAGGGTGCTTTACTTCGCAGGTGTAAGGTTTTATCATAAAGAAACTTCCATCTAGGAACCATTCAAACATGTTAACCCTTTCCTCCAAATAAGCAGGGACTTCCAGATAGAAGGAACTTAAAGATGCAACTTCCTCAGTGTTACAGTGCAGAAGACAGAAATATACGACTTGACCAAATGTTCAGAACTCAGATTTGGATAAATATTAAAGGCTTTTATCTTTTCCAGAATTCCACTGCAAAAGTGGATCATCGCTCTTTACTAAGTCTCTTTTTGGATGTAACAATCTTCATATTCAGAAGATTTACCAGCTTTTATCCATGTCTGTATTCCTGGTGGTCATGTCTTTCATTCACTCTATCATTTTCATAAAGAATATTTATTATTAATGAACCTTCGTAGTTTCCCTCATCTTTCCCTTGCTCAAACTGTATAACTGAAGTGATTTCACGTAGAAGGTTGTGATATTGGCCATGCTTCTGATTATTTTTACTTATATCTACTCTAAACATTCCTGTTTCCTTAAACAAAAAAGCTTGATAATATGTAAATTAGCCTCATTCCAAAAGGCCTACTATATAAAGAAAACTTTATCAAACATTCTCTTTGTCTTTCGATATATTTTTAAAGATTTAGTTTAATTATTTGAAAGGCAGAACTTAGAGAAGAGAGATTCTATTATCTTACAAATGTTCATTTTTATAGGAAAGCCTAATTCATGTGTATCATATATATTAAATGTGTGTATGTGATTCCATGTATTTGTGCCTGAAATTACATATAAACATTACATTAACTCTATGTATTACATATAAGTGTTTTCAGAAAAGAGATAAACATTAAACTGGAACTGGAGTGGATCACCTAGGGCATGAGTATAGAGCGAGAAAGTTCACAGACATAGACCTGAACCAACTTATCCTTCAGAAAACCAAGAGAAGTGGCCAGAGTGGCAAGAATAACAACAGCAATAGGACCATTGAGGTCAGATGCACAGGAGAAGCATTTCAAAGAGGATGAGTGAACAATGGTGAAAATGCTAATGATGGATTAAAATTTACCAGGGCCTGGCTTAGTACAATGGGTTAAGCCTTCATTTGCAACACTGTATGAAGTCTCAGACATTCTGTTGCTTGGCCTCCTAACTATGCACCTGGGAAAGTATAGGATGATGGCTCATATTCTTGGGTCTCTGCAACTATCAAATAAATCCAGCTGGAGGACCTGGCTCATGGCTTTGGCCTAGCTCAGTCCTGGCTATTGCAGGCAATTGTGGGGTAACCAGCCAATGCAAACACAATCTCTCTCTCTCTTTCTCTCTCTCTTTCTCTGTCTCTCTCTCTCTGCTGCTTTCCTTTTCCCCTCTGTCACTCTGTCACTCTGACACAAATAAATACTTTTCAGAAATTTGCTCTGATAGTTCCATACATATGGATATCATATTTGTTCAGGTTCAGGATATTTAGGGTCTTAAATGGCTTAATATGACAGAATGAAGTCGTACTACCTAGGTTCAGCTTCAAGGCTCCAGAGGACCCCAAGTCTATATTCTTCAAAGCATAGCCACAATAATCATCTATATCTCATTCCGTTCAAACATATAACACTTTTTTTTCAAGAAAAAAAAAAATCTTGTTCTTTTTTTATTTGAAAGACAGAGTTACAGAGAGAGAATAGAGAGAATCTGTGGTTCATTCTCTTAAATGGCTACAATGGTCAGAGATACGCTAATCTGAATCTAGCAGTTCTTACCAGGTCTCCCATAAGAGCTGAATTAGAGGTGGAGCAGCCAGAAATAGAACTGGTGCTTGTACGAGATACCAGTGCCACAGACGGAGGCTAAGGCTGCTATGCCACAGTGTGGGCTCCTGTTGTCCAGGGTATGTCCTCACTTATCCCAACCTCGTCTCCTGAGTTACTAGTGCAACTAATGGAAAATTATTAGGATCTGAGCTTTTCCTTTCTCCCGATTCTTAGACTCCATCATTTAAACAGTTTTCTTGGAGCCTAGTGAAGTGCAACTTTCTGAAGACACACACTATTTCCAATTAAAGTAGTAGAATCCTAGAAGGTGTTTCAGTGGTCATTTGGTCTCACAGTCAGCCAAAATGACACCTGAAACATTTAGGACAGATGGCTGCCTGACTCAAGGGTGTCCAGCAGAAGCCAAAATTTACCAGTGTCATAAACAAGAGGTTGCATTTTAAAAAAGAAACTAGGCTATTCATTATGCAGAATAGATTAATGACTATTGCACCTGCAATTGTCTCTCTTACGCAGCTTAACTTAACCCCTTTGAAATATACTAATATAAATCCTATGTCTGAATCCCAATGAAATTATAAAATACATCTTGACAACAGGATGCTGGACTCTGCCATTCCCCATACTTACAACGTCAGGATACACTTAAACAGCAAAATGATGGACTTAGGACTATTTTTAAGGACTATTATATTGTAATGAGATAGGAGAAACAAGTAGGGGAGGATACCTAGGGAAAGGCAGAGGGAAGTCCCAGAACCTTTGGAACTGTGTCATAAAATGAATTAATTAATTTTTAAAAATACATAGTAAAATGTAAACTAAAAAATAGAAAAAATATCTTAAAAACAAATGGAAAAAGCTAAGTAGTAGAACAAGTGAAGGTAATGTGGATTAATGGAATAAGTAATAGCTTGAAATTATAAAAGGGGTTTAGTTTTAAAGGTCAAATAATCAGAAATACAGGCATAGCAAATGGAAGCGCTTCCAATTATATAAAGCAAAAAAAGGACAGAATGAAAGTAAAAAAAGATGAATTTGTTACTGCATTTAAATATAGTAGCAGCTATTCAGAAAGAAGTAATGGGAATAATTCTAGCAAATCAATAATAATAGAGTAAATAAAATATTTTCAATTCCCTTGAACTAATTTGCATAATAGAACATTAATCTAAAATTAAGGAATAAACATTGTTTCTAAGTGCCAGTATACTATTTTGCCAAGTGTATCTTAAAAGGCAAAATATTTCAAAATGTGTTGGGTTGCATTAAAAGAATCATATTAATTATAATAGTAAGTTTCCAGAAACCATAAATCTCTTGAAATTAGATCACTTCCTTTTTAAAAATTTATTTATTTTTATTGCAAAGGCAGATCAGATTTATGGAGAGAAAGAAGAGACAAAGATTTCTCATCCGCTGGTTCATTCCCCAAATTGTCACAATAGCCAAAGCTGAGCAAATACAAAGCCAAGAGCCAGGAGCTTCTGCCAGATCTCCCACATAGGTACAGGGTCCCAAGGCTTTGGGTCATCTCCTACTGCTTTCCCATGCCATAAGCAGGGAGCTGGGTGGGAAGTGTTATATCATGCATAAGATGTCCTCAACAGTGAAGTATTATTGATTATGAGATATAACATCAAAGGAATCATATGCTGATTTGTTTCTTATTTTCCAGACAATTTTTTGACCAACCTCCCCAGTAATAGAGATGATATTCAGAAACTTCATTTGTTGTTGTAAGAACTACAGTTATAAAGAAGATACGATTGGGCCCGGTGGTGTGGTCTAGTGACTAAAGTCCTCGCCTTGAACGCACTGGGATCCCACACGGGTGCCGGTTCTAATCCCAGCGGCTCAGCTTCCCATCCAGCTGCCTGCTTGTGGCCTGGGAAAGCAGTCGAGAATGGCCCAAAGCTTTGGGACCCTTCGCCCTGCATGGGAGACCTGGAGGAAGTTCCTGGCTCCTGGCTCCTGGCTTCGGATTGGCTCAGTTCTGGCCATTGCGACTGCTTAGGGAGTGAATCATGTGATGGAAGATCTTCCTCTCAGTCTCTTCTTCTCTCTGTATATCTGTCTTTCCAATAAAAATAAATAAATCTTTAACAAAAAAAGAGGATAGGATTTATTTGATTTATAATTGTAAGCGCTCCAATGCTTCATGATCCATAGTTTTGGTGCAACTTCACATTATTCACATCCATCCTGTGTGTCAGAGAAGTTATTACATATGTCTCATTCCTGAGATACAATTCACTCAATACATCATACCAAATCAAAAGGAGTAGTAGAAAGGGCTGATAAAAGATTTAGAATATAATCATTAAATGTGACATAGAAAACATGAGTGTAGGAGCTTTCGTAGAATGAAATGTATGAGGGATGTAGCCAAAGTAAATTCATAAAAAGCTGGGAAGCTGCAAGGAGTGTAATCTGTTCGTTCGTACACAGAACACGAACAAGGAAGAGAAGAGACTGCAGCGTTGGATCCAAGTGACCGTGAAGTCTAAGCACAGTAGAACCATGCTTCTGTTGTTTTGCTACAGAGAAGTATTTCATTCTTTTTTATTTAATAATTATGCTAAATTTTCATCTGAGAAAGATTTACTTTTTTTCCTGTTAATTAATTCCGATGGACATTCATTCCCAGCTTCGTAATATAACGTGTGCTTTTGATCCTACACCCTGAGCAGTGACTGACTTACAGAATGAATCTTATCGGAGATATTGAAATAACATGAAGGGCATTTTTTCCCCCTAACTTTGGTGAAAGCAGCTTTATATCAAGTCCCAAGATTCCTGATCATGGAAATGTGTCATTTTTGGAGATGAATAAAAGCGTTCTAGGAAACTACAGGGAAATGCTGGTATAATAATTGAGCTACCACAAAGCAGGTCAAGTTGTGAAACAAAATACATTTAAATATAACTGAATCCCTGGATCAAATTGTGTCTGATTCAAATCTACATTTATATTTTTTGCAAAGTAATAAATTACCATTTTTTATTTTAAAAATGTAAGTAAATTAATCCCATCTCTGCCAATTTGCTTGCTGTTACAACTATTGATCTTTCATTTTAATTTTAACTTCAAATCCTGCTGATAGAATTCCACAAAATATTAATATTAACATTATTATAACTAATATTCGTATAAAAACATATTCCTAAGGTGAAAAAAATACAAGTTGTTTTTATGATACCACAGAAACAACAAAAAAGATTTTATAAAGGTAATTTCAACAAGCATATGATTTTAGGGCTTTATAGTATACATTGAAACATTGCATTTTTGTTCTTACCCTAATATTCCTAGCCATAGAAAGAGTTTTAAGAAATGAAGAAACTAACTTTGAATGAGCATAAACAATCTCTCTGAAAACAGATGCATCATCAACTGAAGGTTTTATTATTTCATTTTTATTCTTTATTTTTGCTAGGGTTTATTTCCAGGTCAAGTCTGAGTTCAGGTTAGTTCCAATTCATGTTTAGCAGTAACTCTTTGTCCTCAGTCAGTATTTGGCAGAAATGAAAATCATCTGGATACAGTCCTGCATATCCTTTTCCAGTCCATAGAATGAACAGCCAAAACAGGGACTATACGGTCCAATCCTATCCTATAGAGGGTCTCAAAATGATGTAGTTAGGTGCCAATCAATTTTTGGTTGTTGGGTTTTGCAGATCTAAAAGTTGATTTAAGACATAGCATTTTGTTATGGAAAAATGTCAGCTGTGGTGGCAACACAGTTTTTGCATATTTCAAAAACTCCACATCAAAACAGATGGTAAAACCCAAACCAATGGACATTTGCAACAAAACTGAATGGCAAAGTGTTCTCATTAGCTTAAAAATAAAAGTATATAATGGCAAACCATTAACAGTCATAAGAAAATATGTGCTTCTGCCAGCTGTGCAAGAGGAATTAGAAAGAAGCAGTAGGATGAACTTCAGATTAGGACAAACCCAAAGTGCCAAACAACAGGAAGGGCACATAGCCAGAATGAGTATCAAAAACTGCAAGGAATTCTGCCAATTCAACCAGGGTGACTCCAAGGACCTTGCCTCTAGGTATGCAAATTTGAACCCTCAAAAATGACCTATTAGTTTTTCGGGTTTTTTTTTCCCAAGATGGTTCTCCACACTGAGATGTATTTAGAAGTTTAATAAAAAAAAAAAATGAGGATACAGACATCATAAATGAAGACTTGCAAAGTTTTGGATAAAAGTCATTGAGAACAAAAAAGCCAGGGCATCTCAGAAAGCTACTTACACCAAACTTTCTTCTATAGCTTCAATAAAACCATATTCATATACATTTGAAAGGCATCAAGAAAATCACTACTAGAAAATCCAATGCAACTCTACAGGCAGTGGAAACATGCCACAAAATATGTTTACATATGCTCAAATATAGATAAAAATGATAGCACAGCTTTCAAAATGCGCTACAATACATTCATAAAATTAAAAAAAAATCATGATAACAGCAAAAACCAAAACTAGAGGCCCTGCACAATGGCTCAATGACTAAATCCTCACCTTGCAAGCACCAGGTCCCTATGGGCATTGGTTCATGTTCCACCTGTTTCACTTCCCATCCAGCTCCCTTCTTATGGCTCACTAAAGAAGTGGAGGATGCCCCAAGGTCTTGGGACCCTGTACCCAGTGGGAGAACTGGAAAAAGTTCCTGCTTCCTGGCTTTGGATTGGCTCAGCTTTGTGACCATTTGAGGAATGAACCAGTGAATGGAATATCTTTCTGTGTCTCCTTCCCTTTGTAAACCTGACCTGCTTTTCCAATACAAATAAATATTTAAAAAGAAAAAAAAAAAGAAAAGAAAAGCTTTTAAATTAGAATAAATTAGAAAAGCTTATAAATTAGATAGCAGAACTCAAGAAGGAATTAGAAATAAAAATAATTATCTTTTGATACAAACAACATGGGATTACATCACACTACAGAATTCTGTATTGCAAAGGAAACACTCAGCAAAATTAAAATGCAACTGACAATAGGAGAAAATATTTGAAAACTATGTAACTAACAAAAGATTAATATGCAGATTCTATAAAGAGCTCAAGAAACTCAACAATAACTAAATAAACAATTTAGTCGAGACACTGGCATTGTTCAGGCCCAGTACAATAGCCAAGCGGTTAAATCCTTGTCTTGAATGTGCTAGGATCCCATATCGATGCAGATTCATGTCCCAGCTGCTCCACTTCCCTTCTAATTTCCTGTTTGTGGCCTGGGAAAGCAGTAGAGGTGTTGCAGGGTGTGAGCTAGATCATGTCAGAAAATTAAGGAGTCTTTATTAACCAAGCTTGGTGATGACAGGGTCTGCTAGAAATAGCAAATCACAAATCCATATGGCAATCCAATCAATTGTAACCCCAAGAGAAACAAATGGTCATTACTCTGAAGTCCATCCATTAAGCTGAAGACCTATGTCCCAGCTTCCCCAACAATATATTATCTTAAGAGACATGCAACAAACAACCTGGGCACACTTTCAAAGCTGTAGACATTCATTTTTTCCTGGCCTCTCTGCCCATACTCCACGACTGCTAAGCCTCACTTCTCCTGGAACTCCTAATAGTACACAAATTAAAAATACAAAGCATCTTTGCATTGCTATCTTCATTGTTCCACCTAAGCAGTAAACAGTGGGGAGGAATACAGACACACAGAGGCCGTGCTCAGGGGATACTTGTCCTCAGAGGTACTGGGGAGTCTGAGTGTGAGAATGCCAGAGCAAAGCAAGTACAGGACAAAGAGAGTGAACCCTTCCTTATCACAAGCCTTTATAGGGACTTGTCAGGGGTGTGGTTATATAACAATGCAATCCTGTCCCCTCTCAGGTAATAGGTGAGAGTCACAGGTGGGCAGAAGAGAACACCTTAAGTGGTGCAGGAGTGACTTCCAAGCTAATGACCCTGAACTAGCTGCTTATCTCACCACAGAGGACGGCCCAAAGCCTAGAGACCCTGTACCCATGTGGGAGACCCAGAAGAAGCTCCTGGCTCCTGGCTTTAATCAGTACAGTTCTAGACTCTGTGGCCATTTGTGGAGTGAATCAGTGGGTGGAAGACCTTTCTATCTGTCTCTCTCTCTCTCTGTAAGTATGGATTTTCAATTTAAAAAATATTTTTAATGGGCATTTTTCAAAAGATGAAGTTCAAATAGCCAGCACTCATGAAAAATGTTCAGGATCACTATTCATCAGGGAAATAAGAATCAAAATGAGGCTTTACGTGGCCCCTATTAGAATTGCTGCCATCCAAATATCAAGAAAGAAATGAGTGTACGCCAGGATGTGGGAAGAAACAGTACCCTGAAACATTGTTAATGGAAATGTAAACTAAACCAATCAGTTTGAAGGGGAGTATGGAGATTCCTCAGAAATCTGAAAATAGGCCCACCATATTACCCAGTCATTCCAGACCTGAGAATTTACCCCAAGGAAATGAAATCAGCATATGAAAGAGTTATTAGTACCCCCTGTTTACTACAGCTCAATTCACAATAGCTAAGTTATGGAATTCATAGTTTAAGTGAGAATGAGATAGAGACTATGATATACTTACAGTAAGGAGTCAGAAAAAGGAATGGAATTATATTTTTTACAAGAAAAAGAAAGAGCGAAAGAAAGTAAAAGAAAAGAAGGAAGGAAGGAAGGAAGGAAGGAAGGAAGGAAGGAAGGAAGAAAGAAGGAAAGAAAGAAAGAAGGAAAGAAAGAAAGAAAGAAAGAAAGAAAGAAAGAAAGAAAGAAAGAAAGAAAGAAAGAAAGAAAGAAAGAAAGGAAGAAAGAAGAAAGAATGCAACTGCAAAAAAAAATACTGTTTCAGAAATAAGCCATTCCCAACAAGATAAATATGTTTTCCCTGACTGTGGCAATCAGAGAGTACTAAAAAATGTGATCCATATGAACAAAAAAGATATTTGATTATTCTTTATGGTTCGTGTCTATATTCTGAGGGGTTTCTACTTGTTTCTTAAAATCTTTATACACTCAAGTGTTGAGCATGTGATTGAAAACTGAAATGAAAATATGCCATTGTTAAAAATTAAACAAAGGGAAAAATAAGGAGGGAGGGAGATGGGGAACATGATCAAGAAAGAGAATTGGTAGCCTAGTAGTTTAAGTACTCACCTTGCACCTGGATCTCACATGGGCACCGGTTCTAATCCCAGCAGCTCCACTTCCCATCCAGCTCCCTGCTTGTGGCCTGGGAAAGCAGTGAAGGATGGCCCAAAGCCTTGCAACCCTGCACCCATGTGGGAGACCCAGAGTGAGGCTCCTTGCTACTGGCTTCAGACTAACTTAGATCCAGCCATTGTAGCTGTTTGGGGAGTGAATCATTGGATGGAAGATCTTTGTCTCTCCTGTTTTCTTTATATCTGATTTTCCAATAAAAATTAAAACAAACCTTTTTTAAAAATTAGTAAATAACACCAAGTAATTTTTCAAAATATGCTAAGTGTCTTTTTTTACTATTAGTGTAAGAGAGCTCTGGTTACCGTAAATCTTTTCCAGTATCTATTCATTTTAGCCAAAACTACTTTACATCACAAACGTAATTACATTTTTTTTTTTTAAAGATTTATTTTTATTATTTTTTCATTGGAAAGGCAGATATACAGAGAGGAGAGACAGAGAGGAAGATCTTCCGTCCAATGATTCACTCCCCAAGTGAGCGCAACGGGCCGATACTATGCCGATCCGAAGCCAGGAGCCTCTTCCGGGTCTCCCACGCGGGTGCAGGGTCCCAAAGCTTTGGGCGGTCCTCAACTGCTTTCCCAGGCCACAGGCAGGGAGCTGGAAGGGAAGCGGGGCTGCCGGGATTAGAACCGGCGCCCATATGGGATCCCGGGGGTGCAAGGCGAGGACCTTTAACCACTTGCGCCACCGCGCCGGGCCCGTAATTACATTTTTATAACAAATCAAGTTGAGCACCTTTTCATGCTTACTTGCCAACAGATATCATTATTAATGAAATGTCTGTAGATATCTTTCCTGATTTTTCTAATTATCTGCTTTTATTCTATTGATTTTGGAAAAGTCCTTTTCTTTGATAAATACTTGTTCAGGATTTTTTCATCCCAGTCTCTTACCTACCTTTTCATTCTCTTGATGGTAGCTTTTGATAATCAGTAGTATTTAATTTTAATAAAATCTTTTAAAAATTATTTTACTTTAAGTACTTATTTGTTTTAGAGAGAAACAGGGGGAATGAAGGAGAGAGAGAGAGAAAAGAAGAGAGAGAGAAAATTGTCACTCTGGTTCAATCCCCAAAATGACCACAACAGTAAGGGCTGAGCCAAATGAAAGCCAGGAGCTAAGAATTCCCTCCAGGTATCCCTAATGCATGATAGGGAACCAAAGACTTGAGTCATCATCCAGAGTCTTTCTAGGAATGTTGTTACAAATACTGGATATGAAGGGGAGCAGCTGAGACTTGAACCATCAGTCTGGTACAAGATGTTGACTTTATAAATGGCAGTGTATCACTACACTGGCGTGTGTGTGTTTAAAGTTTTTCTCAAGGAAGCATTTTTAGATTGTTGGTGACGATGCAGATTGGTGAAAACAGGTTGAAGGCTCCTCAGAAGAAGCTTTTCATATGATACAGTTAGTCCATTCTGAGGTATACATTCCAAAGAAATACAATCATTATCTCATGGGACAGCAGCATTCTCATGATTGTTGCAGTAGCATTTCTAATCTCAAAGATGAGGGTTTTTTTTTAATTTTCAGAAACTATAAAATATATGGAAATTTCATACAAAACAATAAAAAATTCAATCATAATTTCACAAAACACTGTAATCACGGTTTCTCACTGAAATATGATTATTAAAATAAGTTCATTTATTTTCTCACTGTTGAGTCCCTTATGCCTTTATTCAGACGTAAATCATACATGAACTGGATTTCTAATTTCTTTTCTTTTTTAAAAAATATGTATTTATTAATTTATTTGAAAGGTAGAATTACAAAGAGAGAGAGAAAGAGAGAGAGAGAGAGATTTTTCATTTGTTGGTTCACTCCCCAAATGGCTGCAACAACTGGGTTTGGGTCAAGCTGAAACCAGGATCCAGGAGCCAAAGCTTCATTTGGGTCTCCCACTTGGGTTCAGAAGCCTAAGCCCTTGCGCCATTCTCCACTGCTTTCCCAGGTTAATTAGCAGGGAGTTGAATCAAAGTAAAGCAGCCAGAACTCAAACTGGGGTCATGTAGAATGCTGGCACTGCAAGTGGTGATTTTATTTGCTATACCATAGTCTAGGCCCTGAAATTTTATTTCTTCTGCTATACTTAGATTCACTGTCAATAAACTGACATAATAATTACTATTGTTCCTATTTGTCATTTCAAAATTTGATCTTGCATATTAAGATCTTGCTGGGAGAAGAAGGATCTGGAACCTAGGGCCCACCACTAGCTGGAGGATGTCCTGAGCCGGGGGGTTGCTACATATCTCTTCTATGTTCCAAGTCTGGTCACTTGAGCCTTCCAGGAACCTCTGCACTTTTCAAACTTGTGCTTGATTCCACTGATGCCCTTTGATATTGGAAAGTGGCACATGCTTTCAAGTCCTGTTCTCTATGGCTGTCCGGTTTCTTTGATCTCAGGGATCAGAGCCTGGGGGTATGTACCCTGACCTCAGTATATACTTTGTATATTGCTCCATTTCCTTTTCGAACTTTCACGAAGAGGAGAGGAACATGCCCGGGTACATTCAAATCCAACTATGAATGAGATATGTAATGCAATTTTAGAATGAAGGGGAACTTAAGAGGATATTTTAAAAGTTCCGTTTCTTAGAACTGACGTTCAGACAGGCTCCCAGAGCTTGCAGGGAGAGGATTAACACATAGAGCCATTGTGCTGGACATTATGCTCATGAAATTCAAAGCCATTCCAACAAGAATATTCTGAATATATGCATTATTCTTTATCATTACTAAATAACTCTAAAATACATTTTACTTCAGTTATATAGTATACATTATATAATAATGATCAAAGCTAGAGTTAGGAGGTTAGAATGCCTGGGTTTGAATCTCTGTTCCGCCCTTTATTAGTATTTGTTATGACAAAACCTTTCTTTACCTTTCAGAACTTCAGTTTTATCACGCATAAAATAGCAATAACACCACCCACTTATTAAATGAGCTATTATTGTGAAGCAATCAAAATTTGAAAAAAAAAACATGTCATTTGGAGCTTCATGTTTTATTTATCAAATTGTCCCTTCTATGCAAAAGGGAAGGGACTTTTAAAAACATCACTTTAAATTCCCTACCATTCAGAATAGTGTTATGTATCTTACTCATAGTTAATTCATTTAACAACCATCTATCATAATATGTTCCAGGGTTGATGCTCTCAAGGAAGTTGGGACAACCTACAGACAAGTATTTATAGTACAAGAATTGCTACCCTCTACAAACTAGATTAATCTTTAGAATTTTTTATTTTAATTCTCACATTTACTGGCTAGGATATCCTACAATAAGTTTTTGTAACAATGACAAGAAAAATAACCTAGGTTTCTTGACCCCAGGACTGCAAAAGGAACTGAAGTGATCACTACAGGCATCCTTGATAGGTAGGGATGTAAATGTTTTGTTCCTCTTTATGGATTATGACAAGCTGCAAAGGACCCCTTCGTGATGGACACAAGGGAGATAAACAGCAATGTTTTCCTCTTGAAAGATGTCTGTACAATCTGAAACAATTAATCTTGTTGAAGTGAGTCAGCTATAATGGTGCCGTATGACATGGGCCATCCATCAAAGCCCACCAATCCATCACACGCAGTCCCGTCACACTGCCTGGCAGGCCTGCCACTCCTGCACACGCCTGGTTTCTAGAGCCTGTGTGAGGCAAAGCAAGCCCCGGGAAGTTATTTCTGTTGGCCTTAAAAGAAGGAATCCAAAGCTATTCATATTCCATGTTTTTGCTTCTAATGAAGATGTCAACAGAAAACTACCTTCTCTCCTGACACAAAGCTTATCTATTTTGACAAATAAAAATCTGGCAATGTGTCCACCTCTCAACCTCAGAAAACTTGGTATGACAGATCTTCCTTGTCAGCATAGGCATATTTTCTAAGTATCTCTCATTAAAACAAATAATAGGACCATTTTTTGGGCCTGACATCTTCTTAAAATACATGCCCCAATTCTCTAATCCCCATTTTAATATGTTTCTCCATCTCCAATTTATTTTTGAATAATCTCTACTCATACTTTCATTTCTGTCTTGAAATCACTGCCCATCACCATCTTCGATGACATACTTCTGGCCACTTCTAATAACTAAATTTGTTTCCTTTCTCTTACTCTCAAATTCTTCCTTTAGTTGTCTTGGATAAAATTAACTGGTTTCACTCTTACTTTACTGATCACTACTTTTAACTCTTCTTTGTTCATTTTCTGTTCTGGTTAATTGTTAGCTGTTGGCATACTCCACAAGTCCATTTTCTACCCCATAGATATTCTGTAGTTGATCTCATTACATCCAATGGTTTTGAATACTGTTCATGTAAAAAAAATATTCTGCAGCTTGATAATATGAGTCAGAACCTCTCCTAAGTTTTATATTTTAGTTAATTGCCTACCTCATGAGTACACTTTAATGTCTAAGAATGTACACACTAGAACTTTTGGTTTTCTCCTAAAATTGTATTCATATGTGTACCCATATCAGCAAATGGTATGGTATGCCCATTGTCACTCATGTACACAACCTTGCATCTTTCATCTTATTCATCTTATTTCATCTTATTACACTTCCTACCTAAACAGTGAAAAGTTATGTTGACGTTAACTTCAAATATAACCCCATCTTACAACTTGCCAGTTTTATGACTTCTTTTCTAAAAAAGGATTTATTTGTTTTTATTGCAAAGTCAGATATACAGAGGAGGAAAGACAGAGAGGAAGATCTTCCATCTACTGATTCACTCCCCAAAAGGCTGCATGACCAAAGCTGAGCTTATCCAAAGTCAGAAGCTGGAGCCTTCTTCTGGTCTCCCACACAGGTGCAGTGTTCCAAGGCTTTGAGTTGTCCTCGACTGCTTTCACAAGTCACAAGCAGGGAGCTGGATGGGAAGCGGGGCTGCTGGGATTAGAACCGGTGCCCGTATGGGATCCCTGGCGCATTCAAGATGAGGTCTTTAGCCGCTAACCTATTGCACCAGGCCCTGTGATTCTTTTGAGTACAGCTATTATCATTTCTCACTTGACAGCTTCAGGAATCACTCAGTTGGTCTCCCTGGATTCTCTATAACCCTTCTTCAGTACATTCTTCATGTAGATACACTTTCTGAAACTATACATCATGTCTTGTCCTTCTATAAACAGTCTGATGGTTCTGCATGAAGCTGGAATCTATTCCAACACTTCACCAGGGCCCATCAATGCTCTGTATAATACACCCACACCTTCTCAGCAACATCATCAACTTATGGTCTTCAATGTTTCATTCTCCAACTTCCCTTCTCCTTTATTGTTTATGTGTCTCTCAGTGTTTTTTGTTCATTAATTTTTTAGCCAGTTCTTAGAAGTTCTGGGGAATTTTAGGTGTTCAATAAATAATGTTGAATGACTAAATTTTTAAAAAAGAAGTAGTGAGATAAATAACCAACTTTTTTGCATTTTTATACAAATATGTGGATTATGCACATCATTATCTAACACTTGCTGTTTATCAATTATTGACATATTATCAAAAATTGCCTTAGAAACAGAAATAACCATGTTAATCACATTGAGATGCTCTTTCCTTTTTCCTAGAGATACTGCTAATTGCGATTTTTTCTTTCTACACATCTGTTTAAATATCTAATTGCATTCTTAATAATTCTTTAAATTGTTAGTTGGAGCATTTCTATTTAGAAAACTGTCTTTTATTTTTAAGCTATTAAAACATGTTAGAACAGTAATTTATTTTCTAAACTTATCTTTATATTGTGGCAATGGCAAAGTTTTCAATGGGAAAGATTTAGATTTAGAAAGTGGTCCTCCCTCTAAGTTTGGAGTTTGGCCCTCATTGGAGAAAAAAAAGAGTTGAAACTCAGTGGATGGAAGAGAAGTTTACTATATTTCCTCAGAATAGACTTGATCCAGTATCACTGGGTAACCGGGAACTACTCCTCCACTTACAAGTGAGCTGAAGTTGGCAGACAGGGAATTACAGCCAAGATTGTCAAGCCAGAAATACCCCTCGGGTGTGCTGTGATTAGAAGGTAGAGAACTATAGCTGAGACTTACAAAAAGGAAATATATCTCCAAGGTGCAGGTGGCAGGCTCAGCTGTCAAGATGACTACCAACACACCTACCAGATTCACTTGGAAGCCATCCACAGGACTACTACTGGAACTCAATGGGAATGTACATCACTGATTATCTCCCACATCTGCCACTGTCAGCCATGCCTTAAAGAAGCAGCATCAGGAAGCATTCTGAAATAGAAGAGCCCCTTTGTGAATGTTCCTTCAGTGCCCCCTACTGACAAAGGTTAACAGCATGCCAGGGGCAAAAGAGAAATGCTTACAGGACAAAGCATGGAATGAGGTGGACATGGAATTGATAGGCAATAGCCTGATAATTAGCACAGATCACCAAACCACTTCTTTGGATACTCAGCCTCTAACACTCATTTGTCACATCTGGATTTCATACAACAATTCAACAAGTCTAAATTTTCACTGACAAGATCCAGTTATCTCACTTAAAAGTGAGTTTTTTTCTACTTCTTTTCTAATGAACTTCAGCTGAGGAAGAGTTCTTCATCTGGCAGAATAACAAAAATTGCCTTATTAATTGTATGGGCACTTATAGTGCCCATATGGGATTACCTTAGTAAAGGATCTGATTTCCTATCAATTACCCTGTCCTTTTTTTTCCCCCTTTTGTTCTTTTATTTTCATAAAGTTTTTTTCTGACTTTCTTTTATTTTCCTTTTTTGATTTATTTATCTTTCTTGAAACGGCAGATTTACAGAGAGAAGCTTCACCCCTCAAGTGACTGCAGCCAGAGTTGAGCTGATCCAAAGCCAGGAGCCAGGAGCTTCTTCCAAGTCTCCCATCTGGGTGCAGAGTCTCAAGGCTTTGAACTATCTTCTACTGCTTTCCTAGGCCCAAAACACGGAGCTAGATTGGAAGTGGAGCAGCTGGGACAGGGGCCGGCGCCTATATGGGATTCTGACACATGCAAGGTGAGGATTTAGCTACTAGTCATCACACTGGGCCCTCTTTCTTGCTTTTTAAGTTGCTGCAGGTTTTAATTAGTTGTACTAGTAAACATAAAAGTGCAAAGGGACCCTGTAGAGAATTGTCTTATGCAGTGTTTTCTGAGCAACCTGGATATCACATGTATCTATTCTAGAGGATTTTTGGTTTTATTCCAGAGACAGCCTAAGGAGAAACTGAGAAAGATTCCATCTGCAGATTCACTCCCTATATGCTCACAATGGCTAGGTGGGGCTGGGCTAGGCCAAACGTAATAGCCCCAAACTCAGTGTTGGTGATAGGAAACTATTTGAACTACCTCGCCAAATCCACATTAGCAGGAAACTGTTTTCAGAAGTAAAGCTGGTACTCAAACGTAGGTACTGCAACAGGGGCTGCGGGAATCTTAAATATTGGGCCAAATACTCACAATAAAGGGATTTTTAACAGTGTGATTGTGATGAATCTGTGTATTTCTTTTCTTTAAAAATATATTTCACTGCTCAGACATCTACCACTGGCAGTGCTGGGTCAGGCCAAAGATAAGAGCACGTTTCATCCAGATCTCCCACCTGAGTGAAGGGCCCAAGTATTTGAGTCATCTTCCACTGCGCTTTCCAGGCCATGAACAGGGAGCTGCTTTGGAAACGGAGGAGCCAGGACCCAAACCAGTGCCCATATGGGATGCTGGTGTCACAGACAACAGCTTCACCTGCAATGCTCCCAACACCAGACTCTGCATATTGTTCTTAATATTTTTACCCATTTTCTTTCTTTGTTATCAAAGCTCCATGAATTACCTTTACTTTTACAGTATGGTCACTCCGATTGTCCTTTGAAATCTTATTGCACAGCTTACTGCAAGTTTTAAGTTATAATAATTTTAAATTATGGTATATCTTCTCATCAGAGGAAATGAAGGGATTCATAAAAAAATTCAATGAAAATCATATGGCTTTGCATAATTTTTTAATTCAGAAAAATATTTTCATTTTAATTTTCTTTTTTAATTTTTAATTTCTTATTTTAATAGATGCATAAAAATTGTGTTTGTCTATGGGATACCATGAGATGTTTTCATACATGTATATGTTGCATAATGTCCAAACAGAGTGAAACAAATATCTCATCAAATATTTACTATTTCTTTGGGTAAAAGCGTTCAAAAAAGTTCTAATGCTCAAATTCTTTTTTAATAGAGAAATTATTTTTAACAGCCAGAATAATGGACCCTTATGGCATTTAATAAATAAGTGCTTTTCACCAATATTCCTTGTCATCTTACACCCTGGTATTTATTAGAGAAATGAAGACAATGCTGAAATTGTGTTTCTTTTGGCCAAGAAATGGAAAACCAGATGCCAAGGTGAAAAAGACTCATTCTTTGGTAGTAGCTTCAGCGGCTGACTATTTGGCATATTCCTTAGAAAGCCTCGGCGTTGCCTAGGATACAGACGGCATAAACTGGAATCCTACAGTCTCTTAAAAGATGTGGGTGTTTATTGTGTGTGTATGCAAAGTTCATGTAGACATCAAATCAGCAATACCCTACACACTTATAAAGGATTAATTTATGATCTGTAGAAATAGTGAATAATATTAACGAATAGTACAAATTAGAGGACCAAATACACTCATATAATTGTAATGCTAAAGACAATGTGACACACACACATGAATTCTGTGTGTTTTAAAACCACATTCTCAAACCAGCTTTTCTTCAATGTAAGACTAAAGTTTCTATTAATGTCTATGACCATTAAATTGCCTTTAGGGTTATTAATATTTCAACAAGCAAACAAATTAGAGTGACATAATCTCAACTACAGCATATTATCAAGCATAGTTATAATGAACATCATTTCCTACTTAACTAAGATGGTAGATTCCCTGTTTCAATTGTTGTATTCTTTGCTTAGAATGGGTGAGTTTTGTGGCATATATGATGTCTCTCTAAAGCTGGAGGCTTTTAAATAGAAAGGAGAAGAAATTCATCTGTGATTAAAAAAAAAAAGAACAGGTATGCGGGAGCATAATGAACTCAAACACATGCACTCTATTGTCAAAGTAGAAACAGCACATTGATGCCCTCATCATTTAAAATTATACGTGTAAAAATATATGTTATGCAATTGGTTCTGTGGAAAGCAGCAGTGTATAAATATTTAAGTCTAGCTCACCATCCTTGTAGTTTGTTTATAATTTCCAGAACTCTACTACCATTCACCTCCATTGCTGACTAGATGTTCCTTGGTACCTGGCAACTTTGGAATGTAAAGAAAAGAAGTTTTAACGTTCACCTGTTCAGTCCTTTGGGTCTCATCATTTTAGATAGGGAGAGGCTAACAGCCATACTTTTGTAAAGACCTTGCACGCATCCTAAGGGTTGAGGAGGGAGGAAAACTAAGAGATGATTTTGTACTGAAGATCTTGGAAATTTTGCTAGGCTTTAGGAAAGGGTCAGTTAAGAGTCCCCTAAAAGCGGCTGTTTCCAAATCTAATATAATCTATGGAAAGTATTATCGAAATGCTGAACAGGCAAATTTATTTGACATGAATCCCTGCTAGCCACTGCAACAACCCTTTCGAACCCCTTTGAGCAACTGCTTTGAGACGGGTACGGACTTAGATAATTTTCCCCTTTGAAGCTGAAGCTGTTTTCATTCAGAACTGCAGTTCTCCGTCTATTGATGAGGCCATGTTAGTTCACTACCTCACTGGCTCTGAGGTACAAGTTTTCCACCTGGTAAAGCCCCACGAGAACCCCAGTCACAGATACACACATCCATGGGTGCTCTCAAGGGCTCAAGTCCTGAAAGGGATGAGATCCCTTCAAGAGTTAGCAAATGCTTTTTTGTTTTCTTTTGTTTTTTTAAGATTTATTTATTTTTATTACAAAGTCAGATATACAGAGGAGGAGAGACAGAGGGGAAGATCTTCCATCAGATGATTCACTCCCCAAGTGACCGCAATGGCCGATGCTGCACAGATCTGAAGCTGGGAACCAGGAACTTCTTCCAGCTATCCCACATGGGTGCAGGGTCCCAAGGCTTGGGCCATCCTCCACTGCTTTCCCAGGCCACAAGCAGAGAGCTGGATGGGAAGTGGAGCTGCCGGGATTAGAACCGGCACCCATATGGGATCCTGATGCGTTCAAGGACTTTAGCTGCTAGGCCATGCCGCTGGGCCCCAGGAGTTAGCAAATGTTTAAAAGCAATCTGAGTATGCACATGGCTACTATAACACAAAACAGGCCAGGCAAGACATTTCAGGGCAGGCCAGTTAAAGTGCTCAGTCATTCTGCTCACCAAAAAAGGCAGGCATCCTGTATCTCCCACTATCTTTTTATCACCCCTTTCCCCTGCCTGCCTTACATTTCACTGGCAACCAAGAAGAAATGAGATTTCATGACTTCAGGGAGGTATTGACATATTGTCTCAGAACCGATTTTGTGTTAACTCAAGATTTGTTAGGAAAATTGGATAAAGGGAAAAAAAATGATGGGGAAAAGCATTGACCAAAGGGTAGTTCTCAAAAGTGTAGGCCATGACATTCTCTACTAATATTAGAGGGGAAACTGAATCCTAGGTATACCGGTGATTTACTCAAAGAAAAAAGGAATACCATTTACAGTGGTTTCTTTTAAAATATATTTTCAAGCTATTCAACTAGTATGTGTGTGGAAGGGAGAAAGCAGATGTATCTGATACTGATTTCTGAAAGACATTCTTCTCATGAATTCTCATTAAAAGACATACATGAAGAATGTATATTAAATGATACCCTCCAAGTAACTGCAAACATCCCATGGGTCTATTTATAATAACTGACTTTGGTAAACCAATATCGGAACTTTACAATTAGTTCAGGAAAACCAAAGCAATGCCACCTAAATTCACAAATTCCTATTGTTTGCTTCAATGGAAACAAAAATGTCAATGAGTGAAACGTATGGTGCTTGGAGAGTACCCAACTATATTTCTATTTTGGGCCAATAAAATGTAGATCTATAATCTTTGATATTCATCCATCCTGGAATTATGATTGAGATTATGATTGAGATAATTTTAGAAAAATATGAAGACTAAGAAGACACAGATACTATTAGAAAGCTGCTAAAATTCTTGAGAAAAGGTCATTCACCCTTCTTCCTGTATCTGGGGGAAGGGAGGAGATAAGGGGAGAGGCTGTGTCCAGCATCCCAACTGCCCCAGTACCAAGGGATGAGGAACGGCCACCCAGTACCATCCCAGGGTTCCCAATGTGAAGCATGCTCCAAGGATTCTCTCAAATGGTTTCAATAGTTCTGATATACTATTGATCTCACAAATTTAAGGATGAAGAAATCTTTCCAAGTTCTACTGTAGAGTCTCCATTTGCCCAGGTATTTGCTGTTAATGCTTAGCTAGGGTAGTTGATGAATTTGTTCTGCCCTTCTTCCTTTGCTATAGTACCAGATGTCCTCTTCAGGCTCTAATTGACTGCCATATCCTCCATGTGCATCTGAGTGTGCCATCTACTGCTCTGTCTAAACCATCGAGGAGACCTAGCTCTGACACATACACTCCATGCCCAGACCACAGATCTTGCAATTCTCTCCATGGTTGGAGTTCTGAGTCCAGCAGTTCAGTTGGGGGAGATCCTCAAAGAAACCTCATCTGAAGTGATCCCAGACCTGACTTGTGTGTGCTTGCCAGTACAGGGTCCATTTCAATCCATCACCCACATCAGCCTATGTGTACACTGGTAGTTGGCAACTGCTGGGTCAGATCTGTTTCCAGCCCCATCTCTTATGCAAACCAATGGATGCTGTGGCTCAGTTCAATCCTGCCAAGCACACACTCAGCCCTCACATATACCAGCAGGAGCTGCAGCCTAGTCAGAGTGACCCCTAATAACTGTTTCCAGGCCCATCCCCAGCCTTGATTCCTGTGCTTGCCAGTCTATGCAGCAGACTGGTCCAGTTTGTCCCATATCTCAATCAGCTCCTGCACATGTCAATGGGTGATGAAGCCTATTCAACCCTACTGACTCCCACTATCCAACCCACACTCATACTGGCAGGTGCCACCCTGTCTAGACAGACCAGCCCGCAGCCCAGATTCTCATGCTAACCAGTGAAAATTGCAGCCCATCAGAGAGGTATCCAGTTTCCCTACTGGGCCTACGCCCAGTCCTGGAACTATAGCCAATGTATGAATGATATCATAAATATCCAAGTGGCTCTTAGCAGAAAAAACGTTTCTGATCACAAAATGATCAAAACATTTCTAAAATAATTAATAATTCTGCATATAATCCAGATATAGAGGGAGATAAATCTTCATGGTAACAGTCTTAATTTTGGCTAGCAAAAGATAAACTTGAAATTATCTTACCTGAAAATATTTTAAAGAAAAATCACCTAACACAAATAACAAAATCATTTGTTGCTGTTGCAGTGCTATCTTTCCTAGAAAAATCTTCTTGAAACAAAACAACAAATTTTGGTGATAAAATGGTCTCAACCCTTTTCTATGTGTCTCAACTCTATGCTCTTTTACATTGTCTTCATCTTCAGGTGGACATCCTCATTCTGAGAAGGTGACAAATTACCCAAGTGACATATTTTCCATTGGAAACCTCAGGATTATAAAATTAGAAACACAGCAAAACGGACTGTGTGTTCCTTACTATTATCAACAAAAAACTCTAAGGCCTGGCTCTGATTGGCTCAGCTTAAATCAAACGCCCATGAATTGCCGATGGATAAACCATTCTAATTGCCAGTTATACCTCATACACTAACCTGCAATAGAGAGTGGGGAAGAAATTGGTCTCAAGCAAGTTTTATTCATCAACCGGCAGAAAACGATGTCCCATAAGTCACCTATCAACTTCTGTGAATGAAACTGCAATGGAACACACCATGCTTATATTTGTTTAGTTTTTTCTATGATTGTTTTCACTTTACGATGGCAGAGTTGAGAAGCTGCAAAAGAGAACATGGCCTTATCATATAGGCCAAAATTGGGAAGGACCAGTAATGAGAAAAAAAAAATAATTTTTTTGTTTTATTTTTTATGGATTAAAATACAAGATTTGAAAAATAAATTGATTATAAAAGATATTCTTATGTTAAGTAAATTGCTAAAGTTTATCAGATAAATTCTGGAGAACATTTTCATAAAAACAAAAGGATTTGATTTTCAAAAACTGCATTCGTATAAAATTCATCTTCAGATAATGATAGCATAACCATTCCAGTTATACACAAATGGGTGCTACACTTTATTTTCTCAAGTCAAGGAGGCTGTACAAAAAGGAAAACACTTGAGCCCAACTTATCCAAGGTGATATCAAGGCACTTGTATAAAAATTTCAAAAGCATGAAACTTAATTAACACTGGGTCGGACAGGTATTGACGGTTTAGATACATGGCAGACAGACAATATACCACAGCCATAATATGTATCTTCTCATTTATTCCTCCCTATAAACCTTGTGAGGTACGTATCTTTGCCATCTTATAGAAAAAGTTCAAAAATGACAAAGAACTTGTCTTGGTCACAAATGTTTCATTGGCAGAGCTAGTGTCTTAATCCATATTCTCTCTCATGTGACAGTGACTTCCTTTCAAAAGGAAAATAGTAATTCACAGTGAGGCTAACAGAGCATGACTGAATCCAGTGCTGATTATTCTCCTGCCAGTTAGTTATATCCCCATGGCGGTTGTCAAACATTCAAAGAATCTTGGAGCTGTCAAATATTATACAGAAATCTTTCTAACAGATGTTATTCTCAAGAACAAATTCTCAATTCAGACGATAGGTCAAAAAGCTAAAGAGTTGGGTGTTCATAGGAATCATCTGGCTAACAATTTAATAGTATCCTAAACCAGACTGTTTCTGTGCTTCTTTGAAAGAGAGATTATATTTCTGAATTTTACAGGAACACTCTATATGAATGTGAAAGCCAACTCTTATTTTTGACATGTAGATGAAACTTTATAAGTGTCTCAAAATGTTATAAATATTAACATTAAAAGTCTGGGTTGTTATGGAGGGCACTGATATTTCAATGTATCATGACACAATTTTTGAAACAGAATATAGCCCTAAGCACAGCTGTGGAAAGTGAAGCATCTGTTTTAGAGCTGAAGAAAAAATACCAAATATGATTGTTATTTAGTATGGAAAATTTCCAATACAAATAAAAGTAGAGAAGGATTACTCATTCTATATGCACTGTTACAACTGAAGCAATGATCAAAACTTAGCACATCTAATCCTGGTTTATCTACAATAATAATCAGTTCCAAGTTGGCTTTGATCAAACAAACGAATCATATCATCTCATCTAAAGTATATATTAAAATGCTTTGTTAGATCAATATCTTGGAGAATCAAGATGGTGGAATAAGTTAAGGACACGTTTAAGCGGACAGAGAAATGTTTAATCAGGATGAAGCAGAGAGGACACATTTCAGGAAATAGGAGGGGACAGAACAACAGCAGAGGGGTACCTGGAGACTGATAGACACAGGAAAGCATCGGACACAACCATGTGGTAGTGACTGATACTCCAGCAGCAGCATTCAGCTAATGGCAATCTGAACTCCACCAGCAGCTGGAAACCCACCAGCAAACAGGCAGGAAGGGACTTTCACTGGGAGCTTGGGAGGTGAACCCAAAGAACTGTCCATTCTGCTGGTCTGTTTGATTTGACCAGGAGCAGAGACAGAACAGCAGAAACCAGATGGGCAGTGCAAGAACAGGGTGGATTTCACAGCCCAGTCAGCCCCCTATAGCTGAATTGGACACCATTTGCTTATGGAGGCAAAGGCAAGAAAAAGGACTGAGCATACACTGAGCTGGGAGTGAACTCATTTCTGACTCAGTGAACTACAGCAACGTGGTATTCTATAAGTTCCACCCAAGACAGGTTCTTTCTATTGTTGATTTTGTATTATGACTTTTCATTTGAGGGGATGTACAGTAGCTGCTAAATGGAGACTAACATCCAGATGTGAAGATACAATGCAGTATGCATTTCTACTTCCAGACAAAGATGGACTTACAATGAATCTGTTCACTGTATCTTGACAATAGGATTCTGGACTCTCTGTCATTGTCCATGCCCGCAATGATAGACATATGACTGTGTATGAAGAAGTATATGTTAGTAATGATATAGAGGAACTAGGTGGGTTGGTGGGATTTGGGGTTGGGATAAGGGAAATACCAATAGCATATGGAACTGTATCATAAAATGATAAAAGTAATAATAGTAAAAATGTGAAATGTGAAAAACACAGATCTTTTATCAAAATCTATTGACAATCAAACATTTCAAATTTAGTGAGTTTTCATGTATTCTTTTCAATTCTTTTATGGATTATAGTCTATGTATCATATCCAAGAAATCTGCTTAACCATAGAAAGTGGTTATTTTTCTCAAAAATACTCAAAAAGTTGGTTTCATGTTTGTAACCATGAATTTCTGTAGTTTTATAAATCCACTGATATTTCTGTGTGCCTATGGAGGGCTTACATTTTTTCCTGCACCATTGATTTTAGTCTATATTTTTCATCCTGAATTATTTCATGTCATTCTACATCAACTGTCTATGTGTGCTCAAATTTGTTTTAGCCACTTTATTTTCTTCATTGATTTCTTTATGTATTTTATAATGTTGTATTGATAACTGTAATTTTATAAACAATTCTCAAAATCTTGTAAAAAATGTTTTGTTTAAAATACTCAATAAAAATGGTCACAATAATATTGTCATATGCAAAAATTAACAATACTTTTTAGCACCATTCACTTATTGGTTTAACATGTTTTATTTGCTTGTATTTAACAAGTACATACTTTATATGGATTTCTGCTATATGTACATAATATATATGCATCCCAATCAAAATCCCAAGCACATTCTTCACAAATCTATAAGAAACAACCCTAAAATTCACATGGAAACACACACTGCCCAAATAGCCAAAGCAAACTAAAAGAGAAAAACTAAGCTGCAAGCATCACAATACCAGGTTTCCAGTCATAGTGCAGAGCTGTTATCATCAACACAGCCTGCTTGCCATAGAAACCATTGACTAGAAGCCATTAACTTAGAGCCTTGTCAAATGAAAAAAGTTAATTATACTTATTCATCAAAGAGCATGAAATAAGATTTCAGGTCCCGCTCAAGATTCTTTCATAAAACCCAGTAAGTCTGGCAGAACAAAAAAGTATTAACTATCTCAGTGGCAAAAAAATGAAATTAAATATCTTGCTTTCGTTTCTAGCCTATTGGTCTAGTGATGTCAAGGCTTACATTGGACGCAGTGAATTTTATTGACAATATTGATATAAATTCTTCATTACATACTTTCTCTATTGCCGCGACCCTGGTTCAAGTTATCCTAACATCCTGCTAACAGTACTAAGGGAGACTTAAAACTTCAATTCCCTGCATTGATACTTGCAATGACAAACTCAAAAGCAAGTGGTAAATCTGTTTAAAATAAGACTTCAGTCCCTCAAATCTACCAGAAAAGGGATAAAATCCTTAGGGCAAGTTTAAATGTTAAATCTTTACACCTATTTAAAAACAATAGGTTAGATTTACAATTATTGACCATGGAAGATGGTATAATCAAGATTAAGTACCAGGATAGGTGAAAAATTTTATCTCATTCTGTTTTTAAAAAGGAAGATACAATTAGCCCATACACACAGGCAGGTTTCTACAAGCTGAATATAGGAACACAAAACTAAACAATTTGCTTATGTTATGTCACAAGGACAGGGTTACAAAAGCAACATGCAATATCTGTGCAATAAAAATTGAAAATTAATTCTTAAAAATGAAAAGGAAATGAAAAAGGAAATTAATAATGCAGAAATATAATAGTTTTCCTACAAAAGATCCAATATTTCTAAAACTAGAATGTAGGGCCTGTCGCCCTAGCCTAGTGGTTACAGTCCTCACCTTGCATGTACCAGGATTCCATATGGGTTCTGGTTCTTATCCTGGCAGCTCCACATCCCTTCCAACTCCAATTGTAGCCTGAGAGAGCAGTAGAGGACAGCCCAAAGCCTTGGGACCCTATACATGGAAGAGCTCGAAAAACTCCTGGCTCCTGGTTTCGGATCATCTCATCTCTGTCCATTGTGGCCACTTAGGCAGTAAACCAGTGGATTGAAGATATTTCTCTCTGTCTTTCCTTCTCTCCATAAACCTAACTTTCCAATATAAATAAATTGAATTTTAAAATAAAAAGACTAGAATGCAATGGAATCTATGATACACTCAAATTGAGTTGAATATTTATCAGGAAGAATATTCTTTTTTCAAAAATTAAAAGACTGAATAAATATGAAAATGAATGTTAAGAATAGGAACTTATTAAAAGTTTGTCAGGTTAGAATTCAAGTAAAATGAAATAAGGAAACAATTCAAATGAACGCCATAATGTATTTGAAAACTCTGTTAGATAATGTAAGAGATCTTCAACACAAAAAAAGTTATGTACATGATGAAGTGCAAATGTTCAGCAAATTTACCACATAAATAAAAACAAAAGCATCTGACTGTAGAAGCACAAAGATGAATTTTAAAAAGTATTTCTATTCTTTGTCATAAAGCTGATATTGGTAGTGGATGGAATTCTGTGATATGCCTTTTTTACCCTGGCAACATTAGACAGCTGGTGTCCATAGTCATGGCTGCCCCAGGCTTATGACATCTGGAGCTGTAGCATTTCATAATCTTTGCCTTCTAAACATGCTTTCTCTGCCATCCATTGCTGAATATGGCACCTCAACCTCCTAAACATTGCCTTAGAATTTTCTAAACTTTTACATACAGAAGCCCACCATTATTCATATATGCATGTGCAACCACAGAGTATAGAACTGATGCTCTGTTGTGACTTTGGTTTTTTTTTTTTTGCTTACATTTACAAAAAAAAAATATTGGAAGGAAAAAAGAAACATAATAAAATTGTTATGCAACAGGATTAGAGTAGAAAGAAATGGTGCAAGATATCAAGATACAAGTGTCAATATACAAGTATATGTGTGTGTGTATATATATAAGTATATGTGTGTGTATATATATATATATATAAGTATATGTGTATATATATATTACAAACTCAGTTTGTACAAGATAAAGTGAACTGGAATCCTATGTTTGTAGCAGCAAAATCCACAATAGCAAAGACATGAAAACAACGCAGATGTTCATCAAGAGAAAATGATAAAGAAACCATGGTACACCTGCTCCATGAAATAATACATGGCCATTAAAATGAATGAAATTCTACCCTTTGTAGCAAAATGATCCCAACTGGAGATGATTATGCTCAGTGAAATAATTCCCAAAGGACAAGGATTATATGTTCTCTCTGATATAAGGTAATATTCATGCAAAACACAAGACATACATAGATGAAATATTAAAAGATAATGTATTTTTAAAGAGACAAGATTCAGATATATGCTACCTACAAGAAACAAACTTTATCAGTAAAGACACACACAGACTTAGTGTGAAAGCACGGAACAACATATTCCAGACAAATGGTCTGAAATAAAAACGAAACACACAGGCGTGAATTGGGGCTGGTGCTGTGGCACAGTAGGCTAAACCTCTAACTTTGGCATCAACATCACATACAGGCACTGGTTCATGTTCCCCGCTGCTTCACTTCTAAATAGAAATCAATAAATATTTTAAAATAAATCCCAGAAATT
Source organism: Ochotona curzoniae (assembly GCF_017591425.1). Lineage (NCBI taxonomy): Eukaryota > Metazoa > Chordata > Mammalia > Lagomorpha > Ochotonidae > Ochotona > Ochotona curzoniae. The sequence continues at coordinate 22,709,315 of NW_024467119.1, read as the reverse complement.
AATCTACATATCTATAATCAGTTAATCTTGCCAGGTGAACTAAAGTTCTCTAGAGAAGGACAGTTGCTTCAAGAAATGATGTTGGTAAAACTGAATGTCCATATGCCAAAGTCTGGAATAAGACCATTACCTTGTATTGTATAGCAAGTCAACTCAAAATGTATTAGGAATGTTAATACAAGAGTTGAAATGATGAAATTACTAAAGGAACATATGAGGAAAATACCTTAAGACATTGGACGAGCAAATACTTCTTGGGGCAAAGACCCAGAAGCACAGGCAATAAAAGGAAAATAGACAAATGGGATTAAACAAAAGTAAGAATTTTCTGTTCAGCAAGGCAACAATAAAAACAAGAGAAAATATTTTCCAACTATGCATCTTATAAAAGACTAATAGCCAGAATATATAAAGAGTTCAAGAAAATCAGCAACAGCAAAATCAGCAAAGAAGTATGGAAGGCCAACAGACATGGGGAACATGCTCCAGGTTACTAGCCATCATGGGCATACAAATACAAACCACAAGCAAATATTACCTCAACCCAAGTTAGAAAGGCTATTATCCGAAGTTTAAAAATAGCAAATGCTGGAGAAGATACAAAGGAAAAAGTACTCTAAAACACTGACTGTTGTTGAGAATGTATAACCGCTATGGAAAACAGCATGGAAATATTTCAGAAAATTAAAAATAGATCTACTAACAAGACCAAGCTATTCCACTCCTGGATTATACCCAAAGAAATGAAACCAGCATATAAAAGAGATATCTGTAATCCATTTACAGCAACTAAATTCACAATATTTGATTTGTGGAACCAACCTAGATATTGATCAATTGATGGGAAGGCAGTGAAAGACAGTCCAAGTGCTTGGGCCCCTACACCAATGTGGGAGACTCAGAACAAGCTCCTCACTTCTGAATTCAACCTGCTCAAGCCCTAATATTGTACTTACATAGAGGAATGTCTTTTTTTGGAAATATAGGCCAAAATATCCAGAGATAAAACATTTTATGCACTTGACTTTAAACAATTCAGACATCTATCTATATATGTAAAAAAAAGTAAATATGGAAAATATTTACAATTTAGAATATGAATGTTGGTTATTATGACATTTTTTTCAACTTTTCAGTATGTTTGAAATTCCTGCTTCAAAGTTGAAGAAAGTATGCCAATCTTATCTAACAGACCAAAGAAAAGGGAAATGGCAGTCATGTTCCTCCTATGAGCCACGTTACGCCTCTCATTCTAGAATAATACCAAAAGATACTGGAAACAGTGCTTATAGAAAATAAGAGAAAAATGAATAGATTTTTAAAAACAGCTTCCTGTAAGGCAATACTCTAACAGCTTGCTCATTAGATTAGCGTGATTACTTCTTTATTAAGCCTTATTTGAGCTGTCATCTGGTATCCATTAGGTCAGTTATAGTCTGTCTGGTCTAACCAGAGGGAAATGGAGCAAGGTGCATCATGGCTGGAGGAATCAAATAAGCAAGTATTCACTCTTCAATCATTCCTCCTTTTTGCCTTCCTTCTGTATAGCCACTTGTGGTTCCTTGCTCTTTCTTTAGAATTTAGTCATTTTTACATGTTCGACTTGTGAAACCACCTACATTCTGATAATTATATCTTACAACTTTTTACAGAATTTGAAGGTCATACTTCTCATATTAATGTGCTAAATCCCTTATTATAATTGGATACCAACCAATATTGTAATTGTTCTGGTCTCTTAATCAGTTCTAAGTCACATGTAATTATGCTGTAATAAGGTTCTCACTGTCATAACTCATATACTCCTGATTTCCTTTTGAAACTTCAAAAATTGTGATAAAATAATGCTTAAATCAGTAAGCCCCTAAAGGTGTTTAAACTATAGTAGTACTTTTACTACTACTGCTTTGACAAAGGTACAAATACCTTTTGACAAAGGTATAAAACAAAGTTTTTCAAATTATATTTTCCATGATGTTGATACACACGTGGAACCAACAGGTTCTGGCAAGATCAGCACCACCAACAACCTAGTTGTGTAAGACACCTGGTGTCTCCCTAATCCTGGGATCTGCTTGAGTTGGAAGTGGGAGGAAGGTTGTACAGACAATGGTGAAGCCTCAGCATGGTATCACAGGAGGTAGAGATTTGTGAGCCAGGAGTTGGGGCTACAGAGTTCTTCGTGGAAATCTAACATAAGAACCCAGACATGAAATTCACTAGAGTGGCACAAGCGACTGCAAACAAAGAGCTGTGTAACAACCACAATTATTAAAACCAAATTGTAGGCCTGTGGGTGACAGAGCTTTAGATACCTGTCCCAAGGAGAAGATTCTGCTAACGTGAAGTACAATGACCAAGAGCAAAAGAAGCGACAGAGGCACAATGAATATTATTAATGACTCCCCTACAAAGGAGCAAAACCCTTTGCCAACCTGAGTTTACCGAGGAATGCATTGAGAAAATCAGGGATACAGAATTCAAAACATTTGTTATAAAGCTTCTTATCAACAATGAGAGGCACATAAAGCAGTTGTTCAAGAAATTTAAGGAATATATCCCACTAGAAATGAGTCAAATGAAAGCTGGTGTATCCGAAATGAGGAATACAATGGAACAAATCAAAAGTACAGTGGAGAGTCTCCAAAGTAGAATGAAGGAGGCAGAAGATAGAAACTCAGAAATGGAAGATACTTGCTGTCACCAGGAAGAAACAAACAAAAGCTGGAAGCAGAACTGGGTCAAGCTAAGAAAAAATATTCAAGAATTAAAAGATACTGTTAAAAGATCAAGTGTCCCAGAAGGTGCAGAAAGAGAAGCTGGGTTTACAAATGTATTTAATGAAATAATATGAATTAGGATTTCATTATTTTTATGGCTGAGAAGTATTCCATAATGTGTGTGTATCACAGTTTCATCATGTAGTTATCTAACATCTGGGCTAATTCCATATTTTGATTATTATGAATTAAGCTGCAATGAACATAGGCCCATAATTAACTCTCATGTGCTGATTTCATATCATTTGGGTAAATTCCCAGGAGTGGGACATCTATGTCATGTGGTGGATACATTTTTCAGATCTTTGAATAATCTCAAAACTGTCTCCATGGTGGTTGGACTAGTTCACATTCTCACCAACAGTGGGTTAGAGTGTCTTCTCATCTCATCCTCACCAGCATTTATTGTTTTGGTTTGGGAATAAGCCATTCTAACTTAAGTGATGTGCAATTTCTCCGTGGTTTTTACTTGCATTTCCTTGATGGCTACTATACTCAGCATTTTTTCATGCTGTTGGCACATTTTTATTGCATCATTGAAAATTACCTGTTTATGTCCTGATTGTCCACTTCTTAACTAGAGCACTTGTATTGTTGAGTTTATTGAGCTCTTTAGAGATCCTAAATATTAACCTTGTATCAATTTTGAAGTTTTAAATATTTTCTCCCAATCTGTTTGTTGTCTCTTCACGAGGTTGATGGGTTCCTTTATAGTGAAGGAACTTCTTAGTTTGATGCAATCTCATCTACTTATTTTTGTTTTAACTGCCTGTGTTTCTATTGTTTTTTTTATGAAGTCTTAGCCTTACTTGTTGCCTTTATGATTTCTTGATATAGGCAGGAATTGGTAGGTGCACCCTTCTTAACACTGCTTATGCTGTTCCCCCATGTTTTGATATGTTGTACTGTCATCTTGATTTTTTTTTCTGGAATTTTTTGTTTCCTAATTGATCTATTCTATTAATAAATTCAGCTGGGCGCTTTCCGGTCTCCATGTGTTTGCCTATTTTCTAGGGTTTCTTGAGTTGTTGATTTCCAGCATCATTCTTTGGTGGTTAGAAAACATGCATGGCATGATTTTACTTCTTTTTGAAATTGTTAGGGCTTGTTTTGTATCCCCACACGTGACTTATCCAAGAGAAAGTTACATACGCTGATGAAAAATACATATCTGCAACTACAGCATGACATGCTCTGTAGAGATCATTTAGGCATGTTTTTCCCATAATACAGATGAGATTTCTTATCCATTTATTGATTTTTCATCTAGTCCATATGTCTATTGATGAAACTGGGGTGTTGAAGTCCCCCATTATTACTGGAATGGAGTGTATGATTCTCACCAGATCTATTGATAATTGTTTTAGGAAACCTGGTGTGCTGGCACTAAATGCATATATATTTACTATATTTACTTTTGATACATTGATTCCTTAATCATTATACATGGCCTTAGTCTCTTAATAGTTTTTGTGTTCAGATATCAATTCTGCCCTAATTGAAATTCAAACAAAAACCTTGAACAATACATACAATTATATAAAATTAGAGAAAGGAAATGATTTCTCTTGTTCTTTCACAGTAGGAAGACAATACTAACTAACTATAGTGTTATTATAGATTTTACATTATATATATATATATATTTCCAAGTTAGAAGAGAGTGTTTTCAAAAATACAATAAATATTTTTGCTAGTAAATAATCTTATTGCTTTTATTTGATAATTATAACATATACATATGTAGAACATCATAATTACTGCTAATCATAGATATACTTTTCTTGTGATTTGGCACTGCCCTTAAATTAGGGAAGCCTCCAGTTATAATTTTGGCCTTTCGTCTTCATGATTGCACCAATGTAGCTAACAGGGAGGGCAAGCTCCACAGCAGTGATACACATTCCACAAAGTGAGCTACATTTGAGCATTAACTGAGCCACAAGTGAGATGAAGATCTATAATACCTGATGTATCTCTGCCTTATAAAGCAAAATGAACATAGGCTCAGAATAAGGCCTATGTATGTTGGCTGTTTCTGTCAACTCAAATCACTAGTCAAATTTGTGAAGCTATAATGGCATTTCTTCAGTTTATTCCACTAGGAAGGGATCCCAAGGAAGTTTTCAGTCGTACAGGGAAAGATCTACCCTAATGATAATGCCACCCATCAGTATATTTGGATGACGGAAATTCTATAAATAACAAAAGGTTAAGTTTATTTTCTCTGCAGCATTTCTATATAGTAATTTTCAAATAAAGCAACAATGTAATCGTTTAGGTGAGAATAGAGTATGGTAAAACAAACCATAGATAGGACACATGGACAAAGGAAACAGAAAGCAAATAAAATAACAGATATAAATTATAACAATTTCATGATTTAGGTGAGTGAGTACAAAAAGAATGCAAAACCCTATTTCCAAAGATGAAAAGGTTATTTAAAAATTAAAGAAATTAAAAATAAAACTGATGTAAACTTAAGTGAGAAAGAACCTAGTAATGTTAGACACATAATTAAAGACACGTAGGTCAGTTTTAAACTTTGAGTCTTTGTTCACAAAATCCTGCCCATGTTTACTTTGCCAAACGTTTGTAGTGGAACAAAGCTTTTACTCTAAGCTTCTGTTGGGAGAAAAAGCGAGACAACTGCCAATATTACCACTTCATCTTTAATTTTATGGTGAAGGCACCATGCTTTCTCATCTGGCTGCTGTCCCATAGCCTTTCATCCAGTCTGACAGGCAGTAGCCTCCCATTGCTTTCCAAGTGAGCCTGGGGAGGACAGTGCACCAGCACTCCCTGCAGTTGTAACAGAACATGGACAAGTTGATCTGCATCCCAATGTCTGCCATTAGGGTTATACGAAAATGCGGCCTCACTAATAGAAGCACAATATGCAAGATGCCAGTACATCTCTGTGATTTACAGTGTGTCTAATGAGCAGGCCCAATGAAGAGGTTTGTTGTCTACCATAAAACCAGATGGATGTAAGCAGTGATTAGAAGCAATTAACTCTGTTCAGCACTAAATAACTTTCCATCGTTAATGTACATTTTTCCACCTCATTAGAGGTACGGCAGAGAGCATGAGGTAAGAGGCATTCAATTTGAATTTCAGATATGCGTATGTTTGAAGAAAAAAAAAACACAGATTTGCAAGGAAAACAGAATAAATGATATTAAAGCCTTGTTTTGAAGACATTTTTATCCCATTAATACTGGCATGCTTATTTGCTCAATTTCACCAGCCACTCACAAGCCCTACGGTAAATAGGAAACTTATTAAGTTCTGGTAAGGAATGTAAGACTTTTCTAATAAACAACTGATAATGGGAACACTTTTTTTCTGCTGATCATCTTCCAATAATATAATAGTCATTTTAAATCATCAGTATTGTCATTTAAGACACTGAATCTGGAAAATGCCATGCTAAGGCTGGTTTACAAAACTGCAGTCTCACACAATAAAAAAGGCAACCAGAACTCCTCCACCATATTCTTCTGTATAAACTGGGTACAACAGCATTTTGTCCATGGAGAGTCAATGGTAGATAACAGAACTCATTTAATAACAAATTTCACATTTTCCCCCAATCAAAACTTTCAAAACTTATTGAATTATTAAAATAATGTAGGAAATACTACATGTCACATTCCTATCATATAATATTAAATGAATTTATTTATAATTTAAATTTAAACCTTATTTATAATATTAAATGAGTTTATTTGTAATTATAATATTATGATTCCAAAATATATACATAAAAACCCTCAGGAAATGTTGGAAATAAATAAACTAAAACACTTTTCATTGAAATTCTAGACAATGGAGAATGGATTTTTTGCTTCATTATTCCTCTTCGTGTTTCCCAACTTTTTCTATGATATACAAGTTATACATGACTTTTGTTCCCAAAGGAATTGGAAGCAAATGTAAAATTATAAAACAGGGCCTGGCGGCGTGGCCTAGTGGCATGGCCTAGTGGCTAAGATCCTCGCCTTGAATGCACCAGGATCCCATATGGGCGCCAGCAGCTCCACTTCCTATCCAGCTCCCTGCTTGAGGCCTGGGAAAGCAGTAGAGGACGGTCCAAAGCTTTGGGACCCTGCACACGTGTGGGAGACCCAGGAAATGTTCCTGGATCCTGGCTTCAGATCAGCATAGCATCGGCCGTTGCGCCCACTTGGGGAGTGAATCATCGGATGGAAGATCTTCCTGTCTGTCTCTCTTCCTCTCTGTATATCTGACTTTCCAATAAATAAATAAATCTTTAAAAAAAATTAAAAAACAGTTGAGATAGTATTTTAAAAGCAATAAAATCCTCTGTATGTATAATTAAATATAAAGAAAGGTGAAGCGGAGTGCTTTAGAACATGTTTATATGTGTGTGTGTATATATGTATACACACATACACACACATATATATGTGTATATATATATATATATGTACTTATATCTTCTTGATGACTATGCATGGGAAAAGTATATCAAAGTCTGTGATACTTTTCTTCTAGCAAGAATTTTTTACAATATTAATATCTAGGGTAGAATTTGTTCTTTGCAAAATTACTGATGCATATCCATTCCTTTCACTTTCATTTAACGGTTCTATAATATCAAAATATTAATCATCCTCATTTTAAAGAGTCAAATCAATTTCATGGGTGTATGCAAGTCTCAGCTCTTCCACTCACTAGCTATATAAACATTGTGGCACAAGCTTGCTGTGCCCTGATTGCTAACGTCTGAATCCAGGAAGACAGAAGAACTTACATGAAGCAGATTTATTCTTACTACTTACAGATGAATAGCAAGGGACTACAAGCATCTAGGACCGATGAGGAGTCAGTTCCTGAAAGCTCAGGGAAGCTTCCTGATGTGAATGGAAACTCAACTACAAATGCCTCATGAATAAAGGTAGCTGAAAGACAACCCAAAGCAGCCCACTGTGGTGTAACCCAAGTCCCACAGACACCCTGGGTTAAAGTACAGAGCAAGAATCTTTTCCTCAAAGGAACTGAGATGAATTCTAGATTGTTCTAGTCAATCCTCTATTATCTTAGGATGTTGGAGTTCCAACACATTTTAGTTATTCTTGAGAACTACTAGTGAGAAATACAAGAGAGAACTGTGGTAATTTAAAGCCATCCAGAAAATTGCCTTGTAATCTTCAACTCATTTTGAATTGATTTCAGTATATGATCAGACATAGGGTTTACATTTTTTTAAATATGGACATCCACTTTTCTCAATACCATTTCATAGGAAGATTATTCATTCTCTAACACGTGTTCTTTTAGACTTATTTAAAAATGAGTCAGTTGTATATGTGTGACTTTGCTACTAGGGTCTATGATCGGTCCCATTGGGTCTTTGGATATGATTTCACACCAATACATTGCCATTTTAATTACTGTACCTTCGAAATATATTTTAAAGTTTTGTAGTGTAATGTGTTCTACTTTGTTCCTTATGTTCAAAATTACTTACGCAATTATTCCTTTTGCAGTTCCACACTATTTTTATTAGTGTTTTTCTAGCACTGTAAAAATGTCATTGGGAGTTTTATAGGGACTACACTGAATACGTAAATTACTTTGGGTAGTATGGATGTTTCAACAACACTGATAATAGCAACTTATGAACACAGGATAGCTTCCTCTTTGTGTCCTCTTCGGTTCTTCTCACTGATTGTATAACTTTCATTGTAGAGGTCATTCACATTTTTGGTTAATTTTTCCAGGCATTTCTTGGCAGTCATCAGAAATTGATTTATTGTCTTGATTTATTTTTCAGGTGATACACCACTGACATGCAACATTGCTATCATTTTTTTATACATTGTTAATGTAGCTTACAATTTTGCTGAAACTGTTTTTGACACAATTTTGCAAATAGTAACAATTTCACCTTCTCCTTCCCAATTTTGGTTCAGTGCTCATTAACCACGAGGTAGAGGCCTTTGAACTTCATCTGGAACTGTTTTGATACATGATGTATGGTCCTCAGTTTCCTCTTCTTGCCTTTCTTAGGAGCTGCAGTTGATGCTTTCCATCAGTGGTTTGATGAGGGGTGGCTGAGGCAACCCAGCTATGGAGGCTGCATATAATGATTCTATGGGTACAGGCCTGGTGGCTCACTTTTGCTGAATTTTGTAAAAAGCACGTGGTGCTGGGATTTTGTTCACTACTTCTCTCCAAAAAAAGAAGTATCTCTCCAACCTCCAGTCCTCACTTCTTGGAGTTGGGGAAGCTTGCTTTCTTCAATGTGACTTTTCTTATATATTATATGTTATATATTATATATATTTTATAGATTATATATAAGAAATATATGTAAGAATACTCTTACAAATACATATATTTCTTATATTTTTTATTCTTATAAAAATCCACTCTCCATTGAAGCACTGTGGTCTTTCACCTGGCTTTGCAGCTCTTGTGGAGGTGAGTTGGTCTGTGTGTAACTGAACAAAGTGGTGTCTCTGTAGTGAGGTGGTCACCAGAGTCTCTTACTCAGACACCATCTTGGTGTTTAAGTCATATATTTAAACAGACCAGTAATGAGTAGCAATATTGAATCAGTAACAAAAAGTCTTGTCAAAGACTATTCCAAAACTAGACTGCTTCACTACTGAGGTCTCCAAAACATTTAAAGAATTACCACCAGTTCTTCTTATTAATTCCATGAAATATAAGAGAATCAATGTCTAAAAATCCATTGTTCAAGACCAGGATTAACTTGATACCAAAATTATACAAGGAAATAACAACAGATAAAGAAAACCACAAGTCAGTATCCTTGATAAACACAGATTTTAAATAACAAAACAGCAGCAAATCAAATCCAACAGCACATTAAAGACCTTTAATCTCTACAAGATTCACCATAGAGGCAAAAGAATGGTTCAGTACAACAAATCAAGAAATGTGATTCACAAAATCATCATCAGAAAGAAAAAACAACCTTTAATCATTAAAACTCTGAACAAATTAGATATAGAAGGAACATAAAGGTCAGATAAAATAATTCAATAGTTAACATCATATTGAAGAGCAAAAGATGAAGGCTGTCTAAGATTTGTAGAGATCCACTGTCATGGCTTATATTCAACACAGTTCTGGCCACAAAAAATAAGTAGTAGAAAGAAATAAGGGGAACCCAATTTAGAAAAAAGAAAGTAAAATGTCATTGTTTGACGATGACATTTGATAACAATGCCCCCAATGACTGCCCCAAAAAAAACTATTAAAATTAATCAACAAATTCAACAAAGTTGTAAGATAGAATGGGAAAACATCAGCAGCATAGGCATTTATGAATAGCGAATCATTTGAAAAAGAAATCAAGATAGCAATCCCATTTCCAATAGTTACAAAGATTTTAAATATCCAGGAATAAACTTAACTAAAGAAGCAAATGATCTTTACAATGAACATTATGCATCAATGATGTTTACAATGAAAAGTAAACATCACTGATGACAGAAATTTAAGAGGACACCAAGAAATGAAGAAACATTCTATGATCATGGATTGATAGAATCAGTATTGTCAAATATCCGCAATATTTGAGGTGATTCATATACTAAAGACAACCCCTATCAAAAGTCCAATGACATTTTTTTTTCATAGGACTAGAAAAATGCTACTAAATCCATGTGTAATTAAAAAATATCTAATTTAACCAAAGCAATTGTGCCCAAAAAATGTGCAGGAGTTAGCACATTTTCTAATTTTAAAATATACTACAAACATAAAGTATTTGGGACAGTGGTTAAGCCACTATATGAGACACTTACATTCCAAATTGGAATTCCCAGGGTTAAATTCCACTTCATTTTACAATCCATCTTTTGGCTAATGTGCCTGAGAAATTACAGATTGTGACTGAAATCCTTGAATTTCTGTCACACACGTGGGAGAGTAAGAAGGAGTTCTTGGCTTGTGGCTTTAACCTGGCCCAGCCCTAGCTGTTGTAGGCATGTGGAGATTGAACTAGGAGATAGAAGATCTCTCTAAATTTCTCATTTTCTGCCATTTGAATAAATAAAACTAAATAAATAAATATTTTAGAAATATATTACAAAGCCACATTAATTGAACTGTTATAGTAATGGCAAAATATCAGATACATACACCAATGGAACAGACTAGATATTCTACCAATAAATCTAAGTATTTACAACCAACTAATATTTTACAAAGTTACTAAGAGTGTGAGCTAGAAAAAGGAGAGTCATTTCATTAAAGGATGCTGTGAAATTTGGATATCCACATTCAGAAGAATAAAACCAGAAGCCTATTTGTATGTGTATATATACACACACACACATATAAATCAACTCAGAAACTAGATTAAAGACCGAAATATAAGACCAGTAACTTTAAAGTTTTCTATAAGTAAACTCGGGGAGATGCTTCAGAACACAGGATTGTGCAAAGAGCATTGGATCAGACATCCAAATTGCAAAAACAGACACCAGAAACATACACATACACACACACACACACACACACACACACACACACACACACACACACACACACACTGGAACAAAGGACAAATGCCATACACCAAACCAAATAGTTCCTGCACAGCAAAGGGAACAATAGAGGGAAGCAGCAGCCTATAAAACCAAGGTCACTTAGATATCTGACCGTCTGGCAAGTGGTTAATAATAAAATGTATAAGGGACTCAACTCAATAGCAAAAATTAAAAAAAATAATGCAGCTAAAAGTAAAACTAAACAAATATTTCTCAAAAACAGACATACACATTTCCAACAGGTACAAGAAAACTTCTGTCACAGCAGTAATCATGGAAATGAACATAAAGTGAATATCAGAACACTGAGGTGTCACCTACCCCAGGTAGAGTGGCTACTATCTAAAAGACAAAAGATAACAAGTGATAGGAAGGAAGAAGAGAAAAGAGAGAATCTCTGCACTGTTGGTGGAAATGTATATTAGTACAGCAACTGTTAAAACAGCATGGAAATTTCTCAGAGTAAAATAAAATGAAACTCCCATGTTGTCCAACAAACCCATTATTGGGTTTCTATCCAAGGGGAAAGCAGTCAACCTGTACAGGAGACATCTGCAGCCCTATGTTTATTGCAGTAATATTCACAAGAGCCAAGAACAGGAAATCAACCGATTGTCCATTCATCAATATGTGGTTAAAAAAAGTGGTGTTTAGTCTTATGGGCCAGTGAGTTAAGGTATCACTTGTAATATAAATATGCTACGTTGGCGTGCCATTTAAAGTCCCAGCTACTATATTTCTTTTTTTAAAAAAGATTTATTTATTTTTATTGGAAAATCAGATACATGGAGGAGAGACAGAGAGGAAGATCTTCTGTCCGATGATTCACTCCCCAAGTGACCACAACCACCACAGCTGTGCCAATCTGAAGCCAGGAGCTAGGAACTCTTCCAGGTCTCCCACATGGGTGCAGGGTACCAAGGCTTTGGACCATCCTTGACTGCTTTCCCAGGCCACAAGCTGGATGCTGGATGGGAAGCAGGGCCACTGGGATTAGAATTGGCACCTATATGGGATCAAGGCACATTCAAGGCGAGAACATTAAGTGCTAGGCCACCGTGCCACGCCCATAACTACTATATTTCTAATCCAGCTTCCTGCTAATGTGCCTGGGAAAACAGCAAAAAATTGGCCCAAGTATTTTGGTCCTTGCTACCCCTTGAGAGACCAGGACAGAGTTCCTGGCCCATGGCTTTGGTCTGGTCTAGAACAAGCAGCTTCAGTTATCTGAGGGGTGATCCATCAAATAAAAACTTTCTTTTCTCTTTCTCTTACATTCACACTGTCTTTCTGTGCCTCTGTCTTTCAAATAAATGAATCTCCAAAAAAATTAAAAAGGGTATCTCACTGGAGTTAAAACAAAATTACTGCTTACAAATGACCTAGTGTGGACAGAGAAAAGGAACAGATACTAAGTTACTGAACATAATACTAAGAATTCAACTCCATTGCACAATAGGGTTACTACAGGTAATATGCTGAATATTGCTTTAAAAACACAAGATAGGATTTCGGCTTTTTTTACACTATTAGGAAATTTTGAATGTTTGAGAAGATGTATTTATTCTGATTAGTCATTATCAGATGTATAGATGTACTACAGCGTGATAATCAATAAATATGCATAATTCTATGTTTATTTTATAAAATTTTCAATTGCAAAAAGAAAGACAACAATTTTTCTTGTAATGTATCACCATAAGAAAAAACTTACGAAGGTGTGTTGGTGAAGGTTCAGCATCAAGCCCAGAATAGGGGATTTGTAACAATGTCAATTTCTGTGTGGAGGGGTATAAATAACCACAGCATGGCTCTTCTAAGATTATCTACAGTTTACCAATCAGACAAAAAAACTTACAGTGTAGGAAGCGGCTCAACAGATTCAGTTCCAGCCACCTCCACCAATCATAATTTACCCATCTGCAAGTGCTGCAGAGCTGAGCATTTCATAAACAAGTAGACACATTAACAGCATCTGCTTGTAAAGTGATGTCATTGATATGCCTGAGACAGCAAGCAATTGCAGCTAGGTGTGGTTGCAAGCACGCCAAAAATAACAAGCAGAGAGGTAAGAGAGATAGTGAGTAAATACTGGCTCTTGCTGGATTTGATAACAGGGTATAGGAAATAGCTTTATCTTGTTTATAAAGATCAACTGATGAATGACACCTCACACCTCCTATCTTAGCATATAAACTATAATAATTAGCTATCGTGAAAAAATGCAAATAAACCAGAATGTAATGATTCTTTTATCCTTAAAATATATATTTTTAAAAATGCATTCTATTCTATAACAACAGAGAGATGTCTCATTCACAGATTCATTCTCCAAAAGCCCTCAACAACCAGGCTGGGCCAGGCCAAAATCAGGAGCTGAGCCAGACTCACACGGGTGGCAGCAACCCAGCAGCGTCATCTATCCTGCAGCCTCCTAGGGAACACATTTACAAAACACTGAAATCAGAACTGGAGCCAGGACTCAAATACAGGCAGCTTGAAATGGAATGCCGACATTCCAAGCAGCATCTGAGAAGGCTGTGCCCAATTTCCTCCCCTATACATGGTACATAAAACAAAACCATATAAAATATAAGACGACAGCTTGTTTTTCTTACTCTATGTGCATAAATGAAATAGTTCGTAACAGTGAAATTTCAATCAACTATTAGGAAAAAAAGGACTACTGCAGCTCAGAATTTGTAAATAATTTCAAAATGGCAGGACACATTGTATTCCCAAACTAGGACAATTTATCAGTATTTAAAACTCAATTAGCTATACATCACTTCTATATTTTGGCCCATACATACCGTAACTTTCCTACCTGTGCATATTTTCAACATGCAGCTGAATAACTGATCCCCTATTTTCAGGTGGCAGTTAGCACCTCTATCTGCCCCCACAAATATGTAGTGGTCTTTCTGTTGACAGTTCCCAGAGTTAATACGCAAGCCTGAGAATCCCATTCAACATACTGCTCCAAATAGGTGATAAAATGAACAAGTCCCCTTTTCTTTTCTTCTTTCTTAAAGATTTATTTTTATTTAAAAAGCAGATTTACAGAGAAAAACAGAGATAGAAAGGTCTCCCATCTGCTGTTTCACTCCTTAAACAGCCACCTTGGCAAAGCTGAGCCAATCCAAAGCCAGGACCTCCTTTGTGTCTAACACATGAGTGTGCAGGGTTTCAAGGCTTTAGGCCAACTTCGTCCGCTTTTCTGGGCCATAAGCAGGGAGCTGGATCAGAAATGGAACAACTGAGACACAAACTGGCACCCACATGGAACGCTGGCATTTCGAGGTGGAGGATTAGCTAGTTGAGCCACAGTACCCCAGCCTCATGTACTTTCATAGAATTAGCATGTAAGTGTATGGTTTATTTGTCCAGCAGTATGCTTAGTGTTACAAAATTGCTACAGATAAAATCAAACAGTCAGGTATTACACAGTTATAATATTTGAAAAAGAATATTCCTTGTCTACTGATAATTCAACCTTTCATTAACCTTGCCTCTGACACACACACACACACACACTCACACACACAGAATCTTTTAATCACACTGTACATGAGAAATGAGAAGACCTTGCCAGGAAGGAAGCTTTGGTTCTTTACTTGGAAATTGTTTCCAAATTTTAGAAAATCTTTACAAACTAGGCCATATAATTTAGGCCAACAATTAATTTAAAAGTAAAAAAACAGTAACCCAGGACAAAAAGAGAAATGAATGACATTAATAACAGGGGAAATGGCCCTGTTGATTTCAATGGTCTGAAAGCTCTGTTTGATTAATAAAAATTATTGTTCACAATGATGACCTTCAGTCATTAGGAAAGTCTGCAATTGTAATAATCTGTTTAAGGTGATATGCAAAATTACTTCTGAAACTGCTTCATTCAGAATAGTTTAGTGGTCACACTTGTAACATGGGATCTGCTATCCAGGATTTCTTATGCTAACAGCATTTAAAATAAAAGAGGCTTCGTTGTACGTTTTTGTTCTAGACAATCGCAGGGGGACACCTGGCATTCGCAGAGTATTTTTAAGCTTCTGAGAACAGCTCTCGAGAGTCAGAACAATTGACATTTCTTTCCAGAATATCTTCCAAGATGAAATATTCACCAACACTCTTCTTCTGGGGAAGCTTCCCAAGTGGCAATGATAAAATCATCAATCCTACACCTTTAAAATGAACAGCATTCTAAGGAATTTTACCTTGGTTCTTCTGTGTTTTCTGCAAAGTGAGCCATTCAGGCATTGCATCTTGTGAAATTTCCTCGCCTCTTTCAGGGAAGCATATTGGGACAGAGCTTGCCAGCTGTCTGCTCCCTTTGCCTTCTGCTGCCATTATCCTCAAGTACCGCCCCACCTTCTGGCCCTCCAGCTTGTGGGGGGTGGGGAACTGGGAGGAGAACAGAATTCTTCCTGTTTCTGACATGCATAACACAATGAAAAGAGCAGAAGGAATATATATCTATACATACATTTGTCTCTCTCCACAAATAGACATACATAGGCTGATCTTGCAAGTGTATGCATGTATATGCATGTGAATCCACACAGCCAGTGCCAGAGTGTCTCTATATGTATAAATACACTGTATATATTCCATATGCTCTTTCTTTCTGCAGCACACAAATGCAGCTGGGAATAACTACTGTGAAAAAAAATTCACATACTCACGAAAGACAAATTATCAAGCAGAAACAAGAATATATGCAATCTAGCTGTTACAAATTCGTTGCATCTGCTGCCTGCCTTTATTAGAACATGATTATGCAGCTTAAGAAAATGTCTAGCATTTCATTTTACATGCCTAAGAAAGTATCTCCTTTCCCTAAATCTCCTGTTTTACACTTCACCCAGAGTCCAAGCTGGTTCTGGACTGATGACTGATGTGCTCAAAAGGCTCAAAGAAATATAAATAAACACCTAATCCTATGTGTGATGATGAAGTGTGTGAGTGATCAGAAAAAAAAAATCACTTTAAATAGTGTGAGCAGATAAGAGGGCTCCATAATAGATAAATGCATGAAATGATTGTTACCTATATGTCACTGTGTAAAAGATTCTGGCATCCACCCAATCACTGAATCCTCACTTCACCAGCACGTGACTGCAATCACCTCTCTCACCATTTTACAGATAAGACATCTGAGGCTTAGGGAAACTAAATAATCGACCTGAATGGCAAGAACTGTCCAAAGTACATCAGCCTCCAAAGTTGGGCTTCTCACCCACATATTATCTTAGACTGTCTCTTACTGAAGTTTAAATCACGAAACATACATGGAAGTCCATGTTATGCATTCAGGAACACAAGAGCATATGATAGTGTAGGTGGTAGAAATGATCTCTTCCTCCATTCTATTACTCCTTTAAGCATGATAAATTTCTTCATGCACAATTTAACCAACAAATGAAATCTAAATGAGGTTACTGTGGGTTCCATTACAATGAATCCAATGCAAAGTTTCAACAAAAAAATAATTCTAAAAACAATTATTAAAACAACCTCAAGTGTGTGTATTTAACAGTGCTATTTCTCCTAGTGATACATTAACCTTTGCTGAAATGTATCAGTACAACAATTGTTTATTGACTCAGAAAGACACACAGAAAAGCAGACGCCCTTTCCAGTGTTTCTAATGCTCCTTCGGAGGAGTTCAGGGGGATACACAAAGGATGTATTGCCTATTTGAGGCGACCACAATATACTGAACACTTTAGTAGGCTAAAAAATGCAGGTGATTAAGCATGCATAGGCCAAGTAACAAATGGCAGCAATCCCAAACCATTTCTCAATGAAGACTTCTTGTTTAGGAATTTACAAGGAAGTAATCACTTAGTAAGATCTATCACCCACTCCAAATGCTTCAATTATTCATCTCACTAGCACATTAAGTTCAATTCTCCTTGGTGTCTAAATTGCTTCCTGATATTAATTTAAGGGTTTGGGGAGTGATCCTAACTCATTCAGGCCACTTGGTGTTGTTAAGCCTTGCAAAATGTATTTCAGAAACAGACTTCATTCAGCCAACATCATAAAAAATTGTTCAGCCCACAAGCCTTCTCCCCAGCCTGTCCATTTACAAATTTCAGGCAGTAGGGGAGTAAGTTCAGTATGTAATCTGCAATCACATGAAGTACAATACTAGGAGAAAAAAGAAACTATTCAAGCCTGAAATTATGACCTGGAAGCAAAGGACAGTTTTGTAACTGTTATACAGACTGCTGACAATCTAGGACGGGGGTGGGGGTGAAGGTGTTTTTCATTGTTAAATGAAGATACTAATGACTAGTCTCAGGTATCATGCCTTCATTTTTATAAAATTCACAATAGGGAAAATGTCTATGAAGAGTTATAAAACCATATAGCCTAAATATCCATGTATGACACTGGCATACCTCATGCAGATATGACTATTACAGTAAGTTACAAAATTCTGAATATTCATTTAGAAACAAACCTGAATTTAAAAAATAACCTAGAACTACCTCCTGGATATAGTCTCTCCTATTATGGAGACAAAACGAACACCCATTCAAGCATAAATTAGGAAGACGCATTTGGCATAGTGGTTAACACATGACTTGGGAGGCCCACATCTCACTTAACAGTGCATGGGTTCTCAAGTCCTGGCTCTACTTCTAATTAATAGTTTCCTTGGAAGGCACCACTTGTGGATCACCAGGGAGGAGTCCTGGACTGAGTTTCAGGCACATGGCTTTATCCTGGCCCAGCTCCAGATGCTATCATGGGCATTTAGTGCGTGAACCAGCACATAAGAGGTATTTCTATCTGTTTCTCACCTATATCTTCCCTCCTCTCTCTCTCCCTCTCTCTCTCTCTCTCCCTCTCTCTCTCTCTCTCCCTCTCTCTCTCTCCCTCTCTCTCTCTCTCTCCGTCTCTCTCTCCCTCTCTCTCTCTCTCTCTCTCCGTCTCTCTCTCCCTCTCCGTCTCTCTCTCTCCCTCTCTCCCTCTCTCTCTCCTCCTTCCCTCTCACACTCAAATGAAATGAATACATGAAAAATTTAAAGTTTTTTTTTTCTTAAAAAGAGCTAGTGCAATTTAGAGGCTAAATCAATATGTGACCTAAAAACATACCCTTGTACAAGAAAGATGAAAAGAACAGATATTTGCTTTAGTCAGAAGTGCAAAGTATTTATACTTAAGATTTTTCCTCAAAAAACATAACCTGGAACTCTCAATTAATTGCACACTATTTTAAAACTAACAAATGTACTACTCTGTACCCAAGCAGCTAAGTTCCATGGCAGTTTTTCTGTAACTACTATCACATTTAGCTCTTTCAATCACCTTACATGGAAGTTAATTTGTGCTGTCGTTTTCCAAATGAGGATACTGAGGCTTAGAAAGTTATAGCGTTATTTCTATTTATCTAGTAAAACGCAGAACGGGAAGCAAAGCCAGTATATTTGAATACAAAGTTGGAGCCTTTGCTCACTCTACATTCTACCACTCTTGTCCCACTGTCATTGAGAGGCAAATTTTATGAAATGCAATCACTGAAGATGACTGAAGGTCACACACTTCTTACATGTTTTCAAATGGTGTTAGCTTAAATCCCGTCATGCTTACAAGTCATCATTTTACATTTCTGTCTTTGCTTCAACAGGGATTATGTATCAATATTTGAGGAGCATTCTTAGAGGTAACATGTAAAAATTGATAATTATACAATAAACAAGTTCTTAAAGACATCCTCCACATCTCCAAAACAGAATTACAGACTGGTCTTCCCTCCTCTTCCCACCCCTCCCCCCCATGAAAAGCAATTGCTTCTTTTTTCTTTGCAAAGCAATAGAAATCACAGCCAGAAAATTAGAAGGTGGTGTGAAAGCAGGAGATAGCCCTAGCTTCAGTCATCACTAGTGGTAACTCTGAAGGGTGACCTTCCTGGTCCATTTGCCATGTGAAGACATTCAAGAGCATGCTGTTTATCAGTCTGCTCGAGCTGCTATAACAAATACCACAGATGTTAAAAACAGAAATTTAGTTTCCCACAGTTATGGAGGCCAGAAACAATATAAAGTGCAGGCAGGCCCTAGTTTCTGATGAGGACTGTCTTTCTAGCTTGCAGCTGTTGCCTTCCTGATATGTACTCATTTGGGCCTTCTTTGGTGTGAGGAAGAGATGGGGGTAAGGCAAGGATTGATCTAGCATCCCTTCCTCTTACATGTCCTATGTTGATCTCGTTTAACATCAGTTACCTCTTGAGCCCTGTTACTGAATACAGTCACATTATGGCTTAGGTCTTCAACACTTGTAACGTGCTGAGACAATAAGCACCATAGAAAGGATTCAACAAACAACTGACCTTCAGATGGTAAGTCTTGTGACAAAAACAAAAATTTATTTGCTTAAGCTCCCATTGTAAGATTTTTTTTAAAGATTTTATTTTTATTATTTTGTTTTTTATTGGAAAGGCAGATATACAGAGAGGAGAGACAGAGAGGAAGATCTTCCATCCAATGATTCACTCCCCAAGTGAGCGCAATGGCCGGTGCTATGCCGATCTGAAGCCAGGAGCCTCTTCCGGGTCTCCCACGCGGGTGCAGGGTCCCAAGGCTTTGGGCCGTCCTTGACTGCTTTCCCGGGCCACAGGCAGGGAGCTGGATGGGAAGCGGGGCAGCCGGGATAGAACCAGCGCCCATATGGGATCCCGGGCGTGCAAGGTGAGGACCTTAACCACTTGCGCCACCACACCGGGCCCGATAAGACCGTATCTTTTAGTCAATGAGATACATTGTTGTCTTAATGTTTTGAGTTTGACATCCATTTTATTTTTTTTCCCTCAGAAGACTTGATTTGTAATTTAAGTGTTGTATTTTATTATATAGTAAAATTTTCTGGATTTGCATACCAAGCTCTTCCTGAATGATATTTGACTCTGGAATTATGTATAAGCAGGTAAGATGATAAAAATAATCATACTGTCCTCTTTTTAAAGAAAAACAGCGGATCTTCATTTACGTCTGAGTACTGGAAAAAAATACACTTCTCCAGTACAAAGGTGTGTTTTTGTCTGGTAGACATTATGAACTTAATAAATTGTTTTATCTTTTTACTCTTTCACTAAGCTTAGAAACACAACATCTACCTCTAAAAAATAAGTGTAGCACGTGTATTTGTAACTTTCTTATGTTTTTGTAACTTTTTCATATTTATTTCAATTAAAAGCTTCCTTTATGGGACATGTAAATCTGTATAACTACATGTACATGTGATTGTTCCAAAAGGCTTCAGTTTAAAATTCACTTATTTATCTACTCTTAATGAAGTCAAGTTTTCACTATTTGATAAATAGAGTACCAAACTAAATCAACTTTAATTATGAAGTTTTCTGTTCCTTTTTGAATACCTGAGTATTTTTCCCAAAGCTGATTTGAACTTCATTCTGAAAGCAAAACTCGAAAAGCAACAATGTTAATTAGAACTTCCTAAAAAATGGTGCAAGGATTGTAAAACAGCTTTAAAAATATTTGTTTAATATTGGCACTAGGCTTTTTAGATCAGCTTGTAGGAAAACACAGTGCAATATTTTCTACATTATCCAAGCATAAGAAATTTACTGTAATGAAATGGGAATTGTTTGTTAGCTTACTTAACGAAGATGAACTTCATTTTACAGAGAATGCCCAATGATTATATGGCTGTAATAAAAGTCTGAACAGCCATGGAAACAAGTTTTCACCTTCAACTGCTTGCCAGCAGTACTATAATTTAATTATGTGTCAACAGCATTATTTGTACAGGGGATTAGGCTGCCAGTTGCAATACTAGCATCTATTTAAGCACCAATGCAAGTGCCAGCTACTCCACTTCTGGTCCAGTTCCCTGCTACAGAGCCTGAGAAAGCAGGAGAAGACTGTTCAAGTGCTTGGGCTTCTACCACCCACAGTGGAGACCTATAAAAAGATCTTGGCTCCAGGCTTCTGCCTGGCTTAGCCCCGCCATTGTGGACGTCTGGAAAGGGAACCAGTCAACAAGATATCTGCCTCTCCATCTGTCCCTCTGTCTCTGTCATTATTTAAAAAAAACAAACATTTTTTTTAAAAGTATAACCCAGAGGCTCTGGAACTGTATCATAAAACTAATTGATTATCTATTTTAAAGCATATATATATATATATATGCACACATTTACATGATAACTGATGCATACAGGATGTAAATGTCCTCAATTCTAAATATATTGGAAATCATTCTATATATTAACAAGCAGATCCAGTTAATTGCTAGCTCATATTTCAATCTGCATAACTTTTCTATGCATGCTTGCGTAGCAGTCAATGGAAAATCTTATCCTTTATATACATCAGGATCCATAAATTTGAACCTAAATTTAAAGGTAATCTTTTAGAAGACTGAAATAATCATTTGGAATATTTACATGGGATATTTAAGGCAGGTAGTCAAGAAGGACGTCATTAATAACAAAAAAGCAAGATAAAAACTAAACAGTAATGTTAATATTATTTATAGATGTAACCACATACAAATTAAAAACATAAAAAGTAAGCAATAAATATTTAATAAAAAGTGAAAAATAAGCCAGAAAATCCACATTTATACCAGGTAAGGAGTTATTACCCTAAATCCAAAACCAGCTCCAACAAATCAGAATGAAAAGATTATTATTGTTATGTAAAATTTTCCAAGTACAAAAGATAAAACCAAATAATTAATGGAAATATAAAACAAATCAAAGAGTAAAAAGTATTCATTACACTAGTGTAAATTAAAATATATTTTCTTTGTCAAAACTCAATATAGTTGAAATATGTGGAATCAACAATTTCATTTACTACTCATAATTTGATATACTTATTCTGTAGATTAAAACCTGATTTATAATGTTTCTGTATGATACATTCTATGATATTTATTATAGCCTAATAAAGAATCAGAGTTTCTTTTCTAAGTCTACTTTTTGTAAAGAACACCATCAAACACAAGCAAAAACACATGAAAAACTTCAGAAAAAAAAAAGCAAAGCAGAATGTGAAATTCTATACATGGTAAAATGCATATTTGTAAAAACAGAGTTTGAATAGTATATTAAATTATAGGTACATACATAAAGTGCATGCATTTGATACCTATATATACACACATATAAAAGCATCAAATGACACATCTTTCTTTTTTTCAATGTTTTCTTTATTTTTATTGGAAAGGCAGATACACAGAGAGAAGGAAACACAGAGGAATGATCTTCCATCTACTGATTCAATTCTTAAGTGGCCAGAATAGCCAGAGCTAAGCTGATCCAAAGCCAGGAGCCGGGAATCTCTCCAGGGTTTCCCATGCAAGTGCAGGGTCCCAAGGCTTTGGGCCATCCTCTACTTGTTTCCCGGGCCACAAGCAGGGAGCTGGATGGGAAGTGGAGCTGCCAGACATGAACCTGTTCTCAAATGGAATTTCAGTGTGCAAGGTAAGACTTTAGCCACTAGGCTATTGTGCTGGGCCCGATACATCTTTCATTTACTTTTGAATTAAGACTTTCATTTCCTTACTAGAAGCAAGAAAGTCATGAACCAGTATGAAAACAGAAGCATCTTCACCATTGGAAAAGCCAAAGATTTCACAGGGAGTGACATACTTCAATTTGCCAAGGATTAGAAACTCTTAACTAGATGTACCAAAAGAATCAATGACAAGAAAATTCAGTTGATTTGATCCAAACATTTTTGTACTTGTTTTGCTGAGTTTCTAATCGTGTGCTCTATGCAGTTTCCTATCTTAAATTTTCCACTGTCCTTGTAGCTACCATATGGAAAATATTCTGCCTAAATATTCTCCTAAATAACACCCACTCCTTCTGAGTTCATGTAACATTTGCTACAGGAAGCCCAAACTATCCAGTGTAGATCAATCCCTCATTTTACAAACATCTTCTTATTTTATGCTCCCTATTGTAGTTATCAAAACATAACTGAATTAATGAATGGTTAATTAGTTAAACAGTGCCTTTTAGAACAGTCACCTTATGATTATAGGGACCAATCCTATTTTGCTTAGTTCTCTATTCCCAAGGAGCAGCAAATAATAACACCAGGCAGCATGCTACTATGTATTAAATGCTCCTCTGAATTCTCTAGGCATATTAATGTGCTTAATTCTCACAAGAATCCTGTGGGGGGTGTAACTAGACTCACCTCCTTTTTAAAGACGAAAGGATTGAATCCCAGAGGCCCAGGGTCACACAAGTAGGAAAAAAGACCTGCTCAAGAATTGAACCCAGGCTGCCTGGCATCTGTAATCATTATCCATACCTCTTTATGGTGGGTAGCCATGAATATTCAACCAAAAAAAAAAAGAAAAAAATGGCAATAAAAATGGGTATTTGCTATGAATTAGGCACCAGCAGAGACATGTCCTGTAACAGCTGTAGCTTATCATTTCATGGTCACCTGACCAGAATAGATGCAGAGCATTCCAGGGCTGTAATGGAAACACCCTGCACAAAGCTCCATACATGCCCTCATTAGAAATGCAGTTGTAATTATTTCTTTAGAATAACTGATGGTTTGAGACAAGATTTCTGTGACAGATATCTGAAATTAGAATATTCAGAGTAAAGGTATAAATGATTTTGTAATACATTCATGCATCCAATCCAATTATAATAACTGACCAACCACAAAGCTCTCCCTTTTCCTGCATGCTCTTCTTTTCTGTTGAAATCAGCTTTGAAACAGGGTCTATAATTGCAAACAAGTTGCGCAGAATAAACAAGCCATTATTGTAATGAGGATGATTCTTTCTGAGGATTATTTTTAAAAGCCAAATTATACTCCTAGTCTAAATTGTATCTCTTTTTTTTGTCACTAGCTTTCAAATTTGGAACTAATTTGCATTTTTCCTGACCTGCTAGTTAGAGCACAAGTTCACAGAGGCCCTTCTAAAGCTATAATGAGCTTAGGTAATAACCACCATGTAATTGTGTTCAACCACATACAAGTGTTTACTTTTTACTGCTATGTGTCTGCCTCTGAGATTTTTGAGATGCAATTATGCATTGCAAAATTTGCGATATGCCAGCCTTGCTTGGACTATTTTTGCTGTTTCACATTTAAACTGTTTAAGTGCATAAGTGGAGGTATAAAACAGCCAGGTTTTTCAGACTAGAAAATTACTGTTACTTAAATGGCAGAATTTCTGCTCTGTGGTTTCCTATTTCCATGCCTTGCCTCAGCTACATATCTTTTTAACCATCTGTTTCTTTCTGGCGAACAGTGACAGGGAGGCAAGCAACTGTATCTACATTACTATGTGGTTTGACATCTGGTATCTAAATCCAACCATGGTATTTATTTATGAATTGTTTAAATATGAGATCATGTTAGTTACACTTGCCTATCCCTCTTCATTAAAATCTCCAGCCCTACTTGTGCTAGAGTCACTGCCATTTCCAACAGAGAGCAGCCATGTTTTCCTGAAGGTTTCATAGAATCTGAATATGAAAATTTGATTTTTTATAGTAAGAATATATTACATAGGAATTAAAATTGGAAGTTTCAGATGTGATAGAGAATAGTTTAGTACATATCATACTATAAACAAGCTTCTTACTGTCCCTTAGACTGCTCTTGGGAACAAAATCCTCTACGGAAATCATGAGATGTCTCTATTTTATCGAACAGAAGTACTACTAACTCATGATCACTTTGAAAACTGTGTTGTTCTCCCGGAAATGGGAGAACACAGCACTATCTTCTTTCCCCTCAGGTTTATAGTGTGCATTTGGAAAATGAATAACTGAAGTTCAGGTATAGCAGGAGATCTCAGATCTTAGTAAAAATCAAGTCATGGAGGAAATAAAACAATAGCTTTTTCTCATAAGCACCACTAATGATATATGACATAGTCTGCAAATCATTGTAATGATCTTCCTATTAATCTGCTAAACTTTCTTAGTTATTGACTCCCATGCATCACTGAGACCAATTGGCAATCTAAGCCAGCCAGAAATTCCACTGGAAAGAACAATTCTGCCTTAAAAACAATCTCAGGAACAATCATTTGGCTAACAGTAAAATGCTGCTTGGGACTCCCACATTCCATATTGAGGTCCCTGGATGGGAGTTTTGGATCCACTTCCAATTCTAGCTCACAGCTAATACGTTGCTTTGGAGGAAGCAGGTGATGGCTGTGCAGTTGGGTACCTGACACCCATGTGGGAGACCTGGATTGATTCTGGGCTCCGGCCTTCAGCCTGACCCAATCCTGACTACTGCAGGCTTTCTATGAGTGAAGCGGTCAATGAAATGCTTTTTATTCTGTACACTTCTGCCTCTCAAATCAATAAAAGAAACAAAGGAAAACAAAATCAAATAACCTCAGAAAAATATGCAAGATCGTGGTAGCATTTTCTTGGAATAATAGGGGAGACAGGAAAAGATCCTTGTCATGAAAGAAGCAAAATCCACATTAACTATGAGAAGTCTCTTAATGCTTCACCTTTTAGTTTCTGATTTTTCTACTCTCTTGTTCTTTTAAAGATATATACCACAATTTTGATTATTTCAGAAATCATAAATTATATTTGTTTAAAGACAACTTGAGAAATATGAACTTGTAGGTTTTCTGAAGAAAGTAGCTCAAAAATAGCAAACTCAGTGTTAACTAAAGCCAGCCTCATATTTACCAGCATCTCCAAAAAAAACTAAATCTCTTCTAAATTTGCTCAAAAGTATTGTAATTTGTCCTGCATAATACTTCCCATGTACTCACCCACAATGTATGGCCTGGAGAAATTATATTCATCCTTTGTGATTCAGCTCAAATCTCACTTCCTCTCGTATAAATGGATGCTTGATATACCTCTTGTTTAGCCTTTGAAACACCTCTGTTATACGTCATGTGCTTCTATGAAAGCAATGGGTGAAAAAGAGGAAAGGACAGTTATGGAGTGGCTCTTCAGCAGAAGGCTAAAATGGACACACTCACTTCAGCACATCTGTGCACAAGCAGCAAAAGCAAGTAAGAGGGCCAAAATCAAGTCAAAGGATAAGAAAGGGTGCTTTTCATCTATAATCAGGCCCTGGTAAGAAAATGGAGGAAGGAAGAGTGAAGACAGTGGGACAGCTGATTCAATCTGTCATAATGTCTAGTACAGCAAATGACACACATTTCAATAGAGATGTTGGGCGAATGAATGAAAAAACAATCTCAAACATTCCAGATAAATCCAAGGTTTTTAAAAATCAACTACAGCAATATTCCCAGTATTTAAATTCTTCCTTACTAGTCGTTAAGTTCCCATTTTAACTTCATCTGGGCTTATGTGCTTCTATTGATTACCTATAACTGTTCTTAGTAAGTGGTCATAAGCATAGGTGCTTACAGAACACAAATTTATTATATTGCACTTGTGACAGGTGAAAGATGCTTTGATATGACCTCCCCTGAGACTCAGAAATACTTCTACAATACTGCGTGTGTGTCTATTCAGGATCTTCTGATAGTGCTATGTACTCCTTAACATGCGCCATGGAAGAAAGTATGTGGTCTCCTCTGGGATAGCATCAGCTACAGGCTGAAATCCCCTTGGTCTTGTAACCAGGCATTTATAGGTGCGGTGAAGTAGAACAGCTATGACTTGAGGTATGGGAGGAATTTTCTGCCTACCACATGACTATAAGAGATTTGGATGGAAAAAGATCCCGGAAACTCTTCTCATTTGATCTTATGAATAACCAGAAATAACAACTGGAAAAGTTTCCTAAAATGTCAGTTATTTCTGGTGAAATGAAAATGTTGTATTATATAATCTCTAGGACCCTTTCCACTCAAATTCTCTTAATCTGTGAATACAGTGTATCAAATTAAACCTTAAAATTAGAAGAGATTAAAACTCAATGTACCACCATAAGAACGAAACTTCAGTTGAAAAATCCAGCAGTCATATGGGGGAATTGGGGTCATTATTTTGTCTGTACAGTTAAAGTGGCTTCAAGAGGAGGTGAGATGGAGGTTACTCATCCCAGAATAGGGACAATGTCATTCTGAGTTTGAAACATATAGTCAAGGGAACAGAGATCAAATGGTGTGAACCTTGTAGGGTATCAGCCTTGTAGAGAATGAAGAGAAATCCCATATGGACAAGTTGGAAGCACAGAGTAAGATCAAGTTGCAGTATACTCAGTGAACAAAGGAAAGACACCAGTAACATTTTTTTACTAAGGAAGGGGAAAACAGTGATAGACTTTGTGTTGTACAAAGATAAAGCAGAAATAATGAAAGTGGTTTTGTCTAGCTATTTTATTTAACATTTTAGCTGGTAGACTTCATTAAACCAGCTTGTCAGCACACGCTATGTTTTCTTAACGATGTAGAGAGCCAAAAATAAGTATTTTCTAAGATTACCATAAATCTTCATACACAGAACAGTCATTTATTAAGGATAAAGATACATTTTAAGGACACACACACACTGCTGTTCATGAGGGAGAGAAAGAGAAGGAATCACTTATATAGAGGGCTGTTAGATTGAGTTCCAACTGCAAATTACACTTAGATCTACTCAGTGAACATTTGGTGTACTAATCCAAGTCCTTGTTGAGATTTCATTCCTATCTAAAGGCTGTTAATAATGGTGTGTAATAGTTAAGGTATCCATAGCTATCACCAATTGACATTATCTCATCTCTTGACAAAATATGATAGGGATATATTATACTAACTGAATATATCTCACTTTTATCTGCCAATGCAATGCGTAGATAAAATAGGACTCTTCTTTCCCTCCCCCCCTTGTCTGTGTTCCTTTGCAGTGTGGAATGTGTCTCACCACCTACAGCAGTGTAGCCCATGGTGGAAGGGGTTGGGGTGGCGGCAGGTAATGGTAGTCTTGCAGAGCTAGATGCACATCTGGATTCAAACCTGCCTATCTGGTGATACGCTAAGCAGGCTAACTCACCACTCTGCTAATGCCTTATTTTCTCCATTTATACAATAAGGATAGAAATAATATATATTTTAAAGTATTTTCTTAGTGCTGAAGGAGTTCATATCTGTAACGTGCTGAGACAATAAGCACCGTAGAAAGGATTCAACAAACAAACTGACCTTCAGATGGTAAGTCTTGTGACAAAAACAAAAATTTATTTGCTTAAGCTCCCATTGTAAGATTTTTTATCACTCATACCAGAATGTATTCTTGCTTGAAATGGGTGCCACAAAGGCCTTTCAGAATTGGTTCCTCTAGGTTCTCTGCAATCTCATTCCTAGCAGATTTCTCTTCCCTCCCTGACTCTCTAACTTTGTACACACCCTGGGCACCCAGCCTCATAACGTGAATTCTTCTATCACTGAAGATTCACACTTAACCTTCAATAGCAAATTATGCACAAAGATTTTAACTCATTCTTTTCAGCTGTTCTTCTTATTAAAGTCTCCTTGCAGAGGAAGAAATGGAACTTTTTATTTATCTTTAATGTCTGGTATTGCAGCAATGAGCAGCATGATCATCAGTAAATGTTGGATGAATAGAAAACTTAAAGTATGCTGATTCCTGCCATCAGGACATTAATCTAAGCTCTTAACAGTTTAATCTATGATTTTAAACATAAAAAAGAAAGAAATCAGAATGTAGTGAATGTTTTAAACAGTCATTTTCATTTCTCATTTGGCATTTTACTCTTGTTTTTAAAACTCATAAATTTCTGGCTCCATTTTTTCCCAATAATTTCACAAATGAATGAATGGGAAATTTGGCTTATTTCAAAACACTAGTGTAAAATCTCATCTATACTGATAGATATAAGAACAATTCAAGAATAGGAACTTTCATACTCATATATTCTTAGTTTATACAATTATAGAACAACTTCCAGTGCTCTATTATGCTTGGAAATGGTTCTCCCACAAGTTTTAAAGTACCAGTATCAACGGGACAAATACTAAATACTGTTCATTGTGCTTTAAGCTTAATAATTCAGCCAAGTGTGTGGTTTTTGCTATGTCAATTGTAATATCCAGCTCACCTGAAACTTTTTTTTTTACAATCTTCCACCTTCAACACGTTTCCTGATTATATCTACCTTAACCCCTCTCAGCAGGAGCCCTTTATCACCATCACTGCTCTCTCAGCTCATGAAGTCGTTTTCCAATCAATTACTTCTCTTCTTTCTATCTCCAAAATGATCTTTCTATTAATTCCTGGCTCTCAACAAATTCTGTCTCTGACTGAGATACTCAGGAGCAGATCCCAACACACGAAGTTGAGTATAAGTATTTTATTTGGGAGGTAATCCCAGAAAATAGGTAAGGGAAGCACAGGGAACAGAGCAAAGGGAAGGGATTGGTGAAGTGGTTGTCATAAAGCAAGTTTCCACTGCGTGCAACCGAAGCTGCATTCTCCTGCCAGACTGTCAGGGGCAGGGCCCCTGTGCCTGCTGGGCCATGGCAAGTGCTGACAGGACACGAAAAGGGTGCAGGTCACATCTACTATTTCCACTCACAATCCTGCCATAGCCTACTGATTGCTCCTGTTCCCTGGCCCTCACTATGCAGCCATTCATTTTGAATCATTTTTTCTCTTTGTCTCTCTCAAAAATGTTGCTTCCGACTGTTTTACCAAACCCTCAACATGGTAACGTGGTTCTTCCCAAAATTCTCCCCAAAGAAACCCATTAGATCTTTTTGAGTCCTTCCCTCATTTGATTTCTGTTACATCTGGTGTCCTTTCCTCTTGGCATTCTATTTGTTTTGCCTTGGATGAGCTCAGGTCCATCCAAGCTTCTAGCACTAACCATACTGGGACTTTTCTGAAATTTAAACCCCATTTTCTTTCAAGTATTTCCACTTCAGTCTCACAAAACCTCAAATACAATTGTCCTAAATATTGCCACTCTCCTCCTCTGCCTACATTCAATCATGTCTTCAACCTGGCTCACACTCCACTGAGTTTTCCAAGCTGTAGACTAAGACTAATGCTAACTCTGTATCTTGTAGTATTCAAATGGTCATTTTATCACTCACACTTTTTGAATGCCTCAAAAACATTTTTTCCTCTATAACCGCAACATCCCTTTTAATATGGTTGATACTAATTGCTTTCTTTACTTCTTGTCTTCCACATATCATATTAAAAGAATGTCATATAAATTAAATAGAGCTTAAGAGAGCAAGAAAAGATTTGTCAGTCAGTCAGTGGTCAGAGCCAGATTCTGAACCAAATCCGTGAAAGCTCCTTGTAGCACAACGTGGTCTGAGAAGCATCTCGGGGAAAAAAGGGAAAACAACATCCAGGGAATGGGAAGGAGTCAAACAGGGCTAATAGGCTCCCTTTTGGCATTAGACTGAGTAGAAGACTTGAACACAAGTGACTGACGGAAGCCATTGTGGGCTGTGACTCAGTTATTGTCACAAGAGCAAATTCCTGTTCAGCTTTCTGGTTTCTTTTTTTTTTTCTACACAATAAGGTTGGGAACCAGTTCACTATGCAAAAATCTAAGAATGCAAATACAAAGGCTCTCTTAGGCCAAATGAGCTGGACTTAATTGTTCACACTACAACCACAACCATCTTCCTGAAATTTTTAATACCTCCAGCTCAAACTCCTCCAGGTTTCCTATCACCTACCAGGCATCATCCAATTGATGTGAAAGAATGCTCCTGTCTGTGAAGGCATGCTTTTTACTACTTCCTCATCAAGCTTCATGGAAACCAGCCACACTTTTTCATCCCATCCTTTGTTTGTAAGCAGTCGTTTGTCCTCCCCATCTCCACAACTGGATTCCAATGCATAGATTTTCAAGCTCATGCCAGTCTTTTATTTCATTAGAAAAAGAAAAAAAAAAACTTACAACCAATTCCCACCAGAGTGTCATTTACACACCAAATCCACTTCCTGGCTGATTTGCATGCCTGTCTTCCATGCTTACCTCATAGGTTAAGGCACACCCACAGGAATGTTACACAGTTTTCAATCACAGTATTGTGAATTGTCATGGCCAAATTAAGCTTTTGTTTATTTAACAAGGACTAAACTACCACCCGTGTGAAATTAGAGGAGAAGGTTACAAAAACCTGCCTCAAGTAGCTATAATTTTGGAAGAAACAACTATATGTAAACAGTTTCCAGGCCAGGGATCCAGGATGAGTGTTGGGTTTTGAAATTAAAACATCATTTAGTATTCCTGAATTCCATCAGAGTGTCTGGCATCCCCTAGCTCTCAGCTCTGGCTGCCATGGCATTTTAGAAGTCAGCCAGTGTATGTTCTCTCACGCTGTCTCTGAAACATAATATTTTTAAAGGACATTACAGTTATTCATTTTTAAAATAAGGTATAGTTCCATACACAAAGGAATTAACGGGTAGAGAGAACTTCTGAAAAGAAGAGTTTTGGTTTTTATTTATTTTTATTTTTTTTTTCCTTATTATTTGAGACAGAGATTTAGAAATTGAGGGAGAGCTTTCATTTACTGATTCGCTCTCCAAATGCTTACAGCAATTAAGATTGGGCCTAAGCTAGCAGGAAACTGGAGTCAGGAGCCACAGAGAGGAATTAAGCCCAGGAATTCAGGCATCTTCATTAGTGTCCTAAGTGCCAGGCTGAATGCCACAAGTTCTTATCTCCCCCAAATTGTAGCATACCATATTTCTCCAATACAGTTGCTCTTCTGTTTTGCAGAAAAGCATTTGGCTATATTGACTATGATATTTATAGTTGCACCCTAAGGCTTACTTATAAATCCAGATTTCTTCCTGTTAATTTCCATTGGTGTAATTTCACCACAATAGCAAATCATTTATTCATTTGCACATTAAGTAATCCTTAAGAATCTATTACACAAGCAAAATATGTGAAGAGATAAATAACAAGAATGGTAAGTTAAATTTCATCACTTTTACATCTTCAAAAGTTCAAATTATTCACTATTAACACTAAATTTTTATGTTTATTTAACATTCACCACTTCTTCAAGATGAATGATTCTCATTATTGTATTTACAGTTTGCCATTTCAATGACAAGATAAGTTTTCAAACCTAGGCTGAATAGGTCTAGTCTTACATGAACAAAGGGAAAGACAGTCAAGAAGGCTGAGCTGCAGGTGGGATTAGGGAGATTGATTTAAGCAAAAACATAAGCGGTATGCATTTTGCAATGCAGTTGTTTTCTTTGCACATTTTCCCATGACCATCTCCAGTTTTCCATTGGTCAAAGTAGAAAGTTTAATTTGCTAAAATGCATGAATGGTATGCACTTTAAATACTAGAAGAGAGAGAATAAACATTTTTTAAATCCTCTCCAATAAACACAAAGAAAAACTGCTTGCCATCAAATGACACAGCTGGAAGCATAGTTTCTAAGCCTAACAGAAAACGTTAATGTTGTAGACCTCAGGATTAAGTGCTACACTCAGCATTTAAATAGCCCTAGTCAATGGCAAGAAGAACTAAACTGCTACTTTCCTCCGTGTGGCATTTTTTATTTCTTATTTGTCTTGAATAATATGAAACGCTGCAGTTCCCCCTGTAATGCCTGTGAGATGAGTTATAAAATAAATGACTCCAGCCCTGGGCAGCAGTGGGCCATGACATGCGGCTATTTGCACTCACAATGCAAATTCAGCTGGATGGATGAGCCTGGCACGGTCCATCCTCATCGGGACGTTCGTTAGCCTCACTTTACAGCTGTCAGAAATGATATCTGTTATTCAGCCCAGATTATGCTCTGAGAAAGAATTTGAGGCAACTGATGGTAAAATGTAGAAAATTGCCGGAGAAAAAGCAAATCTATTTGAAAATATGACAAACAGAAAAAAATCATCACATAATCTTGGAGGATTAAAATGTAATAATAAAAGTAATAATTGAAAATTAGAGTCAGACAAGGGATACTTATTCAACCTTACCTTGAAGGATTCTGTGACAGCTATTATTCCAGTCCCAAAACCACACACTGAATTTGTTTCTAAGTCTAAACTCCTTTCCTGTGAGCTACTCAAGGATATAAAGCTTATTGTAATTTTTATGCAGTCAGGTGTTCTGGGCATTCCAGTGCCTGTGGAGTTGAAGAGTCTAGCAGGTGTCTTTATGTACATTTCAGTTCACTTAGGGGTTTGAAGAAGAGGCAAAGCATTCATAAAATGGGACTTTTCTCTGATATTCAGAAGCCAACCAAAATCTCTTCTGTCTCAGAAGAATGTCTATGAAATTCTTACCTTCATTTGTCAAAATCTTCTAAGTTGCCTTAGTATTGTGTCTCTTCTTTCCCATTAGAATTCAAATTTTGATCGAGCTAAGAGTGTACCCGTTTTTATTTTGCCAGCACAGTGCTTGAAACAGTGTCTTGTGCTGGGTTTTAACAAGTAGTGGTTTAAAACTCTTAGTAAATAGTTGCCCATAACATAATGATGATGCCAGATTAACAACCTGCATGCCCACGGCCCAGTTCACTTGCCCCTAATGATTTACTTATAGACTTAACTATACAAGAAGGGCATCCTCATAATTTGATGAGATGCTGACGCTGATGTTAATAACGACAGAAGGAATCTCATCAGGAGCTTACAAGTTCAGAATCAGCCCCAAGTACTTATGTACTCAGAGCTGCTTAGATTTGAATTCATCTTCAATACACAACACCATTATTATTGTAGCCAAACTCAACAGGTATTATTTTGATAATGTATTCATAGTCTTGTAAAAGAAATTTCAATATGTTGGAAGTTTTAAAACATTGCAACATCTCTTGAAGAGCAATTGACCTGAAATATCTCCACATGGTTGTTAAAGAGACCTTAACAAGACATTTCTTAAGAAGATGGCACCCCAGAAACGCATATATGTGTGAGGACACACACCACTCACACACAAAACACTGTTTTTAATAGCCAAGGGCACTTTGGCACAATGCAGGGCGGTGGTTGTCAACATAAACAGATGGTCAAAGAAGTGGGCAAACACATCTTGTGAACTCATTCCATAAATGAAGGGTTTTTTTTTTTCCATTCTAAATGCCATACTGACTTAACCAGCTTTCAGACAAGATGATACATGGAACCAGTTGGAAAGAGTTCCCTGCCAGGCTTCTGTGTTTTTATGACAAAATTAAAAGTCCACAGATGGAATAACTCAAAGCTAATTCTTACGGAGTTTGTTTAGTTAGGATGGAGAGAAAAAAAGAACACCATATTGCTTCAAATTAAAGCCACATCTACAAAATTAGAGACTTTTAATTGGGGAGGAAAGATGCAGAAACAGCTTTTTAAAGAAATAACATGTCTGTTTTTTTAAGCAAGTGGAATTATTTATCCATTAAAATAGCAACTTCCCCCAAAGAGTATGAGGATTGTCTAGGAAATTCCCAATTCCAAACTCAACTCCCAAACATCTTACATCCTTTCAACCAGTGCTTTGGAAGGTATCCCAGTTTGCCATGTGGGTGGTTTCTTAAGATACACAATCTTCCCATCATGTCTTCACTAGCCATTAAGTCTCCAAACCCTGAAGAATGATGCCAGCATGTAAATTAAGGAAAGAAAGTTGCCATCTACAAGGAAATGTACAGGAGGGCACCATCTTGGCATTGTGCCCTCTAAGAAAGATTTCTGAGTCTGTTAGAATATTTAGTCAATTTATTGAATGAGGAAATGAAATAGAATTAATGTTTTTGTTGCACAGGTGCGAAGCATTAAATGTACATAATACTAACGCTAAAGAAACATAATAAAGTACAACCAAAATGACCAAGTTTTTCTTATATTCTTATTAACCACATCAGTGAGAATATTACTCATACAGTTTAAAAATAGAAATGATGTAGTAAAAATATTATTGTTACAGCCTACAAAATTAAAAACAGGATTTCTTTTTTTTTGCCAATAATTGACTTGAATTCACATAATAAATTTGCTAGTTTCAGGTAAGTGTTACTGCCTGTGCTATATATAGGTAGTAAATTTGTATACCCACTTCTCTTTCTCTTCTAAAAATCTCCATACTTATTTCCACATAAGACAATTTTCACCGCCAAAGTTGGCAGAAGGGATTTTCTTAAAATCAAACTATATGCCACATCTACTGGGCAACAGCTTTTCCATCTTTTCCATTCCAGAACTAAACTTTGCTCCCTCAGACTCAGGGAGAATGAGCACACTCCAAGAAAAACATGTCCTAAGAATTAAAGAAAGTAATGCTCTTCGTCCTATACCCTAACATCCAGCAATTAAATCTACAAGTTCCAAAATGTTTCATACCCACAGGGAACTGAGTAAAACAAATTGAATCAAAAGTTCACTGCTACCAAATGAAGAGTTCACTTGTGATTCCACTGCCTTTGAAAAGGGAATTACCCTATTGATTGATCTGTCCCATGTTGTATGTGATTATTTGTTTTAATGTTCCATCTGAGCTTTAATTTTTAAATATAACTGTAATGCAGCAAAAATAAAACACATTAGAAAAGACTACACGTGTAAGAGTTCGGATAATAGTATGCTACTAAAGTCTAATAGTCACAGAAGTTTACAGAGAAGCCATACAAACTGTGGATTCATCTGTTTCTTCTTGAATACTTACCATAAGGATCTCCAGTCACATCCCTGTGGCCAGCCAACAAATTTTTAAGCCCTCTTTGCCTTTTAGTAAAAGCTGTTTCTTTAATATCTACTTATTACTTGGGGGGGGGTGGAATCACTGCAGAGTTAACTTAAAAGCAGTATTTGTGTTAATACAATATGGACTTCATCAAAACAAGCTGCAATATTTTACTTGTTATTTGAAAAGTATTCTGCAAACATCAGGGTGCCGAGAGTAGCAGGCTTTGGATATGTTTTGATAAAGAAGCATTAGGTCAGAAATAAAATGCAGAAGCTATCTCTGTATTACATGGCTCTTTGCAGAAATGTAGACAATATTGGAAAAGAGAAAGCCAGTAATTGGTAATCCTTCTGAGAAAAGTTACTGAAGCAGAGCAGATTTTAAAATATGAAAGACAAAATTCAACATGTAACACACCTTAATCATTTAATTTATTTTTGATAAAAATTAGAAATCACAAATATTACTATACTATGACAAATATTTCTAAACACCCTTTGAATTTAGAGGGGAATAGGAACTAAGTAATTTATACAAATTGCCTTTCATTCAAGAAGAAAATGAGATGCTCACGAGAAGGGAGACAGGGGAGAGGAAAAGACTGTACTTGCAAATGTAGAAAAAGAGAGCAGTAATAAAAAGAATGAAATCCATTTACAAAAACAATGGGCTTTCTCAATGCTGTAATTATTAACTTGATCCAGACACTTGCACCTAAGCAACCGTACAGACACAGACAAGAGTTCTTCACATTTTAGAGAACAACTTCTCCCACAATGTTAGTTGTGACGCACAGAGATAAACGTTTCCTTTGTCAATTATGTGTGAGAATTTCAGGCGTTCTTCAAGATTTAATGATGAATATGCAAAATCTCCTAGCAAGAGGTTTCTATTGCTGTATTTTCCAAATGATTTGACCAAGAAATATTTTTTTAAAAAAACATGAAAATCTGTGTACCACAGAATCCACTAAAATGTCAATTATTACTACTATGCCCTTTCAGGTCCCACTATTTCTAAGCAAACTTTGCCACTCAGATAGTAACCACTTCACAATGGAGTAAGTCTGGCTTCTCAATTTGTCTCTTGCCTTTTAGATTGGTGAAGTTCTTCACAATACCCAACCATGAATTTTTGTGTATGTATAATAAGTGGGAAGACTGGAGTTATAGCATATGTCCTACCAATTTCTTAGAGATTTCAGGTTTTGTAGTTACTAGTTTTCAACACATATGATAATGTACATGATGCTTGAGTTGTTGGCTCAGACCTCTACAGTTCCTTTACTAAACTCCACATTCTATGTTTATAGGGTGAAGGTGTTAAAGCCACAGAAGAATTTCCAGAAAAGTACTTTCCTTAATGATCTGAGGGTCATTGAATGAGTTAATAGAAATTGTGTACTATGAAAAGACTGCATTGGGCCCAGAGGGGTAGTCAAGGTGCAGAAGTGCTTGCCTTGCATGCTCTGGGATTCCATAAGGGTGCCAGTTCGTCTCTCAACTGCCGCATTTCCCATCCAGCTTCTCGCTTGTGCCCTGGGAAAGCAGCAGAGGATGACTCAAAGCCTTAGGATTCTGCCCCCACATGGGAGACCTGGAAGAGGCTCCTGGCTCCAGTTCAGCTCAGTCCTGGCCACTGTGGCCACTTGGGGAGAGAACCAGCAGGCAGAAGAACTTTCTGTTTCTCCTCCCCTCTGTAATCTTTGCAATAAAAATAAATAAGTCTTTTTAAAAAACTGCATGGATTTTACAACTTTTGTTTACCCAAGTTTATCTTTCATTTCCAGTTCTATAAACATTTTAAATTGCCCTTGTTTCAAGATAATTCTTTAAAAATATTCTAGAATAACGGTACCATAATGTCAAATACTTTGTACACTACTGTTTCCTTCAATGTTGAATAGGGTTTCACACATACCAGGTGCTTCATAAATATTGTTGAATAATTGGATGAATGCAAGCTATAAAATTAAAAAAACAGAATGAAATTACAGTTTACATCTGATCCTAAGCTATTTATGCAGGTCATACAGTGTTTAAATTGTCTAAGTTGATACTGGCTCCAGTTATTGAGATGCATTTTATAAATCTTGCCTGCATAAATGTGTCCATTAGAATGATGAGTGAGGCTCTCATTAGTCAACCTGAATAGTAAAACTGGTGAAGGTTGGCTCACTCAAAGCCTGACCTTTCCAAACAGTGTGCTTCTTTAAAACAAAAAGGTCAAAGAAAAAGTTGAAGAAAAAAGTCAACATTTCCCACTTCCCTCCCTAATCTCCACTCTTTGATCCACTGGCTAATTGGGGGAACAATCTCTCTTTTAGCTTTGCCAAATATTGCAGAATATCTTCAGTAAATGTCAGCACAAATTGAAAGCTACATTAACGTGGTAGATGTGTTTCATTTTCTGATCACATGTAATGAACTTAGCCATTGCCCTTATGCTTCCCCCATTAGTATTGACTTTCCAAGTTGATAATGGGTGGTAGGGAAAAAAATCATTTAGCATTTTCACCCTTCGGTCTAAGCAAGAGCTTAATTGTTGTCATGAATATACAATGGAGATTGTTTAAAGACCTTTAAAAAACATTTACACTGCTTGTTTTGTGCCTTCCTAATCTGTCTTTCATATTAGAAGAAGAAAAAAACAAACGATGGTGAGTTTAGCATGCCAGTGAAGCAAGGAACAAATCATTAAAACTGTGATTACCGATATCCTTCTACCATAGATGATCCTTATCCCGAACAGATAACTACTCAAAACTATGAATACATTCAGTTCTATGATCTTGGGGTCACTTAGCTTAGGGAATTTCTTTAAGAAGTAATTTAGAAAATACATGCAATGAGTCCACTGAAGATAGGTCTAAGTATATTTTTTTCAGAAGCTTTACCTAGAGTATGTGATAAAACTATGAAAGGAGAAGGAAATGAGCCTTAGTGCAACTTTATTTTTGAAAAATGAATCCTATATTAGCCAACTCTAAGTTTCTATTTCTATTTCAGCATAAATTCAATATCAGACTAAGCTAAGTGTTATCCTTCCTTTCTTTCAGCAATAGGCAAAACAAGAGGACGCAGAACAGGTGCTGGTTACATAGCCGCAAATCAGCAGCACAAGGTCAGAGACTAATAAACTATGAGACTGTTAACCAAGAAACTGAACTATAATGTGTCCCTGGAGTAAAATTTCCCTGTAATGGAAACCACCTTATGGTCTCTCAGTCTCCTTCCTGTTCCCTGTAGTCAATCATAACCACAGCATGTGTAATTTCTTCCTTGAACTTTCCAAGGACTGAAGGAAAATCTCCCAGGATTGGCTTCTAAGTTTCTACTCTAAACCTTGGAATCAAGAGTGTGGACTCTATCTGCAGAAGTGAAAAAGTCACACCATGTGAGCAGTAACAGGCACCCCTCTGGCCACCTCCCAGTGACAAAGGTGGACAAAGTTTCCAAGGCTTTTGTAGGGTCACAGACAGAATCAAAGCACACAGGTGCATAACACATTCTCCAAATTATAAATTTGTGAATTCATAAAATCTTTTATACTTTGAGGAAGACATGCATGATCTGCATATAGTTCCATTAAATACATTATAATTCCTTTGATTTGTACATTCCATTGCATTTTTAAAGAGTAGAATATTATATATTGGATTTTATATTAAAACAATAAATTCCATTTTTGACTTACAAGTTCATTTAAAGAACATAAACTTTCATCATCTTTTAGAGAAAAATTCTCTCTTGACATTACATTTGCTGTGAGCTGGTAACTGGTGCAGAACCAAAAACAAGGTGATTTCCTTAGGAAGAATTTTTTTTTACCGCAACATTCTCAGCATTCTTTTTCACTTTCCTGCTTTATCCAAAAGTCAGTGAAGGATTAGGTCATTTTGTAATGAAATGGGTAAGACTAAACACTGACTTTGATATAATTTGTATATATTTCTGGACTACCTTTGAAAAACAATACCTCTCACCTAGAGCCTTAGAATGAATATCCAAATTGTTAGTACGTTTCAAGCATATATTCCTTTGTTAGTATGTTTCAAGCATATATTCTTGGATCGCTGTCCTAGCAACTGCTTTTCTATACCTTATTTTAAAATTTAGACTGGCATAGATAAGACTGGCTAAGAAATTTCCCCAATATCAAATAGCAGATTATTTCCTCTTATATTATCAATTTAGATGACTACTACTTCACTACCAATATTTCACTACCAAATCTGACAATAAACAAAAGCAAATTATGTATCAAAGAAAAGTAATATCCTACTAAAATCATAAATACTGAGAGTTTTCAACTTTGAAGATTCATACGACACATATCCTTGTGAAAATCCTCCCGCAGTTTCCATTTGCATTTAGAATGAGGTTGTGTTGCCTATAAAATCTTGACAATCTGAACAATAAACTCCACACCTCTCCCCCTCTTTTTCGCAATCATCACTGTCTCTCCTCTTGCTGGACTTCAGTCCCACTGGCCTTCTTGACATTTCGGGAACTTGCCAAGGTCATTGCTGCCTAGGTTTTCCACAAGCTCTGCTTTCTTCCTGGAAAGCTTTTCCTTCATTCCCTGCAATGTGTTTTCCTTCTCCTTCCTGTCTGTGCACAACTGGGAGGCAGGAGTTCTTTCCTGACTTTCTCACAACCAGCATCAGTGTCATTCTGTCTCACAGCACTAAACTCTTGTTTTACAGCTTGTAACAAAGAATGGATGTGTGTGTGTGTGTGTGTGTGTGTGTGTGTGTGTGTGTGTGTGTGTGTGCATCTCCCCCACTGACTTAACTCCCATGAGAGCAGGTATCAGGCTTCTGCTGCATGAAATGATATACCTGATATCTGACACAGTACACAAGTCACTTTATAAAAAGTAAGCTAACATTTGTTGGATGAATGGAGTCACTCTATGCCCTAAGATTTTTATTTTCATGTATTTTTTTCCAGAATATTTTGAGCAACCCATCATGTGGACAATATATTCTCTAGGCCTTATAGCAAACTTCTAAACTTAGCATCTGAAAAT
Source organism: Ochotona curzoniae (assembly GCF_017591425.1). Classification (NCBI taxonomy): domain Eukaryota; kingdom Metazoa; phylum Chordata; class Mammalia; order Lagomorpha; family Ochotonidae; genus Ochotona; species Ochotona curzoniae. The sequence continues at coordinate 22,668,358 of NW_024467119.1, read as the reverse complement.
ACTGCAAAAGTGATTTAGTGGTACCTGCATTCTATGAAGTATTCTGCATCTAACATCTGTTTCATGATATTTTCCCAAATCACACATATATGTGCAAAATAAAAAATATATATATTTTTCAGTTCCCTTATTCATGTCTGATACATATCACCTAATTTGAAAATAAAATATATCTGTAATATTAAGCCATGCCTTCCTTACTGGCTTAGTTTTAAGCAGTAAAAAGGATTTGAAACATATTGAGGCAGAGGTTGTGGTTTCCACATCCCATATGTGTGCTATGGTCCTGCGAAAACAGTCTCAGTGTGGTTCAAAAACATCCATGCTATGACAAAGTCTCAAAACTTCATTGGCTCTTTTTAGTTCTGGGACCAGTCAAGGCAATAAGGTCCTTTACTCTTACAAACAACCTATATTTTTCCAAGAAGAAAGAAGTAAAGTTAATCTTGTGTTCTCATTGTTCCAGAACATGATCCTCCCTTTGTGAAGTCTGTGTCTGTTCACGCTCCCACACAGTCCCCCTTGAATACCTGAATATTTATTATGTACCAGGCAGTGTTATATATTTTAGAGGCGAAATGATGAACAATGCAAATAAAGGACCTATGGAGCTTAACAATCTTCTCAGCTTCAACATATATCATAGTCACTTAATCCATCTCCCCATGATACAGTAAAAGTTAAATCAACCAAGAGGTGTCAGAAAACCATTCTGATAATTCCTTTAGTCTTGTTCAATATATAGTTGATTTAACAGTTACGGACTAACACAGCGAAAAATCAATATAGCCTCTCTCTTTCACATATTTTTTGCCCCATTTCCCCACAATACTTCCTCCTTGCCTTTACATATAATCCTCAGGCTCACAAAAATACATACAAATACACCAAGCAAAAATATGGTACTACATCTTGGCTCATGTTGAAAAGTCAGCCATCTCCAACTTTTCCTTTTCTTTTTATCTACAAAAGCATATCCAACTTAATATTTTATAAAGTTTTCATAGTAGTGTTATTTGTACTATTCAATATGCACAAAAAAGGCAGGAAACATGATCTTATGGAGAGCAATGGATGTGGAATAAGGATACCATAATTCTGGTTGAAGACCTGCCAAACCTAGATTATTTAAATACTCTTTGCCTCAGCATTTTTCACTATACATATATAGTTGAGCAAGATTACCTCCAATGTCCCTTCTAAATCTACTAGTATTTTATGATTATTACTCTGGTCTTTATGACTGTTATGAAACTACCCAACTGAATCTGATTTATGGATTTCAATATCAGGAATTAAGTAGGTAAGTTAGTTTGTGTGTGTGTGTGTGTGTGTGTGTATCTTTAAGTAGTTTTCTAAAATAATCACATGTATCTTTTCAACATATATGTATCAAATATCAACTGGTAATAAAGCTCATAGCTTCATTTACACTGGCCCATAGATATGGATACATCCAAACAAAATTTTATTTGGTCTGCATAAGTACCATTAATTAATGTCCCAAATTCTGTATTTGTGAAATCATGAAATTCTTTGTATAACAAATACAAATATTAGACTTTTAAGTGCCAACTTTTGATGTCACTTCAGATGACTGATACAGCAAGTTTTCTACTGTCATTCACCACAGTAGCTGATTTTGTTTAATAATTTTTTTTTTACACCTTCTAAACTAGTCCCAAGCAAACTATCATGCATGAAGACCACATTGGGTAAAAGCTCACACAGAAAAATTCCACAAGTGATGCTTAATTTTGCTTCCTCTCTAAGGCACATTCACACATTGCAAAAAAAAAAAAAATTGTACACATGGCCACTGATGGCTCTGGGCCACCATCTGGCCACTGCCGATTTGGAACCCGCTAGTCCTCACTGATGTCAGTGGGCCCGTTCACAGTGGCCTCTCCAATTCAGCTCTATATCACAGGGGTCAGCGATCACCAACATTCTAAGTGGGGCCCTCTCCCTCTCCTAGGATACTCACAGTTCCTCATAAGAGACATATGCTCCAGTCTCGTGGTTTTCCATTTGTGTTTCAGCTACCTACTCTGGCAAGCTCACTTCTCCTTTTTATTTCTAAGCTGCAATGACAGCTGAGAGCTTCTTGCCAGAAGTCCCTCTGGAGAAAGCAGTTCTTCATCCCAAAGGAGGTTCTGGTGTCCGTCCCAGCAAACTGTTCATCCCTTGACTGCATGCAAGGCTAACAAGCAGTGACCTGAGTCTGCAACCCAGACAGGAAGTTGGATTCAAAGATCGTGTCCTTTACCATCCTGGAGAACTCTCTAAGAAATGGCCATATGGAGGAAGTTTCCAGTCTCTAAACCTGAAGTTAAAGAGTTTTAGGGGAGGTGTGAGGAGCCACTGGCTACCATTCACTGGTATAGATAAGTGCTTCTAAAGCCAGGTGGAAAAACGACATGGACAGTTTGAAAAACTGTCCCCAGGTAATTCTATCATTCACCCACCACCCCACGCCCTGCACAGCAAAGTTGAGAATTCCTTATTTAGAAGGAGAGGATGTCAAACAAATATTATTGGAATAAATGTGAGGTCTCATTTTCTTCACTGGTTTAAAATGAAATCATCTGTGTGGACAACCACTGTATCAGAAAAAAAATCAGAAAATGAATAGCTTTGTGGTATCTGTGGAGAAATGTTTAAAGCATGTAATTAAATTGTCAAAGGTATCCTGGGATAAAATGGATTTTTCTTTAAGAGGTTAATATGTAGTTTGGTAACCCAATTAGGGGCCTTACTGTTTTTAAAAAATGGTAATTTGAATGTTACTCAAGGAAATTGTTCCAGGATCAACACATGGATCTTGAGAAGGAAATTTTTATAACTGCACATTTTTCCACAAACTTAATTTATTTTGTATTCTATAGAGTACTCATGATGTCTTTGAAAGTTAACACTTTCCCAGGGTATAAAAGCCACAATTTGTGACTCAGAATGAAGGGTCTTAAACTCAACGTAAACTAGCCAAGTTTCCACATTTCACACTTTTTTCTATTGCTTAATTGTTTTCTACCTATAGTGGTGGTCATATTCATTTTCAATGCTGTAAGTTTTTGATTCCAGTGAACTAAAGGGAAAAACAGTAGAAATAAATTTTTAATAAAGATTTATTTACTTATTTTTATTGGAAAGTCAGATATACAGAGAGGAGGAGAGACAGAGAGGAAGATCTTCCATCAGATCCCGGGCGCATTCAAGACCAGGCTTCACCCACTATGCCACCACGCTGGACCCTAGAAATAAATTTTAAAAAGCAATTCCAATTCCCTGCTTGTGGCCTGGAAGAGCAGTCTAGGATGGTCCAAATCCTTGGGACCCCACACCTGCATGGGAGACTTGGAACAAGTTCTGGCTCCAGGCTTTGAATTGGCTCAACTCTGGCCATTGCAGCCCCTTGGGGAGTGAACCAGCGGACAGAAGATCATACTCTCTGTCTTTCCCCCTCTCTGTATATCTGCCTTTCTAATAAAAATAAAGTTTTAAAAATCTGCAATAAAATACCTAATATGTATTTGCTGAACTTCATGCCAAACACTTTCTCACACAGAATGGCAAAAAAGCAGATCAATTGTATATCATTGTGTTACTTTCTGTAATTCATTTGAGCTAATAATACTTTATATTAGATTTGGCGTCATTTGCTAAGTATCCCCAAACATACCTCTCACAACCAGCAGAAATGCAATCTAAGATTACATATTGATCTGATGAGCCACAGAGAAAATGCTTCATGGGAACATTTTCATTGAAATTATAAGATCTGCCTTATCCTATCCATGGTAATATTAAAACAATCCTTGATTTAATCACAAATTCATTTGAAAAGCTTCAGCACCAGTATCTCTTCCTTGATAGGTTTTGTTATACCTATATGATTATTGCTTTCTTACTTGGATGCTTTATTAATAGATTAAATTCTAGATAGTAAGCTTCTCAAAAGCAGAGAGTGCTTCCTGTGCCAAGTTCCACGTTGGCCACATAACAGAAATATAACACAAGTTCACTGATTAAATGCAGGAACTCTAAAAGGATGTTTCCTAGATGGAGTTTAAGTGAACTCCTATGAAATAGAACTTTACAGAATCATCTCAATGGATGCTGTTGTGTGCTTTTTCTCTAGTGTGAAGGACTTTTAGAACTCAGAATGTTGAAACTAGCATGTTAACAAGCCAAAACACACACACACATGCCATAAATAGCAGATATGAAAAGTACAGGAGGGTGGTGGCGGGGGGTGGGGGGGGAGAAGAGGTACAAAGGAAAAGGAGAGACAGAGAGCCAGGTAACAGCAAAAGAAAGTTCTGCCTGAAGTCCTTGAAAAAAAAAAAATTAGCCTCCTGAAGTCTTGTTAATGTTTTTCTAGGCCTTCATTTTCAAATTTCCTACTGGTTACAAAAAGATTCTTTCAATACAGTGTAACACTGAGCCAAAATATCAAATCCTTTCAAGCATCTTTGAACACGCTAATCACTGCCAAGGACACTTTTTCCCCCAGCATTCTCATGGGCTCGGTGCTCACATTGTGTTTCATCTCTGTAGTCTCCATGCAGCTGTGCCAGCCTCAAGTGTTCAGTAAAGGTGTTGTGCAGGATGGCAACATATATGTGTCTCAGGTGAAAACAGGGCTGGGCCAGCCGAGCAGGGAAATGTGACCTCGTAGTCAGAATTTACTAAGAATTTTAAGATGATGGCAGTAGTACATTAATCCAAGCACGGCGTCCTTTCGAATGCAGTGTGTCAGCACATTTTGCACAGCTCTGAAGCTGGCCCTGGGAGGAAACCCAAGACCTGGCAACAGTCAGGTCGCATGCACTGTGTTCTGTTTCTTGAGGCAGTCCAAAGGCTCCGCCAAATTCAAAAGGAGAGGGACCGGCCCTGGCACAATAGCCTAGTGGCTAAAGTCCTCGCCTTGAACGCGCCGGGATCCCATATGGGCACTGGTTCTAATCCCAGCAGCTCTGCTTCCCATCCGGCTCCCTGCCTGTGGCCTGGAAGCAGTCAAGGATGGCCCAAAGTCCAAAGCATTGGGACAGTGCACCTTTGTGGGAGACTCAGAAGAGGCTCCGGGCTCCTGGCTTTGGATTGGCTCAATTCCAGCTGTTGCAGCTGCCTGGGGAGTGAAGAAGCAGAAGATCTTCCTCTGTCTCTCCTCCTCTCTGTATATCTGCTTTTCCAATAAAAATAAATAAATCTTATAAAAAAACAAAAGGAGAGGAACTAAGTCTACCTCTTCTTGGGAGGGACCATGTTCTTAAACAGCTTGTAGGGTCAAAATTAACATGATAGCCATTCTAGAAATACATTCTGATATATTTACTGTAAATTACTGGTTTTTCTATCCTAGTCCTAGAAAACAATCATACATATGGAGAGTTGTGTCAGCTAACATACACAGGGAACTTGTACTATGTGGGGGTATTGGGCACTTCAGTGATTATTTAATCTTCACGACTATGCATTTAGTAGATACAGTTACTGTCACTCCTATTATTGAACTGATCCAGGAAACTAGAAAGTGATCACATTGCTAAAAAGTACCAGAACAGGAGCCTGATCCACGATGTTAAGAGTTCTTATCACTGCTAAGCGTAGTTGAAGTGAATTTTCCAAGATCTGTCCTGAGGACTGAAGTCATCTCTGTTACCCATCACCAGTGAGCTTGTCCTTTGGTGTCTCTCTGAGTGGCAACAAAATAGGTTATGTATAGGGTCTTTGAGAGGCTTATGGAAATGCATGTTATCTTTTAATTTCATTTCCATGAACCTTTTAAAGTACTTTTGCATATTCCAAACTTCTGATTTTTGCAAAAAAAAAAAAAAAAAGGACATGCTATGAATTTTGCCTCCATACCCCCTAATACGTTCACTTTAATAACTGATTCTCCATCCACTTCATGGGATCTGTGGCTTCACTGCATAAGTATATCAGTGTATATCAACATTGTGTCCTTGAGGTGCTGGACACAGGGAAAAGCTGTACTCCATCCTGAAGACTCTTACTTCCTGTTTCCCATGCTCCTCTGGTCACCTCAGACCTCCATCTTCTTCATTTTGGAAGCCATTTCCCAAGTCTGTAGTTTAGGGTGGGAGGGATGGGAGGAGGGGCCTGGATTGCAGTGAACAGCTGGGGCCCATCACTTCTCATTGCAGGTCTTGGGGAGATGTGGTTGACAGAGTGATGCACAGAGCCTGTCCCAGTTAATGACTTCACCATTCTCCATCATTATCCCCATCATTAGGAAATTAGGAGGACAGAAGGTATTTACTGTAAACCTGCCACCTCCCAAGGAGAGATAAATAGAAACTGATAAATGGGCTCTTCTGGTGCTGTTCGTCTATTAACCTTCTGCTTCCCAGCTCCGGCATATGCATGCCATCCTGCCATTAATATCCAGTAATTGGCATGGCAGCGGGCAAAACAATCATACCTTTACTGAGAGCGTTTCCTCTGTGTGTGTGCCTGAGCAAGCACACAATTACGGTCGTAACGAAGCTTTGCCGAATAGTCCGGTTGAAAGACATTAGACAGTTGCTCCCTAGCTGTAACACCAGCCTCCGGCAGTCATTCAACAGTTAACTCTTCGCTATCCTGGGTTCCGGTAACCATCACTAATCTCTCTACTGTCTTTACACACATTCCATTTACCCCTTAAACATGTATTCATTTTAAAAAGCTCACTTTTAACTCAGCGTTCCTTGAGAACAAAGGCATAGCCAGTGTGTGAGTGGTTTGAACCACTGTACTTGTTTGACTGCTCAGCTTGAAGGCAGAATGGTGTTTCATTCATGTTGTGGCTGCTGATGACCAACCAGGTGATACCCTGTGCCTCACCGACAGTTGTTTAGCTGAGTTGTTTAGCAGTTTTGCCCAAGGAGATTACACGCCTTAGATCAAGAAGTGGAAGAAATGATTAGGCCACTAAATGTATTCTCTAGCTGATCATATGAGGAATCTTTAAAAAGCTTTTAGGAAATCTGTATGCTCAAAAAACTAGGCATGTACTTAAAAAATACATTTCCATGGAAATAAACATCATTTTGCATGAACTTTTTGAAGTACAAACAGAAGGGTAATGTCCTTGTTGTCTTTTCTTAAGAAGATACCATGCTCACTGTTGATCTGTGCAAAACACTTGGGGATTGTGCCAGAACACGAATACTGGTGGATTCTAAGAGTTCTCAGAAAACCCAGACCCACAAGGAAAGCCACCTCATTCGGTCACCCATCTGCTCATATGATGGCTGCAAAGTGAACATTTGGTCTCTGTTTCCCTGACCTATTTCTCCCCCAGTTAAATTCCAGTGTTTACTATCAAGACCTTATAACAGTGACTGCCACGGGCAGATTGTTTCACAGAATGAATCATGAAAAGCAAAGATGAGTATTTTCTTAAAAGCATAGGATAGGTTCCATGAGATAAATCAAGCTGATCCTAAACACGGAGAAGGAAATAAATGCAGCTGCGGTGGGGCGGGAGGAGGCTGCGAAGAAGTAATATCAGAAAAGAGATAAAAAGCAATAAAAGGACGGAGAAGAAAATGGCATGACCACCTTATTACTGGTGTTCAGGAACCATAGCTTCTCTGTCAGAAAAACACCAGATCGCCCATTTGAGAACTTCATAAAATTAAATGATCAATAGATTATAGCTCTGGCCCTCCTTCCACACGGCATAAAACAAATAATAATATCTCCTATAAATATAACAAATAGGGCAATCATCCCCATCTCCTGCAGACCCTGGGTGATGTGCTACAAGATCTTTTCATTTCCTCTTCAGGAGAGCACTAAGCAGCTTGCCAGACTCCCAGTCAAGCACAGCCTTTCCAGCTGCCGCCCAGTCATCCACCTTTCAATGCAAAAGTGGACACAGCTGGACAGCCCTGCACTGCTGGAGGTTTTCACCCTGCACAAATACTTGCGGCAAGCACTCTGACAGTCAGCATTCTATTAACTAAAAATCACCAGGCACTGAGATCAACACACACCTCTCAGGTAATAACAAGTATTATTCATAATGAGGACCCAAGAAGAGGCCACAAAAATTGTGAATTTAGGCACCTTGTCACCATTTCTTATTATCTGTATGACTTTTATTTTTACAAAGCTCTTTCATATTCTCCTTTTTTATTCAGGAAAAAAAATCCTGTCTGGTATAATCAAGAGATGACCCCAATGGCAAAACTAGGGAAGTTAAGGCTCTGAAATGGTGACCTTTCACACTGATAGAATCCAAGACTTTTTTTTCATTTTTAGGGCTCTGTGTTGCCTCCTCCAGCAGCATCATTTACAGAGTACACACCATATGACAGCAGTGCTCCTGGAGATAAGAAACTGAGCTTCCCTGAAAAGCTACACAGTGTTGTAGCTGGGCCTGGCACATTAGCCTAGTGGCTAAAGTCTTGCTTTACATGTGCTGGCATCCCACATAGCCACTGGTTTGTGTCCCAGCTGACCCACTTCCCTTCCAGCTCCCTGCTTATGGCCTGGGAAAGCAGTGGAGGACAGCCCAAAGCCTTGGGACCCTACACCTGCTTAGGAGACCTGGAAGAGGCTCCTGGTTCCTGGTTCCTGTTTCCTGGCTCCTGGCTTTGAATCAGTTCAGCTCTCACTATTGTGGCCACTTGAGTAGTGAACCAGAAGATGGAAGATCTTTCTATCTCTCCTTTTCTCTGTAAATCTAACTTTCCAATAAAAATAAATAAATCTTTAAAATGCATATCAAGGGATATTTGCACACAGCATGAAGTAGGACATCTCACAATTTCTGTCATTCACACCACATGGGAATATGAGACCTGATTCCTCTTTAGACGTCATTTATCACTAGGAGCACTGCAGGTCCCCTCCCTGGAGTGTACCCTTGTCATACACCACTCCTGCTCCAGGCCAAAGGGTTTATTAATTTGCATATCCAGTTTGAACATCACAATTCTAAGAATCAGGTTTCCTGTGACTCAATCCGGAGTTTGTAGACAGTTCTCAGGTTTTCTTTGTTTGAGCTTCTCCTTTGAGTAAGATACCACCATTGTTACCCAAAAGTCTTTAGACATTGATGGGAGTATTTTCTAGCTTGAAAATAAGATGCATGAAGCTCAGCAAGATAACACAAGATCCATATGCAAAAATAAATTTTACTGTCTACTAGCCAACATTCTGAGCTTGAAATTAACAAAGCAATTCCACCATGATAGCATCAAAAATACTAAGCTCCTTAATAGATCTTTGTTCATAGTTGGAAGAGTCAACATTGATAGGTTGGCAATACTTCCCAATCTGACTTACAGTTCAATGTAATCCTTATTGCTAGCCCAACCTTCTGTTTTAGACATCAACAGACTGTTTGTTAAATACATATGAAAATGTTTAAGAACCTGGAGTAGCCAAAACAACCATGAAAATGAAAATTTTGGAGGAGTCACATTTCCTGTTCTCAAACTTCACATAAGTGAACAATTACATGGACCAGTAGTACACAGTTTATATCCATAATTAAACCCTTACATGTACAATTTTTTCACAAAGATTTCAGCAGCACTGAAGGGAAATAATAGCCATGATCCACATTAGCAAGAAACTGAAGCTAGGAACTGGAGCTTGGAAACAAACACAAACTTCCCAACATGGATGCAGGCATTTTAACTACCAGATAAAATTCCACCCTAGAAGTTTGTAGAGAAACACTGGCCTTTTTTTTCAGCCATATTTTTTTGAGTTGAAATGTTCTCTACTTTCTTTTAATGATCATAGTTGTAGAAAATCAATATTGTCCAAAAGAAAATACACCAATGAAGACATAAGAAAGGAATGCTCATCTGAGCCCATCTACCAGAAGCTAATGTGAGTTATTTCACATGTCTTTATCCATCTAGCAAAGAGTACAATGATTAATTTATGTGTTGAATTGGCTGGGTCAGGATGTCCAGATAGGTGCTCAAATATTATTCTGGGTGTTTCTATTTGGGATAAAATTAACATATAAATGGATGAACTATGAATAAAACAGAATGCCCTCCTTAATGAGGGTGAAGTTCAGCCAATCAATTAAAGGCCTGAGTTAAATAAAACACTGACCTCAGTGAGCAAAGTGAATTGTTTCATCAGATTTGAACTTTGAACTTGAACATCAGCTCTTCCTAAATCTCTAGGTTGGCAGCTCAGCCTGAAGATTTTGGACTCAACAGCCCCATAAGACTGTGAACCAATTTCTTCAAACATATTTACCCCCACATATTTACATCATCCTGTTGGTTCTGTTTCTCTATAGGATCCTAACAAAAAAGTAGGTCTTATAAACCTTTTTTTTAAAAGATTTCATTTTTATTGGAAACTCAGATACACAGAGAGGAGGAGAAATAGAGAGGAAGATCTTCTGTCCGCTGAATCACTCCCCAAGTGGCCACAGTGGCTGAAATCATGCTGATCCGAAGTCAGGAGCCAGGAGCCTTCCCTGGTTCTCCCATGCAGGTGCAGAGTCCCAAAACCTTGGGCCATCCTCAACTGCTTTCCCAGGCCACAAGCAGGGAGCTGGATGGGAAGCGGGGCTGCTGGTATTAAAACCAGCACCCATATTGGATCCTGGAGCATAAAAGGTGAGGACCTTAGCTGCTAGACTCCCGCGCCAGGCCTAGGCCTTATAAACCTTTAATGTCTCTTCTGCTTCTACTGAGCTCAACATATGCCTTTCAACATTCAACAGTGCTGTCAGAGGACTTTGGAAGTGTCAACTGATGTTAACAATTCCACTAAGTAAAGTCAGTCATTTGGTAAATGATCACAGAAACAATACTTGCACATGCCTTATAACTGCACTCTAAACCTGAGAACTAAATATAATACGCACTTGGGGTAGAAAAGAAGAAATTCATATGGGCTAAGAATAGCCAGACCTCTACAGCACACCTGACACGACAACATGTGTGCAAGCACTTACTGCGCTAGCGAGTAAAACAAATAGACACATGCCTTCTTTGAGATCAATCATACAACGCTGCTATTTTAAAAAAATACAACCAATTCTCTGTTACTCTGCGACTGACTACACAAATGTGTGTTTTTCAGAACTCTGCATTTTCTGTTATTTGGCAATATGAGTTTCTGCCATTTCGCAGCTCCTTTGCACCTCCACCAGTTTTGCTTCACTCATTACTATCTTTGGCAAAAGATTTGGTGAGAGAAGCAGTTGATGCAAATGAGATTTTCTCGATTTTCCATGCTTTGTTGTCCTGCTATGTGACCATGGGTAATGAAGAATTGACTGTGCAAACAGCACAGAATGAAATTAGGCATTCGATAAGGAAAGCCTCACACATAAAATCACTGGGAATGCTTTGAAGGATATATCAATCAAGTAGAGTGCAAACCCTGAGAAAATAAGATGACATTTCCTTGTAAGGTCAACAGACACTTTTGGAAATGTCTAGAAAGAATTATTTTTAAATTGTCATCATAATGTATCAACCCATTTCACGACTGGGAAGTGCCTTCACTGGGTTGCTGTGCCCAAGGGAAAAGTGATGACTTTAGTGATGCTGTCAACAACGGTTCCGTTAAAAAGGTGGTTAAGGCCAGATTTTAGACAGAAGCCAGGTAAGTACGTACTAAGGCTAGGAAGATGGTAAAACCTAGCTCCAGCTCATGCTGCAGTGGAAAAGCAGATAAGGAGGTAACTGTTTTCGATTAATAGCATCAATTTACTATTAGGTCACACCCAAAGTGCTAGAGGAGAACAGACGGACATGGCAAGACGGGCAAGTTGGAGAAGCTGTTTTTATAGAAAGGAATACTTCAATCAAGTTTCAAGAAGTTCTCGTAAAAACAATAATGGAAGCTGGATATGGTTCCTAAATTGTGACAAATATACTAATAAAAGAATTTAATGGAGGAAACTGGGAAGTATGTGGAATCTTTGTATTATTACCTCACAACTTTTGTAATTAGAGTTTAAACTATTTGGAAATAAAATGTTCACAAAAGCAGTTCTGGATAAATAGGAGTAAAATGGCTTAGGCTGAAGTAAAAGTAAAAACAAAATTATGACTAATTAAGGGAATTTAATGTTTAGGCTTAAGTATAAGAATCTCCATGCCTTTGTGTCTCTTTAAAGTGTGAATTATATGGAAACAGGTAAAGAGAAAAGAGATATAAGCCAGTCATGGGATTATCTGAACTATGCTCTACAAAGCGAATATTTGTCCCTCTAAGCTCATGCAGGAGTTTAGTCCCCAAAGTCTTCTGGGATCTAAGTCTATGGAACTAAACTCATTCCACTTGGGTGTTTGGTGAGGGACCTTTGAGAAGTGATTAGATTAAACTGGGTCATGTCCTTGGGATAAAAGGACTAAGTCATGCTGGCTTTATAAAAAAAACATTAAAACACCCACATCCTCACCATGATGAACTTGCCACAGCAAATACGATGTTCTCACTTTGAATCTCAAGATCTTGAGCCAAAAAAGTTTATTTTCTTTGTAAAACTGGCCTGACTTGGGTAGGATATTAAATGTTTGACTAATACATTACCTTTGCAAAAAAGCTCTGCCCTGATGCAGTAAATGTTGAAGAGCCCTGAAAAACTGAGGGGTGGGTTTTATGGCACAGCAGATAAGCAGCATCCTGAGACACTGGAATCTCATGAGTGCTAGTTGCTCCACTTTTGATAGAGCTGCCTGTTAATGAGTCCTGCAAAGCAACAAAAGATGGCTTTAATACTTGGGACCTGGCCACCAGATGTGAGACCAAGACTGAATCCCAGATTTCTAAATTTGGGCTGACCCAAATAGCCCAGGTCTGGCTATTGCAGCCATTTGGGGAATGAATCAGCAAAAGGAAAATTTCTCTGTGTCTCTCCCTCTCTCTGTAACTCTGCCTTTCAAATATTTAAGTAAATCAGAAGTAAAAAAGAATTTCACTGTGAGTAATATGGTTACAATCATTCCAGAAAGAGATAATAAGTACATTTGAATAGTAGGAAAGAAATTTCAAACAAAAGAAATCTATTGAAATTCTCAAGACATGCAAGATGAAAATATTTTAATAGACATAGTTTAAATTAAAAGGAAAATAACCAAGAAAGAGCTGCAAGATAAACTACTAAGATTGCTGAATAACTGCAAATAGCAGAAGGAAAGTGAAAGATACCTTGCAATTATTTCCAGGATTCCATTAGGAAACATACAATGAGGAACAAGTAGAGACTTGTTGATTGATGAGTTTGGTCTTGATAACATTGAGACAATTCAAGGAGAGACGATAAGCATATATTTGCATATTCAAATGTGAACCTCAGGTAAAATTAGAGCTAAATATATTCATTTGGAAGTTAGCAGCATAATGCAGTGTAAATTATGAGAGCAAATATACTACCCAAAAGTGTAGAATACTGGTTCTCAAATGTGTACATTAGAATCAAGTGAAAATATATTCTCAATCATTATGGTTCAGATCACTAAAATTACAATTTATGGGGTGCAACCAGAGTCTAAAATTACCATATCCAGTAAAAACAAGGATGGACCAGGCCATCAAGGAAATAAAAAGAGCAATAGTCAAAAGTAGACGAAGAAGGGCCCGGCACAGCTCTCCTTGAATGCATCCCAGGATCCCATATGGGTGCCGGTTCTAATCCCGGCAGCTCCACTTTCCATCCAGCTCCCTGCTTGTGGCCTGGAAAGCAGTCAAGCACAGCCCAAAGCCTTGGGACCCTGCTCCCACGTGGGAGACCTGGAGGAGGTTCCTGGCTCTTGGTTTCGGACTGGCACAGCACTGGCTGTTGCGCTCAATTGGGGAATGACTCATCAGATGGAAGATCATCCCCTCTGTTTCTCCTCCTCTCTCTATGTATCTGACTTTGTAATAAAAATAAACAAATCTTTTTTTAAAAAGTAGATGAAGAGAACCAGAAGAAGTAGGTTCTACTTCTTCCATATTCCTTATTTTATCCTCTAAGATAGGATGACTACAATAAATATTTTTTTAAGACTTATTTATTTATTGGAAAGTCAGATATACAGAGAGGAGGAGAGACACAGAGGAAGATCTTCCCTCCGATGATTCACTCTCCACATGAGCGCAATGGCCGATGCTATGCCGATCCAAAGCCAGGATCCAGGAACTTCTTCCGGGTATCCCACACAGGTGCAGGGTCCCAAAGCTTTGGGCCGTCCTCGACTGTTTTCCCAGGCCACAAGCAGGGAGATGGATGGGAAGTGGAGCTGCCGGGATTAGAACCGGCACCTATATGGGATCCCGGGCATGTTCAAGGCGAGGAGTTTAGCCACTAGGCCACGCTGCAGGGCCCTGCAATAAATATTTTTAAGTGAAAATGGTGATATACAATTTTAGAAATCCCTGACACACAGAGTAATATCCAACATGAAGAACTGAGGTTATGTTTTACCAATACAAGTATACAATTGATTAGCTTTTATGCCCCATTACAAATGAGTTCATAATGTATAATGGAGATTAGCATACCATGAAGTGAAGATGTGCTGCAATATACATCTCTCCTATTGAATAAAAGGAGGATTTCCAATGAACTTGTTGAATATATGTTGACAATAGGATGCAGAACTTTCCACCATTGTCTATAGCCACAATGTCATGATACATTGAAACAGCTGGATGATGCACTAGGAGTACTGCTGGACGACTATTCCATTATAGCTATAAGGAGGAAAACAGGAGAATGGGGGAGTAGAAGGGGAAATCCTCATGCCTATGGAACCGTATCATAAAAGTCACAAAGTTGACTTTCTTTTAAAACAGAAACATACCATTTTAATGATCAGATATATTCAAACAAGTATGAGATTTTTAAAGTAAATCAATATTTTCTTCTTAAGAATTTGTCTGATTAGCAAAGGTAATTGGTTAAAAATGATTAGGTTACAGAGTGAAATTTAAAATTAATTCTACAAATCTATATCAATTTTTATAATACTCAACACACAAGGCATTAATGGCATGTTTGTTTCCCAAATTTATATCACGATTTTATTGATCAAGACACTATAAACACACTGCTTTTGCATGCAACCAAAAATATGATTATGACCTCTAACAATGCTAATTCATGTTTTAATTCCTATCCATCTTAGCAAATGGCAGCGTCCATCAATTATACCATTAGCTGCCCGGTTACTGCAGCTGCAAAAAGCAGAATTAGTGTTGAAGCTGCTGTCAGTCACCTGAAATTTTACAGTCCTAATTAGTGAGTCAAGAAGGCTGTCAACAACTAAATGTCGAACAATTGCATTGCAAAGACAAATTTCCAACCCTTCCCTAGACTCACTCATCCAGTATTGTTATGGCTTTCCTTCTTAGTTCTAACTTCAAAGTGTCAGATAAATTAAAACTGGTTACTTTGACTTTTTTTTAATGTTTATTTATTTATTTATTTATTCTTTAAAAAATACTTATTTATTTTTATTGCAAAGTCAGATATACAGAGAGGAGGAAAGACAGTGAAGAAGATCTTCCGTCAGATGATTCATTCCCCAAGTGACCACAGAGTTGAGCCATTTTGAAGCCAGGAGCCAGGAACTTCTTCCAGGTCTCCCATGCATGTGCAGGGTCCCAAGGCTTTGGGCCATCCTCTACTGCTTTCCCAGGCCACAAGCAGGGAGCTGGAGGGAAGTGGGACCTTCGGAATTAGAACCAGTACCCATTTGGTATCCCAACACATTCAAGGGGAAGACTTCAGCCACTATGCTACCACACTGGGCCCTGACTTAAGCAACATTCTTTATGTGAAAAATACTAAATGGACAGAACCTCTGAGCCTACATGAAGTCTGTGGACATTCCTTAGCTCCTTTTACTTTATTTCTATGCTGTTAGCTTTACCAATTGTTGATACTGCAACTTTTTAGAGGGTTCCTTATGTGCCAGGCAGTTGGCTAGATACTATGGGTAGGTAAGCAGTAGAAAGTGACACTTACTCTCAGGCAGTTACGTTCAAAATAGGGAGATGAACATAATGATAGAAAAATAACAAACACACTAAAGAAGAAATATGCAGTGGTAGAGCTATGAAAAGAATTGCAGCAGAGTCATGTGATTGCTAACGAATGAGAATCAATCTTGGATTTGGGAGTTAGGGAATGCCATTTTGGCACTAGCTGAGCTGAGTTTACATGAGGAGATGCAGAACTATTCAAAGGCTGTAAGACTGTTATGATAAAAGGGTACAAAGATGCTAGGGCAGAAGAAATGAAAACCTTTTAGTATTTAGGAAAAGGCTAGGATCCTGTTGCATATAGTGGTTGAGGGTCAGGATGGTTCAGGATGAGGTCACAGATATAGAGGCCAGAGAATGCAGGGCTTTGTACACCAAGGGAAGGAACATGATGTCACACAACAAACAAAAAGATGTCACCGGGTCGTTTTTCATTGTTTTACAATTTTAAAGCTTTTAAAACTTTCTATAAAGGGGAAAAAAATTCCATGAATTTCTTATACACAGTTTTTAGCATATACTGTCATCTCTCACTGTATCAATATATTCTTAAAACCTTCCTCCCTCTCTTCTTTTTCCTTATGTTTAATTCTTATGATGACATACTTTCCACTTTATTTATAATCACAAAATTAACCCTTTGCTAAAGAATTCAACAATAAATTACTCTAATACATAATGAATGGATTCTAGATATTCAGAAATTCTTACGCATTTACGGCAATGATATGAACAAGGATGCTCATAGAAGTATTGATTTGTTCACAATAGAAAAACCTGGAAAAAGACCAACTTTTCATCAACAGCAGAAAATCAGATTTGTACCAATTCACAGACTGCTAAATTGCTTTGAAAATTACAACTGCTCTAAAACATATAAACATGTGTAAATCAAAACTGACATTGTGACACAGCAAGGTAAGTCGCTGTCTGCGAGGCCATATCCCATATCAGAGCCCTCGTTTGAGCCCTGTCTGCTGCATTTCCGGTCTGGCTTCCTGCTGATGTACCAGGGAAAGTACTGAAAGACTTTCCAAGTTCCTGGGACAATGCCACACACATAGTAGACTCAGATTGAGTTCTGAGCTCCTGATTTTAGCTTGGCCCAGCCCTATCCTTGGCAGCCATCTAGGGAATAAACAAATAGATACAAGAGCTTTTTTTCTCTCTCCCTCCCTCTTTCTGCCACTCTTTCAAAAAAAATTAAAAATGAATCTAAGAAATTATGAGTAGAAAAGGAAACTGCAGAATAATCTATATCATTAAATGCATAGACAATATATATGAAATTAAAAAGTATGCCCACACCAAACAATAAATATTTTTTCTTTTAACTTTATTCCTTATTTATTAAGGTGAACAGATTTTATGTATTCCATATGCAGATATAACAGCATTATGATATTTCCCACTCTGTTCTTCCCACCCTCTTCTCTCCTCCCTTATTTTTTCTCTTATTTTTACAATGAAAAACTTTCAGTTTAATTTATAACCACAAGCTTAACCCTCAAAAAATAAAAAGTTTTCAAATACATAAATATGAGGCATCAAAACTTTCACAGGAAAAGATTGGAACTAGTGAAAATCTAATTTATTGCCAACATTGTCAGACAGCCATGTTCAGTTTCTTCTAGCATGAATCTTTAATAAATTTTTGAAGAGCCCTTGCAGATGATGAAACAATAAGTGAATCAGTTTAACTTGAGGTATACACTAAAGTCAATGAATCATGCCCTGTATAATCTCCTCCCTCCTAGTGTGAGCTTCTAATCAACAAAGCATCACAATGTTGATGGGCCAACATTCCCAGGATTATGGTGCCTTATCTAAGACTTCTTGTTAACTGGCTTAACTGAAATAGTCTCTTACTGGCCCTGAAGCTGCTGTGTGAGGGTCAATAGAAAAGCTTTCATGATAAGGAACTCTCAACAGCTGAGAGCAATCCCAAGCCTGTAGTCAGCAACAACAAAAAATATTTCTACAGTTCAGAATGATGAAAATGCAGGTTGCTAATGACATTTCAATTGTATCATTGTCAAACTGTGAGCAGAGAACCCAGCTCAGCCATGTCTCCACTCTGATACATGTAAAGTACAAGACAATAAGTGTGTTGCTTTAAACCACTACATTACAGTACTTCATTGCACAGTAAAACAAAATAGATAATCAAAGCAAAATTTTGAGTAGGGGTCACCTCTGGGAAGGTAGGGGGCAAAGAACATGCGATCAGTGACAGTCAAAGTGTGACCTTCAAATCCACAGTCTTTGTATCTGCATTCCCCCTCAGCTTTGTAGATGGGTACATGTCTTTCTTTTCCTTTGGTCTATTGTGCCTTTCGTAAGTACACCTTATGCTATTTGTTTATTCAATTATATTTTCACATTAAATTCTATTTTGCTAAAATTTAAGATTGCAGCTCTGCAGCAATGGTCAAGGAAGCAGTAGTTGTCCTGGCCTATCCATCACTGCTGCCACGGCTCATTTACCAGCAGGTCGTGTTGCCAGAAAGGCAGAAGTGCTATGGATATCCACTCCATAGACGTGGACATCACTCAGAGAAGATACCAGGTTTGTGGTAAAGATTGGACTTCCTATAGATACTTTTCTGTAACTGGCATATGTAGAATAATGTTACTGTTCCAAAAATGAAAGATTTCACAGTATGAATTGAAAGGGAATGGAATAATGAAAAATGTACTTTTGCAATTTCTGCATCATGGATTCTAGCTCCCAGGTGTGGTGCGACTTTATTGTTTGGGAAAAGCTCATGATTAAAAAAAAAAAGTAAGCAATCAATGGACAAATATGATCAGCTTTCTCTACCAAGTTTCCAATCTGGTAAGGAGCATCCCTTTGTCAACACAGTGAAGCATTCAATGATATGTGACCCTGCTCAAGATGAACTTGAAGCTTATGGTAAAGTACAGGAAATTAGAGACATAGAGTCAAAAGCAGATTTCATAAAAAAAAAAAATGGCAATTTGGAACCTGTAGCTACAAAGAGAGAGAGAGAGATGGATTCCAGACCGAGGGACAAAATGTTTGGTCAAACACTCCAAATCTGAAACCATCCAGATCTACATTTTATCCCAAGATCAGACATTTTATCAAGTGGAAATCAGTGTTTTTAAGTGGTTACCAGCTCATAACAGCAGTCTGAGATTTGACTCTCTAAGCTGATGTCAATACATTAGACTGCTTCTCTGAAGAAAAAAAAAAAAACAAGAATTTTAATTGTAGTTCACAAAGCACAGAAGCTGTAGAACACAAGCATTTAGAAAATAGTACCAAGCCCATCAAGCCAGTCATACACAGAGACACAAGAAGAGGGCAAGACACCCAGAGGAAGAACAGAGGAGAGGTGGCCCAAGCTGAAGGGAAATATAATGTGTGCAGAAATGGATTTGGACAAGCATAAGATATCCAAAAAGAGAAAACAGAGGTGGAAACGGGAACTGTACAATTCAGTTCAGAAGAGCTAACAAGTCAAGAGAATTCCAGATGTAACCTCAATACAGACCCATGTGAACAGAGAAAGGAAGGGGGACAAGGGAAAGAAAGGACAGGACTGGCTTGACGATCTCCTCATCTTTGAATAGTGATGCAGTTTAGTTGGTTCTCTTGAGGGCTAGGTGAGAAAATAATTGGAGAATCTGGTTTTATGACATCACATTCATGTCACTTTTCTTACATGAACAGGAGTCTTACTGCATAAGAGTCAAGGGCACACAAAGTATCTAGTATAGCTATTTTCCAGCACATAAAATTATCTTTCCTTGTTTTATAAAAGCCTTATTACATCGTTTTATAGACGTTGTAATTTTCCCTTAAAAACACTGTTTTTTTTTTATTTATCATTTTGTTACGTTGGTAGAGTTATTTTCCTTCAGAAGGTCATTTAAGTAGGAAGACTAATGAATTTTGCAGAATATGTCTTGGTTGGGTTTGTTTTATTTGAGTTCAGTTGAGTTTCATTTTCAATTGAATATTTATGTTCCTTAGGTTTCTCTATGAAACAACTGAGATGTTTTTTTCTGTTAGATATAACCTTAAGTATATTTTCTAATAGCCTATGAAAATTAGCAGATGCCCAAATGTTTGTGTCCCTGGAACCTCCATGGGAGACACTTATGAGGTGGCTGGCTCCTCACTTTGGTCTGGACTAAGAACTTTCTGTTGCAACCGTCTGGGTAGTGAGCCAGCTGATGGAAGCTCAGTTTCTCTGTCTCTCCTTCTCTTTGCTTCTCTTTTTGCAACATTACTTTTAAATAAGTAAATACATTTTTAAGTAACATAAAATAAAATTCAATAAAAACCTGTAGTGTCTGAATTTAACTGATCAGATTTACCCATTCTATTATTTTAGGGTCTAACATGGCTATCAGTTAAAAATACTTCATATTTCTATACTTGCTTCACATTTATTTTCACCATTCCTACATTCTGATATATGACTATTAAATATAATAAATGCATAATAAAAATTAATATTTTTATTTTGTTATCTCATATAATAAATTATGATAAATTTCTCATAAGTGCTAAAGTATATTTCTTTGGTTTCCTCTAGCAAACAGTGTTAACTTTTGCCTAGCATTTTATGTTTGAGTTGTAAAAGTTAATCAGCACCAAGGGCAGAATCAACAAGCCTATGATGACTTATTTTGTTGTTGTTAGGATAAGACACTTTTCATTGCAATTCTAGCTAGGGTTTATTTTTTTTAATTTTTATTTATACAAAAAGAATTAATGTATTTCATATGTGCACTTTTAAAAAATATTCATTTATTTTTATTACAAAGTCAGATATACAGAGAGGAAGAGAGACAGAGAAAAATATCTTCCATCCAATGGTTCACTCTCCAAGAAACCGCAATGGCTGGTGGCGCGCCAGTCTGAAGCCAGGAGCCCAGAGCCTCTTTCGGGTCTCCCACGTGGGTGCAGGGTCCCAAGGTTTTGGGCTATCCTTGACTGCTTTCCCAGGCCACAAGCAGGGAACTGGATGGGAAGCTGGGGCGTCAGGATTAGTACCGGCTCCCATATGGGATCCAGCCACATACAAGGAAAGGACTTTAGCCACTAGGCCATGGCGCCTGGCCCCATATGCACACTTTTAAAGACATAATGATATAGCAGCCAAAGCGATAGCTCAATTGTCTAATCCTCTGCCTATAAGAACTGGCATCCTATATGGTGCCTATTCATGTTCTGGCTGCTCCACTTCCACCCCTGCTTATTACCTGGAAAAGCAGTGGAGGATAACCCAAATCTTTGGGTCTTGTACCCATGTGGGAGACCTGAAAGAGGTTCTTGGCTTTGGATCAGTTCATCTTAGCCATTGCAGCAGCCATTTACTGATGAAATGGATGGAAGATACTTCTCTCTGTCTCTCCTTTTCTCTGTAAATCTGTCTTTCCAATATAAAAAAAAAGATCTTTTTAAAAAACAACGTAATGATACCTTGCTCTCTATGATCTTTTTCTCTACCCTACCTCCTTCCATTCATACAGTCTCACAATATGTGATAGAATTTTTATAAATAAATTTTCCTTATTTTTAAATTAAAATAGTGTCTGGAAAATATGCATAATTAAGAAATATTAGTAAATTGATAAGTAGAGCATAAAGAGACAATCTATTAGTACTATTATTCTGATATACAATACCAACGAAGAGAAGAAATTATTCCAACAGACGACAAAGCCTTTGGCTAGCATTTGCTTCTCATCTAGAACCAATGTACCTTATCCCATCTACTTCTGTGAATCATTAATGCCACTCATTTGGTTGCTGAAACATGTGTCTGCTTATCTCAGGCACGGTTGGCCACTTGAAGCATGTTGCTTTCAATTAAACACCTGTTAAATGTAAACCAGTGTGATTATTAATTTACAGAATGTAAAGACAATTTAGCAGAACACAAGATGAATGTATTTTCTAGTAATGGGAGGTAGATATGCTCACAAATAATTATAACAGGAGCTTTAGTATGATAAATGCAAAAAACAGTCATAAACAGATGAATGTGAACCAAGAAAAGGCTTACAAAGAATATGGGCATTGTTTTTGAAGGATAGAATTAGAATTTGAAATAGAACCACTCTTCTATCTCCTTGAGCCTTCACAATCACAGCTTCAGCAGCATATAACCTTTGAAGGATACACTTAGCGTAGCTGCATCTCATGGTCCCTAGTTTTTCAGACTTGATTCATGTATTTGCAGCTATGCTTCATCACCTTCCTAAGCCTCAGTTTAGGCCCTTGATGTGTGGCCGCCTGGACATACGTGCTGTGACTTTCACCACAGTCTGTGGTATTGACTCATTTATTTACAGAGTATAATTCTTCTGTGTCTGTTGGATTATTAATCAAAGGCTGTATGATCCCTGTTAGTGTAAAACTGTTGGGACAGAGACCCATGAGAAGCAATTCTTTTGAATGAGAGCAGAGAAGAGGAAATGGACAGACTGTGCCTTTCTTCATGAGCCCTGTGCCCAGCATGAGTCTCAGCATTCTGCAAGGCCTGGAGTTTAGGTAACAACCGCAACATAGAGGGAAGGCTCAGGACATTTTCACAACTGCTGAAAACAGCATGCCACACCAGCTCAATGGCAGCATGGATTTTGCACAGTGCAGACTGTGAACATGAGACAGAGGAAAGGGGGAACCATCCATGCAGAGGCACCCCAAGCAGTGACAAAATCAGGCACCTGCTAGAACTGCCTTTGCAGAATCATAGTAAAGAACAATGGGGATTCTTTGAGCATGTTAGGAGTCTTTGAAAATTTCCAGGTAACTTAGAAGTTAGAAGGAAAATGAAAGTCATCTGTTTAATCGGAAGTGAGGAAACAAGCCTTCTGCCAAATTCAAGCTTCAATGCGCCTTCATCTAAAAAAAAAATGGCAAGATGAATATTGTTTTAGGATTTTAAAAAATCCATTAGATAAACTAGATGATGTCTTGAGAATATGAACTGTGCCTTGTTTGCTATTCAATTTCCTAGAATTTGGCACAATGTCTAATACAAACAATACAAAACTATTGACTAAATGAATCACACATCATATTAAAGCTGAAAGTTGTACCTTCTAGTCCAGGAATTTTAAAGATTTATTGAATTTACTCCCAATTTCCTTTCTAAAATATTTTTTTACTAGACCTCTGCAGAGATGTTAAATCTGTGCTTTCTTTGCCCCTAGATTTGTTTGTTTGCAAGGCACAGTGAGAGGGAGGGAAATAGAGAGAGAACACGGGAAGGGAAGAGAGATTATCTCTCCACCAGTTTATTTCATATATGGCCACAAGCACCAGGTCTGGGCAGGCTGAATTCAGGACAAACACTGAGCTAACTTTGGCTGCCTTTCTAGGTATAATAGGAAACTCAATTAAAAGCAGAGTAAGCAGAGTATTTGGAACTCAAACTCAAACCAATATTCCCATTCATGACACCTGAATTGCAAGTAGCAGCTTAACCCACTGTTCTGTAAAGCTGACCCTTTAGTAAATGTGTGTGTTCTCTCCTATGAGTCTTCAGGAGCAATACAGGTGTTAGATATACACTGTGTTCTTCCTCTAGGCCTTGATAATTCTCATTCATTCTGAAGATTTACAAGGATCTACTCATATGAATTTTTTGTACCCAGGAAACAAGACCTATTCCAGTTTCATGTGTGTGAGTTAAAGTGAAGTTGTAATCAGATTAAATAAATAAACTTTGCAAAATTCTTCTCAGTCTTTTTTGTAACACATCCACTAAAATATAATGGATTCTAGTAAGACCAGATGGGTTTTTTTCAAACAAATATGATCAGTCTCCCATAAAACTTGATCAATTTTGAACTGTTGCTTTTTCAAAAGGCACTGAAAGTATTTTTCCTGAAAATTCTACAAAAGAGTATTAGTTGGTAATAATTCTCTTTCCTTTAATATTTCCATACATTTGGATCACAACATTTCTATATATTTTACCAGCTATATTAGATATTAAAGTAAAAACATTCTGAACATAATACAGGTGTAAAGGCTTCTTATATCTTGCAGCATTTTCACATACAAGACTGAATCTGTGTGCTGTGGTCAGAAATCAAATCTAATGTCAAAATATCCCTGCAAGAGAACATGATTCATAGCGATGAGAATACTCAGCGACCAGACTGATTTATTAATTAATTTACCAAGCACATGTATCATTAAATACTATTAACTTACTGCTGGTGTGCAGAACACAAGAGAGCTACACTCTTGCCCAAAGATGTAAATCAACCAATCAGAGAAAGTGCCACCGGCATTCACAAGCTTATATGCCTCTGATGCACATTTGCCACTGGATGTCAAGCTCCCTTATGGTCAGGCTAGCTTTATTCCCTAGGAATACGTTTAAAGGTATACTTGAAAGCCATATGGAACAAATAACGACTTAGACTCTTACACCTCCAAAGTAAAAACTATATTTTAACATGGATAATTTGACATTATAATTAGAAATGAATGCCCCAAACTGAAGCTTTTAAAAAACATAAAAGTATCTAAAGCTAGAAGCATGCAAAATTTTTCCCATTTAAAAATGTTACATTATAACTGCCCCAGCACAAAGGCCCAGTTGCTAAGTCCTCACTTTGCTCCTGAATGCCATATGGGCACAGGTTCATGTTCTGGCTGCTCCACTTCCCATCCAGCCCCATGCTTGTGGCCTGGGAAAGCAATAAAGAATGGATCAAACCCTTGAGACCTTGCACCCGTGTGGGAGATCCGGAAGAAGCTCCTGGCTGCTGGCTTTGGGCTGGCTTTGGGCTGTGGCTATTGTAACCACCTGGGCAAAAAAAACAGTAGGTGGAAAATCTTTCTCTCAGTATCTCCTATCTGTAAATCTGACTTCCCAACAAAAATAAATAAATTTTTTAAATGTTATGTAATATAAGTAAAAAAATATTATGAGACTGGTGGAATTCCTGATACTTTTGGACACAACTGGGTGTACAACTGGGTGACCATTTTATAAAAAAATAGATATATATCTCACATGTATCATCTTCCTTCTTCCCACAATCTATGGACACCCTTGGCTTTGGCACATTCCCAATCAGAAAGTCAAAATATTAACAAGCCATTTATAAAAAGAGGAGACTCATCTGAAAATAATTTGCATTACATTTCAACTTTGCAAGAAGCTTTAGGGAAGCCAGAAGAATGACAATATTCTAAAGAAAAACAAATGAAAGTTCAAGTGGAACTTGTCAGTGCAGGTGACTGCCACACAATTTGATTCTAATTAGCTGATCAAGGTATGTATATACATAGCTTATTTAGACCTTGGTATAATATTTGGATGCCAGAAACCTCCCATTATCTTCATTTTCCAAATCATATGTTTTTCTTCTCTAAAGTCTACAAAAACTCTTAATAGATATTCTTTACATGTATCATCTGAGGGGTTTTTTTTTTTGAGTCCTACAAGAAAGTCTTTAAAACTTAGGCATATCACAAGAGAAGATGCAGTCTGTAAGCAGTTTTTCTTTTTTTATACATATTGACACAGTGCCCTCTTCGTACCCTAGTTTCCCACTGCCTACTGCATGGTTTCTATTGTATTGTTTCTCATTTGCTTAGTGTTTTAGTTATGAAAAGGCAATCTACCATTTTTCCCTAAAGCCAGTGCTTCATGACACCATCATCTGTTATCTCACAACAATTACTATGTGGTGTATGTCCTAGCAATTTTGATATATGGTGCTCTGAAAGATTTGGTACATGGACCTATTCTACCTGGAATACACAATTGCTGGTCTCTTCTGCCCACTAGGCACACTTAATGCTTAAATTTGCACGACTGGGGCCTGACACAGTTGACTAGCAGTTAAATGCATGCACCAGGATCCCATATGGGCACAGGTTCTAATGCCGCAGCCCCGCTTCCCATCCAACTCACTGCTTGTGGCCTGGGAAAGCAGTCTAGAACGGCCTAAAGCTTTGGGACCCTGCACCCACGTAGAAGACCCGGAAGAGGCTCCTGGGCTCCTGGCTTCAGATTGTCTCAGCTCCAGCCAGTGGGGTCTCTTGGGGAGTGAATCCTCAGATAGATCTTCTCTGTATATCTGACTTTGTAATAAAAATAAATAAATCTTTTTAAAAATGTGCATGAGTGCATGCTGCATAGCTGAATCTGACTCATTAAACAAGTAGAGAGCTGAAATCTTGCCCTACTTCCTGGTTAATCTGTTTTGGCTATGCAATGCATCTACATAGAGTGAAACTTGTTTCTAATTGACTGAGAAACCTCGCATTGGTTGTTCAGTAAGGAACCTGTTCTAGGCACTAACATTCCTTGAATTCAAATGAATGCTCCACATCATTTTGGGTAAATTCCTTATCTAGATAACCCATTTTAATTTCTGTAATGGCTCTGAAATACTAAAGATTCTCATATAGCAGAAACAATGTTGACAATAAAAGCAAGGCCAGAAGTATCCTATTTCCTGATTTTAAAATATCACAGAATTACAGTAAGTAAAACAGCACAGCACTAGAATAGACAGACTAATGGCACAAAACAATATAGAATAATTGTCTATAATAATATTGACTAATGGTACAAAACAAAGAATCTGTAAATAAATTCATGTACAGTCAACTGAGCCTCAGCATGGGTACTAACAAAAGGAATGGAGAAACAGTATTCTTACCACTCAGTATTGTTGGGAAAACTGGATATGTGCATACAGAAGAATGAATTTAAAACCTTATGTCATACCATACACAAAGATCAACTCAAATGGACTAAAAACACAATTCCGTGATGACCAAAGAGATGTGCCCAGCATTAGCCAAAAATCAAACAAGTAAATAACAGCATTTCAGGATAAGTGTCCAGAGAATAGCATTGGAATTCAGTAAGGAAATTCTGAGAAAGAAGAGCTCTCATCCACTAGAGCATTCCATACAAAGTATTTCATGCAAGTAAAAACAAAAAATGCCATGAAAAACTATGCTAATCTCTCACAAAACTGACATTAAAATCAAAACTCTAAAATAAAAATTTAACATACTAAATAGTAATTCAATAATTCAATAAAACAAAAATATATTAAAACTATAAATTAATACAATATAATGCCAGAGCATTCAACTTTATAAAATAACTATTGTTGGATCCAAAGACAATAAGTTCCATCACATTAATCGTGTGGGCTTCAACATACCAGTTTTGTCAATGAGCAAATCATGCAGACAAAATCAGAAAAATTTAAGGACATTCCATTAGATTATAAAATATTCTATTCAACAGTTTCATAACTTCTTTCAGTATATACACACTACCCATCTTTCACTGACTACAATGGCATAAAATTATATATGTAGCATATACATACATATACTATCCACATTTTACTGACTATAATGGAATAAAATTATAAATCAACTAGAAAAGAAAAGAAAAAGAAATTATGCAATACAGAGAGACTGAACCATAGACTCTATATGAGAAATGGACCATTGAAGAAATCAAAGGCACTGGCTATTTGTACCAAGCCTAATGGTTAGCAGCTCCTCCCAAAAGACAAATATGTTTTCTCTGATTTTGTGGCAAGTAACATAGGATGCACACAAAATAAGTGTAGCAATGAAATGATAAGGTCACTTGGGGAAATGGTTATTACTTTTAACTTGTGTTTATACTACAATGGAAATGTGGTCTTGTGTTATTACTTTTTACTTGTTAAATATTATGATTCATGACAAAATAAGCCTGTGACTACATAGTGGATTAAAATAATGTCTGAGCAAATGCTGTGGAAGAGAGGGGAGGGAGATTGTGTTTGTTTCGGCAGCACATATACTAAAATTGGAATGAGAGGGGAGAAAGAGGGGGGACACCAGGGAGAGAAGAAAATGGATCGTCTTCTTGGTACTATACTTGTGAAATGCATACAGACACAATTTAAGCCTGTTGGGTGAAGTTGTATACCCAGAAAAACTATATGGTATACTCTCAAGGAAAGCAAGCAAACAAAGAAACAAAAACCAAAACAAGTGCATCACCAGTTCTTACTTTAAATTTCTTGTGTAAACAGTAGCTGAAATATTTAGGATTTTTTAACCCGTTTCAAGCAGTCACTTTCTCTCTCTCTCTCCAGTGAAAGTCGGCCTCTTTCTAAAATGATAGTCAACATAAATGATATATGATCATAAATAAATTAAGTGATGCCACAAGCAGCACATGGAAATTAGAAATTACTTCCTGCCTACACACTGTTGGGTGCTACAGTCAGGACAGATGGCTTCTTTAGGCCTTGTCTCTCTTGGGATAAAAGAGATAGCTGGATTAGAATTCTGTATGTTAAAACACACACATAAAAACAGATTACTGTATTAATTGAAGTAGAAATAATGAGTTCTACACTGTCTCACATGATTACTCTCCTGACCATGTGTCTTGTTTCAACATATTTATATTAAAAGGGATATTTAAGATCCAGGATTCGTCAGCATAGTGCAAAGAGATAAAATGCATCAATGTTTTCATGGATTAGTTTATGTTTAACAAACTGTTTTTATAAAAAAAAAATTAATGGTTTCATTCCTTGCTTCATCAGTGAACTATTATGATTTTTAAAAAGTCTGATCTGTGTGTTTCCTAGAATATCTTATTAGCTAGAAAAAAGAAGCTGTGGCCTTTGCCCTAAATATCAAGAAAACTACTATAACACACAAGACCAACAGAAGGTGTTTGGAATGGTGAGTTACCAAGTAGTTTGAGAACTCAAAGTGTTAAATTCAGAAATTGTATCAACAGCTTTTTATTCCAGGAATAATTTTAGAAAGAGTTCAATTTTATATTGAATAATTACAATAGTTAAGAATCCTATTCTAACTAATACATTTTGCAAGTAATGTCAGAATAAAAAATGTATCGACATCAGTAAAAAGTATTTTTCGTTTTAAAACAGGTATTTAAAACACAGAAAATTATATCACATGTCCATGAGTAAAGATACAATGTGAAATAGTGGAGACGAAGATGGTAAATAGTTTGGAAAAACATTATGAGAAATGTTAAATATCTCTATACTTCAGTTTGATTGTTGCCTCTACACTGAGATTTAATCTGTCTTGAGACTAAAAACCCTTTTCAATACAATGTTTTATCACTGGGTGTTGAGAAGCAGTTGCCACTTTAATACTGCAGGACTTGAAATCCACTGACACAGAAATGGAAAATGAGTGCATGGAACAAAACAATGGCCCCAAAGTATCCTTTGTAAGCAAGGTTAGGAAGAGGCATATTCTTTTAACTTTTCTTTACTGTGGAAGCATTTTATTTCATTTTCAAAGAAAAGGAAAGTTTTGCTGGGCACATCATTCTGGGCCTGCAGTTGTTTGCTTTGAGAATCTAGAGTATGTCACTCCATGCTATTCTGGCTGGTAGAGTTTCCTGTGAGAGGTCTCCTGTGAGTTTAATTGGCATTCCTTTATATGTCACTTGATTTTTTTGTCATGTGCACATTGAAGGATCTTTTCGTTATGTTTGATTGAAGAGAGCTTGATGATCATGTGTTGTGGTGAAGATCAGTTTTGGTCAACCCTGTTGGGAGTTCTGTGCCCCTCCTGGATGCTGTTTCCGAATTACTCTTCTTGATTGGGGAAATTTTCCCTTATTATTTCATTAAATACATTTTTAAGTCCAGTTTCTGTTTCTGTACTTTCTGGGACTCCCATAACTCTTATGTTTGGCCTCTTAATAGCCTCTTTCAATTCTTGAATACTTTTCTTGGCCTGATACAGCTCTGCTTCCAGCTTTTTGTATGCTTCTTCCTGGTGACAGGAAATATCTTCCATTTCTGAGATTCTTTTTCTGCCTTCTTCATTCTATTTTGGAGATTCTCCACTGTAGTTTTAATTTACTCCACTGAATTCTTAATTTCTGATACATCAGCTTTCATTTGACTCATTTTCAGTGGGACATAGTCCTTGAATTCCTTGAATACCTGCTTAAAGTGCTTCTCATTGTTAAGAAGCTTTATAACAAGTGTTTTGAATTCTGTATCCCCCATTTTCTCGATGTCCTTCTCAGTGACCTCTGAGGTTGGCATAGGGTTGTGCCCCTTTTTCAGGGGAGTCTTCAGTAATATTCATTGTGCCTCTGTCTCTTCTTTTGCTCTTGGTCATTGTACTTCAGGTTAGCAGAGTCTTCTCTTTAGGGCCGGTTTCTGGGCTCTGTCACCCACAGGTCTACAGTTTGATTTTACTTATTCTGGTTGGTACATGGCTCTTTGTTTGCAATTGTTGTGCCACTCCCTCCAGCGAGTTCCAGGTCTAGGTTCTTATGTTAGATTTCCCCCATGGTCTCCATAGCCCCAGCTCCTGGCTCACAATTCTCCACCTCCTGTGATAATGTGTTCAGTCTGCATTGTATCTGTACAACCTTTCTCCCTCTTCTGATTGGAGCAGGCCCTAGAATTAAAAGAGACAGCAGGTGTCCTATATAGCTAGGTGGTTGGTGGTGCTGATCTTGTAACCTTTTGGCTGTTAGGACTGAGGCCCAAACAGACCTATTTTGACCTGTACAATGCCATAATTGGTATTATTTCCTGTGTGACCAGTGCATAACACTGAGCTCAGTGAGTTCTCGCCAAGCTCAGTGCATGCACAGCTCACTGTTGTTCCATGTAGTCTTAAATTCTTCAGCATGCTGTACAAAATCGTACCTGATGTTACACTGCTGGAGTTGTTGATCTGCTTTCATTAAGGTCTTATGGATACCTGGACCTATCTTAGGTGGAACCTGTAGGATGCTATGTTGTTGCAATTCACTGAGCCAGCAATGAGTTCACCTCCAACTCAGTGCATGCTCAGTCCTGACTCATGGCCTTTGCCTCCCTACAAAAAATGGTGCCTGGTTCAACTGTAGGAGGCAGACTGGGTTGTGAATTCCACCCTGTTTCCGCACTGCCAGTCTCAGGCCTCCAACTCTGTCTCTGCTCCTGGTCAAATCAAATAGACCAGCAGGACTATTAGTTCTTTGGGTTCACTTCCTGAGGTCTCGGTGAACGTCACTTCCAACCTTGTTGCTGATGGAGTTCCAGCTGCCCATGCAGTTCAGGTAGCCTTTCGCTGAATGCCACTGTGGTTTTTGTTACTACAATACCACAACGTTGCATCTGCCACTTTCCTGTGTCTGTCAATCTTCAGGTACCCCTCTGCTGTTGTTCTGTCCTATCATGTTTCCTGGAATGTGTCCTCTCTGCTTCACACTTGCTAATGTCTCTCTGTCTTTTTAAACATGTCCTTACCCTATCCCACCATCTTGATTCTCTTGCATCATTACTTTTCTTCCAAGTTCAAGATATATGATTTTCAATTAAGTGAATCAACAGTAAATCAGATTTTCCTAATAGGTTATTGGAATTCATAAGGTTTCTTTGATCATAGCAACTATGTTTCTGTACCCTTTAAATAAAATTCAGATGAAAACTTAGATACTCACTTATTGCAGTTCAATCAATATCAAGTGCCTAGAGTCACACTCAGGTCTGTCTAGTCCCATCTCTTAAAAATAACAAAATTTTTGCAGTATCATATTTCGCAACATATTTATTGACATCTTGAATCTAAAAATCTGTGCTGGAAAATCTGCAGCCTGAGTCATTTTATCCATTTGCAGATACAGATTTACTCTAAAACTACTTAATCCATTCAGATAGTCTATACAACTTAAATATCTCTATACTTCAGTTTGATTGTTGCCTCTACACTGAGATTTAATCTGTTCTGAGACTAAAAACCCTTTTCAATACAATGTTTTATCACTGGGTGTTGAGAAGCAGTTGCCACTTTAATACTTCAGGACTTGAAATCCACAGACTGTAGCACCATCAATTTCAACTAGCAAACTGCTTTTGCTGATATTTTTATAGAATATAATTTTCTATGAAATGTAATTAATATCAGGAAGCTTATATTATTAAAGTTGTTTTAACTGTGCCTATAAGAGCTATAAGTTTTTCAGGAACATTTTTGTGCTTTAATATACTTACCAGCAATAATTTTACAACTGCAGAAAACACTAATTATGTTGCAGCATCTACTAGTAGTTCCTTTACTAACTTTCATTAGAAAGCTAAGCCAATGTCATGTATTTTTTACATTTTCCTGGGATATCAATATTTATATCTATCAAAATAGAATATTAGCATATCCAAACAAAAATCTCATGGTCTATCATGTAAAAATATACTTCATGAGCAATATGGATAAACAAAGACTCTTAGTCACAGCCTATCAGCAGCTCTATAGGAACAAAATGTAAAACTAAAATACATTTTAAGATACTTGTCACACAGTGAAAATAATGTAACAAATCAGGTGCAAAAGTTGACAGGGTTTTCACAATGAAGTGACATAAATCCCTGTAAGGACAAGTGATACCATCATACCTAATATCAAAGGGGAAGATAATCATATTATTAATAGGCATTCATATGGAAAAGAGAAACATCTGTTTATGAAAATAATCTCATAGATACACTTTCACAGATATTTTAAAAAGGGCAGTATTAAATACTTAGCTCCTTCTTTTGATCAGTGCCATTATTTTGCTAATGTAATAGTTATAAATAATGCAAATATAACAAGGCAAATCACAAAAAAAAATATTTAATTGTACAAAAAAGGCTGTAAGTAGTCAGGTCCTTCAAATGACCCTAGATTGTTCAGCACTTCATTAGGATAATTTCATATTATTACTACCACAAACTACAAACTTCTGAACAGGACAATTTGACAAGTGTTTATAACAGTATTGTGCAGTTACTAGTGTATCTCAGCCAAAGTCCTATCTGTTCAACTACTGCTTGACACTATTTTAAAAGCTCTCATTATTCAACTCAGGCTGGTTTCAACTCATCTTCCGAAGATATTAGAAATATGTTCATGTACCCATGACTCTATTTTTGTATGGTATGTTTACATCTGAGTGCACTAAATATTTACAAGATGAATAGTTTTTCTATATAAAAACCATCAGAAGATACTATGTAGAGAGGGCATAATAAAACTAAATGAGGCAGGAAGAAAAGACTACAAGGAGGTAGAAATCCTAAAAGACAAGAAAAGTTGTAATTGTCAAAACAGAAACATGAAAAATTTTCTGCAAAAAAGAATGAATAAAAATAAGTAAAGCAAAAAATGCAAATACAAAGAGCATGTATTTTCATTATTATATTTTGAAAGAACATGGAGTGTCAGATTTACAAATTTACAAATGAAAACAATAAAGAAAAGCCTTAATCTCAAGGTTCTTAAAAATTATTAACATATACTTACAGCCCAATCTAAAATATAATGACACTAAATGATGTAAAAGAATAAAAACATCAAATAATTTTCTGAAGAAAGATAAGATTGTTTCATATAATTCTTTCAAATACTTATCATTAATATAATTTTCAGAAAATTTACTACTATTTACAAAGCATTCAATCAGTAACTTAATTACAAATATTTGCCATATTCTTCAGCATTTCATTAATAAAATACTGTACAGGAGAGTAATTACTTATATATAAATATATCCTTTATCTATTTCAGTGAAGATTATAATTCACAGACAAAGCAAAGCATTCAATTAACTAATCTCAAATTTTTGAAAGCTTTAATTGTGTCATTTTTATAGATGTTAGTGGCAATAAATTATTTCCTTATTTTAACCACTGGGCAAAAAACAATGAAACATACCATGCCAATGTGTAAGCATATAATTAAAATGTTGATAGATATAAAATGTTACATAAAGTTAACTTATAAAATCATTTTCAAAAAATGCATTGACCTTCATAAAAATCACAATGAAAGAACAGAACTTTTATATATGAAATATATGCATATTTATATGTACATATATATATCCAACTACTGGGGAAAATGAAATACCTACACCTTTTTAATAGTCACTTTGAGAAAATTTGCACCAAGATAAAATACTAACATTGAGAAATTTCAAATGGATTAGCCTCTCTATATATTGCAAATAAGATTAATTGTAAATAAAGCAAAATAAGTGTAAACTTTCAATCAACTATGCCAAGATACAGGAGTTGGGCAACATAGCTTGGATGGAGGGGCAGCCAATGGCTTGGGAACTCTCTGAGTATGCAATGTCACTGCCCGCAAGCTGTCTGATATCTAGAAAGCTGAAAAGGGCTAAAAGAGATGCATAAATGAATACAATATACAAATTAGCAGTTTCTTATAAATAAATATGTAATGATGAATAACAAAATAAAATATTCTAAAAAATTTGTACAAGCTGATTTGTTCTTTAGATTCTCAATTTAAATTGTGTTCTTAATAATTCAAGTAACATTTACTTTGTAAATTTTTCTGCTCTTATTTTTATAAAAATTCAAACTGTTCTTGGTTGATTAGAATAATGAAATCATTAACAAATACAAAATTGTAATGTGGTGGACCAGTCAGCCAAATCTAAAGACTAGATCAAAATGGTAATCTTTGTATTTATAGTTATGTCTATACCTATTCCAAACTTCCCAACAAGACAAGAATAAAGGAATAGAAAAAAATCTGGCAAAAAAGAAAAGGGGCCAAAACAGAAAGAAATGTACACAATGCCTGAAGAGACAAAGCATATATATATTCCATGGAGTTAGTGGGAGAGTATGTTGGGGAAGACCAGAAGTTACATGAGTTAGTCTTTTGAGTTGCAGGTTACCAAATGTCAGGTGTGTCCCAGATCAGGGATTTGGTACTTAACTCCTGGGCCTTCTCTTGCAGAGGGTGGCATGGGACTAGGTGGTGGAAGTTTGAGATGAGACCTGAACCACCACAACCACCACAATCATCATCCTCATAACTTTTAAAAACTTATAAAAAGTGATACTCTATCCTGATTACTACTCACTTTTAAGGGAGACTTGTGCTTTAATTTGTAAAGGTATTTTATTTTATTTCCCAGAATAATTTTGGCTAAGAGAAAACTGTTTCTATAACGGAAACATAATATAAGTTTTATTGGATGAGTAGATAGTTACCTAGCTTAGGATCACAAGTTGGAGGCCACACCTTCCCCAACCCAACATCCTATGTAATCTTATCTGCTCACCTGTCAGTCAAAGGATCTCTTAACCAAGATGTATCTCCCCTCATTTGGGACATGGGACTGGCATCACATAATCATTCACCTTTCCAAGTTCCTAAGAAGTCCAACAAGGGGAAGCTTCTTTCTCTTTCAGCAACACAAAGGATGAAGATAAAAGCTCCCACACATTCCCTTCCTGACCTACTCTATCCCTGAATATGATAATTGTGTCTGTGATTTCCCCAACTTTTAAATAAACTCTACTACTATGTAAGCCATATTTGTGCCTGTAATCAAAATTCTTTTTAGGTAATAGACAAGAAACTAAAAAATAAATATTTGGCCCAGTCTAGCTCACAGCATTCTGGTGAGCCAGGCAGGAGAAAATCCACTCTAGAAACTGTAGTGTGATGAGTTGAAATCAGTTAGTTCTTATCTCAGCAATATGTGGTTTCTAAATCTTGAAATTCTCTGTTCCCCACTCTCTCATCTCTCAGTGTTTAGAGCTTTGGGAAGTCAGTTAAAAATTCAAATTGGAATGTCTTCTGTATTTCTGTTTTTCATGGCTGCAGGAATTCCAGGAGAGTTGAGGCCAACACAAGCTGTTGACATGAATGGGCAGAGAAGCCGGGAAAGATAGATCAGGTTATAAGTGGTTGCTGTCTCCAGAATATTTGTAGTTTCTAATGACAAGTTCTCTTACTGGGCAAGCTGGAACCTCAGTCTTCAGTTGAATTGCCTTTTTATTTTTCTTTCTTTTCCTCTTTTATTTTTCCAGCTCAAGGTTTCAATTTAGACCAGGCATGGAATTTTTCTTCATTTTCCAATTTCTGGTATCATTCAGTGGAGAAAGACCAGCAAAGAGATGCCATTGTCTTGTAACCACAGCTACCATGATAAAGCCAGGACTACAATAATGGCAGAGGCTATATTCCCTGCTACTGATGCAAGGACTTCCACACGCAAAATGGTAGTTCTCAGTGGGGAGATGTGGTCCCCATGGGGATTTCTGTCTTTACAGGAAGATGAGCAACATATTCCAATCCCCAAAATTAGTTGCCGGCATAGACTGTCACAGGACACACACCTGATTAGCAGCAATATAATGTGCTCTTTTTTTAAAGTCTAGTTTTTTTAAGCTTAATTTTAAACTGGTTCTTCTCTCACTGCAAAGTCTTTCAGGTGAGAGAATTTGCCACTTCAGAAATTCACGGGGGGTAGCAAAGAAACTCAGAATGTTCGAGGTGCACAGCAGGTCCAACAGCTATATCTCAGACATCTTTTATCTTAGATTTTATTTTAGCTGGATGACAATCACTCTCAAATGTCAGCCAGGCATGCAGATTTGGCACCTCAGTAGTTCTCTGGAAGTGGCAAAGGAGCCCTCAATTTATCTTGCTTATGGATGAGAAACAAGGTGTAGCTCAAAGAGTGTCAACTCAGAAATTGGGTCCACTTTAAACAACCAGTTGCCTGTTATTCCAAACAGCCAGATTCAGTGGCTTCGTGGTGCCCTGAATGCTAAAGGAAAGTTGCTGCTACAGCACTCTTGGTAGAGGAAGCCACAAAGCTCACTCTAGGCCAGCCACTTGAGGTTCAAACTCCACATTATGTGCTGGGTTTTAGAAGCTGAGGGGCAACAGTGGCTAACAGAAGGATGTCTCACAAAATATCATATCCTGTTGCTAGACACACCTGATGTAACTCTTAAAGTGTACAAGCCCTCAACCCAGCAACTCTATTGCTGCTTGAAGGCACTGAAGAGTCAATTCACTGTTGTGTTGCCATGGGATATTGTAGCAGACCTGACTTACAAGAGGAGCCTCCAGAGAATTCAGATGTTGAATGGTTTACTAGCAGTGGTAGCTACATGAAGCAGGCAGTTAGACATGTTATGCCGTAGGGGATATTACCCAGATGACAGAAGCTCAGGCATTACCAAATAAAACTTCAGTTCAAAAGATTGAACCTATTGTTTCAAGTAAAGCTTGTAATTAGAGAAAGGCAAATGAATTAATATATATAAAGATTCCAAATTTGTTTTCCTTGTATTATGTATGCATGCAGCAATCTGGAAAAAGACTTACTGACTTCAAAGAATACTGTAAGGGACACCAAAAGGAAGATAGCCAAGTTAGCAAGGGAAATGCACTGGTAAATGAGGCAGCATAAAGGGAAGCTGGCAGGAGGCTATGGAACTGGCTTGATCATTCAGTTTACACAGACAACGAAAAAAAAAAACTCACTATAGTGAGTTTGGGATTCAATTGGCACCATGAGGTTATAGTAAGGTTGCTAGTGGATGGTGGACATTAGATCACAAGGTTATACTACTAATAGCCACTCAGTAGAAAATTACTCAGGAAATACATAAGAAGAGAAACTTTTAAATTTTATTTTTGATGATGTTTACATAGTTGATCAGGGTGGGAAGGGTTTAGGGTCAGGGCATTGTTTGCACATTTTCTTTTTCTTATTTCTGTATATGGTGGAAAAGGGAGACAAGTAGAGAAACCAAGCCCAGCCTCCCAACCACCTCATCATTCAGGGGATGGGGAACTGCCACTGATGTCATCCCAGGTTCAATGTTTTGGAGTGCTAAGGGTTCTGCCCATGTGGTTTCAATAGTTCTGAGATGCTGCTGATATTGTCACTCCAAGGATGAGAAAATCCTTCCCAGCTCGATTAGCGGATGTCATAGTCCACCTCTGAGTCTCCATTGGCCCAGAAATTTGCTGTCAAACTTCATTAGGGCAATTAATCAGCTTGTATTCTCCTCCATCTTCAGCAAACCAATGGGTGCTATGGCCCAGCCCAGCCCTGCCCAATACATACGGTCCTCACATACACATGCAGCCCAGTCAGAATGACACTAACAATCCCCACTGACCTGGCGCCCCCAGTTCTGGCTCCTGTGCCTGCCAACATGTGCAGTTGACTTGTCTGGTCTGCCCCACATCCCGCTGGGGTCTCATATACATCTTTGTACATTGAAGCCTAACTCAACGCAACCAACTCCACCCTCTAGCCCAAACTCATGGCAGTGGGTGCCACTGCCTGTCCAGCCAGGCCTGCCCCCATTCATAGCTCTCATGCTCATCAGTGGGAGTTGCAGCCCATCAGAGAGGCGCCTACAACCTTCCCACTGAACCCACTCCCTACCCCGGATATTGTACTCTCCAGGTGGTACTGTAGTCTAGCTTGACAGGACTTGCCCCATTCCCAGCACTGGCCAGCTGATGCTGCAACAAAGCCCAACCCTTATTCTGGATCATGCCTGTACCAGTGGATACAAGCCCAGCCTGGCTGTCCCCCAACCCAGTTCACATGTAGGCCAACAGGTGTTGTAGCTCTGCCCAGCCTTGTCTGCCCCCCAGTTCCAGCTCTCATGCTTGCCAGCATGAGCCGTGGTCCAGTAGAGGATTCCCCACTACGCCCCTACCAGGCTCACGTTCCCCACCCTAGTCTTGTGCGCACTGCTGGGTACTGTGGCTCAGTCTGGCATAGCCCATCTCATCTCACCATTTGTTGGCCAGTGCTATCGCCTGACCCAACCTGGTCTGCCCCAGTTCTAGCTCACGCTGGCTGGAACTGCCACCCAACCTTCACAGTCAGCATCCAGTCCCAGTCCTAATGCGAAGTGGCTAGAGATGTACACAGACCAAGCCTGTCCTGCATCCCATGCTGGTTCTCAGATCTGCCTGTGGGTGTTATAAACTGGCCCAGCCTGTCCTGCCCCCATACCTGAGCCACACATATGCCTACAGGTACTGTAACCTGGTCTACTATTGGATGCTCCTTGTTTTGGTTCTT
Source organism: Ochotona curzoniae (assembly GCF_017591425.1). Taxonomy (NCBI): domain Eukaryota; kingdom Metazoa; phylum Chordata; class Mammalia; order Lagomorpha; family Ochotonidae; genus Ochotona; species Ochotona curzoniae. The sequence continues at coordinate 22,629,473 of NW_024467119.1, read as the reverse complement.
GCACTCACTTGCAGGGACTGCACTCTGACGAAGGAGTTCCCCAAGCTTCTCTATCAGGTCAGTGGCAGTTCTATTGCACACCAGTGGGTTCTTGGCCTGAACTGACTAGTCCCCATGCTTGTCCTGGTAGGAACAGTAGTTTTGCCCAACTGGTCCATATCCAACCCAATTCTTACTGTTTGGTGTTATAGCACAGCCACACCTAATCCATGCTCTGATGCAACTCCCATGTTGCCCAGTGGGAGGGAAACCTAGCCCAGCCTGTCCTACACCCGTTCTGGCAACAGTGGGTGCTACAGAATATCCCAATCTGGCATGCCCCAGACCCTGTCCATGCCCGTGCCATGGGACACGCAGCTATGTCCAGCCCAGATCACCACCCCTATTCTGGCTCTCATGCTCACCAGTGGGAACAACAACCTAGCTGAAGTGTCCCCTTAGCTCCCTAACCAGGCTTGTTCCCAGGGGTTGCTCTGACCCAGCTTGATATAACCCAACCCCTTTCTTGAACTTTGCCATCAGATGCTGCAGTCTGGCCCAGCCTGGCATGCCTGCAACTTTCACTGGTGAGTGCTATAGCTTTGTCCTGCCCAGTTCTATCCCATTCCTAACTCATGCAAACCAGCAGGTGCAACAGCCTAGCCAGGCATGCCCCACATTTCAGTCCGGTTTCTGCACTTGCCAGTGACCTAAGGCTGGACTGGCCCTGCCTAGTCCACCCCTTTCCAAAACCACCCCATGGGCCCTGCGTGAAAGTGTAGCGGTTAAGGTCCTTGCTTTGAACATGCTGGGATCCCATACAGGCTCCAGTTCTAATCCCGGAGACTCAGTTTCCCATCCAGCTCGCTGCTTGTGACCTGGGAAAGCAGTTGAGAATGCCCAAAGCATTGGGACACTGCACCCGCATGGGAGACCCGGAAAGAAGTTCCTGGCTCCTAGCTTTGGATCGGCGCAGCACTGGCCATTGCGGCCACTTGGGGAGTGACCCATCAGACAGAAGATCTTCCTCTCTGTCTCTCTTCCTCTCTGTACATCTGCCTTTCAAATAATAATAATAATAATAAACAAACCACCACACAAGTGTGGAGAGGTAGAGCTTATCTGCCCAGTCTGACCATCACCCAGACCTGAATCACATGCTCACCAGTGAGAGCTATGGTCCAACAATGGAGTTTCCCTAGTTCCTACACCAGACCCAGATCTCACCCAGGCCACTGAGTGCTAGTCCCTTACTGGTCATAGGCTACCCCGTCCATCCGGCATATGTATGAGTGTTGGATGTTGTGGCCTTGTCCACCCCACAGCATATTCTTGGGTGTGTCTGTGGGTACTGCAGCCTAGACCAACCGAGCTTGTACCCAATCCTAGTACCCATGAGTGTTAGAGGGGTTCCATGGTCATGTCTAACTCAGCCTGTCACCACCCCTGAGCTCCAAGCAAACCAGCTGAAATTACAGATTACAGGGGTGGGTACACACATCCCCCATAGAACTTGCCCCTAGACCCAGTTGTTTTGTGTGCTGGTAAGTGCCATGGACCATCCTAACATTACCTATTACCTGTTTTGATTCTCGTGGGCAAGCACTGTGACCTAGCCCTGTCAGGAAGGCCCCTAGCTCTAGCTTTAGAGTGCATCAGTGAGTGGTATTCAGCATTGGTCAGTACTAACTACACCAGCTCTGATATCCCACAAAGGTTGGTACTTTGGTCTGAACGTTAATGGTCTTTGCATTCTCCCCTCAGGATTCTACCACTGGCACCAATGACACTGGGCAAAGCCCTTGGGCCACCTGTTCCAGGGCCCTGCCACCTGGGAGCCCACCCCAGGGGCTAGCCAGCCCTTCTGGCTATGAGCCAGGAAGAGAAAATTTAATAAAAATAATCTCTCTAGTATTTGATGTGAAAGACATATTGCTGCCATTTGGGAAATGATACATCCCTGTTCCCTTTGTTTATGAAATATCCCTACTGGCTAAGTTAGGCTAACGCCTTTGTTAACTCATGTGTAAAGGAGACAAACATACCCAGATGAAATAGTAAATTGATATTATTTACCTGTCTCCAGCAAACAATTATAAATATCTTCTAGTTTTTATTGGATGGACACTCACAGGATGAACAGAAGCTTTTCCAATTTGAACAGAAAAGCTACAAGTATCCAAACTCTTACCAAAGGATGTATTGCCATACTTTGGACTTCTAACATCACTTCAGAGCGACAATGGACTCAATAGGTAGCTATTGCTTTATGGCTTTCATATCATTTCCATGCCTCTTGGAGACCTAGCCATTGGGTGAAGTAAAAAAGCACTAATTAAAGTCTTACGAAGATTCTAGCTAAGCTTTGCCAAGACACCTCTGAAACATGGCTAAATGTATTGCCTATATCCCTCCCCAGAATGAATATAGCACCTTAGACAGACCTAAAGTCTACATGAGATGCTACATGAGAGGCTATTCTCACCTCTGGCAGCCTCCCTTACTCAGAGACCACAGAAGAGATAAATATGGTATTAATTTAGGCTAGGCACAGAAGACTCTGATGGAATATGGTAATAAAATTTTCCTAGTGCTAGTTCCCCAAATTCAGAAACATTCAACCTCTACAGAGACTTAGTTTTGTTAGACTTGGAAGGAAGGATCCCCCTCAGACAAGTTGAAGCCTAAATAAAAGGTACACTACCAGGTGTTGCTGGGCAAAGCCACTTCAGTGAAACTTCGCTGGGTTCATTTGTCTAGAATTAAGCTTCTACATCTTGGGGCCAGCAAAGTGGCATAGTAAGTTAAACTTTCACCTGTAGAAATGCACCCTATATTGGCACTGGTTCATGTTCCAGCTGCTCCACTTCTGATAAAGGTCCATGCTTATGGCCTGAGAAAGCAACAGAGGATCTCTTGAATCCCTGCGCTCCTACCCCCACATGGGAGACCTGGAAGAAATTCCTGGCTCCTGGCTCCTGGCTTCAAATTAGTCCAGTTCCAGCCACTGCTGTCATCTGGGAAGTGAACCAACAGATGACAGATTCTCTCTATCTCTCTCTTTTTCTTCTCCCTCCCTCCCTTCTCCTCTCTATTTACTTCATTCTCTCTCTCTTTCCATCTCTTCTGCCTTATTACGAACATTTTTAAAATTAAATCTTTAGGAATTAAAAAAGAAGCTTCCAGTTCTTGAGTCTTCACAAGTACACATGGAAGATAAATCTGTCTACTCCTGTGAACCAAAGAGCTCAAACATGTCTTCAAGAGCGAAAAGATAAATAAGCCATTTGCCTTCTCTATATCAAGGATATTATCAATGTCTTCAAGGCAGACATGTTTTATACCTACCTCTTAATCCTCTCTGGAAGCTGCTAATGGCTGGGCAACTCCTTACTGATTTTTTCCCTATAATATTAGAGGAGGCTGATATATCACATGGGACTAATTTTAAAAGCATGTTTATTGCTTTAGGTAGTTTGGCTCACATTTTTGGCCAACTTTCACAGCAAGTCTGTGAACACTCTGTCTAAAATAGTTACGGAGAACCAACAAGCCGTTGTTCAGTACTCACTGAACAAGGAGAGTCTGTGCAGGGATTAATAAAATCTGTTGCCTCTACTCTAACAATTTTAGCTTCAGAGAAGGGGATTTGAGAATCTTTACACACAGACCAAATGGTTCTACCACAATCTGCAAAGGGATAATCCATCAATACCCAGTACTTGGGAAGTAATAGAAAAAAAAAATTCCCTTCTCAAAGGGCAACCCACTTGCAATTTGTTTCTTTCCAATTTTGCTCATGCTGACTGAAAAACTTGTCTGATTCAGAATCCAACAAGTTCTCTGAGTAATTATGGCCATGCTGGGGACACAGCCATTGACAGTGACTGAAAGATCTCAGGCTTTTAAGATTCGGGTGATGAGATAGGAAGAGACTTCATAAAACAGGATAGCCATGACTTAAACATCTCTTCAGCGGGAAGCAGTTATAAAAGATATGAGTCTGCAGAAACTCTTAAAATTCAGAAATCTCTGAAGGGGGAAGTGATACGGAACAGGTAGCTTCATAGCTAGTTTAGGATCATGGGTTGGAAGCCACACTCCCCTACCTCACCTTGTGTAATCCTATCCGCCCACTTGTTAATCAAAGGAGCCCTTCCACAGGATGTGTCTCCTCTCACTTGGGACCTGGGGGTCATCCCCTTTCCAAGCTCATAAGAAGCCTGGAAATGGTGAGGCTCTCTATACCTGTGGATACAGGGGATAGAAGTTAGAAATCTCTCTCCTTCACCCATTTCCTCTCTGACCACCTCTATTCCTAAGCATAGCCCATGTGTTTCAATAAACTTTACCCCTTTGCAAACCCTATTTGTGCCTGTATTTAAAATTCTTTTTAGCAATGAGGCAAGAACCAAAAAAAAAAAAAAAAAAGAAAGAAAAAAAGAAAGAAACACTATGCCCAACATAACCCACAACATAAGTGTTTAGAAACAAAGTTTGTTTTCTCAAATAAGTGATTATTCTGTGGAATGTTTCTGTGATTACAACACTCCTCAACCACTTACCTTCTGCTGCACTGTTAGGGGTAATGTTTCAATGGTTCTTCTGCTTATTCAGGGATATATGCTGGGTATTCTCCTGCCTGTTTACCCAGACACTTGGCCCAGTATGTTCTATGAGTTTAGGAATACACATCAATTAATTGCACCTGACTGATGTCAGGACCAAGGAAGTAACTCAAATTTGTGAGACTGATGATAAACATGAAATAAAGCAAATTCGCAAACATACCAGGGTTGATAAAAGTTGGTTTTCTTCACCATTAGAGAATTTATAAAAATGAAAAGAGGAAAACTGTGTTTTGTTACATTGTAATTAGAAGTGTTTATCTAAACTCATTTTTAGAAGTGAGAGACTAAACAAACAAAACTATGGATGTCTGTATGTGGAAACACAGGTATGTTTCCAAGAACGATTGACTAGGCAGGCCTAAAAGTAATAATGACCCTTAACTACGAACACCCACTGCACAGATCTTGGTTTTTAACAACTATTTTCCACCAAAAATTCAAAAATTGCATGACTTCAGCGTGGGAAAAGAACATGTCTACGCTGATCCTATAACACCCTGGTTTATCAGGAAGAAGGAAAATGCTAAAAATAGAAAAAGGAAAGAAAATGGAAAAAAAAAAAACCACGAAAGTCTTTCTGAAGGGATTCATGCTCGTCAAAAACAAAACAATTAGAGCACCCAGATAAATAACAAACTAAAACTTACTATAAGGAATAAACTTAAAATCCTTCTTTTCATATTGGTATAAATAGATGAATAAATTAATGAAAAATATTGGAAAGGTCTTTCTTACAGTCAAATTTCATCTAACAATGTGAAAGGCATAATAAAATTAGAAGTTATTTGGCAACTAGGAAAAAACTGCATCAGAAAGGAATCATCAATAGATACTAATTTTAATGAGTGAAAATTTGATGAAAAGGATATTTACATAGTCTCAAAAGTCTCATCACAATGCTTTATAACTACTTACTTCTTAATGAACAAAAAAGAGAGACATGGAGGAGTTCACGCAGTAGAGGAATTTGGAAGTCCACACTTTAATGTGGACCTTCTCACATACAGGAAAGTGGCAGAGCAGATCCCTTACTATTATACTATAAAAATATCCCAGCATCCCTTCCATTTTATTTCTATCAAATATGTAAAACATAAGTTTAGTCATAAAAATATCTGACAAACCCAATTGAGGAAAAGTACACAAAGAAGCTGGCATATATCCTTCAAAAGTGCCAAAGTGGTGAAAGACAGGAATTTTCCAAGCATGAGAAGAAATGACATGGCATCTGAACACAGCTCACAAATCTGTTGAATCTTGGACCTCAAAAAATGTAATTAGAATAAGAGGTAAAATTAGAATTGGGTCCAAGCAATAGATAATGTTACTGAGTCAAGGTGAATTTCCTGGTATTGATAGTTATACTATTGTTACACAGAAAAACACATTTATTTTAAAGTAATGTATACTGAAATATCAAGTGCCAATTTCCACAGTAAGTTCCAGTGAGTAAAAAATAAATAATAATTGCATATAACAGACAAATAAGATATTACTATTAGGGAAGACCAGTAAATGCTATTTGAATTCATTGTATGATTTTTACAAATTTTTCATAATAATAAATAATTTTCAGATGAAATAACTTAAAAGTTACCATTTGTGCTGAACGTACTACCAAAAATATCATGGTTTGAAAGTTGCTAGCCAAACAAATGAAATGATACACAGAGTCTCATATAAAGTGGCTACGGTTATAGGGATGATTTTATTCTTCACAAATTTCTAAACATTCATCTATTAATTTTCAGGGCAGTGTTATATAGAGAGAGGAGAGAAAAGGGGGAGAGGGAAAGGGAAAGGAGCCAATGAGAGAGGGAGAGAGAGAGAGAGAGAGAGGAGTTTGTATCCATTGTCCATTCCCTATATGGCCATCATGATCAAGGCTAGGCTAAGGCAAAGCCAGAAGCTAGAAGCTTCTCTGGTTCTCCCACAAGAGGACAGGGACCCAAACACCACCACCATCTTCTGATGCTTTCTCGGGTGCATTAGCAGGAAACTGAATTGGAAGCATGGCAGCCTAGATGTGAGTCAGCACCTGCATAGAATGTTGGTGTTGCAGGCAGCAGCTTAGCTGGATATACCACAACACATTTTTGACATAAGAAATACTTATTCATGTGTGCAAAACTGAAGGATGAATATGTCATGAAACAAATAGCAAAAAAAAAGAAAAAAAAAAACTACAGAAATTAGGTATCCCAAGCTTTCACTCTAAGACAATCTCCAAAGAAGTGGCCTCAATGAAGTTATTCAATTTTCTGAAGCCTCATTATTAAAGTATTTTTTTTCTAAAATTCTAAGTTTCAACCTTCTCCAATTTATGAGCCAAAAAAATTACTAGTACCTTAAATATTAACTACTTTACTTACACACTAATCAAATATCAAGCTTATTGTGAAGAGAAACATCTAAAATTAGCCCTACATTTAAACACATATGTTGGTTTATTTCATAATAAGCATCCAGCCACATGTCTGAACATACAGTCGAAGAAGCCTGGCCTACTAGGTTTCACTAATGACCTCAACCGAGTCACTGAAAAAGTGATGAACTGGATGCAACCTGCTTCTTAATCCTCTGCTGTATCCTGTGCTCATTTGGGATTATGATTATAATATCAGATTATGGTTCAATGATTAGGAAATCATACTAACAAGTTATAGAACCATCACTCAAATAACCTAGCAGACCTCCACACTCTTGCCAGCCTTCCGACAAGTTTGTCATTGCTCGCTTGATTGATTGATTGTAGGATGTTACATCATTGGAAATTCATCATTGCCAATAGAAAAATAATTCACAAAGCACTTTCAATTCACAAAGGCCTAGTAACATCATTTTTCTATATGAATACAAACCCTCAAATTAAGTTTCTGGTGTTCTTAGCATATGCTATTAATCTCAAAATCCTCCTCTTTGATTTGAGACTGCTCTCAAATTTTACATCCCTGCCACTTCTTTTGTGCCCTTCAGTGATTAATACCTCCTTGCATTTGTCATTCTTTAGAGCAGAATTCGAAGTCAGAAAACCTAAAATGCATGTATTTCTATTTCTTCCAGATTTGTAACTGGGAAGGTATATATCTTTTCAGTCATCTGTCACGTGACTATGCCACAGACAATGCTTGAAATAAATTGTTCTCTGATGGATCATGTTCATCAGGTTGTCTCAAGTGCCATAACTTACACAGAGCTGATTTTTTAAACAGGTTGTTTACGTATTCAAAAATATTTTTTAAAACTTACTAGCCAAAGCAAGATTAAATATTTGATTTGTCATCACTCCTATTAAGCTCAAATAGCCACCTTGTAAATACTCTTATGAGCATGATTTTTTAATGTGAGAAAATATTGGGATCATAAGACAATGTATTTACCTTAAAAGTATCATCATACCCTGAATAGAATATGGAATTGACATTTCTAAGGCACAAAACTTAACATAGAAAGAATCCATCTGTAATAGAAGGCAGGCTCTGAAAACATGGAAAACACTCAGTTGAACAGAGGACAGCTCTGAAACTGGCTGGAAGATCTATTGTCCAATGTATTTTTGCTTCATTCTCCTGCTCTGGCAGAAGAAAACAAAGAGATGACCATACAAGAAACAAAGCTCTTATTCTGCTTGAATATTACATTAACCTGTGAGCACTCCTGCTCCCTTGGTCAGCTTTTTCAGGGTGTGTTGGCAGTGCAGCACTGCTGACCTGGTAGGTCTGATTATGAATGATCAATGTGCCTATTTGCAATAAAACTCTTCGCACAGATCCGGACCCTCAGCCCTTATTCACTCATGCAGATAATAACGGCAGTTCAAGGCACTTGCCCATAACTCCAAGCTTCATTAAACAAAGGGAATGTCACCAAAAGTCCCTTTATCTATCTTTATGCTGCAATATAAGGAAAAAAAATTGCAAATTCTTAGAAAGTGGAATTTACAGTGTTAATAAAAGCAGAACTTGCATACTCCTGTACTTTCTTTTTTGCATACCTTTCTGGAGCACCTAATGACAAAATCTGCTATGTCAGTGGAGAGCTAAGATATGTGAACAAAGGATATTGTGTGCCTTAAGTTGGATTTGGCTTCAGAGTGAAGATTTCAATGGAATTCTTCAGGTCTGTGACAGGGGATGGGGTGTTGTCCCTCCTCCTCATTCATTATAGAAACAACTGATGTCAGGCTGGTGCTGCTAAGGGATGAAGGTTGGGAAAGAATGGCAGCGGAGGCCCCAGCTGTTTAGTGGGAACCTGACATGAGAGTGCTTCTGTGTTGCATCTAAGCAATGGCTTGCCTCTTGTCCAGCCTGATAGGTGTGCAGATTTGGGGGTTTATTTTCTCAGGAAAAACATGCTAGTGAGTCACTGGTGTTTGAGGATAATGTTAGTTTTGGCAGTTCTGAGGAGGGAAGGTCATCTAAGACCCAGTCCCCCGTGCATGATCTCCTCACAGGAATTCAGTATGCCACTCTACATGCTGGGTATCATTCCTGCATCATCCTAGTACATCTCACAGCTGCCTTAGCTAGCTAGACTATCCATCCATTCCTTGTATGGTCCTCTCTTCTAAACCTAGGCTTCAAGGAAATCTTTAATTATACATACATATATATATGTAAAATGACATATATAATTATATATATTTTTATATAGATAAACCACATATATATGTATGTGTGTGTATAAAATCGATAAATATACATATTGGTTTTCTTGAGTAATCATGCTAAGAATTGAAATTCCCAAAGAAATGGACTTTCAAATGATGAAATAGTTCAAAGTTTAGGTTTGTGAAAGATAAACTAAATGATCATTTTTGAGCAGTAACTGGCATTTGCACTTGAACTATCAGGCACCTCCAATTCAAGAAAAGTGAAAACAATTCAAGAAAAGTGAAAACAATGGACAAATGAGAAATCCCATGCAATGAATCCTGTAACCAAAGTTAGTAAAATTAAGTTCACAAACACTGTTGCATCATTGTGAACACAAACATGTTCACAAACATTTGGCTTCCATCATTGGAAATGCTTTTCCCAGCTTTAGCCCATAGAGAAAGATATTTTGATATACATAATCATGGCCACATAAACATGATAGATCACTTACAATGTAATACTGGATGTTCTTGTCCACTCAAATTAATCAGTATACAAACTGCACACAGCAGTGCTCTTTGGAGCAATCTCTTGGCTAAGAGTTTTCTGTTCTGAAACCCTCTGAATTCCTAAAACCCTATGCGTCTATCTGCTCCTGCACAGCCTAGCGCTCATGTGTACACAAACCTCTTTCAAAAAAAAAAAAAACCTGCAACAAAACTGCATAGGAAGGGAAATGTGAAAAACTGAAAATTAGTGTGGGGGTTAGGGTATTGGGAGATCTGTGTTAACTAAATAAGATATAGAGAATGAGTATTCTTAATAAAACATGTCTTGCAAAGAATATAACTAAATGACCTGAATATGACTGACCCAGAGGAAAAATTACAATAAGATGCTTCAGTTACATCCAAATATTGAAGGGTATCTACTGCGGTGGTATTTGTGTGTGTGGGGAGGGAGTTATATAGTTTTTTGCTTTGTTTTGGTTTTTTTTTTAATCACTCTTTTTTCAAGGACAAGAACATGAGTAGCAAATGGAAGTCCTAATGCAGTCAATTTTGTCTCAATATAAAACGAAGTATTTTTTAATCACAAAATGTACCAAAGTCCACTTAGGAGCTGAAGAGCTGCCTATGATCATCCATCAGAGATACTTTAGGAGAAGACTTTGCTTTAGTGAATGGGAGATAATTCTTGATGATTTACAACATAAATTTCTAAAGACTCTCTCATCCTATGATGGAACTAAGAAAATCAGTGAAGTACGTTGGCAAGAGACTTAACACTTGATCCACTAATGTCACCTTCAAGGAAGGCTTGAGGCTGATCGGCACTTCCATTTGCACATCTTTCTCTCTTCCAACCGGGAAGATTACATGAACTTTAATTTCAAGAATTTTACTTAACTTTCTTAAAACAAAGTTTAAAAAAAAGAAGAGTGTCCAATTCTTTAAATTAATTCCATGTATGAAAACTTGCATTCAGATGTTCTGATGTAAAATTATGGAGTTTCTTGCCTATTCAGAACAGTTGGTCATCTCAATTCAGTTTGAATAAGGCATCCATTGTTCCTAATATAAAGTTCAGGGGTAAAATGCTCATAATATATTGTACTTTTCCCCTCCCACACTCTTTCAAAGTAGGAGAAGCTTATGCCCAGGGCTATCTATTCAAACTGACTGAGTGCCTAAGTTATTCAAAGCTACCTCCCAGGCACTTAAGGCTTTGTACTATTGTCCATTGTATAATTATTGGACGAATTCTGTGGTTCAATCTGTTCAGATCCATCTCCCATCCGATAGAATACATGCTTATGCATTTCAGCCTCCTTTCCATCGTTTTTAATCTTAGCAGCTCAGTGTTTGTTCTGTTGGATGCTGAATCAGATCATTTATCTCCCAGCATTAGAATTTACTTTTATATAATTATACAAGAATATTCAAGACAATATGTAAAACTGTTCAGATGTGCTATGGATGGTATATGTCAATCTTTCTACATTATCCACACCAGTTATTACACTATGTTTTGCATATATATGGTCAACAAGATTTGTGAAATTAAGTCTTATTTTCTGCTGAATGAGTATTATCTAGAAAAGTAAAACCATACTAAAATGACGAAATTTATTAAAAATGAACTAAGATATATTGATACTTTTCATCAATTTCAGCAGTGACTTACCAATGCACTACTGCATAAAGATACTTGAATTACTTGATAATCTACACTTTAAAGTCAACAACTTTAATTTTCTAGAATCATTTTTTTAGCAATATCTTAGTTTCCTTATAGGGATACTGCATTGAATCTCCAAATAGGCACTGTGAAAGTAGCCGGAGAGGCTTTAAATAGCAAGATTCTCCTCCTTCACTCAAAGAGTTAAGCAAACATCGACTAACTGCAATAATGCATCCTGAATTTCTGCAGTGGTACAGTATGTTTAACTGGTGGCAGAGACAATAATGAAGTATTGAGAACACTTATTCCTTATCCTAACGTTTCCATCCAGCTTTCTATTCTGTCACTCATAGTCAGCCTCTCCTCTCGTATGAAGAATGACTGACATAACTGATAGATTTTAGAGAAGCAACTGAGTGCAGGTGGCTCAGCATGTTCTCTAGACCTCACTTTGACCAGCAGACTGACTACACAAAACAAAATTCTGGGCCTCTTTTGCTGTACAGTAACTTTGAAAGATCAATTCTACTACTACAAGAGGAAACATATAGTTTGCGGGACAAAAGGTCAAATCAGGTGATATACCAGCAAGCAGTCTCTGATCTTAAATTTAAACCAACATTCAGTAATTGCAGCTTTTATTAGTAATATTGACTTCTAGTTGTTTTATTTTCATGGCCTATATCTCATTTTCCAATACTTCCAAGGATAAAAAGGTGACCTGAATACAAAAATCTCTATTTTTAAATTGAAGAACTGTTAATATGAGCTGCCACATTTAGATCAATTTTTAGAGCAACATAAACATTTGTTAAGATGGCTCAGCTTTCAAGTTCTTAATCTTACGGTAACTTACATTCGATTTTTATATTGTTTTTCATAAAACAGATACATATGAACTAATTGCTAAACTTTATCCATACCTTAACAGTCAGTACATTCAATGTAAAACTAAATTAAGAATCAGGAAGGGAGGGGCAGAACCAACTGGGGAATAAGGGGTGTTTCCCTTGCTGGATAGCTACTCCCACTGGAGAGCATGAGCTGGGATGGGGACAGACCAGACTAGGCAGGGCTGCAGCACCTGTGCACCTCATGTGGACCAGATCAGGGAAGAGCCAGGATGGGCGGACTATTCCTACTGGTGCTAACAAAACTAGAGTGGGTGAGAGCTGTTGGGGTTTCCTGTAGCAGAAGCTGGCACTGGGGGCTAATACTGTCAAGTTCCAACCACAGGGCCACCTGGGGAGAGCATAATCCGGAAGTGAGAGAGACCTGGGAGGGAAATAGAGGACCCCTCCCTTTTGGGTTACCACTTCCATGGGAGGGCACAAAATAACTAGGACAGGGGCTGGGGTAGCTAGACAGAGAGGCACTCAACAAAATCTGTGAGGGCTAGATAATTGAGCTGGTTGGATGGAACAAAGCTCCAATACCCTTCGACATTTACGAGAGCCAATATGGGGCAGACTAAGTCTGCTACACATCCTGGCAAACCAGGGTAGGGGCAGGCCTGGTGGAGGTTATTGGGGGGTTGCTCTGACTGAGTTGCAGCTCCCACTAGTTTGTGTGATGGCTGAGTATGTGATGGGCACAGCCAGGATGGACTGCAACACCCATTGGTTCCAGTGGAAGTCGGGGCTGAAGATGGAACCAACCCAGCAATTGCAACCACCGGCTGATCGGGGAGATGGACTGTGCCAGGTCCTGTACTTGCTAGTACATATAGGAATCTGGTCTGGGAACACCTCAAAGTTTTTTGGAGGGGTCCCCTCAATCGAAATGGCAGACTCAGAACCTTAACCAAGAAAAGACGGAAGATAGAACAGGTCAATCAACCACCACAGCTATATGTTGGCAGTGAAACCCTGGACAAAGGGAGACTCTATGATGGATTATGTCAATCAGTGGATTCTTCAACAGCCTCATCATGCCTGGAGTGGTGAGACTGGCAGCGATGCATAACTGGTGAACTACCGGGCCCACTTGGGCAAGGATCTCAGAGGATACCCTACATCCTGGACCTGGAGTGGGTGGGAGACTGGGTGGGGCTTCTCCCTCAATATTCCCTTTAGCCCTTGTAACTTTTTACCCTAATCAACAATGTAAAGATTGTCAAAAATAATAAAAAAAAAACTAAATTAATAATTTGGGGCTTTGGACAGCAAAATAGTTTTAGCAATTTATTCCAACCTTGAGGTGAATATCAATTTCCTTGTTATTGATCATTCACAGGCACACTATAGTTTTGATCATTATCTCAGCCCCTTTTAATATGGCTATCAATATATTTTCACCTATGTTCTTTTATTTAACCTTTCCAACAAGCCTCTAAATTAGGTAGGGAAACAAGTTTTATCTATTTCTAATGGTGAAAATACTTAGCACTAATAATTTCTTCATCTTACTCAACAAGCAGCACGAAAAAAAAAAAAAAACGCTGTCAAACATACCCAAATGTTCTACTTCTACTTTTGTAAAATTTTTATACATTTATTATTACATTCTCAATATACTACAGGCTTATAAGGGTAGCATAAATTGCAGGTGACTAACACCAAATGATTGTTTAGTGTCCAAGAGTATATTAATCCAATAAAAATATGTATTAATTATATAAAATATTGCATAAACACTACTTACAATGATGACTGTAATAACATTGATCAATAGCTGCCAAGATGAATGGGTGAATGAATGGACAGATGAATGAGTAGGAAGATGGGCTAACAGATGAACAGATGAATGACCAGGTAAATATAAGAGGGATAGACAAATAAGATTTCTAAGGATTACAAATAAAATAATAAAAATGGCTGGAATACATACTGATATGCACATTATTTTTGAAAAGCAGACAAAGAGTAATTCATGACATCGTAATTCTTAAATCTACAAATGTGGTACAACAAATTCATAACATTGTTTCTGCTGTAAAGAATTGGAAATAAGGGAGTTTAAATGATCCACTGTAAGAAGTCTTCAAAGAAAGTTATTCGAGACTTCTTGAAAATTAACAGAGAAACTTGGGATTTAATTACCAACTAGTTTAAATATAAAACACAGCACTACCCATTCTCAGAGCCATGACATCTGGATGAGGTGGAGAACAGAGGAGAGATGCAGGTTGTCATGTGCATGTATATTCAGTAGTAAAAGGAAGCATTGGGTCAAGGCATTAAGGAGACACATTTCTAAGCTTGACAGGAGCTGCTGATGAAATGGCCTTTAGGATAAACAGCACAATTGGCCTCATTTTGACCTGAGTCTTCAGGAGTTTCAGGAGTAGCATACTTGGAATTCTGTCATGCAAATACCCTCTTGACTAAGAACAGGACACATTGTTGAATCTGTTCAAAAAGCCTGGCAAGTCAGTAACCTATACAAGAGAAGCTGAGTAGAAGCAATACAGGGAGAGGCTCTCTTTCAGGAGGTGTGGTTAATAAAAGCAAATCATTCTAGGAAACATAACACATGAATCCAAAATACTTTGGCACTTTAATTGAATGTGCTGTTTAGGGAAAAAAAAAGCACAGTCTGCACCCCAACACCTGCTGGACCTAATGGACTCTGAAATGTTGTTTCAGAATTAATCAAGTCATTTAAAATCATAGCTGTGGTCTCCATTCACTACTCCTGTGCATAAATGTGCTGATCCCGATACTAATCCATGTCGGGTGACTTGAGCAATATATCACCATAATTGCCATTTTAGGGCTGCAAATTGGAGCTAAAATAACCAGATGCAAAAGAGATAGCTGTATCGTACTCTCAAGATGGATCTTCAAAGTTCAAGGAGAGTTCAAGCATGGAAGAGGCAATAGAAAGGGGTCAAGTGTAAGGGGATTGTTCATGTTCAAGAGGAATTAACTTTACAAATATATTGTTTCTGAGGTGGTAATTGTCCCATCTTACAGTTATTCATAGCTCATTTACCCGTTGCATTCTTCTCAAGCATTTAATGAGATGAATTTGATTTTGACAAAATATTCTATTTCAAAATTGCCATTAATTTTGAAGATTTTTTTTATTCTCTAAATTGTCTGTTTTAAAGGGATACACATTGGATTTGGGAAAGTTAATAGTTCCCCAAGAAATGTACTGGAAAGATTCATGTCAGTTCCATGTATTTCCTTCTTAATTCAGTAAATTAAATCACTGAGCATAATAGTAACAATAATAATAATAATAATAAAGTTAACAACATCTCAAACATCCAAAATTCCAAAGACCAATGTAAGTAAAAATAAGACAGTTCAGAAACTTATCTATCATAGTTTCTCACTTATAAAACTGGCCTGTACAAAAATGGGACAAATTTGCAAAAGTGGGAGGAAGAGAGTAACCCTGTGACCCCTGTGACAACTTCAGTAGTAACGTTACTTAAATTGTCACTGTTTCTTATTGCTTTGATTAGGTTCCCAATCTCTTAGTATCATTTTAAAGGAAGTCAGCATTAGAAGGAAGCACAACATACCACTTTTATTTAAAAATCCAATTATGTTAACACAGCACTCAAAGACCCTGAGATCTGAAGCAAACCTAGTGAACAGGTCTTGTCACATGAGCCTTGCTCTTGAGCTTCTAAATAGCAAACGGCTTATCATTTTCCCCACAAAAAGGTTTGTTTAAACCTCTGGGTCATCTCAAATGCTCTTCTATCTATATGACATATTTCTTTCCCCTTTCTCTATTGAATACATCTATCGTCCATTAATACCCAGCTGAAATGTCACCAACCTGCTGATCAATCTCCCCAATGCAGAACAAATAGTTCTATCCTTGATTTCCCATAGTACTAAACAAAAGCTTACAGTGCAGAATTTATCACAACATATTATTTTTTTAAAGATTTATTTTTTATTTTTATTGGAAAGTCAGATATACACGGAGGAGGAGAGACAAAGAGGAAGATCTTCCATCCACTGATTCACTCTCCAAGTGCCTGCAATGACAGGAACTGCACCAATCTGAAACCAGGAGCCAAGAGCTTCTTCCTGGTCTCCCATGAGGGTGCATAGTCCCAAGGCTTGAGGGCATCCTTGACTGCTTTCCCAGGCCATAAGCAGGGAGTCAGATGGGAAACAAGGCCTCTGGAATTAGAACTGTGCCCATATGGTATCCCAGCACATGCAAGGTAAGGACTTTATCCGTGAGGGTAACACAACGGGTCCCATCACAACATATTATTTACATTTTCTTTGTATCTACTTTCTCAGTTAGATTACTAGACAATCAAGTAAGCATTTAGCTTCATAATTGCCTGAAATACTAAATACAACTAAAAGCAATTTATAAAAATGAGAAGGCAATATTAAAGTTTTAATTTAATTCTGGTACAAACAATTTTGAAATTCATGACTATGAGGATCTTCAAAGAATTCATGACAAATGTAAAACTGTGCAGACTTTAAAATTTATATCAAATAAAATGGTCTTTTAATTAAATTACTCATGAACATTTTGAAGTAAACTCATGGATATTTCTTTGATTCTATCATCTGATGTTTAGCAACCATTGGGATAAATGGACAAAATATTTGAAGACATAATTGTAAATGTGTTTCACAACTTGACGAAAATGATAAACCTTCAGTTCTAAGAGTTTTTGGGAAAAAAGAATAATAAATACACATGAAAACAAACTAAGGTACTTAGAATAATCTAAAAGCTCAACAGGTAATAAAGGGAAAACCGTAAATGCTGCCAGATGACAAAACATGGTACATGCAATAGATTAAAAAAAATAAATTCAAACGCCAAAAGCAATGCATTCCGAAAGAAAATATTATGGCATTTTTAATGTGCTGAAAAAAAAACAAGAAATGATAAAACTAGAGTTTCCTTGATTGCAAAAAACAGTCTTCAAAAATGAAAGCAAAAACACTTAAATTTTTGAAAAAAGCAAACCTGCAGAGTTTTGTATCAGACTTCCATTAAGCAACATTAAATTTAATTCTTCAGGAAGCTGAATAAAAATTCAGTATGCAAGAAGAAATAAATCTGAATGCCAAAACAGTATGTATGTGACAAATATATTACCTTTTATTATTAACATTTTAAAATAGCCTTAGATGCTTGTTTAAAAATGGTAATTTGAAATTTATAGCATGGAGAAATGAAAATAGAATAAAATTGGAAAAGAAAGATGAAACTACAATTTTAAGATTATGACATTGATAAACTAACATATTATTTGAAACAGAATGTATTAAAGCAAATAATATTATAGTAAGCAAATGTAAACCCTACAGAATACTGAAACTAGCTCAAATAGAAGCAGAAAAATGATAAACAAAAAAAGGAAAGATACCAAATAGAAGATAGAAGATAGGAATTACTATGTTAATAATTTATTACATGCAAACTCCAAAAAGCTTCCAGTAAAAGCACAAAGGTTTTTCAGGCTAACTAAAACAGTATGACTAAATATTATTACTAACTACATCTATTATTCAGAAAAAAATGCACCTGAAATGCAAAATTACAGGCAAAAGATTAAAGGATAGAAAAACTTTAAATTTGTGCACATCAATCAATTACTGAAGTAGCAATAATAATATCAGTAAAAATATCCACAAAAAGGAATATATGTAATATAATGGTCATTTTGCAAATAATAAAAGTGCTGAGACACAGTAGTGCTGAATGTGTAAGCTCTAAATAACAGAGCTTTAAGATCCATAAAGCAAAGCTTAATGAACTGAAAATAGATGATGCATCCAAAAATACAGTTGTAGATTTCAACATGTTACTTAATTAATTGGGCAGCATAAGTTAATATCAAATTAATAAGACTTAAAAAGTACAATCAACAAACTTCATAGAATTAGGATTAAGAAACACTGAACGGAAAGCAGCTAGTCTGAATAAACTTTAAAGTGCTGAAATCAGACAGTGTGTGTACTCCATTGCAGTCATTGATGTGGGACCCCAGGTTGATATCAAGTGGCAGTTCCCATTCCTGGCTGGTGGGGTGGTTGGGAGGCTAAGTATAGCTTCTACCCTTATCCTTCCTGCACTCCAAAACAGAAAGAAAACAGAAAATTTGGAAACAAAGATCTACACATTTTTCCCTAACCCTTAATCCACCCCACTCTGATCAACAATGTTAACATCGTGTAAAATAAAATAAATTATATAAAAGAAATCAATTTTAAATATGCCTATATTTAATACATATATTAAATGCATTTAATATGCCTATGAGTTAAGAAGATTTTAAAGGAAAATAGTAAATGTGTTGACTTTCGTGGGAATGAAAATACAACACATCAAATTCTGGGAATGCAAATAAAGCAGTGCCTGAAGGAAATTTATTGGTTTAAATATTTATGCTGGAAAATAAGCATCTCAAATAATCTCAAGTTCAATTTCAAGCTAAAATTAAAGAACATTCTGACTGTGAAATGTAGGAGAAAAGAAATAAGGAGCTCACAAAAGATCAGTGAATAGATAATTGAAAAAAAGGTAATAAAAATAAAATTCACTCTCTGAAAAACATTAAAAAGCTATGACTAGACTAGTCATGTAAAATGGAAGTCCTTGAAAGAGAAATTATCAACACTGGTACAAAAACAATAGCCCTGTATGCAGTAGAAAGCTTGAATATGTAAATAAGAATATTTTCCACATACTGCAGGAGTTTTACTCACCGACACCAAGCAGTTAAGGAATAAATAATTCTAATACTGCCGAAAGTAGAGATGGAACATATAAACCCATTTTAGGGATCTGTATTGCGGCACAGTCTGTAAAGACAAAGCCTACAATGCTGCAGCACCACAGAGGCACCAACTGATGTCTTAGCTGCTCAACTTTTGATCCAATTCTCTGCTAATGATATAGGAAAGAAGCAGAAAACAGCACCAGTGGTTTGACTCATATATGGACATGAAGGCCTGGAAAGTTCCCTGGTTCGGGGCTATGGCTTGCTTCAGCCATGGTCAAGCCCAGTCCTAGCACTGGCCATTGCAGATAGTTGCAGATTGAAACAGCTGTTGGAAGATTTCTCTATTTTCCCTCCCTTTTCTATAACTCTATATATCAAATAAATAAATAAGTATCTAAAGACAGAGAGAGACCAACAAATAGACAAACACTTTGACTCTTTCTCTTTACAATTTGCAAACACCAATTCAAAAGAAAGTCTTAAAATATAAAACTCATCTTAACCATAAAGCAATGAGAAGAAAACATAGGAGAAAAACTGTTTTTATTTGATGTAAAAACGACAGGCAATAAAAACAAGTAGGACTGCACACTAGTCTCTGCACGGCGAAACAGGCAATCAAAAAAAATCAACTTATGGAATCAGAAAAATCTATATAAAGCACACAGGTGATAAGGACTTAATATTCAAAATACATTAGGGAATTCATACAAATTAGAAATAAAAATAAATCAAATAGAGTAAAAAAAATGGTCAGCGGAGCTGGATTCACATTTTTCTAAAGAATATATACAAAGGACTAGCAGTTCCATGCAAAGATCCTGAATACCACTAATCCTCAAGGGAACGCAAAGCAATCCAAATGAGGTAGTAGCACACACCTGTTAGGATAGCTATGCTAAAACAATCGCTAACATGCAATGTGGAGAAGAAAAGAACTTCTGAATTTTTTGGTGGAAATGTAAATCAAAATCATATGGCGTTTCCTGAAGAAATTAAAAATGAAACTACCCCAATGATTCCATCATTTCACTATCGGGTAAATACACAAAGGAAAATAAATCAGTATCTTGAAAAGCTATTTATGTCTTATTCATTGCAGTATTATTCACAATAGCCAAGTTATAAGAGAAACTGTTGGTATGTGAATGGATAAAGAAAGAAGGACTATCTTCCTAATGGAATATTATTCAATCTTTTTATATAAGGAAATTCGGTCATTTATGACAACATGGAAACAACTGGAGGAAGATGACCAAGTAGAGAGGCCCTGCATTTGCCTCCCTCAGAGAAGAGCCAGAAGGACTGAGCCTTCTGGGAACTAAATGAGGGAAAACTTCAGACAGGAAGTGGCAGTGATGGAAAGCCCGAAGAGCACAGAGTGGGATGACTAGCTCAGTACCAAAGGAGGAACAAAGCACACCGCAGCCGCTGCCCTGGCTGGGCGAGAGGAACTCATCCTGCTAGGTAAGGAGAAAGCTCCAGGAGCCTTACGCTGGCCATGACCCCACCACCACTGCAGGCAACAGCTCCAACTACAGCAGAATGCCACAGCCCTCAACAGCCCCTTTTTCCTCTCCTTCTCCCTTTTTTTTGTCTCCGTTTTCTTCCTCCCTCCCTTCTTACAAAATATATAAATAAATAAATAATATAACAATTAATCTCCCATTAAAAAGTACTTAAGAATTTAATGGTTTTAAAGCTGATTTATGTAGAACATTTAAAGATGAATTCCAACACTTATCAAGCTATTCCAAAACATTGAAAAAACATGAAAAAACAATTTATTTAAGATTTATTTATTTTTACCAGCGTGTTATGTATAATAAAGACAAGGGATCTTCAAAAACTCCAAGACAAGTCTGCATTATACAATTTTTACCCCTAAAATACTTATTTTTCAATGACAATGAAAATGTGCTAAATACTTCGGAAATACACAAGATACATATGCAACTTCTACAAATAAGCTTGAAATTTCAATGAGAAAAATTTTAAAGTAATTAATAAATACATATGATATTAAAACTGAATTTCTACCATGTTTACATGTTCCAAACTAAATTATAAATACAACTTAAAGATAATTTTAACAAGCTATCTTGTTTTCTTTCTCTACACAGTATTTTGTTACTTGGAACCTTAAAAAATTATTGTAAGGATTCTATTAAGCACTAAATCTTAAAAGCATTAAAATGGACACATGAAAGAATGAAAATGTCATTTGTAGTGACACAATAATTAATTGTGTATAATTTGTATGTAACTTGTATATAATTAAAATTGACAATAATGGAGCAGGAAAAATAAAGCCCAGAAAAAAAGATTATAGTACTAAATAAACTTAAAAATAGAAACTTAAGTTATTGAGAAAGAAGGGTTAGTGCCATCTAAATAAACAATAAATATTTCTAGTTGTATTTGCTATTTTTATAAATAAAGTTAGGCAGCAGATGTGTTAATGTAAATGTATTGATGGGAACATTTTTAATTCATGGGAAAGAATTCATAGGAAGATATTTATTTGCACTCTAGGTTGGAAAATAGTCTTGACGAAAAAAATTTTAAACTTCAACAATGTCAAAAGCTAACAAAATTAGAAGCAAAGTAGCATGCTAATTTAAGAAATATTTCATCATGTATGATAAGAAAAGAGATAACATTTTATGCATATCTACTTTAAGTGAAGAAAATATTTTATTTATATAGAAAGAAACCAAGGGACTGGCTCGGTGGCTCAACAAACTACTCCTCCAACTCAAATGCCGCGATCCCAAATGCACACCAGTTTGTGTCCCAGCTGCTACATTTCCCATCTAGCTCCCTACTTGTGGTTTGGGAAAGTGCTGTAGAATGGCTCAGATCCATGCACCCTTGAGCCCACTTGGAAGTCCTGGAACAAGCTCCAGGCCCCTTGCTTCAGACTGGCTCAGCTCCAACTGTTGAAGCCACTGTCAAGGAGGGCATCAACGAAAAGAAAATTTCTCTTTCTCTTTTCTCACTATAAATCTGCCTTTCAAATAAAAACAAGTAAATCTTTTAAAAAGAAACCAAAATAGCCAAAAATATAAAATATATATACATTCAAACTTATTACTAAGAGTGAAATGATTAAAATTAATTTATCTTTCCAAATGAGGAGGGGCTTGGGGAAGGAGACGGGAAATCTCAGAGCCTATGGAACTGTATCATAAAAAAAAATAATAAATAAAACAGTAAATAAAATAAAATTTTAAAAAATTAAAATTACTTTTACAATAATAACCTACTTTTATGATTAGAAAATATCACTTTTTCTTTTTAGTCAACAGATCATATGCAAGCATCATTTTCTATACTTTATCATTGCAAGTGTGCAGTCACCTCCTTCTGCATCTCCAGTACCGTGTGCATGAAGTTTTCTCGTCACTGAATTGCTAGCAGACCATTCTGTCTCCCATCCAGGCTGTGAGCTGTGTGAGTTTAAGGACTGGAATATTGAGTGAGAAAGAGACTGGCAGAAAAGGCAAACAGATGTCAACACAGGGAAGAGAGAGAAGTTCCAGAAGAGAGGGGGACAACTGGTACCTTACTCAAACCCACTTCTTCCAGAAGCACTGACACAATCAGCAAACCTAGGTTTGCCTTGCTTTTCTCATTCTCACATTAGGAGACCAGGGGCCAATTAATATTTGCCAGACACCTAAGTGTATTTTGTTTTAATTAATACTGCAACTCAATTCCAAGTAGAAATTTATTCCATTTACTGCACTCTGTCTATCTCATTTTCAATCTAATATACAAGGTAGCTTTTATTTCTTCTGGAGAATAATTTAAATTTAGAGAAAGCAGCCCAATATGTAAACATATCTGTAAATAAATGTATGTAGGGAAATCATACTGTCTTTAATTAAAATGTACTAGTCAGAGACCAGTGTTGTGGTATAATGTGTTAAGCCTCCACCAGTTGGTACAAGCATTCCATGTGGGTGCAATCTCCTGTTCCAGCTGCTCCACTTTTGATTCAGCTCTCAGCTAATGCATCTGTAAAAGCAGCAGAAGGTGGCTTGAGCGCTTGAGCCTTTGCATATATGTGCGAGATCCAAATGAAGCTGCTGGTTGCTGGATTTCACATAGTTATTTGGTGAGTTAGTCAGCTGATGAAGATATCTCTCTCTATTCCTCTCTCTAATCCAGCCTTTCAAATAAGTAAATTAAATCTTTATCAAAAGAGATATTTGACACTATAAACAAAATTTGTGGAAAATAGAATGAAATGATAAACTTGGTGGGAAAAAAATGTAACTAGGAGGTCATCAGATGCACAAAACATGTTTTTGTGCTCAAACAAACATGACTGGAACTTAAGTATTTTGGCACATCTACCATCTACAATTCACTTACAGTTCTGATAACAATTCAGTTTAGATTATAAACATTCTTGAAAGAAGTTATTACAAATCACATTTTGAAAAGAGAGAAAAGGAAAAAACTAATAAAAACATGAGCCTTCGACCATTACCTCTACCTTCAACATCATTAACAGCTTCATAGCAAGAACAAAAATAATTATATCAATGAGATTTAAATAGAAATGCATTCTGGATATTCTAAACTTACTATGAATTATCAGCTAATTATCATGGCAGAATGGAATTCGGTCCACTGTTATTAATTACTCTGAACCATAGCGTTACAGTTGAGATCATTTTGTTAAAAGCTTGTCATGGGAGAATCTAGATGGCAGAATAGAGTAAGGACACATTTAAACAGACAGAGAAACATTAGCCAGTATGAAACAGAGAGGGTGCATTAGAGGAAATAGGAGAGGACAGAACACCAGCAAAAGGGTACCTGGAGACTGACAGACACAGGAAGGCAGCAAAAATAACAATGAGGTGTGGCAGTGTCTGACAGCCCAGCAGCTTTCAGGAAATGGTAATCCAAGTCACACAGGCAGCCAGAACGAAGCAAGTAACCATATAGGAAGGGATTTTCACCCGGAGCTCAGGAGGTTAGCCCAGATAAAGAACAGCCCTCCTTCTCCTTTGTTCGATTTGACCAGGAGAAGAGACAGGGTGAGAGGCCAAGACTGGCAGTGCAGGAACAGTGTGGATTTCCACAACCCAGTCGACCTCCTACAATTGAATCAGGCACCATTTTGTTTAAGGAAGAAAGGGGTATGGACAGTACCATGCATGAACTGAGCTGGAGTGAACTCACAGCTGGCTCAGGGAACTTCAACAATGTGGCATTCTACAGTTCCACCCAATATAGGTCCGGGAAGCACTCAGACCTGAGGGCCGGCAGGTCAAGAACTCTAGCAGTGGAACATCAGGTGCCATTTTGTACAGTGTGCCAAAGAATTTAAGACTATAGGGAACAACAGTGAGCTCAGTGTCATGCACTGGTCACACAGGAAATAATACCAATTATGGCATTGTACAGGTCAAAATAGGTCTGTTTGGGCCTCAGTCCTAACAGCCAAAAGGTTACAAGATCAGCACCACCAACAACCTAGCTATATAGGACACCTGGTGTCTCCTTAATCCTGGTAACTGCTCCAACAGGATGTGGGAGAAGGTTGTACAGACACTGTGCAGCCTCAGCACATTATTGCAGGAGGTGGAGACTTGTGAGCCAGGAGTTGGGGCTATGGAGACCATGGGGGAAATCTAACATAAGAACCCAGACCTGGAACTTGCTGGAGGGAGAGGCACGGGTGACTGCAAACAAAGAGTCATGTACCAACCAGAATAAGTAAAATCAAACTGTAGACCTGTGGGTGACAGAGCCCAGAAACCGGCCCTAAAGAGAAGACTCTGCTAACCTGAAGTACAATGACCAAGAGCAAAAGAAGAGACAGAGGCACAATGAATATTACTGAAGACTCCCCTGAAAAAGGGGCACAACCCTATGCCAACCTCAGAGGTCACTGAGGGATATCGAGAAAATGGGGGATACAGAATTCAAAACACTTGTTATAAAGCTTCTTAACAATGAGAAGCACTTTAAGCAGGTATTCAAGGAATTCAAGGACTATGTACCACTGAAAATGAGTCAAATGAAAGCTGATGTATCAGAACTTAAGAATACATTGGAACAAATTAAAACTACAGTGGAGCGTCTCCAAAATAGAATGAAGAAGGCAAAAGAAAGAATCTCAGAAATGGAAGATATTTCCTGTCACCAGGAAGAAGCATAGAAAAAGCTGGAAGCAGAGCTGTATCAGGTCTAAAAGGTATTCAAGAATTGAAAGAGGCTATTAAGAGGCCAAACAGAAGAGTTATGGGAGTCCCAGAAAGTACAGAAACAGAAACTGGACTTAAAAATGTATTTAATGAAATAATAAGGGAAAATTTCCCCAATCAAGAAGAGTAATTCGGAAACAGCATCCAGGAGGGGCACAGAACTCCCAACAGGGTTGACCAAAACTGATCTTCACCACAACACATGATCATCAGGCTCTCTTCAATCAAACATAACGAAAAGATCCTTCAATGTGCACATGACAAAAAAAAATCAAGTGACATATAAAGGAATGCCAATTAAACTCACAGGAGACCTCTCACAGGAAACTCTACCAGCCAGAATAGCATGGAGTGACATACTCTAGATTCTCAAAGCAAACAATTGCAGGCCCAGAATGATGTGCCCAGCAAAACTTTCCTTTGTCTTTGAAAATGAAATAAAATGCTTCCACAGTAAAGAAAAGTTAAAAGAATATGCTCTTCCTAACCTTGCTGACAAAGGATACTTAAAGATGTTCTCTTGACAGAGGAAAGGCATAGTGCTCACCAAAACCAAAGGCAAATGCAAAGAACATCCCAGTACAATGACAACAGAAGATTAAATCAATGAACGACCCATTGCTAAAATTCCAGGACCAAACTACCACCCATTCATATTAACCCTGAACGTAAACGGCTTAAACTCAACAATGAAATGTCATAGATTAATAGACTGGATAAAAAAAAAAGCCCATGTATTTGTTGCCTATATTAGACACAATTCACCAACAAAGATGTGCAGAAACTATATCTCATGGATTTTGATTTTTTTGTTAATTTCACCTCTTCAAAACGCTTTGTTATGATTAAATTCTGCAGTGACTGAAAGATCATACAGTAGCTTCATTTCTTCAAGAGGGTTCTTGATTTTCTTTTTCATTTTTTCAGTGACACATTAGTTATTCAGTAGCATGTTAATTAACTTCATGGAGCTAATTTCTTTTTTTTATTCCTGTTGTTGATTATGTTTTGTGGCCTTTCATTTATGGGGATGTAGAGTATGCATCTCTACTTCCAAAGATGGACTTCCAATGAAACTGTTTGCTTTATCTTTACAATAGGTTGTCCATGCCCACAATGATGGACATATGACTGTGTTTGAAGTATTATAGTATAATAATGATGCAGTGGAATTCAGTGAGGGGGAGGGACTTGGGGAGAAGATAAGGTAAATCTCAGGCCCTGTGGAATTGTATCATAAAATGATAATAATAAAAAGATGTCAAATTTTTTTAAAAGCTTGTGGTATAATTGCAATTTCTTTGTAATATTTTGGACTAGTCATATTTATAAAATAATTATTCATACCTGTGAGAGCTATTTTTTTTCTTTAAGACAATGATTTAAATAAAAGTCCCTTGAATGACCAAAGTGATTTTTAACTGCATTTGGTCCTTTAGGGAGAAGTCTGTATTATAACTCCATGAGGTTTTGTCTACGGAAGTGGAAGTCAGGGCAAAATGGTGAATTCAGATAATCGCTGCTAAAGTGTTTTATTTGCAAATGACAATTTCTCCCTTCACAAATATCAGCGAATACGCTCCTCTGTTCCTCTCCCATTCCCTCTCTCTCAGGATATCAGGCAGATAAGAGTTATCAGTAAAGGTCATCCTCAATTTCTGTATAGAAATGATCTGTCTCCGGTATGTAATAAACATTTATCCGTGCCTTTATTAGCTATATTGAAGCTGACAGTTCTGTTAAACCATTTTCTTTCATTTTGCTAGGTCATGACGGTTAATGCTGCTAAAAAATCTCATCACTGCTTTTGATCACTGCATTGTCTTCCCCGTATTATCAGAGTTTTGTGAAGGTAAGCACTGGCTGGAATGACCTATTAAAGTTACAGCCCGTTGAATCTCTGCTTGTTTTTTTTCCCTTCATCTTCTTTTCATCACAATAAAAAGGCAAAGGAGTGCAAAGAATAAATTCTCCTCAGAGGCTATATTTAGTTGGGTAGTTGATACATTAAGTCAACTCTGAGTTATTCACAGCAAAAAATACCCAAAATATCAACTATAAATGAAAAAAGGCACAGATAGTAAAAAAAAAAAAATTAATTTTTGCCAAATATTTTACTGAAGACTGCAAGATGTAAAAGAGAGCTTCACATCTATTTAGATATTTATTTATTTATTTATTTATTTTGAAAGAAAGATTCACAGAGAGAGGGGAGACAGAGAGAGATTGTCCATCCACTTGCTCACTCCACAAATACTCCCAAGTGCTAGGGCTGTGCTGATCAAAACCAGGCGCCTGGAGCTTCTTCTGGTTCTCCCACACAGGTACAGCAGCCCAAGCACCTGAGCCACCTGCCTCTGCTTTCTCAGACTGTAAGCAGGGAGTTAGATCAGAAGCAGGACAGCCAGGACACGAAGTGGGACTCATATGGGATGCTGCTGCCACAACTAGAGAATTAATTTGCTCTGCCATCATGACAGCCCCTCAAATTCCAATCCTCAACTCAAATCCTCAAATCCTTTTTTCATTTCCTGGGATCAGTTCTCAGAATTAAGAAGGAGAAAAAAAAGAAAAGCAGGAAGAGCTGAACAGACTATTGAGAGATCAAACAGAGAAAAGTGATAGGGAAGAAGAACAGGTTGTACTGGGGTTCCTTTCCAGTTTCCCTTTTCCCAGGACATTTCATCTCTTCTGAATCAAGCTGGTTTTTAAGAACAGTCTGCTCTTGAGAACTAAGGTTAAATTAGGAGAGCATTCAACACCAACATGTAATAAAGTAAAAAATAATGGAATTTAAATATCATTATCTTTCATTCTTTTATTTTACACATATATGTATGTGTGTATATATACATATATGTATATCTATCTATCTATACACATACACACTTTCAGCATTCATTTCATACTGAGCATCATTCAGAGTATCAATGATGCATTGTTGAACATAATTGGGTCTTTAAATTTTTATCTGATGGATTAAGAAAGCAAGGAAATAACTAACACACATCAGGCAGTGATAAGCACATGTCTGTAGAAATAAGCTAATACTGAATAAATTAGAGAGGTTTATGAGGTGGGGGAAGGGAGGGGAGGGATGAGAAGCCCCACGTGCTACTCTGCAGATGGACAAGGAATCTCTGGAAAAACTGTATTTCAGTAGAAGCCTAGAGGCTATGTGGGTGGGAACCATGTGAATATTTAGGAAAGCTGTCCTCAAAGCAGGCCCTGAGAAGGAGTGGGGTCCCCAAGCTGAAGGAAAAGCAGAGTCTGTTGGAGGCAGACAGGACAGGGATGTGGGGAGGCAGGTGGAGTACAGAGAAGCACCGATAATGCTAGGCTGAGGAGTTTCAAAATATTCGGAAAATGGACCTAGAGTTACAGACTTTGTCCATTTACGTATACATGTCTCGGAGGAGCATAGTGAAATACAAATATTTGTAAGGTTTCCTAAAACCATACTTACATACAGACTCTACTATTCTAAATTCTACTTAAAAAAATTCTGGTCACTGGGCCCGGCGCGGTGGCGCAGTGGTTAAGGTCCTCGCCTTGCACGCCCGGGATCCCATATGGGCGCCGGTTCTATCCCAGCAGCCCCGCTTCCCTTCCAGCTCCCTGCCTGTGGCCCGGGAAAGCAGTCCAGGACTCTTCCTCTCTGTCTATCCACCTTTCCAATAAAAAAATAATAATAAAAAAAAAATTCTGATCACAGCATCTCATATTTATTTTATAACTCACAGTATGCAAACCTCTGAGGCAGGTTCATACCTTCCATACGAAAACACAACCTCTGGCCCAGATGCAGGCACACGAGTGTCATAATACTTTTGTAGATTAAATAACCTAGCAGATATCACCGGAAGCCATTTATAATGACCAAAGTATGAAGGCTTCAAATGGCACCTCAACATAATCCTCACAGCTGTGCGGTCTTCGCACAGCTTCGCAGCAGGTTCACCACACTGTGGTCTGTATTTAAAAGCAGAGGAAATCAACTGTAAGTCACTTTTCAAAGGGTAAAATGTTATCTTAGGAAAACCATTTACTAAATATTGCGGCGAGCCCTTAAACCTTAATTTTTTAAAGTGCGGCCATTTCTAGATCTCAACTTTTTCTGAGTAAAATCAAATATAAAAGAGTAACTTAAGGGTAGGTCTCTAAGGAGGCTCACCATCATTTTTGTGGAAATTGATGTCTTTTTACTTTTAAGTGATTTTCAAAATACGATCATAAAATTTTCAGGTACAAGTCTCCACATGTCCCACAATCTGCAAGTACTACATTTTATTTTTTAATTGATTTTATGTGAACAGGAGCAATTCTCCCTACCTTTATCCACTAACAAAGTCCAGAAAATCTGATCTTTGGTAAATAATTATGCTTTCTGTTAGTTATGCAGTGTTGTGCACTGTTCTATGTACTATATATGTAATATCAATTCATTAAATCTTAATCCTAAAAAACGGCTGGTTAATATTCACATTTTATAAATAGAAACTGAGACACAGTAAGCTAAAAAAAAAACAACTTACAATGTGCCAAACATTGCAGCATGCCCCATATATTGGCTGATTTAAACTTTGCCAATAAGGAAAACTAAGACACAAGAAGGTCTCACTTGCTCTCACCCACCAGTAGTGATAGAGCAACTGCCTTCTGAGTCCCTTCTCCTAACAGCTATAACATTCTGCCTCCTTCAGCTGTCATAACTGTGCCAGTTTAGCATTGTGACTGGAGATAACACTTGAGAAATGAAAGCTTCAGAAAACATGAGCTCCTCAGTAAAAAAAAAAAAAAAAAAAAAAAAAAAAAAAAGTAGACCCTGGTGCCCAGCGTGGTAGCCTAGTGGCTAAAAGTCCTCGCCTTGCACATGCCGGGATTCCTCCAAACAGCCCTACTTCCCATCCAGCTCCTTACTTGTGGCCTGAGAAAGCAGTCAAGGACAAAGCCTTGGAACCCTGTATCCACGTGGGAGACCTGGAGGAGGCTCCGGATCAGCTCAGCTCTGGCCATAGCAGCCACTTGGGGAGTGAAACAGTGGATGGAAAATCTTCCTGTCCTCCTCCTCTCTGTATATATGAGTTTCCAATAAAAATAAATCTTTTTTTTTAAAAAGACCCTGCTCTGCACCAATAGCTAATTCCTTAGTTTAATTATATATATGTATATATATAATATAGTGCATTAACTTTACTAAACTAAGGAATTAATAAATACAACCTACAAAAATTGCATCTGACCTTTCTTAACAAAATTATCTACCAGAATGTTTAGATCATCTTGAGCATGGACATTCAATTACGAATGTCTTTCTGCACCATTTTTGTTTTACCTCTCTCTTGCTTTCCTTAGATCCCTGTTTGGAACGTTGTTAGAGCCGCAAACATCACAAGACACAGTTTATATGTCTATATTACATCTCAGATTTAAAAGTTGACAGATACTTCAAGGTATTTGTAAAGAGATACAGAAACATAAACATATGACTACCAGGGCATTTACGGTTCCTGTTGAAAGCAGGGAGGTTTTCCTCATGTTCTTTTCCATTTGTTTCCTTACCCAACCCTTGGTACACACTTACACACACACAGAGTAGGGTGTTAAGCTTGATGGTCTGATTCATTTTAACATAATAATGGTCAGGACCCATTTCCCAAAGCCCCTTTGTTCTCCGCAGGGATTCAGAGTAAATATACCAACAATAATAACTCACGTTCAAATGTCCTATCAACCCACACAGGGATGGAGGCTGGTGCCAGCAAGGGTAACGCTTCTCACCATTCTGAGTTGAAATTCAGACAATAGAAGCACACAGAACACCAAGATGACCTCTGGTTTTCATGTCCGAGGTCACTGGACTCTAAAGCAAGTGGCAAAACCCGGTGGTCACGGGAATCACAAAGGGACATTTCAAACTATAACCTGACATTTCTTAATGAATTCAAATTGCTCAAACTCTGATCTGAGTTCTTTATCAATAGGTAAACGTTTCATAATCTTAAAATAAATTTAGCAGTTGAAAGCGATCACTGAAATATCACTTCCCGTAGTGATGTAGTATTTTACACCAGGCGTTTTTCTCTGAGAACTTCCTACTATTTGGATCAAAATGAATAAAAATAAAAGAACAAATGCTTAACAGCTCTAGTAATATTTCTTGTTCTTTTTTTAAAGTGTGTCTTGGAGACAATCCATGGTAATCAAAAGCACATGGTGGTCAGGTTGCCCTCATTTAACACTTTAGCCCGCTAACATCCATAACCTCAGCTTAGCCCCAATTTCCCAGTTTAAATTAGTTCTACAAGGAGCAAACCATGTTCATCTTTGCTTTTTCCTTTTCTCCCAGAACCACCCAGGAGCTTAAGTAGAGATTAGCCTCTGAGTATCTGTTCTCGTCTATAGTTAGTGTACAAAAATATGACACGGTAGAAAAATCTCACACAAAGTATATTCTATACCTCACCATGCCAAAACTACTTCAGCTCATGAAGACTTCAGGGAAGGTGTCTCCTGTACTAATAACAGAAAAAAATTCAATAGTAGGAATCACTTGAAAGAATAATCTCTCTCTTATGCTAATATCTTGAACAAGAAGCTGTAAATCCTGCCCAATATATATAAATAGGAAAGAAAAAAAAGAGTTAAATCCCCGGGGGGGGGGGGACAACAAAAGCAATAGCATCTAGTTACTAAGTACAAAACAGAGTGGGACATCAGCATGAGGCAACTCCAAGGAATCCAGTCTCCATCACTGAGTGAATATGTTGTCCCTGATTTTATTGTAAGGAGACAAGTAGCCAATATGAAGAAAAACTGTTTATCTCTTAACAACTTTAATACAACCTTGAAATAAATTCGCTTCAAAAACCCAGGAGCCTCCTTTGGTTTAACAGTTAAGTTACTGACTCCTAGGCAACAACAACAACAAAAAGTCCGGTCCTTAGGCAATTATCAGCATGATCCTTCATCTGAAGTCTTGCAGGCTGTTCAAGGGAGACCCTGATAGTTTGGCCAAAGGGAACAACATTTTGAGCAGATCAACACAGGCCAAGCAAATGGAACCTCCCAGTATGTGAATATTAATTTATTATGGTGTCAACAGGGGGCAC
Organism: Ochotona curzoniae; assembly: GCF_017591425.1. NCBI lineage: Eukaryota > Metazoa > Chordata > Mammalia > Lagomorpha > Ochotonidae > Ochotona > Ochotona curzoniae. The sequence continues at coordinate 22,597,067 of NW_024467119.1, read as the reverse complement.
AGTTGTTAGTGGCCCCCTCCCACTTATAGTACTACCCCTTTCTTCCCTGCAGTGAGTATTCACTGTCACACTTAATATTCAAATGCTTTGATAATAAGCAGATTGTCAAGGTAATAGCAGGAGACTTTTAGTAGAAACTCAATTTTCAAAAGCCAGCTGTGTTCTTCCCTGTCTGATCCTCCTAAGAAGAGGTCTAAAAGAAGTGTAATTTATCCCACTTAAAAAAAAAAAAAGGACAGAGCTCTCATTATATGTAAATACACATTTGCGGGGTCTAAACTGAAGAGTACAAATAAATGTACATCAGCAATTCAATACTACAAACAATCAAAAGAGTGTTACAAGGAAATTGGCCCCGAAGGGAACATGGCAGCAGAATGAGTATGAATCTTTCTTAATCTTACATTCTGTTTGGGTGTGCATGTGGTTTTCTCTTCCCAAAGGGCTTTAAGATGCATGAAGGAGACACGGTCTTAAATCAGAGAATGATCACCCATGTGGGCATATTGATGGCACCATATTACAAGAAGCAGTTAGGGTTTCTTTATTTCCTTTCATTTTGCACGACACTGCACTCAATAGACCCAGTGAGGTGGGATGTAATGTGTTTTTCAGGAAGAACACTAGTATTGTGAACATGTTCAATATCTGTACTTCTTAAGACTAATTCAGAAAATTTTGCTCTTTGTCCCAATAAAACAATGGATTGAGAAACTCTACCCATTTGCTTTCTTTTCTAAGTCATCGCTATTTAGTCTATAGCCATTTTAAGGTAAAATGTGTCAATGGATTGAAAAAAAAAAGTGGCAGCTGGAGACTAAAGCCACTGCAGGTGGCTGCTGATAAATCCAGTATTGTAACTTGCTGGCAAGAGCCCTCTCAGAGCCCCCTGAATGCAGGTCAAAAGGCTTGACAAATTCAGAAGTCAATTTTAAATTATAATCTACATGCAAGTAAACCCTTGCCCATGCCACCCAAAAGGATTTCTTTCTTCCTTTCTTAGTTACATAAAATGGGCTGAATTTTAATCATTAATAAAATATCAATAGTTCACTCTTATTATTTCACTAAAAAATGAATAGTCTTTTCAAATTATCTGTATGAAGAAAACACCTTTAAACAAACTCTTTAATAACAATTTGGAAAGAAAATAAATTAAGAAAGATAAAAATATTTTCATTACCATTTTGTCATCATTAGAGTACCAGCAATCATTCTATCGACTCATCTCAGTTGGCCATATCAGCTTGATTGTTCTTTGTCCACTAGCATTACCATTTCTCATTTCAGGGACTTAATTACTTAATTTCTAATTTTCTGCAGAAATATCATATTTCTCATATTTTCCATCTACATTTAAATCTTAGATTTCTACAGGTCAAGGACAATGTATTTTATTGATTTTTTTTACATTTCCCTAAATATGCATCTATTTACTGTGAATTTTAGCAAAATATTTGGCAGCTTAGACAGAGGAAGAAAGGCCATATAAGAAGGCCACAGAGCAGTTTCTAACAATGGCTCCTTTGCTGGGGTTGAGACAGAGGAAGGGAGCTATGTGACATAATTTGAAGTGTTTAATTTTTTAATTATAATGGCACTTTCTTTTAAAGTAGAAGGTGACAAAGCAAAATAACTTTTAAAGAAAAAAAGTGCTGAAGAGGCATCATTCTAAAGGTCACCTTGAGTGACTCAATCCAAATATATTCCCACCTTACCAAGCAACACTAATGGGGTTGGCAGTAGATATGGGGATGGAGGAGGTACAGATTTTCCTTCAATGTGAGAGATGAGTACCTTTGTTAGGAGCTGACCAATTCTATCCCAAGAAAGAGTCAGAGGCAGACTCCTTGAAGCTCAGGAGTCTATTTACCTGACAATGCTGATGAGAGGACTGCCCCATACCACAGCAAGTGGAAGAGGGGAGCTAACCCAACCAGCTGCGCTCAGGGGCTGTTAAAGAAAGCAATATCTGTAGCTGTAAACAAAAGCAATATCTTAGACCCGATGCGATAGCTCATTGGCTAAAATCCTCACCCTGCATGTGCCAGGATCCCATATGGAAGCTGGTTCATGTCCTGGCTGCTCCACTTCCCATCCAGCTCCCTACTTGTGGCCTGGGAAAGCAGCGGAGGATGGTCCAAACCCTTGGGACCCTGCACCTGTGTGAAAGACGTGGAAGAAGCTCCTAGCTCCTGGCTCCTGGTTTTGGATTAGCTCAGCTCCAGGCATTGCAGCCATTTGGAGAATGAATTAATGGATGGAAGATCTTTTTGTCTCTCCTTACCTCTGTAAATGTGACATTCCAATAAAAATAAAATAAAATAAAATATTTAAAAATCAAGAAAAGCAAGATCTTGTTCTGGAAGTTTTTTTGTTGTTGTTTTTTCGGTTTTCTGCAGTAAATATTCTCTGTCCACTTTCAATATTTTCAGGGAATCTGTGCCTGAAAATGCTTCTAGTTAAGCAAGATGACCGGGGGAAAAAAAGGATCTGAATACCTTAGTAAGTAGAGATGGATTCAGATTTTATGGGGCCTGAAACAGACTATCTTAGGATATTCCTGCAGAACAGAAAACTAAATTATGAATAAGAATTAGAATTGAAAGTAGATACTTTTTTAAATCTGAAGAGTAATCAAAATTCATTACATTAATTTCCACAACTGACAACACCACAAATGTCACAGCATTAGAATAATACAGACTAGCCTCTGATTCCATATATTTCAAATGAACTTCTGCTCTCTGATCAAATCTTCCAGGGACAGGCCTTATTGCAGGCGGACTGGACCTGCATCAGTATTGTATCATAACAAGGACAATATCAACATAGCAGCAAAATTTGGTTTAAAACCATGCTAATAAACAGAATTTACCAATTGAAGTGACGGTAGACACCCAAACAAAATGAATCTATCATGTAACTTCCCTCAGCTACACACCAATTATCTCATGGTCACTGAAATACCAACCAACTAGAGTATTAATGACTTTTTACACAATGAAAAACTAAGCCTCCATTTGCATAACAGAAATTAAACCTTAAGGCTGGAATATAAACACCAGTTCTCTTTATCAGTGGCCTTTTTTTTTTAAATGAAACCGTCAAGTAACTAGAAAATACAAGCGATTGGCGAGTTGGGGATTTGCTGTGTGGGGAACTGATGTGCTGTGATTTCTCAGGGCCACCCCCAAACCCAATGCTTGCTCATGTGCACCCAGACAAGTAGCAGATGATGTCTCAAGTGGCTGGGTCCTCATCACTGCTGTGGGAGACTTGGATGGAGTTCCTGGATCCTGGCATGGGAAAACAAGACTTACGAGCTGAGACATGAATGGTACAAAGAAACCAACATGGAGCAGGGAGAGCTGGGAAAGAATTTCCAAAAAGAACAGTCAGCACCAAGTTCCTGAGGTGGAAATAATATGTGTATTATTCCATCCACAGAAAGAAAATCAGTGTTGCCTCAGCATCACAGACAAGGCAGACAGAAAAAAGGAAGGCATCAGGGAGACAGGTAGGATTAGAACACGTAGGACCCAACTGCCATGCGAATGAGCTTGCGTTTTTTTCTGGTGACAAGAGAAACCAGTGAATACCTTTAAGTAGAAAGTGATGACATCTTACTGATACTCAGAAAAAATTATTCTGCTGCAACAGACACATGCTGCGAGAGTAGGAATGGAGAAGGCTACAAACATAAGTTTTAGAGACAACAGATTTTTGAAATTATTTTTAAAGTCATAGTATCATCTTAGTCCACCAAAATAAAAAGGGTAAATTGATGGGTCTGGCACAGTGGTTTCCCATTTAAGTGCCAGGATCCCAAATGGACACTTGTTCATGTCCTGGCTGTTCCGCTTCCATCCAGTGTCCTGCCTGTGGTCTGGGAAAGCCGTGGAGGATGGTCTAAAGCCTTGGAATTATGTACCCACTTGGGAGACTCAGAAGAACCTCCTGGCTCCTAGCTTCAGACCGGCTCAGCTTTAGCCATTACAGCCACTAGAGGAGTGAACCAATGGATAGGAGATCTTTCTGTCTCTCCTTCTCGCTATAAATCTTGTGTTTCCAATAAAAATAAATATATCTTTTTTAAAAAGTGGGGGTAAATTGAGTACAAATGAGGCATAAGGATGGAACCTATATAAATGTTGAAATATGTGGCAGAAGAGGCACTTGAAACTGTCTGACTCCCTGATTGAAGCCTTATGAAGCCTTATGAAGGCTTATGACTCCTTATGAAGCCAATAAGCTCCATGTGTCATATATTAGGAGCCTGGAACCTATGAAATGACATGAATGCCCTCTCCAATATGTGTGGAGGTGAAGCAATACATGTTAGTGTGAATAACCAAGAGAGTATTGCTTCTCTGATGATAATCGCTGCCGTGAAGAGACAACATGAATAAGATACATGTGCCTGGATTCCTGAACCTAAATAAGCAATCCAGGGATTTAGGAGAAGAGCCTAATTTAAATGCTTTATTTGAGGAATATGATTTCAAAGGTCCTAGACAGTCAAGTGGCTCAGAGATAGTAGAAGAGAGATAATGGAGAAGAAATGAGAAAGAGAAAACCCAGTAATTTAAGCAATAAAAAAATGAAAAACACACTAATTTAAGGTAAGAACATGGAATATTGATAGTGTTAAATCACATAGCAAATGATAGGTAATTTGCAGTGGCATACAGATGTCTTTTAAAATATTTTTTAAAGATTTATTTTTTGCAATTACTTATCCTTGCTTTGTATCTCCAGGATTTAGACTGAGTTTCTGACTTAAAAACATTTATTTAAGGAAAATATAGGCCTGGTGCAGTAGCCTAGTGACTAAAATCCTCGCCTTGCACATGCTAAGATTCCATGTGGGCACCTGTTCGTGTCCCAGCAGCCCAGCTTCCCATCCAGCTCCCTGCTTGTGGCCTGGAAAAGCAGTCCAGGACGGCCCAAAGCCTTGGGACCCTGCACCCGTGTGGGAGACCTGGAAGAGGCTCCTGGCTTCAGATTGGCTCAGCTTTAGCTGTTGTGGGCGCTTGGGGAGTGAACCATTGCACAGAAGATATTCTTCTCTATCTCTTTTCCTCTCTGCATTTCTTCTTTTCCAGTAAAAATAAATAAATCTTTTAAAAAGGAAGAAATAGAAAGCAAAGTATAGGGAAAAATTTTAAGCATTACACATTTGTAGTCTCAAGGATCCTAAAAGTTCCTAACCAATATCAAGGAATTCAACCTGTTTGTCAAGGTTACTGAATTTCAAGCAAGCTCTCAATGTTTATTAACTACTATGATTAGCATTTTAGTATGTCAAATACCGAGCAAGTGCTATGATTAACAAAAATTATTTTACTAATGGGAACATAGAAAAACAACAGAATAGTAAAAAATAAGACAACTAAAAGACAAATCTGGAAAAGCAATTATATCATCTGATTAACAAAAAATGTGAACACTAATGATAATAAAATAATGTAACAATTGGATTGGAGCATAAATAGTTGATTAAAAGGTATTGCAAGGATAGGAAGAAATTTGTCACGTTAGAAACCAGCTGGAGATGTTGAGATGGAGCTGAGGAATGCGGCTTGGGCAGCTGGGTTTCTAAGCAGAGAACTGAAACGTGCTCTAGATCTGGGGATAAGGAAGGACTACAGGCGCTCATTAAACTTGTGAAACCGTGTGGTAAAATATCATTGATGGAAATATCAGAGCAAGCGTTATTCTGAGAAGAGAGTTCATGTCTTGGATCAATTATACAGATTTGTCATCCCAAAAATTAAGCACTGCTGACTGAAAGCCAGATCAAGCAGATAACTGATGCATGTGAAAGCTGCCTCGCTGTGGATGGGAAGTGTCTCATGGGAAGTGCCCTATGCTGGACAGGTACTGCAGTTAAAGCAGTTGGAATAGGGTGCAGGTGGGGACAAGTGTTCACCTGAATCTCTGACTGGCAAGTCATGGTCCCCTCTTCTTCATGACACCGGGGTGAGGGCAGGCTATGGCCAGATTTATGCTTTGACCTGATGGACAAAGATACAATTGATCTTTAATAAAACATAGTTATGACACAGTATGGTATTCCTTAGATGACAATGGAATTTATATCCTGAGTAATGGCACTGCAACAATTAGTAAGCAGCAAAGAATGTCTTGTTGGGTTCCTTCCACCAGAGTATAGGCTTGACCACCAGATTTTGGGTGTATCTCTGCAGGAAATGGGAGGTAGACAAAAGAAATCATTCCCACACATGTGCACCTCTAATCTCTTCACTGGTTATTTCAACCTTAGACAAAATATAAATCACCTCCACTCTGGACCAACCCTTAGGATCCACAAAGCCAGCTAGGTACCAGACAGTAAAGGAATACACTGGAGACTGCAGTGGGCCCCTTTTCTGTACAACTCAACACTCATAACTATTTAATAAATTTCTATAATTTCAAATGCAGACAAAGTTTAGAACTTCAGTTGAAACATTACCAGGGCTTATGTCAATAACTGTAGTTCATTCTAGAAATGTCATCTTCATTCACTTAATAAATGTTCATTTATCTAAGCAGAAAAAAGAAAGAGGAGGTTCCACCACATAAAAGTAGTCAAATTCAAGGAGAAATTGTATATTTTAGAAAATATTGTCAAGCATCTGCTTTTCCTGAATATCCTGAAGCTTTTATAATTTTCTTCACATTGACCATTCTTTACTACATTTTAAAGATAGGAAAATATTGGCAAAGATTGCCTTTTCAAAATTTATAAGTCAGGCTAAGCAGAGCATTCAAACAAATTATGGAACATGGTATTTAGTTAAAAATAAATGTAGCAAATAAATGACTTCAAACACTGATTTGTTAAATCATAGTATACCACTACTTGAGAAAGAGAGAAAGAGATACAGAGAGACAGAAACTTAGCTTTCTTGGATAATGTGAACAACAACAATAAAATCCTACAAAACCATATTTGATTACTGATTAGAATGACGGGCTCTTGATGTTCTTGTCTCTGGAAGACAATATTCTTTACTGCAAGGACTAAGAGAAACAAAACCCAACCCAACGGGAATAGTGTATTTTTATAGAAAACATTTTTAGCTTTTATATAAATAGATGTTTCTTATCTTGGAATACATATATTTTCTCCCACTTGCTCAGTTTATGGCTAAGAACAAAACAAGGGGTCTAGTATAGAAAGTGTAAGAATGGTACAAAGAATATATTTAGCAGCACCAGATCAGACAGACATTCAGAGTCAAGTACAATTCAAATCATCTCTTGGGGATACAAAACAATGGTATTTCCATTTACATGTTTTCCCTCCTGGTGGAGCAGTTCAGACTCTGTCCTACTTGCTACCCTCCACTGACATCTGCATTGGAAGGGTTTCCTCCCATGAAAAGAGTGTCCTTTCTTTCTCTGAAGTTCCTCTTGCAGATCACTGAGTGGAGAGGCTCAGAGAGGTGCGTGTGGGACAGAGGAAGGGAAAAGGCCCTTTCTTCACACTCGTGCTGCTCTGAATGCGGACCATCTGTGCCCCCAGCTGGAGCGCCGGCAATGGTCTGGCACTTGAACCACACCATATTTACAGATCTAAACACAAATGGCTACTGCCTGATTGTTTCATGATTCATTAGTCAGACAAGCTCTCCTCTCCCGCCAGCACAGCTGTTACAGAGTAAACCTTTGTCACTTAATAGGCCTGATTATTACTTTCCATCAAAGGTATTGATCTGTGTCACCTCTACTTAAGAGAATGGGGGAGAAGAAAAACGGGGCATCAAATGTGGCAGGAAAACACGAATGTGAAGGAACAGGAAGGCACGAGAGGGACATTAGGCGAGGACAGCGACACTGGCTTCCTCCTTTGCCCTCTCTGCATGCCCTGAGTATCCATCTGGGTCCTCGCCCTCAGCCAGGAAGACTGACCTTCTCCGGAAGAGAAGCCACACCTCACCCCACACTGTGTGCAGCCCCGTGTCCGGGCTCTCGGCAATGACAGACCCATCGTGCAGGTCATTGTTCAACCGCCAGTGCAGGGTGAACTGAACTGGAGATCTGTATCAATTCATCAACCAAGTCAGTGTGCAGAGGAACTACAGGCTTCTTTATAGCTCTGTTAATTATGTCCTTTTGTTTTACAAATAAAGTGAAGCCATAAAACTAGGCTGTTCCCACTGGTGACGCAAGGCGCTTGCTCTGCCAGAGCGTGCTCCTGTCCTCCTGCCAGGAAGCCAAGCAAGGTGGCTGCACCTGTGCCTTGAGCTCCTCTCCTTCTCGGCCCTCAGTCTTTTGTTTATATTACTTTCCTCATCGTGCCCTTTCTTAAAAAAAAAAAAAAAAAGAAAAAAGAAGAAAAAACAAAAGTAAAAAGATTTCCTGAGAAAAGGAAGACAAAGGCTCTTAGAAATTAAACTATCTTTGTAAAACCCAAGTGAAATTTTTGGCCAACATTAGAACTAAAACAATGATTTAGGATGCACAGAGTTTTAGGAAAGATAACAGATCATCTATCCAGACTTCTGATTTTTCTACCAGCAAAGGAAATTCAGTGAGTTAAGAATATTCTTCTGTCACATAGCTTCTTGCAGGGCACACTTGAGTCTCCTGCAAACCAATTCAGTCTTTCCACTTTATCAAATAACTCAACAGAATTTAGTACTCCAATTCTAACAGCAATTGGTTTATCTAAAATATTATAGCTCCTACAGCTCAACAGAGAATATTATGAAGAAATAAGCTTTTGTTCCTGGCTTGCGGAATCAGACTTATTCTAACTATTTCTTTAGCATAGAGAAAGAATGCTTAACATAGTACATGCCTTTATATACATGGATATCATCTAAGTGCCAAGCACCCATGCATACAAAATGGGCCTCGCTCTTAGCATCACTTAAAAACTCCAGCCCTCTGAGATTCCATCATAAGCAGGTTCACCTTTATCTTCGTAATACTCCGTGCAATTTTTTTTTATTACCTAAGCCTACTATATTAATGAGTTTATTACTTTTTCCCCAGAGCTCAGCCTCAAATTGTAAGCACATTGTGTTCCAGTTCAGAAAAGGTCAGCAGCTTTGCTGAATACAACACTTCTTGTTTTATGGTGCTCGTCAGAGGCAACAGACTGACAAGCCTGGATGACGGGATCCTTCATGCGCGTGGCTGTGAACAGCAGCAAAGGACTCACTCTGGCAACTCGGCCCACTCAGCATTAAACAGAATGGTCAGAGCACAGCTTACTAATATTCCTATCTTCAAAGACATTATTGGTAAGATTCAAAATACCTAGTGTCTGCCCAGTGGCTTAGCAAATTAGACCACTGCCTGCAATGCTGACATACAATACAGGCACCATTTCATATTCCTGCTGCTCCATTTCTGATCCAGCTCCTTCTTTATGGCTTGGGAAAAGCAGTGGAAAATGGCCTAAGAGTTTAGATCCCTGTCATTCATGTGTGAGACTTTACTGAAGTTCCTCATTCCTGGCTTCAGCTTGGCCTAGTGCTGGCTGTTGTGGCCAACTGGGGAGTGAACCAGTGATGGACAGGTCTCTCTCTCTCTCTCTCTTTCCCTTTCCCTTTCTCTTTCCCTCTTTCAGTAACAATGGCTTTTAAATAAATAAATAAATAAAAGAAATATCTGAACAGGCTGTGACTATGGAGAATTTGTTGGGTTCAATTTTTTTTTTTTTTCCTCAGTGGGCCTCTGGCCAAGGACAGAATGTTAAAGATTTGAGATTACTTCTCACTGGCTCTGAATTTCCATCAGTTAAGTTGGCAATAAAACCTCCTATCATGTCCAATTTCAACGTCCATAGTTCTCTGGGTGGTTTGATTGTTCCCTGTGATACCCATTTCCAGGACCAGTTATACTTCTCCTTTTCCCTCTTCCTAACTCCCAGATGGCATGGGGAATTTACTTTTTGGAGCAGAATGTAAATGAAAGCATGGAAGTGTGCTTCAGCACCCATCAAAGGCATTTTTAAGCAGAAACTGTATCCTTAATTCTTTCATCAGAAACAGAATTCAGATTTGGAAGCAAATGTAATCTTCCTGATAGCCAACTTTCAGCTATGGAGCTTTCCAAATCAGAATTTCTTTTTGTAAGTTATGTCTATCAGCTGACAGGACCAATATGATTTTTTGTGGGCACAGTTTGGCAAAATGATAGAGTGAGTCTGAAATTCATCTAAAACGAAATCTGTCAGCAAGTGGAAACAGATTTAAATAAAGGGCATTTGTTCCTAAAGTGGAGTAAAAGTAGCTTATAGCTGAACAAAGGATATTTGTTGGTAAGAACTTACTCAGAATTTCATAGTACTAAGAAAAATATCCTGGGAAGTTTGTTATGTTTATATTTCACTTGATGATTTGGTGCGAAATTTTAATATGCATTTCTCCTTACAAACATATTTATGGTGAAAAATGGCACTTTGAATTGTAATCCAGAAAAAAAAAAGCCATAGGGTTTCCAAAGGCCTAATGATGACTGATTTTTGTTGTATCTTAACAAATTTTGCTGAAACCGAATGCCCAGGTATAGCATCTCCATTTTATAGACAGCATAGCTAGTGGAACATCACCTAGTAATCAACACTTTGAAGCACCCTATACATGAAGATCTACAGTCTGTAATGCAAAAGAGCTACTGGTTATAACTCAGGAAGACCTACATGATTGTGCACACACACACACACACACTTAAGAACCAAAAGTGCTAGAAAAACTGGGTACAACCCTGGGTACAATGTCTTACCAAGATGTTTGCCTTCAGAGAAAACATGCTTTCTACCTTTCATGGTGCTCACATATCAAGGGGAGGAAACATACAGAGTGGGCCTCAGGCTGTACTTTCCATGCATAGTAAAAGGCACCTGTTCAATAAGTTAAAACAATGTAGGGTTTTTTTAAGATTTATTTTTTTATTAGAAAAGCAGATATGGAGAGAGGAGAGACAGAGAAGAAGATCTTCCATCCAATGACTCACTCCCCCAAGTAACCACAATGGACAGAACTGAGTCAATCTGAAGGCAGGAGTCTAGAACCTCCTCCTGGTCGCCATGCAGGTGCAGGGTCCCAAGGCCTTGGGAAATTCTCAACTGATTTCCCAGGCCACAGCCAGGGAGCTGGATAGGAAGCGGGGCTACTGCGATGGGATTAGAACCAGCTTGGCACGTTCAATGCAAGGTCTTTAGGTGCTAGGCACAGGTCTTTAGGTGCTAGACACAGGACCCAACAATGTACTTTTATATAAGTCATAGTACTTGTTCTTACACAGCTATGTAGCCCAACATACATTGAACATCTGGGATAAAATATCAAAAATACAGCTGGCAGGTTGCAATGAAAATCTGCAGTTGCATTTAGTTAGCTATACTTTTTAACTTGCTGCATGCAACCAAGCCACCAGTCTCCAGAGCCGGATGATTGTTTACCTTCTTGCTCCTAGAAAGATCATCACCAAAGCAGGATTTGCAAAATGGCTTGTCTTCAAATATTTTTGCTTATGGAATAAATGCATATGGGATTTTTTATATTTCTTACTGCTAGTTTAAAAACCAACATACTGTATCCTAATACGTCTCTAGTCAAAATAGTATGAATAAAGGTGATAAATCTTAAATTAATGAGTAAATTAACAATAGCCAACACTTACAACTAAGTGCAATAGTCATGCATATTATTAACTCTATCATCAGAATACCCTTTAAATTGTCATCATTCGTGTTTTATGGGTGAGTAAACTGAGTCACAGAGCCATTAAAAAAACTTGCTCTGCAAAATAAAGGTGTTGGGCAGAGCCACTGCAACTCAAACTCATGCTTCTTGAACTAAAATGTACAAATGAAAATAACAAGAGAACAAAAAAAAACAAAACATTAAAGAGAGAAGGACAAGAGGGAAGGGAGGGAAAGAAAACAGGGAAGGAAAGGAAGGTGGGGTGATAAGTAGTGTGTGTGATGCAATAGGTATTTTGAAAAAATGCTTTTCAGGACTAAAAGCAAGTTGGGTTTTTTGTTTTGTTTTTATTTATTTTTTTTACAACTGGAACACGTTTTTTTGGAGGGCAAAAAGAGGGGAATTTGATGCCAACTGAACCCTCCTAGGAGCTCAGTGGAGGAGAGAGAACTGCAGATTTATTCTCTCTGTGCCAGCTCTCAGGGTGTCCTTCCAGGAATACATCCATCTGTCCCAGCATCCCAAACATTTCAAACACTGCTCCTCCCAACTTCGGGTTAAGAAGATGTCAAGCGACAAGACACCCGGAAACCTAAATTTCAAATGTGGAGATGCATGGTCACTTGGCCACAGTGAGCATGTTTAGCTTCATGTTAGGAAGGGAGCCAGCATTCTTGCCAGCAAGCAAGACATTAAGCAAACAGACACACAGCAGAAACAGCAGGCGCAGAAGCAGAAGGGATCTGTCCAGCAGAAGAGGGGCTCTCCACACATCCATGGGGAGAACACAGAAGACAAGAAAAATAGACTACATCAGGTGTAGCAACAAGATGTTTTTGATTGGAGGAAAGACTGTAACTCAGCTGGAAGGTAGACAACATTACCTGAGAACACGATAATCACATTATGGTTGAACAAATGTCAAATTACGGTTGAACAAAATTGCGCTAATTCCATTATACCAAAGGAAACACTGAGACTCAGGTCATAGAATCAGTAAAAGGCAGAGCCAGGATTGTACCCCGAGTTGATGTGATTTACTAGCCCTTGTTCACAATATACACAGTGCCTTAAGAAATGTCATCAGGAATACTAAAATAACTACAATATTAAAATAACACTCCAACAGAAGTCTGTGTTTTCCCCACATTGCTGCCATCTCTGAAGCAGCTGCCACAGGCATTACACACTGCTCTGAGAAACATTCTCCAAGGCTGGTGAGATGGCCCAGTGACTAAGTTATTGCCTTGCAAACACCAAGAGCCCAAATGAGCACCGGTTTGTGTCCCAGCTGCTTCACTTCCCATCCAGCCCTTGCCTATGTCCTGGGAAAGCAGTAGAAGATGGCTCAAAGCCCTGAGACCCCGCATCCATGTGGGAGACCCAGAAGAAGCTCCTGGATGCTGGCTTCAGATTGGCTCATCTCTGGCTGTTGTAGCCACTTGGGGAGTGAACCAGTGGATGGAGTAACTTTCCCTCTGTCTTTCCTTCTCTCTATAAATGTGCCTGTCCAATAAAAATTTTTTAAAAACCTTTAAAAAAGTTACCAACTGCTAGAAATAATGCAGGATGAGCCTGAGCAAGATGACCATAAATTGGGTGTAAGCCCAGCCTTGGGGCAAAGACAGAAAAGGACTTGGTGATTCTTGAAGTATTTTCTCTGTTATCTACAAAGGAGAAAAAGGAGAAAGTATTCTTCTGTTTTATAAGGCACACTGTTGGAATTAGCATGTGATGAAGGCAGGCATACTAAATCCTGCTGCTTTCTGACTACATCATTACACAGAATGTACTTGTCTGTTTTTTTTAAATTAATTAAGTTTTTAAAATGATCTTACTTAGTTGATTAGGGTACAAAGGGTCAAGGGCTACAGGAAAGTGGGTCATACCATTGTTTCCACACTAATATTATCGTTATTCCCTGTATCTCGGGTCAGGGGAGAAACAAAGGGAAAAGCCCCACTCAGCCTCCCACCCATTCCAGGTCCCCAATATGAGGCATGCTCTGAGAATTGCTGCCAATCTCGCCTTTCCAATTGTGATGAAACCTATTCGGAATCCACTGGCTGACATAGTCTCTTCATGGTTGGGGTTCTGAGATCAGCAGTTCAGTTGGAGGGATCTCCAAAGAAGCTTCATCTGAGATGATCCCAAACCTGGTTCTTGTATGTGCTTGCCAATACAGGCACAGTCTGTCGCCCCAATCAGCTTATGCACATGCTGGTCATTGCAATTGCTGGGTCCGTTCTGTTTGTCTTAGCCAAAAATTCCTAGACCTACCTAAATTCCTCTTGTTTGCCTCCCATTTAAAATGTGTACTTTTTTTCTTTACATCCTTAGAAATTGCATTTAAAAGCAGTCTAAAAATCTCAGTATCCTAATAAGTTCTAAAGTTTATCTTTTTGATATTAGGGTTCCTTTTAAAAAAGTTAATAGAAACCATAGGTCCTTCGCCAAACAAAGGCACGTGCGCGCGCGCACACACACACACACACACACACACACACACACACACTCACTGTTGACTATAGCAGGTTACAGATTTTCTGAGGCCCATCCATGAGACCTTAGACATTTACAGACCCCAAGGTAAAACTCCTGCAGCTCACATATGCTTGCGTAGATTTGCTCAGCTGGGTCAAAATCAGGCTGGAAATGAATCCCCTCTACCACCAAGTTAAGTTCTATACTATTTGCCCAGAGGGAATAAAGCTTTCACATTTGTGCAAAGGTACAAAATGTCTACAAGAGTTTTCTAGGACCACCTAACACCACTTCCTTTGTGGAGTCTAATATGTAAATCTCCTTCAAACACCCTGCTCAGAAACAGTGACCATGGTACTTTACTCTAGTGCACCCTAATCAATGCCTGAAGAATACTTACCGGAGCACTCTGAGTACCAGAGCAACCAGAGAACTGGAAGACTCCTGTTGTACATAGATTTTAAATAAAACCCAGAAAAAATATTTTAAATCTGTATCCTAATTTCCTTATAGCTTGTTCTAATTGTTTTTAGGTCAAGAACATGCAGACCTTAGCTTGTATTGAGCACAGATTTAACAATTAGCAGATGCTAAAGGAGGTGTGCAGACAGACGGGCTGCTAGAAAAATTGGTTCCCTTTCCACCGTAGATGAGGTCCAAAGATAAGATTCAGAGCTACAAGCTTATGTTTCAAGCATCTTTAGCATTGATAGCAATAGCTGCTACAAGAACCATTAAGAAAGCAAAACAAACAATGATTGGACTTAATTTTAAAATAAAGACAAGGAGAAAGAATGTGGGGAGAAATACATTGAAACATCCATAACTCCTTAAAATGGCCAGAAAGAAAAGCCCTGCAAAAAGCAGGTATAAATTGTTGTGCCCTGATGCCCAGGTGTTTTCTGTAGGCTTTTTGAAGTACTGGTCTTTAGGACTGAACTATGTCTGGAGGCAAGACATTCTCTAAGCAAGGGGTGAGACATTCTCTAAGCAAGCGAGAGAAGGGGAGGCAGGTGAAACAATTGATTTTACTTCTGAATTACAGAGGGCTATTGATTTTTCATTAAGGTCCCCATGCTGCTTTCAAGACCAGAGAGAGAGAAGGGAAAGTAATTCATTGATCAGAGCGGAGGGCCATGTTCACTTATTGGCTTCCTGCCACATCCCATTATTCCTGTTTCTAAATGTATATTGAAGCCAGTTTATTTTCATCATTGCCTCCTGTCACCAGAAATGTCTCCTGGAAACTATTAGTTTAATCATCCTTTTCTCACAATGGTAATGAATGATAATGGCCAATGTGATTCTGGATTCATAGGTATTATTCATTGAACTACAGCACTGACTCTTGCAAGGCTCTAGTTAAACATCTCAACAAAATCTGAACAATATGAATGGTTTGAGAATTTTCAAAAACTATATATTTGAACTTTTAAAAAGCTATAGCATTTTCACCGTAGATTTATTCACTGGAAAAAAAATAAAACAGAAAATCTGTGATGATAACACAGAGTGCAAGCAACCCATCCAAACTGGAAAGCATATATTCTCACCAAGCCACTGGTAGCTCACCGAGAGAACCATCAAACACATTCAGAATAAATCATGTGTTCCACTAAACACCCTGACTGCGTTTTCAGAAACAATTCTAAATTAATCTGTATGTCTAGGCTCAGACTTGAATCATTTATATATTAACAAACCAAGGTTCTCAAAGTCTGGGTCAGGATTTCCCAGCAAAGAGTCACAATAGAAACTAAGACCCATGTTCCCTAGCATCCCAGTCACTATTTGTTTCATAATGTCATGCTAGAATCCACCAAGTTCTTTCATGTGTTACATAAAATAGTATATAAAATTGACTACTATTGACTTCAGTGTCAAAAGCCAGTCATTATTTTTTTCTTTCTCTCCATCTCCAGAGAACATATTTTCCATTAAGTTCTGCCACACGCCACATCCTCACAGACTATTTGCCTGCTCCGGGTACCCAGTCCCAAGCCCTTCCACATCATCTGCCAAAAAGTTCATGAATATTAACTTCTCTGAGTGTTTCCCCTCATAGCCTGTGAAAGATGGGAGGAATCCTCTCATTTTACAGAGGATTTGGCTAAAACCACCCAAAGACTAAGTCAGTTCCAAACCTTCTCGCTAACTTTCCACTCTTTTTCCATTACACTACAGCTCCCTCTGCTGCTGAAATTCACAGTGAGAATTAAGGGGGGAAACACTACGAAAACGATTAGAAAGATATATTGCGGTATATAGAAAACATAATTCATAATGCTCTGTTCAGAGTGGCAATACCTATGAATAACCATGAAAAACATGTGTGGAACTTATATGAGTATAAATAGACCAGTTTACTGAAAACATAAAATAAAATTTAACTGAATGAACAGATACAAAACTTTAAATGGGTGGATTCTTTGTAGTGGGGTATTTTGGGAAAAGATTAAACAAATTACTCTAAAATTTCTCTGGATGAACAGTTAGCACAAATTAAAGTTGCCATGTAAAAATAATGAAGGTTCACTCACTCTATTAAATATAAATATGAAATTTTAAAACTCAATGTTTAAGTTGAGAATTTCTACAACAGCGCACAGGTTAAACCATTGTTTGGATTCCCATAACAGAGCCTCCTTTAAGTCCTGGCTCCTCTAACCTAGCATTGTTGTTCATGCCTATTCCAGGGGCACCAGATCATGATTCAGGTACTTGAGGCCCTAACTCCACCTGGCAGACTCTGAGTTCAGGGTCCTGGGGCTTTGGTTCAGCCTAGCACTGGCCATTACATGCATCTGGGAAATGGGCCTATAGATGAAAAATCTCTTTGTCTATCTACCTTTCAAATAAAATGGAAATAAATGATTAAGAAAAATGTTACTGGTAAGCAAAACTACTGAAATGGTAATGAAACAAACTGAAACATATATAGTAGCATAGAATATAGTAAATATTTAAAAATCACTGGGAAAAGCACTATGTATTTGCAGGACTGAGGAAGGGAGAGAGAATAAGGAAAAGAAGTATGGTTATCTGCTTAGAACTATATATACATAATACATGAAATCTGCTCTCTTTGTCTCAACAGAATTCTACAGAAAAAAATAAATTGTAAAAAATTAAATGTATACAATTTGATTTTTGATAAACATTTTTCAAGGCACTCCAAATGTATTTCAGATTAATAAGAGTTAAATCTTTTAGAAGTTTTTAAAAATTATGTAAACAAGAAGAAAATAGAGGTAAATATTTAAATTACTTGAGATTTTATCAGTACAGAATCAGTGAAAATTCTTGATTGAAAATATTTTATTATATAAAAACATTTATCCAAAGCTTAAAAAACTGAATATAGGAGATTGAAATCAAGACATCCATATAGAAAATATTCAACCTCACTAGCACTCAAAAATACCAATTTACAAAAATATCACAGTTGTATTTTGATTTATTGAATTGAAAAAATTGCCAGGCCCAGCATGATGGCCTAGCGGCTAAAGTCCTCGTCTTGAATGCACCAGGATCCTATATGAGCACTGGTTCCAATTCCGGCAGCCCCACTTCCCATCCAGCTCCCTGCTTGTGGCCTGGGGAAACAGTCCAGGACGGCCCAAAGCCTTGGGACCCTGCACCTGTAATGGGAGACCCACAAGAATTTCCTGTCTCCCTGCTTAAGATAATAATAGCCACGGCTTTGGTGAGACAGATGCCTGAGGGGAAAATAATACATTGGTAACTTGTCTGAAAAGAAATATACTACTATGTTTCTAGAGCCTTTAAAATAAATGTACACTTTATCACACAGAAATTGCATGATGAGAAATGTAGCCTTCAGAAATGAACAGAGATGTATCTACACAGAACTTTATGGAAACAATATTCATAACAGTGAAACAATGTGAAATAATATAAACAAAAATGTAAGAATTTCTTAAATGTACAAATCAAATGAAAAGAAGCACCCCGGTATAAAAAAAGCAAATTTGAAGGAAAATTAATAATACACAGAAATGCTCACTTATAAAACAAGAACTCTGTGGTTCCAGATTTGTAACAACTTAAATAACAATAGAGCGAGGGAATGTGAGTGAGCAGCAGAACAATTTAAGACTTAGATCACGGGATGATTCACTCGCTAACTAAAAAGGTTTCCCGGAAGCAGGCTGAGTGAGGGATTAGCCCAGGGTACTGGCCCAGGTGTTCGGGTGAACGAGGAAGGTCACTGCCAAAATACTTATGAAAAGATCAATATCTGCCTGGGTCTATCAAATAGAAACACAAGTGTTCTGCATTACGTCGAATTCCTTTAATCACGTCGGGTTTTGGACCTCACTGCCAAAGCGGGAATACTTTAGGTTACTATGACTTACATCATTTATTTATTTCTTTATATTATTTTATGGTACAGTTGTATAGGCTCGTGGATTTCCCTTATTCCCTCCTCCAATTCCCTCCTCCCCATTGACTCCCCCCAAATTATTATAATAGTATTGTCCTTCACAAACAGTCACAAGTCCATCATTCTGATACTTAAGTGTATCCTGACATTGTAGGTATGGACAATGGCAGAGAATCCAGCATCCTATTGTCAACATATATTAACAGTTTCATAGGGAGTGCATCTTAGATTTGGAAGTAAAGATGCATACTTCACTGTATATTTATATCTGGATATGATAGCCTCTATTATACAGTTACTATACATCCCCTTAACTAAAAAGCCATAAAATAAAACCAACAACAGGAAGAAAAAATAGAAAACTTACAACAACATCAAGTTAAATAACATGCTTTGAATGACCAAAATGTCACTGAATAAACGAAAACTAAAAAATCTTCTTGAAGAAAATTATGCTACTATATGACCTATTTGCCACTGAAGAAAATAAGAAAAATACCCTTTTTTTGAAGAAATGCAAATAAAAACAAAAACATCAAATCCCATGAACTGTAGCAAAAACAGTATTGAAAGGGACATTTGTAACAACAGGTGCTTACAAAGAATCAAAGCATCGCAAAGAAATGATCTAATGATGCATCTCAAGGACTTATTTAAAAAGGAAAAAAATTAGCAGGAGGAAATGATAAAAAAAAAAAAGTCATAGCAAAAATAATTGGAATTGAACCTAAAGATTACAAATTGCAACCAAAAAGATCCACATCTTAAGAAAATGAGCAAAACAAACTTTTAAACAGACTAGCAAAGAAAGCAAGACAGAAAAATAAAATTAGAGATGAAAAAGAAAACATCCCAAGAAACTAGTACGGGGATCTCTTCCTACTGAATGTCCTTTCAGCATTATGTGTGTCCTTCTTCATCTCTCAATATTTTTCACATCAAAATCTATATTATATGATGTAAGAATGGCTGCACCAGCTAATTTTTTTCCCCATTAGCCTGGAATATCTTTTTCCATCCTTTCACTTTGAGTTTCCACATATTTTTGTTGGTGAGATGTGTCTCCTGTAGGCAACAGATGGGTTTTGTTTTTTGAACCAGTCTGCTAATCCATGCTGCTTGGTTGATGAGTTTAAGCCATTTACATTTAGGATTAATATCAACGGGTAGTAATTTGGTCCTGTCATTTTAGCAATAGGTTTTTTATTGTTTAATTTATTCTTTTGTTGTGTTATTGGGACAATCTAACTATGTGTCACATCTTTGAGATGTAACACATACACAATACAACAGTAGTGACATGGTACTCCATGTAGCCATAAAGATTAACAAAGTGCTGCATTGTATAAGTCAAGTAGAGAGTTACTCTAAAATGTTTAGGTTTCCTGAAGAATGGACAAAACTAAACATTCAGTAAACTGTTCAACAAAATGGTGAAGAGGGTATGACTATGTGATAAACTGTGTTTATGGCTTGTTAACTTTTGTCACTGAAGGGAAAACTTGAGAGAGGGATGTTTTCTTCATAATCTGCTACATAAATTATTAATAAGGAAAATCAGTGTTTGTAGCAATAAGAAGGTAGAACAAGGTTTATCAGAATTAACACTCACACTGGATAATTCATGTGTATGCTTTGAAACTAGCTCTCAAGAGTATGTGACAGTTTGTAAAATCGATGTTCATAAAATTACTCCAAATTTCTTCAAATCATAATAAATTCCAATTGAACCATATTGTACATATTTTATACTTATGACTTAATAATAATATTAATCCTCCTTCCAAAAAATAGCATGTGTGTAAGCTGAGTAATAGCTTCTTTCTGCATGGTATATGGTATTTGATTCCATTAAAGTGAAAAACAATAATTTTCAGTAAATATTAGGACTTATGTATTCCCATAGTCTTTCCCTTTTAATGTCATCTTTAAAAGAAGAAATGACTGCCATAAGTGGCAAATTTTAGTGAAAATGAATTAGAAATTGGAAACCAACCACATCTAGTGTTCAATCCTTAATCTGTACTCCTGGCCTATCTGTTTCACTTCTGGGACTCAGTTCCACTTCTAGAATTTAGGGGAAAGAATAATTTTTCAGGATTACTATAAAGACTGGCAATATTACAAGACAATGTGAATGAAATAACAATAATATTAATAATAATATTCTATAAATTTTCTCTCTTATCTCATTAATTCTTCCCACATTTCAAAATTAGGCAACAAAAGCACTAAGAGATTAAACAATTTGGCTAAGATCACATTCTTAGCAGGGCTGGGATTCTTTTTGGGGTTTTTTGGTTTGTTTTTAATTTATTTATTTTAATATTCTTAGCTGATTAGGGTACAAAGGGTCAAGGGCTACAGGGTGAAAGTGGGTAATACCATTGTTTCCACACTAATATTATCATTTTTCCCTGTATCTGGGATCAGGAGAGTAACAAAGGGAAAAGTCCAACCCAACCTCCCACCCATCCCCAATCCCCAACAGGAGGCCCGCTCTGAGGGTCCTGCTCAAACAATTTTCATAGTTCATCAGTTCTGGATTGCTGCCAATCTCACAATTCCAATCGCAGTGAAACCTATTCAGAGTCCACTGGCTGACAGTCTCTTGATGGTTGGGATTCTAAGATCAGCAGTTCAGTTGGAGGGATCTCCAAAGAAACTTTATCTGAGATGATCCCAGATCTGATTCTTGAGTGAGTTTGCTAGTACAGACTCCAACACAGTCCATCACCCCAATCAGCTTATGCACATGCTGGTCGTTGCAATTACTGGGTCCGTTCTGTTTCCAGCCCTGTCTTCCTCATGAACCAACGGGTGTTGTAGTCCAACTCGATCCTACCCACTTCATACTTGGTCCTCACGCAAACCAGTGGGAGCTGTAGCCTAGTTGGGGCGACTCCCCGTAACCCCCACCAGTTCTGCCCCCTAGCCTGGTTCCCATGCTTGCCAGTATGTACCACAGGCTTCTCCAGTCTGTCCCACATCCCATTTAGCTCTTGCACATGTCAATGGACACTGAGGCCTAGATCAACCCAATCAACCTATTATCCAGCCCATGCACCTACTGGCAGGTGCCTTTCTGTCTAGCCACTCCTGCCCCTGTCCTGGTTTTTGTGCTGTCCAATGAGAGTGGTAACCCTGAGGGAGGTTACCCCACTATTTCCCTTCTAGGCCACACCCACTCCCAGATTATGCACTCTCCAGGTGGTTCTGGCATTTGACTTGACAGAATTAGCTCCCAGTGCCAGCCTATGCCCAGAGCTGGGATTCAAATCTGAGCAGTCTAACAGCAAAGCCTGGTTTTTTAAACATTATACCAATCTATTTCAAAAGAGAATCTTTAAAATGCAGGCTTTTAGAAATAACAACTGCTAAATGCTACTTGTCAAACAACTAATAGCTAGGTCACATTCTCACATGCAATGCTGTTTTATGTTGATTTCCAACTCAGACAGAACTAGAGTATCATAAATATGTGCGTATTTACTTAAAATAACTCCTTAAATGGTTAAAAGTCTCACAAATATAAATCCAAAAGCTATTGCAACTTACAGCTCAAGGTAGAAAAAATGGCTGATGTAAATTTTGTCGGGACACCATCAACATAAACCATCAGGGCACTATATATTACAGAGCAACCTCCACTCTGCACATATATCTTGATACAAGCAATACCTTTGACACCAATCACTTCCTGAGATAAAATACAGTGTGTAGGGGAATAATTTCAACACCATATAAAACGGCACCCTCCCACAAAAGAAACATTCATTTTCGTACCAAAAAAATATGTTCACAGTGTTGAGTAATATGGCCTTGAAAAGCAAAATAAATGCAAGTCTGTACTTCCCCTCAAATTGCAATGTTTAAAATCTCATTTCCTAGCCTAAATATTAAATCCTCAACCACATGAGAAAGCAAAAGTTGAGAATCAGGCTGTTCCAAAACCTTTATTTACTATATTTCCTCTATGCTCTTTTTCTCCTTATAAGTCAATACAACTCGATCAAATGAAACCTCACTCTAAACAATTAATGTGATGCTGCTCCTTAACAAAAACTAAACTATTTCAACAGACCTAATAATCCTTCTCTTCTATTCTCCCTATCAAAAATCCTTGAATGAAGAAAAGGTCAATCTGAATGTGGAATTGGAATTAATAGAGAGTTGGAAACTGGGGGGAGAACGGAAGATGAAGACAGGTTGGATGAAGGCTACGAAGGAAGAATTAGATACAAGTAGCATGTTTCACAGATCAGTGGGATGGATCTACTTGCATGCTACATTAAAAAAAGAAAGAAAGAAAGAAAAATTGGCAGTGTCCACACACGGGGGAAGGATGTAAGGCAGGGATGCTAACTGCCACTTTTGACACTTTCTGCTATATGAATCTTTTGAATATTACGCTGTGCCTCATAAAGATGTACAAGTACTACATGTTAACCAAAAGTTTATAAAATGAAGATAAAATAAATAACTAAAATTAAACACCTTGCATTGAGTATAAATTATATAATATTTGTTAACCTAACTAAAAAAAGCTTTGCATGGGGCCCGGCGCTGTGGCCTAGCAGCTAAAGTCCTCGTCTGAAACACAGCAGGATCCCATGTGGGCGCTGGTTCTAATTCCAGCAGCTCCACTTCCCATCCAGCTCCCTGCTTGTAGCCTGGGAAAGAAGTCGAGGACAGTCCAATGCTTTGGGACCCTGCTCCTGCGTGTGGGAGACCTGGAGGAGGTTCCTGGCTCCTGGCTTCAGATTGGCACAGCACCAGCCATTGTGCTCACTTGGGGAGTGAATCATTAGATGGAAGATCTTCCTCTCTGTCTCTCCTCCTCTCTGTATATCTGACTTTCCAATAAAAATAAGTAAATAAATCTTTATTAAAAATTTATTTCTACTGTTTTTCCCTTTAGTTCACTGGAATCAAAAACTTACAGCATTGAAAATGAATATGACTACCACTAAAGGTAGAAAACAATTAAGCAATAGAAAAAAGTGTGAAATGTGGAAACTTGGCTAGTTTCCGTTGAGTTTAAGACCCTTCATTCTGAGTCACAAATTGTGGTTTTTATACCCTGGGAAAGTGATATTTTCAAAGACATCATGAGTACTCTATAGAATACAAAATAAATTAAGTTTGTGGAAAAATGTGCAGTTATAAAAATTTCCTTCTCAAGATCCATGTGTTGATCCTGGAACAATTTCCTTGAGTAACATTCAAATTACCATTTTTTAAAAACAGTAAGGCCCCTAATTGGGTTACCAAACTACATATTAACCTTTTAAAGAAAAATCCATTTTATCCCAGGATACCTTTGACAATTTAATTACATGCTTTAAACATTTCTCCACAGATACCACAAAGCTATTCATTTTCTGATTTTTTTTCTGATACAGTGGTTGTCCACACAGATGATTTCATTTTAAACCAGTGAAGAAAATGAGACCTCACATTTATTCCAATAATATTTGTTTGACATCCTCTCCTTCTAAATAAGGAATTCTCAATTTTGCTGTGCAGGGCGTGGGGTGGTGGGTGAATGATAGAATTACCTGGGGACAGTTTTTCAAACTGTCCATGTCTTTTTTCCACCTGGCTTTAGAAGCACTTATCTATACCAGTGAATGGTAGCCAGTGGCTCCTCACACCTCCCCTAAAACTCTTTAACTTCAGGTTTAGAGACTGGAAACTTCCTCCATATGGCCATTTCTTAGAGAGTTCTCCAGGATGGTAAAGGACACGATCTTTGAATCCAACTTCCTGTCTGGGTTGCAGACTCAGGTCACTGCTTGTTAGCCTTGCATGCAGTCAAGGGATGAACAGTTTGCTGGGACGGACACCAGAACCTCCTTTGGGATGAAGAACTGCTTTCTCCAGAGGGACTTCTGGCAAGAAGCTCTCAGCTGTCATTGCAGCTTAGAAATAAAAAGGAGAAGTGAGCTTGCCAGAGTAGGTAGCTGAAACACAAATGGAAAACCATGAGACTGGAGCATATGTCTCTTATGAGGAACTGTGAGTATCCTAGGAGAGGGAGAGGGCCCCACTTAGAATGTTGGTGATCGCTGACCCCTGTGATATAGAGCTGAATTGGAGAGGCCACTGTGAACGGGCCCACTGACATCAGTGAGGACTAGCGGGTTCCAAATCGGCAGTGGCCAGATGGTGGCCCAGAGCCATCAGTGGCCATGTGCACAATTTTTTTTTTTTTTGCAATGTGTGAATGTGCCTTAGAGAGGAAGCGAAATTAAGCATCACTTGTGGAATTTTTCTGTGTGAGCTTTTACCCAATGTGGTTTGCATGCATGATAGTTTGCTTGGAACTGGTTTAGAAAGTGCAAAAGATTTATTAAACAATTTCTAAATCTGGCTGACTTACTGTGCCACAATGATAAAGGACAACTCATAAAAAGAATGTTTTCTTCTATAGCTATAATGTGTTCATTTTTGGTATAGTATTTGAAGTGCTCAATTCAAAAAGGCATCACAGTAACCATTGTGGCATTCTTAAAACTCCTGTAGTCGACTCCTATGGGACCAGTGTCATCAGCATATTTCAATCTGTAACTGAGAATTCTTCAATCAAGTCAACAATGTGAAAGTATAAACAGGTAACAGATGACTGAGTCAGCATACCTTGAAACATTAGAATAGAATTTCACTAAAATTAAAAGCAGAATACTTTCAATTTAACTAAAATAACCCTCACTATAGCTAGTAACAATAAAACCTGCATTGCTAAAGACATGGCTGGGTGGGTGGCCGGGGATACAAGAAGTCAACCATGAACAGTTCAGATCAACTCACAGATAAATCTTAACATAACAAGAAAGACTATACTTTCAGGGATCATTTCTATAGTTCTCAACATAACATAACAAGAACTAAACACAAATTAAATGGATTGTCAGAATTCAAAACAATCTGTGTCATGTGATCTGAAAATTAAAGTATTTTTGTAAGAGAAGAGAAATGTCAAAACAGAGCTGGAGTAATTGTTATAGATGCATCGAAGCTATACTTAAAACAAATTGACACACTTAGCAGAGTATCATAAAACAGCAGGTTCTATCCTGGCTGCCCCGCTTCCCTTCCAGCTCCCTGCCTGTGGCCCAGGAAAGCAGTCAAGGATGGCCCAAAGCTTTGGGACCCTGCATCCATGTGGGAGACCCGGAAGAGGCTCCTGGCTTCGGATCGGCATAGCATCAGTCGTTGCGCTCACTTGGGGAGTGAATCATCGGACGGAAGATCTTCCTCTCTGCCTCTCCTCTCTGTATATCCGCCTTTCCAATAAATAAAAATAATAAAAATAAATTTAAAAAAAAACCAGCATGTGAATAGACAGCCACAATTACTGGGGTCCATGTTTGGTAGCAGACAAAAGACTATGGTATTGGGATGAACACGCTTCAGTCCAGGCAGCTCATCTCTGTCACTGTACATAAACTGAATGAACAGTCACATTCTGCGCATATGAGGTCTGACTCCATGGCGTCCCCATTGTATACTTTCACTTGTTAAGTTTCCTTTACCTGTTGAATTCTATATTTAGTGGAGGGTTAAGCTTGTGATTATAAAAACAAATTGGAATTATGTAAAATCAGAAATATATAAAATTGTAAAAATCCTAAAGTAAGAAAAGATGAAGGGAGAGTGAGGGGTAAAGGATCTGGTGGGGAGTATTATTATGCTCTTAAAAGTGTATATGTGAAGTACATGAAGTTCATTCCTTTTTTTAAATAAGAAAAACTTAAATATGTTATCAGGAAAGCCAAAAGTAAAAGAAATGAAGGAGGATGTGGGAGACAGGGAAGCACCAGTACATTCTGAAAATTGAATATATAAACTACAAAATCTATTTACATTAAAGAAAAATTTTTAAAGGAAAAAAAGATTGTCATGGGACTCTGTTGCAAACTCTTGTTTCTGTCCCTGAGAGAAAAATACCATGTAAATTAACTATGGATCAGAAGCACTTTACTATTATGTTCCTAGACAGAATGGGACCTCCAAGCAACAAAAATGTTTTAGAACCACACTGAAATGCTACAAATTCCACCTTAATAAGGGCTGTATAAAAGTAAAGTCAAACTTTTCTGACATCTCAATTTTCAATCCATTCCATCAAAAAGTTTATGAGAATGTGTACTGTGCAAAAAGAGGCATAAATTTCAAATAGTCTTTCACCAAAATAAATTCATCTTCTAACTCTATTTTTCCACAAACTTATTGGTATTCCATTATTTTTCTTAAGTCTAGTTCCTCTGTCTTGGAAACGGAATAACTTTAAGATTCAAATATAAAAGATATTCATTGTGACACTCTGGTATTTAGGATCATGATCTCATTGGATAGGTATAGTGGAAAACAAAGATGAAAGAGATTGAGCAGATGATTTTCAAGTGTAAAAGAATGAATGGGTATCAGGAAGAAAGGAGACAGCGAAAAAGGAAGCAGAGCACTTGAGTGATACAGGGAGACAAATGGAGATCATTTCAGCCCAATTCAATGGATCTTCTACAGCACACGGCACGAAAGGCCCATCGTACACATCAGCAGTGTGATGTGGTGGGAAATATGATTGATTTAATATCAGAAGCTCTGGCTCTAACTAGCAGTCTGACCTAACAGGAGTCACTTAACCTTGGCCTCAGTTTCACTCTAAAAATAAAGGTATTAGGCTAGATTATCTTCATATTTCTTTCCAAATCTTTTATAGTATGACTCTATATTTCTTTCTGATGTGTAGCAATTATAACCAAATCTCAATAAATAAAAAAATCTCATAAGATTATCAAAATAATAGGCATAACATTAAATATCTTAAACTTTTAAATTATTGTGTATTTTATAAACTATGTATTACTACTCCTTTAGAATTCTGATGTAGAAATTTTAAAGTAAAATGTACTCTGGATAAGATTTCCCAAATGTCTAAAATCAATGTCATGATTTATGTAAGTAAGGGTCAAAGTTAAAATACACTTTTCTTTGTTTATCAAATCTCAAAAATTATTTTGAACTTTCATAACAGAGCAATAAGTCATTTATGTTTAGCTTTTCAACTCGATTATAAATTGTCTTGAGAGTAGGGAATGTGTCATTCATCCCCAGGCAGACATAAAATCAATAGCATCTGAGACAACATAGATAAAAACTACTTATAAACTGTAAGGAGTTATATTACCCGTACACTCTTGATAAACCATCATGAGTTACATACACTCTCTTGTAAACTGTGAAGAACAGAGAGAAGAGGAAAACACATTTAGTGACTACTGGCTAAGTTTCAATTATTGGAACCAAGAAATTTGGATTCAAGAAGTTATGTGAAATGAAGACATCATTTATATAACAATGTTCCTCCTAAGAATACCTTTGCCAAGATGACTGCAGTGACTATCAGCTAACCAAAGATATTTAGATTAGATAATAACACTGCATCCTTGAATCTAATAATAATAATAACCAATGCCCCATAATCAAGAAAATGAAAGGCAAGAACAAGATACATCGTACAAAGAGAGCCAAACAATATGTTATCTAGTGAATCAACTACTTCATCTGTGAATCTATAAAATGTCAAAAAGTGAAACACCTGAGATTTATTTATGAGTGCTATCTTTCACAATTTCACATCACATTTTGCTATTATATCCAGATTACAGGGCTGAAAATCTGAATTGTTTGGCTCAATATCAATATAAAATTAAGGCAGGAAAGAAATGTAATAGAATGAAGTGCTTTAAAAATAAACAATGCTTCTTTCTAGCTGATCCAAACTCAACTTCCAATCCATTCAGCAGTAATTTCTGATTACATAATTTAATAAAATTTATATACTACCCTTGTTTATGTCATCAATCTCCTCCCACAATGTTTCAATCACTATAAATTTGAATTCCCTCCTACAACATTCATGCAAATTGTTATGAGTTCTTTTATTGACAGCAATCAATTGCTTTTTTTCATCCTTTTAATTTTGTACCTACTGTTGACAAAATTTCTTTCAAAAACTGAAGATATTACAATAAACAATTTGGCTATAAAAAATCCAAACATTAAACATTTTTAATTAGCAATTCTAATATTTCTTTACTTTTGGTTTATTGGGCATATTTGTGTTTTCAGAGCATTTTCCTAACAAAATTTCTGTTATAGGTAAACACAGTAAGTCAGACCGTGTTTAGGAGGTGCAGGACCTGGCTAGGATTAATTAGGGAATTATGCCTTTGATCTGCTTCCTAAATGAGAAAACGCAACGTGCAGTAAGGGACAGGTTCAAATGTCAACTGGTAGAATGCACACAATGCCTTTACAATGGCAATCAGTTCATCATCTATCACCTTTTCAAGGGGACTTTGAAACCTGTTCATTAATTCTCATGTACAAACAACTGCAGATATCAAATCATATAGAAGGTAGATATTACAGAGTAGGAGGGATAATGAAAATAAGGCAAATTAAAAGAAGAATGGAAAGAAAAATTAAAAATCTAAAATCTAAACCTTTTTCCTGGACGAAAACTTTTAGATTTCACAATCTACAATCTATTTTAAAACCTTACAACCAACTTGCTACCATAATTCATTACTATTAATATTAATCTGATGAATTTTGCATCACTGCTATTTTATTTCACATTATCATCACATTTAAAGTGTACCCCACTCAAAAAATAAAAAATAAATGGAAATGATAGTTCCAAAACAAATGGATTTAGAAAGATGTCTTCTCAATTATAGAATTTATACAATGGCTTTGGGAGATTATTTTTTCTTTTTTTTATATTTTATTATTATTATTATTTTATGATTCAGTTCCATAGGCTCCTGGTATTTCCCTTATCCCTTCCCCAGTTCCCTCTCCCCCCGCCCCATTCCTCTATATCATTACTAAAATATAGTTCTTGATACACAGTCATATGTCCATCATTGTGGGCACGGACAATGGCAGAGAGTCCAGCATGCTATTGTCAAGATATGGGAAACAGTTTCATGGGAGATCATTTTTAATAGGAAATTACATCAACATATTTAGTTTAGGGTTCAGCTGGAGAAACACTCTAAATGTAACTTTCAGGAAACATCTGTCACTGAAACCTACTTAACTAAAATTGACAATTTAGTCAGATTATCTGGGGCTTACTTAGGTAATTCGTCTGACCCAAAACTTCCCTCCATACAACCACACCATAGCAGTATTATCCACTTGGCCAATAATACAAATGTTTAAGTTTTCATTTAATTTAAAAGCTGAAAGACTCAGAGACAGACCTATGGAAAGGCAGAACTCTCCTACCCAGTGATCCACTCCCAAAATGCCTGCCTTCCTCACATAAGGACCACATAAGTTATAAAGCATGTAAGTCATATAACATAGAACATAAGTCATATAACATGTAACACAAAAACAAAATCTGCATCTCAGCTGAACAAGTACTCATTAAATACAGCGGTTAAAAGCATAGGCTTTGGGATCAGAGAGACCTGGGTTCCAAGTATGACTCAACTTCATATAAACTATATGAGCCTGAACAATTTGCCTAAATTTTTTGAACACCTGATTTGTCATATATAATACTGAAACAATAAACTATGATTGTGGAGATAGAAAAATGTATGTGAAGGTCTTAGCATCTGCTCCTTGACCCCTGCAACACAGAATTTCCATTTCTACAGGAGCCTTTGTCCCAGGCTGGCTTATTGCTGATTTATCATACATAGTATTTATACTTATTCTTCATAAATTTATGTTTAATTCTGTTTTTCAGTCATTTTCACTTTGCTTGTTTGGTTTTGCCCGATTCACCCGCAATTCTTTCTTTTGCAAGTGAAAGTACACATAGGAACCTGGTGACAATGATGAAAATTGGTAGAAAATGTTAACATACCCCTTTGCACTATCTACCACAGACACTCACCCACAGTCACACACTCAATACTCTGCCTTACTCACTCAAATAACTCGGAGCAGTGTAAGATTGTTATTCTGCAGTGTTATCTACAGCACTGTTCCTTATTCTGTGGTCTCAGAGCATAACTATATATATATATATATATATATATATATATATACATACATACATACATATACATATATGTATATATATCAGCATACTTGAGCCTTTGACTGTTCTATCTTTCACATTACCAACAAAAACATCTCAAAATGAACATTCCAATGCCAAAAATCACTTAGAACCACCAAGGGGACTTAAATCATGCAATTACACCTAATATTAAAACAGAAAAAATAGTCAAGAAACTAAACTCCCGACTCTCTGAAGATTTCACATAAGGACACAATCATAAACATTTGCAGATGGTTCTTTACATCACGAGAGAAGAATTGGAGAAAACAGTCTGCTAGTCACATAAGCAGTAGTATTTGCTTCTGAAAAATCTCTACTTTTGTGTAAAAAGTATATGTATCTACTATATACCTTTTCTAAAATATTAGCATAAGCTAAACATTTTCAAGACAAATTTACCTACTAGAACTTTCATAAAGAAGTAAAGTTGATCCAATAACAAAATGTTAATTTCCAAAATTAGTGTAAACTTACTAATTTATGAAAATACTCTAAAGTTTTAAAATATTAATGATAAATATCAATCTGGATTTTTTTCCCCAGAAAGTCAAAAGTTTAAGATCTGAATCACCAAGGTTTCCTCAAAAGTGATAATACATGGGTATTTTTTGACAAGTGGTTAAGAAACCCTCAGTTGAATCTGCAGCTCCATTTCCAGTTTCAGCTTGCCTCTGATGTGCATCCTTGGAGGCAACAGGCAATGGCTCAAATATTTCGGTCTCCGCCATGCATGTAGAAGACCTGGTTTGAGCTCACAGCCCTTCGCTTTGGCCTGGCTCGGACTCAGTCATGGCAAGCATTTGGCAAATAAACCAATGGATAAGAGCAAACTCTATCTGTCTCAAATAATATCATGAAGGATGAACAGAAATAAAGGAAGAAAAAAAATTTAAAGAACAAAATAAAACTTTCTGATCAATATAAGTTGCTCATACTAAAAATTTTGGTAGAGAAAATTTTTCTTTGGTTTTTCAATTACTGATAGGAAGTAAGGGAGATTTTTTTTCAATCATTTCTACATTTTGCCTTGTTATAAGCACTATTACCTGGGCTTTTAATTGGTTGGTTGGTTGGTTAGGTGTCAGTTTTGGTTTTTTTGGTTGTTTTTGAGAACCAGAGAGAGAGAAATAGAAAGACAGAGGGGGAGCTGTCACACACTAGTGCAATATCCAAATGCCCAAACAGCCCCCAGCTGGGGCCAGAGCCGGAAACTAGTCATTCAGTCTAAACCAATGATGTGGGTGACACGAACCCAGTCTCTAAAGCCGTAATCACTGCCTGCTCTCTACCACCCCACCACCGAGGTCTGCATTTCTCTAGTAAGAACAAATAAAAAACCATTGTATTTTTATTTTCATAAATTCAAACTATACATTTATTTATTTCAGGGCCTTCATTTATACTAATAGTCCCCTTTTTAATTCCTTACACATTTTGGCAAACATAGAAGCATCTTCAGACTCTGTCACAGAAAACTGGAGAGTGAAAAAAAGAAAGAGTAGAAATATATTTACATCCTATTTTCTTTAACTTTCTAAAAATGGATATCCTCTCTTTATCTTTTACCAAGTAATAAATTCCATTTTCTAGTACACATTTAAATTTACATGGGATTTACAGATTTAAACACTGAAATAGCACCTGACATTAGGAATGTTCAATAAATTTTCCCTTCACTTTTCCAATTGCTAAATTCTCATATTTATCGAGCACCTACGGTGTAGCAAGCCCTCAGCACAGCACCAGGAAGGCATCAGTCAAGGCACAGACGCATTCTCTGTCTCTATGGAATCTGTAACTAACAAGAGATTTAAATCAAGCATTTGTTGCATGTTTGATCATCATGCATTGAGCACCCACTGAGAATTACTCCCAGATCTTTGTATTTACAAGTACGGTCACTTTTCTGAATACAGTAAGCAAGACCATGTGAGTTAATATGCATAATGTGTCTAGTTATGAAATTTTATGAACATAAATAAGAAATATTTAGTGAAATATTATGAAAGTAAGAGTTCCTGCTGACTGATCCTGTGTCCCAAGTGAGAATTCTCCATCTACATCCTGTGCATCTCACCCGAGGCACTTAAAGCCTGCATTCTGTGCCATTCCTTAGCATTCTGCTTCGTCACATCACTCCATAAGGAAATTACTGAAATTATTGAGGGGCCTGGCGCGATAGCCTAGTGGCTACAGTTCTCACTTTGAACACTCTCTGATCCCATATGGGCCCCAGTTTGTGTCCCAGCGGTCCTGTTTCCCATGCAGCTCCCTGCTTATGGCCTAGAAAAGCAGTCAAGGACGGCCCAAAGCCTTGGGACCCTGTACCTGCATGGGAGACCTGGAAGAGGCTGCAGGCTCCTGGGGGTCAGATTGGCTCAGCTCCAGACATTGAGGCCACTTGAGGAGTGAACCAGTGGATGGAAGACTTCCCTCTATGTCTCTCCTTCTCTCTGTATACCTGACTTTCCAATTAAAAAAATCTTTTTAAAAAAAGAAATGATTGACAGTCATAAAAATAAAATTCAGATATATAAGGCAGATAATTAATTAAATGCTTGACTTTGAAATATTATGAAATTTCGGCTAATTATCAGTTATTTAAATGGATTATAAAATATTTCAGTGTCTGAAATATTCCCTATCAAAACACTTCCTGAGATCTACTCTCAAAGGAGGAAGCAAGAGAAGTAGCACTGTCTCTGGTTTCTACGTTAAGAAATTCCTTGGGAACTTGATCCACCCACATTTGAGTTATATGTGGTTGGATGACAGAGAGGGTGGACCCAGGGCAGGTCTTGGCAAAGAGAAAAATATGATTCTAAAGTGAGCTAAACTGCTTCTAATAAAGGCCTTCTATTAATAACCTCCTGGATTTGATGGATCACATCAGTATGACAAATAAAAAGGTGTTCTTGTGAACGGAGAAGAGTGGTGCTTCCTACCAAAGAAACAAAAAGGAGGGACCCAATCTACATTAGCTGCCTCTGCCAACCCACTTACCAATGGAAAAGGAGCGTCCAGAATTTCCAAAACAATTAAAGCTAAGTCTGCTCTCTCAGGAGGAAAGATCTGCCTGTGAAAGCCTGCAGGCTCAGCAAATCCCTTCCATCTGCCAAGTGCTGGCAAAACGGCTAGGTAGGGCAACTCTGTTCTTCTAGAGGGCAGAATCACAAACGCAAGTGGAGAAAACTTGAACCCTGCCCTCTTGCTTACCCTTGTCTAGTCTCCAGTCTCCACATCAAGTCTCCTCTCCCCTCAAAAAATTACAAGAGGAGACAAGCAGTAAGTTAATCCCACCACTGAGTGCGCACATGAAGATAGGCTGGAAGGGTATATCTTTTCTTTGAGCTCATCTCACATGCAGCCAGCTGAATATAAATTTCCTTCTATCTCATCAAGCTCTCACTGTTTGGCCTCCTCTGACTGATATTGGCTCATCATACTTAATCTAGGGTGAAATTTCCTCGTCTGAGCTAAATTACTTGCAGCCATCAAGGGAAGCGATATTTATTTTTCGTGGGGCTAATGACCTGTCCCCCAGACCCACCCACTGATGGTTATTTACTGGGGCCCAGATGCTTGAGCTCAAAATGAGTGCTAATGTCAGCAGGTGCCATCCCTCATTCAGCTCAGTGATTGAATTGGAGCGATCCCATTGACATTGACTCTGTGACTTTTAAGGCCATTACCCTCAGCCAGAGATGAACCTCTCATCATGGTGATGACAGTGACAGCTGATTAACGACAAATTACAAGCAGAAAGGTGCAGAGGCTTTATTGGGCAGGGCAAGATCAATGGTGAGGGTGAGAGGTATGAGGAGAAAGAGCAGGTGGAAAAGAGAAAGACATTGGGAGGAAGCAGGAGAGGAAGCAGAGGAAAAACTTGAAGCATTCCTTTTCTTAGCATTGTGCTGCTTTTATCAGTTCTTAACTCTGGAGAGTGTGAACATTCACATTTTACATCAATTTATTTTATTCACACATTTGTGGCTCAACAGATATTCACTGTTCAACACGCAAACCTTGAAGAAGCAAGCACTCTTATCTACTGATTTTAGGCTATAAAAGAAATCTAAGAATTTAGAAAACAATAATCTATATTTAGGTACAATCTGAGTAAGCAAAGCAAGGAAATTTTTTACCTGTTCAGGTATTTTAATTGCACTGGCAAATGAACATGTCTTGTGTAGTTTATTTTGAAAGTAATTTTATAGTTAAATTGCATACATGCTGATTGGTGCTTGTAAAAGGATGAAAAGTTTTAAATGTTATCTTGAATCAAGGTTTATTTTAAATTCCATCAACCCATGCCCACCAAGCTTTCTATTCAATAGACATCCAATCAAAACCTTCTTGAGTTTTAAATCAAAAATAAATATTAAAAACTATTTTAAACACCTAAATTGAAAGCATTTTTTCTTTGTTCTCTATTTGACGAGTGTGTATTAACTGACAGGGCTCTGTAGCTGTTCACATGATTTCAAACCTTAACATGAAAATTTGATTTAGAATCCTACATTATAATGGGATTTTGAAAGAGAGAAACTTATAGACACCAGCAACACTAACACTGAGTTTTGGTGCTTGGACTTCTGACTTGTTACTAAGCAGCAATTGGACAGATGCCCCAATTCCAGACACTACGTGGAACACTGTGAAATATAACATAAAAGTAGCAGCAACACTCACACATTTGAGTCTTGGTTTCCACTGCACAGTTAACTAAAGGGGGGCGCTGTTGAGAACACTGCCAGCACCTCCTCCTCACTCCCTGTCCATCATAATGTAAGGCACTATGGACAAAACAAAGGGGGAAAGTATTATTACGATGATTATTATTATTATTGCTCCCTCACCTTAACTCATCATCATTATCTTTAATCTCTCTTCCTTCAAGTATCCTTACTTCAACTGTTGTTGTCCTCCTTAGTTTCATGTAAGACTTCAGAAATATTTTGCACTTGTCTGGGGACCACTCAATATATACATGATTTCTTTTTAGTAGAAATGTAGATATACAGGGAGTAAGAGAGGCCTTGACTGCTTTCTCAGGCCACAAGCAGGGAGCTGGATTAGAAGTAGGGTTCCCGAGATTAGAACTGGTGCCCATATGGGATCCTGGAGCATGCAAGGTGAGAACTTTAACCACTAGACCACCACACAAGGCCCTAAATATATATATATATATTTTTTAAAAATTTATTTTTATTATTTTTTTTATTGGAAAGGCGGATATACAGAGAGGAGAGACAGAGAGGAAGATCTTCCGTCCGATGATTCACTCCCCAAGTGAGCGCAACCATGCCTATCCGAAGCCAGGAGCCAGGAGCCTCTTCCGGGTCTCCCACGGGGTGCAGGGTCCCAAAGCCTTGGGCCATCCTCGACTGCTTTCCCGGGCCACAGGCAGGGAGTTGGATGGGAAGCAGGGCCACCGGGATCAGAACCGGTGCCCATATGGGATCCTGGGCGTGCAAGGCGAGGACCTTAACCACTTTCGCCACCGCGCCGGGCCCCCTAAAGATATTTTTAACCTAAAATATAACACTTCTCATAAGAAACCATCATACATGGTTGAATCTTAAATAGAGAAATGTGAGAATATTTTAAAGTGCTGACATTGGTCCTGCTAATATCCAACTGTGGTCAATGAGAATTAGATTGAAACCTTGAAACTGATCAACATACTAATGCTGACAACACCAAAATCACCAAGTGCTATATATTAAGATTTTTAACATTTTTGTTTTCCCAGAGAACAAATTTTTTAACATTTATGAGCAAACTGCTATGTGTAATGTTTGTCATTTAGAAATATATCCGAACCTGTGTCCAGGCCTACCCTGGCCAGCAGAGCCAGTAACGTGGACAGAGAGAAGGTCTGGGGATGAAGTACTGACGGGAGATCAGTGATGGTGGAAGTCTCTGCGAAGTCTCTCTTTATTACTCCTTCACCTCTCCTTATATACTCTTCCCCCAAAGTCCTAATTTAGCCAAGCAATTGGATACAGCTGAGTCCAATTGGGCTGGGTGTTTTTAGCGCAAGCCCATTTCCTGTTACTGCTCAGCTTAATGAGCGCTAATGAACTCCTTAGCCCATAACACAGGCCAATCTCTGGGAGGCTGGGGCAGGTGATCGGAGACAAATATGATCCTACTATATGACTTCCTATATTTTTGCTACTAAATTCCCACAGTGAACTTCCATAGAAGATCAGCCTATTTAAGACTGATAGTGCAAAAACTCAAGAAAATATTTTATGATCAAGTACTGTAGCATAAGCACCATGGAAGAATCAAGAAATACTTAATAATCATTGTCTGATCATAACCAAACATAAAATTCATTCACAACACTTCTTAGTTTTTTCCCATATTTGAAAGAGACTTTTATAATTGGAATTGAAAGGTCTGTTGTATTCAAATGAAAACTACATTCTCAGCTACTCCTAGGCAATAAAG
This sequence comes from Ochotona curzoniae, assembly GCF_017591425.1. Lineage (NCBI taxonomy): Eukaryota > Metazoa > Chordata > Mammalia > Lagomorpha > Ochotonidae > Ochotona > Ochotona curzoniae. Next base: position 22,559,941 of record NW_024467119.1, on the reverse strand, counting down.
AAGAAAATCAATTCACTGTAAAGCTTTATGCAGTGATTATTTTCCACTACTTTTTCTTTTTTACTTTGAAATACTTGAGAGGAGCAATGTAAGATTTATTTCAGCTTATAATCTGTAGGTTGATAGTCCAACATTGGATGACCCCATTAATTGAGCATCTAGTGGAGGCTGGCAATAGTAGAACAGGTGTGGCCCCAACAGAATGGTTTAGTAGCTAAATCCTTGCATGTGCCAGGATTCCAAATGAGCACCTATTTGTGTCTCAGCTGCTGCACTTCCCATCCAGTTCCCTGCTTGTGGCCTGAGAAGGCTGTAGAGGACAGCAGAGAGACCCTGCAACTATGTGGGAGACCAGGAAGAAGCTCCTAGCCTCAACTTCAGCTGTTGGGACCATTTAGGGAGTGAATCAATGGACAGAAGATCTTTCTCTCTGTCTCTCCTTCTCTCTGTGAATCTGCCTTTCCAATAAAAATAAATAGGTTTTTGAAAATAAAAAAGAGAATATGTGTGGAGGAACGATTAAACGATAAGCCAGGGAGCAGAGGAAGCTAGGACAAAGTCAGTTTAAGTAACAAAGCTCCCTCTAGTAACTGCATTTCAAGATCTCATCCCCACAAATAGACTTCCAGGGAGCTCACTTTCTAGACATCAATAATTCAGCCAAATCTCTACCTTAAATCCATTAACCAGCAAGATAAGAATTCAAGGACCAACTTTCCAATACATAGACCTATGGGGAACATCGAAACTATTATCCAAATCCTAATATTTCACCCTTTGGCTCTCAAAAAAATGATTATATCAAATAATGAAAGATGCATTAATTCTATTCCTAGAATTGCTAAAGGCTTAATTCTGTCCAACATGATTCTAAAGTGCAGCATCTTGGTCTCACTGGTCTCAAGGCAAGCTCCCTTAATTATAAATTCTTACTCAATCAAAACTAATTTACAAATGTCCAAGACGGAAAGGCAGGACAGGAAAAAGATACACATTTCTATTCCAAACAGGAATGACAAGGAAATAGAAAACTTCCTCAAGCCAAAGAGAACAAAGGCCATCAAATATTAAGTCCAAAAGTTCTATGTCTGGCATTCCGAGCACACCATTTTAAACTATCCTAGTATCCAGATTAGAGCCTCATCTCTCCAACTCCTCTAGGCATTGCTCTGGTAAAGGACTGAGCAACTCCAACTCCATGTTTTCATTTGTTTCCCTACTGGAGGCCCTTGGAGCAACTTTGCCCTGAAATCAATCTCTGTATGGGTACCCAGCTTTTCTAAGACTTACTTTAAAATCTAGGTGGAGGCCCCCATGCCTCCACACTCTGATGGTTTCTGCTCACTTGGTTGGTCTCTTAAGCCTGATTTCTGCAACTTTCCAAGGCTGATCTGGAGCACTGCTTTCCTTAATGAGTGCCTTTAGACACCTCTACTTTTAACGGGTCCCGTCTGCAGCTCTACTCTCAGAACTTTGCTATGTATTGTTCCACGCAGGGACTCCAATCCTGCAGCACTGCTACTCTCCCAGGTATTAACTGGAAATCTCACTGGAAAATCCAATGATTGAGTTACTCTTTCATTCTGCATACCTGCAAAACCAGAGTCACAGTAATGGTGTCTCACCTGAGCCCCCTGCATGCTAGTTTGCTAGCCTGAATCAGAACTATCATGAGCAAGGAGCTGTGAGTCTCTTCTTTCTGAAGAGTGCCCTGGAAGATCTTTGAGACTTTGGTGGGATTATTTTGGCAAAGGCTGCTTGGAAGCTCTCTGAAAAGCCTCGGGGTCTTTCTCCCACTACCTTGCCTATTAGTAACACAATTCCCTTTCACTTTCACCAATCTCTAAAAAGTAAGCTTTCCCTTCCTCTCAGTTTCCCATCCTGAACAAGCTGTTTCCTCCTCCACTCCCTGGACAAGCTACAGATTTTCCAAATCTCTCCACATCATGATTCTCACTGTAAAATTACTAATAAAAGCCAATCTCATCTAACCTTCAACTTGAACACCTCTCCAGCAGTGAAACTGAAATTTCTACTAAATGAACTAATACACAATCTTAAAATTCAGCCTTTCAAGTAATAGGACAGGGACATAAAAGGTCACATTCTTTGCTATCATGTAACACGTATGGCCATTAGTCAAACTCCCAGTAGGATTTTAATTTCCATATAAACCTCATCAGCATGCACTCTGCCATCCACATTTATACAGGATTATGATCTTTACAGACTTCGTCAGGAACTTTGTCCGAGTATCCACAACACTCTAAAATTTGTTCAGGCTGCTCCTACAAACACTTTCAACAATTTCACATAAATTGTCCAAAGATCCCTCTGAATCTTCAGACATAATTAACAGCAACAGCTCCATTTTCTGGTATCAATTTTTCAATTTTAATCCAATCTTTTCATTACTTTAACTAAAACACCTGAGAGGAACAACTTAGGAGGGAAAATGGTTCATTTTATCTTACAATATGGACTTTCATAATCCAAGATCAAGTAGTCATATTAGTCTGAAGTCAAATGACAGTTGGAAATGGTGGGCCATGGACGATGCCCTGATCACATGGCAGCTGGGAAGCAGACAGGGAAACCTGGTCAAATTAGAAGAATAACCAAGCTTCTCCGAAAAATCATCTTTCAAAGGCAAATTCTCACTGACCTAAATGACTCCCACTAGGCTCATTCCTTAGATACCAAGTCTCATCCTATTAATACTCTATTAGCGTAAGAGTCTAGAGACCAAATTGTCACCTTCGGTAGATCACTGAACATTTTTCAAACCATATCATTAAAGGCATAAAAACTATGTTTGGCCTTCTGAACACAAACCATATCACCAACTTTTATGGCTTAAGTTGCCACCTGCTTGCTAGGGCTTACGCTAGCCCCATTTCCAGTAATGTCCAACTACCAGGTAGATACAATTGCTTGTATCATTTCTGTAAGTCCTTCACATTCACCATGTCCCATTCTAAGCCCACAACCATCATAATCCCTCGAAAACCTGATTCTCCTGCCAAGGTCTCTATCTTGGGAAATGTGTCTACTATCCTCCCAAAGTACCCAAACATCATCCTAGAAGTCATTTTAAACACTTCATTGCCTTTTATCCTCAACCTCACATACAGTGAATAATGGAATACTGTAGCTCCCACCTTCTGAATGTTCCATGAATCCATCTACTTCCATATGCACGAAGCTGCTACCCTAATTTCAAAGGCTTGTCACAGCTCACCATAGGCATTCTACTACCTCTTTCATGGCTTCCCATTGCACTCTACTCTGTTCTCTGACACACCAACTACTCTCTCTAAAATAAAAACTCTGACCAGGTCATGTGCCTGCCAAAAACCTTTCAATAGCTCCCAAAACTCATAAGAAGAGTCACAAATCATAGATGGCTGGATTCCTGTTTTCTTTGTCATATTCAATCCACATTATTCCCCATATTACAATTTATGATTGCCCGACATTGTGTCTTACTTTCTCCTCTGGGTTCTTGATAAAATTACCTGAATTTCTCTTTCAAAACTTTGCTGATGTATAGGCATCCTTCAAATTCAATATGAAACATCACAGTCTGCAGGAAGCTCCCTTTGACTTCCCAATGTCAACTGGCTACATATCCATCTTTGATATTATCACTAGGCCCTTACAAGAGCAATTTCAACACGATATTCTATGAAACCTCCTAGCATTTTTCTCTGCAAGATATAGAGCTGGATTTTTTTTTTACTATTATATCTCTATTTATTACAAACACTGTAGACATAAAAAAGAGACTCAATAAATAGTCACTGGTTGCTTAGAGAAGAAATGGATTAAAATAACTGAGATTTTTCAGCATTGGGAATGGTTGTCGGATCACCCATGGAAAAGGCTACACATTCCAAAAGACTGGGTTCTTGGAACTTTCCTCTCCCCACAAATTCCTCCTCATGTGTGTTTGCTGTCCTTAACTTCACTTTTTTTTTTCAGTTTTGCCCTCACATTTACCCATGAGATCTCTCTGTGGGACTCAACAACACACTTTCTAATCCCACCTGAGCCTTGACTCAGGTTTTTGGCATCTTCTATTTCTCATTCATCTCGATCCAGGTACCTCAGCCACACCTGGATTGCTACCACCAATGCACTAACAGCAACCCATAATCATTTGTACATGTTTTCCAAAAGACAAGCCAGCATTATTCAGTAAACAAAGCAGATACCCAAAGGTCATTTTGAATGAGTCACTATTTTTTGACCACAGGATCATATAGCTATTCTAAATATTTCATGTACTTGAGTTTAATGTCTACATTCCTTTTTTGAAAATGTCTGAATCACATTTCTCTCCCACGGAGAGACTAAGCTTTGAGACACCAAAGTAATAACTGCTATAGTTTGGATGTATCGCACAAAACATATGTGCTAGAAACTTAATCATCATTGCACCATCACCCAGAGGTGATAACTGAGAAAAGATTGAGCTAGATGGTAGAGTGAATGAATCAACGCCATTAGCACAGTAATGGCTTAATCATCATGGGACTGAGTTCTTATAAAAGGACAAATTCAAATCTTTGTGTACCACATCCTTTCTTTTCTTCCTTCACTTTCTCCTCCTCTTTCCCCTTTCTCAGTCATCCTTCCTCCCTCTCCCTTTCCTCAATATGATGCCTTTCACCATTGCATGACACAGCAAGAAGATACCAGCACCTTCATAATAGACTTCTCAGCCTTCAAAGTTGTGAGCCAGTAAGATTCTATTTCTTATAAATTACTCATTTCTGTTACTGCAGAATGAAATGGACTTAGATAATAGCTCATATTTATAATCAAGGTCACTTAGACTACAAAGTCAATGACACCAGCCAAGGAAAATACTGCATGGGAAAGTCAAAGTGTAAAAACTGTAAGAATTCAGAGGATCAGTAGCCAGAGTGAGGTTAAAGGAACAAATCTAAATATGAAAATAGAGAGGGACAAAAGCAGACAGTGAATCAGGAGGAAGATGAAGATGATGTTAAGCAGCACCCTAGAATGTCACCAGGAAACAGCCCAGCCCAGAGACAAATGCTGAAGTCAAACTGCATGAGAAACTGAACGGTGAGTTCACAAGGAAAGCTACTCAACTCTCTAAAGTCCAGTCTCTTTATCTTTAAAAAATGCAAACAGTCATAATATTTACCTAAAAGAATATTATATAAACTGAAATATCATACATAAAGCACTTAGGCCATAATGTAATACCTACTACATATTTCTTTAATGCCAGTTATCAATATTGCTATCGTTACTTAGTTTGAAACTAGCTAGGAAAGAAGAAAGGTCACAGCCATATGTCTCCCTCTGTAAATCAACAATCTTAGATACCTATTTATTACAAGAGCTCCCAGGACTGTGGAAGCATCCTAGGTTAATAATAAAATCACCTTGACCTCCCTCCTGTGTTTGGAACTGTCTTAGAAGCAGATTCAAAACTCAGACGATGGAGGGTCAAAATATTCCTGTATTCCTCATGCAGTCGGGCTGGGGGACTTGGGTAAGATCTGTAACCACAAGGTTACCTGACACTCACCTGACTGGAACTCAGGCTCTGGCGCACAGGCATTTGGACAGCACAGTCAGTGCTGTACAACCAAACAGGAGAGTTACATGCAAGCCTTGGAGGGACTGGGCCATGCTACTTGGCGGACCAATCTTTCCATCAGCCATGCTGTCCCCCTGTTGGAGTAGAGGCCACTAGAGTTCTTCTGATAAAATTTCTCCCTGGGAACACAAAGGATTAGGGAATAAGTGTTAAGCTGGCTATAGCCACTGTGTCTCTAAAATTCCTCGATTCCCAATCCACCAAAAACAAAACAAAACAAAAAACATATACATCTCTTCAGATATCCATAAAAGTCCATGTAAAATGAATATAATTAATCTTGCTTTCCTTTATAGAAAGAAATCATTCTTTTTTTTAATAATTATTTTTCTTGGGGCTGGTGTGGTGACGCAAATGGCTAATCCTCAACCTGCAAGTATTATGACTCCAAAAGGGCACCAGTTCATGTTCCTACTGCTCCACTTCCCACTCAGTGGGAAGTGTCCTGGGAAAGCAGTGCAGGATGACCCAAATCTTTGAGCCCATGCACCTGTTTTGGGAGACCCAGAAGATGCTCCTGGCTTTGGATGGGCTCAACTCTAGCCTTGGCAGCCATTTGGAGAGTGAACAAGCAGATGGAAGATTTTTGTCTCTGTCCTTCTCTCTGTAAATTTGCCTTCCCAATAAAAATGAACAAATATTTATTTGAAAATACTCATTTTTCTTTATTTGAAAGTCAGGGTATCATAAAGAGAGGAAGAAACAGGCATATCTGCCATTGTTTGGTTCACACACAAGATGGCTGCAATGGCCAGGTAGGAACAGCCTGAGGGAGGAACTTCATGCAAGCTCCCATTGTGGTAGGAGCCATGACACTTGGGCCATTTCCGCTGCTTTTCCCAGGCTACCAGCAGGGAGCTGGATCAGAAGTGGGATGGCAAGGACATGAACCAACACCCATATGTAATATTGGTGTTACAGGCACCAACTTTACTATGTCAACTCCCAGAAATCATTATTAAACTCTCTAAATATGTACTCTGGTATGAAGCATAAAGGATGGCAAAGACTGCAATCACAATAGGGAAAACAAGGGAAATCTTGGTTACATTGATTTAGCCAGTGAACATTATACACATGTACTGAAATGTCACATACTGTATCCCAAACATATGTATAATTATTACCAACAAAAAAATTTATAGACAAACATGGCACAGAGGGATCAGCCACTGCATGGATGCCCAATTGCCATACAGGAGTTCCTGGTTTGAATCATGGCTCCTCTGCTTCTGACATAACTTCCTGCTAACATACATCCTGGAAGACAGCTGGTGATGACTCAAATGTTTGAGTCTATTACACCAATCTAGAAGATGCTTGTGGGGCTCTAGGTTGCTGGCTTCAGTGTAACAAACCCCTTGTCTGTTGCAGGCATTTGACAAGTGAAGATACAGCTGGCAGATTTCTCTCCACCCATCTCTCTGCCTTCCAAACAAACACATTTTTTAAACTTTTTAATGTTTTAAAAGGTAAATTAAAAATAACATTTTTACAAATTAAAATACTCCTTCAGGGTCTAATCTGGCCCTGTATTCTCAAATAAAGGCACAGGATAAATTATGCATAGGTTTCTTGCCTTTCATACTAATATCCTCAGAAGAAGAATCCTAACAGGTTACTGGATTCAAATACCACATTGCAGCATCATTAAAATGAATCTTAAACAAATGCAATATGTGAATCCGTCAAACCAAGGTGTCTTAGTAAAATATAAAATTGTGGGACTGAGAGATAAGAACTGGTGGCCTCAAAAATAAGCTGAGTTTCCTAAACTAATTTTCATGGTTTGAAGGTATTAATTCCAATTTAATTGCAGCCTTCTCAGCAAAATCAGACAATTGAACCTATTAACTTCAGTGTGATGTTTAAACTTGGCATGAAAAACCTAAGTATGTTAGAGAGTGCACACACAAAAAAAACTAAAAGATGACAAACAAAAAAGTGAATTTACCTCACCAAATAAACATAATCCATTCACCCTCAAATATGTCAGAATAGTACTTGCTTACAGCCCATTTAGAACAGTAAAAACCAAATGCTTGAAAATGACACTGGCAATGCATTTTGTGATGCTTCTGATGGTCATGCAGCCAGCCTGTGCCCAAGTCCGCTTGGCTAACGAGTTAAAGCCATGCAGGCTGCTGAGTTAAAGCAGTAGTATTTCCAGAGAATAAGAGAGAATGAGCCTGTGACCCCAGGAGGGGCCCATTCACCAATGGAGATTTGTTAGCCTGAATATCTGAACAAGATAATGTTCTCTTCACCATCCTGACTGGTCAATTCAAATGACATATTTTGGGCTTCTCTGTTGATTCCATGACTGCAACTTGTACACCGTCCACAAATCCCCATCTGCAGCTACAGATGGTCCACTGTTTTTTTATCCCCAGTGTTTATGAAAGCTCTTGGAGGTGGGGGTGGGAAAAATGAAGGTTTCACAGCCAAGCTGCCCGAGTCAGGTGAGTGCTGTCTCCTGATGGAATACAGTGCATCCAAACAACAAAATTATGGGGCAATGTTTACTCAATGCTGCAAATCATATCTCAAGAAATACGCTGCAGATAACATGTATGCAGAGACACTACCTATATTAATATCACCTCTGGTTGATTTTGCACATATCTGCTCTTTAAAAACTGTTGAATGAGAATATGCTTTCCTTACAAAGTAACTTACACTTCAAATTACCACCTGGATATGACAGAGCTGTGCTCTTCAGCCAAGTAGCCACCAGCCACTGTACCTGACAAAATCATATCACAAATTCAGTTCTACCAAAACTTTGTAGACTTTTAACACACTTCAAATTACACAATTCTTTTTTTTTTCTAGTTCTATAAACATTTTTCAAGAGAATCAACACCTCCTCTATGGAAGATACCATAGCAGCTACTCTAATATTATCTTGAAACTATAGTAAGCCTGCCCTTGGACAATTAACTAAACCCTCTCTTCCCCTCTCCTTCCCTCCCCTCTCTTTTCCTCCCCTCCCTTCCCCTCTCCCCTCTTCCTCTCTCTTTTTCTCCCTTCCCCTCTCCTCTCTCCCCTTCCTCTCTCCTCTCTTCCCTGCCCCTCTCCTCTCTTCCCTGCCCCCTCCTCCTCTCCCTGCCCCTCTCCTCCTCTCCCTGCCCCTCTCCTCCTCTCCCTGCCCCTCCGCTTGCCTCTCCTAGGGCTCTTCTCTCCTATCCTATACTGCCCTCCCCTTTCCTCTCCTCTCCTCTCTCCCCCTTCACCCCTGCTCCCCTGCCCTCTCCTGTACTTTCCCCATCCACTCCCAACACCTTATTTTATCCCTGAATCTTCCCTGTATTGAAGTTCCACAAAGGAAACATGTTTTATTAGCTATTAGTAGTAACTAACTCTCAAAACCTGAAGTTTTAACTGTATTCAGAACCATGAGTAAAAAAGCAAAACTTCCTGTAAATTCAGGGAAATCTTTAATTGCTCATCTGGCACAGCAAATGACAATAGTTTGCATTCATAAATACAAACAAAAAAATTGGCAAAAACTATTATAGCTGTTTTCTTTGTGTTAGTGGATTGTTTCCCATACTCTTTAAAAAAAGTCATTGATAATCAATTATTATATGTAAGAAAAGCTAACACTGACATTAAGAGATGACTGAATGGAGGTTTTGCCATTTCTCCAGCAGATTGAAATGTGTAATTTTTCACAAGAAAATTGATTCACGTTGTTAGTGTCATTATCAAAATTTCCCTTCTGCCAACTGTTGTACTTCCTATGATGAGCCAGTTGGCTACTATCTTCCACAGCAGAGGCAGCTGCATTTAAAGGATGAAAAAGGCACACAAGATACTGAAAAGCCTACTGAGATTTCTTAAAAGGAAAAGAGCTGTATGCCAGTGAGCAGACACAGAGGAAGGTATAATAACCCTCTGATGAAAAGATGCAGGAAGTAAATCACACACAGTTACATAGTCCCTTCTCCCAGCCCCAATTCCCTCCCTCCAACCCACCTAGTTCCTCTATATCATTACTAACACATACTTCTTCATACACAGTCATATGTCCATCAGGCATGGACAATGGCAGAGAGTCCAGAATCCTATTCTCAAGATATAGTAAACAGATTCATTGTAAGTCCATCTTTGCCTGGAAGAAAAAATGCATACCACACTGCATCTTCACATCTGGATAGTCTCCATTTAACAGCTACTGTACATCCCCTCAAATGAAAAGTCATAATACAAAATCAACAATAGAAAGAAAAATAGAAATTTACAATGCCATGAAGTTAGATGACATGTTACTAGATATGACAGTCTCCATTACACAGCTATTATACATTCCCTTAAATGAAGAGCCACAAAACAAAATTAACATCGGGAGAAAAAAGAAGTTAGGAACACCAAGAAGTTAAATAACATGCTATTAAATGACTAACATGTAGCTGAAGAAATGAAAATCAAGAACCTTCTTGAAGAAAATGATGCCACTGCATTATCTACGAGACACTGAATGCTTTAATCAGAAGAAAGTATTTTGAAGATATGAAACTAACATAAAACAACAAAACCCATGCGATATAGTTTCCGCTGATCTTTGTTGGTGAAGTGTGTCACTTCTAGACAAAAAATAGATGGGTTTTGTTTTTAATCCAATCTACTAATGTATGACGTTTGATTGAGTTTAAGCCATTTACATTCAGAGTTTAACATAGGTGGTACTTTGGTCCTGTCATTTTAGCAATGGGTTGTTCATTGGTTTAGTCTTCTGTTGTCATTTTACTAGGATGTTCTTCACATTTGCCTTTGGTTTTGTTTGGTGCTATTCCTCTTCTCTGTCAAGAGAACATCTTGAAGTATCATTTGTAGGGCAGGATTGAAAGAGGCAAATTCTTTTAACTTTTCTTTGTTGTGGAAAAATTTTATTTCTTTTTCAAGCATAAAAGAAAGCTTTGCTGGATAAGTTTTCCTAGGCTGACAATTTTTTTCTTTTAGAATCTGGAATATGTCCCTCCATTCTCTTCTTGTCTGCAGAGTTTGCTGTGAGAGATCTCCTGTGAGTTTAATTGGCATTTCTTTATATGTCAATTGATTTTTTCAATGTGCACATTGAAGGATCTTTTCCTTATGTTCAATTGAAGAGAGCTTGATGACCATGTGTCTTGGTGAAGATCACTTTTGATCAAGCCTGTTCGGAGTTCTGTGCCCCTCCTGGATCTAGTTTCCCAATTCTTTCTCTAGATTAGGGAATTTTCCCTTATTATTTCATTTAATACATTTGCAAACTCTGCTTCGCTTTCTGCACCTTCCGGGACTCTCATTAACTCTTCTATTTGGCCTCTTAACAGTGTCTTTTAATTCTTGAATACCTTTTTGGCCTGATTCAGCTCTGCTTCCAGCTTTTTGCTCACTTCTCCCTGGTGACAGGAAATATCTTCCAATTCTGAGATTCTTTCTTCTGCTTGCTTCATTCTGCTTTGGAGACTCTCCACTGTACTTTTAATTTGCTCTACTATGTTCTTAATTTCTGATATATCAGCCTTGATATGATACATTGCTTCCTTAAATTCTTTGAACTCTTGCATGAGCTTCTCATGTTCAATCAGAAGCTTTAAAATGAATCTTATGGATTCTGTGTCCCCATTTTCTTGATGTCTTCCTCAGTTAACTCTGAGGTTGGCATAGGGTTTTGCTCCTTTTCAGGGGAGTTTTCAGTAATATTCATTGTGCCTTTGTCTCTTCTTTTGCTCTTGATCATTGTACTTCTGGTTAGCAGAGTCTTCTCGTTGGGGTAGGTTTCTAAGCTTGTCACCCACAGGTCTACAATGCGATTTCACTTACTACAGTTGGTACACAACTTTTTCGATGCAGCCACTTGTACCACAACCTCCAGCAAGTTCCAGGTCTGGGTTCTTATGTCAGATTTCCACAAAGAACTCCGTAGCCCCAACTCCTGGCTCACCACTCTCCACCTCCTGTGATAATGTGCTGAGGCTGCACCATTGTTTCTGCCACCTTTCTCCCACTTCTGGTTGGAGCAGGTCCCAGGATTAGACAGACACCAGGTGTCCTGTATAATTAGGTTGTTGTTGGTGCTGATCTTGCTGGAACCTGTCAGACATTAGGATGGGTGCCACACAGACCTATTTTGACCCATACAATGCCACAGTCAGTATTATTTTCCTGCGGGACCAGTGCAATTCACAGAACTCAGTGAGTTCTCATGAGCTCAGAACATGCGCAGTTCACTGTTGTTCCCTGCAGTCCTAAAGCTATTGCCACGGTGTACAAAATGGTGCCTGACTTACCACTGCTAGAGTCCTTGATCTGCTGGCCGTCGGGTCTGAGGGCTACCCAGACCTGTCTTGGGTGGAACTTATAGAATACCACGTTGCTGTAGTTCACTGAGTCAGAAATGAGTTCACTCTCTTCTCAGTGTGTGCTCAGTCCTTTCCCTTGATTTTGCCTCCCTTGCTTTTGCTTTTGGGCAAAATGGTGCCCAATTCAACTCTAGGGGGCTGACTGGGCGATGACATCCACCCTGTTCTTGCACTGCCCATCTGGGATCTGCTGCTCTGTCTCTGCTCCTGGTCAAACAAACGGACCAGCAGGATGGACTTCTTTGTCTGGGTTCACCTTCCAAGCTCCCAGTGAAAGTCCCTTCCAACCTGGTCGCTGGTGGAGTTTCGGCTGCTGGTGGAGTTCAGATCGCCCATTAGCTGAATGCTGCTGAAGCATCAGCCACTGCAACACCACACCGTTGTGTCTGCTGCCTTCCTGTGTCTGTCAGTCTCCAGGTACCCCTCTGCTGTTGTTCTATCCTTTCCTATTTTCTGAAATATGTCCTCTCTGCTTCATCCTGATTAAATATTTTTCCGTCCATTTAAATCTGTCCTTACCCTATACCGCCATCTTGATTCCCAAATCTTGGAGAAGTTGAGTACTAAAGTAAATAGGGATTATAACTGAAAACAATAAATTTAATTTTTAGAAATACAGAAAAACACACACTGAATACCTCATGTGATAGAAAAGAAACTTCTTTATAATGAAACCAATTATTAAACAAACTGGGCACAGTGTGATAGGTTAGTAGTTAAATCCTTGCCTTGCATCTACCGGGATCCAATATGGGCAACAGTTTGTATCTCAGCTACTCCACTACCCCATTTTGTAGATCCAGAAGTTCCTGGCTCCTGACTTCACATCAGCTCATCTCCAGCACTTGCAGCCACTTGTGCAAGGAACCAGCACACAGAAGATATTTTACTCTGTTGTTCCTCTTTGTAAATCTAACTTTCCAAAAATAAATAAATAATCTTTAAAAAAACACATAGGAAGACTGGTATAGTTAGAAAAGTTATTATATACAACATCAAAATTGATTCAAAGACTGCAAATAGATGTTACATTCATTGAGTCAGAAAAATATTTATGAAAAAGAGAATATCCACACAATTTTAGATTATCTCTTCATAGATAATTAATTCACAAAGAGAAAAAGCATAACCTTACAGTGGAAAAATTAATGAACATTATAAAGGCATTAAAAATTAGTTACAACAACAATGGAACAAATTGGCATAATCTTCTCCTGATGTGAAAGACAGACACCATCACTTGTGTCCGATAGCTCGTAAAAATGAATGACTTGGGCCTGGTGTAGCAGCCTGACAGCTAAAGTCTTTGTCTTGCATGCGCTGGGACCCCAGATGGTAGAGCAGCCACATAATCCCAGCTGCTTCACTTCCCATCTAGTTCCATGCTTGTGGTCTGGGAAAGCAGTCAAGGACGGCCCAAAGCTTTGGGACCCTGCAACCCATGTGGGAGACCTGGAAGAGGCTCCTGGCTTCATATCAGTGAAGTTCCAGCCATTGGGGAGTGAATCAGCAGACAGAAGATCTTGGGGAGTGAATCAGCAGACAGAAGATCTTTCTGTTTGTCTCTCCTCCTCTCTGTATATCTGACTTTCCAGTGAAAAAATAAAAATAAATCTTAAAAAATAAAAGAATGATTTAGTTGAAGAAAGAACCATATAAGCCCCAAATGGTACAAATTTTTAAAAATTGATTTTATCAGGCTATATTATGACATGAAAATTCTTATTTTCAAAGGACATTGAAGATATGTGATAATTGCATCCAGTGTGAGGTCCTGAAAAATAGCTTGCATTTCTGAAACTAACATGTCACTTTTAAGGCTAATAAAAGGTAAATATGTTAAATAATACCATTGTTTCAATGCTAAATTTCCTGAATTGATCATTACTCCGCATTTATATCATTACTCTGCTTCCTTAGTTTTGAAAAGAATAGGTATATATGTATAGTTACATGTACATATATACAGACATCTATACATACATCAATAATTTCAAGAGATAACTAAGCAACTAATAGTAAAAAGCTTTCAAAATTAAAAAGAGTAATTGAGTAATTCAATTGAATAATAGGATGAAAAGAATAAATTCACATTTATGTACATCATGATTAAATTATTAAGAATTTAAGATTAAAAAGTGTTACTGGGGAACCACCAATGTGGCACAAGTTAAACCACCACTTCCAATACCAATTTCTCATACTGAAGTCCTGATTAGATCCTGGATTCTCTGATTCAAATCCAACAAACCTGGGAGAGCAGATGATAGTCCTTGAGAATCTGTCATGCACACAAAACAGCCATACCAGTTCCTAGCTCCTAGAATCAGCCTGTTTCATTCGCAGATATCATGGTCATTTGGGAGTAGACCAGCAGATGGAAGATCTTTATCTCTCCCTGTCTCAGTCTCTTTCCTCTTTCATTCTGCCTTCCAAATATATAAATAAATCTTACTTTTAAAAATGTTAGTAACCATGAAGGTGATAAATTCTCTTACAGGATCCAAACTTAAATTTTCAGTTGAGTTTTTCCAAAAGAACACATAGACTAACAACTGACTTTACAATAGGAACATTGGGAAACTAAGTCAATGGAACGAGATCTTCAATATGCTAAAAGAAAATAATCTAGACTTGTAGACTTAGTGTATTTATCCTTCAAACAAAATGTGAGATAGCATTTTCCAGGCAAAAATTGAGAAAGCTACAGGATACAATAAAAGGAAGTGACATAATATAAAAACTCAAAAGATTAGAGAATCAAGAATAAGCAAATGCATTGCAAATATATGCACAAATAAAAAACAAATGTTAAAATGTGCCACGTCATTACCTCTGAAATATACAAATAATTAAAATTTAAGTTGCCATTGCATGTATCTTGGAAGTACGTGCAACTGGTTGAAATATTAGAAGGTCTTTTCCATTGTGCAGAAAGATGGTAACAATACAGTGAATTTCTATAGTCAAATATGTATGTTCTACTATATGGTGTAATTACTAAAGTAATATAGTAAAGTAACATACCATTCAAGCTAAAGTTAAAAAAAAGGAATTTCTAGAAATCAATCAAAAATAAAAGAAATTAAAAGCTGCTTCTCTGAAAAAGGTTAACAAGATTATTAAATCCACAAGATAGTGCTCAGAGAAAGGTAAGAATAAAATAAAAAGGAATTTTTTAATGATAAAGGAAAAATAAAATAGTATATTTAAATACAAATGTATTTAGATACACATAAATTATATAAATATACTAAATATTTCAATTAAAGGACTTCAACAACATACTACTCATGGTAGAGGCAGGTAATTTGGGATAATACCACATTCAAATCAAAGTGTTGTATGAAATCATGACATAACCACTTCTTCTCCAACTTCCTGCGAAAGCACTATCTGGAAGGCAGCACACAATGGCTCTAGTAGCTTGGGCTCCAGCCAGCCATATGAAACGCCTGGATGGGGTTCCTGCTCTCCTACCTTCAGCCTGGGACAACCCTGATTGCTGCAGACACTGGAGGATTCTGTCTTTCTCTGCCTCTCTCTCACCTTTCCTTTGCATTTCAAATAAATTAAATATATATAAATACATACATATAGACATACATATGTACATATATGTATACCACGCTATTCACCAAAGAAATATCTGCACATTAAGTTGAAGTCAAGTGGAAAGAACTCTTATCATGACTCAAAAATGAAAATGATTTTAGGTAATTATTTGAAAAAGTAATTTTCCTTCAAAAATAGGGATTACCCCCACCCACAACGACTCCTGGACTCCCACCAAGGTCTATCAGAATGGACACCAAGATGTCATCACAACTGCCAAAGAGAACACGGGGATCTGGAATGCCTCCGGATGCCGAGAACCCAGAGGACAGACATCCCCCCTCTTTGGACAAACTACACGAGATGGAAGAAGCCCGAGTCCTTCCACATAGGAACTAACGACATCAGAACAACAGCCAGGAACCACGATCGGTCATCAGAACCAGAAGATCAATAAACTTCCTGTGGGACAATGGGAGAGGAACCTTCTCCAGTCCTTACCTAGTTCCAGCTCTGGGCCTCCACCCTCTATAATGACCAACAAGGTTCCTCCTGAACATCGTCCCCCCCCTACACACACACACACACACACACACACACACACACACACACACACACACACACACATTCACACACTCTCATATACACACACTAATAGGAATAGATAAGCAGAGAACAATAAAGAAAGATAGGTCATCAAGGACTCACACATGTCCTGTTAGATGGAACACAAAGAACAAGTACCCACCAGCAAGGTATGAGAGATTTCTCTGCAACACCCCCCAAACTCGTTGTGCACCTCAATTGATGAGGTGTCATTGAAATAGTTGCAGGAGGTTGTCAAGAACTTACATGTAATTTTAACATATTGTCTACTCAATACTATGTCAATTAACTCCATAACGAAATATACTGTTGCTGCTGGGGCTCTTAATTGAGCGGGATCTTGCTCTTTGGGCCATACCTTCAGACCAGGGAAAGTCACCCCAAGAAGCAGATGAACTTATCTGGATAATAAGATGCTGGACTCTGAGTCTGGTATATGCTTGCGGTGAAGGGGTATCAACTGATTTTGAACTGAGGTCCCACAACAGGGTGGAGGAATCCACCATGGGGGGAGGGGTGGGAGGGAATCCCAGTACCTATGGAACTGTACCCCATACGACAATGTAACCACCAAGTTAAAAATAAAAACAAAAAGAATAGGGATTACCAGATATGAGGAAAAATACCACTATTGATAAAATTGGCAAGTAACCAAAAACACAGAGCTGTCCTAAAATTTTTACAGTTGAAATGAGGCCTAAGATCTGCATTAAAATGATTTGTTTTTGCACATTAATGGGTTTGTTCATAAAGTAAATATGACATCTTTGATTACTGAATATAGAAGTTAGTTACTCTCAGCTCATTATAGTAGTTTTTCCTTTTTGCATAGTCTTAAATTTTTCCACAACAAAAAGTTGTTAAAATATCTCTAGAATCATGTGGGTTTAAAGGAAATTACTCCAAGATTCTGATAGAAGGAACGTTACTCTTGTAGAATCTCCAAAGAAGAGTACAAAAAGAAATCACAAGCACTGGGGCAGGCACGGTGATGCAGCCTGGCAACTCTCTGCACGGCGCATCAGCCTCAGGTGCTGCTGCATGTCCCGGCTGCTTTGCTTCTGATCCAGCTCCCTGCGTAGGCCCTGGGAAAGCAGCAGAGGTTGGCTCAAGTCCCTGGACTCCCCCAGAGAGACCTCTCTTGCTCTCTCTTCTCTTTCTAAAATCTGTGTTTCAAATTAAAATAAATGACTCTTCAAAAAATAAATCAGAAAAATTCCGGAAAAAGATAACTTGGGGCAGTATAATTTTTGTTTTTGACTTCTGATATTCTCAAAACATAAAAGGTGAACAATACTGAATAGTAAAAGCAAAATTTTATATAGAATATACACAAAAAATTAAGTGATATGTTATCTCCAGAAACTAAAATAGTGGTAGGTGGACAACTCACTGACCATTGTAATACCAAGTCAAAATTCTTATAATCAGAAACAGTCTGAGTAACCATAAAGAGAAGTCACTGCAGATTCTGATACAGGAAATCTCTAATTTTCCCACTTACTCATTGTAACTTGGGCAGTATGAGAACCAACTGAAACTGGAAGTGGTCAGAAAGAGCAAATTCACGAGTGAATGCGAGTAGACAGTAATAAGGTGTGACAGCACTCAAGCAGTCTTTACCTAGTAACTATCAAAACCAGCATTCCAAATTTCTTTTCTAGGACAAAATACCACCATTAGAAAAAGCCACTTGGACCACAACATAATTAGGCATGATACAGCTAACAGAAGCAAATTATAAAGCTCAGATTAAAGATCAGGAAGAGAGACGAACTCAGGATTCAAAAAGACAACAGAAGAGAGAGCTCCAGAACAGTGGATCTTAAAAAAAAAAAAAAAGATATCCAGGCTTTATAGATTTATTTTCTTTTGCTACAACAAAACAGCTGTTTCTGGGTATACATGTGAAAACAGGTTTATTTAGCTCACAGTCTTGGCGATTCAAGAGGATGGTGCTGATCTGCTAAACTGTGGTAAGAGACACCGTGACAGCCTCACATAGCAGATGGCACTATGGCAGGTGTGTGTTTACAATTACAACACGGAGAGATCACGTGGAAAACCAGAACTTGGGAGTGGAGGAAGATGAGTATCATCCTCTAGCAACAATTCTGTAAGAACTAAACAGGATTCCATGAAAACTATACCAGCTCCTTCAGAGGAAAACACCACGAAGGACCTAATTATCTCATACTAATCTCCACCTCTTACTATCACCATCTTAATATCACCTCTTAATGCCATTATATTTATCTGAATGCTTGAAGGACAAATTATACCTAGCTATGGGTTGGTATATGACAAAACCTATAAAAAATGGGCAATAGTAAAATCATGGTCAAATTTCTTCCATTTACTCTCTTTTAAAATATGATAAGCATCTCAATAAAGATTAAGAGCACACAAGAAAAAAATGTGCCCTACAAGCAGGTAAAAAAAGTTTAACGTAACAGAGCAAAAAGAATTAAAATAGATGAACATGGGGCCCAGCGCGGTGGCGCAGTGGTTAAGGTCCTCGACTAGCATGCCCGGGATCCCATATGGGCACCGGTTCTAATCCCGGCAGCCCCGCTTCCCTTCCAGCTCCCTGCTTGTGGCCCAGGAAAGTAGTCAAGGATGGCCCAAAGCTTTGGGACCCTGCACCCACGTGGGAGACCCAGAAGAGGCTCCTGGCTTTGGATCGGCATAGCATCGGCTGTTGCGCTCACTTAAGGAGTGAATCATCGGACGGACGGAAGATCTTCCTCTCTGTCTCTCCTCTCTGTATATCCACCTTTCCAATAAAAGTAAAAAAATAAATCTTTAAAAAAAATAGATGAACATAAATGAATAGAAATAAAAATAAATAAAACTACGTATGAATGGTTCAGGAAAGAAGTATTTGAAAAGATAGAAGACAATCTGAGAAAAATTAATATTTTATAGTGTGCATTGGCTTTTTGCACATACATTAGATGTTATCAGAGAGGTTTTGGTTTTTTTTTTAATTGTGCTGTGTGTTTTTAAAGATTTATGTGTTTCTATTGGGAAATCAGATATACAAAAAAGAAGAGAGACAGGGAGGAAGATCTGCCATCCACTGATTCACTCTCCAAGTGGCTGCAATGGCAGGAGCTGCACCAATCTGAAGCCAGAAGCCTGGAGCCTCTTCCAGGTCTCCTACATGGGTGCAGGGTCCCAAAGCTTTGGGCCATTCTCGACTGTTTTCCCAGGCCACAAGCAGGGAACTGGATGGGAAGTGGAGCTGCCGAAATTAGAACCGGCGACCATATGGGATCCCGGGCGGGTGCAAGACGAAGACTTTAGCCGCCAAGCTACCATGTGAGGTCCTAAAATTAATCAAATTGTGGTAATGGGAATGAAAATCACATTTTAACAGGTATTTTCAATGCATTAACATAAAATGAAACTATTTCTTTAACACAAATAAAGAAAAAGAAAAGCTTAGACATAAAACAAAAGCAGAGAATACATGAATACACTGGAAGTCAGAGGAAATGAAAACTAAAGTATTAGAACAAAACATATATACCAGAAATCTTTTAATCAGAAAATTACATAAATATCATTTAAATTTACATTACCCTGCACATATCAAGACAATGTGACAAAGGGGTATTATTTAAGGGGTATTAAATAAGGACAGAACATAAAATTATTATAACTTTCAGAAGATTTAAAATGTGCTTCAGAAAGTTCATGAGAAATGGAATTCCAATGTTTCTTTTGTAAATTTTTTGAAATCCATTCAATTTTTAAAAATTAATTGTTTGCTTATTTTATTTGAAGGTCAGAGAGCTGGAGAGCGATCACTTTTCTGCTGGATCGCTCCCCAAATGCTGTGACAGTCAAGGCTGGGTGGCCTTAACAAGGAGCCTGGACCTCAATCTGAATACAAGGACCCAGCTCTGACTCACCACCACTGCTGCAAATGGTGCATACTAACTGAAATGCAGTATTTGGAAATGTGGGTACACCAACAAGTGATGTGCCAAACACCAACTGAAAACACAAATTTTCCCTGAGCAATTCGAACATCCCTCAAATACACAGTATATACAAAAAACTACAAAAATATTTACCAAAATAAATTAATTTAGCAAGCTCACTTAATTTACAAGCAATATTCAACAATCAATTGTATTTTATATTCCAGTAAAAAACTAAAATTTATGAAAACCATTTAAAACAAATAATGCCATTTAAAACAACACAAATATTATTGAATACCAGGAAAAAATGTTTGCAAAGACAACACATCCATTCTAGAGGACCCAGTCTGTAAGTATGCAAATATTTAATAAAATAATTATGATAATAATGTCCGCAGACCCTGGAACCTTTCATTGGAAAGGAGACATAATACAAATATGCTCTTGATTCATAACAAATGTGGAAGGCATTGGGGAAAAACATTAGGCAATCATTCTGAGGCAATTAGATGCAGAAAAAGATAAACTTGATCTCAACATTGCTAAAACTAGAAACGTAATATATCAGATATAAACACAAATATGAACAATAAAATTCCCAGAAGATGTTCTTGATGACACCAGCTAAACATATATTATTACAGATGCAGAAATATTTTTTAAATAAAAGTATCAGTGTTAAAATTAAGAACTTCTCTCAGGGCCAATATTGTGGTATAACAGGTAAAGCCACTCCCAGTGACACTGGCATCCCATATGGAGACTGGTTCATGCCCTGGCTACTCCACTTGTGATCAAGTTCCCTGCTAATGGACCAGGGTAAGCACTGGAAGATTCATTAAGTACTCAGGCCCTTGCCACTCTTGTAGGAGACCCAGAAGAAGCTCCAGAACTCTGTATTCTTCCTGGCTCAGTTCAATCTCTTGCAATCATGAGGGAACTGAACCAACAGATTGACAACCTCTCCTCTAAGGTCAGGGACTCTCATCCTTTCTATTCACCACAGCACTAGGAAGAATTAGGCAAGGAAAAAAAAAAAAGACAGATAAGTCACAAAGGAAGGAGTAAAACTGCACCTGTTTCCAGATAGCAAAACATAGATATCCCTATAAAAAGAGAACTAATAAATTTCATGACTTTGAGAAACACAATACTTACTATTTCTATACTAAAAAAAAAATAATAAAAAAAAAAACAAGAAGAAAGCACTACTATTTACACTAAGACAAAAAGGAATTAAATTTAGGAAAAACTTTACCTAAAAAGGTGAAATACTTGAACATAGAAAACTACAAATTACTGTTAAAATGAATTTAAAAGGACAAAAATGAAGAGAATCGTTTAAAAAAAAAAGGCAGTGGGGGAGGACTCGCACAATAGTCTAGTGGCTAAAGTCTTCACCTTGCACGTGCCAGGATTTCATATGGGTGCCAATTTGTATCCCGGCCATTTAATTTCCCATCCAGCTCACTGTTTGTGGCCTGAGAAAACAGTAGAGGATGACCCAAAACTTGGGACTTTACACCAGTGTGGGAGACTTGGAAGAAGCTCCTGGCTCCTGCCTTGGAATTGGCTCAGCTCTAGCCATTGTGGCCACTTGCGGAGTGAACCAGTGGAAAGAAGATCTTTCTATCTCCCATTCTCTCTGTAGGTCTGATTTTCCAGTTAAAAAAATAAACCTAAAATAATTTAAGGAAATCACTGTGCGATTATAAATGGAGCAGCTTAATATAGACAGAAGTCCATACTAACTGAATCAATATACATATTTAATACAACTGATGGCAAAATTCCAATGGCTCCTTACAGAGAAAAACAAAATAATAATTCACAAGGAACCCAAGAGGGCCTGGAATAGTTAAAACATTCAGGAAACAAAGTTATAATGTATTCCAAAATATATTATAAAGTCATGGTGTTCAAAAAAACATGCTACAGCCATAAACACAAATATATAGGCTAATGGGATAATAGAGAATGTAAAAATAAGTCAGTCATATATAGCTAATTCTTTACCAAGGTGCCATGATACACACAGAGAATGGATAGACTGTTCAACAAACGCTGCTGGGAAAGTTCAATATTCACATGTAAAACAGTGAAATTAGACACTTACTTAAAGCATACTCAAAAGTAAACTCAAAATTGATTCAAGACTTAAATATAAAACCCAAAACATGGAACAAAACACAGGGGAGATGTAGAACAACTGTTTATATTAGCAATAATTTCATGGCTATAACACCATAAGCACGGGCAGTGAAGCAAAAAAATAATTAAATGGAATTATAACAAATTAAAACCTTTTGTAAAGCAAATGAAACAATCAACAAGATGAAAACACGAACTATAGAATGAGAGAAAAGATTTGTAGACTATACTTCTGATAAATGAACATGCAAGGAACTCTTATTACTCAATAGCAAGAAAAATATAAAATTAATTTTTTTTAACATGCTAAAGGCACCAACAAAAGAATATATATGGCCAACAGATGTATGAAAAGTACTTCGCATCACTTCTCATCAGAAAATATCAGGCAAAACTACAATTATCTATAACTCAGAACTATTAGGGTAGCTATTATCAAAAGAAAAAAGAGAATACTTGTTGATGAGGGTCTGGAAAAACTTAAAATCTTGTCACCTTTTGACAGAAACATAAAATGATGCGTCAGTTACAAAAATATTATGGAGAGTCTTTCAAATTAAAAGCAGAATTACCATATAATGAAACAACCACACTTCCAAAAGCATTGAAATGAGTCTCAGAAAGATTATTAACACATTCCACTCTTTGCTATAACATTCACAGTCATCAACATGCAAATAAGTAAGTGCCCATAAGCAGATGAATGGATAAAGAAAATGTGTTACATATCTATGGTAGAATTTTGCTCAATCATAAAAAATAAATTTTACAGTATGTAACAACATGCACCAACCTGGAGAACATTAAACTAAGTGAAATAATTCAGTACAAAAAGGACAAATATTGTATGGTTTCACTTACATGAAATATATAAAAAAAGAAAATCACACAACCAACAAAATGATAGTTTTTCAGAAGCAAAAGCCAGGGAAAATACTTCTTGATTGGTTGATTCAAAGTTCTGACAATCTAAGGCAAAAAATTCTAGAGATAAGCTGCATGAAATTACACCTAAAGTTAACAGTATGGTACTGCACACTTCAAAATCAATTAAGGGCATGTACCTCATGTTAATTGTCCCTATCACTGCAAAATTTAAAGCTAAAAATAATTCTAATATTGTCTATACCTACAATGTCATGATATACTTAAATAGAAGAACAATGGAGTTGTGACTGTTGCTGAAGAACTATACTGATATAATATAGGGGAAAATAATGGGGTGGGGGTGAAGGAGCTGGGGAGGGTAGAAGGGGAAATTCCTGAGCCTAAGGAACTGTATCATGAAATTTTTTTTAAATTTTTTTTAAAAGAAGGAGCTTCAATGTTTGCTCTCCTGCAAAAATGGATTTGGTGCAGGGAAACAATAACACGTAAGGACTACTGACTGATGGTCAATAGCCAAACTTTATTAACAGCATCAGACTTTTAAAAGAAGGTTGTCCTATAGGCATCCAGGGAGGGGGGCTTGAACCATTTACATTTCAACAACAAGGGACAGTCCCCCAATATACAACTTGTTCCTCTAGCAGGTCCTTTATCTAAACCTGTGAATCAGGAGGTTTCTGTTCACTCATCTCCTAATCAACTGCTTCTGGACCTTTCAGAGGAGATTTAACTGGCTCTGTCTCCCACAACAGCAAATATTCTGAATGTCCTTCTATTCTCCAACACACACAAAAATTATAATAACAATAATTCACAGAGGGGTCACCAGATACCCTGGGAAGGTGTGGGGAACCGGCCCAGGCTGTGGATCAAACTAGGGAAAGGACAAAGGGAACCACTGAGGGTTACTTGAGGTGTATAAGGTGGTAGTTAGAGGATTCCACAGAACAGCGTACCACACATGTCAGTAACAGCAGAGATAGGTGATGGAGTTAAAGGGAGCCCAAAGGGTCTCTCCCAGGGTTGGGCTACTACAGCTGCTATCCTAGGCTACACACAGGAGAGCTAGGCCTGACAGTGAGCCAGGTGACAGTGCTTAGAGGATTTCCTGGGGCCAGGCTGTTATACCCACTGGTGGACATGGGGGCAGACCAAGACAGTAAGCATCCACTATCATGTGTTAATACAAAAACCATGGGTCAGCTTTGTATGGATTCTGGAGGCTTCCCTGACCCAATAGGAGGTACCTGCCAAAAAGCATAAGCAGTGGATACTGAACTGGCCTGGAGCACATTGCTGCACCCAACAGTACAAGTGAAAGTCAAGGTGGAAGGGGACTGGATTACCATTTAAAGTGCTGCCATGCATGCTATCCAGGCCTGAGGACTGTCATGGTAGGGGTCCATCCAACTAGGTAACTATACTAGCTGATACATGTGCGAGCCAGAAATTGAGGGAAAAAGGATCTGTCTGATTCACCCACTGCTGCACACAAGAACCAGGATTCAGGGAAGCTCAAGCCAGGTCACAACATCCACCAGAGCATGAAGGAGACAGGTATGGGGTATGGTCTAGTAGGAACTCAAGTGGTCTCCCCAGTAGAGCCACTGTACCCACTGTAACACAAGGCTGCCATGTCTGGGGCCAGGCCAGGCCACAGCATCCACTGGCATGAGTGACTCCTAGTTTGGAGGTAGGCCAACACATGCCATAGCCAAGTTTGGGGACCAGACTGGTAAGGGTCTGCAGGGTTGCCCCAACCAAGCCAGGGCACTCACTGGTGGGCACAACAGTTGGGTCAGAGGTCAGGCCAGGTTGGGTTGTTATACCCACTGGCACACAAAAGCCAGGTCTGGGTAACAGTCTAGTAGGGGTTCAAAGCTACTCCTACTAGGCCACCACACCACTATTGCATGTAAGAGTCAGGGCTGTGGTTGGGCTACATCAGACCACTACAACCACTGGTACTTGCAGGAATTGAATAAGAGGCTGACTTGAAAGGGGTTATGGAGGCCTGCCCTGCAACCAGGGTGACACATCTGCAAAAACATATAGGAGATAGGATAGGACAGGCAGTAGTCCAGTCCAGGCTGCAGTACCCACCCAGGGTCACAAAAACTAAGGCCAAGTATGGTGACCTGGTCAGTTGTGGGCCCCCTAAATTGCATGAGTACCTTAGACATGCAGTATCCCCAATCTCAGAGAACATCCCATGAAGGTATGGTGCCATCCAGGAGCACCTGTTGCAGGATTGGTCACTCCCATTGCTGACTGCAGAGAAAGGCTGAAGAGCATACTCAGATTTACGTGATACACAAGAGAACTGGCTCCTCTAATCCCATAGAAGACCTCATGGATTCCTCAGATGGAGGAATGAAAAACAAGTGGCACAACATTTGAGGCCAAGATCTGCAGAAATTCCCTGGGCCTGTGGACACCTGAGGCAGACACAAAAGCCAACAGGCTACAAAACTTACAGACAAAACAATCAAGGGGTCCTGTGAGGATACAACTCTTATACAATGATCACTCAAGTAACATTCCAGGACATTTTCCTTTGACTCCAAGGCCCCTGAGGCAACACCAATAGATGATCTTCATTTCCATTCTTACCACCAAGATAACTGACAACAAAAAGCATATATCCTTTTCCATCATGCATCCCCACTGTAGACACATTTCTCATCCCTCCTACCTTCCCGGGCCCTTCCATACCAGAGGCACACAAGGATGTACAATCCTCATTTCATCACCTCTCTAATGAACATTTAAAAAGAATCAATGGTTTTGTTGTGAAAATGAATAAAACCATACTAGATAAAAAAATAACTCACACAGTAGCACTAATAATACTCAAAATCAAAAGCTTAAATGACCATCAAAAAATTGGATAAATTGCTTTAGAAGGTATTCTTACAATAGAATATTATTCATCAGTATAAATCAGCAAACTAGAGCCATGTATATTTACATGGCTAAATCTTGCAAAAATAATACAACCATTTTGCATACCACACAGGCCACAACACCAGCTTCTGATAATGTATCCTTTTTTAAAGCAGATTATGAATATAAGCATAGTTATTAAATCATTAGTATGATTTAAAATTTCATCATTAGTTTATTCAAGACAAAAAGACTAGACTGCAAATGATTCAAAATTCATAGGTGTAGAATGTGATGAGCAGACAACATGGAGTCATTCTACACTAGCAAGTAGGAAAACTTAAGAACAGCACTAAGCCCAGCACATCCAACGGAGGAAAAGCTGTAATTTCAACAATCTGAATCTGAGATGATGAGAGTGTTCCTTTAGATTTATGGAGTCAAAAATAAGGGAAAAAAGAACATGTTGTGTATTCTATCCTCTTACATGATGTCCGTGTATCCAGTGTAACATTAAAAAAGACATTCTGAGAAAAATCTGGGCAAGGGGACTCTGGGCATACCAGCAAGGCTGTGTCTCATACCACCCAAGGCAGCTGGCTATGGCAACACTGACAAACACAAAGTACCTCTGATCCTTCCAGCATGGCAACTCTGAAGCTTTAACCCAAGCCCTTTTTATTCTTGTGGCAAACATGTGGAGTTTTAGTGTCGTAATGCATGACTTTTCTACTCTGCCGAGAACGTAGTATTTATTTATTTTAGATCTCCCCAGTTGGCAGAGACTTCTGCTCCCAGCATGGCTGACTCACATTAAGAGTTCGTGCAGAGTGTGTCTCTCCACTCAGACTAGCTTCTAGCATTCCTGCTGCTACTTTTGAATTCTGATCTATCAAGAACACTTGTTTTGGTCTTTGCTTTCTCCATGTCCAGGGAATAGAGACCTACATGATTATAATTACATTTGTCATAAGTCTCCATTGATGATAAAAAAAAGTTAAAAATTTATGAAACTTTTGTAATTTGTTTTGGTTCTTAATTATCATGAGAAGTAGAAGACTTGTTAAGCTGTGTCTCTCTTAAAAATTTAAATAAATGATGGTACTGCTTGGAGTTCATTTCTATACTTACCTTTATGCCAGACTTCCAGATTTCAAAACATATTTGAACTTAATCAAAACATGTGACCAAGCATCTTATAGCACACTTGTGGCTAAAAATCTATACATTAAATTCACGGTGAAAGCTAAAATCACTTACTGTTGAGTAACACTTATAACAAATAAAAACAGGGTATCTTGAAAGGCAGGTTGACTACCAGTGATGTGGCTATGGTTGGAAGAATCCACATTGTCACCCTTACAGCCTTGCACTATAAAATGTTCAGCTTCTGCTGCCTCACATCAGGATGCTGGTAGAGCGTGAATCATGTTGATCTAATATGCTCTTGAACTTCACATGATTTACCCCACACACGACAGAAATTGACGCAACGTGTTGATTACTACCTGAAATTACTGCCCTTGTCTAACAAAATCAGATTTTCTTAGAAACACAAACCCATTTGTGCATCAAACATGTGCAATAGCCCCTGTGCTGGGCGCTTAAGGCAACTGACCTTCACAGATGGCATTTACTTTCCCAGGAGGCTGGAGAAACACAAGACAGGAAAACCTGATTTTATGTATTGGACCACATTCAGACCATGCTGTTAGACTCAGAGGTTGTGTCATAGGAGCTGACTCTACCAAGGTCCTCTCACCAAGTATTTGCAATTCTGAGAAGCAAGGGCTGCCATTTTCATGCTGCCACTGTATAACGTGAGGCTTAGTCTGTGCTCATCCAACAATAACAAACGATGAAACCAAATTCAAATTCA
Organism: Ochotona curzoniae; assembly: GCF_017591425.1. Classification (NCBI taxonomy): domain Eukaryota; kingdom Metazoa; phylum Chordata; class Mammalia; order Lagomorpha; family Ochotonidae; genus Ochotona; species Ochotona curzoniae. The sequence goes on along the minus strand of NW_024467119.1, from coordinate 22,532,050 downwards.
GTCTGCTGCAGAAACTCTCATCTCCTGCACTCAGCTAACCCTTTACCTCACAGAGGCAAAGAGTGTTGGGTCCAATGTCCTTAAGGAGGAATAGCCTGATGCCTTCATCAATGTCCTGAAGTCCTGGGCTTTATGAAGTATCCCCAGGAAGAATCCTGATCTCACACTTCTTCACAGTAACTTATCCAAATATCTAGTGTTAGCTTCCTGTAACAGAAATATGCTAGAATGATTACAAATTACTGAGGGAAGGGGCTTCCTAGGTCAAGAGAAAGAGCAAATTGAAATAAGAAAATGTTCTGCTGACTATTTTAAGGTCTCACTATTCAACTCCAAAATGCTACATGCAGAATATGTTTGATCCCCAAAATTACTGACAACAACCAAATTATGTTTTAATATAGAGAAATTATGATTCTAACCTTAGTATATCAATCCATAGATTTGGAAGTTAGATAAGAAAAATCATGGCTACTCTCCTAACACATTCCATATGGGGCAAATAACGAGACCATAATAGCTATAGAACATAAGGATTATGCAGAAAAATGTTTCGTCCTTAAAATCAGTATGTAGGCATGAAAATTAGGGACAGCAATAAAATCACTGCTTAAGATACTCACATTCCATACCAGCGTGTCTTGGTTCAAGTACCATTTCCCATTCCAACCCAAATGTATATGAACATGCAGAGAGGATGAAGGTAATGACTCAGTGACGAGGGCAATTACAATCCACACAGAGACTCACACGGCGCTCCCTGCATCCCAGTTGCAGCCTGGCCCAGACCTGGCTGCCGGGGATAGCTGGGAAGTTAACTAGCAGATAGAAGATCTCTCTTGGACTTTGTGGATCTGCCTTTCAAACAAAATAAATAAATGTTTAGAAGAGAATGTAAGAAGACTTTCACTTCCTATTTAATGTCACCATTAGAAAGCAACTAGAAAATTAAAAAAAAAAAACTAAATGCAACTTCTGAATGAGGTAATATAGAAATACCATTCTAACTATTGGCTTGAATTATTCAAAAATATAATGAAATTCCAGGAAACATCAGATGCTTCAGGTACATGAAGATAATTTTGTTTTTATAACCAATTTCAGGCAGATAAATACTAGAATCCTTTCCAATTTCTCCCCTATGAAACTGAAGTGTCACCAAGATTTACAGCCCCCTCAAGTTCCCCTTCCAGAGGAACATTCATTTACATAAACAGATAATCCTAGATAAAAATTTCCATTAGACAAAGGTGAAATGGATCAATTTTCTCTGCCAAGACAAATCTTAAATCTTGAACAGATAGGGTCATTATTACACCAGCCCCATTTCAGAAATAATGTATTTTTAAAAAATCAGCCGATAGCAGCCATTTCCAGCTTTCCAATTATCTTTAAGAAAAGCTTATTCTGTGGACAATAAAGCACATTACTGCACAATATGATACAGTCCATAAAGATCACAATGTTTTATGAAAGGTTAAAGAAAGCTCAGCACATTTAGGGGAATGTCATAACCCACAAAGTCTTTGAAGACTTAGCAAAAGCTGAGGGTATCCTATGCGAATGCTGTGCCATGCAATCCAGTATTCTTCTTTCAGTATCAACACAGTCAAAGAGAAAACATATGCCAGAATGATTTTATTGTGAACCCCGGGACTCCTGTAGATAAGATGGGAGAGGAAGTTAAATCATGAGAAATACCTCTCCTTGCTTTTGAAGCAATCAGAGTCACTCATGTAAGAGTTACATGTTGACAAGAAGACAGCACTGTTTTTCTTGGTATCCAATAGCACATTTTCTTGTTTTCTCTTTTAGTAACTTCTTCATGCTGTCTCATTAATATTAATAAAACCATAGAAACTCAAGGAAAAAGCTTCTGAATTTTCGCCACTCTTTATAAAATGCCCTAGTAGTTTTAAGGAACTAAGGAACACAGGATGTGGGCATAATCATACTCACTGTTACAATGAAGTAAAGGAAGTAAAAAATTCATGGAAGTGCAATACAAAATAGTTTCAATAAAAGAGTATGAAGATCCAGAGATCACTGCTTATTTTCATCACAAATCACAGAAAACAGTTTCAGAGGCTAATGCTCCTATATTGGACTAAGAAAAAAAGGCTACTCGATGGAATATTGATAACCTATAACAGGAAAGGCTACTACAAAGGGCTGTAAAAGAAAAAGAAATGCTCCATCTCAATCCTTGAACAAATTCACACATTATGGGGGCAGGTGAGGACTGCAAAAACAAACTGCTCAGATCAAGATGAAATGGGAGACAAGGCAGAAGATGATGCTATGAGAGTCACTCAATTTATAATGGCCCTAAAAACAACATGATCATGTGAACTCCTAAAATTAAGAATGAAATAAAATATTTGAATACACTTGTAGTTTCATTATTACTTGCTGTACATTTTCTATAGCTGGGATAAAAATATCTGCATTTCTCAAATACTCTAAGAAACAAAAGGAGTTATATGAGAGAATTCATTTACACCTAAGTCATTTTTTCTTTATTTGAAAGGATACAAAGATCTTCCATTCACTGGTTTGCTCTCTAAATGCCAGGAACACACATGATATCGTAAAAGCTGCATCAAGCACTCACTCATAAATAACTATTTTTAAAACTTGATTTTTACATAAAATCTGGTGTCCTCCTATCAAGTAGTTTTCTAGATTATATCACTAAAACCAGATTAATTAAAAGCTTATGCTACATTTGAATATATTTTATTTAGAGAAAACTCAGTAGATACTGAGACAAATATGCTCACGTGTTCTGCTGAAAGGATAATCACTTCGGAAAAGCAAGAAATAAACAAAAAAGCAAAAATTGCTTTATGTTTCCAAAAAGGTAAAGTTCCTATGTGATTTGGAATATCACCACGGAGAAGGCAGCCACCTACTTGATATTTGGAGGTAGAGATTCGTAGCTAAAAAGGGTGGCTCAGAATCTGTGGTTCTAGGGCTAAGACCTGGGTTGAATAGAACCATTGATTGAACATTCAATAGCACTTCCCCCCTCTTAAGGGATGTCTTTGCTGGGCTTCTTGCTAATATTTTTCATCTTTCCTCACTTCTTTAATCAGCAGAAACATCAGGAATAGATTTAGAAGTTTCGGGCCGGGTGCCATGGCCTAGCAGCTAAAGTCCTCACCTTGAACTCGCTGGGATCCCACATGGGCACTGGTTCTAATACCAGCAGCTCCACTTCCCGTCCAGCTCCCTGCTAGTGACCTGGAAAGCAGTCGAGGATGACCCAAAGCCTTGGGACCCTGCTCCTGTGTGGGAGACCTGGAGGAAGTTCCTGGCTCCTGGCTTCGGATCAGCAAAGCACGGCCATTGCACTCACTTGGGGAGTGAATCATCGGATGGAAGATCTCCCTCTCTGTCTCTCTGCCTCTCTGTATATCTGACTTTGTAATAAAAATAAATCTTAAAAAAAAATTTAGAAGTTTCCCTTCCAAATCCATATAAGTGGTACATGCCTAAGAGTGAAATATTTGCAATGAATAGAAAATAAGTATGGATATTAACAAGATGGTAAAAGTAATTTTATGCTTACATTTATCACCAGCCTGTTTGGAGAATGGGACACTTTGTGATATGCTTGAAATAACAGATGAACCCTCAGGAGTTCATGCTGTGTTTTAAACAAAAGAGAGAAATATGTTTACCAACATGAAAAGGTAGATGGGAAGAAGCAGACAGCAGGTAAGACCAGACAAATGGCAAAAGGTTTTGTAAGGAACACAAAGTGACTTCCCAAAGTCTTCCAATTTGTAGTAAAAGCCACAAAAACTCACCAAATAGTTGTATAAATAATTTTATATACAGGCTAGTAAACAAACACAGGACTAAATCATGACCACATGAGGTAAGGGAACCAGCAGAAAGCTCCGGAAGCATAGCACTCTAGAGAACCTGGATTCCCAGGTTGCCAGCAACCCTCTCATGCTTTGTGACGTGGAAGGGTCCCATGGATCAACTGCATTGAGTTTTCTAAGTTATCTAGTATTCTGCAACTCAGTAAGAGAAATATGGACAATCTTATGGCATTGCAAGCACACCTTTCCGAGTGCAAGTGCACTTTAAATGTCATTTTAACTTTTTTATGTGCAGGTAAATAGCTATTATTTCAGTTGCTGGAATATTACTCATAACATCTAATGATGTGAAGATTGTTGCCTTATAAAACTCACAGCTGGGTAGCTACATGGCTCAAGGCAAAAGCCTATTTTAAAATCCATTGCTTTACGAGAATGTTTATTAAAACATATATCTATTAAAAATATATGATGCATCATTGGTCATTCTCTGTGTTGCAGTGCCAACCACAGTTTTTCCAGCAAGGCTTTTTGAATTGACATCTGAAAACCTGGCAAGGTCCATGGCCTCATAATTTACCAGTCCATCAAAAAATAAATAAATCTCAATAACTAGAAAGTAAATCACCAGAGGTGCCTGCACAGCAACCCATAAACTCATGTTTACACAGGCTCTGTGGGGGTAGCTGTTACTGTCAGTCACATATTTCTAAGCATGTAGCAAAGTGAATGTTCAAAAAGAAGTAAATGTTTGATCTCCTTGTGACAGAAGTTAACTGAATTAATAATAAAGACATATAAGTAGGGTTGATATTTGTAAAACACAGAAGTGAGACAGGAAAAAAAATAATGACTAACAATTAGGATCACAAGGGTTCAAGAACACATGTAGAAAGAGTAGTAACATACTTTAATCAATATACCTCAGCAGTTTTCAAAATATTTATGTTATAGAAAACAATAGGTTGGGGTTAGCAGTGTGGCTAGCAGGTAAAGTTACTACCTTTGATGTCAGGATTCCATATGGATAGCAATTTTTGTCCCAGCTGCTTCACTTATAATCCAGATCTCTGATAATGGCCTAGGAAAATTATCAAGATAGCCCAGGTGTCAGGGCCAGAGCACCCACATGGTATACAGGGGTGAAACTCCTGGCTCCTGTCAAGCCCAGCAGCAGCCATGGAAACCAACTGGAGAGTGAACCATACAATGGAAGATCTCTCTCTAATCTGACTTCGAAATCAGCAACTATTCTTTTTAAAAATTTTTTTCACCAGATTAACAGCAACAGACTATGAATAACTTCTAGGAGTAAAAAAACAAATTTTTAAGGATTTATTATTTATTTATTTATTTTTATTTAAAAGACAGATTTACAGAAAGAAGAAACAGAGAAAAAGATATTCTATCCACCAGCTAACTCCCCAAGTGACCGCAATGGCCGGAGCTGAGCTGATCCAAAGCCAGGATCCAGAAGTTTACCCCAGGTCTCCCACATAGCTACAGGATCCCAAGGCTTTGGGCCATCCTCTGCTGCTTTCCCAGGTCACAAAAAGGGAGCTGGATGGGAAGCAGAACAGCTGGACTCAAACTGGTGCACATATGTACCACCAATGAGTGCTCTAGGGCAGAGGATTAGCCGACCAGCCATCACGCTGGCCCCAAGAATCTCTAAAGAAAGTCTATCTTATTTTCAAATGTTCCACTAGTGCCACTCTCACACCTAAACTTCTTTAAAAAGATTAGTCTATGTATTTTCTGTCACCTAAAATTTCTGTCACCTACAATAGACAGTATCTGTTTAGTCTGGATCAAGAAGCAGTTTTATTGGCCTGGTATCTTAAAGTCCTCACTTTGTAAGCACTGGCATCCCATATATGTACTGATTCATGTCCTGGCTGCTCCACTTCCAATCCAACTCCCTGTCTGTGGCCTGGGAAGGCAGTGGTGAATGGTCCAAAGCCTTGGAATCCTGCAGCAGCCCGGGAGACCAAGAGGAAGTTCCCGGCTCCTGGCTTTGAATTGGCTCAGATTTAGCCATTGTGGCCACCTGGAGAGTGACCCAGTGAATGAATGATCCTTCTGTCTCTCCTTCTCTCTGTAATTCTGACTTTCCAATAAAAATACATACATACATATATACTTACATACAAAAATCTTAAAGAAAGTAATTCAATAAGCATATGACATACTGAATTCAGATTCCTTGTGTTTATGATCCTTCCTACCACCCAACTTTGCACAATTACTTGGCCTTATTATTTTTTTCATGAGGAAACATAAACACAGGCAGAGATGAAAACATTCAAAGATAGTGAAATAACAAAACATTTGTGGAAATGGGCAACATCTAAAGGTTGAAAGTTTATCTTTGATTCTAAATTATTCTGTTCTCCAACATCATGGGGATGGCAAAGAAAAGGAAATGCTCATACTGACAATGAGAACTAATTAAGTAGCTTGCACTTAGGTAACAGTTTAGAACCTCTAAATCCAGTGACTAGCCAATGTGCGGATACTATGGCTCAGTCCCCTCAAGTGTCAGAGCTTCCTGCCGGATTAGTAAAGCTTCTACTCTGTCAGGAGCCGTGTACTATAGCCACAATGAAGCCATGTCAGGAGCCGTGTTCTGTAGCCACACTGAAGCCATTTTGAATGTAGAACTGTGGGCCAGTGGAAAAACCCCGGCTGGCTAGATGCTTGGGAAAGAAGTTATGAAACTAATCACACGCTTAGCTTTAATTGTTTCTAGCAACTGTTTCAGAATGTGATTTATGCTGTACCTGCCAACATCTTGTTATTGATTACCTATGCTATTGTTGATATGCTGGTTACTATTGTGGATATGGTAGCTGCTCAAGAACAATCGGTCTGGAGACCATGGCTTGCGTCCTAGTTTCTCCTTTCCTCCCTGAGCCTTAGTTACAGAAGAATATAAAAACCCTCAATTAAAATCAATAAACTGACAGCTTGATCAGACATCCTGTCTTGCTGTCCATTCTTCGTGTCTCTTGTCCCCCAATCTCTCCTAGGTGGTTGCGACACCGTTGACTGTCCTGCTGGACGGGACACTACTCAATCCTGTTTGTCAAACAAGTGATTTCGTTTAAAGATTCTGGCTCTCAGACTCAGCACTCCAGACCTGACCAACATCAGGACTCCCTGGAACTAACAGCAAAGCCAAAGTGAAACCTAGAAAGAAAAAAAGCTTAACCAGTTGATAGTTCATTACTATCAACTCTTGCATATAGTCTCTTTCCGGTACTCTAGCTAAGAGGTATCCTGATGACCCATTGATTGTATTTTTAAAAATGAGACCAAGGATGGAGACATGAAACAGTTCAGTATAATAACAAATGTCTCCCTGTCATATCATTCAGTGTTTAATGATCACCTTGGGGCAATCACAGCAATATTGATGGAGGAGGTAAGGAAAGAGAAGTGAAGCTACAAAATTTATTATTTCCAAAAGTAGAAAAGTCAACTGTAATCAATTTCCTTGTCAATAAATCGGTGATGCTCTTGAATAACGTTGTCTTCTGTGGCCCTCCTGGGACCATACAATGACAATAGTTCGAAGTTGTAGAAGGTCCATATTTACTTCATTTACCAAATCTTTTCTGATACTACCAAGACATAACAGGGAAAATTATTTTTTGCCCCTAAAAGTCATTCATTCAGACTTACTTGGAGGGCGAATGAACGTTTTTAAGTGTAGAATTTCTGCTTTGACAGACATGGTGCTTTACTTTTTTACTGCTGTACCAAATTTAGTGATCTAAAACAATGCGAATTTATTTTTTTTTAAAGATTTATTTTTATTATTTTTTCATTGGAAAGGCAGATATACAGAGAGGAGAGACAGAGAGGAAGATCTTCCATCCAATGATTCACTCCCCAAGTGAGCACAACGGGCCGATACTATGCCAATCCGAAGCCAGGAGCCTCTTCTGGGTCTCCCACGCGGGTGCAGGTTCCCAAAGCTTTGGGCTGTCCTCGACTGCCCTCCCGGGCCACAGGCAGGGAGCTGGAAGGGAAGCGGGGCTGCCGGGATTAGAACCGGCGCCCATATGGGATCCCAGGCGTGCAAGGCGAGGACCTTTAACCACTTGCGCCACCGCCCCGGGCCCAACAATGCGAATTTATAACATCAAAAACATGCCGGTCAAAAAAATCTCAGAAATGACTTATATTAGTCTAAAATCAAGAGCTTGGCAGTTTGCTCTGATTTTACAGGATATAGTCCATTTCCTAATCTCTTCCAGCTGCTAGAGGCTGTGCATTCTCTGCTTCGTAATCCCATTTCCCCATTTTCAAAGTCAACAATGTAGCACAGTAGCACCTCCTTCTCTTCACATCCACTTTTGTTATTATCCTTCCAATGTGATTCTCCTGCTTCCCTCATATAAAGATCCTCGTTATCGGGCCTGGCACTACGGCTCAGCGGCTAAGTTCTTACTTTGCACACACTGGGATCCCATATGGCACCTGTTTGTGTCCCAGCTGCTCTGCTTCCCATCCAGCTTCCTGAGTGGCCTGAGAAAGCAGTGGAGGATGACGTTTAAGCCTTGAGATCTTGCGCCCACATGGGAGACCTAGGGGAAGCTCCTAGCTCCTTGTCTTCAGCCAGCTCAACTCAGCCATTTGGGGAGAGAATCAATCAATGGAAGATTTTTCTCTATCTCCTTCTCTTTGTAAATCTGCCTTTCTAATAAAAATAAATAAATCTTAAGGGGGAAAAAAGATCCTTGTTATTATCTTGGGTTCACTAGATAATCCAGGATGGGTAACCCTTAGCTTAATATCTGCAAAGCTTCTTTTGTCATAGGAATTAATATAGTCACAGGTTCCAAGCATTAGTTTATGTGTGTCTGGGGGGTGGGGCACAGTTATTTTTCAGCCAATCTTATATAGGTATTCATTTTTCCAAGTGAAAGAAAAACAATTATTTAAATTCTTCAGGAGAACCAGCTGTGAAGTTCAAGTTACAATCCCATCTCATAAATACTGGTTCAGGCTCTTTTCCCTAGTGCTATCCCTACATAATCAAATATCACTGAGTTAATAGAAACTCATCCATTCAGCTGCCTGGGTTTTGCTAACTCATTTGAGAACATTCATACTAAACTATGTTTGTAGAGATTTTTTTTTTCTAGGAGCATGCAAAAATGAAACAACTTTGTGACTGAAGGTATAGTCAAATATTTTCATGTATAATTCAAGAACCCGAGAAAACTTATTGTAAGATTTCATAACATGCAGATCTCTCAAGGAACCTATTTAATGAGTTCTCTCATTTTACCAGTAAGAACATCATGCAGAATGCTTTTTAATTTTTTATTTTCTTCTAAATATTGTTTACATAGTAGACACAGAAGCATGCCCATTTAGGCCTACAACTAAGGTAGGACAGGTCAGGAATGGAGGAAGATGAGGGGACAAATATTTCAATTTATTTGTTTTTTTCACTGTGTCCTCAGGAGAGGAGGCAGAGGACAAAGATTTTGCTTCTATTTTTGAGTTCCATTCCACTTAAGTCCATCTTAGTGCATTCCAGCCTAAGAACAGGAGAACAATCCAAACAGTTTTGCTTTCCGTCCTCTGATGAGGCATTCAACATCCTCTGTTGATAAAGATAAGGGAGTTGCAACCAAGCAGGGAGTCTGTAAAGTTCCCCTGCCAGGCCTACTTCCAGCCCTGGATACCATGCAAAGTGGAAGATGCAGTGGTCCTTTACAATGGTCTGCCCTCAGTCCAAGCCTTTGCATGTGTTGGTGGGGGCTGCAGCTAGGCCTCACCTGGCCTCTTCCCAGTCATAGTCCTGGCTCTTGACCTGGCTCAGCACATCACCAGCCCCCACTCTCTACAGTCCTACAGAGGGGAGGGCCCCAGACATAGCTCTCTCATGTCTGGTGGGTGCTGCTGCTCAACCTGATATGCTCCATTCCTTGCTCGATATTCACAGCCAGGTGATATTCACTGTGGCCTAGACCAACCATGCAACACCCCTCTCCCCAGCCCACAACCCAGCCGCAGTTTCTGCATGAGTCAGGCAATGCTGTTTAAACTAGCCTCATGGACAGGTGCCTTCACCTGATCCAGACATGACTTCCAATTTCCCCCTCTAAAACATTCCATCTCAGTTATCTTGCCTACCTAAGAGTGTAGTGCCTGGTTCTGTGGAAGATTCCAGGAGTCATTTCTCCTTGTCATACATGTCCTCAGCCACCTCTACTCCAATATATCCCCAGACCACCTTCCCTACGAAATCTGCATGTTCCCAGGTTCCCCACTTTCCCCACTTATCTTAAGAAAACATTAAATAAAATAAATTAATTTTTAAAAAAAGAACAAGCAACTATGCTGCTATATTGCTATAGTTAACACATATTTGGCATTAACCAGACCCAGAATGCCCTCCAGCTACTGAGTGGTTTTCTCCCACCAATGTAACACTTGCTGAGGTATAAGCCAACTTAGACAGTTATCTGCAGGTTGGAGTGTGGGAAGGGCAGAGTAGAAAGAGTAAACCAAACATACCAACCCTTGATAAGCCAACCACAGGCTTGGCCTCCTTGTCGTCTGCTCTACTACTAGGTAGGAAGAAAGATGGAGGAGGATTAAAATCACTTGGACATTCATCCTGCAGCACACTCATATGAGTCACTTGATTGTAAATTATATCATGTCATCCTTACAAATATTCTGAGTGATACACGGATATTGGCTTCATTTTTATACACTAACAAAGCAAAGGTTCAAAGAGATCTAGTACATCCCCTTGGGTTCAGAAATTTGTTAGTTTTTTCACCTTAATTTTTTATTGTACAGTCCATAGGTACAGAAATTGCCCCTACCACACCCTAGACCTCCACATTGCTTGCCCACGTCTTATTACACTAGTATAGTCCTTCAACAATAGTCACAAGTCCATTATTCTCCTATTTAAGTATATTGTGGCATTGTAGGGTTAGACAAAAGCAGCAAACCCAGCATCCTATTGTCTATATTTATTTAACAGTTTCAATGGGAGCCCTTCTTTTCTTAAAATCCTTTTTATTTTATGATCTCCCTTACCCCTCTCCAAAATTTGTAACCCCCAGCACTGATTTCCCCTATATTATTGCAATACTACAGTTCTTTATAAGCAGTCATAAGTCTATCATTGCAGGCATGGAAAATGGTAGAGAGTACAGCATCCTATTATCAAGATAAATGTAACAATTTCATTGCAAGTCCATCTTACATTTGGAAGTAGAGATGCATACTGCATTGTATTTTTGCATTTGAATATGATAGTCTCTATAATGCAGTTACTATACATCCCCTTAAATGAAAAGCCTTAAAACAAAATTAACAACAGGAATAAAGTTTAAAAATGTATAATGCCATGGGGTTAAATAACATGCTAATGAATAAACAATGTGTCAATGAAGAAATGAAAAAGAAAAAAAAATTAGTAAAAGAAACTATTTTGAAGAAATGAAAATAAAAACAAAAATATCAAAATCCATGAGTTGCAGCAAAAACAGTATTGAAAGGGTTACTGATTTTATATTTTGCATAATGGTTGCCTTATATTGGAGAGATCATTCAGTGATCTGAGTAGTATTCTGGGGAGTAGATGTATCATGGTTTCTCTGTCCACTACTCTCTTGATGGGCATCCAAGTTGCTTCCATGTCTTTGGTATTGTAGATTATGCTAAATTCCTTTCTCATATGCAGATCTCATTTACTTTGTATATATTCCCAGAAATGGAATAACTGCATCATAGGGCAGGTTTATTTTCAGCTCTCTTAGCACTTTCCATACTGACTTCCACAGTGGTTGTGCTAGCCTACACTCCCACCAACAGTGAAGTAGGGTACCATTTTCCCCACATCCACATCAGCAGGACTTGTTAGTAGAGTTCAGAATGTAGGCCAATCTCATTGGATTTATGTGGAACTTCAACGTGGTTTTCATTTGTATCTCCCTGACTACTAGGGAACCTGAGCATCTTTTCACCTGTATATTAGCCATTTGAATTTGTTCTTTTGAAAAATGTCTGTTCATTTCCTTCACCCATTTTTTCACAGCGTTGTTTGTTTTGCTGCCACTGAGTTTTTAAAGCTCTTTTTCATTCCTGGATATTAGTCCCCTATCAGTTGTGTAGTCTGCAAAGATTTTCTTGCACTCTGTTGGTTACTTCTTCACTTTGTTGCCCATTTCCTTTGATGGGCTTTTTAATTTGATGTAGTACCATTTGTTTATTTTGGAGCCCCTCCCCTTTTTTTTGAGAAGAGATGCATACTGCGATGTATCTTCACTTCACAGGATGCTAATCTCCATTATACAGATTTTATATATATATATATATATATAATAAACATATATGTACACATGTATATGTATGTGTGTGTGTATATATATACACCTATACATCTGCTCATCTTGTATTTTGCACTAAGATTGTCTTGTATCAAAGATCAAAGAGACCATATGTTATTTTTCATTTTTAGATTGGGTCATTTCACTGACCGTAATGGTCTCTAGTTGGGTCCTGCACAAATGGTAGAATTTCATTCTTTTTAATGGCTGAGTGGTATTTCAAGGAGTAGATTCACAGCAGTTTCTTTATCTATTCCCCTTTACAGGCCTCTGTGCTGTTTCCATGTCTTCATTATTGTACATTAGGCTGCTGAAATTATAAGATTCCATGTTACTTTCTCATATGCATATTTCATATCCTTTGGATATATTCCCAGAAGTGGGATAACTGGGTCATATGGTAGATCAATTTTCAGTTAGTTCTTGATTAATGATGATAGAAGTGGAGAGGGATCAAATTTATGTATAGTTTAAAACCCAGATTAAAATAAAATTAGCCTAATCTAGTACCAGATACATTTACATAAACCTATTCCTTATAATTCTATCTAATATTTAAGAACACAATTACCACTCCACAGATATCCAAAAGTGTAAAAATAACCCTACTGTAATTCATTAGGAACACTTAAAACATGTGTCACTTAAATAAAAACTACAAAAAGCTTGTTAATAAGTAATATAATTTCTATTTGCTTCTTGGATTGGCAGAAGTTTAGTCTCAGAGCTTCAGTATTTCTCTTCCTTCCCTTACTTAATTTCTCAATCTTATCTTTATAGTTGTTAAATCCACAGCCCTCTTCCATTTGTTTTGGTTTGTACAGATTTAGCACTCATAATGTAAAATTCTACAATGGTTTAAAATCTACAACTTTTTTGAATGCCACCACATTAAGAAAAATTCCATGCTTAACTTCATGTGACAAGTCACAGTCACATATTCCATCTAAAAAGACTGTGTAAAACTATTTCAGACTAAGCATATAGGGTGTATAAAAAAATAAATAAATTTTGTGTTTACACTTGGATTCTGTTCCTTTAAATTTATCACTATATGGATGGAAACATTTCAAAATTCAAAAGCCTTTTGATATTAAGTATTTTGGATAAATAATATACAATGTATTTATGTCCCCAGGATTTAAGTCATTTGTCACTGCTTTCGCAAGCCATAAACAGGAGGCTGAATGAGAAGTGGAGCAGCTGGGACATAATCAGTGTCCATTTGAGATACTTAGTCACAGGAGGAAGATAGGTGCATGCTGCTACTGCTCTGGCTCCATAAAATAAAATTAGAGACAAAATAATATGTGACCTCAAAGAACACTAACACACTACAGAAAGATTTGAATTTAGAAATCATGAAAATATTTGTTCAAATCTAGTACTAAAGGAGAAGCCAGACAATCTACAAAAATAAAAACTAAGGAAAATGTATATGGTAAGGTTGCTTTAGGATAAAGGAAAGCTATGAATCCCTTTACCCATGTTATGGTAAGTGGTGGGAGGCAAAATCCCACCACTGAGGCAAAAATCTCAATGAAGTATGAGCACCTGTGTGTGGACTAGCTTGATATGTTGAGGTCCCAAAAAATTCTATTCGTACAATGAAAATACACCCATTTGCAAAAGTCTACCCTGTAGGCCTTAGCAACTCACACTGAAGACCAAGAACAAGGCAGGAAATGTGGGGGATATATTCTTGAGGCACGTGAGGATTTAGGACAAGACAGTATCCTTAGGAAAGTTGAGTTTAGAGGAGCCTGGAAAGAATTTGTCTGATAAAGTCTCTTCCTTCACCTAGGTCAGTACAATTGCAAATGAAGACAGAAATATAGCATAACATAAATGAATCCTCAGTCTAGAGAATTAAACGGAGGGGAAGGAAGTAGATGCCAAAGGGTTGAAGCATAGCAACAGGAAGAAGAGAGACCTGCGAAGGTGAGCAAAGCAAGGCAAAAGGCGTTCCCTGGCAACTGAACCATGCTGAAAGCCCAAAGAAACTACCAATGCTCAGAAAGCAGCCCTAAATGACGGAAAAGTCCTTGTGCAACTCTTAAAACTCTGAAATTTAGTAATAATCTAACTAAAGCAGAAACAATAACCACACATCTTTAATATGTTAGAGTCCCTAAACCTTCCCAAATGAAGGCCCAACAAAATGAAGACTCCCCTTTTCTGGGGTAAGTATCTATTACTTCAATTTTTCATATGCCGTTTTCTTTTTTTTTTTTTTTCTCACAATGTCCAACACACAATAAAAAAGAAGTATGCAATCCAAGAAGATGGAAGAAAAGAAAATGTGAACAGTAATCAAGTCAGAGAAGAGTCAACAGAATCAGACGTTAGGATGCAAAAGGTATTGAAACTATCAGAGAATGCATAACAATAGCTTCAATGTAAACTAAAGTAATAAATATGCCAATGTATCAAATAATTTAATGAGAATGAAGGACAATATGCATGAATAGAAAAGAGATTTTTGGTAGCAAATTTAAAAAGTAAAAGGAAATAACACTGAAATACTGGAAGCTAAGAACACTATATCAGCAATAAATTTTATATGAGCTTAACAACAGGCTAAAAGAAACAGTAAATCTTGTGTGTTGCAAGATAACAGTCTTATTCAAGCAGCCATCTATTTGAAGAGTAAACTTATTTAGTCCCAAAAGAATTCTTCCTAATTTTTGTTTCTTTAATCTTTATTTTATTTCTATTAGAAAGATTTTACAGAGGAGAGACAGAGAGAAAGATCTTCCACCTGCTGGTTCACTCCTCAGGTAGCCGCAACAGGAGAGTTGAGCTGATTTGAAGCCAGGAGCCAGGAGCTTCTTCCAAGTCTCCCACATGGGTGCAGGGTCCACAGAATTGGACCATCCCTGACTGCTTTCTCAGGCTACAAGCAGGGAATTGGTATAAAAGTACTAGAGCCGGGATATAAAACCGATGCCCATATGGGATCCCAACAAGTACAAGGCAAGGACGTTAGCCACTAGGCTATAGTGCTGGACCCAAATTTGTCTTAATTGTCAAGTAAACAAGAGAACTTTTTAAAAAAATAATATTTTAGTTATTTATTTTTATTAGAAAGGCAGATATACAGAGAGGAAGAGAGACAGAGACAAAGATCTTCCATTTGATGACTCACTCCCCAAGTGGCCACAACGGCTGGAGCTGAGCCAATCCAAAGCCAGGAACTTTTTCCAGGTCTCCCATGTGGATGCAGGGTCCCACGGTTTTGGGGCATCCTCAACTGCATTCCCAGAACACAGGTAGGGAGCTGGATGGGAAGCAGGGCTGCTGGGATTAGAACCGGCATCCATATGAGATCCCGGCACATTTAAGGTGAGGATTTTAACCACTACGCTATCACGCCGGGCCCAATAAGAGAACTTTTAAAGGAGAAAAACGGAGTTGGGGAAAGTTATCATTCCTGATCAGTGTATGATCATTTAGGTTGAGATTTCTTTGATATCAGCTTGTTTGTTTTGGCTTGTTGGTTCTAAATCCATCTGAAGTCAGCTCTTCCATTCATCTCCCTCTATTTAACTACTAATATTCTTAAGCCTGCATCTGCTGAACGAAAATTATTATTCCTTTAAAAATTTATTTTATTTTTATTACAAAGTCAGATATACAGAGAGGAGAAGAGACATAGAGGAAGATCTTCCATCTAATGGTTCACTCCCCGAGTGACCGCAAGGGCCGGTGCTTTGCTGACCCAAACCCAAAAGCAAGGAAATTCCTCCAGGTCTCCCACATGGGTGCAGGGTCCCAAGGCTTTGGGCCATTCTCAACTACTTTCCAGGCCAAAAGCAGAGAGCTGGATGGAAAATGGAGGTGCTGGGATTACAACCAGTGACCATATGGGATCCTGGGGTGCATTCAAGGTGAGGACTTTAGCTGCTAGTCTATCTTACTGGGCCTATAAACATTATTTTTTTTTAATTTACAAAGCTGTATTTGCAGAAATACTAATAAGAATATGTCTTCCCATCCTGCCCCTTTTTTTTTCTGTGTGGGTTTTTGTTGTTGGTGGTTTTTGTTTTTTTTTTTTTTTTAGTGTTGTGGTATTTGTCTTTCTTGGTCTTGCTTATTTCATTCATATAATGTTTTTCAGTTCAGCCCATTCTGCAGCAAATGGTAGAATTTTGTTATTTTTTTATAGCTGAACACTATTCCATTGTGTATGTATGCCACATTTTCTTTATCCATTCACCAGATGATGGACACCTTGGTGGATCCCAAATTTTTATTGTGAACAGTTTTGCTATAAACATGTTGATGCAGTTATCTGAATGACTGTCTTCAAGTCTTTCAATATAAACCCATTAGTGGGACTGCTGGACAATACAGAAGACTATTTCTAGTTTCTTAAAAAGAAACTCCAAACTGTTTTCCACAGTGACCACTAATTCACACTGTTATCAACAACTTACAAGTATTTCCCTTTCTCTACACACTCACTGGCATTTGCTCTTCTCTGTTTTGGGGCTTTAGCCACTGTGACAGAAGGGTTTGATTTTAGCTTGATCTGGGGTTTTATTTGCATTTTCCTAATGGCTAGTGATGCTGAACTGTTTTACATATATTTGCTGGCCATTTGTATTTCTGTATTTGAAGACTATTGAGTCCTTTGCAAATTTCACAAGTGGATTAGATAGGTTTTGCTGAGATTGCACAGGTAGGGGTGAGCAGTGACCTGTGGGTTCTTGTCCAGGTGAGGAATTACTGCTGAGAGATATCCATGAATAAGGCCATTATACATGTAGGTAAGAGAAGAACTGAGACCAAATGTTTTGGAAGGAGGAACAGGAGGGCCTTTATGGATTAGGCCAAAGTACCAGCACACGGAGACCTGAGTTGGTATAATTATAATCGACCATCACCAAGCACTGCTACTGGCACAGATTAAAGCTAAGGCTGGGGCCTACCAGGGAGAGTCTGAACAGGGGATGCGTAAAGTTAGGATGTGCCATGACAATGGCTAGCATATGAGAGCTTCGGTCTGGTAGCAGAATCTGTGAGGGATATAAGGGTTCACCCCTGTGAAACTGCAATCCCTGCTACCTGCCTAAGAGCTATGGATGGGAACAGGCCTGGCTGGGGAGCAAAGAGTATACCCCAGCTGGGTTAGGGCTCTCCCTGGTAAGGACAACAGCTGGACTGGGGGCAGTGAGCTTGGCTTGAAAGACTGGGCTAGACAGCAGCATCCATAGTACTCGTGGGACCCAGGTTGGGTATACAATGGGCTGCGCCAGGTCTTGACTCCCAATGAACAACGTGAAAGCTGTGCCTGGGCATGGACCAAGTACGGCTGGGTTGAAACACCCAACAGTAAAAACCAAAATGGCTGTGGGTCGGTTGAGCAAGGCCATTGTTTTTACCAGGGCAAAGGGTGGACAGTCAATCTGGGCCAAGGACCAGATTGTGTGTGCGTGAGATCTGGCACATGGAGGAGACCCAATAGTGGAGCTTGGGAAATCCTTCATCAGGACATAATCCCTGCAAATAAGTACAAGAATCAGAGCAAAGAGCAGCCCAGATCATGCCAGATTATAGTACACAGGTCTGTCTCTAGATGGGTCTGGAGACAGACCAGTATGGGCCAGTTTGTAACATCCACTGGCTGATCTGAGAACCAGGACAGGGTGCAGGAGGGGTCAGGTCAGGCTGCAACACCAAACAGTTCACATTAGGGCCGGGACAGGGATCTGGCTGGGCTGGGCTAGACTGCAGTACCCACCAGGAGAAGCTGGAACTGGTTTTCAGACTGGACTGAGCCAGTGGATGCTAATGTGCGGTGAGCTGTGTCAACCTGTGTCAATGGATGCTGGATTCATGAGTCCTGGGGGCAGGGGATCTGGTGGACTTGGATCCTTGCGCTTGCCTATAAAGGGGGTGTACTGTGTTCATGAGCCCAGCAGCAGAGGATCAGGTGGGGTTCAAGTAACCTAGGCCAGGTCTTGGGGCCAACACACAAAACACAAGAGACTATGAATAGTCAACGATACCTTGAAGAAGAAAAATAGAGAAATCACAATTTCGTATTTTTAACCATCTGTTAATACATTAAAATGTGCTGTATATGGGTGAGATTGTAATTTTTTTTAAAGATTTATTTTTATTATTTTCTCATTGGAAAGGCGGATATACAGAGAGGAGAGACAGAGAGGAAGATCTTCCGTCCAATGATTCACTCCCCAAGTGAGCGCAACGGCCGATACTATGCCGATCCAAAGCCAGGAGCCTCTTCCGGGTCTCCCACGCGGGTGCAGGTTCCCAAAGCTTTGGGCCGTCCTCTGCTGCTTTCCCGGGCCACAGGCAGGGAGCTGGAAGGGAAGCGGGGCTGCCGGGATTAGAACCGGCGCCCATATGGGATCCTGGGCGTGCAAGGTGAGGACCTTAACCACTTGCGCCACCGTGCCGGGCCCGAGATTGTAATTTTTAAATTCAAATTTTGTTTATAGGCATTGCCTTTATTCCCACTAGATTAATTTACATAAATTTACTTATTTGAAAAAATAAACACATAAATAACACATAAATACATAAATTACCTAGTCTCTGGTACATGTTTACAACAACAGAAAATGGAATAAGACAGCTACCATAGTTAATAAAATTTAGCTTGAAAATCAATGAGTGGATTTTATATGTTCATATCAGAATAGAATTTGCATGTAATGACTCCAATAATAAAAACAAATGCTCATTAACATGGATGTATAAAAACACTATGGCTTACCTATACCATAGAATACTACTCAGCAACAAAATTAAAACTGTTGATACATGTATATAACCAAATCTAAATACAACTAAGAAAACAAAATAAGTATAATCTATATGATTCTAAAAATACACACTGACATACCAATACCAAAACCAAATTAATGCATATTCAGGAAATAAGAAAGGAAGGGATGATCAAGGCAACGAAAAACTCCTAGGGACATTGGACATAGTCATTATCTTGGTTGTGAGGAAAACATGACACATATATATACATATATGTGTGTGTGTATATAAAGTATATAAGCATATGTCAAGACATTAAATTGCACACTTTAAATATGTGGAGGTTAACTGCAGTTAGTATGGTAGATTGCCACCGACTATTTGACTTGATAAAGATGACCAGGGAGGACTTCATCTGTAATGTTGCATTCACAGACTGCCGGCAACAGAGAAAATATTCCAAGGTCACGGAATCCTGTGCTTTAAGGATACGCCTGAGATAGTCATGTACTGACTTTTTGTACATGGGGCATGGTTATTAAAGTTGGTGCAGCATATCAAAACCACTTGAGCAAGAACCTCAGAGCATGCCCTACATCTGGGACCTGGGGAGGGTGGGAAATTGGGTGGGCCTTCTTCCTTAATACCTCCCTTTAAACATGAAGGAAACAATATGGAAAACATACTAGTATTATCCACTTTCCTGTAGCCCTTGAACCTTCTTACCCTAATTAACTATGTAAAGATTGTCAAAGTAAAAAAAAAATTAAAAAAAAAATAAAGTTGGTGCAGCAAACTTGCAGAGTTCATTTCTCCTTCCTAATCAGAGAAGGAGACTTCCCTCTAGTTGCCCAGTAGAATCTTAATCTTTATGTTGTGTCTTTGGCTCTTTCCTTTTCTGAATTGTGCACTGCCTCCCTCCCTCTGCAACCATGTGCATACTGCATTAGTTGGGGTATGAACTGAACTACACTCCCAAAATTCATATGCTAAATTACCTTGGAATGTGACCATTTCAGGAGACAGGTTCTTTGCAGAAGTAACTAACGTGCGACAAGGCCATGCTGGTGGGATCTAAATATAATCAGTGTCCCAAGAAGATAAAGATGCAGATTATATGAAGACCACTTGAGGATTTAGCAAACAGCTGGCCATCTTTAAGGCCAAGAAAAAAGCAGCCTTAGAAGAAACCCAACTTGCAGCCACCTTGATCTGGACTTTCAACCTCCAGAATTATAAGAAAATATATTGCTATTATGTAAGTCACCAGGTCTGTGGTATCTCATTATGCAAGCTCTATTAAAGTAATACAGTCAATTATTCTTCAGTGAAATTATCCAGCTAAAAATAAATGCAAATATGTCTACACAAAACCAGCTCTGCAAAGTCTCCTTAGAAATGCACTAGTCCCGGACAAAAAGGAGGCAAATCACAAACAAAGCTGGCAAATAAGAAGGTCTCCAAACTAAAAGTTGCACAAACAAGACAACTACATAGGCAACAACACACACACAACACAATCACATGGCAGGGCAAAATTGCAAACTCTCAATTTTAACTCTCAACACAAATGGTCTAAATTCACCAATCAAAAGACAGAGATTAATAGAATGGATCATCAAACAAGACCCAACCATCTGTTGCCTACAAGAAACGCATCTAACCAGAAAGGATGCAAAGAAACTGAAAGTGAAGGGATGGAAAAAGATATTCCACGCCAATAGACGAGAAAAAAAAGCTGGGGTAGCTATCCTAATTTCAGATGAAATAGATTTCATTCTAACTAATATCAAAAGAGACAGGGAAGGCCATTTTATACTGGTGAAAGGAATGATCCATCAAGAAGCAATCACCATCATTAATGTTTATGCACCGAATCTTAATGCACCTAGTTACGTAAAGCAATTACTTACAGACTTAAAGGAAGACATAGACACCCGCACAATTCTTGTAGGCGATCTCAACACACCTCTAACAACAATGGACCGGTCCACGAAACAAAAACTCAACAAAGAAACAACAGAGCTCACACAAACAATAGAACAACTAGACTTAGTAGACATATATAGAACTTTTTATCCTAAGGCCACAGACTATACATTCTTCTCAGCGGTGCATGGCACCTTCTCCAGAATCGATCACATGATAGGACATAAAGCGAATCTAAACAACTTCCAAAACATTAGTATCATACCATGTACCCTCTCAGACCACCATGGGATGAAACTGGAAATCAACAACTCAAAACTCCCCAGGAAGTATAGGCACTCTTGGAAATTGAACAATATGCTATTAAACGAACAATGGGTCAGAGAAGAAATTAAAGATGAGATCAAAAAATTCATGGAAACCAACGAAAACTCTGATACAACATTCCAAAACTTGTGGGACACCGCCAAAGCAGTGCTAAGAGGTAGATTCATTGCAATCGGAGCGCATGTCAAGGCCCAAGAAAGACGCCAAATACAGGAACTAACCACACACCTCCAGGATCTGGAAAAACAGCAGCAGAAGAGTCCCACGCACAATAGGAAACAAGAAATCATCAAAACAAGGGAGGAGATAAACCAAATAGAAATCAAAAAAACTATACATAAAATCAACAAATCAAAAAGTTGGTTTTTTGAGAAAATAAACAAAATAGACACTCCACTGGCCCGATTGACCAAAAAAAAACAAGAGAAAGTGAGAATCAATAGCATTAAAGATGAAAAAGGCAACATAACAACAGACACTGCAATCATTAAGAAAATAATTAGAAATTACTACAAAGAACTGTACTCCCACAAATTTGAGGACCACCAAGAAATAGAAAAGTTCCTGGACTCCCACCACTTACCAAAACTCAGTCCGGAGGCAACTGCAGAATTAAATAAACCCATAACCGAGGTAGAGATTGAAACAGTCATCAAGGATCTCCCAACGAAAAAAAGCCCAGGCCCAGACGGCTTCACTACAGAATTCTACAAAACATTCCGAACAGAACTAACCCCAATCCTCTACAAGCTCTTCAAAACAATAGAGGAGGAAGCAACCCTCCCAAACTCATTCTATGAAGCCAACATCACCTTAATCCCAAAACCGGACAGAGAACCATCAGAGAAGGAAAACTACAGACCTATCTCTCTGATGAACAGTGATGCTAAAATTCTCAACAAAATCCTAGCCAATAGAATTCAAAAAATCATCAGACAGATCATTCATCCGGATCAAGTAGGATTCATCCCTGGAATGCAGGGATGGTTCAACATTCGGAAATCCATAAATGTTATAAACCATATCCAAAAACTGCAAAACAAGAACCACATAATAGTTTCAATAGATGCAGAAAAAGCTTTCGACAAAATCCAACACCTCTTCATGCTAAAAACTCTAGCCAAAGTAGGCATAGATGGGAAAATCCACAACATAATTAAAGCAATTTATGAAAAACCCAACGCCAGTATCATACTGAATGGAGAAAAGCTAGAACCCTTCCCACTGAGATCTGGAACAAGACAAGGGTGCCCGCTATCACCACTGCTATTCAACATAGTCCTAGAGGTACTTGCAGAGGCCATAAGACAAGAAAAAGAAATCAAAGGCATACGTATAGGAAACGAAGAAGTCAAGCTTTCACTATATGCAGATGACATAATCCTATACATAGAAAAACCAGGAGAATCAATACAGAAACTGCTAGAACTTATACGAGAGTTTGGCAGAGTGGCGGGGTACAAAATTAACGAACGAAAATCAACAGCCATAGTGTACGCAAATAACACCAAGATGGAAGAAGATCTAACCAACAGGATACCATTCAAAATAGCAGAGAGAAGTATGAAGTATTTGGGAATAAATCTAACCAAAAGCGTAGGAGACCTATTCGAAGAAAACTACAAACTATTTAAAAAGGAAATTGAACAAGACCTCAAAAGATGGAATAACATCCCGTGCTCCTGGATAGGCAAAATCAATATCATTAAAATGTCTATACTACCACAAGCAATATACATTTTCAACGCAATTCCAGTCAAATTGCCCAAAACATTCTTCACGGAACTGGATACAATGATTCAAAAGTTCATCTGGAAACACAAAAAACCACGAATAGCTAGAACCATCCTGAAAAATAAGAGATTAGCAGGGGGAATCACAATCCCGGACCTCTGGACATACTATAGAGCAGTGGTTATCAAAACAGCCTGGTACTGGCACAAAGACAGAAAAGAAGATCAATGGAATAGAATAGAAGCACCAAAAGGGAACCCACACAAATACAGCCAATTAATCTTTGACAAAAAGACCAATGATAGCTCAAGCAAGTGGGAAGGCCTCTTTAGTAAATGTTGTTGGGACAACTGGCTGATAGCCTGTAGAAACAAAAGGATAGACCCACATCTATCACCATACACTAAGATCCAATCTACATGGATAAAAGACCTAAACCTACATCCAGAAACCTTCAAACTCTTGCAAGAAAATGTAGGAAATACACTGCAAGACCTAGGAGTAGGTTCCGACTTTCTAAGAAGGACACCAAAAGCAATAGCAGTTGAGAACAGAATAAACAAATGGGACCTCATCAAACTAAGAAGCTTCTGTACAGCAAGGGAAACAATCAACAAAGTAAAAAAGCAACCCACAGAGTGGGAGAAGATCTTTGCACACGATATAGGCGATAGGGGGCTAATTTCCAGGATATACAAAGAACTTCAAAACAACCAAAAAACCAAAACAAACAAGCCACTCAAGAAATGGGCAAGGGAAATGGGCAAACATTTCACAAAGGAGCAAGTCCAAATGGCAAACAAACATATGAAAAAATGTTCCAGCTCCCTAGCAATAAGGGAAATCCAAATTAAAACATCGATGAGGTACCACCTAACACCAGTAAGATTGGCCCACATAAACAAGAACACCAACGACGCTTGCTGGCGAGGATGCGGGGAAAAGGGAACCCTACTCCACTGCTGGTGGAGCTGCAAATTGGTACAGCCTTTATGGAAATCAGTCTGGAGAACACTCAAACAACTCGGAATCTGCATGCCATATGACCCAGCAATAGCACTCCTAGGAATATATCCAAAACACCTGTTTTACGACAAACCAACATGCATCCCCATGTTCATTGCAGCACAATCAGTAATTGCAAAAACATGGAAGCAACCGAAATGCCCATCAATAGAAGATTGGATAAGAAAGCTTTGGTTCATCTACTCCATGGAATACTACTCAGCTGTTAAAAAAAACAAAATGCAGTTCTTTGTGGCTAAATGGGCACAACTGGAAACTATAATGCTAAGGGAAATGAGTGAATCCCAAAAGATTAGATACCACATGTTCGCCTTGATTTAACCTGTAATTTATTGTTTGGTTGTTTGTTATTTTTTGAACGTGTCATTGATGCTGTCTCAACCCAGATGTTTCGAAGAATGGAACTTGCATTATTTTTAACATATTGTTTACCCAATACTATGTCAATTAATTCCATAATGTTGTATATTGATACTGAGGCCTTGTTGGGGCTTTTAACTGACCGGATCTTTACTCTGTTAGACCTATCTTCAGACCATAGAAGGTCTCCCCAGGAGGCCACTGAACTTATCTGGACAATAAGACGCTGAACTTTATGCTAGGCATGTGTTTGCAAGCAATGAATCTCAACTGAACTTGAACTATGGTTATGCAGCAAGGTGGAGGAATCCACCATGGGGGGAGGGGTATGGGGAGGGGTGGGGGGAATCCCCAGCGCCTATAAAACTGTACTACACAATACAGTGTAAGCAACAATAAAAAAAAAAATAAAAAAAAAATAAATGCAATGCCATATTGGCATAGCAAGTACAGTAACATATACTAACATAATAAATTTAATAAGTCATATTAAAGTAAATATATAAAGATTTTAGTAGGTACAGAGAAAGCATTTGCAAATTCCAATTTCTACTCAAAATTTAAAAAAGAACTCTATCAAAGTTTAAGAGTATCTATGAACAACCTATCAAAAAATCATAATCCCCACTTTTCTCTATTACAGTATCAGTATGTTTGCTCTACCATCTCTACCATTTTTGTTTTGCTGTTTCTATTGTGCATTATATTTGAAGTCTAGCTAGAGTAATAAGGCAGGAAAAGTAATTAAACAAAATAAGCATGGAGAGAAGTGGCAGAGCTGTTTTCTCAGACAACATGACTGCACTGAAGTCTTATGGAACTTACCTCTCATTCACACACCAAAACAAAACAAAACTTACTAGAACAATTGAATTTAATAAAGGGCAGGATGCAAAGCTAATGTATAAAACACTAGTTCTATTTCAAACATAAAAATTAAAATTCAGTCACCTTCCACAACAGAATTTTTAAAACCTAAGAAAATCTTTTTCTAAGTTTCTTTTCATTGATTATTTGAAAGGCAAAGAGAGAGCTCTTCTAACTATTCTCCAAATGCCTGCAGTAGATAGAACTGGCCAGCCCAAAGACATGAGCCCAGAACTCAAACCTGGTCTCCCTCACGGGTGACAGGGGTACAAAGAAACTGTAATCAGAGGTGGAGCCAGGACTTGAAACTAGCCACTGATAACATATGGCTTATACCTTCATCCTAAGAAAAATATTAATAAAAGTCATAAATACATTGAAAGATATAAAACATATCTTATAATAAAATTAAACATTTGAGTAAATGAAGAAGTATACCATATGCATAGATGAATATGCATATGTCATCTCTCCCTAACTTACCTACATATTTAATGCATACCCCATCAAAATCTCAGTAACCTTTGTGGAAGGAATTGAAAAATTAAGTTTATATGTTTTATGAAAATACCAAAGATACAGATTACACAAAAAATCATTCTAAAATAACAAAATTGGAAGACTTATACCATCTAAGAACATAAAGATAGTCTAGTATTGGCTTGAGGGTAACCTAAACAAATAGGACGGAATAGTACAAAAATGAACATTTCATAGTTAGTTAATTATCAATATACGTGGCATATAAATTTATCAGGGAAAAATACCTCTTCAAATGCAAGTGGAGCAACTGGGTATCCAAGAGGTCAAAACTTTAAACCTTAACTCCAATCTTACTTAACACAACATTAAAAAAAAAATCAAAAGCTGATAATCTATTAAATGCCTCAACCTATATCTAGAAAGTTTGTAGAAGAAAGTAAATGGTAACAACAATCTTAGATTTGGTAAACACTTCCTGGAGAGAACTAATTAAATCACTAATCGAGGCCAGCGCCACAATGTAGCAGTCTAATCCTCTGCCTTGGTCACCTCCTGGCTGCTTCACTTCCTACTCAGCTCCCTACTCATACTCTGGGAAAGCAGTAGGAGCTAGCCCAAGTCCTTAGGCCCCTGCACTCACACAGGAGACACAGAAGAAACTCCTGGCTCCTTGACTCTGGTCCCCGGCCCCTGGCTCCAGGCTCCTGGCTTCAGATGGGCTCAGTTCCAGCCAATGTGATCATTTGGAGAATGAACCAATAGATGGAAGAGCTCTCTTTCTGCCTCTTCTTCTCGCTCCATAAAAATCTTCCTTTTCAAGTAAAAATAATTAAATTTTAAAGAAGTAAAAAAAAATAAAATTACTAATCAAAATATTTAACTTGATATAAATACTTCACAAAATGCCTCACCCACAAAACTGTCTCCCCACTTCCTGCTTCGTAAGCAATTAGTGCTGGTTCTATGTATTGCTTTTGGTGTTAGTGTTTGCAGTAAAAATGATCATAGTAAGAACAGTGCAGGACAAGGAAGGACTATTAGAGTTCTAGTAAAGGAAGCCAGAGAAGAAGGAGTAAAACAAAGAGGCAGAGAAAAATTGAGTTATTTTACTATGAAAAGAGAAATATAAGTGTAACTTCTCATTGTTCCAAACAGTGCCACAATGAAGGCAAGGGGTTAGGAAGAAGTTAGTAAGTTTTTTGTACTCTGATTGGATATTGGTTCAAGGGAGTGCCGAAAGAATCCTACCCAAAGGAAGCATTATACTCCTAGAAAAACTCAAGGAAAAGCACTGTGAGCAAAAGCTGTTTAATCAATCTCTAAGGGAAAGCGCAGAGATTTTCAACCACTTAGTGTGAAAGTTGAAGGTAAAATTTTTCTTCCAGAATATGGAAGTACCAAAATAGTTCTAAATGAAAACAATTATTTTTTATTCATAAACAGATGATAGCATCTTGGTTAAAATGATGTCATATAAAGCTGCTTATTCCAGTGAAGTTCAGAAATTTCATCACGTAAACAATATTTCTGTAAATAACCTTGCAAATAATATTCATCATGTAAACAATTTCCATGTTTCCTGTATTAAATACATATGCATACATACACATGTCTAAACTAAGGAAAATACCTAGAACCTGTAAATGCATAAAACTACAGAAAAGGATACATATTCTGTAACATCACTGTAATTGATTACCTTATTGAAGTTTAATAAATGTTTGGTTGCAGGTGTTAAAGTGTTCATATTTTTGGTAAGAGATTCATATGCAAAAAATATCATAATAAGGAGTAAGGATACCACATAGGTATATCAATTTATCCTGGGAGAAAAAAAAAGAGAGAGAAAAGGAAAGGAAAGGAATGGAATGGAATGGAAAGGAAAGGAAAGGAAAGGAAAGGAAAGGAAAGGAAAGGAAAGGAAAGGAAAGGAAAGGAAAGGATAGAGAGAGAGAGAGAGGGAGGGAGAGAGGGAAGGAGGGAAGGAGGGAGGGAGGAAAGGAGGGAGGGAGGAAGAAAGAAAGAAAGAAATTTTCAACCTCGGGATTATGGCACAGCAGTTCCTGCACAACTGGTATCCCATAAGCGAGCCAGTTCAAAGTCCTAGCTGTTCCACTTCCAATGCAGCTCCCTGATAAGGTACCCGGGAAAACAGCAGAGGACAGCCCAGATTCCCGGGCCCCTGCACCTAAGAGAAAGACCCAGAGGAAGCTCCTGCCTCCTGGTTTTGGACCAGCCCAGCTCCAGCCATTACAGCCATCTGGGGATTGAACCAGCAGATGGATAATTCCTTTGTCTTTCCCTACCCCACCTCCCCTCCCTCTCTCTCTCCTGATCTTTAAAAAAACAAAGAATAGAAAAATTTTCCAAAAATAGTAAAATAAAAGAGGTTCAGAAAAAGGGATTTACTGAACCTCAAAAAGCATGTAATCTACCAAACTGAGAATCAGAAACAGGGAAAAGTTGTGGAAGAGGGAAAGAGCAGAACACATAATCTCTAGTTGCCTTCTGGATATAGGTTCCCCAGAAACATCAGAGAAATCACAGATGTGAGAGCTGGAAGGATTCTCTAGGTGCTTTTGCATTTGACAGATGATACATCCAAGTCCCAGCTCATACTGACTCTCAAAACCATAAACTTGTTCATAAAAAGTCAAAGACAGAATTAAAGTACACTAATTTACAGTTTACATTTTAGAATATTTTTTAAAAGATTATCTCAACTGAACTTGAACTATGGTTATGCAACAAGGTGGAGGAATCCACCATGGGGGGAGGGGTATGGGAGGGGTAGGGGGAATCCCCAGTGCCTATAAAACTGTACTACATAATACAATGTAAGCAACAATAAAAAAAAAAAAAGATTATTCCTTTAAACTCAAATAAATAAATTCAATTAAGTAAATTACATTCAAATAATATGAAAGATAGAATGTCTCTCTAACCTTGAAAAATTCTAGTCTCCTGATTTAGGAAGTTTTATTGTTACAGAGAGATGCTTTACTCAAATTTTTAAAAATTATTAACCCATGAATTTCATATACAATAATGATAGACTTATGAGAATATTACCAATAAATGAAAGATAGCAAACTGTTAAATCTGGGGCTGGAATTGAGGCATATCAGGCGTAATTGCCACCTTTGGTGCCAGCATCCCATATGGGTACCAGTTCGAGTCCTGGCTGCTCCACTTGTGATCCAGCTCCCTGTTCATGTGCCTTGGAAATCAGAGGAGGATGACTCAAGAGTCTGGGCTGCTGCATTCACATTGGAGACCCAGATGAACTCCTGGCACCGAGCTTCAATCTGACCCCACCATGACTACTGTACCTACTTGGGGAGTGAAAAAGTGAATGGAAGATCTCTCTTTCTCTTTCTCTTCCTGTTTCTCTTCCTCTTTGTCTATCTCTCCTCTCTCTTTTATTTTCAGAAATAAAATATTTTATATAATTATTAAATCTAAGAATTACATCTTAAGTATATACTATGTAATACATTGTGTTAGAAACCCCGAGGCACATGAGAGCTTAGAAAACAGTGAATCTGGTATCCTGTGACTCATGTGCCATTCATTTGTATTTATTACTAATTTGTAAGATACAACATTAAATACATCTGGGCTTATATTCTAGATCCAATTATCCAAACATTTAAAGCTGTGATTTCTCTTCTATAGACTGAGCTTATAATATTACACAGGTCATAAGTCATAGTATTAAATGAATTCCAAGCATTCAGTATACTACATGATGTAGAGTCAACGGTCATTCAAATCATCATTTTTGTCATGTTCACTTTGACAGTTACTAGTTAAGATCTATGTTTGGATTCTCTAGAAAGCAGAGTAAAATTCAGTGATCAGATGATGCTTTCTTTAGAATACACAAATCATCAGCGAAAATGAAGGATAAAGTAAATACAGCAAAGAAGGATGGAGAGTTACAAAAACAGCAGGTCACCTTGCTGGTGACAGCTTCTTAATAAACTGCAGACATGACCCATCTC
Organism: Ochotona curzoniae; assembly: GCF_017591425.1. NCBI lineage: Eukaryota > Metazoa > Chordata > Mammalia > Lagomorpha > Ochotonidae > Ochotona > Ochotona curzoniae. The sequence goes on along the minus strand of NW_024467119.1, from coordinate 22,502,368 downwards.
TTCAAAGAAGCATCTACTTGATCACGTAGGACTTCAGAACAGTTAGATGGTTCTGTGGTAGGACTAGTCCATGGAAAAGAGGAAGGATGAGAAAAGCTTACTGTCTTGTACCCAAATTTGGTCTCCCATTGAACAAAGATTGCTTCATGAGAATTAATACCAGTTTACTGAAAATCTGTCACCTCACCCATCTGGTGCTCCCTAGAGATCAGGAAATAAATACCTAGAACTATGGGACTTCATTCAAGTACACAAAAGGAATGAGAGGATTCAGAAACTTTTAAATGTAGACTCTAAACCTGACTATTCTGTGGCAACCATACACTGATAACATAGGTCAATTTAAAACCACTGACAGCAGAAGCAGGAAATCAACAGGCTAAAGAAATCTGAAGCTAAAGTGTTGGCAGTGCTTGGAGTGGTAAGATCAGCAGCAATCCAGAACTACTGAACTATCAGAACCTCTTGAGTGGGACCCTTGGAGCATACCCCACATCAGGGACCCTGGGATGGCAACGGGTGGCTATCTGCATCCCAGGGTATGGAGGCAGTTAGGAGACTGGGTGTGGCTTCCCCCCTTATCTCTCCCATTTCCCCAGATACAGGAAGGGGAAAAAAAAAGAATGTAGAAATAATGGTCTCACCTACTATCCTCTAGCCCTTGACCCTTTGCACCCTAATCAACTATGTAAAAATCATCAAAAATTAAAAAATGAAATAGTCACTACGCTTCATTAACAACAACAAAAAATCTTAGGCAGGACATAAGGTCGGGGTCAACAGTCTTTCAATATAATAAAATGTGTTTTATAAAGATATTACATATAATTTTATTTTATAAAAATGCTAATTAAAATGTGTTAGTCAGGACCTGCTGCATAACAAACAATGCTGCATAACCACCACTAAATCTCAATAGTTTAAAACAAATGAATAAAAATTAGTTCTGCCTCACAAATCTGCAGGTAAGCAACAGATTAGCTGAACTCAACTAGGCTCAGCCTGGCTATTATTCAGGTTTGTTTCTTGTGTCTCCACTCTGTGTCTCTGTCCCTGGGCCCCAGTGAAAAAGAGCACTGGCTAACTTTGGAATATTCTTTTCATAGCAGACGGCAGGAGCATGAGAGAGGCCAATGGAAACTTGCCATGTGTCTTAAAGCCTTGGCTTAGAGCTGGAACAGTGTCAGTTCTGCGAAAAACAGCAATAGTAATTCAAAAAAAAACTCCAGTTTATAATGCATATCTTCTTCCAAAATGCCTGGCAATTCCCCTACTGTACCAAGATAATCCATATTTTAATATCTAAAGTAGCATAGGCATTTCTTTTAACTAATTTGGCTTTTATAATCACATTGAGAAACCTTTGAGGTATCTACTTTGAATCGTCTTTCTCATGTTGCAACTTGATTGTTGAACATGACTTGAATTTTACTTCATTAGCAGCACCATTTGTTCTTATTAACACTCCAGAGACAAAGGACATCTAGAAAGTAAAACACAGAACTCCAAGTACTATGTATCCGTGAACTGGAATGAGAAGTTCCTAAGCAGTAGGGTTCTGGATACCAAGAATAGCTTAGCTGTTCCCTAGACTTCTTCCAAGCCCCATGTGTTTGCTTAGTTAACACACTAATTTTTTTTTTTTTTTTACTACTGCCAACATTTGCAAAGTCAAAATAGCTGTGGAGGAACAAGCTGTTCTGCCTCATGTCTCATCAACATTCTTTGCTCAGTGTATCAAAACACAGAGCATACAGAGTGAATGCAGCAATTCTTCAAAAAGTTCCCTAGTGGGACTGTCTTCCTGAGGAATCATCCACAGCTGCCTACTTAAAACAACAGAAGAAAGGTGGGTCTGCTGCTGAAACACAAATGAAGTCGCAGCAAGCAAGTATGAATTAAACAGTCATTTTTCACTTGAAAAATAAAAGTCTATTATGCAGGCCTGTGTGAACTAATATCAAGGTTACACTTGGCAAAGAAGTTTTCTTTATCAAAGAATCACTTTCAATTATTATAGTAGTTATGTCCTAAGTTTAAAAAGAGTAAAAGTCATTGAATTAATAAATTATTATAGTAGTTATGTCGTAGATTCAAAAAGAATAAAATTCATTGATTTAGTAAAATGCATAGAATTAATAAATTCTAAGCCAAATCTCCTTAGCAACAGTCACGGCATTATAGTGGTCTCATGTCAAGGATATAAGATGGGTCTATTTAATAAAAGCTAAGAGGTAAAGTTGATAGGATGATCAAAGCCACTTTCCTTCTCATCACAGATCAACTAATGACAGTAAATAAACTATTAGTCTACATTTGAACAAATGTATGTACCAAACTGAATGATCAATTTATACGCACTATCTTATTCATGATCTTGTAATTAAATACACACTCAGAATGAGACAATTTCTACGTGCATGGTTGTATGTTTAAATGATGATATTTCATTTAATATAACTGTTCACAATAGGAATTAGGTTATTCATGGACCTAACACTTACTTATTACAACTATGGGAACATACAGATGAGTGACTGTAACAACAGCCAAAGACAATATCTGCCAAGAAGAGATATTTCTAGCAAAATTCTTGCATGAAGTTTCTGTCTTTCCAAGACAGAAAAAAAAAATCAAGAAGATCAAATCTACCCATCCTTTTTTATCATTGTTTCTGTCTGCAGCTTTAAGGGTCTTTTCTAAGTATTCTTTCCTACTGATTGCAAAAGACAGCACGGAAAAATAGCACATATCCTTCTTTCAAGTTAAACATTAAAACAAAAATCAAAAGCTTAGAGTATGAACTAAAATAATATCCATCTAAATCTTGAGCAATTGCGGACTGAGGTTCTAATGCTCTGAGAGTGTAGGCTATCCTTGAGACAAAAAGACCAACTCGGAGTGTATTACAAGGACTGTTGTTTACTACGGAATTTACACAACAGAATTCTGCATTTCACAGCCTGGAACAGAACCAGGAGAGTAAAACAGAGATTCAATAATCATAAGCCTGCACATCTCTTACTTTAAAATATTACGTTTATATGTTAGCAACAAAGTATTACTACTCAACATTAAAAACTTCAGATTGAGTAAAACAGAATGCATACTTTTATTTCAAGTTTGCCATTTTACTTGTTACATGATTGTATTAGAGTAAAAGGCTAAGCTGTTTTGCATTTTAAAAGAATATTCATTTGAAAAAAATTAAAATTAATAATACCAAGTTAAATAACATGCTACTGTATATGATAGTTTCCATTACACAGTTACTGTAGATCCCCTTAAATGAAAATTCACAAAAAAATCAACAACAGGAAGAAAAAAGAAATTTACAAAGCCATGAAATTACAAAAATAACATGCCACTGAATAACTATTGTGCTGCCAAGGAAATGATAAAAGAAAATCTTAAGGAATACCTTAAGGAATAAAATGATGCTAATGTACAATCTATGAGTCAATGAAGAATTTAATGAGAAATAAAGTGTTTTGAAGAAACAAACCTGAAAACAAAAACACTAAAATTCTATTTTTCTTCCTGTTGTTGATTTTGTTCTGTGGCTTTTCATTTAAGGGAATATATAATAACCGTGTAATAGAAATAGTTATAACCAGATTTGAGGATACAACGTAGTATGCATCTGTACTTACAGATCAAACATGGACTCCCAATGAAACTGTTCAATATATTTTGACAACAGGATGCTGGGCTCTCTGCCAGTATCCATGCTCGCACTGATGGACATTATGATTGTTTATGAAGAACTGTACCATAGTAATGATATAGGGGAACTCAGTGGGGGAGGGAGTTTGGGAGGGAATAAGGAACATCCTAGGGACTATGGAACTGCATCATCAAATGATAATAAAATGGGAAAAAAATATTTATTTGAAAGTCAGAATTACACAGACAGGGAGAGACAGAAATAGAGATCTGCCACCCACTGATCCCTAGCCAGAGCTGGGCTGGGCCAAAGGCAGAAGCTTCTGGGTCTGCCACGTGGGTGGCAGGGGCCAACCACCTGGGTCATGTTCCACTGCTTTCCCTGTCATATGAGCAGGGAGGTGGAGCAACTGAAACTTGAAGAAGTGCCCATATTGTATGCCAGCATAGCAGGCAGCAGCTTTATACACTATGCTACAACACCAGCCCCAAGGGTAACTTGTAATAATAAAGACACCCAAACACTAACAAAAAATAGGAGCGGGACCTGGCAAGATAGCCAAGTGGCTAAATCCTCACCTTGCTTAAGCCAGGATCCCACAAGGGTGCTGGTTCATCTTCCAGCTGTTCCAGTTCCCTTCCAGCTCCCTGCTTGTGGCCTGGGAAGGCAGAAAGGATAGTGCTTGGAACCCTGCACCAGTGTGGGAGGTCTGGAAAAACTACTGGCTCCTGGCTTCAGATCAGCTCAGCTCTGGCCACTGCAGCCACTAGGCCAGCAGACAGAAGATCTCTCTCTCTCTCTCTCTCTCCTTCTCTCTAAATATTTCTAATAAAAAATAAGTAAATAAATAAATCTTTAAAAAAGATAGGAGTGGGCATTTGGCAGAGTGGTTAACAATGTGGCTGCCTGTGTCTCATACTGGAGTCCCAGTTCTAGTCACGATTCCAGCTCCTCCTAGTGTACACCTTAGGCGGCAGCAAGTGGGATGGCCCACTAGCTGGGTTCCTTCCACCTCTGTGTGAGACCTGGGTTTACTGTCTAATTCTGCAGTATGTAGAGCATGAACCAGCATTTGATAGCTATCTGCCTCTCAAATACATAAAAATTTCTTAGTAAATATTTTTAAAGAGCATATTGAGCTTGTGTTTCTTCTCAAACAAATCCAAATGAACATTCAGTATGATAAAGCACATTTCCTTCCCTTTTATTACACCTTCCTTTCAAGGACTCACGGGCACCTGCATGGTGAGAGCTGAATCACCACCAGAGATTGCAGCTGCTAAAAAACAGAAAGAATAAAAGAGGCACCACTGCTGCCATCACGCCTGGAATCCGTACGACCACCAACTGGGTCCGTTGAAACAACAGAAATTTACTCTCCCTCTGCTGCGGGCTGCAGTACAAAATCAAGATGTCAGTAAGGAATGTTCTCTCTGAAGCCTCTCGAGAAAAAAATGTCTTTGGTTCTTCTAGCCTCTGATACTTGCCAGCAATAATCTGTGCTTTGAACTTAACAGCTGCATTTTTCCAGTCTACACCTCTGTTTGCACATGACTCTCTTTTCTCTTTGTGTCCAAATGACCCCGATTCTTATTGGGATCCATGTATTCTACTATAACTTCATGTAAATGGATCACATCTGCAAAGGACCGCCCCTTGCAAACAAAGTTACATTCACAGAGTCTAAGCAGATGTGAACTTGCCTAGAAGTAACCCAATATAGCTCATAATGAAAGTTAAGCAACCTTTAGACAAATAAATGTGTATTTTTCCTCTACCTGACGAAATTTGTACCAATCCCAGGCAATGAAGACAAAAAAAGACAATGTAACGATTCTGAAATGGTATACGCCAGTAGATCTTTAAGCCATTTCTCCTCTATGATTCTGAAGATTCTTACTTCAGCTGTCCCATGACGTGTGCTACACCACGCACTCGCTATAAGGGAAAATCACTGCCACACGTAATAGGTACTTAAAACTTCAAAAAAAATAACTAATTGCACTCAAAATAAAAAGAAGATACTATGTAAGAACTTAACACATTTACAAGTAGAAACCCTCAAGAGAGACTTGTCTTCTCTTGCAAAACTGACTGAGCGCAGCCCAGTACTGACACCAAAGACAGCACTCACGTTTACCACCTGACAAAATGAGCAAGACAGAAGAGGCAAAGGTCAAGGTGAATGAAGTGATCCCATCAAATGATCTCTATGGACATAAAAGCTCATATAATTCAATAGAGAAACTCAAAATACGCTTGCATTTATAATTTGCACTTCCTTCTATTTTTTTATTTACAGCATTAAGACAGTCACACAACATAAGAGAACATCAGTAACACACCAAGATAAACATGATGTGGGAAATTCTGAGGGAAAAAGCAGACAGCTTATTATAGTACTCAACCTGTCATTGTAAAAATGAATCTATTTTCAGTTTGGAGGAGGATCATAAAGAGAATAAAGCTGAAGAACACAGAAGTACTATCATCCCTCCCATGAAGCACACTGAGTTGCTCTGACCAAAAGTGACTAAACCAACCACCCTTGGGTGAGGAGCATGACAAAGGCCGCATGTCACTGTGCTGCTTCAGTTCCAGGATTACTACATCCACCATCAAAGACACATTCTTCCCTACAGGCAGCCACAGACCATATAGAGCAGATGTGTGTGAGGCAGTCACTGTGCACTGGTTACCACCTTGTCAGAGTCCACTGAGACGGAGCATCACACAAACACACAGTCCACAAGGCAGATTTACAACCTACAGATAGGAAGCAAGGGACAACAAAAGCTGAGGATTCTGGCCAGCCAATCCCCAAGGTTCAGGAGAGCTGCCAGTGCTGATGGGGTCTTTTCTACATGTGCCTCACTTGCACAGCAGCTGAGGCATCCCATGAGGGCAACAACACAAGCCAAAGCCCTGAAGGGCATCCTGTTTCTCACCCGGCCTGCAGCATTGCCTGAGATGTTCAAGTCAGTTCCTCCTCTCAGGATGTTGCATTCCCAGCACATTCTGTCACTATTGAGCACTACAAGTGCAACAAGGGCAAAACACAGGTTGCTGTCCTAGAATTTGGTAGGTCATATTTATGAGGTGCTTGGGTAAAAGTGATAAAGTATGGAACTCAGGTGGGGAAAATACCAGCCAAAGAGAGGCAAGAGAAAGGACAGTGTAGGGAGCACTGCTGCTTGGCAGTGACTGTCAACCCCAGGAACGAGACGGGAGGCAGGAGCCAGCCCCTGCTGAATCAACGTGTCATTGAACAAGAGTCTTTCGGTCGTCTTAGAACTTATCTTCTCTCCTTACTTCATCCCTGATCATGCCTTGCATTTTTCTAATCCCATGGGATTTTCACCCTAAACGGGCAAGGAGTATTTAAAAATCTAAACTTTGAGGTTGATAGAGACCATGTTATTTGTGAAAGACTAGAAATGATTCTGATAATGTTTAAGACAGATGATCCTTGGAAGCACACTTACGTAAAAATCCTCAATCATGCTCACCCTTTATTCTGTGTTAATCCATCAGTCCAGTGGATTGTTGAAAAATGTGACAAATTAAATCAGTTGTTAATACATCCAAACATAGCATCTACATCAGTTATCACAGTCTAGTTGCTTGATTATCCAGGTGGACCCTTAGTACACTGAAGTATTAACTAAGTGGTAACTTAAGCTCCTACTCATAAGAAGAAATATTACCACATGATTTATTCATTTGTCCATCGATCCAGCAAGCCAAAATATCAATTATATTTATTCACTGTCTATCATAAGTGAGACATTGTGTTAAGCAATTAGTTACATCTAAAAGAAAAGAAACTATCCATGTTTTCAAGAAACTGATACTGGACAGTGTTTTTTTAGTGAACACACCATCAGGAAAAAAACAAAAACTGGGCACACAGACCTAACACTATGAAAGTCCCAGTTTCCTAAGTAAGTAAGTCTTAACAAAATAAAGCAATGTTTATTCATAAGTAGTAAAAAAAAAAAAAGTTAAAAAAAACCATAATTAGTAAAAAAAAAATGCCAGTATTTTGATATAGTACATATAGAGAAACATCAGGAAAAAAAGCATACAAAATTTAAAGTTAAAAGAGATGCAATGAAAATCAATAGTTCTGAGTAAAAGGAAGGCAGCAGGATTGGAGAAAGTGTGCAGGAAGGCCAGTCACTGCCCTTTTGCCAGGGTACTTCTACTGTGAGTCCAACAGACACATCAGGACCCCATTGTCATCCCATTTTCTGCTTACTCCAAGTTGCCCTGCCCCATTAATATGACTAGAGCCTACAACTTCAAATTTTGAGAATTAAGACGATAATGCAAGCTAGTTCTTCACATATGATTTAAGATCCAAACTTCACAGACACGAAGAAAGTTTCACTTCGGAAGGATCCAAGACCCCCTTATTTTCAAATTTATATGGAGATTTTTTTAAAAAATTACTTTGGGAGACTGACTGAAGGAAAAAAAATTGTTATCCACAAATTCTATTTTTTTCAATCATTACTTAACAATGAAAAGCCAAATTCTACCACAGTATTGGCAACTATCTTTTCATCACTGAAAAGAATGATCTTATCACTGACAGATGCTAAGACTCAGTGGTTTGAATCACACCATGTGTTACAAATTAAAATGACTAAAATCACAATGATGCTAATCTGGAAAAGAACAGGAGAAAAATAATTATTGGGGGTTCTACAGCCAATATTTAAATGTAACCCCCAGACATTGGTCAATAAAAAAGCAACGCATAATATTAGACCATTATCAATGAGATCATGAGCAATGTAGGTCCACTCTGTGCAAAGCTTTAAAAGGAAAACATATCTGTAATATTTTGCTTCTATTAAAAATAGAAACTCATGCATAGGAAATTATTTTTAAAACATGTATATGCATAAGGCAATTAGAATAAGGAAAACCTTTAACTTCTTAGACATCTATGTCCTTAAGTTTCAATTTTCTAAGAAAAAATTACTTTTCTGCTAACAAGAAAAATATCTATTTTTAACAAACAAGCCAGAAATTCTATCCAAAGAAATCATATTATAGTGTAATAGTGTAACGGAAAATATACTGAACTCAAAAAGACTTGAGTTCAGAAACATTAATGAGACCACTCACCAGCTGTGAAATGGATTAATCATTAATATTGGTGCTGGTGTGGATAGGATTTGCTGGTATAGCAACAAGGTTCCAGCAACTGACTCTAAAGGACCTCTTAAATATACCCAAGTTCCCTGTGGAATGCTGCCTCTTTCATACATTTACTGTACCAGCATTGCCCCCTACCGACTGCATTATGCATCGGTAGTCTCAATTGTTTTCCCCTGGATTTAGGGCAATCCCACTAGACCAGAGCATCCCTGAGTCCAGTTTGGCATCTGCTTCAAAATGCTAAAACATGCAGGACAAGTCCTCTCATTCTCTGTGAGAGCACTGGAAGTATATATTTGAAAAACAGTGTATTGTCTTGCTGTGCTGCATAAACCCATGCAGAGTGACTTTACAGTTAGCTGGCTTCTTGAAATTTACTTCAGGTGTTAAGTACAGGGTAGACAGTTAGATATTAACATGAATTAAATTTGGCACTTAATGTCCAAAGTATCTCACATTGTCCTATGACCATGAGCTTACAAACTCAGGTTAACACATGCAGAAATCCCACGTGCTCTCTGAAGTTACCTACAAATGAATATTTAGTTGATACTGATACACAAGGGCAGGTGTGGGAGGTGGGAATTTCATAAAGCTTCATTCAATGTACATTTATCGAGAATACTATCTCCTAGGCATTGGGTTGGCCAAGAATTCAAGCAAGGTGAAAACTACCTATAAGATGACAGGAAACCAAGGAACTAGGAAGCGAGGAAGCGAGTGCTCTACATTCTGTGGCTGGCCCCACAGATTCGCCCCTTCCTGGAGAACTGAGGGAATTCGTCGCTGAGCAAGGACACTAGGTCAGCACACAGGATGCCCCTGGCCAACAAAGATGGGATAAAAGGGGAATGGGCAGGAGAAGCCAGACGCATAAGGCAGGGGGAGGCAAAGTTCAGCACGAGCTCCTGAGAGTGCCATGCTTCATCTGGTAGAAATATGCTGGAACTTAGGGATCCCGGGAGGCCACCAGTAGTGACCTTTACAAAATGCACTGGAGTCCGAAGGATTTTTCAGAGCTTCAGTGAAGAAAAGCTGAGAGGACAAACTTTATTTAGTTGATGAAAAAGAATGTTGGAGAGCACTGAAGATGTCCTCAAGTGGAAAGGGGCAGCAGCCAAGGGCAGGACCAAGACCACTCTTGTAACCTGTGGTCGGGGAAGTGCTAGCTACTGAGAGCACTGGATTTCTTTCTTGTGTTCCCAAACTTTAGGGTAAGAATAACTACGGTTTCTTTTAAGTTCCTCAGAGTCCCCAATTCTCTGTCTGTTTCCTTCACACCCTATTGAATCAGAACCAAAATCAATAGGTCATGCTCTAAGCAGCTTTGCCATTGAGTTGTACAAAGGAGTCTGGTGAGACAAATCCCAGAGTTCTGAGACATGAAGCCCCAAACACTCCAACTGTGTTCCAGAAAGCCAGGAGCTTCCCCAGGCTGTGACGCCCTGACTCACATGAGCTACACAGGAGCTGGGGAGGCCCTGCACACTTGTCCGGAGCACAGTGATGCACAGCCAAGGAGTGTTTTTACTGACACCATGGGACAGCAGCAATGGAGATGCTACTTCAGGGCATATTGTTAAAGTAACCTTGCTCTTCCATCCTATACCTGCAAGTTCTTCATGGACTCTCCACTCCAGCTGTGGCCACAAAGAGAGAGAGGCACGTGTGGCAGGAAGGCCGAGGAACTGTGCCTTCACCCAGGATCCATGAACTTTGGCCAGACATCCATTTCTTCAAGTTGAAGCCCTCTGTAAGAAAGACAGTCAGTCAGAAATGTGGTGAAGAGCATAATCCAATAGGAGGGACACGCTATTAATCTTTTCTCTGAGCTGAAACTTGTCTTTCAAAAAAAACATCGTTTCAGATTTCTAAGCAAAACAGTGTCACAGATTATATTCTATCGTGCTAAAGACACGGTTAAAGTTGAAGTCATTCCAAGTATGGGAACTTAATCAGTAAATTTTCGATTTACTCTTTTAAAGTTTTAACTTTCGCAAGAGATGGCTAGTTCATATTTTGTGAGCTTCACTTATATACAGACAATAAGTTGATTTTCTTTTATAGATTGTCATGTATCAACCTTAAGAGCACTCATTTCCCATCCCTATCAAGATCCAGTCACTGGCTCAAGGGCAAACATTCTGTGGAAGAACAGTGCCATCTGCAGGAACCTTATGTAACTACATGGGAAACCCACTGGAGTTCCTCCAAAGCTGCAGATTCTACACTCATTAAGTTGCCAGGCATACATTAACTCCTAACTAATTGTTGTTGTTGCTTGTGTCTGATGATAATGATGGTAATACATGCATTTGCATTGAATTTACTGATACTAAAAAATGAAAAATTCCATAGAATGAAAGGGTCGAGGTTCGGTTCAAATTTTTTAGATCATTCTCATTTTTCCAGCTAGATGAGAATCTATCTTGTTTTAAAAGACCTTAAGCTTCCATAGTCATAACACAGCTGTGCAGACTTCAGCAGTATTAGGATCAGGTTCAGGGAAACCGGGGTATACAACGATTCCAATAAGCAGATATAGTATATCTCCAAAACAACAAAGGCAGGGTAGGGAAAAATACACAGCATATGCAGGGACACATCTTTGAACCCGGGCTCCTGTAAAGTTAGGATGATTTTATTTCAAGATCATAAACTTAGCCACATCTTCAAAAAACATTTTTCTAATGTTACATTCACATATTTCAAGTGATCCTAATTTGGGGGGGGGTATATCATTCAACCTACTACCAAAATTTTTATCAGCTCAAAACACAGCATACATTCACCACATGCCAAAGTCCCTCAAAGTTCCATTCCATCACAGCATCAGCTCTAAGCCTAAAGTCTCATCTAAGTATCATCAACAATATGGTCCCAAATCTTACTATCCACTCAGGTATGGGTGAGACTCTGAGTATGTTCCACCCTGGAATAAAATCTCTCTCCATCTGTAGACCTGTGAAACTAGAAAAAAAAAATGATACCTGTTTCCAAAACACAAAGATGTGACAGGGATTAGAAAGACATTCCAGTACGAAACGAGCTGCAAATGCAGACGGCACACTGCTTTAGGTTTCAAGGCCTTCTAACCATCTTTGAAGCTTGGTATTTTATTCTCTGTGTCAGCTGTGGGGACAGCATGCTAGCTACTGTCTCTCTTAAGGCTCTGTTCTTCAGCTCATTCTCCCTTTCCTCAAAAGTGAATGCACATTTGCAGTCGGATAGCTCTATCAGCCAGTTTCCTACTCATAGAAGAAAAAAGTTCACCAGCCTTCCTTCCTCTATTTCCTCTATGATTTATTTAGTTCCAACCACTGATGTTCCTAGTGCAACATTCTCAAAAATATTGTCACCCTCCTGTGTATGCCACAAAAATCTGTGCCACGAGATGTTCCTCCAGGGACCTTTCGTGGCCACTCCATCTCTATTCCTGCCCTCTGCTTAGCAGGCTGTATAAATCCATGCCATGTTTATAATCTTTTAAGCAAGAAGGTGCCTAGTCATACTCTTGAGACTAGGACAGCTATAGATTTAGAATGGCATGGAGCAAAAAGGGAAGCTTTTTCTTTCTTTTTTTCTTTTTCTTTTAAACTGAGTGACTTAAAACATGTTTATGTACAAAAGGAAAAGAATTCATCAGAGAAAGATAAGTGACATGAGAACAAAAGGACCTTCAATACAAAGTTTAAAGTAATCATTTCTCCTGAGACAAGGAAAAGAAATATGAAATGGGTTTTAAGTATAAGTGAACTTGCTGATACAGCAGAAAGTTAAGGAAGTCCCTTCTCGAGGATGTTTATTTTCTCTGTGAAACAGGAAGGAGGTAATTTGGTAGTTGAGATGGGAGTATAAAGTACCAGGTGAACATTTAAAATACCCAGTAGTATGGAAAAGTGAACTTGTAGAATACCAATCCATGATATTTTATCATTTTCTTTAGCAATGTGGATGTAAAATTTAACATGACATGGTGAACTGACAAACTGTTGGATTTCATTTCATTACTTATTCCGATAAGCTTAAGAGAGGAGATGACTCCAAGATTTGTGACTTAACAAACTAAATAAACAGGGATGTAGGGATGGCAACAGAGTTAGAAAAAAGATAATGAATTCATGTTCAATATTTTAGGTTTCTACATCCAGATGCACAGAAAGAACAATTGGTATGAAAATACAGATTCTACAGTAATAACCTTGAAGCTAGTAATTGAAACCACGAAAATAGAATTTTTAAAATTTGAAGAATCTTAAAAGGCAAAGGATTTTAAGGCTCGGGCAAACATCAAAGGCCACTGGGATGGATAAGCTAGAGATATAAACAGTACACATGGGGTGGTCCAAAAAGTAAAGAAAAGTGCAGAAGTGGTCAAAATGCCTGTGCTGCTGACATCTTTAGAGAAGATTAAGCAAAGCAAGGATGATTCATCTTTTTTGTTTTGTTTTGTTTAATGTCAAAAGCAACTGTGTGGCTCAGAGAACTCAGTAAATGTGAATGCTATGTTGCTTTCATTCAAATACCTGCAAGTCTCACACCAACATTGTTAGAGTTGTAAAATGCAGCTACAGAAGCTAGTCCTCTATCTGTAGCACTGGCATCCCATACAGGTGCTGGTTCGTGTCCCAGCTGCTCCACTTTTCTTTCTAGCTCCCTGCTTGCAGTGGAAAGCAGTGAAGGATGACACAAAGGTTGACAGAAGGTTTCCTGTGCCCGTATGGGAAACTTGGAAGAAGTTCCTGGCTTTGGATCAACTCAGTTCTGTCCATTTGTGATCACCTAGGAAGTGAGCCAGTGGATGGAAGATCTCATTCTCTCTCTCCTTGTAAATCTGCCTTTCTTTTGTTTTTAAAGATTGGGAAGGTATAAATACAGAGAGGAGGAGAGACAGAGAGGAAAATCTTCCATCTGATGGTTCACTCCCCAAGTGGCTGCAACGGCTGAAGCTGAGCCAATCCGAAGCCAGAACCCTGGAGCTCTTACGGGTCTCCTATGTGGGTGCAGGGTCCCGTCCTTGACTGCTCTCCCAGGCCACAGGCCTAAATGGGAAGTAGGGCTGCTGGGATTGGAACCGATGACCATATGGGATCCCAGCGAGCGCATGGGCGAGGACTTTAACCACTATGCTATCATGCCAAGCCCCAAATCTGTCTTTCAAATTAAAAAAAAGAGAAAATGTTTCTTTTTAAATAATTTTTTAATAAAAAAAAAATCTCTGCCAAAATAAATGTACCTTTATTTTGTTTATTTGCCAGGGAGGCAGACAGATCTTTCTATCTGCTGGTTTGCTCCCCCAAATGCCTGCAACAGCTGGGGCTGGGATGGGTTGAAATAAGGAGTCCAGAATCCAATCTGAATCTCTGATGCAGGTGATATGGACTCAGCCTTTTGAGCAATTATCTGCCACCTCCAAAGGTGCACGTTAGCAGGAAACGGGAAAAAAGGAAACAAAGAGTGGAATTGGGATTTAAACCCAGGTCCCATGATAAGGGGATGTAGGCCTTCCAAGCAATGGAAGTTTAATTGCTTTACCAAATGTCTGTCTCTAAATGTGTATTACAGTTTTTCCCGCAAGCATTTCTGAATTACCCACACAGGAAGAAAGGAGAGAGGGAAGGGAGAAGCAGGACATTTCCCTTAGCCCAAATTCTTTACACAGCCCGTATCTCAGTCTCACAGAACACCGTGCTATAAAAGAAGGTACACAGGAATTTTTCCAAGCCTCATCTATCTGTATAAGACAGACTGACTCAGAGAAACAATAAGAATTCAGATTTCCCTAGTACTTGCTCCCATGTGACAGTGCAAGACTTGCAACTCATTGAGAATTATCTGCCTACCACCACCTCAACACTATCTAAATCCCAGGATGAGTTTCACAGGTGCCCAGGAAAGAATGTGGCCATTTTTCCTTGACCTGTTACTGGGCAGTTCAGTTCTGCATCTTGCTACTTCCAGAGATACCAAATCCCCATGCCAGATGCCGCTACCTGACCTCTCTCCCATCACCAGGTGCAGGTGCCCCTTAGGTGTCTCACCAGCTGTTGTTTCTCTACCATGCTGCTGAAGCTTCTATCAAGCACCATGACTAAACAGCTACAGTCCTGAAGGCTCTGCAATTTCATGGTTATCTGTGCTCTCTCACCTTTGTCCATTGTGTTCCAGACCTGAGTGAAACAGCTCTTTCCTTTCTTGTTTATGTTTCCATAGATCATTTTCTCATTCTCGGATTCAGACACCATTTTCTGCCATGTTTGTCTTTTCATATTTGTCCGTCCATTTAATAATAGTTTTTTAAAGTGTGTGATGTCAAAAAGTGCTTGATATAAAAGCTAAATCATGAGAATGAACCAGAGAACTGAAATGGACTATTAATTATCACAATCATTTTGCAACAGTCATCTTGCAACGGGGTTCATGGGTATAACTGTTGAAGGTCAAGACCAGTCTCATTTTTCAGGTCTTTGGTGTCCTATCCATTAATATGCCTCTGCTACTTTTTCTGTTTCTGATCATCTGTGGGTCTCCTTATACTTCAGATTTAAATACCACGCTACAGGTTCTCTCCTGGCCAAATTCCCAGGAAAGAAGCGAACTGGCCAAACTAGCTCCATCGTTCTTGTGTCAAAATGTGGCAGTACATATCAAGGGCTAGTGTTGTACCTTTGGGTCTACATTGGCCGCTCTTAGTGCCATGTGGTATCACCAAGAGAACTTGCTTCCAGGAGTTGTGTTACGGTCAGAAAGGAATTCTCAGGCCTGATCTTCCTATAGCAGGAGGTGAGAATTCCTGTAACCAGAAATTTTCAACAAAGATAATGTTCCAAGCACATAAGGTTTCAAATATTCGTTTACTCTACAGCTTATTGTTTTGTTTATATAACATTTAACTCCATTTAAGATAGAGCTCAATTCATCTTTTCAGGTTTATCTATTAATTTATTAATTTCTTCTTTCCTCAGGCTTATCTGACCTCTATGTAGCAACCAATCTTTATCGAGTACTAAGCATATTCCTGGCAGTTCTCCAAGAGTGTTACATGAAGTTGCAGTTAATCTTCAGAAAGCAAACTGCTTTTATCACTACTTATCAATAATAAAGTTTGCACAGAAAGGTCCAGTAACGCGAAGGCACACACAGCTAGTAAACAAACAGATTTTAAACTCAGGTTTAAATTCTCATATGGTTTCAAAGCCCAAGATCCAAATATCAAGCAATACTGTCTCTCAAAAAATCAACACTATTAACATAATAACAAATAATAAATATTATGTGGGACTTTTGTCTCCTATCAGATCCTAGGGGAAAAAAAAACTGGTTGGAATGTCTTGGCGTGGCAATTACCTTGAACTGAAGGAGACTTAGAGGGCCTCAGAATCAGGGTCCCTTTGACCTCCCACCAGCATTTCCTGTCTCAGTTCTCCCCAAGCAGGCCATAACAACTTGGAATTTCGCTTCCTGCAGGTGGGTGATAAAAGCTAGAATTCCTTTCACAGAAGCAAGTCAGGAAATCTTAGTAGCTTTTTGATCTTCTGCTGGCTTTCCTTGGAAAGCAGTCGTATGGGAATTCGCTGACCTATCTCGGCTGAAAGGAGAACCCTTTCAGCCCAGGAGTACCCTACCTACACCTGGAGATCATGGAGAAACCAAATGAGGCCTTGCTGGGAAAGTCCCATAGTTTATCTCCATTAGATCAAGTTCTTGTGTCTGGTCATCCCCACAACCGACTTCTTTTTTGATCTCAGGTCTTTTTCTTTTGAAGATTTCATTATATAAAACTTCATTAACTTTAATAACTTTTTCTTTCTTTCTTTTTTTTTAATGAGAATGTCAGCCATGAACCCAGTGACCAGTGAGAGAAAGACACTGTTTTTTTCTGCCAAGGGCCAAAGGAGTCCATCTGAGGTCGGCCATCTTGGCATCGTGAACAGGTGCTTAGAAGACGCAAGGCGGTCAGAAGCCAGGCTCCGTCTGCTCCGAGCACTGCTGCCGCCGCGCTCCACAGGTCCCGACGTGTTCCACTCGCCTTCTGATTCCGTTAAGTGGATTTTCTCGTTTCCCTTGATTTTTTTCGTCAGTCGCGGAATTACTGGATGTACTGTTTCTATTACAGGTGAGGAGATTTCCAGTCGTGGTCCAACAACATACTCAAGAGTGGTAACGGGTTTGGGCAAGTGTTGGGGCTTTCTTCACAGAATACTTGGAGCTCAAGGACAGGTTCCCTGCGGTCCTGGTTTCCTTCCAGCCCCTCGTGGGGGTGGCCTCCAGCTCCGCAAACTCCCAAGCCCCTTCCAAGCGGGTGGCTTCAGGAAGAAACCGACCTGAGGCGTGGTGGAGTATTTTTTTCACCCTGTGACTTTTTTCCCTTTGATTTCTCAAGATGCAACGACTATTACTTTTCCTGAATCCGTGGAAAGGGGGGGAAAGTCCACATCGCAGGCGCCCGTCGGGTTCTGAGTTCTCGGCTCTCCTCAGCGCTGACGAGAAACCCCCCGCGCCGCCGCACCGCGGCGCTCCAGCCGCCCGCGCCCCGACCGCGCGCCCAGGGGCGGGGCCGCGCGGCGCGCTGACGTCAGAGAGGGCAGCGACGCCGCCGGGGCCGCGCGGCGTGGACGGCGACGGCGGCGGCCGAGGCGCGAGCGGGGCCGGGCCTGGGCAGCCGCGGCGGCGGAGGACCTCGCGCAGTGTCCGCGGGCTCCGGGGCGGGGGCTCCAGCGGCCAGGCCCCCTCCCCGGGGAGGCGGAGCCGGGAACGCCGGCGGCCGAGAAGGATGCATCAGAAGCTGCTCAAGAGCGCGCACTACATCGAGCTGGGCAGCTACCAGTACTGGCCGGTCCTGGTGCCCCGCGGCATCCGCCTCTACACCTACGAGCAGATCCCCGTGTCCCTCAAGGACAACCCTTACATCACCGACGGCTACCGGGCCTACCTGCCCTCCAGGCTGTGTATCAAAAGGTACAGTCTGGCTGCCCCCGCCCGGCGCGCCCCTTTCCCTTCGCCTACCTCCTTTATGTCTGCCCGCCCTCCTACCCTCGCTGTCCTTCGTGCCCATCTTGCCCCGTCCTTTCATCTCTCTGCCGCCCCTCGTCTCCCTCCGGCCCCACCAGGGTGCTTGATCCACGGAAGCATCCTGATAGTAACAGGGATCCTAATTACCGAGTCGCCTATGGCCGTCTGCTGCCTACAGTGCGCTGTCGCATCCTTCCTTGCCTCTGGTACCCGTTGAGATACGTGTTGGAATCAACCGCACGCACAGTGGCAGAGCCATGTTTGCCCGGCGTCTTCCCTAAGCTTTGTTTGTTTTTGGCTCAGCCCCGTGAGAATTCAGAAGCTTTCAGTTAGATACCGGTGACCGTGTAATAGGAAACAAATTCACGTTGCCCTCCCTGGGTGTTGAGAAAGCCGTCATCTATTCGTTTTTTCAGAGACTTAGGGAACCCCTGCCAGGTGCCGAGCCCTGACCCAGGTCCTGCAGAACACACCAGGCGTGACCCTCGTTATGAAGCTGTTAAAGTGAAACCAGGGTGACAGACTAAAGGAAGGGTGACAGACTAAAGGAATAATGACACCATTACGTAATAGCCATTGTGAAAAAGGCTGTAGCGAGAAGGGCCTGGAACAGAGCCATCCACCTGCACTACAGCATCGCAGAAACTCCTTCAGCATCCTAAATGTTTCCAACCAGAACCCCTCTTGAAAGCCTGTGTTTTCTAAAACAAGGGGGAAAAAAGCAGAACTGAAAAAATCACTCTTCTGGTTTTTGAGAATAGTATTTTGTTGAAACTTCCCATGTGGGAAAGTACAGGATCCTGTAAAACTACAGGTGGCGGTGAATCCCATGTCACTCCAGTGGCCGACCCCAGTGCAGGAATGTGGGTCTCTGAGTTGCTGAAGCAGCAACCACATACTGATTCTTGATTGCCTTTCTAGCATGTTCTTTCCCTTTCCTTTGGTCCTGCCTTGAAACGGGCTCTGTGACGTCACTGTCCATCCCTCTTTTGCTCGAGCTGCTGGCCCACACGCCTTGACAAGTTGAATCCCAGTTGCTGCTTTCTGTTGTCTCAAGCGTGAGTAATTACACAAAGAGTCAGCCAGGCCCTGCAAGGCTGTGCAACTCCCCAAGGATAGAGCAGTGAGTGAGTTGCCTTCAATACTTTATACCCACTTAGAAACGATCTTATGCATCCCAATATAGGGTCCAAATCTCCTTCAATGATGCATAAGGAAAATGCATTAGATCTGGGCCCTTGAATTTAAAAAGACTTGGGTGTTCAAATCTGCTACTAAACAGCTGTGGGACCTTCAGCCAAAGTTAACTTCTCAGAACCTTACATCTCCCTACCTGTAAAAATTAGAGTATTTTAGTCAGCTTCTTCACACGAAAATGAAAATTGCCAAGACGTGCTGTGGAAGGGATCAGATTTATGTAGATCACAGTCTGGGAGGCTCAAGTTCAAGGAGTGGTGGCCCCATGGGCTGCACTGTGGGTGCCGAAGACTTAAATCGCAGTGATGCAGCACTGGTGGAGGAAAGTCAGGTGGCTCCCGGGAAGTAGAGCACCTGGGCTCGACTTTTAAAACCTACTTAAACTTACTTCCGGTCAGAACTCTTGTCCAAGAGCATGCCCCCAGTGACTTAGGACCTCCCACTGGGCCCACCTTGTAAATAACAAAATCACGTGGGGTGTTTTTTTTTTTTTTTTTTTGCCTCCTTAGTACCATTAACTTAAGACTTTAGGGTTTACAGTGTAAATCCTAGAACCGGATCATGTTCAAACCATAGCAACAGATGATGACAGTACCTGCTGCAGGAGGTAGGAAGGGATGGGTGAGGCTGTGTATGTAAAACACTGCACAAGGCCCAGTACCTAATAAGCACTTACCAAACAGCAGTGATTTCAGACAGCAACGAGGAGGAGGCTTTGACACTGAACGCAGTACGGAACAACTTCTCGTGTGACAAGGGTAGACCATCTGTGAGACGTTTTTCCAAGTGCCCTGCCCACCAGCTGGATCTCTCCTCGTTCCTCCTTTGCCCTCTTTTTACCGTTCAAGAATGACTGAGACAAACTTTGGATGTGAGGAGAATGTTCTGTTGATTATACCAGTTGTGCCAAATCTCTTGGTGGGAAAGATTATGGAAAGATACTGCCTCTTGTTGCAGTTAATCAGGTTGTACTGGTTTTCACAAAATGAGAAGGTCTAGGGCAAAAGATAGAGCAGAATGCTGACTGTCAGAACAGTGCTGAGTATTTTCCAGCACATTTGTGCATTCCCTCCTTTGCCTGTAAGTAGTCTTTATCTTTGATCCCTGTAAAGGATTAAGTTTCAGTTTTATGATGCATAATTCACTTTATTTTTAATTATTCGATTATTTCAGACCTTGTGATGTTTATTGTAGAAATGGAAAAGAGAAAAAAAGCGTGGGTGACCACTGCAAATTCTGCAGGTTAGAGTGGCATGGTAATGCTGACAAACAAGGATGTCTGAGTCAGTCATGCATAATTTAAACAGAAAGATTAGTTTTTGCAGGAACATTTTATTCTTTAGTTATGAAATCAGTTTTCAGTAATCTAATATGCCCTATCCGCATTAAGAGAACCATTTTGCAGCGTTAAGATGCAGCTCTGATATTTTATAGATGAAAAAATGAAAACCCATAGAGGCAAAGAAACTTGCTAGTGATTGCAGAGCTAATTTGTGGCAGGGGGAGCAGCACAGTGAGCCTCTTGAAGCCTCTTGAATTCTGGTTACAGCGACATACCTCCTCACCAACTTATGCTGCCAACACCAGTTAGGGCATTCTGAAACAGTGAACACAACACCCATTTTTTTTTATTATTATTGATTACATTGCATTATGTGACACAGTTTTTATAGGAGAGATGGGATTCCCCCCACCTCTCCCCAAACCCTCCCCCATGGTGGATTCCTCCACCTTGTTGCATTACCACAGTTCAAGTTCAGTTGAGATTCTTTCATTGCAAGCATATACCAAGCATAAAGTCCAGCATCTTACTGTCCAGATAAGTTCAATGGTCTTGGGGAGACCATCTGTGGTCTGAAGGTAGAGCCGGCAGAGTATCATCCCAATCAATTAAAAGCCCCAGCATAACATCAGTAACAATTTATAACGTTATAGAATTAATTGACAGGGTATTGAATAAACAATATGTTAAAAAAAAATGCAAGTTCTGAACCACATCCTGTGACTTCTTCATTGACATTTCAATTATTAATTTATATACAACTGGGTTTTATACACCTTAAAATGGCTCTAGATTACTATTCAGCTGTCTTGTGTCTGTTTTAATTTTAGTATTTAGCAGTTTATAATGTTAAGCATGATTTTGCTGGACCTGGCTGTTTTTCAGGTAGTCTAACTCTATAACTCTAACAAGACATATGTCAGCAGTTTAGGTGAACAGTTTTAGGAAGAGTGTGCAGAGAAATCCTCAATACCCTAGTGAGGAGTAACTAATCTTTGTGTCCCTCCTAGTGAGGTGTAAGTGCATCCATGCTGACCGTTTCCTGTCTGATTCTAAGCTTTTCTTGTTGTTCTCTATCTGTTCTAGATTTGTTTGTTTGTTTGTTTGTTTTGAGGGGTTTCTGGAGCGATTCTGATGGTCATTTCGAGAGAGGGTGGGGACCCAAAGTCGGAACCAGGCAAGGACCAGAGAAAGCTCCCCTCCCTAGTCCTGAAGGAAGTTTACTGTTGTGTTTCCGAGGACCACTCAGGGTTCCTGGTTGTCGGTCCGATGACCTTGGATCCTGCAAGGCAGGATTTGGACTTCTTCAATCCCATGTGGTAGATCCAAATGGGGGTGGGTGACCTCAGAGTTCTCGGCCTCCGAAGGCACTCCTATTCCCTGTGGTGTCCTTGGCGGTTGGGATGTAGTCCTTGGTGCTCATACTAATAGTCCTTATTCTGCTTTTTTGCAGTCCATGTAACTTGGCATTTGGATAAGTACTTACTAAAACTATTTTAAGACTGAGTCTAACTTTGCGTTGAGCAGCTTCCCAGATGCCTAATATTTTCAAACCATTATTCTAACGTCAGGTTTCCCCTGCACATTCATTGCCATAGATATTTGGAGAATAATCTTAGCAAGATGCTGTGCTTGGTCACCAGTGTTACAAAGAGGAATGTTTGTGGCTGGCAGGGAGTTGACAGGTAACATGGGAAACTATGCACAGATACTGCCACACAGACAGGATAACATGGTGAGTTGAGGCAAAAACAAAAACAGAACAACAACCTTAAGATCTCATGGTGGGTGGGGTGTGGAAAGACTTAAATGATAATTAAATGATAAAATGCTGAAAGGTGCAGGTGAGGTTCAGGGAAATGATAATTAAATGATAAAATGCTGAAAGGTGCAGGTGAGGTTCAGGGCGTAGAACAAGTAGTAGGTAACTCCCCAAAGTTGTCCTGAACTTTTGAGTGTTAACAACCAGTGGGAATCTGATCTGCATGTTTGTTTACTTTTGCAGCTTGTTTATTCTGTCTAATGAGACGGTTAACATCTGGAGTCATTTGCTGGGTTTCTTTCTCTTCTTCACACTGGGCATCTATGACATGACATCTGTGTTACCTTCTGCAAGTGCATCCAGAGAAGATTTTGTGATTTGCTCTATTTGTCTTTTCTGCTTCCAGGTAAGTTATTTCACAGACACTGTTGTTGGTCAAGAGCACTTTCATAAGCAGAGGGCACCTGGTTCAACTTATTTGCTATCGTAAGCACCAAAAAAGGCTGTTATTATAGGAGTTTGTTTGGATATTGTTATAAAAGCATATTTGAAATTCAGTAAATTCTGCAGATTTTGTTTGTTTTTTTTTGTTTGTTTCTTTTAATTGTTTAACTTTTTTTTTTTAATCACACAGCATTTATTTGCTATTGAGTGCATAAATCATGGGCCTGGAAGTATGGTCCTGTCAGAGTAATCATAAATATGACAAAAGAACAGTATTCCCAAACAGCACATCAGAATTGACATAGTGTTAATGTTTTCAGAACATGCACAGCAAACCTGTTCCCCAGCAGCCAGTCAACAACGCATCATTATCTTCCCCATTCGCTTGGCTACTAAGATTTACTTTCTTAGCATTACCAAGAATTTCTAAGAGTAACTTGAGAATTTGAACGTGATTGTATTCTTGATGAAGTGAAACAGCAGTGTATACTTAAGAATTGTTCCGAAGATTTCTCATCTATGCTACACCTTCCCTCTATTCCTTCATTTCCTACCACAGTTCATGCAAGGTGAGGAAACATTAGTTTCCTTATTTACCTAAGAAATAATGAATTGTAAAACTAGAATGTCTGAACAGTTGCCAATGAAAAAGCAGCCCAAAGCCATAGTGACCTTTCTGGGGCTGTGCAGCAGGACCTTAAGATCCTGCTTTCTTCACTGCTAATGCAGCCACCTTATACATACTATACAACTTGATAAAGACAGATGAGCTCACCTGGGCTATTTAAGGAGATTTCTTATTTTTCTTTTGAAAAAATTGTGATTTACCCACATTTTCCCAAATTCTTAGGGTCAACAGCAGCATAGTAAATCATAATTATAATTAGTAACATTGCATTTATATTTAATTCTTGAAACACATAACTTTTTTTCTTTCCTACTCATTCTTTCTGCTCAGTGCTGTCCTCCCAAGCAGATTAATATACTTTGAGTGGCAGAATGTAATTAGCGTTCTTTGGATGGGCACATATTTTGGGTGCTTGAGGTTGAATCTCAGGAGAATATAGCAAGCTGAGACAGACATAGCGAAGGATCAGATCCTGATGTGTTTTCTTATCAAGCCAAAGGGGATGTAACACTGACTTCCTTGATCAAATGAGATTTTCCATAGAAGGAAAATTTTCACCATAACTGAAACATTCAGTTTCTTGGATTTTTTTTTTTAATTTTTCAAAAAAACTCTTGCAGTAACACATTCATTTTTAATCAGATATATTGGGCCCTGTATAGTAGCCTAAAGTTCTCGCCTTGCATGTGCCAGGATCCCATGTGGGCACCAATTTGTGTCCTGGCTACCCCACTTCCCACTCTGTTTATGGCATGGGAGGGCAGTGGAGGATGGCCCAAGCCTTAGGACCCTGCACCCTCGGAGGAGACCCAGACAAAGCTCCTGGCTTTGGATCAGCTCAGCTACAACCGTTGTGACCACTTGGGGAGTGTATCAGTGGATGGAGTCTCTTTCTTTCCTTCCCTCTATAGATCTGACTTTCCAATAGAAATAGATGAATCTGGGCCCGGCGCGGTGGCGCAAGTGGTTAAGTCCTCGCCTTGCACGCCCGGGATCCCATATGGGCGCCGGTTCTAATCCCGGCAGCCCCGCTTCCCTTCCAGCTCCCTGCCTGTGGCCTGGGAAAGCAGTCGAGGACGGCCCAAAGCTTTGGGACCCTGCACCCGCGTGGGAGACCCTGAAGAGGCTCCTGGCTTCGGATCGGCATAGTATCGGCCGTTGCGGCTCACTTGGGGAGTGAATCATCGGACGGAAGATCTTCCTCTCTGTATCTCCTCTCTGTATATCCGCCTTTCCAATGAGAAAATAATAAAAAAAAAAAAATAAAAAAAAAAAAAAAAAAAAAAAGAAATAGATGAATCTTAAAAAAAAAATCAGAACTCATTAAGTACTAGTTTACTTCCTTTAAGGCATAGGGTTCTCCACTAACACTATTCTCCTGTGATACCATAGTTTTTCCTTTTCTTTTTCACAGTAAAATAAGCCTTATTATTTATGTGGAAATACAAGCAGACAACTTTGAGGAAGAAGTAAATCACTTGGTGTTTTACTGCCCAGAGGTAACCACATTGGGACATTTGGGTGCAGATCCCTCTACACGTTTTTTCTACGTGGTTACCTCACACTTGGCAGTCTACCTTCATAGCCGTCTCCCTGCCTCCAAGGTCCAGGCGTCTCTGCTTGCTCTTTTCAAACCTGCTCTATATCACTGGTCCTCAGATCCTGCCCCCACATTGAGTATACCTCTGTGTTTTCTAGATTTACGGTGGGTAACCCCCAAAGATAATCTGAGAAGACAGATAACCAAGATTCATAGTCATGTATATTTGGGCCAACAAACCCTGGCAGCATAGTATCCAAAAGCCACACAACTTCAGAGTGAAATTGGGGCTAAGTGTCTTGTTATTGACCATTGACACTGAGCCTGCGGGAACTGGTTAAGCTTGATAGTTAATGATCAGGATGCAAAATAACTGGAGGCCCTTTTACAATTAGCAGGTGCTTATAAAATGTTTATTAGTTTGTCTCCTTTGCTTCATACCCAGTGTCACTTCTCATTGTTCCCCAGGACTACTGCTATAACCTTTCATCTTAGTCTTTCTAGTCCGCACACTTATACTCTTCAGTAGTATCCCCAGCCCATAATGCTGGTAAAAGCCTTTCATGTACAGGATTTGTGATATAACTGTCATAAAGAAGCCCAGATGTCCTTCTTTAATAGTTCTATATTTTTCAGTATGCTGCTTTCCCCTGTGACCCCTCAGAAACCCGGAGCATAGCTTTTTCATGTTTGATGAACGCTAGTTGAACCTTAATATCCACCCCAGTTGACAGTTCTTCTATGGTGTTCCTTTTCTCTTACTGGCCCCACCCTCAGATACACACATACAACTACAGAGAAAGTGCCTGCCCTCCTTGATTTGGTTTTCTAGTACCCTGCACTGACTTATCCTATAGCACTTCTTGTAACATTTTTTTTTTTTCATTTGCTTTTGTCAGATCTTTGTCTTCCCCTCCAGTGCGTGACATGCAGCAGATACTTACTGGCTGCAAGGCTTATTGTTTGTTAGAATCAGATTGACTTTTCTCTTGACTACAACACAGATGATCAGCTCATGATTACTCTGTCTTGGAGACAGTAAAGCTCTGTGAAAGGTCTTACGTGAGAAAAATAAATTGAAGAACAAAATACATAGTGTGATGATTCCATTTGATAAAGAAAGTATATATTTCAAGTGTGTGTGTAGACTCTTCTATCACAAATATTTGACAAATGTGTTGAAAATATCTGGAAGGACACATTATATTGTCAGTACCTGCCCCTGAGAATTGACTGAGTGGGGAGGGCTTGCATTTTTAACATTGTACAATTGTGTGTAATGTAAGTTCTTGAACCCTAAATACATTTAAAATATTCTTTTTAATATTATTTAAATAGCTGAGAAGAATGCATGCCCATGTGGGCCTCAGATTACAGTGGGAAGGATTAAGATATGGAGAAAGGCACGTGGGACAAATTTTTCAGTTTTTCTTTTTTCTCATTTGATGACACCTCAGAGACCCGGCTTCATTGCTCCAGGATTAAAGAAATCTTTCCAACATCAGTTGGCTGACCGAGTCTATCTTAGTGCATCCGCAGACTCAGAACATGTTGCAAAGCTTGGCCAGGAGAATGATCCAACTTGTTCTGATTTTCTTGCTCTGATAACGCACTTAGTGTCCTGTGTTGACCTAGATGAGCCTGCTGTCATGTCTCCCATGTGCATTTGGGCATGCTGTTCACTGCAAAGGCATCAGCAACTGAGGATGTCCAGTCCCAGCACATAACTACAAAATCAGACCACATATTTTGTGTTTTTTTCCTCCTGGTGCTAGGGATTCAGTTCAGCAGTCAAGTTGAGGGGTCTGCCAAGAAGCCTCACCTAGGGTGACCTCAAGACTTGACTTTTATATGCACCAGCCAGTGCAAGGTCAGGATTGGTGTGTTCCTCTACCAGCCAGTGCCTGTGCCAGTGAATGCAACTGCCTGGTCAGTTCTACCCCCAGTCCCATCTCTCACACAAGCCAACAGGTGCTGTGGACTAGCCCAGCCTAGCCTACCACAGACCCGGTCTTCACGCATACCATGGGGTGCCACAGCCTAGTCAGGGCGACCCAGTCTTACCTGATCCACCCACAGTGTCGGTATTTGCCAGCCGGTGGTGCAGACCAACTCAACCTGGCCCACCTTCAAGTGAACTAGTAGGTGTTACAGTCCAGCCTAGCCTAGCCTACACCCCATTCTGGCTCTCGCTTGTGCCAGTGTGTATAATGGACTGCCCCTAGCCTGCGCCATTTCCAGACCTGGTCCATACATGCTGACTGGGTGCTACAGCTTAGCCTGGCCTGACTTGCCCCCAGCAGGAGCTCTGCAGCCTAGCAATGAAATTCGCCAAGTTCCCCTATCAGGCCTTTTCCCAGCCCTGTAGCTTGTGTGTGACAGCAGTGCTGCAGTCCAGCCTAAAGTGGCCAGTTCCTAGTCTTGGCACTTATTGGTGGGTACTATAGTGTAGCCATCTGCCCTGCACCCATTCCAGTTCTCTCCAGAGGGTGCGACAACCTGCCCACCCCTAGATCCTGCTCTCATGTGACCTCGTGGGCACCGCAGCCTAGCCCAGCCTGTCCCACACCCTTTCTGCCTGTTGCAAGCACTTGCAGGTGCTAAAGCCTAGCCCAGTTTGACCCACCCCCAGACCCATCCCACACACATGCCAACAGGCACTTCATGCTTGCCCAGCCTGGTCCACCTACAGCCCCCACTCCCATACTCTCAAGTGCTAAGTATGTTTTTTAAAGTAAACTCTTTCTTGGATCAAAATAAGCCTGGACAACATTTTTAAATTATGTGCACTGAGTTCTTTTTCCACTAGAAAATAAACATTACTTAAGATTTTTATATTGTAAAATTGGTTTCCTTTTCCATTTGATTCCTTATGATTATCATCCCTACTTTACCCATGAAGAAATGGTGGCTAAGAGAAATAGCACGGCTTCCTCCACTGTAAAACACAGGTGCCTTCTACTTGAAAGCCTGGGCCTTATCCTAACCACTTCCTGAACATCATGCATGAATTGCTTTTATTTCTTTCTCTTTCAGTTTGTTAATATTTGTTTTCTGTTTCTTTTAGGTTTGTATGCTTTGCTCTGTGGGCTATCACCTTTTCTCCTGCCATAGATCAGAAAAAACCTGTCGAAGATGGATGGCGTTAGATTATGCAGGAATTTCTATTGGAATACTGGGATGCTATGTCTCAGGAGTATTTTATGCGTTTTATTGTAATAATGTAAGTACTTTAAGACATTTCACATTCCAACTTTCATATAGGTTCCAAGCTTTCCTACCACTTTTCCTTCGAATTTTTGAATAGTATAATATTAAGAAAGTCTTATGGAGGCATAAATTTATTTTTCAAAAGGGCCCTGTGGTCTCTAACATCTGTTTATTTTCAATATTTATTTTACTGTTTTTTGATTGAAAGAATATTTCAAGTTATTGTATGAAATTTAATGTAGACATTGCTATAAATATTTAATTACTTTTCTAGTAACTCCATATAGTTATATGGCTCCTCAGCCACAAATCTTATTTTTGTGTTTACATGATTAAAGTTAAAGTTAGCACTAGTTGAGATTATGAAATTGGCTGCTATTTTCCATTTCCCTTCTAATCCTTAACTCCACTTTTGCGGGGGTGTGGAGATAGAGGGGAACTTTGTTAGATTTGTGAGAGTGTACACCCAACTTTTTATGTAGCAAATATGTTCTCCTTTTCTCATCCCTACATATGAGAATAGGCTAGAGAAAGACCATATGGGTATGTCTTTAGCAGATATCAAAATAAGATACATCTGTCCTGAGTTCAGCTCTGCTCTCTGTCCCTGATGTCACAAAAGCTACTTTTTCCCCCTGTGTAAAGCGGCATTTGTGACACGGTGACCAGATAACACAGCACCTGAGCTAACATTTGACTCACCAAATGTTAGCGTATAGAACCTTTCACCTGTGTGTCATCACATGTTGCAGGAAAGAAGGCAAATAAATCCCTTGGGCTCAGTGCATCTCAAGCTTTCCCCTTCAGAAAGTCCCCTTCAACCCTGCCCTTTTCCTCCTGTTCTGCGTGTTCTTGGTTTTTTTCCTTTGTTCTTTGCCTCCCTTTCAGAACCAAAACAGAGCTTGCTTTTTAGAAACAGCTTACCTACTAATTGCTTCTAATCGTAGTTATAAGTAGAGCCGACCGTTCCCTGCTCCTGTACCCCCAGCTCCCACGCCCCTCGCAGGTGCTGTAAGCCACACAGTCCCCAGCCTTCACTTGCAGGGAAACTTGTCTGCAGCACAAGATTGCTCTGTTTGGGATTTTTAAATAAGATCTGTGTTTCTACTCAATAAGAGAAAACTGGCAACATAGCTAGTTTGCAAAATCAGCAAAAAGAAAAGTTAAAAATTGAGTTTGAATGTATAAGAGCATTTTTTAAACTGTAGCCATTTAAACATGACCCATTTGAGTTTTTTTTAAGGCCTAATAATTTGGGGACACAAGCATATAATAAATGCACTTATATTTTGACTTATTAATTGAATTTTATGAGTGCCTTCTGCAGCTTTCCTGACTTACTTATTTTGTATGAAAGTTAAAACTCTTTGGGAAAAGAAAAAAGCTCAGAAGGTAAATGCAGTTCTCAGTGTAGTCATGCAGTTTGGAATTGTTCTGTATTTCTCTGAAGTTGTTCATTGTTTACCTCTTCCCAAAGCACGTTGGGATACTTTGTAACACTCTTATCAGAAAATCGGAAGTCTGAGAGAGAGAGCAAAGAGGGAGTTCCTGGAGCTGTTATGGTTCATACAGTATACAGTCCATTTTCTTCCTTCTGGTTTTCTAATTGTTTCCAAAATCCCATTGCTATTGTGGGTGTTTTAGCTTCTAAGGAACACAGATTGCTTTCTGGATGAGCTTGAAAAGTGGCCTTTCTGTCACAGAGACTGTACATTTGGGCACATACCTAACCCATCGTAACATGCCATTTGATGAAGTTAACTGGCTCGCACAAGTCCTTGGAGGCCAGGTTATGAATTCTTGTCCCTTATATTGCTAGCTTATGAGCTGTGAGACCAGCCTTTCAGCTATAGATTTCAATGCTTGAATATCCCACAGTCCCTTCAAACTCAACCTATTCTGAAGTAAGCATTCTTACACCTTCTACCCTCCCCCCACAATGCCAGGCCTCCATCAGGTTGGCTTATTTGCTTCTGTAGTAGAAGCTGCTGAGAGGGACATTCAACAGGAAACAGCTGAGCTTCCTCTCGCCCCTGTGCCATGCAGTCTGCCTGGAGACTGTAATCTGTGTTAGAAATGCCTCCTGCACCTTGTTCTCACATCCGCCTTGACAAGGAGTCCAAGCCCCTCGTCCCTGCTGGAAGGAACCTTCTGACACCTTCCTAGCTGGCTGGCTGTCAGCACTGATACCAGTCAGTTACCTCTGTAAAAAGTCAGTTTATAAAATGACTGTATGGCTGCCTGTCTCCATGATGACTCCACTGACATCCTTCAGTTTTCTTTCTGAAAAATCATTTTTAAAAATGTTGTATCATCTCCTTTTTAAAGTAATCTTGTTCCCTCACTGCTGTATGCCTGCTTCCTCAGTCTCTCCTCACCACTGCCCTGCTGTGTCTGGTTCCTGTTCCTTGAGAGGTCTCTCACCACACAATCTCTCCAGACCTGGTTTAGATGTCATCCTTCCTGTGAAGCATCTTTCAAGCTATACTAAGTCAACTGTTTTCTTTCCTGTAGTGCTGCAACATTCTCTTCACAGCTAAGTTAAGGCACATATCACTAGATGATAGTTATCTATTTACATATTTGCTCTCCCACAGTCTTCTGAGCTCACTGGGACAGCCCGTGGCCTAGTTAGCTTTGTCTCTAGATGGCTTACAGCTGTGACGGGAAGATAACAGGTACTCGGAGAATGCTTTTGCATGAATAAATGTGACCTTGTACCACTCACTGCATAATTTAGTTTATCATCCTAAGGAACTACCAGTTGTCTGGAACATAATTTTTTTCAGCAAGTAGGACAATCACATTTGGAGTGTGTGATCTAGAGGACAGAATTACTCTTTCCCTTATTGTAATAATAGAATAAAATTGTGATTTCTTTATTATTTTAGTATTGGCGCCAAGTGTACTTGATCACAGTGCTGGCCATGATCCTGGCAGTGTTCTTTGCACAGATTCATCCTAATTACCTCACACAGCAATGGCAGAGGCTCCGTTCTATCATCTTCTGTTCTGTTTCGGGATATGGAGTGATTCCTACTCTTCATTGGGTTTGGCTCAATGGAGGCATTGGTGCTCCCATTGTACAGGTAAGTCAAGCGTAGGCAGTACTTTGTGTGTGTGTGTGTTTTTTGCCTTTCAGTTTTATTTCTTTTTGTAGAGTGTTATGAAGTAGCTGGCTTTTGACCTTAGTAAGTATGTTTGTAACTGCATGGTGAACTCATAATTTTTTTCATGTCTATAGTTGTATACTTTACAAAAATAGTGGTAAAGTGACTGCTGTTTTTTTCTGAGATATATTCTCTGCCATAACATATTCTTAGTGCTGCATAGTGCTATATGAATCCGTGGTCCTGATTTGTAAAGGAAGATCCCACGGTTTCCTGTTCTGTCTGCTGGGCAGTGTTGAGATCAATGAGGATAAGATCTAGAGACATAGAGTGATTAGCAAGGATTTTTTTGTGGTTTTCTGCTGGACCTGTTCAGTTTGGGTATATGTGGATTATAAAGGTAGGGACTGGAATTTAGGCCAGCGTTTGAGAATGATGATAAAGATTTGGATATCATACAGGGAGATATATCTAATCTGCCAAAGAAAATATATTGAGAAATTGAAGAAGAGCTGGTAGGGTTAGGTGTTATGGGGAAACACTTGTGCCTGAGGAAGAACAGTGGTGAGATCTCAGTGTTCTTCAGATTAGAAATCAGGCTTAGGCTTAGTCACATTCACTTGTTACAGTGGAACTTTGATCTGGAATGTGTGGCTTTAAAGGCTGGCTTTATCTCAAAGAATTAGATTTTATTGGAAGAAGAGGGAGTGTTAGTAGGCTTACATTCACCAGCGTGATGACGGTGACAGCATAAGGGAAGTATGAAGTGACAGTGTGACGACAAAGGTGATGCTTTCTTCGTAAAGGACATTGGAAAAAAGGTGAGACAGTGATGAGGGATGTCAGTGATCCTGCTACCTTAAACATTGTAATCCCCTGGAAATAAAGGAAGAAAATAGATTGGGCAGCTGCCATTTAGTTCCGTTCTCACCAGAAATCAATAACCGACTGTTGAAATAAAAGGTACGGAATTTTGTACGTTGTGACTTGTATCTCTTCCAAGCATGTGATGACCAAGAACAAGATCTGTTAGGCTAGTGGACTGTAAAGGATCTCCATGATCAGAAGCCTTAAAAGAGAAGTATGGCCTTGGAAAGACAGTGACTCTCAGAGGTGGAATTCATATCCAAGGTTTATGGGAAGATGAAGTTAAAAGACAAGTTTAGGTGCAGGCACTTAAGTTAGCTGCTAAGACCCTGCTTGAACACCCTCACGCTATATTGGAGTGCTGGAATTCAGATCTGTTCTGCTCCCCATTCCACCTGCTCCTGCCAGTGTGTACTTTTGGAGGCAACAAATAATAGCTGTAGTCGTTGGGTCCCTTCCAGCTATGCAGAAAGCCCAGCTAGAGTTCCCAGCTGCTAGCTTCGTCTTGCTCATATCCACCTGCTGTACACATTGTTGGACTGAACCAGTGGATGGAAGATGTTTCTGTTTCTCTTTGTTCCTCTGCCATTCAGATAAAATGAAATTAAATACTTTGAAAAAACAACTAGTATTGTTTTAAAACACACCTACTTAGGTACAAAACAATTTTTAAAACCCTGTAGAGCTTTTCCATACTATACACTTTTCATAAGCTAATTTGAAAATCTCTCATTCATATGACTTCAAAATTTTTTGTGCCAAAAAATGTTACATTGAACTCCGTCCTCCACAAACTTTTGAAGCATCCTTGGATGTACAAAGCGTAACTGGCTGATTCCTCAGGGTTGGGAAAACCTTTCCAGCAGGTGATCATCAGCGAGGTGGAGTGCCTCTTGTAGTAGTATGCAAGAGTACTGTTCATCTGGGCTAGCACAACAGTTTGCTGCTGTGCACCTAACTGCCATGGTTTTTCATCTCTGCTTATTCTGATAACTCGCTTCCTCTACGTATTTTAGATTAACCTTTAGGATATTCCCTGATGTGTGTTCTTTAGGACTGTATAGTTTCCATCAGAATAATTCAGACTTAGCCCTGAGCTTTCACCACAACATTAGTAATAAACTGGGAATCTGATAACAGTAGTAGTATCAGTGGAACACCATGTTTTGTTTTGCTTTTCAGGACTTTGCACCTCGTGTACTTGTGATGTATATAATTGCTCTCCTTGCTTTCCTCTTCTACATTTCCAAAGTGCCAGAACGGTACTTTCCAGGTAAGTGTTTCTTTCAGGTGGTCCTGCAGCTTTATTCTAAATAATGTTTTAGGTAAATGGTTCAGTGCATGCAGACAGACTTTTCAGTGTTATTGATTACAGAAGGGTCCTTCTGTTCGCAGACATCATCTAAAACTACAGCTTTCAAAGGACTTCCATCTACTGAGTTGCATGTGGTATGTGAGGTTGCCACCACCCATGGTTAGGAACCAATGACCAGACTGGCATTGGATCCTGAAAATCTTCTGTATCCCAGCCTTTGTTCTTTTCAAAGAGTAGAGCTCTGAATATGAAATACCATTCCCTTTCTTACATGTCCTTTTATATCAACTGGTTCTTCAGAAGCACTTTTTATAGGCCGAGGTACACAATGCAAAAAGTAAGAGAATGAAAGAGACAAAGGAAGCTAATAAAAAGACGCGAGCTTTAGGAGCTCTTCACAGTAACCCCCTTGCCCTAATCTGCCATTTTAACTACTGATACTTCAGCTACCTCTGTTTAATTGAAGTGTGGACACAGATACTGTAGTTTTATAGTATCTGGCTTGACTCAAGAGAGAAAGTGACCACATTCACATAGCTGTATTACTTCTGCCCTAGTGTTATATCTTACTATGCCTAATTACAAATTAAACTTTGCCATTGGTATGTGTGTGTGAAAAACCAGTATATATGTATGTATATTGAAAACTATCAACCCTTTCAGACATTTACTGGAAAAATATAAGCAGAAAAGGAGGGGGGCTACTATGTATACATTGTAAGGTTCTATAAAATAGATTTCAGCTTTCTGGCACCCAGCACTAAGAAGAAAATAGCAAAAGTTAATCATCTGCGCAGGTCCCTGAGATACAACCAGTCACTCAACACAAGTGGGGCTTTCTTTCCTTTGCTCCAGGATGAAAAAAATTACAACCAGTCACTCAACACAAGTGGGGCTTGCTTTCCTTTGCTCCAGGATGAAAAAAATTACAACCAGTCACTCAACACAAGTGGGGCTTGCTTTCCTTTGCTCCAGGATGAAAAAAATGTTTAAAGATCTGATAGGAAGTAACTAAGAGGACCGTAGGTAAACTGCAGTCTGTGAA
This sequence comes from Ochotona curzoniae, assembly GCF_017591425.1. Classification (NCBI taxonomy): domain Eukaryota; kingdom Metazoa; phylum Chordata; class Mammalia; order Lagomorpha; family Ochotonidae; genus Ochotona; species Ochotona curzoniae. Next base: position 22,468,117 of record NW_024467119.1, on the reverse strand, counting down.
GCATGGATTTGCTTTTTGAGGGTCGTTAGCCCTGGAGTCCAACTGTTTATTCAACAAGTCAACCAGCTTCCCACTTACTACTTAACTGTTTGGAACTTTATGTTTAGCCACAGGGAGATTGTTGCTGAGGTTGTATATGCAAAATTATCCACCTTAGTTAATTACCCCATTACTAACTATATACTAGTTTATGGATTCTTTCATTAGTCACACCTTGACTTTCTCCATGCACACCTACTTGAAATAAGCGTTTCAGTCAGCTTCATCTCTTCTATCTGAATACATCTGCTGCTTGCAGATTGATGCCTAAATTGCCGCAAGATTTAGGAAACACTAGTGTCTTTTGCATCTCACTCATAAAGTTTCTCACTCTGTCATGAGTTAAGAAATGAGAAGCAAAAGGTCAAGTTCCTGAAATTAATAAACTTTGAGTTTTTGAAAGCATAATTTGAATATTAAAATTTACTTTTGTCATTAACAACTAAAACCTTAAAATTAGAGCCAATATGAATTTATCCTTTTTTGAAAACACTCAGACCCAAATGTCTCCAGGTACTCAGAAACTACCAAAAAATTTCTGCAGTTACTTGCTAGACAGCAATGTATTTTTCTTTTAATGTGAAACTGTTACAAATGATTTTGTTTGCTTTCTGCATTCCCTTCCAGGACAACTGAACTACCTCGGATCAAGCCACCAGATATGGCATGTCCTTGCAGTAGTGATGTTATACTGGTGGCATCAGTCAACAGTGTATGTCATGCAGTATAGACATAGCAAGCCTTGTCCTGACCATGTTTCACATTTATGAATTCAGGTATGGCTACCTGGTGAATTCAATTGTTAAGCAATATGTAATGGGGAATTATATACCCCGCTGTTTCTAAGGTTCCCATTACTTTTTGTTTTTCCTCTTGTTTGATACATCATGAGTAATGCTTTATAAAAACAGAAATATATCCTTGAGTATCTGTGTAGTAATAACTGCTGTATGGACTCTGAAAACTTAATAATCTGCTGTTTATACAGAAAGTGATGTCTAGATGGCAATCATAAGAGACACCTGCACAGTGAATGTGAAGCCAGTGGAGAAATAGGGTTTATTTTCCTTCACACCAGCTTAATTTCCTTAGGAAGGGCTCATTTCCATTAGAAAATGGAGACATCCTGTGTGATTACTTACATAGAAGATATTTTCGGTAAATTGTCAAATTTAAGTGCCTAATCCAAGCAAGGTTTGTTACAGCCTATGCTTAGTATTCATACAAGCTACGAGACTGATTCTGTATAATCACTAGCCAGTCAACACATACTCTGTCAGCAACTGGCACTTGAGAGATTGCTGCCTTTAGCTAGAAGTTCTCTGCTCCCTAGCAACAGTGAAGTTTTCCAGCTTCCAGAACCAAAACTGAATTTCTACTCCTTTTGGAAGGATATTAAGAAAAGGAAAGACACTTGCATTGTCATTTTCTCAGATAAACATCACATTAGAAACTAATTACATAATTAGGCAACAGATTCTATCAAGTCTTTGGGCTCCAAGACTTCTAATTTCTAGATACCATGTAATTCCAAATAATAATTTAATTGCACGTTGACTGCAGAAATTTTTGATCCCAATGCCAGAAAACCTTTCATTTTTCAGAATTTGTATTTCTGAATTTCTTGATGATGGGGATTCCCAGCTATATGGCATCTGTAGATCCCATTGGATCTGTGTAGACAGCCACGCCTTGACATGGATGTGCCTGTTCCGGCCTGAACAGATGCGCAGATGCGCAGTGGCTGATGGGATCATTCATGTTTGTGCATGTATTTAGCATCACACTCACACAACCCCGAGAAACACTAATACTTGGAACTGAAGCATTAACCCTCGTCCATTTTTGCATATACTTTGTAGGTCTCTCGACCCCCTCCTTTGGTTTGGTATTTTCATATGCATTAATTAAATTTCTTAAAAACATTCATAAAAACTTAGGTTTCTCATTGGAATATAAAATAGTATCAGAACCCAATTACTATCAAAAACAAAAGTTGAAGCTGGTGAAGCTTACTCCCAGAATGCTTTGCACAGGAAAGCTGCTTGAATGTGCCTCAGTTTATGTATCTGTAAAATGTTTCTTTCCAATATAGTGTTAAACATTGCCCTGCTATGCTAGTATCACCACAAGGAGAACTTTCCCGCAGGGGTTCAGTTGGGGCACTTCCGTCACACTCATTCGTAGGATGGAATGCTACTCTAAGCTGGTTATTTACTTTGTAAAGCCACAAATTTGGTGTATTTGCTAGGTGGTAAAAGATTTTGGTCTAACAGCGTAGGGTATTATTTCCAGTAAGACATCCTGTATTTGGCTTACTTTTAAATTGACATTTTAGCCAAACAAAATAATACTGAGTAGTCACACTCAGGTTAATAAAGGGAGAGTCCAGTTATTTGGGTATGGAACCATTTTTTATTATAAAATCTCTTCCGAATTTAAAAAAAAAACTTTGGCTTTTGTTTTTTAAATTCCTATTTTTGTTATGTATTGATTTAATATTTGGCATTTGAATTTAACACATAAGATATACTGTATTTTTTGACAGCTTTCTTTGAATTTAAAACATGTTTGGTCTCACTGTAGAGAGAATTATGTCATGTAAACATTGCAGCTGTTTATGAAAATGATTTTAAGAAGACTTTACTCTCATTTTTATCTTTACGATGATATATATTTATTGTGAAGTAGAAAATGAATCAGTTGATTCCTGTCAAACTGTAAACACTTCTCTACATATTCACCTTTGTTGACCACCTACTGTGTGCGCAGCACTACTGGTAAGATTTCTGAGACATTGTTGGCATTAAATAGTATTTAATTGCATATAAACCTGAGCCATGTAATAACGTATATTTAAGTTATTTGTATTTTTAGTTATTAAAATGAGATTAAAAGAATGCTATCCAGCTACAAAACTGAAAAAGATTGGTTTTAATTTTACTTATATGTAAACTGTAAAAGCTGTTTAGCCACACCCTCTGTTTTAAAATTATGTCTATTTTAAATTGTCTATAGTGATTTACAGGATTGTAGCTTAATTCACACATGGTTATCTCCTTCTTTAAAGCCAATTTCAAATAGCAAGGTAGTGTCTGTTATTACATTGAGTGCAATTCATTAAGCTGCATGAAAAAAATATGTATTATGTAAATAAAATAGGTTTACTAAATATATCAAGTGCTATTTGTCATTCTTTACATAAAAGCTTTAAGACAGTAGTTTAGAATCTGGAATGACGTTTCATGGACTATAATTATAATGTCTTATAACATCCTACCTGGACATAGTATCTGATGTGAACATTGTGATTGACTGGCAAAATTCTCCATTTGGCAGGCACCTGCTAGTGTGATACTTTGCCCTGTATTAAATTTCAAGCAGCAAAACCTGCACTCCTGAATTCCTGCCAGTTACTGATCTAAGGAAGTCTCTGCGCACGTAAAGCTATAATTCCTGGCAAATCCCTCACTGCCAGTCTGTGGGAGAGGCCAGAAGCACCTGTACATGCATGATCACAATAAGTATGGTTGTGCTGAAAGAGGAGATGCGGGTGCTGCTCAGAACCAAGGGTCCCTGAACCCGAAGGCTTCAGAGTGGGGGTGGTGAGATAATAATCTGAAACTGAAGCTGCCTTTAAAATCTGGAAGGAAAGATAAATACTAGGACTCTTCCAGAATTCATGGAAATGTGTATTTAAATATGCAGCTTTCAAGTTTTTTGCACCAACATAAACTTACCTTTTAATTCCATGTTTTTCCATGAACCTTTTGTAGTACTGTTAGGGCAGTAACAAGGGTCTCTTACGGAGAGTTATCTTTGAGAGCTAAAGCCAACAGCCAATGAGTTTCTGGTCTTCTTTGTGAACACAGCACCAAAATCCGACCTTATGCTACCTGTAATCTCAACAGTACACCCTGACGGGACTTAATATGCAACCACGCATAAATGTTCATACTTTCACTATAAGGATATTAACTGCTGTGTATGATTCTTACACTGAACTTTCTTAAAATGGGATAATTCAAAATAAATATTATAAAATGTAGCATACATTCTCAAAAAAAATTGTAACTGAATTTCAATAATGACCCATTGTAAACTTTTTTGAGTTTTTTCTATTCATGTGATATTTTGCTGCTTAGCACCCTTAGGTTTAATGTAACCATACTTAAACATTACTACATCCAACAATAAACAAAAAAATTCATTCCTTAAAAATAAGAAGAATCATGTTTGTGTCTTTCCTAGACACAAATCACCAGTCTAGACTCCAGTGTATGAAATGTAGTGTTGAGACCCTCTGACCCAAGCTTAGTTCATCTAAATCAATAGTAAGTTTTTTGTTAATATGCCAAAGCATCTTTCCTATTTTTACAATTATAATTGTGTACTACCAGTCCTAAAGGTTTACAAAATAAATTGTGATGTGATAACTGTGCCAACTAAGTTATTAAAAAGGTAATTCAAAACTATGCCTTTGTTATTAACATCCCCATTATGCGTGTCAGCAATGTTAGTGCTGAAAAGTGCTTCCGGTCAGTATCCTTACTCGAAGATTTTAGGTTAAAAACTTTTTTTAGATTCTAAGGTGCAAATATTCTGATTCCACAACTTGGTATGTAATATTTGCAAGTGTGGTTTGAATGAAAGACCTAAGGAGAAATTTATATCCAAAACAACATTTAATAAAACAGACAAGTAATAAAAAGCTCCAAAGCCATAGATTATAAAGAATATGCAATCCATTTGGGTTTTATTGCATTTAAAGAAAGCAGATTATTAAAACAGTAGGTATGATAAATACAGTAAGAAAATAATTTTATATTTCAAACAAAAGGTGAATCAGGGACAGAATTCAATCAAAGAATAAGCAGTGTAAAAGCAGTAATCAAATCAGTTAGTGCTTAATTAGAGACGGGGGAGGGGACAACTGTTTCTAACAGTTTCCCAGCTGTTTGAGGACCAAAGTTACTTTATCAAGTTTGCTTTATAACAGAAATATGATCAAGATGTAAATCTGGTCTATTTGAAGTTAAAGTTGTTTGCTTAGTGGTACATAAAAGGCTTCTGAAAATTCAAGTTTTTAAAAAAAATGGAAGTGTAATTAAAGAAAGTGCACTTAAAGCTGTTGCCAGCAATTAAAAAGTAGCTTCTATACTGACTACTTGATGACCTTTCAGTCATAAAAAGAGCATAGTAATAAACAATTCTCTTTCAAAGTAGCACTATACATTTTAAAATAACATGGTAACCCCAAGTCATGACCCTTTGCATTTTCATCTGCCTATTCTTTTAGTGGCTTTCATAAACTGTCACCAGGAGTGAATGTTCTTTAAGAGATATGATTGTGGTTGCAATTCTGTTTTTTAAAATTCACATTAACTCCATAATAGAGATGTGACACGTACATGCGTGTTGTGTATATATTCTAAATATATAAAACACCAAAGTATAAAAGTTTCAAATAAACTATCACTTATGTTATTTCTCACAGTAGATATGTCATCTCATTCTCACAGTAGAATGTCAACTCAATAACTAGACCTAAGATGACAAGAGTAATTTTGTTCTTAAAGAAAAAACAAGTTGAGACAACCTCACTGTACATTCTGCATATACTATGACAGACACAGCCAAACTCTTCAGAAGCAGTGACCTTAATTCTTGTACCTTCTAACAGTGTTTATGGGAAGTACCAAAATCTAAAGGAAACCAAGCAGAGTAGGTGAAAAATAAAAATACTCTTCTGTGAAAAGCACAGAAGAGTGGGTGCCATGTGGTAGTTTTCACCGGCTGAACGGTGAGCCAGGTAGGAATGAAAGGTGCAGCTATCTCCAAACCCACGTACCATAACATACCCAAGTGCAGTCACACTTTGAGAATTGGAATGAGGGGATTATGCTTCTGAAAATAGTTACATTTTCATCAAGCCAACAAAAAAACACACTCCTCCTCCACCTAATACACACAAAGCAATTTTTGTGTCTTAGCAGATACATTCTTCAATGGCACAAAAACTGGTCTTTTTAATATTAACATTTTATCCAACTGCTAAATTAAGATAATTTAGCAGATGGTCCATTTTTAAGAAGATGATGCAAAATCAACAAGCATTATTAAAGCTGTTAAGGAACAAATTTGGCCTCATCTTTTTGCTAATTTTGTAGTTTACTTCCCTTAGTGATGCTCAGGGATAACAGGTTTCGAGCTGCAACTGCTTTACATCCACAGAAGCAGAGGCACACCCAAATAATAATGGTTTTCTTCCCTGAACTTCACATCCTTAAATGGACTGTCCCTTAATGAAGCCAAACTTCTGTTGAGTGCTGTGTACCAGAAATTATGTTAAATCCTAGGATAAATCTGTACTTATTGGGAAAATGCCTCTACTTCAACACAAAGGAATCTCCTCCATTTTTATCCCACTGGATCTCAAGTCACATCTGAAATCTTTTCCTAAGCAACAATCTCAAAAAGGAAAGTCATGAAGCTATACTGCAATAAAAGAATGTAAATGTGTTAAACTTTGTCAAGAATAGCTTCCTCAGTTTTTATCCAATGTTATAAACCAAAGGGTCTCTATCAGCATCTGTGTCCCTTAAAATTATTCAGTGTATTCAAAAATAAAACTCTGGTGCTTTATGCGTATGCCCTGAGGAGGCCCTTTCCATTCAACCACTACTTCTCTACATGATGAAGCTCATGAGCTATAGCAGAGACCAAGGACTAAATAATCAAAAAAGCACATGGTAAACACAAGATTTTGTTTAGGGGGAAAGAAAGTGTCTGATACAATTCTCTATGTAGTTCATGAATTTACTGTGTAATCCTCAACTCATCACTTATAAATGAAAGTATTAACTTACATCTACTCTATTAAGTTTTGAAGAACACCTATATGAACATTTGCATTAGCAGTATTAACCTGAGAATTAGGGGCAAGAAAAAAGGTGCAAATGTAATAGTTGCATTTGGCGCAAGGCCAAGTACCTGCTCAAGTCCAGCTCTAATGGTGTAACTCTAAGTAGTAACACAACGCCACACTGTGACTCACGTACTGCTTCCCAGCTGGCCGCAGGTTGATACTGATTTAGCATAAAAGAGAAAAGCAATTGAAAAAAAAAGTACGAAACATGTGAAACAGATTATCCTAGTGGGGCACTAGAATGCAGAAACTCTGACAAAATTATTCGCAAAATGTACTTTAATTGGGTTCAGAGTTAACTTAAAATCAAGGAGAATGTCAGGTGATGAGTTTCCACCCCTCTTTGGAAACTTCTCAAGGCTGAACTGACAGGAAGGGACAGTTAACTGTAACTTATAATTGACACGGGAAACATGATATTGCATTCACATTAATCCACATATATAATTTCTGTCAAAAACAATTGCTAAAAAAAATAGCAAATTTAAAACTAAGATGTGTTGTATTGAAAAAGAAAAGGCAGTTTGGTAGCGGGCCCTTTACCCGGACAGCACAGTCAGCTAGCAGAGGTAAGATGCTAGTCCCTCATGGCGAGCCCCAGGTGGCCACCATGAGCTCTGCGGCTTTGGTGCGGAGCTGCGCGCAGCAGGACGTGTGGGTCCTGCCCGTAAGGCGTTGTGAGCAGCACAGTTCTGTGCATCTGGTTTAAACCAGTCTGCCCTCCGAACCTAACCAAAGTAATTGTTGGCTCTTAATTGGGGAGTATTTGGTGAAGGTGATCACTGAATAAGGTATTTTAGTAAATGCAACTTTACATTGTATAGGTTTGAAAAATGGTTTGAAAAATTTAGTGCTCCAAATTCCAATTCCTTTCCTGAAGTAAAATTTCTGTAAGCCTTGTCCTTACTGCCAATGCTTCCAGTAATATGCTTCTTTAAGGACATGATAATAGTCTAGGGCAGGCAGCCCTTCCAGTCATGTGCAATGTTCCTTAAGTACTGAATCTGTGTTGCTTCTAATTTTCTTTGACATTTTACAGAAGTCGCTATATGTATCCTGTTCTTCAATGTAGACATTCCGTACATTAATTTTTAACTTGTAAGTGAAGACTGTATATATTTATCATGTACAACAGCATACGTTGTTGAAGGGCTAAATTGAACTAATTAACATATGGATTACTTCACATGTTCCTTATCATTAGCTATTCTGTATTAATGGCACTTGGTTTTCAAAATGAAACAGTTTTAGGCACAATAGTCAGTTACTTCTGGCTCTGTTTCTTTAAGAAAGATATATGGGCTGAAATCTCTGCACTCTCCAGATAATGTTTTTCTCCTTAAACAGAGCTGGATTATCTTTCACTGTGTGGAACTTACAAGACACCTCCCTTCAAAGACTCCACAGACACAGCCTGTACATGCACAAATAATAACCCCAGTCTGAAATGCTAGATCCCAAGTGAGCCTGGGATGTGCACACCCAAGTGACATTCTAACTTGACAGGCCCTTCTCAGTGGCTCTGCATGCGTGTCGCATGCTCTCACTGCAGGTGCCTCTGCCACACTTGCTGCATTCCTGTGCTGCGGTATCAGCAGCACTAACCTCGCTCCGACCCTGCTCAGAAAAGCTCCCTTTTCTCCTGCTTGGAAGAGGCGGCAAGTTACTACCCTGTAGTGGAGATACTTCCTTTTTCTATTTGGTTTATTTAAAAATCACCTACTCTGAATTGACCTGTAAGAATGAATGATATAAAGAGCTATACAAATAAATTTTCTTCCAAGTTCATAAAATTATTCATACTCTTATGAAACAGAAAATAACCCCCCAAGTCCATGAGACGTATCTACTGTTTAGAAGGAAACGGAGCAGCACCAAACGGGTCTAATTCAACTGGTTGGGACTGTTGGGATTGATGTGGTGTGGTGCTTTGCACCACAAGTTCTGTAAAGGGCACAGCACCAAAGTCATCCATTTTCAATGCCTCTGCACTGTGGAATGACCCATGTAGTGAATTCTGTCTTGGCCGCCCAGACAGGACAGTATTGTGATCACGGATGTCGCTCAGGCCCTGGTGGGAAGGGTGCCATGGCAGGTCCGGAGGAGGGAAGGGCTTGGCCCCGAAGGGGTCCAGCAGACTCTCCTCAGGCTGTAAGACGGTCCCCCTGTCCTTCCCATCGGTCATGGCTACGCTGATATTCTCCTTGGAGTCTGAGATGGTGAGGAATTCATTGCTGCTTTGAGAGTCTCGCCGGCCCACTTTTTTGTGCCTGCGAGCCCTCTCTGGGGTGCGGTAGGTGGGCTTCAGGGTCTTCTTGGTGCTGGTCGGCGTGCCATGATGCCGCTTCCCGTTACTCTTGGACATATCCTGCTTCGTGCGTCTTTGGCGAGAGGACAGTTTCTGTAGACTGCGCTGTTTGACTTTTTGCTGCTGACTCCCAGTGATTTCCTCAAAGGGCACAAGCCCAAAAAGGTCCTCAGTGCTGTCACATTTACTGGTGGATGTGGAAAAGGGCTGAAATGGAGTGGAACCAAATACATCGACACTTTTGGGACAAGCAGGGAGAGGGTGCGCCTTGGGCCCCAGCTCGTGGCAGCCTTGCACGCTGACCTTCTTGCTGAAGGGTGCCTTCGTAAACACATCGAATTCCTCCTGCTCTAGCCCCACAGGAGGAATCCTCTGCTGAGACAGGGTCTTTTCACTGTTTCCTGCCAGGGCTGGCTGAGAATGCACTGGAAAGAAGGGGACAGCGCCAAATACATCAAATTCCTGTTTGGGAGTCTCTGGCCCAGATCTTGAGGTTAGCTGGGTGGGAGTGAGGAGCACTGTGTTGGGGTCTTGGGTTGGTCCACCACCAGACTGGTCTCTGCAGACAAAGTTCTGCCTGCTGTACTTTGCTTTTGCCTGCTCATAATCAGAATCGGAGCTGTGCTTCTCCTCCTCTTCCTCATCCTCAGAATCCATAAGGAGAGGTCTGTGACCCAGATTCTCTGGCTCAGTATCATCATCATTAAAATCCCCTGGCTCTCCCTGGACGTCGTCCTCCTCTTGTTCTTCCTCTTCACTGCTCTTCGGAGAAGGGGGATCGGATTCAAAATCACTTTCAGAGTCATCGTTCCCCTTCTGCACTGGACCCTGGAGTGATGAATTTTCTGAACTCCTCTTTGCAGTCCGCTGATCTTTAGATACCAGACTTGTTTTTCCATTCTTGATAGGATTTACAGGGCCATGTTCTAGATTCACTGATGAATATTCAGTTCTCTTTTCAGGAGAATCTGCAGGATCAAAAAAAAAATGTTATAGTATTTGATGGGGTTAAAAATCCATTTACAACCAACCTGACTAGGTGCTAACACACATGACATTACACAGCCCTCATACCAGTTTCCTTAGGGGGAAAAATAGTCAAGCATTTGTCACTGGCCTTAGAGGATATTTGTCCTCAGTCTGATGAACCTTTAGTGAAGACAGACTGATTCACCTGTATGTCTGCACACCACCTTACCCAGCAAAGACCTTTACTTAGGGCACTCGGAGTATGATCCTGAAGGTAGCAGATAGCAATTTACTTCTCCTCACCATGAAAACAGTTGTCAGCCCATCCTGACTGCTGAGATCCCACATTCACCAAACAACCCTCTGCTTAGGTTTGAAGTCTGTTGTACAGTTTAATAAACAAGCATGAATGGCTCTGATGCTTAGTTGTATGCTTCTGGCAGCACCTTTTGCACTGGGTTGGCGTGTCTCTACTAAAGCTGAACCAGCTACTGGACAGGGACTGCCCAAGTACACTGGTTCACTGGAGTGTACATCTTCCTTTGGGTGGAACATTTAGGCGAGATGGTCTTCAAAAAGTTTGGAAAACAGGTATGATGAAAAGCTATGTATGAATTTCAATTTCTGTGTTAAAATAAGCTGATCTTTTAATTCCACTTTCCTCCAACTTTTTTGAAGTGCTTCACCAAGCATTATTAGAAATTATTTGACCTTTAGAAACAAATCTAAACTGTAGGCTTGCTAACTATGTAATAAAATTACACCGAACAGAGTTTTAAAATTAAACTTTATGTTCTAAAAGAGGGGAGAGTATATTTGAAAATACACATCCCTCCCAGTACACTCATTACCGAATTTAGTTTTCAAAGGTAAAGATCAGTTTGTATTAATCCAACCGCACATTCTCATGCCCTCCATTCACTTTTAATAAATTAAATATTTTCAAAAGAGGTAAGTTTGAAGTCTGTAACTATGAATAAAAGTACAATTATTTTTCCATCATTAATGCGACTGTCTCAGACATGACACCTTTGAGTAGATTCTTCTCTTTGAAGTCAGCGTCCCTGTCTTCCTATACCTCCGACTTCAGAGACTTTCCTTTCACTAGCATTCCCGTAAATTGGGATATTCCCAAGCTGACTCCCCCCTCGGCTGTGTTGCTACCACTGCAGGCGCTCTGTGGTGTCTTACCCACTTGGTGGTGATGGTCAGGACACCAACTGTTTTGGATCGCTCTAATTTCTAACTCAGTTCTTAATCCTGAGTTCCAGGCTCAGTTCTCTGTTACCATGAACGCACTGCACCTGTCTATGGAGAACAAGTATCCAACTGTCACCTCAAGTTCCATAATCTCCTCCACAGATCCCTCCAGAATACTGAGCAGCTCCTCCATTGCTCAGGTTGCAGAAGTCTGGAGGCATCTTCTCTCTTCCAAGAGCCACTGTGCTTTTCAAATTCAATGAACCTATTTCCCGCTCTCCCTCTGCTTCTAGTCCCCTCATTGGCTCTCACAGATCAACTGTAAACTTGCCTCCGACTCAATATCCTTCAAGCTACTTCTTTGCATTGCCACCAGAATGGCAACACCGCACAGAGTTAGCATTTTTAACCTTTTGGACTCTCTTGGATGGCACAGGGTGTTCTTTGCCAGCTGGGCTCCATTCTACCACATCTTAAGCTTCAGTCTGACACTTCCCAAGGGCAGTCACTATTCACAGCCACCTCCAATGTTCCCTGCTAAACCCAGGACCCAAGCAGATGTGGGTAGTTTGTTCTGAGTTGTCTTGCACCTTAGCATCAAATTTTGCTCTCTCAGATCTGGCTCCCACTGCAATACTGTACACATCAGTATGGATGCACTTCTGTAACGTCCACTGAACAGCCTGGTGAACTTAGCACATGCCTGGCCATTCAGAGCCACACCGCTCCCACACCCAAACCTACCACACACACCCCCCAAAAAACTACTCTGAACTTGGTGCTCCTGAAGAACCAGCACTTAGTACTTTTAACTGTAATAACTACTCTATAGCAGTATCATGTTTGTCTATTACCATTATTAGTTACATATAATTCATCTCTGTACCCTAGCATTATCAGAAATCAGTATTTGTTGGAACAATGACTACTCAGAAATCATCAGCTGTATTCATACTATAATAAAAGACATTGTAATAAATATAGATCAATTATCATAAAGGAATATAATCAAGATAGACTCTTTACATCTGAAGATATTCTGCAAGCTCAGAATTCACTCATTAATTAATTCAACAATGTTTTTCATAGGGCACTTTCCTATAGGCTGTCTTCTGATTATACACTGATGAACATTCAGATCTGGAGTTTCACAATCAGAATGTAAGTAAACACAAACCAGGACTAATCTCAAATAACAGAGCAGAGGTAGTGGATGTAAAAACCCAATCCCCATAGTCAGCAAGGGCCTCGCTAGGGAGAGGACAGTAGGGTCAACAAGGAGAAGGACCCAGGGATGCACAGCCTGTTCAGCTCCCTTGCTCATTGTCTTCTCCAACATGGAATGATGCAGGTAAAGCTTGGTGAGCAAAGAGGACGCTGTACAAGATGACGTAAGGGAGACTGCAGAAGGTCTCTCCGTGAAGAAGCTGGAATTTTTCGTGAAATCCAGTGTACAGTGGAAAGCTATCAAAAATGTTTACAATGAATATCATTATCAATCAGATATTTTTAAAAGATGACTGACATGCAGAAAAGATTAAAGGAGGTGGCAACAGTAGGGAGTCAGGAAAGAGGAAACTCCAGTTCAAGTTACAACGTACAGTAGCTGGGTGAGTGGCAATGCCTGCGGATAATCCAGGGCAAAGCCAACAGACAGGAATCCCACTTAGTCTCCATGGAAGTGGAATAATTTTTAATGACATTGAATAGGAAAACTCTGGATGGATAGTGGTACCAGTACCATAAGTACTGAAAGAAGTAAAAAAAAAAAGTTGGGAAGTAGAGATTATGAAAAACTATGGAAATGCTTAACTTGATGTATGTATTTGAAGACAAAATTTATGTGCAGAGCAGTCATCTGTGACATCACCAAAGTGGTAAAGTTTTAGCCAAAGAAAATAGATTTGGAGGTTATCATAATGCAGAGCATAAAGAAACGGCCACATGACTAAAGGACATTACCTAGAGAGAGGTGAAAACCTGAACTTGTATGGCAGCAAGGGAAGAACATTCAACACTATTAAGGACCAGCCAGACAGGAACAACAAAGCCAAGAAGTTCAACACCATGGAAGCAAAGAGTTTCTCCCTGGCCACTGGCGACATCTGGAGTATAAGCCAATGCTTGCAGGATACCAGCATACTCAATCATGCATTTGTTTCTCTCTCTCCCTCTCTCTTAGTAGCCAACATATCAAAAAAGTCATTTAAATCATAGTCCACTTTCACCTCCTCTTTTGGGAGTGAGCACAACTGAGCCAATGATGGAAATTTGTTCCTGCATGTGGCATTCTTACATCGGCAATCTTCGTCTAAGTTGTGGGGGCTGAAGAGCGAAGAAGAAAGAATGTGGAAATGCCGTAAGTTACATTTAAATACAAATATAATCTTGTATGTGTTCCTTACAACCAGCCTGCAGTTCTATGCTATATGCATTATCCCACTCACACAGGAACTCTCACATCTGTGCTTGGACACATCTGTTTACATCTTGCTTCCCAATATGTATTTTACAGAATATCACTCCCATGTCAAGAACTACACCAGCAGTCTCCAGTGACTGAGTCCTGTGAAACTTTCACTGCACTTGCACTGACATGCAGTACCTGCTAATCTTTGTAAACAGTTATGCATAAAGTACTATGCAGAAATGCCACTTTAGAACTTCTGATTTTCAGATAGCTATATTTGAGAACATTGTATTAGTGAAAGGGGACATCTTTCAAAAAGCAAGAAAAGATAATAGTCTAGTGCCATCTCATGGTTTCAGATTACATGTCCAAAATATACAGGGACCTGGGGAAACTTATCGGTCTAGACTAACTGATTTTGTCTCCCCTTTACAAAATTAGTGATCAAAATTTTCCAACATGCTCCAGGTCCTAATCCCAATTGTCTTCCAATGCAGAACCGGTGAGGTAGCAGTTAGGACTGAAGTGAATACTGCCCTGTGGGAGACCTCAGATTTCCCCAGCTCCTGGCTTCAGTCTTACTCAGCTCTGGCTACTGTGCGAGTCCAAGAGTGAACCAGCAGATGGAAAAGGTCCCTGTCTCACCCTCTACCCCTTTCCTCCAAATCTGAATTTCAAACAGACAAATCTTTATTTTTTAAAAAAATGCTATTTGGCTGCTTGCGACACCTGCATGTCAACTTGGTGTATCTGAGTTCAAGTCCCAGATCTGCTTCTAAATCTAGCTTCCTGCCAATACACAGCTTGGGAAGCAATGGAGATGGCTCAAGTATTCACATTCGTACAACCAACACGGGACACAGATTGGGTTCCAGCCTCCTAGTTTCACCTGTTGCCTAGAAGTGATCTTTATCATTCTCTCCCTTTCCTCGAGTCTCACATTTGGAAATGAAAGTGAACCAATGGGTAGACGATTCAGTCTCTTTCTGCTTTCACTGTTCTTCCTATATTCTTACAATTCACACTAAGTTTTTCTCAGTTTCCCCGTCCTTTTAGTCCCTCACAAACTATCATGGTCCAGATTAGCAATGAGGGTCAAGAGCTACACGTTCGACCCCATCAGGAACAGGTTTCACACAACCAGCCGTTTCTCCCCAGCATCTCCTGCCAAGGAATAGTTTAAGTTCCAGGCTGCTACAGGCCTAGGGAGGTTTCACTTCCTGTCAAAACATCTTCACTGAAACTACAGACAAATTGAGACAGAAAATAAAAGTGGTTCAATATATTCTAGAGCTTTTAATCCTGTTCCATAGGAAGGAAATTAAAGGTACTACCAATAATAAAGTTTTTAAGACAATGAACAATGTATAGTAGTCTAAAATATGAACTCTAGTTGAGTTCCATAAATTTGCATAATCCATTTCTTTACCTCAGCATATTTCTATAATTAAAAAGATGTCAGATGTGCTTATTTATTTATTTATTTATTTTTTTGCATTTGGAGCCAGATTGCTTCTTCCCAGTTGTTAGATTAAATAGTACACATTTGATTTACTCTGAAATTTAATCAGGATTATTTCACTGCTGAAGTTAATTTCCCAAAAGTATAGTCTAAATATGTTGCTTTACAATGCATCCTAAATCCTAATAATCCCCTATACTTACTAAGATTTTTATTATTAACATGAAAGTGCAGGTTTTTCAAGCAAACTGCAAAACAGAACAGCACTACAAATGTATGGCTACAGTCAAAAAATGTCTAGAATGTACCCAGAATCATAAGTAGGTAAAATCTTTCATCTTAGTTTATTTTGTCAAAACACTGAATAATGTCAATACTAACCTTGTTTTTTTGTTTGTTTTTGCTTTTTTGTTGTTGTTTCTTTTTTTTGACTTGGGGCTCTATGCAGCACATTTCCCTTAAACTAAATGAAGTGAAATGATGTCTTCACGGGCTTTTAAAATTAGGATATTCTTGATTTCGCCTTTGTGCTTGGGACTACAAACTAAAACATTGGCAATTTCTTAATAACAAGTTGCGTTTTAATCAGTAATAACTGAAGTAAGTTTACTATGCAGGAAGTTAATAAATGTCATGCAAAAATTTCTGATCACTAAGTAAATTTCTCATTTGTAAGCAACTCTTAATAAAATCAACTAAAAGAAAGCAAATGCTGGCCCTTCAAACAATATTTTTAGTAAGAACATTAACAAATAGCTTCCATTAATATCCCTGACACATATGTAAGACATGGAATAGAATTACTTTTAAGGTAGCTCAGGTTCCACTTTTAAATATGAAAAAGTATTTTTAACGATTCAATACTATGAACCTTATTTCATAGCCTAGATTTATAGAATCATAGATTGTAAAATACAGAAAAAAGTATAAGGTAATTAATAGTGACCTAAACCACTTAAAGTAGAAGTGACATGATTTATCTGAAAACACACATATATTTAAAAGACCTTGGAAAGACTACAGGTCTGAACATGTCCTGTTTTTGGCGTCTATTAGATCCCACTATCAGAAACACACAAATCCTCATCTCTGAGGTGCACAGTGCTTGCTGGGAACAGCCAGAATTCACTTAAACCCTTATTTATAAAAGATTTATATAAATTATTTAAGTACAATAATGATGGGTTATGAAACCCTGCATTATTTTGGTTGACATGTAAACCCTCTCTTGAGAAAGCACCAAGGTAAAGTTCAGTGAAAAATATCAGAGCAAGCAAGTATTGTGAGGAGTAATAAGGACTAGCTTTTATATACATTCATAAATCCTGCTGATTTATTCTCATTGCTTTACTTCATTTACCTCACACACATAACTTCAAGATAGTCACTTAAGCCATCAGTCAAGCAGTAAGCATTTACTAAGAAAGTTAAATATCAAAGTTACCATTTGGTACCTATCCATATAAAGATGTGTTACAGCTTACCTCCCTCTGATGACCTGTGCCATTATGTGGAATCATGCATTGCTTAGTGTCTCACTTAAAGTACAGATGCAATAATAACCTCCTCACAGAGATGAAGCAGAGGTTAAAATAGAAATACATGTAAAGTGTTAGTTCGCAGGGACTCAACAAAGGGCTATGACTGTTGCTGCAACCATCCTTTCATGATTATTTATGGTCTGCCTACTGTATACGCTAATAGTCCTAGGAAATGAATCACCTGACAGAGATGAGCACCAAATAAAAAGAACTAACATGGTCAAGGGCACACTCGCAGTGGCCAAGGCTGTTTCATAATTATCCCCTGAACTCATCACACTTCCACAATAGCTCTGTAAGACTCACTATTGCCTTTCCTAGAGCTTTTCCCTCCCCTTCAGGTTTACTAACTCCAACAAGTTTGCTTTTATTTTCCATGTCAGATCACTGTCATGACCATCACTGTAACTATCCAAAATTCACATCATGGCTTTCTCTTATTTCATTCTACCTTTTTCTTTTGGTGACCTTAATTCTCTTTCACAGTTTCAGTTATATCTTGAAACCATACAACCAAGAGATTTCTAGATTTAGCCTACTTTGTCTTAATACATAAGTAATTGGAGCTCATGGTATATAACTTCTCTGCTAACAATACTGGCTTACACCTTGCACCTGTAAATCCTATGATTAAGCTTCCCATAGAATATCATCGCCAGTACAAATTCACCACTGCTGACAGTCAACCTGTTATAAAATTAACCACAGACTACGCTCAGCTTCTGTATCATCTTTACAAAGGCATGTCTGAAGAATTGTGTTATTCCATCGAACAGCGTTTTATTAATGTTTTACGGGCTATAGGGTTAAGATGGAGATAATCTGTAAAGTTTTTATCAAAGAACAATCTAACCGTAAAATTTACAAATCCACAAAAGGTAAGAATCCAAATGTGCCTCATCTATAAAATCATGGGACTTACCTGATAGCAATGCATGTTAAATCATCATCCTAGTTACTGAAAGTCCATTACACTGGGAATGTATACAAGGGACCAGACTGTCAAAGTATACTGTGAAGAACAATTCATTCAAGTAAGGTACCGTGTGGCAATACACTAAGACAATATCTTACTTCAAGGAAGCTTATCATTTCCATTGACAGCTGTGACACAGTGGTGCTCATTTATTCATTGCATTTGGAAATTAAATGTGCTAATTCTGATTCTAGTAACCTGGAAAATGAGTTACTAAGGTAAATTGGGCAGTTGTGAAAAACAGGATTACCTTACCAAATAAATCTAAGAACATGGATTCACCAGGTGGACCTAAGAACATGAATCTGCTCACTCTAGAATTATGAGTTTACATAAGAGGTCCTTCTAAGTGCTCAGATTTCAAAGATAAAGTACAAGTTTCATAAGTTACAACTGTACTCCAACTCAAAAACTATACATGTAACTCACACCTAAAATGGCATTAAGAATATCCTAGTTAATGCCACATGATTTTAAGTAACTGTACAATTATATACTGATGAAATAATTACAATTTTATAAACTTTTATGCCAAAAAAAAAAAATCCCATGAGGTATTTAGAAAGCATCAACTGTGTGGAAAACACAGCATATTTGTACCATACTATTTGTATTACCAGTCTTCTAATCAGGGTTCCCACTGCTCTTTCTGCTATAAAACAGGTGGTCCATTTTAATCACATAAGAAGATTCCTGTGTCAAGAAAATTTCGCTTTGATGTTCTTTCTTTGCAGTCAGATTATAGAGGATAAATGTCTTGAAACTGCTATTATGATTACATGCCTTCTGTTGTCTCATCATTTAGGAATATGGGCAGGGGTTGTGAGATGTGACTGCTCACTCTGAATTGGTAGCATACTGCCTGCCATCATTTCCCAGCAATTTATCATCTTAGGCCCAAGGATTAGTGGATTAGGGAGAGATTTTATCAAAATCTGTACTATTTCTCTGAAGACAGGCCAAGTAGTAGACTTTAGTATCAGAGAATCATACCAGTTGTGAACAATATTTCTCAGGCAGATTAAAATTGCATAAAACTTAAATTTCTGCCATGTAACTCAAATTACTATAACTGTAATTTACAATTATTTAAGACTTTTGTTCATTGATAGTTTCCAACCAGCAAGGCTAGATTCCTATTTAGAATCCATATTTCCTTGAGCAAGTCACTGGCACTTCTGAGCCTCATTTTCCACTGCATGTATGGGGAACTGAACATAATATAACAACTAATACTAACATTCTGAAATAGAAAAATTCTTGATAGTTAACAAGAGTCATCCATCATATACTTCAATCTAAAGGACTAAGCAAGACATCTCATCATGGCTTATGATATGGGTCAATATTTGGATCTAATCTCAATTTAAAATGAAAAAAAAAGTAAGAAATCTAAAATTTCAATGATCTGGATTAATATGGATTGCATGACAGTAAAGTAGAATTTTATCTGGAGCAGCATTGTGATGTAGTAGGTAAAGATGTGGCCTGTGATGCTGGCATTCTACACGGGCACTGGTTTGGTCCTGGCTACTTCACTGCCAATGAGGCTTCATGCTAATACACCTGAGAAGACAGTGGAAAATGGCCCAAGGGCTTCTGCTACCAATGTCAGAGACTCAAATGGAGCTCCTGGTTTTGGCTCAGTTCAGCCCTGGCCATTTCAGACACATGAGGAGTCAAGAGCAGATGGAAGAATTTTCCATCTCCCTCTCTTCTGTAACTCTGACTTTCAAACAAACATTAATCTTTTTCTTAAAAAAAAAAAATCAGAATTTCACAAAACCGTTAGATGTTTCAAAAGTGTTTTTTAAAGCTGAATGTATGTAGGCATACAAACTAACTGTAAAACAATGCACTAGGAACACTAGGAAGAGACATGAGGCTGTGGTTTCAGGAAGAATGAACATCATACTTTCAATATGATTTTTATGACTGCACCAAGGTGGACATTGGTGGTTAACACTTTAATGAATACAAGAATGGTGCTACAGGTTTGTATTTTAGAGTCTCATTCAGTAGTTAAGAAAATAACAATTATTTGAACTTAATACCACTCTTGGTTGGATAGCAAATGCAAAACTTAAATTAACCCTAAGATTTCAGGACTGAGTAGTAAAAAATTAAAATATTATTCATCCCATTAACAATAGCAGCAGCCATAATAGCGACCAAAATTTACTGTGGATACTGCTTGTACGAGTGTGACATTTTCCCATTTATTTAATCCTCTAAATAATCGTAGCAAGCTACAATCACCCCCAATTTAAAATGGGGAGACAGTATCAGAATCAGGCAACACCCAATACCAGAGGTTAATTAGTAACATAAGTAAGAAGTGAATCTAGGACTTTGCAATTCCCAAGTCAAGATTTTGAATTATGTTTTCCTGATAAACTATACTAAGAACAGTTTTGTAACCTGACATGGAAGAAATAGGTGATGATAATGCAGACATTTGCACATACCATAAAACAAATAGGATTACTGGATTTCTTCATAAATGAATGGATTTTTCTCATAAGGAAATGTTTAAGAAGAAAAGCTAGATTTGAATCACTTTAAGACATACCTACCAACATATTCTCTTCAGCTGCCTTCTAAGGCCTAAAATTTACATATAATTTGAAGCAACAAGCAAATGTGAAACATGGTTCTATGTGGCCAAATAAGGTAGGCCAGTTGACTATTACAGATTGTGAGTCCATGCAGTTATAACTCTAATGGAAGAAAAGTGTATGCAATACGAACATACTGTGTTGTATACTGTGTTAAGAGTATACAGGGCCCAGTATGTGGGACAAAGGGAACAGATCAAGCCAGATCTCCTGCCTGGAAAGTCTTCCTTATTTTCTTCCTGGAAAGTCTTCCTTATCTTTCAAAATTTGGTTGAATCCTCATCTTGTCAACACCAGCTTTCCTACCAGCCCTGCACACCACTGTCAATGGCTCCTTGTGTCCACTCCTTAGCTCCTTGGAAACTGAAAATTAGAAATGTTACACCGGGAAGTTCTCCACTTAATTGCTGCCTATGGAGTCAGGTGTTTTGATCTAGCAGTTAAGACGGCCAAGTTCCAAACAAGAGTGCTTGCATCTACTCCTGACTCCAGCTTCTACACTCAGCTTCCTGCCAATGCAAACCCGGGAAGTCAGCAGTGACAGGCTCATGATTGGGTTCAGCCACCCTCACAGAAGATTTAGATTGTGTTTACAATACCTCACTTCAGCCCTGGCCACTGTGGACATTTGGAAAGTAAGCCAACAGTTGGAGGACACAAACATACTCACCCATGGGCTCATGCTCTCTCTCTCCTGCTTCACTAGCTAATATATCAAAAATTAAATAATATACCTAATACAGAAAGCCATTTAAGTCAACTGGAAGCCATGACACTCCACTTTTCCCTTCTGCTGATCTTTCAAATTCAGCATTTACAATCTGATGTTCTCTCTCCATGGCTACTTCTGTAGTGCTTTCCAACTTCCACACAAAAGCTCTTTCCCTGTGACAGCATAGCCAGCCACAGGACTGCACTTCTCTTTGCTGTCATCTAGCCACAAGTCTTCATTTAGGAAACCTCAAATCAAATACCATAGCTCAGTTCAGATCTCAAATCAGTGCATCCTCCTTGATGCCAAATGCTTTCAGGTTTGCATGGCCACTTACGACGGTAACTTGCCATCTGCACAGCTCTTCTGTTGTTCTCATCCCCTGTGGCTGCACTGCCTTCTCCACACAGCATGATCACATTCTACACTCACAACTCTTTTCTTCCTAGCATCCTCCCTTTCCTTCTAAATCTTTCTTCGAATCACACAAAGTTGGATGGTGCTTGCTGCCTTCCACAAACCCGTTTCAACAAACCACAGAAATGACACAATCAAGGAGCCTGTTGTACTATTAAGCCAACCACCAGAAAGTTGTATCGTTTTCTTAGAACCTTACAGATTCCCAGTTAGCACTCTCATCTCCACACAGCTTGCCGTATCACTATTTCATTAATCTCAGCTGAGCATCTTTGTCCCAATTTCCTATAAAAGAGGGTCCCAGAATATTACCTAAATTGAAGTGATTTTTTAAAAGAAATAGAATAGCATGTACTAAAATGGCAGAAGTGAAAAAACGATCCATTAGGGACCTTGTACAGGGAAGCAGTATCAGAAGGGAGTAGGTTGGTAACACTTTCCCCTCCTTAGGAAGTTTGCTAAATCTGATATTTTACATAGTATTATTTTAATACAATCAAGTTTTTAATATTAAATCATTTTGTGAAAGCAATAAAAAGTAAAACCTAATCTATTACAATTTTAACAATTTTTTTCCTCTTAAAATCAAGAGTACAACTGCTAAGTACAGAAGTACTTATGGAGTGTACATTGGCATTTATCAGACTTAAAACCTCCCGCCTCCGAGCAGCAGTCTATCTCACTATTAACTTTTTCCAAAACAGCATTCTCCATACAGTTTACGCTTTGTTCAGTACTCGTCAACTCAAATTCAAGGAAGATGGCTTATCACATGTATTTTTCATTGTATATTCAACACATACACATAAAGGCAATTTCTTGCCTTTTGTCTTGGTCTTGGGAATCTCCGGATGTACTTTCAATCCCACAATGCTAGGTGAAATGTGTTTTTAGAGGATAAAATTAATTTTTCTTTTTCTAAAAGTTTAATGAGGAGGTTAATTTCCGTTTCAGTAGGTTTCAATTATCTTCCTATTAAAAGGTTCTAAAATGAATATTCCAACTTCATCTTCACCTAGAAATTATACATGACAGAGTAATTATAAACCTGAAAATGAACGTCAGCTGCAATACCTTAGTTTTACATTTTTTATTTTAGTTATACATTTTGGATCTGATAAATATCAAACTAACAGTGTTAAATTTGGAGACACAATCTCTTATGACCATGCCCTCCATTAGTCCAGTCTCTATTTAATTTTTCATAACAAAATCATTCCAGTGTACAGGTAAACACTATCCAAAAAGATTTTTTGGAGGATTAACATTGGTATCAATGGCATGTTTAAAGGTCATTGGCCCAACACTAAGAAGTATGAAATCTTATGGAAAATCAATTTTTTCCAAGCATTCAACGAACAGTACTAGGCAGTACTGGGGGTTGCTATTAGGGACGATTCCTGTTTACAACCTGTAATAAACTTCAAAATCAAACAGAGTTGAATACTAACAACAAATGTTCTACAAACAGCAGCAACCAAGCTCAAATCTGTGACTAAACTAGTACTAACCATGAAACCCTAAGCCAACTTCAAAGTAAGGAAAAGAACAATCACTGAGCCTCATTCTTATTCCTGATTCTATTTCCATTTCAGAAGCTATGGAAGAAACGGGAAGAACTGTGCAGGTAGCTACAAAGCAGAAAAGGCTAATGGAACTCCTGGAGAATGCGAAAGGGCTACCAATAAATCTGCTTCGGGTCACAGAGCGAACAGTACTGCCAAAGCACTAGGTTCTTGAAACCTTATATACGCTATTTTCAGAAGCCATAATTAAAAAACAATAATGCTGACGATACTTAGTGGCCTAGTGTGCTGTGAGCAGGAGGAAGGGCACTGAGTTCTCTCTCCTAGTTAATGATGTCTCATAATTCATGAAAGAGACAACATGATGGCAACACGCAGAAACTGGCAACAACTTGTCCTGCTTGCAGTAAGCAACAAAGAGTGACGTATGAAGCATGTAAGCACTCAGAAACCTCCTTCAGTACTGAGCCTCCATCCACATGTCAGAAAGCTGAAGTACTGGCTCAGTGTATTCACAAGAAATCCTCCACACCCCGCTCCTATCTTGGTTTCACATTTCCAAGTCCTTCTTTGGTTGGTTGGTGGCATTTTTTGTAGGGGAGTGATGATGTTACACATACTACTTGCCTAAGTGGGCAATAAAAAGGAACAGAACCAAGGAACATGGCTGACAATTGACTTGAATATATTAAACTAAGCCTTTGCCTTCAAACCACGCATGGTTTCTTCCCATTTATTTCCCTTTACCAAGGTTAAAGCTCATTGTTTCTACTGTAACCAAACCAACCTCCAAATTCATTTATGCCAAAATGGGACCCCATTCCAGCTTATGAATCTTACAACTAGTAAATGGATAATTACTTCAGAACTATTACTAAACATATTTTTAAACAGTGAAGACCATTTAATTTTAGATTTAAATCCAAAGCACAGCAATATAAGAACTCATTATCTAAAAGCAAAATGACTGTAACAAACAGTCACTGATATGTTTTAAATGCAACTAAAATAAAACATGTATAAACTGGGGAAAATTCTGGTCTTTAAGCAAAAGTTAAGTATAAAAGTGCCTCTAAATGTACTTTAGGTATATAAAAAGAGAAGTATTTTCATGATTAGTATTTTTTTTCAATAGCTAATAACGAAGGTGAAAAGAAACAGGCTTCCATTATATAAAGCTCAATTTTCTATGTTGGCAAAGGTGTAACTGAATACCCACCCCTAAAGGAAAGCATAACATTGGAAAGAACAAGATGGCTGCAGGTTCAAGTAAGTGTCTCCTTTATGCTCTGTAACTGATAACTGAGACTTATTCAGGCTTTACATTAATGAGGATTGCTGTAGTTCCTGTGTGAATGGTCATGATGGTGTGCCACATGTGACTTGCCTGAATGAGAAATGAAAGGAACAGAACCAAAAGGATCTTCTGGAAGATGGTTATGTGGAGCAGACAGTGGGTCTACAGTCTTATCTGAATATGCTCTCCCCTCGAGCCTGTCTGCAAAAATAAGACGAAACAAAACAAAAGTAAAACAAAACAAAAATGGTCTTGAAATCAAAAGGATATAAAAGTGGAAATTAAATAAAGCCAACAGTCTTTTTGAAAAATACTAGTTGCAAATTCTCATTACCACAAGCCCAAGGGTAATTCAAAAAGTTTGTGGAAAATGGAATTCAAAGACAAAAATATTTGAAATCAATGCAGAATATTGTCATAAAATCATTTTCCCATAAACTTTTCAAAGAACTCCTCACACATACAGTTTTATTTTTCTGTACTAAAATAAATGTATCTTTTTATTCTAAGAATATTTTTAAGACTCTTTATATTAGTGAGCAGTCCTGAATTAAACACACATTTATTGTTATAAAGTTTAACCATACAATCAGGGCTAGGTTTCACCAAATGAAACAGATCTAATAAAGAACATTGTCTTTAAATTGTCTAGTAAATTAAATACTAACAATCTTCAACCTGTAACATTGTGAACCTAAAATCAAATCCCGTTTACTAAATAAACACAGACTTTGCAGACTCATTCCAAAAATATATACTAAAAAGACATAGCAAATGGTTATCAACACATAAAACAGGCACTCCTTATTTCTCAATAGCAATAAAAAAGTAATCTATTATGTTTTACTTTACTGTTCCTTTCTTATTTTCTATTATCAAAGCATTCGCAGAGACAAAGAAAGACAAGGTTCATCATGTATCCCACCAATTTGAACGTCTACTATATACTAGGCACTGTTCTACTGAACTGCCAAGTGACATTAAACAAAACAAAGTTACTTGACATCATGCAGTTTATATGGCGAATGGGAAAACAGACAATAGAAATAAGTGTAATAAAAAAATGTAGAAAAATATGTTAACTAATTAATCTATAGAGAAAAGGTAATACAGAGTAAAAGAAATGAAGGCAAAGAACAAGTTGCAGCAATAGTGATTCTGACAGTTACTAGGTGAGAAAAGATTTGAGCAAAGTCAAGGATTGGATACCCGAAGAAGAACTCCCAGGAAGGGCTGATGTATACCAATGTCCAAGTAATGATCAACTCCTTCCTTGCCAACTCTCTCCAAAGTTACAACTTCCTGAGTTTTGCAGAATGGTCTAGCCTCTGCTTCTCAGCAAACAGAATTACACTACTCAGAGTTCACTTGGCTTTCTCTCCAGGTATTTCAGGCATTCCCCAGACCAGACCTTTGGTCCACAGCTGTTCAAAGAAATCTGATTGCTGTTTCAGATCATCATATTTAATGGATAACTTCTGCTAGCTTCAACTGAGTTCTAAGAAGGGATGTAAAGATGGTGAGGCATATTCCAAAGAGAACTGGGATTTTCTTAAAAAAAAAAAAAAGTTAACTCCAAAGTGAAGCAAAAGCTCACCTCAAAGCAGTGCATCCTATGACAATGTTTCTCAAACACCCAAACACTAACTGGCTAACCGTGGGATTCTGCACCTCAATAAGACCTCACATGATCCTGATACTGTTATGCTACAATGCACACTTTCCAAAGGTGAGGTACTTAGTCTATAACACCTGAGGACATTTAATTTCTCCTATGGGCAACTCATTTTTTAAAACCTATATAACAGCTTTTATGCTAACAAAAACTCTGCAACAGCAACATGAACTTTTAGGTTGCTTAAATTTTTACTTATAATGTGGTTGAAATACTAGAAAAGAGTTAACAAACACATCTGACAACAGATTAATGAACAAAAATAACCTGCTAAAATTAAGTGCTACTTTTAAAATCCAATAGCAAAATGTCCAACAACAAAAATTTATTTTAGGTGTTATATTTAAAGATACTATTAATTCAGTAAATCAGCAGCAAATACAATATATATCATCAGATTTTTCTTGTATGTCAATGTCAAAAAAAAAAAAACTGAAGTAAAGATAAGCTTGTCTCCTAGTAATTTTCTGAAAAAGGTTGGGAAATATTTTAACAACCAAGAGTCCCTAACTATTATTACTGTGGTAGACAGCTATAATCAAAATTTAAGGAGGGCTTGCCTAAGGTTCACTGAGTCATGGAGATTTATCTGTGGTCATCCAGTCTGTCAGGTTCTGCATGCATTTACACAGAACCTAGGAAGACAGGAACTACAACCTGTTGTCAGAGTCTTCCTAGACTCCCCCATTCTTCTCCAACTCCCAGACTTCTGGTGTAAACACACTGAGGACAGAGAAAAAGGACAGCAGGGAATAACAAAGGAGAAAAGCTGATGCAGGATATCCAGAGTACATCCAAGGGCCTCATCCTTTAATGATGCTTCTCCAGGAACTCTGTTAGGTACTGTTAAATGTAGGTACTTACTTAGGTCTGAATTTACTTCCTTCCTCAACCATGTTCATCATGATTGCCAGGATTCCACTGTAAGATCAGTTGTCTGGGTCTAACCACAAACTTAATGAATCAAAGTAACCAGAAACTCGGGCATCTACAGTTTCACATATTCTCTAAGTTTATAAATCACTGTATCCCAGTGTTTTCCAGGTTACAACACTATCAAGCTACCACTACAGTTCTTTAAATCCTTGTGCAATGGAATTGTATTTCCATCAATCTACTACAAACTCATGATAAAAGTAAAATAGTCCTGTTTAGTTATGACATGAATACAAACATTATCATATAGGGGTAAACTAATTTTTACATGCAGATCCCTGTAAGAAAAATACGAATCAAGAGTTCACTTATCTATTTATCATAAGATAGAATATAATAATAAAAATGAATTCTACTGGCATTGTTCCACAAGAGTAAATTTTTCAATGGAATATATTTCTGAAATCATATAAATTTCTGAGGCTTACAAAACAATCCAGGACCTCAATCACAAAATAAACACAGATACAGATACAAATTTATTGATTCATTAGTTATCTATGAGGAAAAACTAAAGAATGCATTATGTAGAGCTAATTCTCAATCTTAAATCACACCTAGAAAACACTTAAGTATCATTCTCAGATAATTTTGTTTAGAACAAATCTTGGGCCTGATATGTCCAACATTCAACTTACCTCATCTTGCTGTCCCCAAATACCTGAGACTGCCTTTATTCTCGAACACAGGACTTAAAATTGATATGAATGGCAAATACTCAAGAATTTAAAAACTAGGATCACAGTATATGTAATAGTATATAACCAGCTAAAAGTATTCTAAAGCAAGGGTAGGGAATCTTTCTGTTCTGCCAAGAGCCATTTGGATATTTACAACATTATCTGCAGGCATACAGAATTGTCAACTTAAATATCAGCCTGCTGGACCCAGCACGTTAGCCTAGTGGCTTCACACAGGCCAGGATCCCATATGGGCACTAGTCCTAATCCCAGAAGCCCCACTTTGCATCCAGCTCCCTTCTTGTGGTCTGGGAAAACAGTCAAGCATGGCCCAAAGACTACGGACCCTGCACCCACATGGGAGACCTAGAGAAGCTCCTGGCTCCTGGCTTCGGATTGGCTCGGCTCTAGCCATTGCGACCACTGGGCAATTGAATCAATGGATGGAAGATCTTCCTCTCTGTTTCTTCTCCTCTCTGTATATCTGGCTTTCCAATAAAAATAAATCTTTTTTAAAAAATCAGCCTGCTGCATTGCTGACTTTACAAGTTTTGCCTGTGACTGCCTTTGCAGGGTTCCCAGACCAGATGATTTCTGGGGTTCAAATGGCCTGCTGAAGATGTCCTGCTTATATGATCGCCTAAACGACCAAAAGATTGATAAGGAAGGTACAGCATGGCAGTTTTCATTTGAGACTTCTGAAACTTCTATCACAAGTGAAGAGTTCCTTTATCTTAAACTGAGTAAAAATCTGACTTCTTTTTAAAATATGAGTTAACGTTACAAGAAAGTATGGATTCAGGTATGTATCTCTGTGGTGAGGCAAAATAAAATAACCGAAGTTACAAAGCAACGAGTGTATCCTAGCTCTCCTTCCTTTCAGCTACTGTCACGCCTGTCCTAAACAGAAACACAATAAATTCACCATCAACAAGAAAACAACACTGCATTGTCCTAATTAACATTTAGAACTATATAACTATTTGAACAAATGCAAATTTGAAAGAAACTTCCCCATATTAAATGTGTATATCCCAACATATTAAGTTTTATCATTACAAAGTTTACATACTAATCTGGATGTGTTGATACAAGACAATGAAAAATACAAGCTTAAATTTTTAAAAAACACATTGAGACAATATATAATATTAATGCTTCATCTTTTTCAAATAAATGTCTTAAATGCGAACTAGCAAAAAGAATTCTGAACCACAAATATTTCCTAAAATTAAAATACTAATTTAGTTTACTTCATATAAACATACTAAATATGTCCTTTACCTAGTGTATGAAATATACTTTCACCTTAAAGATCTAGGGAAGGGGAGAAGTAAAATGTCTCCAACTCCAGCTTCCTGCTAGTACATGCCTGGGGAGAGCAGGTGACGATGCGATTGGGTCCTGGCCACCAACATGGGAGACCCGGACGGAATTTCTGGCTCCCAGGTTCAGCCTGTTCCAGTCCTAGGCTACTGAGGACATTTAGGAGAGTGAAGGGAGTAAACAAAATCAACTCTCTCTCACACACACTCTTCCCCTTCCTTCCCTTCCCTTTAAATCATTTATTACAGTAAAACCATTATGTGTCATTTTAAAAGTAAAACCTAAAAAACGACAATGTTTAATTCTGTGACAGCTTGCAATCATTATGTTACCAGAAGGAAAAGCCCACATTTTCAAAAGCCACATAAAAGTGTTCAGTTTCTCATGGAAAAGCTTTCATACAACAAATATAAATTACTTAGAAAGGGCTTTAGAAAATTGTTTATTAACCTGTTCCTGTAATTGTTTATTATACCTGTTTCAAGAAAAAGAAGTGCAAATAACCTATTTCGCATTTCTATTACATCTGCATGTTTGCTTAGGAAAAGGGAAGGGGCAGATGCAACCACAATGACCAATGATCAGCCATGCACCAGCATGGGCTCTCCCAAAGTTCCAGAGGAAATCTCTTACTCATCAGCGGAATTTAAACCTATCAAATCATTCTAATAGTAAATGCCTTCTCATGAACAAAAGAAATGCTAAAGATGACAGAATGTCAGCAGTAAGTAAAATGTAGTGAAAGAAGCTTTTTAAGATGTACTTTATACATTATTTGCTTTCTTTATAAACCTTATTAAAGGCAATTCACCTTTTCTGAGGTCCGTTATAAGCATCTCTTTCCTCCCTAGTATTTGTCACTCTTGATGTTGACATGTTTGCTCCCAAATCCTTCCTAATTTGATTGATAAGTTACCAACTAAGAAGCTTGGTAAGAGAATTACATTATCTAATAATAACTTAGACAATTATATCATTTAATGATAATTTAGCTGATGGCCAACACCTCTAAGTTCAGAGCCCACAGACTGCAGGGCAGCTGGGTAAGGAAAGGCAGAACGTGTTGGGATTCTTCACACTTGACTTCATTCTCCTCACAATCCCACGAAGTAGGCACTTTAAAAATGAAGATGTGAGAATTTTTTAAGAAATAAAGAGATACTTTATTTTCCTTTTTCTTTTTAAAATCTTGCTTTTAAGACTATTCAATATAATTTCTGGAAAAAATGTCAAACAAAAAAGTTATGGTTCAAGAAAAATACTTTTAATAAGATAGAAAATTGGTTTTAATGAAGTTAACAAACTTTTATTAATGGCTCAGAACTCATTTTTATACCTAAATTACCAATTTAATTCTTTCATAATCATATAACCAGTATATAAATACAAATTTAAATCCCAAATAACTATTCTTACATTCATTCAGATCATTTAAAAACTTTACACAAAACAGATACCAATTTGAAACAAAGCATTTCAAGTGCAAAATGTTCTCCTGAGACCGATCAACTAAATGAAACAGAAGCTTCGAACCATAAACTGGGGACTAGTAAGACTTTTTCATACGCAAAAAAGGTGAAGATACATACACGCAAACTCTTAAAATCCTGAAAATTATCAACATTCTCCACAAGGGAGCTTTTTATTCCTATTTTGTAACTTACAAAAAGGAACAATTCTAAAACCATATATGGTGAGACCTGACATATTTATATGTGCGCTCTCTCTCTCTCTCTCTCTATATATATATATATATATGTCTGTGCACATACCTTCATAATAAGTAGGTTAAGAAAAGGCAATTATTTTGAGTAAAAACATTGAGATATTGGATTTAAAGTTGGAAAGAATTTATTTAATTTTTGCCATATCAGGAAACAAAGCAGCCCTTTTATGTCACCACTCACTAAAGGGCATCACAATCACGAAGCACGAACAGAATGAAGGAGCCCATGTTTTCGTAGACATTTTCCAAGGGCATCTCAGTCACAGCTTCGAAATTATTAGTAAGGCAAGACACTAACATCTCACTTTTTTATGTGAGCATTAATTTCCCACATTTTGGCAATGCTCTTAATTTAACCTTCATAGATAGAAGCAATATTTTAGTTATCAGCCTACTTTAAGAAATGCTGGATTAAATAGCTACTACCAAGCAAATGGTTTCTAATGCACATAACATCATCTGATACATTTATGAAAGATGATGGCCTGAATTTTGCCCTCATATGCACAAAAAGAATTCTCTATACATCACCTCAAAACAGTCTTTGGCCTTGCAAAATAAGTATATATACTTGTTATGTTACTGTGAAGCAAAATAAGCCTTCAAGTGTCCCTTACTTGATCTCAGAAGGTCAAATTCTCTGTCCAATAGCTCCTCTTCTGTTAACTTGGAAAAATTATCTTCTCCAAAAGGATTCCACCCTGACATATCTGGTGGGTTACTGACATTCTTCTGATTTGTAAAACTGGCGACTGCCTCCTTATCAGCAACTGATCTGTCATAACAGAGAAAAGACAAAAAAAAAAAAAGAACATTAGAATGAAAAGTACAGTGCCTTAGTTCACGTGGTATAAACGCTTAAGCAACTGTATTAGTTTATAATGGGATACACAGCAGGACACACTAGTACCATAATCCATCACAAACACTAGCTGTGAACCCTGGGTAAATTCCTTAACCTCCCTTTGTCTGTTTCCTCACCTGTGAAGAAGGAATGACAATAACTGCCTCACAAATGATTTTCCACATATAAGGCAAAAGAACAATGTGAGATGGAAAGTCAGCATGCAACATAAACAACATATTTTTATCACAGTAAACAAGTCTTAAAGTAAAATCAATTACCCTATCAAATAGCAACATCCCAATATCAACCACCAAATACTGCACAGTGACCAAATACCCTGGTTACCTTCAGAACTCACAATAATCTTCCTTCTGATATATTCTCTGTATATAGCTACCAACAAATTACTTGTATTGTTCTATGAACGAGCCGGTGTTAAATGAGGTAGTTTGTATTATAAGTAGTACATGATGTACAAAGCAGCTATAGTCTGAAGCATAAAACCACTGGATTCTAGGCAAGTTGTCTATTGCTTCTTGGCTTTTAAAGTAAATCTAGAGATTTTTTTTTTTTACCCATCATTCTGCTATTCAAGTTTATCCTGAAATTATAGGTATGGACAATGGCAGAAAGTCCAGCATCCTATTGTCAAGATATACTAAACAGTTTCATTGGGAGCTCATCTTTGACTTGGGAGTAGAGATGCATACTGCGTTGTTTCTTCACTCTCGGTATGACAGTCACTATTACACAGCTCCTCTGGGTGATTATGCGTACATGCATGCTTACATCTACATCTTTTGATCTTGTATTTTGCATGAAAGTTGCCTTATATCAGGGATAAAATATGATATTTGTCCTTCTGTGATTGGCTTATTTCACTGAGCATAATGTTCTCTAGCTGGGACCATTTTGTTGCAAATGGTAGAATTCTATCCTTTTCAAGGGCTGAGTAGTACTCCACAAAGTAAAGATAACTGAATGCCTCTCCCTCAACCCAGCCTATAAATACAACCTAGGAATGAGGCATAATAACATCACTATTAAGTTCCAGAGCCTATCCAACATTGATTGTGAAGGGAGTGTCTCAATTACGCAAGCCTTGACTCATCCATTAAATTCACCTTCTCATTGGCAGTTCACTGTTATTGCCACTATACAGGTTTTAGAAGGGATCAAACGTCCACAGAATTTCTTAGTCCGATACGCCCCAATATACCTGAGCCAAGAATAGGATGTTTAAATATTTACTGAAGTCCAAGAGTCTAAGAAAATTCACATAAAAATTTGCCTACAGGTAGATAGACTTCCTGAGTAAACAGAACTTAAACACCTTATAAGAAATGAAATTCCACTTTTCACATGCTGAGAAGGTTTTAACTGCCAAGAACTAAGCCAGCTCCCTGTGACACAATTCCACCTCTCATTTCAAGACTATCTTTACAGACTTTGAGTTGTCAAACCACAGATTAAAAAGGGCAAACTGAAAGAGTCGGGCATTCATACTCCAATCTGCCACCAACCTCTTGCAGAAACTTCTCATCCCCTATCCAACTCACCCTACTCCCACTCCTGGGATGAATTCACGGATTCTTTTTAAAAAGTTGTATTCTACTGGGCACCATTTAAACAAGAATGAAAATTACGTGTGTGAGTTCTTTGACATTATTCATTTCAAGGGGTGAAATATTTCCACTCCGTATCATTTGCCTACCTAACAATTTTTGCTCTACCCACACAGAATTTATTTCTTTAAGTAAAGCAATATATTTTAAGCAATAAGATCAATAAAACTGTGAAAACACTGGTAGTCAGGGTGAGCACTGTGGTACAGGTTACATAATCACTTGGGGACTTGTATTCTCTACAGGGGTGTTTATCTTGAGTCCTGGCTACTCTTTCTGATCCAACTTCGTGTAAACTCACACCCTCATAGACACCAGTGCTTTGGCCCTTCCTCGCCATCCAGTGGGAGCCCTGGGAAGTCCCTGGGCCCTGGCTGCACCCTGCAGCCCCAACAACTCTGGACGGAGGGGGAAAATGACTCTCACATGCTCATGTATTCGCATACACTCTCTCCCCTCCTCTTTTCTCCCTCTCCCCTCATCACATTTTCCCTCCCTCTCATTTTCATTCTGTTGCTCTGCTCTGCCTTTCAAACAAATAAACTTGAAAATGTATAAGTAATAATCTTAGTAATGATTCTTCTGATGATAAGATGGAAGGATTTCCCACAAAAATGGAATATTCTGCTCAATATTGTTTAGGTTAGCATACCACATACAGGTAAGGCTATCTTATTCATTAAATAGTTTGTTTCAATGCTAACTAGCATTAAAAACATCAAGTAAATCTAGTGTATATAGTTTGAAAGTACAAAATATTTGAAACCATCTCTGGCACAGCACATACACTTAAGTATACCTCATATTTTTAAAGACTATCAATTTCTGAAAGCAAAGTTGTGTTTCTGATAATGAAGTGATGAGTAGGGAATCCCTTATGAGAGAATTCAGGTTAGTGTTCCATAGCAAATGCACTATCTATAGACATTTTTGGAAATTTATTTGAAAGGTAGAGAGAAAGAAAGGTAGAGACAAACAGATTTCCCATCTACTGGATGACTCCCCAAATAACTGCAATGGCAGAAGGTAGGCCAGTTGAAGCCAGATGCTTCTTCAGTCTTCCACATGGGTATAGGGACCTAAGTACTTAGGACATCTCTTGCTGCTTTCTCCTGCTTTCCCAGGTACATTACCAATCTGCTCGATTGGAAGTAGCACGGCTGGGATTGAACCAGTGTCCATATGGGATGTCAGCATCACAGGCAACAGCTTTGTCTGCTACTCCACAGCCCTAGTCCCACAATATCTAGATTTCTAACTTATCATAAAGAAAGTTGGATATTCAAAGATCTGAGGCAAACAAGCATGCACAGTATTGATGCATTCTCATGTGAATTTCTATCTTTCAATATTTAGCGACATTATTCATGAAATTGTAGGACTGTTAAATACCTATTTTCTTCCTAATTTCAGTGACTACTAAATTTTCTTTAATTGGATCATCAATGAATCATCTTTCATGTTCTGCGATGGATAGCTTTAAGACTTGCCTTATTCTACTATGGTGAAGCTATGTTACTGCAGAATAGGGAAGATGAAGCAGGAAAGGGGCGATGGTCTAAAGGACAGAAACATTTACACATAAGATCATGGGATGTCAGCAACTCAGAACTTCCTGCAGGAACTCTGCTCCAGTCTCACTCGGTGCCTCAATAGTACTTCATTATTACTATGATACCTACTTAATATTCTACTCACATTGCATAGAGTAACTTCTGTAACAATTTTAAAAGAGCTCTGTAGACAAATATTAGTGCTTTTGGCTAAATCAGTTGAAGATGAAAACCGGAGTTAAATGTTTGTGTCTAAGTGTATAAGGCATATTTGAGTAGGTGTTAGGAAACCATGGCATTCTTGGAAAGAGGGGTTATCACACTGGCTAGAATAAACATCTCCTTTCCTTTCCCAATTATCCATTAAAATGTCTACTCTTCCAAGTTACTTATCATTAGTGTAAAAACTGAAGAGTAACTCTGTATTTTATTTCAATAATAATCAAAATAACTGTAGTCTCCTGTATGTATAAATGATCTTACCTCTCAGAATTGTCCTCCTGAATACAGAGTGGATGATCAATTATACCAACTCATGAGTTTTAAGCAAAAGGAACGGGTACCTTGTCTGGGAGACCTGGACTGAATTCCTGGCCATTGCAGATATTTGAGGAATAATGCCATAAATTGTGCTCTAATGCACTCTCTTTCTGCTCCATAAATAAAATTATTTTAAAAACAATTATTATCTTACACACTTTCATTAGATCAGAAATCTATCTGTACCTTAGGCAGATAGTTGTGTCTAGTATGACTGGGTGTGCAATACTCTGAAGCTTTGTCTAGTCTTGCCATAAGATCTTTTTTACAGAACGGTTCATTCACAGTGAAAGCCTGTCTCCTTACAAGTATATTTCTAGTTAGTGCAACAGTCTCACAGATACAGTAAACTAAACAATACTGAGCAGACTTATTAATTAGTACAATCTGTTTCTTATCACTGAGGAACTTGTCTTCAGATATGCCTTCTTCAGACTTGGAGATTATTACTTACATTTCATAGTGGCTCTAATTTATTAAAAATCTGTACTACTGTGTGTTCATTTACTATTTATTATAATGCTATTAATTGACTAAGGAAAAAAAATGCTATGTGATCAAATTTAAAACACATGGCTAGAGCAGCCATAAGACAGCAGGCAAATGCTGATCTGGACCTTTAAGTCTGTTCTTGACTTAGACAAACTTTTCATCATTCATATATCCAAGTCCTCCCTCCCCTAAGCTGCTCCACTCCACACCCCCCCCTCATGCACACAAGCACACACACACTCTTGTTTGCAGAAGTTCTGTAGCAAAAAGCACAGTTCAAACCTCTTCTGTGAAGCAGAGTATAACTAGGCTACTGATGTTGCTGCTTCTCATATCCAAATGGTCTCAGCTAAAACCAATATTTCAAATCTTTAGTCTTACATGACAACTTCAGTGTTACAGAACCCAAAGTCTAACAGCTACCACCTTTGCCATATATAAACACCTTGGTGGGTATTCATAGTAACCTAATCACAGCATTCTAAAGCACTTACAACATCACATTTAAGCTTCAGAAAATTGATATCAAACATCGTTAATTATTTGCATAAGAATTATCCATGAAAAAGAATTCATAACTCTGCTATTCAAAAATGTGAATACCAAAGGCTTTCTCAACTATCCTATGGTAACAGTCAGTTTGGAATATCATACAATCTTTAAAAATAACCAAATTTTATGTCTGAAAGTTTTGCAATTGTTTAAGGCAAATTATTCAACCTTTATGACTTAGACAAATCATTTTAAAGTAATACCTGATATGTAGACAAAGTAAAGTTTGTCTACAAAGATTATTTTAGGCCACAAATGAAACTTGTTAGGGTTTCTTTCTCACTTAAATGCAAAGAATTAAAATATATAACCTGGTAATTCATTTAGCCATATATATTACTGGATTTAGTTAAGCTTTATTGAAAAGCAGAGGTTACTAGAACTGATGAGAATGGGGAAAAGAACAGAGATGCAAAGCGACTAGGGAGAGGACAAAGGCAGTTTCAAAGAGAAATGATTCAAATTCACTCAAAAGTTAGTTAATAACTCCATTCAGCACTTGCGTCCACTTCCACGCTGTCATCTTTGCAGTCACTGGAAAAATACTTGCCTATTGGCACTATGAGAGGAGTCCATTGCGGTTCCAACCTGAGCTGGATGTGAGGAAGGGTAGGTCACTAAGGCTGGTGAGAACTCTTGAGGAGAGGTAAGATACTCAGGTGATGCCTGTTGCTGAGCCAGCATCTGCTGCTGCAAGAAAGCCTGCTGATACTGCTGCACCTGAAACAAGACATGACATCAAACGAAACATTGCCAAGCCGCAGAGGAACTGACAGCACCACATCTATCTGCCAAATTACTTCCTTTTCCCATTAATGACAAAATCAGAAACAATTTATATTTAAAATAGCAGCTCTGTTACCACAAGTCTACACTGAGGAAATAAGTGTATTCAAAGAGCTCAGCTTCAAAACTCTTCCTTTAAATATTTTAACAGATGGAGATAAGAGCACACTCACTAATATGGTGGTAGCTATTGAAACACATCTATTCTCTGAAGTAAATTATTTTTCAGTTGGATTTCACTTTTCATTTAAAAAATTTGGCTAAATGAGGGAGACACATAACAAAATTTACAGGCCATCACTCCTTCTACTACAGAGGTATGTGATCAGTCACAAAAGGCCATATTCAGGTACTACCATTCAGCACAATTTAAGGCTCTTCGTGAAATACTGCCTTTGGTAAAATACTTGCCTATTACGTAATGTGAACCAAATTAAAATGAACAGATGGGAATACTGAAGTATGAATTCCACTATTATAATGTACACACAAAGAAACATCTCACACTTACCATTGCAGGATACTGTGATGCTGAAGACTGTGGCTGATAGACTGAATGCATCAAAAACTGTTGTTGAAGCATCTGCTGCTGCTGCACTGCATGTTGATACTACAAGTCAAGAAAAACCAATCCAATCACTATGACTCTAGGACATCATTAGAGTTCATCCTCCAATCTAAAGCAATCTGTGATTATACCTTTATATGTGTGTTAAAAGTATTAAAAAAAAAAAAAACTTAGGAGAGCTATAACTAAAGCCATATTCAGCACACTTCAAGAAGGCATAAGAGAAAGGTAACTCTCTTAGCTGATGCAGATCTCTAAAGTGACTTCTGACCAGAACCAGGTATGGTAACTTCCCACTCTTTTCTAGCTCCCCCTCAATGGCCTCCTTGATCATACCATGGTACCTCTTACAGCCTGCTCTCTGGGTCTATCCACCAAAACTACAGGAGGTGACTGCAGTTCAACTTAAAATAGCTTAAACAAAATTACAAATGGTCTGACAATGCAACAGACAGAAGAGACCTTCAGTTTATTTTATTCCTATACTCCTGACAATTCTAAATATCTTTCTTCACCCATAAAGATTTTTTATAAAAAAAAAAAAATGAACAAAAATCAAGTGCAATATCACTTCTGAGAAGCCTAATGCCACCTTGCTAATAATATCATTATTAGTTTGTGAACTCAAAACACAACCTCAAATACAATACTTGCAATCAACTGCAATGTCCATTCATTTTACAGGCCATGAAGCAGCCTATTTTAACAGTGTACTTGTTAAGCATCTCTCCAAAGGAAGAACAAATTATGCTCCATAATAATTAGCAAACTTGAGAAAATATTTACTACACCCAGAATGTGGGGAGGGAGCCATCTTATGACATTCAATCCCTACATAAACTTCACACCACAATCTCTTCTTGTGAAGCATGACAAAGGCATTACCTGCTGCATGTAGGCGTCCTGAAGTAGCTGATGGTGCTGTTGCTGCTGGTGAGGATGGCGAGGCTGTAAATGGAGCTGCTGTAATCTCCAATCTCCCTGTTGCAGTTGCTGAAGGACTCTGTGCTGCTGAGGCGGCTGCTGAGGCGGCTGCTGAGGCGGGCCCTGGCCTAGCAAAACCTCAGTTCTCGGTGTTCCTACAATTAGTTTCCAAAAATGTCTCTTAACACACCAAACAGTTCAACAAAGTGACTAGACTTCAGATAATTATTTCAACAATCATCAAACTAAGGTGCACATGCACTTAAAGAAATTTTTATGTCATTCTAAATTCTTAGGACACTTATGTCTTCTACAACCCTGGACAAATTAACATTGTAGAAAAACTTCCTGTTTCATGCTCTGTTCTATACTCAGCTATATTATATACACAGCTGTTTGCCAATGTGACATTTCTCAAGCTACAATGCTAGCTCCCACCTACTGAAACTTTATTAGCCTTAAAGTTTAGCTAACAAATGCCATTCATTGAATGGTTTTATTGTTTATACATTTCGTTCTGTATTGTACATGTTTATAATGGCATGGTCATTTCTAAACCAGGTTTCCTTCAGCCTTACTCTTTAGTTACCGCCGTAATGTAACACATGTTTAATAAGTGAATACTGTAATACATCAATTAACATCATTGCCTAAATGGACATTTAGAATCCAATGTTATTTTATCTAATATAAAATTCACTTTTTAAGACATTATTTTACTCTAAGGTCAACTATGTCAGCCAATGGATATTGCAAGGGCTCTGTCATCATTGGATCAGCGAGATCGGTATTTCAGAACTACTGAAACCACTTGGGCAAAACCCTTGGAGCATGCATATCTTGGGTTGATATCGGGTGGCCATTTCCCATCCCCGGGCACTGGGGCGACTGGGAGGCTGGATATGGCTTTGTCCTTTATCCCCTCCCCAGATATAGGAAAAAGAAATAGAAAATTGGGAAACAATGATCACATCCACTTTTCCCTAAGCCTTGATTCTTCCCACCCTGATTAACTATGTTAACATCGTCTAATTTAAAAAAAAAAAAAGACATTATTTTATTTGAAGGGTAGAGATACACAGAGGGTGAGACAGAGTGAGATATGCCATCCACTGGTTCGTTCTCGAGATGCTGCAATGCCTGGGACTAGGAGAGCCAGGAATTTCACCCAGGTTTCCCACATGGGTGGCAGGGAACCAAGCACTTGAGCCATCTTATTAATTGTTTTCTCAGGCACACTACCAGGAGATGGACTGGAAGTGGAGTAGCCAGGGCTAATAGCAATACCCATATGGCATTACAGCACAGTGGCCTGCAGTTTATCATATTACTCACAATGCCAGCACCTAAAATACAATTCTTCTATTATGCACCATGGGGCAGGCATTACAGCACAGCAGTTTAAGTCACTACTTAAGGCACAAGCATTCCACTCTGCACTTTGTGAGTCCCAGCTACGCCACTGCCAATTTCACTTCCTACTGATGTGTCTGGGAAGCAGTAGATGATGGCATAAGTACTTGGTTTTCCTCCACGCATATGGGAGCCCTGAGTGGGATTTCTGGCTCTTGGCTTAACTGTGGCTTAGCCCTGGCAGTTGTAGACATCTGAGGAGTGAATCAGAAGACAGGACCTCTCTTTGTGTGTCCACCACTACCTCCCTTATTTCTGTCACTGTCCCTCCCTCCCTCCCTTCCTTCATTCTCCTTCTTTCTTTTTATGATTTATTTTTATTGGAAAGACAGATAAACAGAGAGAAGGAGAGACAGAGAGGAAGGTCTTCCATCTGATGGTTCACTCCCCAAGCAGCCGCAACAGTTGGAGCTGAGCCAATCCGAAGCCAGGAGCCAGTAGCTCTTCCAGGTCTCCCACATAGGTGCAGGGTCCCAAGGCTTTGGGCCGTCCTCAACTGCTTTCCCGGGCCTCAAGAAGGGAGCAGGATGGGAAGTGTGGCTGCTGAGATTAGAATCGTGGCCCATATGAGATCCCAGCACATTCAAGGCAAGGACTTTAACTACTACACTATCACACCGGGCCCTGTCACTGTCTTTCAGATAACTAACAGATACAAAGAGAGACATGTATTTTCTACAAAGATAGATGGTGGGCATGTATAATATTTGAGCAGGTATTAGGGTCACTAAAAAACTCAACAAAAGTGGTATAACTGATTTTAAAAGGGGGAAAAAAGGGATACACGTAAGAATAAGGAGGGCCAGTGTAGTAGAGCGGGTTAAGGCCATGTCACAGTGCCCACATGAGGACTGGTTTCCACTACGGGTGCTCTGCTTTTTATCCAGCTCTCTGCTAAGAGAAAGTAACAGAAAATGTGCCCAAGTAATTAGACCCTGCCATCCACATGGAAGACCTGGATGGAATTTCGGGCTCCTGGCTGCCAGGTCCCAGCTGGTGGGGCCACTGAGTAAGTGAACCAATGAATGGTAGACGATCTCTCCCTCTCTTCTTTTCCCTCTCTACCTAACTCTAAGTCTACCATTCAAGTAAATCTTTACATTCAAAAAAAAATGTATATGAAAGACCGGGAAGATGCACACTAAACTGCTAGGTGACAGTTAATTCAAAGGAACAGAAGACATTAAAAAGATATGCATATTGGAGGATGGGCATATAATTTTTTCAACTTAAGCTGGTGGCCTGTAATAAAAAGAACAGGACATGATGCCCTGATATTAGGAGAAGGCCTGCCACTCACAGCTAGGTCTGACTGTACTTTTGGTGAACAATTTCATAGAGCACCAATCTCAGATAAGACCATTCTGATTGCCTTGAGTCAATTCTATAAGCATGTTTAAACAGACAGGATTGTAATCAGTGTCCAAACCCCAAAAATGATCTAGCATCTCCATGCCCTGCCTGCCTCACACGCCTGGAGCCTCCAGGCTCCCTCCTGAAGTTAAGATTCAAATACCTGGTCTTGCCATGCCGTTACTCCTATCAGCATCAGGCACAGAGCAAGGCCCAACTTTCGTAAGCCTCCCTCAAATTACTCAAGCCCAAATCCTTTCACAGCCTTTTCAAACATCACTGAACTGAGACAAACCAAAAGACCTTCCACCTCCCCGCAGTCTGGGAATGACAAACATAATATAGTCAACCACCAGTATAGTTCCTGATGGTCTTTGGTTGGGATGCACTGGTACAAGAATATTCTAAGAATCCCCAACCCCCACAAAAATTAGGAAAAAGAGAAACTAATACCAAATATTTACTTAGATATAATACACTCTGAAAGTAGCTATTATTCTCATTACAGACAAAAGAAAATTGAGATTAAGATACTATACAATGAGAAATAAGCACAAATGATTTAAAATTCCATTACATCCTCTTTTCCACAAAATACCTTTCCAACTGGCATCCGACACCCACATGCATAACGCAACAATATGCCAAATAAAATAGACATTATCTTCCCTGATCACATGCTTTAGTAGCCAACAGTTAGCAACTTATAAATGTATATGAACTATCCGGCACTACATTAAGTAAACACTTACCCCTCCCAACAAGCTTATAAGAGAGCGACTGGCAGTTTTATACAACATATCAACAAAAATTGAAAGAAATTTTATCAAGTCAGATTCATGAGTTTCTATGTGGGCTCTTAACAATTCAAGCATCCTAAATGAAAGCATTTTTATATTAAAGAATGAAAGATATATCACAAAATAAAGTTCAAATAAAAATTTTCTTGACGTTGATATTTATATTC
The DNA here is from genome assembly GCF_017591425.1 of Ochotona curzoniae. Taxonomy (NCBI): domain Eukaryota; kingdom Metazoa; phylum Chordata; class Mammalia; order Lagomorpha; family Ochotonidae; genus Ochotona; species Ochotona curzoniae. The sequence continues at coordinate 22,425,751 of NW_024467119.1, read as the reverse complement.
CCAGATCCTCAAAGAGACTGAAGTTTCCTAACATTAAAAAATACTACTCTGGATATACCCACTCCCCCAGATACAGGAAGAAGAAAACAAAATGTCTTAAAAAATACATATGGAATCTGTGCTCTATATATTAATAAAAATTTTAAAAGAAAAAGGTACTACTTTGGGAAAATTTAATTACTATACTGTGTGATAATATTCGAGATTATTTTGTTAATCTTAATGTTTTCATCTTAATTAGCTTTTGACAGATTCATTATGAGTTGTAAATAAAAATCAAAGAACACAATGATATGCCATTCCTTCTTCCTTCCTGTTCCCTCTCCCACACTCCTCCCCCTCTCCTTCTTTTGTCTTTTTTTGTTTCTTAAAGATTTATTTATTTTATTTGCAAGGTAGAGTTATAGAAAGAAAGGAACAGAGAGAGATCTTTCATCTGCTCTAGTTTAACAAGAAAATAGACAATAAACTAAACAATAAGTGAATGGGGAAATAATGAGCATTTCACCCATATACAGTAAATTTTAAAGTAACCATAGGTAAAGGATGAAGGCAGCTTGGGCAGGACTAGGCCTCGGCACCCACCAGCAAAAGTTGAGGGTGGGACAGGCTGCAGCATCTGATGGCAAGTGCGGAGTCCCAGGCCGGGCCATAACAGGCTTGACTGGAGCACCAACAGCACAAGCAAGATCCGGGTTGGGAGCCCATCTGGTAGGGGGAATTAGGAGACTCCCCTACTAGGTTGTGGTTTACACTGCTGAACGTATAAGCCAGGCATGAGGGCAGACCAAACTGAATATAGCTGTAATACCAGTCAGCATCCTTGTGGGGTGGGTCCAGGAGTAAATCTGCCTGGGTTAGGTCCCAGCACCTGCCAGAACCAGAGCCAGAGTAGGTATGGGAAAGGCTGGGCTAGCTGGCAGCACCTACCTGCTCACATGAGAGCCAGGTGTGGGGGTGGACAAGGAGGGGCTGGGTATAACCCCCACTGGTGAGAGCTGCAATGGGTATGAGCCAATTTGGGCAAAGCTGTAGAACCTGCTAGTGAACGCCAGAACTGGGAACCAGCCTGGTCAGGCTGGACTGCAGTAACTGCCACAACACATGAGATTTGGGAGCTGGGCATAGTCCCAGTGGGGGAATATGGGGAATCCCAGGTTAGGCCATAAGTTCACGCTGATGAACACAAGAGCCAAGGCCGGGGACAACCTAGGCCAGGCTAGGCTACAGTACCTATCCACATACATGGGGGTTGGGTCTGGTGATGGTCCAGGCTAAACTAGTCTATAGCATCTGCTGGCAGGTATAACAGCCAGGAAATGGAGCAGGCCAGGTGAGGCCAGGCTGGGTCGCAACACCTGCTAGTTTACATGAGTTCCAGGATAGGGGCTGTTTGGCCTGGAATAGGCCATAGCACCTATCAGAATAATCTGGGTTTGGGAGAAGGCTGACAGAGACAGGTTGCTCACTCATTGGCAAATGATAAAGCACAGCAGGCCATGCCAGACTGGGCCGTAGCACTCACCAGCATGCAAAAGAACTAGGGCTAGGGCAGAGCCTGGTAGGGGAACATCAGGGACTTCCCTGCCAGGCCACTGCTTCCACTGAGAAGCATGAGAGCAGGGACTAGGAGTGGATTGGGGGTGGACAGGACTGCAACACTTATCAGCCCATATGTGAGCTAGGTTTGGGGGAAGGGTCCAATATCCACGGGCATATGCAAGAGCGAGAATAAGTTCAGGTCAGCTGGGCTTTGCTGCAACATTAGCTGGCAAGTGCCCAAACTGGGTATAAGTCATTTTAGCGTGGACCACAGTACCCCTGGCAGGTGCAAGATCTGGGACTGCACAAGGACCTAGTAGGGGACCTATGGGCACAAATTTGCTGAGCTGTGGCTCCCCACTGGTGAGCTGGGCAGGACAAGGCAACAGTATTCATCAGCATACTCATGGGCTAGGTCTGGGGGTGAGTTGGGCTTAGCTCAGCTGTAGTACCCAAGGATGTGTACAAGAGCCAGTTGGGATGTGGGGCAGGCTGGACTACACTGCTGTAAATGCTAGTGCCCACACAGGAACCAGGGTTGGAAATTGTTGAGGGTCACCCCAATTAGGCTGCAGTTCCCACTGGTGTGCGTGAAGGTTGGATTCATGCCAGGCTAGGTTCGGCTAGGCCACAGCACCCATCAGTTTGCATGGGAGTTCGGGCTGGGGGCAGAAGTGACCAGAACTGTATTCACCGGTAAGTGTGTGGGTTGCAGCAGGTCATGGACTGAACTAGATCCCACACTAACTGGTGCACACAAGAGTGAGGCAGGTCTGGGGTCACCCTTGGTGAGGTTTCTTGGGGCACTCTCTAACTAGATTGTTGAACTCAAACTCTGCCCATAGGAAAAAAAATCACAGGCTATGTGGCCAGACCTTAGAATTAATGTATTGGGACTGAGCCTTCTCAGTTGCTGATGTTTGCTAGGAGAACCGAATGCTCAAATGCACATGGGGTATATGAAACTCAGCTCAACTAAGCCAGCAGAGGATGTTGAGTGCTTTGGCAGAGGATGAAAAGCAGAACAGGCTGTACAATTCTCCTGGTCAAGCTTTGCAGCAAGTGTCTGAGAGGTTAGAGGCACTAAGGCAGACTTTGTAAACCAATGAACTTTGTTTTCTCAACACTGGTACAACAAAACCAACAACTATCAAGTCAGATCCTCAGAAAATTCTTTCCCAAATCAGGGTTCTAAGATGACATCAAATAACCATCCCCTATCCCAGAGGATGATTAACTTGGCAACAAGGAGTGGCTTTCCCTGACCCCTGCCGATACAGGAGAAAAAGAAAAAAGTTGGCAACATTCGTCCCACCCCCACTTCCTATGTGAACCATCCCTCCCTAATTACTGGTCCACATGGGCACAGATCCTTCTCAACTATGTAAACAACATTAAAAATAATGTAACATAACAAAATTAAAAAGTAACCACAGGTCATTTAAAATTACAGTAGTGGTGGATCTCAGGACGGGGCGTCTCATGCCTGGATCCCGGACAGCCGCCATGTGCATGTGGTGAGCTGTTTGCCGGGCCTGCTGGGTTCCAGGGGCTGCTTCCTTCGGGGTGAGTAGAAGGAGGGGGGAGGCCTCTGGGACTGGGCAGGTCCGGGACCCACCCGCCGCCCTCATTGTGCGGTGAATGGGATTTGGGAGGGGCGCGACCTTGGGCCTGGGTTATTTAAACCTCCAGCAGCCTCCCAGCAGCTGGTGGGTCTCAGGATGGGGCGTCTCATGCCTGGATCCCGGACAGCCACCATGTGCACATGGTGAGCTGTTCCCCCGGTAGCCAGTGCACCATTTGGTGCCAGACTCCAGCTGCTGGCTGCCCGGGTGGGGAGCTCTGGGGATTTGGTTCTTTGAGTTGCTGCTTAATTAGCTCCAGGTTGAACCCATTGTGCTTCCTGGACCTGAAACAGGCAGTAATTCTTCCTTTGCAAAACTTGTAATCACTAATAATGCTGAGCACCAAATACCAGTCCATGCAGAAGCTATGGCTTGGGGCTTGTCCTGCAAAAGTAGCTCCAACACCTGGCCAATGTGTCAACTGGTAATGGAACAGAGTAGATCAGGCACGACTGAGCAAACCTTAGCCCACAAGTAAAACTAGAAACCAGGAGGGAGCAGAGGTCATGCCGAGCTAGGTTGTTGTACCTACTGGTCTGCGGGAGCCAGGGACGCTAAGCCACAGTGTCTAAGGCAGCGTTCGGGACAGGGGAGGGGCTGTGCCAAGCTGAGTCAGAGCATCCATTGGCAGGCAAGTGATCTATGGCTGGGAACAGACCCGGCTGGGGATCAAAGGGGACAACCCTAGCTGGGCTGAGGTTCCCACCAAGAGGCACGTGGCCTGGAAGGGGGGTTGCGTTCTGATCTGGAAACAGTTGTAGTCTCCCTTGGCACAGGTGTGGACTGGGATTGGATGCACCGAACTGGGCCGGACCCTGACTCCCCCTAGTGTTCTGGAGGACCAGGGCAGATGTGGGATGGACTAGACAAGGTCTCAAACCCCTGCTGAGCCATGTGTGAGCCATACGTGGGTATGGACAAACCATGGCTGGGCTGGAACACCCAACAGCAAGAACCAGACTGGGTGGAAGGCCAGTCAGGAAAAGGCACAGTTCCTGCTATGACAGGAGGTGAACTGAGTAGGGTTGGCTCATGGACCCACTGGTAAGCGTGAAACCTGGCATTGGGAGAGGTTCTGATGGAGGAACCCGGGCAACTCCTCGGGCAGGACACACACCCAGCAGGTAAGCGCAAGAAACATGATAGGAAACAGCCCAGAATACGCCATGGAAAGCTACCCACTGGCATACAATTGGCAGACGTGGGGGCAAGACCAGGCTGAATCTGTCCACGTCATCCACTGGCAAATCCAGGCACCAGTGTGGGTTGACCCAGGTTCGGTCGCAACAAAGACTAGTGCACAATATGGAATGCTGAGGTGAGGTTGCCTGTACCGGAAGGGACCGCAGCACCCAACCAGCCTGAGAACAAGAAAGGAAGTGGGCAGAGCTGGCAGGGGAATAAGGGAGGGTTCCTTTGCTCGACAGCTACTTCCGCAGAAGAGCATGGGCTGGGATGGGGGCAGACCAGACTAGGCAGAGCTACCACACCTGTGCGCCTCGTGCGGACTAGATCAGGGAAAAGCCGGGCTGGGCGGATTATTCCTACTGGTGCAAACAAAATTAAAGTGGGCGAGGGTTGTTTGGGCTTAGACGCAGCATCAGCTGGAATCTGGGAGTGGGAGAGGCCTGGGAGGGAAATAGTGGGCTCATCCCTCTTGGGTTACCACTTCCACAGGAGGACATAAAACTAAGATAGCGGCTGGGGTGGAATGGGGTGTGGGACAGACTGGATTACTGCTACACTTACTGGCAAACCAGGGTAGGGGGTGGGCCTGGTGGGGGTTATTGTGGGTCGCTCCAACTAGGCTGCAGCTCCCACTGGTTTATGTGAGGGCCAAGTATGTGCTGGGCAGAACCAGGCTGGACTGCAACACCCATTGGTTCCAGTGGAAGTCGGGAGTGAAAACAGAACCAACCCAGTAATTGCAACCACCAACTGATTGGAGCGATGGATGGTGCCAGGCCCTGTACTTGTTAGCACATACATGAAGTTTCTTTGGAGATCTTCCTAATCTAAATGCTGGACTCAGAACCCTAACGAAGAAAAGAGAGAAGACAGAACAGGTCAACCAACCATCTCAGCTATGATGGACTATGTCAATCAGTGGAGTTTTCAAAGACCTCATAGTGCTTGGAGTGGCAAGATTGACAGCAATTCATAACTGTTGCAATATCAAAACCACTTGAGCAAGAACCTCAGAGCATGCCCTACATCCGGGACCTGGGGAGGGTGGGAAATTGGGTGGGCCTTCTCCCTTCATACCCCCCTTTAAACATGAAGGTAACAATATGGAAAACATACTAGTATTATCCACTTTCCTGTAGCCCTTGAACCTTCTTACCCTAATTAACTATGTAAAGAATGTCAAAATAAAATTTTATTAAATAAATAAATAAATAAATAAATAAAATTACAATAGTACAATATTCTTAACCATTGGTTTGACAAAAGTATAAAAAAGTTTTATAAAACTAGAAAAATAACTTTGTTCAAAATCAAATGAGAAGACAAGTTTTTACGTTGTAAATGACCACATGGTTCAAGACAGACACCTTCACCAAGGCCTGTAAGCACAGGGGCATGTCACCTTGTGACAGTTGCAGTTCAACCTAAACCTTTCCACTGCAACCCAGAATTTTCCATCACCCTGAAACTCTACTAGTTGATGACTCTAAGGATAAAATTTTCATCTATACAATCAAACACAGGAAAAAAAAGTTTACTTATTCCTATTGTACCTTTATTTAACAATAACTTCCCTTTGTCTACAACTTTAAGGAAACAGGTTTACAGGGCATCACAATAAAGCTTTCTGAAAGCATTATATCATAAGTTTGTCAGTAATTTATAGTCACAGAAAGTGAAACTCCAAAAGGCTTATTTATGTTCACTATGAAAAGAAGAGTTTGCAGGCCTCTATTACCTTTTGGTCTGTGGTTACCAAGTTCACTAGGAGCTGGGACTTTAACAGGCGTTGCTGAACTTTGGATGGTCAGCACGCTGGCAGTGGTGCTAGTAGAATTGGCCTTTGGTCTTTGTCTAGGTGCAATTGAGGTTTCTGTTGGTCCAATGGTATCTGTTATTCTACAAGACAAGAATACATCTCATTTTAAATACTGAAGTTATTTCTAGCTTATTATTTTTCCAATATCAACATCTACTAGTATTCCAACTGATCCATTTCAATTATTGTTGACAATTACATTATTCCTCTTGGCTTCCTTTCAAGAGTCATTCTCAATAATTAAATACTTAGGGAAGAAAGACAAGAAAACTGATTATTTTCCTTAAAATGGTACACTGTCATTCACAGCCTGCCACTTGAAGCTGGCAGAAAAAGAGTACTTTCAATGAGATGAAATTGAAAGGAAACAGAAAACTTCTCCTAAGGTTTCAGGAAAGCACTAAGAGCCAAGTCTCTGAACCAGAGAACTAGCAGTAACAAACAACAAGAAATAATCTCCTCTGGCTTACACTCAATAACTAAAAAGCACACACCCCAATAAAAAGAAAAATAAAATATCCTAAGTATTTTAAAACAAAAGAAGTAAGAGGTACTTGCTCAAATTCAACTTTTTGAGTTTTTCAATTTGCTTTACCGTTTAAAAAGCTAATGGAAATTACATGAAATCCTTCCAACAGGGACTTAGTTTAGGCCCTACACATACGTAGTCATGTCACCAATACAGGTGACACTAAATAAATCTGAGCAGATGGACATTTGGTTTTCTTTCTCAGAAAATGAGTTAGAATCTTCAACATACCTATTTATCAACTTTGCTTTCTACAGTCAGTACAAAAACTCAAGTAGTGTTTAGTAGGTTTAAATGATCACTTTCGGACAGAATTTACATAAAATCTCTTTACTGAGTTCTCTCACCACATTTCCAGATGATTTACTGCTTTAACTTTTACACACGCCTGATTTTCCGTTCACATATCTGCTGCATTGGGAGGAAGCTCAAAGCACAAACGCAACGATCTACAGTTCTTTCTTAGCATCTCCAGGGACCACAAGAGGGAGCTCTGCTAACAACTAGCTTTCCAGAAGAAAGGTAAATTAAACTGAATCAGAAAGTTGTAGGAAAATAGTGTATGAATATATGTTCTCTTTTTCTAAAGTGACATCATTAAGGTGGGAAGGGTGATGTGCAAATCATAAAAATCGATCATGCACACACACATACTTGTGTGTAGATATAATCAGTTCCATCTTTTTTGTAATAATAACCAAATTATTTACTGGATTCAAACTACAGATGTATCACTGAACCCAATGCTGTACCCTCTCAGTTTAAGTAATTCAGAAGAAACACTGCTTGCAACCTTTCTGCTTAGTTCTGCATTCTTTAAAGAGTGGCTAGTGCCAGCCACCCCTGGTTCTGACTTGTTTCTTATCTTCTGTAACAGAGTCACCCCAAATGAGAATAGCAGAAGCTCTGAGAAGCATGGAACGGTATCATAACACAATAATAAAAAATAACTTTTAATAAAGTCTATAGAAAGTGCTAATTCGAAAGACTCCAACTTAGTTTCTGATGTACCAATATAATTTGTACTGCATAACACTATGAATTGATATACAGTGAAACACTGTACAGCACTGTTTCTGGAGTTTACAGTATACTTAGGAAGACAGCAGAGGATTATGAAGATGCAGCAAAATACAAGACAAGAGATAACCCTTGGCAGACTAGTTCTTTCAAGATCACCTAGGAATTCTGCCACCTCTCACCTAGCTTAGCTGGGGAAGGCTGCAAGTAGAATTGGAGACTAAAATTCTTAAGTAATTATATCATCAATCATGAGAAAGAAACTGATCATTCTATCTAAAGGAAAAGGAAGAAAATAATTTGACAGAGTAGGGGAAGACACAATACTGACAAAACTTTGAATACACATTATACAAGTGCTTTTACGTGCAAGGATAAATTCTCAGTGGCTTCATCCTCAAGACAAGCCTCAGGGAAGTTGCACAGGTTTAATAATTCCAGGGCAGATACACAGTGTCACGGGGGTGAAGAGCAGATGCTGAGAAGGGACCAAGTGGCACAGACTGAAGCAGGGAAGCAGACAACAGCCACAGGGCTTGTGGAAATATATGAATAATGCAATGCAACTATTTATTTAAAGACCATTTCCCCCAAATTATGCCTTTTACATGAAGAAATGAAAAACAATTTTTGATACTAAGTTTTGTACAGATTTACATGTTTCCATGTTCATTATATTACTAACAGTAATTTTTTTTTAACTGACCAATTAACAAGGAATTTTAGTTAGTTTGTTTCTTCTTAAGATTCACCTTATTTTCATTTACAAGGCAGAGTTACAAAGAGGAGACAGAGACAGACAGAAAATCTTCCATCTACTGGTTCACTCCCCCAATTGCTGCAATGGCCAAAGCTAGCTGATCCAAAGCCAGAAGACAGGAGCTTCTACCAGATCTCCCAGCTGGGTGCAGGGTCCCAAGCACTTTAGCTATCTTCTTTCCAACGCCATCAACAAAGAGTTGGATTGGAAGTGGAGCAGCCAGGACATGAACTGGCACATATATGGCATGCCACTGCCACATGCAGGAGTAAATTAGCCCACTGAGCCACCATGCTGGCTCCTAAACAATCTTACATTTAAATATACAAACATATTTTTGACATACCACAAATAAGCACCATCAAAATTTTTTTATGTGAGACTGTCTAATATCTAAAACAGAGTCCTGTTTACTAACTGGTACAGTTTTTAAGCAAGGGAAAAAGATCAATCATTAGGGTGTCAGGTCTTAGCATACGTAATATATTTTAAACCCAACAATGTAATAAATAAAAGATTTTTTAAATAGTCCTTTTTTTAAGATGCAGTTTTTATTTTTATGTGAAAGAGTTAAGAGAGAGAAGAGGAGAAGGAAGGAGAGAGAGAGAGAAAGAGGAAGAAAAAGAGAGAGATAGTTGATCTTCCATCTGCTGGTTCACTCTTCAAATGGCTACAACGGCTGGCTCTGAGCCACTCCAAAACCAAATGCCAGGAGCTTCTTTCAAGTCTTCCACGTGGATAGAGGCACCCAAGGATTTGCAAAATCCTCAGCTACCTTCCCAGGCCACTAGCAGAGTGCTAGATTCAAAGCGGAGCAGCTGGTACTCAAACCAGTCCCATGTAGAGATGCTGGTATTCAGCCAAGGCTTAGTCTACTACGCCAAAGCATCAGCCCTAAAGAATATTTCTTAACTAGTCTTAAAAACTACAAAGGTGCTTTTAAGATGAAATTTAAAAGTAAGTTTACTATAGTACAGGAAGTTTTTTAAAATCCCATATACAAGGACTTTTCAAAGAGTCCAAGAGAAATATGTGCTATGAAAATGTTATACATATATATATATCACTTCTCAGCCTTTTGTCTAAGATCAAGTGAAAATGTTGTATATCAATTCAGTATTTTTGCACCAAAATTAACTTCCTTTTTCAGTTTTCCGCTAACTTTCTGAACTAACCAAGTACTATAGTTATTATACATTCTACAAACTATACGCAATATTCTGAATATTCTGGTTGCATATATGAGCTATTTTCCTTCCTTAATTTACTTTTTTAATTTTTTAAAAAGATTTATTTATAAGTCAGATTTATAGAGAGAAGGAGAGACAGGGAGAAAGATCTTCCACCCTCTAATTCATTCCCCAAGTGGCTACAACAGCTGGAACGGCACCGATCCAAAGCCAAGAGCCAAGAGATTCTTCCAGGTCTCCCATGCAGGTGCAGGGTCCCAAGGCTTTGGTTCATCCTCTACTGCTTTCCCAGGCCACAAGCAGGGAGCTGGAAGGAAAAGGGAACAGCCAGGATATGAACCGGTGCCCACATGGGATCCCCAGGAAGGCAAGGAGAGGACTTTAGCCCTGGGCCATCACATTAGGCCCCTTCCTTAACAGTTTCCTAAGTTGAAGTTCCTAAGACAAAAGGGTCAACTCCCTGAAAAGATCCACATCTATCACAGGAACAATCACCTTCTTGCTGCAAGTGAAAAGTATGTTTCTTTCAGAAATGTCTTCTCCATGTCAGCACGCCACTGCCTACCTGGCTTTTATTTGGCTTTTCCTAGCAGCAGCTTCACTGGCAGTCATCGGTTCAGGAAGAACTGAAGGAATCAAAGAATTCTTGGGAGAAAAAAAACACCTTTATTTTAGTTTCTATTTGAATTACATGAAGTTTTTTTTTTAAGAAAAAGTTACTACAAAAGCACTATTTTCACAGTAGAATCCTACAAACTGTTGACTTCTATCTGCCCATCTAATCTGCAAGCAACACAGCATTATCACATAAACACCACTTTTTTATTCCTGTTCTACAGAAACATTTGGAAACTAAGCATAACATCACTGAATACATTTTACAAAAGGGTAAATCTTGGGAAAAAAAAGTACATCACACATGTAAATCTGACTCATTGTACTCTGGCAAAAGAAGCAAACACGAAGCCTCAAGGGCGTTTCTAGCTACCGCAGATGGAAGGCCTTCCTCATGGGTGTACGTCCAAAGCTGGTTCATGACAGCTACTCTCAACATTGACTGAATAAAAAAAGGAACAACCAAGGTCAAATGTCAAATAAAGCTAACGTTACATTCATTATTAGAATGTTAGAAGACAAAGAAAATATGTGATTGATAAGGTAAAGACTGAAGGAAAAAAATAAAATGTCCCACACATTCCTCCTCTTTTTCTTAGTGGGATGGATTATAAATTCTACTTAAAGCAAATTCCATAATAATTACACAGAATGATCTTCACAACATTGAGAACGGCTTTAAAAAAATCAATCATCATTTGTTAGTGTTTCACTGTGATTAAAATCAGCAGCATCTTGGAACACTGGGCTCAGGTGTCATGGTCAAGTTCACTGCAGCAGTGCGCACAGCTCCGAGCCTCTGCTGGTCAGCTACCACCGACCAAGTACAAGGCACCGGCCCAGGGCTGAGCCACACACAGGTTAACGCTGACTTCCATCATTACTATCCTCACTTTACAGAAAAAAGACACGCACAGTAAGTAACTGCCCAAAAGATTTAAAATCAGTCACTCAGAGTTAAACCCCTTGGCTCTCCATTTAAAATAAAGCATGCCTCACACCAAAGGTTCCCGAACAGTCTCTGTTAACCAAGCACTCAGTGTCCAGGTAATCTCTAATCCTGTACCACAAATAAACTTAACAGTCCTGCTTACTAAATGCTTAGGCTCAGATAACTTAATAAATGTAATTTGTGCTTTGTCAGGCAGATGTCACTGTGGTTCCTTGAAAAATGAAAACAGCATACAGGGATTCCTGAGTCCATCACGTCTTGCTAGGGTGCCTCAATGCACACACTGCAGAAAATACGGTGTATACCAAAAATATAAACATAAACATACTGTCAGACCATCTGCCACAAAACAGCTAATTCTCAAAGTACATAAATTGATCATGATAAAATGGAACTGAAATTCACATGATACTTGGAAAATCACTTACATTGATGTTGGAGACAGGACACTCCTTTTTGGCAAATTTAAATGCAAAATGAGACACCTGAAATATATCAGGTCTACGCTCTGGATCTGGCTCAAGCATGAACCCTACAAGAACAGATCAAAAACAAGGAACATGTTAAGGGACAAAACAAACTTTTTCTATTTCATTCTAAGAGCATCAATAATTCCAAGTAAACTTGTTAATGTTATGGAAAACACAGAAACTGTCATTTCATAATTGAACTTTAAAGATTAACCCAAATTAAATATAGCTCTGTATTAAAAGTAACTATTCTCTTATGAAACTGAGTTTAGTGACTAGGAAATTATTCAAGAAATTTTCAAGGTAGCTGTTGGCAAGGAAGGAATTCAAAATACTCTATTATCTAAAATGCATTTATTAATTTTAAATTACCTGAATCAGTCAGAAAAAGCTAACCTGTACACACTGTAATCTATTTAACAAAGTTGTACAAGACTGGTGCTACAGTTTTCCATGTTGATGCCCCCGACACCCATTCCAGGCCTGCACTTTAACCTGTTGTTCACATCATGTCCAAAAATATGCACAGAAGTCTTGTATTATGAACACTTCCACACCAGTTTTATGGCATTGCTTCAAATGCCACTTACCTATTTCTTCTGGGATTTCTAGTTCAAAATTTCTCAAGAAGGTTGAGTTTTACACTCAATTTTACAACAAACAAATTCTTAAGACAGCTGTATGGCTACCTCTGCTTAACTAATACTGAATTCTAACATTTAAAATATTTTTTAAAAATCAGAATAAAATGTAATTAAAGTTTAAATTAAAAGGTTTTAAAAGTAAAATGTATAATTTTGGATGATCTTAAAGTTTTTCAATAAAATAAGACATACATAAATCTAAGACTAAAAGTGGATCACATAAAATATAAATCAAAATAAATTTGTTTTTTATATAATATTTTGAATATGCAACATTTTCTACAGCATATAAGCTTATTTTTGCTAAAAACACAGTGGTAGGGCAAATGATACTGAGTTCAAAAAACTTGGGCATTTACTTTTTTGTATTTTTCATTGTTATTATTTTCCATGATACAATGCTGTAGGTATAGGAATTCTCCCTTCCACCTCCTCTTCCTACCTCCCATTCCCTGCCACCATGTTCCCCCAAATTATTACAATTATTACAAATACCAGCAACAGGCCTAAGCCCAACATTCTGCTATTTACATAGCATCACAGGTATCGGCAACAGTGAAACATCTAAAACTTGGAAATTTATTAAAGAGATTCTGATCTCCATTTCAGCAGTTTTCCAAATACTCTTGATATAACTTGATTTAATGCATTTAAAATATAAATATATTACCTAAAATTAATTTTTACCATTTCATCCATACAGTTAAACTGAAATAACTAAAAGCATCATAATTCTCATATTAACCACTTTGTATTCAACTACAAGACAGAAAAGATTTCATAGACGTACACGGTCTATTTATTTTATCACTCAAAATGAATCGTATTTTAATTTGATGCACATGATTACCGAATGCCTTAAAAGGATGAACATTACAGAAAATTCATGATTTTAAATAAAATACAGTCATACTTTTAATAAAGGGATTCACAATTTTTAAAACGAAACCAATCAAAGTCACTTATGTTTCTATGTTTCTATTCAAGAATTTATTTGGTTCTCAAAACCCAATTTTCAGAGTACTATAAATAGTCTTACTTAAGGGGCTTGAAATTATAAATAAGAAACAAAACAAAAATAAAATAAAATAAAATATAGATAAAACAAAAAATGTTTTTAAATGAATAGGGAATTAGGACTAATGAAAAGGTAATGTGGGTTAAGGGGACAAGATAAGAGGGTCAGTAAAGAAACTTGTATGATTTGTTCCTAAATCAAAGTCCAAATTTGAGCACTCTGCTTTCTAGCTGTCGAAATAAATAGGACAACATGATACATTACATGATTCACTGTGTCCCAAACAGAAAAGAAAACTAGGTGCTGAAGAAAACCCAACTCATGAGAGCAAAAGAGAGAGCCCATTCCTTCTGGAGCCTTTCTAAAGACGGCTCACACAGAGCGAGACATCCATCAAGAACTGCATTGTGACAGGGTCCTGTCTCACACTCCTCACCACGTGCACTTGCGGAGGAATACCTATGAGTACTTCAAGAATACAAGTTCCACAGGTGAAAAAAAAAAACATATATATATATATATACACACTTCCCTTAGTGGCCTGGCTTAATCCAAGCAAAACTTTAAGAACAGAATACAAATACCTTACAGGCAAATCTTTGTTCAAACACAGATTCGAGGAACACATAGATTTGAGATTCTGCGTTCACAACTTCCAATGAGTAATTAGCCAGGTCTGAGGTAGAATTAAAGTTATAAGCAAATAAAAGAGCCTGACTGATGTACACATTTTCAGAGCACAGTTGTTGGAAACAATTTATCTAATTGTACTGAATCCAACTTACGTAATGTAAAACCATGGATCCGTGAGCCACAGGCGTGGTGCTAGACAGCAGATCATGGTACACATAGAGGATATGGCAACTCATTGGGGCCTGCAAAGGACATCTGGTACCATAACAGAGGACAAAGAACAGAACATATGGACAACTACCCCAGCCAAATGACAACAGCAAGTATCAGGGTAAATGGAGACTATAAGGTCGACTATGAAGCCAACGGACACTGGGCCAGCTACAGATTGGTGAGACTGACAGTATTTTGGAACTGTTGCATCCACCTGGGCAGAACTTTTGGGGCAAGTACCACGCTGTGACCCTGGCTTGATATCAAGTGGCCTTTCCCCATGCTTGGGTACTGGGATGGTTGGGAGGCTGGGCATGGCCTATCCTCCTATCTCTCCCTTCCCTCAAGAAATGCGAAGAAGAAATAGAAAGTTTGGAAGCAATGATCACACCCTCTTCTACATAACCCTTCCCACCTTGATTGACTATGTAAACATCATCTAAAATTTTATACATATAAATGTGTGTGTGTGTGTGTGTGTGTGTGTGTGTGTGTGTGTGTGTGTGTAAAACCAATGTACCAGGACACAATAGCAACTTCAGGGACTAAATAGGTTAGAAAAATATTAGAGTGCATTAAATATGGGACACATAAGCAGTATTTCACAAACTTTTTCAGTCTCTATCATGCACATTGTGTGTGTATGTAGTACTTTGTATATAATAATATATATTATATCAACTTTGTTTTATATATTAGCAATAGCAGCGCATAACTAAATGTATCATTTAAACTGGCTTACAATCCAAAAAAAGTCTAAGGGGGCAGGCAGTGGCCCACTTGTTAAAGACACTGATCAGGGCCCGGCGCGGTGGCGCAAGTGGTTAAGGTCCTCACCTTGCACGCCCGGGATCCCATATGGGCGCCGGTTCTAATCCCGGCAGCCCCGCTTCCCTTCCAGCTCCCTGCCTGTGGCCCGGGAAAGCAGCAGAGGACAGCCCAAAAGCTTTGGGACCCTGCACCCGCGTGGGAGACCCGGAAGAGGCTCCTGGCTTCGGATCGGCATAGCATCGGCCGTTGCGCTCACTCTCATCGGACGGAAGACCTTCCTCTCTGTCTCTCCTCTCTGTATATCCGCCTTTCCAATGAGAAAATAATAAAAATAAATCTTTAAAAAAAAAAAAAGACACTGATCAAGGGTTGGTATTGTGATAACACAGGTAAGGCCAACACCGGTGATGCCAGCAGCCTATGCAGGTGCCAATTCATCTTCTGACTGCTCCAACTCTAATCCAGATCCCTGTAAATAGCCTGGAAAACACAGCAGAGGATAGCCCAAGTATTCTGTCTCCTGCTACCCACACGGCAGACCTGTAAGAAGCTCCTGGCTCCTGGCTTTGGCCAGGTCCAGTGCTGTTCATTGCAAACATCTGGGGAATGATCCAGCAGATGGAAGACCTGTTTCTCTCTCATTCTCTCTCTCTCCTGATTCCTTTCTCCTACTTCTTTTTATTTTTAAAAAGGCAGTGGTCAGGACACCTGCACTCATATCAAAAGTGCCCAGGTTCTCGTCTCGCTCTGTTCCTAATTCCTGAATGCTTTAGGCCACCCTGGGATGCAGCAACAATGACTCTGGTACTTGAGTTACTACCACGCAGGTGGGAGACCTGCACTAAGTACCTGTCTCCCTCCCAGCTTTGACCTGGCTTGTCCCAGCCACTACAGGTTATCTGCAAAGTAACGAGAGGATGGGAGTGCACTCTTGGCTGCTATCTTACCTTCTCTCAAAATATCTTTTTAATTAAGAAAAAAAAATTGAGGCCAATGTTGTGACACAGCAGGTTAAAGCCACTGCTACAACATCTGGTGATGCCAGAATCCCATATAGGTGCAGGTTGGAGTCCCAGCTGGTCAACTTCCCAGCCAGGTGATGGAAGCTTCACACTCCTGGCTTCAGTCTAGTCCTGTGCCAGCATTGTAGCCATCAAGGGTAAACTAGTAGACGGAACATCCTGCACTCTATCTCTTCATATCTATTTCTCTCTCACACTTTCCTTTCTGTAACTACTTCAAAATAAGTAAATCTTAAATAAACAGTAAAGTTTGAAGCCACTGTGCTAGCAGTACAATACCAGTAGACTCAGTCTCATCTCTGTAACTCAGTTCTTCCCTATAGCAAAAACGAAGATTTATCAAATTTGATTGTTGGACTAGAAAAGACTGGGCCAGTACTGTGTTGCTGCAAGTAAAGCTGCCACTGTGGCACCAGCATCCCACATGGACCGCGGTCCAAGCCCTGGCTGCTCCACTTCTGATCCTGCTCCCTTCTAATGTGCCTCGGAAAGCAGTAGAAAATAATCCAAGTGCTCGAGGAATGTCCATACTCCTGCTTTCAGACTGTCCATGGCCTGAACTATTATGCTCATTTGGGGAGTGAACCAGTGGCAAGAGATTCCTCTCTCTTTCTCTCTCTCTCTCTCTCTCTCTCTACTTCCTCTTTCTTTGAATCTCTTTCAAAAAAAATTTACTTTTTTTATTAAAAAAAAAAAAGATTTCAGTGCCTACTTTCATCAATCGTTGATGCTGTTTCTTTCTGAACAAGCTGATCACCTAACATACAAGTTCTCACTTAACCCTATTTTTGGCAAGTGGCTCGCTTCTATGGGGAAAAAAACCATGATTTTCTAGCATTGCCTATGATTCAGTCACAACAAATCTGGACTTGTATACAGAATAACTTATCTTGGTAGATTCTGAAGCAAATTCCATTCCATAATTTGCTTTATCAACACAAGTAGAGTATCCCTTATTCAAAATATTGACAGCACAAATGCTTCAAATTTGGTTCTTTTTTCACACATGTACTGATATGAGACCAGGCTTGAACATGAATTTCACTTACATTGTACATCAACCTTGTATACGTGGCCCTAAGGATAATTTTACAAAGTATTTTTAGTATGCCTGTATTTTGACTGTTTACCTATGGAGGCAAACAGTAATTAAGGAATATGTACGCCTATTTCACTCAAAAGTGACTCCAAGTGATTGTTAAAAAAAAAAAAAGCAGAGCAGCATACTCTTGTTTACTCAATTTAAATGATTGTGTGAAACATCACAAACCCATTACCACTGGCCGTGATTCTACCACAAAGATAAAATCAAATTGCAAAAAAAAAATAATAAATGAATAAATTAAAGTGCTACAAAGAAATATTTTTCTCATCCTTTTGTAAATCTTTCCATTGACACAAGAACGATTAATCCAAGCTGAAACCACAAAACATCATGATTAAAACCAATGCAGTATTTGCTACTGAGGTATCAGCCACAGGCATTTAAAGAACACATATCTGAGCCAGCAAAAGTATGTTTACACTAATAGTGCAGAAAAGCACAACATCCTACACATTAAAAAAAAAAAAAAAAGAGTAGCAAAAAGAGCTGCTATTACTGCTGCAGAAGCAGCCAAGTTATACTAGAAATTAATCAAGGACCCAAGCCAAAAAAAAATTAAATAAAATAGTTATCATTTAAGTTACAAAAAATAATAGAACCTTTTTTGCTAGTTTTGCATAAAAGTTAATTTCTCTAACAACAGAACAAATTTAAAAGAAAAATGCTTTGAAGTCTCACAATAAATTTTCTGCTAAAAATTCTGAATGTTCTTCAACAACATATACTTTTATTTTCTCAAACTTAGTTACATTTCTAGTAATTTACTTGAAAACAGACATGTCACCTAATTTTGTAAACAAAAATATTCAAGAATTAACTTCAATTTTTAACATGTAAAATTAGCGTTAAATTGTCCTTTTGTTAACCCACAAAAAATCCTTCTAGAAGCTTACATATTAGGCATGTAAGTCCCGCACACTTCACTCCATTGAGTTGAAATGAAACCAAATGTAATAGTTAATATTATGTTCAATCATAACTAAAACACTAAGTGGTACTATAAATATGCCAAGCTAGGGGAGGGCATGTGACACTCTGGCCAGGTTGGAGTCACATCTCTGCTCCTGATTCTAGCTGCCAGGTAACAGAGACCCTGAAGGCAGCAGGAGATGACTCCAGCGCTTGTCCCTGGCATTCACACAGAAGACCCAGACTTGGTTCCCATTCCCAACTTCAGCCTGGACAACATTATAGGCATGTGGAGAGTGAACCAGTGGGAAACAGCTCTATATTTAGCTTCTCTCTCTCCTGCCCTCTCAAATTTTAAAACATATGTATTCTAAGAGAGTTCTTGTAAATAACCCTAGATGATATTATTCATATCCCTGGGTGTCTCCCCAAGTGATAATTCACAGCCATTGAGTGAAAACCTCTACAAAAACTGTGTTCCCATGTCAGAGTCTTCCTAAAGACAAATTAATGGATCTTCAGTGGGTGAGCCATAAATAAAAGATTGGCCATGAACTGATAATCAGGGAATCTGACTGACAGGTATGCAAAAACACATTGCACTATTTCATTTTTATTTGTAAATATTTTTAAATTTTCACATAATTTTAAGTACATTAAAGCAAGCAAACAAACACCTAGTTTCCCACAAAATAGGTATTAAATTTAATTCAATAGATAAGATGCTAAGAGCTAAAATAATGAATAAAGCAAGAGTAAATGAGCAGCTCCAAAGAAAACAGGTGAGGTGAAAAAAATGATATCAGAGATTTAAGAGTGCATCATGGGATATATTGCACTTTTATTGGACAGCCTTTAACAGATTCAATTGTGATACAACAAAACCAAATCCTGCTTCAGGGCACTGGACACCCTGAGAAGTACCTGACAGAAAACGTCCTGACCAGCACCAAGGCAACCCGAAATCCAGGCAGCTCAGAGAGTTTAGAATGAGGACTCCAGGAGCGGGCAGAGTGGTCTTGATGAGAAATATACTAAAGGCCATCTCTCACCAAGCCTTCCAATATATTCAGAAGCACTCTACAGAATTCACTGATTTTTACAACAACACTATATTTATTCTCACAATAGCAATATCATTAACTACTACTAATAGTATCTGCACAAACCACTCGTTCTACGAACAGTGACACTGAGACAAACAGTGGTACCCAACGTTCTCTACAAAGTGAATGTCAGAACAGAAGTGAACTCGGGCTGTTGAACTGTGGAGGTGATGAGTAAGGGCTCTACGGTTTACTTCTTCAACCACCTTACAACACAGGAAAAAGCTAAAAGGAAAGTGAGGCTGCCATCCTTCTGTTCGCTCTTCCTAACTAGCCAGGCATCCCTTTAGTTAATGCTTCTCATACTCTCCCTAAAGGAGCTCTAAGTTCTCTCAACTCCTAGACTCAAATGCAAAGTGCTTCCCCTCTACCCCACTTCCATTACTTGTCTATTAGGAAAGTTATCAGAAGCGACAAACAAAAATGCTAAGTAATTAATTTGATTAAGAAAAGAAATTCTGCAAGAAAGATAAATACATAAAAACAGTAATAGTCCCTTAGCTCAAAAAAGTATACTCAAATACCCATGTAATCACTGAACACAAACGTAACAGAGATCATCACAACCACTGTCCAACAACTGTGGGTGATACAAAATGGATGCTAACAGTATTCATATCATCATCAACACTAAAAAGACATATCTTTTTATGGTCTATCTCATGTTTATCAAAAGTTCAAATATGACTAAAACATATTTAGTTAAAACAAACAGTGTTATGCCTACAATTTATTAAAAGTACTGTAACTGAAGTTTAAGCTCCAAATTAAGCAGAACACACAACAGGCAGTACCTCATTCTAGTCCTTGAGCGTTTCAATTAATCAGAATCTTTTCATATTCTCACTACCCTGAATTTTGGAAGGAAAGCATCTAATTAAGAAATATAGGATAGTGGATCTACATTTATTCAGATATACTCTAAATGCTTACTTTCCCTTTCAAAAAAAATCAGTTTGGAAAAATGGAATACTAAGACCAACAGGGATCCAGGAAAACCAACAATGCTGTAGTGGATGATTTAGAATGCTGCCACTTTTTGAGCACAGGCCTTCAGGCCTTCAGACTGCCCCTTGGAATATAGAGATCCCCTATCAGAGGGTCTGGAAAAAAGTCCCAGGACTACTCCTGACTCAATCACCCCGCCAAAAAACACAACAGGAACCAGCAGGTGATGGACTTCACAAGGGGTATCCAAACTGGACCCTGAGCTCCTGGCCTGCTTGGACAGGGCCAGCCCCAAATGGAACAGACATGCTAAAAGTGAACAAGCAAACAGTTCTCCTTCTCCCTCTCCTCCTTCTCTCTATCTTTCCTTCCCTCCCTCTCAAATATTTCCCTTTAAGTAAAAATAAAACTATAAAACTTTTTCATCAAAGGATGAAAAAAAAAATATTCTACCTGGGACCTGGGAAGGTAACTTGAACTGCCAGGCAGACAACTTAAGCTTGGTTGGCAGGGAGCCACAAGTACATAAAAGCACATCAAAACAAGGTTCATGGATGCTCCACCAGAGAAGATGAAAGTGAAGCCCCACGGCTATTAAACAGCCTGTGCTGAGAGGCAGCTCTTAGCGGAGAATATCCCACTAACAGGCACTCACATTTAAATGTTGTCAAAACAGAGCTGAAAGTGTTTATACTGAGAGTGCGGCAGCCAAGCTTAAGCCATTTCTTTTCCCCTGAAAATTATATCACTACTCTACTCATCCCATTATTCTATATCTCCTAGACTATAAAGAATACTCCACACAATACATAGTAAATAACTTTAAACCAATATAATCATCCAACTCCCAATATGTATGGATACATTAAGATCACAGAAATTTTAAAACTGTATTCAAATAAGTTTGGACAGTGTGATTTCATTTAATGTTTCTGGGGTGGTTTTTTTTTTTGCCATTTTTTACCTTTTATTTGAAGTACTCCTTTTCTTTGTGATTTATACAACTCTCATAAAGTGATTAGCCATTTGTCAAATGCCTAACAAGCATTATTTTCATTTACTATTTCTTATTTGACTTTATGCTTACACTAAAGCATTTAAGAAAGCTTCTTTTGGTGTAAATATGGATGTCAACTGGTCAATCTTTTCTTAGCAATTCTTGGAGTTCTACAAAAACTTACCCTGTTCTTCAAGTATACTGTTTCATCTTAATTTTTAGCATTTTATTTACATAAAATTTATTACAAAGAATGAGGCATAATCCAAATTCATGTTTTGTTCACAAAGGAGAACTGAAATTCTGGGGGGAATTGGAAGGTCTGCCAGCCCACCCCTTCTAACTGTATGCTTTGGTT
Source organism: Ochotona curzoniae (assembly GCF_017591425.1). Lineage (NCBI taxonomy): Eukaryota > Metazoa > Chordata > Mammalia > Lagomorpha > Ochotonidae > Ochotona > Ochotona curzoniae. Next base: position 22,404,317 of record NW_024467119.1, on the reverse strand, counting down.
ACTCTATGCTAACTACTTTATAATCAACAAGATATTGACATTTAAAAGGGTGGCAAGATGAGCTACAGTCTTAGATTAGCAAAACTTTTATACAAACTAGCAGAAGATTTAGATACCTGACTTCAAAAGGACAAAGACCAAGGAATGAAATGCTATGCTCTGCATATTCCCAGAAATGCCAGTTTCCTTAAGTACATAACCTCTGCTATATGTACTAAATATTACCTAAGGACTCAAAAACACCATTATTCTGCTCACTGATTAGGCTGCTTTTACTCCTTAAACAACTTATTTGATGTTTTCTTAAGTTTCACAAAACCATAATACATGAAAATAAAAGTACAGGTTTCAGTAAAGGGATATAAATATCTTACAAACTTTTTTTTTCATAAGATTTCCAGGTACTTACTTATTAAGCAATGTATGTTATGGGAGTAGCGAGAATTGTCTGGGATGGTGAAGCTGCCATCACAGATAGCAACCTGACTCTCACCAAAAGGAAGAGTGAAGAAACAGAGCTTGTAGAGTAAACATCCTAGGGCCTGTAGGACAAAGAACCACAAATATCATCAAGGCACAAGTAAACAACTTAACCCCAAGATGTAACCACAGAGCAGAACCAGAACTAAGCATGTTACTGAAAAGCAATACCTAATATTCCTATACTAAATCAACCTTTTTACAAACCATTGCTTAAGTCAAGAATGGGGAGCCTTTTTTCTACCAAGGGCCATTCAGATATTTGTAATATCATCTGTAGGCTCCACAAAATTCTCAACTTAAAAAGTCACCTGCCATAGATTTACCAAATTTCAACTCCCACTTTTCCTTGGCAGAACCAGACAAAATTATTTCATGGGCCTCACATGGATTAAACCTTAAATTTTCAAAAAGGGTTAATTGTCTCACTCTAGATCATGGTATCACTACAATTAAAACTGGATCATGTGTTTAGAAAAAAGTATTTATATTTTTCATTTCTTCCATAAACAAACAATACATTTAGGGCTTAGTTAACATATAATCAGAAAAGTTAACACAGGCTCCTTCTAATCACTTTTTTAAGAATTGACTTTAAAACATGTTTAAAGATCCTGGGTTTCTAGATATGAATTAGGCAGTACAGTTAAACTTAGATAACTTATCAATAAATGTTTATCAAATATTTACTAAGTACATACTTACCACAATAAACCGGTTCTTTATTTACATGTGCAATCCTATAACTTTTACGTTACACAAATTATACTTGTAACATAAATAAGCAATATTAAAATTCAAAAAAGATATTGTCTGCTTAAAGTTTCATAAGCAGTACAAGATTTGCAAGTCTACTTGCTTACAATGAACACTCTGAAGCACAAACTGTGCCTAGAAAAGAAACAGGAAATTTCAAGCTAAACTGCTAAAGCTCAAACTGAGCAGCAGTTAAAAACCAAAGAAAAGAAATGACCATTTTTAATCATTTTAATCTCTAGTTTGTCACAAAAGTGTCACCTGAAACTCTCATGTTAAGTATATGGAGTCTTTCTGACTCTAAACAAACCATATATAATTACTCAACAGTTTATACACAATTGCATCAGAAACACTTAAATTTGAACTTAATACCAAAATACAAGGAAAATCAGCTTCTTTTTGTTGGATTTTCTCCACATATCAATTTAGCAAGAACAACTAGTAAACAAGGACATGAATTATCATAATCACTAGGAGGATCCTTATATACAAAAAATTCTTTATATGTCTTCTAATAGCAGCATATAAAACATTATTTTCAATGTTATGGCAGTCTTCTAATTTTAAGAAAAACTTACAAAATTCTCTAGATTTCAATGTATTCACATATTAAGGATATGACAAAATTATAAATATTCTGAAAAGTAATAATCAGTTCAATATGGTTAGAATTCTGTGTTACTTTATGATACAGAGAAAATGCTTTCAGCAAACATAAAGCCAACTGAACATAAGGCTATCATAAAAGCATTACAAAAGTCCCTTTAATGGTAGAATAGCGTCACTAAATTACATCTTTCTTTCCAATGCCCAGATCTGCATTTAGCCAATATAATCTTGTCAATCAAATCTTTAGTAATCTGTCATATGGTACAGTAAATGTTGTAGGGAATCCATCCAATAATCTTTGGAACACCAGATACTTTAAAAATGTAAATCTAAATACTATGCACAGTGTGAACACTATAAGGTGTCCTAATTTTTCACACCAAAGGCATTTTTATTTTTATACATTTACTGCAATGAGAATTACAAAAGAAACAAGAGGGAGCAAGTGACCTAATTTTGAAGGCTGTGTATCAACATCTACAATTCCCTTCATTTAAAAGGCAACATGAGCACCTCTTCCTGAACCACCTGCTCAATAAAAACAGCATCTTAGCATCAGAATAAAAATAAAATGCAATGGGAATCTCTACATACAAAAACAATTTATGCAAAAATACACAGTACTGGTTGAGGACCTAACATTAGCATAATTATGAATCGATATTATACTAAAACAAGGTCAAAGATGTAACTCTTGACACATTAGATTTGTTTTTATATAATTGAATTCACACCTAAAATGTTATAGCATACTTTTTCAGGAGAGCTAAGTAAAGAAAAAGAATAATAATGGCATCATAAATTAAAATTCTCTTCTAAGAATATTAAATATAGCTACTGTTTTCTGATTGTGTGTCTTTATTTGCAATCTCACAGCTATATCTAGTTAATCATAGAAACATAATAGAAACTCAAATACTACATGATGTACAAATGGTATAAATCTGACAATGTACTATGCCACCCCAAACACATACTACTAAAAACAAATACACACATACACACACACATATGCACAATACCTTCTTTGTTTAGACACTGGATAACAATTGGTACCTGGAGAATAACTTACTATCAAAATGAGCTATTATATCTGCTGCTTACTTACAACTGAAGTACTTTCTTCAAGTAAAATGGAATTCAACAGCAGCCACAAAATAAGGCCACAAAATAAGGGCACAAAAGAACTCCACAATCACATCTTCCAATACTTTGATTTTATAAGTCAGCTGAATGTGATTTCTACATTGTATGTTTAACCGTCAGATATACAAAATCCCAATTAATCAGTCAGAAGTAAATGATAAAGAAGGTAAACAAAGTATGGAGTTATACAAGCTGATGGCCTATACATACATCAAATTAAGAAAAACAGACATACTAGTGATGTGATTTGATCATCTATCTGAATAAAAATTCAACTAACACAAGAATCACTGCCTCATGAAAATGTATTTATTATTTCGGCAGATGAAATTATAACAAAGATGACCTTATAAGTATCCTTTGGCTGTCAAAATTTTGTATGATACCCCAACTACCGTAGGGAAGAGGCCAAGAAATGAAATTCAAATAAATATTCATTTCATAAGTAAGAACTACTATGCTTGATCACTTAAAAAAATCTGGTCTTTTTTGTAAATCCTATAACTATTTGCAAAAAAATATCTCATTCCTCAAATGTTCATTAGTGCTAGATAGGGAAAAATAATATCTGAATTTAATTTTTAAATATTAATTTTAAGAAATTAGTTTTTCCTATTCCACTAAATTGTTTTCTCTACTTTTTATTAAACACAAAAATGTACTTACTTATTAGGTAAATCACTTAGCATTCCTACATACATTTAATTATATTGAAACAAGATCTCAATAATTCAGTATCCCAGTAGTATGCCACAGATGCTAAACAATAAAAACCATCAATACATACAGGTTAGTAATACCAACTGATATTAGAAAAAAATGTTGGCAAATGCCAGTTTCTACTAAGAAAATCCTAAATCATCCAGAAAAGTATCCTAAATACTCCACAAAAGTAACCTGTTTCCAGCTTTTCTGTACTACAACCAATCAAAATTATACTCAGTCAAAAAAATCGCTAGCATTCATAATAATTTAAACCTTGAAAAGTACTGTGGTGAAAAACTATAAATAAGCTCTTTGCTTTTTGATGCACAAACAAGACAGGAGATGAAATATCCTAGCAGGTTCCCTCTTCCAGATAGGAAGCTCTATACAACATCACTCCCTTAATTATTCAGATATGTCTTTTTGGGGGGGGGGCACAGAGAAAAAGAGTTGATCAACCAAGACATTTTACTTCATCAGAGAAAAGTTGTTTTCCTTGATCTTACCCAGATATCAGCCTTGGTAGTGATGGGTTTTCCTCCATAAAGGTTGATCATTTCAGGGGCTCTGTATGACAGGGTTGTATACCTGGTGGTAAATGAATGAATTGTATATACGTATTTATATAGATAGATATAAACATAGTTATGTACAGATAAAAAGAAACAAAACATTTTTTCTACAAAAAATACCTTAAGTTTTCAGATTATAACATTATGCGGAAAAAATACTATTTAAAAGCTTGTTAAAAACCCATCAAGAATTAAGTTATAAAATAAATCTGTATTCATCTTTATTAAACAAACACAATAACAGAATCCTTGATGATATAAAAGCTTAATTTTCTTTATTGATTATAAAAGATTTTAGGTAACAATTCATTCAAGAGTTTCCCTTGAATTTCTTCCACGGAATAACATAATTTAACTATTATATAACTTGATCACAACATTTCACTACTATTTTAACATTAAGTCTTCTACCCTCTCAAAGGTTTAATTTATAAGTTTACTACACAAATTTCTTTCGTCCTAAGAAACAGAATAAAAATGAGTAAGCAAGCAAGCATGAGCTTCCATCAGCTGGTTCACTCAACTGCCCCTAAAGGCCAGGAAGAACTAGGTCAGACTAAAGCCAAAAGCCAAGAACTCAATGCAGCTCTCCCACTGTCTGGGTCATCACTACTGTCTCCCATGGTCTGTACTAGCAGGAATCTGGAGTTAGGAGCCCAGCTGGGCACTGACTTCAAGCACTGCAACATGGGGCATGGACATCTTAACCACGAGAATAAGTCTGTAGGGGTGCTAAGAAACTTCCTTGCATACAGTAGTAAATTTCTGAGTTTATAATTGCTGTTTAAAAAACAATCTAATTACCATAATTCTCACTATACTCATCATGAACATTTTCACAACTCACTGCTAACAAAAGCTTTTTGAATTAAACAATAATATAAGTAAATACTTATCAATTCGGTGACCAGAATGCTTAAATGAAATAGTGCTGAAATCTTATGGCAGAAAATAGCAAAGAATGGATGGAATTCCCATATCGTGACATAATTTAAGATTTGTTTTGGAGGCAGGTCTGTGGCACGGTAGCTAAAATCGCCTCCTGCAGTGCCAGCAATCCACATTGGTGCTGGTTTGGGTCCTGACTGCTCCACTTCCAATCCAGCTCCCTGATACTGTGGCTAGAAAGACAGCAGAAAGTAGTCCAAATGTTTGAGCCTTTGCACACATGTAGGACACCTGGAAGGCACTCCGGACTCCTGTTACAGACCTGTCCAGCCCAAGCTCACACAGCCATTTGGGAAGTGAACCAAAGGACGGCAGACCTCTCTCTGCGCCTCTCCCCCTCTTTCTGAAACTCTGCCTTTCTTATTTATTTATAAAATGAATCTTTAAAAACCGATTTGTTTTTGAGGGTTTTACTATGCATCATAATTTACAAGAATACCTTTTTACTATGTATCTTATTTTGCAAGACAATCTTAAAATTTAGCATTTTCCCTTTTAGTTTCCAAATTATTGTAATTATGGCAATCTGAAAGACTACTGTAGAGGAATGACCTAAGAAACTAGAATATAAATTGCATAAGGACAGGACTTGTGTTAACTATTAAATTTCAGCACTAAGAATATTGTCTACTCTTAATATATAATCACTCAACATAAATGGCAAAGATATTAACTTCTCAAAGGGGTATAAAACATGAGACCCCTGGCGAAGTTCTCTTCATTATTAACAGAAAACTCAGCTGCACTTTAACTACACTCAGACTGCAAGAACAAGAAACAAAACACTAAGCAGATCAGAGACGCCTGAGTGAAGTTTTACAGTAATCACTAAAAACCACAACACAATTCATTTTTAAAATAAGATGTATATGCCAATATCCCCAAGAAACCAATTCAATCGTTTATTAGTTTTCTGTTCTTCATAACATGTGTGTATTTATCAAGATATTATTTTTATGGAATCTAAAATAATCATCATAGGCTAAGTTTCTAAGAAAAAAAAATGGGCCAGAGTAATTCCACTTCTAATTTATTTCAAACTACCACAGTTGAATGACAGCTCTCATGCAGTCTCTCTTTCTCTCTCTCTCTCTCTCTCTCACACACACACAAACACACACACACAAATGAGCTCTAAGAAGGCAATGCAAGACAAAGGCAATGTCTAAGAAAGTTCTATTCCAACAGTCCTTTCCACATCCTGCATTAAGGTAATTAAGATGCACAAACAATTTAATTTCCTCTTCTAAAACTCAAAGTAAAACCCTCATAAGTCAGATAAAAGGGATCTCACAGGTACCAGAGCAACCATGGCCCATACAGGATGAAGGAGACATAAGGCAGGTGTGACTCAGATCCCCAGCACAGCCTTTCAGCATACTGTCACAGTAACTGTGACTTGACAAAGACTCAAGGCTTCTGTATCCTACACATTTTTCACTGCATACAGAAGCCAGTCTTCTTACTATTAATCAAGAAATAAACTGAGTAATTTAACCTTCCTTCACAAGGACAAATCCTCAGTAGAAACAAAAATGTCTAACTGGGCTCAATATTTACTTAAAATTCTCTCAATGCTTCACTATTATACCTTATAAATTGCTGTAATTTTATTCATGATATAAAAACATCCATGGTGAGATATATATATCCTATCAAGCTAAATCAGACATAAGTAAATGTCTAGAATTAATTTAGAAATTTCTAGTACAGTATCCAGACTTTGTATTACAGAGATGCTCACAGACATAATTCCCAAGAAACAAAGTAAAATAAAGACACTTACTTTTTAATTTCTTCCTCTACTACATTAACTCCATCTTTTTGAGGATTAAGAAATTTATTAGTGGCACTGCCAAAGTCACAAAGCACGTAGTTTCCACCATCATTTAACAAAATATTTTCTACCTTAAGAAAAGAAAATTAATGTTCAGTATTTTTCAGAGTAAAAACATTTTACAACCCTTTCAATAAGCATGGAAGCGGCAGCACCATATATATGTGTATCCATAAAACACCTCAAATTACGTGGAAAGCCAAACAGCGCAGAGAGACACACACTTGACTGTGTCTACGGTTTCTCTTACCCACAGAGAAATGCTGCTTCCAGTATGCTTTGGGCAACAATCTAGAAACCATAAATCCTCTCTTAAATTGCTTAAATAAGAAAAACTAGCAATAAGCAGAGCCCAGATTTCTAATTGAATCACAATGTTTTTCTTTTCTTGATCATTCATGTTATCTACAGAGGCTAAAGTCTTTCCCTTCCATGTGCCAGGATCGCCAGTTCATGTCACAGCTGCTCCACTTTCCACCCAGCTCCCTGCTTGTGGCCTGGGAAAGCAACAGAGGATGGTCCAAGGCCTTGGGATCCTGTACCCACGTGGGAGACCCGGAAGAAGCTCCAGGCTCCTGGCTTCATATCAGCTCAGCTCTGGCTCCTGTAGCCACTTGGGGAGTGAACCAGAGAATGGAAGATCTTTCTGTCTCTCCTTCTCTTTGCAAATCTGACTTTCCAATAAAAAATAAACAACTCTTTAAAAAGACAAGCAATAATAAAAATCATTTAAATTCTGCCTCTGAACTCCTGATATCATTTTCATCATTTAAAATACAACACTGGGGCCCCAGAACAGTGGCCTAGCGGCCAAAGCCCTCGCCTTGAACGCGCCGGGATCCCATGTGGTCACCAATTCTGATCCCGGTGGCCCCAGTTCCCATCCAGCTCCCTGCCTGTGGCCTGGGAAAGCAGTCAAGCACGGCCCCAAGGCCTTGGGACCCTGTACCAGCATGGGAGACCTGGAAGAGCTCCTGGCTCTCGGTTTCAGATCAGCATAGCACCGCCTGTTGCGGTCGCCTGGGGAGTGAATCATCAGACGGAAGATCTTCCTCTCTGTCTCTCCTCCTCTCTGTATATCTGACTTTGCAATAAAAATAAATAAATCTTTTTAAAAAAAAAGTAAAATACAACACTGGAAAACACAAATTGGGCTTTGTTTAACTTGCAAATCAGAGTTCAGAAACTAAATGATGCACACACTGTGCTTCTCAGTAACAGACTATGAGATCACAGTCCAATCTGCTACTTACTGACATTTCTATACCATGGACAATATGCCTACCTACTCTTGTGGTTTCCTTATCTACAAAATGGGAACAATGACATTATCTACCGCGTGGGAATGTGGGGTAAATCAAAGGGGTTAAAATATTCCAAGTGCCTAGAAGTCCCTGGAATAGAGCAAGCACACACACACTATGTGATTGGTACATGGTCTTTCATGTGAGGTTTTACACATATGAAGCAGTTTGATGAGAAATTAATTTCTTTCCCTTCTATCAAAATAGCTGCAGTTCAATTTCTTCATCTTTTTATTATACATTCTAGTGTGCTTTTAAAAATATACAAGATAAAGATTCATACAAATGTACTTAAATATATGTCTACAACAAAGGTATACATGTAAAAAGGAGGATTTGGAATGTGTACCGTACCAAATTATGCGGTTTAATTTCTTTTCTGAATTTTAAGTCAAGAAAACTAAGATGAAATTATCAACTTTATATGGAAAAAAATGAGCTAAACAACACAAAAAATCATAGCAAATATTAGGGCGAATGCAAAACCTGCATATTCAAAGGAACCACGCTAACTGTACTGGCTACCCAAGTGAAGGCACAGGGCCTGTGCGGCAATCCCTGACCTTGTCTCCTAACACCAGACAGCCCGGACGATGACTTCATGATTAACCACCTATACTGTGAGAAGCGGCTACTATTTTCACTCCTCTAAAGGCAAACATGTCCTAACTACATTTCATAAAATTTTGTATTTAACAGAAATGGAATTCAATAATTCATTAAATATTTATGGAGACTCTGCTATTACCACACAGCAGAAAAAAAAAGTCTACTTCACGTACGGTGCTGACATTTTAGTGGGAAAGGACAGGTTATCAACAACAGGCATTGAAATCACAGGCCATCGTGGAAAACGGCAGGTGCTAATAAAATACCGATTAATTAGAAAGTAGGAATGTTAGGCTGCAAGAATGAATAAGGTGGCTTAGGATAACGTCTCCATTATATGGTGAAAGCTGGCGGACACAAGGAAGGGTAATGTGGGGCTAACCAAGGCACAGTCAAGAAGTGTTTCAGGAAAACTTACTTTTGTAATCTCAGTGTTTGTTACATTAAAGAAGACATATGGTTCTAAATGGTATATCTTGCCCTATGATAACAGAAATATTCAGCTCTCTTGGGCTATTTTTTTCCAGGATAGCAAAGTACCAACATAAGAGCACTAGAGCTAACAGGAAGGAAAGATGAAGTGATCATCACACTTAAGTTACAAAAACCACAGTAAATAGTGAATGAGAAAACAGATTCATGTGTAGTCTCTGCCAGTTGGACTGCAGGGGAGAGGAGAAATGCTAACCTGGAAGGCTGCTCTGGAGGGACGCTCACAAACCCACCTCTACAGTCACGTGGGAACAGCTGCTCTGGAGGGACGCTCACAAACCCACCTCTACAGTGTCACATGGGAACAGCTGCTCTGGAGGGACGCTCACAAACCTGCCTCTACAGTCACGTGGGAACAGCTGCTCGGGAGGGACGCTCACAAACCCACCTCTACAGTCATGTGAGAACACCTCAGGGTCAAGCAAGGCACAGCTGCAAACCTGTGTGCCTTCATATGACTTCAGAAAACACATAAGGAACAGAGGCCAGTTTCAGAAATAGTGATAAGAGAAAAACGGTTTAGATGAAGACATTCCAAGAACATTCTAACTCTAAAGCCTGAAGAGTCCCTCAATTCAGAAGTAAAGTTCTTACCTTTAGATCCCGATGAATTATTGGAGTCTTACATTGATGTAACCTCGCAACAGCTTCACAGGTATCACAGAATATCTGCAAAACTTCTGGTTCCGTGAAACCTGTCTGCAGCTTCTTATTCATCTGATTCACCACCTGCCCAGCTATAGAATCAAAAAGTAATTTTAAGAAGACACATCTTTAATAAATGAAACATACCATCGAGAAATTAAGAAATCTGTCCATGGTTTTTGGTAATGGGAAACTGGCTTTTTCATAATCTGTATAAGAATGTTGCATATATCATATTCATTCAAAAACATCAATCTTCTTACATTTTAACATATCTAAGATCAGAACACCTTCAGATAAATTCCTGTTACTTCAATTGGACATTTTTTCAAAAAAGTTAACATCTCTGAAATAAAAAAATACCATTTAATTCATAGTATATCAAATGTAAAAAAGCACAACACTGAGCTACTTACTAATAAGTAGCACTGAACAAAAATAAATTTCTATTACCATGTATGACAGTCTAACAGCAGAGACAGACAACAATCATAATAATCTATAGTAACAGTAATATAAGAAAACTTAATACAGAAAACCCGAATTTAAACTGATGAAGGAAGGGGAGGGGGCAGCATGATGGCTCAATTGGCTAATCCTCAGCCGGTAAATTCTGCCATCCCATATGGGATTCAATACGCTCCGCTTCCCATCCAGCTCCCTGCTAACAGTCTGGGAAAGCAGCGAGGAAAGCTTTGGGGCCTTGGGCCCATGCACCTGTGTGGGAGACCCAGAAAAGCTTCTAGCCTTTGGCTCCTGGCTTCAGACAGGCTCAGCTCAAGCCACTGCAGCCACTTGGGCAGTGAACAGTAAATAAAAGATCTTTTTCTCTGTCTCACTTTTCCACTATAAATCCGCTTTCCAATAAGATACATAAATCTTTTTAAAATAAATAATTTGATGCAGGAGGAAAGAGAAAGGGTGCCATCAGACTGGGTCTGTCTAAGGAACTAACATTTATGTTGAGACTGAAACATAAGTGAGAAATTATCAAAATAGAGAACCAGCCAAAGAATATGCAAACAAAGATAACAGAATATATAACAAAGAGCTCCACTTCGCAGAGAACCTGAATGGCAGTGTGGTCTAGGAGCCAGAGACAGTAAGTGGGAGGGAACTGAGGAGGCAGACAGGGGATCTTAAGAATCAGCAAATCTGCCTAATCTAACTCCTGAAGATCTAACTTGGTGGTGGATAGAGGAGGCATCGAATTAGGAATGAAACGTGGTACATTATGAGGCTAATGCTGTAACCTCGGTAAGAAATAATTAATCAGAGTAATTCACTGAACTTAAAGAGCCCTGAGAAAATGGTTACCCAATACATTATAATAATTAGTAGTTTAAAACAAGAAAAAAAAGTTCACCAGAATTACATAAGACAAATAAATATGTGACTCATGCAAAAAATTCCCTAATAAAAATAAAACTTTTGTCATTTGAAAATGAATAAATGTTGAGCAGGCATAATGGTGCAGGACACTAATCCTTCACCCTGCATTGCTGGCATCCCACATGGTTGCCAGTTCATGGTTCCAGCAACTCCACTTCCCATCTAGCTCTCCACTTACAGTATGGGAAAACTGGAGGAGGAGAGCCCAAGTGTTTGGACTCCAGCCACCTATGCGGGGAGACCAGAATGAGGCTCCTGGCTCTTGGACTCAGCCTGACCCATTGGCCAGCAAAAGAGTGAATCAGTTTACAGAGTATCTCTGTTTGTCCCCTCTCTATACCTCTGATTTTCAAATAAATGAATCTTTAAAATTAAAGTAGATTTTCCTCTCAAATCTTTGCATACTTCCTATTTCCTAAACAAAGCTTTAAAATCCAGTATTTTTCAAAGCTGTACAACTTTCATTACTACTTCGTTTTAAAAAACCACTAGCTACAGCCTTCTGTTTCATTTAAATTTTGATACTCTGACTTGCTTGTACACAAGATGAGTTAATTCTATCTATAGTTGCACGCATCCTTGGCCCCATACTGCCAACTCCCTCCTGGTCCGCTGCTTTGTCCAGCTGCAAGGGGACCTTGCACAAACAATGGTCTGCCCTTGGATTTGGCCCAGGAATGATTTTCTCTGGCCAAAAAAAAAGGGCAGAAGTGATAGTACTCCAATCCTAATTGACCAAAGATCCGCTAATGCACTCCCACGCACCCACTAGGTTTTACCCATCCTCAAAACACAATAGTTATACCAACCAATCCAAACTAACACACTGGCACGTGACCCGGCGCAGCCAAAGCCAGCAACGCCAGCCTCCAACTCAGAGGAAAGCAGGGTCAGAGATGCTCACAAGCAACAAGCAGCTCCTGTTTCACACTACTGAGTTTGGGGATTTTTAACCCACAAAAGCTGAAACACATAGCTCACAGGAGCTTACCTAAGTAGCATACTTCCTAAAAAACAACTAAATATGTAAGCATTTTCATCATTTACTAGCTAATTAGAGATAAAACAATAGAAACATATTCAAAATACCAACATATTTGAAAGTCTGGTACTTAATTATATCATATCTTTAATCTGTGACTTGGAATAATCACAAATGAAACATCATCGCACCATGATTTTTCTGAAAACATATAGAGTCTAAGAGCAATGTAACACATTCTTCTACCAGAATTTTATCCAGCTTTATCCCAACATAATCAAAACCTAACTACTTATATATTTCATGGGTTTCTTTTAAAAAAAAGTACCTTCATGGTTAAATCATATTATTTTATGTAATCAGCTTTTACAGATGATGCATGGGGAGTGTAACTACCACCAATATCCAACCCTCCCAATTACTGTTTCCCTACAGGAGAAAAAATATCTAAATGATTCATCTAAAAAAAGGAACAGAGCACACTCAGGTCTTCTTGATCCCCTCTCTAAAGGTGGAAATGCCCGGGCCCGGCGCGGTGGCGCAAGTGGTTAAAGGTCCTCGCCTTGCACGCCCAGGATCCCATATGGGCGCCGGTTCTAATCCTGGCAGCCCCGCTTCCCTTCCAGCTCCCTGCCTGTGGCCTGGGAAAGCAGTCGAGCACGGCCCAAAGCTTTAGGACCCTGCACCCGCGTGGGAGACCCGGAGGAGGCTCCTGGCTTCGGATCGGCATAGTATCGGCCCATTGTGCCCACTTGGGGAGTGAATCATCGGATGGAAGATCTTCCTCTCTGTCTCTCCTCCCTGTATATCCGCCTTTCCAATGAAAAAATAATAAAAATAAATCTAAAAAAAAAAAAAAAGATGGAAATGCCCATTCAGAAAACACATTCTGCTCTGCAAGACAGCTGGTAACATTAGCCAATGACAAGGAAAAGAGCCTAACACTATAAAAGAATTGATACAAAAGAAAAACACAAGGGAAAGAAAAAAAACTGAAACTAATATCCACAATCAACAAAAGATTTGGACTTAAGACAATACAAACGAAGTTTGTTCTGCCAAAAATGCTGAGGATATAAGAAAAGTCACGAAAATTAAGACATCAGAAATACCAGACCAGCACTAGGGGCAGCAGGTTAAGTTGCCACCTGCACTGGCATCTCGTATGATACTGCCAGCTCAAGTCCTGATTGTTCCACTTCTAATCCACTTTCCTGGTAATGTACACAGGAAGACAGCAAAACAAGGCTCAAGTACTGGGCCCTTTAAACACCATATGGGAAACCAAGAAGGAGTTCTATCTAGCTTCAGCCTGAAACAACCAGCCTTACCCACTGAGGCCGCCTATGCAGTAAATCACTAAAAAATTTTCTCATTCTAACACTGCTTTTAAAATAAATAAATCCCTCCACTTCCCATCCAGCTCCCTGCCTGTGGCCTGGGAAAGCAGTCAAGGACAGCCCAAACCTTGGTACCCTGCACCCGCATGAGAGACCCAGAGGAGGCTCTTGGCTTCTGATTGGCTCAGCTTCAGCTGTTACAGCCACTTGAGGAATGAATCAGTAGACAGATCTTCCTCTCTGTCTCTCCTCCTCTCCGTGTATCTGCCTTTCCAATAAAAATAAATAAATCTTAAAAAAAAAAAAAAAGCTACTGGGGCCAACGCTGTGGCATGGAGTAGAATAAAGGCGTGTTTATACATTCAAGGTTTCACAAAGTTTCCTCCCATAAGTCCGCTATCAGGAAGCCATGGAAAAATGAACCCTCCAAGCAAGGAAGCAGACACAAGAGGGAGGCATGAAGATCAGGGAATCTGAGATAGAGAAGGCAAAAGAGTTCCCAGAATGACAACGAAATGCTACTGCAAGTTATGTAGGGCAGAAGTCTCCCCAAGGAATGTTTCCAAGGAAAGAGAAAACAAAATTGGACATGAATATTGGACTGTCTAAGCATACGAATGTAAAAATACGTCTCTGTATTGTGGACTGTGGGCCTAAAATGCCAACACATATGAAGAAAATTAGGCAAATAAAAAAGTTATTATTAATTTTAGGAGAAAATAAGAAGTATAATAAATTATTGTAGACTATTATACATTACCACAAAGCGGTAAACAAAATCAAACATCAATTGAGTCTAAAAGTGAGAATGTCTTGGGTACAACATACAACATTCCAACATTCAATCCAGAAACAGGACTAGCAAGCTTCTCTTTGAAGAGCCTTCGAATGCCCAGAATCACATACTTGCTCTGATTTTCCAAGTTCTTTCTCTTTCATTCTCTCAAGATTAAAACAGAACTACTGATCCTCACTCAGAAAAGTATAACAAGAAATATTCCTAGTCCTTTCAAGTGGCTGCCTCACAGGAGAGGGGTGGGACTTCAGAGTAGAGATCTGGCTCAGTGCAACTATTGGAATTTCTAAACCATATACATAAATTACTTTGACAAAAAACTTCAAATGTCACATAAAAGGAAGCTTGCTGACTCAAATGCCAAATAGCTCTAACCATCTTAAAAGACAAAAGAATGCTCTCCTCATAATATAGCTTGAGTTATAATTCTACCATAAAATAAAATTTGTTCCTCACACCTGGCTTTGGCCTAGTTCAGCCATGACCTCTGTGGCAATCTGGGAGTGACCCAACAGATGAAAAGACAGTTCTCTCTCTGTAACTCTGCCTTTCAAATAAATACAGCACGCATACATATACATAATCACACACATATTTTTACAAATATATTTATATATTTTGTGTGTGTACATATATGTATATCACATTAAGTCCAAAGAGAATGTGACTTTTCTTCATCTTCTGATTTCAAAACAATAAAATCACCCAGATGTTTAAAATTTATAGGTCAAAATGCATTCCTTAAGTATGCCAATTTAGTTTATGTACAATTAAAACAGTAGAGTGCTAGAAAAATGTTACAACACTGCTACTGATACTTTATGTCCATATTAATTATATTCTGAAGGGCTATAAAGCAAAGCCTAACTCTTGATCTGCTCATATTTCCTGTTTTAAGTCCAACAGCATTTTCCAGCTTTCCAATGACACGCTCATAACTGCAACAACTATCCTAATTAGAAAATTAAAGCTGAGATTGCAGTGCTTAGCGGCCAGGAAAGGTAACAGCTGCCCTGGGAGACACTGAGATACTAACTCATTTTAAGGGGGATTTTTCTAGTGTAACAAACGCAGAAAGGCACTTACCTCGACAATATTCCATTAAGATAAGCACTTCCCACACATTATCACTAATCGAATTAATGGCACAGTCCAAATAACCAACGATGTTTTTGTGACCAGATAACTCTTTCTGTATAAAGAAACAAAATTTTAATAATTAGAGAAAATATATTTTCAAATATATCATTAAGCAATCATTTAAGCAAGTATAAATTATCATTTATAAAGATTTTGAAAAAGAACTAGGCACAAGTACAGAATCTGAATATATCAAAGACTTGCATGATTTCAATACAGAGTTTATCACATGTGGTTGTCATCTTATATCGGGAAAACAGTCAATGAATATTCAGTTTTCAATTCAACCAGGAAGACAGTCTCCTTAAAAGTAACTCAAAATGAGCCAGGTGAGGTAGCCTAATGGCTAAATCCTCGCCTTGCAACTGCCGGGATTCCATATTCGCCCACTTCATATCCCAGCTATTCAACATCCCTTCCAGCTGCCCGCTTGTAGCCTGAGAAAGCAGTCATGGATGGTCCAAAGCTTTGGGGACCCTGTACCCATGTGGGAGACCTGGAAGAAGCTCCTGACTTTGTATCAACTCAGCTCCAGCTGCTGCAGCTACCTGGGGAGTGAACTAGCAGACAGAAGATTTTTCTCTATTTCCTACTCTCTGTAGATCTGCATTACCAATAAAAATAAATAAACCCTAAAAAAGAGAGAAAAAACAAACAAAAAAAACTCAAAGCAAAAGAACAAGACAGTCCTTTGAGAATCAAGAGCAAAAAAACTTTTTACTAACTTTAAAAAAATAAATAAAACTATGAATTAACAATTATGCTCTTTCACTGTCTTCAATTTATTACAATTTACTTAGAGTCACTACATAGAGTTACAGACACAAATAAAACAATCTAAAAATTGGCTAAAAAGATGGCTATAAGACACCATAAATTAAGCATTACATTAATAATATTAATTGTAAAGAAACACTAAGAGAAATGGAAAATCTGAAACTTTCGCCCCTAATATCTGAATAGTCATCAGGATATATGTGGTTAAAAATACTAACAATATAACCAGATCTATCTGGAAGTTTAAAAATAATTAAAGAATATCTATTTTAAGTGAATCCACATACACTATTATATTAACAATCCTAGTTTTAACTATTCAATATAATTTGAGCTACTGGCTAATGTCTGCTGAAATACATGAATAATTTAGTTTTAAAAAATACTAGACATCTTCAAGAAGTTTATAAAAACTACACTTTACGAAGGAAAAAAAACTTAATTTCTAAACTTTAAAAAATTTTTTTTTCGTTTCATTTTATGATAAAATTTCATAGTCTCTGGGATTTCAGAGCTAGCAGAATATCATCCCGTCCAATGAAAAACCACAAGAAAACGTCCACAATTTACAACATCATAAAGTTAATTGACACAGTACTGAGTGACCAATATGTTAGAAAATGCAAGTTCTTAACCACGTCTTGTGACTACTTTATTGACATTCCAATTTTAGTTTATACACAACCGGCTGCTATATACCTTAAAATGGCTATAGAGTACTATTCAGCTGTCTCTTGTCTATTTTCATTTTTATAGTTAGCAGTGTATAGTACTGAAGCATTATTTTTACTGAACTTGGCGCATTTTAGGCTAGTCCGAACTGGTTTATAACTCTAACAAAGCATATGTCAACAGTTGAGGCGCATAACAGTTTTAGCGGGGTGTGCAGAGAACTCTTCCAAACTTTTTTACCAAGTACAACTTTCAATTTCACTTGTCTTCTATCAATATTTTGAAGCGTTACAGTTCAGCCTTAAAGAGAAATAGGGGATGGCATAATGACTCCTCCAAGTGTAGTATCTCATATGGGCACCAGTTCGTATCCTGGCTGCTCCACTTCCCATCCAGCTCCCTGCTAACAGCCTGGCAAAGCAGTGCAGGATGACCCAAAGCCTTGGTACCCTGCACTTTGCATGGGTAACCAGAAAGAAGCTCCTGGCTCCCAGATAGGCTCACCTCCGCCTGATGTAGCCACTGAAAGAGTGAACCAGCAGATACAATATCTCTGTCTGTTCTCTCTGCAAATTTGCCTTTCCAATGAAAAAGAAAAAAGAAGCAATAAAGAAGAAGAAAAAGAAAAAGAAATAAAATAATGGGGCCAGCACAGCAGCTCAAACAGATAATGCTCCAACTGCAGCACTGCACCCTATATGGGCGCCAGTTTGAGTGGCACCACTTTATTCAGCTCATTGTCTGTGGCGTGGGAAAGCAGCCTAGTTAGCTCAAGCCCTTGGGCTTCTGCACCCATGTGGAAGACCCAGAGGAAACTCCTGGCTTTAGATCAGTAGATCAGTTCAGTTCCAGTTGTTGTGGCCATTTGGGGAGTGAACCAGCAGACGGGAGACTTCTGTCTCTGCTTCTTTCTGTAAATCTGCCTCTCAAATAAAATTATGTCTCAAAAAAAAAAAGAACAACAATAACAAGAGGAAATGAAGAATTAACATATAGATGAATTTGAAAAATGTTATATTAGGTAAAAGCCATAAATGACCATAAATGACGACATTTACAGGAAATACCCGGAATATAAATCCACAGAGATACAGCATAGTTTTATTGCACCCAGGAGCTAAAGGAAGCAGAAAAACAGAGTAACTACTTACTGGGTAGGAGAGACAGAAAACAACCAAAGCTACCTGACAGTTGTACAATAATGGGGATTTGTAAAAAGCCACTGAACTGGTCATTTTCAAATGGGTAATTTTAGAGATGGGCTTTATGGTGCATCAGGTTAATCTGCTGCTGGAGATGGTTGCATTCCTTATCAGAGTGCAGGCTCCAATCTCAGCTACTTTTTCCCAATCCAACTTCCTGCCACTCACACAGGACCAAGATGGAGTTCGTGGCTCCCTACTGCAGTCAGAATGGGCACTGGCTATTTACAACCATTTTAGTAAACCAGTAAATGGAAGCCAGGTCTCTCTCTCTATCTTTATCTTGCTCTGTCTCACTATCCCTCTGTAACACTGCTTTCCAAATGAGTTTTTCTACATCCAATTTTATATTATGCATATTTTAACCGAAAACACTAGTAATTAAAATATGTGTGTACATACATATGTGTGTATGTGTTCAATCACTTGGTAAAAACTGGAAGACATGAAAATAAGAACAACAACACTGAAAAACAAAGTGCACGGGGTCCAGCGGCATGGCCTAGCAGCTAAAGCCCTCGCCTTGAACGCGTCAGGATCCCATATGGATGCCGGTTCTAATCCCGGCAGCTCCACTTCCCATCCAGCTCCCTGCTTGTGGCCTTGGAAAGCAGTCCAGGATGGTCCAACGCCTTGGGACCCTGCACCCGTGTGGGAGACCCAGAAGAAGATCCTGGATCCTGGCTTCAGATCGGCATAGCATCGACCGTTGCGCTCACTTGGGGAGTGAATCATTAGATGGAAGATCTTCCTCTCTGTCTCTCCTCTCTGTATATCTGACTTTGTAATAAATAAATAAATCTTAAAAAAAAAAAAGAAAAACAAAGTATAGGAATGGTAAATAGCAAAATCAGGACAATCAGTCCTTGACAGATGAGAAAAACAATACACAGAACAGTTGAAGAGAAATACACAAGGCTTCAGAAGCATCTAGATGGTTTTATTTCTAAAGTTGGATGGCAAGTAAAACTAGTGTTTATCAGATCACTCTCTAAATGTTTCTATCTTCAAAATACTTTGAAATTACAGTAGGATCTTTCTTGATTCCAATTCTTTCGTGCTGGCTGTATTCTGCCCTAACTACCATAAATTCCCAGAAATTTTTCCAACTGAATATTCTTTTTATTATTATTGATTACATTGCATTATGTGACACAGTTTTATAGGCACTGGGATTTCCCCAGCCCCTCCTCAAAGCCCCCCCCATGGTGGATTCCTCCACCTTGTTGCATTACCACAGTTCAAATTCCCAACTGAATAGTCTTAGAAGGTTTTCTAAAAAGTACATAAACCAATAAAGAAGATTGACTAAAGGCTAGTAAATGTTACAAAACAAAACCAAAACAATAAAAATTTGAAATTTCAAAAACAGAATTTCTCTTCACTTACCATTATTGTAATTTCCCTTTTACAAATGTTGAGATCTGGCACATTATTGACAAACATTCGCTTCAAAGCACATCGAATTCCACCATGAGTTCGCACCAGGAAAACTGTGGAGAACCCACCTATAAGAACAAGCTCCAATTAATCTAAAACAATGAGAAATGACTGACAAAATCATACAATATCACAGATCTTAATATCACAGAAATAATGATCTCACTCAAGACAAAAGTATAGTAAGCAGCTAACAGATTACAATCATATCACCAGCTTCTTACGCCAACCACAAAGGGGCACAACTGCCTACACATCAGGCACTTCCTGTTGTGATAACCACTGGAGTTATTTAATATAAGACAGTAATAAAGCACATGGGGGTATGGCTAATCATTCACTTCCAGATAATCAACCAACATTGCTTTTTCTATGTCAATGATGAAAATTTCATTCCCCCTAATCAGAAATTGATTCAGGACTAGGTATGTAACTAGCTCTATGAGATACAAGCGAATGATCTGCTGAGGATGCAAGGAAAGATTCTTCCACCCAGGCAAAAGAGAAACTTAACCCTGAATTAAAAAAGGACTTTTAAAAAAATTAGTCTCGGGCCCGGCGCAGTGGCACAGGTGGTTAAGGTCCTCACCTTGCACGCCCGGGATCCCATATGGGCACCAGTTCTATCCCGGCAGCCCCACTTCCCTTCCAGCTCCCTGCCTGTGGCCCGGGAAAGCAGCAGAGGACAGCCCAAAGCTTTGGGACCCTGCACCCGCATGGGAGACCTGGAAGAGGCTCCTGGCTTTGGATCGGCATAGCATCGGCCGTTGCACTCACTTGGGGAGTGAATCATCGGACGGAAGATCTTCCTCTCTGCCTCTCCTCTCTGTATATCCGCCTTTCCAATGAAAAAATAATAAAAATAAATCTTTAAAAAATTAGTCTTTAAAATCATAAGAAACAAAGCCAAAAAAAAATAAAAAACCCACAAGCAAGTGGGATTTCACTTGAGATAAGAGTTAAAAAAAAGTCCTTCTGTACAGCCAAAAATGAAGAGACAAGCTACATAATGAGAGTGAATACTTGCAAGTGATATGTCTGATGGACTAATAACAAGACTACATAAAGAACCCAAGCAACTTAATAGTAAAAACAATTCAATGTGAAAAATGTTCTGGTCTAAACAGGCATCGTTCAAAGGAAGACATACAGTAAATGGTCAGGTATAGGAAAGATTTTTCAACACCCCCAATCATCAAGGAAATGCAAAATTGCAATGAGGTTTTTTTTCACACCAGTTACACTGGCCACTATTCAATAAGATAAAAGGTAGAAAATGCTGGCAGAGAGGAAGAAAATGAAACTTTCCCCCTACTGTTGGTGGGAATTTAAATTTGTATAGTCACGTGGAGACAAGATGAAGGCATTTCAAAAACCTAGAAACACAGTTTCTGTACAATCCAGCTATCCCATCTCTGGCTATACATGCAAAGCAAATGAAATCAGTCTGTTAAGCAACACATCTGCATTCCCATGTTTATTACAGCAGAATTCACAATAGCCAAGAAATGGAAACAATCTAATGTCTATTCACTGATAAATGAAGAGAAATGTGCATATATACATACACAATGGAGTGCTATCTGACCATTAAAAAGATGCAATTCTGACATTTAACAAACATGGATAGAACTGTTGGCGATTATGTTACGTGAAATAAACCAAACACAGAACAACAAGTACATGTGACTTCACATAGAATCTTAAGATAAAAGAAAAAAGGTTGTTCTCATAGGTCTCATAAAAGAGAAAAATGATGATTAGCAGAAGCTGGTGGAAACGAGGGGAAGACGCTTGGCAGGACAGAGAAAGACATTTTGTCAACAAGTGTTACATTACATTTCAATAGGAGTAAGAAGATTTGGAGTTTTATTACACATCAGGATAAGTACACATAATATTACCATAGTACATATCTATTTTTTGAAAGAATCTGTAAGATTTGATTGCTTCCATTATGAAGAAACGTCAAATGTGTAAGTAGATACGTTTACTCTGAATAGGCATTATACAACATGTAAACATGCCTACACAACACAGGATGCTCCATAAATATGTTTGATTTTTATGTGTCTGCTAAAAGTTTAAATAAATAAAAACCGTGGGGTTGGTCCCAGGCATAATAAACTAGGCTTCCACTTCCGGGGTCAACATCCTATGTGGGCACCAGTTCAAGTCCCAGCTGCTCCATTTCCAACTCACTGTTTGCTTATGGCCTGGGCAAGCAGCAGAAGACGACTCCTGACTGCTGGCTTCAGCCTGGTTCAGCTCCACCTGCTGTGGCCATGTGTGGAATGAACCAACAGATCAAAGACCTCACTGTCTCTCTGTAAAAATCTGCCTTTTAGATAAAAAGAAATAAATCTTTCAGAAGAAAAAAAGTTTAAAAAGCAACCAGAAAGCAAACAGTTGTCTTAGTTTGTCTTAATTGGGAGTAACATTAGCCCTAATACAAAGCCAGCTATCTCACAAAGCAGTGAGCAAATGTACCAAAAACTAACCTAACACTACTTTTATACTGCTATATAAATGCCTATGGCTTCATTTTATTAAATATTTCATTCACTGAAGTCAGCTGAAAAACTTTTAAAATTGACTCAATGATGTTTCTACTTCTACAGTCAGTACAACAGAATAAGCAAGATAAATGTATAAAATGTCCATAACTAATGTAACCGTATACCCAAGATACACTAGGATGCACATCCTTCTCAGATAATTTTTAAAAATGAATAAATAAATGTGGGCCTGGCACAGCGGCCTAATGACTAAAGTCCTCGCCTTGCACATGCCAGAATCCCATTTGGGTACCAGCTTGTACTATCCCAGCTTCTCCACTTCTTATCCAGCTTCCCACTTGTGGCCTGGGAAAGCAACAGAGGATGATCCAAAGCCTTGGGACCCTGCATCCACATTGGAGACCCAGAAGAAGCTCCTGGCTTCTGGCTTCAGATCTTATCAGCTCTGGTTGTTGCAGCCAGTTGGGGACTGAATCACTGGACATAAGTTCTGTTTCTCCTTCTCTCTGTAGATTTGCCTTTCAAATAAAATATTAATAATTCTTAAAATAATAATAAATGAATTATATAGCAAACTAACTATTCCAAAATCATTTCAAAGGAGTGATCATAAAGAGAATTGGAAAAAATAAGATTCAGTCCTCTGCATTAATAACAAGTATCATAGGCTCTGGAGTTTTTGAAACAAGAAGTAGTGTTAGTGGGGTGGGCATTATGACACAGTGGTTAAATAACCTACCTGCATCCCATATCTAAGTAACTGGTTTGAGTCCTGGCTATTTTGCTTCTAACACACCTTCCTGCTAACGCACAGGAAAACTCACGTACTTGGGTCCCTGCAATGCAAGGGGAATACCAACATAGGCAAAGTTCCAGGGTCCTGGCTTCAACTTGGCCCAGCCAGGCTACTGCAGCCATTTAAGGAATAAACTAGCAGCTGGATGAAATTTCTCCAATACCCTGACACTCTGCCTTTCAAATAAACAAAATAAAAGATAATAGAAAGCACTGCTAAGTAGTTTCCCTTTGAACAGCTTTTGTTCTGTTAAAATTACCATAGCCTTTCATCATCTCAAAATGTTTTTGGAAAATTCTAGAACTAATTCCTAAGCTTAAATTGCACATCATTCTGAGTATCATAATGAAATCTGATTGCACCATCCATTCCATCCTGTCCCGAATGTAGATTGTGCCTCTGCCCAGTGTATCCATGCTGCAGTTGCACCTGCTTGCCGGTCACTTAGTAGCCATCTCAGTTACCTCAGAGACTGCCACAGGATCACTGCGCTAACATTCAAGCAACTCTCAAACTCAGTCATATCACAAAGCACAATGGGTCATGAAAAAGAGGCATCAGGGCATACAACATAAAAGAACATCTAAACTACACAACTTTGTGAGAATGCCACCAAGCCACATAGCAAACACACAGGATACACAGGGATCAGCACTGTCAACCCTTTCGGGAATCCCCTAGGAAAGCTGGGGCACATTCTTCCAAGAAAGACAGGTGGCTATAAATAAAAGGCAAAGTAATGCCCCTAAGTGAGCACAAAATGTTATTTACTGAATCATATTTATTTACTATGATATTTTTACTTAGTGATTTTTATTGAATGATATTTACTGAATGATATCTGGCAGGAAACCAATCTGCTAAATTGTTTTCCTTAGAATATAGCATATCTGGTGCTGAGGGACACAGAATGCATGTGGGAGAGACTAGGATAGACTGCAACAGCCAATGGTCACATGAGGGCCACATGAAAGCTATGTCTAGGAGTAGAGCAGGCTGGACTAGGGTGAGTTGGTTGGAGTAGGCCACAGCAACCTTCAGTTAGAGCCAGGACAGGAGCCTGGCCATGTCAGGCCAGGTCACAGCATCCACCAGCACTAGCAATAACCATCAAGGCTGGTACAAGTCTGGTAGGGGAACTTGGGAAACTCCCTGCTAGGCTGAAGCTCCCACTGGTGAGTAGAGAGTCAGGGCGGGGGCAGCACCCATCAGCATATGTGTGAGGCAATTCTGGGGGCAGGCTGGGCTGGATCAGTCCACAACACAAACTGGCAAGAGAGCGATCCAGGACAGTGTGCAGGCCAGAATGGGTTGGACCACAATACATGTCAAGTTACACAAGGGCTGAGAATGGGCCAAGCTGAGCTGGGTTGCTGCACCTGACAGTGAGAGCTGAGACAGGGGTAGGCCAGGCTGAGCCAGCTTAGCACCTGCCAGCAAATGCCAAGACTGGGAGCAGGCTATCTCAAACTGGTTTGCAGCACCTGTTGGCACACACAAGATCCAAGGATAGCAGCAGGCCTGATAGGGAAATCTCCTGGACTCCCCTCCTGGGCTGCTGCTTCCACTGATAAGCATGAGAGTTGGGAGCAGGGTGGTCAAGGCACGGCTGTAGCATCCATCAGCTAATATTTGGGCTGGGTCTAAGGACAGACCAGGCTGGGATAGACTGCTGTACCCATTGACATGAGAGAATGCAAGAAAAAAATGCAGGCCAGCCCGGGTAGGTCACAGCACCAGCTGCCATGTCCTGGGACTGGGGGCAAGTCGTGTTAGGCTGAATCACAGTACCTCCTAGCATAAGATCCAGGGCTAGGAATGTGACAGGCAGGGTAACTGTGGGCACTTCCCTGCTAGGTTGCAGCTCCTGCAGAAGAGCATGAGAACCAGGGCTGGGGGCATGCCAGGCTGGTCAAGGTGGTAGTATCTGTCAGCTTATGTGTGGGCCAGGTCTGGAGGCATACAGTGTTAAGCTGCAGCACTCACAGGTGTGCATAATACAATTGAAATGTGGGATAGACTAGGTTAGGTCACCACACATGACATGTACAAAAACTGAGGCTAGGTGCAGGTCTGGTGGAAGTCATCGGGGCTTGTCCCAAATAGGCTACAATACTTGCTGGTGTGCGTTAAGATTCGGCCTGTGGCAGGCTGGGCTGGGCTAGACCATAGCACCTTCTATTTCACATGAGAGATAGGGCTGGGGCCAGAACCAACCAGGCAGCTGCATCCAACAGTATGGACACTGGCTGATGCAGGTGACAAACCCAACCTTACCCTACTCTAGTCGGCGCATGTTCAGAGTCAAGTCTCAGGTTCCCCCAGCCAAGGTTTCCTGGGGCACTCCCCAGCCAGATCACTGGACTCACACTCTAGAACAGGGAAAATCACGGGATGTGTAGTCCGACCTTGGAGTGCATGTATTGGATCTGGACCTCCTCAGTTGCTGAAGCCTGTAGATTGGACAGAATGCCCAGATGCACACAGGAGATATGACAGCCAGCTCATCTAAGCCATAGATGATGCTGAGTGTCTCATCAGAGGATAAAAAGCAGAACAGGTCAAACAATTCTTCTGACCAAGCTTGGCAGCAAGTGTCTGGGTCTATGGACACACACTGGGGTGGACTTTGTAAGTCAGCAGACATTGGAAGATTTTTTCTCAACCCTGGTTTCTCAGAACTATCAAAATCACTCAAGTGACACCCTCAGAACATTCTTTCCCACATCGGGGTCTCTGAGGCATCATCAAGTGACTGTCCCTCATTCTCAGGTGCTGATGTAGTTTGACAACAAGGAATGGTCAACCTCAAACCTCTGCAGAACTGAAACATTTGTCCCCTACCTTCCTCCATACCTCAACCCTTCCCACCCTAAACAAAGCTCCACATGGATATGCATCCCTCTCATGTATATAAATTATTAAAAACAAAAATTTAAAAATGAAAATGAATAACTTTTAAAAAATATAGCACAGCAAGGGGAATGGGGAGCAATTTGGAATCAGAAGTGAAATCAGTAATAACTCCACCATTACTATTTGTGACCATAGGCAGATCAACAACTGGGCTCCACTTTCCTCCTAAGATTAGCAGAGATAACATCTCTTCATGGGACTATTCTAAAAAAATAAATGAAATTATGTACATAAAACAGTGGAACAGCCCATTTCATAAATAAGTTATTATAAGTATTACTACTCTTTTACTGTACTACTGTAATTAATATTATTCCCTGTTACAATGAGAATATGAAGAATGGAAATAAACACACGGCTTGCTAAACACAATGCTATTAAAAAAATAACATCTTTGCCTGCTTAATCCTTAATAATTTATGAATATAAGTTTAAATTAAAAAGACATATGCAACCCAAACTCAAAATCAGCTTTGCAAAATAATAATTATTTAGGAACTTGAAGCAGTTAAATGAAGGTGAAGACAATTTTTTAATGTAGTTATTTATTTGAAAAGCAGAGTTACAGAAAGAGAGAGGGATAGATGGAGAAGGGGAAAGGGAAAAGGCAGAGAGAGAAAGGAGTAGGAAGAATTAGGAGGAAGAGGGGAGTAGGAGAGGAAAGGTAAGGAAGAAAAAAGGAGAAGGCAGGGCAGGTATCTTCCATCCACTGGTTCATTCCCCAGAGGGCCACAATGCCCAGAGTTGGGTTAGACCAAAGCCAGGAAACAGTACCTTCATCTGGCTCTTCAACAAGGGTGCAGAGGCCAAGTCCTTTGGCCATCCTCTGCTCTTTACCCAGGCACAATAAAGCAGGCAGCTGGATCAGAAGTGGAGTAGCCAGGACTCACACAGGTTGCCAGTACCACAAGTCACATACAACTTAAAAGCTACCCCCTAAGATAAATTTTAACCACCATAATCAACTTCTATGCTTCAGTTTCTGTAAGGTTGTATCTAACAGCATAGCAATTTACTAAAGTCACTAAAATAATGTCTAAACAAACATCACTTCCATTAAGGCAGGAATGTTTTAATAGTTTGTTTATTAAAAAGCATTATTCTGACTCATACTTCCATCATAAGAAAAAGCATACTATCTGATGGCCCCAGATACCACAGACCTATAAAAGCATGGAATTCCCTGACAGTCATGCCATTAAACTAATACAATGATTCATCATGGAGTCCCTGCACAGCTTTAGAATGAAGACTGGTCACCAAAAAGAACAGCTAGATGTCAGAAGGTCAGAATTTTTAACACCACCCCTCAGCTTCTGAGGATGGGAGACAACAAGCTGAATCACATGGCAATGATCTGATCAGTCATGCCTATCCAATGAGACTTCAATAGAATTTTTAATGCAGAAGATCAGAGGGCTTCCTGGTTGGTGAAAGGTCTGATGTTCTAGGAGAGCTGTGCACCTATGCCCCTGAGGACAAAGGTTCTGCACTTGGGACCATCCAGATGTTGTGCTGTGTACCAGTTTGTGTTATTATTCATCTATATCTTCTTTTAAAAAAAAGTAATCACAGTTCTAGTACTCTGATAAGTTCTGTGCATCATTCTTACAGTTTTTTTTCAATTTTGTAGTCAAGCCAGTGGCTTGACTTCTCACTTGGGTCTGACGGAGGGGGAAGTGTTTTGGGTCTGAGTCCCTTAACTTGTGACATTTGGGCAAACTCTGAGTAACTACCAGAACTGAGTGAAATTTTGGGCTTCCCGTTTGCTGTTGGAAAAGTGTTGGAACACAGCCATTTCACTGGTGGTGGACTATTGGAAATCAAGTTGCAGAAATGATGTCACATTTGCTTATTAATACTTGGTAAGTCCTTATATATATTAAGAACATATATGTTCTCAACATATGTATAAACATGTATAAACAAATGCACAAGTTATCCTACAGCAACTCAGTCCCTCTTAAAGAAATGAATAATTTCCTCTAATAGACAGTACTCATTCAAAACTACCCACATGCTACAAAAAATATTTAAATAAAAAGTGGCAAAAAAATGCTATTATTAGTGGTTGAATCTAGATGGAAACATGATTATTCACTACATTACTCTTTCATTTTTTCTGTATGTTTTCAAATTTCTCACAACAAAATTGAAAGAAAAACACAAACAGACCTAGGATACATCTGTCCAGGTGATTTCTTCCTCTTACTAGCCAACAGTCTTATCACCACTTGAATTATTATTCTATAAGAAAACCACCATTGCCGGTAACTGGAACAGAAACCTCCCCAGAGACACCTAGGTTTCTCACGACAGAAAATGTTTATGGTATCCTAGAGACCTACAGCTCCCATATCCCAATACACACGCGCTCTGTGTGTTTGTCAACAACTGGGCTTTCCGTGGTATATACTTTCATCAACTCTGTTTTCCTAGGGAGTGGAAGGAGAAAGAGGGATGGAAAGGGTAAATGTGAGAGGGGGAAAAAATTCACTTATTTATCCATGGGGTTTCAAAACGAAAAAGTCTTTCAGGGGCCAGTGCAAAGCTCACTAGCACCTACAAGCACGGGCATCCCATAAGGGTACCAGTTCCTATCCCATATGCTTTCCCAGCTCTCTTCTGCCTGGGAAAGCAGTTTAGGGACAGCTCAAAGCCTTGGGAGACCCGAAAGAACTCCCTGGCTCCTGGCTTCGGATCAGCACTTGCAGCCATTCAGGGAGTGAACCTGCAGATGCAAGGTCTCTCTGTCTCTCCTTTTCTCTATATATCTGCCTGATAAAAATACATGAATCTTAGAAAAAAGTCTTTCCCACCCAGTGACCAAGAACCCATGATAAATCAGATGTGTCATTTTAGATTACAACAATGACTCTGGGAATGTCTTCCAAAAGTGAAAATCTTCCCAAGCAGAGATTACTAACTTCACTCCTTTGTAAACATTATTTATTCACTTAGAATAAAAGAGACAGCATTCCAATTCACTGGTTCACTCCTCAGATGCTCACAACAAAGCCAGATGCCTTTCTCCTTCTCTTTCTGAAACTCAGACTTTCAATTAAGTTCTGTGCAACAGTACTCCAGAACTTCTTAGTGCTATTTAACTATAACTTAGCAGCGGATAATCCATTTCTCCATCACTCCCACCACCCAACTAACCCTAAACCTCTACAAATCAACAAGACCTGACATTTAAAGAGTATCTTTCTAAGCAGAAGAATGGACATTTATTACACACATATAAGTCAATTAATTTTAAGACTAATGCCATGCACATTATGTTCTCAACTGTAATGAAATATAACTAGAAATCAATAAAATGAATTTATTATGTAGAAGTTGAGGAATTTAAATATGTAGAAGTAAAAGAACACACTAAAAATAAATAACAGATCACAGAATGATCACGGGGAAAGAAAAAATACTTTCAGATTAATGACAGGTTAAAAAAAATCACAAATCCACACTTACAGAATGCAGTTAAAATAGACACAGGGTGACGAGCAGGGAGTTTTACATGCCATTAGCACCAATATTCAAAAATAATGATCTCAATTCATTAACCTAACTTTAAATGTTGTTAAAAACTAGAAAGAGCAGAAGAAACACATTCACACAAAGCAGAAGGAAGGAAATAACAAATTCTGGTGACTAAGTGAAATAGGAAATAAAGAATTAAAAAGCTAATAGAAAATGTAAATAAAATGAAAAATCAATTCTTTAAAAACAAAGCTGGGAAACTATTAGCTGAGCTGATCAAGAGAAGAATGGCAAAGATGTTACAAAAATCACCAACAGAGGGGGACTATTACTAACCCCATCACAGGAAGAAAGTTAGATCAGGAGAAGTCCTTGAGGACAAAAACAAGAATGCAGGCTGTCTCAGGCCAGTAACAGAGGGGAGACGGCCTTGCTCTGACCACTCAAATCCTCTTCTTTCTGTCTTCAAGGAATTCTCCTGACCTAACGTCATACTCAATTTATTCAGCACTTTAAGATCTATTATCTTAACTGTTAGACCAAGCATCTGCTCCTAAACAAATATCTTAAACAGCAAATTCACTCCTTGTAATTTTTCTTCACAATTCAGGAAACCACAAAACTCAGGGGGGAGAGAGGCGGGGAACTACAGGGGCTGACATGATGGCTCAATTGGCTAATCCTCCATCTGCAAACAACAGCACCCTACCAGCGTGCCAGTTCTTATTCCAGCTACATTTCTAATCCAATCCGTTTGTGGCCTGGGAAGCAATTAAGGATGGCCCAAAGCCTTGGGGCCCCGCACCCACATGGGAGTCCCTGGCGTAGGCTCCTGGTTTCAGATTGCCTCAGCTCCAACTGTTACAGCCATGTGGGAAGTACACCTGCAGATGAAGAACTTTTTCTGTGTCTTTCCTCTTTCTAAATCTGTCTTTCCAATTAAAGTAAATGAATCTAAAAATAAAAAAGAAAGAAACTATAAAATATAACTTCAAAATACAAATATCAGAACTACCAGTCATGGAATATAACTATAATTCTATATGTTTTACAGCCATTAATTTTTTTTAAGAATCATTCATTATATAAACAATCTGAACAAGTACCTAAGAAAACAGTCAATGGGTCCCTGTTAAACCCTCACCTTGCCTACAATGAGATCCCATACAGACACCAGTTCACATCCCAGCTGCTCTACTTCCCATCCAGCACTCTGCTTATGGCCTGGAGGATGGCCCAAAGCCTTGGGGTCCTGCACCTGCATTGCAGAACAGGAAAGGGACCCCTGGCTCCTGGCTTCAGACTGGCTCAGTTCCAGTCATTATAGCCATTTGGGGAATAAACCAGCAGGTGGTGCAAGGTGTTTCTTTTTCTCCTCTCTACAAAATGTCTTTTCAATAGAAATGAATAAATCTTAAATATACATATATTTAATATACTAACATTTTATATATAAATATTAATATATATTAAACAGAGCAGAATTAGAAAGTTATGAAGATGGCAAAGGCAAAAGGGGAAAAACAAAAGCCTATCCTGTTAACTTAACCAATAATTTAATTTCCAACACACAAAAAAATGTAAGATACTCAATCGGCAAACAGAAAATGAAGTCCACCAAAAGAAAGAAAATTGAAGACTGATGTGAATGCATTACACCAAAATCTGCCTGGTGGGTACAAGACGGAAGCCATGAAGCTGGGATGAGGTGACATTTGGAGGACAGGACAGGCAATTCAAGTATATCTAGTATCTAAGAGAAATGGCTAAGAGGCATTGTTAGACCAAAGAATGGTGAGAATTTCTCCATAAGTGCCAAAAGACAACAAATACTGGATACAGAAAACCAAGAGTTCAAAACAGAATAACAGAAGGTTGATTTACACCATCAGAGTAAAATTGCACAAGACAAGAAAAATGCATCAATGCCACTAGTGGGAAAAAGAGGATCAGCCACAAAGGTCATCAGACAGTAAAACTATACCTTCACAAGGCTAAAAGAAAATCTCTCTCTACCTAGAATTATATACCAAAACTCTTCCTAGCAAGCATACACACACACACACACACACACACACACACACACACACGCACACGAGACCTTCGTCACTAAAGAAGGATGTGTCAGAGTAAAAGCAGCTGAACCTAGACAGAACACCATATAAGACTTTCTTGTTTGACATATAAAAGATAAACAAAGATTGTAGTTATTTCTCACTGACTTGTGAAACAGTAACAGCAATGTCTAATGTATGGGTTAAAGAAAACTTTGAAGACAGTTGCAAAACCTAAGATAGCAAATCAGTTACACAGTGTAAGATTGCTTCTCTCAGGAAGGAGTGGTGGTGGTGATGGGACAGTGTTTAAGGCTCTCATATTTGTAAGGCATACACACACACACACACACACACACATATATATCACTATTAAACAATCACTAAAAGTATAGAAAAAACAAGGATGCTGCTTCCAATTTACAGAAGCCAAGGGATGAAGTGGCAGAAAGACACTCCTAAAGAGTCCAAAACAACACAGAAAAAAAAAAAAAGAGGGAAGGAAAGGGGATGGGGATGGGAGGGGATGGGAGAAAGGAAAAATAAATATCAAGCCTCAAAGGGACTTGAAACGAGTTAAGAGCAAAATCCAGAGACAAATCCAAGTTATTTCAGTTCAAAGCAAGAAGGTCTCAAAAGCAAAGAGACTGGTGAGGGCTGTGGGAACAGATCAAGGTGAAGAATCTACCTCACACACTGTCACTCGAGGAAAAACCCCTGCTACTTACAGCACTAGCACACACACAGAGCTACTTCTTCAGTGCAGGTGAGAGAGATAGTAAAAATAATTCAGAGAAGACAGCAAGTCAATACCCAGCTTCTTTCTCACCACCTGTCTCCTCCTGTCCCCTCCAATTAACAGTGTTAAGTTGGTAAGTTTTTTAAGAGATTTAACACATGAGGCAGTTTGACGTCATGTCTATAACAGAGATAACGCACCAGACTTCAGAGATGGAGGTATGCTGGATTTGTTCATTGACCAATTACACAGAGGCAAGGGAGAAGGGAGTGAGCTAAAGGCAGATAGAACACAAATGCCAAAGAAAGGAAGACCACTTCACTGAGTGTAACCAAATGTGCCAATTCATCCTAAAATACTGTGGCTAAGGCCCAGCATGGCAGCCTAGGGGCTAAAGCCTGCACCCTGCATGCACCAGGATCCCACGTGGACACCAGTTCATGTCCCAGCTGCCCCACTACCCATCCAGCTCTCTGCTTGTAGCCTGGAAAAGCAGTGAAAAATGGCCCAAGGCCTTGGGACCCTGCATCCACGTGGGAGACCTGAGGAAGCTCCTGGCACCTGGCTCCTAGCTTTGGATTGGCCCAGCTCCAGCCATCACAGCAACTTGGGAAGTGAACCAACAGATGAAAGATCTTTCTCTCTGCCTCTCCTGCTCTCTGTAAATCTGACTTTTCAATAAAAATTAAAATCTTTAAAAAAAAAAAAAACACTGTGGGTAACTGCTATTAGGAAAAAAAGAACATTTCTTGTGTAAAAACAAATCAGCTTGAGATACAATTTTTGAAAGCATAAACACATAAACAGGCAATTCAATCTAAAGTTTGTGAGCATTAGCTGAGTTTGCTGGTTTCATTCTAGATATTTACTTTGTAATACAGACTTTTATCAAATAAACAGCTCTATTTTAAAGTTTTGGTGGCAACTGCAGTTCAAACAGTTATAATTTAAAATATTAATAGAAGAATGTAAGCTGCAAAACCCGTTTTCAAAACACCTGAAAATTCAGGTAACCTTAAAGTAAATAATGTTGACACATAATTCTACTCATTACTACACTAAAATTACATAAGACAGTCTCAGATTAGCAAACAAAAACCATGGAAGCTTCCACAAGTGAGTATATATGTTAAGGCTAGGAAGCACATAATACCACATCACCTACTCCAAATCAAGGAATAAATGCTTTTAAAAGTCACAGGCCACAGAGCAGTATACCGCACGCACGAGCCATGCTACCCCCCTGGTGCTGTTCTCTATCACTAAGCTAGCCCCAACATGTAGATGCTTAGGCAAGTACTTTGTGCAACCATCCCAACTGTGCCAAGTAAACACAGTGTCTCCTGTAATCACTTCAGAAGTGGAGGGAAAAGCCTACCCGAGCAGTCTCAGCTCAGGGACTTTGACTTCAAGGCCCAATATCAAAACACTGACTCAGAAAACAGATACATATTTACACATTCTGTGTAGGCCCAAGAAAAGCACACTCCACAAGGTTTCAAGTAAGTTTATCTTGATGTTACAAAATACAAACAAGACTCTCAAAGTCAAAGAGTCCTTTGTGGAATTCCTCCCTTTCAGAGACAGCTCAAGTTTATTTCATGACTTATTAGGCCTGTCACGCAGTGTAAAGCATACCCTTCTCACCAACTGGTACCAGCACCTGAACTCATCACTCCACTGACCGAATCTGTAGTTATCCCACCAAAAAAAAAAATTCCTCCAGCATCACCAGCGCTTTCCCCTCACACACATTCTGGCTTCATGAAGTCCACATTCGGTCTGAGCTCCCAGGCATGAACCTGGAGCAAGTCCTGGGGCCACTCAGAGAGCCCATCTGCCATGGAGCACAAACAGCTGGGAAGAGCTGACAGTTGGGAAGGGCTGAGTTTAGACACACACAAGCTTATATTTTACATAGTTTCTCCAGATAGAAAAGCCAGACATGCTGAGTTAAAACTCACACATACAACTCTCCAAATATGTATATAAACATACACAACCTTCAAGACAGCACCAGAATCTCTGAATGACACAAGGATTTACACACAAAATACAAATAAAAATTCCCTATACAACTTTACTTCCTGTTATTTCCAGGCTCACCATAAATACTTATAACCACTAAGAAAAACTAAGTTTCCTTTTTTTAATATATATATATTTTTTATTGGAAAGCCAGATACACAGAGAGGAGAGACAGAGAGGAAGATCTTTCATTCAATGATTCACTCCCCAAGTGGCCAAAGCCATGCTGATCTGAAGCCAAGAGCCAGGAGCTCTTCCAGGTCTCCCACATGGGTGCAGGGTCCCATGGCTTTGGGCCGTCCTCGACTGCTTTCCCAGGCCATAGGCAGGGAGCTGGATGGGAAGCAGGGCCACCAAGATTAGAACCAGCACCCATTTGGGATCCCAACACTTACAAGGCGTAGACTTTAACTGCTCAGCTACCCTGCCGGGCCTGAAAAACCAAGTTCTTAAAGTTAAGAACGTAAAGTTCTTGAATGCTAATTTTAAATTAGTCAAAGTGCATAATGCAGGAATGATTTGCATAGTTTATGTACTTTCTTAAATCATATGCAGAACTTGTATCCAAACCTTCCTGATGAAATGGTTTATATAATTTTATCAAATTCTCAAAGAAATATGCAATTTTAAAAGCCTTAATGCTTTTGTTAGAATATGCAAACATAAAATATTTTCAAACTATATTCCTAAACAAGTATATATCTCTTTCTTTAAATTGTCTACATAAGGTAGCTGAGTAGCGCATAAGATGCCACTAAGGACATAAACCACAGAGTGGCAGCTGCCCTCCAACTCCAGCTGCTGCCAACAGGCATCCTCCAAGCAGCATCAGCGACTCCAGTAGCTGGACCCCGACATCCCAACGCAAGGTCCAGATGGAGTCTGTGGCTCCCTGTTGCACTATTTGGTGAGTGAATCAGTTGACGGGAGATATTATCTCCCAATCTTTGTTTTCCTTTCAAATAAGTCCATCAACATTCAAATTAACTACTGTCTAAAGGTACCTCACCCTCTTTGGCCTCAGATTCCTTCTCTGTTAAAAAAAAAAAATGGCAATAGCTATTGGCCTGAATAGTTCAAAATTGTTGAACACATCAAAGTTTACAAAAGAAAAGAAAATTCTTCAAACAACTAGAATTCTTTATCAAAATATTCACATGCAATGCCCTGAAAAGGCATCATGTCATCAACGATATTTTTTAATGATCTGTGAAAGCACTTAACATTTCAAACAATATTTGTGCCACGAAAAGACTGTTTCACAAGCCTTGATGTTCAGCCTTCGTTCTGGGTTTCAGCTTGTGGGCTTCCTTAAGACATGCAGGTAGATGTGAGGATATATTTCACCTGAGAGGAAGCAGTAGCTACGAGTACATTTGGTTAATGGTGATTACAGGGGAATCTGGGCATCCACCACCATGCCCCTGGAGAACACTGCCCACCTGAAGGAACTTTGGCAACTCCTGCAAGAAGCAATCTCACCTGTGAAAGAACACTGTGGCCAGTTTTCCAAGAACACACAGTTTCCAGCATAGAATGCTTCATTTTTTAAGAGAACCAAAACCAGTGATTTTTCTACATAATGAGTCTCTGCATATGGTAATTATATTTCTAAATGTATGCTTATAACCTAAAAAATTACTTGATTTTTCCTTTTTGCCCTGAAACAGGAAACAGGGCCTTCTTTGTATCACTGCAGCCTGGCTTCTCTCAGGCACTCAGTAAGTAGCCTCTTTCCTCTGCTGCTTCTGCCCAGATTCTTACAAGGTTTCTTAGTTTCCATATTTGTCACTTGAATATGTTTTTCTCTACTAACCTGACAGGCCTGCATCAAGCACATCAGACAAATCTGCCTTCTAACTCCTGTTCTTAGGCCCAGGTGATAGCGGTGTAAGAACGTTCTGAATCAAAGACAAATAATCTGCTCCTAAAATAAATGTATGGCACTGTTAAAAAATTATAACCCGTTTACAATATAATGTAAAACATGCATTACCAGGCACATAAAGTTGTAGGACCTAGATCAAGAAAAATTGCACTAAGACAAATGTTTTCATGTGATAAAAAGGAGAAACACACTATGTCCCTGGAAGTCCTGAAAACTGTCAATTTGCCAATCTCAATTTAATATACAGTTATCATATAATGTTGATCAAAACTCCACACTGCAGAGTCACCTGGAGAGTTTATTAAACCCAGTTTTCTGAACCTTTCTCTAAATCTGGAATTGAACATGTAAGTTTGAGTCAAGGAATCTGTTCAACAAAGCACCCTGGCTGAAGTTTAAGAACCTCCACTTGAGTTCTGCTGTCTACTGATGACCCCTCTGAGAGCCAGTAACAAGCAGATGGCCATCATAAACTACTCACATCACTTCTGGGGGTAGCAGCAGCCATGGCACCAGCTCAGAGCTTGCTGCCAACTCAAAACTGCAGGCCTCTCTCAGATGCAATTGAATAAATCCCAGCCAAGTCATGTAACTCCTAAGTTTGAGATGTGGTGCTTTAACAGCTAAAAAAAAAAGATGTCTTTTAAAATATACTAAGTCTAACACAGGCCAGCTATTTGTTTCCCTTCGCCTTTCTCAGCTGCAGCACCAAGGGTGGTGAGTCACAGGGATCCCATCCCAATCCCTGTCCACGAATCTGGAAGAAAGCCTTGACACCTCTGACTTCCCTCCATCCCAGCCACAACATCCCCTCACCTCACTAACCTGCGTTTTCTTTTCTACAGTGGAACAGTCATACTTTAGAACAACCTGTTTTATTTTTGTAGAAATTTTAAAAATGCATACTTAATTTACTATTAACATTACTTTTTCTCTATCTCAAAATATTTCCATTCATAAATCCAAAGCCCAAGTGTGGCTCTCACTGATCCATTGCACAACTTCCTCTCAACAGAGTATGAGCCTTCAAAAGCACCAATTCCTACTCAATTCTTATTCATTGCTGCTAACCTCATCTCTTATTGCCCAACTTCCCGCTACACCAACTTCTTCTAGGGACTCCTACAAGTGGACTTTCAATTACTAAGTACAAAAATCACCTTCCGTGAGGGGTTGTGCCAAGCTGAATCAGAGTAACCACTGGCATGCGCGCAATCTATGGCTGGGAACAGGCCCAGTTGGGGAGCTAATGGGACACCCTACCTGGGGTGAGGTTCCCACCAAGGAGCGTGTTGGCTGGAACCAGGGGCTACGTTCTGTCAGGATACGGTTGTAGTCTCCCATAAGTGTGGACTGGTACTGGACACACCAAGCCCGGCTAGACTCCAACACTGTAATGTGTTCTGGAGGACCAGGGTAGATGTGGGACGGACTAGGCAAGGTCTCAGCACCTACTGAGCTATGTGTGAGACGTATGTGGGTATGGACGAGCAGTGGTCGGGCTCAAACATCCAACAGTAAAAAATAGATTGGGTTGAAGGCCAGTGAGGAAAGGCCACTGTCCCTACTAGGACAAGAGGTGAACTGAGTAGGGCTGGCTCATGGACCCCCCTGGGATGCACACAATCTGGCATTGGGAGAGGTTCTGATGGAAGAGCCTGGGCAACTACTCTGGCAGGACACAGTCCCTGCAGGTAAGCGCAAGAAGCATAATAGGAAACAGCCCAGAACAGGCCATGGAAAGTATCCTACTGGCATACATTTGGCATGGGTTGGGGACAGACCAGGCTGAACCAATCCACATCAACCCCTGGTGAATCCAAGCCAGAGTGTGGGTTGGGCCAGGTTTGGTCACGACAAAAACCAGTGCACCTTACAGAATGCCAAGGCGAGGTGACCCATACTGGATGTGGCCGCAGTGCCCAACAGCACATGTGAGAAACAGGAGGGAGGGGGCAGAGCCAGCAGGGGAAATATGGGGGGGCTCCCCTGCTGTACAGCTACTCCCACTGGAGAGTGTGAGCTGGGATGGGGGCAGACCAGACTAGGCAGGGCTACAACACCTGTGCGCCTCATGTGTACTAGATCAGAAAAAAGCCAGGCTGGGCTGATTGTCCCAACTGGTGCAAGCATAAATTAGAGTGGGTGAGGGGTGGTTGGGCTTTGCCACAGCATCAGCTGGCAGAAGCTGGCATTGGGGACTAATTCTGTCAAGGTAAACCACAGAACTACCTGGAGAGTGCATAATCCAGGAGTGGGAATGGCCTAGAAGGGAAATAGTGGGTTCTTCCCTCTTGGGTTACCACTTCCACTGGAGGGCATGAAAACCAGGACAGGGGCAGAGGGTGCCTAGACAGGACACCCAACAGCATGTGTGTGGGCTGGATAATGGAGCTGGTTGGATTCAACTAGACTTCAGTGCCCACTGACATGTATGGGAGCTGAATGGGATGTGTACTAGTCTGCTACACTTAATGGCAAGCACGGAAACCAGGATAGGGAGACAGTCTGGTGGGAGTTATTGTGGATCACTCTGACTAGGTTGCAGCTTCCACTGGTTTATTTGAGGGCCGAGTGTGTGCTGGGCAAAACCAGGCTCGACGGCGACACCCATTGGTTCCAGTGGAAGTAGGGGCTGGAAACAAAACCCACCCAGCAATTGCAACCACCAGCTGATTGGGGCAATGGACTGTGTCAGGCCCCGTACTTACAAGCACACACAAGAACCTGGTCTGGGTTTACCTCAGACAAAGTTTTTAAGGATACCCTCAATCAAACTGCTGGACTCAGATCCTTAACCAGGAAAAGAACAAATCAATCAACTACCCCAGCCATATGTTGGCAGTGTAAAACTGAGCAAAAGGAGACTCTAAGATGGACTACATCAACCAGTGGATTCTGCAGTGACTTCATCATGCTTGGAATGGCGAGATTGGCAGCAATTCATAACTGCTGAACTATCAAAACCACTTGAGCAAGACACTTGGAGCATGCCCCACATCAGGGACCTGGGATGGGTGGGGGAGACTAGGTGGGGCTTCTCCCTTTACCTCCCCTTTTATCCCAAATACAGGAAAAAAATGTGTGGAAATAACAGTCTTACCCATTTTCCTGCAGCCCTTGAACCTTTGTACTCTAATTAACTATGTAAAGGTTGTCAAAAATAAAATTTTTTAAAAAGGGGGAAAAATCACCTTCCATTCATCACCAAGTCCCCCCTAATTCTGTACTCAGCAGTTCTACAGCCCTCATCTGCTTTCTCGGGGTGCCTTCATCACTCCTTTCCCACAGTGTCCTGACATAGTTATCTCACCTAAACTCCCATTAACTGATTTGTATCATTTCTTGCTTCCTGTTCATGTCTCTTTAATAATTCCTTGAGATGCATTATTAGGTCATTTATTTTGAGACACTTCTTTTTTTTTCTAAGCACCTGATGTTATAAATGTCCTTTACAATACTGTTTTTGCTACATCTCATGGGTTTTGATATTTTTATTTATGTTTTCATTCCTTCAAAAAAAGTTGTTCTCATTAATTTCTTCAGTGACACATGTCATACAGTAGCATCATTCTCTTTAAAGTTTTTGGTTTTCTTTTTCATTTCCTAGGCAATATATTGGTCATTCAGTAGCATGTTACTTAACTTCATGGTATTGTAAATTTTCTATTTTTCTTCCATGGCTGATTGTGTTTTATGGCTTTTCATTTAAGGGGAAGTATAGTAACTCTGTAATATAGACTATTAGATCCAAATGTGAAGATAAAGTTCAGTATGCATCTCTACTTTCAAATCAAAGATGGACTTCCAATGAAATTGTTAAATATATTTTGACAACAGGACGCTGGACTCTGCCATTGTCCATGCCTACAAAGTCAGGATACACTTAAATAGCAGAATGATGGACTTGTGACTGTTAAGGAAGGAAATCAGGTGGGCAGGGGGTGATTTCAGGTGGTGGGAGGGGAATTCTCACACACAGGCTATGGGACTGCATCATAAAATAAATACATTTTTTTTTTAAAATAGAAGAGAGCTCATCCCAGACTATTCTTCTCAACAAATGTTAATGAGCATATTAGCCTCTGAAACACATTTTAGGAAGGATAACCCAGGGATTTTTTTTTTTATTTTATTTGGGAGAGAAAGACAAAAAATCTGTAGTATGTTATAATGAATGCTATAGGCAATATACTGTGTCTGGAAAAAGCTTACTCTGCATTCTCTGTTCACTTAAATGGGCTCTGAAACATCACTGCTGCAGAAAGCTTTTCTTGATGACAAGTGACCATGTAACCAAAAACCTATTACACCCATCGCACTGTGGACCCACTCAAATTAGACATACAACCATTTAATTCAAACAGCCTGCAGTTCAATGGCTTATTTACATAATCCCACTTCTCAGAGATACATGGCAACCATACATCTCATAACATCACCTTTAGAATGCATTAACAGTTCATTTTAACACATGCCTAGTCTTCTCAGACATGATGAATGCTCCAGTGAAAATATTCTCCCATGTGATCAGGTTTCCAACACAAAGTGCATGAAATCCCCAGTTTAGTACTGGATTGTGCTCTGACAGCATCTGAGTCTACTTTTGGCATTCAAAATATTTTCCCACAGAAACAAGTTTACATGTGGTTATTGAATTCACAGGTCCACATAGAGTTTAGCACTGGCATTGCAGTAATGCCTAACATGTGTCTGTTTCACGAAAGTTTTACCAAACTTAAGAAGCCAAGAATGCATCTCACTACCCCTCTCAGCAAGGAAGAATCCACCTTCCTTGTAAACTGTGAGAACTGGAATCCCCCGACCCAAGCCGCCAGCAGTCCCAAAGGAACTACAAGCAGCCTCTCGGGCAAGAGTTCTCCAAACTGTAACGCAGTAACTAACTTGACTTTGGTTATGTGCCCATTTGAGACTTGATGAAAGCCATCAGCCTTTTAAAAAGACAAACAAATAAGGAATGTCTATGAAAACCACATGAACAATCAGAACTGGACAGGAAGGATCCACACGATAAACTGTGGGTAGGGATCAGCATATTCTAATACATCTGCATGCCTAACACAGTGGGAGCCACATGCAGAAGCTTATAATCCTAGCAACTACATTATGAGGGTTAAAAACAAACAAGTAAAACTTGAGGAGAGATACACTATCCTGATCGGACATTAAACAGTATAGTCTTGCCTAGAAAGCACTTCATAAATGTGCAATTCTTATGTTTCCATTAAAAATGAATGCTAAAAATATTTTTAAGTAAACTGAGATTAATACATTTTATCTGGCCTAATGTATCTAAAATACTATTCCTTCAACACGTATTCAATATTACTAACATGTTATTTTACAGTCTTTTTCTTTCATATTAAGGCTTTACCTTTTGCATGTACTGTCCATATGAAAGACTAACCATATTTTATTTCAAGTGGTCAATACTGACAGCTATTAATTATCATATAAGAATCTGTTGCTCGAGCCCGGTGGCGTGGCCTAGCGCCTAAAGTCCTCGCCTTGAACACGCCAGGATCCCATATGGGCGCCGGTTCTAATCCCAGCAGCTCTACTTCCCATCCAGCTCCCTGCCTGTGGCCTGGGAAAGCAGTCGAGGACGGCCCAAAGCTTTGGGTCCCTGCACCTGCATGGGAGACCCGGAAGAACTTCCTGGTTCCCGGCTTCAGATCGGCGCAGCACCGGTCATTGTGCTCACGTGGGGAGTGAATCATTAGATGGAAGATCTTCCTCTCTGTCTCTCTGCCTCTCTGTATATGTGACTTTGTAATAAAAACAAATCTTTAAAAAAAAAAAAGAAAAGAATCTCTTGCTGGATTATAATCGGAATTTTTAGAATCTTCACTAATCTGTTAAAAACAACAAACTCCAGATACTAATATGCCATTTTTGGAAAAGATACAATTTGCAAAAAAATGAAAGAAAGGCACTGTTTTATATTTTTGCTGAATTCTCACACCTACAAATCTCCTGCAATGTGTTATTCTGGTTGGATGAAGCAGATGAAGAAAAATCCACTTCACATAAATACATAACGGGAAAGGTGGAGTTTATTTTACTCATCTTTCCAGGTAACTGCAGATACTCTCTTGTTCTCTGTTCCTGCAGCACAGCATGACAGCTAGTAACTTCCTAGAGATGACAACACAGTACCCCAAGCCACATTACTGAACTGACTGCTGTGTTACCACCACAATCCACTAGTCAGTCTTAGATTTCAGTTATAAACTCATATAATTCACTGCATTAGCACAGATCTTTGTACAACTTCCAAAAAAATAACACATTTCTTAATATTGCCACCCTACTCTTATAAGCAGCGTTTAAAGTAATAGAAGATTGTCAAGCCCACAAAGGGAGGCAAAAGTTTTCCAAAACTCTAATTCTTGTGTGACAGCTCAAAAAACAACATTAATAACACCTGTCAGTTGTTTCCTTGAAAGAACAGGCTCCCTTCATCATCTTAAAAAATGTCTGCCAAATACCCAAGTCTAAATGAATAATTATGGTTTGCCATTCTTTCAAACAAGAAATTGTATTCCATGAAAAAGGCAGCTTACTCAACACCCAACTCATTCACTTAATTGTTCTTCCTTAATTGCATCATTATGCTTCAACATACAGCAAGTGCCTTATGTA
Source organism: Ochotona curzoniae (assembly GCF_017591425.1). Classification (NCBI taxonomy): domain Eukaryota; kingdom Metazoa; phylum Chordata; class Mammalia; order Lagomorpha; family Ochotonidae; genus Ochotona; species Ochotona curzoniae. Next base: position 22,361,381 of record NW_024467119.1, on the reverse strand, counting down.
TATTTCCCACTTCTTTACATAAGGTGTTTAACAAGATATACACTTTAAAATGACCATTAAGGACACAAAAAGATGCTCAAGTCACTAATCATTAGCAAAAAGCACATCAAACCCACAATCAGATACCACTTCACATTAAGTAGTAGTCATTACCAACAACAAAAACACACCAGAAAAATTAGAATCGATGTGCAGGCCCAAGGTGGTAGCCTAGTGGCTAAATCCTTCCTTGCCTTGCACATCCCGGGATCCCATATGGGAACCAGTTCCTGTGCCAGCTGCTCCATTTCCCATCCAGCTCCCTGCCTGTGGCCTAGAAAAGCAGTTGAGGACGGCCCAAAGCCTTGGAACTCTACACCCACACGGGAGACCTAGAAGCAGCTCCTGGATCCTGGCTTCAAATTGGCTCAGCTCTGGCCATTGTGGACACTTGGGGAGTGAACCACCAGATGGAAGATCTTTCTCTGTCTCTCATCTCTCTGTAGATCTCCTTTACAATAAAAATAAAATCTTAAAAATAAAAAATTAAAAATCCATGTATACTGCCACACCAGTGAAAATGCAAAATGATACAGCGGTTTCCATAAACCAAAACAAAACAAAACAAAAAATGGTATGGCCATTCTAAAAAAAAAAAGTAAACCCAGAATTATCATGTGATCCAATTAATCCACTTCTGGGTATATAACCAAAAGAAATGAAAGTAGGTATTCAAACAAACATGTATATGCCCATTTCACAGTTGCATTTTTCACAACAGCCAAGGAGTAGAAACAACTTAAATGTCCACCAGCAGATGGAGAAAGGAGCATGAACTTATACACAGGTACAGCAGAGGATCAGTGAGCCTTAAAAAGGAACGAATTCCTCATATACTACAACAGGAACTAACCTTGAAGACACTAAGCACAATAATACATGATTCCACTCCTAAGGTGGGCCTCAATGAGTCACATCCACAGAGCTAGAAAGTAGAACAGTGCTGCTTATCAGGTGAGGGAGGAAACACATGAATGGAAAGTCAGTGCCTTATGGATGCAGAGTTCCAATTTAAGATGATGAAAATTCCTGGAGCTGCATAATCATAACATTGTACAACAAAGTGAATATACTCAATGCCATGGAACTGTACAACTTAAAAATGACTGAGACCAGGCAGGTGTTTGGCACAGCAGTTGAAACAGCACGTGATATGACTGCTCCCTTTCAGAGTGCCTAGCATCAAGTCCCAACTCAACTTTCAGAACCAGCTTCGTGCTAATGCACACCTGGGAGGTGGCAAGCAAAGGCTCACAGACTTGGGTTCCTACATCCACCTGGCAAACCCAGAGGAAGGGGAAGTCCTAGACTGAGTTCCCGCCTTCTTGCGTTTATCCAACGCAGTCCCAGCTACAGTGGGTCCTTGGAGAGTTAACCAGCACATCAAAGAACCTGCTCTCTCTGCCTTTCAATTAATGTAATGAGTAAAATAGTCACTCTCTCTCTCATGCTCGCACCCTCTCTCTCTCTCTCCCACACGCACCAATTAAAGCAAGAACAAAAGAAAAAAGAGAGAGAGAGAAACAGACAGACTTGAACTCAACAGCCAAGAAGATTAATGACATATTTTTACTTACATTATCAAGGACTGAATGTACAGGATAGTAAAGAACACAGTAACAGCACAACTTAGTGACAAACACCTTCGGTTCTACTGGCAAATACATCTTAGTGTTATTATGAAAATAATTTTACTCTGACAGCCCCGCCTCCCAAGTGGTTTGAGAACACCTCCCTCTGAAGCCCACAGACCACATTTTGAGAACCTCCACAGAAGTCTTACCTTTCAGAAATGCCAAACAATGAAGGAGGCAAAGCACAGAGAGACTACAGGACAGTTTTATATGTAGGTTGTTTTTTTTTTGGGGGGGGGGGCGTTCTAATAGAGAAATAGGCTTATATGCTAAGCAAGAATCAAAATGGAGAAAACTATTAAGGATTAAGTTAAAAACAAAAAATCAGATCACTAATGGAAAAAACGAGGGGGAAGAAGCCAGAGGAAGCAGGGTACAAAGAAACCATCAAAAACGTCAAGGAACCAGTATGATGGTGTAGCACACTAATCTTTACCTGTTGTGCCATCATCCCATATATGTGTATGTTTACGTTGCAGCTCCTCCACTTCTGAGCCAGCTACCTGCTAATGGCCTAGGAAAGCAGCAGAGGATGGATCAAGTCCTTGGGCCTCTTGCATCCACATGAGACACATAGATGCAGCTCCTGGCTCCCAGCATCAGACAGGCCCAACACTCACTCTAGTGGCCATCTGGGGAGTGAACCAACAGACAACTTCTGTCTATCTACATCTCTCCCTGAAATCTTAACTTTCACATAAAGTAAATAAATCTTCAGAGGTAAAAAACAGAAAACTACAAATAAGCAAGATGTTACTTGAAAACAAATGATAATTTCTCATGTTTTTAAATAACTGATAAAGCTTGATCCTAGTTTCTAAATTTCTTAGCATCCATTTATTTTCATTTACTTGACAACCAGAGTGACAGAGAAAGATCCTACCTTCACTAGTTCAATCTCTGAATTCCCACAACAGCTGGGTCGGGTCAGACCAAAGCCAAGGCCAGAGAACTCCATCCAAGTCTCCCACAGGGGTGGCAGAGCCTCAAGTCCTTCAACCACCATCTGCTGCCTCCCAGGATGCATTAGCAAGAAGGTGGATCAAAGTGAAGTCATCAGAAATTGGGCATTCTGAAGCTGGAAACCAGCACTCAAAGCAATGGCATTTCCAGCTGTGCCACAGAGCCCAACCAACTGTCAAAAGCATTTATTTGACAGAGCAACCTTCCATTCACTGGGTCATTCTCTAAATGCCCACACGGGTGGCAAGACTCCAATCATTTGTGTCATCTCCTCCCACTGCCTCTCAGGTTGCACATGAACAGCCACCTGGGAATGGCAGGCAGTCTGAACCTCGTACCCGGCACTCTGACTTAGGAGGTGAGCATCCCATCCAGCATCCACTGCACCAAAAGTAAGACAACTTTTTTTATGATGTCATATAAATGTACTCACTGAGTAACTTACACAACTATTTTTATGTACACAACTATTTTTATGATGTCATATAAATGTACTCACTGAGAAACTTGTAGGAAGGCATCCCAAGCCGTGATCCACCTGCTATAGCACAGTGCCCATGCCTGGATGTTTAATACTCCAGACCTAAGCAAATGCATTTGTACTGTGATTTAATAAAACAGAAATCTGATGGAATCCTGTTTTGTTTTTACTTAGAATAAGTATATACAAATTTATTAGACACCAAATGCCAAACGGTATTTTATACTACAGCACATCAAGACTCCAAGCCTTGCAGCTCCCATAACCATGAACTAGGAACAGAACAGTCTCCCACTTTTTCCTGTCCTTCCTCCCTAAAAGAGATACTAAGAAACGCTATGTTAGATTCAACAAAGGAGCTAAAAAACTGTAATTTTATGCTACTTACTTTACAGATGACAAACATGTCATTTCATTTAGGCCTGGACCTATACAGACTGAGAGAATAGTTTGAGAGAAGCTGCAACTTTAAACTTTTTAAATTAATCCTGATATCTTAACCAATGTCAGCAAATTATTTCATGGCCTCCAGAAAGAGCAAAATGTTCTAATTTTGAAACTCAACTAAAAACGTTCGGGAATATCTCTCCAACTCAGACTCCTCAGGCAACTGTTAATATATCCCAGCTACCTACAAGCTATTAAAAACCCTTAAGACTACTTCAAGACCACCCCGCAGTCACAGGCCTATTGCCAGTAATATGCATAAGAGCCAGCTGAAGAGGCCACCCACAATAGAGAGGGTGCTCCGTCATGCTATGTAAAGTGTATTCTCCCCAGCCAACACCAGTAGCATAGCCTGGCTTTAGGTCCATCCTTTCCACTTCCACATACTTTACTACAATCTAAAATTTGAAAATGACTACAATTACGGAAGATTAATTTAAGCCCTAGTATTTCAAAAGAAAGACAATTATTGGATAGGCATTTTGTGCAGTGATTAAGTCGCAACTTGGGACAATCACATTCCATATCAGAGTGCCTAATTTGGGTTCTGGCTCCTCCACTTCTATTAGTATTAGTATTAGTATTAGTATTAGTATTAGTATTAGTATTAGTATTAGTATTAGTATTAGTATTAGTGCTGGCATCATTACTATTATTATTATTTTCCAGTTTTGCAAATATCTGGCTTCATCCCTTCCTCCGCTTGTCACGGAGCTTCCTGCTGGTGCTCAGCCTAGCAGGCAGCAGATGGTGGCACAAGCACTTGGATCCCTCCACCCATGTGAGAGGCCTGACTTGCATTCTGGGCTCCTGGCTTTGATCTGGCTCAGTTCTGGATGCTGCTATCAGTTGCTGAATGAAACAAAAGATAAAAAAAATCTCTCTCCACAACTGTCTCTCTACCTTGCAAATAAAATCAAACTGATTTTTTTCTTTAAAAAAAAAAACATAAAAATAAAACCTTCAATTTAATCCAGCATTTTCAATTAGAGTAATATTCAGGACATTTTTATTTCTTAAGACTTATTTTTACTAGAAAGGCAAATTAGATTTATTGAAGGAGGATACACAGAAAGATCTTTCATCTATTGGTTCACTACCCAAGAGGCCACAATGGACAGAACTGACCTGATTGATCTAAAGCCAGGAGCCAGGAGCTTCTTCTTAGCCTCCCAGGCAGGTACAGGGTTCTAAGGCTTTGGGCCATCCACCTGTGTTCTCCCAGGCCATAAGCAGAGAGCTGAAAAGGAAGTAGAGCAGCCAGGACACAAACCAGTGCCCATATGGAATCCTGGTATTTGCAGGGTGAGGATTTAGCCATTGAGCCATCAACTGGGCTCAGGATATTTTCTGAAGGAAGATGAGAAGGTCTAACCTTAATTCAGGTTCTTTTATAGCATTTACCACTCTTATCCTATCTTTAGTCCTGCAAAGAGCAAAAAAAATCAATAGAACTGACCTCACTCTGATAATGGCTTACCACAACTTTCGATATAACTGTATTATATACTAAGAAAAAGTACAGAGGCAAGTGTTTAGCTCAGTGATTAAAATATCATAAGATACTAAGTGGCTGAGTTCAAATTCCAGTACCACTACCAATATCAGAAACCAGGACTGAATTCCAGGCTCCTGGATCTGGTCTGGTTCAGTTCTAGCTATTGCAGGCAGCCAACTAAGATATCACCAGGACAGGCCCTGCAGCATGGCCTAGCAGCTAAAAGTCCTCGCCTTGAACGTGCCAGGATCCCATATGGGCACTGGTTCTAATCCCAGCAGCTCCACTTCCCATCCAGCTCCCTGATTGTGGCCTGGGAAAGCAGCTGAGGATGGTCCAATGCTTTGGGATCCTGCTCCTGCGGGAGACCGGCTGTTGCGCTCACTTGGGGAGTGAATCATCGGACAGAAGATCTTCCTTTCTACCTCTCCTCCTTTCTATATATCTGACTTTGTAATAAAAAAAAAAAAAAAGATACCACCACATGGGAGATCCAGGGATTGACTCCCAACTCCAAACCCTGATTCCAGCTTCTCCTACTGATACACACCCTAGGGGATAACAGAGTCCCTGACATCCACTTGGCAGTCCCAGGCTGAGCTTCCAGTTTCTGCCTTGGTCTGGCCCAGCTCTATTGCAAGCAGCTAGTAGATGTAAGACACCTTTCTTTCTTTCTCTCTCTCTCTCTTCCTCTTTCTGCCTTCAAAACAAATATAATAATATTAATATATTATTAATTAATATTATATACTAATATATTAATATATAATAATAAATAAAATAAAGATTTTAAACAATAATAAATCTATAGATTTGCAACATTTCCAAAATTCCCACTTTAGTAAAGCAAACAAAAACCATAAAATCTACTAATAGCTGCCATCACTAAGATAAAAACAACTACCAACTTGGATTGAGAGCCTGAGGCCTTCTCCTTTGCAGAGTTCAAACAACATTTTGCCGGATGGAAAACTACCAACCCAGATAACTATTCATTATAGGATTTTAACCAGGTGGTTGAATGAATTAACTGCAACACTGTCTAATGAGAATAAGAATCCATTTTAATTTCAATTCAGACTCAAAATGTGTATTTTTTTTAATTCTTTAGATCCACATTACTACATACAGTTAACTTTACAAACTTCTGTTATCGGTCATCCATAACAGACATCATCAAAAACCTGTGTACTACTGGGCTTCCACACAGCCTACTTCTAAAAAAAAACCTCCAAGCACACGTCCTGCTGATGGTGAGTCAGTGGCATCAATCCCCTCCATACAAAGAACAGACCATTAACATTCAGCAGGAGAGATTCTGAGATGCAGGCAGAAGAATGGAAAAGTGGGTCATGGCCAGTTGATGCCTAATCCCACTCCCTAGAAAAAACAGTCCTGACAGGATGGAAATACTTTATTATTCTGTTGAACAAATGTTAGCACTAATATCTCCACGGTTTCAGAATGAACAGTAAAACCTAGACAACCCAATGACAATCCTATTCAAAAGAGAACACTTAAATATTTGAAATGCTCCAGTTAACCCTAACAATGATTTAGTGATCTAAACTTAAGAAAAACAGGTAAACAGCATTTAGGCACAGGATGTAGTATCTGACAAAACTCAAAATACCTTTATGCCAGGGTTACAAACTTCTAATTTAAAAGTAAACTCAATACCTTTCTACCTAGAAAACAAAACACTTTCAATATCACATTCCATGTTTCATGTACCCCTCCCCCTGCTAAAAGTAGTAGCAATTTCTTTTCTTGCCTTAGCACATTAAGGAGACTGAGTCCCCCTCTTGTTAATATCTCATTCTCTTTACTACTCATAAGCCCACTAAGATTTGGTACTGTCTGTCATACCAGAAAAAACCATGTACAGTTGACCAATCCCAAAACTGCTTCTTTCTTAGGATCAGTGATCTACAACATTTATTCTGGACTTCCCAGCTCCTACTCTATCCCACAATAGCAGCTTTCTTTACTAAACAGAAATGACATGGTTAAAGACAGTCTAGCAAGAACATTTCAAGAACTAAATCTAGTAACAGCAACGAAGTACCCATAGAATAATTGTCCACATGTGTGATCATACCAGAATGGAAACAAGAGAAACTCAAAAACAAAACGAATGTATTTTTAATCCATCTAGATACTACTAGAGTTATATTATAAAAATTCATTTATTTCCTTTTTTCAGTTTAAGTGAACATAAAAAACAGGACCAACCAACCAACCTCCTGACAGCAACTATACACCGGGTATGTCAAATATGATTGCTATCCAACTGGTTTACAAAACTTTAATAGGCCTTCTGACCATTTGTCTATTCCAAAACAGTCTCTCACAAATGCACTGAATCACCAACAGGAGTATAGCACCACAAGAGATCAAAGATGAGTACAAACCATACCTTACATTAAGGACCTACATTTTAAAACACAAAAAATATACACTCAACCAAAATAGAACTGTGTATAAGGTTAATGCTTACTGGTAACAATTCCAACATAATGCATTAATTCAGGCCAGTTTCATGGGAAAATGAGATTACGAGAAAATAGCTGTATTGTAAATGTATCCTACAAGGTCAAAATCTCAAGGGAGTAAGGAGGGCAGTGCCTGCACTGTAGGCCAATGTAACAATATAAACCACAAAATAAGAACAGGAAAATGTCTTGGTCTACTCTGAGTAAAATAAAATAAAATAAACAAAAATAATCCACAATAAAATACTGTAAATTGGGTGGGTTTTAAACAAACAAATTTACTTCTCACAAATACTGCAGGGTCTGAAATTTAAGCCAAAGCACTGGCAGAGTCCCAGCTGGCAAGGGCCTGGTCTGCCATAAAGAGATGTCTTCTCACCACACCCTCACCTGGGGGAATGGGCAAGGGCTCTCCCTGGAGTTTCTTTTACAAAAGCACCAATTCCATCCAAAAGGGCTCTGTCTTCACAATGTCATCATCATAGGGATGAACACTGTGGTAGGCAGAGGAGTGTCACAAACATTCAGACCGCAGCAGAAAACCTAAGGGAAGCTCAGGGATAGCGGGTATCCGGCACAATGTTCAAATCGCCGCTCTGTGCACCGATTCTGTACCAGAGTGCCTGGTTCAATTCCCTGCTCCTCCACTTCTGACCCAACTTTGGATCATACTGACCATGGAGGCAGCAGTTGACAACTCAAGCACTTGGGTTCCTGCCACCCATGTGGCATTCTGGATACCATTGGACTGTGTTCCACGCTCCTGGCTTTGGCTTGGCCCAACTATGTGCAAGATGCAGCATCTGAAATGGTGGTTTCAAGATCTCTACCTTCCACTCCTCTCTTTCAAGTAAAAATTAAAAACAAACAAATATGAAACTGAGGAAATGTCAAGAATATGTAGAGTAATACACATCTGGAGTAAGAATGAGAGAGTAAAACTAAGGTGAATGTGTTGACGTCAGACTGAAGATAGCCTTGAAATCCAGAGCCTGTACTTCACCCAGCTAAACAAATAAACAGAGTGGCATGAGCAGAAGCTCACTTCAGGAAGAAGAAAGTGGGAAGAACACAAGAAGCAGTTTGGCAAAGAACAAACCTGAAAGAGAAATTCAAATGCTAACATAATGTGCTATGTGAAGGCTTTTAAAGTTGACAGCACAGGAAGTAAAAACTACTAAATTCTTCACACCCAACTTTAGGTAAAAACTTTCTACCTAAAACTCAGAGAAAACGTTCTAACAAACTTTACTCATACACTCTTTCATATAAAAACTTGAAATCAAGAGTTTCTTTTACTTCCTAATTCCCTCATAAATTAAAAAATACTTGAAATGAATCACTTTGCAAACACAAATTACTAAGAATATAAAATAACCAAGTGGCATGTGCTTCTAAACCAAATAGGATCTTGAAATGCACACAAATGTATCTGAACCCCTATCTCCTGATCAAGAGGTAGGGAAACTCTTGAAGACTTCTTTTTTCCAGGGGCCGATACTGTGGCACAGTGGATGACGCTGCTGTCAACAATTCCAGTATCTCCTCTCAGAATGTTGGAGTCCCAGCTGTCCTGCTTCAAATCAAGACCCCTGCTAATGTGACTTGGGAAAGCAGAAGATGACCCAAGTGCAACTTGGGTTGCTGCCACCCACATGGGAGACCCAAGATGGAATTCCAGATTCCTGGTTCTGGCCTGGCCCATTTCCAGCCATTGTGGCCATCTGAGGAGTGAACCAGTAGCTGAAAAATCTCTCTGCCTGTCCAACATTGTACATTTCAAAAATATATACATATTTTTCTTTTCTTACAAAGTTTTCAAATGATTAGGAAATTTTTGTATACTGTAAGATTAAAAATGCTAATTCATTTATGTTAAAGAACTCAAATATATGAGGAAATACAATCAATGCCTAATACTCTCGATAGTAAAACTGTTCACTGCTATGCCTACCCACTCCATGCTCCTGTCTTATCCTAAGAAACGGATGTCAAAAAGTCACCATGCAAGTTGGAAGCAGAATTGGGATTAGCAGCTAGCCCAACTCCAAGAACTGCCTCCCTCCCCTAGCATTACATTTGACTGTAGGAAGGCACAATTTCAAAAATAATAAAAAGTGTTAAAATAGGCAAGCCAGTAGCAGCAGTCATTTCATATTTCTAAAATAACATCCACTGTAAAATTCCTCACTAAAGGTTGTATCCCAAACTATGTCTTAGCGTTTCTGAAATTCTACAAGACTATGACAAAACAAAAATTCCAAAAACAGCATCTCACTGTGAGAAAGGCCTTTTAACTGCTTTCTTGCAAAGGACTTTATAAACTGTTAGCAGTCATATGTTCACTAATCTAATTTTAAGGTGACACTAATAGGGAATCTCCAAACAACGAAGTGCACAGCTATTTAAAACAGCTCAGTCATTAACCAGTCAACTTCCAACTGAGTTCAGATGAATGGTTCATGAGACCCATGAAAGCTAAAACCAAATAATAAATAGCCTCAGTCTCTTGAAGACAAAGCCTTATGTCCAAACTACTGGAGAAGTTTGCCATTGTGAAACTAACAGTCTTCAGAATTCCAGATCAAAGCTTTAATCATTTTGGTAGCAACCAAATGTGCTCTGTACATGTACACAGTCTAGCCTATCTGCCTAGGCTGCCTTGTACCAAAGCAACTGTTAACTGCTGGGGGAGAAAAAAAAGCAGCCAATAACAACCGGGCATTCTGCTAAATTTATGTGAACTATACCAGTGTAATAGCATAGTTGCCCAGATATATACACACACACACATATATATACATATATATATATATATTTTAAACATCTGAAGAGGCCAGAGAACACCGGGCCAGGACCCCAGATTCTAGGCAAGGGGACTGGGGACATACTGGAGTGGGAGTGGTTGAGGGCATGCTCGACAGGAGGAATCACTTCTGGGAGCCACTACACCCACAGATAGGCAAGGGAGCTGAGCCCAGGTGATTTAGAAGCAGGAAACTGGAGGGCATGTCTGGGCCAGACAAAGGAATCTGCCCATGTAGGAAACCTGATGGACTAAGTAGCATTGCTCACCTGGTACACACAAAAGCTGGAGCTGGGAAGCATGCCCAGCTGGGCTTTAGGCCGAAGTACCTGCCCATGAGTGTGGTAGTAGGGAGTGGTCTACATCAGACTGGGTCCTCAGTACCCACTAGAATGTAATTCTAAAAAAATGGATCTGGGAACAGACTCTGTAGGGCACTTGTGGGCTCACCTCTATAGGACTACAGCACCTACTGGTTTGCAAAAAAAACTGGGAGTAGTAATAGGCTGAGACACGGGGGAACACAGAACTCACTTGACACTCGGAGAAGCCAAGGCTAGGTGGAAGCTAGATTGAGCCATAGTACAGCACCCATGTACATGCAAAGGCTGGGAATGAGGGCAGACCATACCAAAAACAGCTATAGCATGTGCAGACAAGTGTGAGACTTAAGGTTGGGCTCAGGCCTGGTAAAACTTGAGGGAACTTCCCTAACAGTCTGTAGCCCATGCTGGGAAACACGAGAGCTAGGTCTGGGGTCAGGACAACCTAGGCAAAGCTGCAGTACTTGGCTTGTGTGTGGGCCAGGTCCAGGGATTGGCCAAGCTTGGCCAGGTAACAACACCCACTGACATGTTCAAGACCCAAGACGGGGTGTGAGCTGTCCCAATTGGACTGAGACTACAAACAAGCCGTATCAGACTGGGCTGAAGCACTCACCAGCAAGCGAAAGAGCCAAGCTTGAGAGCAAGCCTGGTAGAACTTTGCAAACTCCCCTAATAGGCTATGGCTCCCACTGGTGACTGAGACAGCTAGGACTGTGAGCAGACCAGGTTGGCTAAGGCAGCAAGACCCATCAGCATGCATGTGGGCTGGGTCTGGAGGCACACCAGACTGGGCTAAACTCCAGCACCCACTGAAACTTTTGAGTAGAATAATGCTTGTAGGCCAGTCTGGGCTACACTGTAGCATCAATCAATGAGAGTCAGAACGGGTGTGGGTCAGTCAAGCAGACCAGGCTAAGCCAGAATGCAGCATCTGCTGGCAAATGGCAAGACTGGGAGCAGGCCATCTCAGATTGAGCCATAGTACCCAACAGCTTGTGCAAGACTCAGGACTGGGAGCAAACCTGGTAGAGGAATTCCCAGGAGTCGCTGCTTCCACTGGTGAACATGAGAGCTAGAACTGGAGGCAACTAGTCCAGGTAGGGCTACAGCAGTCAGCCTTCATGTAGTCTGGGTCTGCAGGTGTACCAAACTGGGCTCTGCTGCCACATCTGCTGGCATGCCAAAAAGGCAGAATTGGGCGCAAGCTAGCCAGGCTAGGATAAAGCACCAGCTGGCAAGTGCCGGGATTAAGTGCAAGTCATGTCAAGCTGGACCGCAATATTCATTAACAGACACAAGAGCTAGGGTTGGGCCCACAGTGGGGTTGAATTAAGCTATAGCACCCAAAGGTATGAACAGGTGCAGGATGGGCTGCACCAGGCCACAAAACATGGCAGTAGATTCAAAATCCAGGGCTGGGAGCACCTCTGGTGGAGGGACATAAGAATCACTCTGATTAGGCTGCAACATCCACTGGTTTGCTTGAGGACTAGGCCTGTGATGGGCTGGGATGGCCTAGGATGCAACACCTGTTGGGTTAGGTGAGCGATGGGGCTGAGGACAAAAGTGAGCAGGCAGCTGTATCCACCTGTATGGGCATTGGCTGGTGCAGGTGGTGGGATGAACCTGACCTTTCACTGGCTGGCACACACAAGAATCAGGTGTGAAGTCAATCCAGGTGTGGTTTCTTGGGGGACTCTTCCAACTAGATCACCAAACTCAAACCCCAGGCACAGAGTACGTCACAAATCTGACCTTGGAGTACATATATTAGGACTAGGCCTCTCAGTTGCTGATGCCTTTGCAGTGGACAGCATGTCCAGATGCACATGGGGGACATGACAGCCAGTTCATTTAGGTCAGCAGGGGATGCTGACTGCCTCATCAGAGAATGGTTTGGACCACTCTCCTTTGCAACATGTTCTGGGTCTATGGATGCACTAAGGTGGACTTAGTCAGCCAATAGACGTTATAAAGATTTCCTCAACTCTGGTGTAATGAAGTCAGCAACGTTTCACAACTGCCAGACACATTCAAGTAATACCCTTACAACACTCTTCTTCACATCAGCGTCACTAAAGTGTCATCAAATGAGAAAAAAAAAGTTGATGTATGTCCCACCCAACTTCCTACACACCTTGACCCACCACACCCTAAACTGAAGCCTAAGAACACTCTTCCTCACATCAGGATCACTAAGGTGTCATCAAATGAGAAAAAAGAAGTTGATATATGTCCTATCCAACTTCCTACATACCTTGACCCACCACACCCTAAACTAAGGCCTAAATGGGCATGCATGCCTCTCAACTATGTAAATGATATTAAAAATAAAAGAAAAAATTTAAGAAAGTATATAGTCTAATGAAGACAAATAACAGCAGACAAACGGAGGAAGAAAAGATGGCACAGATTGGAAAAGAACATGACAGGAGAAGACCCAGAGGGCATCATGCGCTCCTTACTATCAACATTAGGGATATTTTCTCTTTTTCTTTCCTATAAACTTCATGATGGAATATTAATTATTTGTTATGAATTCGTATCACTGGCAATATGATATTAAGCTTTGTTAATTTTAGTAAGGAATAGTAAATATTAATGTTTAACTATTTTTAAACAACATAACCTTTTTCAATTTACTCAGCATGAAAATGTCAACATTAATCATGACAGTAGATACACCTAAAAGCAAAGAAACTTGACATTGTAGTACAATCTGGCACCTCTACTGGAGATACACTGCATAATTTCCATTGTATTTTTGAAATATAGAAAATGGAAAATAATCATTTTAAGGTTAGTAGTTTGTCCTCGAAAAAAATTTCCACCTCTAGAGAAATGTGTCACTAAACTACCATGATTAAATCCTAGGAACTACCTTTACATAAAATAACATAAACAATTCAAAAGAGAAGTGTATGTTACTAGCCCAGATAATATCCTTTTTTACATATCACTTGCATTTCAATGCAAAAAATATATGATGCTATGAAAGTTGAAATTCCACAGAGATGATTAAAACTTGAAAATCACGTAAGGCTGAAAGTTGTAACATAACTGTCTATCCTAAGGTAAAATCAAGTTTCCACGATTAGAAAATGTTTTCACCAAAAGTTTATAACTAAATATCAATCCGCAGCCTTTTGCGTACACTGCTAGGTACTACTACAAATTATGTTCTTTAATCTTCACAACAGGGGCCAGTGTTGTGGACACTGGCATCCCACATTACAGAGCTGACTGCTCCACTTTCCCCAGGTCAGCTTCTTCCTAATATGCCTGGGAAGCCACTGTAGACAGAGCGAATACTTGGTTTCCTGTCACCCACATGGCACACCCAGAAGGGAGTTCCCAGCACCTGACTGTCACCTGAACCCCACCTCGCTGTTCTGGTCGTCTCAGAGGAATGCAACACCAGATGGAAAGTGTCTTCCTCACTGATGGTGTGCTTTTCCAAAGAAACAAATCTTTTTTTCAAGAAACTTTCACAATATATATTAAATTGACATTTCAAGCAGAGGAAATAATGTTCCCAGACAAGAAAAAAAAAAACTGCTGAACACATTCCAGTTTCTGAATATGTTCTGTCAGAAAGGACCCGAGGGTCCCAGTGCCCAAACATGTCCTGTCAGAAAGGATCCCAGAAGATGCACAGGAAGTGAGTAAAACTGCTTCTGCTCTCATGGGGGTCACCAGCCAAAACCAACTCAAGAATGGAAAACATTATCACATTTACATACAGCCCATGTTTTTGTTTTAATTCAACCACTTTTGTAGAATAAAGAAAATATAAAGTTGACAAACTAGGACTAAAATGCAATATGCAAATTATTATTTCTTTACTGTTTTGAGGAGACTAAGTGAAATGGCACTGCTTTAGCCCTTCTTTAGCAATGCTGAAAATACAGGGCCCCCTTTGCCTAAGCAGAAGAGCTGTGACGCCCAATAAGGGTCCTCCATTGGTAGTTTTTTAATCTGCAAAATCAAGTTTCAAATTTTACTCAAGATCCTTTGACCTTAAAAGAAACAAAAGTATTGTTTCCTTTGAGAAGCACAAGCATAATTCAAAAGGTTTAAGGGAAATGGAATTTAAAAATATGTTCAGTGTGGTGCAAAAAAAAAAAATTGTTAACTATGCAGACAAGGAGTCTTCATTATGACAGAACTATGGATAGATTTCAAAATATTTGCATAAGATAAATGCATCTTTTAATCACAGTGTTCCATGAACCTTCTAAAGTACCCTTGTATTTGAATGCCCATGATACTGTGAGAGCAAGTGTATGACAATAGCAGCAATTAAAAGTCATCAAAGCCTCAAAATTTTTACTATTTGCTAGAAGAAGTAAGAGAGGAATACCAAGCAACTGTCATACTTTTTCCAAGCACTTGAACAAGTTTGTCTCAAGACAAAAGACTGAATTTGATAAGACGGGACAAAAGACCATTAGGTATCCAGAGGAAGTAGGAAGTGCTCCCAACCTATTTAGGCAGCAGAGTTACACAAAAGCAGGGTAATAGGCAAGGACACAGTTTCATCACAAAACAACAGGAAGTGGAGCATGCTAAGGCTACAGCAAAGAATTTTCTCCTAACAAATTACCAGATTCAAAATTTAATTGGCAATTAAGGAATGAACACGAGTAACTGTTAATGCTAGGCCAAAACACATGGACCTCTAAGGTCCAGCACAATGGCTCAGTGGCTAAATCATCGCCTTGCACACGTCGGGATCCCATAGGGCGCCAGTTTGTGTTCTGACTGCTCCCCCACTTCCCATCCAGCTCCCTGGACGTGGCCTGGAAAAGCAGTCAAGGATGGCCCAAAGCCTTGGGACCCTGCACCCCTGTGAGAGACCTGGATAGAAGCTCGGGGCTCTTGGCTTCTGATTGGCTCGGCTCAGGTCATTGTGGCCACTTGGGGAGTGAATCGAAGAATGGAAGATCTTTGTCTCTCCTTCTCTGTAAACTTGCCTTTCAGTAAAAATGAATAAGTCTTAAAAAAAATGATCTCCAGCAACACAAGTGCCCACTTCTTTCCCTCCTAAAATACTCACTTGCTTCCTGGCACACCTCACACCTCTCTGGCAGTTCTTCCTTAGTCATCTTTGCTTACCCTAAGTTAGAGGCTTCTAAGGTGTGAGGCTCTTGGCCCAGCAGCATCAGTATCAGAGGGAGGTGACACAAAATGCAAATTCTTGGCCTCACCCTCACATACCCAACCAACTCAGGTGAACAAGCTCAGCGCACTGTTGCACCAGCTCCTCCAGAGTCTGCTGACTATAAACCCTGGACACCAGCGCTTTACAGCCCTTCAGCGAGCAGCTCTTCATTTTATTCTCTCACCTGGGCTTTACATAGCAGTCAGAAGTTTCTTATCTGTAAGCAGAGACACCTTCAATGAGCTCCACACCCTATACCCAACTTCCCACTTGACGTTTCTTCTCAGAAATTACAGCTGCAACTGCAGACTATCCTGCGTTTGGCAGACTATCCTGTGCCATTTTCTGCTATTCCATACAATCCACCACCAAATCGTCACATTCAAACTTTGCTTCCAAATTATGATCCAGCTATCTCACTCCTAGAAACACAAACGAAATGTAAGTAGCATCCAAGAGAGATCTGTACTCTCATGTTCAGCACCTCAATTTGCAATAGCTAAGACACTGCATCAACCTAGATGTACATCAGACGATGAGTGGATAAACAAATGTGACTTGCATGGAGTATCACTTAGCTGTAAAAACAGAAATCTCATTTTCAACAAAGTGGACACAGGCACAGATCATTATGCCAAGCAAAGTGAGATCCCAAAAGAAAAACAATCACATTTTCTCTAATTTCTGGTAGTTAAGAGAAGGAACAAAAATTGTGTGGATTCTACACCATTTGCTATAAATGTTACTTCAGTGAATCATATCATACAAATGACAATACTCTTTATTTCACACATTAAAAGAAGAGGAAGAAACGAGGACCCTTGCACTACCAGCAATCCTTTGTTTCGTGCTTAAACTGAGTACTGGTTATGAGGTACTCAGATGGCCCCTCCCCATTCCACCTCAAGAAAAAAAAATCATTCATTTGTACACTGAAGTGCATTTCTGGATACGCACACTCTATTTTAATAAAATGTTTGTTTAAAGTTCATCTTCAGGACTAGTGTGTCACAGTAAGTCAGTCCTCCACCTTGTGGCGTGAGCATCCCATATGCGTGCCAGTGCACGTCCTGGCTGCTCTACTTCCGATTTAGCTGTTAACCACAGAGGATGCCCTAAGTCCTTGGACCCCTTAACCACATACAAGAAACTCCTGGCTCCCGGCTTTTGATCAGCTCAGCTTTGGCCATAGCGACCATTTCGGGAATAAACCAGCAAATGGAAGACCTTTCTCTCTGTCTTTCCTTCTCTGTGCGTGAAATTCACCTTTCAAATAAAAATTCATCTTCATTTCCATTGTCACCACTAGAGTCATATAATTTGCACATCCATCAACCATTTTCCACATAATAATCAACTAATCAACATGATCAGAACATGTTACAGCCCCCATTTAAGTCCCTCAATAAGTTCCAGTTGCACTTTAGGTAAAACCTAACTCCTGCATATGCCATGCATAGTTTTTGACCCTGGTCACTTCTCCAACACAGATTTGTCTATTTCTACAGATACAAATTGGGACGCGTTTGGCAGAAACTCCTGAAAATAACCCATTTTGAAAAGAAATTAAAAAGTTCTCACTACCTCAGTCCTCCAAACTTTGAATAGATGGGTTAAAAAAAAAAAGAAAAAGAAAGTGAAAGAGAAAGAGAAAGAAAGAGAAAGAAGACGGTTGTCAGCAAGGTACATAATGTTTGAGAGGAAATTCCTTCAACAATTCATTATACACAATGTAAGTATACCACAAAATCTTAATTATAAATGTGTATGGCATATGTACATGACATAAGCTGATTTTTTATTAGGTCCTATGTTTGCAAATTCATCTAGTCACCATACAGATGTATCACCAAAACCACTACTCCTGGCACTTGATTTCATGGCCACTTACACACATGTCCAAGGCATGACAAACCTTGTTTCCTGACCTGCACATTCTTGTTTCACTTCTCCTATGGTAAATAAGTGTCTCTGGTGTAGTCTGTTGAGTGACATGTTTTCCCATTTGGGCTTTTCTTATTGATTTCACTGTTGAAAATGGCCCTTTAGTGTGAGTTATAGGGCTAATGGCTGTGATTTTAGCTTTTGTGATCAACAATATACATCACACACAAAAAAATCTATCAATAATATATCTCAAATTCTGTCCTTAAACAGAAGCAGGCATTAACAAGGATGTATACTGATCAGCTGAAATGTTGTGATGAGTGGTTTGCAGGAACAGAAGCATCTACTTCCTCTAGGAGCAATGGTTCAGCATCTAAGTCAGTGTTCTGGTGACTTTCTGGAACATAACAAATTATACAGGGTAACTACAAAGCACAGAGAGACTGACCCTGCAGAGGTTGTTCTCAGTAAGCTGCCTGTGTCTGCAACAGCACAGCAGAAACACCCCAGGGCACAGCACCTACTGTGTGCTTACACAACACCGACCCAAGGAAACCAGCACAAAAGCTACCAAGTTTGGGTTTTGATCTGTTTTATACTCGATTATATATACCTCTCTTAACTGAATTTTTCTTTCTTTTTCTCTTTTCTCCCCTCTCTCCCTTCCTTCCTTCTTTCCTTTCTTTCAAGAGGCAGAAAACAGGAGGGAACAGAGGGTCTGATCCACCAGTTCAAACTCCACAACAGTCAAGGTTGGGCCAGGGTAGAAGCCAGGAGCCAGGAGCCAGGAATTGCACATAGGCCTCCACAAAGATGACAGTAACCCCAAGACTGCAGGCTGAGTCAGGAACAGGAGCCCGGATGCAAACCAGGCACTCCGACATCAGACATCTGACATGAGACATCTGACATCATGGCTAGTAGGTTCCAATTCAAGTAATCTATATTCTAGTGCCTTGCTTTGGCAAACACTTGCCCCAGTCTTAGAACTAGTCAAACCCATCAATTACTAATTAATCATGTTTACATTTGAACATAACTTGTGCTTAAACTTATTTGAAGGGAAAATGGATATTAACTATCTGAAATAAAAGCCAAACCAATCAAAATAAAAAAGTAAACTGAACTGCGACAACAAAAGTTTGAGAAACGCCTTTTTTTCAACTTTATTACAGTATGAAAGCATACCTTACAATCATAGGTTTTTCACGTACAGCAGTTTTCGCTGAATTATTTGAGATACTCAATACTTTATTGTGAAATAAGCTTTGTGTTAGAGGGTTTTGCCCAACTATAAGACAATGTAAGTGTTCTAAATACTTTTTTCTTTTCAAGATTTCTCTCCTTTTAAGGCACAAGTTACAGAGAGAGAGAGACAGACAGACAGACAGACACTGATCTCCCATCCACTGCATTCAACCCCAACTGGACACAGCCAGAGTTGGACCAGGCCAGTGTCAGGACCCAAAGAACTTCTGGATCTCCCATCTGGGTAGAGGGGTACGGATACCTTAGCCTGCTGCTGCTTCCCCAGGCAAATTAGCAAGGAGCTGGACTGGACGTGGAGCAGCCAGGACTTGAACTAGTGCCCACACAGGATATCAACTTCACAGGTGGTGATTTTACCAGCCATGCAGTAACACCAGTCCCTTTTCAGCATATTTAAGGTGGGTTAGGCTAAGCTATGATGCTCAGTAGGTGAATCAAACACACTTTCCAACCAGGGATGGGCTTAGAAGGATGTAATCCCTTTAGTAATAGAAGAGCATCGTGCACGTCATTTCAGTTGTGCACACTGGCACTGGAAGAGCAGCTATGGCAGGGGAAGACTTCAAGTCCAGTCCCAGGAGCTGGGCCCTGGGATAACAGTTTCATCTTCCAAAACCGGACTCTTAACTCAATTCTTCCCATTACTGATTTTTCTCAATAAGAGACAAACTTTTGGTAAAAAGTGGAACAGTAACAGTGACATTAGTGCTTAAAAGGCATTTTTGTTTTTGTGGTTTACAAAGACTTCTTTTGACATTCATTCTTGTTTTCATTTCCCAAAGTCACTTTTTACTAAAAATGACTTGCTTATGGTGGTAGGATAGGATACACCTAGGGCAATGACAGAAGTTACAAAATCAAAATCTAGTTTGTGAAATGCCAATATATCCTTTCCATCCTATATCCTACATGAAATCTTTCTGGATGTCGTGCAATCAAATGAGCATGACACCACAGCTGCACACAGAATTCAAAGACACAACTACAAATCGTGAGCTAACTGCCAAGTGTTCTTAAAATCCACACACTCATCTAAACCAAAACGTAAAACTCGTGCATAACAGACCCCCAGGAAATGCCTTCGCTTAGACTACCTTCCATACAGACTACTGCTGTATGCACATTCCTTTAAGAAGCTAAGCTCACCTCCCACATCTCCAAGATCCATCTGACCTCATCAACGTGGGCAATGGCCTTCAGAATAATTACATGTACCCTGAACTACTCAAGAATTATCTCCCTTTAGACAATTTATAGACAAAAAAAAAAAAAAACTGCAGGTTTTCTCTCCCATCCACTATCGTTTACAGCATATATATATATTTAAAAAAAAAACCCACACATACTAGTGGAATCTCAGTCTACTGTCTCAAACCACATCAATGTCTCAGGAAACAGAACTGCTCTCTCATTTTTCTTAACTTTAGAACTTGAGAGGGCCATTTACCAACAGAAATTACTTTCGTGCGTCTTTTAAAGTCATTCACTTTGTAATACCACTTTGCAATTAAAAAGCTCAAAGGTCAATAAAGCGTGTAATAAACCAGCCAAAGTATTTTCTATAAACCAATGACACACAGAAACACAAAACTAAAGTTCAGGTCTTTTTTTTTTTTAAGGAATAAACTTTTTGCAAGTCTACTTGCTGTCATAACTTGTTAGAGACGCCGAAGGGCTACGCAAAAGACTTTACAAGTGAAAGTTAACCTGCTTTCCCTTCACCCGTTAAAGTCTATCCAAGAAGAGCCAGTGGGAGGGCTAGAGCAGCACCTGACCCCGTGAAGAGGATTCTAAATAACAAAGATAAATGGGCGGGGTTCAAGTTTACCAGCTCCTCAAAAACAACCAACCTACTGAACTTGGGCCAAAACATCCCCCTCAAAAACGACGCCCGCTCAGGCGCGACACCAGGGGACGCAGGGTGCTGCGCCCTGCGGCGCACGGGGAGGCCACGGCATGACACCCAGCAGAGGTTGAGCCACCTGGAGTCACTGGTCCGCTCTCCAACATCACACCGACTGCTCGGAAGTCTTCTCGGTTTATCTCCTCGCATCACCCAGGCCAGGGAAATGATTTAAACTCATAATGAGAAAAACTGCACCGACACAGCAAGCCTGGGAGCGAAACCAGAGGGAGCTCCTCTCGAGAGCCGCTGCCGACCCAGCAGAGGTGGCAGAACAGGAAAGAAGTCGAGTCGAGAGGGCGAGGACCCGGAGAAGCCACCGCCACACCCCAGCCCTTCCCTCACCTGCCCGCCCCACGCTCCCCCGGCGCCTGTACCTTCCGCCAGCGACTCCTCCAGGGTGAGCTGGTAGCGGCCGACAGCGAACACCCGGACCCCCACGGACGAGCTGCCGGAGCCGACGCCGACCCCGCCGGTCCCGCCGCCCGCAGCGCCGCCTCCGCCGCTGCCTCCCTCCGACTTGGGCATCCGAGAGAACTTCTTCATGGTCCCGCCGGGGCGCTGGAGGGCGCGGGGAGCGCGCAAGGGCGAACAGAGAGGGCGAGTCCCCGGCGCCGCGCGCGGGCCGGGCGTCCGCGAGAGGGGTGTCCGCCCTTGGCCCGTCCGAGCGTCCGTGCGCGCAGGAGGCCCGCCGAGCCTCACATTCCGCGCGCCCCGAGCGCACAGCCCCGCCGCCGCCGCCGCCGCCCGCTCCGCGGCTCCGTTGCAGCTGCCGGGCTCCCGCAGAGGGCGGCGGAGAGGGCGGGGACGGGGCGGGGCGCGAGGGGGCGGGCCCGAGTGCGGGGCGCCGAGGACACCGCCTCCGCCAGTGCCCGGGGCGCCCTCGGCGGCGCTGGCGGAGCGCTCGGGGCGGGAGCCCGGGAGCCGCGGGCGGCGAGGGCAGGAGACGGCGAGAGGGGCGTGGGCGCCGAGGCCTGCCGCCGACGCCGGGGCCTCGCAGCCGGACGACCCGTAGCCGCCCCCCACCCCCGGGCCGCCGCCCCCTCGCCCGTCGCCCGCGCCCGTTGGCGACGCGCCGCGCTGCTGCCGCTGCCCACCGCTCCCAGGCCGGCCCCCGCGCCCCCCCGCGCAGGCGCCGCCGGAAGTGACGGTTCCGGCCCTTGTCACGTGGAGGAGGGGATTGGGGGACGTGATTGTCGGGGGGCTGAGGGGCCGAGGGCCAGGTCGGGGGTCCCGGGGACCCGGTTGGCGCTGGGAGGGTTCGGGGCCACCGGAGGCGAGCCGGCTTTTCCGAGCGCTTTGTGAGGTGGCCTGGGGACGTTCCCGCGCTGTCCGTGCACGGGGAGGGGGGGACTTGGAAATGCCGCCAACAACTTCACCCGGCTCGGGAACTCTCCGCTTCGCTGGGTAGCCAGCTTTCCAGACCTCGTCCCACCGGACGCCTCTTCCCCGAGGCGCACAGACCGACACGCTGGATGCCGGCAAGCCCGCTTGCGGAGGCACGCGGCCGTTGCACGCCGAAGCGGACGCGGCTTCCCGGGAAGGCTGTTGCGGTTTATCGGTTGCTTAGCACAGTTCTGTGGAAAGTCTGTTGTGCGGCACGCAGCCTTGTGGCGGGGGGCGTCAGAACAGGTGTTAGGGCCGTTTCACAGGCCGTGCATCCCCTCTGGCTAAGGGAGCTTGGAAGAGAGGCGCCTAGGGTCGCACAGCTGGCTGATGGTCTCTGGGTTGTTGGTTCCGTGAGATTTCTTGGCTGTTCTGGAAAAGTAGGTTAGGGTCAGGTGGCTGAAGAGACAGCTTTTAGGAGTGTTTGGAAACAATTGCAGCCTTGTCCCCCGCCTTAAAGAATGTGGCCTATTCAAAAAAAAAAAAAAGCAAAACCCCCGTTGTATTTATCTCATAAACTGCAGGAGCCTCCTGTCAGGGAAAGAGAGCATGGGTATATGAAAGTGTGGGCCTGTGGAGAGTGACAGACTACACAGGGCCTGTGTAAAGAAAGCGCTCGATTCTTTGTTCCAGCCCACAGGAGCACAAGGGTAAGGATCTCTTAACCCCAAGATCTGGGTCTTTTTCTGCTGTGGTATTTTCCGGCTTTTCAACATACAGGGCCAATAACGTATTGCAAGGACTCCTGGTACCTGTGAAGGCAGATGAATGTGATTCTATCATCCACCTGTTTAAAGAGACAGGCAGAAACGTGAGAAAGGAGCTGAAAAAAATCATTCTGCTCTGCTCTTTGAAGAGAAGCTATTTCTGCCAACGCAGAAGCTGAGTGCCAGATTTAGGCGTTTCAGCTATACAGCCCACTAGATTAAAATTCCTCTTCCTGAACCTGACCTTTAAAGTACATTTCTGCTCATGCAATCCAGATGATAGGTCGGGTGACTGATGTGGCGTGCCAGTTAGGAATCTGCATGGAGAAGTCAACAGGCCATCCGCTTACCGTGGGGATTCACGGCAAAATCCCATTCCCACGACACTTAAATTGCGTTTTTTCAAGCTGACCAAAACTGGAGTCCAACGAACGTCGAGTTCGGCCCAACGGAAACCTCACCTGATCCCAGCACAAGAATAAATGAAGTCTTGTATCATTAGTTTGGGACTTCATTTGTTGCTGTGTTCTTTTCACTATTCCTGTAACCTGATATCTGATAGCAAGCTTGTAAATTAGTTTAGAAAAGGGCCTTGTATTGGCAATAAAAAATAATGCCAAATATTTACAAACACTTTGACTACAAAAGAAATGTTTCTGTCTACTGTCCGACTTCCTAGCTCTGGCTGCCAAAGGCATTTAGGAAATAAACCATGAGCTGGAAGTTTCTCCTGTGTGTGTGAAAGAAATGAATGAATCTTTTATATGTATGCATGTATGTATATCAATATATATGTGCATATTTTAAATACTAGCACCTGCTCTGTGGCATAACGCATAGAGCTATCACCTGCAATGCTTGCATCTTAAATGGGTGCCAGTGTGAGTCCTGACTGCTATACTTCTGATCTAGCTCACTGCTAATGTGCCTGAGAAAAGCAGCTGAAGATACCCCAAGTCCTTGGGACTCTGAATGCTTACGGGAGACCCAGAGGAAGCTGCTGGCTCCTGACATTGGCCTGGTCCAACCCTGGCCATTGTGGCCATTTGGAGAATGAAACCAATGTATAAAGGATCTCTGTGTGTCTGACTCTATTTATAATGCCACCTTTCAAATAAAGTCTTTTGAAAATTAGCAAGATGCTCACTAATATTCTTAACAGGAGAAGATGACGCATTTCACATGCTTCTAACAATGGTTGCAGGACAGGTGGCTGTTGCAGTGGTTAAAATGCTGCTTAGGATACCTGCATTCCTGGTTGGAGTGCCCATACTTGAGTCCCAGCTCTGATCCCAAATCTGACTTCCTGATAGTGTGTACCTGGAAAGCAAGTATCCTACTATCAGGACCTGCAGCCCTGTTACTTAGGTGGAAGAAGCAGATGGAATTATGTTCCTGGCTTCCTCCTGTCCCAGCCTTGCTGTTGAAGGGATTTGGCTGGGGAGTGGACTAGCTAATGGGCTTATTTTCCACTCCTCTTGTTCTTGCTCTCAGTCTCTGAAAAAATAAAGAAAAGAACTTCATTATTACTGGACCCTTGCAATATATGTTAATGTATAACTCAGTAAAATTTCATGAAAACACTGTAAGAGAGATCCTACTGTTATGATACTGTGCAGTTAAGAATACTGACACTAAGAAATTAGACCACATACCAAAGATCTTACGATGAGTACCAAAGTTCAAAACCAGGTAGTTAGACTTGGTAGCTCATGCTCTTAACTACAACATCATACAGTCTCCTTGAAAATTGGCGATGAATGATATAGCAGCTACAATCTGAGTGATAAGATACCCTCCAATGTCCTCTGGCCACTCGCCCAATCCAAGCATGCAGTCACAGCTCAGGGAGTCCCACTGTAATAAGGGAGATTATATTTAATTTATGATCAATCAGGTATTTTGAAATCATTAATATTTTTTAAAATCAGGTATTGTTTAACAAACGTTTTGCCGAATATCTACAATGGTCAAAGCACTGTGGGACCAGGGTACAGCCAGGAGATGGTGGCCAAATGAATAGAACAAACCCAGGTCTCAGAGTAGTTTACACTCTTTTGAAAAAGATATCAGTATATACAGAATCATGTAATTTAAAGATTTTTAATTTTATTTGAAAGATAGAATTACAGAGCGAGATCTTCTGTCCGTTGGCATGCACCCCAAATGGCAACAATAGCCAAAGCTTTCCCTCTCCCACCATTTTCCTCCATATTTTCATGGTAGCATAGTTCTTTAGTAACAATTACAAGTTTAATGTTCTGCTATTTAAATGTATCATGGCACTGTAGGTATATGCAAAGATAGACAATCCAGCAGCAAACTTTCAAGGTATAGTTAACTGATTCATTGATAACCCTCCTTTTATTGGGGAGTAGAAATGCATGCTTTAATGTATCTTCACTCCTTGATAGTCTCCACTATGTACTTCATCTATGAGGACATATTTATATACATGTTTAAATATCTATTTGTTTTGTATTTTGCATGAAGTTTCTTTTATATCAGAGACAATATTTGTCATTTTAGGATTGGTTTCTTTATTGAGCATGATGGTCTCCAGGTGGGACTATTTTGTTGCAAATGGTATAATTTCATTCTTTTTAATGACTGAGTAGTAGTCCATGGAGTAGATAAACCACAGTTTCTTTATCCATTCCTATTTCAACGGGCATCTAGGTTGTTTCCATGTCTTTGCTATTCAGAAACACAGAATTTAAAAGGAGGCAGATTGGGAGTGCAAACCAAGTTGACTGTAAGCTCTGTACAAAACCAGTAAGCTCTGTGGTTATATTTTTATGTATACTGCCTTCCTTCCAATCTCCTCTTGGCAATATGGATGGTACTATTATCTTAGAAACTTTTGGAGTCAGAAAAATATTTCTCCTGAATTTTAAAGCAAGTGAGTGGTTCCCATGGAAAAAATATTTAATTCTGTAGTAATACATTGAACTAATCCTGAATTTCAACCATGTACAAAACTTCCATACATGCATGTCCTAAAATAATTTGAGTAATGAAGAGGGACAAAGAGGAAAATGTGATTGAAGCTAAATTCAGTTTTTGTTTCAATCGTTTATCAAAACTCAAATTTTGTTTTAGCTAGAGTTCTGCCAATTGCATTAGAAGCTTTGATAATGATGATGATGATGACGATGACAATGTGCTAGGAAGCATAGGAACCAATTCACAAGAAACCAAATGGTATGAAAAGAATCATGAAATTCTGAAGCCAGAAGGTGGTAGTTATGATTAAGCAGAGAAGTGACTATTTCTTGAGCATCCAGTATGCCCCAGACCTCTTGCTCAGGACAAAGTGTATGTTACTATACATACGTCACTCCCTTAATCCTCCAAAAAGGTCAGTGAAAGCATTGCCCCCAACAGCTATCTCTGAATTACTCTCATTTCTTTTTTTTTTTTTTTGATGATCAATAGCCAAAGTTTATTAGTGGCATCAGACTTTATGCACTGAGGGTCATATGGGATAAGGATGGAGGTATTGAGCTCATCAATAAACCCATCAACTGTTTCTATGCTTTTGTTTGGAAGTTCTTTTGTCTTTTTTTTTCACATTTTATTATTATTGCAATAATTTTATGATACAGTTCAATATTCCTTTATCCCCTCCCCAATTCCCCCCCCCCGCCCCCTAGTTCCTCCATATCATCACTAACACATAGCTCTTCATACTCAGTCTTATGTTCATCATTGCGGGCATGGACAATGGCAGAGAGTCCAGAATCCTATGGTCAAAATATAATATAAACAGTTTCACTGTAAGTCCATCTTTGTCTGGAAACAGAAATGCATACCTCACTGCATCCTCACATCTGGTTGTTAGTCTCCATTACATAACTACTGTACATTCCCTTAAATGAAAAGTCATGATACAAAATCAACAATAGAAAGAAAAATAGAAATTTACAATGCCATGAAGTTAAATGACATGTTACTAGATATGACAATCTCCATTACACAACTACTATACATCCCCTTAAATGAAGAGCCGCAAAATAAAATCAACATCTGAGAGAAAAAAGAAATTAACAACACCAAGAAGTTGAACAACATGCTATTAAATGTCCAACGTGTAGCTGAAGAAGTGAAAATCAAGAACCTTCTTGAAGAAAATGATGCCACTGTATGATCTACGAGTCATTGAATGATCCAATCAGAAGAAAGTGTCCCGAAGAGATGAAACCAACAGAAAACAACAAAACCCATGTGATAGAGTCTCCACTGATCTTTGTTGAAGTGTGTCTCCTCCAGACAATAAACAAATGGGTTTTGTTTTTTAATCCAGTCTACTATTCTATGATGTTTGATTGAGCTTAAGCAATTTACATTCAGAGTTAAATATACATAGGTGGTACTTTGGTCCTGTCATTTTAGGAATGGGTTGTTCATTGGTTTAGTCTTCTGTTGTCATTCTACTGGGATGTTCTTCCCATTTGCCTTTGGGTTTGGTAGGTGCTATTCCTCTTCTCTGTCCAGAGAACATCTTGAAGTATCATTTGTAGGGCAGGTTTGGAAGAGGCAAATTCTTTTAGCTTTTCTTTACTCTGGAAGAATTTTATTTCATTTTCAAAGATGAAAGAAAGCTTTGCAGGGTATGTTATCCTAGGCCGACAATTTTTTTCTTTTAGAATCTGGAATATGTCACTCAATTCTCTTCTCGCCTGTAGAATTTCCTGTGAGAGATCTCCTATGAGCTTAATTGGCATTCCTTTATATGTCAATTGATTTTTTTCACGTGCACATTTAAGGATCTTTTCCTTATGTTCAATTGAAGAGAGTTTGATAATCATGTGTCTTGGTGAAGATTGCTTTTGATCAAGCCTGTTCGGAGTTCTGTGTCCCTCCTGGATCTTGTTTCCCAATTCTTTTTCCAGATTAGGGAAATTTTCCTTGATTATTTCATTAAATACATTTGCAAACTCAGCTTCTGTTTCTGCACCTTCTGGGGCTCGCATAACTCTTATATTTGGCCTCTTAATAGTGTCTTTCAATTCTTGAATGCTTTTTTTGGCCTGATTCAGCTCTGCTTCCAGCTTTTTGTTTGCTTCCCCCTGGTGACAGGAGATATCTGCCAATTCTGAGATTCTTTCTTCTGCTTGCTTCATTCTGTTTTGGAGACTCTCCACTGTACTTGTAATTTGCTCTACTGTGTTCTTAATTTCTGGTATACCAGCCTTGATTTGCTTTACTGCTTCCTTAAATTCTTTGAACTCTTGCATGAGCTTCTCATTTTTTACCAGAATCTTCAAAATGAGTCTTATGGATTCTGTGTCCCCCATTTTCTCGATGTCTTCCTCAGTTAACTCTGAGGTTGGCATAGGGTTTTGCTCCTTTGCTTCTTTTGCTCTTGATCATTGTACTTCTGGTTAGCAGAATCTTCTTCTTGGGGGCAGGTTTCTAAGCTGTGTCACCCACCTGTCTACAATGTGATTTTACTTATTGCAGTTGGTACACAACCTTTTGCTTGCAGCCACTTGTGCCACAACCTCCAGCAAATTCCAGACTTGGGTTCTTATGTCAGATATCCACCATGGTCTCCACAGCCCCAGCTCTTGGCTCACCACTCTCCACCTCCTGTGATACTGTGCTGAGGCTGCACTGTTGTCTCTGCAACCTTTCTCCCACTTCCAGTTGGTGTGGGTTCCAGGATTAGAGAGACACCAGGTGTCCTGTATAATTAGGTTGTTGGTGGTGATGATCTCGCTGGAACCTGTTGGACATCAGGTCTGGGTGCCACACGGACCTATTTTGACCGGTACAGTGTCACAGTTGGTATTATTTTCCTGTGAGATCTCAGCAAGCTCTCGCGAGCTCAGCACATGCGTAGTTCTCTGTTGTCCCCTGCAGTCCCAAAGCTATTTCCACAGTGCACAAAATGGCGCCCAACGTGCTACCACAACAGTTCTTGATCTGCTGGCTGTCAGATCCGAGGGCTACCCAGACATGCCCCAGATGGAACCGGTAGAATGCCACGTAGTTGCAGTTCACTGAGTCAGAAGTGAGCTCACTCCCTGCTCAGGGCATGCTCAGTCCTTTCCCTTGCCTTTGCCTCCTTACGCAAAATGGCACCCAATTCAGCTCTTGGGGGCTGACTGGACTATGAAATTCACTCTGTTCTCACACTGCCTGAGATTTGCTGCTCTGTCTCTGCTCCTGGTCAAATCAAATGGACCAGCAGGATGGATAGTTCTCCATCTGGGTTCACCTCCCAAGCTCCCAGTGAAAGTCCCTTCCCACCTGGTTGCTGGTGGAGTTCGGTCTGCTGTTCGAGTTCAGATCGCCGTGCTGCAGTATTGTTTACTGCAACACCACACTGCTGTGCCCGCTGCTTTCCTGTGTCTGTCAGTCTCTAGGTACCCCTTTGCTGTTGTTTTGTCCTTTCCTATTTCCTGAAATATGTCCTCTCTGCTTTATCCTGATTAAATGTTTCTCCGTCTGATTAAACATGTCGTTACCCTATTCCGCCATCTCGATTCTCCAGTCCTTTTGTCTTGTATATTCCACCAAGTGTTCTCATATACATGCTGTCTACTCAACTGCTCTCATACCGAATTACTCTCATTTCTTACCAAACTATTCCAGGTCCCAGTGCTCACCCAGGTTGGAATGTCTTGTTCTTTCTTGTAGTGACCTTACTTTTAAGGGATGGCTCTAGCTCTAGGGCCACCTCCAACTTTACAGCTTTCTGACCTCTGCCACCTGGCAGTCCTGGGTTAGAATATTCTAGGTTCTTAAGTGTTACCCCATGCTGTATGCTCCTCCAGAACTACTGCTGTCATTTAATTATGATTTCCTTAGCTACTTTTCTCCCTTTGATGGGAACATGTGACACAGTTCCCTGAAACCCAGTACCAAGCAACAAACTCTACAGAAAGTATTAAATAAGTAAATGAGTGACTTAGCAAAAGATCCCATGAGTGGTGGAACTGAGGGGTAGAAGTCAGGCTCAGATCTCAAGGCCAATCAATAACACCCACTAGCAATAGTCAAGATGAGGAGGGCCGTGCCAGACTGGGCCATAGCACCTACCAGAGCTGCAGCACCTACCAGCACATGAGAGACTCAGAGTTGGGAGGAGAGGGGAGATGATGCAATCTTGGGGTGGTGGAGAAGGGGCAGGGGTAAGGAAGAGGGGACGGAAGGCTCCTCTGCTGGACTACTGCCCAAACTGGTGAGCATGAAAACTGGGACCAGGTCAGGCGGCTGGTTGGGTTTCACTGCAGCATGAGATGGCAAGTGCTGGGACTGGGGAAAAATCCTGTCAGACTAGACCTCAGAAGCACCTGGAAAATGCAAGATGCAGGACTGGGAGTGGGCCCAGCAGAGAAACTGACAGTCTGCAACTCCCACTGGTGAGCATGAGAACCAGAGCTGGTGGAGGGTGGGACTGGCTAAACAAGGGGTGGCACCTACTGTCATGAGAGTGGGCTGGATAGTGGGATGGGGTGGCTGAGCTAGACTTCGGCACCCACTGCATGTGCAAGAGATGAATGGGACAGACTGGACCAGCCTGCTGCACATACTGGCAAACAAAGGAACCAAGGCTGGGGGTGAGTCTGGTGGGGGTTACTGGGTTTACTCCAACTAGGCTGCAGCTCCTGCTTGTGTATGTGACGGCCAAGTTTGTGATGTACAGGGTTGGGCTGGGCCACAGCATCCATTGGTTTGCGTAAGAGACGGGACTGGAGTCAGAACTGACTCAGCAATTGCAATTACCAGTGGCTTTGTAGGTTAATGTGGGTGACAGAATGAAAGCTTGTACTGACAAGCACACAAAAGAGTCAGGTCTGAGATCACTTCAGATGAGGTTTCTTTCGGGATCCTCCCAAGTGAACTACTGGACTCAGAATTCCAACCATGGGGAAAGTTGCAGGAGCTGTGGTCTGACCATTGAGTGCAAGTACCAGAACTGGGCTTCTTCAGTGGCTCAAATGGAGCAGTTGGCGACATATCCAGATGCACATGGAAGATTTGGCATCCTATTGGAGCCTGCAGAGGACATCTGTTACCATAACAGAGAATGGAGGGCAGAACAAATTAATCAGCTACCCTAGTCAAACAGGGACAGCAAATATCTGGGTGAATGGAGACCTAAGGTTACTATGTCAGCCAATGGGCCTTGGAAGGATTTCATCATCCTTGGATTGGCGAGATCAAGAGCCCTTTAGAACTACTGGAAACCACCTCAGCAGAAACCTTGGAGCATGCTCCACATCAGGCACCCTGGGATAACATTATGTGGCCATTCCCCATCCTTGGATACTGAGACAGGTGGGAGGCTGAGTGCAGCTTCTTCCCCTTATCTCCCTCTTTTCCCCAGATACCAGAAGAAAAAGAAAGTTTGGAAACAATAATCTCACCCACTTTCCCCTAATCCTAGACCCTTCCCACCCTGATCAAATATGTAAATATCATTAAAAATAAAATTAAATAATCTAAAAAAAAAACCCATGTACTCACTCCCTCATAAGAAAGTGATCAGTGACAAGTAAAGTCATGTCAATATTCAACTGGCAACCCGTCAAAAATAGAAGTCTGAAGAGATCTTATTATTTGGCTTTTGCTATTGGCTTTTATGCAAACAGAAACACATTCATTGGTTAATTAGTCATCTTTCAAAGTTAGAACAGCCAAATCACTTTAATGATAAATTTTGTCTATTCTGTCAAGATATAAAAGGAATTATATTAATTCGAATGATCAGAGTGACTAACAATTATGGTCAAAAATGAATTACTAGCATATGGGTTTTTTAATTATTCTTCCTTCCTACAATAAAAACATAATCATAATACTGATTCTAGAGTTAAAAAGATATGTGTTAGGATAGCATGACCAAGAGAATACTTTTATCACTAACAAGACACTGATAGCCAAGAAAGTGTAAAACTTGAAGCAACTGTAGTAGCAAAGCCAGAGGATACTGTGAAAAGCAGACTCCATCACTGAAAATTCACATATCTGATTTAAGAAGTTGCCTAAAATCACTCACCTTTTTTCCTCTTGCTTTTTCTCTGAGTCTGGACAATTCAAGCTTAGCCTACTGTGTTCTTCAGCTGGTCTGTTAATTTAAGTCTCAACTGCTAAACAAAATATGCAGTGTTTTAGTTCTATTTATAAATAATTCCATTACATACATAAACCAATACTGGCCAATACTGGACACATTGCAGGTGATAAATACTTACTGAATAAAAATGTTTGGATTTTTAAAAATGCTACTTTGAGTTGACATTTTGAAATGTGTCTTTTGGGAGTTTGCAACTTTTTTATTTTTTTATTTTTTTTTGAGAGGCAGAGAGAGCTAGAGTTGTTTCACTACCCAAAGGCCAACAGCGGCAAGAACCTGCCTACTGATGAACCATCACCACTGACTTTCTGGGTGTGCACTAGCAGAGAGCTGGAGACAGGACCTAATCTCAAACTTTCCCATATGGGACATGGAGATCTTAACAGCTAGGCAAAATCACTAAGGATTATTATGATTTTTAAAGTTATTGTCCATGTTTCAAATCACAGAAGAGATAAAAATAACTAAATACAAATTCCTTGAGGGGGGCCTGGCAGCGTGGCCTAGCAGCTAAAGTCCTTACCTTGAACGCACCGGGATCCTATATGGATGCTGGTTCGGATCCCATATGGATGCTGGTTCTAATCCCAGCAGCTCCACTTCCCATCCAGCTCCCTGCCTGTGGCCTGGGAAAGCAGTAGAGGATGGCCCAAAGCTTTGGGACCCTGCACCCGTGTGGGAGATCTGGAAGAAGTTCCTGGATCCTGGCTCCGGATAGGCATAGCATCTGCTGTTGCACTCACTTGGGGAGTGAATCATCGGATGGAAGATCTTCCTCTCTGTCTCTCCTCCTCTCTGTATATCTGACTTTTCAATAAATAAATAAATCTGAAAAAAAAATTCCTTGAGGGGAACATTGCAATTGATCAGAGTTGAGTTAAGCAAAGATAAAGTGATCAAAATGTTATTTAAAAGTGTATGAAAATCCCTATTGTAGATTTTTTTTGAAGATTTATTTATTTTTATTGGAAAGTCAGATTCACAGAGAGGAGGTGAGACAAAGGAAAAATCTTCTGTCCACTGGTTCATTCACAAATGGCTCCAATGGACAGCGCTGAGCTGATTCAAAGCTAGGATCCAGGAGCTTCTTCCAGGTCTCCCACATGGGTGCAGGGTCCCAAGGCCTTGGGTTGTCCTGCTCTCCCAGGCAACAAGCATGGAGCTGGATGGGAAGTTGGGCAGCCGGGATATGAACCAGGGCCCATATGAGATCCCAGTGGATGTAAAGCGAGGACTTCAGCCACTAGACTATCATGCCAGGCCCAGATTTTTAGGCTATTACTGGATCCTAAAAGCAATTTTTAAATGTTGCTTTCCTCCTGATGAGGATGAGAGACCATCTCAGTGCACTGTCTAAGCTAAAATAGACAGACATCTTTATATTATTTGCAAACTTCTTATTGAACTTTTTCAGTTACATTATTTGCATGTTGCTCTAAAAAAGAATATTCAAGGCAATTACCCCTTTAAGGCTAAATATGCTTTTATAAAAAAGTTCTAGTTTTCCCCTATGTACTATATATATACTACCTACTGTACCACACTTTGTTTCTGTTTTCACACTTGATCTCTGGACAGCAATAGGCCAACTTGTTCTGACAGATAACAATATTTTCCTCATTTACCATGGCAACACCCAGCTACTGCTCACTGATAAACCAGCAATAACTGAGCGCACCTGCAAGTAGCAAGGGGGAATTTGTGCTTCTAGGTCAATCAATATAGGAGTCCAAGAAGCTGTATGACTAAGAAAAACTTAAATACTCTTAACATTCTTTTTGTTAAGCAAATGAAATATGCTCTTTTGAATTCCTATGATGAATCTATATTATAGACATGTTTATCATGATCATTGAAGTTATGAGTTTAACATATTTATATATCAGTGTGTATATTTAGACATCTCTTTGCTAAAATGCCCATTCAATCCTCAGAAACACTAAATTCAAATGTTACACATAGAAACACAGTTGGATTTTAAAAATATGTCTACCAAACATTTTAGTGAGAATAATTATTACAACTTATATTAGCATCAATATTTTGTACTGAAAAGTGCCTGTAGATTTGGCACACTTAAACCTTCAATTTTCTGATGATTATATAACAATGAGCAGATGATAACATTTAAAAATGAAGTTCAATGGCTAAAATAATTTCACGCAGAAACTTTTATTTTTGTTGAATCTGTCACTTATTTTGATAGCATTCACACAGCCTCAAGAATAACTTAAGCTCTTTGGAGGACTCAATATAAATAAGTTAATTAAAACTTCGTGCACCACTCACACAGTTTAGTGAGCTAATGTTAGCAACTGGTTTATTTGTAATCGTGGGACAAAGAAACTTAAGACAAAGGGAAGAGACTGGGAGACTTCAGGAGATTAGGTCCTGGTAGTATCTACTTTCCATAGCAAAACATGAGCATAGGGGCTTCATTTCATTCTTAAGGAATCTAGTATTGCAACAAGGATCTTCTAAACAGGGGAGTTGAGATCAGGACAAAATTTATAAGCAATTTTAGAATAGCTTCTAATCATTACTCTTGATATTTTTTGATCAAAAGGAGCTGCAATTTTGGCATTGAAGTAGGTGATCAAGTGACTGAATCTTACCACTTGAGTAGGCATTGGTTTCTCCAGCATAATAGTAAAATAAATCTGTTGTTGACTTGTTGCTATTCGGTAGTTACTGTTTTTCTGTTGAAAAAACATCTCAAGGGGCCGACAGTGTGGCTCAACAGGCTAATTCTCCACCCTGTGGTCCTGGCATTCCACATGGGCACCAGTTCCTGTCCTAGTTGCTCTACTTCCCATCCAGTTTCCTGCATGTGGCCTGAGAAAGCAGCAGAGAATGGCCCATACATCTTGGGACCCTATAACCATGTAGGAGACCTGGAAGAAGCTCCTGGCTCCGGCTTCAGATTGGCTAATCTCCAGCCTTTGTGGCCACTTGGGGAATGAAGCAACAGTTGGAAGATCTTTCTCTCTGTCTCTCCTCTCTGTAAATCTGCCTTTTCAATAAAAATTAATCTTCAAAAAAATTTCAGATGAGAAAATATCATGCCAATAATTGCTTACCGTCAAGCAAAGCCCTAGGTAAAAAAAAACCCTACAGATTCTTTTCTTCTCAATATTATCAACACTGGGCCTGGCGCGGTGGCACAGTGGTTAAAGGTCCTCGCCTTGCACGCCCGGGATCCCATATGGGCGCCGGTTCTAATCCCGGCAGCCCCGCATCCCTTCCAGCTCCCTGCCTGTGGCCCGGGAAAGCAGTCGAGGACGGCCCAAGGCTTTGGGATCCTGCACCCGCGTGGGAGACCCGGAGGAGGCTCCTGGCTCCGGATCGGCATAGTATCGGCCCGTTGCGCTCACTTGGGGAGTGAATCATCGGACGGAAGACCTTCCTCTCTGTCTCTCCTCTCTGTATATCCGCCTTTCCAATAAAAAAAAATAATAAAAATTTAAAAAAATATTATCAACACTTTCAAAACACCCACAATGGGCTAGGTATTATGTTATGCATTGGAAAGCAAAAGAAATCTAATACTGATCTCTAATTTTTATAATCTGGAAAGAATCATGGTTCTTAAATTTTAATAAGTAGTCTAGCAATGTAAGCCTTGATATTTCCTAAATGGTAGATCTATCGTGAGGCTATCTGATCAGTTCTTGACGTAAGCATTTTCAGGATGAAAAAAATCGTATAAGATTAGTGATGATGCTAAATGGGTCCTTCCCACTTGAGGCACGTGGAGAGAGGAACACCTTGGCCCCATTTTCAGTGCTGTTTCATCTCCAGCAATCACAAGTTGTCTCTAAAATGATCCTGAAACTGTTAGCAATCCCATCCTTTCTAATGTTGCAAAATAAACACTTAACACACTAATGCTTACATAAATAAAGGAAGAAGTTCATTTTCCCACATGGGAAATCATCCTACAAGATTTTTTAACAAAAGTTCAGAATCAGAGATTTCCAGGGTATCCTATAAAATAGCAGTGGGCCCCACTAGGACTGTAATGGGACCTGTGGGTTTGGGCTGCAGTCACCAGAGAACTCTAGAATATCCTTGTTTCAATGTCATCTTACTCCTTTCAAAATATGAATCCTGAAGCAGAGATTAGTGCTTGAGAACAGCTGGAAACTTCGGCAGCTAGTGAAGTCAAAGCCCCTTGGCACAGATCCAGCCACTCTTTGGGGGCAAGTCAGTATATAATGAAAATCACGGGTGATCTTTACCCCTTTCTCATTGACAGCAGGGCTTAGGGCTCAAAACTGTGGGTAAGTAAAGTGGGTTCCGAAAGCCAGCAACAGGTACACGTTTTGTTAGGTTTTTGTACTTGCCTCCAGGCGTGAGAAAAGATCCCTTGTGAATGAGGAAACATCTTCAAGGTTATCCATCCCTCTACCCATTTTCAGGAGTCAAGTTCAGTTTGATGCTGTTTCTTGTGAAAATCCAAGCCATAGTGAGAAACTCCTCATTTGGTCATCTGAGTTCCCTTTAGGATAAGCAGTATCTTTGTCTGGAAGGTGGTTGAGGTTCACCACGGTGGTTCCACAGCCATCCCAATATCTGGATTCTGGCAGCATTATGTGAATTCCCCTAGCTCTTTGTCATAGGGATATTATTACAACAGAGTTTCTTAAACCTTAGAGTTAAGGCCACAGAGCGCCATCTTATTTTTGTTCCCCAAGCCTCCCAAAATACTTGAATTGAATATGATCCACTCACTGTCATTTTAGCCCACACAAATAGCTCAGGGTACATAAGAACTTGGAAATGCTTAGCACATCTTTCATTTTGATTTTAATTCTTCATATGTGGCTTAAAGCAAGCATAGGAGAACTATTTACCAAGTTGTTATGATTGATGAGAACTCCTCCTCAATTCCTCATGAAGATATTATTCTGAACACATTCGTGCTCCCTGGTGGCAAAGAGGTCCAAAAATGAAGACTGTTTCAAATATCCAGCATTTGAAAAAATGTCAAATGAATAGTTCCTATGTCTCAATCAGTATACGTGTTATGTCTAGCATATTTTCATTTCACATGTGATTTAGTGACAATCATGCCTGGTCATCCAATGTGCAGCCTCATAACATTTATTTTGTGATCAAGCATTATCACAGATATTCCAGTGTGCATTTCTAGTACAAAAAAGAGAGAAATATATGTGTTGTTTATTGATGAGCATCATATGAAGATTCATTCATTCTTTTAGTAATTTACTTTCCATTGCATGTTTACTGTGTAGAAAGTACTGGATTGAAATTCATTATGCTTTGAGTTTTCTTTTTTTCCTATTTAATATGTCTCATTTGTCATGGGTAGTAAAGTTGACTGGACTGGAGTTTGTCATATTCAGATACTTTGCTAGCTATTTTGAGCAGTTACATTTTCGTTTGCTATTTTCTTTATATTTCCAATAATGACTGCAGTATGTCTTTTGCTTCAATTAAACATTTCTTAGTGCTGGTGTTATGCAGCCATGTAAAATTTCAAGTTAAATCCTGACTCCAAGTTTCCTCATTTATTAAAAACAAGAATGAGCTGCAAGATTCTTTTTGCGTGT
The DNA here is from genome assembly GCF_017591425.1 of Ochotona curzoniae. Lineage (NCBI taxonomy): Eukaryota > Metazoa > Chordata > Mammalia > Lagomorpha > Ochotonidae > Ochotona > Ochotona curzoniae. Next base: position 22,323,709 of record NW_024467119.1, on the reverse strand, counting down.
TTCCTTCCAGGATTTTGTGATGTCAGCTTTCAAATGCTGACTATAAGAGGAAATAGTTTTGCAAACAAACTTTTAAGAACTCTTTGATAAAATCAAACAGTTGAAATTTATCTTTTTGTATTTAAGTTCCTCTGAAAGTTCTTCATTTTTAGCAGCTATCCATCCTACAGAGATCATGAATCCTCCTGTACCAAGAGGAGGACTAAGAAGTAGAAATCACATTTCTGCCATTGCTAGCATTGTATGTGCAAAACTGAGTAAATTATTTGTCCTTTAGGTCTGAGATTCCTCATCTACAGATTAAGGGTTACCATAATGCAGTCCTCATATAATTACTATGAAGATTAAATAGAATGCTAAATGTAAAGCACTTAACTCTTAAGCATATACCTGACCAAGTAAAGACATTGAACAAAGCAGGACCTCTGCCTGCTATCATCATTTTATGGAAGAAAGTCATGTTTCTTTCCAAACAAGAAAACATGACCTCAGAATAATCATTTTAATGAAAAAACATTGTAACATCATCTCTGTTGCTCATATTTCACCATCAACCAACACGAAACTCATCCTGGACCAACAGTGAACTGCATACTCATATGTGGAATCACGACTGTGACCTTTCCAGCTCATTTTTCCATCACAATCTTCCTTCCATGGTTACATTCACTCAAAGCCTCATTCTGTTTTCTAGCATTACTGCTCACTCATCTAATGTGATTGCTTTTAAGATAATGTTTATAACACAAGGGGCTTTTTCTAAGTGAGAGTAGTGGTGAGAACCTAAGACTAGCTGGCAACTCTGGAGGAAAACAAATTGGGTACAGATGCCCTTTTGGCATTCTGAACACGCTCTTGTTTTATGTATGTCTGTGACTCACCCTGTACCCCATGTTTCTTAGAACTGAAATATTAAAGGGACAGCATTGTGGCATGGTGGGGTAAGCTGCTACCTGCAGTGCTGACATCCCAAATGAATGTGAGTTCAAGTCCCAGCTGCACCATTGCAAATGTACCTAGGAAAGCAACAGTTGTCCCAAGTCCTGTGTCCCCTGTACTCATGTGGAAGACCCAAATAAAGTTTCTAGGCTCCTATTGGGTACCCAGATGAAGTCCCAGGCTCCTGGCTTTAGATGGCTCTTGTGGTCTTTTGGAGAGTGCAGCATCAGATGGAAAGTCTCTCTCCCCATGTCTCTCCCTTTCTATCTGTAACACTGACTTTCAAATAGATAAATAAATATTTAAAAAGAAGAATTGGGATCTCTATACCTGCTATAGTTATGCTGGGCCATTGACTTATTTCCTCAACAACAATTACAAGTCATTTATAACATCAAGTGTTATTTTAAAACATAATCAGGAGGTTTTTCTGATTATAAATTTATGCCATTTCTCCAAAGTAAAGCTTATTGCAACAAATAAAGGCACATTCCATCCTTAGTAGATTTTTGACTTGTCATGATCTTGATTGGGAAAAACCTTTATTTTTTAGTAGGCTTCTTCCATAGATGAACACAAAGGAGAGTCATATGCTGTGCCCCACAGATGGCCTGCAGATAGCTAACCATCTGGGTGGGAAAAAAGGGGGCTTCTCCAGGGATAATGGCAGTGATACAAATATATTCCATTTCCAAAGTTCCAAGGGCAGGTGTACAAGTAACACAATGCACTCTGGGTAGAAGAACAAGTCCACAGTTGGAAGCTCTTGAATCAAACCGGAGACTGCACATGTGTCGGCTGTGGAAAGCAGTCAATCTCTCTAAACTTCAGTTTCCTGAAAATGGGGGTAAGATTAGCATGCACATCACAGGCTTGTTATGAGAATTAAACAAGTCAACTCATGTGGAACACTTTTTCACAGTGCCTGCCCAACGTAAGCACTCTGTTAATATTAGCTTTGTTATTATTATAGGCGCTATAACAGGATGTGCCTACTTTTCTGAAGCCTCATTAACCACTTATCCTAAATATATTTACTACTTCAATCAGTACTTACTCTGAATTCACATGCAAACTCAAGTCCAGATCTGTAGTGCAGCCATCTCTTGGAGTTCCCCTTTTAGGAGGTTTCACAGAAATATCCCAGCCTTTACTGAGTGGTATTTTACTTCCTCAAATCACCTTTCACTTCTCTTTTGTAACTGGTGTCAGTTTCATCTTCCTAAGAGATGTTTCTAAGAGAGAGCTTTAGTTTCCAGTTTGGGTATTGGGATGGACAGCACATTCTTTACCCATGAGAAAACATGACTTGGGTTGTCTAGTGGGTGGAACATCTCAACTTACATTGTTTCTAAAGTATGACCTTCCATGACTTTGTCTGAGGTTGTCAGGTTTCATAATTGTAGTCAATTTTCAATTATTCACTCAAATAAAAAGCTTGTCAGCACAGATATCAGAAAATTACAGAATCTAAAATTATGGCTAACCATACAGCAGAGTTGAGCCAAGCTTCTATCTATCTATGTATCTACCCAATGGAAAAGCAAAGTGGGTTAAAGAAATTTAACCTTTCTATAATTTTCTTCAAACCCTATTCTTTGATATTGATTCTTGATCATTTCTCAATCTCATGTGCAGTACTAAGAAATGACAAGTTGCTTCCAACGGAATTACAACTCAAGCACTCAGAGAACACACCAAGTCCAGAGATAGCACTGTCATAGTCTGGATCCATAAAAGGCAGTGTGTTGCTAAGTCATGATGATCCAATTAAATTTAGTGCATATTTCGACAAAGCTAGTATAGCCCACCTGGCTTTGTCACTGAGAATTGTAAGACCTTGACTGAATTCCTTCATCTCACTAAGCTCTCTCTATAGAACAAAAACAAAAACAAAAAAGGCTTCAATTACTCTATAAACATTTGTATAATTGTAATATAATTCTATAAAAATCACTTTTGCTGTGAGTTGAAAGTGTTTTACCAAGTATGAGAGATCTTCAAAGAGTCCAAAGAAAATATATATCATGAAAAAAGTATGTCCTCACCTGTATGCAACTAGCCAGGTTGCATTATACCTAGGCAAGTGTCACACTGCTGGAGAGAAATAGCCAAGAGTTGGCAGGCATTCTGGGCCCAGCTAATGGCAAATTTGTGTTAACCATGCCAGTACGCCTATTCCACATTTTTAAAGATATGTGGGGGGCAGACGCCATCATGCCAACAGACAGGATTGACGCATGAGTGTCATCCTAAGGTCCTTGATGTAGAGCATGTTTTGAGGATACTGCTTAAGTGATTTTGATAGTTCTGAGATGCTGTTGATTTCATTGCTCCAAGGTTGAGGAAATCCTTCTAAGTTCCATTTGCTGATGTAGTCCACCTTATAGTCTGGATTCACCCAGATACTTGCTGTCAAAGCTTGACCAGGAGAGCTCTCCACTTTATTCTGCCCTCCGTGATACTAGATGTCCTCTGCAGGTCTCAACGAACTGGTTGTCATGTCCCACGTGAGCATCTGGGCATACCATCCAATGCACAGGTTTCAGCAACTGTGGAGACCCAGTTCTGATGCATGCACTCCAGTCAGACCACAGACCCTGTGATTTTCACCATGGTTAGTTTTGAGTCCAGCAGTCCAGTTAAGGGGATCCCCAAGGAAACCTCATTAACATTGACCCCAGACCTGACTCCTGCATGTGCCAGAAAGTTCTCTAGCCATTACAGTGAAAGTTTATCAGGCTACAGGGGTTCATTTTTTGGAGGACTGGGGTTAGACTCATCCATATGCGGCGGAGGCTTAGATTTTCATAGAAAATCAGCACCTGTGGCACAAACAGGAGCGCCTCTTCTTACCAACACCTTAAGCAACTAAAGTTATTGTTGTACAAAGAAAACCATTCCTCTAACAGTTATCAGGGCTTATTGCATGCCAGTCATTGAATTGGTCACTTCTACCTAATGGTGCTCATTTATTTCTACACTTGATCTTAGCAAAAAGGCTGAGAAGCAATGGTGCTCATTTATTTCTCACAAAAACTCTGTGGGTCAACAATGAGTGCATGTATTATTATTCTCAGTTTGCAAAAAGTGAAACTAATATCAATAAAGACTTGCCCAGCGAGGAAGGGTCAGACTGGGATTAAAGCCAAAGTCTTTGGGCTCCAAGTCCTAGTTCTTTCCACTTTGTCAATATTTCCCAAAGTTGTTTGAGTTCGCACGCTCTCCACAAAACACCGTTCCTGAGAAAAGATAGCACATTCAATTAGTTTCTATTTTGCAATGCTCTGGAAGTGTTTAGCACATTCAAAGATTCTGGAGAATTCTGGAATGAGGAAATGAACAATTTCTTCTTAAATTTTTCTAAACACACTTGCAAAGAAAGCTTGTAATCCAATTCACAAATTTTCATATTTCAAGGAACCTAATCCTGCAGAACTACTATTGAGAAATACTATATCATGTCATGCTATGTTAGAAAATATTTTTATAGAGATGGTTATCATAAACTGTTCTTTTCTTTATATTAAAAAGATTTTTTCCCATGAGTTAACTAGCAAATCTCATGAGATCATATGCCAGCTGTTCATAGAGATTCAACAAACATCTTGGCTCTGACTTGAGAGAATAGAGTTTTGTTATAGAATTACATGCATGAGAATACCAGATGGGAATGCTGATAAAGTATATAAATAAGCATTACGTATTCTTATGGTACATATTCTGCATTCTAAAGGAGTTTGTATATGCGTGGAATGTCTTATATATTCTTATCCCAATTCCTGCTGGTAACATGCTCTACAGTTTTATTTGAATGTGAATGACAAAGTTTTTTGAGAAATTATGGAGTTTTAAAACTATTAAAAGTAAACAAAAATAAGATGGAGAAACACAAGTAATTAATCCTTACAGAATGCATGTAAACTATCTCCTGCTATTTATTTGCATATGCCACAAAAGCTACCTACTGTATTTCTCTAACAATACCAAAGTTGGAACCTCACATTTTTTATTATCTACCACAGTTTTCTGAATCAGGAATTCAGCCAGGTGGTTTTTCTACTCATCCTATGTTGGTCTTGAGGGGCTAAGATAGCTTCACCTACAGGTTTCATACTGTGATGGATTGACTATTAAGTGACTCAGTGAGGCTTGTCTTTTTCATGTAGTCTCATGGTCTACCTGCTTTTTCCAATAAGGTAGCTGAAATTTTAAAAACAATTAAATAATTTGAAGGGCAGAGTTACAGGGAGAAAGGAGGAGAGGCAGAGAATGAGAGAGGTCTCTGTTCAGTGGTTCACTCCCCAAATAGTTGCAAAGACTAGGGCTGGACCTGGCCAAAGCCAGGAGCCAGGAGCCAGGAGCCAGGAGCCAGGAGCCAGGAGCTTCTTCTAGGTTTCCCAAATGGCTCATCTTTTGTTGTTTCCCAGGCCATTAGCAGGGAGTTGGGATACAAACCAGCAACCACATGGATGCCGGCATCACAGGCAGTGGCTTTACTCGCTATGCAAAAATGCCAATTTTATAAGAGATAGGAAATAAACATTTTTTCAAGCCTGGGGCTAAAAGTTGGCAGAGGAAAACAAAAAAGATTAACTTTACTTATTTGAAAGGCAGAATCATAGGAATGGAGACATTTTCCATTCACTGGTTCACTCCCCAAATGACTGTGAGAACAGCCCAGGCTGGACCAGGATAAAGCCAGGAGCTGGAACCTCATTCACTTCTCCCACATGGGTGCAGCAATCTAAGGACCTGGGCCATCTTCCATTGCTTTTCCAGGGCATTAGCACAGGGTTGGATTGGAAGTGGAGTAACAGCGACTTAAACCATCATTCCAGTATATGATGTTGGCTTCCTAGAGGGTGGCTTAACCTACTACTCCATTACACCACCCCTTCCCTTTTGCATTCTACTGGAGACTCAGCTCCCAAGGGCAGCATCAAAGAATTGCTGACCAGCATTTATCTGTCACGGAGGCCAACCTTTTTGGCTGAAAGTTTGGTGTTAGGAAAATATAAAATCTGAGCTCTTGAACAGGTTAGCTTTTAGATACCTAAGGCCAAAATGACACCACATATGTACAATGCCACACATCCATGTCAAGTTGTTTTGTAAAAGAGCCACTTTGGAACTTTGCAGCTTGACATTTTGTGCATTGTCTTAGGTCTTTCAGAAGCATTTTTAAGCACTTTTATCCTAGCTTTGCTGTTTTGCTCTTAGCCAGGAGAGCTAAGTTTTGGGAAAATATCTCCAAAATAAATACCAGGACAAAGAAATAGCAAAGGGTTGCACCAAGCCTGTCAGTAATGACATCAACCTACAATCCAGTACTAACGGCTGTTCTTCGCTGTCTGTTGCAGAGTAGTGAGATTGCACTGAGGTCAGCTCTGTTTTGGCTCTGGAACATATTTTTGTTCTGATCTAGGAAGATTTATTAAGTTTTAAAGTACTTCAGCTGAAGTGTTTCAGTATTAAGTTTGATTTAGGTGAAGCAAGGGGAATCCTTTCTATTTCAATCTTCTTTTGTTGGTATCAGGTTTGTCTATTTAACTCCCTTCTCTTCAAATGAAACTCCCAAACTCCAACTCCCAACTGTTACTACTTTGGGAACTCATAGACTTTTCCTTCCTGTGAAAGTAATCACACCTCCTTGGGGGGTTTGCAGCTTTATATGGAATCACTCTTGCTTGACAGTCCTATTGTAGTCATCACATCCTATTGTAAAGAATTACATCACTTCATATAAACAATGATTTCATTTCCCAGGAATAATTATGCAAATATGTATTTTCCCATATTATTCGAAAGGCAGAGAGAGAGAGAGAGAGAACGCAGCCAGGGTTGGGTATCATCAAAGCCAGGAACCTGGAACTCAACCCAAGTCTCCAGTCTAAGTAGCAGGAAACCAAGCACTTGAGCCATCATGTGCTTCCTCCCAGGGTGCACATTCGCAGGAAGAGGGTGTAAAAGCAGGACAGCCGAGAGTTAAACCAGGCACTTCAAAAATTGGATGTGGGTATAGCAAATGGTGACAACCAGCTATGCAAGCATTTGCCTCCTGCCTTAGTATCGTAATGTAATGAGATTGGTAAACTAGAGCCTACAGGCCAAACCCAAACAGGTACTTGTTTCTGGAAAGAAAATGTTATTGGAACACAGTCTTATTGCAATACACACAGATGTATATTCTTACATATTCTCTATCTCTCTTTTCACATGGCCAAGGGTCGACTTTAGTCATTCTGTCAGGGATCATATGGCCTGCACAGCCTGAAACATTTGCTATCCAGTCATTTACAGAATAGGTTTATTCCTATGATTCAATGTAATTTCTCCAGAATTTTCTTAGAAAAATAATCTTATGTTTGCTGTTTTATAGATATAGGTATAGATATGGAATTTACATTGTTGTGGGTAATAAGAGGTTAAACAAATGAAAGCCTCTTAGCTTAATGGATAAATAGAAAAATATACTGTAAAAAGACATTAAGTTTGTACTGGAAAGGGGCCCTCCTATGTGCTTAGTTCCATTTCCCTTCTTTTGCCTTTAATCTGGCTTTAGTAATTCACTGAATAACTTGAAACAAAGACAACCTAAGAGCTAAGATAAATTGGAGTACAAGGAACAAATGAGTCAGAAGAGGAACATTTTGGACTATGAAGGCCAAAATTATGATGTCAGTTTAGTTCCTTCATCCCTGTTTTTGAAGACTTGGTATTGACTCACATGGTATGGAAACATAAAGGAACTCTCAGGACGATTCCGAAGAAAATATGTGTGTGCATAGGTTTTTGTTGAGCGGGTGTGTTTGGCCCTTTATCTGTGTCTACCGAGGAAAACAGGAGGTTGTAGGTATTCAGTGTTAGCTAGAGTACAGCCAGACTAGCCTTCTTATCACTATTTGAGAGAGCATTATGTACTTTCAGAATTTTTAAAAGGCCAAATGTTTCAAAATCCAAACAATTTTCTTGGTATTTCAATGCAAATATTTGCCTAATGAGTTCATCTCAGGTAATGAATCTTTGTTGATATCAAAACACTGGCAAAAATATATGAATATATCAGGCATTGATATGGTGTAATAAAGGGACCTAGCATATAGCGTAGTGAAAGGAAAAACTGTAAAGAACATATAAATTATATTAACCTGATTTTGGATAAATAAATCCATATATAATTTATGCTTATATAAGTCCAAAGGGCAAACAATAAAAGGCAATGTTGATTTCACCTGAAAAGTGCATTTATGATTAATTTAATTTTGTTTTTTGATTTTTAAAAATATTGCTCATTTTTCATAATGAACATTGGTATTTTTGTGATTCAAATAAAATAACAAATATTATTTATTTAAAACGTGCTTTTATGAATCTATTTCCTCAGATGATTAAATGTTTATCTCACTATGTTATTGAAAAAAAAGAGACTTTTATTAAATTTAGTGGAATTCACTTTGTTGTTGAATTTATATAATTGATAGGCGTTTGTAATAAGTAGGCACAACTACAAGTTGTAATTTCTGTTTCCACCAAGAACTGAAGTAAATTCTGATGTGATGTTTATTCTGTTTCCTTCCTATGTGCACGCATGTTTCCTCAGCTATCACAATTAGTCATATCACACATTTTACAAACAATAGTTTATTATTTATTTATATATTGAAAATATTTGCTTTATTTTTATTTGAAAGTCAGAGTTACACAGGAAGAAGAAGAGATAGAGAAAAATATTCCATCTACTGGTTTACTCCCCAAATGGCCACAACAGCCAGAGCTGAGTTGATCCAAACCTGGGAGCCAGGAACTTCTTCCAAAACTCCCACAGGGCTGCAGGTACCCCTAGACGAAGGTGATCCTTTGCTACCTTTGCAGGCCATAAGCAGAGAGCTAAAGCAAAAGTGGAGCAGTTGGGACATGAACTGGTGCTCAAATGGGACTACAGAGTGGCAGCTGGAAGCTTAGCCTGCTATGCCACAGCACCAGCCCCATATATTGTTTTAATTACTAGTGGCATTCAATTATATTTATGGTTTACCTTAATTTTAGACAGTAGTGTGATTAAAGATGCAAGCACAGCTTTTCAAATCTGCTAGGTATTTTTCCTGAGTTCTATGCTTATTCAGTTGGTGCCATCATGTGCATGAGCTCAGAACAGGACCAGCATCCCTTACTGGCTGAGTCAGGTCGGTGTCAGGAGAAAGTTAATCTACATGGTCCCCTGGCCTTATGACTCAAATGATCTATACAGGAGCAGCACCATTAGAAGCCCAAAGCACCTGCCTACCTTCTGTGACCAGAACCAAGTTCACGCTGCGTCTTGCAGGACATTTCCAGAGCCCTGGCCTTGGCCTGTTGATGACTCAGAAGTTGCATCTTCCACTTCTTTGTTTGAATCACTTCAGTCTATTTTCAATCATTTCCAACCAGACTGCCTAGAATCTCAACAAATAACTCCAAGATCTAGTAACAGAATTCATCACCCTGTTTAAAAAGGTCCATAAAAGGTATGAGAAATCATAATATGAACATCAATCTTCTGGAAACTGTGAATGAAAAATGGAATATTTTCCATAATAGGTGTGACTACAGATTGTATTACAGGAAGTTTTAGTATCTGCTAAAAGGATAATCATAAGCTTAGCTGGAAAAATAACTAGGAATATCATATGCAAACATGAAGTTTTCTATGCACTTAGTCTTGTTTGAAGTCCAAATGAAGCTTTTGGGCTTTATGGCAAAATTTGCCAGATATGAGAATTTAAAAATCTGGGCTATATGGCTGTACACGAAACCCTCCCCCCCACCCCCCATTATTTTTCCATGGGAAAAAACAAAGCACTGATTGTAACAGGTGCTGATTAGTGCTGGAAAATGGATGAGATGGAAGTTGATGATTGAATTCCTGAAGAGCCACCATGTTTTACAAGTTTATCCTATAAATTTGTGTGTTTATTTGAGAGACAATGTGACACACAGGGAGAAAGAAAGAGACCTAGGGAGAGTTGTCTTGTACCTCCTGGTTCACTCACAAACTGCCACCACAGCAGGGGCTGTGCCAGGACAAAGCCAGGAGAGAGGGAGCCCAGCCAGATCTCCCCCAAGCATGGAAGGACTCAAGTCCTTCGGCCGTCTTCCACGATCTCTTAGGCTCAATGCAGGCAGGCGGAAGGACGGCGTAGCACTCCAGGCTAAGCATCCCAAGTGATGACGTAACCGCTGCTCCTCTCAGTGTCTTCCACTACACATTTCAGAGCTCTTCTTCAAATATTAATTGATCTTGTTAGATTCTCTAGTATTTCAAGAAATTTTTGTTTTCATTTATATTACTTGCATTAAGGGTCTCACAGAAGAAAGAACATATTACTGTAATCATTTGAAGTAAGAAAGAAACCATTTAGGCACCTAATTTCAACATAAATAGCTGTGAGTTCAGCATTTCTTAAAACACTTTTTACATAATGAAAAAATGTGCTTGTGCCCAAAGTATATAGATATGGAGATAAAAAAATTTAATTCAAAAAGATTCATATCTCACTGTTTCATGCTAATATATATAATGTATGTATTATGTATATATTATATATTTATATATCTATATTTTACAAATATGTTTTTGTATAATATTCACACAGTGGCTCACATGTTAGTTTTTACCCCCTACGAATTGCACAGCCCTACTATTTATAGATTCCACACAACAGTTAGGCCAGCTGCCTATATTATTTCATCAGTAGTAATAAAATAAACCAAAGAAACTGAATTGCCTTATATACTGAAGAAGCTGTAGAATAATCTTGGAGCCGGCATTGTGGCCTGGGAAGAGCAGCAGAAGATGACGCAAGTGCTTGCTCTTATTACTCAGGTGTGAAACCTACATGAAGCTCCTGGCTCCTGGTTTCTGCCTGGCTCAGCACTGGCCATTACATCCATCTGCAGAGTGAGCAAGCAGGTGGGAGAGCCTTGTCCCTCTGTGTGTGTGTAGATCTCCCTCTTTCTCAGTAACTCTGCTTTTCAAATAAATAAAGTTAACTTTCCTTTTAAAAGGCATTCTCAACTACTTAACTATTTCTGAAGATTTCAGAGTGGGAGAAAAGGAAATGGAAGCGCTCTCTGTGTATCCCCTGTTTAACTTTCTCTCTCTCTTAACTCAATTATAAATCAAATCTTTTTAAAAACAGCTACAGGCTGTGATCAAACCACTTAGTTCTGTCCCACCAGCTTGGAAATCCCATGAGGTGCCCCACCCATCTCACCCCAGTCATACCAACAGCCCTTTACCAAAAACCAAGTTTTGTTCTTCTCTATTTCCCATAATGTAATAAATTCTTCTTTCATTTGATTCTTAATTAGAAAGCAATCTTCCTTTAATTCGCTCCCCAAATTTCCTTTTCTCTTTAAAATTTCAGGTGTTTGAAGGTGAGTCAGGTTTTGCCGTGTGTGTGTGTGTGTGTGTGTGTGTGTGTGTGTGTGTGTGTACTTGACTGTGAAGGTTTTGCAAAGGTTGACAGTACCTCCCTCCTCTTCAAAACTCCCTATCCTTCACTCCACCTAATCTGTTCACACCTTTGGACAGACCTATGATTTTACCATCCTGAGGCACCACAAATCCTCTCTCCCTAACAAATCAATCGGATTACATAACAAGGGAAAAATGAGGTGACGGCATGAATCCAAACCTAGGATGTCACAGAGGATGTGACACTTGGGCTGGCTATTCAACTCAGGCTGATATAACAGCAAGTGTTGAGAGACATGACTTGATAACAGCTAAATCATCAATAAGGAATGAATGAGTGATGAAATGAGTGAAGAAACTGGATGCTATCTCTGTTATTTTTATGTTATGTTTTAATTTTACTCATTTTAATTCCTGTTTGATAGGCAAAGAGATCCTCCATTCATCCACTGGTCTGTTGTGGGCCAAGGAGTTGATTAGCACTGGTTAAGCCGAGCACCTACAGGATATGGGTTTGGAGCTAGTAGCACCTGGTCTAATCAGACTCATTAGCATCCTATTGTTCTTTTAAAGGGCTTGGGGAAAGAGTATATAAGGCATGATAAAGGGAGGCTAGAGACAGGTTTGCACCATCACTGGTCTCCTGTCGGTGCCTCATCCCTCAGACCCTCGCTACCGGCTCTGCTGGCCAGAGCACTGGTCCAATCACCAAATGCCAAGAACTGAAGGTAGGCCAGGCTGGAATTCGATGAGTCTTCTCAGTGAGTACCAAGCACATAAGTACTTAAGCCATTATCTGCTACCTCCCAGGGTGCACATAAGCAGGAAACTGGATTAAAAGAGGAGTCAGAACAGAAACCACACATTATGATATGGGATGTGGGTGTTCCAAGTAGTGGCTGAATTGCTGGATCAAATGTCTGTCATAATATCTCTGGTCTTTTTAAAGTGTCTGCGTGCTAGTGTGTATTCTGAATCAGTTTTCTGGAGATAGGAACTGGACCTTGATGCTTTGTAAAAGGTCCCCAGATAACTCTGGTTGAAATTCAGAATTGCTGTCTAAAAAAGATAATGAAAGTCACTGGCATTGTGGTGCAGGGGTTAACTGATACCTGCAAAGCCGACAAGTCATTTTAGCAATGGATAGATTCTATGCTGCTTCCTGTTCCTCCTCCTGGTTATTCTTCAAGATTTTAAGATTTATTCATATTTATTGGAAAGGCAAATTTATAGAGAGGAGATAGAAAGAAAGATCTTCCACCCACTGCTTCACTCCCCAAATGGCTGCAAAGGCTGAATCTGAGCCAATCTGAAACCAGAAGCCAGGAGCTTCCTCCAGGTCTCCCAGAGACATACAGGATTCCACTGCTTTCCCAGGCCACAAGGAGGGAGATGTATGGGAAGGGAAGCAGTTGAAACATGAACTGGCATCTATATGGGAAACTGGTATGTGCAAGGTGAGCATTTAGCTACTGAGCCACTGCACTGGGTCGCTGCTCTTCTTCTGATGCAGCTCCCTGATAATGTGCCTGGGAAAGCAAGGGAACAGCACCCTGGTGCTTGAGCCCCTTGACCCATGTGGAACACTCTAGATTGAACTCCAGGCACTTGACTTTGGCTCTGTCCAGCTTTTGCTATTGCAGCCATGTGGGGAATGAACCAATGGATGGAAGATTCTTTTTGTATGTATCTGTCATTCTCTCTGTAGATTTGCCTTTCAAATAAATAAAAGTAAAGAAATAACACTGCAACAATGAAAAAGGAAGTGATTATACATGAGGACAGATTTTTCTATGAAGAGGCCCAAGGGAGGTTATTGCAGCCTTTCATTGTGTGTGGACGTCCTTTTAAGGTACCAGATATATAAGCAAAACCTTGCTATACACTAAATTGACATCCTAATCTATGTGTGTCAGTTTCCAGAACTGTGAAAGTAAAGTGTGTGTGTACGTGAGTATGTGTGTAAGTCCTACAGACCGTGACATTCTTTTGGGGCAGCCTGATATTCTGCTAGAATACAGTGAGACAGTCCACAATTCTCGTATCTGTGAAAGTAAATCCCATTCTTACCATGCGCTAAGAGTATACCATCACTAAAACAAACAGGATTTGAGAGGAGCCTGTGGGCAATGCTTCAATTGCTAAATCCTCAACTTACATGTGTTGGGATCCCATGTGGACACTGGTTTGTGTCGTGGTTGCTCCACCTCCCATCCAGGTCCGTGTTTGTGGCCTCGTAAAGCAGTGAGGACAGCTGAAACAAAGCCTTGAGACTCTGTACTATATAGGAGCCCCAGAAGAAGCTCCTGGCTCCTGACTTTCAGCTCTGGCTGTTTAGGCCACTTGGGGGGTGAACCAGCAGACAGAAAATCTTTCTCTCTGTGCCTCTTTCTCATTGTAAATCAGACTTTCCAATAAAATAAATCTTAAAAAAAAAAATGGTGTGATGACCTCCTCATAAGGGCATACTTCTCACAAAGCATTATCTCTGTCTCTCTCCAGAAGAAAAGAGGAAACACAGTGTGGTCCAGAGCTATAATTCCTATTTCATGGATGTGAAATTCCCAGGATGTTATAAAGTCACCAAGTCTCTAGCTGTGGAGACATGGTAGTTTTGTGTGTTTGTTGCTCATTGCTCTCTGCCAGCTTTCAGAAAAATGAGCAAATTTCAAGACCTACAGAAGAACACTTTTGGGAGGAGGCAGCTCTAAACATACACCAGGAATCAACATGAATGGGAAAACAACACAGTACATACATTTCGGATACACATGAACAGCAACCAAATAGAGTTTTATTTCTTTGTATTTAATCGTGATCATATAGCCTCAGAGAACTGTATTTTCTTTTGAGGGATACATGTACGTGTGTGTGTGTGCGTGTGTGTGTGAGAGAGAGACATTTTAAAAGATTTATAGACCAACTGAGGCCCAGACAGAAGATGACCAAGATATTGGAAGGAATTTAAATTGTTAAGTGATGCATAGTTGAAAAACCTGGGACTATTTTGCTTTGAGAATAAAACAGACTCTAGAGAACATAATATTTTCTTATGTGATTATAGGCTATGATGTAACAAATGTGGGCAACATTCTGTGTGTGCTGGGAGACTGTATTTTTTAAGATTTATTTATTTTTTATTGGAAAGGCAGATTTACAGAGAGAAAGAGAGACAGAAAGGTCTTCCATCTGCTACTTCACTCCTCAAGTGGCCGCGAAGGCCAGAGCTCAGCCAATCTGAAGCCAGGAACTAGGAGATTAGTTTTCCCACTCAAGTGCAGGTTCCCAAGGCTTTGGGCTTTCCCTACTGCTTCCCAGGCCGCAGGAAGGGAGCTGGATGGGAAGGAGAGCAGCAGGATCCAAAGTGGATCCCATATGGCATCCTGGCACAGGAAAGGCTTTAGCCAGCCTAGGCTACCCAGCCAGGTGTTGGGAGTCTGTTCTCAGCCTGTCACCAAAGGAAATGGTCCTGATGTGCCTGGAAAACTAGGGAGAGCTTTTTCCAAACTCAGAATAGGAATGACTCCCTGGAACAATTTGACGGTGGCCTGGAGACAAAGATCTTCCATGCACTGGTGAACTCCCCAGGTGCCCACATGAATGCATGTACATGGTGTTTCTTCTCTTCTGGAGTGTGGTCAAGTCAGCTGGGTCACATCAGAAAGAGAAAAGTACTAGGTACTTCAAGGTGTTCAAATGCACCTTTGATGGAAAAAGATGTTAAAAATACTGACGTTTATAATAATTATGCATTTTTATAAGCTTTTTGAAGATCTCTCATACGTATAGATTTTAAATAACTTTGTGCCAAACTTATCTTTTAATTCCAGTTTACATGCAACTTTTGAAATACCTTGGTGTATATGCAGCAAGAGAACTAGTGTTCAGTGATCGAGGGAGTACAGGGTAGATCAAGTACTCCTTCCAGGAAAACCTAGTCACTTTAAGGAATTAAAGTGTTAGGGACAAAGTGGACACAGGAACTCTAATATTGGGTAAAAATAGTAAGGAGATATATCTATGCATAAATCTATGGTATAAATATATATATTTTTTCCTTATCTTTGTGACCGTAGATATTTATTGATAGCTCCAAATGTTATTAATGCTCATTATTGCACAATATTGAAGCAAAACAGACTCAAAAAATAAGAATACAATTTATCTACATTTGATGCTTCTAATAAATGGTATTCATAATATTATCCAAGTTCAGAATTATTGACATAATGAAACAAGGAAAATAGAGGAGAGCTTTGATGAGTCCCAGGGCCAGGGACTGCTACACAGCCACAGCCACTGTTCCTAGGAGGGCTACCCCTCGTATTCACACGTCAGGTAGAAAGAGCAGCAGGTTCTAGCTAATTCCAACCAGAAGGAGAGAAAATGTGGCTGAGTTAGCAGTTGTTCATGTCTACAGCTTCACCAATCTAATCAACTACTCTTTAACAGAGGAGTAGTATTTCTCACTTGTTGCCTTATAACTGAAAAACAAGCCTTCCCCATTGCATGGTCCAGCTAACCTCTAAGGACAGGAATAAAGGACAGCAGTCAAGAGGCCACAAATGGCAGAAGGAGTAGGAAGAATTGATGCCACACACTTCCTCATAGGAAATCAGTCAACAGTTGGGAGTTATTTGGGATTCATCCCTCTGAATGATTTGCTTTTATACAAAGGCATAAATGCTTTTCAATTTTGTGTGTGTGTGTGTGTGTGTGTGTGTGTGTGCATGCAAAAATTAGAATGAGAGGATATAAACCATCTACACATTTTCTTTAAAAAAAAATTAGAAATTGCAGTAATTGTTTTGGTGTTGTAATAAAATACCTAGTGCTGGGTTCTTTGCTAAGAGCTTTAGTTAACTCACAGTTTTAGAGACTGAAAATTGGTTCAACCACTAATGAGGGCACCCTGGGTACACCACAAGCAACAGAGAAACCAAAAGCGATACCTGCAGAATAAATGAGTGGTATGGTAAGGCCTTGGTTTATAACTTAATTTATAACTTGATTTTCAAAAGGACTAACCTCATTATTCAAATCTACACTACTCCTTTGTCTCAACTGCCTTCTGGAGACAACAACCTCACTGGAGACCCAACTTCCAACACCTGAATCTTGGGGAGCCACACTCAGACCATTTGCAAATCACATCAGCATCACATTGTAAGACATTCTTTTCCAATCAGTGTATGCAGAACTTTCTTTTTAAAAATTATATTTAAAAGTTCATTAACACTTGACATTTAAGTTCTGAGCGTTTTTTCCTTTGTTTGTTTGTTTTTGATTTTTAAAAACAATGTGATGAACGTTCTTGCTTACACAAGGCAATGGGCTGCTTCTAATATTTATTAGGGACTAATTTATTTGAAACACAGTTGGAGAACCAGGGAGACCAAGAGATCTCTTGTCCACTGACTCACTCCCCAAGGGCCTGCAACAACCAGGGCTGGGCTGGTCCAAAGCCAGGAGCCTGGAACTTAATCCATGTCTCCCACATGGGTGACAGGAACTCAAATACTTGACTCATTACCACTACCTCCTAAAGCACACATCCTTTTATTGTCATTATTAAGTGAAAGCAGATTTATTAACAGTGCTGTTCTAGTTTGATTGACTGCTTCTGCTAGAACTATTTGAGCATAGAGTAGATGATTGCGTGCAGGCCTTGACGGAGGCGTGGAGGCTGTGGAGACAGCTGTGTTATTCACTGACAGCAGAACTCTGGCAAATGAAGCAATTCATGGATTATCAGCTGTCAAAGTTCTTCCAGATTTGACAAGGTAGTTCGTTAACAGGTTCTTTCTCTTCCCAGGATTTCTGAGTTGTCTTTGCTCAACAACTCGGCAAGAGACTTCCTGACCCAGAGGAAAAAATGACAGCAGTGCACGACCTTTGATCCCAGGATCATACATGTTCTAGTGAATTTCCCCAGGGCTTCTGCATGCCAGTTCATTAAGATAAGGAAAGGGCCAGCCAACATTTTAATTGTGGTAGCCAACAGCTACCTTTTGTTTTCAAGTGGGGGAAAGTGTGACTGTTTAAAATAATTTCCGAGTGAATGTTTCCTTTTTTCCTTAGCGGGTCCGAATGTGGAGCATTTGCTAATAATAACACGTCACCATTTCAGGAAAAAATTTTTATAGGTAGATGGTAAAAAAACAAAAGACTGCCGATTTTCAAACAATGTGATGGTAGTCTACTGTCAAAAATAATTTTCCAAATCGTTTTAAAAGTTTTAATTTGGAAATAGTTTCAAACTTAAAAGAGGCAAGAATAGGACAAAGTAAACCCAGGACTCTTTACCTAGATTTGGATATATTTTTAAAATTTTGCCTCATCTGTACTACCTGTTTCTCCCATTCCTTCCCACTACCACATTTATAAGTCTATATGCATATGTTTTTAGTAAACATTTAAAATAAGATTTCTTGATTTATTTTAAAGGCAGAATATTACAGTGGGAGAAGGGAGATTATTCTCCAAATAACCACAACAACCAGGGATCGACCAGGCTGAAGCCAGGACCTGGAGCTTCATTGGGATCTCCAACATGGGTACAAGAGCCTGAGCACTTGGGCTGTCTTCTGCTACCTTCCTAGGCATATCACCAGGGAGCCAAATTGAAAGTTTAGCCACAGGGATTTGAACTGACACCATTTAATGTCAGCATAGCAGGTGATAGCTTTATGCATTATGCACAACACTGATCTCTTCACAAACTTTTTTTTTAAAGATATATTTATTTTTATTGGAAAGTCAGATATACAGAGAGGAGGAAAGACAGAGGAAGATCTTCCCTCTGTTTGACTCCACAAGTGACCACAACAGGCCGGTGTTGCACTGATCCAAATCCAGGAGCCAGGAACTTCTTCCAGGTCTCCCACACAGGTGCAGGGTCCCATGGCTTTGGGCTGTTCTCTACTGCTTTCCCAGGCCACAAGCAGGGAGCTGGATGGGAAATGGAGCTGCCGGAATTACAACCAACCATCATATGGGATCCTGGCATGTTCAAGGTGAGCACTTTAGCCACTGGGCCACCACCACCACTCAGGGCCCATCTTTTTTTTTTATTTTAAGATTTATTTTATTGGAAAGGCAGCTCAGATTTATGGAGGAGGAGAGACAGAAAGATCTCTTGTCAACTGGTTTATTGCTCAAGCGGCCATAAAAGTTTGAGATGAGCCAATCTGAAGCCGTGGGCCAAGAGCTTCTTTCAGGGTACCCATACTTGTATAGGATCTCAAGACCTTGGCCCATCCTCTACTGCTTTTCCGGCCACAAGCAGGGAGCTATATGGGAAGTGGAACATATGGGACATGAAACAGTGCCTACATGGTATCCTGGTACTTGCAAGATGAGGATTTAGCCATTGAGCCATCACGGCAGGTGCCTCTTCCACAAACTTCTTAAAAGATTATGTTTTAATAATAAATTTATTTTATCTTTGATGATATTTACATAGTTGTGAAGGATGTTAAAAGATAATTTATTTTGTTCATTTGAAATGCATTATGACAGAGAGAGAGAAGAAAGAGAAAGAGAGAGATTTTTCATTTTTTGATATCCTTCCCAAATGGCTGGACTAGCTGGCCCTGATCCAGGGTGAAGCCAAAGACAGGAATTCTGTCAGGTTCTCCCATGTAGGTGGCAAAGACACAAGCAGCTTGACAATCTTCTGATGTTTTCCCAGGTCCATGAAGTGGAGTGGCCGTCACTTGAATGGTTGCTACATTGTGAGATGTCAGAGTGCATAGGTGATGGCTTACCCACTGTGCCACAACATCAGCCCTCTGTTAACTGTTGAAGCATCCTGTGAAAATGCCCCAAAAATTATTTTTTATTTTTTAAAGATTTATCTTTATTAATTTTTTTTCATTGGATAGGCGGATATACAGAGAGGAGAGACAGAGAGGAAGATCTTCCGTCCGATGATTCACTCCCCAAGTGAGCACAATAGCTGATGCTATGCCGATCCGAAGCCAGGAGCCTCTTCCAGGTCTCCCATGCGGGTGCAGGGTCCCAAAGCTTTGGGCTGTCCTCTGCTGCTTTCCCGGGCCACAGGCAGGGAGCTGGAAGGGAAGTGGGGCTGCCGGGATAGAACTGGTGCCCATATGGGATCCCGGGCGTGCAAGGTGAGGACCTTAACCACCTGTGCCACCGCGCCGGGCCCAAAATGCCCCAAAATTAAAAAAAAAAAATTAAGTAGAAACACTTTCAGTGTCAAGCATTTTGCACATGTGACATTTAACTTGTGTTAACATTTATTTTCATTTTTAAATTATTTTTAACTTAGCTGCTAGAAAAATTAAACTGTATTTGTGTGTAACCATAGTGTATGTTTTTTAGACAGTGTTGATCTGGCTAGTTAATTACAAGACTTACGTAAGAATAATGTATTTCAGCAAAGTATACACATAAAAAAATATCTTTTACACACAACAATAAAAACCAAGTTTTCTTTTTAAAAAGATTTATTCACTATCCCTGAAAGTCAGAGTTACAAAGAGACAGATGGAGAGACAGAGATATTTCAACCATTGATTCACTCTCCAAATGGTTGCAATTGCTGGAACTGAACCAATCCAAGGTTGAGAGCCTGGAGCTTTTTCAGGGTCTACCATGAGGGTACAGGGTCCCAAGCCTTTGGGCCATCCTCCACTGCTTTTCAGGCCACGAACAGGGAGCTGGATGGGAAATGAAGCAACTGGGACACAAAGCAGTACCCATGTGGGATATCAGCAGATAGATGATATTGCAGATAGAGGATTAGCTTGCTAAATCACAATGACAAACCCAATATCAAATTATTTTAAACTCTTTCAACTCTTTGCTTTTGCAATACCTATTTGTAAAACACATCAAAAAAGGAAAAATATTTAAGAACAGACCTTATTTAAAAAAAAGGATGCAAAGGGCCTGATGTGGTAGCCCAGTGCCTAAACTCCTCACCTTGCATGCACCATGTGGGTGCTTGTTCATTCCTGGCTGTTCCACTTCCATCCAGCTCCCTGCTTATGGCCTGGGAAAGCAGTTGAGGATGGTCCAAAGCCTTGGGACCCTGCACCCACGTGTGGGAGACCCAGAAGAAACTCTTGGCTTCGGATAAGCTCAGCTCCAACCATTGCAGCCACTTAGGGAGTGAATCAGCAGATGGAAGATCTTTGTCTCCCCTTCTCTCTGTGTATCTGACTTTCAAATAAAAACAAATAAATGAATCTTTAAAAACATGTGTAGAGATCTGGACTGAGTTCCTGGCCACTGTGCTCAGCCTGGACAACCTTAGCTGTTGTTTGCACTTGAGGAGTAAACTGGGGAGTTGGGTATCCGTCTGGCTAGATGTCCACATTTCTGATTCTCTACCTCTTGCATAAATAAATGAGCAAATGAGCTAATATTTTAAAAAATATCCTTTTGAACTCATTATAAATAAAATATAACATATTACATAATATGTAAAAAATATAAAATATTTGCATATTATTCATATCATATAGCATGCACCATAATGTATATTATATAGTATATTGTGGGTATATTATTATTATATAAAAGCAAATACATAATAGTATGCAATTTGTATGTGTGTGTGTATAATATTATCTCCTTAACTCCTTTACACACATAGTAGTATATTGTAGACCCTTTTGGGCATCTTGATTTTTTCTTCAATTAATATATCAGAATTCACTCCATACTAATCCATGAAGGCATGGCCTAATAGGTAAGCATGTCTACCTTAGAATTACTGTATATGTTTAAGATTGAAATGGAATTGTTTCTTAAAACATTCCCCAAAGCCTTTGGAGATTGAATCAGTGATAATCTTAATGTTTTGTTACAATTCTTAGCTCATCCGGATTATCCTTCTGTATCCCTGTTGTCAGGAACCCTTAGGAACTAGCTGTTATAAGAAAGTAATGGCAGGGAGTTCAGCAGTGCGGCAATCCAAAACTGGCCCTTGAAACTATCAAGGTTATCTCCAGTGAATACACCAGTAGAAATCATTTAAATATTATATCAATTTCAGAGTGTAGACATAAATAAAACAGTCTAAGGAAACGTCAATGAAATGGATAGAAATATGTGACCCTTAAAAACACCACTTCTATTTTAAATTTACTTATTTATTTATTTATTATTTAAAAAAAATTTTTACCAGAAAGATACACAGAGAGAAGGAGAGACAGAAAGGAAGAGACTCCCCAAGTGGCCTCAGTGGCTGGAGTTACGCTGATCTGAAGCCAGGAAGCCTGGAACTTGCTTCTTTCAGGTCTCCCGCATAGGTGCAGGGTCCCAAGGCTTTGGACCATTCTTGACAGCTTTCCCAGGCCACAAGCAGGGAGTTGGATGGGAAGTGGGGCTGCTGGAATTAGAACCGGTGTCCGTATGGGATCCTGGTGCATGCAAGGCGAGGACTTTAGTCATTAGTCCTCAAAAATGCCGCTTTCACCTTTGGATTGTTTTGAACTGAAAACAACTTGCAAAGAGCAGATACAGGAGGAATTTGTCCTCTCTGCTTGAAAGAAGGACGTAAATTTCCATTTGCAATCATGCTTTCCTTCCCCTCCCCTATACTAGGGGAACAATTCCTCTCACAGATGCAAAGTCAGCACTGAGATCAGTTCCACAGAACAAACCTTCTTAAAGCAACTTTATCTACTAAGTTTCTGTGGGAGGATAAATGTTAGGACACTTTAAAAAGAATTCATGAAAACACAATTAAAGGGTAAGTTTTTTGATGCTAAAATTTTCTGATATCTACACACTATTTTTTTTTTATCCATCTGCCTTTTCCATAAAATGAAGACCATCTCATATTTATCTTCCCATTACTTACCACCTCAAACAGTCCAAACCCCTTTCTCTAGCATTTATTACCCTTTGTTAAAATGGTGATATGTGGTCCCAGGCATTACCAAGTCAGGGTTTTTAAATTCTTTTTTGAAGCTCCCATAAATGTGTGAGATAAGCCCTTTATTTCTAAAATCTGCCATTTGTCAATGTTATTTGAGGAATCCCAGACACTGAATCTAAGGAAAGAAACAAATGGGATTAAAAGGGGGCTTTTTTTTTTCTCTACACAAAAGATAGTGTAAAGCGTTGTTTTCTTTAACCAATTCTATCTTCATAAATCATTTACCTCTTATCTGTTTATTTACTTTCAATGATTATTTATTGTTTATTTGAAAGACAAAGAGAGAGCAGGAGGAATGTTCTACCCACTAATTCCATTCCCAAATGCCTGATACAACTGGGGTTGGGCCAGGCCAAAGCCAGGAGTCAAGAACTCCACCTACACCTCTAAGAGTATGCTTTAGTAGAAAACCGGATTGGAAATAGAAGCAGGACTGGAATTCAGACACTTTGATGTTAGGGGTAGGCCTCCCAAGTGGAGTCTTAGCCCACTGTACTAAAATAACTACCCCAAGAATTTTTATCGATAACCGTTGAGGAAAAAAAAAATATATATATATATATAATTGAAGGTGCTTGATCTACTTTCTCTATTGCCAACATGGTATAAAAAGCTGGTATCTTCTTTACTGAGTTTTTCCTATATTAAGAGATGATTTTGCTTATATGAGAGGCAGAGACAGATAAAGACAGGGTGTTTCCATCCATTGGTTCATTCCCCAAGTGCCCAAAGCAGGTACAGTAAAAGAGAAACCGTTTCTCAAACTTATGCCTTTATATTTCCCAAGCAGCAATTTAGGTACAGAAACAAAGGTCTATCTAAAAGAACATTATGTCAAAGGAAAAAAAAATCAAAGAAGTTATCAAATATTTTAGTTACATCATTGATTTTCAAGAACAATTGGTTGTCAGATTGGTTCAAAGAGGACATCAAGGAGGCATAAACCCTGGTAATCAGGAAGGTTGAAAGGTGTTTGCTGATAGACGCAATGCTGCTCCCGACTAAAGGGTGGAGCCAGCAGTCCATTAGCCATGACGAGATGTGTTCACATTCCAGTGAACAGGAATTGTTAGCTTAATCAGCCGCTTTCTACAACTTACAGAATTATGAAATAGCTCAAAGACATTGAGAGGCACAATCTACACAATGCGATATACTAGACAGCACTGAATATTCCATTAAGAGAGCATTGGGAAATATTTTCTTCTATGTTTTCCCACTTCAAAGCCTTTCACGATTTTTCCTCCAAGGTTGTTAATGATCACAGGTGCACATTAAGTTTCTCATTAAGGTTCATCTGCTTACATATATAGGTTCAGCAGAAATGCGAATTGAGATTTGTTAAGAATATTCACCACAAACTCAAGACACCAGACATAGCAAGTCACCCGATAGGTCTTTATTCCGATGAGAGAGGAAGGTGTCTGTGGGGAGGGAAAGAGAGAGAGAGAGAACAGCTAGAAACAGCAGGGAGCAGAGAGCAGACAGCTGGCACATGGGAGCCTGCTTTTACACCAGGGGGCGGGTATTGGAAACACAGGGCTGTGAGGATTGGTGGATACTGACGTCATGTATGGTGCCATTACGTTACAGCAGGTTGGTGGGGAACAGGATTACAAAGTTACACTGGATTGGTAGAGAAGAAGGTTACAGGTCACAGCGGTTTAGCAGACAGTAAAATTTGAACATAAAGGGAGCGAAGTTTACAGGAGCGAATCGTGGGGAGGAAGCTGAGACCTAGGGGCAGGAGTAATTTGAAGTGATGTGGAGTCTGAAATGGCGAGGTCTTATCAATTTTCAGGAATTCTGACTTCTTTACACTAACTTGGTCTCATTTTGCACTGGAAAACTGCAAAAAACAAATCACCTACATCTGTCTAGGCATTTTCATAGGAAATGTTGGATACGACTTTTAGCTAAACCTGTATTGTTTGCTATTCCAAGACTCTGAAACATAGCCCAAGTTCCCCAAGTTGCCGCAATGGCCAGATCTGAAGCCAGGAGTTTCTTTGGGGTCTCCCACGCAGGTGCAGAATCCCAAGGCTTTGGGCTGTCCTCTAATGCTTTCCTAGGCCACAAGCAGGGAGCTGGATGGAAAGCAGAGCAGCTGGGATATGAATCGGCACCCATCTGGGGTCCCAGTGCATGACAGACAAGGATTTTAGCCACTAGGCGATGACGCAGGGCCCCAACAAATTTTGTAGTTGAAAAGGCAACTGCCTCTTCAAAACAGGACTCCTTTCAGGGTGCTTGCTAATCGTGGAGAAAATTTGCAGCAGAATTAGATACTAACATGCAAATCTGTACTCCAAACATATCTGCTAAGGGCAGAATGAAAGGTTGGAGGACAGAGAGAAATGGAGATACAAAAATCGAAGGAGATCTCACATCCACTAGTTCAGTCTCCAAAAAGCCGCAATAGCCAGGACTAGGGCAGGCAGCAGTCAGGAGCCAGGAACTCCATCCTGGTCTCTCCTAACAGTGACAGGAACACAGGTACTTGGGCCATTCATCATCCTCTGCCTTCCAGACATTAGCAGGAAGCTGGATGGGAATCATGGAGCAGCTGGGACTTGAACATGAAATGTGCTATGGGATGAGGGCAACCGGAGTGCAGATTTAAGCCACTGAAAAAAAAATAAGGTTTTATATTGCATTTGCTGCTTCACTCATTCTCACTCTGTGGTTCATTCATTCACCAGAACTGGACATTTCTGCAACAGGTCCTGTGACAAACTGCTTCATTTCAGGCTCCAATTTCTTCCACCCTCTCACTTGCTTCACACTTTCTTATGTAGCTATTGATGTTTTGTGGCTTTAAAATTAATTGCCTATCTTCTAGAACAATAGTAAAACTCCTTGAAGACAGTGGTGTGTCTCACTAAGCTTGATTTTCCACACGTCCCTAACCTAATTCTTGGCTTTTGATGGACTCTCACTGTTTGATGCTTTGGTTGATGATGATCATTGTTTTTAATCTCAAAAACTATTTTGGTGATGGTGGATGAGAAATTTATTCACTCTTTCATGTTGACACCTCCCAGACATCATACATATGCTAAACCAATAATTGTAAAACTCTCTAGGCTCTTTAGATTACTGAGACTCACCAGGGGAAGCCACAACCTGCAGGTCAAGTCCCAGCTTCCAGTCTGCCCTACGGGGCCTGTATTTGCCCTCAGGGAGTTAGGGAGGTGGGACAACTACAGCCGAAAGGGAAGAAACCACTTTCCTTAGCCGAGATGCTTTTGGCTTCACCTTTTCAGCTCTTTGCTTTCCTGCCTTTCACTTTCAGGATCACTGCAAGGGGTTGGAGGTGGCCTGCATCCTTCATGGAAGGGGGCATAAATGCAGTCCCCAGTGGTGTGTGTGTGGCGGGGTGGGGGGTGTGTTGGGGGTGGGGACCGGGGTATGTTTGTCCCTAAGCTTCCTCTCTTATTTTCAACTTGACACAGTAGTCCTCATGGTAGCACAGAAACTTGTGGTTTTCTTTAATTCTTTGGTGAGGCGTCTGTTGGCAGCTAACAGTGCTATTCGGTCTGCAAAGGAGTGTATTACAGCATGACGAAAAGAGCATCGCATTTTAAATACGATACAAACTGAAATGGGCCTGTGAAGTAGTAGGGAAGGTAGGATGAAGGCTCTGGGTATTTTACAAGTTCCCTTTCTGGAGAGGGCTCGGCACCCCTAACACCTCAGGGCCCCGGCATTCAAAGTGTGAAGTGTGTGTGTGTGAGGGGGAGGGCAGTGGATGGAGCAGTCTCAGCACAGTCCCGCCCCCACTCCACCCTTCAGGAATCAAAGTTCATTCACTTATTGCAGGATGTTCTGCCCCTTCGCAGCAGAGCGGCACTGATAGGATCTGGACCATTTGAATCACAAAAGACTTCAAAGAAAGGCTTCACATTGGCCTCAAGGAACCTGCTCTGCTGTCCCTTTCTCTCCGGAGGGTTGTGTGTGCTCAGGGGATCACTTTCAACCTGCTGGCAGGCAATGATGACAGCTCCAAGTTCAGAGGTCTACACTCCACTCAGGAGAGACAAAATTATGCTGTGACATTTCACCCTAACAAGACATAGATATTGTGTTCTCTTTTATACGTGAGGAAATTGCATTTTAGAGAAGTTCAGTAATTGGTCTGAGGTCACCCTATCAGGCATCCTTGCGGAAATCCATCCCGCTGTCCAGCGAACTCCAGAGCAACTCTTCCTGGTGCGTGGGAAGCCTTAGTGCTTGACGCTGCTTTCACACAACACCGCACAGGTCTCCCCCTTCTCAGACATTCGCACAACAATACAATTACAGACGCGTTCCAGAAGGTTTAGATTTATTTATTTGCAACCACTAACCCCCGCCCCCCTTTGAGCAATTTTCTGTAAACTGCCAAGGGAAGGGGAAGGAAGCCGAAAGGCGGAGTGACCGAGCGCGGGTTCCACTCCGGAAATGACCCGAGGGGAGTCTGGGCTGTGCCAGAAAGAGGGGGAAGATAAAAGAACAGAGGACTCCAAGCCGCGGAGGCGGCACTGTGTAAACAGATGTGTCCTCAGCTCAGCTTTGCCAGGGTCACTGCTTTCTGATCAGCTTTTCACACAGCCTGCACGGAGCCGAGACAAAAGGTGGACCCGGGCAATGTCACTGCGCAGGTGGGAGGTTGTGGGGCAGTGCTCGGAACATGCCACACGCCACAACTTTATGACATGTCAGATGTTCTACATTTGCGGAATGTGCATTTTTCCATCGCCTTCTCTCCTGCAACTTGGGGTTTGTGGAGTGAGGGGTGGTGGTTGGAGGGGGAAGAAAGGAAGAATGGAAGATGGGGCAAGCCAGAGCCAAAAATTATAAATGGCAACTCCAAACCCAAATTGAAGACTTTTAGAAGAGGCTTTCCATTTCTGTAACAGAATTCTGATGGCGAGTTCTTTTGAAGTTGCCCTGCCTTCTGCATTTGAAAAAGAAAAAAAAAAAATAGTAGTATATTGTGTGTAGTCTGGGTTGGGCTCCACACCATTCATTTTCTCTAAATTTAAAGCCTCAGAAAAATTGAAATCATATTCCAATGGAAACCGTGTGCTGCATCACCACGCCTGAATGGGTGTTGAGATTTTATGTTCCCTCTTTCTCTCCATTTTATTTTGATGCTTGTTTGTTTTGTGACAGAGAGGCATGGAAGAAGAGACCTACAGAGCTGCACTAGGCTGATTCATTCTCCAAATGTCTGCAATGGCCTGTGCTGGGCTGGGCCAAGCTAACGCTGGGAGCTGGAAACTGCACCTGTCTGCCCCCAGGGGCTGTGCCTTAGCAGGGAGCTGGGACTGGGAGGAGTCAGAGAGCAAATCCAGTTGTGCTGCCAAGGAAGCTCCTAATATTTCTTTCTAGGTCCTTACCTTTCGCTTAAAAAGCATTTTAAACACAGGCACCATTACAGCTTACAAAATGATAACTTTATTTAGAAGGTGAGGAAATCCCAGACACATGAGGGTCTTGTTCAGGGACAAGAGTGGACAAGAAAAGGAATGATGAGAGAGAAGTTTCTATTTATATCTACATCTCAAGAAAGACAGAGAGCACAGCTTTTCTCAGTCAGGTCTGTTTTGGTGTTCAAAAGGGATGTGGCTACCTAACATTACTCCACCCAGGTCCCAGGTAAGGAGTATTTTGACTAACAGATGGGCAGATAGGATTACATAGGCAGGGAAAATGTGGCTTCCAACTGGTGATCCTAAACTAGCTCCCTAAGCCAGCTGCCTACCTGACTTACAGCATCCCGACACCTGACTGGAAAGTGTCCAGCATTCCTCAATGATGTACTCCAGGATCAGCTTCCACGATCATCTTGGGACTTGATACAAGCCTTGTTCTTTGTCTTCTCCGTAAAATTAGCCAGTAGTCTCTTTTCAGAAGAGGTGTTTGTAAGCAACCGTGTTCCCACAAAAGATAATCTCCAACCTGTGAGAAACTCACTTCCCTTTCCATAGAGCAAATGCATGCTTCTTGTGTAATGAAAAACTAAAATTTACGGTCATGGAATACATAAATCTGGACTAAAATTTGAGCACTTTGGAACACTTCCCAACACTCATTACTGGTTGTTGGATTGTTTCTCCTGGCCCAAAGTCACTCATATATATCCTGCCTTTACTAAACCTCATGTTGACCTTTTACAGGGTCTGTTCATTTCCAGTAACATTGGTATGGAACATTGCTGTCCTAACTGCTAGGCTAAATGCCTCCCTCTTGATTGATTTTTCTGAACATGTGTTTAAGTTTTATTTTTTAATAATGATTACATGGTTGATTGGGGTGGGAAGGATCGAGGTATAGAGAAAATTGGGTGAACTATTTGCTTCCAAATTTGCTGTTTCTTCTTGTTTCTGGGGGAAGAGGAAAGACAAAGGGGGAAGCCCAGCATGACTTTCCACATGTCCCAGTACCCAGGGGTGAGGAATTGCCACCTTGTATCAACCCAGAGACTCAATGTGTAGTTATTCAACATGTATATCTAAGAAAAATGATCACTTACTATATAATTGCATTATTATTACATCTGAATAATATAACATTGATTTAAGATTACCAAATATAAATATCATATTTTAAAAAGTTCCAACTATATCAATGTAAGGGGTCTTCAGAGAATTCATGGAAAAATCTATAGGTAGATTTAAACAAATTTTTTAAAAAGATTTTAAAAAGATTTTTAAAAGATTTTTAAAGATTTATTTTTATTGGAAAGGTAGGTTTATAGAAAGGAGAAAGAAAAAGATCTTTGATTTGCTGGTTCATTCTCTAGATGGCTGAGCTGATCCAAAGCCAAGAGCTTCTTTCAGGTCTCCCATGAGGGTGCAGGGTCCCAAGGCTTTGGGCCATCCTTTACTGCTTTCCCAGGCCACAGGCAGGGAGCTGGATGGGAAATGGATCAGCCAGGACACGAACTCGTGACCATATGGGATCAAGTCTCATGCAAGACGAGGATTTAGTCACTAGACTACTATGTTGGGCTATACAGGTTGTGTTATAACCTGCATTTTCCACAATCTTACTGAAAGTCCCCATGCACATGCTAATCCATGATCTATAAGAAAAAAAGAAAAACTATATCCTCCTGGACTTGTCAAGATACAGCTCAAGTACCATTAAAGTGCTTGCATAGATACCTTTGATAGTTTTAATAGTTGGGAAAGAGGAAGAAGTATATTTATCAAGACTTCTAAGCTTGATTTAAAAAAAAAATTTCACCCTTTAAAAACGTTTAGGAGATTGTGCCCTCTCGATTTAATCAACTCTTCAGCATGAAATTTAAGGAAATGCTTTTTATAAATTGATCCTACACAACATTGCTGGTGTGTTATATTTATTTCCTCACATTAAAAATACTTTTACATCTATTTTTAGGATTTATTTTATTGTAGCTGGCACTGTAGTATAGTGGATTAAGCTGCTGCCTGTGTAGGCATTAGTTGAGTCCTGGCTCTTCCATTTCTGATCTAGCACTCTGTAAACATACCCAGGGATGCAGTGGAGGATTTCACAAGTGTTTGAGACTGTGCTATCCACGTGAGAGATCTAGAAGGAGCTCCTGACTCCTGGCTTCCATCTGGCCCAGTTTGGACTGTCGTGCTATCGAAAAAGTAAAAAGGTTTACACACACACACACACACACACACACACACACAACACATTGATCTCCCATCTGTTGATTTTCTCCCTAAACGGCGGCAATGCCTGGAAGTGTCTAAATGAAAGTTTTTCTGGGCGTCCCATGTGTGTGCAGGGACTCACACACTTGGGCTATCTTCTGTTGCTTTTTCTTGTGTGTTAGTAGGGACCTAGATCAGAAATGGAGCAGTTGGGACTCAAAACAATGGCCATATGGGATTTTGGTGATGCAGGTGGTGACTTTACTCATTGTGCCACAATGCCAGCCCTTCTTTATACTTTTTAAACAAACATTATTTGTTCGTAAGGCATATAGAGAGGGAAAGACTGGAACTGAGCCATGCCAAAAACAAAAGCCAGGAGTTCCATTTGGGTCTCCCATGTGACAGGAACTTGAACATTCACACTGTCACCTGCTGGTTCCTGGTTGCATTAGCATGGAGCAGGCTTGGAAGTGGAACAGCCAGGATTCAAACTGGTGCTCTAAATCAGGGAATGGTCATCGCAGGTGGGAGCTTCACTTGCTGTGCCACAGTGTCCGCCCTAGCTTCCCTTGCATTCTAATTCAGGAATTCTCAAACCCAAGAGTGTAAAAGAATACGACAAAAACAAAATCAAAACTCCATCATTCAAAGAGCACGCTTGCCACACAGATTGTGAGGTCCTAGTTCCCAAGGGTTTGTATTAAGAAAGTCTGGGGTGAGAGGCAGTAATTTGCAGTTTCACAAGAACCCAATGTCCATCTGGTGCAGGAGGACTGAAAGCCATGTAATAGGAATCATTGCTTTAGTGATGCTTAAGCATTTGCATCTGATTCCTGTGCATCCTTTCCTTCAAGTTTGTTTAATAAACTCCTCCTTTGACTTCATTGCAGAGGCTGAGCAATGTCACCCATGGAATTCGCCTTAATGCTCTGCCTCCAGGCTCCTGCTCAAATCTAACATGATCTCATAGGAATGTATTTGTATTTGTTATTGTTATTTTCATTACATTAGGGCTATACATTGCCTGCTAACCTGGTGGAGTCCTGTCAATTCCTAAGGTCAAGAAAAGTCTCAGCAGATTCTTGCTCCTGAGGCAGGATGCCTTGCATATAAAGTAATAAGAGCTGAATATTGAAATCTGTGCTTGCATGAACAGAATAGTAATCTGAAAGAGGTCTTTTTAAAAAGTTGTTCATAAATATTTTATTACATGGTATGTATTGCTAACTTAGATACTTGCCTGTTTTGCATCTGTTATATGAAATGCATTTATTCCTGAATATGATTGGTGTTAGCAGACACCACTAAGAGAGTGTAAGGAGAAGCCACAGACTGTGACGATCCTCGCATTGCTGATCAGACGTGCCTGCCAAGGTCTTCATATCAAAAATAGGGCGTTAAAAGCTCCTGTGACTCAATAACAAAAAGATAATCACCTAATTGAAAACATAACTGAAAGATTTTAAGAAGCACTGCGCAAAACAGGATACCCACACGGCCAAATGAGGCTATGGAAAAGTGCTGGGCATTCCTGTCATCAGGGACATGCCAATTAAAGCCACAGTGAGTTCCCCCTGCACCTGCACTGGAGTGGGGCAGGTGGCAAGCAAGTGGAAGCATCACTAGTGGGAGTATAAACTGGCATAGCCACTTGGGAAGCTGTTAGATATTATCTGTGAATTGTAAATACAGTTCCACCCAAGATAATTGACAATGTTTGCTCCTTAGAAGGAGGCAAAGAGAAGATTCACAAGAACTGTACTCATGGTAATCAAAACCTCAGAACAGCCCAGAAGCCAATCAAGAGAGGAATGGATAAATGATTTGGGAATATTCGTGCAATGAAATATGTCATGGAAACAATGAATGCATTATTAATATATATAAAACATAATTGAGTCTCACAGTCATAATATTGAGTAAAGGAAGCAGAGATGAACATACACTGTAGAATTCCATTTACATGAAGTCCAAGAATAGGTAAAAGTTGGGATAGGCAATTTGGTACAACAGATTAAGACATTGCTTAGCATACTTGCGACCCATGCCAGAGTGCTGGTCCAATTCCAGCTGCTTTCCTTCTGTTTCAACGCCCCCTGCTACTGTGCCTGGGAGGCAGCAGATAATGGTCAGAACTCTTGAGTCCCTAACACCCACAAGAGAAATCTGGATGGAGTTGCAGCCTTGTGACTTTGGCCTGGCCTATCCCTGGTTGGTGTGACAATTTAGGAAGTGAACCAAAAAGACAAGGGAGAACTCTGTCTCTTCCCATCTCCCTTTCTGTTGCTGTATCAAGTAAGTAAATAAGTAGGGTTTTTGTTGCTGTCGTTGTTGTTCTTGAAACAAATGTGTAAAATTAATCTATAAAAATAGAAGTCAGAATAATGGTTACCTTTGGGGTGGTATTGATGGAGCTGAAAGGAACTTTCTGGAATGTTGGAAATATTTTGTATTTTAATCTGAATGATGATTTCCTGGTGGATACCTATATAAAAATTCATCAACCCACATATTCAAAATTGGTGTGAATTGTGCATTTTAATATATGCATGTTAAATATTAATTAAAAAGTTGAGTCCAGGACTGCTTATATCATATTTTTATTGCTAGCTGCAGGCTCTGAGTGGCATAATCCCACAATTTTGTTAGTTTCTTAAACCTTCCTCTCCAGGAAATTCCAGTTCATCTGTAAATAAGAATTGAAATAATATTTTCCTTATTAGACTACTATGAAGATCAAATAAACACAGAATAAACAACTTACAACCTAGCAAGTGGTATGAATTATCATTACAACATACACGTGTTAAAATTCACACAGTGCTATAAAATAGCTAGCTAATAGCTATAAACTATAATTCACTGGTAGTTACATTTTCAAGCTATTTTAATCTAACAATTTTTTATTTCTATATATATATTTTGTTTGTTAGTTTGTTTGCAAGTAAGAGACACACAGACACAGAAGAGGGTGACAGAACTTACCACAGCCGTGGCTGGACCTGGCCAAAGCTTGGAACCAGAAACTATTTGGATCCCCCCATGGGTAGCAGGGACCCAATTTTTTAAGTCTTCTCTGCTGCTTCCCAGATCATACTTTATTTATTTCTTTTTAAATTGGAAAGCTAGATTTGCAGAGGGAAGGAGATATAGAGAGAAAGATTTCCCAACCACTGGTTCACTCCCCAAGTGGCTGCAAAGGCCAGAGTTGAGCCACTAAGAAGCCAGGAGCCTCTTCTGGGTCTTCCATGTGAGTGCAGGGTCTCAAGGCTTTGGCTCATCTTTCAGTGTTTTCCCAGGCCACAGGCAGGGAGATGGATGGGAAACAGAACAGCCGGGATGTGAAGTGGCACCTATATGGGACCCTGATATATTCAAGGAGAGGATTTATCCACTGAGCCATCGTGTAACCATTTGGGGAGTGAAAAGCAGATGGAAACTCTCTTTCTCTGTCTTGCATTTTTTTGTTGTAACTCTTCCTTTCTAATAAAAAAAATAAATAAATCTTGGCCAGTGCAATGGCTCAGTGGCTAAATCCTTTCCTTGCACTTGGTAGAGTACCAGTTCGTGTCAGGGCTGGTCCAAAGCCAGTAGCTTCTTCTGGATAGCTCATGTAGATGCAGGGGCCCAAATGTTGAGCCATATTCTACTGTTTTTCCAGGCAGTGGAATCTGATCCAGAAAGCTGGATCAAAAGTATAGCAGTCAGAACTTGAGTTGGCAAACTTTATGGATGGCCTCAGGTAGAAGTTTAGCTTGCTATGCTGTCCCCCAAACCGATTTTCTTTAAATGTGTGTGTGTGTGTACATACATATATATATATATAATTTTCAAAATGAAGCATGCCAAAAACATTAAAAATAAACATTACCTGCAAAGCACACTTATTTGAAAGAGATTTATTTATTTAAAAGTCTGAGTACAGAGAGAAAGGAAGAAGAGAGTAAGAGAGTGAGGTTTTCCATCTGCTTATTCATTCCCAAATGATCCAAACAGAAGAAGCCTGGAGCTTCTTCCCAGACTCCCGTGTGGGTGCAGGGCCCCAAGCATTTGGGCCATTCTCTGCTGCTTTCCCAAGCACATTAACTGGGGGCTGGAGCAGAAGTGGTACTCTAATGAGAGCATATATAGGCTGCCAATGCTACAAGTAGAGGCTCGGGACAGGAAAGAAACACCCTGCACTGTGTGTTACCTCTTGACTAAGAACAAGCGGTCAGCTCGCACATACCATGGACACACTCGACATGGTTGTCTGGGGCAGAAGTTGCCCTGAGTGTTTCTTCTTGGGAGAGTCTCAACTTTCTCCTTTGTGTTCGCCCAGATCAGTGCCTTCAGTGTCATGCCTGCCGGCATCAAGACCTTGGGTAAAGCAGGTCCTAGCGAGTGCAGCACTGCAGCTCATAGCTGGGGCTTTGTCTTTGCTCAGATAAACACAATCCTGACAATGAGACACTGTCTGAGGGGACCGGAGGCGGAAGCAAGTGTGGTTAGTCAAGTTCTCTTTCCTGACTGTTGCTGCATTGCTAAAGCCCTCTTCCCCCTGATTGTTTTCTCCTGTTGTTTAACAGTTCCCTGGTGACATCTGATGCTCCCCCTAGCGCAAATTCACACGGAGGGTCCCCTGGGCCCAGGCAGGAACAAGGTAGCTTACCGAAGGCCCTTTCGTGGGGCTGGGAAGAGAATCAGGGTCCCTGGAGTCTGTGGGCCTCCTCTCCAGAATCAGGGGCTGTTTTTCCTTTTGAAAATTGATTCTTTCATTCCAAGACTTATAACTACTTTACAATGCTTCTAGGTTATTCAGCTTGGATTTTGAGTGTTTTGGGTCTTTCATATCATTAAAACCTAAGATTATGTAATACCACATCTTGCTTTTACTTGCTGTCTTGTTCCTCATTCTTTGTCACTGTCCTTCTGTTCTGGATGCTTTGTGCTAGCCATCTTTCTTTCCCCCTTCCTTAATTCTCTGTATTGGTCTCCTTCATTAATTCACTCCACAAATATTTTGTTGAACACCTACTATCATCAAACTGTGATTTGGATTTGGGAATACAGCAAGCTGGGTTCCTCACATGATGATCTCACATTCTAATTTGAAATAGAAAAAGCACACACTTACATACACACATGTATATGTATCACATAAAACAGGCAACATGAAGTAAGGAACAGTCGTGCAAATAGAGAATGATGTCAACAGTTATTTTAGGTTCTGTGGTTTGGCAAGGACCTCATGGATGACATTGTTTTTGATGTTTTTACTTTCTTCTCAAGTCGTCTGGCTGTTGGTCACCTATTTCTTGCCTAGTCCGCATGTTCTTGCTCGCTCACTTCCACCTTTCCCATGGCAGTCCTACTTTCCTAAGCTTGCCTTTACTCTGGACTCCTTCCTGTCTCCTATTCTTTCCCTAATCACTTCCAGGAGTTTCCTTGAACAGCTTAGCCTTGTCACAAAGAATTTGCATGTGGCTGCTCCTTACATACTTTTAATATCATTCATATGCTCTGGAAATGGCTATTTTTAGGAGTAATTCTAGTATAAATCAGAGGTCTTTCATGCTTTGGGTTAAAAGGCTCCGAGGTGGATGCCCCTCCCAGCTCCACAAACTCTGCCCACAGTTACAATCAAAGCATCATTTCAATAGAATTTTTACTTCACGTATAACATTGTGGTAGTTAATCAAAACCCACTTTATGCTGAGCACCATACATTGAAATCTGGAGTGGAAAAGACTCTTAAAAAAACAAACCACATCCACTTTTGGTGTGACTCACAGTTTGAATGAGGCCCAGACCACCTGTTGTTTATTCCCTAGCATTTGGAATTCTACCTTCATTTCTGGGTTTCCTCCAGAACATGCATAACAGGGATTTGCACAGAGTCTTCCATTATATAAATAAATCCAACCACGGGATGCAATTCTGTGAGTTTCGTTAAACTTTACGCAGAGGCTGAATTTCCCAGGTTCCCTGCCAGGCCCTGGCGACCATACACCATCTGCAACATGTGCCAGTGCTTCGCATAATTCCCAACCCGTAATTACTGTTGAATGCATCAATGAATGGAAAAGGAGGGGACTTCTCTGGTAATTAAATATTCACAATCTTTTCCAAATAATTTGGTTCTGTCACATTGATCGTTTGGAAGATCTCTGTCAGCTTTTTTAGACACATATATTTTCACAATGCAAAGCAGTTTCCCTTAGGACAATAAACAGGACACTCTGCTGTGTACTGACTCAGAGGTCTACAGAAAGAATCCTTTACCCCCTAATTAAGAACAAAGCACCAATTACAATAGATTGGACTTCAGAATCATCTCTTTGTGTTTCATCTTGTGCTGAACAAGGAATCTCAGGGACTGGGTCAAGCAAAGGTGCTACTGGAGGATATGGTCAATGGACTGGATTTCAGATCTCAGAGCTGCTAATCGGGGCTGCTTGGGATGAGCCAGAAGCGTGGTGGCACGGCTGTGGCAAAGCAGCTTAGCTGCCAATTTTGCAGGCTCTGAGGTTTCCTTTTGTCCATTTGCCAGGGAATGAGCTGTCAGGCACTGTGTACTTCACAGCTTTGCTCCTGGCTCTGTGCCTTATGACTCCAGCTTCAGGGCTGGCTCTAATGTCATCAGCTGGGAAGTTGTCACAAACAGAACCTCAAGCACCACCCCCAAATCTGCTGGATCAGAATCTGCATTTCAGCAAAAATCACAGTCTGTATTACTGTCAAACACCATTCTTTAAAAAAAATTATATATTATCCAAAGGACAGAATTACACAGGAGAGAGAGAGAGAGAGAGAGAGGGAAAGAGGGAAAGAGGGAGAGAGGGGGAGAGAGGGAGAAAGACATAGGTTTACTATTTCAAACTGTCACAATGGACAGAGTTAAACCAAACTGAAGCAGGAGAGGAACTATGAGCGTTTTCTGAGTCTCCCATGTGGTCCAAAGACTTGAGACATTCTCCTTTGCTTTCCCAGGTCATAAGCAAGGAGCTGGGTTGCAATTGGAGCAACTGGGACATGCACCAGCACCCAAAGGGGATGTTGGCACTACGAACAGAAAGAAGCTCAGCTCACTCTACCATGGATGGCGCTGGTCATGATGTCAGGTACTGTTCCCACCCTGAGCAACATGGTTATCAAATATTAGAGAGTCTTGATATCGCTGACAAGAGTATGAAAATGAAAATGAAAATTCTGGGTCTCTGGGATTTGGATTTAGTGAAGCTGGGCTAGGATCCTGGAATCTATTTGTGCTGGGGCTCTGCTCAGAGCTAATGCTCAGAAGTCTTTGTGTGTCTTTATCCTAGTTCTATTGACCAGCATGATTGTGTCTCCATCTCTGCTTTACAAATTGCTCTCAGTGTTGGCTTTAAAATTTCAGTGCAGAAATGTGTTGTTAGTACAGCGATTTAAGGGAGATTTGAAAACATTGTTGACACTTAACATAAAACTGTACACACATGTGTTGTTCATACCAAGGGAATGGAGATGAATGGGAACTGCTAGGAGAAATTATTACTATTTATGTTATTGTTACAGTTTCTGTCCCTGGGCCTGGAGACTTCCTGAACTCCAGACTTGTAGTTCTTTTGTCACAGGCATGAGGGCCACTCTCCATCTAATTAAATGTAGGAACTTCTTAGGAAGATACCAGATGACCAACAGAACCAACAAGAAGTCTATGTAACAAGGCACATCCTGGGTAGGAAGCAGGATAAATACGTGATGCAGAAAGTAGGAGTTTTGTTTGACAGTCAGCCCTAAAATGAGTGAGCTCCAGCCTCCAAAGAAGATTCACATTGTACGGTAGGAACATTTGGCTTGGCTTGGCTAAAGGAGAGGTGGCCTCCTTGGTTTGAGAGCAGATTTAACCCGCTAGAGCTGACTGGGAAGGTCATTTCTCAGTGGAAATGGGAATGCTAGAATAGATGCTTGGCATTGAAAGAAGCAATCCAATCCAACCACATCCATCTGGGTGGGTGTAGTCTTCCCACTGGATGATGTACTCTGGTGGGTCTTCAGATACTGCCAGAAGTAAGTTTCATGAGACCAGGCATCTTTGTCTGCTTTTGTCCCTGATGTATCTCATATTTAGATCAATGATGCGCACATGCTAGGGTCTCCATAAATACTTGCTAAATGAAATGAGTGAATTAATGAGTGGTTAGAGAGGCTGAATGGCATGATGGTTAAGCTATCTTCTCTCAGGGGGATGGCATTTTTATCAGTGGGTAAAGTTTTTGGCTGTAGCACCAACATCCTCTATTGGGTACTGGCTCAAGTCCTCCTGTTCCATTTCATGGCCAGCTTCCTTCTAATGCACTTGTAAAAGCAGCAGAAGTCAGCCCAAGTGCTTGATCCTATATGCTCCCACATGCGAGACCCAGAAAAGCTCCTGACTCCTTGCTTTGGCCTGGCACACCCTGGGCCATTTTGGTCATTTGGGAAGTGAAGCAGAAGCTGGAAGGCCTCTTTGTAAATCTGTCTCTCTTTTTCTGTAACTTTGCTTTTCAAATAAGCAAATAGATCTTACGAAAAAATAGTTTCCGGAGTCAAAGCCTAACTCACTTATTTTCTAGTTGTGTTAACTTTGGGTATATGAAGAAGTTTCCTGTATTTATGTGCTTAGGTCTCCTAGAAGATCCATCTTATTGGATTGCAGCTAGATTAGAATGGTACCTATTGGGTT
The DNA here is from genome assembly GCF_017591425.1 of Ochotona curzoniae. Lineage (NCBI taxonomy): Eukaryota > Metazoa > Chordata > Mammalia > Lagomorpha > Ochotonidae > Ochotona > Ochotona curzoniae. The sequence continues at coordinate 22,285,067 of NW_024467119.1, read as the reverse complement.
GGCTTTTATTGCATCTCTTTATTGCTATGTAACAAACAATCCCAAAACTTAACAGTTTAAGTCAGCATTTTATTCATTTGTTTTTGATTCTGCCTTTGGGGTACAGTTCAGTAGATTCTGTAATTGTGATTTCTGCTGATACTGGTACATCCATGACAACTTCTTGGCTCACACTTCTGGCACCTTGGCAAAGATGGTTGAAACAGTTAGGGGCTACCTGAAACAGCTTGCCTGGGATTGTGCATTTGGGACCTTGGTTCTGTCAGCTGGGTTCTCAGTTCCCCATGGAGACATAGGGACTTTCCATGTGAACTCTCCAGGATCTCTAAGCTGCCATTTAGAAAGACTGGCTGTTTCTTTTCATGACTTAGACTTGTTTTTAAAAAAATGTATGATCTTAAAGTTTAGACTGCATTTTATTGGATTAAATAATTATTTATTTATTTGAAAGACAGTGTTGCAGTGGCTTGAGGGAGGGAAAGACAGGGAAAAGCAGAGATTTTCCATTAGTTGACTTCCTAAAAGGGTGTCAGCAGGGTTAGGCCAGGTTGAAGCCAGAAGCCAGGAACTCCATCCAGATCTCCCATGTGGATGACAGGGGCCCAAGCAGTTGGATTATTTTCTGCTGCTTTCCCAGGCACATTATCAGGGATGTGGTTTGGAAGTGGAGTGGCTGAGACTCACACTGGAGTTCATATGGAATGCTGATATGTCAGGCAATGGCTTGACCTGCTGGCACCTCTTATCTTGGTCCTGTTGACATTGAGGCCAAATGATTATTTTCATGGGAGACTGAACTATGATTTCAGAATGTTTAGCAACATCCTTGGGCTTTACCCACCAACAGAATAATGTTGCCAGGCTCTGTATCTTCGTCTTACTTCCTGCTACCATGGGAAAGAAACGAAATTATCTCTCCAAACATTGTCAAATATCTTCTTTTGGAATGGTGCTTTTGGTGGAGATCTCCCCTGGTTGAGAACCAATGAAATAAAGCAAGTCACACGTCCAGCCCAGGTTCTAGAGACAGTCTCTGCAAGGGTGTGAATTTCGGGAAACAGATTCTTGTTGAATGTAACAGACTCTCAAAGCCATTACTTCCCCTGATTTTACTTGCCTAGGAAATCTTGCTCCAAAATTCTGCTCATGTTGAGTATCCCTCCTTCTCACTAATGGGCTCTTCATTTAACTGCCTGAAATCCCCTCTTGTTTCCAGACTATGGACTACTTTTGAATTCCTCTGCTGTACCACCTTCTTGACCAGCCCAGGGTTGTCTGCAGTGCTATCAGCAGTGCTACCATAGCACATGGCCAGGCCCTGGGGACAGATAAAACTGTCCCTGTTACCTCTGGATATGACACCCTCTCTCATATCCATGCACACTCACATTGCTTTTACCTTGAAAGGCAGAGCAGCCTCATCACCCTTCAGGTCCTCCCGCACTTGCTCCTGGCATCTTTATTCAAGGTTCATCTCAAGGACCATCTTATTCCAGGGGCTTTTTAGGCAGGCAGTTCAATTTATTAATTTCTTAGAGGCAGAGCTGATGCCATAGGCATCTCTAGCTTGCCAATACAGCATCTGTTATCTGTTATGTGAAAAAGTATTTCTCAGATCAACAAATGAATGAAGAGCCAAGGGCATGAGTTTACAATTTCAAGAAAAGATGGAGAAAGTATGGGAGTAATTCACATCACTGTCTAGGGAAGTGTCTTCTAGTTCTGCCACAGAGGCTGGGTTGGCACATTGCAGTTGAGGAAGGCACAGAGATCAGCATGACTGAGGAGCACATGAGGGTGATGGAGGATAGTAGATGGGGTCAGATCCATAACAGAACAAAAAAACCTTTTGGCCTTGTAGGCTAAGATAAGGGTCTGGATTGCATCTGAATGAAATGAGACACCTCTAGGGGAGGTTTCAGGCAGAAGAAGGTGTAACACTGACCTATGTTCTCAAAAGATAACTCTGACTGCTTTGTGGAGAATGGACCATAACACAGCCAGGGTGGAAGGAACGAAACCAGTTCGGAAGCTCTTGTAATTACTTGGTAAGAGGACATGATGGCATTTCCTGGGAGGTTGGGTGTGGATATGAGCGGTGAGATATCAGGATGACTCTATGGCTTGGAGACTGAGTAAGAAACAATAGCCATTTTTGGAGAGAGGCCACCACTTGGGGAGGAAAATCAAAAGTATAAACGTGTTAAGTTTGGGATGTTTGTTGTGTTTTAATTGGCTGCAGTTAGTTGGACATCTAAGTGTGAAGTTCAGGTAGGTCAACTGAAGACATAAATGTGGAAACCATTAACACTGTTAAGTTAGGACAAACTTCTATAATAAAAAAAACACAGTGTTTCAATACAATAGGAGTTTGTTTCTCACAATCCACCAGTCCAAGGAAGTTCTAAATCACTAGAAAATTGCATGTCTAAGGAGAGATGGGGACAAAAGCTTTTTTTCTTGTTTTTAATTTTTATTTTTTGTGATACAGTTTCATAAGCTCAGGGATTTCCCCTTTCACCGTCCCCATTTACCTTCCTACCCCCACGGGTTTTCTCTGTATTATTACAGTGGTATAGTCCTCAGCAAAGTCACAAGGAAGACAAACACTTGATTGAAATATCTCAACATGAAATAGGTAAAGGAGGAACTGGAACTAGAGACTATTAACAGAAAATTCATTCAAGGAATTTTGTTGTGAAAAGAATTCAAGAAAAGTGGTGGAAGACTAAAGGAGGTATAGATTTGGAATTGTTTTGAGGTGTTGTTTTAAATAAGAAATTTAGGGTGAGAATTTGGCACAACACTTAAGCTGCTGCATGGAATGCCCCCCTTCCATATCAGAGTGGCTGGGCTGAGTCCTGGTACCTCTGCCTTCAATCCAAGTCCCTGTTAATGTGTGTCCTGTAAGGTAATAGGTGATGGCATTTGTGCTTGGGTTACCATCAGGTGCGAGACTCAGATCAAGTTCTAGGCTTCAGGCCTCCCAGCTGCTGTGGGCATTTAAGGAGGGAACTGTGAATAGAATCTCTCTCTATTTTTCTACCTTCCCACTTAAATGAAAATAAGTACGAGTTTAAAGTAAAATGGACAAAATATAGTGAATTTGTATGCTAATGGGAGTGATCCCGTAGAGAAAAAGATTGATGGTGAAGGGAGGAAGTGAAGAATTTCCAGAGCCTAATCCTTAAGAAGGCAGAAGAATTGCCAACCAGACCAAAGGCTTGGCTTTAGAGAAAGTATGGGAGGTTTATCCATGCAGACAACAGATGCAGAGAGGGTGCTCAGCAGACCTGGCTTATCTAAGATCCAGAGCTGTCTGGCTCTTGAGGCTTTCAGTGCCAAAACTAGGACATTTTTGGGCTAACTGGAATGTTTGGTCACCTTAGAAGCAGAACAATTTGTACTGGGAGTTTATAGAAGCTCCCTTTTGTTGTCAAATGAGAAAGGGTAAATGTTCCTCAATAGATTCAGTCCATTACTAAGCACCCCGAGGCCTCCTCCACCTAGCATTGTGCAATGTGAGCAGCAATGCCATGAATAAGTTGCAGTTCTTGTTCTTGAGGAGCTGAGCTGGCGGGAGAGAGAAAAGTACATGAGTGTATGGATGATAAGGCAACGTACATGGACAAAATGAGCTTACTTATCAAAACACATCCAAATCAGTGGTTCATATCCTTATCTTCTAGACTAGATAATATTCAACATAAAGTTAGGAAATATTTCCTGAGATTTTACTGATTTCCATCATCTGTATACTCATTATCTCTTTTTATCTTCAAAACAACCTATTGCGTAGGGGCTATCACTGTCACCTCCGTACTACAACAAGGAAACAATGCATAATGAGTAAGCAGTTTGCTGCTCGTCACACTACAAGTGATGAAGATCTTGAACTCTGGTTGATGCTAGAACCTAAGCTTTTTTAAAAAAGATTTATTTTTATTATGTTTTTATTGGAAAGGCGGATATACAGAGAGGAGAGACAGAGAGGAAGATCTTCTGTCTGATGATTCACTCCCCAAGTGAGCGCAACGGGCCGATACTATGCCCATCCGAAGCCACGAGCCTCTTCCGGGTCTCCCACGTGGGTGCAGGTTCCCAAAGCTTTGGGCCGTCCTCGACTGCTTTCCCGGGCCACAGGCAGGGAGCTGGATGGGAAGCGGGGCAGCCGGGATAGATCCGGACTTGACCACTTGCGCCACTGCGCCGGGCCCTAGAACCTAAGCTTTTTAAGCACTGCATTCTACTGTCGTTGGAAATCACTACAATGCATGAAAATAAATTATGAGGAGCACACACCAATGCATTACACATTTATACGAGAAGCAATTTCCAAAACCTTCATTGAGGAATTGAGTTACAACTTGAAAGAGGTTAAGATTTCATTAGAGAGTTGAGAAAAGGATGTGCCAAGCTCTTGGTTTTCCTTCCTCTGTTTCTAAGGAAGATAATTGTGATTTCAAGGAGGTGGAATCACATGCCCGATTGATGACACACCTAGCTTGTCATTAGTGTGGAAAATGCAACCATGTTGGTCATCAGTGTAATCAGTGCATTAATTAACATGGTACATATACACATTATAGATGACCTGCATACAGAAAAGCATTTGGGCAGTAAATATTTTCAAGAAGTGAACACATTTGTATGACCAGCATTTAGATCAAGAAACAAGCTTACAAGGACACCAACAGCTGTCTTCATGTTTTCTGTCAACCACTGCTTTCCATCTCTTGCCAAGTTAGTGATTAGCCTGACTTCTAAAATAAAATATTACAGGTGGACAATTGGAACAGCAGTTAAGAAGTCCCTTGGGGAGTCCTGCATCCTGTATCGGAATGTTTTGATTCAGTTTTCAGCACTGCTTCTAATTCCTTCTTCATGCAAATGTGCACCCTGGACGCATCAAGCAGTGAGGCCAGTGGCTGTGTCCCTTCCAGACAAATGGGAAACCTGGGTTGAATTTCTAATTCCCAGGTTCAGACATTGGGGTCATTTGGGAAGTGAACTGGAGGACAGGAGATCTTGTCTTTCTCTGCCTTTTAAACATGAAATAAGCTCAGTTTTGTCTTTAGACTTTTAAATTTCTTATAAATGGAACCCAGTAAATGTGGCTTTTTTTAAAAACATTTGGCTTCCTTTACTCAGTATGGTGTTTGAGAATTTCAATTATATTGTTTCGTCTAGCTGTAGGTTTTTAATTCTGTTATCTATTTTTTTTTTGCTGCATGAATATTCCAGAAATTTTCATTATTTATGAAATCTACTTATTAATTCTATTGCTAAGATGTGTGGGCAATTTCTAGTTTGAAGCAATTGGCAATAGTACTGCCAATGACACTCCTGCACATATCTTTTGAAAGTGTGCTCTCTTTCTCTCTTTTATTTTAGATGATGTTTACATAGTTGATCAGGTTGGGAAGGATTAAGGATTAGGGAAAGTGGGTGTGATTATTGTTTCCCAAATTTCTATTTCTTCTTACTATATTTGGGGAGAGAAGAGGAGGCAAAGGGAGAAGCCATCCACCCTCCCAACCTCCTCAGTACACAGGGATGGAGAATGGCCACATGATATCAAACCAGGGTCCCTATGTGGTGCACACTCTGAGGATTCTGCCCGGGTGGTTTCGATAGTTCTAAAATGCTATCGATCTTGCTAGTCCAAGGTTGAGGAAACCCTTCCAATACATATTGGCTGACAAAGCTGACCTTAGAATCTCCATTCACCAGATATTTGCTGTCATCATTTGGTTGGGGTAGTTGTCCAATTTTTTCTGCCCTCCTTCCTCTGGCATGGTATCAAATGTCCTTTGAAGTCCCCAATGGGCTACCATATCTTCTACATGGATCCATTATTCTATCTTTTGCACTGAGGAGGACAAGTTCTTGCTGGCAGGTCCAGCAAAACAGGTTCCACTGGAACCCTCATCTCCAGGACTCATGGACCCAGCACCCACGATGCAGACGGACCCAGGGACCCGGGCAAAGCAACAGGGTCGCAGCTGGGCTCCTCGCCCTGGGGCTCACGGACCCAGCACTCAATCTGTATGCAGACCCACGCTCCTGAACCCCACTGGACACCCCAACCCCAGGGTTCATAGACCCAGCACCAAATGCACAAGGACCCAAGGACCTGGACGTGGAGACCAAGACCCTGCTGGAAAACCCTTTCCCTGCACTCACAGACCCAGCACCCACCTCCCATAGACTGGCATGGCTCACCTCATCTTGCAATCCACCAGCAGGTGTGGCAGCTTGGCTTGGTGCAATCTGCCCCCCAGTTCCATTTCATTCTGGTGGGTGCTGGCCCTAATGTGAACTGGCTGGTATTGCAACCTGACCTGGCTCCTTCACCCTTTCCTGGTTCTCAGATCTGCCAACAGATGTTATGAATGGGCTCATCCTGGCCCGCCCCCGGACCTGAACCACATGAATGACCGTGGGAACTGTAAACTGGCCTGGTTTGGCCTGCTCCTTGCCTTGGTTCTTGCACTCACTTGCAAGGACTGCATCCTGACGAAGGAATTGCTCATATCGTTAGAACAGAATGATGCAGGTACTTTAGAGTTACAAGGCTAGTGTGGGGCAAGGAACTAAGCTGCTGCCTGTAATGCTGGTATCTCGTATTAGAGCACAAATTTGTCTCGGCTTTTCTTCCTCTGATCTGTCTTTCTGCTAATGTGCCTGGGAAGACAACAGAGGATGGTTCAGATATCTGGATCCCTGATACCCATGGGATGGAGTTCCAGGCTCCTGGCTTCAGCCTGGCTCAACACCAGGTGTTGTGGCCTCTTTGAGGAGTGAATTACTACTCTCTGTCTCTCTGCCTTTCAAATAAATAAATCTTTTTTTTTTAAATAAACATTTGCCATATTTTTTCCTAGCATTTTTATTCTTTAGTATTCATTGGGATTCTGGCATTAGCTGACATGTATAGCTTGGTTGATGAAATCATAATGGCTACTGTTTAGTGATCTTGGGTTTACTGTGGAGTTTCCCAGAGACTCACAAAACGCTCAAGTAAGCAGGCCTCCAGCATCTATTCCTGAGATGAAAATCAAGTATTGCTCATAGTCAATTGCTCGTAGCAAACATTGTGCAAAAGTAGGCTCTGCCTTCTTCCTGGATGGCTCTAGTCCAAAGCAATAAACATGGGCAACTCTCATTGCTTCTGAACAATTCCAGCTGAGCAGTCTGTGTAGTTTACTGTTGCTGGGCAAGAGTGTGCTGTTTATGGCTGTGCCTGCCACATGCAGCAAATTATAGATACTCAATATTTATTTGTTGACAAACTAACTGTTAATCCCCCATATTATACAGAGTCATATCATTGTAGCTTTACATAGGACACATTTTCCATACTGTTCAATTTGGTGGCCACTAGCCACATGAAACTGTTGAGCATTTGAAAAGGAGCTAGTGTGGCTAAGAAATTAGATTTATTTTATATTTAGTTTTAATTTGTTTACATTTGATGGGTGACACTTGATGCCAGTGGAAAACTTTGAAATGTGCTTGGTAATTTTTCAAGTGTAAACTTTATGGAGACTGAGTTCACTTGACGCATAATAAATGTTGCACAACCAAATTGAGATGTTATGTAAATATAAGAAAGAAGAAGACTGTATAAAAACAATTTGAAGTATTTTAGCAAATTATTTTAAATTGATTACATATGAGAAGTAATACTTTGGATATGTTGGATTAAATGAAACATAGCATTAGACATGATATCTTTTATTTATTTGACCTTTTTATTGTGGCCACTAGTGAATTTGGAACTGGAAATGTAAATTGTATTATATTTTTGTTGGGTAGTGCTTTGTAAGGTATTTCCTATTATGTTTTACTAAAATTAACCTTTTTTTAAAAAAATTAAAATATAAAAAGGTTAATTTTGTTTCTTTGTTTGAAAGGGAGAGCTATGGAGACAGAGAAGGAGAGACAGACAGAGGTAGAGAGAGAGAGAGAAAATCTTTCACTGACCCAAGCCAGGAGCCCAGACCTCTACCCTGATCTTCCGCATGGATGGCTGAGTCCCAGTCACTGAGGCTATCATCTGCTGTTTCTTCAGGCGTGTTGGTGGGAAGATGGATTGGAAGCAGAGCAGCTGGGACTTGAATCCGTTGATATGGCACAGGAGTGGAACTGATCCCACGCACTCGGAGATGACACAGGTGTTGCAGTATGTTCATCTGCTGTAGTACAACACCCACTCCTACTAATTAGTTTAGACAACTTCCCAGTGTTCATATGAATGTACCATAATTTGCTTAACTAATCTTTTATTAATTTGCTTTGGAGATATTTTCAATCTCTCACTATCAAACAGTTTTGTAGAGCTGGCATTTTGTAACTGCAAATATATTTATAATTGGTAAAGTTGTCACTTGGTGTTTGGTAATAATTAAAATGCTGCTTGGGATGCCTTCATTCTGCTTGGGAGAGCTTGCTTTAGCCACTTGTCCCTAGAATAAATTCATCTGTCTTGGAGCTTTCAGCTCCAAAATATGCGTAATATTCCTTGTCATCCTTTTGCTGTCTTCCCAAGTGGGTTTATTTCATTTATGTGACATCCTTCATCCTAGAAATCCCAAATGCCTTATAGATATTTTCTTTACAAAGTGAACATGTTATAGAGAAAACTGTAACATTGTAATTCCCTGAGAAAAGTTCAAGGGGCACCTATCAGCCTCTTCTATCCTGATAATGAGCATGAAAGTTCCAGCTGGTAAGTGGTTTCTACTGGGAAATGACTTCCTTCTAATACATTGGAAGGAGATAAGCTGGCAAATGGCACATAATGATCTGAAGTTAATGATCTATTCCTGTAGCAATTTGCTCCCAGATTCTGATGTTCTGCCACAGTTTGACACCTTTGGAAAACCTCTAGGGGAAAAACACAGCCAGCAGGTGGGGAGAGCAGCACAGTCCTTAGAAGAGCATTAGGAGGGAAATACAAGCATAGTAAAGATGACAGGGATTCCCGAATCAGGATTAAGATACATCAGTCTTAAGTGGTTTAATGCCTATTAAAAACAGTTGAAATCAAGTCTGCCAACCAAGATTAGGGTGTCAACGGAACTGACTTTAGTCCATTTAATTTCACAGGTGACAATTAAAATGTAGGCATTATCCAATTAGGTGAGATTGGAATGAATATGTAACCAGCCACCAGAATCACAAATGTTCAAGGTACTATGAATAAGGTTCAGTAATGTTGACTTTTAGGCAAATGTGCCTCATAAGCTGAGTTTCATGTTCACTGATGGTGTCTAAATGTCCACACTAGCGTTCTCAGATCCATGGTGACCCAACGTGGTAACTGCTTTCTGGGAGAGTCTGCTGTTGAACTGGTCTCTTTCTTTTCCTAAGCTCTGGCTGTTGTGGCCATATGAGAAGTGAATAAGTAGATGGAAGACCTTTCTTTCTCTTTGAGTCTCCTTTTCTCTGTAACTTTGCCTATCAAATGAAAATAAAATAAACACATATTTTAAAAGTGTATGTTTGCTCTTTCTAAAAAAATTGATTTCTTTAAAACTTATCTTACTCCCATGCTGTCATTATTGGGTGATAGAAATGTAAACTATGCCATTATAGGTCCCCCTCCCACCCCATCACTGATCAAATGGGAACTGAAGATATTTTGGTGGTACCCAGAAAGTGAGGTGTGGACATCTCCACTGCAGACAAGCACAAGCCTCTTTTGCTTTGCCACCTTTCTTAGAGCACGGTGGCCTACTCACCAAGTGATGGCACTGGGAATGAGAGGTGAGAAGATTTCGGCAGGGGCCGTCTGGGAAGGCTTTGCTTTGCTTCATAAAATAGATGTATTGTGCTTCCTCTTCTTCTTGTCCTCATGGCTATCATAAGGTTATAACGCCTGCAATTGTAGCAGCATTTTACAATCATGGAAGGCAGGACTGCAGAACAGCAGACTGGGAGTCCTCAACACCGATGAACCACTGATCCATCCTAGGAGCCACTACCCCCAGGAATTCTGCTTGTGAGAGAAAAAGAAACATTCTTGTTTAAGCCATGGTATGTTGTGTTTTGAAACTTAACTCCAGCTTATTTGAAAGGGAGAGAAAGGTCTTCTATTTCCTAATCCTCTTTTCTAAGACCTGTGTCAGCTAGAGCTGCATCAGGCTGTAGCAGGGATCCAGCGGCTCAATGCGTTTCTCCCACATGGGTGGCAGGGTCCACAATCCTGCAGTCATTACCTGCTGCCTTCCAGCATGCATATAAGCAGGAAGTTGGATCAGAAGTAGAGGATCCAGGCCACTAACCACGCACTCTAGTACGGAAGGTGAGTGTCCATGGGCATCTTAACTATGGTGTCAAATGCCTTCCTGATGGGGCTTTAATTATATGCGACTAAAAGCATTCCTAAGTGATTCACAGTCAACAACTGTCATGGTTGTTGCTCATTGACCTGTTGTCTCATAACTATTAGAAAATACATTCCAATGTAATGGAAATACATTCCTCACTGGAATGGGGTCCTTTTACCTCAGTCTCAACTCCCTGCAGCCATTGCTCTGAGGCTTTTCCTGGGAATAGGAGTGGGTGCCTGCTTCTCAAAGATGTATAGACTAGGATCCTGCTCCAGATGGAGAAGTGAACCTGTTTCTCCTCTTACCACTTTAAAACATTTTTTAAATTATTCCTTTTTAAAAGATTTATTTATTTTTATTGCAAAGTCAGATATACGGAGAGGAGGAGAGAAAGAGTGGAAGATCTTCCATTCGTTGATTCATTCCCCAAGTGACCACAATGGCTGGAGCTGAGCTGATCTGAAGCCAGGAGTCAGGAGCTTCTTCCAGGTCTTCCACAATGGTGCACGGTCCCAAGACTTTGGGCCATCCTTAACTGCTTTCCCAGACCAGAAGCATGAAGCTGGATGGAAAGTGGAGCAGCCAGGTCATGAATCGGTGCCTATATGGGATCCCGGTACGTTCAAGGCGAGGACTTTAGCCACTAGGCCACCATGTTTTTTATGTTTGAATTTCATGGTACAATTCCATAGGGTCTGGGATTATCCCCTGCCCCAAGTTCCCACCTCCAACTATTTCCCCCATTTTATTACAATAGTATAGTTCTTCATAAGGAGTCATAAATCCATCACTGAAGTTATTTAAGTGTGCCCTGACATTGCAGGTACAGACAATGGCAGACACTCCAGCGTCCTATTGTCTAGACATATCCAACAGTTTCATCTTTGATTTGGAAGTATGGATGCACACTGCATTGTATCTTCATATCTGAATATGATAGTCTCTATATACGCCATCACTACACATCCCTTAAATGAGAAGCCACAGATCAAAGTCAACAACAGGTATGAAGTTAAAACAAAAAATTTACCATGGAGTTGGAAAATGTGCCACTGAATAACCAATGGATAGGTGAGGAAAAGAAACCACAAAAGCCTCTTGGGTAAAGTGATGCCACCACGCAATCCATGAGCCAGCAATGAATTTGACAAGAGAAAAGAAACTATTTGGAAGAAATTAAAATGAAAACAAAAGTGTCAAAACACATATAATATAGCAAAAACAGTATGGAAAGGATTATTGATCTTATAATTTGCATGATGGCTGCCATATATCAGAGAGAACATATGATATTTGTCCTTTTGGGATTGATTTATTTCACTGAACTAATGGTCTCTAGTTGGGACCATCTAGTTACAAATGGTATAATTTCATTCATTTTGATGGCTGAGGAATTTCTATGGAGTAGATGTACCAAGGTTTCTTTAACCACTTCTCTTGGATGCACATGTGGATTGTTTCCATGTCATTGCAACTGTAGATTGTGCTGCTGTAAATATAGGATTACAGATTCCCTTCTCATAGGCAGTTTCCATTTCCTTTGGATATATTCCTAGGAGCGGGATAGTAGGGTCATATGGCAGGTTTATTTGCAATTGTCTAAGTACTCTCCATACTGATTTCCATAATGGTTGTACTAGCCAACACTCCCACCAGCAGAGAAGGAGGGTACCTTTCCCCCCAATTTTAAGACATTTTCCTGGCTCTCCCCTCTAGATGGGACAGTTATTAGAATCACTTCAATGAATTGAAATTCTTACAAACAATTTACTTCTAACGTATTGGAATAAAATCTAAGCTGTTTAAAATGTAGGGTTTAAAATCATACAGGCCAACACAAGAACACAGGTTGACATTTTAATGAAGATCTTGCCAAATCCACAAATCTAGCCAGCTAACCTCTAGTAAGAGATGCTTTGTACATCCTAACAACTGATCACCTAAGGTGATTTTGGGCGTGGGCTTGCATGATGATATAATTTAGTATCTATACAGCAGGTTTTCCAAAGCACATGTGACATCCACGAGTTCATTCCCGAGATACCTGCAATGGCTGGGGTTGGGCCAGACAACAGGAGTCCAGAACTCAATCTATATCTCCCACATACATGGGAGAGACTCTATACTAGATCCACCACATGCTGCCTCCCTAGGTATATCCTAGCAGAAAATAATAACTTAAAAGGTACAAAGTTTATGCCAATGACTGCAGTAAGCCAGCATGTCCAGGGCCTAAGATATTCTTTATGGATCTTCAGAGAATGATTTAGAGGCTAAGTATTTTTTAGTTTTTTTTATTGCTACTATTATTTTTCTCATGATACAATTTTATAGATATAGGGATTCTCCCCTTTTTCTCATTCTCCTTTCTCCACCCTTCCCCTGTCCCTCTCATTTTCCTCTGTATTGTTACAATAGTATAGTCCTTCAGCTATGGTCATAATTCCAGCATTCTGCTATTTAAGTGTATCATGGCATTGTAGGTATAGGCAATGGTGGAAAGTCTAGTATCAAGTTGTCAAGGTATATTTAACAGTTTCATTGGACGTCCTTCTTTTATTCAGGAGTAGAAATGCATACTGCAGTATATGTTCATTTCTCTTATGAGAGTATATGTTTATACTTGTTTCTATTTTGTTTTGTTACATTTTATACTTGCTTATATACCTGTTCGGTATTTTGTATGATTATTTCCTTATGTCAGAAAGAGTATGTGATATCTGTCCTTTTGAGACTGGCTTATTTCACTGAGCATAATGGTCTCCAATTGGGACCACTTCCATTGCACATAGTAGAATTTCATTCTTTTCAATAGCTATGTAGAATGTATGGAGTAGAGATACCACAGCTTTCCTCTCTGTCCCTTGTTCAATGGGTATCCGGGTTGTTTCCATGTTTTTGCTATTGTGGATTATGCTGAGAAGCATATAGGTAGCTTTCTCATATGTAGTCGCCACTTCTCAGGAGTAGGATTGCTGGGTCATACAGTAGATTGATTTTCAGTTGTCTTAGCATTCTTCATACTGATTTCCGTAGTGGCTACACTAACCTACATTCCCATCAGCAGTGAAGTATGGAATCATTTCCCTCCCCCACATCCTCACAGAGGCTAAGTATTAGGCACTCTGGTGAGCTGTAGCTCAATCAAACCCACCCAATGATTCACACCCTGTTCCATCCATTCACTACTCAATCAATGCCGATCTTTGCAGGTGTTTAGTTTGTCAGTTGGACTATGCTCTGAGTGTCTCTGGTGTTCATGGCCCACTATACTTGACAGTTTTGGAAAACCAAAGCAAAGCTTTTCATGCACTTAGTTTTTGGCCAGCTCAGCCTCTATGAGTCTGTCTGATTCCTACATAGTCATTTGAACTGCATGCTATTTTAAAGACATGCAATTTTAATGCAATGTAATTATAAGTATAAATGTTTTTCTTTCCTGAATTACTTGCAGGGAATTGTAATTGGTATCATGGGACAGATATTATCAGATCAATTACAAGGATTCCTATTGCAAGAAATAGTGAGTGGCTTTTAAAAGGGTGGGGTAGCCTTATATAGCTATTTTTTTAAAATTGTACTCAAAAGGTCATTCAATCAAAACTCAAAGAGTTGCAACCAAGCATCACTCCCTTTCAATATTATATTTCGATACTAGTCTACAATAATTGCTCACAAATTAGAGCAACAATATTTTTCAAAGTCAGATTTCCATCATTCAGGGGAAAATCAAGAGGTTTGTGGCTTTTCTTGGGCCAGATTTCCACCCTGGAGCCCGTTTTCCAGTTATGTCAGGTTTCATTGGCTAATTCAGTAGAACCTTGAGGGAGAAACATGAGATTTGGAAAATTGGAGAACTGCAGAATGTTGGAGCTCCTCTAGTTAACCTCTTCATTTCAAAGGTGAAGAAACCAAGGAAGGGAGTGGCTAAACAACCTGCCTGGCATTATGGGATGAGTTCCAAGAGAACAAGGATTGGAGGCTGGGTTTCCTGCTCTCCAGGTCATCATTCCTTCTACCACATCACAATGCGTGTTCTTGGGCATGGATAAGGATGCGTTTTTCCTAATAGGCATACTCGTCTACATCCACAGCTGCCATCCCCAGTTGAGCATTCAATGATCTACATCAGCATCCCCAGCTGAGACCTTAACTGTTCTCAGTACCAGACAGCTATGTGCCCCTAATTCACCCAAGGCTCTAACACAACCTTGGCAAAATGGGGTTTCTTTTTTTTATTTCCACAAAATCTGTTCTGTCTGTATATTTATTTATTTTGTTTGGCTTGATAATCAATCACTCAGGGGTTGAAGTTCCTTGCCTTTCCCATCACTTCCAATTTATTATCAATCTCTGAGGTATCACTGACTAGCTATTTCTTGCTTATTTTCATTTTCTTCATCTTTATTCATACATGTCTTGATTATTTCTTACCTGGACTCTGCATTTATCTTTTCCTCTTAAAATTGTTATCCATTAAATTTATATTTCCTAAGGGTAAAAATTCTCTTACTGGGCTCGTACCTGAAACTTTGTACTCTCCTGCTCACATCACCAAATCAAGTCCATTTAGCAATGATAAGTTAAGGTCCTTCATTTGTTTAGCTAATTTTATCTCCTGATTCTCATTATAGCTTCTCAATATTAGGTTCCACAAACACAAAAGTACTACTTTGTACTTCTCACTTTGTACATACAACTCCCTCTGCTTGACATCCAATCCTCCACTCACCTTTCTCACGTGGCATCCATTGTTCCAATTTTTTACTGAAACCTGTAGGCAGGTTAATTTTTTATTTCTATGCATGCCTTATGTGCGCTTCTATTATTTTGTATCATATCATATTATAATTCTGTATCTATGGAATTCCATATATATTGTTTATCTTTGCCTCAACATTTAGCACAGGGCTTGAATGAATAATAGGACAAACAAATGGGCACATATTGTAGAAATCCAGAAAATATTCTATGGCCAGATAACCTAGTATAATTACAATATTCTGAATATTATTTAGAATGCACTCATTGCCAAAGCTAGAGAACTGAAATGTTCTGAATTTATAGAATTTTAATAAGTGTAATTTGGTATGATCATGATTCATTACCTTGTCCTCTAGTTGGATCATGGGTTTCTTTCCTTATCATGAAATAACTACAGATAATTTTCTCCTGATGACAAAACAATCTTTTCATAATAATGATATAATAAGCTGAATATGGGGAAAAGACACCTTGCATCTTATCTCTTTATTAGTAGAATATTTAATATGGTGTTTCACATATCCTTAGTTGCATTACTTACTATCTGCTT
Organism: Ochotona curzoniae; assembly: GCF_017591425.1. Lineage (NCBI taxonomy): Eukaryota > Metazoa > Chordata > Mammalia > Lagomorpha > Ochotonidae > Ochotona > Ochotona curzoniae. The sequence goes on along the minus strand of NW_024467119.1, from coordinate 22,269,413 downwards.
CAGGATATTTTAATGAATACTTGCTAAGATCTCCTGAATTCCTGGGCTTGCTTTAAGATCATAAATGCATGACCTATTATATATATGTATATGTATGTATATATATATATGTACTCATAGATCAGATATTTGGGGTTAAATATGACATTAACTAAGTTAAAGGGAACACTTGGCAAGTTGCAACACTACCCTAGGCACAGGCTAATATTTCACTTCAGGACTCGGCACACATTTCTACGAATGCACACAGCACAGATATGGTTGCTTGGGGGTCCATGGGAAATCTAGGTATCTCTTATAAGGGTAAAACTTGTTTGAAATGCCAACTGTACCTAGATTTTGCATTTTACTCTGTCATGTATTGTTATTTTTAAATAGCTTCGCTTTTTATTTATGATCTATATAATTTTGCAAACCTTGCTGAGAGGAAGCTACAGCTCAAGGATTTCAGCTGCTTTTTCCTTCTCTGACAGGGATGATGAGCTACCAAGTTCCTGAAGCAGAGCTGTTGTGCAAAGAGCAGGCAGCCTCACCACAAACACAGATCCACCTTTAGTGTGTCACCTATTATGTTTTACTGCTCAAAAATTAACTTTCCAGAGTTTCATTTTCTTCACCTTAATGGGTATAGGTGCTTTTTTAGATTGTTTTAGGAAGCAAATTAAAAGTGCTGAAAGATTTGAGGGCTCACACAGAGAGCATGGATAGATAAACAGGAATGAAGGCAGCTAGAAGCTCAATGAAATTCAACATACTGAGCCACTGCACCAGACAAACTGTTGGGACGATGAGTGGGTCCTAGGTGTCTTACCTTGGGTGATCTCCATCACTCCTGGCCTTGAATCCAACTTGCAGAGCACCATTGTTGCAGCTATTAGCACTGTCAGAATGAATTACCATCACACTAAACTGCCAGTCTAGCTGCCTGAAAGCCTAGCAACGCAAGGATAACGCCTTTTTGTCTTTTATGATAGGAGATTAGCTTATGATCCCAACAGAATGAATATTCTCTCAGACACTGGAGAGGATTTAGAAGTTGGCCAAGAGCATCTTCCTTTAGCTACTGACACGGTCTCCTGGTTGCACTGTCTGCAGCCTTGATCTCCTTCAATCTACTCTCAATTTGGCAGCATAGTTTCTGTTCCAAAGGAAAATAAAACTCTGTGGTTGTTCTGTTGAAGGCCTTTGAAGGTACCCTTTCCTTAATGCCTAGAAAAGTGCAAACTCATTAACATACCATCCAAATGGTTCTATTCAGGTGCCATACTCGTCTATGCAATGCATCCTCCAATAAATCTTTCCGCCCAGCTTAAATGCTAGTTTTCCCAGTGCCTTTTAATGCCTTTTCATCTTCTTGTTTCTAAAAAGGGGAAACATGATGACTTTTCAAAAATTGCAAGATCAGCATACTAACTTTGAAAAAGCCCAGCGTTGTGGCATCTTTCAGATAGGGAGGGGACTGAAGGAAGGGCACTTCCTCTGGATGGGAGGCCAAAGGATGAGAAGTTCTGTGTTCCACTGTTGTGGATGGAAGCACAGGCAAGCAGTGGAGAATGGAGATGGCTGGTATACTTGTCCAGGGTACAGTCCCCAAGTGGACTTAAGCAGAGACCAGTGTTAGAGAGCAGCAAATAGCCAAAGAAGTAAACATCTCTATCTTGTTTTCCTGTGCAGTAGAATTCTGGGGATGTTTGTTTTGACCCATGGAGGAAGGGAGAGAAACTCCTTGAATGAAAACAATGGAAGGTTTTGTTTGATGACCAAAGTGATCTCAGACCAAACAATGCTTAATTTAGAAGAGACCTAGGCACATATGCAGTAGAAATCAGCCATAGCCATGAAGTGAACACTCACAGTGTTACCAATGGCCCAAACTGTTGCTTAGCTTTCATAACATCTTCAATAAGGAGATAAAGTTGTGAAAGAACTCAGAGTAAACTGCTAATATTCCTTATCGGTGGGCAAAGAGAACAAGGAAGGGTAAGCAAATAAACTTTTATTTTCTACCATTTTGTTCTATTTGAATTTTTCACAGTATTTGTAAACTATTTTTGCTGTTGTATTCTCGAAACTTAGAAAAATAATGACATCTCCTTTGCTATTTTTGTTTTAAAAGACCCTAAATGGATAGGTCCTTGGCAAAGCAGCAAAGACACCTTGGGAAGTCCACATCTCATTATCCCATGCATGAATTTAAATCCCAATCCAGCTTCCAGGGAGGACATAGATAATAGCACAAGGGCTTGGGTTGTTGCACTTGTGTTGGAAGTTTGCATTGAATTCCAGCCTGGATCAACCCTGACCATCGTAGATATTTGTGGAATGAACCAGCAGACACAAGTTGTCTTTCTTTGCCTCTCAAATAAATAAAATAAGCAAAAATTTAAAAAATACCGAAAACAGGAGTGGAAGCTTAGCATAGCAGCTAAGATGCCATGTCCCCTGTCTGAGTCATGGGTTGATCTCCAGTGCTGGCTCCTGACTCCAGCTGCTCCCTAACGCAGGCCCTTGGAGGCAGCGGTGATGACTCAAGTGGCTGTTCTTGCCATCCATGAGGGAGACGTGGACTGAGTTTCCAGCTTCTGGCTTCAACCTGACTCAGCCCTAGCTTCTGTGAGTGCTTGGGGAGTAAATAAATGGTTGGGAACTCATACCTCTTTGTCTCTGTCTCTTTGTCTCAAATAAGCAGGCAAACAAAAAGATCCACAAATGTTTTTGTAAGAAAGTCAAGAAAGCCATGTTGAAAATGAAAAGTAAAACTATCTTAAGCGCTTAAATGTGTATATGTGTGTGTGGCTGGCTGTGGATGCAGTTGGCCACAGTGGTTGATGTCGCTCATAACGCAGTGCCTGGATTGGTGTCCTGACTTCACTCCCTCCCAATTCCAGTTTTCTGATAATGTACACTCTGGATTTCAGCAGGTAATAGCTCAAGAAACTGAGTTTCCATAATCCAAGAGGTCGCTTGGATTAAGTTCCCAGCTCCTGGCTTCAGACTGGCTTAGCTTTGTTGTGGTTAGTGGAGGAATGAGCCAGCAAAAGGGATATGTCAGTCTGCCTATCTATCTCACTATATGTATCTGTCTCTCAACCTTTTCTAGTTAAATATTTATTTTTATTAGTCAGATATACAGAGAGGAGAGACAGAGAGGAAGATCTGTCTGATGATGTACTATCCAAGCAGCTGCAATAGCCGGAGATGAGCCAATCCAATGCCAGGAAGTTCTTCCGGGTCTCCCACATGTGTCCAGGGTCCCAAGGCTCTGCGCCATCTTTGATTGCTTTTCCAGGCCACAAGCAGGGAGCTGGTTGGGAAGCAGGGCTGCTGGGATTAGAACTGGTGCCCATATGGGGTCCCAGTACGTTCAAGGTGAGGAATTTAGCTGCTAGGTACTACTGCGTCAGGCCCTGTCCCTCAGCCTTTCTAAATAATTAACACACACTTTAAAAGAAGTTTTACAAAAGGATATAAAATCTTCTTTTTTTTTTTTTTATTGTTGCTTACATTGTATTATGTAGTACAGTTTTATAGGCGCTGGGGATTCCCTCCACCCCTCCCATACCCCTCCCCCCATGGTGGATTCCTCCACCTTGTTGCATAACCATAGTTCAAGTTCAGTTGAGATTCATTGCTTGCAAACACATGCCTAGCATGAAGTTCAGCGTCTTATTGTCCAGATAAGTTCAGTGGCCTCTTGGGGAGACCTTCTATGGTCTGAAGATAGGTCTAACAGAGTAAAGATCCGGTCAGTTAAAAGCCCCAACAAGGCCTCAATATCAATATACAACATTATGGAATTAATTGACATAGTATTGGGTAAACAATATGTTAAAAATAATGCAAGTTCTATTCTTCGAAACCTCTGGGTTTTTTATTTTTAAAAATTGATTTATTTATCTTTTGTTGGAAAAGGAGATTTACAGAGGGAAGGAGAGACAAAAATCTCCTGTCCATTGGCTTGCTGCCCAAGTAGCTGCAATAGCTGGAGCTGAGCTGATCTGAAGCTAGGAGCCAGGAGCCAGGAGCTTCTTCTGGGTCTCCCATGCAGGTGCAGGGTCCCAAAGATTAGTACCATCCTCTGCTGCTTTCCAAGGCCACAAGCAAGGAGCTGGATGGGAAGTGGAATAGTCAGGACTCAAACTGGTGCCCATACGATATGGCAGCATCTGCATGTGAAGACTTAGCCTGTTGAACCATGGCACCAGTTCTTTCTATGGTATTATTCTAACAACACTGTAAACATCACCATTGCATTCTCCCCTATTTCCATTTCTTGGTATGAATATGAATGAGGAATAGTCTGTATTCAAATTAAAAGAATGGTGTGTGTGTGAGAGAGAGAGAGACAGAGAGAGAGAGAGAGAGAGAGAGGCATGTATTTCTTCACTAGGGTATAAGCTTGGTGAAGGCATGAACTATATCTTCCACCACCAGATTCCATCTCATTCATGGCCAGCAAAAATAAGCACATGGTAATTCTTAGCTAAATGTATGAGTGAACAGCAGCTATTTTATTTGGATGGTTTTTCCTGCTCACAGATCTCTTATGTACAGAAAAGGAAGTTGGTTAACTCAGCAGGCTTTAATCATGACTCTTTCCTTCTTCGTTCCCCTTTGCTCTTCCCTTTCCTCCTTTCTTGTCAGTCTCTACCCCAAGCCCTCTTTTTTCTCTGTCCCTGTCCTCCTACCTATCTGGCATGGAGTCTCTTCCTCTGCCCCGTGAGCGGTGAAGACAGCAGTTGGTAGAGCTGGTGTCTCCTGCCTTCACTTAGCATCCCAGTGGGAGAGTGAATCTCCATGTTAACATCAGTAGTTTAATGTCAGCAAAGAGAATGTGAGGATTGGTCCGATTTGTGTCCTAGGCTGCCAGCGTGGCTGAGTGAGGGTGAGGTATTGTGCTTGGCAGCCTCTCCAAAACCACATGGAAGATGAAAACAACATATGCCTGCCATAAATATTTTCACAGAAATTTTTAGTAAGAAGTGAAGGAAAGGCTGCTTTTGATACAAGGCAGCTTCCTGCCTCTTGGATGGAAGGAAGCTCTTTGGATGAACCTAAAGTGTGACCTTTTGAACTATTGAAGATCATAAATTTCAAAAGGGGGATGTATCTATTCCTTGAGACTCAAGGTGTTAATAAGTCCAATAAGCAATGAAGAAAAGCCCATCCGCAGCCAGACGCTTCCAACCACTCAGCAAGGCAGAGAAAGACAACAATTTTTGTTTTGACTTCCAGTCGAACATAGGAACTCTAGACGTTTGTTTGTGGATAAACCATTTCAGGGCTGGAGAGGAAGTGGGCAGATCAGTAACTGGCACAGGATGCATATTGCTGTTTCAGAGACAGAAAACTGCAGGCAGTGGGCTCATATGCCTGGGCATGTGGGAAAGTGTGGTGTGCTCTTTGTTCATGTGATTGCTAAGACAGGAGTTTGGGAGTCTCTATTCAGTTTTAAACATAAACTGATTTGTCAGGTCTTGGATTTTGAAAGCTGTTTGCTAGAAGGGGGCAAGGTACTGGTATCATGACATTGTAGGCTAAACCTCTACCTGTGATGCCAGCATCCCATATAGGTGCCAGTTGGAATCCTGACTGCTCCACTGTCAATCCAGCTCCCTGCTTATGGCCTGGGAAAACAACAGAGGATTGTTCAAGGCTTTGTGATCCCTGAACCCATGTGGGAAACCTGAAAGAGACAAGAGTGTGCCCTCCACTGGGATGGGGTGTAGAAGACCACATCATTGCAAGTCTGCTACTAGGGACTACTGGAAATCAGACACTAGCAAAAATCTACTCAACTTTTTTTGTTGTTATTTTGCTTATTTATTTATATTTGGGGAGGGTTGAGAGATAGAATTTGATTGCCTCACTTGCAAATTCCTGCAACAGCTGTGGCTGAGCTGACTAAAGCCAAGAGCCAGGAACCCCATCTGTGCCTTTCACACGGGTAGCAGGTAAGTGAGGCATCATCTGTCTCCCAGGTGCACCTGTAGTGGGGAGTTGGCCCCGAATCAGAGGTGACAGGCCTTGAAGCAAGGCGCTCCTGTGGGGTTATAGGCGCCCCAAGTAATGCCTTGACTGCTGTGCTACAGTGCATGCCTTCCTTGGAACTCCTGATTTGTAAACTCTCCTTTTAGTGTCTGGCTTGAGAAATTGTGCAAGAAAACAGCTATGGGTGCCTTGTAGGAGGCAAGTGAAGCCAACCTGGTTGACTCCTGTTTAACACATCTCTTCCCGGTTTCACTAATTTATTTCTAAATTTATTTATCTGAGAGACAGAGAGGTAGACACATGCAAACAAAGCTCCCTTTTGTTCACTCCCAAATGCCCCCTATGGTTAAGACTGGGCCAAAGCAAAGACAGAAGCCTGTATATTCAAGTATATTTCCTCGGCCTAGTCATTAGCTGATGGTCATTTGGGCTGATTCCATATATTTAGGACGAATTGAGCTGCAACAAACATAGTTGTACATATAATTCTCTTGTATGCCGGCTTAGAGCATTTTATCAAATGGCAGAATCCATCCCTACAATACTTTTCTGAGTTGTGCTGTATGCAAGCACAAATTTTAAATGTCATCTGTCTTTTGTGCTGTGAAGTTCACTGTGAAAGCACCTTAAAATGTGCAGGGAAAAATATTTCTTTACCCCCTGCAACTTCAAGCTACTTTATCTTTTATCTTTCCATATTGCCATGAAATGCCTAAAAATGCAATCGTTTTTCTAAATGAATGAGAAGGCATGTGACTAATACATTAGAATGCTTGATAATATAGCACTCGGGCACTTAAATATTGTTGGAAAATATAACGTAGTAAGTATTCAACTAGCGCTTTTTTGTTCATACTCTTAAAAAATTTTTGTCAGCTGAACCCTAAGAGAAAATATATATGTGATTAATAAGAAAAACACTGAAGGAAATGAAAACAGCCTCATATCCTGTACTTCCTGACATCCTCGCTTGAGTTTGTGAGGTTTCCTGTCATTATCTTTCAGAGTATTTGTTTTTAAGGAAATTTCTGTAGTCAGAGGAGCCCTTGTCCCACCACGCACTGCCCCCTGGGAGTGTTAGAAATTGGTTACTATATTATTCCACGTTTTAAACACGTGAGCCTATGATGGGCGTCTTTCGGCCTACACATGGGTCCAGAAATCAGCTGAGAAAAGTGCCAACACTAAAGAGAAAGCATGAGATACAGGCCATGGGTAGCACAACTTATTGCTGTTAGTATTATTGGACACCATTACCGTGCTAAGTGCTTCTCTCTGTCACTCTGTCACACACACAGCACCAACATACATACACAACACAAACACATACCCGCACTACAAGTTTTTCAAGTGACTGTACTTCTTAATATCAGAGCAAGGCTGTGTATTAGGTGGTCTGACTCGTTAGTGAATCATGAAGTTTATTTGATGGGTAGAGATAAACTTGCAATAATATTTATGAGGTGAATTATATTATTATCTTTCTATGTGTGAGGAACAGCAGATCTCTGGAGTAAAAACAGCAGACTTAGTGAAAGATTGAACTGTATTTGGAGTCTTTCTGATCCTGAAACTTTGTCTTAAAGGCTATACAACATCATTTAATGTGTCCCCCCACAAACATGAATATACAGGATGATAAACACAGTAATATTTAAAATAAAACCTACTTCCTAAGATATCTTATAAAAAAATTGGGCTTCTAGTAATCAGTCTGCATTTTCTCGAATATAGGCTTAAAAATAAAATGCACACACTTATGTGTATGCTTATGCAAGTATGTGAATTGCGTTCCTTGAAAACCTGCATAGGACTCAACATCGCTGTTGTATTAAAATTCACTGGGGCTCAAAAATCTTAAGCAGTTCCTTAGGCAAGACAGAATTTCTTATAAAATATCCACTAATGATATTTCACATTTACCTAGACCTTTGCAGTTTGAACATGGGGACTTTTTTAGCTATCACATGACCCTCAAACATGGCATGGACTTGATATGTGTGATCTTTGTACAGCCTTGCAGGCTGTGAGAGTGGTGACAGCTGATAATGACTCACTATCAGCCAGAAAGCCAACACATCTGACCACAATCCGATAGTATTAAAAACGGTGCTTACAGATAATCTGCCATGCTCAGCTCTTAAAGAAGCAGCGTGACTGCTGTGTGTGTAATCGAGTGGATGCCTTCAGTCGCTAAAAAGTGAAACAGAAAAACCACAATCAATAAGTTGGCTCTGGGATACCAACAAATTTTGGAAAGACATCTCTGCTCACTAGAGCTAACAGTGATGCGCTCTCTCTCTCTCTCTCTCTCTCTCTCACACACACACACACACACACACACCTGTCATTTCAGAAATCTCTCCAACAAGGACCATATCAGCTATCAGCATTTATAAACTCTCACTTCTTCTTTTCAGCAAAAAAGTACAGAACCGCACACAGAACCCATCCTAGTGTGTTTTGGCTGCCATTTGATTCAGGTTACACAGGATCTTAACCATCTTCAAAAATACCTTGCATGTGTTTTGTAACACTTCAGGATCTCTGTTGTCAGCTAAGGAAGGTATTTTTTTTTTTAGGCCAAAATCATCCACAAAATTTATTTTGTGAGGAGAGAGAAATAATCTTTAAAAATGAAACAGGACAGAAGAGAAAATGTTGGAATGCATCACAGGTAAGTAAAAGTGAGTTGGTTTCATGACGTTTTGGCCTCCGTGTTTTTTTAGATATTATGTGTGCACTGTGGCCGCAGACATACTTAATGTGGGTTATAATCAGAGAGAATTTTGAAAGCCATTAGGCTAAGTCATTATCATAAGAAGTAGTTTCAGAGAAATATAATTTTTGGGTGAATATCCCAGAGCACACGAGACTGTTATATGGAGTGATGTGGTAGATGGTAGACGGAATTTCTTCTTTTTTAAATAAATCTTTTTTAAAATTTTATTTTTTATTTATTTATGTTATTTGAAAGGCAAATTTACAGAGAGAAGGAGGAACACACTGAGAGGGAAAAATGTCTTGCACCTACTGGCTTACCTCATAAGTGGCAGCTGGAGCGGAGCCAAACTGAAGCCAGGAGTTTCTTTCAAGACTCCCATGTGGGCACAGGGACTCAAGATCTTGAACTATCCTCCACTGCTTTCCCAGGTCATAAGCAAAGAGCTGGATTGGGAGAAGAGCAGCAAGGACATGAACCGTCATCCACATGGAATGCCAGTGTTTGCAGGTGGAGGATTAGTCTGTTGAATCACTGTATTAACCCCAAAGTAGACAGAATTTCTTATGAGATGATGAGGGGTGATTTTCAAACTATAAAAGAGGGTGAAGGAGTGAAACTCCCCCGATTCCAGTTATACACCCTCGTGGTCCTACTTTTTATATTCTGGCTGTTACTAGCAAGAGGAAGATACACCGGTGGATACATCTGATAGAAAGAGAGGTAAAGGTTAAGAGGGAAAAGGCCAGAAAAGCAAGAAAGGAATGGCCAGAGTGGCACAGCATAGGGCAAAGCAAAGGCTGTGGTTCTTACATGAAAGAGACAGAGGAGAAGAAGAGAAGGCATAACCACGAGACAAATAAGATGAGGAATGGAACATAGAACCACCCATGGAGAAAAGAAGACTTTAGTGACATAGATTGAACTCAAACACTTTAAACAATTAAGAAGGGTAGCATTGATCCATGGCTTGGCTTATGTCATAAGAACCCAGAGTTAATGCCACAATGCTCCTCAGTGTTGGCCTCCATTTGTTCCTTTTGTGGTTAATAAGCTAGCTGCAGGACAGTCTGCGAATATGAGATGAACAGCAAATGGCATTATGTACTGCTTTATTCCTAGCCACGGAGAAAAAGGCTGAAATTCCTGTGGTTCTCCAAATGGCAAGGGATGACTTCCCAGAATCCTCCAGTACACTGCTGCTTACATCGTGTTGGCCAGAAGTGAATTGTTGGCTCTTTCCTAAGTCCAATACTGACAGGAAGATGACAACACCCAGACCAATCAGGCTTTTCTCAGGATCTGGTACCAGCCCTTCCCGAATACAGGGCTGGAGGAGAAGAAAGCAAAATTGGAGTTTTATTAAGAACAAGGCAAAGATATGTTGCTGAGTTGGCAACCAACAAAATTCATTTCAAATGAGAATTTTTCACAACTTTGATAAGATGTTCTGGTTCATTTGATATTAAGTATTTCCATCAGCAACATAGTTTCTTCACTGGAGAACTGGTGTTATTTACCTTCTCCTAGAAGAATACCTTTGGAAATATTTAAATAAAAGCAAAGAAATCAAGCTTAGAGAGTTGTTATTTTCTGTATGCATCACTACAGAAAGAAATCTCAAATTTTACCCTACAATAATATGCTGTATTCAATCTCTCAGAGACAATGCACAATGGCTGACCTCTGTTGGAACAAACATGACAAGAGAGACCCACTGCCATTGTGCACAGCTTTGCTTCTGCCTCTGGCTTCCTCCCCCACTCAGAAGCTGGACTTCAGCATTAAATTCATGTGTCCTTGCCAACTTTCTGCATCATGACACAAAGACATTGCTGGTTAGGATCATTCTAGCCTGAGAAAGGAAAGTGCAATGCCAGCCAGGCTTAGATGAAATAAATGCACAGTGTTTGCTGAGTGGCCACGGTGTTCTGAGGGTTCCCTTTATGGAAGGGTAGCAGAAAGTCAAAAGCCCCCAGTGGTTCAAATCTGTGCTTTGGTCTTATTGCCACCCGCCACTTCCTTACCAGGGAGAATTACTGCTAGAGTGGTGTTTTAACCATGTTCCCAGGGGAGTGTTGAGTAAGATAAAAAACAAATGAGGCCACCAATAAATCATTTCTGGAAACAGGGACATTTCAGGAAAGTTAAACAAAGTGTAGAAAACCTTAGCTTGCAATCTGTTGTTGCAGAGTTTGAATGATGGCTCTCCACCCCGCTAAGACAAACAACAAGCAGGAAGCTCTGAACAGGAAAAAAGAATTCTGTCCAGAGCGTCAGAGAAGGGAACAGCCAACGATGATGGTCACTGTTGCCTCATTGCCCGTTTAAGCAAATCTAAAAGCTGTTCTTTCCTTAGTCCTCTACAGTTGAGCAGATTGCTTTCAGAAGCTCTATTGAGGGCACTTGGCCACTCTGGAGATCCCACTATCCAGAGCACGGTTTGTGAAAGATATTTCAAAGCTCAACTAAACCTGAACAGTTTAACCAGCCTCCCTCTTGGACCGTGGCTGTAATGAACAGGAGAATTGGAATCTTTACTGATGGGAGGGGGGATGGGAAAGTCATTGTCAAAACTCGCTCACTTTGTTAAATACCTTCTGGGGTTTGAAAACTGTATTTTCCTATCTAAACTTGGTGATTTTTATATTCAGCCAGTTTTGCTCCGTCTTCCCTTTTATTCCAGGTTGTCTGTTAATTGCTGCGGTAGCCCATCCCACAACCATGTCACTCCAAATTTATTAGCTGAGCTTGCTGCTGGCTGCCTCCATAGCAACCGGCTGAAAATATTAAAGGACTTTCCCCAGGAGCCCATACTAAACAAAAGCACATTGCCACTTCTTTCTGTTTCAACATTTGCCTACCCCAAACAAAAGAAACTGGATAGAATTCAGAAAACATTCGTCTTCTGGAAACAGAAATCATCAACTAGGTCAAACGCCAGGTTCCATTTCTTTCAGAGCTCCAAGGTGAGGTAGTCGCAATCATCTCATTCTAATGAATGAGTCATGCCATTCACCTTGACTAAGTCATGTATGTTACTTTGTGTCATATATGCTGAAACAGACATTGCTGGGATGAGTACCCTCTTGTAAAACAGAAAACCAAAAAGACTTTGCCCCGTTAACTTCAGTGGTGCTAGTTGTGTCGACTCTGTGCTGCAGTGAGGCCCAGGCCCTTTTCTAGCCGCATGCGGTTTCTGTGATGTCCCCTTGGTTCCAACAGAGAGAAAGACATCGTTATTACTGTCCTGGTTTTATAGACATTGCCCTGTACCCTTTTTGATAACACCTGCTAACTAGGCCTGTCAGTTCTCTAACCATCTCCTGCAGCTTGCCAGCTGGGCCATGTTTTGGTCTCCTGTTCCAGAAATGTAGAAGGCACTGCAGATGATTTCAGGCCTGATGGATACTTATCACCATTAGCATCACAACAATAGTATTTTATATGTATTACTATAGGCCAGCTAAGCAGCATGCTTTATGTAGAATATCTCATTTTAGTCCCAAACACTTCTGTGATACATGTGTGTCATTCAGTGCTTCAATTACTGAGAAAGTACACAGCAAATGAATAAATAGTAAAGGGGTTGCTGATGGGGCACAGAGGGTTAAATTCCTGTTTGTGACACCAGTATTGTATCTCTGAATGCTGAGTCCAGGATGCTCTGCTTCTTATCCAGCTCCCTGCCAATGCTTGGGAAAAGCAGTGGGAACTGGCCCAAGAACTTAGTCCTCCTGTCACCTACATGGGAGCTCCATATAGACTCCCGGCTTTGGCCTGGCCCTGCCCTGGATTTTGTACCAGCCATAGTAAGTCAGTAGATGGAAAAGTTCTCCCGTTTCACCCTCTCTCTGCCTTTCAAATAAATAAATGAATAAATCTTTAAAATATAGGAGACAGAGGACTTCAAGAAGTTTCTAAGTTGCTTTTTACCTCTTCCCAAGTCTTGTCCACATAAAGAAGTAAATGTGAACTACTGGGGTCAAAGCTTGACTCCCTAACCACATGGCATCATTACCAACCTGGGGGATGGCACAGGCACAGCTCCATAGAGTGATGCTGCCATCTCTTAATTCTCTGGTGACAAAATAGTTTACCTAATCCTTTTGGACTCAGAATTTGCTTTTTAGCCATATGACTTGCAACACAGGCAGTCCAAATTTCATTCATTTTGGGCTATAAAGCTTCTAGTTTTTTATTTACATACAGGGATCTTGCTTAGCTCTAGCTACTTTTAGGTCACCTTGGGAAAGATGAAGAGCCACAGAAATAGCTTTTTTTTTTTTTTAAGATTTATCTATTTTTATTTGAATGACAGAGTTATAAAGAGAAGGAAAGACACCGAGGGATTTTCCATCTGCTGGTTCACTTCCTAAATGGCTCTAATATCCAGAATTGAACCAATCTGAAGCCAGAAGCCAGGAGCAGTTCTGTGTTTCCCATGTGGGTACAAAGGCCCAAGGGCTGAAGCTATCCTCTGCTGCTTTCCCAGGCCATGTGCAGGGAGCTAGTTAGGAAGTAGAACAGCCCCTGTATGAACTGGCACCATTATGAGATGTTGGCATTTGCAGGTGGAGGACTAGCCTGTTGAGCCACTGCACTGGCCCCAGATACAATTTTAGAAGTGACAAATCTGGGCCAGCTACAGTAACCTAGCGGCTAAAGTTCTTGCCTTCAATGCATTGGGTGCTAGTTTGTGTTCTGGTGGCTCTGCTTCCCATTTCCCCGCTTGTAGCCTGGGAAAACAATTGAGGACAGCCCAAAGCCTTGAGACCCTGAACCTGCATGGGCGATCCAGAGGAAACTCCTGGCTCCTGGCTTCGGATCAGCTTAGCTCCAGCTGCTGCAGCCTCTTGAGGATTGAAACATCAGATGGAAGATCTTCTCTCTCTCTCCTTCTCTTTATATATCTGGACTTTCCAATTAAAATAAATAAAATCTTTTTTAACATCAGATGGAGGATCTTCTCTCTCTCTCCTTCTCTTTATATATCTGACTTTCCAATTAAAATAAATAAAATCTTTTTTTAAAAAGTGACAAACCTTGCAAGCATTAATTTCACATCCATGTAATCTTTATTTTCTAATTTCTGTTAGTTGACAATAAGAACAATAGATCTTAGAAACCAGTGGATCATTACATATACTCACTCTTACCTAGGTACAACAGCCACTTAGTCACTCCCAAATACTTATTCCCTTCAAACAAAATAATAGAAAAAAATTGGAACGTGCTTGATATCTATATGTAGGCTATAAAAACTTAATCATATACAAGTGAATGGAAGAAATAAATACCACATGTTTCCTTTTACCATATGAAGCAGAAGGATAAAAGATTAACTTATGGCTTCAATTAAAAACTTACTGGTAGTTTTTGTCAGGAGGCATTTCCTGTAAATATTTCAGGAAATCGAAACAGTGGCACTACGGAGCAAGTGAAGGTCACTTTGAGGAAGTATCTTCCTCACGGTGAACGTCAAGGCAAGGTTAGAGATAGAAATAAACTTGAGACTGCCAGGATGCAGGACAGCGGTATTAGTAGCTAAGAGGCGCATTCTTACTTGGATAGAATAAAAAAGAAAAGCAAAAGTCTTAAAGTTGTTGGGAAACAAAATATCCAGCCATAAAATGTAGGCACGAGTTCTGTGCTACCAAGACAGGAAGGAAATATGAGCAATACCCCGCTCTGCATTACACTTAGCCTGGGAGGAAACCATGGGGCGGCCGTGTGATAAACCTAGTCTGCTCCTTCCTCTACTTCCTCTTGGAATCTTGACCCACACTGGATTTCTCTCAAATGGGCATATTTTCTAAATCTGAGAAATAACTACTCACCTACATAGAAAATTCCAGATGCCAGGGATCTGGACTGTTCCATATGCAGCTGTATATGGGCACCTGGACCATACTAGGCGTGTAGAATTGAAAACAAAATGGAGTAAACACGGCTCCTCAATACTAAGAAACTGTATGAGCTTGCAGGCCAAATGGCCTATGTGACCTTTAGCACTGATGAGCCCCAATTCTCATGAATCAAGGCCCAAGACTGATTATCTCACTGATGGCTCCAAGGCCCAAGTCTGGTTATCTCACAGGTGGCTCTTAGTCATTAAGTGGGTGGTTACTTTAATTGCTGGACCAGAAAAGAGCCAGGCATGGGCTGTCCAACTGAGATAGGTAGGGAATGTGTGGTATTTCCCCTCTCACCTTGTAGAATATTGTGGATTGCCCCTTTTTAAGCTATTGTGGACTGCCCCTATAAAAACCCTGTGAATGTGCTATTTGGGGCCATACTTCAGTAAGGGGGTGTTGGTCCCATCTGGTTGGCCGGTTGGCTGGAGGGTTGATTGCCATGCTTCTCATTTATAATACAACTTTGTTGTGACTCTGTTTTAGCTGTCGAGTGGATGCAACAGGTGCTCGGTGACTGTCAAATGAATGAACGCACACGCACATTGCAGAGCCCAGGAATTGGAGAGAAGCTGAATATTTGGGACTTTCCTACTGTTCACCCATCAATGATAACAAAAGATAAAGAAGCAAAAGACATTTGTCCCCTATAATGATAAATATCCAGTATGCACTGTGGCTTTCTTGAAGAAAAGTTACCCGAAGATTGTAATGGCATAATCACATATATTGCATACTTGTATGTATGTGTGTAACTTCTTATTGATGAAGAAAAACCAAAACACCTAGCTATACCCATATCTGGGGTTGACTTTAACTCTTTGTCAGCTTGCTGATGCTTTCCTAATTCTGATTCGGCAGCAATTCTTGAGAATTATAAGGAAAAAGGATTAGCTCAGAAACAAAAGGGCCTATCCCTGCTAATAATATGGCTCAGTGATACTAAGAAAAAGGAAATCTCGGAAGGCCACTCCTCCACTCTAGTAATCTCAGGACATCTAAATTGGGAGTTGGTGGCCATGTAAACAAATTCAAATTACCTTCCAGCAAAAACCTCCAACTACTCGTTTGAGATGGTTTTGGCTGGAGGATGTGAATTGAGATCAGAATCAGAAAGCCACAGAAATACTGAAATAGCTGAAGCATAGACATAGTCATTACAGGAAACTCATGGAGGCTCAAAAGAGGTTAGAAAAAGAAAAGGAAAAGCTGCTGCAAGAGGATCCGGTGGCATTGCCTTCCCTTCTGGAGGTCTTGATGAAATCCTCTGAAGAGGAAGGGGAAGGGGGAGTTAAAGGTGCAGAGCCAGCAGCTTAGACAGCCACAAAACAGGAAGTGGGAGTGCTGACGCAACCCAAGTGCAACTGAAGGCAACCCAGCAGCCAAGCTGCTCCAGAGTAACCACCACAGTAAAAGCAGTGTGTCTGAGCCATGTGTCAAACAGAGGACAATGCCAATTTCCCTGTTGCTGTGACCCCAACATGGGTTTACTAGTGTTACAAAGGGACTTCAAAAGCTTCATGGGAAACATATACTATGAAAAACCAAGCCCTGCAAGGATTTTAAACTGCTTTTGCACCAAAATAGACTTATCATTTCATTTTATTTCCCCAGGACTCATTGTGTTCCCTTGTGTGATCATTCTAGAATTATTTTTATTTTTCCAGACTTGGATAAAATATTGCTTGAAATAAATGGACCTCTAGATTTAGAGGAGTTCCGTTTTGATGTATAGAGATATCTCACAATGTGGAAGTTAATGCATTGCCTATAAGATGTTATGTGTATTATTATAAGTCCTGAGACATCCTGGACCGTTTGTATTTTGACCATCTTTTGCTTATAGATGACGTTCTCTGAGGCGGGATGATTCGTTAAGCAATAGGAGACCAAGATAGCACAGTCTCAGAACGAGAAAGCACTCCTGAGTGCAGAGCCCGTTTTCTGACACAGCCGTTCCACTTTGTCTCCCAGGTTACAGTTGTGTTGGTTAGATGCTTGCTAATCTCTTGAATTTACCTTTAATTCATTTCTATTTCCATTTGCCCTCGTTATTAGACCCGCTGTTTTCTTTGCGTCAGCCTTCAAAGGGAGAGAGAACGGGTAGGAAAATGGTGAGGATTAGAGAATAACCTGAGGAGGAGGAGAGAAAAAAAAGTTGTTTGTAGATGACAAAGCCTAGAATGGTGGAACACTAAAGCCAGTTGTTTATATGGATTCTCTGTCTATTCCTGCATTCGAGTTAACTGCTGATCCCTGAGTCACACTCCTGGTAAGAACACCTTCGCCAATTAGTGACAATATCCTTTGACTATTAGGTTATTTTTCTTACACTCATGTTATAGTACAGCAATATTTTTGGAAGATTGCTGAGTCAATAATCCAACTTTACTATTATTGCTATCATCTGTACGACTCTAACAACTTGAAGCTGGTGTTGGCACTGGTTGTAGTGGTTTAGACTCCACCGTGGCTGTCTGCAGCCTCTGTCGGAGAGCCTAGGTTCAGGTCCGGCGTCCTGCCACTGTCTAGCCTGCAGGGCAGCAGATAGGGGTCCAAATGGCAGACCCAGACAGAGCTTCCGGCTCCTGGTTTTGGTCTGGACCAGCCTTGTCTGTTGCCGGCATCTGAGGAATGAATCAGTGGGGAGGATATCTCATTGTCTGTCTGTCCCTGTATTTCCATTTCTCAAACAAGTAAAGAAAAAAGGAAAAAGGAAGAAAAAAGGTGGTAGCATAACATATTAGATAATTCATGTTTTTCCAAAGTTTATTTCTTCTGGTGTGATTTATACTATTTGCTATGAAGGCCCATTTTGGGTTGCACTTAAGATTATGTCACATAGATATATTTTTAAAAATATTTATTATCTTAATTAAGAGACAGATTTAGAAAAGGAGAGAAAGAGAGAAAGATCTTTAATCTGCTGGTTCACTCCCTAAGAAGCCCCAATGACCAGAACTAAGCTGATCTGAAGCCAGGACTTCTTCTGGGTCTCCCACACAGGTGTAGGATCCCAAGGCTTTGGGTCGTCCTCTACTGCTTTTCCAGGCTACAAGCAGGGAGCTGGATGGGAAGAGGAGCAACCAGGACACAAACGTGCCCATATAGCATCCAGGCACATGCAAGGATTTTAGCCACTAGGCTATCACACCAGGCCTGATATGGTTGTTTTAGAAAGACACAAAATTCTTGCTTCAGTGTCTGGAGCTTATATCTCGTGTTGGCTGTTATCTCTGGTTGTGGCATGCAGAGAATACTTCCCCAAGCAATCAAGATGGTTGGGATGTCTGCAGCTCTTTCACAATGCGGCAGACTTGCCCTGCTCCTCAGGTAAGGCAATGAGCTCCTCAACACAGCGGCCCAGAGTTAGCTAAGGTCCTCTGAAGGAAAGTGTTAAGGGTACAGAAAGACCCACAAATATGCACATGGACACCGTCCACGTGAAACACCGAAAGGATTTTACTCCGCACAACTGCTCTGGCGAGGAAGTTGAGGACAGGCGGAGAAGAATGCGCTTGCTGTGGCTGCAGTGCGTGGACTTCCTTCTTTGTTGAGGAAGATTCTGGGAGGCCTCGTCTCACAGGATTTCAAGGTCATAGGCTTCCTGGCAATCTCTTCTGCACTGGGGTTGCTGGGGCATGGGCAAGCAGGTGGCTTCAGCTTACAGAATGTTTCTAAATATATATTAACAATCATATTTGATTGAAATGAATGGAGCTCAATGTATCCTGACAATAAAATCCCTGGAAGTAATGTTGCTCTTTGTAGAACAAGAGTAAATTTAAATATTTCAGTCATAAAAACATATATTCTTACATTGAATTGGATCTTCTTGTATACCATATAAGAGAATGGTATTCTTTTTTAAAGATTTGATTTATTTTTATTGGAAAGTCACATTTACAGAGAGGAGGAGAGACAGAACAAAAGATCTTCCCTCTGTTGATTCACTCCCCAAGCAGTCGCAATGGCCAGAGTTGTGCCGACCCGAAGCCAGGAGCCAGGAGCCTCTTTCAGGACTCCCATGCACATGCAGGGTCCCAAGGCTTTGGGCCATCCTCAACTGCTTTCCCAGGCCACAAAGAGGGAGCTGGATGGGAAGTGGGCCACCGAAGTTAGAACCAGCGCCCAAAAAGGATCCCGGTGCATTCAAGGCAAAAACTTTAGCTGCTAGACTACTGTGCCAGGCCCCCAAATGATATTATTCTTAAACTAAAGGAATGTGTAAAATTTATAGAAAAAACCTACAGTTCAGAACATTCCATCTATTAATACTATATAATAAAAAACTATATAATAGTTTTTCTTGATATTTTATGTGGAAGAGGCTGTTAGTTGTCTAGCTTGAC
The DNA here is from genome assembly GCF_017591425.1 of Ochotona curzoniae. Taxonomy (NCBI): domain Eukaryota; kingdom Metazoa; phylum Chordata; class Mammalia; order Lagomorpha; family Ochotonidae; genus Ochotona; species Ochotona curzoniae. Next base: position 22,250,433 of record NW_024467119.1, on the reverse strand, counting down.
ATCCATTCTCCTCTATTTTATTTTTTTGAAGATTTATTGTATTTTTATTGGAAAGTCAGATACACAGAGAGGGAGGGAGACAGAGAAGACCCTCCTCCAATGGTTCACTCCCCAGGTGCCCAAAATGGCTGCAGCTGAACCAATCCAAAATCAGGAGCCAGAAGCCTCTTCCAGGTTCCCCACACAGGGGCAGGATCCCAAGGCTTCTGGCTGCCCTCTGCTGCTCTACCAGGCCACAAGCAGGGAGCTGGATGAGAAGTGGAGCTGCCGCGATTAGAACCGGCGCCCATATGGGATCCCGGCGTATTCAAGGCAAGGACTTTAGCTGCTTGGCCCATTCTCCTCTATTTTAAAAAGACCCTTTTATGTGGACACAACATCCCTGAAGATAAAAACTATGTTCTATAGCTGTGCCTGTGGTTAACAATGGTCTTGTGAGTAATTTTGTCAAAAGGTAGGAAAACATCATTCCTAATGGAAACATCTAGAAAGGCTTTTTAAAGGGATTCTACTCAGCTGCTTTTCCTCCTTTTGACCTGGGATGCAGAGGTGAAACCTGGAGCACTGGCAACCCAAGAAGACCTTACTAGTAAGTCACATGTTAAAATAATGAAAAGAAAAAACCATAGTTCAGGTCTCAGCTGACATTCCACAGTAGCCGTAGGCCAGTTGTCTTTCTCTAGACTTTTTTATGTGAGGAAAAAAAAACAAAGATGTCTAGCTGATTTTAGGCATTGAGAGTTTGCATCTTTTGTTTGCTTGTTTCCTGTGTGATAAAATGTAATCCCAACTAATCTATTAGCAATAGCCTCCTCTTCTCTGGGGCCTTATATTGAATTTCAAAGTCCAAATACCTACAGCTACCGAAGATTATTATAAGAATATTATTTGAAAGATATAAATTTGGCTATCATCTGCTGGTTTTATTTGAAAAACTATAAATATGATTATTTCAGCTCATTTCACTTTTTAACTCTGAATGTTTTGCTTATGCTAAAAAAAAAAAGCAGGGAATCAAAAATGGCAAGATCTCATTCGTTTGTTTCCAAAGGTAAGTTTAAATAATTGTATAAACATTATGTTGATAACATCATCTGGTTTTCTCTGTAGTTATTTCATGCTTTAAGCTCATAAATCCAGCCACGCACTTATCTCAAATGAATCTCAGATTCACAAATTGAGAGAAGCAGGGCAAACAAAATTATTTTCACTTACACATAATTAGAAACTAGGGCGTCATCCCCATGACATTACTTTGAAGTAGATGGAATTATTGTTACTTCTAATACACATAATAGCCAAGCCACAACTTCCATACCACTTGATCCAAGGTCTTTAACACAAACTGGCATTCAATACATTCTTGACTGCTTGGATGGATGTCTGGGGGAGTAAGTGAATAAGAGAAATGGAAGGTAAAGGAGGTCACAACCTTGGAATTAAAAGAAGGGTTTCCTTACACCTACCTTAATTCTTTTTCCATGACACCATGTTGCCTCTCCCTAGAAATTCATTCCTGATTTGCTGTGTTGTCCCTTCGGCTGTGTTGCTAGTGAAAGACAGTTTAGAGGGTCATCAGTGGGGAGCTGCAGCTGGTGCCCCAGCACAACACTGCACACTTCACAAAAGAGTTTGCTTTCACTGGCAGCTCTCCCAATTCGCACATATTAATGCGGTGCCAACAGCTATTGTATTGGAGAAGGGACTGTGCTGGCAACATAGGCTTCCCCTAAACAAAGTCCTTCACACAGACAGCCAGAAATCTCTGCCCGATATCCTCACATAGCTACAGCACTTGTTTCACTTGGAAAAATGTTCCTAGAGGCTTTGTGCTTTGGTCATTGTGATTTAACACAATAATTTACAGACTTGAGTTAGGGAACACAATGGCCATCATTGACTCTTAACTTTTAGTACACGGTCTTTCCTCTGGGAGACCTAAGAACACACACCAGGAAACATTGAAACCATCACCAGATTCTCTCAGAGGTGTGTGTCAGAAGTGAGTGCACATGTGTCTTGTAGACTACCAAGACAAATATGAAGAGGTTTTTCATGGGTCATTTGACTTGTCAAGGCACTAGTTATATTGGTTCTAGACCCTGTACAAGTTAGTAAGCTGATGGATCAAATTCTAAGCCTTTCATTCACTAGCTCAGTGATTTAAAATTAACTAACAATTCTCTCTGAACCCTAATTTAAATATGTTCATAACCAGAATAATGCTACTTGAATCTCAAGATTGTCAATGGTTTAAAGATGCATTGTAAGGTGTCTAGCTTAGAAGTCAGTCAATTTCATATTACTTTCATTTCTTCAACTGGAAATCCTAGCTCTGTTTTCAGAACTCTTTACCACATTCTGTGACCGAAGAGAAACATGAAGAAATCCTTATGATGTCTGTCAAAACAATCCAGTTTGTTTTAGGCTACAGAGGTTCAAACTTCTAACACATTAAGTTACAAAAACACCCAAGTAGAATGAAAAAACACTTGGCTTGTATTCATCCACCTGTGATAATGCTGGCTCTTTGTGTACTTTTGGCCCACATTCTGTAATGGGAGTCAGAACACCTGGTGGAGATAGTTTGGTGCCCATTACTTTTCTCATGTTCGTGACCCAAAAGTACTTACTTATACTGACATGATCTGCCTTGTGTTTTAATAGGACCATTCTTAATGACCGTGTTGTGAAATAGGATGAAATTAGTGAGATCAGTGAGGAGATTATTGCAATAATGTGGTGAGACATGATGAAAATATTTGCTGATGGACTGGATGTGAAAGAGGAGTCAGGGCTCCATGGTTTGTGTGTGTGTGTGTGTGTGTGTGTGTGTGTGTGTGTGTGTGTGTGTGTGTTTAGCATGAGAAAGAAAAAAGGATAATGTTGCCATTTGCTTTTGTGTAGAAGACTATAGAGAGAATAGGTTGGAGACAGGTCGGTAGTCTAGTATTAGATACATTAAATGTGAGAAGTGTTCAGACATTATAAGTCATGTGGCAGCTGGATTTTAGGTCAGACTGTTTTGGAGGAAGTGTGGGCTGGAGAGACCCATCTGGGTGCTGGTGGCCTGTACATGATGTGGAAAGAGCAGAAGACAGATGGATGTTTGTGCAGAGGCAGGCAGATGGGAACTGGGATGCAGGGAGCTCGTGGAAAGGTTCTTTTGAGTGCTTTGATTGTCCCATTGGGCTGGGAATCAAGGACATCCAGCATAAGTTCCTACTAAAACTTCAGAAACCATGGCAAGTTCATAGATCTGGCTGGTAAAAGATCCTCAGTCACACTGGCATTGTAGCTTTATTAGCTAAGCCACCACCACAGCGTTGGCATCCATAAGGCTGTCCCACTTCCAATCCAGCTCCAGGTTAATGTGCCTGGGAAAGCAGTGGAGACTGACCCCTACACCCTCATGGGAGACACAGAAGAACTGCTCCTGGCTTCAGCCTGGCCCAGCCTTGGCTACTGTGGCCATTTGGGGAATGAGCCAGCAGATGGAAGATCACTCTTTGTCTCTTCCTCTCGCTGTAGCTCTGACTTTCAAAATAAATACATAGATTTTTTTAAGTGATCCTCACAGTTGCCAAGTGTTACCAGACACAGAAAATCAAGAGGCCATCCTCCGAGGGATGCCCGTTCGTGTTGGGGCTCTTCTCCAGGTCAAGCTCTTCCTGTAGAAAGCCTTGGAGTGTGGCGATTGTGTCATGTGGTTCTTCCCCAGAGAATTTATTCTTCTGGCTCAGATAACCTACTTCTTCAAATCATTTAGATACAAATTGTCTGCAAAAGAGAGGGAGTCATTGAGTTCAACAGTCTTAAAATGTTTCAGGGGTCGGGGGAGGTGATTGGCCTTGAGAGAACAGCAGCAGGCCTGGGGCCCAAGCTAGAGTGTGGGGAAACTCCTGGCCACAGGTGAAATGAAGGAAACCAGGTTACTCAGGCGCTGCCCAGTTACTCGCTGACTCAGCTAGCTGGGAGGTCATGCTTAAGAACCTGCTGCCCAGCATGGATTACCTGTCCATTACTTTAAAAACCTGCAGGCCTCTCTTTGTCTCGTAATCCCATTTCTTGACTTTGAGTCTTAGAGCAAACATTTAAGTTGTTATTTATATGATTTCAACAGTAGTATCTAAAACAAAAGTGTAGGAAGTAAATAGTTTAACCTTTCCAAAAATAACAGTTAAATAAATTGACATATCTGTAGGGTAAAACATTATAGGGCTGTTAAAAGTCATGCTGGAGCAGCAGACTCACAACCTAGTAGTTAAGATGCTGGTTGAGATGGCCAAGTTGGAGTTGGGAGGAGGGGGCAGCGTACATGGCTCAGCAGGCCAATCCCCCACCCTCAAGTGCTGGCATCCCACATGGGCACTAGTTCATGTCCTGGCTGCTGTGCTTCCCATCCAGTTCCATGTTTGTGGCCTGGTAAAGCAATAGAGGATGACCCAAAGCCTTGGGACCCTGCACCCACATCAGAGACCCAGAAGAAGCTCTTGGCTTCAGATAAACTCAGCTCCAGCTTTTGTTTGCTGTTTGGGAGAATGAAGCAGAAGATGGAAGCTCTTTCTGTCTTTCCTTCTCTGTAAAACCTGCCTTTCAGATAAAAATAAATAAAAATTTAAAAAATTAACTCAATTGGGGCTGGCATGATAACGCAGGTAAAGCCACAGCCTGTGACCCCAGCACCCCACATGGTGCTGGTTCATGTCCTAGTTGTCCCATTTTTGATCTAACTCCCTTACCAATGGCCTGGAAAAGCAGCAAAAGATGGCCCAAGTGCTTGGGCACCTGCTACCAACATGGAATTCTTAGAAGAAGTCTGTGATTTGGCCCTGGCTGTTGTTGCCATCTGGGCAATGAACTATGGCTGGAAGATTCTCCCTGTTTCTTTCTGTAGCTCTTTCAAATAAATGTTCTTCTTCTTGTTTTTTTTTTTTTCTTTAAAAGATGATTATGTTTCACATATTCTGCATTCTTCTGGGACTTCTTCATCTCCTTACTATTTCTTCTCATTTCAGTTGTAGTCTCCTTGAGTTCTTCTGAGTATGTGCTTCTATCCCAGAATAACTGATCATCCCGAGTGACTGGGGAAAAGGCGCCAGGACGCAGAAAAAAGAGCCGATCTGGTGCAAACTATGACTCTGGTTTGATGGATGGGGGAGTGGCTCCCTTGAGGCCTGGAGCCATTCACCAGACCGAGATTTCATCCCTGCAGCAGGCAACAGGCCCTACTGTTCCCAGGACACCTAGAATTCATCATCTGCGCCTGAACTGTTTATTCACTCACACTCCTGAATTCTTTGGAGCAGAGTCATATCCTTTGTAAATCTCTTCAATTTTCCCTCTTTGGCTTGGGAGTGACTGAGAATGAAATGCTCACTGTACCAAGATAAGTAACGTGTTAGTTCATCACACCAAAAAAAAAAAAAAAAAAGGAAATGAAATGACATCAGGTGAGACCACCTGCTGGTGGAGTAACCCACAGTCATAGCTGGAGGTGTGCCTGCCATGACTGGATTATCACATGACATTCTCTGAGTTGGTAGATCTTTCCAGATTTTACTCTGGGAGACAAGATTTAATTTCCTTCTGCTTCTTTAAGATTGGGAAATCACCCAGGCCTCCCAGCTCTTGGCAAAGAAGAGAATTGACTTCATGTTGTTACTCAGCATTTTGTTTCTTGGTGAAATGCCTGGCTCTGCACAACCGGTTTTTAAAGTCTGAAGATCTCCTGGGTGTGCCGACAAGTAGAGAGCTGCAAAAGGACAAAGGGTGAGAACAGAGAGACTCCTTGGCTCCGATAGCCTGAATGAAGCCTCTGTCAGTGGCTGGGCACCTTGGAGCCCTTGTCCTCTTGTTGGTCACAATTCTACCCCCGCTGCCAGGGACAACTTAAAGGCTGCTGTATTCATCCAAGCTTCATCTGCTTCTGTTTTGTTTTTCTTATAATTCTTTTACTTATTTTGCCTTACTTAGCCACTTATCCTTGTGTTATATTCACTTGTGTATGTCATACCTTGTCAACCTGCTAGGTTGTACATGTTCTGGAAAGTTGAGGGGACAACTTATCTTGAATCTTTCTCTGTTAGCACAGTCACTTGCATTTCTTAAGTACAAATGCTTGTGTTGAGTGAATCTGAATTCCAATCTAAGGATATAACTTGATTCTGAATACATCTGGGAATGCTGAATAATGCATGACTCTTGCCTCCCTGGGGTAGACGTGAGACTGTGGGTGGACTTCAGCCATTCCTTGCTTGGTGACAGCTTCAGCAGAGGAAGTATTTCCCAGCATTGCTGTGTCCTATGGGAATCTCAGGCTGCAAGCACCTGCATGTCTTTCAATGAAAATGAAGTTGCATCCATTTGAGTTCTCTCACGTGCTGGTTAGTGTCATGATCCTGCTAAATGTGACCCTGTTCCAACATTCAGTCAAGTAGTAGAATCTAACCCTGCTAGACAGGCCCCCAGTCCTAGCTTTCGTGTGGACTGGTGCATGGTGGTCAGCAGTGTTCCATACTAACAAGTCCAACTCAGGACTCCCATGTGTGCTGGCACATCAGTCTGACCAATACAAATCCTGCAGTCTCTCCCCTCCAAACCACCAGGTTCTGTTGTTGGGAGTCCCTCAGGATTCATTCCTCACCTGAACTCCATACCCCACCAAATTTATTTATTTATTTTAAAGATTTATCTATTTTTATTACAAAGTCAGATAGACAGAGAGGAGGAGAGACAGAGAGAAAGATCTTCCGTTCAATGATTCACTCCCCAAGTGAGCGCAATGGCTGGTGCTGTGCCGATCCAAAGCCAGGAGCCAGGAACTTTCTCCAGGGCTCCCATGCAGGTGCAGGGTCCCAAAGCATTGAGTCGTCCTCAACTGCTATCCCAGGCCACAAGCAGGGAGCTGGATGGGAAGTGGAGCTGCTGGGATTAGAACCGGTACTCATGTGGGATCCAGGTGCATTCAAGGTGAGGACTTTAGCTGCTGGGCCACGCCGCCGAGCCCATACCAAATTTATTTTTTTAAGATATATTTTATTTATTTATTTTTATTGGAAAGGCAGATACACAGAAAGGAGATACAGAGAGAAAAATCTTTCATCTGCTTGTTTACTCCCAGGTGATCACAATGGCCAGAGCTGAGCTGTTTCAAAGCCAAGAGCCAGGACACTCTTTTGAATCTCCTGCATGGGTGCAGGGTCCCAAGGCTTTAGGCCTCCCTTCTACTGCTTTCTCAAGCCACAAGCAGGGAGCTGAATGAATAATGGAGCAGCTGGGACATGAACTGCTATCCTAATGGAATCCCAACACGTGCAAGGCAAGGATGAAGTCACTGAGTTTCATGCCGGGTCCAGTTTTATTTTTATTTGGGAATATATAGAGAGAGACAGAAAGGGAGAGAGAGAGAGAGAGAGAGAGAGAGAATTCATCTTTTGTTTTGGGTATCCCCTAAATGCCCCCAACATCCTGACTGGGCCAGACTGAAGCCAGGAGCAGGGAAACTCGGTGCAGGTTCCGCAACTACTTGAGCCATCAGCTGCTGCCTCTCAGGGAACACGTTACCAGGAAGCTAGAATTGAGGGCAGACCTAGGACTCCAGCTCACTCACTCACTCACTCTGATGAGGGGCGTGGGCATGCCAAGTGACATCTGAACAGCTGCGCCAAGTGCCACTCCTGCTTTAATCAATTTTAGGAGTTGGTAATAACCAAAGACATTTGTGGTGATAAAAATACATTAGTTATCAAAGAACTTCCTGTCTTCCTGTGAGTTTAGAGTGTCTCTGTTCCTAGTGACTGGGGTGGTGTAGACCATAAAAGCACTGCTTTTGATACTGGCATCTCATATTGGAGCACCTGTTTGAATCCCAGCTGCTCCAGTTCTGATCCAGCTCTCTGCTAATGTGCCTGGAGAGGCAGCCAACGATTGGCTGATACTTGGGTCTCTATCATCCACACAGAACTGGATGGAGATCCAGTCTCCTGGCTTTGGTTTGGCGCAGCCCTGGTTGTGGTAGCCATTTGGAGAGTGTACCTATGCATAGAAGATCTTTCTCTCAGCCTCTTCCTCTCTGTCATTCTGCATTTCTAATAAATAAATAAATATTTAAAAGATAAAATTTCCCCACTGAGACTATTTTAAATGTAAATTTGATTTAATTCTTATAGGCGGTATACTTTTGAAGGATAAAATCTGAAAAGTACATGATAATCCTAAGATTATGGAAAATTTTTGTCTTAACCCTCCCAGCCATCTTCTCCCCACCTTAATAAACGTCATCATGCTCAACGTATAGAATTTTTACGTAGGCCATGTGATTACCGGTGTTCTGGCCGACTAAAACTGCTAATGAACTCTTGTTACTATCTGCTAGTTGTTAGCATTTCCTGAAGAAAATGGGGCTGGAACTGGTCCCAAGAGGGCTCTAAATGAGATCAGACTATAGAGTAGAGCAAATGGGATAGTGTGGGTTCTAGAGGTTGTAGCCTGTGTGGGTGTGATGAACTATGTTGTCAGATCAATCCACAGCCACAGTCAGGGCAAAAACCAAGAAAAGATCATCTCCAGAAGGCATGTGGAAACTCACCAGAACTTCTTGTTAGATGAACGGTTTTTAATAATAATAATAGAAAAAGGAAACTGGTATAAAAGTATCTCAGCCACTGTGTGAAAGGAAATGAAACTCAGCAGTAAAAAGAAGAAGAAAAAAAAAAGCTGTCAGCAGCTGTTACTGAAATCAAAATGGAAAACAGAAACTGTCCATCAGCCCCACCAGGACATCTAAACTGCAGAAGACTGACGTAACCCGCATCGTCAAGGATGTGGACCCCAAGCAAGTGCTGACAGAAGCACAATCTCCTGCCCAAGCCCTTTGGGAGATGGAGTTATCTCCTCAAGCTCAACCTGTACATACCTTAGAACCCAGCAATTCTGCTTCCAGGGGCTTGCGGAACAGAAATTCAGATATTTGTTCACCAAAGCCATATGTGTTAACAAGCAACACTACTTAGGAAAGTCCCCAAGTGGAAACTACCCCAATGCCCAGTCACTGTGGAATGGACACACACACTACAGTATGTCTTTCCGTGGAAGACCTCAGCCACGAGAATGAAGGAACCATAGCAACATGTGTAAAACTCACAGAACAAGGTCAGAAAGATCCATTGGACAAATTCCTGTAATTTCATGTAGATGTAGTCAATCACAAAAAGCCTTAGATATGGTCCCAAACCAAACAAAACCCCACTCAGTGTTAGAAGCCATGACAACTGGCGGAGGTTGTTTACCGAAAGGCATAGACGTAGGGCTGCGCAGAGGGAGCTGGTTTTCCAAACTGCTACACAAGTTTACTTCCTTAATACAATGGTGACTATTTGCATAGTGTCAGATTTGTGAAATTCATTCAATGTGTATGCTTACTACTTGAACAGTTTCTTTCATGTATTTAATTCTTCAATGAAAATATTACAAATTTTGGCCCATGATGTAAATGAGGAAATCACTGTAAGCTTCAATTTACCCAAAGAATGTACAGCTGTTTATTGTCAGTATCCTGTTGGTATAGACAGTAACTGTGAACCTCTGTTTCCATTTATTTCTTTTCTTTTAAGATTTATTATTTATTTACTTATTAAAAAGTCAGACCTACAGAGAGAAGGATATACAGTGAAGAAGATCTTCCATCTGCTGGTTTACTCTCTAAGTAGCCACAACAGCAGAAGCTGAGCCAATCCAAAGCCACGAGTTTCTTCCAGGTCTCCTATTCAGGTGCATCATCCCAAGGCCTTGGGCCATCCTTTACTGCTTTCCCAGGCCACAAGCAGGAAGCTGGATGGGAAGAAGAGCAACTGGGACACGAACCCTTGTCTAGTTGGGATATTCTGGCAGATGCAAGGTGAGGATTTAACAACTTGTCTACTGCACCTTGCCCCTTCATTCCTATAAAGTGTGGATAATAGTATCTGTTATGCAGTAGATAATGCAGGCAACTGAGTTTTGAAAATGATGAAGTCTCAATCCTCCTTCCCAGTGTTTGTATTCTGGGAGCACAACAGCCCTGACATGTCCCCACCCACCATTCATGCTGCTCCAAGAGGATGACACTCATGAGTGAGTCTGACAGGTAGAGTGTGTCCTTCTCCAATGCCCTCTTGTCAGCTTACTTGACAGGTCTTAAATGATGACTGTCTTTTACAGAGGCTTGATGCTTTCTGCAGATTTAGATGAATAAATAACACAGGGAGCATTGGAACTCAGGTCTTCCTGAGTATGGAGATCAATATTGCCAGTCTGCTAAACAACAATTTTATCATGGAAAGCTGCACTGCACAGTACTGCTAGGAATGCAAAATGGATTTGGGTGGAGGAGGAGGAGACAGTGATTCATGCAAATCTTAGTTAAGTATGACTACACAGGATTTTTGTATTCCCATGCTCCAGGGGTCAACTCCCGCTAAGTTCTCCCAGTGTGAGCCCCAGGAGGTGGCATGACTAGAATCAGTGTTTGCCCCCTGCTTGGCTACACAAGAAGAGGTGTCTGTTTTTACAGAGAAAAAGATTTAACATCACCCCAGTGTCTATGTGCCTGGGTCCCTACTCGTAGCTGGTTTCTGTACTGCTTTAGTTCCAATTTGCCACTTATCTCTGTTGGCATTTGCTGTCAGTACTTCTGGGCTTCACCTCATAAGCCATTCCAAAACATGAGATGGGCCAGGAGTCAGAGCTTCCAGCAACTGTAATGTGAAAATATGCAAAGGGCATGGCAAGAACATTTCATAAAGGAAGATTGTTTTATTAGGCTATAGTTCCTATTCAGTAAAAAAAAAATAGTCAGTTGCATTGTTAAATATTTTATTTATTCATTTGAAAGAGAGAGAATGAGAGAGAATGAGAGAGAGAGAGCTCAAGTTTACCCATTAATTCTTCCAATACTTTCCAAGGCTAGGGTTGGGCTGGCACCAAACTGGAATCTGGGAACACTATTCAGGTCTCCCACCTAGGTGGCAGGAAAACGATCACCTCACCTCTCACATTCCAGGATCTGCATTGTCGGGAAGTTGGGGTCTAGAGCCAGAGAAGGAAATTGAGCCCGGGTACTCTGATTTGGGATGCAAGTTGTTTTAATCACTAGGCTACATACTTGCTTCCCATTAGATGAGCTTGAATATCCTTATGCATCCATACAGTCATCACCCAAAATAAAACAGCATTTTCAGCACTCTGGAACATACTGCATGATTTTTACATATGTGTGCCTGGCTTTTTTTTTCACTCAAGATTTTATTTTGGAGATTCGTGTCACTGCATGTATTGGTAGTTTGTTTCTTTTTATTGCCAAGTGTAAATACATGCATAGCTATGACAGTTTGGATATTCATTTCCTTTGCTAGACATTTAGGATATTAGAAATAAAACTGCTATGAACATTCTTGGGAAAGTCTTTGTATAACATACATTTTCATTGCTTTTGAGTAAATACCTAGGACTGGGACTGTTGGGTCACAGGGCAGATGTGTGTTTATTGTTACAACAAGTGATTCTCCCAAGCGTTGAATCCTTGTACATTTCCTCCACTAGTGTTGCTGTGTCTTCCTGAAGGAATATTTTTTCACAAAGTCAAACTATGATGACATCTCAGTAACACTGTTTATCACAGTGTCTAGGGTGGGAAAGATTTCTGTGGGAATCATTTGGAAGGAGGAAAAAAACAAACAGCAGACAGGGGAAAGTGGATTGGCACTCACCAAATAGCGTTCTCCAGGAAGCCAGGCCAAGAGGACCACGTGGGCAGTGGCCTCCATAGCTCCCAATCGAGGCTGTGTTCTCCACTGATGCCATTCATTCCACATGCCAGGCCTTCTGTCCATGATCCAAGAAATCTGGGCAACTTATTGTTTTTGCTCAAGTTGTGCTTCATTGAAATTCTTTTTGGAGAGTCTCTTTTGGTCACAAGTTCCCTCTCTTTTGTCTGAGAGCCAGGACTGCGAGGTTTAGTAGAGCAAGGCTGTCTAAATTTGTATGGCTGACATCACCTCCTGTTGGTATCAGAACTACCTAACCTGTCCCAACTTGTGGTCAGCTTTCTTTTGGCTTCTTACAAGTTGTATCATGTTCATGATTGGCCTCTTCTCCAAGGTGACTCCTAGTAAGGTTTTGGGCTGATTTTTGATGTTACTATATTCAGAGGAGGGGGAAAAACTTTGGCATCACATTAAGGTGATTTCATGTTGAGACAAAGTTCTAGTGTCCGAATATTTTTATTTCTGGCTATCATGATAGAAGTCAGAAACAATGGGGCATCACCTTCAAAGGAATCAGTCTTTTTAAAAAAAATTGCTTATTTTATTTATTAGGAAGAGAAGCAGAAACAACAGAGGGAACTCTTTTTCCTTGTGCTTCATTCCCCAAAGGCCAGGGCTGGGCCAAACAGAACTTGGGAATCAGAAACTCGATCTAGGTTTCCCATATAAGTGGCAGGGACACTTGGCAAGATGTTGACCTGTCCTCTCCTGTTTCCCAGGAAGTGCTTTAGCAGGAAGCTTGGGAGCAAAGACAGGCCTTGAACTCCAGCACTCTGACATGGGATATGGCTGTGTGTATCCCAAGCAGCATCTTCATTGTTGCACCAGATGTCAACCTTTTCAGGCATGACTGATCCTGGCTGTAGCTTTCTTCTGATTCAATTCTAAAAGTAAAAATTCCTGCTAAAGTAGATAACTAGCAGTCCTTATTCTTTCAGCTGTCTAGTTGGTTAAGTCTCACACTATTACACATTCTCAGCTTAACAGTGATAGTTAAATGATTTGACTTTATCTGACACTCTAAAAGCAAGGTTCTGGGAAACACCTTGGCTGGCTAGCTTAAACCAAGCACCCACCCCTAAACCCAATGCCACAGTCTAAAAGAAAGCATGTTGTGGGCAAGTCCCAGTCACTTACCTGCTTGAATTACCTGGAGTAAGTTCTGCAGAGGACAGCGAGAGTGAGAGAGAGTGAGAGAGAAAGAGGGAGGGGGAGAGAGAGAGAGAGAGAGAGAGAGAGTTCAGGTTGCTACAAGAATGGACTACAGGTGAACAGAAACAGAAGGTATCCAGTATGGAACACTGTAACCAGCGTTGCTCTCTTTCTGGAATGTTCCTGGTTTCTGTTCTACCGACACCATCGCCACAACGTTCTAATGAGTGGTTCCACTTATTTGTGTTTCAGATCATCAGAGAGGCTTCTCTCAATACAAGAGCAGTTTCAGTGTCTTACAGCTTTTTTCAATTATATGCACTCATTTGAACAACTCCTGGTTTGACATCTAAACACCAACTTGACACTATGCTCTCTGGATTCAGGACCATATACATGCTGTTCATCATACAGTAGGTTCTCAGAAATAACTGCGGACAAAATGAGTAAGCTTGAAAGGAAATTTGCTAATGGATTGCCTTGATTTCAGGTCAAATGCTAACTCCATGAATGCTATTAGGTCAATAAATGAACATCTGGTTCTGCTTTAGACTCAGTTGCTACAACCAGTAAAGGAAACTTGTCTCAGTTTTTGCAGTGAGGAATTAAAAAATGACCTAATCCTCAGAAGTGAGCACCACTGGGTAGACGGCTGTATGGAATGTTCTTTCATGGTTAACTAATGACTGTCCTTCACCTTGCACAGTGCTTTTATCTGAGTCTTGTGGCACAACAATCCAGTAAGAGAAATAACATAGGAAATTCCGTTTAACAGATGAAAAAATATCCTGAGAACAAGAAAAATGAGACGAATCTCACAAAATCTCATGGAAAACTTAGTGCTCAAGCAAGATGGTTGCTTAGCACTCCTGAAGTGTGATTCTGCGCTGTTTCTACGAACCCCTCCCATTCAACATTGTTGAGAAGGTGTGCTGCTGTGTCCCTCAGTGGTGAATGTATGCAAAGTCATAGTGAACACAGTAAATTTGAAAGCGAATGGATTTTTGATTTTCTGTCCTTGGTGGCATTTTGGCTGTTTAGGCATTCAGCATTCTTTGTAACACTGAGTGATTTTTAGTTCATAACTGATGTCACTCCACTCTCAAGCTCAGGTGGTCCTCTGGCTGATGAGGCTCTAGATTTTCTTCAGGCCTAGATTTAGTTAAGAGTGACACATGGACTGCAAGAGCAGTTAAGATGCAAGAATATTTGTGTTGAGGCTGCTGGACCAGAAGCAGAGATTGTCTCAGTGGACTTGAATCTGAAACAATTCAAAGCTGGAATTTTTGCAGTCGATTAGTTCCCATGTAGAATGTGAGGCTTAAACTAATCTGGGGAAGGTGGAGCTGAGAGATGAATAAAAGCACATAAACTAATGATACATTTGGAACATTACACTTAGCTATCCCTAAGCTCACCCTACCCCTGAATTTTCAATTACAAAACCCCCCAAATTTCCTCTTTTTGATAAGCAGGGTATTCTATGTTTATCATCCATAAAGATTTTAACTATTCTGTTCAAATGTACTCTTATTCAATTGCATGCTCTTTCTTGAATGGGAGAGAGATGAGTGAAAGCATATATGGCTATTCTTTGGAGACTTGGCATTGCATGCAATAACAGAACTGCCTAAAAAAAATTATAAGTGGATAGTCTTTTTAGTAGGATCTAGTTGTACTTTATGTGTGAAATACTTTATTTGATACCATTTGGTCAGTGATGAGAAGCCCTTCTAGGATATGCATAATCTCCCCTGCTGGTTTCACACCTTGCCAATCAGCAGGCATTGCAGAACGTCCCCTAATGAGATTTAACACTCCCCACATACCTGAAATTACCTCCAGCTACTAGACTCACATCTTTTTCTTCACTGAAATGTCATTGCAGATCCACCCTAGGAATAACTTGCCACAATTCTTTCTCATTTCAGAATTAAATTTCCAGGTACAATTATTTACAAGTAATAGGCCTGTGCAAAAGCTAAACCTAAACACTCAATTTTGGATTGTTAGTCTCCCCCACCCCCTAAAACACAAAACGAAAAGAAGTAAACAAAACAGGAGTGGGATGGTTGCAGTAGGGGTGGATATTATAGGAATTCTTTTAATGCCGGAAGAATTTGGTATGTGGAACTGCTTAGTTGGCAGTAATGGTTTCAGCACAATATGTTTTTATATTTTCATTTAAAATTCAAAACATTTGATCTCTCTCAAGAAAAGATGGGCTTAGTTTATGCTCTGGTTGATGAGTCTAACAGTTACTTTTCATTTGCCGAAATGATGACTAGCTTAGCTTTCAAGAAACTAACACTGCCTCAATGGGATTTCACAATCCCAATAGATGAAAGCAACATTAGGAATGATAATAATTTGATAATTTTTAAAACAGCTAATACTTATAGAATGATAACTAAGTTAATATGGTTAATATGTTGTGCTGGTCTTCTCAATGGATCCTGTCTCTCATTATGGTCTAAGATGTTTTATTTGAGAGGCACAGGTAACAAAAAGAGGTGGGGGAAGAGAGGGAGAAAGGAAGAGAGAGAGAGAGAGAGAGAGAGAGAGAGAGAGAGAGAGAGAATCTTCCATCCACTTATTTACCCTATCAATGCTCCCAGTATCCAGGTCTGGCCCAAGCTGAATCCAGCAGCCTGGAGCTGCATCTTTGTCTCCCAGGTGAGTGTCAGGAGTCCAAGTACTTGAGGACTTGTTCTGTTGCTTTCCCAGGTACAGTAGCAGAAAGCTGGATTGGAAGTGGTGTGGTTAGGATATGAACTGGCACTCACATGGGATTTCCAGGGTCACAAGTGGCAGCTTAACCTTCTGTGTCACAATGTCAGCTTCAGATCCTACATTTTCTACTGACAAACATACCCTCAGCTGCTCCCACTTCAGTATGTGCCTGGAGCCCCTTCCTCAGCGATTTGTAGCCCCCTGCATTCCCCAAACATCTATCTATCTATCTATCTATCTATCTATCTATCTATCTATCTATCTATCTATCCATCTATCTATCTATCTATCATCTATCTATACATACATACACACCAATATATATATCATAGGCTGGCACACTGGTAGAGTTAAAACATTAGCCAGGCCCAGACATTGGCTGCTTTTCTTCCAGCCACGTAACACTTACCTAGGTACAAGGTAACCTAGGCAGTTGCCTATAGCTGGAAATAATCCTATCTTTTAAAATGGGGATGGTGACTATATATTAGATGAAAACTAATTTCTTCTGTGTATATAAAGTTGCATAGCCTATGATACCAAGCTGTGTTATTTTCTATGCTTAACAGAAATAGCAGAAAGATTGCCCAATATCTGTTATTTCCCCCAAATTTACTTGGAAAATAAAATACCAAAAGCATTGAAGTTGTGTTGATATGAAACAGAAATTTCTCTGGGCTCAGAATTAGGGGAACTAAATGTTGGTCTTGCGTAGCCCTAAACAGTTCATTGCTCTAGGGATCTGTCCTCATGCAAAAAAAAAAAAAAAAAAAAAGAAATATTGAGTAAATGCTAAATAGTATCTAAATAGAAATTTTGATCGTTGAAATTGAGCATTTACTAATGTAATTCTTGGTTTCAGTTTCATGTGCTTGACCTAAACAATGACTTGATCAAACACGGTCTTTCTCTGGGGGTGATCACAGCAGCTAAAATGAGTTGAACCAGGAGAGACAGAGAGAGCCAAGGTGTTAACTGACACCATCACTCACGCATGTACAACTACTTTGGGGACACTTAATAACCACCAGGCACCAATTACAGGTGCTGAGGATACAGCAGAGAGACCCCTATCTTCCTAGTATGTGTTTTCTACCAGGGGAGATAATATTGTCAGCAACTGAACTGCAATAGCTCCCCAAATGGTACTTTTTATGTGGAAATGAAAGCAGGATCAGATAGGGAAAACTTAAAGTTGTTCTTCTCCATAGAGAGGCTGTGGTTAAAATGACATTTGAAGAGTCTAAGGGAGTCTGGTAGTAGTCAGTTCTAGAAGAGTGAGAGTAAAGAAGGCCAAAGGGCTCGAGGCAGGAGTGTGTGGCATGTTGCAGGAGCAGTGGAAATCTTGGATTGCTGGAATGCACTGAGCACTGGAAAAGAAGCAGCAGATGAGATCACAGGGAGGGAAAAAAATTAGTAAAAAAGCTAGTAGCCTTGTGTAAACGAATATAAATTCCCTCCCTCCCTTCATTATAGACATTTAACTGCTAAAATTGGATAGGGAGAAGTATACTGGCTTACTCTCATTGTTGCATCTACTCTGGTGGGAATGGGATTCGGATGTGAGATGCACTGGCACCATTGTCCAGAAATATACGTTATCAACAAATGTTCCTTCATTTTTTAACCAGGTTTTGTATCAGTGCCTCGGGTCTCACCCTTGGCCCTGGGGTGAGGCTCCACGGCCCTCCTGTTACTTAAGTATGGCTGATGGGGCCAAGCACGCGTGCAGCATCCACTCCAGCCTCCTTCATGTGAGTGTGCGGGTTCTGCAGGAAAGATGAATCTAAAACCCCATAAATCTCTGTTTCAGATGCTTCTGCACTGGGTCCAAGGTGCTTGTAAAGGTCAGGGAGGTGAAGGGTCTAGAAGGTCAAAGGGACAGAGGTCACCTTTGATTCTTTGTCTGTCGCCATTGAACCCTGCTTTCCCCTCCATCCAGCTCAAAGCTCAGGCCTACATTCTTGTGTATCAAAAGGCAGTTATAGTGGTGGCAGGTGCAATGGCTTTGGGGGCCATTATGGCATTCATTGGCCTTCTGGGTCCTGGGTGTCAGAGGCATCCCTGTAGCACCCACTTCTTCTCTGTGGCAAAAGAGTCTGTATCAGGCCTCCTTGGCTGCATCATTCCAGGAACCCTTACTGGAAATCAAAGACTTCCTCAGGTGTTGTAAGCACTGATTCTTTATGTTAAATCTCAAACTGGTTAAAACACCTAGGATGGGACCTGGTGCAATAGCGTAGCGGTTAAAGTCCTAAACTTGCACGCGCCGGGATCTCACATGGGCACCGGTTCTAATCCCGGCAGCTCCACTTCCCATCCAGCTCCCTGCTTGTGGCCTGGTAAAGCATTTGAGGATGGCCCAAAGCCTTGGGACCCTGCACCCATGTGGGAGACCCAGAATAGCTCCTGGTTCCTGGCTTCGGATTGGCTCAGCTCTGGCCATTGCAGTCACTTGGGGAGTGAATCATTGGATGGTAGATCTTCCTCTCTGTCTCTCCTCCTTTGTATATATGCCTTTCCAATAAAATAAATAAATCGTAAAAAATAAATAAAATAAAATACCTAGGATGATTTCTGCTTTCTGCTGTTCATGCTGTTATGCTGTCTTTGATGATAAGGCCTGTCCTTATCTCCCAAACCCCAATTCAGACAGTCTAGTTCCAACACTATCATCTCTAACTCTTTTACTATAATCTTCTAAATCCCCTTTCTGCCCTGGGGAAAGCCACTACGTTGGTTAGGGTTCTCCATAAAAACAGAACCAGCCAGATGTGTGTACAAGGGCCATTTAAAAAGTTTGTGAAAAGATGGAACTGAAAGATAAGTTTATTTTGGTACAAAAAGTTTTGAAATCCATGCATGTGTAGAATTTTCATAATACTGTCTTGTATTCACAAATTTTATTTTCTGTGAAATGGCTCACACCTTTATGCAGGCTGGCAGGAGACCCAGGGAAGAGTCAGGGTTGCAGACCAAGTCCCAAGGCTGACTGTTGGCGGTATCTTCCCTCCTTCTGGGGAAGGGACTCTTCATCTGCTAAGATTTTCAGCTGATCAGAGGAGGCGCACCCACTCTTTGGAGGGGACTCTATTTTACCTAACATCTGCTGCTTTAAATGTTAACTTCATCTAAAAATGCTTTCACAGGAGCAACTATTATGATGCTTAATCAAATATCTGGGTACTGTGGGCTAGCTATGTTGACACACAGAATGAACTACCACAGTTCCCATTGACATAAAATCATTGGCAGAGGAGTGAAGGAGGAGAAAGATAAAGAGACTGACTGACACAGCCACTGCCTTCTGCTGGCTTGGTCTTCAGATGCTTGTAAGAGTTAAGGCTGGTGTGAGGCCCAAGCCAGGAGCCAGGAACTTAATCCATGTCTTCATGTGTGCTGCAGGGACCCAGTGCCTGCAGATATCTCTGCTCTCTCAGGATGTGCATTATGTGAAGACTAAGAATTGTAGATGGCAATGGAGCTTGAATACAGGTATTTCGATATGAGATACGAGCATTCCAAGTGATCTCCTAACTGCTGAGCCAGTGCCTTCCCCTAAATCCAGTGCTCTTACTCTTCTACTTGCTTGCTCAATGTGTACCATCCTATGAAATCGGTAGTAGTCTTCAGCATGAAAGCCTGATCTCTCGTTCCCCCATGTCAGAGTAGGATGTGGTAGCCAACTGCCTGCCACTCTCTAGGGTGTTTTCCACCCTTTGCTTCCCTCACTCTCTTTCGTGCTCAGGGCAGTGACTCACAGGTCCACACTCTCAGTTCCTGAGACTCCTGTAGCAGCTGACACAGGTCATCCATCTCATCTCTACCCCGCCCACTAGCCTCATTTTTATCTACTATAAAATCTTCATAAACTATCCAGCTGCATTAGCCATCCCAATTGCTCACCTTGTTGATAATCCCTGGGCTAAAGTCAGCTGTCCATCTGAGCCCATGTGGTTAGGCTTGGGACCAACTCTTCCTTAGATGTACTTTTTTTTCCCTTTGCAGCCCTGATCTGCCTGCCATGTTCATCCCATCGCCTAAGCCCATCTTCTGCTTCCCAAGCTACTTTCTGGCTTCAACAATTCATCTTCCTTTGCTCACTAGTTCTGTTTATTTCTACAACTCTCCATCACATTGTTCATATCAGGGATTCTTTGAGTTCCTCAAGCACTAGCTCCAGGCTCCTGGCTTTGGATCCACTCATCTCAGGCCATTGTACCTGCTTGGGACAGATCTTCCTCTCTGTCTCTCTTCCTCTCTGTATATCTGACTTCTTAATAAAAATAAATCTTAAAAAAAAAAAAGGACTGCTCCATACCCCTGTGCCCAGGCCCAGTTCCACTGACACAAGTTTGTAAAGCTTACTAGGATAGTAAGCTTACTAGGCTAGAATTTGCTGTTTTTACCCAGGTGACTTGCTCTGACTTGAATATGTAGGCCAAAGTTCATGTGTTGGAAAATTAATCCCCAGCATGGCAGTGTTGGGAAGTGGGGCTTTGAGAGGGGATAGGGCCCCCATTAGTGAGTCGGGGAAAGTGGGTTTGCTATCTCAGGAGGGCCTTTTCTATGCAGAGATGAGTTTGACCCTCTTCCACTTGCACATCGGATAGATGCCTTCTGCCAGGTGCCTTCCTCCTTGTCAGGAGGCAGCGGGAAGGCCCTCATCGCATAGGGCGTGTTCGCTGTGGAGAGCTTAGCCTTCAGAACCCTGAGAAAACACACGTCTGCTCCTTTTATATTTCCCAGTCACAGCTACTCTGTCACAGCTGGGCCCATGGACCAAGATGGGCTCCTGTGTAATTTCTAAAAATAAAAATCAGGTAAAATTCAATTTTCAGAATACACAGTGCCTCCTAGGTAATAATTACTCAATCTTATGAAGAATTCTGTATCACTCACCTACAATATTCTGTGCACTGGGTACAATGGTAAACGAAAAATGTTGACCAACAGAAGGCTTAAGTCAGGTTTTGAATATGAAGTATGCATACCCTCAAACTGATTTTGTTTTACAGTTAATAACTAGAATTTCATTATGCATAATAGGTAGCAAAGCAGTGCTGAAATGGACATTTACAATGTCAAGTGTTTACATTACTTGAAACCATTAATAAGTTATAGCCACTTAACTTTGCCAGTAAGACGAATCTAGTATATCATGTTTTTTTGACCCTCAGTTTGGGTTGCCTAGACTTAATATCGGTATTTAACAACAGAAGTAGATGCTATTGATGTGGAAAGCGCTCACTCAACAGGGGATTGCTGTGAAGAGTGAATGAAGTAATAGCAGCCACTTGTCTACAGTCTAAATTCCATGAAAACAGACATTGAATTTTTACCCATGCTACTATTTTCAGCACACAGTGAATCTTGAGCTAATATTGTTATGTTGAATGAATAATATGTATACCATTCCCTCACTTTTCAGATGAAATAACCATTGAGAGATTGAGTAATTTACCAGTTTCTCAAGGTTAGTTGGTTAGATAGTTAAAATGAATGAAGTCTTTTCTCTCTTCTTATTGGTTTAAAATTTTCTACAGACAATATTCCCTTTGGAAAAGAAAAAAACTAAAACCAACACATGTTCACTTGAAAGGCAGATGAGAGAGTGAGTGAGCCAGGTCCCATCTGCTGGTTCGCTCTCCTACAGTCTGCGGCCAGGCACTAAATCCGGGTCTCCCATGTGGGTGGCAGGAACTCTAGTACTTGATCCAGACCCCTATCTCAGGCAGCTGGATCCGAACTGGAACGTAGGCACTCCAACGTGGAAAGCAGGTGCCCCATGTGGTGGTTGGATGGCCATGTGAACCCACCCTTAAATGCTGTCTTTCTAACTCCCCTGTCCTTAGCACCTATAAGAAGCCTGGGGCACAGTGCGGAGTCCACAGACTCCACGTGTTACTAGCTCATGGCTGCCTTTCTGAAAACCTTTGCATGTTTTTAAAGGTTTAATTATTTATTTTTTATTCAAAAGTCAGAGTTATAGAGAGAAAGAAAAATAGAGAGGTCTTCCATCTTTTGGTTCACTCTCCACATGGCCACAAGAGCTGGAGCAGAGCCACAGTGATTAGAAGCTAGGAGCCAGAAGCTTCTTTCTGGTCTCCCATATGGGTGTAAAAACCCAAGTACTTGTGCTGCCTTCTGCTGCAGTCCCAGGCCATAGGCACAAAGCTGGATCTAAAGTGGAGCAGCTAGGACATGAACTGGTGCCCATGTAGGATGCCAGTGCTACAGGCAGAGGCTTTGCCTACTATGCCACAATGCCGATGCCAGCCTTTGCCTTGTTCCTCAGCACTTCCTTCTCCCTTCCTCCCCAATTAGTGGATTCCCCCAAGCTCAGGTCTAAGCCTCCCACAACCACAGCTGTATCGTTGTGGGATGCACTTCTCCCTGCCCCTCAGTGTGTACCACCAGAGGCATAACCTGAAAGGACCATATTCATTGCCTAGGGGTTCCAGTGCTATCTAGGAGCCTAAAACAAAGCAAGATTCCTCCTGAGAAAGGGTGTGGGAAAGAAACCCATGGGAACTATGTATGTCCGTTCCCTTGGGCCCTGGTCTGCCACTTGCCACAGTCATCCGTTTCTTTGCTGAGCGCACCAGGTAGCCCACCAAAGACCTGACAGCCTGACCTTGCTGGTCAGGTTGGAAGAGCTCCCTGTAGTCTTTGGCCCCTATAGCATCAGTACTGGTCCACATGAATTTATAATATGGATCGCCAAATGTGGTAGGGACTTGTTTAGACTTCAGTATCTATGATTTTGATTTCAGGGTTGCACCATAGGGGTGTGAAGCCCTAAGCCAGAGAGTTTACAAGGACTTGCAAGGGTCTAAGTCCCTGTTCCCATTTCCTGCCCAAGGGGAAATAGCCTCATGCAGGGGTGGGGAATCTTTTTTTCTTTGCCAAGGGCAATTTGAAAATTCATCATATCACTCATAGGCCTAAACAATTACCCACTTAAAAATCAGCCTGCTGTTGATTTATTGAGTTTTGGGTCCACACCTACCATGACTTTGGCAGCACCAAATGATTTCATGAGTCTTACATGGTCCTGGTGGGCTGGATGTTTCCCACAGTCAAAACTAAGGGCTTTGGGACAGTTGCTGCAGTCATTAACAAGGCATTGCTATGAAAGAATCAAGGTCATGGATTTGGGAGTGAGAGAGATTACAAGGTTGACTGTGATTCCAGAATTCTCTAGTGTGATCTAGAGAAATCCAAGCATTTCAGTTTAATTTCCTAACCAGGAAATGGGATAATACCTGCTTCCTAGAGTTGCCTGGATGAACAGGAGATAAGGTATATTATTTTTTGCCTATAGTGAGTGTGAAGAAAATCGTGCCTGTTATTGCCAAAACTAAAGAATTGAAAGAGCTCAAGTCCATGTCTCCTATGTCTTCAGGGCTGTTTGCCGAGCAAAGACTGAGAGATTGTAAATTCAAAGTGCAAATCTACAAGGGAATTAAGCATGTCATGTAGTTTGTCATGCCTTGACATTTCCACCTGATTTTGTAGAATCTGCAGTCCTTTGTCAGTTTTCCCATAATTATTACTAGGAAGTACTTCAAAACAAATAAAAAAAAAATGTATGCATGTGCTTGCCACAGCAAAAGGGAGCAACAAAGCACCAGAGGTGTAAGTATTGCTATCTTTTGAATAGCATGCTAGGTGCTTTATTTTGTCACTCATTTGATTATTTTATTAAGGTTTGTTTCTTTGAAAGGCAACGTGACAGAGAAGGAGGGGGAGAGACAGAAAGAGAAACAGTGAGAGAGCTTCCGTCTGTTGAGTCACTATCCGAAGGGTAGCAGTGGCTGGGGCTGAGCCAGACTGAAACCAGAAGCATGGAGCACCAGGCTACTTACCCATGTAGGTAGTAAGGGCTCAAGGACTTGGGCATGAGCAAGGGAATGGGTTGGAAGCAGAACACCTGAGACTGAAAACAGCACTCTGGCATGGATTCAGATGTCACAGGTGATGGCTTAGAAGCACATAGACTCCCCAGTTCATTGAACTCTTCCTATCTTCCATGACAGATCTAAATATTCCCTTCTTCCTGGCACCTGGGGCCTTCCTGACATTATGTTTAGATAAATTATTCCTCCTGACAGAAGGTGGGGGCGGTGGTGGACCATCAAGTTTAAGTCATTTGCTCAAAGTCATACAACACGTAGATTGGGTCTGTGTCCAGAGAGTGTAGATCTGGGGGCTTTCCTTCATTCCTAGGAAGGAGAACGGCAAGGAGGCTGCTTCTCCTGAAGAAAGAGGACAGGGTTCTTGACAGTGAGGAAGCCAAGCGCAGCCCAGGAGAAGCAACACAAGCATATAGTCCCCTGGGGACAGATTTGTGGACTTTCCCCATTGGGGCTTTCTCTGGGTGGTTTCTGAATTCTGGGAAACCTTGGACCTCCCAAGAAGTTTCTGACAGCTCCTGGCACAGCCAAACCATATACCCAATATCCAGAAGGAAGATTGAGGAGAAAATCAAGAATGGCCAGGCAGGGTCTCCACACTGAAATAATTAAAAGTAGACTAAACAATGCAAAGGCTTTGCTTTGTCTTGTGACCATGGCTGAGGACAGGCAGAAATGAAAGCAGAGCGCTTCAGAAGTGACAGCAGGCAGGGAGAGGAAGGCAGTGTTCTCTTCTCATCACCGACATTTTTCCAGCAACATGTCCTGGTGAAGCGCAGACATACTCCAGTCTCTCCTGCCGAGTTTAGCCTTCCAGAGAGGGCGGGCTGATACACAGAAGATCTGATGTAACTCTTGGGGGTCCTGTCTTTGTTGAATTATTCTGACATCTCCTAGGAGCCCAGGGGTCCAAGGTGAGGCACAGGAAGGCAATGGCAATCAGAACGACTGTCTAGGGCAGAATGAGCATTGAGTGCCCACCAAATGGCCCTTATCCAGATTCTGGTCCATGAAACTTTCTTAGCATTTGTTAGTATGTGAGAGAATTAGTGTCAGTTTATAAGCTCCAGGATGAAGGAGACAAACAGTTGTCTTTAGCAGGGTGGATCTTATGATAACATTTCTGAAATGAGAGAGAGCAAATGTTATACTTAATACCTCAGAAATGAGACAAAAACAAGCGAAAATTAGTGATGCACTCTGATATTCAGTGTTGCTCATGGAAGACCTCTCACTAAGGATTGTTAGCCTATTCAGTCCACGTGCTGATTGATGTGTGATTTCTCAATGTAATCAAATAATTCACAGGAGGGGCAGTTTTTGAGGGCTCATTTTCATCTCTACCAATGATGCTTCTGCCCAGCAACTCCTTCCCTGTCCAGCTCAGTGGGTAACATCCCCGTAAACCCTTCCTGGCATATCTGAGTTCCACTCGAGCTCTGGGCACTTTTAGTTTGTAAGCAAACTTTCTTACACTTTGTATAAAAATACTTAAAATTGGCAAGCCAATAAGTTGTTCAAATGTTGCCACAGCTTAGAACAAAGAAAATCACTGAGCTGTAATCTTATAGCCAAGAGACAAACAGCTCCCGCTATCTTGAACATTCACTCAGTCCTTCTGGGTTTTCCCCTACTGTTGCGTCAACCTACTTTCTTCCTCCTAGCAAAACACGATAAACATTTTTTTTCCATGTGTATCTCTATTTTTTGTGACCTCTGTGCCTGTGTCAGTATTAGTGATAGTAGTCCACAGCAACTTTAATTATTTTTGTAAAATTTTATTTGACAATTTTAGAGTGAGGAAAAATGACAGAGAGAAAAGAGAGATTTTCTATCCAGTGGTTCATTCCCCAGATGGCCACAATAGCCAGCATTAAGCCAGGCCTGAAGCCAGAGCTCTCTCTAGGTCTCCCATGTGGGTGTAAGGTCCCAGGCCCTTTTGAGCCATCTTCCACTGTTTTTCCAGACGCATCACTGGAAGCTGCATTGGAAGTGAAACATCTGGTATGTACAACAGTGCCCATATAGGATGCTGTCACTGCAGGCACTGTATCCCAATGGCAGCCACAGCTTTAATCATCCTTATAACTCCACCACATGGCAAAGTTCCTAGACTGTGGTTACCATGCAACAAACCAAAGGAGTTGGTTTGATTGGTAGCAACCAAGGAAAATATTTTTGCATGAAGAGATCAGATAGCACCTGTTTAAACAGAGTTTTCAGTCCCTGATTTGGGTTTTATTTTCTGGACTTGGCTCTTCAACACCAAATTAAATAAAACAAGAAGTTTGAATTTTTCCACATTGGAAATTTCTAAGCTCTGTCTGGATTATGTAGCCAGGAGTACCTGTTAGGTCCAGGATTGCTGTCCTCCCTCCAGGAAAGTGCGAATTGGGCGTCATTCTCACTAATTTCCTGTCTCTTGGAGCTTTGAACTAAAGTTTTATCCCATCTACCTCATTGCCCATGCTCTTTTGTGTAGGAGCTGCTGGTGTCTCAATGTCCTTTTTCAAAATTCTCGTTTGCATAGGAGTTGATTTTTCTTTTTAGCAGTTGACCAATCACACGTGTTCCTTCAAAGCAAGCTCAGGGCTCTGGAAGCCTCTCTGGACCTTTACTTGTTACCTCATCCAGTTCCACAAAGCTTGTGCCAGACAGGACGTGGAGATTTTGAAAACCAGTTTCTCTGATGCATGGAATTTTTTTTTAAAGATTTATTTATTCTTATTACAAAGTCAGATACACAGAGAGGAGAAGAGACAGAGAGGAAGATCTTCCGTCCGATGATTCACTCCCCAAGTGAGTGCAACGGCTGGTGCTGTGCCGATCTGAAGCCAGGATCCAGGAACCTCTTCCGGGTCTCCCACGCAGGTGCAGGGTCCCAAAGCTTTGGGCCATCCTCGACTGCTTTCCCAGGCCACAAGCAGGGAGCTGGATGGGAAATGGAGCTGCTGGGATTAGAACCGGCGCCCATATGGGATCCCAGAGCATTCAAAGTGAAGACTTTAGCTGCGAGGCCACGCCGCTGGGCCCTGCATGGAAATGTTTTAAAACCACTTTAGTCCAGGGGCCCACTTTGGAATCTTGGGTTTGAGGGGTTAGGATTTTCTTCTCTGTTTACTGCCATAGCAGTTCATGGTGACTTCTATTGCATGACTCCCCTCCTCCTTTGAAAGTCTCTCACTTCTGACTTTGTAAAACCCACAGAAAGAAGCAAACCCTGTTTTCAGTACAGGGTAGAAGCTGGCATAAAGTGAAACTGCAAGAAACCCAGCACTAAAGGAGTTTTGAACTAAAGTTCTTCCTTAAGCACAAAGTGGTCAATCCTCATGGGACCTTCAGACTTCTGGAGGGGGGAGCACAGCAAGTCGGTGGGAAAGATCAGAGTGTGGGTTTGCTAAGGTGGGGCTGCAGAGAAATTTGGGGTACTTTCCATGCTTCAAAAACCATGAGTTTCAGAGGCTGGAAATAGCCAGGAGGCCCACTTCCTTTGCTTTCTTTATTATGAGCCAGCAGGGTTAGCTTTGCCACATCCAAAGTTTTCCACACTGAGAAAAATGGCTCAAATGAATCAAACATAAGGATGTTAAGCAACTTGCTCCCTCACATGTCACGTATTTATCAACTGATTGGCGGGAAACCAGCATAGTGAAGCTGGTTAGGATTTTGCAATCCAACCCCTGAAGTGGACACATTTGACCATGTTAGACTGATTCCAAGTGAGCACTGTCTCAGGGATGCCTAACTTTTTAGTGTCACTAGGCTGTTTAAATATATGTGCCCTCCCACTTGTTCCACAAACACTGAAGACTTGCTACTCGCTTCTCATTGGGAAATGCAATGAGAAACACCAGCACCATGCAAACATTGGTAGCTAATTTTTATGTGTTAAACTCTTCACATGCTTTACTTCTTCTAACCCTTCAACTCTTGAAGATAGGTCCTATTGTTCAGAGTTGCATTGTAGGGACCAGTGTGGTGACAGAGTAGGCTAATCCTCCCTGAGGGCCTGGGAAAACTGGAGGATGGTCTAAGACCTTGGGTCCTGGTACCCAGATGGGAGACTCAGAGGAAACTCTTGGTTGCTGGCTCTGGACCCATCCAGTTCTGTCCATGATGGCCCTTTGGGGAATGACCCAGTGGATTGAAGATCTCTCTCTCTCTCTGTAATTCTGACTTTCAAGTAAAATAAATAGATCTTGACACAAGAATTGCATTGCACTGAGGTTAAGTACTTGTCAAATACTGCTCTCTCTCTCTGTATATGTAATAACAATGATAGCTGATGGAGCCAGAATTTGAACCCAGTTTGATCTGAACCCAAAATCAACACATTAAAGAAAAAAATTAGGTTCTATGAAATAGAGGAAATGTAAAAAGAAAGATAACCAGGAGAAAAGTCTGAATTTCATTATTTAAAACTTCCTTTCAATCCGACATTCTATTAGTATTTTCATCTGCATTTTGTAGATCCTAATGGCAGAATAATTAACCTACTCCTCCAGAATGAGGTGAGCAAACATGTCCCAATCACAGAGCTCAGGACTCCTTCCCACCTGCCAACTTTTTCCCCTTCAGTTTTCAGGGACTAAACTTTGTGCTTAAAAACCTGTTCAGAACACACTACCTATGCAGAGAACCAAGACAGAATTAATACACGTTTCATGTATATGAAGATAACCTGAGAATTCTGAGAAACAGTGTTAAATGATCAGTATATTCTCTAATTAGGAGTTTTTACAGCAGCAATAAGATACCTGAACCATAAAAAAAAAATTCTAGAAAAGCTAGTAGATTTTACCATTGGATTACCATTGGGCTCCACTTTGAGCTCGATCTGCCACCTTGTGGAAATTGAAAGTAATGAAAACGATGGCCCTTTAATAATATATATTAATAACATGCTACAGGCTAACATTTGTTGAAAGCTTACCAGCTGCTGTGCTCCATGATGAACACTTGTAAATGTTTTTCCATTTAATTACAAAATTAATTTTAGAAGGTAAGTGCTGTTATATTGTTTCCACCCAAAAGAATATGTAGCTTAGCACGGTGAGCTAACGTGAAGTCACAGATCTGGACAGGCACTACTCCTGTGTACTTACTGACCGTCTCATTCAGATATTTAAATATTTAAATAAGTACTGTGGCTGTTTGGAAAGTTCTCCACTAACAACCACCTGAGATAGCTGTGTTTCAACAGAAGCATTAGAAATTCAAAAAGTTCATTGGAAACACAACTAAAAGAGGTTTACTTTGCCACAAAAATTGAAATCCATGTATAGAGGCTTTATCATATGCATTTTCATGAAATTTTTGATACCTTACAAACGGATTTGCAAAGAATTTTTTTGCCCCCAGTTAACTCATCTTTGAAGATCATTTCCCATGAGTTTTCTGGGTCACCTTCATGGACTTTCAGCAGCCTGTGACTGGTTCAATAAATACAAGGAAAGATGGAGAACACTGGAGGGATACACGGAGGGGGCATTCCTGGGCATTTCATTTTCTCAATTCTTTTTACAGAATTTTATATGATCATGACTTCCAGTGCATGCTTATCTTTTTTGTACTCCCTTAAGCACAGGTAGATTCTAAAATTCATCTAACCTGGGTCCTTACTCCTGCTTCCCTGTGAGCTAAGCCCGGATTTTTTAAAAAGATGAAAAAATTAATGTATTGGGGCTGGCACGGAGGTATAGAAGGTTAAACCTCAGCCTGAGTCACTGGCATCCCAAAAGGTAGCTGGTTCGAGTACCAGCTGCTCCACTTCTGATCCAGCTCCCTGCTAATGGCCTGGGAAAGCAGCAGAGGGTGATTTGAAGTGAGAGTCAGAGAGAGGATTTCTTTTTCTGTCACAGTGTGCCCCTTGCTAACTGGAGGCAAAGGCTATTTTTGTGGTCACAGTGGATCATCATAACTTCAAAGAAGTATAAATAATAGAGGACCAGGTAAACTGTGCTTCCCCCTTTTCTTCAGGACAATTTTGTGGCTTACTATGAATTATATTTGTAATTTAAACAATGTAATGATCCACAGCAGTCAAAATACATGACATTCAATGATGAGGTTAAAGCTTAGCATTTGGTGCAAAGAAAGTTCCAGAGATTACATATAACAAAGGAAGAAATATGAAAGATGAAAAACATAAAAAACTACTTAGAGTCAGGAAACAACAAATGTGGAATTTGAGGTGATTACTTCTGGTGGGAAGTGGCTAGAGAACAGTGTGTTCCGTAGTAAGCTAATTGTCAAAGTGTTAGCTGTCACAGCTGTCACGTTGGAAGGTGGCTTGTACACTTAGCATAGTACAGGAACAAACAGATAGGAGGAGGGAGGGAAAGAGGAAAGGAAAGAAGGGGGATAAGGAGGGAAAACCAGGTGGGTACAGACTTCCCTGATAGCACTGGAGAATGGAGTCAAGGTTAATGTCTTGCAGTGTCATTTTAGGAGTTCAGGTTGAAGTAAAGGAAAAGAGATTTTACACATGTTGAAACTTGCTGCTTCTGCACAAGTCCCATTATTTCATAACATCTCTCTTAGCAGTAAAGGACAGTTTGGCAAAAGTATTCTGTTGATAGGCAAAATTTCTGTACTTTCCTCCAAATATCTCTATGGTACAATGACATGAGGTTCCTTTCCCAAACCTAGGAAGCTGAGACTCAGGTGTCAAATGAGGTCTAGACTATGTTTAATCTAAATTAAACTATTAAACAGGTAGACATGTGTTTAAATAGCAACCCTCGTTCACTGATGTCATCCAAAGGCACAGAGGAGAAAGAACTTCTCTGGTTCAGTAAAGATAATGTGACTTTCATGTCCCAAGTGCTGTTCTGATTGTAAGGATACAACAGTGATACAACAGGCAACAATGGGAGCATTCAAGCAGCTGCCACTCTGGTGTTGAGGACAGAATCCTGGGGTTTGGGATTCTACAGCCAAATGGTGCTTACAGCTTGGGCACTTAATTATTTTCTTGGTAAGATTTATTTTACTTGAAATGGAGAAAGAGAGAGGGAGAAGGAGAAAGAGAAGAAGAGTATATTTTAATTTGATATTTTCCACAACTTTATTAAAGATTTATTTGTTTTTATTGGGAAGTCAGATGTAGAGAGAGGAGAGACAGAGAGGAAGATCTTCTGTCCGATGATTCACTCCCCAAGTGGCCACAATGGCTGGAGCTGAGCCAATCCGAAGCCAGGAGCCAGGAACTCTTTCCAGGTCTCCCACGCGGGTACAGGGTCCCAATGTTGTGGGCCATCCTCGACTGCTTTCCCAGGCCACAAGCAGGGAGCTGGATGGGAAGTGGAGCCGCTGGGATTAGAACCGGCGCCTGTACGGGATCCTGGGTGTGCAAGGCAAGGACTTTAACCACTACGTTATCATGCTGGGCCCTCCACACACATTTTGAAGGACCCTTGCTTAGTTAGCTCCTGTATTGTCAGGTGGACTGAAGATCCACAACTGAAAATCTACCACACTGTTTAATATGGCATTTGAGAGTTGGTAAGCACTCGATATTAGTATTGATTTTTGCTTGGAGACGTGCTCATTCATCATTCACACCCAGCTGTGGGGTATAGCGGATGCTCGTCTGCCTTGATGATCACTTACTTGATTTTATCTACTAAGTATATTTTCCTCCCCTGTCATCATATTTCAGGCAGACATGTCTAATATTGATCACAGAACTAACTCACTAAATGAATTCCCTGTCTCTTTCTTCTCTCCCTATATTTTTTCCCACCTAATTAAGACAAAGGAAAAGAGCAATCATTTCCCTGACTGGAATTGTCTTGTAGTTCTCTGTATAATTCTGCCCTGCCCGTAAGGACTTCATCATGGTAGGAGAGGTGTATGTTACCTAACGCCTCCCGGTCACCTGTCACCTTGCCTGGTCTTCTGATCCTCAACCAACACATTTTGGGTAGAGCTGTGCACACACCAGGTCATTTATATGCTCTGCAACTTGGCAAGGGTCTTTGCCTGTCAGAAAAGTCTCTCCCTTTCTTTTCTCTGGTTGCTTGTGACCCTCGCTAGGTTAAATTGCTCTCTCCTACTCGGACCACTTCTCTAAATGCACACCCACGTCCTGCATTGTGTTTGCTTATGTCTCTCTCTAAGCAGATCTTAAGCTCTTTAGCAAAAGGAAATGCGTCATAACTCCCTGTATTCCATCCATCAATCAACACGAGACTTGGCCAGTGGCAGGTGAATTGGGAGTCTGTTGAAGAAAGGCTAAGATGTTATGGTGATCATTTGATAGTACTTGGGTTTGATGGTAGCTAATGATACTTTACAGGCATTAACTTCCTTAATCTTTAATTATAACAGTGGTGGGCACCATGACACATGGGTTAAGCCACTGCATTCTGTATCAGCATGTCAGTTTGTGTTGTGGCACATTTGCCTCCAATACAGCTTTATGCCAATGCATCCTGATAAGTAGAAGATGATGGTTCAAGCACTTGGACCCCTGCCACAACCACATAAGAGATCTTGATAGGGATCTACGCTTCTTGTTAACCAGGCTTAATCCTTGCCACTTGGGGAGTAACAGTGGATGGGAGATCTCTCTCTCTCTCTCTCTCTATCTACTGCTTTGCCTATAGATGAAGCTATTATGACACAGTTGCATGCTATAATTGATGAAAAACGGAGCTTTCTCAGACAGTCAAAAACAAGTATGTTGGACTCTAAGGCTTGTGCAACCTTTTGGAAATCCCAGATCAAGAAGTAACCTCATCTTCCTGAAAGAGTTCACCAGGAACTGCATTGACTAAAAGTCCAGGACTCACACATGCATCGCTGTCACAGCTTGACCATGAAACTACCACTGGAATGTCTTAGTTCATTTATGTTTTTAAAAGATTTTAATGATTTGAAAGGCAGAGTTACACACACACACCAATCTTTTGTCTTCCAGTTCATTCCCCAAATGGCCACAAAGGCTGGAGCTGGGCTAAAACACAGCCAGGAACCAGAAGCTTCCTCTGGATCTCCTACCTGGGTGTAGGGATAAAAGTACTTGGCTCATTCTGCACTGTTTTCTCAGACACACTAACAGGGGTCTGGATTACAAGTGGGACACCCAGGACCTGAACTGGCACATAAATCAGATGCGGAGACCACAGGTGTTTGCTTCACCTGTTATGCCACAGTGACATTCACTTTATATATTTCATGTAAGTCAAAATATTTTTCATTAGATTCTGTCCAAAGATAACATCAAGGTTTTATAAATGCACTTTTCTTTTTTTTAACTAATGTAGGGGAAAAAGGAAATGTTAGACTTGACTCTAAATATCTCTTATGGGACATAGTATTTAAAATGAAACAACCCCTAATTCATACTTGTCATTTAGACAGTAAGTGGTTAGAATAACAGTTTAGCAGATAATTTCTGTGGGCAGACATCATTTACCATGCC
The DNA here is from genome assembly GCF_017591425.1 of Ochotona curzoniae. Taxonomy (NCBI): domain Eukaryota; kingdom Metazoa; phylum Chordata; class Mammalia; order Lagomorpha; family Ochotonidae; genus Ochotona; species Ochotona curzoniae. Next base: position 22,217,395 of record NW_024467119.1, on the reverse strand, counting down.
TTGCGAATCCTACAGCTTTACCAAAACTAGAAAAAGTACGCTGGGTGTTACCTACATTCTGTTTTTTATTTTAGAATATTTATTTACTTGAAGGGCAGAGCAACACACACACGTGCATGCGCGCGCGCACACACACACACACACACACACACACACACACTCTGTATCCCATCTTCTAGTTCAGTCCTCAAATGTCTACAACAGCCAGAGATGGGTCAGACTGAAGACAGGAGCCGGGAACCTCATCCTGCTCTCCCACATGGGTTGCAGGAACTCAAGTACTTGGGCCACTCACCACTGATTTCTCACACTAGCAGGGAGCTGGATTGAAAGTGGAGCACAAGGGACTCAAACTAGCACCCTGAGATGGGATGTTGACATTGTAAGTGATGGTTTAACCTACTGAACCACAACACTAGCCCCTATTCCACTCTTAAAGGGAATGCTTAATAAAGTATTGCATAAACTGAAGCAACAACCTTTTTATTTGTGAGGCAGAGAGACAGAAAGAGAGAGCTCCTATCTACTGGTTCACTCCTTCAGTGTCAGCAATGTTCCGGGTTGATCCAGACTGAAGCCTGGAACTCAGTGCAGGTTTCCTATGTGGTGGCAGGGACCCAACCACTTGAACTATCACCACAGCATTCCATCAAGCTGGATATGGAAGATCAGAGCCAGGACCCAAACCCAGACACTGCTATGGAATGCAAACCTTCCAAGCAGTGTCTTAGGCTACATACACCACCCCCCTACTCCCCATCAAGTTTTTATAACAAAAGTGTGGTTTTTTAAAAGTATATTTTAAAGTGTGCTTGGTTATTGGCGCTGAGCACCATACAATGTTGGTAAACTCTAAAAAACAGGCAAATTACCTTTAACAAAGCAACATTTTTAAGTTAGGTCTCTGTGTTTAGCAGCTCAGAATGACACTCAGATTTTGAGTTCCTAAGCAGCGCTCTGATAATAGTAGTAGATCGTTCTGCCAGGTTAAATCTCACTTATAAACTATAATATTATGCATGAGAGACTCTAAAATTGTCATTTTCACCCGTGCTGTTGTTAAGAAATAGTGAACACTTGTGTTAGGGCAACAGGTTGTTGTGCACACGACTGAGAAAGAAGTGAGTGGAGCCCGTTGAGGGATGGCGACTGTGGAGCCCGTCGTCTCAGTCATCTCCTCCACAGATCTTCAAGAGCGTGGCTTCGTAATCTCCAGAAGTATCTGACTGTGGGGACCAACAGAGAAGAAAATACACAGCGTAAGAAATGAGGGCGCATAAATGAATCCAATCACAGTGTTGTGAGACCAGTTAGTAAAACGCATCTGCACTTCCCTCAAAGAATAACACCCAGCAGTAACTACATGTCAGCAGCACCCGCCCCCAACCATACCTTATTTACACTGTGTGAGGTCTACACTGCTCTTGATACAACAGTGTTTCATTTCACGTTGGGCTTAAAAAGATTGTAATAATTGCATACTTTTTCACAATAACAAATATTTATCAAATAGGTGTTATCCAAAAGACATACTATGTCTGAACTACATTAGCCTTTATAAAAGCTCTGTATAACAGGAACGAAAGGTGATACTGTTTGGCAGGTAAGGAAAATGAGAAAAATAGAGGTTGGTAAACTTGTCCCAAGTCAGAGCAAATAAGTGACAGAGACAGGATCGGAGCCTGGGTAAGCTGGCCCTTAACATCAGAAAATATTTTTTTTACTACTTTAGGGACAGGTAATATGAATGTCAGAGTAAGGGGCAATGTAAGGGAATTCCTGTCTAATGATCTATTAATTGCACCTAAGAAAGTAACTGAAGGTTTATGTTGGTCAATCTTGTCCCATCTTGTCTCTTCCACATTTTATTGAGCATTACCGATTCTTTGTGTTGTTTCTCAGTCCATTTCACTCCTTCATCTTGATTGCAGTAAATCCTACTCTGTGCCCTCCTCTCCTGTCACTAGTGTGACCTCAGATGGATTCATCATTCTATACTCCCAAGGTACTCATTCTCACTGCTTTGTAGTTCAAATCCAATGACCATGACATCCATCACACTTACATCTTCTAGCCCTTTCATTTCTGTCAGCAGACACAGCATACTGTTCATCTCACTCACCTGGAAACATTTTCCTCCCTGGACTTCTGTCCTACCAGGTGGCTCAGGCTTTTCCTCCTTCTCTGGCATTGCTACTTTGCCAGCTCCTTCCCTTCTATCCAGTCACCAATTGTTACTGATACCTAACACTGAGTTGCAAGCTTCTTTTCCAATCTGTATTTCTCCCCTGAGCATTTTCATCCATATTCAAAGATTCAGTAGCATAACTGACTCTTAAACTATATTTGTGTCACTCCTGGCCTTTTGGACCTCTTCACTTCCAGGTTTCAAAGACATCAGAAATTGAAAACCTGCAAAATCAATGTCATGAACCTTTGTTCACTCCCCATAAGATGAGAAATGATAAACCCTAACCCTCTTGTAAGCAATGACATCATTATCTAGTTTCTAAGTTGGAAACCCAGGAGCTATCATTGATACCTCCTTTTTCTCACTGTTTACACCAAGACATCACAAGAAGTTCCTGAAGTCTCTGCTCCTAAATATCTTTAGACCCTTGTACTCTTTCCTCTCTTTGGACCATTAGAAACCTGAATGTGGCTATTCTAACATGACTAATATGATATCATAATTTATCACCTTAAAGCACTACTATCTTATGTTTGATTCATTCTCTGTAATCAAGGATCTTTTTGGTGACCATTGCACTACGCTGTTTAAAGTTCTTCAGTGGTTTCCCATTTTTCTTAAGCTAAAGACCAACGTCTATAAAACACTGTCAAAAGGCTCCTGCATGCAATTGACCCAAAACCCTCGATTTTCAGGGTCTTCCATCCACTGGTTCCCTGACTCTACAACCATTACCTTGCTAATATCCACTCCGGAATCATAATGCCCTCACTGAAATCTGTTGATTATATGACCTATAGTACAATGTCTTTTTAAACTTCACATGGTTGAAATTTTACAAGCATTTGTACCTCCATGGGTATATCTTCCTTTGCTTATACTTGTAACCCTGAGCCTGCCACATAATGTGCATTTAATATTTAGAATAAATTCTTGGAGTTCAGGCATGGACTATGCAGAGAGTCCAGCATCTCACTGTCCAGAAATATTCAACAGTTTCATTGGGAAACCATTCCCAGTCCGAAAGTAGAGCTGGAAGAGTATCATCCCCTACAATGAAAAGCCACTACACAACTTCAACAACAATTTACAACATCATGAAGTTAATTGACATGGTATTGAGTGAGCAATATGTTAGAAAATGCAAGTAGTCACATCCTGTGACTACTTCATTGACATCTCAATTTTAGTTTATATACAACCAGCTGCTATACACCTTAAAATAGTTATAGGGTACTATTCAGCTGTTTCATGTCTATTTTCATTTTTAGATTTAGGAGCTTATAGTATTCAAGCATGATTTCTTCAGAACTATGCCAATTTTAGGATAGTCCAAATAGGATTATAACTCTAACAAGTCATAAGTTAACGATTGAGGAGCAGAACAGTTTTAGAAGGGGTGTGCAGAGAAAGCTTCAATCCCTTAGTGAGGAGTAACTTTGTGTCCTACCTAGTAAAGGTATATGAGAGTCCAAGCTGACTGTTTCCTGTCTGTTCTAAGCTTTCCTTATTGGTCTGTATCTGATCTAATTTTTTTTTTTGGTGGTGGGGGGGTGGTTCTGCAGCGACCCTAATGGTAATTGCAAGAGAGGGTGGGGAGCCAAACTTGGAACTAAGTTAGGACCAGAGAAAGCTCCTCTCTCTAGTCCTGAAGGAAGTTTCCTATTCTGTTTCTGCAGACTGTTCAGGGCTCCTGGCTGTTGTTCTGACATCATTAGATCCTGTGAGAAGGATCTGGACTTCTTCCATCCCATGTTGGAGATCTGATAGGGAATTGTTGACCTCGGAGTTCTGGGCCTCCAAAGGCACTCCAATTCCCTGTGATCTTCTTGAGAGTTGGGATATAGTCCTTGGTGTCCATACTGATAGTCCTTGGTGAGAATCCGGGAGTCTCCAGGGTTGTGATACGAGCCTCCTCCTGTCCTCCTGCAAAGCTCTCTTTCAACTGAATTCATCTTCCACTTGGATTTTATTTCTCAGTATTCCCTGAGGTAAGTCCTCAAGTCCAACAAGCATTGTATTACTTCTTGCTTCCCACCACAGCTGAGCTTCCAGCGCGTTCTCCTTTGAGAGTTTGCAGACTAGCAGTGCACCTGCCTTAGAGCAAGCACCCACTGCATGACGATATGAAAGGCAGGCTCACGATGCTTCTCTGAAAGAAATACTCCTTCTGTAACCCCGAATTTCTCTTCAATTCCTGTATTACTATCTGCTGTACTCACAATGTAGCATTTTACTATATTTTATATGGATTCTTATCTTGTTAGCTATTTTTTCATGCTTAGCTCAAGCCACTCAAAAGATTATGAATTAATTGAGGATATCTATGATATTTTCCCTTACAGGGCCTGGAGTTTTGCTTCTTACTAAGTAGGCAATGATTTATTGATCAACCAAATAAATAATGTAACTTCATCCAAGTTTCCCACTAATATCTTACTAAGTAATAAGAAATACACATTTGCTTCTCACTTCTCCCTACCAGTTAGCCTTGAGAAAGTTCACAATGAACAGGCAAATGTCCCTACAAGCAGCAGGATGTTAAGGAAAATGTTTTGAAGAAAGACACACAGAATAGACCGCCATCCTCAGAAATTCAGAAACTTCATTGTGTTGGAAAGATGCTGCTCATCAGTGGCTAGATTATCAGGAGATTCCCAAATATTGGATGTGAGCTAGTATAATAGATGGACCGTAAATTATTCCAGATTATAGACCAAACTCTTCAGTAATGAATTCTTCCTTTTTTTCTAATCACTGACAAATATTTCAAATTTTCTAACACAATTGGTCTCAATTACTCGGACAATTGTAGGTCTGAGAGTTACTGGTTAATTTAATTTCCCGGTTCACTGACGGTAAAGCAAAAGGCCTGTGTGTGTGTCAACCTCGTTACTGACAATCATTATAAAACACATGAGTCTACTTTTCTGCCTTAGTAAATGCAATGTGGTTAAGGTTACTGAATCTTCCTTTGATGATGGACACGATCAGCATGTGGCAGGACTGATTCACAGTGAACCAGGCATGAGGAGGTGGCAGGGAGAATACCAAGCCTTGGGTGGAGTCTGAGAGGTGCTTTTTGAGTTCCCTGATTTCAACTTAGTCATCTCTCTTTCTTCAGAGGTTTATTAAGAACAAAAAAGGATTTTGGCAAGCAGATCTAGTTAACTAAATGAGTGATGGCCATTCATTTGTTCGTTCAAAAGCCACCTGCGGCTCGTGGGAAAGGGATGTTTCCAAAACGGTTGCCAAGAGAACCAGGTGAGTATATGCACCTGTTCAAGGAAAGCAATCATGGATAGGGCCAGAACCAAGGTTGAATTGAGGACTGAAGCTGGTCTCAGTGATGTAAGAACATGATCTAAGCCATGACTGGGCACATAGGGGCTGGAGGGAAGTTACAGCTAGGGAGTTACCCAGGATCAGAATCCACATGATCACAAGGGACCCTTCAGCTGGGCCCAGGGTTGTGTGGGCAGCATGAACTCCACCCTTAATTTTGGCTCCTCAATGCCCAGAACCACATTTCCCTGTTCTGCCTTCTAAGGCTCTCTTTCTTGTCCTGGCTCATCCATCATCCTATCTTAGAGCTTGGGGAATTTGCCTGAGTCTGACAGTCCCTAATGCTGATTTTCTACAGACATGCACAGAGAAAGTGTGGCAGCAGAGACACGGGAAGATCCCTCGCAGCCTTCAGGTCCTCTGCAAAGCCAGCCCTGAATTTCATCTATTCACTTTGTCAAAGTGGCCCTGGAAGGTGGATGGGTTAGACCACCGAGCTCCCCAACTTCAGCCCTTAGTTTGTTCCCAGGAGCACAGCTTGGACTATCCCCGTCTATTACTCACTGACTGAGTACTTCCACATGTAATCTTGGACGTAGAAGTAAACTTGCCAATCAATGCAAGACTTCCAGGCAGGTCTGGGGTTAATTCCTTCCTAGGGTTTGACTTTTGAGTCATACATTTACTGCACGAATATGGAGTCCTTTTTTTTTTTTTCTGGTCATTTCTACTGTTTTATTAATTCTACTAACTTGTCATTTACTTGGGAGTGTCTGTGTTTAAATATAAACTGAGATCTGAGGACAGGGAAGATTGATTTCACTCAAAACAGAACAGAAAGAGTGTAGTAGTCCCTTCTTACCTATGGATTGACTTTCTGTTACAACCAGCCACCGCTTGAAATACTAAGGGGAAAATTCTGAAGTAAATTACTCATACATTTTACATTGTATGCCTTCCTGAGGAACATAGGAAATCTCATGCTGTCTGCTCTGCTCCTCCAGGATATGAACCACCTCTTGTTCCGAGTGTCCATATTGCACATGCTAACTGCCCATTATTCATTTAGCTTCCACCTTGGCTATCAGCTCAACTGCTGTACTATTTACAGTGCTTGTGTTCAACTGCTTCTTCTTTTGCTTAATATATGATTGCAAAGCACAACAGCAGAGATGTTGGAAATTAATTGCAAGAGCTTCATATTTGTTTGGCTGTTGTGTTTCAAATGGAAGTAGGTATGGCCATGGTATATAAGTGCTAACATATGAAGAAGAAATGAAGCATCATGTTTGTAGGAATAGGTCATGAATGGAAGACATGTTCTGACCAATGGCAACGGATTCTGCCGTAAGCATTGAGCCCTTACAAAGACTGCACAAGGGAATCTTGAAATGAGTGGTGCCACGCCATGTGCCACAAGGCTGGGATGGTTACGCACTCAGAATCAGGAACAGAGTGAACCATATCAAATTTATTAGGGAAGCTACATCATTCAATAAGGATAATCTGTTGCCACACTTCTGGCAAAGAAGTTGATGAAGGACATCGACGCTCTGACATCATCTTGGCTTGATAATCCACTCACACATAACTTATCACAGTATATTGTTATAATTGTGTATTATTCTAAATGTCTTATGGGTCGAATTTATAAGCTAAACTTTATAATATGAGAGGTCTTCAAAAAAAGTTAATGAAAATGCATATTATAAAATAAGTATTCATGGATTTCAGAAAGCTTTGGTACCAAAACTGTCTTTTAACTGCATTTTTCTTTTTTATTGTTATTAACATTGTATTATGTGATACAGTTTTATAGGCACTGGGGTTCCCCCCACCCCTCCCACAACCCTCCCCCTATGGTGGATTCCTTCCCCTTGCTGCACAACCACAGTTCAAGTTCAGTTGAGATTCCTTCATTGCAAGCATATACCTAGCATAGAGTCCAGCATCTTATTGTCCAGATAAGTTCAGTGGCTTTTTGGGGAGACCTTCTCTGGTCTGAAGGTAGAGATGTTGGGGCTTTTAACTGACCGGGACTTTACTCTGTTAGCTCTAACTGCATTTTTCTATGAAGATTTTGAAGTATGTTCAAACATACGCATATGTAAAAACAGTATGTATAGTTTTTACATATATATGAAGGTCTCAGGCATCTCCCAAGGCCTTGGAATGCATTCCTAGTGATGAGAAGGGACTACTGCAGAAATTTTTTAAGTAATCTCATCCAGAATGATAGAAACAGAAGGGATCAATTTTTAGCAAAAAAAATATATATATTTAGAAAGAAAATATTGGTAAATTTAACCAAGTCAAACATAAAACTTCCACTTGGAATAAATGCCTCCTGTCCTGGGAAGAATACTGACAACTATATAAAATGCTATCATCTATGTTACATGAGAAAAAGCCTTAGAAATTTGTCCAAAAGAACAAAAAGCCCAAAGGAACAATGGCCAAAGAACGTAAGGGCACATAATAAAAAGTACAAATGATACTTGGAACATGGAACTATGATCAGTTTCACTTATACTGAAAAAATACATATATGTTTAAAACTGCACTAAAGACCTGGAATAATGGCCTAGTGACTAAATCCTGGCCTCACCACTGCTGGGATCCCATATAGGTGCTGTTCATATCTCGGCTGTTATGTTTCCCATGCAGCTCCGTGCTTGTAGCCTGAGAAAGTAACAAAGGCTGGCCCAAAACCTTGGGACCCCTGCACCCACGTGGGAGACCCAGAGGTGGCTTCTGGCTTTGGACAGACTTAGCTCTGGGCATTATGGCCACTTTGGGAGTGGACCAGCAAATAGAGGATCTTTCTCTCTGTATCTCCTTTCTCTGTGTATCTGTGTTTCCAATAAAAATAAATAAATCTTAAAAATAAAAAAAGCTGTACTAAGACACAATTCCTCATTTAGCAGATTGCCTGGAAGCTTGCTGTTGTGTCAAGGCCACAGGAAAACAAGGACTCAGGTACTCCTCACAGACACACACAATGGGCACCAGTTGCTGATACAGATCAAATTTTACAATGTATTTATTGTGGCTTCAGGAAAATGTGACTTCTGAAAAATTAACCCACAGGTATGCTTGACCTAATGAAACAGTGCATATATACCACGGCATGGTTTATAATAGGAACAAACTGGAAACATCAGTTTTGTGGTAAGTAGAAATATTCAGACAATGAAATGCTAACAGATGTTAAAAATGAGAACGCTTCCTATATATCCTAAATATTGGAATGGGAAGTTGCAGAATCATGCTATCTCTCATATAAAAGCAAAGAACACTTATAGAATGTGTATTTTCCTTTCCATACATTGCCATAAATAATGAAACAATTTAATATAAAAAAAGGCAACAAAGTTGCATAGGCAGCTCACAAAAGAAGAAAAATTTGTGGCTAACAAACCTAAGAAACAAAAAATTGTCTGAATGATTATGACAGCTCTCAAAATTTCAGAGCTGAGAAATAGCTATTACTTATAAGGGACATTTTGCTGTATTGAAAAGATGTTTACACATGGACAAGGAAAGGGGAATTATAGATACATTTCAAAGAGATAAGGGGGAAAAAAGGATGACTGACTACAGAAAGATGAAATGTGTTTCAGGAGCAGACTTACTTGAATTGCTGAATGTAGGGAATAGCCATATTGTTTCTTGAACTCGGCTCGAATGTCCAAAAGATCAATTTCAGATCTTGAAACCATGATTCTGTTCAGAGTGAACTCATCGGTCCCAGCACCCTGTTAAGAAAGACATGGATTCACCACACAGGTCACCGGTCACAAAATGATCTACAGACCCACGCTTTCGAGCTACAAGTAATGCTGCACACAAACCAGAGCAAGTCTCCATTCCCTTACCATCCACTGTCATCGTTCATTTATTCAAGAAACAGTTAAGCATCTTATCTAGTCTGGCACCACACTCAATGTTGAAAAATGCAGAACTATTTGTTAGACTTCTAATTTTGTAAACAGACAGACAAGGAAAGAGGTGACTACAGGGAGATCTGACACGTGGAATACCAGTAAAAGGACAGCAAATATTGGCAGGGGGCTAGGAGAGACCATGGAATAGGAAAGTGTCTGAGAACGTGCCATTAAACCGAGCTTAAATAACCAGTCAAGGGGGAAGGAATGATTGAAACAGAGATGAAAGAGGATTTTGAGAGAAGAAATAGCTTGTGTGATGGTTTAGGACAAGAAAAAGGCTCTAGTCAAGAATTTTTCATATTGAGAAGGGTAACGAGGGATGTGTCTGGCAAAGGCCAGACCCTGTTAACTGTGAAATGAAATTCTGATTTCATCTCAAGTGCTGAGAACTATTGCAATCTTAAACATGAGAATGTTGCGATCAGATCAGATTTGTAATTTCAGAAGCTCTCTTTGACTGGAACAGGAGAGAATGGAGTGTTGGACAGGAGTAGGATGAAGAAAGGAAATTAAGACCCAAGGCTTTGGTATGCATCTGGAAGTGACTACAGTAACGAAGGTTGGAGATGAAGATGGCGTAAACTGGAAGAGTTTCAGTGGGGATGGGGAACACGGGCATATCTGAGAGCGATGCTTTGTGTGTATACTGACCAAATGTATGATATATCATTTTTAGGAGAACAGAGTAGAGGGAGCCTGTGAAATTTCTAACCAAGGGGTTTGTCTCTGCTCATCTAGTGATTATAGATCATTTACCCAATGCCTGCCATAAGTTCATGTACCACGTATAAGGTACAACATAAATTACAGTTGGTTCTCAGCACCCAAGGGTGCTGCATTCAGAGTCAAGCAACTGGGGATGGAAAATATTTGGGAAAAATCACATATGTCCTAAATATGTACAGATGTTTTAGTCATCATTATTCCTTTAATCACACAATATAGCAATTGCACTGCATTAGTTATAAGTAATTCAGCGATGACCCGAGGTACATAGGAGGTTTGCATAGACTCAATGCAGATACCGCATTATTTCATCTAGGAACATGAGCACTTGTGGATTTTCCTATCTGCAGAGGAATGATCCTATGACCGATCTTTCATGTGTATCTCTATCTTCATAACGCTGAAGCTCTAGCAGATATACACAGCAATTTAACACATTGTCTATGTGAGTATTAATAAGAACAGTTAAGAAAATAGAGAAATGGAATGCCAACTTCAAGGGAGTCATTTGATACACAGTAGTTTGATCAAAGGTCTTGCAGGAAGTAACAGCGGAACCGAGAGCTGCAAAGATAAGGAGTCAGCTGCAGCTGGTTCACAGCAAGGAGCGTGCTGGGCAGAGAGGACAAGCAACATGAAGGCTTGGAGGGGAACAGCCTTGGCACAGTCAAGCATCAAAAGGAAGGCTGTGGGGGAGATAGGGTATGGTGAACAACGACAGAGACGAACAGGAATTGTACAAATTCAGAGGGTGGGGCAAAGCCACTTCCTGCCTGGGCTATCCTTGGAGATTTGGGGGTGAAGGAGTTGCAAGCTGAGGAAAACTATGTGTTCTGTCTGACCCAGACTCATGGTGGACATGAGACCACAGGAAATGTCCAGCAAGGGAATTGAGGCAAGCATCGTCTATAAGTCCGGCCCTAGGCTCTGAAGATCTAGAAGAACCAGTACTTATGGAACTCACCACTCAGCAGCGAAGATAATCAAGGAAACACAGGGTCAAACTAGCCTGTAAAAGTTGCTGATTCAGTTTAAGAAGTGCAGCTTGACAGGCCTCTGGATATCAACATTAAGCTTGGGGTTTGGTGTTCCAAATTGGGCCCTGCCTACAGGCGCTGTGAGGTGGGGAAATGGTTTAGTCAACACTTCCCTGTAGTTACAACCGTCTTGATTTGAATACTCATTATCAAACTATGGCACAAATCCATAGGCAAATGAACTACAAGCAAGAACTTGTCAAAGTGGAAAAGAAATAGGACATGCTATCAAGGAAAAGCACCTTTGCATTCCCCTTGAGGATGTGCCTGAAATTTCCAGACCAACCTTTAAAGCTTGATGCAGTCTTCCAGCTAAGAATGCAGGCATGTTCCTCACGCAACCCACTGTTTCAAAGAATAAAAAAAACAAGTAATGATTGGCTTCACTTAATAGAAATGGAATTAGCCTGCAGCCATAAGTTTTAAACAAAGATTCTTCAATCATGCTATTTTATCCCCTTCCCTTTACTGGCTTTTATTAAGAAGGAAAGGAAGAATGCTTAACCTGAATTTCAAAGACTTATCACATTATATTTGCACAGCACTTCAGCACAGATATTACCTTTCACCATGTGGAAAATAAAATTATCAGCCAAAGAAGCTCCCGCAGGGTCTGAGTCATTTCTGGATCCCAGACACACTGAACGCCTACGCCTAACTCTGAAATCTTCCAAGGGTGTACCATTGTTCAGTGCCTAACAACTCGGGCCTCTAATCAACACCTCGAGCTTGATAACTATACAGATGTTGCACCAAATCATTCCTTAGATAACGGGCTCTGGAGCTCGCTCTAAAACCCAACTTTCCAATGGCACACTGTACTTCTGAGTGGCCAGATGAGAATGTGTACACTGAATACAGTGTAACATATTAACACTAGTGCTTGTAATTTAGACCCGTCATCCATGATGAAATATATTGTTTCCGCTCTTCATTTTGAAACAAGGAAAGCAGAAACCTGAGGGAGTTGCCAAAAACCATGAGTAAATTAATTACTCTTGAAATAAAGTGAAAATAGTTAGCAACAGAAAAGTCTACAGGGAACAAATCTATTGAGGGCAATGCAATTATTTGTAAAATCTTAAGTCTGATCCACAGTTAAGAATCCGAGATGTGAATGGATTTTATAATGAACTTTCGTGGCTCAGAACCTGATAAGCTCTTCTCTTATTGTGGCAGATAGACCTGGTGACGGAAAGCCACATCTTCTGCCTTGTGACTGTGATTTCAATGAAATTCAAAAGAGGAACGTGAACACGGAATCTGGAGCAAACCATGAAAACTGGTAGATGTGAACTTGGCCTGAGAAGAAAACAATCTAATTAATATTACTTGGATTTTGTCAGATTCATATTAACCAAACCTTACTAAAGTGACCAGAGGCCATAATTCAGGTGGGTATTTGGTGCAGAGGGCAAGAGACTACTGGGGAGCTCAAGTCCCATTGCAGAATCCCTGGGTCAGAGTCCTGGCTCTGGTTCTGTCTCAGCTTCCTCCAATGCACACCAGGGAGAACGCAATGATGGCTCAAGCAGTTGGATCTTTGTTGCACCTGTGGGAGAGGCAGAGCGAGTACTGGGTTCTGGCTTCAGCCCGGCCCAGCACTAGCTCCTGCAGGCATTTGGGGAATGAACCCTTGGATGGGAGATCTCTCTGCCAATCTGTCTCTGTTTTATTCTCTCTGCCTTTGAAATAAATGAAAAGAGGAAACGGAAACCCAAACCGTTTTCATCTTTTTAAATCTTCATTCTTCCTGCATGCCCACTGGATTAGAACTCTTTGTTTTTATAATAGTCTCTCTCTCTCTTTTGTTTACCCTCATGTTCTTAACTACCAGGCTTATTCTTCATGTCTGAAAATTGGGGAGGTGGCAATATATAAGGAATGAAGTTTGCTTTTGAGCCCCACACGGAGGACAGGAAAGCTCAGGAGTCCATCAGAGTAAATTATGGGGATCAAGAGTTCAGTTACCCATTTCTACCTTTATTGTCTTGGTCAAACTTGAGTTGGGTCTCTCTCCTCCCCAGGGGTCTGTGAACACTGGCTTACCCTTAAACTTGAGCAAATGCAGAACACACCCTCCTAGCTTATCCTGAGGACCAGCAGGCCACAGTCAGACACAGATCCTTTCTAAACCCGTGACTCTCACCCTCTGCTTGGTCCTGTTACAGTTCAGGTTAAGGTCAGATAATCTCTCTGCATAAAAGGAAAGGTTTTCCCCAGTGGTTCTGAGAAGCCTGTACATTTTTTTTTAGTTCAGGAAAGTCCATCCATATTAGCTGATTTTGAGATAATATGGCTTGGATGGGTTTTCATGTCAAAAACTGTTGACAATCTGTTTTAGGACCCCTGTTTAGGGACAATCTGAAATAGGCCCATCAGAGCCAGACAGTAGGTTAATGGTTAGCAGGGGCTAGAGGCAAGAAAGAATGGGAATTACCGCCAATGATTTTGGGATTCCTTTTGGGATTGGAGAAAAATATCCTAATGTAAATTGTGCAAGTAATTGCAAAACTCTGTAACCATGTTAAAAAAAAAGATCACTGAATTGCGTACTTTAGGCAAATTTTATGGTACGACTTGTAGCTTAATGAATATGTTTTCATAAAGAACTTTTAATAGTCCAGAAATAGAGAATCAGTGTAAATATTTTGAATTTGAGTTTAAACATAAAGCCTTTTTTTGCCCCTTCATTTTAAAAAATGTTATTACAGGACACTTCACAGCATCTTAATATTTCTAATCAGATTTTTGATAACTGGTTTCAAATTATTTCTTGAGAAATAATTTCTTTTGTCATATTAGGTTTCAGGCAAAAGTTTTACTCAATGACTGCGTATGAGATGTTAATTTATTAAGCAGTTTATGCTTCATCACATGAGGCATCAGTCCATGGACGGCTGCTATGATCCTCTTGGTGTAACGGCTTCTTGTGGCTTTACCTATCTGTCTGGGTTTTGCGCATACATTTTAAACCCAACATGAAACTGTTTCATCCCATCTGGGCTTCTAACAACTCAAACTTCAGACAAATCAGAGATCTGACCAATGGAAAAGGCTGCCTTAGGAAGTAAGCTAGGGGAACTCAGTGTGTGCACCCAGTATTAATGGAACAAAAGCGTGCTCAGTGAGAGCCAGAGAGATGACCAAGACACGACATTGTGTGCAGCGTATACCAAAGCCTTCTATTTGATTAAATGGGGGTAGTCTGGTACTCAGAAAATCCTTCATCAGGAGGTCTGTAGCCGTTAGGCTCCAAGATCAACTTTTCCCACAGGTATCATTCTTGCTGGATCCATCTTCATGGCTCTGAATTGCTGCTTGAGCATTTGCGTGTGAATTTTGGCCCCAGAAAGCAGCATGGCCAATGTGGCCGTGAGACATGCCAACCGCATTTTCAAGGCAGCTGAGCTGTTTGGCATCTCAGATGTGCAGCCCTGCACTCACATGCAGCAGTCTGTGCATTTACTTGGTTTCAGCGCCCCCTACGGGCAAAGCAAATCTGTTCATCTTGACCATGGCTTCACCAGGCACCTTCCCTGACATCAAACCTGTCACTTCCAAGTTGCCTCGAGATGGGGCTTGCGTCACCACTGAGATTTTGTGGGATTTATAGATTTTCACCGGCAGGATTTTCTTCCATGTAGTAAGTGTAGATTTTATTGATATTCTGGGTTTCCTGGGCTATGTCTCCCAGATAATGCTTTTGCAGAGGAATCAGAGACATTGTAATCCATGACCAAGATGCAACTTCGTTTTGCTGGGTCCATGAACCTTTCCCAGTACAGGTGCAAATTCTTGCATGAGGCAGCCATGACTTCATAGCCTTTTGTGACTCGATAAAGAGAATGTATGTGATAGCCCAGATTTAAGTGCAATCCAAGATGTGTTTCCAAGAATGCTCTAAACTTGGTGAGTGAGAATATTACATCTCATTAAAGTTTTTCAAATATTATCATTCAACCAGAACAGGGAAAGTAAAAAGCGGAATATAAAATAAAAAATTTAATTGGCTCTATCATTGCAACTGCAACATTCTCAGAGCTAATTAAGAAGACTCGTGTCAATGCCCTTTTTCCTGGCCTACAGTTTAGCAATTCAATTGGAGTCAACAGTATTGACCTTTCGAACCTGCCCATGGAAAAACATCCCTGCTGTTGGTATTGAAAAGCAGGGCAGACGTGAAGTGAAATAACACATGTGGACAAAGACCTCGGGGCAGAGCGTGCAGCTTGCAGGGGCTGCTTGTGGGTCTAATTTGAAAGAACTTGCAAGCAGCCTGTGTTTCAGCCTAAGTCTGGCCTGCAGCACATTTGTATGGCTGGGCTAACGACACCGACTGGGGAAGCCTTCTGTCCTGGGCTGCCTGAGTGAGCTGCAGAAGTTAACTTCTGTATGCCCCAGCTTTGCCACGGTTACCAAGGAGAAATAATAATGTTTCCTAGAACCATCATTGGACTTAAATTTTTATCTCATAGCTGAGTTAAACTCAACATTAAGTACATGAGAAGTGCTACAGAATGGTTTATTTATAAATAGAATTAGGAGTACCAGCACAGTGCCAGAGAATACTAATTGTCTACCTGCTGTGCCAGCATCCATATGGATACCAGTTCCAGTCCAGGATGCTCCACTTCCTAGCCAGCTCCCTGCTAATGACCTGGGGAAGCAGTGGAGGATGGCCTCTGAACCTGCCTGGGAGACCCAGAAGACGTTCCTAGCTTTGGAAGGACCCAGGTTTGGCCATTGCAGTCCCTGGAGAGTGAACCAGCATTTGGAAGAGATTTCTCAGTCTGTCTCTTCGTCTTTCTCTGTGTAACTTTGATTTTCAAGTAACGTAAATACATCTTTTAAAAAAATGTAGCACTCTAATTGGGAATTCCCCCTCCTGAGGGGTCATTAATTAACATGTGAGTGACATAGCAGAGGGTCTACTGCATAGGAGTGGATTCTCAAGCATCCACTGTTCATGACCAGCACACTGCAGAAGTGACTTCTCCTTGGGTGCAGTGGCAAGGGGTGTGGCGTACAGGTGTTCCTACCCAATAGCCACCTGCCGTTGGAGTGGATTAGAATCTGGAACAGTCCCATGTGTGTATGAGCATTTAACAGGCTCGGCAGCTTTGATGGGAAAGGTCAGGAGCCTATATTGTGAAAGTGGCTCATCCTGTTGAATGAACTTTTCTTGTGCTCCAGCTACGTCCAAGGTCAAAGTGCTGAGACCCCACTGAGAAGAGAGATGGGCTCAAAACACTGATTTGACTGCTTGCTAATGCACATGCTTGTAGGAACGGATTTGGCCTGAAATATACTTTCCTTTTGATGTAGCTCCTGCTCACTAGAGCAAGGGGAACGAGACCCGTACTTCTGAGCTGGGCTCAGCATTGGGAGGCTGCTGATATATTCCGTCAATAATCACATATGGCGAATGACTGAATTTGATAAGGTTTCAGTTTTCAATAAACTTCTATAAAAATGCCAGTAGAAATCTAATACTTCGGCTCTCAAAAAATCTACAAGTTAAACATGGCGGCAAAACAAATAAAATTTAAAAAGGAAAGCAATGGCTAAACAGACAAGTTCCATATGTGTCTATTTAGCAATATTTGTTGAGCCTGCGGTGTGCACTGTGGGCTGTGAGGGGTCTCCGTGGGAGCCAGATCAGTCAGAATTCTTACATGAAAGAAGCTCACTTTGACACTGAGTTAAAAGAAGTGCACCGTAACTCACTTCATTAGCACTCAAGGGCTTACCTATGGCCAGCAGTAAGTCTTCAAAATGCCCCGATAATTCTCCTTTTATGCTGTCCTCAATGTCCTTCTGGCTAATATTTCTGTATTCATCAAAGGCTGAAAAAAAATAGCACCACAGATATAAAGCATCCTAGTTAACCACACCTGAATGTATTTTCTTTTTTTTTTTAATTTGTAACCTCTAAAACTCCTTCAAAAACACCCAGCTCTGAGAACAGAAATTACTGATTTTTGTTTCTTTTTTAAAAAAAACTCAGATCTATAATAAGCCTGAATGACACAGGCCATTTTCTTCAATGAACTCTTTCTCTTCCTTCCTCCCAGATGAGACATTCATAAAAGGCAGAAAGGCTAAGTGATAAATAACTCCTCTAATTAGATAAGCTATTTTAACAATGACCGCAGCACCTGGGAAACAATACTGTCGTTAGTCAAACATTTTATCTGCTAAAGACTCATCATTATGAGAATTTCTTTGTGCTGAGCAAATCATTCCAATGATTTCTCAATCAAACAAAATCTGTTAAATGAGGCCAGGCAGTACGGGACACCTGTTTAAGTCACTGCTTGCAGTGTCAGCATCTCATGTCTGGTGTCAGTTTGAATCCTGGTTGCTTTCGTTCCAATCCTGCTCCCTCCTAACGCACCTGGGAAAGCAGCGGAAGATGGTCCAAATGCTTGGATCCCGGCATTGACCTGGGAGACTAGGAGGAAGCTCCAGGCTCTTGGCTTTAATTGAAATTATGTGGGGAGTAAACCAGAAGTGGGAAATCTCTTTCTTTCTCTGTCTCCCCCACCTTCTGCCTTTCATATAGATAAATTTTTGATTTATTTATTTACTTGAAAGATGTAGTTACAGAAAGAAAGAGGGAGAGACAGAGACAGAGAGAGAACTCTCTTATGCCCTGGTTCACTCCCTAAATGGCTGCAATTGCAGGAGCTGGGCTGGTCTGAAACCAGGAGCCAGGAGCTTCTTTCAGGTCTCTCACGTAAGTGCAGAAGCCGAAGCAGTTGGGCTATCTTCTGCTGTTTTCCTAGGCATATAGCAGACAGCTGGATTGAAACGGAGCAGCTGGGACATGAACCAGCACCCATATGGGATGCTGCACTGCAGGTGGCACCTTATGCCATTGTGCCACAGCACTAGCCCCTAAACAAATGCTTAAAGAAAAAAGAAAATACTCGTATGTATCCAGGTATCAGATACACTCTGTAAGCTGAGTGACTTTTGAAAAAAAAAATGGGGGCGGGGGGTAGAGGATTAGCATCATTTCATCTTTATTTCTCCAATAAAAAAGCAACTATAGGGCCCGGCGCGGTGGTGCAGTAGTTAAGGTCCTCGCCTTGCACGCCCGGGATCCCATATGGGCACCGGTTCTAATCCCGGCAGCCCTGCTTCCCATCCAGCTCCCTGCCTGTGGCCCGGGAAAGCAGTCGAGGACGGCCCAAAGCTTTGGGATCCTGTGCCCACATGGGAGACCCGGAAGAGGTTCCTGGCTTTGGATTGGCATAGCATCTGCCATTGCGCTCACTTGGGGAGTGAATCATCGGACGGAAGATCTTCCTCTCTGTCTCTCCTCTCTGTATATCTGCCTTTCCAATAAAAAAAATCTTTAAAAAAAACCAGCAACTCTATTATACATCACCAATATTTTACAAAATAAATGTGCCTTTAATATCCAAATTGGGGAAGAACAATTTCAGAATTAAAAAGTCATAGTACTGTGACTTCGTCACTTAGGTCTCTTGTTCTCACCACCCACCTAGCAGGGACATAGGCAGGCACTGGGTTGCCCTGTAACTCCTGGAAGTCACATTTGAAAGAGTTCCTAGCAAAGGGAGCCCAGGGCCTCTGGGGGCTGCTGCTTCCAGAGGGCTGGGGAGGTGTATCGGTCAGAGTGTCGCTGCTCAGGAGTTCCATGTGAGGGTTGGTCTGACAAGGCAAGTTGGTGCTCTCCGTCCCACATTGGCCTTCCTATCAGAGCTGAATGCCAATCAGAATCAATGCCTGAACAGTGACTTCCCCTGTGGTGCCTGGCTTTTCTGCATAGGAGCTGATGAGGGGGAGGGGAGGAATCAGGTGCAATGAAGTCAACCTTCTCCTTGCCATAGGGACCTATAATGCTTGCTCCCATTGGGCAGCCCCACTCCCCTTCCTCTCTTGCTATGCCCTGCCTCTCGCAGTAGTGTGGCCACTGCCCCGAGTCAGCACAGCTTTCCTATTTTGTGTTCTGAAAGGTGTATCCATCTGTGGAAACAGATTTTACAGTCTTGAATTTTGTTTTCCAGAACTCTGTACACAAAGCTCCCCAAAACATACCAAAAAAAAAAAAGCCTGACACCAACCCAAGAGGATGACCAGGGGTGTTCATACTTAGCTTTAGCTGAGAGAAGCTCCTTAGACACAGGATCTCGGTGAACTGGTCCTCATCTGTGCCCCATTTGTTTTCACCAGCGTTGTACAGAATCTAGCGATGGGGGTGGGGAGAGCCACAGGTCAGCACCAGGCCATCCTTCCTTTCCTCCTCGGGGGTGGGAGGAGAGGAGTGAGCACTTTGGGTAAAGGTCAGCCAGGTGAGCCATCACCCAAGTGTCTGTAGTCTCTGTAGACTATGAGTCTGAAGGCTGGAGTGGCAGGAGCCACTGGGGAGAGATAACAGTACTAGGGAAGGCAGAGTTTTGCATGGGGAGCTTGCCAGTTGAGAGGCAAGACACTGACAGTCCCAGGGAGCACCATCTCTCTCTGCAAAACCAGTGGAGGGTTACTGACCTGGGCATCCTTTTTGGCCAGATGTTCATCCACTTTCAGACTTTCATCTCGTCTTCCCTAAACAGGAAGGAGGAAAATATGAACAGTGCTTTCAGGGTAGCAGATTCCAGCCCTCCCGCCCGCAGGGCGTCTGAGACGTTCTTCTCTCCTGAGCACCAAGCAGCACGAAGGCACCAGGCGCTCTGAGACTCAGCTCTGGCTCTGCTGAGGATGAGTCAGGACACTTGTAGCAAGTCCCGCACCCCTGGGGGCCTCCCTGCCCTGAGAAGTCCAACGTGTGAAGGGGAACAAAGCCAAGCTGTGGATTGGCATGTGTGTCAAACATATCAGCCAAAGGTCTTATACCCAAAATGTAGAATGAACCCTTAGATCTCAGTTAGAACATAATAAACCACCCAAAAGATCTGAACAGATACTTCACCAGAACAACAGATAGCAAGAAAGAACACGTAAAGATATTCACCATCCCATGTCATCAGAGAACTGGAAGTTAGAGCTGGTACTGCCTACCTGTTAATATGGTTACAACCCCACACACTGACACCACCCAACATCAATGAAGATAGAGCAAGCGAGACTCTGAGCTGTGGTTAGTGGGAAAGCAAAATGTGACAGCCTGATGGCTACTTTGGAAGACGGTTAGTGTTTTTTACAAAATAAAGATTTATTTTGTTTATTGGAAAGGCAGAGCAACAAAGAGAAAAGGAGAGACAGAGATTTTTCCATCTGCTGGCTCATTGTTCAAATACACACAAGAGTAAGGGCTGGGCCAGGCTGAAGCCAGGAACCAAGAAAGAACTCCATCCTGGTCTCTCATGTGGAGGGAAGGGGTCCAAGAATTTAGAGCATCTTCTGCAGTTTTTCCCAGGTCCAACTTAACAGCTTTTTCAAGGTATCAAGGATGAAGTTGTGAGCTAACTTCATCAGAAATTAAAAATTCTGATAGATGCCATTTCTGAATTTAATACCCATCTCTGCAGGTAATTCATTGGTTTCAGAGTTGCCACTTACTTTAAAAGCTAGCAAAGTAAATATATACTCTTTGGGACTCAGAAAAATATAAACGTGGTTCTAAAAATGGAGATAATTACAATGAAAATCAGCAATTATTGTGTGTCAGATGGTTATCAGATCATTTTCTGTGAAACCTGATCCAAATGTTTTTAACTAACATACTAATACAAAAAAGTTCTATAGTTGTTACATTCATCATGTATACATTTATAATTTTGGCTAGATATTACTGGGCTGAGTGGCAATGTAAATGTACTATGACCAAATCGTTTCACAAGGAAAACTGAAATCTCACTGGTTTTAAACTCCCTAAAAATTATCACGGAGCATGTAATGTACTGGGGATGATGAAGTAAGAAATAAATCCTTACGTTTGCCAAAATCAACAAAGCTTTCCGGAAGTCACCAGATGTTTCAGAGCTAATGTCATCTCCAAGACTCTTCTCATACACTGAAATGAAATAAAAGTGAAATGACACTTGGAAAACCGAAAAATGTAATAAAACAGGAAAGCTTAAATGATAACACCAGAAGGAATAGGAGCTAATAAAGTAAATTCTGCTTTGTAATTTGATTTCCCTGTGTTCTTCTGCTGCGAGAAGATACATCTTAGCATTTTCTGAATGTGCATCGTGGTAGATGCAAAAGAACAGATCAAAACATGGTGACTTTCATCTGGCAACAAGAAGTAGGCACAGTTAATGGGAAAGCCAGGGTAGGTGAGCTGCTGCTTTGCCCTCTGATTTATATTATCTCCTTCCATGGTGGCAGAAACTTGACCTTCTTAGAAAGGGATCAGACACACAGCTTAAATAGCTGCATGGTTCAACACAGGTGCTGTGAGGCAGGCTAAGCCCCCCAGTGGCGGATACCTTTATCATGTATCAGAGAGTCTGGGATTGAGCCCTGCCTCTTCTTCCAATCAGCTTCCTACACTGTACCTGGGAGGCAGGAGATGATGGCCTAACCACTCAGGTGCCTGCCACCCACATGGCAAATCCAGGTGGAATTCCTGACTTCTGGCTTTGGCCTGGCCTATCTCTGGGTGTTATGGGCATTTGGGGAGTGAGCCACCAGATAAAGATGTTTCTCACTCTGTCACTCTGCCTTTAAAACAAACAAGCAAACAAATTATTTTTGTATAAATAAGTATTAAATATAAATATATATATATTAAATAAATAAATACTTATTTATTTTTAAAAAGAGCCAACTATGCAACCAATAGCTAAGAGATGACCTGGTGGGAAATTTTTGCCCCAAACAATGCTGACTTCCTAAAGCTGATTTCTCCCTTAGGAGACGAGCTAGATGGAAAGAGGCAAGGAAAAAGAAGTGGAAGACCCTCAGGTGCAAGACAGAAAACAGAAACCAAGGAAAACCAGAGCCATGGCCAAGTATAAGGCTTGGGTAGACAAACTCTGTAAGATAAGCAGGGAAGAGAACGCTGTGGCTTGGTATCACATACACTAGGGCAAAGTGGCAGAGGGGCAGAGGCACTGCACTGAAAGATGTGGCTGCACACAGCAACGGATGCCCGATGCTGAGGCAGTGGCAAGAGGATGAGGCTCCTAGGGGGGTGCTGTGTCCTGGATTTCTACAGAGAACATTTCTTGATTTTCTTGCACATCATTCTCCTCTAGCACTCAAGGTCACCTCCAGGTATTCTGTTCCCTTTAACCCTACTAGAGAGCTTAGTTCCCATGGAAATTGACGCTGAGGTGACTGTGAGCTATTGTCTGTGTGATATTTGTAAATCGCCATCTCTAAGTGCCAGGACTTTCCCTAGGATCTCCTCTTCCTCACTCTCTTCTTAAAATATATTTATTTATTTGAAATTTATAGTTACAGAGAGACAAAGATCTTCCATCTGAGGGTTCAGTGCCATCTGGGGAGGTGGCAGCTCCAGCCGGTTGAAATCCTCTTTCTAGAAATCTGAACTCTTGCTCTTTAAGCCCACCCTTCAGAGGCCTTGAGGTACCAACACTGGCCGGACAATATTCTTCTCTTGAATGTGGTTTCCTCTCTATTTCCCTCCTTGGTTGTCTGCTGTGTTCCTTTCCTGTTTTATTTCATTCCTCTGAAAGGCAGTGAAGCATGCCTTGATATCATTGTTCTCTGTTGAAATACCTGTTGTTTTTCCTATGACCAGACACTGATTAGTAAATAAGAAAACCATCACTTGCTGTCGAGGTGTTCACCTTCTGATGAGGACTTCCCACAACCCCTTCAACAATAGCTTGTGTAATACAACCCCCTCTTTGGACCTCTCTCACCCACTGTAGAAGCTCCATGATACACAGTTGTCCTTCTTGACACACAAACATGGGAGCCATAGTTCCCTTAAAGCACCAGGAGCGGGTTAGCAGGGGCTGTTTTATAATACAGAATTAGGTGATTTTGGTTCCTATATTCTGGTTCTATCTTTTTGGAATTTCCAAGTGTAGTGCTTTGCTTATTCACAATGGGCCCCTCGAACCACATCTAAGTTCACACTCACAAGAGGACTCAAAATTGAGGCAGCGCATATCACAAAGACCAACTATGTAATCAAAGATTGAGGCATTGAGCTATTTGCTAACATTTGGGGAGAGCTAGGGGCTAGCTGTTGAACGCAATCATGAGGACAATCAATCATGCCAATGTAATCAATCCCCATAAAACTGTCAAAGACTACACACGCCTGCTGGCTGGTAATTACACATCAATGTGATGGGGGCGGGGCATGGGGAAGGTTCACATTGGGCTTCCTCAGATCTCTACCCACGTGTCTATTTATTTTGTTGTCCTTGTAAGTATAGCACTTTCTTGGGGTTTATATTAATTGTTTTTGTGAAATATCAAACGTGACGGTGTAGTGAGAATCCTGAGCTTGGAACCAGTTGGTCAGAAGTGTGTGTGCTTCGCGACCACGTGAACCTTCAGGCTGGGGCCAGTGACCTCATCCGGGGAAGTCCCACCGACCTCGGTGGGTTAGAGCCAGAGCTGCGTCACAGGCTTTCCAGTTTGTATGTTAAACACACCATGAGGACAACGGCTCATTATGCTGGATTCTCGTGCTCCACTCATCTCCCAAATGGATCCTCTAATTTCCACACTGAATATCATGAGTCTAATCTGCTTAACATATAATAACAACATACAATAATCTGAGTATTTAACTTGGATGAGAGTGGTTGAATCAATTAAGTGATGATTGCTGAGAGAAATCCAGTGTAGCTATAGTCTAATAAATAGAAAATATTAATGCAATTACCACGGAAAGTTTCTAGCTCAGATAATATTCTGATTTGCCATGACCATTCAGTGTTTAGCCCAATTTATAGTATATTTCCTTTCTATAAGTTTCACCTTCTTAAAATGGCTTATGAAGAAAAGATGATGGGATTCTAAGAAAAGTAACCCTGGCTCATCTATGTGGGGACAGTAGTAAAGTGAGCAGAAAATAAGATAACCTGTATAGTAGGCCTGATAGATTTCCTTCATTTGCCTGCTTGTCCTGGTGGTTAAGATTTCAATCAAGGTAGCTTCATCTGTTCCAGTACCCTAAAAAGAAAGCAGGAAATTTAATTTTTTAGGACACTCAAAAAAACCCTTAATTTTACATCTTTCATTGGTAATAACATTTTATATGGAAGAAAAAGTAGTTTTGAGAAAATCAATATAAGGTCTCATATGGCTCTAAAGTAATTTTCTAATGTTCCACACACTTTTAGCATAGAAGTAACACGAATCATCTGGAGTAATCTGACATCAAATTTTGCCAAGACTGTTTCTCACATTAGTGTAAAAATCAATGGTGTGATTCTAGGAAGAAATGGCATTAAGAACAAAGCTGATGTTAGAATCATGCACGATACTCTAATATGATCAACTCTACTGAGCATTCAACACGCTGCTGTGTTGGAGATGAACTCTCCACCGAGTCCATACTTGCACTGCTGTGCTGGGTGGTCCTGTAGAGCATCTTCTTCCTACTGGGAGATTATCAGATCTTAACAACGTGTGTCCTGGGCCTGGCAGGCTGGAGAACTCAGCATAGTTAATACTGAGGTGACCAAATCACATTGACTCCAAGCGTAACATTTATGCTGGGATTTGATCAACTAAGGCCAATGGAACGCATGAACAGCACATGAACTGATTTTGTCTTTGTATGGGGGAAGTTTCTGGTGGCCCTCAATTCCTTTTGTCTTTCTTACTCAGTATCAAAGGGCCCAATCTTTAACTTGGCAGATGGCTTCCCAAATAAAGTCATATTTCTCAGCTTCCTATAGCAACAATGCTTCTAACTAAATTCTGTTGATAACATATATGAAGATGTGTCATGGCAATGTGCTGGGTGTGTCCTTAATTCTTCTCAGTTGATCAGAATGAAGATATAATGGCTGAATCCCGAGCTGCCATTTTTAGATAAGAAATGGAAGCAGTGGGCTGAAGATGATGGAACCTCAACTTTGTCAGCAGCACTGCCATCATACCTAGTTCTGGATTTTTCAGTTTGTTTAAACAAAATTTTAAAATATTTTTAAAAAACTAGTTATTTAGTTATTTGAATGGCAGAATGAGTGGAAAGAGAGAGAGAGAGAAAGAAAGAGAGAGAGAGACACACACACAGACAGACAGTGTGTGCCTTCAGTCTGCTGGTTTACTACCCAAATGACCATAATGGCCGAGACTGGGTCAGGCCAAAGCCAGCAGCCTAACTCCATCTAGCTTCCCCATGTGGTCAACAGGAGCTCAAACTCTTGTGCCATCTTCTACTGCTTCCCAAGCACATTAGCTGAGAGTTGGATCAGAAGTGATGTAGTTTATAAATAAACTGGCACCTGGTGTTACAAACAAGGGCTTAATTCACTGCACCCTAGTGCTGGCCCCCAGATTTCCTACATTGCCTTGCTTTTGCATATAATAGAACATTTTCTAGTTCTTTTTGGTGTATTGAATCCTTCCCACTTCTCCTTATAAGCCTTCCCATGTGGCAGCCATTGAGACTCACCACTCAGATTTCAGCAGAGTTACTGCAAAGTATATGTTTGGCTAACAGCCTTGGGATGTGCCATGGAGTTCACACCAATGTCATGCTCTCTCCAGGTTACTCTCAGTCAGTGACTGGGAGCATCAGGGGGCACTGGAGCCAGACCACTTCGCCTAATGTAATACTCATCCAGGCAGAGGTCTTTGCTCAGGGACTCCCTGTGGGCCGGCCAAGACCTCCTCAGGATTACACTATACACAAGGCTCTTCCCACCAACACATGTGAGCAGCTAATTCACTTTTGACTCAGCTCTAGGGAAGAAGATACAGACCGAGTCTGATGAGGCTATCAGCAAGGACAGTTGGATGGGAATAGTTAATACACAAATGGATAACCAATTAGACAAAATAATCTTGAGTGGTATCAGGTACAAATCAAGAGATCTGAGTGAGTTTATAGAAAGTGCCTGGAGGAAAAGCATTCCCAGTGAAAGGAATATCATGTAAAACAGATTCTAGAATAGGAAAAGGCTCAGATTGTTCAAGCAACAGCACCAACAATAAACAATAAAGACCAATTTAGCTCTGTGAGTGAATGCAGAGGAAGATGGGTGTGATGATGAGTTTCATGCTTCAAATTGGCCTAGGGTGCAGTCACCAGTTATTCAACCAAGCACTAATCTAGGTTTTTCTGTGAAGGTATTTTGTAATTATGAGTAGAGAAAAAGCCCATTAAGAACTGATTTTTTAAGTCATGGAGTTTATCTCAGACACTCTGTATTCCTGGTGTACCTCACAGCCAGTCCTGCAGATTTCTTTCTTTTTATTTGTTTCAAAGGCAGAGAAATAGATATATTATCCATCTTCTGGTTCACTTCTCAAATGGCTGTCACATCTAGGGCCAGGCCAGGCTGAAGCCAGAAGCTCAGAACTCCATATGAGTGGTGGGCCATCTTCTGTTACCTTCCCAGACACCTTAGCAGAGATGTGCATCAGAAGTGGAGCAGCTGTGACTCAAACCAGCAGTCTGATGTGGGATGCTGGTGTCTTAGGCAACACCTGCTGTGCCACAAGGCTCCCCTCCCCCTTCAGATTTTGACTTATCTAATTAATCCCTCAATTACATTGTAAGTTCCTCACACTAAATCATTTAGTATATACCTTCTGCCTGCTGGTACTACTTCTCCGGGGAACCCTAAATGATACACAGCTTTAAAGAGTCAGAGAGATAGACAAAAGACAGCCTGCAACAGACTAAGGTCATGAGGTGGCATGTATGGGTCCATAGCTACTGTACTGGGATCTCTGCTAGTGGGCAACCGGTTTCTAAAGATTTATTTATTTTTATTGGAAAGTCAGATATACAAAGATGAGGAGAGACAGAGAGGAAGATCTTTCATCCACTGATATACTCCCCAAGTGGCTACAACAGCTGGAGCTGAGCCAATCTGGAGCCAGGAACCAGGAGCTTCTTCTGGGTGTAAGGTCTCAAAGCATTGGGCCATCCTTGATTGGTTTTCTGCCACAAGCATGAAGGGAAGTGGGATGCCAGGACTTGAACTGGCACCCATATGGAATCCTGACTTTAGCCACTAGGTTGTCATGCTGGGTCCGAACATCTGGTTTTTAAAATAATTTTCCAAGAGGCCAGTGCTGTGGCATAGCATGTTAAATTGTTGCCCATGATGATGGCATCCCATATGGGTGACTGAGTCCTGGCTGCTCCATTTCCTATTCAGCTCTCTGCTGATGTGCCTGGGAGAGTGGCAAAGGGATTGCCTAAATGCTTGGGCCCCTTTACCCATGTTGGGCTCCTGACTCTTGACTTTAGTCTTGTTCAGACCTTACTGTTGAGGCCATGTGGGGAGTGAACCAGCAGATGGAATATCTCTCTCCCTCTCTCTCTCTTTCTATATCTCTGCCTTTCAGACAAATAAAATAAATCTTAAAAAATTAAGTTCATAAAAATTATTTTGGCTGTTCTGTGGAGAATGGAACTGAAGTAGGGAAAGATGAAAGCAAAAGGACCAGTTAGGATATGATGCAGTTCAAACAGAAGATGTTGACGATCATAAAGAATGTTAGCCAAGCATTCTGCGGGAAGTGCATACATGCTGCTGTGGAACTAATGGACTTGCTGACAGACTGGACAGCTCTGAAGGATACAGGAAAGGAAGAAGTCAAGGATAACAGTAGACCTTTGACCTAAGCAATGGGGTTGATGATGGTGTCACTTGCTTTCAAAGTCAGCCAAATGGAGAACTTGGCTCCTAGTGTCAGAAAAACAAACAAAATAATGATGTAGTGATATTCTCCATGCCCAAGACTCTTGGGCTCAGTCTGCCTCCCATTTCAGAGTCATTTCACCATGCATAGAGTATAACCCAAAGCAGCATCCAAGCGCACCCAGATCTCCAGTGCATGCTGGAAGCAAATCACTGTTGTTGACAATAGAGTCAAATCCTGGGCAGAAGCAGCTTGTTTAGCACTCCTACCTTCATGGATTTCTTCAGCTGCTTTGCATCAAACACTGCTGGCGGAGTCACAAGGGCCACCATGAGATGCTCAAAGTGGCCAGAGAGATCACCCTTCAAGTCATCTTTCAGCTCCTAAAACAGAAAACCCAAAGAGGAAAGCATGAAATACTTTCCCTTTCTTTTTTTTCTAAAGTCACCCTAGAGCAACATGAACATATGTGTCAGAATCAGACAAAAGTGAGCGCATGTATAAGAAAAATATGGAATGCTGAAAATATTTCTGTGGATATTAACCTATGTTTTAGGTTCACTGCCAGAATGTTCTGTTTTACAAGGGTCTCCTGAAGGAAAGCCAAGGGGAAGATTACATGAATGTCACATGCTAGGGTAAGACAAGGGAGAAGAGAAGACAAAGAATTGTTGACATGCATAGCTGGTTTCACTAGCAGGTGCTTCAGTCCTAGTACCTTGCCTTTCAGTGGCTGCCACAGGGATTTAAAGAAAAAAAAAGAAGGCAGCACAGCAGCTGGCCATTGGCCTCTGGGGACCACATGGCACTAGGAGGGCCCCGAAGCATTTAGTGGTGCCCACAACAAAGGAAGCCCTAAACGTGGTAGTGGCACAGGCATTGCTTGTGGATACTGTCCTTTGGTTGTGTTTTTGCACATTATGTAAGAGCAGTTTATCACCTTGCCTAAGAAGGCATTTGGTTTTTGCTTTCCATATCAAAGGAATGTTACCACACAAGGTTTTCATACTGCTCATGGTTATTTTCAGCTCCACACAGAAAATCCACAATCTCCTTGACTGTCACCAGATGAAAGTACAGCCCAACGCCTCCACACCTCCGGGGCATAGCAGGGACCTGTTCCTGCAGCAATAACAGGAGGGAGCCAAGTGTCCCTGGCTCTGCTTTAATTGCCACAGAGATTTTTCCTTCTTCAAATGCCATTCATTAGCATCTATCTTCAACAAAGGCCTATCTATGTACCTGAATCTTTTGCCTCATGCTCTTTTTTTCATCCCATTGTGATAAATGGCTGTAATCCTTTGCTCCCATCCCTCCTTCACATTATGGAAGACTAAACAACAACAGATCACTGACATTCCCCCATCTATATGTGTTGAATTGGCCTGGGTATTCATTCACTGCAGCACAGGTCCACCAGGCACCTACTTTGTGTCATGCATTTAGAGCTTGAATTAGACAAAATTCTATATCTCAAAGATATTAAAACGTTACCATGGGGAAAATAGAAATATTCAAAGATAAAATTTCAACAAATGCAAGTACCTGGCAGAGGGAGATCAGAGAGAGGGATTTTTAATGGAGTCTGGAGGCTGGAGAATACGCCAGGGAATTGACACCTGGGCTGCTCGCAGATGGCCACTGCTCATCCCTTCTCACCCAGATCATTTAGTCACCTGAATGCTCTCTCTTCCCACCCTTCCCCCTCGACAGCACCAAAAAACAACCTTTTAGAATTAACAACAGTTATAGTGTTCCTCTCCTCACAGACTTTCAATGATTCTCTACCACCTTTACAATAAAACACCAGCTCTGTACCAAGACCAGAGACCTCAGTACCCCCTTCACGACCTACATTCCAGCTATGCTAGAATCCTTTTCTGTTTCTCGAATATTCCCAGCTTGTTTCAGTTTCTAGGGTGTTTTGTTTGTGTGTTTGTGTGTTTGGCAAGCATTGCACCTTCTCCCTGAAGTGTTCTTCCTGGAGACCAAGTAGAGCAGAGTGCTTGATGACCAGTTGAGAGCAAGGCAACCACCTGCCACTGGCATTTCTTCTCTATCACTTTACTCTGTTTTACATAGTGCTACCCAACGTCTGAGCTTACTTCATTTTAAAATAAAATGTTGGTTCCACGAAAGAAGACAGGACCTACTTTTGATATTGGTGTGGCTCCAATGCAATAGATATCTCCTGACACAGAGGAGCATCCAAGCAATAGGTATTGAACAGGTCAACTGAATCGAATGACCAAGAAAGTGTTACTTGTTACTTGTTTTGATACTTGGTAAGTTCCATTTGCTAAATGAGTTAAATCTATTTCATAACTATTATAAAGTTAGGGAAGAAATCAAAACTCAACTAAAGTGGAATTTGTCAGATGGTTGTCAGATTATTCTTTATTACGCAGACTGCCCTCTGACTCTCACGCACTGGATGTCCATTTTTTTCATTATGAAATTCCTCTATTTGTGTCGAATGTGCCCTGAGGAGAAAAATCACTCCTGGCTTAAAACCCTTGATTAAAGGTAAGCCTCCTTGTGCTACAGGTGAATAAACAGGGCCCCCAAAGATCAGGAAATGCCAAGGCCACTGAGCCAATTACAGGCGAAGTCAGTTCTTGGGTTCCAGGCTCTTGATGGTTGCACTGGGCATTTCTGTTCACATTGGGCCTTACATGGTCATCTTGGTGACTGTCTTCCCACTGCCCAGTGTCACCTGAACTTACCTTCCCATATGCCGCTTGATATTCCTTGACAATCAGCTGCCGCTGTGCACTTGACCTCTCAGCCAGAATGCTGATGAGTGTCTTCTCGTCGGTTCCTAAATGAAAATTATTTTACTCAGCACCAACCCAAAACTCAGTGCTTATCTTGAACAAAAGAAAAATGATCAATGGTTTCACAAATGCAGAAAGAAGGCTTTTTAACTTCCAGCTTCTTACCAAGTTGGAATCTTTATTTCTTCTTTTCTGTGCCTTTGGGAAAAGGATGTTAACGTTATTTGGGTAGTTTCCAAGGAGGGGAGTTGGGAGAGGAGGGTCATTGTTGATCACTGTGGACTCCAATCACGAGAGCAGAGCACAGTGAACCTGCTTCTGCAGTAGCTCTTCCATCCTTATGAGCGACACTGTCTTACTTCCTTTTTGCTCCCATCCCCACACTTGCTATCAAAATCTTTGTACTTAGAACAGAAACAGACACTTATTGAGAACCAGCCACATAAAAGATATGTTCTTATTCGTGGTCCCTTACTTTTCACAGGAACCTGCACAGGAGGTAGGATTGAGGGGCCCTAGAGATAAACACGTTATACCTAGAGACTGCATCTCACTGATGCAAGTCAGTTTCCAAGTGGCATAGCAAAAATTTGGTCCAAGTAAGTTTCACATGATCTTCAAAATGTCCACAAAAAATGCATATTATAAAAACCCTATACATGGGTTTTTGATTTCTTTTGTACCAAGATAAATTTCCCTTTGAAAAGATGACATTCCTTTTTTTTTTTAAAGATTTATTTTACTTGAAACTCAGAGTTACAAACAGAGAGGGAGAAATGGAAAGACAGAATCCTCCATTCACTGGTTCATTTCCTGAATTGCTGCAGCAGCTGACATTAGGAGCCAGGTGCCTCTCTGGG
Organism: Ochotona curzoniae; assembly: GCF_017591425.1. NCBI lineage: Eukaryota > Metazoa > Chordata > Mammalia > Lagomorpha > Ochotonidae > Ochotona > Ochotona curzoniae. Next base: position 22,185,829 of record NW_024467119.1, on the reverse strand, counting down.
TCTCCCACATATGTGCAGGATCCCAAGGACTTGAGCCATTCTCCTCTGCTTTCCCAGGCCATAGCAGGGAGCTGGATCAGGCAATGGAGCTGCCAGGTCTAGAAATGATGTCCATACAGCATACCGGCCCACAGTGGAGGATTAACCCGTGTTGCCGTGATATTGCCCCCAATAAATTTACCTTTTAATTTCATTTTACTATGAATCTCTTGAAACTCCCTTGTATTTTTATCTCTGGTCTTCATCTCTCTAATGCATTTTCACACAGAAGTAACAGTCTGTTAAGTAAGGAGCTAATGCCAGGACAGGGCTGATGCTGATCCAAGAATGACTCTGAGGTCATTATGTTCTTGCTATTTACAGTATTAAAATAAATGTGGAAAGTTGTGTCCACTTCATTGGCTATAGAGGATGACACCCGATTGGAAAGCAGTGAGTGCCTTTCAAGGCTTGAACATGATCTGAATGGTATCACATGTCAACGGGAACTCAAGACTTGGGCTTGCGTATGTGGCACTAACCTCCACACACCTTAAGGTCACATGTTCGTGACAGTGTTGCACAGCCTGGGTCATGATGGATAAGAGACTGTGAGTACTTGGCTAGCTTCTGGGCTTCGGGGGAGGAATGCTGCCCTTCAGTCTTGTGTTGTTCTACAAAGCTAAGTGCTAATCCTGTGAATTACAGTCTCATTACACTCATAGATGTGCATCAGAGCAGGACTAGGTACCTCCAGTCTGCCCATTTGGAACTCCCTGTATTTCTTCCCTAATTTGTCTTTTTTTCCCCTACTGATTCTGTTCTATTGATGGTATGTTCCCTAATTAGTGAGTGTGCATGACTTTATACACTACGTCCCTTGATGCCTAACTTACCCACTTACCCACTTGCAGTTACATGTCACATGTAGATCTGGTAGCTTTTCATTTCTTATTTTTGTTATTACTCAAGACCAGACACTATACAAAGCTGCCTTTTGATTCAGAAAGCGCATCTGTCCCAGTTGTTTTACTTCCAATCCACATCCTTGCTAATGCACCTGGGAAAGCAGTGGGGGGAATGGTGCAAGTGTGTGGGCTCTTGTGCCCATGTGGGAAATATGGATAAAGATCTTGGTTCAATGTGAGACCTCTCTCTTTCTTCTTATAACTCTGTTTTCCAAACACATAAATAAATCTTTAAAAATTAAAGAAATAGAGAAGAAGAGAGAGAGAGAGAGATCCGTTTAATGTCCAAAAGCCTCTAACAGCTGGAGCTGGGGTGAAGTTTGGTCATAGCCAGGATATTTGGACTCAATCAAGGTTTTCCACATGGGCAGCAGGAACTCAACTACTTGAGCCATTCCCCACTGTCTCCCAAGGTCTACATTAACAGGAAGCTGGACTCAGGAGCTGGAGATGGGTATCAAATCCTGGCAGCCACGGGGCCAAATGCAGTTTGGCAAAAATTTCTAGTTAATTTGAAGATAAGCACTGCTCCAACGCTGCCATCCTAATCATTGTCACATTCTGGAGAAAGGCTAACAAATGTGCACAATCAGACATAAGCAGAAATATTCATCACAGGATTTTTATATTGTAATAGAAAAGAATTATAAGCAATTTAAATGTTCTATTGATATTTCCATCTTATGACATACTATGCAATACACAACCCTGCAGTTAAAATGAATGAACTAGAGCTAAACACATAATCATGAATAAATCTCAGAAACTTATTATTCAGCAATAAAAACAAACCGCAGGTAGATGTGTCCAGGATAATCCCATATTTTTGCTGTTTGAGCACATGTGAAAATAGATGTGCACACATGTATCGCCATGGCATTAAAAGTTTCACAGTTGGCATGGCACTGTGGCACGTGGTAAAACCACTGCCATGTTGGTAACTCACATGGCTGCCAGTTAAAATACCAGCTGCTCCACTTTCCATCCAGATATCTTGTTAATGTGCCTGAGAAAGCAGTAGAAGATAGTCTAAATGACTGAGCCTCTGCACTCCTGTGAGAGGTCTGGGTGAAGCTTTCGGCTCCTGGCTTCGGTTTGTCCCAGTCCTTCTCTGTGGCCATTTGGGGAATAAACCAATGGGTGGAGTATCTCCCTCTGTTTTCCTTCCTCTATAACTCTGCCTTTCAAGTGACTAGAATAAATCCTTTTGTAAAAAAACAAAAATGCTTTTTTGGGACCTGTTTATTTTCACATTAATGGTTTCCAGCTGGGCCCCTTTTGTTGCAACTGTAAAATTTCAACGTATGTTCTATTGTATACATAGACAACCAACATGCAGAAGACACACACACACTCACTCACACAAGCTATATACTCTACGAGGGAAACTGGCATACTAGGAAATAATGGATAAATGAAGAATGCAACTTTACTCCAAAATAATAGTAAGATTCTCATTCTCATTATTATTTAAAGATTTATTTTGTTTTTATTTTGAAGGCAGAGTTACAGAGAGGAGAGACAGAAAAAGAGATCTTCCATCCACTGGTTTTCAAATGGCCATGACAGCCAGAGCTGAGCTGAGGTGATCTGAAGCAATGACTCAGGAGCTTCTTCTTGGTCTCCCATGTGGGTCTCCTCTGTTGCTTTTCCACGCCACATGGAGGGAGCAAAGATTGGAAGTGGAGCAGCTGGGACATGAACTGGTGTCACTATGGGATGCTGGCGTCACAGTCAAAGGCTTTGCTAGTATGCCATGGTGCTGGACCTCTCATTATTATTTCTAATTAGATTTCCATGTTATGTTGCTTTATTTATTTTTCTTTTCCTACACTTGCAATGCCACGATACACTTATACATCAGAAAGTGAACCTTGTAATGGTGAAATGAATGACTATGCCATTGTAATAACTTTGGGACAAATAGTAAGAGGATAGAAGGAGGGATGGCGGGGGAAGAGGGATCCCCTAGGTTTATAAATCTGTATCATGAGAAAAAGCAAACCTTAAAAACCTAAATGTGGTAAATATTAAGTTTAAATAAAGTGGGTTTCCAATACTTTCCTTAGTTTCACAATTAGAAAACGAACCTCTAATAATTTCCCAATTTTAATAAGCCAACTTGGACAAATTGAATCTACTCATTTTCAGACTTCATGTTTTCTGCTTTGCTTCGTATTAAGAGGAATTGTGGTAAGGTGTGGGCAGGAGGGGGCAGAGCAGTTAAGACACCACTTGGAACCCTGGCATCTCACACCAGAGTGCCTGGTTTGAGGTCTTCCTCTGCTGTTCCTGGTCCAGCTCCAGGTAATGCGCATTCTGGCTGCTGGAGATGACGACATCTCTCTGCACAGAGAGCCCGATTGAGTTCCAGGCACCTGCATTTGGTCTGCTCCAACCTCAGTTGCTGTGGGCATTTGGGAAAACAACAAGCATATGGAAGATTCCCTGCTTTTCAAATATAATGAAAATAAATAAAACATCACTCACCAATTCCTTTGATGGCTTTCCGAATGGCTTCGGCATCCACTGAAGGGCTAAAGCCTGGGTAATCTCTCACTGTCCCTCGTTGTCCAACCTAGGAGGAAATGTACGAAAGTTCCACTTGTTAAAAGAGGATATCATTCATCACCTGACATATTGACCTCATCACTTGCATACCCCATCACTTTACAATGGTTCATAAGAGTCTCTCCTCCCAAGACAGTGGGGCCCTGTGCCATCCACCCTCTGTATCACAGGACTTCTTTTTCTCTTCTTGTGCAACAAATTAGAAACATAAAACACTGGTTCTCAATAGCCAGGAATTCTGTCAATCCCGGTGACTGAAGAATATCTGCTTTCAAGTGGCATCTGGAGAAAAGTAGCAGAAGAATTGACATTTCCTTCACCTTTTTTGTTTCCAAGTCATCACTCAATACCAAACTGTGGTTTCCACTCTTCAAGATGTTTTTACTAACCTTGATCATTGACCTTGGAGAGCCCTGCACTAAAAGAGCCATAGATGAAAATACCATTATGATTGTCAGTTCTTAAGCTTTGTCTAAGGGATGTACAATTGTGGCTGATAAATTCCCTTCTGAAAGCTCCCGTGTCTTCAGAGATCTTCAGGAAGAGCATGGAAGAAAAAGAATGCCATGCTGCCAATTTTAAGTATCAAAATCAGAACATCTCAGTAAGCTGGGGAAGACCACTCTACATAAGAAAAAAATATTTTATATTTTCCTGAGATATGATAGAAGGATAGCCACAAAGACACTAAGAAAAGCATTAACATACTTACACAGCATTTTCTGTTTTAAAGAAAAATATGTTTTATGGTATGGTTTCAATTTTTTTAGACATTCCTTTTATTTATATGAAAGGCAAAGTGACAGAGAGAGTGAGAAACTGAGGAGCAAAGAAGTCTTTCATCTACTTGTTCACTTCCCAAATGGCCACAAAAGTTGGGACTGCATCGGGTTGACTCAGGAACCCAGAACATCATCCAGATCTCCCAAGTGGGTACAGGAGCCCAGGCACTTGGACCGTCCTCTGCTACTTCCTTAGGAGCACCAGCAGAAAGCTGGATCAGAAGTGGAGCAGCTGAGACTCAAACCAGACTCTGATATGGGATGCTGGCATTGTAGGCAGTGGCTTAATGCTCTATACCAAACACCAGCCCCTAATATTTTCTTTTTAAACAGGATTTCCTATCCTGTTACTGAACAAGGTAGACTCTATTGTCTTTTATTCATAAGGATTCATTTATGCTTTCCTGAAGTGTTTACTATTTTCATGAAAGGGCATTATCTTGTCACATTAAAGTAAGTGGGAAATTAATGTACTGGCACAGGAAAAGAAAAAGAGACAATTTGCCTATCCTATAGCTTATATTGAACAATCTGTTTCAAAACACTGAAGGATCATTTAATCTTAGAGCACCTAACATAGAGTCTTGGAACTAAAACATGTTGATAAAAAGTTAGGAAGTAGTTGCGATTATGTGCCTGAAGACATCAAAAACACATCAATCACTTTAGCATAATCTTTTTAAAAAAGGTTTATTTATTTTTATTGGAAAGGCAGATTTACGGAGAGAAACAGAGACAGAAAAAAAAATCTTCCATCTGCTGGTTCACTCTCCAAGCAGCCACCGCAGCTGGAGCTGAGCCAATCTGAAACCAGGAACCAGGAGCTTCCTCTCACTCTCCCACTTGGGTGTAGGGTCTCAAGGCTTTGGGCCATCTTCAGATGCTTTCCCAGGCCACATGCTGGGAGCTGGATGGGAAGTAGGGCTGCTGGGACATGAACCAGCACCCATATAGAATCTTGGCTCATGCAAGGCGAGGACTTCAGTTGCTAAGCTGCTGAGCCAGGGCCAGGCCCAACTTTCACAACATTCTCTTTCCCAGGATTTCACATTTTATAACTCCACAGAGCCAACTTGCTTCACTCAGCTCTCCCTGTTTGTGGACCTCAGTGGGTTTTGTTGGCAGTTCTGTTAGTTGTTTCTTACTTGAGAGAGACAGAGAGAGAATACAGTATTGAGGGAGTAAGCTCCCATTTGCTGTTCCAGTCCCTAAGTGCCAGCAATAGCTGGGACTGAGCAAGTTGAATCCAGAAGCCAGAACTCAGTTCAACGTTCCTACTTGGGTGAAAATAACTCAGATACTTGAGTCACCACTACTTTCTCCCTGCATTAACAAGAAGCTGGAGTTACAAGCTAGAGCCAGGGATCAAACAGGTGCTTTGATTTGGAACTCAGGTATATTTAAAAGCCAGATGTAATGCCCATCCTCATTTTTAGTTTGTTATTATTTGAGGTGGAGGGTGGGAAGGAGATTACTCCTACTCACTGGTTCACTCCCTAGATGCTGGTAGCAGCCAGAGATGGGCCAGGTCAAGCCCTTCTCCTTGTTGCCTCCCAGTGTCTGCATCAGCTACAGTCAGGACTCCAACTTGGGCTCCAGTGTGGTATTCAGGTGTCTTAACCAGTACCTTAACCTGGAGACCAAACACAGCCCACTGCCTATCCTGCATGCTTACATGCTTAGCACCTAAAAAACACCACTAAAAGAGTTTGTATGAATGCTTCAGAGCCAGCACTGTGCTGGGCATTTTATATATGTTAACCATAAGCTGCACATCAGCCCTGATATGCGAGGCGGTCATCTCACATAAGCAGCACCAATATTTAAGACAATGAGAAAATGCACTAAAGTCCAGACAGCAAATTCTACAGAATCTGAATGTAAATGGAAATTAGATGATCACAACTATTCTTGGTGTTTTTTATAGTGTAATCTCTGCACCGCCTAGATGATACCATGAAGTATCTATGACCAGACCCCAACCTAGACAATATGGAATGAAATCCTTTAGAGATTGGGTGGTTTTGCTCAAGGTAAAAATGGAGACAATAGCTTCTTTGTCTGTTTTTTTTTAAAGATTTATTTATTTTTGTTGCAAAGTCTGATATATATAGAGAGGAGGAGAGACAGAGAGGAAGATCTTCCATCTGATGATTCACTCCACAGGCAGCCACAATGGATGGTGTTGCGCCAATCCAAAGCCAGGAGCCAGGAGCTCCTTCCAGGTCTCCCACAGAGGTGCAGGGTCCCAAAGCTTTCGGCTGTCCTCGATTGCTTTCCCAGGCCACAAGTAGGGGGCTGGATGGGAAGCAGGGCAGGCAGGATTAGAACCGGCACCCATATGGTATCCTGGCACATTCAAGGCCAGGACTTTAGCCGCTAGGCCAAGGCTCTGGGCCCAAGGCAATAGCTTCTTAATTCAAGACAAAATTGTGGCCAGATTCTCATTATTCCTCTGATCTCTTCTCTGCCTTCCACCACCTATGCATCAAAATATGCTAAAATTCCAGGTGCAAACTCCTAGTCCGTTATGTAACTACCTGCCTACTAAGAATCAAGTGGAGGGGGAGCAACTTGTGTAATTAAATAGAAAAAAAAATCACACACTCCCTAGTTTAGGAAAGGGCCAGTACAATTCAGAATTGAAATCTTGGTGAAATATTTAAAGCTGCTTCAATTATTTAAGTGACTGGCATTATTCATTTGGTAGACTTAAATGAATAATTTTATTCATTTAGTGGTCCAGATCATTCAGAAATATTTATATGACTTAGAAAAAATTTATAGCAAAGCAAATGGATGGAATCTTTTAAAACTAATACCGAACCAAATGTTTAACAAAAATTTAGCATTTTAGATGACCTTATGAAGGTGGATTATATTATCTCCACTTGACAATGAAAAAAATCCAGTCTCACAGAGATCTTTTGCTTAACAGAACTTTGCAAATAAGGACACGCCTAGAGTTACAAAACAAAACAAAACAAAACAAAACAAAACAAAACAAAACCCAACTTATTTGTTTGGAAGACAGAATTACAGAGTTAAAGGGAGAGAGCTCTTAAATATGCCTGTTCACTCCCCAAATGGCTGCAACAGCTAGGGCAGGCCACTCCAAAGTCAGGAGCTGGGAACTTCTGCAGGTCTCCCACATGGATGCAGGGCACAAGCACTTGAGTTTTCTTCCACTTATCTTCCCAGAGACCTGGTTAAGAAGCGGAGCATCCAGGACTTAAACACCAGTGACGCTGGTATTACAGGTGGCAGCTTAACCTGCTGTGCCATAATGTTGGCCCTAGACAATGGCAGAAATGTAATCCACTTTATCAAAACTAAAATGCTTGTGTTCTGCACCACATCACAGTGCTTCACAAACGTCATCTCACCCTAGTGGTTCTCAAAGTGGGTACCTGGATCAGCAATACCATTCCCTGGAAACTTTCTAGAAATAAAAATTCCCTTGTCTCAACCCCTCCTACTGACTCGGCTGCTATGAGAATAAACCCAGAAACTAACAAGCCAGCCCAGTGACTATAAGGTACAATCCAGTTTGAGAACCACTCCTTTCTTTCATTCTCAGATGCCTTAAAAAAAAAAGGCAAGAAGTGAGCAAACAAATCATGGATTCCTTCCTAGGTGTGATGAAGAGATGAAGAATTTGTTGAGGAATTTTTTGTTCGACATTTGTTGATGTGTTATTTGGCATTTTTACAGCGAAACAAAACTGAATTCTTGCTTCATTGCTGGCTTAATTCCTTGGTATTTAAATGATCAGTCACTACTTGGCTAGGGTTATTTCAAGTAATTCTAAGTATCCTACCTAACACAATGCCAGTGTGAGCACTGGGTGTCTGAGGTATACTTGGCAACATTTGGTTGTTTTTAAAAATAGTGTTTGATTCAATTTCCAGCCACATCCTTTAAACACATTTAGTTGTTTTGCTTTCACAAACTTGACCCTCAGATGCCCCTAAGAGGAAAATCATGCTGAAAGCCAGCTGGAAAATAAATCAAAACAAGGACTATCTGAATATAAAGGGGGAAAAACAAGAACATCCCTTTATTCTAGGAATGATTATTCTTAGTAACTGTGTGCCGAAAACTGTGCTAAGCAGGTCCTGTGTAGCAGCTCATTTACTTACAAGGCAGTCATAATAAAGCCTATTCACAAACAGTGAAACTGATATTTTAGAACTTGCTCAAGTTCACATGGCCAGGAAGTGGTCTGTCCTATCAATCTTTGATCCTAATCACTAAGCTAGGTTGCATCTCATTTGAGTCATCTTTAGGCTAATACAATATTTCCCGATCTTCTAAACCTACACTTTGGAGGTTGTCCCTGGTGCTGGGTGAAGCCTTGAAGCCACTGGCCATGGGTTGCTGTCCACCATCATCCCCAGCAGAGGCCAATCTGTCCTTGGCTCATATGGCTTATTCTTCATGCCACGTAGACTGTGTTTAAAGAAGTTAAGCATTTATATTCAGAAGAATGAATGGAAGAAATAAACATCATGTGCCAATTGTGTTGACACGAAACATATTTGAGGCCCATTGTTCCTCAGCAAGAATAGCAGCTGCTCCAGGTACATTTGGAAGGTGAAGCCAATTTGAATGAATCTATTATCACTTCATAATGCCCTGCAAAGGCCATATCCAAAAAGCAAGGCTTCAAATCAAAGCCTCAGATAAAACTCCAGAATTCCAGAGCTCTTAAAGAGCCAGGGAGAAATTATTGCTCTGGGCTTAATATCAAGAAGATGGGTCATGAAGTTTTATGAGACTAGGAAAAATGGAGACGACTACAACAAATAAAGCAATCAAAATTTGGAAAACGTAAGACTTGTTCTTCAGTGTTTCAAGGTAAAAGTGATTTCTCAAATAAAGAAGGTTTATTGTGAAAGGTGCTGAAAGGAAATACAATCCAGTGAGGCAAGCTCCGTGAGTTAATTGTGTATTCCCAAGAGAGACATGTTGAAGTCCTAAATTCTGGCACCACAGAATTATGCCCTTATTTGGATATGGGATTGCAGATGTAATTAGTTAAGATGAGGTCATATTAGAGTTGAGTGGGCTCCCAATGCAAGAGGGTTCATGTCCTTATAAGATGACCACTTATGACAGGGACAGAGAATGAGTGTGGTGAGCTGATGAAGGCAGGGATGACAGTTATCTGCAGCTGCAAAGTCCAGAACAATGAAGTTCACAATGGAGAACAGAACCCACCTCCTCAAAACAACACCCATTGCTTCCACCTTGGCTGAAAGCAGGATGTGCCCCAGCTATAGGCAACTGCCCAGGCTGCCGTGCACCTGGGCAAGTGTTACACTGCTGGGGAGAAAAGCAGAGGTAGCTTGCAAGGGATTCTGGGCCTAGTTAATGCCAGATTTGTATTAACTATACCAGTATGCCAGCACGGTTTCTTCTCCTTCTTTTTCCCTGTTTCTCTTCTTCTTCCCCTTCTTCTCTTTCTTCTTTTTAAAGATATGTGAGGAAATCACTGAATACCAGGCTGGGACATACCACCCTGTCCCCCAAGTTGGGGCAAGTGGGCTGCAAAGTTCCTGGGAAAGGAGTTTGGGGACCTATTACAGTGGGAGCAACTGAAGAAATGTTTGACAAGGGAGGGATGACTTCTGGGGTCTTCCATGGATTGGGCCACTGCACTCACAGGTAGGCGAGGGAGCTGAGACAGCAGTTTAGAGGGCAGAACTGGAGAGCATGTCTGAGTCAGGCCAAAGCTCCCACTTATGTGAGAAATCTGGGTTGCACTAGATAGCATCACTTGCTGTCCATTGGTGCTTGCAAAATCTGGGACCTGTGGACATGCCTGGCTGGGCTAGGCCACAGTCCCTGCCCACACGTTAGAGTAGGGGGCAGGAAACATCAGGCTAGGCAGTAGCACCATCAGAATATGGGAAAACCAGACCTGGGCACAAATTCTGTTTTTCGTGGGCTCACCTCTGTGTGATTGCAGTATCTGCTAGTTTATTTGGAGAGCTGGGGAGATAATGGGCAGAGTCAGGGTGGACCATATAACTCAACTGACAGGAAGCCATCTGACACTTGCAGAAGCTGGGGCTGGTAGAAAACCAGGTGGGGCCAGGCTATAGCACTCACCAGTACCTGCAAGGGCTGGGACTGAGGACAGACCGTGCCATGACCTCTTCTGGCATGCATGAGATCCAGGATGGGAGCAAGCCTGGTAGGGGAACTTGGAGAACTCTCCCACTAGTTTGCAGCTCCCAAAGGAGAGCACAACAGCCAGGGATGAGGGTGGGCTGGGCAAGTCTGGAGCACTTGTTAGTGTTTGTATCAGCTGGGTCTGGGGACAGATCAGGTAAGGGCTGGTCTTAGGATCCACTGGCATGTAGTGTGTGAGTCGTGCCCAGGTGGGTTAGGTTGTAACACCTGCCAATGCAGGTGGGTCAAGCCAACCTGGGCCAAAGCATGGGTCAGCACACTTAAGACCTGGGGTGAGGGACAGGGCTGTCAGGGAATCTCTGAGGACTTCCCTGCTGGGCTGCAGCTCCCATTGGTGAGTGTGAGAGCTAGGACTGGAGGGTAGGTTGGTCTAGAGGTACGCTACCTGGACTAAGCAGCAGCACCAGATGGCAAGTGCCAGGGCTGGTACAAGTCATGTCAGGCTGGACCAAAGTGCCCTCTGGCAGGTGCAAGATATGAGGTTAGGAACATTCCTGACAGGGGAACTGTGAACACTCCCCCCTAGACTGAACTTATTGCTAGTGAACATAAGAACCATGGTTGGGACAGGCTGGGTTGAACAAGGCAGTGGCATCCATTGGCACACATGAGGGCTGGGTCTGCTGTTAGGTTGGGCTGAGCTAAGCCACGGCATCCACAGGTGTGCATGAGAGCCAGATGGGATACAGGCTTGGCTGGGCTAGGCTGCAATAGAGACTGGCAAGTGCACAAATCAAAGATGGGGCAGGCCTGGTGAGGGTGACTGGGGATCGCCCTGACTAGGCTATGGTATCCATGTCCGTGGTGGGATGATTAAGCTGGGTCACATCACCTGTTGGTTCAGGTGAGATATGGGGTTGGAACAGAGCTGACTAGGCTGTTGCATCCACTGGTATGTGTATTGGTTGGTGCAGGTGACAGACCACACCTGACCCTCCACTGGCTGGCACACATGAATCAGGTCTGAGGTCATCATCCTGGGCAAGGTTTCTTGGAGGACTCCATGATTAGACTGCTGCACTCAGACCCTAGCCACAGGGAAAATAACAGGAGGTGTGGTCCAACCTTGGAGTGCATGTATTGGGGCTGTGCCTCCTCAGTGGTTGATACCTGTGCAGTGGACAGCATGTCCAGATGCACACAGAGGATATGACGACCAGCTCATCTATGCCAGCAGACAATGTGGACTGCCTCATCAGAGAATGGAAAACAGAACAGGTTGGATGACTTTCCTGGCCAAGCTTTGCAGCATGTTCCTGGGTCTGCAGATGCATTAAGGTGGTCTTTGTCAATTAGTAGACGTTGAAAAGATTTCCTCAACCCTGTTGCAATGAAGCCTACAGTGTCTCAGCGACCAAAACCACCATTCAAGTAATATCCTTGGAACACTCTTCTCCATATGGGGGTCTCTAAGGTGCCATCAAAAAAACCATCTCCCATCTCTGGGTGCTAATGCAGTTTGACAGCAAAGAGTGGCCTCCTCCTCCTCTCTGGACACAGAAGAAAAAAAAACCTGAAACATTTGTCCCGTCCACTTTCCTCCATACCTGACTCTCCTCATCCTAATCAGAGGTCCACATGCATCCCTCTCAACCGTGTTAACAATATTCAAGTTTAAAAAAAGGAGGATGTGGGTTAACTAAGACAAAGGGTAACCCATTCCCCTCTCTACTGGGACAAGAAAGGCAGCTTAGACCCTTCTCTTCATTACCAGAAAAACTTGTACTGACAAGTGTTGCTAACTAATGTTTACTTGCTAGTTGCTTGCCTAACTATCCCCACCACCGCCCCCAAGTTGGTGCCTGTCCATGCTTTTGTCTTCTCATTCCTCTGAAGTTTTACTTTGTTGAAGATGTTGTCTATACAAGCTGAAAGTTCAAAGCCATCTCCTGGAGAGCTACCCTTTGCTGGGATTAGCAGCCACATATGCATGAAAGGTACAAAAGTTTTCCAGAAATATCATGAAAAATGGAACTAAATCTATTTTGTTGCAAGAGATTTTTAAAAATTCATGCATAGTTCTTCCGTCCCATATATGTCCTTTGAACTTTTTGAGTATATCTGGTCTAAATAGTTTCAATTTTTTTTTTGCACCAACAGAAACTTATCTTTTCATTCCATTTTTCTATATATATTTTGAGTTCCCATATACATGTTAACACAGTCCTGCTTGTTTTTCCCTTGTTCATGTATCTTTTGTTCACAGTGGTCCTTCTAACTAAGGACCTGCTGAGGGTTATTCTCACTCCCATGCATCATCAGACCACCAGCAGCTAGAATGAGACAAGGAAGAACTCCCTGTCGGTTTCAGAAAGATGACACTTGGATTTGGAAGTTCTGGACAGGTGAGAAATCAGATTCCTGATGTTGGAAGCCATGCAACATCTGCTACTTTGGTACAGCAGAGCCAGGATGTACACGAAGCAGGTGAGAGGAAGAGACTGGTTGCACTCGGCTCCCTCCCCTTACTTCTTCTGCCAGCAGGTAGGATAATGGGCAGCCAGAAGGCTCCCTGCACTGTCACAAGCACACTGTGCAGCCCAGAGGGCAAGAAGGGAAGCAGGGGAAGTGAGCGTCCCAGGGCTGTGGGTGGGACTGGCAGCCCCCAGAGATGCCCGACACAGGGAGTTTTGGTTTACAATGCTTTCAAGAGGCCTGAAGGAAGTATGTGCCTCTGTTTTTGCCCTCAAAGGAGAAGTATTCCTACTATGCATTTTTTCTAAATACAGGGAATTCATCAGGGGCAGGGCCAGGGCACTGGAATGTGGTGGCAGAGGAGGGGTGTGGGTTGTAGTGGAAAGATGAGTGTCATCCAGATGAGGAGGTAAGGGAAGCCAGGCCATAGGAGCAGTTGTTCTGTTTCTCATAAACACAAATTATAATCAGGAGCAGCCTTGACCACTCAGAAGTGTGAGTCCCTGGTGCTAACTTACCTGGCTCCCGTCTTCTTCCAGTTTCTAGTCCTGTTCCTACCTGTCCAGCCCATATTCATTCCCTTTTGTCAGCTCCTGCCCTTGGCCAGACCTCTGTAAAGACAAGGGATTCCCTGCCTTTCCCTCTGATCCTGCTGTGGTTTCCTTCACTCCCCTTCTGCACGCTGACAACTCCCATGCTGACAGCTCTGCCGACTTCAGGCTGGAGCGCCTCTCTTGCATATTCAAAGTCGGCATCATGTGCAGTTTTGATTCTGCACAAAGTAACTCATTATTTCCTTCTAAGCTGTTTTTCTCTGCGTGACACCTATCAGTACTTAGTCGTACTTGACACAACCTGCTCACTGAATCCTCACCATCCCTCTGTCAGGTGGGTACAATTACTTACTCCCCTCCATTCTGGAGACGCAGAGAAGTAGAGAAATTTGTCCAAGATCACAGAGCTGGTCTGTGGCACAGCCAGGACTGGAAATCAAATTTTTGACTCTAGACTCTGCTTATTGTCACCCTGCTGCTTCCTCAGTTTCTCTTATCCCTGCAAATGGCACCCTCAGCCACAGGAATCCAGGAGTCGCTTTGCATTTCTCTGTCGTGCTTTCCTGCCAGATCCATCTGAGAAATGTCATCTCGTGTGCTTCAGCGACCCCGTTGTCATCGAGTCACCATCGTGGCTCTCTCGGACAGGGACATCTGCAGCAGTCTCCTTCTCCGCTGCTTCTAACCACTCCCCACATGGCAGCAGAGGAATCTGCTGAAGCTCTGAGCAAGACCATACCGCTGTCTGACTTCACCCCTGGTCCTCCAGCCTGAGGGGCGGGGCCCAGCTTTCTCTGTTGCCCTCCTGTGGAGCCACTCTCCTTGGACCATCACACTACAGTGCTCAGATGTGTATTCATCTGGTTGTTCAGTAGTGTAAACTATTTTTTCAAAGATTTGTGTCCATCACTTCCTAAAGAATTAAATCATATCTCCTCTCTTTTATGTTGCTTGCTCTCTAATAAAAAAACTTTCTCTTTGTCTCAGGTTTATCAGGTCTACCAAATGGCTGCTCATTAGATTGAAAGAGGTCACTTTTATCACAAAATATTTTTTAAAGATTTGTTTGTTTGAAAAGCACAACGACGGAGAGAGGGAGAACCACAACAGGAGTCAGAGAAAGATGGTTCATCTGTTGGTTCACTCCCCAAAGGGCTACAGTGACAGGAGCTGGGATACGCTGAAGCCAGGAGCCCAACATCTGGGTTTCTCATGGGATTGGAAGGTTCCCCAGTATTTAGGTCGGTTTATGTTGCTTTTCCAGGCTCATTAGCAGGGAGCTACATGCAAGTGGAAAGCCAGGCCTTGAACCAGCACTCAGATATGGGATGCTGGCATCACAGGAGGAGGCTTAGTCAACTGCACTGCAACAGGCCCTCTCCCTTTTTCTAGATGGGCTGGGGTCAGGGAGTGGCAGAGAGCAGCTCCTGGATGTCCATTCCATTCATGCCAAGGATGCCTTTTTCCTCTCACTCACTCAAATTACAGAGTTTTTCTTTCTAGACTTCCTCCTGGAACAAAGTTGGTAAGTTGTGATTCAAAATCCAGGTCTAACCAGTTTCACTTTTTTTTTTTTTTTAATAGAATCCCGCAAAGGTCCAACAGCCTGTGGGCCAACACTGACTTTAAGAAGCTCAGGGAACATGTGTAAAACACACAATCATGCATGTAGCTGAGACAAGCATGCCAAAGTCCGATCTCTCTCCTGGGACACACTGGCTGGGAGGGACAACAGAGGAGAGATGCAGAATACCCATGTGTGTGAACAAATGTGCACCCCACACAGGGTTAAATTTGCATATGCAGGAGGAGCAACAGCATGGCAGTACAGAAGTGGACAGGGCTCTTGCCAACTCGGTGAACCTAATGCCTGAAGCGGGTATGAACTATGTGGCAGGATGTGACAGGCATGGCCTGTTGCAAAGTCCCTCTCACCGTGCATCTTGCCTGAGGACCCTGTGAGTTGCCTTAGGGTCAGTCTAAGGTGGCAGGGGGTGGGGGAAGTGTTGGGGGGAGGTACTGAGGATGGCTATAGCCGCTGGCATCATTCCAATTGCCTCCCTGTCTGTATGCATGCTTCAGCTGCCAGCATTTCTTCAACTTGAAGTCTTGAATTTTTCAGCACGGCTTCAGGCTCCAAGCTCCCCCTCCCCATCACACACCTGACCCTTACTCTCCATCGTGTACCATGGGCACACCCACTGCCCATAATGCATCAGACACCATGACATGTCCTGGCTTGCAACACCTTTACTGCAGCCACATTTGCACAAGATGCCATGGCACTTCTGACACTTCCAAAAAAGCCATCCAAACTCCCCTGATTTAAAAACTCAAGTGCTTGGCACACCACCCCCATCTTACAAATGTATGATCAGCACAAAGATCTTTCGTGATTTTTTAAATAAAAGATTTATTTATTTGAAAGAGTTACAGTGAGGCAGAGGCACAGGCAGACAGAGACAGAGAGATAGCCAGGGCTGGGCCAGGAGCATAATCTGGGTCTGGCATGTGTGTGCAGGGTTCCAAGTACTAGCGCCATCTGCTATTGCTTTCCTAAGTGCACTAGCAGGGAGCCGAATTGGACGTGAAACAGCTGGGACTCGAACTGGCTCCATAGGATGGTATTGTAGGTGGTAGCTTTACCCACTATGCCATAACAACAGCAGCCCATGCATTTTCTGAATACTCCCCTCAGATGCAAAGATTTCAATTCTTTTTGTTTATTTGTTTGCACCAGAATACCATTTCCCACAAACTCTCTATGGGGTTGCTGAGTGTTTGCTGTGCATCAAAAGAAACCATTTGACAAATAACATTGCACAGAAGTATAGAAGAATGCTCTCAGGCTTATTTGTCAGAAGTAAAGTAGAAGAAGAAAAACATCTAAACTTTCCAAAGGAAACGCTAATGCAAGAATTGCCTCATCTGAAACCATGGTCTGGTTGCAATAGCCCTGGAGAGAATATTAAAAACTAAGAAACCAGTGAAACATTGTGAAATTGCACTTGACATCCTCTCCTTGATCGTTAACCCTAATACGCTAACCACGCTCTGGCAGTCAGACCGCACTGCGGCCTGGTGTAACTGTGTGGCCTTGATGGGGTGTGTGTGGATGTACACACGCTGTGTGCAAGAGAGAAAAGGAGAACTTCGTGACAAGAATAATTAGAAACCCGACTTGTTAAGTGGTCACTATTTTTCTCATCAATGGGGAGAATATTCAGGTTTTTTCTTCTATATCTTCTTCATCTTGCAGAATGAAAACTCTATCCATGTTAAACGACTCCCCTTCTCCCCACACCCGGCCCCTGTCCAGCACCACGCGGCTTTCTGTTTCTGTGCACTGGAGCCCTTGGAAGGCCCATCTCAGGGGCCTCGTAGCGTATTGTCTTTTGTAGCCTGCTTATTGCACACAGCATCATGCCCGCCCGCTCATCCACGCTGCACTCTCAGACAGAATTCCCTTCCTTCTGAAGGATGAATCACATTCCACTCATGTACATGAGTGCTTTAAAAAGGCTGTGGAAAATTTAGACAAGCCATTCTTGCATATTTAGCATATTTTGTTTTATTTGTTCATCTGTACATGAACACTGGGTTGCTTCTACCTTTGGCTATTGTGAAAAGTTATGCAATGAAAACAGATATAAGGGTCTGGTACAGTGGCCTAGTGGCTAAATCTTCAGCTGGTGTCTGCTGGGATCCCATATGCATGCTGGTTCATGTTCCGGCAGCTCCACTTCCCATCCAGCTCCCTGTCTGTGGCTTGGGAAAGCAGTTGAGGATGACCCAAAGCCTTGGGACCCTGCACCCGCGTGGGAGACTTGGAGGAGGCTCCTGGCTTCTGGGTTTGGATTAGCTCAGCTACCCGCTGTTGCGGCCACTTGGAGAGTAAACCAGAAGATGGAAGCTCTTTCTGTCTGTCTCTCCTTCTCTCTGTAAATCTGTTTTTTCAGTAAAAATAAATAAATATTTTTAAAAAGATATAAAAATATCTCTTGAAGACCTTAATCTTCAAAAAACCTACCTAATTACTGAAAGGCAAGGTGCCAGAGAGAGATTAATTTTCTATCTGTTGTTCACTCCCTAAACGCCAGGGCCAGGCCAGCCAAAGCCAGGAGCTAAAGACTCCATCCTTACCTCTCCCAGAAGTGGAAGGGTCCCAAATACCTGGTCCTTCATCTGCTGCGTCCCACGTGCCTTTGTAAGATTGGATTTGGAGGCGGGACTCAATCTCACATCACCCACCCCGATACTGGGTGCAGTCTCAAGTTGTGGCTTAACATACTGTGCCACACACCTGTCAATACTGCTCTGAATTCATTTGGCTATTTCCCCAGAAGAGGGATTGCTTGATCTTACGGTAGTTCTACTTTTAATTTTTTAGAAACTGCTATAGTAATTTTCTCAGGGGTTCTGAGTTTTCAATATTTGCTCTCTGAAATCTCCTTCAAAAGTATTCACTTTAATTTGGGAACAGGAATACATTCTTATTTTTCAAAGAGCCAATGTGGACCTCTTTCTAGCTAGGGCCTGTTTCTGCCCTTGAAGGCCACCTCATGGCTCTGTGTGGCTTCTTTTTTTCTGGCCTACAACCCACCATTGTCCGATCCCAAGTGCTACCATCCCTTGCTGCACACATCCTCCCAGTGGTCTCCTGAAATATCCACACCGTGCTCCTTGGAGGGTTTGTGCTTGAGGCAAGGAGATCATCCTGAATCATCCATGTAGTTAGGTCCAGTCTCATCACCAAAACCCTTATAGACAGAGAGCTGGTTCCAACCGAAGGAACAGGAAGATGGCAGAGGGGAGGGGCTGCAGAAGGAAAACCAGAGATTTGGTGGCGTGTGAAAGCGACTAGGCTTGCAAATACTGGTTCTGAGCTATTGGGCCCAAGGGCAGAGGCCAAGCTCAAGGCAGCTCCTGCTGGCTGCCAGCAAAACAGTGGAGGCCTCAGACTTCTAACCAGAAGGAGCTAAATTCTCCCATCCACCTCAGTGCGCTAAGGGAATATTTTCCCCAAAATCTCCAGAAAGGAAATGGCTTGCTCAACCCTTGATACTAGCTGCTGACACCCACATTTGGCCACTAACACCTAGGACTCTGAAACAACAGACAGATGTTGGCTTAAACTGCCAAATTTGTGAGAATTTGTTATGGTCTCTTCCAGCCCTTCAGAAATGTGCCATAACTTGGAAAAATGTCAGCTGGAGAACCTGATCAACAAATTACATGTCATCTTACCAGTGGACAAACGAGTGGAAGTTGTCCTAACATTATTTTCTGAATAAGCCATCATGTCCTCTCTAAAAGGAAATACATTTGTCATACACTGAACTCCTGAATCATGCGCTAAATTTATTCTCTGTTCTTGACTTCTCTGCTTTGGTGTCATCACAAATTATTTAAAACTTTTCTTTATTTTTCATTCAATTTGAGTGAAAGGCAGAAAGAGAGAGATGGAAATCTACACGTTGATTAACTTTCCGACTGTAGAGCAATTAGGTCGGTGGTCAGGCCAAAGGCAGGAGCCTGGATGTCAAACTAGGTCTGCCATGTGGTGGCAGAGACCCAAGGACTTGAGCCATCACCTACTGCCTCCCACGGGGCTTATCAGGAGGAAGCTAGAGATGGGAGCAGAGCTGGGATTTGAACCCAGGCACTGCAACACACTTATTCAGGCATCTTACCAATGCTTGCTGTTCCAACGTATACCAATGTGGTACCAATCTGTACCAATGCTTGCTCCAAAAATATTTTAACTGTGTAATTCTGTGTTTCCATATTTTATTTGTAGATACCTTCTAGCAGTTTGCTACGTTTGCTCTTTACCAACTTCTCCCCGCCCCCAAATGTTCCTAATATGTTGATTTTCTATATTCTGACTTTACTCTGTGTTACAAAGGCTTGCTTTTTACTCACCCAGGGAGATGCCATGGTAGCCACGGTTTGCCTTGAGTTGAGATCACACTAATCTACTAAAAGAAAAAAAAGTGATTAAATTACTTACAGCTGTTGTTAAGAACACCATAAGCTGTCCAACCCGTAACTTTTTAGTGGAGAAACAAGATGCTGAAATTCAAAAGAAAAACCTCTGACATAGGTATCCCTTTAACTAAACAAGCATTTACGGAGTACTTACCACACACAAGGACACTTGAGAAAATTCTCAGACATGTGTATCGTAAGACAACCGTGCATAGATTTCCTAACAATTCTGCACTAAAACCAACTTGTTTTGCCATTCCATTTTCACCAAACTTTTTGAGGCACCCTGGTGCAAGAGATTATGCTATCCCTGTGAAGTTTCTAGGGCAACATAGGAAGAAAAAAATCTCTGCACTTTTGGGGCTTACAAATATGCTTCCTGGAAAGACAATGAAACTATTTTAAATCCACTTAAATACGCCCAGGGTGAATTTCTACCAGACCATGCTACCATTACAGGGAACAGTAACAGAGGAAGTGGCTCCTCCCAACCAAGTCAACATAAACTGTAGCTGGCTTTTGTGTGTGTCCTTCTGCTTGTTTGAGAATCTGCCACATAACAGAAGTATGTGGGCCTAGCGTGAGTTTGTTAGAAACAGACATGCGTGCTCTTAGAAGAGGCAGCCCGTTTTTGGCAGGGTGCAGAGGGGGACGGGGGCAGTTCTCTGGGAACACAGGCACATTTTCCATAAGGTAGACATCATTCAAACATGCTGGCCTAGCTCCAAGGGTCATTTAGTGGTGCAAGTGGCTCCCACCCAACCAGGGAATAAA
The DNA here is from genome assembly GCF_017591425.1 of Ochotona curzoniae. Taxonomy (NCBI): domain Eukaryota; kingdom Metazoa; phylum Chordata; class Mammalia; order Lagomorpha; family Ochotonidae; genus Ochotona; species Ochotona curzoniae. Next base: position 22,165,594 of record NW_024467119.1, on the reverse strand, counting down.
ATATTCTAAAAATGCAATGATCACTCCAGAGCAAGTTCAACAGGAAGTGACATCATAGTCCTTGCAACTATGCAGCCCTGGAAATCTCAGGCTCTTTTTAGCCCAGTGCAATTGATTCACTATTTAGTCTAAGATTTTCCCTTTCCATGCAGTAAGCAATGGATCCAAGGTGGTACCGATGTGGTCTCTTCAAGTCACACAATTTTGCTTTGAGTTTTAGTTCCCTTACTAGTAAAACAAGGGAAAGAGGGGCCAGGCAAATGGCTCAGTGGCTAAATCGTTGCTTTACACATACAGGGATCCCATATGGGCGCCAATTTGTGTCCCAGCTGCTTCACTTCCCATCATGCTCCCTGCTTGTGGCCTGGGAAAGCAGGAGAGGACAACCCAAAGCCTCGGGTCCCTCCACCCATGCGGGAGACCCAGAAGAACCTCCTGGCTCCTGGCTTCAGATCAACTTAGCTTGGGCTGTTGTACTCACTTGATTTCTCTGCTTTGGTGTCATCACAAATCATGTGAACCAGCAAATGCAAGTTCTTTCTCTCCTTCTCTCTGTATATCTGACTTTCCAGTAAATACAACAACAGAAACAAACCTTTAAAAAATAAAAAGAGGAGGAGGACTGTTGCCAGCCTTGATGTGATGACATCAGTTAGGGTCCCCTGTGTGTGGTTCATGTCAAAGTCCTCAGGGCTAAGAATTTATGCCACGCTTAAAATGGTACATAACGGATAATAAAGAATTGCTTGTTGAATGAACGATTTAATTAGGTGTTATTCATTAATAACATCCCATTTTGCCTTTGAAGAAGCTGCAGCCAGAGAACCGTAATAGCACAGTCACCGAGCTGGAAGGCGGACTCCTACGGAATCCATGCAGCCACATTCCAAACACAGGAATCTAATCCCCATGCTTCTACTTTACCCAAATGGCTGCCTCACACCTGGCCAAAGCTGGGGCCTAGTTGCTATCGTTGCTATGGATCCAGTATAATGAGCAGATTTTTAAGAATTATTACTAATCTAGCTAATTTTGAAGAACTATGTAGGATATCTGTGTCCCAGATTAGGGTGCCAGGGTTCCCAGATCCACTTTCTGCTAAGACACGCCTGGGGAAGCAGCAGGTGGTGGTTCAAATATTTGGGTCCCTGTCACACATCTGTAAGACCTAGACTGAGTATCACGGCTGCTTGATTCAGCCCCAGCCCAGGCTGGGCCACTGGGGCCATCTGGAGTGGGGCAGAGGGAATGGAGGTGATTTTCTTTTTCTATCTCTCTGCCTGTCTTTAAAAGAGATACTATAGAAATATGCCGCGATGGAGCCCAAAGGACTGAAACAAAAAAACCTCAAACATGTGTTTCCTGAAAGGGTTTACAGCATCTGCTCAATTTCCTGGTACTTCCTTTGTTTCTAAGCAGATTTCTCAATGCAACCACACAGCTCTGGGAACAGGAATCTGCTCTGTACATTTTTAAATTCCTTTCTGGTCAGTCTAAAGTCCCCACCCTCCTGAAGGCCAGCAGCACTCTATAATGTTATTTCAAAAAGGAGCAAATGTAACAAACTGTCCCAGGGCAGTCTTGCTGTGGTTGTTGAATATTACTCCTTGAAAAGAATCTGGCCCCCATAAGCAACTTTTTATCAGCAGCCAACGTGCCCTGGGTGCCCACAGGCTGCTCAGAACCCAGCTTCCCGGCCAGTGCCTCAGCAACCCGCGCCCAGATCTCCCACCTGCTGACTCAAGCGCCCAGCAATGATTCATGCCCAGTGAGCCAGATCCTGGTGTAATCCCAGCAAACGGGTGAGTCTGCCCCGGGCAAAGCAAACTTCCTGGACTCCCCACGCCCAGATCTAAACCCCCTTTCTTCTACCTTCTCAAAGAAAAAAAAAAGTAAAATACAATAGAGGGCCTGCATGAGAAGCAGGTGCTCATAGGATGCGTGAGGTTCCAAGCCATCAAAACAGAGCCCTGAGCCAGCCTCACCCGAGGCCCGGAGACCTCAGGACCACTCGGTCTCCCAGCTTTTTCCTGCCCTCAAGAACTTTATAACTGGGAAGGCCGAGATGGCTTCCGGGGCCTGGGCGCTGCTGAGCGTGATGAAAAGGGAAGCGTCCGCCATCCTGAGGCTCTGGGTCAGTGTAGCCCTGCCACGACCCTAGCTGGGCTGCTCGCCCAGGGCGCAGCACTTTTATTTTTCTGGGCCTCAGTTTCCCCTCCCTGTAAAATGCACGCGCGCGCGTTCAGGGTTGGTTCCCGGAGCCAGAAGTCGTCGCCAGCCCGTTACGCAGAGCCAAGGGCGCTGGTGCAGGGGAGTGGGGACGCGCGGGGAGCCGGCACTTACCGTGTAGGTCGGCGGCAGAGACCTGGAGACGGAGGAGGGCAGGCGAGGGCGTGCGCTGCTGGTGCAGGGGATTCGGCTCCGGCTTCAGACCGGCCACTGCGACCGCACCCCTTCCTCCTGCGCCGCCCCGCCTCTGGCGCCACCTGATCGCAGTCGAGGAGGGGAAGCCGCACCCCTGGAATGCCGCCCGCCCCCCAAGTACTCCAGCCCCGCGCCTTTCCCTCACCACCCCGCCTCTCTGAGCTTCCAGGTCCTCACCCCACATCTCTGCTTTATTCACAGGAAGTTCTACAAGGTCACTGCCATGGCGTGGCTAGTTTTACTCTAAAGCAAAGGAGTTCCTGCCTCCCAGGGACTCCACTGCCAGCTGAGGTGGACACCAAAGGCTACTAACGTTGACTTAGTGAGGGCCAACCCGCTGTCTTTACAGTAATTGTCTTCACTTTATGGAGAAACAGACCCAGGGCTTCCATTTCAGTCACACCTGATGGTCAAAGCACGGAAGACCTATTGGTCTGAGGTTGTTTCATCTTCTACAACACAGCTGGCTGTCAGGAAATAAGGACAGGGCATGGTAAAATGCAGAAATGATATTTGACAGCAATAGGCATCAGAATCGGATGCAGAAAAGGCAGGAATGTTGGAACTATCAGACCGGATTTTAAAACAACCATGGTTAAGCAGCTAAGGGCTATAAGGAAAAAAAAAAAAAAAAAAAAAAAAAAAAAACAGCCTGCAAGAACGGATACCCGGGCGGTGTGAGGGGAGAGATGAAAATTTAGAGAAAGCACCAGAAAGGCACACTGGAAACTACTCAGCTGAAATCAACCAAGCTGAAAAAGACAGGCACTAAGACCTCACTCACACGTCAATCTGAAAGAGTGGCAGTTGAGAACATGGTGGTTACCAGGGGATGGCAAGAACGGGGTGAAGATGGGGGTGGGGATGAAGACTGGGAACCATTGTTGAGGGGAAGCCGAGTTATAATTGGGCAGAAGGAACACATTCTGAGCGTTTTATCAATATCCATTACAGGAAGGCTTTATTAACACGAACACACACAATCTATGTGCAAAGCAGTAAGGAATTGAAATCTCCATGTTGTAACACACAGGTGCAGCTTGCCAGCCAGGACTGAAAGAATGCTGGAAGAAGATGGTAGCAGATCGGGTCCCGGGGTGAAGGCCTCTTCACAGGCAAGGGGGGCCCAAAAACCAAAAACCAAAAAACAAAACTAGTAGTCACAATGGGTGACCACAGATAGCGTTCTGTTTATTTCTCTACACAAAAAGGATTTTGAATATTTTTTTTAAAGATTTATTTTTATTATTTTTTATTGGAAAGGCGGATATACAGAGAGGAGAGACAGAGAGGAAGATCTTCCGTCAGATGATTCACTCCCCAAGTGAGCGCAACGGGCCGATACTATGCCAATCCGAAGCCAGGAGCCTCTTCCGGGTCTCCCACGTGGGTGCAGGTTCCCAAAGCTTTGGGCCGTCCTCGACTGCTTTCCCAGACCACAGGCAGGGAGCTGGATGGGAAGCGGGGCTGCCGGGATTAGAACCGGCGCCCATGTGGGATCCCAGGCGTGCAAGGCGAGGACCTTAACCACTTGCGCCACCGTGCCGGGCCCTGAATATTTTTGCTATAAAGAAATATTAAATATTTGAGGAGATAAATGTGGACACCCTAACTGGACATTGCAGACATTACATCGTACCTTCTAAGCAGGTTCAATCTTTATGTATCAGTTCAATTTTTAAAAAATTTTACAGAGAGAAAGATTTTTCCATCTGCTGATTCAATCCACATGTGGCTTCAATGGCAGGAACTGAGCCAATCTGAAACCATGAGCCAGGAGCTTCTTCCAGGTCTCCCTCGTGGGTGCAGGGTCCCAAGGCTTTGGGCCATTCTCCACTGCTTTCCCAGGCCACAAGCAGGGAGCTGGATGGGAACAAGAGCAGCCAGGACATGAACCAGCACCCAAATGGGATCCCAGCGTGTGCAAGGCAAGGATTTTAGCTACTAGGCTACTGTGCCGGGCCCAAATTAATTTTTCAAATTGAATTTCAAGGAAAATTTGAAAGAGAAGAGACAGTGAAGCACTATAAGCTTCATAAACATCAAGACTGGGATAGTCAGACAAAGCGGCAGCATAATTTGAACTGGTAGTGAACAACATTCAACAAATTCTTCTTTAAAAATATGTGTTTGGTTATTTGAAAGGCAGAAAGATAAAGAGGGAGTGACAAAGAATGTTCTTCCATCTGCTGGTTCCCAAATGGTCAGAGCAGGCAGGGCTGGGTGAGGCTGAAGTCAGGAGCCTGGAGCTCAGGCACGATGTTCCTGGGCTCAAGGACGTGAGCCATCTTCTGCTGCTTTCCCAGGTGCGAAAGCAGGGGCTGGAGTAGAAGCAGGGCAGCTGGGACTCAATGCAGCAATGTGACAGGAGGTGCTAGTGTCACAGGCAGCGACTTCACTCACTGTGTCATGACACTTGCCTCCCCATTTACAATTTCAATTACGGTTTAGCTTTCCTTATGCCCGTCCCTGTTATCCCGACAACAGTTTAGTAAAGGAACAAATGCTTAGTCTACTGGTTCAAATGCCTGCATCTCGTGTCCGACCTGGCTCTGGCTCCCACTCCAGCTTCTTGCTGGATGAGACCCTGCCAGCCCGTGGGATCACTGAGTGACTTCATTCCTGCCAGCCCGTGGGAACCCTGGCTTCTGTTTCCAGTTCCCATGCTCGGCCTGGACCAACCCCAGCCTTGTGGTCATTTGAGGGCTTGAATGAGCATCCTCTCAAATAAATAAATACATTTTGTAAAATTCAGTGAAAACAGTCATTTCAAAAAACTGGAAAGGGATTCACTTAAATGTCTGTAAATGTTTTGTTTAGTTTGTTTATAGCAGCTTAAACTGTCAGAATGCATCATTATTATTATTGTTTTTAACCTTAAAGCAAGGCCACATGTAAGAGTGCTTGGCTAACCAAATATAAGGACTCTCCACCCAGTGGGTAAGCACCAGCCTGGCCTGCTCCTGCTTGAGCTGGGGGTGCAGCTGCTAACGTTTGTAGAAATTAAGAGTGTTTCAGGTGGTGTCTGAGGTCTAAGTTCATCAGGTGATTCTGATGCAGCCTCAAGTTTGAGGCCCGTGGGTGTAAGAGGAGCAGCAAAGGAGAAACTAAAAAGATGGTGCTGCTCAAAAGGCCAGTATCTTGGGAGTCAACCACATTGACAGGCCTAAAGTGATGAGGTTGGCAAAGAGAGGAAAGAACAGTGTGGACCCCATTCTGCATCGTAACCTCAGGCTTGGAATGGCTGCCCTCACTCCCACCTCACTCTGAAACTTCCAAGGCCTGGAAAGTTCCAAAAGTTTTCTTACAAGCAGCTGGGCTTAATGGGCTAGGTTTCTATCATGAAGGAGTTAAGAACAGGTAGTCCTTGCACATAGGGCATGTTAGTTGTACCAAGTTCAGGGTTTAGTGTTGGGTTTAGGACAGCAGCTTTAACACGCATACCCTGTAACTGCCTACTGAATTTTTCTAGTTCTGATGACTGCGCACTATAATTATGTGGAGTGGAATTTTACCAGAGTGACTTATAAAACTCATTTCCCCCAAAGAGTGAGTTTTATCAGAAGGAACTGTTAAAGACTACGATGTTAGGATCACGGAAACCTGGCTTGCGGAAAAGAAGGCAGGAAAGACGGTTTGGGATAAAGCATGCATGTTTCTGAGTCAGAGCTGTATGAGAAGCCAGTCTTCTGGCATCACCTTTTCTGTCTGTTCGACTGAAAACACAGGGGAGGCTCCTTTAGCAGCCCTTCCCAACCAGATGGAGATGGAGCTCTGAGTAGGACCGCCACCCAAGGGTAAACACCTTAATCAGAATCCGGTGGGGAGCTTGGCGCCTATATGAGCCTCACAGAGCTGGGCCTGATGGAACACGGGGAGCTCGGGAACTCGCTGTGCGTGTGGCGGAGGCACCAACTTTCTTTGTTCGCCAAAGCGCAGTTTGACCCGGAGTGCTGCGGTTGGGCGGCGTGGATGACAATGGACTGTGGATGACCGCGAACTGACCCGCTGTGCCCATCCTGTGGATGAAACAGGTAAATGTCCTCCCAGTCCCGCTTCTGGGTGGTTTACTTTAGATTTAGTGAATTTCTGTGTTTCCTTCCTGGACTTCAGGCTTCTGTAGTGTCAAATGAAAGATTTTGGCGCAAAGTTACGGAGGCGTATTTAAAATACACGTTAAAATAGGAGGTGAAAACTAATTGATCAGGTGGCTGTGGGAGTTAAAGGTGCATTTGGTGTTGGCTGACGCCAGCAAGTAAAACAACCACAAACGTTTGAAGAAATTTCACAAACCGACTCTGAAATGGTTGTTCAGTATTAAACTCAGGTGTTCCTTGGTATCGGCAGGGTTCTGGTTTCCTGACTCCTGATACTGAAATCCACTCACGCATGAATCCATTGCATGAAATGGCATAGTAGTATTGTATGCATAGAACTTCCATATATCCTCCAGCATTTCAGTTTTTTAAAGATTATTTATTTGAAAGTGGGAAGAGACAGAAATCTTCCATTTGCTAGCTCACTCCGCATAAGGATACAATGACCAGCGCTGGACAAGACCAAAGCCATGAGCCAGGGGCTTTATCCAGGTTTCTCATGTGGGTGCAGGAACCCAAATACTTGGGCCACCTTCCACTGCTTTTCCAGGGTCATTAGCAGGGATGTACTGAATTTGGGCTGGAAGTGGAGCATCTGGGACAGGAATAGATTGCCTATGTCCCATTCACTGGGTCACTCTACCTGCTAGACTATAGCACTGGCCCCTCCTCCAATACTTTAAATCATCTCTATATTACTTATAATACCTAACGTAATCTAAATGCCATGTAAATACATCATTTGGGAGAAAATAAAGTTGGGAGTTACTGTTGTGGTGCATGAGGTTAAGGCTCTGCTTGCAATGCTGGTATGTCACTTTCAGACCTGGCTGCTCAACTTATGAGCCAGGTTCTTGCTAATGTTCTGGGGAATCGGCTGAAATGACCTTAGTCCTGGGCCACTGCTGCTCACAGGGGAGCCCCAGGTGGAGCTCCTCCCCTTGGCCTACCTCAGTCCTCCTCATGGTGGCTATTTGGGAGTGAACCAGTGGATGGAAGATGTCTTTTCCTATTATCCTGTCCTTCATAAGAGTTTTACTTGTTTGCACACTTAAAAAAAAGTGTGGTAGTATTTTAGGTATCTTTGATTTGCTGTTGATTCTCAAATGATAAAAGGAGTTATTTGTAGATGAATAATTTAGACTTTAAAAGGAGGGGATTTAATACTCCAAATCACGTCCTGATGATCCCATTTTCAATGTCTACTCTTAAGGTTGTTTCTGTCTGTTGCATCTGTGTGATGGCAATCTTACAGGATGTTGTGTAGTCATGTACCTTTACCTGTCTAGACACATGGTAAACTTACGCTGGTACTTGACCTCAGCCAGGAAAGAAAATGTGCAGCACACACAAATCCACACAGCAGGGTTCCTCTGACCTTACAAGCCAGGTGTTAAACATTGACCAGCGTGCTGCTATCGGCAAAGGATAATTTAAAATTGAGACATAGTCTGATTTTCAGCATCTGTGAGTTAAGTGTGCCTCTGCCAGAAGCACAGCCAGTGAGAAGGGCAGGCACATCACAGCTTCTTTCCACTGGTGGATAAATTTTGACCAAAACTAATGAGAAGCCAAGGGGCAAGGGGGCGTGGAACACAGAGGAAGGAAGGATGAACTTGGGGCAAATTGGATGAGCAGCATAGATTTTTTTTTTCCTTTAAAATACTTTTTAGTTCTGGCAATCTTTACATAGTTAATTAGGGTAAAATGGTTCAAAGGCTACAGGAAAGTAGGTAAGACTATTTCCTCATTGTTTCCTTCATGTATCTGGGGTAAAGGGGGATATTAAGGGAGAAGCCCCACCCAATCTCCCACCCACTCCATGTCCCTGATGTGGGGCATGCTCCAAGGGTCTTGCTCAAGTGGTTTTGACTGTTCAACAGTTATGAATCGCTGCCAGTCTCACCACTCCAAGCACAATGAAGTCATTGAAGAATCCACTGATTGACATAGTCTATCTTAGAGTCTCTGTTTGCCCAGTTTTTCACTGTCAACATATGGCTGAGATGGTTGACTGATTTGTTCTGTCCTCTGTCTTTTCTTGGTTAGGGTTCTGAGTCCAGCAGTTCAATTGGGGAGATCTCCAAAGAAACTTTGTCTGAGGTGTTCCCAGACCAGATTCTTGTGTGTACTAGCAGGTACAGGGCCTGGCACAGTCCACCACCCGGATCTGGTGGTTGCAATTGCTGGGTCAGTTCTGTTTCCAGCCCTGTCTTCCACTGGAACCAATGGGTGTTGTAGTCCAGCCTGGTTCTGCCCAGCACATACTCAGCCCTCACATAAACCAGTGGGAGCTGCAGCCTAGTTTGGGCGACACACGCTAACCCCCACCAGGCCCGCCCCTACCCTGGTTTGTCAGTATGTGCAGCAGACTAGTGCACTCTGTCCTACACCCCATTCAGCTCTCGTACATGTCAATGGGCATTGAAGCCTAGTTCCATCTAACCAGCTCCACTATCCAGCCCACACAGATGCTGTTGGGTGTGTTTCTGTCTAGCCACCCTAGCCCTGTCCTGGTTTTTGTGCCCTCCAGTGGGAGTGGTAACCCAAGAGGAAGGAGCCAACTCTTTCCCTTCTAGGCCACTCCCACTTCCAGATCAAGAGCAGCATGGATGTTTATAGGAGTGCTTATGCTTGGTATCAAGCCTTAGCTCGTTTGAACACTTTCCTTGGTGGGATACTTAAGGGAGATAGCTGAAAAGTGACAATTTATGGAAATTTAGAAAACACTGCTAATAAGTTTTTTTTTTTTAAATCAGTTCTATTGACTTTCTTGCATTTTAAGTTAATATGAAGAGGACAGATTTTATGCATCCATAGGTATAGTTGCAAAAAGACAACCACACTTCCCTTGCTCTCTTCCAGTAACTGTCCCCCTTCACTCTCTACAGTATTTGCACAGGTATAACTTTATTTTTAAAGATTTATTTATTTTTTTATTGGAAAGATGGAAATACAGAGAGGAGGAGAGACAGAGAGGAAGACCTTCCATCCAGCAGTTCACTCCCCAAGCAGCCTCAATGGCTGGAGCTGAGCCAATCCGAAGCTAGGAGCTTCTTCCAGGTCTCTAACACGGGTGCAGGGTCCCAAGGCCTTGGGCCATCCTTGACTGCTTTCCTAGGTCACAGGGAGGGAGCTGGATGGGAAGCGAGGCCGCCAGGATTAGAACTGGTACCCACATGGGATTCCAATGCGTTCAAGCTGAGGACTTTAGCCGCTAGGCTATTGTGCTGGGCCCCTGCACAGATATTACTTTATTCTACTCTATATTCTGGGGCTTATGTGATTGCCAGAAATCACTGGAGTATAAATTGGGTTAAAAAATGACAATCATGGGCCTGGCAGCGTGGCCTAGCAACTAAAGCCCTCGCCTTGAATGCACCGGGATCCCATATGGGCGCCGGTTCTAATCCTGCCTGCCCTGCTTCCCATCCAGCTCTCTGCTTGTGGCATGGGAAAGCAATTGAGGACGGCCCAAGGCTTTGGGATTCTGCACCCGCATGGGAGACCCAGAAGAGCTCCTGGCTTTGGATTGGCTCAGCACTGGCCGTTGTGGTCACTTGGAGAGTGAATCATCTGACAGAAGATCTTCCTCTCTGTCTCTCCTCTCTAGATATATCTGACTTTGCAAGGAAAAATAAATCTTTTTAAAGAATGACAATCGTATCCCAAAGTGGCATTGCATCCTTATGGTTTTTTGTGTTCTACATTATCTGATACATACTAGAGAAAACATTAGTTGGATTTAATTTTTATTTTTTTGGCTTTTTTCTTTTTTTACCAAGTAAAACGATCTTCAGTTGTATCCATTTTGTTCCAAAAGACAAGATTTCATTCTCAAGCTGAGTAGTGTTCCGTAATGGGTCTAGACCACATCTTGCTTATCTGATGTTGTGTTGATGGACTTTCTGGGTTGATTGGCTATCTTAGTTTTTGTGATTTGAGCTGCAGTAAACATGGGTGTACAGATAACTAGTTCATATGCTGATTTCATTTGTGTAAATTCCCAGGAGTATAGTGGCTGGCTTACATGATAGATCTATTTTCAGATTTCTGAAGAATCTCCATTCTGTCTTCAATAATGGCTGTATTGGTGTATTGCTGGGATCTGTGCAGTGGGTGTGGATGACAGAAAGGTGTGCAGAGAACAGCTGCCCTGTTGGCAAGGCCACAAGGAGCTTCCAGCCGTACGGCAAGGCCTGGCGGATGTCTCTCACCCCCTTTTACATGGACAATCACCCCGTTAAAGAATCCTGTAATCTATTGAGACATTGTTTGCCCTTGTGAGGTTTTGCAACTGATGTGAGCTTGTGAGTTCATGCTGCTGACAATGTGTTGGTGAGTGGACCTATTAAGGGGTACACAGGAGTACAATTTAGCCCATGCTGTTTCTGGACACCTAATTGTATGCCTACCCATTTCCCTGGAATCTGGTTCAGACATGTAGTATGCCTTCTGGGAAAGGGCTTGATAGGTATCCTAAAAATTAAAGTGATGGGAATATGAGCTGAAACTGCTATGATGTTAAATAGTTACTGTGACCTTAAAGGCTAGCCTGTCTTTGCAATTTTTTTGGAGCACAGGAAATGCATCCATTTTAGCCTCTTACATAATTTTTGTCTAGTGGAATTAAAGGATGCTTTTGTTAATATTAGAGATATGCTTTTAATTATTGGATTGTTTATGGGGTTATAGAACCTGAAGTTGCAGGAGAATTTAATATTTGAAACTTTCATTGTGGATTTGTTTTTTCCCTTGTGATGTATTTATGATGGGCAAGTTGTAGAAATAGAAATGTAGGAAGGAATATACTACTGATTAGCAGGTAATCGCATTTGCTTTGGCCTTGAGGTCCTGGCTGTTGCTCCATGGCTACTATCAAAGAATGAATAATGATTTTCTTTGAAGAATATGAATATAGTATTTTGCAGAATTATCTTTAGGGGCACCTGCTTAACCATGAAGTCCAAACAGAATGACCAAATGTCTGTGCATGCCACTTTAGTCATGAAGTAAAAATAGAACAATCAAACGTTTGTGCAGAGGCTTGTGATGTGTTTGGGTAAATAAGAGCTTCTTGAGCTGTGAACAAAGGGCACCAAGGGACAGGTTCCATGTCTTTTTGCTGATTCCACACACCTTTCTTGGGCTCTGAACTCGGCTAGGGCCGGCCTATGGCGTTTTATATTCTCACCAACAGTGGGCTAGGGCACGTCTTCCATACATCCTTGCCAGCATGTATTGTTTTGGGGGATTGTTACTGGACTGAGATAAAACTTCATTATGGTTTTTATTTGCATTTTCCTGATGACTACTGATTGTGAGCACTTTCATGTGGCAGTTCACCATTTGTGTTTTATCCTTAGAAAATACCCTGACATAACTTTTGTCCATTTCTTAACTAGATTATTTATTTTGTGCTCGAGTTTCTTGAGCTGTTTATAGATCCTAGATATTAATCCTTTTTGCAGTTGCCTAATTTATGAATATTTTCTCCATTTCTCTTGGTTGCTTCTTTTTAAAAGATTTATAATGTAGTATTATAAAGATAGAGGCAGACAAAGAGATCATGCACCATTCCCTTAAATGGCTGCAAAGGCAGGAACTGGGCTGGTCTGAATCCAGTAGATTCTTCTGAATCTCCTTTCTGGGTGGAGGGGCCAAAGTGCTCAAATCTGCTTCAGCTACTTTTCTAGACACATTGGCAGAGAGATCAAAAGAAGAGGTCAGAGCTTGGACCAGTACCCACAAAGAAAGCAGTGGCGTTTCTTCAGGCAGTGGCGTTATCCACTTTGCCATAGCAATAGCCCCTACCTCTTCACTACAATGACAGTTTCCATTGCAGTGCAAAAGCTTCTTAGCTTGATCCCATTGTTTTTGCTTTAACTGCTGGTGCTTCTGGGATCCTTTCCAAGAAGTGTCTGCTTATGGCTGTGTCTTGCAATTTCACTGATGTTTTCCTTTAGTGATTTGATGGTGTCAGGTAATAGATCTAGATCCTTGATTTTATTTTGAGTTACAATCATAGATCCCATTTTCCCAGCATCTTTTGTTAAAGAGACTGCTCTTTTTCCTTGGATCGATTTCAGTGCACTTGTCAAATGTTAGTTGACTGTAAATGTGTGGATTAATTTCTGGAATTTCTATTCTGTTCAATTGATTTGCTGTTCTATTTTTGTGCCAGTTGCAGGCTGTTTTGATTACAACTATCCTGTAGTGTCTTAAAGTCCAGTATTAGTGGTGCCTCCAGCTTTATTTTTGTTGGATAAGATTACTGTAGCTATTCAGGGGGCCTCTTGCATTTCCATATGAGTTTTCATAATAGAGAACCTTTCCATCTCTTTTAAAAATTATTTTATGATACAATTCCATAGATCCTGGGATTTCCCTTATCTCCCCAATTCCCTTCCCCCTCAATGGGCTCCCCTATATTATTACTATAGTATAGTTCTTCATAAACACTCATGTCTATCATGCAGGCATGGACAATGGCAAAGTCCAGCATCCTATTGTCATGGAATAGTTAATAGTTTCATTGGGAGTCCATTTTTGGTCTGCGTGTGGAGATACATACTGCATTGTATCCTCACATTTGGATATGATGGTTTTCGTTGCAGTTACTATACATCCCCTTAAATGGAAAGCCACAATACAAAATCAACAGGAAGAAAAATAAAAATTTACAATGCCAAGAAGTTAAATAACATGCTGAGAGATATAATAGTCTCCATTACACAGTTACCATACCTCCCCTTAAATGAAAAGCCACAAAACATAATCAACAACAGGAAAGAATCCAATCTATTTAAAGCTTTTGCTGTTGTGCAATGGGACTGCTCTTTCAAGTCCCTTTTCAGCTGTGGAATCGTCTTTGTATATAAAGGTATTGACTTCTGCATATGGGCTTTATACCCTGAAACTTTACTGTACTCGTGTTTCAATAGTCTGAGAATTTTCAGCTCCCTTATATAGAGGATCATGTCATCTGCAAACAGGGATAGCTTAACTTCCACTTTCTCAATTTGTATCCTTTTGATTTCTCTGTCTCTCTCTCCCTCTCCCTCTCTGTTGTTCTGATGGCTCTGTCTGAAACTTTCAGGACTAGTAAAAAAAAAAAAAACAGCTTTGAGAGTACTTGTTCTGCATACTAGTGGAACTTTTACCTTTCCCCTGTGCAATAATGATGCTGGCCATACATTTATCATACATTGACCTGATTGTGGTGAGGAATGTTCCTTCTATACACAACCTGTGTAAGGTATTTATCTCAAAAGGATGTTGTGTTTTACCAAGTGCTTTCTCTGTAACTATTGAGATAATGAAATAGCTTTGATTTTTCAATTGTTACATTTCACATTTGTTGATTTATATGTTCAATCATTTCTGCATACCAAATATAAATCACTTGGTGTGAGTGAATGATCTTACCGATGGTGTTGTTGGATTTGGCTAGTATTTCTATTGAGGACTTCTACATCTATGTTCATCAGGGAAATTGGTTTCTATATCGTTTTTGGTTATGGAGTCAAGGGAATTCTAGCCTCATGAGGGAGTTTAGGAGAATTCCTTCCCTTTAGATTATTTTAAATACTTTAAGAATTGGAATTAGTTCTTCTTGGAAAGTTTGGTAGAACTTGTCAGTGGGCCATCTACTTTCTATTATTCAATCTTAGTTTTTGGTCTATTCTGTTTGTATCATAATGACTCAATTTTTATAGACCATGTGTCCAAAAATCTATCCATTTCTTCTAGATTTTCCAATTTGTTGGTATATAACTGATTATTCTTGCCCCAGCTAACTAAGTATGTCTGTGGTATCCCTTTTCATCTCTAACTTTGACTTGGTACTTCTCTTTTGATTCATTTTATTAGGAAAAAAATCAATGTTTTGTGTTGAGTTTCAACATTTTCTAGTTATTTAATTATTGCCTTCCACTAATTTGATTTGATTTTTCTAGTCTTTGAAATACAATGACACTCGATTTCCGATTTCTTGATGCAATCACTAATCGCTATGAACTTCCTTTTAGCATTGCTTTTGCTGCATGTTTTTATATGTTCTGTTGTCTTCATTTGTTTAAAGAAATTGTTTATTTCCCTTTTTTTCTATGATTGTTGTTCATTCAGTAGCATATTTAGTTAACATGTTTGCCTATTTTCTAGATTTTTAAAAGTTATTTGTTTCTAGTTTAATTCCACTGTGATAAAAAAAGATAAATTCTTCAATTTTCTGAGGCTTGATTTGTGGTATAGTATATGGTCTATCCTGAACCAGGTTCCGTGCATTGATAAGAATCTCTATTCTGCAACTGTGGGGTAAAATGTTCTATAGTATTGGCTGTTTCTTCCATACTATGGATTAGCTTTATTTCTGTGTTTTTTTCTGTCTAGTTCACCTGTTCATTGATGAAAGTAGGGTGTTAACGCCCCTGTATTGGAATCTGTGTGTCTCCCTTTAGATTCCTTAACATTTCTTTTAAATAGTGAGGTGCCCCGTCATTAGGTGCATATACATGACTGCAGTTATTTCTTCTTGTTGAATGGATCCCTTAATCATGCAGTGATTGAGCAGCTTGCAAGGTGAAGATTCAGCCTCTAAGCTCTCATGCTGGGCCCAACAGTAATCACAATGATTGTTTTTTTTTTTTTTTGAAAGGTTTATTTATTTTTAATGGGAAGTCAGATTCACTGAGAGAGGAGGAGATGCAGAAACATCTTTCACTTCCCAAGTGGCTGCTACTGCTAGAGCTGAGCTGACCCGAAGGCAGGGGTCAGGAGATTCCTCTGGGTTTCCCACATGGGTACAGGGTCCCAAGAGTTTGGGCTGACCTCTACTGCTTTCCTGGGCCACAAGCAGGGAGCTGGATGGGGAGTGGAGCAGCTATATCCATAAGCTGGTGCCCATATGGACTCCCAGCCCATGAAAAGTGAGGACTTTAGTCAATAAGCCGTTACGCCAGGCCATTTAAATATCGGTTAGTTATGAAAATTTTTTTGTCTGAAAGGGAGAGACAGAGTTCATTCTCCAAAATGCCCTTTATATCTAGGGCTGAGCCAGGCTGAAGCCAGGAACATAGAACTCCATCTGGATTTCCCACATGGGTAGCAGGGTCCTAAATACTAGAGTCATGTTATGCTGTTCCCAGGCACATTAGCATTAACAATTCTTTAAGGAAAATTGGGCTAATTTACTTTACAATTCTTTTGCCTAGTCCTTTGTCAACTATGCAAAATGCTCTAATAGTAAATGGTTTGAATTCTATTTTTCAAATAAATAAATAGCTCCTTAAAATAAAAAAAAATATATATATATTTTTTCAGAGATTGGTTATACCTGTTTATTTTTCTTGTCTATTGACACGGAGTATGTTTTTCCATCCTTTCACTTTCAGTCTATCTGTATCCTTCCTTGTGAGGTGTTTCCTGTAGGCCTCAAATAAATGGATCTTGTTTTTTAACTCATTGTGCAATCTGTTATCTTTTGACTAGAGAGTTCAGGGCATTTACATTCAGAGTTACTAACTGAAAGATAATGAATGACTTGGTCCAGCCAATTTTCTGTATTACTATTGTTTGCTTTGCATTCCCTTTGTACTTGGAGATTCCCTGCCTTCACGTTCCTTAACATAGTAATTATCATTCTCCATTTCTGCGTACAGCACATCCTTCAACATCATTTATAACCGAAGAGGTGGTGGCAAACTGCTTCAATTCCTGTTCATTTGGGAATGTCTTTGTTTAGCCTTTATTTATAAATGGGGGTTTTGCTAGACACAATATTCTGAGCTGGCGGTTTCTTGTATCACTTGGGTTATATTCTGACCTTCTTTCCTAGCCTGTTTTGGTTTTGGATGAAAATCTGTTCTTAGTGTAATTGGGGTTCCTCTGAGAGTAATCTGGTAGATGTCTCGTGCAAATTTTAGGTTCTTTGTTTTACTGTTGGAAGTTTGACTGTAACGTGTTATGTAATGAAGGAGGAGTTCCATGTGATTCCTATTTTTTGAAGTGCCTTTCTCCATATTACAGAAGTTTTCTTTCCCTGAGTAAGCCTTCTATTTCTCCACACCTTTAGGAACTCTTAAGAAACACATTTTGTCATTTGATGGTATCCAATAAATTTTAAACATTGTTTTTTTTTGTTTTCAAATTTTTATTTGAAAGACAGGATTAGAGAAATAGGGAGTGAATCAAGAGATAGAAGATATCTCTAAATGGCCACAGTGGCCAGAGCTGGGCTGGTCCGAAGCCAGGAGTTTCGAGCTTCTTCTGGGTCTCCCATGTGGGTGCAGGGGCCCAAAGACTTGGACCATCCTCCGCTATTTTCCCAGGCAATTACAGGGAGCTGGACCAGAACTGTAGTAGCTTGGGGTACTGGTTTTTCGGGTGGAAGCTTGATTTATGATAGTACAGTGCTGGTCCCAGAATTTTGTACTTTTTTGCATGTTTAAAACTATTCTTTTTTATATTAGTTAAAATAATTGGATTTAGAAGCATAAAGGTTCCTCCCTCCCTTTCCCCCACTGCCTCTCTTTTCCCTTATTATTTTCCCAAAATTATAATAGAATATTAATTCATACTAATAAGCTTGACTTTCTGACATTAAGATATCAAGACCTATCAAGACAAAAAATTACATGTAACAAAAAACTAAAATGATGGAAATGCAAATACTACTATTACTCATGAATATAGATACTTGTTAATACAGTAGTTAATTCCCAGTATGTTGAGCTTATGGAGACTACATTTTTTGAGCTCTGTGTATTGTCACAGATCAGAAAGAACATATAGAATTGGTCTTTTTGGAACTGGCTTATTTCAGTAATCATAATGGTTTTCAGCTGGGTTCCATATTGTTGCAAACCATACTTTGTGGCTGAGTAGTGTTTCATAATGCACATATATCAACATTTGATGGACATCCAGGTTGGTTCTGTATCTTAGCTAGTGATCATGACATTGCCATAAACATGGTCATACATGGTTACGGGTCACTCATGCAGATTTTATTTCTTTTGGATATATTCCTGTGAATAGGGTGACTGGGTCATATGGTATGTTTTTAGATATCTGAGAAATCTGCATTGACTTCCATGGTGGTTGTACTAGCTTACAGTCCCACAAAGAGTGGATTTAGGTACCTTTCCCCAAAAGTCCTTACCAACTTTTATTGCTTTTTGATTTCTGTGTGATGGCCATTCTCACTGGTGTTAGGTGGATCCTCATTTTGGGTTCTATTTGTATTTTCCTGATAGAGAGCTTGAGCAGTTTTTTCCTTCTGTATATCAGTCATTTGGATTTAATATTTTCAAAAGTGCCTGTTTATATCCTTTGTCCCATTTCTTAACTGGGTTGGTTGTTCTGGTTTGTTCTGGAATTCTCTATTAATTTTACAGATGTTGTGTAGTTTGCAAATATTTTCTTCCGTTCTGTGACTGCCTCTTCATTTTATTGATAATTTTCTTTGTATTGAAGAATTTTTTTTAGCTTGATGTAATTCACAATTTGTTTAATTTTGCTTTAATTGGTTGGGGCCTTTTCCATGATGTTTTTGCCAGGACCTATATCTTGCAGAGTGTTGCTGAAAATTTCCTCTAGTAATTTGATACTATCGGGCAATAGATTTTGACCATAAATCTATTCAGACTTTATTTTTTTAAAGATTTGTTTAGTTCTATTTGAAAGGCAGAGTTATAGGGAGAAGGAGAAACAGAAAGATAGAGATCTTGCTTCTACTGGAGTTCACTCCCAACATGGCAACCATGACTGGAGCTTAGCCAGGCAGAGGCCCAGGACTTGATCCATCCTCTGCTGCTTTCCCAGGCCATAGGAGGGAACTGGATCAGAAGTAGAGCAGTCAGGACACAAAACAGTGCTGATATGAAATGTCAGCGCCACAGGTGTCTACTACACCATGGTACCAGCCTCTGGAGTGACTTTTTTAAAATTTTTTTAAAGATTGGTTTGCTTTTATTGAAAAGTCAGTTACAGAGAGGAGGAGAGATGGAGATCTGTCTGTTGATTTACTCACAAGTGGTCACAATGACCAGGGCTTAGCTGGTATGAAGTCAGGAGCCTGGAGCTTCTTCCAGGTCTCCCACACGAGTACACGGTCCCAAAGCTTTGGGCCATCCTCCACTGCTTTCCCAAGCCACAAACAGGGAGCTGGATGGGAAGTGGGGTGCCAGGATAGGAACTGGTGCTCATATGGAATCTCGGTATGGCAAGATGAGGACTTTAGTCACTAGGCTACTGTGCCAGACACATCTGGAGTGATTTTTCTACAAGGTGAAAGAGAGGTCTTGGTTCTTACTTCTGCGTGTGTAGATCCAATTCTCAGTGCCATTTGTTGAAGAGATTGTCCATTCCAAGGCTTTATTTTAGTTCATTTTAGTTCAGTTGTCAAATATTATTTAGTTATAGATGCATTGGTTCATTTCTGAGATTTCATTTCTGTTCTGTTTATCTTCATATCTGTTTTTATTACAGTACTAGATCATTTTGATTATAACTCCCCTGTAGTACATCTTGAAGTGTGATACTGTGATATGTTCATATTTGTTTTCATTGTGTAAGATTGCTTTGCCTATTTGGGAAATCTTGTGTTACCATGTAAATTTTAATATCATTTTCTCCAGGTTGGAGAAGAAAGTCACAGGTATTTTTGGTTGGAATTCCTTTAAATCTTTAGATTACCTTCTGTAATATGGACGTTTTGATAATATTGAATCTATCAATCATGAACATGGCAGGTTTTTCCATATTTTGAAGTTTTCTTCCAATTTTTTAAATGTTTCATAATCTTTATAAATTCCTCAGGACCATGGTTAAATTTAGTCCAAGGTGTATAAATTGCTTTGCTACTATTGTGACTGGACTACTCTTATAAATTCTCTCAGACATGTATGCAAATGATGTATTGAATTTATATCCTGCGATATTGCCAGTTCCAATAGTTTCGTAGTAGAGTCTTGTGGTTCCCCTACGTAGAGTATTATGGCATCTGTGAATAGGGATGGCTTGACACCCTCCTTTCCAGTTTGCATCTCTTTGGTTTCTTAACAGCTCAAGCTGAAGTTCTAGGACTACCTTGAAAGCAGTGATGAGAGCATTGGGTTTTTAAAGCTACTATTTGGATATGTTTAATAATGATCTGTATAGATCTTTTTTTAAAGATATATTTTTAAAATGTTTTATTAGAAAGATTTGCAGAGAGGAGGAGAGACAAAAAGAAAGATCTTCCATCTCCTGGTTCACTTCTCAAGTGGCAGCAGTGGCTAGAGCTGAGCCGATCTGAAGCCAGGAGCCCAGAGCTTCCTTAAGGTCACCATGTAAGTGTAGGGTACCAAGGCTTTGTACTGTCCTCTATTGCTTTGCCAGGCCACAAGCAGAGACTTGGAAGGGAAGTGGAATAGCGGAAATCCCAGTGCATGCAAGATAAGGACTTTAGCCACTAGGTCATAGCATCAGGTCTTGCATCCAATTTTCTTAAGGTTTTTAATATGAAAGGATATTGAATTTTATTGAGTGTTTTCTCTGCATTTGGGACAACCATGATTTTATTCAGCTTGTTAATATGAGGTCTTATATTTACTGACTTAAGAATGCTGAACCTGAATACCTTGGATAAATCCCACCTGGTCAGGATGAATGATCGTTCTGATGTTTGGTTTGATTAGCTACTATTTTTTTTTTGCATCTACATTCATCAGGGTTATTGATCTCTAGTTCTCTTCTGTTGTGTTTTTCTAGTTTTGAAATTAAGCTATCGTTGGCCTCATAAAAGTTTGGTAGGATTACCTCCATGTCTGTTGTTCTGATCATGCTGTGAAGTATTGGAATTAGAACTTCTTAATGTTTTGTAGAATTTAGAATGAGGCTATGCAGTCTTGGGCTTTTCTTTCTTGGGAGAGACTTTATTACTGATTCAATCTGTCATAGTTCTTTTTGGCCCATTTCATTTTTGATGTCCTCATGACTCAGTTTTGGTAGGTTGCGTGTGTCCAGAAATCCATTTCTTCTAGATTTTCCAGTTTACTTACATATTGCTGTAGTAATTTCTATTGATTCTTTGTATATCTGCAGTATCCATTTCTACATTTTAATTTGACTTTATTAATTTGAGTTCTGTTCCTCTAATTGAGCAAATGATTTATTGATTTAAGTTTGTCAAATGAACCAACTCTAATTCATTGACCTTATGCATCTTTTTATGTTTAAATTTTGTTCATGCTCTAATTTTAATGATTTTTTTCCTTCCTGCTAATTTTGAGATTGATTTGTCATTGTTTTCTAGACCCTTGAAATGCAATGTTAACAGAAATTCATTGAATATTTGACCTTTCTTGATATAGATATGAATTGCCATGATCTCCTCCTTAGTACTGCTTTTGGTATGTTGTCTTAATTCTTTTCCAGGAATTAAATTTTTTTTTTCCTTTTTGACTTCTTCTCTGACCCACTGTTCATTCATAAATACATTCAATTTCCATGTGTTTGACTATTTTCTGGATTTCTTGTTCCAGCTTCATTCATTGGTGATATCCCAGTTTGGCATGGTGGATCTCCTCTTCTCTCGGCATAGGGAAAGGAGTGATCATGATGGTTAGTGTAAGCGCAGCCTTATATCCTCTCTTTCAAGGTAGTTAATGCTTGGGGTTAGCCCACAGTGGCTATATCCCCCACCTATGCCAGTGCATTAACCATACAAATGATTTGTGTGGCCTATCTCACATGTAATAAGATTTTGTGATGTAACTAATGAACAATCATTGTGAGTCAGACTGCTTATGATCAACATCAAAGAACTGTACTTTTAATACCCTATGTTGTTCTGTAATGGGGAGGGAGAGCAGAGAAACTTCCCATCTCCCTAGAATGTATGAGGAAGACGTAAAGTATAACCCATCAGGATCACAACTGGTAACTCATAGACAACAAACTCAAATCAGCATTACACAATAGTAAAACTACAAAAGCATATGGGGGGAACCAGGAGCAATCCTGACAACCTCTGAATGGGAGGTCATGCGGATGGAGCAGGAGGGGGACCCCCGAGTAGAGCGGGTGGACAGGAGGAGGCTTGTATCCCAACCCTGAAGACTCCCAGATCCTCACCAAGGACTATCAGTATGGGCACCAAAGGACTACGTCCCAACCGCCAAGGAGACCACGGGGAATTGGAGTGCCTTCGGAGGCCAAGAACTCTGAGGTCATCCACCACCATCTGGGTCTACCGCATGGGATAGAAGAAGTCCAAATCCTGCCTTGCAGGATCCAAGGCCATCAGAACAACAGTCAGGAGCCTGGAGCAGTCCGCAGAAACAGAAGAACAGTAAACTGCCTTCAGGACTAGGGAGAGGAGCTTTCTCTGGTCCTCGCTTGGTCCCCACCCTCTCTTGCAGTGACCATCAGGACCGCTCCGGAAACCCCTCAAAACAAACTTCTAGAATAGATAGAAAACAATAAGGAAAGCTTAGAATCAGACAGGAAATGGTCAGCGTGTGCCGGAGTCCAGCTCCAGCCGAGTTAAGAGCTCGGGAAGGGTGCGTGGAGTCTGCGATAAAGAAAGACATAGACACAGACATTTGGTGTGTTCTCACAACAGCTCAGGAAAAAGCTGTCCTTTTTATTTACTCAAAGCCTTTCTCAAGCTTCTGCGCAAGCAACTATTCTATTTTTTTTTTCTTTTCAAAATTAAGGGGGCATGTACAGATATTTGGTCACTCTGTCTGCACTTCAAGGCTAAGCAGATGCCCCTAAAGATAATTTTGAAAATACTGTACTCATATTCTTCAAACCAAGCCATTATTCATTCTTCAACAGTAGCCATGGAGCAACAGCCAGGACTCCAAGGCCAAGGCACATGCGATTACCTGCTAATTAGTGGTACTTTCCCACCACATTTCTGCTTCTACAATTTTCCCATCACTTAATGGGAAAATAGGTTATGAGGGAAAAACCTAAAATTTAAAACAGAAACTTCAAATGTTAAATCTCCCTACAACTATAGACTCTGCAACCTCATAAACAATAAAGCAATAATCAAAAGCATTTTTTGTTAATAAAACATCCTTAATTCCTCTAGCTAAAAATTATAAAGGCAGCTAAAACAATTACATTTTCTAGGCTCCAAAAAATTGCAAAGGCAGGCTAGCCTTTGAGATAACAATAACTATATTTATTGCCATAGCAGTTTGAGCTCTCACTCCCATCACTTGCATTAATATTTAGGATATTTTCAAGCCCCTTCCCAGAAGGTGTGCTACATGTCTGGGCCAAATTCTAAGACAATGGTTAAGTACCCAATAAGGTGTCCAAAAATGGCATGGGCTTAATTGTGCTCCTGTGTGTAAATTGTCAAAGGCCCACTCACCAAGACATTATCCGTGACATTAACTCTCAAGCTCACATCGGTTGCAAACACCTGCAAAAACTGTCTCACGGGGCAGACAACAATGCCTCAAAAGAATACAGAATTCTTAGTGGGGTGCTTGAGTGTCCATGCAGCCAGGGGCTGAAACAGCATCAGGGTGGTCAGAGAGAAATACGCCGGGCCCTGCCAAACAGCTGGAAGCTCCCCCGGGCCCTGCCAAACAGGGGAGCTGTTCTCTTCACACCTTCGTGCCATCCACACCTACTGCATGGACCGCAGCAAGCGTGGATTCACTTATACCTCACTAGGTGGGACACAAACTTTAGTTACTCCTCACTAGGGTATTGAAGATTTCTCTGCACATCCTTCCTAAAACTGTTCTGCACCTCAACTGTTGACATATGTCTTGTTAGAGTTATAAGCCAGTTTAGACTACCTGAAAAACAGCCAGGTTCAGCAAAATCATGCTTCAACACTGTAAACTGCTGAATACTAAAATGAAAATAGACACGAGACAGCTGAGTAGTAATCTATAGCCATTTTAACGTGTATAGCAGCTGGTTGTATATAAACTAAAATTGAAATGTTGAAGTCTCAGGATGTGGTTAAGAACTTGCATTTTTTTTTTAACATGCTGGTTACTCAATACCATGTCAATTAATTCCATAACGTTATAAATTTTTGCTGGTGTTACGTTGGGGCTTTTAATTGAACGGGACGATACTCTGCCAGCTCTACCTTCAGACCAGAGATCATGGTCTCCCCAAGAAACCGTTGAACTTATCTGGACAATAAGATGCTGGACTTTATGCTTGGTATATACTTGCAATGAAAAAAATCTCGACTGAATTCAAACTGTGGTATTGCAACAAGGTGAAGGAATCCACCATGGGAGGAGGGTTACAGAAGGGGTGGGGGGAATTCCAGTGCCTATAAAACTGTCACATAATGCAATGTAATTAATAAAAAAATTTTTTTTTAAATGATTTGTGTGGTCCTCTGTGTGAGCAGAGAATTCAGTCATCCAGCTTGGGCAAGCTGTGATCTGTTATCCTTTTACGTTAGATACATTGAAACTCAGACTCAGCTTAACATCACAGACTGCTGTGCAATCACAGCATTACCACAATCTTTATACAGTGCTGGTGATCTCAACCCCATGGCCTGTCCCATGGAGAGAACAAACACATTCCAAGTGCCTACCACCTATGAGTGCTCCACTTTGGCAGTCTGTACCCTGGAAACACCTATGGTGGGATTGGAGGAAAAAAGTTGGCACATCCCTCAAGGTCCTTTGTATGTTTCTTGCACCCCCTACACCCCCCATTCTGGCTGCAGACCCAGCCTGGAGTCTGTGTGGTCTGTGAGATGCTCCATCAGATGATGTTGTTGGCCAGTCTGGATGTGCTAGTCTGTTCTCACCTTGCTCTTTTTCTCCAGAGTTGCGATCTTCTTCAGTCCCCTGCATGCTGTCCTTGCTTGTTGCTGTCCATGCTTCCCTGTGGTGTCTAAACTCTGCAACTCTCTCCTGGGAGTGGAATTTTACTTTGAATTTTTAAAAATTATTTTATGGTTCTTTAACTTGTATGAAAAGAACACATTTTATGTATTTCACAATGCAGATTTAGGAGCATAGTGATACTTCACACACTCTGTCCGTTCTGCATTCCCTAGTCAATCTCCCCTTCTCTCTTTTGTTAATAATGGCATGTTGTCAGTTCACAATCACAGGTTTAGCACTCCATTAAATAATTCAAAAGCAGCAAGTAGAAAGAAAACCTGCTCAAGAATATAGACAACATTAATGTAAACATTAATTAAATTTCAAATGTTGGAACCCGATGTGGTACCCTAGCAGCTAAAGTCCTCACCTTGCACATGCCAAGATCCCTTATTACTACCGGGTCTAATTCCAGCAGCTCCACTTCCCATCCAGCTCCCTGCTCATGCCCTGGGAAAACAATGGAGGATGGCCCAAAGCTTTGGGACCCTGTACTCGTGTGGGAGACCCGGAAGAAGCTCCTGGCCCCTGGTTTAGGATCAGCTCAGCTCTGGCCACTGTTGCCACTTGGAGTGAACCAGTGGACAGAAGATCTTCCTTTCTGCATATCTGACTTTCCAATAAAAATAATAAAGCTTTAAAAATTTTCAAATGTTGATCTCATATAGGGTGCTTTTAATGGACTGCATTAATTACCGGAGATTAGGCAAAACGTGATTTTTTTCTTTTGAACTGGCTTATTTCATTAGGTGTAATGGTTTCTAATTTGCATCCATTTTGTTGGAAAAGATGGGATTTCACTGTTTTTATGGCTGACTGGTATTCTACAGAGGGTCTATATCCTATTTTCTTTATCCAATCAACTGGCGATGGACATCTGGGTGAATCCATGTTTTAACTATTTAGCTGCAAATAACTCTCTTGGTTGCTGACTTCATTTACTTGGATAAGTTCCCAGGAATAGGATGGCTGGTTCAATGGCCTGTCTGTTTTCAGATCATCTGAAGGAATCTCCGTACTGTCTTCAGTAATGGTTGTACTAGTTTACATTCCCACCAAAGGTGGATCAGAGCACCTTTCCTCTGCATCCACTCCAGAATTTATGTCTGAATTTTAATTGATAGCCATTTTAACTGAGATGAGGTAAAACAATATTGTGTCTGTTACTTGCATTTCCCTGGTGGCTAGTGATCCTGAGCATTTTTTTTTTAGTGTTTCTTGGCCATTTGTATTTTAACCATTGGAAACAGTCTGTACATGTACTTTGCCCATTTCTTAACTCGATTGTTTATTTTTTAGTTTCTTGAGCTCTTTATGGAGGCTGGATAATAATACTTGGTCAGTTGCATAGTTTGGAAATATTTTCTCCCGTTCTGTTGACTGCCTCTGTTGATTTCTTTAGCAGTGCTGTAAGCTTCTCAGCTCGATGTAATAACTTTTGTTTATCTTTGCTTTAATTGTCTATGTTTCTTAGGTGAAGGCAAGACTTCTTGGAAAAAAACCTATGTCTTATAGATTTCCCAAAGTTTTTCTTTTTTCCTTTTTAAAGATATATTTTCTATTTATTGAAAAATTATAGAGAGAAGGAGAGACAGAGAAAGTTCTTCGGTCTGCTCATTCACTTCCCAAGTGGTTGCAACAGCCAGAACTGAGCTGTTCTGAAACCAGGAGCCAGAAGCTGCTTCCAGGTCTCACATGTAGGTGCAGGGGCCCAAGGCTTAGGAGCACCCTCTGATGCCTTCCCAGGCCACAAGCAGGGAGCTGGGTGGATAATGGAGCAGCTAGGACATTAACCAGCGCTCATGTGGGATCCCAGTGGTTGCAAGGTGAGGATTTAGCCGCTAGGCTATTGTGCTAGGCCCTCCCCAATGTTTTTTAGTAATTTGTTGGCATCAGGTTGTACATTTAGATACTCACTCCATTTAGTGTTGTTTTTAAAAAGATTTATTTTTATTTGAAAAGCAGATTTACAGAGAGGGAAGGAGAGAGATCAATCGCTCTTCTACCCAATGATTCACTCCCCAAATGGCAGCAATGGCCAGATAGCCAGAGCTGAGCTGATTCTAAGCCAGGAGCTTCTTCTAGGTCTCCCACATGGATGCAGGGACCCAAGCACTTGAACCGTCTTCTGCTGCTTTCCCAGGCCATAAGCAGAAAGCTGGATCAGAAGTAGAGCAGTTGGAACACAAACCAATGCTCAGATGGGATGCAGCACTGGCAGAAAGACAATTAGCTTGCTAAGCCACTACACTGGCCTCTGGAGTTGATTTTTAGTTTAAGAAATAGGTAATGGTCTTGTTTCATGCTTCTGTACACCTACATTTAATTTTCCCAGCACCATTTGTCAAAGATACTGTCAATTCATCTTGGATTGATTTCAGTGCATTGCCAAGTCTTGGTTGGCTATCCATGTGTTGCATTTCTGGGATATCTGCTCTGACTGATCTTCAGGTCTGTGTTTGTGCCAGTACCAGGTGTTTTGATTACAACTGTCCTGCAGTGCATCTTGAAATCTAGTGTGGTGATGCCTCCATCACTTAACTTGTTGGTTAAGATGACTAGCTATTCCAGATCTCGTGTGTTTCCATATGAATTTCAGCATCATTTTCCTAGATAAAGAAAATTACTGTAGGTATTTCAATTGGAATCACACTGAATCCATACATTGCTTTTGGTAGTGTGGACATTTTGATTGTATTATTTCTACCAACCCATGAATGTGGATTATTTTTATATTTGGTACCTTTTATTTCTTTTTAAAAATGTTTTTTTTATCATACAGAAACTTTGTCATTGGTTACATTTATATTGAGATATTTACATTTCTTAGTAGTTATTGTGAATAGGAGTGATCTTACGTTCTTTTTTAGCCATGGAATTGTATGTATATAAAAAGGCTACTAATTTTTGTATGCTAGTTTAAATCCTACAACTTTACCATATTTTATAAATTTCAATATAGGGTCTTTTGGTTCCCCTATGTGGAGGATCATGTCATGTGCAAATAGGGATGCCTCGATTGCCTATTTTCCAATTTAGATATCTTTGATTTTGTGTTCTTGATTAATGGCTCGGGGTAAAACCTCAATGACTATTGAACAGTGGTGAGAGTGGGCATCCTTGTCTGGTTCCAGGTTTTAGCTAAAATGCATCCGAGTGTTTTCTTGTTCAGTATGATGCTGGTTCATGGCAGCTCATATCTTGCCTTGACTATGTTAAGCAATGCACCACATAAAATCAATTTGCTTACGGTTTTTATCACAAAAGGTGTTGTATTTTATCACATGCTTTCTCCGTATCTGCTGAACCAGTCACACATTTTTAGTCCTCAGCTTCACCTGCTTTCTTTGCTCACATTCCCAGGTGAAATTCGGGATATTTTTATTCTATTCAGTTATTTTGGGAAGCTTGCTAATAAGCACTGGTAACTTGTTGACTGTTGCTGCAATTTGATTACCTTAAGCCAAAATGAGCCCAGGGAGAAAATTTTGTTTTTATTGGAGAGTGTTCCAACATGAATATTGTTTCAGTCAGGTGAATTTTTCATGTCAAATATTAAAGCCAGATTATAGGAGCTTGGGACCATT
Organism: Ochotona curzoniae; assembly: GCF_017591425.1. Taxonomy (NCBI): domain Eukaryota; kingdom Metazoa; phylum Chordata; class Mammalia; order Lagomorpha; family Ochotonidae; genus Ochotona; species Ochotona curzoniae. Next base: position 22,137,610 of record NW_024467119.1, on the reverse strand, counting down.
TAAGGCAATGTGAAGCTATTGGGAAAATGTTTATAGATTTGAAATTCTGGCTTTCACATGAAACTCAAAGCATCTCAGACAGGGTTTCTATGAGGATTGAATGAAGGATCGAAGACGAAGGAGTTATTGTTTCTGATTGTAGTATTGCCAGATGTGCCTGTTAGGTTGTTTTCACCAGGACTAGGAGCTCTTCTGTGCATGCCATTCTAAAAGATTCTAATTAGGGGCTGGTGCTGTGACGCAGTGGGTTATGCTACCTCTGCAGTTCTGGCATACAATGGGCAGTGGTTTGAGACCGGCTGCTCCACTTCAAATTCAGTTTTCTACTAATGTGCCTGGGAAGGTAGTGGAAGTTGTCTCACGTGCTTGAGGCCCTGTTCCCACATGGTTAGACCTGGAAGAAACTTTGGGCTCCTGGATTTGGTTTGGGATAGTATCAGCTGTTGTGGCCAATTGGGAAGTGAACTAGGGATGGAAGATCTCTCCCTCTCTCCTTTCTCTGTGTAATTATGCCTATCTAATACTTTCTTTAAATAAAGGGTTTTCATTAGAATTTTCTCTTGCTCGTTTGTAGACAAAATCTGCTATGTACTATGGCACCATGGCATTATGTTGAGTACAAAACTACTGGTAGTACATCACCTTTAACCTACAAAATTGTTTCATTATTTTTTCTGTTAGTCTCCCTCCCTTGCTCCTAGTACATTTCTTTAAAATGCTACTCTATCAGATATACATTTTTAAAAAAGATTTATTTAGTTATTGGAAAGTCAGATATATAGAGAGGAGGAGAGACAGAGAGGAAGGTCTTCCGTCCAATGATTCACTCCCCAAGTGAGCGCAACGGCTGGTGCTATGCCGATCTGAAGCCAGGAGCCAGGAACTTCTTCCAGGTCTCCCACATGGGTGCAGAGTCCCAAGGCTTTGGGCCATCCTCAACTGCTTTCCCAGGCCACAAGCAGGGAGCTGGATGGGAAGTGGAGCTGCTGGGATTAGAACCAGTGCCCATATGGGATCCTGGCATGTTCAAGGCAAGGACTTTAGCCCCTAGGCCACACCTCCGGGCCCCAGATACACATTTTTAAGGATATGTTATTTATTTGAAAGTCAGGGTTACAGAGAGAGGAATAGCTAAAAAGATTGACTTACTCCCTGAATGCTGGGGCTGGGCCAGTCTGAAGCCAGGAGTTTTACCATTGTGTCCACAGGGGGCCCAAGGACTCGATTCATCTTCCAGAGCCCATATGAGATGCTGGCATTGCAGGTGGCAAATTTACCCACTAGGCCATAATCATCTCTTTCCCCAGTTTATCAGATATTTTAGATTCTAAGTGGGAACTGATTTTCTGCAAGATGCCTGAATTTTGTGGCCAACATATTTCAGGTCTCAGAGGCGTTCTTATACGGAATCCTAACAATATAGTCTCGTTCAGAGTACAGCTTATTCCATCTTTCTAGAGAAATGTTCTCCAGGGCTTGGTCTGTTATTAAGCAAGGGACATATATGAAGTAAGGAGAATGTGAACTTACAATTCAGTCTCTGGCAGCATTTCAGGAACATCTCAGCATTTTAGGTTGGTTGTTGCATTTCTTCCCCCAAAGTTTATGGCAATGTGCTTTCTCAATGTCATGCTGAGTTTGCATGTGTGTTAACAGAGCTCTACTGGCCACTGTCATTGGTTGCTTGTATCAAAGGGAGGAAAGGATACAAAGACATAGGCTGGGAGAAAACTTGAGATTTGATCTTAAATCAAAATCAGCCCAATTGATAAATTCTATTTTATCCACTTGAGCTCAGTTCCATTTTAACTTTGCCAAATATTTTTTTGCCTCACAGCAAATAAGCTTGTTTTGAACTTTGGCCATCTCTAGGATGTTATCAGCACTTAACAAATATTTTGCTTACACATTAGGAACCTAACTATTCTTACACAATATCAAGTATCTTGAGTGTGTGTGTTTGTGTGACCTTTTTTTTGAGTGCATGCATGTACATGCTTGTGTCCACTGGATCCTTCCCCAAATGTTTCTAATGGCCTGGCTGAAGCCACAGCTGGGAACTCCATCAGGTCTCTCTGTGGGTGGCAGGCCTGTGACTACAGGATCCATCACTGCTGCCTCCTAAGATCTCAATCGGCAGCAAGCTGGAATCAGGAGCCAGATCCAGAAACCCACCCAGGAAATTCAAAGTGGTATGCACACATATCGACTCATATCTTAACTGTTAGGCTAAATCCTAACCCACCATGCATTTTGTTTTAATTACTCCAAAAGAGTAATATAGAGAGTTCTTCCATTTGCTAGTTCAATCCTCAGATGTTTGCTACAGCCAAATCCAGGTCAGGCCCAAATTAGGAACACTATTATGGTCTCCTTAATATTTCACAGAAAGCTGGATCAAAAGTAGAGCAGCTAGGGCCTGGCAGAGTGGCCTAGCGGCTAAAGTCCTTGCCTTGAACATGCCAGCATCCCATATGGGCACTGGTTCTAATCCCAGTGGCCCCCTTCCCATCCAGCTCCCTGTTTGTGGCCTGGGAAAGCAGTTGAGAACGGCCCAAAGCTTTGGGACCCTGCACCCATGTGGGAGACCTGGAAGAAGTTCCTGGCTCCTGGCTTCAGATTGGCATAGCACCGGCCGTTGCGCTCACTTGGGGAGTGAATCATTGGACGGAAAATCTTCCTCTCTGTCTCTCCTCCTCTCTATATATCTGACTTTCCAATAAGTAAATAAATCTTAAAAAAAAAGTAGAGCAGCTAATACTCAAAGTGGCACTCTGTTACTGGATGCCAGCAGCTTAACTTGCTATGCCATAAGACCAAAACAATTTCCCAATGTTCACATGTTTAAAAAAGATTTAATTACATGAAAGGTACAGTTGGAGGGAAGGAGAGGCAGAGAGGAAGATCTTCTATTTGCTAGTTCACTCCCCAGATGTCCCCCCGTGGCCAGGGCTGGAATATGCTAAGTCTATGATCCTGGAAGTCCATTCAGGTCTCCCACATGGATGGCAGAGGCCTTAGACTTGAACTGGTGCTCATTTGGAATGAAGGCATGGCAGGCAATGGATTAATCTGTGCCACAATACTGAACTTACATATTTTCATCTACTTGAAAGGCAAAATGACAGGGATAAATTTTTTTCCATCTGTTGGTTCATTGACCGAATGAATACATTAGCCAGGGCTCAGCCAAGCCGAGCCAGTAGCCTGGGGTTCCACCCAGGTCTCTTGCATGGATAACAGGGACCCAAGTAGTTGAGCCACCACTTGCTGCCTCCCAGGGTGTGCAGCAGCAGAAAGCAGGAATGAGGAGCAGAGCTAACACTCAAACCCAGACACTGTGATGTGGAGCATCTCAAGTGGCGTCTTAACTACTGTGCCAGACATCCATCCAGCCCCTGGTGAGTTACGATAACATGGAATAAACAACCTATCACACGTGGGGATTTTAATAACTTTGTTCTTGGGTTTTAACTGACTGTCAAAGAACTATGATGTGGGGATGTGCAGTTCAGCATCAGCAGTTTCCACTTGTTTCACATTCAACCAAATTACAGGGATTTTCTTCAAAAGCTGTCCAATAGCAGAGTGATCTCGCTCCCTTAATGACTATGTCTGTTCATGGGTGTGAACTCTTAAAAAGAACACAGTAAAACAAAAGGTAAACCAGAATGTCATTTATTAATACAAATTCATATAGTGGTATATGCTATTGGAGAAATCCAAAATTCATAACACACAAATTCATATTAGAAATACAAAAATCATTTAGTGTCAAGAAATCAGGCTGACAGCACCACAAATGTTTTACTCAGTCTGAGCAGGTGTGTAGTATCTCAGAATAACAAATACCTATAGGAGACTGAGACTGAACATCATAAGATTGTGCAAACACATCCCAACAGTATTTCCCATCCAACAACAAAGAATCTACAGGAGTCCTCCAGGAAGCCTGGGGCACAACGCAAGGGCAGCAAAGCAGAAAAATAGTGCAGTCCATTCTTTCCTTTCAACCTGCACAGCCAGCAAGTGTTGGCAGGCAGCAACCCCAGAGGGCTTTTGTTCCTTCTTACCTGAAGGCAAGATACAGATGGTCAGTAAAAAAAAAAAAAAGAAAGAAAGAAAGAAAAGAAGACCACAAGGCATTAGCGAGCAAGTTACAGAAAATGAAATATCACCCTTGTTGTTTACCGAATTGTCAGAGTCCTAAAATGAGTGCAACACAGGAACAAATGGTTCTACACCAAATGGGTAAATCTCAACCCCACATGTCTTAACACTTCCTATTTAATAAGCGTGCATCCACTAGAGCAGTACTGGCATTCAACAAAGCATATGCAGCTGGGCGAAGGGTAGAAAGAATAGGAGGCAGTGATAGTCCAGGAGGGCTTTCCTTTTAGAGTTCACCGGGCCATCCCAGGGAGTTGCTTTGGTCGTGTCAGACTGTGTCCTGGAGGTTGCTAGGAGCACTCTGTGACTATATCAGCACTCTGTCACTATATCTCCACTCAGGAGCCTCACCCTGCCATGCACCTGTGTGCATTCTTCTCATGCCCATGTCCTGTTCAGTAGCAGTGAAAGAAGTTTGCAGGAAGTGTATGTAAACAAGTGGAAAGGTGTTGCTTTCATGTGTAAGCATTCTGGTACTTGGAGCACTTATCACTAGCTCAATGCAATGTTGCTATACCCGTGGTTGGTTCCCTGCCCTTATTCATCCACATTCACCCTCTAGGTTTTTCTGGTAAAGATTCTGTGCTGACCGATCAGCTCTCCAGTCATGACATATCAATTCTGATTATGTACAAAGATGCTCCCGAAGGTGGCCTAGGCTGATCTGAAGTAGCCCCTAACTATAGGAACTTGTAGGCTCACCCCCATTTGTCCATCCCCTCCTGAAAGCTTCCCACTCAGCTCAGAAAGCTGAGCCTTGTCTCTGAGGTTGAGTACTGATCCAGGCTCCCTTTATGCTAATACATCATTACAACTCTTCTCTTTCCATCTTCTTAAGGCCCCGGTCACATTCATGTCTATGTAAAGCAGTGTTTTGTCCAATTAGGTTTTGAAATTCAAGTAGAAGAGATTTTTTCCCCCACTCTACCCACCCTTATGAAATTACTACCATATTCTCACTTCCCCATCATGTTTGTCTTTCACTCATTCCATTACAGGTTCATTCACTCAACAAAATGTCTCTGGAGTGCTTGTTATGTGCAAGGCACTGCTAAAGAGTAAAAGGCATTCACACAGGTCCTACTTTTAAGGAGCTGGAGTCTGGGAGAGTTTTCTGAACCTTTTCACGGCTCATTCGTTTTAGTACCAAAGTGTTTTGTTTGGAATGTTCTTACAGAGCTTGAGTTGCTTGCTGCACTTTATACAAGGTGAATGCTGTTCTTTGCTCAGGGATCACGGTGTGTCATGCATCAGGAAGACACCACGCCTTTGTTTCTAAATAATGGAATTGTGTTCCAATTCAAAACACAACATGCATGCTTGTGTTCTTGTCAGTAAAGCAGAAATGAAAAACAAAAGCAAATTGTGTGCACACTACACACAAGTGTTAAGCTGCGATTTGGACACAAAGTCACTCAAAAGCTGCATATTTGACCTTGTCATGTGCTGATTGGGTCAAAATAAGTGCCTGAGCTACCAAAAAATAACCCCTCCCCCTCCCACACACTCCAAAAGGTAATTCCCTGAAGCACAGAAACAGGAAGAGCATTTCTATTTGCGGTGAGACGCACACACCAAGCAGAACAGTGTGGATCTGCCCATACTCTGACCTGGGAGATCTGCTAACTTTCACTTTCCTGAATCATTCACAAGAGTAGAAACTCACAGCTACAAAGCACTCACGGTCATGTATGACTAGACTGTGCCAAGCCTGGGGTGCAGCAGGATAGGGTGGTGAGTTTACTGAAGTGCCCACGGCAATACTGGCCACCAGGGCCATGGGGCTTGGATCTCACGTCTCAGGAGATTGTATGACAGTGAAAAGTGAGGACACGGCCTCGGGTGAAGCCCCTCACTAGTGTGTGCTGAAATGCTGGCCAGGCCCCTCCCTCCCTAGATCCCAGCCTCCCCTTTGTCAGGGGCAGAACGCTGTGCTAGAGTCTGGCAAAAAATGATCCAGGCTTTCTTCTATGGTTTGCAGAGAAGCTGTTCAATCCGAAGCACATGGAGACTCCCAAGGAAATGGGCTCTGGAAGTCAAAGAGCAGTGACGGGCTGTGGCAATGGCATGCCAGTGTAGCAATAGCTGCACTGAGCACAATTCTTAATGGAGTCTGGGTACTGGGGATTTGTCCACTGCTGTTGAAAAACCCAGGAAGGAGAAAGCTGGAGTGTTGGTGAAGCCAAAGGCTATGCAACACCCCTACTTTTCCAGACCATCTGCCATGGCCCAGACCCCACTGCTCTGACCACCACTGGCTACCCTTGTCTCAAACCTGTCCTGCTACTAAAATACCTGCTCTGAGATCAGCCATACAGAAGGAGCCGCTGAGGCTGAAGGGGTCCTCAGAAACAACTAGACCCGAACACCCTGGGAGTGAGGGGCAGGGGTTGTGACTCAGTGGTTCTTGGTTTCATGAGGTAGCTCAGTTGTGAGTTGATGCATGTGATGTGTGCCAGGTGCCACTCAAAGCTACAGTCTTCCCTTTTTTACATCTGCGAGATTACAAAAATACCAGTATTTCCCCTTGTTTCATATAAAAATGATTTTTTTTTTAGCAAAAATACACATGGGTCATATCCTCCGTTAAACTTCCGTTCCATCTTGTAGATTGTTGTGGACTCGGACTTCCAGATTCAGTTTCTTCACTTTCGCCCCTTTGAACGTGTATGCACCCTGCGTGTCACTGAGCAGGTTGACATTCCGCACGGTGCAATACTGTTTGTTGACGTTCTTCTCCACCCTGTCCAGGTTCCTCTTGGGCACCTCCACCTTGGTATTCAAGGGGTACTCCTCCAAAATGTCCTCTGGGGGTTGTTGCTTCCTCTCTTTCTGGCATTTCCTGGTGATAAAACAAGCCACCAAAAGCACCAGGAGGAGGAGCATGAGAGCAGCCAGGGCGCTGCCAATGGACGCCCCAGTTTGGGAGAGGGAAGCAGCCACAATGGGCTCCTGTCTCTCCAGGTTCAGGGATTTCATGTTGGTGCCATTCTTGACTTGGTCCCCCTCATTGTCATAGATGAGAGAATCATCAAGGGTCAGTCGGCCACTGGGGTCCACCAGATCCCTTTGGTGGCGCCTCACGGTGGCTGTGAGAGAGCGCTGGACCCGGGGCCCTGTGATAGTGTCTGGACCAATGATGTAGATCACCTGGAGGTACCACTGGTGTCCCGCCTCCACCTGCCCAGAAGAGAAATGGGAGACAAACCAAATATGTCACTTTGGTCTACAGACTGCTCTAGAAGAAAGGAAATAGAAAGACAGACCTAGGTGGGGACATGCTTTCAAGAAGAGTGTTTATTAACATGTGTGAGCCAAGTATCGGGTTCTCTTTTATTTCCAAAGTCGGATGAACTTGGGTCACCTATTCATTATTTTCTATTCCACTACCTGTGTATGGAATAGCCTAAGCATTTGTCTTTCATTCTCAAGCTGAGTGAATGTTAAATATTTGTCAGCACTGCAATAATAGAATTGGTAACCACACATACTCCTAGTGACTTCCAACTGTTTTATTCTAGTTTGCTACTTTTGGATTTCAGCTAAAATAGACATTCACAAAATGTTCACTTAACACCTACTCTGTAAAATGTAGATTCTCGACAAAAGTTCACTAAATTGGAACAATTCCTAAATCACCCCCTGAGAAGTGATATCAAGTATTCATTTTATTTCCCTTTCAGCTGCTCCACTGAATCCTTCCATGGTTTTAAAATGACTTTTAAAGTTGTGAAATCTAAAGTTCTGGATTTTTTTTTTGAGAAAAGTAAAAATTAAGTCATAAAAGCTCATGTTTATTGCTGGCATTTAGGGTATTTTTTGTGTATCAAATTCTGTTCCAAAAGGCTGCATTGGAATGAATTTGTTATACATGCTCCATAAGTATGTGAAAACTGCGTGGCTCAGCATAGAGCCAACATTTTTAAAAGTTAAGAACAATTGGAATTGCCATGCAGGCCTGCTGCCCACAATATAAATTAAGCGATTTATTATTGTTTTGGTCTATTGAGGGCAAATGATGACAACCGTGGGTGAATGGTAAGTTTAATGACAATTAAAAAGACCTGTCAGCAAGACTGCAATAAACATAAAGGGAAATCCAGAGGCGATATGGTCCTGCTGTCGCAAGCTCTCTGGTAGACTGGGGCCTAAGTATCTCTCCTCCGCGCTGAACCCACCTTATAGAGAGCGTCAACTTTGAGAGTGAAGCCGTCCACACCTGGCATGCTGCTGACCATGTGGAAATCGGGCAGCTCGGAAGCAAAGTGGGCCTCAAAAGGCACATCATGGAAGTACTTATCGGTTACCTCTGGCTGACTGCGGTCCTGAAATTGCAGAAAGAAAAACACACATGATTTAGGAAGATTCTGAGACTGTGTATAAGATGGCAGGCCTGCGGAAGACAAAAGCCACTCTCTACTCTCTGGCGTGGGTGTGGGCAGCAGGTGCTGTGGCCACTTTTCTCATGACTGTGTTTCAGGAATACTCATCCCCTGTGACCCCGACACAAAACGAGTTGGGCAGCCCTGATCATTAATTCACAAGCTAGAAGCAGACTTCTGGGATCCCCCGTTGGCATGCCAGTTAAGCCTGGCTCCTCTGCTTCTGATCCACAGCTTCTTGCTCATACGTCTTGGGAAGGCAGTAAAGATGGCCCAAGTGTTTGGGTCTCTGCTGCTTCTGATGGACTTGGCCTGGCTCAGATTTTGTGATGTGGTATGAGTGAATCTCTGAATAGAAATCTCTTCCCCTTTTTCTCTTAGTTGGTTTCTCTGTCTTGGGGTCTGTCTCCATTTGTTCCATATAAGTAATCTTACACTGCCACCAAAACAGGTCTATTTTCCATGAGCTTTTCGAAGTATTGGGTCTTATGATTCCTGACACAGTTAAAAGTTGAGGAACCGAAGATTTGTTTATATGACACTTCTATCATTAGTTACTGTGTTAGCAAATCAAAGCTCAAAAAATGTTTAAAATGACCATTATATCTCAGTGTTAAGCGAAAATATCTTTGTTCCCTTCACTACAGTGTAATGCATTGATGTATGCTCTAGTAAATTTCTGAGAAATTGATTTTTACAAATGCTATGTTCAGTCTGTATAATTTGAAGCTCTTAAAGAATTTGTTTTTTACTTGAAAATCAGAAGTCAGAGTTCATGTGGGAGAGAGAGAGAGAATGAGTTTTCCTTCTGCTGGAAAATAGCCACGATGTCCACAGCTAAGCCATCTCAGGCTGGGAGCCAGGAGCTTCTTTAGGTCTCAAATGTAGGTACAGGGTGCCTTGGACCATCTTCTGTTGCTTTCCCAGGCCATTAGCAGGGAAATGGATAGAAAGTGCAGTAGCTGGGACTAGAATTGGTTCCATATGTAGGACCAACCCCGCAGATGGAGGATTAGTTGATGCACCACCACATCGGCCCCGTATGCAGTTTTGAATGAAGTTATACACCTCTTCCAAGGGATACCTGCTCTTGCACAGCTTACATTGTTGAAAAAGGTAGGAATAGATTCAAATAATCTCTTTAGATATCAAAACCCTTTGAAACAAAACTATGTAAATGTCTTTTTTAAAAGATAAGTTGTAACAATGTTCTCATATTTGCTATACTTATGAAGAAATTAAGTGTGAAAAGGCAGAGATTTTTATAAGGAAAATAATACTTTTGTGGACTTCCTGACATGATTAGGGATTTACAAAAGAATTTTTTTAATGTTTTAAAATTTACTCAAGGGAGAGCTCTGATCTGTTTGTTCACTCCCTTACTGCTTGAATCAGCTGGGTAGAACCAGGAGCCAAGAACTAAAGCCAGGTTTCCCACATGGTGGTATCGGGGTGATGGCATGTGTTGCTTCCAAAGATTTGCATTGAAAAAAAGACTGGGAGTGGAAGCTGGAGCCAGGGATCAAACCCAGGTACTCCGACACAAGATGTGGGGTCTTAGTCAGCTAAGCTAACTGTCCACCTTGTCTGGGCCATACTTTGAGAAACACTAGCCTACCTAGAGTTCCTTCTTCCTGGGACATTAATAGGAGCTTGTTGTGTTCCCTACCATGGTGTTTTGCAATGTGTACAAGTACTCAGCTGACCAGAGAGACACCAGAACTACTAAAAGAAAAGCAGAGTGGTGCTGGAGCTGTTCTGGGCAGCATCCACGGCTGAAGAAATGCATGAGGGCATCGTTTCTTTAACAATAGCAGCATGCATACCAACAGCAGGAATCTGTGTTTCAAGTGTTTGTTGGGTTGAATGCATCCATATTGGGGCCCTTCATTGTAGACAGTCCCCGTGGGATCAAAGAAAGGCACATAGCCATCTTTGCCAGTGCACAGATAAACTTTCTCCAGCTGGAGCTTGTAAGCAGAATTAAGGTTTTGTTCCGGATTCCAGAGGACTCGGCCATAGAGGATTTGACCTGAAAAGATGAAAGGACAATGTCAAGGGTAGAAAGGGTTTAACATACCCTCTTACAGTTGGAAGTACCTCAGGAGGAAGAGCTCTATGACCCCTTGTGGCCCTAAGATATGCATTCATTTATTGTCTAATTGAATAAGAATTGATTAAGCACTTAAGCTATACCAAGCACTGGTTTACACACAAGGGACACAGAGTTGCAGGAGATGCCGTTGAGATGACAAAAAAAGACAAAAAAAATAGCTTATCAAATTATTTCAGGAACTATATTGAGTCCTTCACATGTAGTCATAGTGTTCTCAGCTTCATATATGAGGAAACTGGGTCACCAAGTAGCTAAGAGACTTAACGAAAGTCACAAAGTCAGCAAGTAGTAAGGGTAGGATTCAAATTCAAAATACTAACTTGGCTGAATGACCCACAGCAGTATGTTACATACCATAATAGCAGAAGGTGTATCATGTCCAGTGAGCACAAAGCCAAATACACAAATCTGCTTAAGAATGGCTATGAAAGCACCAAGGATAAATATTTGGGAGTATCTTGAAATCAAGATAGACAAATTTCAGAGCATTTAGGAGAGAAGACTAGAGCAGAACATTCTAGACAAAAGAAAATCTAGGAAAAGTTCTGAAAATTAGAGGATTGTGAGCCTTGGTGTAGGAATTATTTCTTTTATGTCTGCCACAGCGCCTAGTTCTTTGCCTCCACCATCTTATTTAATCCTCTCAAGAGCCCAAGAGGTAGATTCTGAGTGTCACAGCTAAGATCCCACAGTCATGAATTAGTGGGAAGGGGATCTGAGCCAGTGTTCATTTAAACATTGACCGTATAGAGATCTAAGAAAGTTAGTATGGCTTGGGGTGCAGGAAGATGTGTAGAGGGTGAGATAGTCTGTCTTCCCTTGGGTGTTTCCTAATTGCATTGATCTGATCATCTAAGTAACATACTGTTGAAGCTTATAAGGCAGGGGAGTAAGAATTCCACCCCTAGACTTCAGGAACAGAGTGGAGCAAAGTTGAGGGGAATTGAGTCACAGGGACTGTATGGGCTTATTCTAATGTTCTAATGAGACATGGTATCTAAAACACAATTGTAAGGCAAGGGATGGATTCTGAAGATACTCCGGAGTCCTACTCAATTAACCTGTGTACAGGTGTGATGTTGGTGGGGCTGGCAGTGGACAGCACATGCGAAAAGCACTCATTTTGGAGGAAAAAGTCCAGTCCTAGGCAACTATGGATGGCCTCCCTCTTGGAGAGATTCAGCAATTACAGGTCCACTTGTGGAATCCTAGAAAGAAAGCTCAGGGGAGATTAAAGATGAGGCCAGATTTTATGGAATGGCTGTGGAGTAGTAGCGATCTAGGGATATCAGAGCAAACAAGTGATCTGAATTATGGGATAATCAGACAGTGCTCAGAGGAGCCAAGCATGGCATGTGAGAACACAAGCATGGAAGGCCAAAGGGCAGAGACTCTGCATAGGTGAGGGAGAACTGAGCTAAGAGGCCACATGGTGTACAATGAAGATGCCTAGGAATCCAAATAGGAAACATGTCAAAACACATGGTTTAGGTGTCCTTGACAAGACAATCCTTGATCCTTGGTAGGAAGCAAAGGGATGTAGGTGTGATGGAGAAGAGGGCTTGGGAGACATGGTGAACTCCTCACTTGGAAGTTTACCAAAGGAAAAGAAGTAGTTTGGGCTGATGCTGGTAGGGCAAGTTAGGGTGGGTGACACATTTCTTTCTGAATTGGGAAGGACCTGAATATGAGATAAAAGAGGAGATAAAAGAGGCTGTCAGGGGTAATTAAGTCATTTGCTCAGTAATGGAGTCCTGGGCATAGGTGTTGTGGTATGGAAATTTGATTGTAGTTTATATTCTAGTGGCAAAGATAGACAATATATATTATTTAGTAAGCATGTTGCATATTAAAAATTGTGATTATTTTAAACAGTATTCTACAAAAGTGGAACTGTGGAGACCCATGTGACATTGGTCTGGCCAGGGAAAGTCCTTGGAGGAGGTTGATCAATGGATAGAGACCTGAGTAATAAGAAGGAGCATTGGAAAAGTCAAGAGACCCACGTTAGGGGTGGAAGTGGTGGGCAGAGGGACAATTCTAGTAGTGAAAGCATGGTGTGGAATAAGGTGTCCCTCATCCCATTTAGGCTGGCAGGCAATGGGGATGTTACTGCCATCTCAGAAACTGAGTGAAACAATTTAAGCCAAAGCAGGATAGTGGGTGAAAAATCAGATGGGAAATGTGAGTGACTTTCCATGTGAGCACACTGTCATCACTGAGGTGTCATACATGTGATGCTCTTGTGACACAGGAAGGATGTGGGTCTCTTCCTTGATTCAGTATCCTTGGCTGCCCTGGAATCAACTCACAGGAGCTTATGCCTGTAAGAAAAGCAGATCAGCAGAGTTGCTAGGGCAGTCTTGCCCAGGAAGAACCAGAAGCTTACCCTTTGAGAAGGCTCCTTTGTAGTCCATCTCGGCCAGGGACATGTCTGATGTGTTGGGATCCATCAGGAACACCTTCTCATTATTGCACAGCTGAAATTCAGTGTTGAGCGAATACACCACAGGCACAGGGCGGTTGGTCTGCTGGAATGCGATGGGTATCAGGAATCTAGACGTAGGAAAAGTGGGAGCCTTGAGAGTAGATCAACTCTGCACCTGTCATCTGAGCTGCCTCCCTTCTGCATTCTCACTGTTGTGCCCCAAGCCTTATTTTGAAGGTTAGGTACTTCCTGAATCAAGAGACACCCATGAGAGAAGGATTTTATTTGGTTTTTTATTTGGTTCTGAGGCTACCTGTGCTTTTTTGGACCAGAATTGATTTAATTAGCCATTGGGGGCTGCCATGGAATAGATGTGCTTTGCACCTTACTGGTTCAGGTATAGGAAGCCTGGATCACAGTGTGGTGAGACCTAGAAGTGATGGGGCCTTTAAGAGCAGCAGTCTTGTGCTGGGTCATTAGCTCATTGTCCTGGGACCTCTGAAGTCCTAGGCTCCCTGTCCCACCATGTGGTCTCTCCCATTTGCAGGTACCCCTATCATGACATCATCCCTGGGATGCATTACAGCCAAGAATCAGAGGCCCAGTAAACGGGGCCAGTCTCATCTTACATGTTTTAGCTTTGAAAATTGAGAGCTACATGAACCTCTCTTCTTTAGGGGATACCTATCATTAGGTTAACTCTTAGCTTTTTTCCTTTTTCTGCATTTTCATTCTCAGTCCCAGAGGTGCCCTTTGATTTCTAAAGGATTCAGAGCCATGATATCCAGTTAATTTCTTCCTGATCCACAAACACTGAAACTTTGACTCATTCAGTCCGATCAAGACTTGTTTCAGTGCTGGGTGACGCTCTTCCCTGGCTCCTTGCTACCTCACTTTCTCAGTCCCTCCCTTTTGTGCTTACCTCTGGCAGGTAAAAGCCCAGTCCTAGGATCATCTACCTGAATTTCACCTGCAATGCTCTTGGCCCTATTACTGCATTGGCCATCTCAAAGGCAGTGATGCCAAATTCATCTAATTCAGATTTCAGCTCTGAGCTCTAAGCAACCTCAAACCCTACATATTATTCTTTTATAATATCAATCTTTCTGGATTGCATATATGCCGGCCTATATGCCTATATGGGGTCAGGTTTATTTCTCTCTAGTCTATCAGCTGTGATGGGTGAGCTAATACAATTTTAAAAAGTCAACTTTGCTTAAAATTCTCCAGTGGTTCCACATAGCTCTTAGAGCAACATGTGTGACATGACCTTCAGTGGCTTTGGCCTTTGCTTCTTCCTCTTGCTTCCTCTCACTAGGATGAAGTCAACCCTGCCTTCTTTAGCTTCTTGACAGGTCCCCATTCTATGATCTTGATTGCCTCAGGACTAATTTATTCAAACATGTACTGAGCATATGCATTAGGCAACAGATACTATTGAGTAATGGAAATTTATTCATCTAGGGCTAATACAGAGAAACGTGTCCACAGGGAGGTTACGTCTTAACAAAGAGCTAGTATGTAAATGTTAAAAATCATGTAACATATATGATAAAGGGAATGAATGTTAGGAGATTCAGCAGGAAATTCTAAATGACAGGGGCAGGGCGAAAAATTGGTTCAGCCATTTTGAAAGACAGGATGCAGGCTCCTTGACACACAAAAAGCAGAGCTACCACATGGTCTGTGGAGGAAGCTCTCCAGGTAAAGGTACTGAGGCTCAAGGTATCTGATATGTCAGAGAACGGTCAGCCAGCCAGCCAGGGAGTCTGTTATGCAGTGAGTGAGGGAGATGGGATCAGAGTGGTCGCTGGAGGTCAGATCATGTAAGATCTTACCTGTATCTTAAGGATTTAAGGCTTGTACTTTCACTGTCTCAAAATTTAACAGTGTATGGGATCTGCTGGGTTGAGCAAGGACAGCAGGGTGAAGCCACAAGGGGACCTGTTACAAGGCTGTTTGTATAACCCAGGTCAGAGACAAGGGCTCTTACTGGGACTGTTGCTACATTGGCAGTGATTGAATGATTGGATTTCCAAGTATACCCTAAAAGGGAAGTCCATAACCTTTGCTGGCAGTGTTGGAGTAAGAGAAGACTTGAGGATGGTTCCAGGGATTTTGCTGTAATCACCTGGAACAGAGGTTGACATTTTTTGTAAATGTAAAAGTCTTTATGTAGCCTCTTGGCTCTGGACAGCATCAGTGCAGCAGGTGCAGCTGTGTTCCAAGGCAAAACTATTTATAAACCGGGCATAGAGGTATACCCTTCATCAGGATAGAACTGCAGAAGAAAATCATTTGCTGGAGAAAGAAAAAATTTTCATTTAGGACATGCTACAGTTGAGAGGCCTCTAAGAGCTGGGTGGAGATGCTGAGTAGTTAATTTGCTGTACAAGGCTCACTTGGAGAGAGTGGTTCATGGCTACAGGTGCTCATTTGTATCTGAAGCCTGCAGAAGGGATACGTAATGTGGTCACCAAATGTGACAGGAGACCAAACCTTGTCCTTAGGAGACTGAGAAACAGTGGGGACCAGCAAAACAGCCAGAAAAAGCCAGTAATTTGGAAGGAAAAACTTCAGAATGTGACACCCCTGTTGATTAAAGGAAGAATAAAGAGGGGGAACTGAGCAACTACCCAATGTGGGTAAAACGGCATGCACAGGAAGATGGAGGCTTGCTCCCTAGATCCAGTAGCACACAGTCAATGTTGATTTTGATGATAGCAAGCTGGGGTGAGGGCTCAACTGGAATCTGAAGGTGGCCAGGAGTGGAGTATGGGGTAGGAAGATGGGACCAACGATTAGGCACAGGGGTTAAGACATTGTTTGGGATACCTGCATCCCGAATCAGAGTGCCCGAGTTTGAGTCCCCGCTTTATCTCCTGATTCCAGTTTATTGTGAATGTGTGTGAGTGTGTGCGTGCGTGTGTGCGCACACCCTGGGAAGCCCCAGGTGATGACTAAAGTACCTGGCTCCCTGGAAGACACATGGGAAAACTCAACTGGGTTCCAGACTCCGTTCCAGCCTAACCCTGGCTGTTTCAGGTATTTGTAGGGTGAACCAGTAAGATTAGAGGTCTGACTGTACATTTCTGTTTCTCTACCTTTCATATCAAATACGTGAATTTTTTTTTTAATTAAAGGCAGATTAACAATCTTCTATCTGCTGGTCCAGTCATCAAATGGCTACACACTCAGTTCTGAGCCCAGCCAAAGCCAGAAGCCAAGAACTTCATCAAAGTCTCCCACATGGGGAACAAGGATCTAAGTGCTTGGGCCATCCTGTGCTGCTTTTCCAGGTGCATGAGCAGAGAGCAGAACAGATGTAGAATAGCTGAACTCACTCTGGTATGGGAAGCCAGCATTGCAGCTGCATGACAACAATGGCAGTAATAAGTAATTTCTTAAAGAGAAGATGGATGGCGATAAATTGGAAACTGTACACACAGAAAATTGTACTTTGAAGCCAAAGGGGCTGGCAAAATGGGTGCTAAGGGAGAAATGGACTCAAATTGGCTTTTCAAAAAATGGGAGAAATTACAAGAGGCTTTAGGCAGGTGTTTGTGGGATGTTCTATATGACGCAGACAACAGGAGTAGGGTGGCTGGCTTGGGGAGGACTCAGTGTCTCTACCAACAGCTGCGTGCAGGTTGCTAGACAGGAGCTTGTGTGACTTCTCCTAACTCCAGCTGACTAGATAAGAGGGCCCAGAAGCTGTAGGAGGCCCGAAAGAGGAGATTGGCTAGTCTAGGTAACCACCTACTGTTTGGAAGCCCTCAGGCACAATTTGTAATTAATAGTAATGAATTCAGAATTCCTGGCTTTGACTTTGTTGAACATTTTGTAGAAACTTTCTCTTCTGTGCTTGAACTCATGAACCACTTCATCTAGCTTGGCTCCCTTCTCATTCGATCAGTTACGCTGTGAACTTTCTTGTAGTATTGATCATGATTTGGCATTTTGTTTAAACACGTGACCACTTGACTGAAGTCTGTTTCACTTACTGTAGGCTCTGTAATTTATGTCTATTGACCCTCAAGGTCTGCTCAGTGACAAGCATACGAGTCAGGAGTTGGACTAGCAAAGAATGAGTAGGTGATTATTTCAATGCTTAATAGAATCCCTCTTACTGCCCCCTTCTTTCTATTAAAGTACTTTCAGTGAGTATATTGAAGAGAGTTGGAGTGTAGAAGGAAGTTGGGACCCACACCAGCCATGATAAGCTCTCAAAATAACCATTACTTGCATCAAGACTAAGGAAAACAGATACATACACATATGTATATTTGTGTGTATATATATATATATATTTGATATTTGATACTGCCACAGTGTCTGGCATTAAAATTCTCAATATTAATTAAATGGAATAATGGACCTGAGATGACAATAAGGTTATATATGATACAACTCACAAAAATAGTCACAACATTGAGGCATAGTTCTTTTAAGTCTGCATTCCCTGTGCCAGATTTGATTTTTGTGAGCTGTATCTATATTGTTTGCATATGGAACTGTATAGGAAATTAAAAAACAAAACAGACATGGCTAGGTAAAGGAGACAGTCACCGTGGTGGTAGTGCTTGGTGTCACATGAGGACACCTGACTGCCCCATGATCTGCAGCACCGCCCTCTCCCCCACAGCCTCCACCCCTACTCAGCACTGGGCTGTGTGTTTACTGCTCCCTTTTGCTATTTTCAAACTACTGTTCCTTTTATGTAAAAAACAGGCAACCACCCTGGAGACTCCTCCTTGCTGATGCTGGTATGCATGCATAAGAACATTCTTGGTAAAGGCAGAATCTGGTAATAAGACAAAGTGGCCAAACTGAACAATGATAACCTTAGCACAGTAATCACAGATTGCTTCCTCCATGTTGATGGACATGATTCAACCAGTGATTCACTGAATACGACACAATTAGGGGAGAGAATTCATGCAGTAAGAATGATCTATGTAGAGTAAAAAAGCATAAAACCCATCCAAACACAACGTAATATGGTAAACAAGAGCCAGAGATGATAAATACAAGTGTCAGGCTAGTGGTCACCTTTGTGGGGAGGAGGCCAGGGGTAGGTGTGGAAAAGCCACTGCCAGTACTGATGGTACTGGTTATGCTCTGTAATGGTTATGCTGACTGGTGGTAGATTTGTCATATGTACGTCATCCTCTCTATGAACCATTTAACAATTTCAAAAGAACTTGGACGAATTCACCAGCAGATGCAATCAGGTTAGGTGTCCTCCCTTTTCCCTAACTGGAGTTAGCTCTGTCTTCCTGGTCATCCTGCCTGGCTCACTTAGTGACCATGGCACTCTTAAATGTTTTTACTCTCTTCTGCTTCTCACTTTTTACTTCTTCACTACAATGAACTTGTGGGGCCTGGCGTTGTAGCCTAGTGACTAAAGCACTTGCCTTGCATGTGCCAGGATCCCATATGGGCGCTGGCTCAAATACCTGCAGCCCTGTTTCCCATCCAGCTCCCTGCTTGTGGCCTGGGAAAACAGTGGAGAACAGCCCAAATCCTTGGGACCCCGTGTCATCATGGCAGACCTGGAAGAGGCTCCTGGCTCCTGACTTTGAATGGGCGCAGCTCTGGCCATTGCAGCCACTTAGGGAGTGAATCAACAGATGGAAAATGTGCCTCTCTGTCTTTCCTCATCTCTGTATATCTTCTCAATAAGAAGACTTCTCAATAAGAAAAAAATCTTTAGAAAAAAAAAAAAACTTGTTGATCATCCCCTTCAGCCACATACTCATCGTGGTCCTATGATGCCACACTGCCAGACACCTCACTCTCACTCCTCTAGACTCTTCACATTCATTACATTTTCAGCTGTATCAGGACATCATTGACCAGTTCTCCTAAGATGCAGAGGCAATAGGATGAACACATGATAAAAAAATCTATACATGATTTAGAAAACAGTTTAACATTTTTCAGTTACAGACACGTATCTCCCCTGTTACCCAGCCATTCCATTTCTAGGTATTTACATGAGGAAATGAAAGACAGGCCCTTGTAAGGCTTGTGTTTCACATCAGTTTTGTTTACCATGGTCAAGGGCCTCCACAATGCAGATGTACACCACAGGATCTGATAAGCTGCAGCATCTCCATACTGTGGAAAACAGCTCAGCACTACAGAAATGAAGCACTGAGGCACACGGCAACATGAATGGGTGAGAATGATCATGCTGGCTAAAATAAGCCAGGGAAGAGGAATTCATACATTGTGGGAAATACAAATGGTTGTATAAGAAAAGCAAATCAGTGGAAACCCAGGCAAAAGGGCAGGGTGCAAGGGAACTACATGGGGGAAGGAGAAAACGTTTTGCTGTCTGGATCATCGTGATGTTTCCCAAGCAGTTTATGTATATATGTATATATATGTGCATACATATGTGTGTATATATATAAAATGCATATATATATAATTATATATAGTGTCTGGGTCTCAGCAGTGACCTATCTGCTGCCACCCTGCCCCTCTGGTACACAGACTACTCTCTCATTCCTCCTTTCTTTTTAAATCAGTGTTCCTCACTCCCAACTAGTGCCTGGCATTAAGTCATGGAGAAAATGGGTCAAGTAGATGCTTTCTGTCACCTTCATGCGGTAGACGAACTCTCTGGGCTTCTGGTTAAGGTCAGTCCTTTCCTCTCATGCCTGGGATCTGTCCCCTTGCCCTGTTCAATGTCTTTGATCTGCAATTTTCCCCTCTCCCCTATGCATCTTCAAATTTCCCCTGTACTGGATTTTCTTAACAGCATGCGCATGTTCTGATGTATTTTTCCATCCTAAACAAATAGACCTTCTTAATTAATGTCATATTTCCAGTGACTGTTGCTTTTGTCTGATGCACTTCATAGCAGAACTTAAGTCATGCCTACCCTATTGCCTCTACTATCTCTGTTCTTTCCAACCAAGTTGTATTGCCCTCAGTTCACCAAACCTGCTCTTGGCCAAAGTCATCAGTGACCAGTTTCCATATTTAAATGTCTAATTTTAACAACTCAGTGTGAGATTCTGTCTTCATGTCCTGGAAGATTTTTTTTATATAATTTGCTTATCCCCTAGAAAAGTGGTGATATGGTACAAGCTATCTAAGAGCAGTGTTACTTTTAATTCTATGCTCTGATCTAGTGATATCATCAAGGACTTGGTTATAGCAAAGCACTTAAGAAGAGCCAAATGAACGTATTGCATGATGCAGTGTCAGGTCTGGGGTGGGCATGAGCTGATATCAATAGTCAATTCTCATTAATCACAATTGTTATGCTCTGCATAGTGCCCATATAAAAGTAGGGTAGTGAGTGTTACACCATTGCTTCTTGGAGAAATACAGGCCTATGTTTCTCTGAACCTCTGGTTGCAACACTTTCCTCAACTGACAAATACATAGTCATATTTCATGTGTGTTTAAGGATTTGCTTAATAGGTGTTGATTGGCTAATAGTAAACTCATAGCCAACAGCACTGTGACTCTTGTGTAAGAGGTGCTTATCCAGTTCTCTGTAAGGTACACTCTGTTGTCTTGAGTTTAGAAGCATGAGATAATCCTGAAATTGCCAAGGATTAAGCCCCCAAATATGAAATCTGGTGCTGAGTAGACCATGAAAAGGTTGCTTCGTTGGGGAATGACAGCTGAAACAAGAATCGGTGTTACCTTGTACAGTCTCCATGCAAGACATGAGGTATGACCGTGTTGTGATTGTCTATGTCCACACATGACCAAAAGCACCCTGTGTATTGCTTTGGGGTTAGATAGAATAGAAGTCACAAATAAGGAATCCATAGGTGATCAGGACTATTTTCCTACCTTTCTGGGGCATGTGCAGTGCAGGCCAAGGGCTTTTCTCCTGGGTCAATCCATGGCTGTGTCGGCTGTACCGTACACGGGATCAGGTAGATGGTGTACTCCCCTGAGTAGTCCTTCCTGGAAGTGAGAGGAGCAGACTTTGGGCAGAGGAAATGGCTGGTAGATTGAAGCAGTGTCTGCACAGCACCCCTTTCATGTTCCACCAGCACTTGGCTCCACAGTCTTTTTGTATGATGTTGAAAAGCAATGTCACTTCTCACTGGACATGATGCAAGTAGAATCTGTTTATGGTGGGCCCTAGGCTTCTCCAAGTGAAAATACTGACAACATGAAGCCTGTGTGGTCCTCACCCACATTTTGTATGCTTGCCGTTGAGTAGCAGCCCAAACTCTGGCATACTGCATGGAAGGAAAACATCCAGAAGATTCTGGCAGATTCTTCAAGGGCCTTGGGAAACTGCCATCCATTGAATGAAGAGTGTGGAGTTGTAGATCTCAATAGTAACTGAAAATAATCTGTGAACAGTCTTTACATGTTTTGAGTTGGTTGTTGGACCATTTTTTAAAAAAATTGCCTACTTATTAAAGGCAGAGCAAACATTTCACCAAGAGTGTCACCTTGGTGATATACTCTGGGGAGCAACTTAGTGGATTGGTACAGGCTGGAAACTGAAAATCCAGCCCTGGTTTGGCTTGACTGATGCCTCAGCCCGCAGGGAGGGGCTACTGGTCTCTGAACACACACTGGATGGATGCTCTGAGCCTCTCTGTGCCCTAAGTGGCCTGGTGGGATATTCTGGCCATACCTTGGTGTGTAATCACCTTGCCTCAAAACCAGGTTACCAAAACCTGTGATGCTGGGTATGGCAGGGGGAACCAGATCTGCTTCTAGCCCCCAGGAAGCTCACACCTTGGTGACAAAATGGGAGCAGCCAATAGACCATTCTAAGGTGATGAGCTATGTTCCAGGGAATGCTGGAACATGGTGGGAAGAAAGCAGCAGCAGGGAGCTGCAAGAGCTGAGCTGGGAGCCAGGGAAGCTGTCACAGGGAACTCAGGCAGGTGGGAAGCAGAAGAAGGGTAGAAGGAACTGCAAAGATCTGTTGGGTCTGAGAGCTGGGAGTGATTGAAACGCTGAGTTAGGGTTGAGCCTCATGTGCCGTGTGGAGGTGCCAACTTCATCCAGCAGGCACCGAGGTGTCATGTCAGCAGAGGACTTATGGGAAGATAGTTTCTTGCCTGTAAACCAGGACAAAGTCCAGGAATTATCCCATGAGGATCTCAGAAGCACGGTCCCTGCAGATGACTGCATGCTAACTTCAAAGGATTTTTGCCACAATTAAAATGTCTGATATAAGAGAAAAATATGTAATTACGAAAATCTTTTTGAAGACAAGTCTTAAGACAACATGCCACTTCTTAACTGAGGAACTGGAAAAAGATTTTTCCATTATAGACCACTCTTAATTTTATGACCTATAAAACAGAGATAATATTTGTCTCCCTTTCATGGTTGTTTGTAGTCTGGCCTTTCCATTCTTCCCTTCTATAAATGTGATATTTTCCTATTTCCTTTGGATATGGGAGGGGGAAGGAGGAGAAAGCTTGCTCATTTATGGATAGAATACTGGATCACTAGGACTGGTGCCTAGACCTAACGTGTGGACTACTGGCCATGTGTCCCAGCTTCCTTGCAGGTGGATATTTCATAAGACTAACTTCTAGTCATTGAAGTGTGACTGAAGGGCATGAATCTTTCTGTTTGGGATCAGCACTTTGCATTTTATGCATCAGATGTTGATCTGAGCTAAATTTATGCCTTTTTCTACTTGCTAGAAGGTTGTTTCTGTGTATCTTTCTTTTTAACATCAAAATGCACACTTCAAATAAGATGCCCATGTCCCAAGCTCCTGCAAGAAACAGAAAATTACCCCCCGGTTGCCTCCAGCACCGTATTCACCTGTTGTAGGAGCTTGTGGCTCTCCAGAGTTGATAGGGAGAATCAAAAGTCTGAGCACTCCACAACAGCTGCAGGTCAAATTCAATTCCCCCAAGGTGGTCTGGTGTCGAGATGATAGATTTCACATCTGGGAGTGTATGGTGTTCCATCACAAACTGTCCTGTTGTGAAGAACATGATGACACTTGTTTGTAAGTTTTGCTGCAGCCCCGATGATACCCCTGCAAGGCCCCCAAAGTGAACCAATGCTTTTCTGTGAGGCAACTTAGGTGATGTCTTGGCCCCTTAGAATGAATCCCACCCTGATTCAGACAGTGTGACAGGTGTCTCATGAGCCTACTGAGGTATGTGCTGAAGGCCAGATCTGTACTTACTGATGGTGTGAATGGGCCTGGTGCTCAGGACATCAATGAGCACATTCTCAATGGGGGTCTACATGTGACAGTGAGCATGGAATACACCTAGCTTTCCAACACTTTTCCAAGAGGAAGAAAGCTCTTAGTGGCTCATAAACAGAAGGAGCAATGTCACATAAAAATGCCTTAGGGACCTGGCACGGCAACCTAGCTGCTGAAGTCCTCGCCTTGCATGCACCAGGATCCCATGTGGGTGCCGGTTTAAGTCCCCACAGCCCACAGCCCCACTTCCCATCCAGCTCCCTGCCTGTGGCCTGGGAAAGCAGTCAGGGACAGCCGAGGGCCTTAGGACCCTGCACCCAAAAGGAGACCCACTGATGCACTCCAGGCTCCTGGCTTCAAATTGGCGCAGCTCCGGCCATTGCAGCTGCTTGGGAAGTGAATCAGTGGACAGAAGATCTTCTGCTCTGTCTTTCCCCCTCTCTGTATATCTGACTTTCCAATAAAAATGAATCTTTAAAAAAAACATGCTTTTGGACACTTAAGTCCTTGGCAGAATGGATCATTGTAAACATTACAAAAGTGACTCCAAAAGACACTTGCATTATTTAAAACTGAAGTGATACACTCTTTCAAAACAATGTATGGAGACTAAGGTAAAATTTAAAAATTATAATTTCCAGGCCAGGCGCAATAGCCTAGTGGCTAAAGTCCTCTCCTTTAGTCCATAAGTGACACGGGGATCCCATATGGGCACTGTTCTAGTCCAGGCAGCCCTGCTTCCCATCCAGCTCCCTGCTTGTGGCTTGGGAAAGCAGTTGAGGATGGCCCAAAGTCTTGGGACCCTGCACCCACATGGGAGACCTGGAAGAGGTTCCTGACTTATGATTGGCTCTGCTCCAGCCGTTGTGGCTACTGGGGAGTGAATCAGTGGATGATAGATCTTCCTCTCCATCTCTCTTCCTCTGTATATGACTGTCCAATAAAAATAAAAATCTTTTAAAAATTATAATAGCCAAGATGTAACATGAGCTTGATTAGATTGGCCTTTTATATAAGCAGTTGTAAAATGAAAAAGTGGAATATACATTTGTGGGATAATAGAAGAAATGTAATTGGGACTTGATATTCCTAAACCAATGCTAACTGCCTTGGATGACATTGTGATTGTGTAGGGAAAGCTTCCGTTATCTACTGAAGTGTCGAGAGCAATGTCATGTGAAGATTGCAGTTTGTTTTCAAATGATGTGACATACAAAGCTAGGAAAATGTTAACAATAGCTGACTTTGCTTTTCATTGTTTTAGTTTCTTAGCTCGTCTGTATGTTTGACATGTTTTATGATAAAGTTGGAAAAACACCAGCACCAATACTACCTCTGAACTTGGCATGGGTCTTGAATTCAATGACGAGACGACCGTCTTCTCGAATGTAGATTCTTATTATCTGAAGCCTTGCCGACAGCACACTGTCTGTCTGTATTCCTGGACAGGCAAGCACACACAAAACACCCATATCAGGACACAGAGATGATCTCACAGCTAGTAACCATGTGAATGTTATCCCAGGGACAACCAGAAGTGGAGCTATTTGAATGTAACTCAAGAGCCAACTTAGCCATGTGATAGCTGACTCTACAGAGAGTTGCCAATTAGAATCTGGGTCTTTTAAAACAATAGTTCCACAGTCATTGACTTACTCTTCATATCTAAGTGTCACTTGGTTCAGATGCTAGACTAAGTCCAAGCTGAGAAAATAAAAAAATGGATCTTAAAATGCATTAAACTTTGTGATCAGAACACATCTATCACATAGATTTTCTTTTTCTTGCTAGGATACTTTTGAGGACTTAATAATGCCCTAAGACCCGGCTGGGAAGCTTGTAGGAGGCCAGTTCTGCAGGCAGGACAGGTGTAACTGTGCCTTTAATAAAGGATATCATAGCCTTGACCCTACAGAGTAAAGCAAGACCCCAAACCACTGGGTAGCTAAAGGGGGCAGGGAGGGGTGAGAGAGAGAGAGAAAGAAGTTACCAAAACAAAGCTCAAGGAATTGTTAACCCAGAATGGGAAACTTCCTGAGGTTACTTTTCTCTGAGCAACAGGAAGCAAACACATGCTTTGAGTCACCCCATAGAAGACAGGACTGAACTTTTTCTGAAGAAGGCTGCATAGCCTTTTAGGAACTTTGCCTCAGATAACATGGTATATATGAGATGGGGAAAATGGGACCAGGAGAAGGAAGGGGGAATGTATGGCGTACAGGACAATGACAATTGGAGAAAAAAAATGAGAAAAGAGAAATACAGCAAGCTCTGGTGGAGCAAGTGGAAGAGACGGGGAGTTCTGGATGGCATTTCTCTGGTGGCGGCAGACTGGGTGTAAGTGGGATCTGGCCTGGAAGGCTTTCACCTAGGCGTGCCTGGGAAGCACTTCTCCAAGAGGTCAGTCCCTGAAGAAGAGCCTTGCAGAGGAGTGGGATTTAAAAAAAAAATCAATGCTATAAACCTTGACGTGCTGAAGGTTAAAATTCTTCGGAGATTGCAACAGAACAAAGAGGCCAGGTGAGGAGCTGCTGGGTGTGCCTATAGGCAACTTCTGTGGCCGCATCTTTCCCTATCCTGAACTGAACATCTGCTTGCTTCTCCACACGAAACACATCGAATAGGAAAGGATAAGTACGATTCTATTCCCCCAAAACTATACTCCTGCCAGCCATAGTGGGCAGTCTAGGACCCATCTATGAACCTTCTGGGCCTCTGGTTATCTGGGCTGAGGCTTCCCAGCTGTTCATTCTCAGGATTTGCACATGTTCCAGGCGTGGGTGGCCTTCCAGGACAAGTGGATGAGGAATGCACCTGCTGTAAACCTCTATTTTTTTTTTAACTGCTTGAGGGTAAGGGAGGAGTCACTGGGGTGTCAGTGGGCATACCTGTCCTCCAGAGAACAGTGTCATAGAAGAATGAAAACTCCATCTCGGTGTGGTGCTCCAAGGAGGCCCAGCCCCGGGGGGCGGTCACATAGATGTAGGACACGTAGAGAGGCACGTGCACGGTCAGGAAGGACTGAGCCGAGTCTCTCACCTGCCAAGCAAATGGTGCACACAGGATTGTTTGTCTGCTCCAGTGCCATTCACTCAGAACATCACTCAGTCAGTTGCCGTAAATCAAGCTGATGACCATTTGCCAGTGACCCATAAAAGCCTGAACCAAGGCTAACAAACTGCCGAGCCTGGGGATGAACCATGTGCCTAACCTGGGATGTGGAGGTAAGTATAATTGCTCTCTCTCTCCAGGAACCCAGAATATGGGGTTTGGAATCCATATCTTGGAAGCTTAGTGATAGAAACCTCAGCTGCATTAAGTCAGAGTTCTTAAAAATATTTGTGGAAAACCAGGCTGACTTATAGGTAAGCATTGTACTGCTACAGGCTATGGCTCTTCTGGTGACACCAGTATCCCATATTGGAGTGCTGGTTTGAGTTGTGGCTGTTCTGTTTCTGCTTCAGTTTGGTTCTAATGCATCTGGGAAAGCATAAGCAGGTGGTCCAAACACTCAGGGCCCTGAACACTCAGGGAGATCAGGATGGAGCTCAGACCTGGCTGTTGCGTCCTTTGGGTGAATGAACACCAAGAGGAAGATGTGAGATCTCCAATCTCTCCCTTTAGCTCTGGTGCTCTGCCTTTCAAACAAATCTTTTTAAGAAATATGAAACCCATGTGTGTTTTTCATAAAATGCGCCTTTCAGATACTGTAGAAAAATGTTTTTGCACCAAAGTAATCTCATAATTCTGTTGTTAAACTTTTTGAAGTGTCTTTTTACTTTAGTAATTTCCTGTCTCATTCAGTGCTTTGGAAATCATTTTTTGCAAGACAGCATATCATACTTACAAAAGAATACTTGCAGAGCAAAGGGCTTCCCATTAGTGCTGTTTATTTGGCCTTTTGGTTTTCATTTTACTATGCAATGAACAAAATTGTATGGAAAAATAACTTTACAGAAGTTTTCATGGTGAAATTAACCATGTATGTGTGGGTGAGTGAGGGATTTTATTCATTTTTAATTTTTTATACTTTCCTTCTTATAACCAAGAAAGCTCCTTTTAAAATCATTTTGTCATTGGCCACACACTGTAATACTTTTTCTTTGGCTTGACACACTGTAAAACTTTTTTCTACCTCTAAGGAAAATGCTTTATCAATATTTAAGATATAAAAATTAAATTTTCTGCAGCATTCTTATCCACTGTTGCCAGGGATTTACATTTTGATGCCAGTTTTTGAAAAGACTAATAATTTCATTTAAAAACTCAGTTAGAAATCTCTGGTGGACAGTCTGTCTCTCTTCACACCATGTTAGCCCCTTCAATATCCAGGTTTTGCTCAGCACACCTGCCCCACTGTCACAGTGCTCAATCTTAGAACAATTAACTTCCTTTTTTTTTTTTTGCTTCTCTTTTCCTTTAGAACTCATAATGATACCTTACCAAAACTTAGAAGCTCTTAAAAATGTTTACTACATACTTCCTCTCTGCCAGATGCTGTGCTAGCTTCCGGCCCGCAGATTGTCATAATCTCAGATGCAGTTCAGGAGCTCATGTCCACCCTGTGTCCTACCATGGTCACCTGTGCTGACAACGGATATGGAGGTGGGAACTAGAGCTTCTTTGGCTGTTCAGTATTCTTTCTACCACACATCAGCGGTTACAGTTGTTCTTAACAGACAATAATCAAATGCCTGAATATATATATTTTCTGTATTGATTCAGAAGAGTGGAGCATATGTAGTAAAATATCTTTGTCTTCCAAATTTTAAAGGATATTCTCAACAGAATAATCCAAAGATGTGACTGAAGCAAAGCCATGGTGAACAAAGAGCAAGTTTTGAGAGGCTAAGGGAGCAGTCACTTCGTTTTGCATTTTGCAAAGTAACCGGGAGCTATGCAACTGCAAAAATAAAACCAAAGACTGCCCTAAAATCTATTCAGTAGAGGGCAGTAGTGCATATGAAATGGGGGGAAACATGGAAGGCATCCCAAAGAAAACCAAACAAATTTACATCAGAGACACTTTCTTGGAAAGTGACAACTCCCTCTAGAAGTTTCCCAGTCAGGGAGGTTAAATCTGATTTCAAGTGAAAAATAAACCTCTAGCTAGGTTTCAGCTTACTGGGGTAACTGCTCAAAATTGAACAGAACTGGTTTTACAACTGACTTTCCTATGATAACAAATTAGTCTCCCTGACCCTTATTTTACAGTTTTCCATTATTAATTTGTGGCTATCAATATTTTAAAAGTCTCTGCTTTAAGATGATTTAATTATTTATGTGAAAGGAAGAGAGAGAGAACGAACACATAGACGCATTTCCCTCGCTCTTTGGGTTTACATCCCAGATGGCTGTAATGACAGAGACCTGTCCCCTCCAGAGCTAGGCGCTCCATGCACATCTCCCCTGTGGTTGTCAGGGAGCATTTGGACCACGTTCCACTGCTTTCCTAGGTACTTGAGTGGGGAGTTGCAATGAGAAGCAGCACAACCAGGACTAACACTCCAGGGCTGTGATGTGACATGCAGGCGTTGCACGCAGCCGCTTCGCTCACTGTACCACAACATTGCCCCCTCAAAGGTATCTGTTTCAGAGGGGTTCTCAATGTGGAACAGATGCAAAATCCAAGTGTTTTTGACCATCTTCCACCCTCAACCCTGAGAACAACAGTGCCCTTGTCTTCAGAAAGACACGGTGCATCCCTGCTGTTTTGACCCATTTTGCCAGTTTAGAAACAGAATGGTTCTGTGCTGTAATTACCACAGCATTCAATGTAAATCCTTCCCATTTTCCAAAATACACAGAGGATGAAACCTATGAGGCCACCCTTAAATATTTGAAAACCAGAATGAAAACACAAATTTGTTTTGGTGCAAGAAATTCTGATATCCATGCATTGTGTTTCAGAGGATGCATTTTCCATGAAGTTGTTGAAGCCCCCTTATATAAATCCATGGCAAGCACATGCTAAATATTTATGCAAATGACTGCACCAGACAGTCAGTTTTTCCACATTAACTTGATTTAGAAGGCTTTGGGGTTTTCTGAGAGTAACAGTACCAAGAAATCATGCTTAAATGACAGAGAAAGTTCCTGTTAGTTGATGGGCCTTGATGTGGGTAAAGATTGGGAGCGAAAGTGCTCCCAGAAGCAAGGTTGGGTATGGTGCCACCTGCATGCAGCCAGCGGACAAGCCCAGGGAGCACGCACCTGGAAGTCTGCAGTGACGGAGCCCCCACAGACGTCAATTAACTCGGTCATGTCATAATAGGCGTCGAAGGTCCACACACAGCTTTTCAGGTTGAGGTGCTTGTAGAGCTGGATGGTCTTTGGCTCGCGCACGCTGGGGTCAAATTGGAAGGGGCGGTCATAGCCAGGACCCAGGGCAGCGCTGTCATAGACCTCGTCATCCAGGAACCCTGCGTCTGCCCGGGAGGAAAGGGACAAGCAATGGTAATTCAGGCTGTGGATGCCCAGGAGGCAGGTGGCGTGAGAGGATGCATCCTGTGACTGGACTCAGCTTTCCTACATCTGAGACCTGGGTTACTGGAGCCATCCAAGGCACACGCCTCGAGGCTCAGTGCCAATGGGAGAGAGAGGAGTTTGTGGAGTACTTGTGAACTGCTGCTGGCCTGGTGTTAGACAGAAGCCTCTGGGGTTGGCATTGTAGTTCTGAGGCTTGGGATGCTGACATTTCATATGGGAGTGGTGATTGAAGGCTTGAGTCTTGTACTTCAATCTGGCTTACTACCAATGTGCTTGGGAAGCAGCAGGTGGTGGTTCAAGAATTTGGGCCCCTGCCACCCCTGTGGGAGACCAGGATAGGGTTGGTTCTGAGTGTTAGCCTGGCCTAGCCCTGGCTATTGGGGCCACTTGGGGAGTGAATCAGTGGATGCAAGATTCTCTCTCCTTTCTTCTCTCTCTACCCCACCCATTATAGTAATCTTGCCTTTCAATTAAATAAATCTTGGAAAAACACTTATGGGGGCCTCTACCTCTAAGAAACTATAGGATTCTGGAAAGGAAAGGCAGATAATTTCATAAATGAAGAGGGCAGTGCTTAGAAAGGAGACCCACTGACACCCTGCCTGTGGCACCTGGCTGGCAAGCCTGGTCGGCTTCACAGTCAGCAATGAAAAAGGGGATTTACTCTGCCGGATTACCCACAGATAATCACTTTTGTTTTTAAAAAAAGAACAATTATCTGATTCCCCCCTCTCCCTCCTATGGTTTCTGAATTCTTGCAGAAAAAAAAAGGGTTTCATTTTGCATTAATGAGTAAATAGTTTACTAATGTGCTTCACTAAACCTCACCTGCTGCAGGCAAAATTATTGGATCAAACTGCCAAGCAAGTGAACTGTTCTACATTATGCAAGACCTTTCTGCAGGAGAGAGCTTGGCACAGATTGAATTTTAGATTGCTAAGTTTCTAATTCTGAAAGTTCTGGGAGAAACTCTAGTGTTTTCAGAAGAGTTCATGCATTTTCCAGTAAGCTGGACCACAGTCTCCCCGCCTCTGCCCACAAGGACTAGGTACTCTATTAACCAGAGTTGAATGGAACTCCTTCAAGTAGGGAGGGATACAAAGTTTCCATTTCTAAATGTGGCATGCTTCTTCCACTAGCTGCATATGTGGGCCTATTAAACTTTCATGTATAGCTCAATGACTTAAGAATAATTTATTCTCAACTAATTTCTACTGTATAAAGAGACCATCACTCCCCAAAGTGATGCTTAATGAATATCAAAGAGCCTACGAATGTGTTTCTGTCTTTAAAACCAGTGAAATGATTCATCTGTTGTGAAGGGAGGGAGTACACATCTGCTGCATACTTGCTAAGGTAAATGGAAACCCATGGAATTCTTTGTAAAGGAAAATGTCTACTGTGGTGATCAGGGAGAAGTGTCGGCCCCTGCAGGCTGCAGCAGCTGCAGGACATACAGCTCGGCCCAAGGTCAGGGGTTTGGGATGGGGGACAGCCAGCTTGGGGTGCCTGAGCCGAGGGGGGCTGTAAAAACATAGAAAAAGCACAAGTCTGCCAAAAAGTCCAGCTGACTGGCTCAGGTAGCCTCGTTAAAGTTGAATTTCTCACTCTGCCCAGTCCTTTGTCTTGCAACTAAGGTTGATCCCTAATATCCACCATGTACTCTAAACTCTAGCTTATCCTGCAACACCTAAAATCTACAGCTTCCTAAAGAGGGTGTTATCATGGATTTGAAAGCAGTTTTCAATTGAGGGTGAGGGAAGGAATTAAGAATGTAGCCCAGTAGAGGCACTTAAAAAATACCAATGCATTTAATCGTTAGTCTAATTGACTTTCATGCTATAGTAACAAAACTACCAAGAAAAGTCAAGGTCTCTTTGTTCAGTGGTACAGCTAGTGGAGTAAGAATTCAAATTTAAGTTTGCTTCTCCTTTTTGGTTTTCCTGCCCACTTCATGCTCTGAACTGCCTATATTTGGATGCTTACCAAAAAGGACAATTATTAACATTTATATTTTGAGGGCCAAAAAAACATGAAAAGCAGTGTTCCCTTGGTTCTATTTGGAAAGTCATTTGCAGAGTTGCTGTGGGTGAGCCAGCACCGAGATCTCCCTCACCTGAGATACCTCTGAGGTCATGGGCAGAGACTAAGTTGGAGCAGACATGCTGGTGTCTGTAGATGGACTCGGATAGCAGAAAGTGCAAGTTGTGCAGTGGCATAGTGGACACGAGGGGCAGCATTCCATCCTGGTGAGGGATCTGCACCGAGATGTGGATTCTAGGTGGAAAGAGCAGAGGGAAGGCTTTAGTTGCATGCAGTTCCATAGTAGGCTACATCGCTTTCTCAGTCATTTTTCTCCTGGCAAACTTTCATCTGCGATTTATTTCTGAACAGGAGGGTGCAAATGGACACAGATGAGTCTCCATGCCCTATGGACACACCAGACTCAAGACAGAGGTTAGGAATTATCTTTTGTTTTTTCTTCTTCTGTACAAGTAAAGATAGTCTCACAACCACAGGTTACTTTAAAGCCTTTTGGGTTAAATGGAAGTTATGTCTTTAGCAGGAGTGAATGCTGAATGATGAGACAGGTGCCGGCCCCCTACTTTGTCATGGTGAATGTTACGTGAAAGTTTGATAGGTTCAAAACTCTCATCTATTTTTTTAAGGATTTGGTTCAAAAAGATATCTGAGTTCTTATGTTCTAATTTCTGCACCCAAATCATGGCAATTGCAATGTTGCAATACTCCCACTGTCTCTCCTCAACACAGGGTAGCTTTCTCTTGTCTCATCAGCACCTTGTAAGACCTTCAGCAGCATCAGTCTGCAAGCTGAGCTCCCTCTCGTGATTCACATCCATCTGTTCTTGGGCGGCCTTCGAATCAGGAAATCTAACTTGTTTCTAATGCCTCTTGTTCCTTGTCTGTCTGAAAACTGTTTATCTTGCCTCCCCACCATGAGGACAAGGACCATTGCTTTCATCTCTTTGGTTTCTTCAACACATATACTATATGATTCTAAATAAAATATGAGCTTGATAAATAGTAAGTAGTGAAGAGTGTGACACAATAGAACTGTACTTATGGGCTGCATCTGTTTCCATGATACAAGTAGAACTTTTCAGCATGTTTATTGTAGGTGAGTCTACATAGTGTGTGTCCCAGACAGCAGATACAGTTTTAAGAGGACTTGGTATCTCGGATGTAGAGGATGGCCCTCTCTCTAGGAAGTGGCCAATAAGTACACTGTGGACTTCTGTTGCTGCTCTTTAACAAAAATAAATGTTATTCTGCTAGAAAAAAAAGAGGATTTGTGAATGCTTGACTCCACGTTAAAATTTTTGTGTCCTTGCAAAGTAATCATTTTTCTGAACCTAGTTGCTCATAAAGCCACATATTTACATATTGTGAGGTTTAGTCCATATGTAGGGCAGCCATACATTTCTTTTTGCCATACAGAAGTGTGTCCATCTCCCATAAAACTCAGTGGCACAGAAAAAGCATGTCCAGTGATTCATACTATTTATATTTTTGTCTAGTAGTTATTGAGTGAATGTCTCTTGGATGCCAAGAAACACTGTACTAGATAGAGTGGAAATGAAATAAATAATCCTGATCCCTGTCCTTAACATATTACTCTCTACTGTGGGCACAGAGATGCAATGTGGCTGCTAGAACAGCAAGGAGACAGAACCTCCAAATTAAATCTGGGAAGAGATGTCCTAAGCTAGGCATACTAGGATGATGGGATTTCATGACAGCAAGTGAAAGGGAATATTAGGGAGTGGGAGTCAGGGAAGAGGAGCATGAAAGAATCAACCTAAAAGAGCCCGAAGCCATTGGGAAGCTGCAGATCATGCTCTGTGTGTAGAAATGACAATGTGAGAAAAGTGAGTTTAGAAAGGCAAGATGCCGGATTTGAAGGGACTGTGATGTGTCTAACTTTTTTTCTGAAGTATTCATCAATTTTTTTTGGCCTTCTTTCATTGATATTCATTGACGTGTCCAGCTGGGAACACATAAAGCCTCTTGGAGATCTGCCCAGCTCTGCCCTGGTGGAAAGCACCACCTGCCTCACCTGTTTGGGTGCTCCTTGTGTTTGACATCCAAGTATTTCAAAGTTGCGATGAAGGACTGAGCCTGGAAGCCTCTGGCAGTCCCAGCCACCACTGGAGTGTGGCAGATGGCACTGTCGGTTCCGATGGTCACAATGTTACTCCTTAAGGGGGTCCCCACGTGGCCCACCTTGTCCACGGCTTTTGCTACACAGCGCACGTGGAACCTCCGGCTGAAGTAAATGCTGTCCAGGACCTACCAAGAAGAACAAGGGCCTTTAGACTTGTACAGATAACACGAACAGATATTACTCTGCGTTTTTCAGGTGACAGGATATAGGAAACACCTGGTACAAAGCGACCTAGGAGGGCCTTCATCCATTCATCCTCCCAACACACATCTATCTGGTCAATTACTGATGGGTTCATCCTGTAACTATTGCTTTATGACTATGAGCCAGGCACTAGGACAAAGCCGTATTTACAGCTGAAGAAGGAGGAGAGACAACACACAAGCAAATAGATATTGAATAAGGACTCCAAGCTGCTGATAATCAAATACTTAGAGAGAACAGCATTTACTGGTTATCAGCATAACGAGGACAAGACTGCTTTTAACCCGCCAGCACACTGGCTGGGCTCTGACTCTTTGTAATGGACCACCTAGTGTCAAAACACAGAGGGGAGATGTCTCCACCCTCAGACCCCCCCACAGCAAATGACACACAGACTCCCACACAGCAAAATATCACACAGAAGAGTTAAAGTAACATGCAGCCTTTAAGCTGAGAACTTGGCTTCCAAAAGTCCATCTCAGATTCCTTCAATTTCCTAAACAATGCAGAAGGTACATAAGTACCTAACTCACACACACAGAGGGATTGTAGGCCACTGGGAATGTGTACATACACACAGCAACACAGGGAACAAGAACAATTAGCAGCTCTATGTGCCTGAGACCTTCACAAAGCAATCGCACAGACTTATCATTTTTATCTATGAAACCAATTTTCACTCAAGTCCATTACCAATTAACACACTTTCCCATTAAGCATTTTTTAATTAGTGTTCAACTATGTTTCTGTACAGGTTCATCCAGAAGGGATATGAGGTATCCTGCAACAACGCATCATAGCACCAAGATAACTGTTTTGTCCTCATGTTGAGTTCACGGTCCCTACAATGTGCTATCAGTGTGCTGGCCACCTGTAGATGCATAAATGGGATAGAAGCCTTAATCCACATCCTTTATGAGTTTAGAGCCTAATACTTATTGAATTATTGAAAACATGTGAAAAGAACTGGAACTACTTAACATGCCTGCCTGCAATCTCTGACTCACTGTTTTCATTTACAAATTGCATCTTTCGATCACTTTGGAAAGTGGCTCAGTGGAAGAACCTGGAATTGAGACTCAAGAGAGATCAAGCAATCTCTGAATGCCACTTAGGTAAAAATAATCAGGATTTGTAAATAGGTCTTCTGACTAGTAGCATATGTTTTTTTCCTCCTAATATAATTTTGTTTACACAAGAGTCCAGAAAGTTCATGGAAAACAGAATGAAAAAGTTCATGTTCATAGAAAATATTAAAATCCATGCATAGTTTTTCTCAATAGACAACCAACATGAATCTTGTTAATATCCTTAATATATAAGATTACCAAGACAGGGGTGAATATTTTGGCACAGTAGTCTAAGTCCTGATTCTGATGTTTCTATTCATATCAGAATGCTGGTTCGAGTCCAGGCTGTTCTGCTTTCAATTCAGCATCTTGATGATGTGCCTGGATGGGAGAGGGAGGCCTCTACCACCCATGTGGGAGACCCAGAAGGTGTTCTTGGCTCCTAGCTTCAGCCTGGCTCAAACCTGATTGTTGTGACTATTTGGGGAGTGACCCAGCAGATGGATGATATATTTATTGCCTGTTTCTCTCTCTCCCCATCCATTCTTCCCTTCTTCTCTTAGTCTGCCTTTCAGAGACATGTTTTCAAAAAAGAATGAAAATCATGTGTCTATTTGCATATTTTTTTTCTATTCCAAAATGTCACAGAGGGCCTTAAGGAAACTGACAGAGTCTGAGCAACAAGAGCAATGCCAGGTCTCCTGCTCCCCACCCAGACCCACTCCCCAGACCTACCATGTGGTTGACACTGGTGAATGGTGTGTTGTCAGTGACGGTTTCAAAGGGAGAGCGGGCCCCATTGCCATCAGTGGGGGCAGCCACTTCCCAGCTGAACTGCACGAATGTCTGGTTGATGCCTGCCTCGCTGCAGCGCTCCTTCATGACAGCATATCTAGGGAAGTGAGGATCGCAGGGTGTGACACAGACCAGGGGATAGCCTGGGGAGGGGGATTTCTTGACTCCTTCCTTGGAGACTTCTTCCACATGATCATAGTCAGCAAGGGTGACCACCTGCAAAAGAGCAAGGAAGCTTCAAGCCACGTGGAGTATCAGAAGGGCAGAGAACTAAGGCATTCTGTCCCCAGGAGACTTCAGGACTTTTAACTTTTGGGGTTCTTTATGATGCAATGAAAGTGTTTACAATTCTTTTTGCCAGCTACCGCTAAAAGGTTCTGTAGGTATTTGGTTGTGGAGGAGATGATCCTATTGCCTGAGCTAAAAGGTTTACTGTCTTATTACTTCTATTCCTAAATCAGAGTCCTGCCATGCATGGTAAAAATATTTCTATTTTCCCGCACACTACAGCCAAAGCGCTGTCATGAATGACAAGTTTGCCTTAAATTGTTCATGGTATGTAGCAGCACATTTGGCAAAGATAAGGGTGAAAGGGTAGTGTATGTCTTCCTTGTCAAATAAGAAACATAACCTTGTCTGCGAACACATGTGACTGGTTAAGAGAGGTTAGAAGGTTCAACTTTTCCTTGACAACATCCAGGTATTTTTCTCCTAATTGCAAAGCTGGTAAACTGTCTAGCAGATTTTCTTGCTTCTACCAATGCTAGCATTTTTCAGTGTGGCTTGGGGCAGCCCAAGATTTCTCCAGATACTGCTAAATTTCCTTTATGTGTGTGGAGGGGGGTTGTGGGAGCAGGGTGATGAAGGCAGAGAGTGTGGGCATCAAGATTGTTCTTGGTTGAGAATCACTGGGCTAAAAAACATGAACTGGAGCATCCAAAGTCCCATGCCTCAAATTCTCATCTGGTCTTCACTGACACAGAAGCAGCCATCTTTCAGGTCAAGCAACTCACAATGGGTGGAGCTGGCAAGATGAGACTTCCTGCTGCCTCCTGGTCCAGAATTGTCACTGTGGCCGTGGTCACTTCCCCAAGCACAGCTTCCACTGGGTCATCTGGGCCAAGGACTAGAGAGAAGGACTCGTGCCATTCCCGATCTTCATTGGACAGGATCTCGACTTTAAAAAAGATATGATCCACACCTTCATCAAAGACAGAAGAGAACAGACAGCTTATGAGTGGACATATCCAAGATACTGCACGTTGGTCTTCCCAGCACTTCACATTAAAATATGTCCTTTCCTTCCAGAAGTTTTCTCTAACTGCAGTGGCTGCTGATCATGTTCACCCCATCTCAAAGGAGGAATCTGTTATACAGACAAAATTTCACCTGTGGTAGATACGCTTAGGGTTGCTGATTAACTATTCAATACCATATGAGGATTAATGGCCTCTGCATGGCAGTAATAAAAATCTATGATCCAAAATATACTTGATCTTGGTTGTGAGGGTTTTTTGCTTAATTTTTCTGTTGCCTTACACATATGTATGAGCTGCAGCGTGATTGAGAATGCCGATACACGCTGATGCCTTTCAAAGCTGTCCTCCGAGAAGCAATAGGACAAAGTACATCTCCCAGGCCCATTGTTGAGAAGATAATGTAGAGAGTCAGTGTTAGGGTAGGGGAAGGGGTCCTGCCTTAGAAATCCCCTTTCTCTGTGAAAGGCCACTATCCCATGCAGTGTTTGAGGCTTCCCCCACCCCAGACACCAGCACGTGGCTGCTTTGAAATCTAGTGTTCTCCAAGCCCGTAGACAGAAAAGGAGAAAGTATAGATATTTGAAATCAAGGTGCTTCACACAGGTAGGAGAAAGGTATCTCCCTTTCCAGAAGACATGAGCCAGACACACACATGATGGAGACAGATGCTTTGTGGTGCTTTTATGAAGCCAAAGACGAATACAGGGCTTCTGTATGCCCAGGTTCTCAAACTTTCTCTCCATTCATTTGCCAGGGAAGTTCTGAGAAGTCCATACCCTCTTGCCAATCCCCAGCTATGTAACAAATGGGTTTCAGGATCTACATAAGCCCTTTACCTTGGCATTGCTCCAGAAAGTTCTGCAAGAATACCTCACGTCTCGTCCCTTTTTCTGTCTCATTCTCTCCAGTGAAGTAGGAGGTCTCCTCATGATCTCATCATCCCATCTCTCTCTAAGAGAAACCTATTGTGGAAAGCCCACTATTGAATGTGCCTTTTCCTGTAGATGCTACACCTGAATACAGGGACAATGCCTTCCAGATTTTTCTGATGTCTGATGGACTCAACAAGGTACTCTGAACCAGCAACCGCTGAAGGATATGTGTATCTATGGATTTCATACCACGTGCTCTTATCGCTCACCCAAACCCTTTCAATGGAACAAATTGTCCAGCATGTTCTGAACTAGGGAAACTTTGTTGTTGTTCCTGTTGCTGTTCCATGTCATTTTTACTAACACAATTTTTTACCTATTATCTCAAATGTTTTGTGCTATTGGAGTTCTTGTTTTCATTAAGGAAAGCCCAGAGATTGAGATTGGCATTCAATTACCAGGACTAAACTTCAAGACTCTGCTCTTCGGATAATAATCCACACCAGACTGGGCAGACCCATCCCGCGTGCTGCAGCGGATCTTGGAGGTCCTGTTCTGATCCCCTCTGCGGATCACCTTGATGTTGAGAATGGCAATGGCATCTGGCCCTGCAGGTTCCCGGACTTGATATGCAGCTTCTTCAAACTCAATGGTGGGGGCTGAGGAAACACAGTTAAGCACAGGAAAACCAATTTGGTTGGCACAAAGGATCTAGACTTCCTTGCAACAGCAAGGAGCTGTCCTCATTAGTTAACAATACAGGCAGAATGGCTTGCAGTCACAAAATTTTTTACCATTAAGTAATGCATTGGACATAGAAATCATCTATGATCTTGTAGCAATTATTTCTCATATCTTTCTAAATTAAACACTATTTAATGGATAAAATATTTTTAGATATTTTAAAATGCATGATGTTCAAGTTTCCGGCTTGGTGCATTATAGCTCACAGAATATTTTTTCGGTTTGCATAATTCATCAAGAGGGACGGAGACACAGTAGGCCCCGATAATAGCTATTGATCGATTACCTGAATCAGCTTTTCATTTAGAAGACATGAATTTGTAAGGTTTTTAATTTGTCTCATTATACACTATTTGAAGCGACTAATTCCATCCTTCATCTCTAGTCTTTTGGAGGTTTTACCTCACTTCCCCAGTGCTCTTTCTTGCCCCATCTTCACCTGTTTCTAACTTTTCTCATGCTACTTAGATAGGCATGGGTAGCTTTAGTGAATGGCTACAGTGATGGGTTAAGAACATAAGGCCACATCATGCAATCTGGTTTTAGGTAACCATCTTTTTGTTGTTGCTAGGAAATGATTGCTCATAATGTGTACATATATCCCAAGAAATTCAAATCATGGGCAAAGGAGCGATGGTGATGGTAGAGAGAAAAAGGAGATATGAATATTGAGATTAGTTATAAATTATATATTATTTCGAGTATTCACTGAATACTACTAATCTTTCCAATCTATGTTTTCCTCTCAGAAAGACACATCTAATTGCAGAATATGCTTCATTTGAAAAATGCATTGTTTTAGTAAGAAGGCTCCTTGAAGCTTAAGAATGTCACTGTTACTCTGAACTGGATACTTTCCTGGCACTCATGTTTTCCATGTGTCTGGGAAAGGTTCAGTTTAGCAGCAGAACACGTAGTTTCTTGAGGCAAAGGACTGATTTAACTTCAAGGCTGGCCTTTCTTATTTTACCTCCTGTCCAGGTGAGTGAGTTATTGATGTCTCACTAGAAATGTGAGGAGGTCCTTGACATGGGGCTTATGTGGTAGTACAGTGTGTTAACCGGTTTTGCAACATTGGCATCCCATATCAGAATACTGGCTCACATTTCAACTACTCTGCTTCCAATCCAGCTTCCTGCTGATGTACCTTGGAAAGCAGAAGAACAAAACTCAGGGTTTTGGGCCTCTGGAACTTATATGGGAGACCAGGATGAGTTTCTGGCTCCTGGCTTTGAAATGGCTATTGCAGCTCATGGCTATTGAGCTCATCTGTGAATGAGCTCACAGATGGAAGATCTTGCTCTCTCCCTTTCTCTCTCTCTCTTTCTGTGTTTCAACTAAGTATTTTTGTTTTCTTTTTGTGTCTCATAGGCTCTCAGAGTAGTTAAGTATGCAGCTTCTAGAACTGGATAAAATATGATTCACCTCCAGTTTTGCTACTTAGCTGTGTAACTAAGTGCAAATTAAATAACAATGCTGAGGTTGAGCTTTTTCACCTGTAATATAAGGACAATAACACTGACTGTAAGGAATTACTGCCAGGTTTAAGTGAGCAATAATATAATTATGCTCACCATGAATCTTAGAATTGCAGTAAATATGCAACAAAACTGCTATTACTATTTCTAATATTATCCATTTGTTCATCAAGTTATTTATTTTAGTAAAATAATTGGTCCTATTGTGAAAATTATTTTGTTTCCTTGGTGCCTGGGTCATTCTTTGCAAACATCTGACTATAGAATTTATAGATAGAAGCCTAAATCAATTAGCGAATAGAAAACCTAGAAATTGGATTTTTCTGAGAAGGTAGCAGTGTTTTAAATCAGTTCACTTTGTTAGACACATGCTGATTGTATTTCCAATCTTGCTGTTGCTGATGGTGACTTAGTTTTCATTCTTTTTTTTAGTGCATCTGTCCTAGCTTGT
This sequence comes from Ochotona curzoniae, assembly GCF_017591425.1. NCBI lineage: Eukaryota > Metazoa > Chordata > Mammalia > Lagomorpha > Ochotonidae > Ochotona > Ochotona curzoniae. The sequence goes on along the minus strand of NW_024467119.1, from coordinate 22,096,786 downwards.
AGCCATATTAATTCCTTATGGCCAGGCCCTGCGGTAGAGAATAATGAGAGAAAACCATCCAGTTGTATAGAAGGTGACCATTTGCAGCTAACCTTTGATACACATTTTCAGAGATTATCAGTAAGAGCTTTTATAATGCTTTCATTTTTTTTCAAAACATTAATGGCAACATTATTAGTAAAACATCAGTTCGTATTAACCCAAGGTTAACTAAAGGCAATTTTATGTATTACCATCTTCATCATTGGATATGGTTATGGTGGCCATGTTATTCTTCCCAATTCTAGCTCCACTCCAGTGGTTTCCAAGGGGGTGACCCAGGTAGACCTTGAATTGTTCCTCTGGCTCAAATATGGAGTCGTCATGGATATAGACAGTGCAGTTCTTCATCTAGAGTCAATGGCATAAGATAGATCAACATTTGCCAGAAGATCTCAGTAACTTAGGCGATTTTCCTAGAAAACTGTTCTTTTCTTTTACCAAAGGACACACATTTAAAGAGATTTAAAAAAAAGTGTTTTTTAACCAAACTATGTGTAACAGCTCATGCCTCAGTTGGACCTCTCCATATGCCAAGACTAATATTAGAACACTTCCAACAATTCTAAATTCTTGGCGATGAGTTCCAAAAAACCCATAGCAAAAAGACACAACCCATCTGAAAAGCACCTGTAGACTCTCCATGTGCTTTTCCTTATCTAGCCTATGCTCCTCAATATGTTTGTACATGTTGTAATTGGCTGATTTCTGATGATCAGCGTCTGACATACTGATTAAATGTCCTGGAGAGCTGAGTAATGCTTCTTTTCATATGTAAAAATTAAGAAGTCTTAAGGCAAACTTTGTGTCCGTGGAAGACATCTTCAAAAGTTAGCTCTGCAATCTATGAACAAACAGTATTGTAGCTGAAACCAGCCGAGAACATAATCCTAATTCCTAGATGATGACGACAAAATCAAGAGTTTGTTCGACTGATTATTCTCTGCCAAGGACGTATTTTTAGAAAAAATGCAGATCAGGTCACGCCATTTTTAAATAACACAGTAGCCTTAATAGTTGAACATAGTATGAGCCGGAATACTTTCAGTATGACCCTTCTGGATGCACTTGCTTGTCATAGTAAAAGGGATCTATGGATATAGAGAAGCTTCATTTTTAGATTACCTAAACCCCTGTGACTTTTCCATATGGTTTTAAATCCCTAAAGAATGTCGTCTGGTTTTTGTCATATAACATTTTCCTAGAATTAGTATTCTTTATAGGAAGCTTGAATGTGGGATGATCCTTCAGATTAAACAAAGCAAAAAAAAAAAAAAGTTTAGAGAACTGTAGATTTCAAAGACATATGCCCAGTAAACTAAGGAAAAAGATTTCCAAGTATGCTTAAAAACAGTGCTAAATTGCTGTGTGTGTGAGACATATGGACTACTAAGCTGTATTTTTGCTCATATTTTTATTAGATTAAAAATTGCATCTTGCATAGGCAGAGAGAGAACTCTCTCTGAACTTAAAATGAACTTAAAATGGAGACATGAAGATGCAAATTTGAAGATTGTATCTGCAGTATTTGTAGATGTTTTTAAGCACATGTTGTTGACTACCACCAGTAAAATCCCCACAAAACATATAACTAAGGCAGGCGTTTGGGTCATGAATGTGTAAAAATGATGAGTCCCAAAGAAGCAGTCAACAGTGTTAATTTTTGCAGTACAGATAACTAAGTAGATAGATTCTGGGCTGATCTGTAACAAGCAAGGTAAGATCTTATTCTCAACTTTTTAAAGCCTAATCCTAAGACAAAGTTGTGTCGTACTTGATTTTCCCAAAGTTGAAGATTTCTTTTCAACCAAGAACATCAAAGTCAAAAGTGATAGGTAAGGAACAAAAACAAAGGATGAAGATTTCTATAGCAGCTAAAGTGTTTAACAAGTACTAGGATTTAGGCTATGCAAGACAGCATTATATGTCAGTAAGAAAAAGCAATACCATAAGGAACAAAAGATTAAAGTGATTTTAGAAGCTTATTGGAAACTTAATAATATATAAAATCAAAATTGGAGAAATATAAATTTAAAAAATGGGATATTGCTAATATACACATTTGACTAGCACAAATTCAAAAGATGTGTAATGATAAACTTTGGAGAGCATGCAGGGTTATGGCAATGCCCATGCACCTCTAATGATATTCATAAAAGTCTCTGGGCACTGTTTTTTTTAAATTAAGCTTCTGTAGGCCCTCCATGGCCCATACATTTTCTGATGTATACATTCAGGGTTTTTTCACTCTGTTCTGTAAGTGAACATATATGAGGCTGTGCAGTAAAGTATTATTTGTGTTAGCAGGTTGTTGCCATCACGGTTATTTCTCACTAATGCTGAGATTCACTGGAGAAAAACATGGTAGATATGTACCATGAAACATCTGCAACTGTTAGAAGCAGCAACTTAGGTGTAAGCAAAGTCACAGACATGTTTTAACATGTACTGCTGAGTAAAACAGTAAAGCATTGAAAAGATTTAACAGCATTTCCTAAGTTAAAAATCTTGCATATGAAATTATTTTTTAGGAACAACATAAATCAAGAGAGATACATATTAAATACAAGAAACCCACAGATAGGAAAGGCAATATGACTGGAGAATGGGAGTAAAATAAAATCAAAGCAATATCAGCACTTTGTACTGACAAACGAGGACTATCTGCTTGAACAAACGGTGCCACTGACTCAACCTTCTGGAACTGGAGTCAAAAAGGGGCAGATGTGGTTCGCACTTAACATACTCAGAGGTTGCAGGCTCCGGGTCAACCATAGTGATAAGTGTCTCATGAGTTTACACATCCATAGGTGTAACTCCTCATGAACCTTGCCAAGAAAATACCCCATTGACTTGATTCTACTCAGCTGCTGCCTGTTTGGTGCTATGCATGGATACATGTCAACCTGAGGCAAAGACCAGCTAGTAGAGAACTGTCTCTTTTCAGTGACATTGGCAGAGTATATTCATTTCTGACATACTTCCAGATAAGGAAGAGGCCTAATCCATTTGATTCTTCTAAGTTCCCAACATGTATGCCATCACTATAACCTTCCTAGCTTAACAGTTGATACATACAAATGAACTTCCAGAAGTTTCTGAAAAAAAAATTGAATTATAAGTATATTTTGGTTCAGTCTTTTTAAAATTCGTGCATATTGTTTTCATAATGTGCATTTTCACTGAGTTTCTTGAAGACTTTTCACATATATTTTCGATTGCAAGTTGGAGACGAGACAACCAAATGGAATAGGTATAACATTATTATAATGATCGTGTAGCAAGGTAATTCTGAGAATGTTCAGAATTGATCTAAAGTACTATGGATGAGCACAGACAACAAGGAAGATGGAATTTGCATTTTGCAGCCACCACAAACCACTTACTTTGTCCCCTTTCAGGAATGTGATGCGTGAGGAGTCCGCATTTCTTCTTTCCTCAAAATCTTCCATGACCCGAGCCGAGTGGCTCTGAGTATAGCACCTCACTGATGACTCATAGCTCAGGTCTCCATTTCGGATGACAGGGATGTGCAAAACGCCCTCCTTCTCCTTCACCAGGAGCAGGTCCTTGGCAAACTGCATGCTGGGCACTGGGTGAGCAGAACGAGGCACCATCAGTGAGAGACAGAGGAATGCAGTGGTCACAGGGAGGCTGGCAGGAAGCGGAATCCAAGGCATGGCTGCTGCCCTCAAGACAAGGGAGCTGCTTCCACAGGCAAGGACCCAGAGAAATGAAATACATCAGCTACACCTGTCTGCTCAGCCTCGAGGTACAGGTGGTACAGTCACCCTTTCAGATGCAGGCAAGTGATGCAAATTAAGGATCAGGTATAGAAAAACTGTGATAGTGACTTGGGTACTCAAAAGAGTCCACTTTCTTCCAAGGCTACAATAAAGAAAATAACAGCACAAATCTGATGATAAATGGCCATTCACCGGGACCCTGCATCCAAGGAAATAGCGGGGAGGAGTGAGAACTCAAAGTGAACAGAGCTTAAAGGCTCCAGTCTTTTGTTGCTAGAGGTTATTTTTCCAACAGAGTGAGAGATGTGGATTTTGCCCCATGAACTTAAAAATAGCCACTGAAAAAAGTAAGAAGAAAGTCCACAGAAGCCAGGCTTGTGTGGATTAAAAAAAAAAAGACATAATTACTGTCTGAATTTGGCCAGTCTGTGACCAGTTCTGTAGAATTCTTTTATTATAACTTGTGGCCTCATTTGATTCCAGAGAAGTATCAACACTGGATTTTGCTTACAAACAAGGACTTCAGAGTAAATAGATATGAATTCTCATTCCAGTCATGCTACCTATTGTATGGCAAAGGACAAATTGTTTCGACTTCTTGAGCCTTGGCCTGTTTTTCCAAATAAAAGTCAGATATATTAATATCTAATTAGAAGTATTTGCAGGATTGTATTTAATATTTGCCTGGCACTCAGTATAGCATCTGTCCATGAACGGCAACTCATATATTGCAAAGAACTAACATATGATGGTTTGTATTTGCTCCCTAACTCTAGCTTCTAGATACAAGGGATCACTTCTTTAATCTCTCCATTTCCTACAATGCCTACTGTGATGGTTCACTTTAAGGCATTTCCCCAAGAACAACATTTTGTTGACTTCTGGTTATTAAAATTTTCACCAACATTGCCCAGAGTCGTATGTCAAAATCTCCTGAGGTAGAATTAGTCATTGGGGCAGCAGGAGGCTGGTCCTAAAGCTCTAATCACCTATTTTCTGGCTACCTCCTGGATAAGCCCTGCCAAGTCTGAAGGGAAGACACAAGAAGGAGGTAGTGCAAGTACCCGAACACTCTGCAAGCCAATATGTTGAAAGTTCTGTTTGTCTCCCACTGACCTCCTGTTCCCAAATGTTGGCTTTAGAGCAATGGAAACTATCTGTTCAAACTAAGCCCAACTGTTACCAGTTATTACTAAATAAAAAGCCAGAAGTAACTTTAAAAAAAACGAAATTAAAAGAAAAGGAACAACACAGGCATTAAGCCCAACCCTGGGGTCTAGGATCCAGTAAAAAGCTGCTAAAGATGGGTTCAATGACACTAGCTCATACAGGACAAGGAGGATGCTGGTTGCCAGGGGAAGGGTCTAAGGTCAGAGGAAGAAGGTTAAAGTGGTACTGTTTAGCTTTTGTCCTGAATCAATCGGCTTTCAAGCCATCTTAAGTCTTCTTTTCTCCCTTTAACAAGATACCCTCACTTCTCTCTCTGCACAAAGGGGGGAGGAGGGCCACACACACAAAGAAGACAGTGAACATTTCCCACAATCATCTTCCCCGAAATAATCTCTGTGTTGAAGGTGATTTTAGGCCCTTGGGAGAGCGAAGGGAAAAATAATGTAAGGCTGCAAGGGGTGTGCAGGAATAGATCCACACATAGGGTTCTCTCATAGAAACCAATACAGGTGCCATTCTCTGAATAACCTCAAAAGGAATAGAATCCCCAGGAAGGGGAAGCACTGGCCATGGGAGGCAGTTTCCCTTGACTGCCCAGCCCCCCTCATTCTACACTGATGGGGCACATAAAAACAAAACAGGCCACCTTTCAAAGGCTCAGGGACTTGCATAATACATTTATTGTTGGCATTTCACTCTCTGAAAACTTAAACAGAATCAGCTTATAACCTTTTTATTTTTCTAAGTCTCATCTCCCCAAATAAAACATGAGACACTGCTCTCCATCACTCTGCAGCCAGTGGCAAGTGGAGCACCAGTGGTAGGCACAGAAAGTATTCTATAAACATGGTCATCTTACTAAGCTGCTTCATAACTGACAGTGAACATAAACACCAGTGGCTGGAATGCAACAGCCTCTTTAAGAATAAGGATTGGTCTGGAGATTTAGGAGAAAACCTGCCCCTGGTTCTACTGGTTCTACTGATCTAATAAGTAGGAATGAGACTGTTGCATACACAGGATTAAAGTGCTGTGGGAGCTACCAGGCTTGTCTTGTTTTGCTCAGTAAGCCACACCCACAGCAGAGTCTAATTCTGGGAACCAAAGCAGTAGACAAAGGAGAAAAACATGAAAATAGGCTGAGGTGAGCTATGTGATTATCTTAGGGTCCTCAAATCGGGCTGGTAGAAAACGATGAAAACAACTAAGCTCACTCTAGAAGGCTGAAAGTTGACTTTATAAGGACCTTGTATGCTGCAAAGCACAGCTGTACAGAGGGAAATGGCAGCTCGAGCGCAAAATGGAAAGTTAGCACAGTAAGATGTGAAGATGGACTTGGAATTGACATGAGTTCTAACTCCAGCTCCATCACTGCCTGTTCGTGTGATCTTACACAAAGTCTTCCATCTCAGCCTGGAAGGAAGATGAGAGAGAACATGGCCAATCTCTTTCCACAGTGGAGTGTGCACCCTGAATGGGCTCAAAATCCAGTTGTTACTCAGAAGAAAGGAAACAAGAGGAGAAACCATGAGCACCATGGTGGCTTGGAACTGAGGCTTCTTCGTCTGGGATCTGTTCTTGCCTGGCTGTACAATGATGTAACTTCCCTAAAAGATGAGATGTATTTTGTTTAACATTTTCATGTTCTCTGTGTACCGCCCATGCCTATTAATTAGATGCTAAGAAAACTCTAAATGGAATCTTTTTGTGATGATCAGAGTATAACAAAATAAGTCATTTCCTAGGTAAGTGCGACAAATTGCAGATATGTCAGGGAAGAGATTAATATTTAATATAATGTGCTATGTGCCAGATGCTATAATAGGCATTTTCACAGATGTTATCTGGCTTAATCCTTAACAAAACAATCTTATAGTATTTTCACTACTTACAGATGAATAAAATAAGGGTTGGTAACCTTCAGCTTCTGGTTTAAGGCCAAAGAACTAGGAAGTGGACTGGGGTTACATAGGACTTCTGCATTCACCTTCTACTGTATCTGAGGTAAGTTAACTGTCATCTCATGCAAAAGAATAAGAACTCATTTTCAGCATACAAAGAATGAATGAATTTCCTTCTTTTTCACTTCATTAAGGAAAAAAAAAACCCTACAGACTTCCCTATTGCACCAAATAAAACAGGTAGTTTAATGCAAGTGTCAGAATGCATGCTGGAAAAATAGACTTTGGGTGATATCGTTATTTCACTGATTCTCAGTTTCCTTATCTACAAAATAAAACCAGAAGTAAAACCACTGGATTATGAGCAAATGAGATAATGTTTAATGGATCACTGTAAACTCTGCAGTAGCATGTAATATAAAATTTATAATTGTTATAATCTTGTTCATAGTTAAAGAGTTACCACATTATAACTCACAAAGGTAAGTGTAAAACTTTGGAACAAAGGTGGGTTAGGCAAGATTTGCTAGACATATCAATGTAAAAGAAGAACTTTTTAGTGAAATTGGAGCTGTTCAAAATGAGGGGAAATAACTCCAAAATAAGAAAAATATTTGGTTATAAGACATCACAAAAAAAGATATAGGGATGGAAAAAGTGATGAAAATAACTCAATGCCATTAGTCACTATATAAAACATTTTAAACTGCAAGATGTCATTATATGTATACATATGCGCACACACACACACACCACAGTCCCTCCAGTGACTCTCTCTTGCATTTCCAAAGACAGGTCTAGCCTTGTGTTATTCCCTTAGCATTCCTGTCCAACAACCTACCCCTCAGGGAGCAAATCCTATGAAGTTTGAAATGCCCAGAAAAGCTACCTCAGCTTTGCCCACTCCCCCATCTCTCAAAATCCCCTCACTCCTCTTAACATCCCAGACCTTTAAGCTGTAAAGACCTCTTTTTGTATACATTGCTCTCCACTTGAGGTGGACTTTCCTGCATCGTCCATGAGTTAAACCTGAAGACTTGGATGAACTACTGTTCTTTTTGTGATATCTTCAGATTCCCCACTGTTTATAGGTTATGTTCAGTTCTCTCTGCTCGCAGAGGTCTGGATTTATAACCCCTCAAGGTCATTTAGCATAACACATTCTGACTTTCCTGTCTAACAGTGTGATTGCACACTTAGACACTGAGCTTCACGAGGGCAGAACCTAAGACTTAAACATCTCAGGCACAGCACCAGCAACTGGAAGGGTTGTCTCCCGTGTCCTGCCACAACAGCATATCTGTGTGCACACACGTACCTAAACACATATCTTGATTGAACACGTGAGTTCTGATGCTGCTTGCACAGAAGTTAAGGGAAAAACAGAAATACATCGTGACCCACCCACAGGCATCCCTGGTGTCTTACCATCTTGGAATGTGTCATTTATCGCAATAACAGCCTGGAAGGGTTTGGTCAGTTCGGCGCCTTGTGCTGAGCTGAGGAAAACCACAAATGTCTCCAGTCCCTCGATGACAGGATACTGAGTGTCATCTAAGATAGTCAAGGTGCAATACTAGAAGAGAAACCAAAGCTGACTTTACCGAAGACTCCAACACACATTTGCCCTTGGAAGACTGGGACAAACAGCAACTTGCCCTCTTCTAGCAAGTTTAAAATCTGTGAAAAGATCATCTCTTTACTATATGTCTCTAAGAGTTTGTTTCTAGATATTTACATCAAACTAGTGCAGTTTCTATCCTAAGTCTCTCACGCTGGATATATGATACTCAAAAAGCCCCTGTTTGTCGGGGGTAGTTGGTAGAAGATGTTCCCCTAATTTTATTCCCTTGTCTGAATGTTTGTGGTTTTAAAGAAAGTGGTGAAGGGGAGATAAGAGTCTTCAAGGAAGCTTGGCAAACAGACTGAAGACGATAGGCAATTTCAGACCCAGCAGGCCTGGTGACTGTGGTGCATTGATGGCTTAGGTACCCACCTGCTCAGTGGCACCAGGCCCAAACTCCACCTTCCTGGAGCTGGGAACATAGTCAACACCTGGAGTGGCAGAAGCTGGGTCCGAGGGCCGAGTGGCACACCAGACAGACGTCAAAGTGGAAAGGTCAGTTCCATGCCGGATAACTGGAATCTTCACTGTGCCTGGATGATGATTAATACAGCCTTTAATGGTCAACCTTGCACCAGGTTTGCAGAGCAACATTCTTCATGCAGAAATGTCAGCTCTGTCCCCTTCAGCTTGTCCAATCCAAGCTCTAGCAGTGATGGTCTGAGTGGGGCTGGGAGGTGTCCCAATCTTCTTGCTACTGACACTAAGATCAAGAGGAGTCTTAGGGGAACTAACAGGGGGACTGTTGAAGTCACAGATCTGAGTGGAGTCTTGTGGCCCCACAGGGATACTGCTCACTGGAGTAGAACAATGATGGTCAGGAATAAGGGGTCATTGAAAATTATATTAAGCCTCTTTAGAGAGAAGAAACTCAGATTATGGTCATGGCTAAAAATCAGCTGGGAAAAGCTATGGGTCTGGGACTGAATGTTCCTTTTTTTAAACGTTCTTAATTGAGTTGATTTTTTCCCCTATTCTATCCTAGTGGCACCCATAATCGTTAGAAGTATACGTGCGTATTGAAAATCTTTAAGTTAAAAAACAATTTTATTTATTAAAAAGGCAGGGAAAGAGACAGAGGTAGAGAGAGGGGGAGGGAAGAAGATGAGAGGGAGATGGAAGAAAGAGAAAGGGAGAGAGGGAGAGGAGAGGGAAGGAAGGAAGGAAGGGATAAGACAGGAGAGGCGGACAGGGAGATGGAGGAAGAGAGGCAGAAAGCGGGGGAAGAAAAAGAGAGGGAGAGAGCAAGCATGACAGAAAAAGGGAGAGAAAAGGGGGGAGAGATCTCCTATTTGCTAGTTTATTCCCCAAATGCACAAAAGAGCTAAGGGTTGGCCAGGCCAAAGGAGAAGCCAGCAGTCCAATGCAGGTCTCTCACGAGGGTGACAAGGACCCAACTACTTGATCCATCACCTGCCACCTCCAAGGGTGCCTGTTAAGGGAAAGCTGGAATGAGATGCACAGGTACAACTCAAACCCAGTTGCTCCATTATGGGATGTGGGTGCTTAAGAGTTGTACCAAACTCCCCCCTTTCATTGCTTATTTTAGAAACAGTGTGGCATCATGCATCGTCATGTCCTAAGGATCTTTAGTGATTTTCATATCAAGGTCAGGGAAAGGCTGATATGATAAGCCTCATCACCATGTTTTTCAAAGCCAATGAGCTGTGAAGTGACCTGGAGTTAGGCCTGAGCCTCTGGTGGATGAGGGGGTACAGTTCAAAAGGGCTCTAGTTCAGCTCTGCCATTCTAGTGGCTACTCAGACTTTCAATTCTTTGATCTCTCTAGGCCTCCATTTGCTCTTCTCTGGGATGTCTTCTCTTCATGGAAGAACCAGTGAGAATACATGGGACACACAGGGAATGATGTCTGCATCTGGTACCCATTCAAAAACATTAGCTCCCAATAGCCATGAGAATCCCTCTAAAAAAGTAAAAGGCCTTTGGGTTCAGACTAGCCAGTGCTCGGCACCACTGTGCCATGGGGTATATCTGCCTATGCAGGCACAAGCGGAAAGGAGCCTAGGTCTCATCCACCATGCAGAAGATACCTGCCTGCTCCTGGATAATACATGATGAGATTGCAGGTGCGTCAAGAGCCTGAGGCTCTGGATCATATGGTTCAGCAGCTAACAGGACACTTAGATGCATCTGTATCCTCAGCAGCTCACACCCCTTCAGTCTTCACAAAGCCAAATGCTTAGAAGCCTGAACCCCCACTGGACACAAAAGTCAGCACATAACACTCCAGCTCCCTAACACTGTTAATAACTGGAATAAGACAGTGGAAGGAGCTCCTTTTCCACACGACCTTCCATTCTTGGTCTTGATTGCCTAACATGGCATAATATTTCAGAGCAGCAATGGTGTCACTCAGAAATGGCATTCTCAAAGTCTAAATTGTTTGTGAAAGAGATCTGGAGAGGATGATGGAAGCAAGGTGCTCTGTATTACCTGCATCCTCGCTGACAGTGAAAGCTGTGTTGCCCAGGGAGACGGTGGAGGCATCATTAGGGCCACTGATGACCACCTTGGCAGTTGCCACCCTTCCAATGCGGGCGTTGTCGGATGCATCAGCCAGGGCAATCTCAAATTCTTCTTCCTCTTCATACTCGCTGTCATCAATGAGCATGACGTCACAGGTGGACATGGTGACACCGGGACCAAAGATCACACGACTTTCAGCAGACCTCCCTCTAGACTTAAAATCAGAGCCTGATTCTAAAGCATAGAGACTGCTTCCCAGAGCTGATTTGGGTATCGTGTAGCAAACTGCAGATACGATGCTGCTCGAGTCTCCTGAAATACAGATGGCAAGAAAACCAAAGCATTTGAACAAGTGCTTTTTCACATCCTGAAGCCTCCCATAACTTGATGAGCTCAGTTCCCGCTGACTTGTTCTATTACTGCTTATGTTCAAAAACTGATGAGAAACCTTTCTGACTTGCAGTGTCTTTTAAGCTGGTGGTATAATACACTGCTTGAGGATTTAATATACACAAGCCACTTCACTATGTCCCCAAATAACTTTAAATGGATTTCCTATCCTGTGGTTTTTGTGCTCTGTTAAGTCACAAGACTCATTGCCTACCGTTGAAGACCACAGTGGGTGGAAAGCTAAGAGACACATTTGGTACTTTGAGTACCAAAGTAATTGTGTCCTGAAGGTAGTGTTTTGAGTACAGTTCGTTGCCTTTGTCAGTAAACTTCTGCACTTTAATTCCCTGAGAGAAACAAGCTTGCTTAGAAACAGACAAAAGAAAATAAAACCTGCCTCTCTGTACAAATGACTTAAGAATACCGTCATTTCCCTTGGTTGACAGCCTGCTAAGGGCCTGCCTGGGGGCCCACGGCAACCAGTGGGGCTTGCTTATTTTCTGGGAGGCATCGCCAAAGGTTTGCACGATGCACAGTATTTGTTCCAGGAATAGTCAGTGAACACAGACAATAAGAATGCTGACATTATCATTTACTATTGTGTGGCTTTGAATGGAGATTTCATTTCTATATGCTTAAAGTCTCCATATTACAAGTCATAAATCCACAGATCTTTGCTTCAGTTTTCAACCCATCTAGAATTGCCCTTTGTTTCTTATACACAGCTGATTTCTTGACTGAGCTCTATGTATACTGATGTAGGGAAATCTTTTAGCACATTCTCTATCTCCTAAGAACTAAAGTGGAAAGCCAGTTCTTACAAACTGTAACTTCCCTCCTTGGCCAAGGTTACTAAATATTTTATGGATTATATGATTGATCAAGTATACTTGAGTTCATGAATAATTTTCAGGGCTAAATATAACCAGTCTTCTAGCTTAATTCAAGATTAAATGGGAGCTCTAAAAACTTGAACTAAGAGAGGCGATCTGATAGGACTCACTGTAGGTAGAATCATCATTAGGCTGTTCTGGGGACTGAATAAATTAATGCATAGGAAGTACTTACATACATGGTTGGATATGAGATATGAATAACTGGTACATAAAAGGGAACCAATAAACATTAGCTCACATTAGACCTCCTTGTCACTTTTGGTACCAACAGACCTTTTCTCTCAATAGGTGCAAACAGAAAACCAGCACTCTCGTTGACTCGGTAGGTCTTCTTGTCAAACTCTAAGGTGGGTTCATCTTCGGTGTCATTGATAATGACCTTTGCCTGAGTGAACTTCCCTAAGAGGGCATATGCTGGCATGCTGAGCTCCACAAAGAAACTTTCAACATTCTCAAACACGTCATCATCATTGATGACGATGGTGCAGGACTTGGTATCCTCTCGCTCGTCAAACTGCACCTGTCACAAATAAGAAACGAGAGACTGAGCTGTGCCTCATGTTCATTGGCCAGCTCTATCATGAGAGAAAAGCACCCAAGTTCAGTCAGCAGGTCACTGACCCAAATGGTGCATTCTTCTAAACCCCACCTGCTGCTCTGCTCCACAAAGCATGTACTCACCTCTTCTTACTCTACCTGTGCATGGAAGTGGATTCACCATATAGGAATGTAGAAGACAAAGACACCTCCTACCACTTAGGAACTGTTGGAAAACCTGGCAATGATTCCTCTTCCACTTTGTTGTTTCAGGACAGCAATAATCATTGCCTGACTGCTCAATGACCTGTTTTTCTTTGGCAAATTCAATAAGAAAGATCTCTGACCTCAGAGTGTAATGTTCTGATCTCAAGTGCTGCTTCTCTTGCTTCCGAGGTAGATAATATTATAAAACTGCACAGACATCAGATTCTTCATCAATTAAATAACAACAATATGCTCACCTCACATGCTTATTGGGAAGACCAACAGAAAATGTACAAAGCGCTCAGTGCATTTTTAAAGCATTCAACAAATGTGAAATATTGTTAATATCATGTTGCATATACAATTAAAATTGCAAGAGAATCTCATTATACTTAATGAAGTTTGTATTCACAGAAAGCTATATTATACATTATCTAGATTAATTTTAACCTTATATTTGGCTAAATCCTTTGCCATTTAAATGGACTAGAATAATGTGAATAAATTTAGTCTGGCAAAAATGGAGAAATTATTTATATGCTCACAACTGAATAAAAGTTTTTTGATTCAGGTTTTATTCTGTTTAAAACAAACATAAAAATCGAGCCCAGCATGGTAGCCTAGCAGTTAAAGTCCTTGCCTTGCATGTGTTGGGATCCCATATGGGTACCAGCTCATGTCCTGGCAGCCCTGCTTCCCATCCAGCTCTCTGCTTGTGGCCTGGGAAAACAGTTGAGGTTGGCCTAAGACCTTGGGACCCTGCACCCATGTGGGAGACCTGGAAGAGGCTCCTGGCTTCAGATTGGCTCAGCTTTGGCCATTGCAGCCACTTGGTGAGTGAATAAGCAGATGAAAGACCTTTCCCTCTGTTTCCCCTCCTCTATGTATATCTGTCTTACCAATAAAAATAAATCTTTTAAAAAAAAAGATAAAAATCTTCCAACAAAATCAGTACTTTTATTTGCTCAAAAATCTAAGGAATGGGAAGTGAAGGGATTATATTTTGTAGAAAGAGACACTTAAAACCTGTGAGAAAATCAACAAAAATCTGTAAAGACCACACACCTCTGAAAAAACATAATTTTAATAAAGTAAAGAATCAGTACAAATCTAACCAAGTAATCCAAGTAACTTCTCAAACTACCTCTGACAAAATGACCAGTATTTAGTTAAGATTTAGAATGCACTCTTGGTCATTTGTCTTTCTTGAAAACCACACAATAGACTGTTTTATTTTACTGAGGCCCTTTGGCTTATATGTTCTTTCTAATAACGTCCAACTGAATATTAGAGGCCTGGGGTTTCTCCAGCTGACATTCTTCAACTAAGGGATGGAAACTGCTTCCCTTGACAGAGATTAGCACTGCCATGAGGATAATGAAATTGCTTTGAAAAACATTGCCTAAATACCAAGTAAGTGCTAGTCACTCTACCCGGCATAAGAGATGACAGAGCCTTTTCCCTATGTGCCTTCACTATTGAAGACCTTTCTCTTTTTGCTTTTTACTCTTTTTCCTCTCTTTTTGCCAACGTGGCAATAATTACCAATAGTATGTAAAAGGGGACTTGAAAATGCCTGTGAAAGAAATGGAATTTAAAGATAATATGACCTTTTCATGAACTTTCTGAAATACCGCTATAGATGATTTGCAAATTCCTCTCTACCATAGATCCCTTATTGCCCCACTTTAGATGGTCAACTTGTTTCACAGACAATGAGCAACGCTCAGCATGTCCAACGCAAAGTCACAAAGTCACCTAAACTTGCCAAATGCACCCCTGTGTGCTTTCTCCTACAAGAGGAGTTTGCATTTGCCTCTCCTTTTTGCCCCAGTGTCTAATACTCTGTTCATCCCTATCAATGCTTACCCACTGGCTGAACCCATCCACTGCCTTCAAACCTCACTTATTAATTGAAATCCAAATTCCTATTATGTCTCAAACTGGCCTGTCCCAAGAGCATTCCAACTGGTCTTCCTTTATCCTTTCTTCCCTCCCTTTAGGGGAAGGAACGTAAAGAAAGAGGAAGGTTTAACATCATTGGTTCAGTGTAAAACTTGATACTCTGGAAATTACTCTTTTGTTATGAAGCAAAATGCAAAGATTGAGAAGCGAGGTGACAACTTAAGCTTTGGAAGTTAAAACATCAATGGCAATAAGAAAGACTGTAAGAACAAAGCATTATGGGTAGAGGATATAGGAAAATTACTTAAAGGAAGGATACAAGAGCAAAGAGAGTACAAGCAGGTCACAGACCTTGCCAGAGCTTTCCCGGTTGTCCAAGCAACAGAGGCCCATCCACCCCTACCTGGCCAGCATACTCCACATAATCCTGCTGTCCAGGCTGGGAGCCAAGCCTGGAGCTGGATCTTGCAGTGCCTTGCTCAGTACGACACAGGACGATGGCATACTGGTTCAAGTTCCCAGTCCTCTGCACAGTGACACTCACGGAGCCCACCTTCTCACTGACATTGTAGCTGTAAGTAAACAAAAGGGCCATCTTTGAAATCTTTTATCCTGTCACATGTTCAGGGCCTGTCTCTTCTGCTTGGTGACTTATGTCAGGCACTGCAGAGGAGAGGAGATTTGCCTCTTTTATGATGCCAGGTTGCAATCTGAAGCAATGTGTTCACCTGGAATAATCACAGCACCAAATGAACCAGGAAGCTGTCAATGCAGAATATCACTTGCCCAGTGGTGAAAGAAAATGGACAGTCATTTAGAAGATGGATAGCACATGGCAGCCATGAACTTTAGAGCACAGAACACAGAGAAATTACAAACAATTGCTCTCTAGTGTGGTCATCAGACTAGTTTAGTGAGTTCTTACGGGAGAAGCCTGCACAAAGGCAATTAATGGCTTAGTGCAGGCAGCAATGGGCTGGGACAGATCTTGAGAAGTGTGCAAGACAGGGTAGTGCCAGACGTGAGAAAATTAGAGATGACCTCAGTAGCAAAGGCAGTTTGACAAATGTAGCTTTAAGACAATGGGGGGAAAAGACAGGATACATTTAACTTACTGCCAGAAATTCATATTGCTTTTGTAAAGTTGGAGGCCAACAATACAGTCATAATAATTATGTAGGTTTAGAAAAGCAACAGCAAAAGAACATGCGTTGGGTTTGTTTTCCAATACTGAGGCTAGCCATTGGACCCTGTTTGTATCTTGCAGCTGTGAAGGCAGTAGGCAAGTACCTCATTTTAACTCTTTTACTATTTAGTCCATTAGATGTTAGACAATTACTGAAAAGCAGCTCTCAGCTTTGTTGTATTTATTTAATTTTGGAGGTGATTCTGCCAAAAGAACAGCAAACATTTCATATACAAAAATTGGTTCTAATTTCCCTCTAATCCTTCAAATGTTTGAGTGGAATGGTGTATATATATATATATATATATACACATATATCATAGCACATGAAGTCAGGTTCCTTTCTACCAAATTCTAACTGTCATCTGGATTGTCATGAAGTTCATTTCTTTGAAATGATGAGTCTCAAAAATGTAGAGTTGGGCCCGGCGCGGTGGCGCAAGTGGTTAAAGGTCCTCGCCCTGCACGCCCGGGATCCCATATGGGCACCGGTTCTAATCCCGGCAGCCCCGCTTCCCTTCCAGCTCCCTGCCTGTGGCCTGGGAAAGCAGTCGAGGACGGCCCAAAGCTTTGGGACCCTGCACCCGTGTGGGAGACCCGGAGGAGGCTCCTGGCTTCAGATCGGCATAGCATCGGCCGTTGCGCTCACTTGGGGAGTGAATCATCGGACGGAAGATCTTCCTCTCTGTCTCTCCTCTCTGTATATCCGCCTTTCCAATGAAAAAATAATAAAAATAAATCTTTAAAAAAAAATGTAGAGTTGAAGAATTTTTCGCTCCAGGGCAATTATAACCCTAGTTATAATGTAACTTACAATGACAGCATCATGCTTGCTTCCAGTCTTTATCTCTGTTTGCCTAACTTCCCAATAGATCAGGCAAACATTTAAAGAACTGTCAATATTAGCAACAAATTTTCCCCTAAAGACATATGACCATAGAAAAAAAAAAGGAGGTGAGGAAAATGCCAACTTGAGAACAAGGAGGTGCAGACAGAAGGTGATAAAGCCATGGGTGTAGGGCAGTGAACTTGTCTAGGAACTGATTGCCCATTTTATAGTTTTTCCACCAAAAATACTTAGTTGACTTTTAAAATTTGAACAAAGATGCAGACATACTGATATGTGAGGCAGTGAATACAATGGATAAGGTTACTGGGCTCAACTCCTAGGCTTATTGCTTGTTCATGGTGTGACTTGGGGCATTTCCTTAACTTCTTTGTGTCTGTATGGGTTTGCTGTCATGAGGAGTAGAATTCATCTAAAATTACAAGTATTAAATGAGATGAATTATGTTAGGTACTTAGTACTGTGCCTCATACATATAGTATTTAATCACTACCCCCACCCCCATCATCACCAGCAGAAGACAAGGCCTGACTCCCAAGCTGCTTTATCCCGATTCCATCTCCTGGTCAATTCACTTCTCGAGAACAGAAACACGTTAGCCTTTGTACCTGGTGTGTTGAAAGCTGATGAGAGACCACTGGATATGGAAGACATCACTGACCACATTGGGTTTACTGTCTTTCACTAGAAACTGGAAACTGTCCATCATCTCATAGATCTTCTCTTGGTGCAACATGTACCGAATCAGCCCCAGGTTTACATCCTCTGTGGGAGAAAAAATAGACTTACTGTGAATTAATCCAGAGAGGTCAAGGCAACCCCACAAGGACTCCATTTATTCTGGTAATGGGTTACAGACAGAACTTCTTTACCCAAGAACAAAAAGTAGAGTCTTAAAAAGAAGAATTTCTGCCAGATTTTGAAATGAAATCCTGCAGCTCCAAGTCACAAGAGCAGGATGCTGTAAAATGAGAACCCCAGGACCTTGACCAAAAAAAGCACTTCAGTAAACATCTGTGCAATGTGGAAATGCAATTCAGGAATTGACACAAGGAAAGCTTTGAACCCATCCCAAGTACAGCCTCATATCCAGCCCTTATTGATTCTACAGAAGGCTGCTTAGAAGGGATGTACTAATAGGAAAACTCTGGGTTGGATTAAACCAGCACATACACAATGCACAGATTTTAAAAAGTGGGGGAGGGGGCTCTTGGGGAAGGACCAGCACAGTGGCTCAATAGGCTAATCCTCCACAGGTAAGTGCCTGTATCCTATATGGATGCTGGCTGGTGTACTGGCTGCTCTGTTTGATTCTTTGCTTATGGCCTGGGAAAGCAGTGGAAGAAGGTCCAAGTTCTCGGGCCCCTGCAACCATGTGGGAGACCTGGAAGAAGCTCCTGGTTTTGTATTGGTTCAGCTCTGGCTGCTGAGGCCATTTGGAGAGTGAACCAGAGGATGGAAGAACTTTCTGTTTCTGTTTTCTGTGGATCTGCTTCTCAAATTAAAAATAAATCTTCTTTTAGAAAAAGTGCCTGGGAAGAACAGGCAACTAGACGTAGGGAGGATAAGGGAAACCCTGACCATGGACTATGAGATGCCATGTTAAGATGACCGCTCTCAGACAGGCCTGTTAACAGGAGTCTGTGAGAGTGTGGCAAGGTTATTAACCAACAAAAATATATTTCACTTGCTCTGTGATTCAAAACAGCAAAAGGTTTGTTGAGCAACATATGCATGCTGATTTTAATTTCTTGGCTAAAGAGTTAAAATCTATAATCCATAGGGAACAAAAAATAAGTGATGCAGGCGTATGTTTGCTCTGTTGGCTTTTAAAAAGAAACCAAGTAGTATCATAAGTCTTTTTTAGAAAACTTGGCCTAAATATAAAGTTTGGAAGCATAGTAAAGTGAGTTTTTCCTGCCACAGTTTAGAGCAAATGAGGGGGAAAAAAGGAGAGGTGAAATTCACAAGTTAGATGGTTAGACATTATAAGATCCATCTCTTTGCTGATGCGCTACTTAAGGGTATGCAGCCACAACTTGCTGTCAGAAAGATTGGGATGATTGAAGAATGGCATTGGAATAGGGTTTTCTATTTTTCTGAGTCCTCCAAGTCCCTTACCCTGGGTGAAAGTTACTGCAGCTCTGCCAGGTTGTAGCTTGTTCTCCAGGTAGCCATGCATGGGGCCCGTTGTGAGCTCATACACAAGCTGAGAATCCTCTGTATCTGGATCCATGGTCAGCAGTTCTTTCTTGGTGATCAAGTTGGTTGCCTGGAATAGAAACCCATGACACTGAATCTCCGGAGTGGCAATACAGTAGGATCAAGACCATCTGACTCAGATTTAATTCAGTTCAACCATGATTTACTGAGTGCAATTGCTTGCATAGGGTGTTCTGTCAGCACTGGAGAGGCTGTGAGGACAGAAGCTAGCCTGGGCTCTGTCCTTGAGGGATTCACATTTTATTCAGGAAAAAAAGCTCATGAGCAAGGTCAATGTGGCAGGAGCCATAATGAAGATATAAAAAGAGGGCTATCAATTTTTTTTTGGCAGAGAGGAATGGAGGGAGGGAGGAAAAGGGAACAAGAGAAAGAGCATGCGTGAGAGAGCGAGCGACTGCAACAGAGGGAGGAGATGAAGAGAAAAGATTGATTATTTCCCCTTGGTATTGAGAAAAGAGGGATTTGAGACAATCAAATTTGAGTTTGGCCTTGAAAGAAGATAGCAATTCTGGCAAAAATCATGCCATACAGAAATAATGACCACTTTATACCTTTGAAAGTCAATTGCAATACTTGAAATTTGATCACTGCAATGCTTGAAGTTGAATAGAATAAGAATTGCCTGGCATGCCCAAATATACTGGCTAGACTCTTTTTTCACTCATTCATTAATTCAGCAAGTATTTGGGAAGAGAAAACTTTGGGAGAAATCATCAGAATTAAATGTAGTGGGTATCATAAGATAAGGACAAAACATTAACCTTTGAACTTGGCACAACAGAAGTCACTGATACCTTATATAACACTTAAGTAGAGGAGCAGTGGAAGAAGCCCAATTGGCGAGTGTCGATAAAAGAATAGGATCATTCTGAATAGATAGGGGAGAAAAATCAAACAACTGAGAGGCATTTGCCTCAGTTTTGTTTCATGTATTTTAATAATTCCAACCAGTTTTGTGGAACCCTAAAGCTTGAGAGTTATACATGCAACCAGCTGATCAGTTCCACGTAGATGACAGGTGTCTGAGAGGGAATATTATCTACCAAAGTGAGACCAAACTGAGACATCAGCTCTCAACTGAACTCAAGAACTGTATCATCAGGCAGGAATGTGGATTTAGCAACTGGCATCCACCTGCACCTGCACCCGCACCCTAAAGTGATCACATTGGAAATGAGGAGAAGGAAAAGGAAATTTCTAAAGTACAAGCTCTCTCAAAACACTCGAATAGAGAAATAGACACTTCTACTCTGTCTAGGGAAGACACCAGATGCTTCCCGTAGTCCATCCACTGTCTGGTTCACAAAGCTACAGCTGACTCCAACTAAGTACAGGGGGTCCAGTTAGAGACAAATCTCCAGATTTCCACACAACATCTGGGCCAGCATGGCTGACTGCTTGCTAAGAGAATATGAGCACGGGGCCCAGAGTGGTAGCCTAGTGCTTAACGTCCTTGCTTTGCACACACCAGGATCCCATATGAATGCCAGTTTGTATCCCAGCTGTTCCACTTCTCTTCAAGCTCCCTGCTTGTGGCCTGTTAGAGCAGTAGAGGATGGCCCAAAACCCTGGGACCCTGCACCTACATGCGAGACCCAGAAGAAACTCCTGGTTTCAGATCTGCTCATCTCTGGCCATTGTGGTCACTTGGGAAGTGAATCAGCAGATGGAAAATATTTATCTCTGTATCTCTTGTTTGAATATCTGCCTTTCCAATAAAAAATAAATCTTAAAAAAGAGAGAGAATATGAGCACAAAAATATATTCAATGTCTAGATTATTGATTAACACGGGGTTCCTTCTCTTCTGCTTGTCTGCTTTCCCCTCCGAGGTAAAATCTAATGATAGATTTCTGAAGCCATCCAGCCATGTGGTCAATAGCAGCAATTGAAGGAAGATACTTACATATCTAAGTGGTTAGGAAGGACCTTGGACTGCCCTCTTTCTTCTACCCTATATATGAGCGGAAGAAAAACTTTCTAACGTGTGAGAGAGAGAGAGAGAGAGAGAGAGAGAGAGAGAGTGTGTGTGTGTGTGTGTACAAGGTACTTCAAAAATTTTATGGAAAATGGAATTAAGATATGTTTGTTTTGGTACAAAATAAATATTTTTTTCATGATACCTATTTCTCACGAGTGTTTTAAAGATCTCTCTGAATTATTTTCAAAATTGTTTTGTACCAAAAGAAACTTATCTTTTACTTTCATTTTCATGAATTTTTTAAAGTATCACCGTACATAATCCTAAGTGATCTAGACAATCTTAACTAGTAAACAATCCTAACCAAAGTCATTGGTCTCACCTGTATTAGGAGAATCAGTTCACTCAGGGAGGGTTGAGCCAGAGTCTCGTCATTTGAAGTGACTGTCATGCGTAAGAACATAGCCTACGTTGGGTAGGCTCACTATGGCAAATGGGTCCAGCCTTACCTTGCCATCCATGTACTCCAGCCACTGGAGTCCCAAGTTGGTGACGATTCTGGGGGTGCCATCATCCACTGGGTTGATGTCGATCCGGAACTGCTGAGGTGCTGCTGTCCTGACCTGTGGCGAGGCCAGAAAAGAAAACTCATCATTTCCAGAGCCCTTGAGGAAGTCTGGCCTGGGACCTGTGGACCTGAAGCGCCGAAATCAGCTGACCCTGCAGGGTGAGGAATGGGCCATGGAGATAATTTCCATCCCTTAGGAGCCCTGGGCAGAGGCCTCATGGAGAATGCTGGTTGAGCAATGTGGAAGAAAAGTGAGAGACTTCCATTTGCTACAGAAGTGGGTCTGTCCACATCCATGCCTTTGTTGGTCAAGGTCCATGTAAGCCACAATGACAATCCATGGAAGATTTTCCTGCCAGGAATGCTTGCTAAAACTTTCATGAGAGTCTGTTATAAATCATCTTGAAAATATTAATCTCAACGTCTCCAGGTGTGGGAGGTGTGCCAACTGATCTTTTTCCTGGTTTTGTTCTTTCTTGTGCTTGTGCTGGGGGAGGGGAAAGCTCTGTGATAATAAGGGACAGAAGAAATCAAGATTTAAAATACCTATGGGGACAGCCACAACAGACTGGGGGCACGAGGGCCTCTGTCACCTTTTAACGGAGTTGCAGCAACTCTCGGGGTTGGTTACGGGACCTCAGGCTGTGGAATGAAGGGATTCGTAACAATGGTCGGGAAGCTGAGAGAATCTTAAAGATTCTTCTGGGTACAAACATGTTGGAAAGGGACAGCTCCTGGGGGAAGCAAGGCATCACACTGCTTTCACAGCTGGACCCGTGGTGACGTCGATGACGCTGACAGTGACAGTTTATTGTGGTGTTCTCTCGTGTGCCGGGTCCGTGAAATGCTCTATGAGACACTTTGCTTCGGAGTGAATGCCTTTTGGATGCAAAAGCCACTTTATTCATCCCTGATGCTGCTCTAAGGCTAACAAACTCTGGCTACACTAAGGGGATTTTGTTCAAAAACAGACAATTTAGAGCCACAGGATATTAGAATACCAGATGAAAGAAAAACTCAAAGTATAAAAAGAGAAATACTGGTAGCGAGAACTATTGTCTTTTATTGGGCATTCACTAATTAAATGTGGATGGCCTTCTTCAATCCTTAGTCGATTTGAAGCTGGCGATTATGATTGTGCCCATTTTAGAGATTACAAACCATTGCTAGGCCTCTCACCTCCCTTCCTCCTTCCTTAATGATGAAGAAGGGGTTGGTGCCGTCAGAGACAGTGAAGGAGAAGCGGTCCTGGATGGAGTTGCTGCCGTCATGGCTGTAGCTAACCCGCTTCTGGTAGATGTCTTCCATGGTGAAGGTGGAGGCGAGGTGGGGATGCTGTCCGCTCAATATTCGCTCCAGGGTGCCGTGGCGTGGGGGCTGCACAATGGTGAATGTCACGGCTACTGCCTGTCCAAGAGGCAAAAAGCAAGAAGAGATAGGAAATCCATAACAGAAGGTGCATGGGTGAGTGGCAACAGCTAAGCAAGGGTTACGGAACCTAAAGTTATCTAAAATAAGGACGGTATGCGCTGATGAATCAGACTTGTAAGAGAGACTTCAGAAAGTTTGTGGAAATTGGAAGTAGAATGCAAAATTTATTTTGGTGTAAAAAGTTTCAAAATCCATTAATAATGTGCATTTTTTCTTGAACTTTCTGAAAATGTCTAATATTCGTGTACCTTCAGTTATAACATTAAAATATCTAAGTTTGTTATCTTTAGGTGATACATATGGGAACGCCCAAGTGACAGAAAATTGACATTTCCAACTGTTCATTTCCTTTCCATCCATTTTTTTCTCTTTCCTTAAACACTCGTAGATAGAGCCTCGCATCCATCTGAACAGAGGCTGAGTGTTCTTTTTCCGTTGCTGCTGGAAGTGATCTTTACAAGGAAAAAGAAGCATGAAGCCTGGTCAAGACTTTCCACTCATTTTCCATCAACTTAGCATAAACTATTTAGTCCTGGTGTGGGCCAAAATGGTCCTCTGCTGCTGACCACTTCGTGGCCTCATTTTTCTCACCTGCTTGCTCACTGGGTCCAGCCTCCTGGCCACCGACCACTAAGCTGCAGTGGTCCTCAGGGCCAGGCATACTTGACCACAGTGCCTTTGCGTTCCTGGTTCTTCTGCTTGGAGAGCACTTCCTATGATCGCTTAGCGAGCTCTTCACGTGGTGTTTGCTCCAACACGGAGGAGGCCTCACGGACTACTCCAAATCAGCAAACTGCCAGGCACAGTCTCCTTTCACTTGCTTTATTTTTTGTCATTAAAAAAAAACCATCAGAACTTAAATGTTTTTCCTTCCTTTATCATGTTATTCTATTATATAAAGGTAGTAAACTCTGAAGGCCTGGAACTTTATCTGTTCTATTCACAGCTCTATATTTAGCATACAATTTAGTATGTAAGGAATATTTATAAAAGAATGAATAAAGGGCTGGCATTGTGGCATGCATGGGGCTTAAACTGCTGCCTACAGTGCTAGCACTCCGTACGGGTGCTAGTGCAAGTCCTAATTGCTCCACTTTTGATCCAACTTCCTGCAAGCATGCTTGTGAAAACAGCAAAAGATGGCTCAAGTACTTGGGCTCCTGCATGCAAGTGGGAGACGCAGAGGAAGCTGCTGGTTGCCACCTGTCCTACCATGCCGCGGTCGCCGCCTGGAAGTGAATTAGTAGATGGAATTTGATCTGTCTTTCTCTCACTGCGTGTTATTTTCCCACTCCCTCTGTAGTTCTGCCTTTCTAATAAGTAAAATGAATCTCTCTTTTAAAAAGAATTTATTTTCATTGGAAAGGCAGATTTACAGAGAGAAGGAGAGACAAAGAAAAGGATCTTCCATCTGTTGGTTCACTCCCCAATGGCTGCAATGGCCAGAGATGAGCCAATCCAAAACTAGGAGCCAGGAGTTTCTTCTGGGTCTCCCACATGGGTGCAGGATCCCAAGGTTTTGGGCTGTTCTCCACTGCTCTAGCAGGCCACAAGCAGGGATTTGGATGGGAAGTGGGGCAGTCAGGACATGAATCAGTACTCATATGGTATCCCAGCCCATGCTAGGTGAGGATTTCAGCTACTAGGCTACTGGGCCAGGTCCTAATCAATTTTTTTATTTTTAAGAATGAGTAAATGAGGGCCTGGCGGCATGGCCTAGCAGCTAAAGTTCTCACCTTTAACATGCCAGGATCCCATATGGGCGCCGGTTCTAATCCTGGCAGCTCCACTTCCCATCCAGCTCCCTGCTTGTGGCCTGGGAAAGCAGTCGAGGACGGCCCAAAGCTTTGGGACCCTGAACCGTGTGGGAGACCCAGAAGAGGTTCCTGGATCCTGGCTTCAGATTGGCATAGCATGGGCTTTTGTGCTCACTTGGGGAGTGAATCACCAGATGGAAGATCTTCCTCTCTGTCTCTCCTCCTCTCTGTATATATGACTTTCTAATAAATAAATAAATCTTAAAAAAATGAGTAAATGCGTGAGTGTTGGGCAGTGAAGAGGGCACAGAGAACTAATTAGTAAGTGTGGTGGGATGCTTTTATGGGTGTTAAATCACATCAAGAATGCCAAGTACTTCCATCTGGCAGCAGCATGAGGCTGAGTCCTGTTTCACTCTGTAAAGTCTTGTCTTTGAGGATGCTCAAACTGTAATACTAAGTTGTCATTAGTGAGGTCTGGATAAAAGAGGTGATGGAACAGAAGTATACAGAAACAGAAGGCCCCAGTTCAGTCAAACATGAGATAAAAACATTGGATAGGAATCCGGGAGCATCTAGGAATCTGGAAAGATTTTAAAAGCACTAAGCCACATTTTCTCCTCAACCTCCTCCCCCCCACCCCAACACTTCTTTGTTGGTGTTTGCAGTGTCGTCCACCCTAGGTATTGTTGATGGATGGAATACACAGGCACAAAGCAAGAGCTGCCATCACCCAGTCCCTCACCCAGCCAGGTAGCCCAGGGACCGTGCATACCTCGGTGTCTGCATCCACAGCCTGGAGCTCAAACTCTGTGATCATCTTCCTCATGCCCTCCTGCACCCGCATCCCCACATTCTGCACGACTGGCAGTGAGTCATCCACAGGGTTCAGTGTGATGTGGAATGTCTGCGTCACCTAGGATGGCAGAAACATGCAGTCAGCACACCTGTGTGCAACACCCACCAGCTAGAAGGTAGGTGTTCTCTCCTACTCTCACGGTTCTTGGCATGATTAACGAGCCAGACCCCCGAAATGGAGCACTCTGGGTTAGAGCCCAGGTAGCTGTCAGAGACTGAACAAGAGAAATGAAGCTCTCAGACCCTCAGCTGCTCTGCTCAGTCTTCAAAGGGGATGCAGAGGAATCCCACCCACCAACAATGGCTTTCTGTCGCACCCTTACCTCACTGATGCCATCACTCAGCGTAAAGGTGAAGGTGTCTGAATGATTCTCTGTCTCACTGGAGTGGATATACTGAACATTTCTTGAAGTCAGATCAGCCTGAGTGAAGGAACTAATCTGGATACCTAGAGGAAGGGGAAAAAAAAGCAGAGGAAGGGGTCCAATGTTAGGTATACCTCCAAGGCTGGAAATACCATACTCTTAGTAGACATAGGGACCGTTGTGTTTTTCCTATAGCGTTTATGTTTTCAAGGACCTTGTGTTAGAGTTGTTTGTGAATTTTCCTCCCGTGCCAGCATATGTTCTGTGGAAGCAAGTGTTAACTTAATTATCGGGACATCCACTATGTGCCAAGTCAACAGCAGGTGTCCATGCTACTCCCTTTCTCTGGAGGTTTGTGTGTGCAGGTGAAATCTGTGAAAGGCAGATGCACCACCTTATTCTGCAAAAACCTTTTGCTTTAAGTTGTAGATTTCTCCTTAGCCTCACAGTCCTTTCTGAAAATCTGCTCTTTGTTTTAATGTTGTGTGCTCGTTTAGATTCTGAGCACTGGAGTTATAAAAAAGCCTGGCTGCACTCAGCCTTGTTTCTGATTGGTGAGGCGTCCCTGACCTTCATAATCTCACTGGATATTTGTCAAGGTTCTATGACTCTGCTTCTCATATCCCACATTAGCCAGTCAAGCAGGAACAAAACTTCTTGCATGACTTCTGGGTTTGAGCAATCATTCTACACCACACTGAAGATGACCCAGAAAAACAGTATCCTTTAATAACATGCTATAGAAGAAAATGTTGATATTTTCTAGCACCATCTTAAACTGAACAAAGGACATAATTCTGAAGTGATATCTAAGTTATGGTGAAGTGTTCAGCAAACGAACTGCAGCTTTATGTTTTTAGGCACCTGACAACATATTGCAAAAACAAAAAAAAAGTCCCAGAATTCTCATCTCTATCTGCTGGGGTTCATACTTTGATGTCAGAAGAGATGGAAATAAAATTTTATCTTTTAGTCCCTTAGTACTGCTTTCTACGTTCCGATACTTAGTGTTGGGATGTAATTGACTTATTTAGTTTAGCTCTAAAAATTCATAGCTGTGTTCTGGGATTTATTATTTGTCATTATTAATCTTAGCTAAGCCAGCTAGGGTTTTCTTTTAGCAATAATTTTTTTTTAATAAAAGGTTGTGCTTTCTCTCTATATTAAAGTGTGATGTCAATGTCACTGCTTTCTCTTTAATGAGAAGACAATCAACCTTCATAGTTTACCTTGGCATCTTACTTTACCCTCTGAAATTTGGCATGTACATATGAGAGCCTCCTGGATACTGGGGCATTATTTTTTGGATGAGGCATTTTATATTCCTCTGCTTGCTTCATCAGTTCTCGACAGGCAAGAAATGTAGCCCCTTGCCTTGGAGTTTTGTTTTGCGATTCTGGACTGAAATCCATACCATTCTTTAAAAATTTAATAACTTCCGACTGGCTGCACTGAGAAATTTAAATCTCTTCCCCCGCTGTGAATTCATCCTCAGAGCTCCCCAGGAGAACACGTGCCTGGATTCACACAATCCCCTGGCCACCTAATTCTCTGTTCCCTTTGCATGAGTCTAGGACTGATTAGCAAGGGTGACAGATTTTGATCTTTCTTGGGGAGGAAGCTCCGGGATTAATCGCCTAAAACGTTTCCCATTGAGTTGAAACTGACCTGTAAGATGCACATATTTAGAGTGCACACTTTTACTAGATTTTGCATACCCATGAAACCATCTTCTCAGTTGAAATAGTGAAAATATCCATCATCTCAACTGAACTTTCAGGTCCTTTCATCCTTCCACGCATTGCCCCCTGCCAACAAAGTCCAAAGCAACCAATGGCACACTTTCTGTCACTATAGATTAGTGGGTATTTGGTTAATGGTCCCTGTTTTATGGCTTTTAAAAAAATATTTTATTTTTATTGAAAAGTCAGATTTACAGAGAGAAGGAGAGACAGAGAGACAGGTCTTTTGTCCTGTGGTTTACTCCCCAAATGGCCACAATGGCCAGAGAAGAGCAGATCTGAAGCCAGAAGCTAGGAGCCTCTTCCAGGTCTCCCGTGAAGATGCAGGGTCCCATGGCTTTGGGATGTCCTCAACTGCTTTCCCGGGCCACAAACACATAGTTTGATGGGAAGCTGAGCAGCTGGGATACAAACTGGTGCCCATATGAGATCCTGGTGGTTACAAGTCAAGGAGTTAGCCACTAGGCTATCATACTGGGCCCCTGACTTATGGCTTTTTTTTTCCTTTTGTATAATAATTCTGAAATGTATTAATATTGAAGCATTCTTTTTCAGGTTTTTAAAGTGTATCCATTTTTATTTATTTGGAAGGGCGGGAGAGGAGAGAAAGATTAAGTGATCTTCATCTACTAATTCATTCCCCAACTGCCCAGAATAGACAGGGCTGGACCAGGCTGCATCCAGAAACTCAACTGGGATCTGTCAGGTGGGTGGCAGGAACTCAAGTACTTTGAGCCATCACCTGCTGCCTGTTGCAAAGTGCACTATTACGAAGCTGGATTAGGAAAAAACGTAGTACTGGAAACTAACCTCTCTGATAAGGGATGAGGTTATCGAAGCAGCAGTTTGTCTCCCTGAAGCATTCCTGTTTATTGCTAGGAAGATTCTGTTGTGTGGTTCTCTCATTTGTTAAGCCATTCACCTGTTGATGAGCATCTGGGCTACTCAGCGGTTTGGGGCTTTGCAAATAAAGCTGCTATCATTACTTGAACACAGGTCTTTGTATGGACGTGTTGTTACTCTTCCTGGATGAATCATTGGGAGTAGAATGGCTTGGATATATGTTGTGTATGCTTAATTTTTCAGGGCACTGCCAAACTGTTTTTCCAAAACAGCAGAAGTATGTGAATTTCTCTGTTCTTGGGCTCAGGGAGACTTTTCCAGTTCAATGAAGTTCAGCTCAGCAGGACCTTTCCTGGTTCAATCTAGCAAACATTGAACACCTACATAGATGGGACATTGTTCCAGGCTTGATTATATTTGCTGATTTGGGGAGGTTACCCAATACTTTCTTTTTCAAAAAAATTGTTATGACAGAGTCATCAAATTATCTGTGCAATTAGAAATGATGTGACCGATTCAAGGTCACAGAGCTAATCAAGGTACAGGGCTGGGTTCCAAACATCAGGGAGTCTAATCCCAAAGCTTATGCCTTCTTAGAGCCTTTTTCCCTTCCAGTTTCATATTGAAAAGGAATATATGAAAAACCCAAAAAGTATGAAAAAATGACACAACCTACCCCTAGCCCTATCCCTGAACTATCAGCATAGTGATTTTGCCAAACTATCCCTTCTATAACACTTTGGCATCTGCTATTTCTTCTCTGAAATATTAATTTTGATGGGATTTAGTATTATTATAATTATACAGATAATGACATGTCAACAGTTAATAAGTTGCATTGGGAATACCAGTTTTGAGGGGACAAAGATTTTTCTTTTTTTTTTTTTAACTTGAAAGATCAAATCTATTTAGAGAAAACAAAACAAAACAAAAACAACCCTACAGTCTCAAGGATTATATTTTACATGTCAAGATATTGCCCAGGTAGTAAATATACAGTTTACATATAATTTCCAGAGACAATATTTCTACACAAATTTTAGATGTTTTCAGGAGTATAGAAATCAATCCCAATTTCCATTTTAACAAGAAGGCAGTGTGGAAGAGAGGGAAACAACAGCTTTTTTGTTTCCAAGTATTTGGAAAGAGTCGACAGGAAGAGGGCAACTGGCCTTCCATTATTTAAAATGAATGATTTAAAAGACCCTTTCAGGCAAGTACAGCATGAAATGAAGCCACATTACAGTATGCTTCTGAAGAAAAGACGGACTCCCAGTGAAACTGTTAAATATATCTTGATAATAGCATGCTGGACCTTCTACCATTGTCTGTACCTACAAATGTTTTTATACACTTAAATAGAAGAATGATGAACTTATGACTGTTGATGAAGGACTATACAGCTGTTACAATATAGGGGAAATCAGTGGGTTGGGGGAGAAGGGAGGTTGGGAAGGTGGGAGAGGAAATCCCTGAGCCTAAGCAATTATATCATGAAAAATAAAAGTTGAAAATTAAAAAAAAAAGACCCTTTCAACCTTGGTTAGTATCTCTCAAAAAACAACAAAAGCCTTATGTGCCGCTACTAGCCCATCCATGGCAACTATTTCAGGGCAATTCACTTGGTTTGTCTCTAGTCTACTGAGTGAGCATGTCATTATTCCCACTACCGGACTGCACACGGCCCTGCAGGGATGCTGGCTCTTTCTGCCTCTTCACTGAGTGCACCTGGAAGGCGTCTGGAACAGCACAGGTGTCCCTGTTCATCACTGTCTGTGAGGTTCTACAGGACATTTGCAACTGCTACACATCTTTACTTTAAAATTCCACACCCTTTTAATTGGGTTTTCAGAGACAATACTATGTGCCAGTGGAATAGTGTTTCTAATAACAGACTATCTGTCCTGGCTGTCACAACAGGCCATTGAGGTTTGAGATAACTCAAAGGTTCTGAATTCCCACACTGGTGTGTGCAGTTACCAGCCTGCTAGTAAATTATGTAACTTGCACTGTTCTGAGGTCCCACATGAATCCTGCCAGCCATTCTAGTTCCCAGAAGGGTGGTATGTTGGAGCATGGGCAGCCCAGGTCAGCAGAGAAGACCAGATGAATAAGGCATCTTGGCTGACATCATCTCCATAGGGATAAGGTGGTGCTGCAGCCACCTGCTCTCCATCCAGCTGAGGATTCTGTCGGCATGGCCTCATCTCATGCCCAGGCGTTAAGAGACTCAACCTTGCTGCTTCAGTCTCCTCCAAAGCCCCTTGCTGTGGCTGCACTGCGGCTTCCCTAAATTCATGTTAATGTCCCAGTGCCTCAGAAAGATCTGCTTGGCAAGCAGTCATGGCAGATGTCACTAGAGCACATGACAACTTTACGGCAGGTCCTAATCCAGATTGATAACACAGAGCGAAAGGGAAGTTTGGAAACAGACACAGATGCTGAGAGAAAGCACTGTGTGAAGAGGAAGAGAGCTGTCGACGAGCCCATGAGAAAAGTCTGGCTTGACTCTGCCCTCCTAGCTTTCAGAGGGAACCGACTGTGCCAAGAACATCACAAAGACAGAGATCTTCTATTTTCTGGCCCACTCTCCAAATGACCATAACAGCTGGAGCTCCATCCAGGTCTCTTATCAGGTCAGCAGGGGCCCAGACACCAGAGCCATCACCTGCTATCCCCCAGGATGCATTGGTAGAAAGCTGGAGTCAGGATCAGGGACTGGACCTGAATCTGGGGACCCTGATTTGGGACATCAGCATTCTAAACCTGTGCCAATGCCTGCCCCCAACAGGTGTTTTTTTTATGGCAACCTTAGCCAACTAATATGTTTGTTCTCAAGAAGAACCCCAAACAAGACCACGTGTTTAGGCTGTTTAGCTCTCTCAATGCTGAGAAAGACTGGAATGATAGGAAGACAGAGTCCACACCTGCAAAAGCATCCTCTGTGAGATGCCTTTCCTGCTTGCCCCCAGCCTTTCTGAGGTGCTCACTGTCCTCTGGGCTGCCACATCCCCTGTCATGTTCCTGATATCACTGTTGAAATTCGTGTGTATTCATTTACATACCTGTCTCTCACTCTCAAAGCTAGTTTTGTAGCAGATGCTTAGTTGTGTCTGTTGAGGAGAGGGAATGAAAGAGGGGGATGCTATTCTAAGATAATAGAGGAGCCTTAATATTTAGCTGTAACTCGGTCTACAATGGCACCTCATGCGGTTCTGCCTATTGTTTGTGGGCATTCCTCAAAGATTCAAGGGTACAAGGTTGGTCCCTAGTGTGGCAATATTAAGAGGTATTAAGAGGTATTAAGACCTTTAAGAGATGAGCTCACTGGGAAGCAGTGAAGCCATTGTGGGGTGGGGCTTCACACTTGAAAGAGCCAAGTTGTACATGAGAGAGTGAGTTGTTAAGAAAACAGCAAGACTTCCCATTTCCCAGTTTGGCTTCCTGTCTCACATACAAAATGGCTTGTGGGAATCATTTTTTAAAAAATAAGGATTTATTGATTTGGCAGAGTTGCAGAGAGAGAGTTAGAGAGACAGAGAGAAGAGGAGGCAGAACCAGAAACAGATGCATCTATCCACTGGCTTCCTCCCCAAAATGCTGGCTATGATCAGAGCCGGGCAGGCCAAAGCCAGCAGCCAGGGGCTCAAACACTTGGGCCATCTGTCACTGTTTTTCCAGGTGCTTCATCAGGAAGCTGGATCAGAAGTGGAACAGACAGGACTGTTAACTTTCACCTATTTAGGATGCTGGCATTACAGTGAATTAAGTAGCTATGCAACAACCCTAACCCCAGGATGTGAAGATCTTAAGTGCTATCTTAAACAGCTTTACTGCTTTTTTTTTTTAAATAAGGAAAAGTGAGTGGGCATGCTAATAACAGAACTATTTGTATCTGGTGAATAAAAATATTGCTTCTTATGGCTGCTAGCATACTGACAACGCTGGCATTTCAAACAGAATTTGGATTAGCCAAGTAATAGCCAAGAAGCAGCATCGACATATATGAACATGCAGTACATGGATGAGACTCTACAAACAGGGAGAAGGAATCCAATGATCACGCCCTGTGTGCACAGCTGGGAATGTCCATCTTCCCCAGCAGTGCACGCATCCCAAGCAGCAGCAGCAGCACAGTACGGATTGCTGGGCTGGATGAGGCAAAGCTGAGCACAGGGCCCTGGGACCTGACTGTGGCCTCTGTTCTTCTCACTGTATTTCCTCTAGTCCAGTGAAAGCTGAGCAAGCCACCGAGGCTCCCCCTTCAAGCCCCCTTGAGCTAGTGCTCAAGTCAAAAATCTGGCGCATGTGCTCTTGTGATTCCAGGGCAAAAAGCCCACTTCCCTGAGAATGTTCGGACTGAATGTAAAAGGCCAGGAGGCCTGCTGATCAGCTGGGGTAGGGAAAATTTTTGAAAACACTGTTTTTGAAAAGTGATTTGCCATAGCTTTAATTAAACTCCTTTAAGGAGTGAGAACTTGGCAGCAGAAAATATAAATCTGTGGGCAGGACCTTCCTAACTCCTAACAAAAGGAGGTGCCCTGCCAGGCTGTGCAGCAGCCATAGGATTGAAGCATTTATGACTGCTAGGTTCTATCCTTACGCTGTTCATTTTGGTGGATGTCTTGAGGTGAACAGTAAACAGAGAGTGACAGGGCTTCGAATCTGTTGAAGTTGAACTTGTCATTTGCTCGACTCTGACGTCTGTATGGATGTACAGGGGTTTATTTACAAGTTCTCAAATGGGGGTAGGATGGGGAATGGGTCAGGAGATATGCCTTCTTGCTCACCTTCTCAGGGTTGCATGAAGCCGAGCACTCTGCATTGAAAAGTTCACCCCAACAAACCAAGAGGTTTGGTGGCTTCTAGACACCTCTGGTGTCACCTGTGGGATTCAGGAGCCATCCTCAGCATGATGCCCTCAGCTGGCCCTGTCCCACATGATGCCTTCAGCTGCAAAGTGGATTCAAGGCTCAGGTTCAGCTCTCGGGGGCTGCCATCAGGAGAGGAAAACACTTGGGGCTGCTTTACTCAGGAGAGGGAAGGAGCCACCTGGTTACCTGCCAGCAAAGTATCACCTGATGTGTTTGAAATGTCTGTAGAAATCCTGATGGATCGCAGAGCGTGTGGCCTCATGCAGTCATGGGGTCACATGTCATCACCACCTTTGAGGAAGGTGTGTGGTAGCTGGCAAGGGCGTGCCAGCATGAGGCAGCCCACTTTGAAGCAAGGCATTCACTATGTCATGAACCATATACTCCTTTATGATGATCATAATGGACACCCAAACCTCCTGTCAGCTAGTGATGTCATAGCTGTCAGGACAACACGGCTCGATATATTCCTCATGCATTTGTGGTGATGCAGTGTAAAGGAAGCCAGTCATAGATTGGTACAGCACATACAGTGATACACAGCACGTTGATAATGATCACAAACAGCAATGTGACGGGCTTACGCATGGGCTCTCTTCCACTTTTTACAGTGATGTTAGGGTGCAGGCCCACTCCAACAAAGGCTGACTATAAACTAGTCTGTTGAGGTTGTCTGCTATGTGACAGTGCTCATGCTTCTGGTATCTCATGACTGCCTGGTTTGCATTAAGAGGCTGTACTGACTGGCAGGCCCACAGCATCACACAAAACACACAGTGTGATGCTTGCATGGTGGTGAAGCTGCTCAAGGATGCACATCTCTGAGTGAGGCCCAATGTGTGGCTGTTTTCTGGAAGCAGTAGCTGCTCAGCTCATCTTGGTGCATGTGGTAGGGGACTGAAGTGAGCCAGGGGGCGGGGGGCTGGGTCGCCACTAGCCTCTGGAGCTGTGCTGATCTCAGCATGCTGCACTAGGAGTCATCTCAAAGTCAAGGCAAGGTCTCAGACTCCAGATGCAATGCGGTAGTCCAGTGTTCCTCACTAACAGTGCTATTAGACTCCTGAACAGAACAATGATTTAAGCCAGGACTCAACACATTCCCTGTGGGACATGTAGCAACCCCATTCCTGCTCTGTAAATGTGTGTGTAGTTCCTATCTGAAGAAGGAAGACCACTTGCACCCCAGGGTGGCAAACACAGGCACTGTCTCCTGAGAACCAGTGTTGCACTGGAATTGGTTAAATTCCAATAGGACCCTTCTCTGATTTTAAAAAGACAATTCCTGCTGGTATTGTGGTGCAGTCAGTTAAGCTTCTGCCTGTAGTGTCACCATCCAGTATGGATGCTGGATTGCATCCTGATTGTTCATTTTTCAGTACAGCTCTCTGCTAATGTGAAAGCAGTGGAGCATGACCCGAGTGCTTAGGCCCCTGCACCCACATGGGAGACCTGGAGGAAGCTCCTGGCTTTGGCCTGACCCAGCCCCAGTTATTGTGATCATCTGGGAAATGAATCAGTAGATGGTTCTCTCTGTCTCCCTGCCTTACAAATAAGTGATTTCTAAAAAAAGAAAAAGAAAAAAAAAGACAATTCTGATTACTAGCTAAGTAACTGGATGCTCAGCAGGAACTACCTCTCAGCTTTGCAGGACTGTTTTCTGCCGGGGCTGAGATGAAAGCAACATGACTTCTTCCAGTAATGCTTCTAACAAACAGATATAGGCGCTTGCAGTTTCTTCCCACTCCCGCTGACTGGGGCAACAAATACAATGGTCACCTTGGGCCAAGATGGATGCCTCGGATTGAGGGTCACTGAGCCAGCCCAGGCTCCAGGGCCACCTGCCTTTGTTCTGGGAGAAAAAGATTTTTTTTCTTTTGCTTAAATTGTTGTTATTTTGGGATCTCTGTTCCAGCAGCTTAGCTTCTATCTTAGCTTTTGCACCTGCCTTTCCTTATGCTCAGAGAGAAAGTCTAGGAGTGGAGGGAAATCCTGGCAGGAGGGTACAGCTCCAGCTATGAAGGGCAGTACACACAGGACTGCTTAGACCCCCACATGCTGGACCCTCCTCAGGGGTGGGGGCTTAAACTTGTCCTCTGCACAGCTTGCAAAGACGTATAACTCTATGAGAGAAAAGACAGGGCTTTCATACCACTTAGTCTAGAGAGAACGGCCATCAGTTACACTCAGCTGACCCAGAAAGACAGCATGGGGTTAAGTACATTTCACAATGGGCCACCAAGAGAGTGCCAGGGCTGGCGGTTAACGACTATTCCAGGAGGCGTCCAGTCCCCAAATAGCTCAGCATTCACATTTAGGAAGACACTGGCCTAGAAGTCGCTGTGCTCTTGCTAAGAACAAGCCAGCCCTGACTCCTGGTAGACCCATCCTTTCTGTTGAGGCACATGCTTTGTTCTAAGTCAGCCAGCTGCTTCTAAGAGGCTGGTGAGAAGTCAAGTGTACTTCCTCCAAGGGGAGACCTTCAACGCTTGAAAAGAATCAAACATGAAAATGTACCCACTTGGAGGAGACAGGAAAAGAAAGAATTCCGGTCATGTCCACAGAAGGGGCTCAGTGTGGGGTTGGTGGCGAGGGAGGGGCAGTGGGGACAGCTCACACCTACTGGCAATGGAAGGGTCCCAAGACAAAAGGGGCAGACACTGGAACTCTGCATCCCCCTCGCTTAGAGTGGCAGGAAACAGGCAGATTGAGAAAAGCTGGCACGGGTGGGGGAAGACACAGACAGATTAGGAAGTTCTGCTTGTGGGGAAAGGGTGTGTGAAGGAACCACCCCAGGTTGAGAGAGTGTTCCCCCAGTTTTAGAGGATCCTGTTTTGGGACTGGGGAGAAGGAGCTGGACCACCTACCCCTCTCTCCTTAAGTAGAATAGGTTCTGTTTTGGCAGTCCAATTTTAAATCTAGAAGAGCCTGGAAATACGTAACCAAGAAAGATTCTATAGTACCCCATGCTGGGCTCTTCACACAGCCTGGGATCAGCAAA
The DNA here is from genome assembly GCF_017591425.1 of Ochotona curzoniae. Taxonomy (NCBI): domain Eukaryota; kingdom Metazoa; phylum Chordata; class Mammalia; order Lagomorpha; family Ochotonidae; genus Ochotona; species Ochotona curzoniae. The sequence continues at coordinate 22,060,272 of NW_024467119.1, read as the reverse complement.
GGGCAGGGGCCTGTGACTTAGCAGCAGGTGGGCAACTGGCGGTGCGTGGATGAAGCTTGCCACTTTGTAGAGCTCTGTAGAGTGTGCATGTAGTCACCTTACACAATTGCCAAGAATCTGCCCTTTCATCTTTGGAGAGATACCATCAGCCACCTGACAGAATCCTGGCAGAAGCAATTAGCTCATGAATTATTTATCAAATATCTCATGCAGCCAAGCTCTTGCGGGGTACTGAGCTGCATACTTCCTTCCAGGAACTCCAGGACAAAAGGGCAAGCCACCTGCTTGTGTCTGCATAGGAGATGGGAGGCAACCTGTCCATTCCTCTCTGTAGCATTCTGCCTTGTTGGCCCAGCACTCCCTCCTCCTCCATCACCCTGGGCTCAGACATGCTCTACTCCTGTCCCACCTCTGCCTGTCCCCCTTCCACTTTTCAAAGCCCATCTCCCTGCATATTCTCCCTCATTTATTTGGCTGGTCTCCGTGGGTCTTGACCCTGCTTTGCCTGGCTGACACACTTTAGGCTGTGTCCCCCTAGGGAGCTCTCTGTCCACAATACTTTTGCCTTGCGGGAGCCTGTGTGGCTACTGCACTTCCCAGCATCTCAGGATGCTCAAATGCCATTCTGTTGTTCAGGACGCCTCTTACTTGCTCCTTGCGCTCCTCCCTAACGTCTGACATAGCATGTGAGCTGTTTGCCTGTGTGCTCACCGCCTGACTCTCTGGGCACGGGCTCCCCTTCTGTGGCCATTTCCCTCGCTGAATGAATGAAGACTCTGTAATGTAAACTTCAAAGAAAACCATAGAAAATCCAAATCTTGAACAAGCTGGCACTTCCTTTATGCCCTAAGGAATAATGACAATTTTTACCTTCAAATGACTTACTCAGTAAACATCTCTCATCCCTCATTTCACGCAGCTGCTAGTTACTACAGGTTCTCCCTTGAAATTCCTTTCTTTATTCGTTCAACCAAAAATGGTTTAATGAATACATCCTAGGTGCCAGGCGTTATCTCTCAAATTGTTCTCATCTTAGTCTTACACCAACACCCCTCAAGACAAAGCTTCTGTACCACCTAAGGGGCCAGTGTGAAACATCCAACCACTGCCATCACCTCCTTTTGCATTCCTCTGGTTCAGCCTGTTGAACACTACCTGATATCTTGCACTTCCCTTCCCTGCCTACATTTTTCCATTGATACCTTGTTGCCTTCTGAATTAAAGGTTCCTAAGCCAACCTCGAAGACCATCTTTATATTCTCAGTTGACCTCTGGGCCCTGTCACCTGCTCTTTTCAGAATAGAAGGTTCAGCTTTACTGGCCCAATCATCACTTTTTTTTTGTTTGTTTGTTTCCATGCTGGTCCCATTTCTGGGAAGAAAACAATTTCTGTTTGCCCCAAATCTGCCCCAAATTTCTTCTTAAATGCTACCTCTGGGCCCTTTTCCACCTAATACTTAATTATTCTTCCAACACCAGGTTTATTCCTTTTCTGCTAACACTTCCCATGTTTCCTAAGTTGCAGCTCTCGGCTGAAAGAGTACTCTGGAGGGGGAGGTATGTATTTCATTTATCTTTGTTTCCTGAGCCGAAGCTACATTAGAGTCTTGTTCTGTACACGGGCTAATATATAATCTGTCACGATGAATTTTCAGGTATGGTGAATTGCAGTGAGCCATGTATTTAAGGGAGTGTAGACAAAGAAAAAGATGTGTGTTGACTAGTTAGGAAGATGTGGTTTTTACCTAAAATTTCTGCCATTCACTTTCAGCAAATAATTATCAGATAGCTACTGTGTAAAAGTACAAGGAGGTAAATAATGGTATACATTGATGAGGAAGACAAAGCAGATTCTAATGCCTATATACACATAATGTTGTTGTCACTAAGTTCCAACTGAAACGAGTCTTACCGGGTGATGTGGCATGTTCCAGGTGGCCCAGCTGGGGTTGCCTGGTGATTCTGTAAACCAGGTCTGCGGGATCACTGTCCACATCAGTGGCAGATAGCTGCAAAGTGGTGATTTTCTTCACTGAGTTCTCATCCAAGCTTAGCCCTTTGTTGGTGATGATGATGGGTGGGGATTTGCCTTCTGAAAACATCAGAAACAGTGACTGAAAATGGGATGTTTTCTACCTCCTTCCTTTAGTTCTGGCCCTGACACTTGGGGCAATTTCAAATAATCTTTTTTATTATTATTATTAATTACATTGCATTATGTGACACAGTGTTATAGGCACTGGGATTCCCCCCACCCCTCCCCGAACCCTCTCCCCATCGTGGATTTCTCCACCTTGCTGCATTACCACAGTTCAGATTCAGTTGAGGTTCTTTCATTGGAAGTATTTACCAAGCATAAAGTCAGTATCTTATTATCCTAGTGGGTTCAATGATTTCTTGGTGAGACCATCTCTGGTCTGAAGGTAAAGCCAGCAAAGTATCATCCCAATCAATTAAAAGCCCTGACATAGCATCAACAACCATTTACAACCTTATGGCATTAATTGACATGATATTGATTAACAACATGTTAATAGGAAAATGCGGGTTCTTAACTACATCCTGTGACTTCTTCATAGACATTTCAATTTTTGGTTTATATTCAACCGGATTCCATACAGCTCAAAATGGCTATAGATTACTATTCAGCTGTCTTGTCTATTTTTATTTTTGTATTTAGCTGTTTATAGTGTTGAAGCGTGATTTTGCTGAACTTAGTTGTTTTTCGGATGGTCTGAACTGGCTTATAACTCTAGCATTGCTAGAATTTCAAATAATCTTTATAGCTGTCCCTTTGAGAGGGCAGCAGGGAGCCAGAGGTTCATGTTACCTAGAGAATATAATTTCTCCATCTCTGTCCCATCGAGGTAAAGGACAGGGCTCAAGTCTCAAGATCAGTCTCACACTGTAAACTTCATAACCTCTAGATCTGCTGAAGTTTCTTTATATTAGGCAAAACTAATCCTCCTTACCTGAAACTTTGATGGAAAATGACTGGCCCATCAATTGGTTGCCTTTTCCATCAACCACATCAAATTTAAAAGGAAAGTTCCCACTCGGATTTCCTGCTCCATGATTGTATTCTACTTGCCCTAAAAATAAGGGGAAAGCAACAAGATGTATTGTTAGTGCTCTCTGTCTCCATGTAAGTGAGAATTGGGACTTCTGCTGGCATTCACACTCATGACTCAGTTGACAACTTCCTCTCTCTGATGCTGCTTTTGACATTTAATATAAAGTTCTCAATTTTCCCCTTTCCTTTCTCTATTGAATGGCATATAACCAAAGAACGTCTCCTAACAAAGTCACCCTCAATAACATTTCTTACGGTTGAGGCTCAGCCTTTCTGGAAGATCAGTCAGCCTCTCGAGGAAGGCCTGATGAAACACATCCCTGAAGCAGGAGGTACAGCAACCACACCTCCACTCCTTGGAGTGACCGTATCATATCTCCACTTTGTGGCACAAGAGGAAATTAAGCCTCACCTCAGAACCCTTCATTCCCCATTGTCTGGGACCTGGACCAACCTGGCTATAATCAAGCAGCCAATAAGCACTGCACAGAAATCCCAACATCATCTTAGGCAAAAAGTCCAAAGATGGAGAGGCGGGTGGATGGTGCATTGTGTTTTTGGTTAAACCCCAGCATCATTGCTAAGAACCTCTCAATGTAAATATAACCAAATGTCTGAACTCATTTTATAAAAGCAGATGCCACGCCAGGGACAAATTAAGAAACAAGTTCCCTTTGTGCTTCAAGCCTGTCCACTAAAACACAGACAGGGCCATTGTAAATTCAGCTTCTGTCAAGCTTAGAGCTTCCTACGTGGACCAGATGCTTGTCTCAGCTCCTCAGCGGCACACTGGATTTTCCACTACTACAGAGTCGCACAGCATCTCGTGAGCCTGGACCACCTTTGCTCTCCAATATGTCACTTTTAGTTCTTTCTTCTGCCTCTGACGTCTCAGTACAGTAACCATGTAGCATCTGACGCTGATGCGTGTTCCATCAGCGTTTCCTGGACAAGGCACATGATTGCCCCCAGGTAGCACTGATTTATGCCCCTCCCTTTTGCTTAGTTCATGAACTTGTGCACACTGGGGAGTACAAAAGGGATATAAATTGCTTACAGAAGGCAGGCATAATTTTCCCCTTAATCCATCCCAGCACACCGCTTTCTTTCTTCTCTCAAACGCACTTTTGAGCATCACAGCAATCCATAATAGCTCTATAATAGCCCCAAGTTTCATCAGTGCTGTGTCGAAGCCTGAGTGCATTTTAGCCAAGAAAGACGGGTTTATTTAAGAACAAAGGAAAGCAGAAAAGGAAGGACAGGACAGGAAAAAAACAACAACAAATAAAAGAAAATGAGGTGACAAGAGGGGGAATAAATGAAGCCACAACTCAGTTCTTATTGAAAACAAACACTGCATAATTCACTGCCGTAGCCTGCCAAGCACTCTGAGCTCAGAACTACAGGCAGGGACTGTGGAGTCTTCTTAGGTAGGAGAGAAGCGGCTGACCTTGGCTCACGTCTGCCTGTGTGAAACTTCGGAGGGGACCTTTCACAGAAATTTTCTGCAGGTTGTCCTGTGTAACCATCTGCAGGTGCCCTGTGCCAGGATCTTCTTTCATGATGTACACCACCTGAAGGTCATCCGAGTTGGGATCTGTTACTTTCAGGTGCTCCTCCGTGATGCGTGCTACAGATCCTGGGAGAGAAGACAGCAGATCCTTCCTCATCATGTGCTTGGAATGAGATGTCAAATGAGTTTAGGAGATGAGAGGCTAAACTATCACACCTAGACCCACAGGTCTAGGTACTAGGCTCTTAACTTTCTGTTTCCAGCTCAATGAATTTTCTAAAAGAAAAAAAAATTTTTTTTTAATGACAGAGAGACAGATCTTCCATCTGCTGGTTTACTCCTTAGTCATCAACAGCCAGGGTGCAAAAGGCTGAAGCCTAGAGACCGGAAATCCCATATGATTCTTCTATGTAAGAAGCATGGACCCAAGTACTTCAACCATTGCTCGCTGCCTCCCAGGGTACAAGTTAGCAGGAGGCTAGAATTAAGAACAGAGCCAAAAGTCGAACTCCAGCACAGTGATGTAGAATGTGATTGTCCCAAGATGCCTCACCACTGGGCAAAACACATTTCCTTATCACTCATTCTTAGTTGTCCCTAAAACAATGGTTCTCTAAAACTCAAGCATTTACAAGTACAGGCCAGTCAGTTGATGATCCCATAGAAACAATACTATGGGAGGAAGGACCACCCACTGGCCAAAGAGGAAATGAGGGTAGAAGGACCATAACGACTCTATTTCTGTGCTTACCTGCTGAGAGCTGTAGGCCTCGGTTGATAACCAAGAGAGAGGAATCACTGGTAGGCAGTTCTATGTGGATCTCCATCCTCCCTGTGTCCACGTGGTAGCCATCAGTGAGGGAGAACTGGAACTCATCCACTGCTACTTCATGGTTGCCAGGCAGGTACCCAATCAGCCCAGCTAGCACATCCTGGTAGGTAAAGGCAGAGCCCTGGACCAAAGCTGTCCCATTCTCCAGGGGCTCAGAAGCAGTAAGTCTCCGCAAAAGGTGACCTGAGGAAATAAGAATAGACAATGGCAAAACACACTCACATATGACATCAAAGAATTGGCCTCTGATTTTAACTAATATGAGAGTGGGAATACATCACGTACCTAGGAAGCTCTTGGTGATAAGCACAAAGTACTGCCCTATTAGCTCACCTACAAATAACGATGACAAAGTCCCACTTTTCCTGCTTAGAAATGTCTGATGGAGATGTAGACGGATGTGGTTAAACAATGGAAGAGTTGTCACATTTCCCTTCATTAACTCAAACTCACTTGTAAACCTTCTAAACTTTACCTTTCCCATTTGCAAACTGAGAAGAGCATCCTTCACTCACTGCCCTTCTTAAGGCATCTGGAGAGGATGCTGTGAATATGTTTTAAATTCAGAAAGATACCATGCATCTGCAGGTATGAGGTTTGTGTTTTCAAAGGAAATATGATGCAATGAAATGATTAGAGTGCTTCCGCAATTGAAATGAGTGAAAGAAGGCAAGCTATAATGCCAACACATTCTGCTCTTCACTCTGTCAGCAGCAAGGGTTTCATCTATAAAGGACCAGTTGGGCATTATGGCAGAATGGGACACATCGTTTAGGCTACCCTGGATTAGTTAATTACAGCAGGATGGTAATGAGAAAAGTAGGTAGAAGATCCATACAATGATTTTTTTTTTCATTTTGCTTATGTCAGGAAAGTGTTTTCTTCCCAAATTAATACAAGTTTCTGTCTAGTATACCATTCCGAGGCCACATGGGAAGGCCCAGGATTCCAAGGCAATGGTGCACACACTGAAAAGAGGAAAAGCTGGCTTTGAAACCCACTCTGCTTCAGGTTTACATGGGAAAGTTAGATAACAGTTGAAATAAAATTTGAGGCAACACTATCCGAGAATTTGGGATTTTTAAGCAACCAGTGTCTACCATAACCCCAATGAATACTAACCAGCTGTGATTTTGATCACACTTTGATGCAAAGAATGGACCACAAACAAGAAAAGCAAAGGAATAACCAGCTGAAATCAATGTTTTTATTCTAATAACCCATTGGGCACCTCAAATAAGAAGGCTTCCATTGCAGTGCGTGCCTTACCGTGAGCAGGCAGTCTTGTCAATACAAAGATCAGCTCATTATCTGGGGTGTCTAGGTCTTGCAGACTCAATGAAGAATTGCTTATCACCACTCCTGAGCTCAGGCGCACACTGAGCGGCTGCAACATCATCCTTGGTGGCTCATCGTTCCTCCTCTGATTCAAACATAAATATCAGGTCTCACACAGCCATCAATTTAAAAGGTAAGCAAAGGTGCACTATTTAGAAGAAGTATCATTGCTTTGGAAAATTTCACTATTAAACAGCATTTAATGCCTCACTGTCTTTACTTCCCAACAGAAATGGTTCACTTGAAAAGAGAGCACATCATACAAAGTGCTTCCTGGAAAGTAAGTGGCTACACATCTTATGAAAATCTTACAGGAGATCTCTCTAAGTATAGTGACCATAATCTCTACACTACAAATATGAACATGTGATAACTTGACAAATACAAGTAACTGGGAGATCAAAGAGCACACTGAGACTGTCTATCTCAGCACCTCGAAGAGGTTACCGTGTCTGAAAGCGGGGGCTTCTAAACTACCCCTGCCCTTGTGCCAGTCCTGGTTCTCCATTGTGCCTGCAGAGCGCTCAAATTTCCAGATGTCTTATTTTCCCAAGGTAGAGGTATTCCATTTCCAGATTGATCTTTTGTTTCTCTTTCTCTCTGGCATAATAGAGCAAGCCTATGTTTTTGCTCAAGTGAGAATAGATACAACATAAAGAAATCCATTTCTTTGATGTTACAATTAACTTAATAAATGCATCGGAACTATAAGAAAAGGCAAGTATGCAGAGAGAACCAAACACAGTCATTGCGGAGAAAAACAGGCATGCTAATTTTGATCTCAAGATGTGTTGGGCAAAGCTTCTCTGGCTCTCTGATCTTTTTCATGCAGAAAGGATACATTTTACCCTGAAATGGAAATTCAGATTTCCAACTCGGACCTTTCCCAAAATGCCAGCCTTAACTCTACAAGTTTTCTGAAGGTCAGGGTTATATTTTAAAACTGATCTTTAAAATAGAAGGTCATATCCAATCTTCTTCATTCTGGAGTCTGCACAAAGAATGTTCTCTAACGTTAGGATTCTGTGGCCACATGCTCCACTTGCCCAACTGTCAAAGTCTTTACCTCAATGGTGATGTTGATGCTGTGAATTTCTGAGCGACTTGTTCCATCACTCACATAAAAACTGAAAATGTCATGGGTTGGCTCAATGCTTTCATGCACACTCTGGAAATAGTAAATGGAGTTCTCTAAGACATCTTGGATAGGGAATGATGCCTCCAGGTTGCTGGTAGTTTCTGGGCCAAAACGATCACCTGCATGGAAATCAAGAGAGATCTTTGACCCCAATCCACTAGCCCTTTCTCACTAAGATGCAACCAGAAAATAAAGCATTCTCAAAGAGACGAACCTATTGTGCTTAAGGATACACCTGGGAGAATGGGCAAAGTGCAAAACCAGAAATTGAGAGACTGTGAGTCAGATCTAAGTTTCTGCACGGCTTATTTTTCATCTTTAAGTGGATGTCTGTATCTATGGAGCTGTCACCACAGAGAATCAAACGATACAATATCAGGAGAGCATTCAGAGTGTTCTTATTTGCCAACACATAGGCTCAGGCTCAGTGCTTTTTTGGAGCAGAATCTTTTGATGTCATACATCTTGGGGCAAGTAAGAATATAAGCAGCAAAGATTCTACCTTAAGTTCCAGTCAATTTCAAAGACACTCTTTGGGGACTATCCTGAAAGAATAACATTCTTTCTTTCCATAACAAAAGGTGAACTGTATACTTTTTATCCAGGATTCATTTCCTCCAGGATGTTTTCATTTTATCTCTCAGTGCCTTAAGCAAACCTTAGTGAGGGCTCAGAGCCCAGCCTGGGAGGCAGTACACCAAAACTATGTGATGTTTGAGTACCATTCAGTGTGCAGGTGGCTTCCAGCTGCTGACATACCAGCTGCCATTTAAAGCTCCACAGAAAGTGCTGTATCCACTGCACTCTTCTTACCCCAATCCCAAACACAGCAAAAAGCCCATGGCAGGAATCATCAGTGTCTACACAACAGATGTTTTAGCTCTTATTTGATTTCAACCTGAGTCTGTCTAATTGATGGATGTTAAATTGTTACCACAATTTTCTCCTAGGGATAGCAGATAAAAGGAGACCTCTGTGTCTACCATTTCCTGGGTGTGTATCAGTAAAGGAAGGTAGAGCTAGCTGATCTGAATACAAGCTCTCCCTTCTCTATGATCCTTTGCAAAGAGCAGATCATAAATTAAAAAGACCATTCTTTTCCTGAGCTGTAAATAGTGGCATATTTGTTGACATCTCAACAGAAAGATGAAGAATGAGAGTGTTTTCTTAGCAATTTATTAGAAAGAAGAGTTTAAAATCCATGTTTTTCTTCAGTGACATGAATTTTCTTTACTACTCAGACTTGGTTTCTCTGGATATCAGAAGTGTAGAGAGAGCTAAGCGGGCCAGGGACCCAATCATCCCTTGGACATAGGATTGGTGTTTTCAGAAGGAGCTGCTAAAATTCCTTTCGGTGTTTACATTTTCCTTCCACGGATCGCTGCCGATAGGGGAAATGGGACTTATCTGAGTCAAAAAGAGCCTACGTAAATGATGCCTAAAAATAGGCACGTGTATAATCACAATTCAATCACTGGAACACAAGTTATTCAACAAATCAATCTGACACCGAAGCTGTAGGCACCACATTCTGCCAGTTTTTAAAAACTGTACCTTCTATTTTTAAATGTAAATAATTCCTATTGGCGTGCTTACTCTCCTTCTTAAGCAGAAGGGCCTGTGTACAAATTTAATATCATTAGGGCTAGGATGCAGACTTGCCATTAGAGGTGACGAGGTGGGTCCTGTCCTACTTGTGCCTACATGAATGTAGATTCCACATCATCAGATTGTCTACTTGAAAATGCATCAGTCTATTTCATCTCTTTTGTTGGCATGACACAAAAGTACCATCTATCTGAACCACATTTAAGATGTTCTTCTGATTGGCTGGACTTCGAGCATAGACAGCTGGTCTCATTAATATAAAGCGGACTCAACTCTAAACAGAAGCAAAGGGGTATCTCCCTTGGAGAAAAGGGTGGATCTGAGGCTCATGAACCTTAGCACAGTTACTCTGAACCCTGAACCTAATGCCTTTTACTTTCTTCTAGGTTTATACCAATGTTATTGAACGTGGCCTGTGGGACAGCGGCAGTGGCAAAGGCAAGCTGGTGAGAAATACAAATTCCTAGACAATGCCCGCCCCCACAGGATCCCTTGGGCTGCCGCCCAGGTAACTGCTTTCTCAAGCTCCACACATGATGTTTGAGAACTCTTTTTCAAGGAAGCTGAAGTTTGCTAGACAGCCAACTTTTGGGGCAGTGGGACACTTTTCTGTGGGGTGTACATGCACATTAATGTGAAATAGGTTACAGAGGCTTAATAAGAAAGAGGCCACACATGGAGAAGACATGACCTGGAGGGCAAACACTCCTTCAGTATTTGCTACCTTGCTCATACCCTCCCCTCTGTCCACAACAACTCTCACTAACCCTTCAGGCTCTGCCTCCAAAGTCACTTCCTCAGACTTTTTTTGCCTTCCTAGTCAAAAGTAATTGCTTTATTTGATGAACGCGAGCAGTATTCAACTTCTTTCTCTGACCTGGCATTTGTCACTTATTGTGATTTCTCTATTTTTCCCTCTCTATTTACATGAGGTAAATTTTGTGTCTTATTCATCTTTCTAGCCTCTGGATCACACACAGGTGTTTGTTGAAACAAATCCGAGCACATGCTGAAAACACGATAGGGAAGACTCAGGGTTTTACTGCAGGAGAACATGACCACCACTGAGTGAGTTTCCGGTAATCAAGTGCAATTTCCAGGCAGCATGCTGGCCAGACACCTGCAGTCCATGGTGAGGCAGCTGCTAGCTGCATGTCAATTAGAGCCATCTGCTAGTGCTCAGGGAATCTCACTGCAGAGGGACAGGGCAGGGACCTGCCAAGAGCTGTCTCAACTGTCACTCACAGCAGGTGTTAGGGGGCTGGAGACCATCCATGACTGCTTGCCTCTCCTGCCAGTGACACCCATCAATGGGTCCCCAAGGAGGATGAGGGGTGTGGAAAGAGAAACAGGCATTTTGACTCACGTTAGATCTGCGGAAGGGGCTCAGGCAGAAGTTGTGGTTCAAATAAACTGTGGCTGCCTCTCAATAGGACAGGAATTTTGATTTCCTTAACAGTTCTGCAATCCACCTGCCCATCTACCTCCAATGCTGACTTCTCTAATCCCTCTATCTTGCTCAATTTATTTCCATAGTGTTTATTCATGTTCTAGCATCTTCAACATTTCTCCCAGCACTGGTTGTTTTATTCATGAGCCTCCCACTCCTCAAACCATGAGCTGAGAAATCATAAAACTATAGGGTTTTGTCTGTTTTGATACTTCTAGATCCCTAGTGTTTTAAGAAGTATTCAATACACAGAAAATGTTGGATGCATTTAGTTAAATGAATAAAACCCTTCTACCCTCCTCCTTTCCTACCTTCCATTTCTTTGAAATAGTTCCCTTTCTCTTTGACTTCTCATGTCCAGGTCTCATCAGACCCAAAGACCTAACCAGCTCCTTGCCTCTTCCTCCCCTGCTCCCGATCCAAAGAAAGGTCACATGGCAACTGGTACCTGTTCCTGTGTTCTCAATGCAGCCATATTTGGGCAGGGCACTTAGTTTAATGACAGCATCCTCCTGGAGGTTGTCGTGGTCATCAGTGGCAAAGAAATGGTGAAATGAGAGTGGGGCTCTCCCCCCTTCTTCAACCTAGGAGAGAAAAGAATACAGGGAGTCTTCAGACGATTATACAGAACTGCAGTAAAACAGACCTGAGTTGCAAAGTACCACGTTGATGACCTTCTAGCACCAATTCTGCTTCTCCATGAAGGCAGATTCTCCATGGACAAGATGACAAATATGTGCACTGCCAAGGACCAGCAATCTTTCAACACATCCCCAAGCTCCACTCAGACATGATGACTTTTGCATCTCCCTTCAAAGCTGTGCTTAGTTCAGTGATGGATCTGGTTATAAAGCAGATCTGGCCCATTCCTATCAGCTACCTTGGTGCAGGTGCATGCTGGGATGACAGGAGCATTCAAAGGCCCACAGCTAGAGAATGATTGACGCAGACTTCCTGTGGACACTGTCAGGGTGACTGTCCCACAGGCTTTACTATCCAGAATTAAAGTCTCATGTTCTCCTTTACACTGTTTATGTATAGTGCATAGAAAGAAAGGGTTTACAGCACCTGAGAGCTAGCGCTCATCTTAACACTGAGGAGGAATATAAATCTATCTAAGTGGAGGTAGTTGCTCAAGCTACCTTTCTTCTTGAGGGCTCAGATTTGTACACTAACTCTGCAAGCTGAGCCTGGTGCTTATCACTGACCTGCTGGAAACAGTCAAGTCATTTCTCTTGGGACAACTATTGGTTCACTGTAGAAAGATCTGTGTAAATGATAAGTAGAAAGTCACCCTGAGTCAGGGAATGGGGACAGGAACAAGTGGTTTTTACAAGACATGGGAATAGAAAGCATGGCAAGCCTGTTGGAGCTGTTTAGAAACAACTGAGTTGTATGAATATTCAGCAGCTTGTCAAAGCCTGAAAAATGCCTGGACTTTTATCATTCGGGGGTGCATGTGCAACAGGAAGACAGAAACGAATGAACTTTTATGGAATCCATATCATGCACTGAGTACTGTGCTAGAGGTTTCATGCTATGCTATGAACTCTCAAAGAAATCCTTCACGTAGTAGGAAGAGTAGCATTTTGAAGGTATAAAGATTAAATTCTGGGTCCAAAGTTAGCCAACTAATATGTAACAAAACTGGCACTTCAACTCATGCCTGAGCAACTTCACTGATCAAGATATACTGTATTATCACCCTGTCCTCCCAATATCCCATCAACGCTGTTTAAAATGGTAGATTAAGTATTGATTTGATTTTGGAGGGCAATGTCCATAGTTTAGTTACTCTGGCAAGAGAAATTCTAACCCCATATTTGCACCCTGGGTTCAACATAAGGTTCCTTCCCTACTCCAGCTTTATGCTAGTGGAGACCCTGGGGGGCAGCAGGTGATTGGGTCCCTGAAACGCACTTGGGAGACTTGACTGAGTTCATGGCTTCTGACTTCAACCCTAGCTGGGGCCTACTGCAGGCATTTGGGGGGTAAATCAGCAAATGGGAGTTCTCTATTTCCCTCTCTATTTCTCACATGATCTATTTTTTTTAAAGGATTTAATTATTTATTTGAAGGTGAGAGTAATGGGGGTGAGAGGTAGCGATATCTTCTATCCACTGGCTCACTCCCCAGATGACCACAATGGCTAGCACTGGTCCAGGCTGAAGCTAGGAGCCAGGAACCCCATTTGGGTTTCCTGCATGGGTGGCAGGACCCTAATATTTGGAGCACCCTGCACTGATCTTCTACATTTGTAGGGAAGTAGATCAAAAGTGAAGCAGCAGGGACTTGAAGAAGTGTTTCATTATGGATGCCAGCACCGCAGGTGGCCTGTTACTTCTCTATGCTGCAAGGCCAGCTCCCTGCCTCTTAGATTATAAAAGAAATATTTACTAACAACACCTAGCATAGTGTCTAATATGTACGTATTTATTGACTAGATAATGTGGATCTACAAATTTGATATCTGCATCTAACCATTTTTATATTTTTTGAAAAGTCTGTAACTGGAAACCCTATATAGTTTGACATCATGGCCCAGATGTCTTGGAGGAAGGACTTGGTAGCCAAGACAGGCAGAAAGCCCTTCATTGACGTAACCGCAGAGCCCAGCTTTCCATAGCACTTCATGTCTGTGGATCTGTGGATTGTTTTACCGTGATCAGGTCAGCAAAAGCAATGACTGGAGGCGGAGTCTCAGCAGGAGTGATCATGATGGTAAACATCTGATTGTCCAGGCGGTTGTGGTCCGAATCCAACACAGAGAAATGGAAGCGGTCAGTAACCAGATGATCATTCATCTCAAATACAGCAGAGTACCTTTGAAGGTCAAAAGAAGAAGCAAAGGAATCATGACCACAGCTTTGTGTAACAATGAGGCCAGAAACAATACAGGGTCTCAAGCAGATGCAACCACTTGTTTAAAATGAAGTTAATACAATTTTGTAAAATTCTGTCAGACAACATCAAGTGGTTATGTACCTGATGTTCTTGTGGTTGATGTCTTCCATTGTGAAGTTCGAGACCCCTGAGAGCTCTTCCACCTCAGAGCCTGAGGTTTTTAAGAGTGTGCCATACATGGGCAGAGAATGTAACTGAATCCAGATCTTTGAATCAGGGGAAGAATCATCCTAGTAAGGCAAATAAGAGTGAAGATCAGAAAGCACATTTTTAGGAATAAATACTTCTAGGACCACAATTCACAGGTGTTTCCTTCTCCATGAAAAGAAAGTCCCTTTCTCTTTTGCCATAAAGCAATACCATTTTAGGTCACACGAAATGCCAGTATTTTCCATTTAAAATACCTGTTTGATAATATTTTCTTCCAATACTAGCTAAAGATAGCAGTGGGGATATGCCCTTCAGATATGGGGCATAAGGCAAAGAGATGACCAATTGTGCAATACATGCTTCTGTGGTTTTGTGTTTTTACCAAATATTTAAGTGAAAAACACCATAAACTGAAAGTTATCCACATACAGGACAGTATTCTAGAGTTTGAATCTGTTCTGTTTTTCAGAAACAAACAAGGATCCGTGGGAACACATAATATGCTACACAATGGCAAACAATTTGTGAAACAGAAATCATTTCACTAGTCAATGACTCGCTTCAAATAATGCTCAACATGATCAAATGTGGAATTTACAAAAGAATTTATGAAGTCTTGGGGATTTTGTTCTATCAGGACTGAATCTATACAGGAGTTTCCTCTTATGGCTTTTGCTGAGAAATAAAACATGCTTTCTTTGTGGCCACTGAACATATTAATGGACAATTGCCTTGAAAAATATTTTTGGAAATATCTAGAAGGTTGATACGGTCTGGGAAAGTTCCCCTGAGTTGTTCATCTTGCAGAGCACCTGATTGTGACAATCTGGTACTCTACATTTTACCACTACAACAAAGAACATAGATATTGCATGGCTACAATATGATACAATATAGACTTTCATGGCTATAGCACACAAGTCAGATGAGGTAAAAGTCCGGAATGCCTGGAAGTGGGCTAGCAAGAGTGGGTTTTCCATCTGATCCCATGATGCTCAGGGGTCTTTTTATGCTTGTAGAGTCCCCATGCAAGATCACAGAATTTCCTCACTTCATTTGACGCTAGCAAGACATGGAGCTGGGAGTTATTGAAGCTGCAAAACTTCAGAACATTCCCCCTAAACGCATATTCCTTTAAAGTTTTTTCTATTTCTCCACATGAGTCACCAAATATAGCATGCAGGCTTCCAACAGAGTATTTCCCAGTATAGCTGTGAGTTCCCTCTGAGGCAGCCATCTGAGTTTGATGGTATTGTCTTCCGGGAGCAGATGCATCACAGGGACAGAGCTTTTGGCTCCAGTTGAACAAAAACAGGGGTTTAATTCCATGATATCAAACTTGTTAAATAAGTGCTGATCTCATGTCAAGCAATTCTATTTTCTTTTAGATCTCAAATGACTGCAGGGTTTAAAAAGGTGGACTAGACATCTGTTCATACAAAAAGGCCCTGTCATAATTTAAAAAAAATTGCTATTTTAGGATCTTCAAGATACTGAGGACATAGAAAATACCTAAGAAGTGGCACCTTACTAACTTTCTTACCCATTTGGTATTAGTTCATGCTTTTATTTTCCTTGAACCATGCATACATCTGTGCCATGAATTCACCCTTCAACACAGGGCAGGAATTTTGATGATAATAAATGCTTTATTAATGTGCTCTTCCTTCATGCTGTCCCTAGTAGGGCCATTGCCATAAATCTTGCTTGTTACATCATTGAATCTCTTAATGTAATCTAATACTACAGAGCATATTTTTACTTTTTTAAAGTAAACTTACAAAAGTAAAATTAGACTTCAGGGATCTATTTTTCTTTTTATTCAACAGCCAGTTGTGAAGATCTATTTCTATTACTATTTGTGCCTGTAATTTAACCGCAAGGAGACTCCAATATTCTGGAGTAATTATTGCAGCACAGGTTCTCTCTTATTCTGTTGACAGCCACCTGGCTTGTTCAATATTTTCATTATTATAAATACTATTGTGGTAAACATTTTTATACCTGTTCTTATAGTATATGTACAAGTTTCTCATAGAAGTCTAGCAATAGAATGGTTGGGGCACATATCTATTCACCCTGAGAACAATGCCGATTTCTTTCCCAACATGCTTGACCAAGTTGAGACTCTCCTGTGGATTCATTTCCTCTCCTACAGCAGTTATAAAACGGTAAAAGCCCTTACCTTCCTTACATTCATTCCTAGTTACGTGATATATAATACTGTGGTAAGTGGTATCATATTTTGAATTATTTTCTTTTTGGTTGGCTCATGGAAACACTGTGAACTTTAAAAAATGAATTATATTACTCCTTCCTCCAATATTAAAGTGCAAACACCTGAAACCTAGAGAGTTGAAATGACTTGGTAGTGTGGTGGTAAGTGGTGAGGCTGGGTGAAAGCACATCCATCCTAACCTCCAGCACTCTCGCTCCATACTCCTCCCCTCCCGCCCGTTACCCTCACCCCCAGATGTTCACCTGCAGTGCAAACTGTGTGTCTATAATACTGTTAAGAAACAAAGTATGCAGAATCTCATTCTTGCCTTTTGTCTCTTCCCCTTAAAGATACTAATTCAGACCAGGCACATGCTGGTTTCTGCACCCTATCCTATGTGAGATTCAGAATGCAAATCAATTTCCAAATGTCCCTAAATGTTCGCTGAAAACTTATAAACTACATATCTCTGAAAAAAAGATTCCTGTGAAAATAAGTGTGAAATTCTACAACTCTCAGAGAAAGTACACAAAATAGCTAAGTCTTTAAAATATCTGCTATGCTGTTAGTGGGCTAAATAGTTCTTTTGGAGTTTTTCTGCTCTGGTGGATAGATTCACATTCAATCAATTTCTGAAATACATGTTCAGTCGCCAATGGGCTTACATTTTGATATGCAGCTTATAATATGCAGTTAATGGTTAGGAACTGCTCCTGGAGTTCTATTTTGGTCTGTCAAACATTTTTCAAGCCTTGGTTATCTATTGATTAAGTCTGAATTCATACATTTTTATGAATTTGTGAGTTTCATAAGATTGAAAAGAATAGAAGCTATGGTAAAATCATATGTCAATTAAAAAAAAATTAAAGCTGTTCTGAAGCTCTAGTAGACTCAGGAGAAAATCAAGGTGGAACAGTTTCCCATAATTTGAGAAAAGACAATTCAAGGAGAAAAGCTGTGCAAGAATAGTTGTTGCTCACAGGCAATGTTTTATATTATATACCTGCGCTCAGGACTAGATTTTATAGTAATACACTTCAGGCTAGTTAAAGTTTACTTAAAACTATATAGTGGCTGGATCTGACAGCGTGGCCTAGCAGCTAAAGTCCTCACCTTGAATGTGCCAGGATCCTATATGGGTGCTGGTTCTAATCCCGGCAGCTCCGCTTCCCATCCAGCTCCCTGCTTGTTGTCTGGGAAAGCAGTGGGGGACGGTCTAAAGCCTTGGGACTCTGCACCCATGTGGGAGACCTGGAAGAAGTTCCTGGCTCCTGGCTTCAGATCAGCACAGCACTGGCCGTTGCGCTCACTTGGGTAGTGAATCATTGGACGGAAGATCTTCCTCTCTGTCTTTCCTCCTCTCTGTATATCTGACTTTGCAATAAAAATAAACAAATCTTCAAAAAATAAAACTATATAGTGTTTTTTGTTTAAAGTCATGGTGATTGGTTGAAATTTTAATGTTACTAAGAAAAAACCAAACTAAGTATGATCATTTATCCTTTCAAGGTATTATCTTAAAAAAGGGCATTCATTATTTCACTTACATAACACATATCTGTTTACAACATAGATAATAGCAAAATAATTATTCTCATTATCCTTAACTTCAGAAGTAGAATCAAAGAAAGATGAATTTAACCACCCCAGATCACTTATCAAGGCAGAGCCCAATGGGAGGACAGATCCCAGAGTCTGACAGTCTCCTCCGAGTTCCCTGGGAAGTCCCTGGCCATACTGCTTCCCTTGGGGCATGAATGACAGGAGGCGCCAACAATCAAGGGAGAGCAAAGCTGAAGGGGGAGCTAGTGCTCTGTCTGGAGTGAACCTGAGACAAGAGCTGATGAAAAGCCAGGCTTCTCTTAAGCGGTTACAAGACGCATTGATCCATTGCTCATTGACCAGCATATTTTCCCAGAGTGCTCTTTTTCCAAAAGATCTGTTGGAAATATTACGAATGGCACATAGAGAATGGATATGGGACTTGATTCTGGTTCACAAATACCCACCCCTACAAACACTAATCGTGTTCCAGCACATTGCATTCATTCACTTCTGGGCTCCTGAGATACTGGGAAAAGCTAGCATAACCAACACGACTGCCCATAAAAGCAAAAGGGTAGGGAAGATGGGGAAACATGGCCATCTGTCTGCCACCACGAGTTTTCCCTACCTAGCCTGACTACAAGGCGCAGTAAAGGACAGGACAAGCAGGTGTCTGAGCTTACCACATAAGCAAGGTGTGCCCTGGTGATCACAGCTGTTCTTTTGTTAACAACCGTGATGCTAAGAGAGGAAGCAGCAGCCAGCCGAGGCCCTTGGGCCTTGGGTTGTGACACCTCCACTCTCACTTCCAATGCCATGCCTGTGAGGCCATCTGTGACTGAGATCTCCATTCTGTCTCCCTGGGCAGAGGAACCATCGTGCACATACCACAGAGCATTTTTCTCCACGTCCTCTTGTGTGAAAGTGTCACCTTTCAAGAACAAAACAAATCACAAAACCGATTACTTCTGGGAATAATACTTTTTGCTTATATAGCATCTTTGTTTACAGGATTTTAAGGTATATATAGAATCATACACAATGAAATAAGAAGCTCATTAGTCTAATGATCTACCAGTATAGGTTTCTCTTGATGTCACTCTAGAGTTTGCCTCATCTTCAGCACTTCACAAGGCAAGAAGCTCACTGTTTAACAAGTCAGTTCACTCCTCCCAAGCAAGTCCTGAAGATTTATTTATTTATATTGGAAAGGCAGGTCAGATTTATGGAGAGAAGAAGAGACTTCTTCCATCCACTGATTCACTCCCCAAATGGCTGCAATGGGCAGAGCTAAGCCAATCAGGAGCCAGGAGCTTCTGCCAAGTCTCCCAGGCAGGTGCAGGGCTCTAAGACTTTAGGCCATTCTTCACTGCTTTCCCAGGCCACACACAAGAGGCTGGATAGGAAGTGGAGCGGCCAGGACACAAACCAGAGACCATAAGGGATCTTGGTACTTGCAAGTCAGAAGATTAGTCAATTGAGACATTGTACTGCTGGGTCCCCAAGATAGTTCTAATCTTGTTTAAAGTTCTTATCCATATTGAGCTAAAATACATCTCTATAACAACCCTTTCTTTACTTTCATCTCTGGAAAAAATTAAACAGCTTCTATTCTTTATGGTAGCTCTTGTATAGCCTTTTTGGGATCTAACCTTTTTTGTTTATTAATTTGAAAGGAAAAGTAACAGAGAAAAACAGAAAGAGATCTTCCATTTGCTGATTTACTCCCCCAAATGATTGTAACAACTGGGGTTTGGGCAGACTGATATTAGAAACCCCAAACTCCATCCGGGTCTCTCATGTAAGTGGCAGGATGATCCTCTGCTGCCTTCCTGAGTGCATTTAGCAGGGAGCTGGATCAGAAGCAGAGCTGCTGGGACTCGAACTGGCCCTCCACGTTGGGATATGACATCCAAAGTGTTGGCTTATCCTGTCATGCCACAACTCTGGCCCCCTAGAATTGAATCTTGATACTGATTAAAAAAAAAACTTATATCTGATGACCTTGTCAGAAAGAGGAATTCAAAGCTTTTTCCAAAATTAAAATTTGAAAAAATACTTGAAATTCAAAAGCCAGACTTCATAGTTTAGATGGCAATTCATAATCAATTAGAAAGGTATTGTGTAAAAGAAGTTTCAGGTTTAACATAAGTTTGGAAAAAATGAGATTAAGGTAAATTTAAATTGAAAGTTTTAAACTGTAGGACTTATTAAAGTTTTAGAATCCTTAACATACAAATATGAAACCTTAAATTTGTTGAGTCATGGAACTCTTCTTATGAGAAAAGCCTCTTGGTACCATGGACTCTAAAGATGGTACAAAACATAGTTGAGAAATGGGTCTTCCTGGATGTTGTATTCAGCTCCATTTTCCAATAAACTGTAGACTCTAGTCATCAGGGTTATGTGATGAGCTGAAAGAATGAACTTGTTCTCCACAATCATCCTCAATTTTCTCTCTGAACGCTGTGCCACTGTGTTCTACTTTTGGTAGTACTATGAAGCCTGAAAAAGATAATCATCTTTATATCTTATATATTAATTATACAAATATAGACTAACTGTAATGCTAAAGAAATTTTGCAGGAGTGTTCTGCACCTAATGTGGTTCCCTTGGGTTACCATAAATCTATTCTAATGGCACTTCTTTGGCTCAGTACATTTTGTACAGTCTGACTTTGTGACTCCTAAATGCCCATGAGTTGTAAAAAATTCAATCTCCTTCAAGGGCAAAAATTTGCCCCAACAGGGATGCTCTGAAAGAACGCATTACTCAGTCTCTGACAGGAATCTTAGAAAGGCTCTGGGAAAGACAGACTCTCAGATGAAGACACAGCATTCTGGGGGGACTGCAGTACATGCTCTATTAACAAGTTAGCTTGAGTTGTGTTCTTCGTGCTTTCCTGAGCTTCTGGAACAATCCACATGCTTTTTTTTTTTTTTTGGTAACTAATCAGAAACAGCACAATAACTATCATTTTGGAAAACCTGTCACATTGTCACATCACCACACTGTGACACTGCTTAGATAATACTTCAGAAATGTACTCGGTTTTTTGTTACCAAAGACACATGTAAGTACTGCTATCAGAGTCACTATGCTAAAAATTCTTGTAACACTCATCTTTCAAATTTAGACTGACAAATTCATCTCCAAGAACAAATGAACAGAAAGAGGCAGCTGACACCTAATATTGTATTTTCAATGCATTTACTCCAAGTTGTGGAAGGAAGGCAACCAATTCCACTTACAACTTGAGGCAAGAGTTTCACAATTGTTAAGGTGTGGATGTCGGTAGGAAGGTGTGGATGTGGGTAGGAAGGTGTGGATGTGGGTAGGAAGGTGTGGATGTAGGTAGGAAGGGCTTGGAAGATAAGAACAGGCAGTGAAGAAGATCTTAAATAAGCATCTAGGCCAGTGAAATCAACACAAAATGAAGTATCTGCTCATGGCTTAGTCACCAAAACACTTCACTTCTTGTCTGAGAAACACAGAAGCAAGCCTGGGCCCAAGGGTGCAGTTACCTGTGGCCAGGGGCCCCTGGAACTCGGTGGTATGCTTCAGGAGTACACCATGCTCAGGAGGCCTCCGAAGCTCAAAGAAGAGTTCTTCAGGTGCCGTGTCAGCTGCCCCCATGACTAGCCGAAGCCCTGCAGCATCGAGAGGAAAGCAGAGAGAGAGTGATGGACTCCCTGGCAACTAGAGACTGTGTCCACTCACATCACAGGCCATGCTGGAAGCCATTCTTGAGGAACCTGTGAGCTATTACAAGCAAGGGGCTGTTCATTCCAATCAAGCACTAACAATGCAAACCGGCAGGGCCCAATCAGCCCTCAAAACGCTCATGGAAAATGGATTAAAAGGAAAGTACATTTCTGGTGCAAAAGCAAACAAACCTTGGAAATGAATGTTAATGAAAAAGACGAATGTGTGTCAAAAATAAATTTCTAAATTTACCTCTCCATGAACCTTTTGAAATATTCTCATTAGTCAAAACTCAAATTTCAAGTAGGTCTTTCTCAAAGTTCACTTACATGTGTTTCTGAATGCTAAGCCTCCCTTTCCCCATATGTGTGGGGGCATGAGTAAAAGATATCCATAGGTATATTAATGCTTAGGGGTTGTGGTTGATTTTCTTCCCCCAAAACTCTCCCCATAATTTGCATTAAACCATCCTTTTTATTTCTTTGCTGAATTTACAGAGGAACCAAATTTAAGGATGGTTGCTGTAGCCATCACGAAAGTGAGAAGTAGTAAGTATACTAATAAGCAAATAAAGTCATGCACAAAACAGCTGGGCCAACTCTAACACGTCATAGTTTTGGAAGATTGCTGTCATCTGTCACTTCCCCTATTACTTTTTAACTTTCTGAATAGAAAACAAGAGCAATCACTCAAAGCCCCATCCCCACAGTCTCCTTTCAGCTCTCTGCTACTTTATATTTTAGTAACGCCAACAAATCAATTCCTGCGGGCTGGAAAATAAATTCATTGTTGCGTTCCTTTGTTGAGTGCTGGCTTCTGGAAGGTTCATTCCCCTTTCTCTACTGCTGTTATGAGCATGGGCATGGCACAAAGAGGACACGGGTGGGAATGCGTGTGGCTTTGGGAAGAGACTGTCACTGCAGCTTGCCAATGTTTTAGAGACTTGAAGAGGGATTACTTCCCAAATACGGTCCCATTCCCAAAACTCTGTGTGTCTCAGGCCCCAAGGTTCTTACCTAGCAAAGTACTGCCTCCTGGGCTGACCTGAAGCAGGGGAGCTGTGACCTGGAAGACTGGTGGCCGCCAATCGGTGCGAAGTAGGTGAATGGTGAAGACCGTCTCTGGACTTGTGTGTTCCCCATCAGACACTGGAAAGCAAAAGCACATATGTATGCACTCACAGATATAGATGATGCATATCTACTCATCTTCATGCTGTTTCAACAAATATATAGTTGGAAACTTTTTTGGATGATCTTGACATTTTGAAGAGATGCTTATAAATGGCTTGTACTCCTACTTTCTCATGCCATGACACACCTGACTTCCTCTAAAAGCCAGATTTGGATAGATAACTGCACCACCTGCTCATCATCCTTTTTGCCCTTGGTGGCTACTGAAAATGCTACATTATTTAGGTTAAATATCTGAGGCGCACCTATGGGCTGGTTCTGTGAAATTGGGTGCCTTCTTGCCTTTATTTTGGACTTAATAACAAGTCAATAGACATCTCATCTCTTCTTAAGGCAATCAAGCTTTGCTCAGAGACTCCTGGGAATGGTTCCAATCAGGGTTTATATTTGTCTTTTACTGGTGACAGATCTAAAAGGGATGGTTTGGTTTTATAACCTACACTCTATGACCTAGAGAAGTTCAGAGACAGCACTACCAGGGTGGAGGGACACCACCCCTGTGGGCAGGAAGGATTCACAGGAGTAACCTGCTCAATCAAGCATGCTGCATCTTTATGTTCAGTTTCCTCTCTGGCTCATCAAAGAGGGATGAATTATTCTTAACTTTTGGGGGCTGTGGACAATTTTTTTCTTTGTATTTCAGTGGATTTAGGATTTCAAGGGTTTCTTAAACAATGTTAAATAAAAATAGATGCCAAATGCAACTTTATTTTACACAGGCTTTATTTTTAAATCAATGGTAGCTGGGCCCTCAACATCCCTACTTTACTGACAAGAACAGAAAAGACCCTGACACTTAATTTTTAAAAATTTGATGCTATCACAACAGCAGCTCAGGGTAACCAAGGCATTTCCTTGCCTCTATAAGTAAGTGGAAGCAAGCTCCTTTCTGGTACATTATAAAACAAGAAAATAGAGCACTTGACTGAAGTGGTACACAAACAAACATTTACAGTACAAACATTAGCAGTGAGAAGTCCAGCACTCTCTCTTAGCAACATCCTGATTCCTCTGAGAAGCAAACCACCTCCTTGGGTTCAAGGGCCTCTGTGGGCACCATGGCCTCGTGCATGTTCCTTGCACAGAGCCACTGTGCACAACAGCTGTGCTTGTGCCCATGCCAGCCAAGTCAGGCACAGTGGCGTTCCTGCTCATCTGAGCTGATTATCCAAAAGGAGCTGTTCAGATGAAGATCAGAAGTGGAGCAGCTGGGACACGAATCAACACCCATATGGGTTGCTAGCACAGCTGTTAGAGGATCAGCTTACTATGCCTTCTCATCAGACTGATAATTTATTTTTATGGGTGCTTTCAGTATCCCCAGTTTCAATAGTATCTGTCCTTGCAATATTGCCATAAGGATTAAGTTAGCATATTTTTTTTTTGTAAAATGTAAGGAGCCCATTATCTATTGTTGTTGACTGTGTCAATCATATAGAGGACTATTTATTATAAATACAACAAAACACGGCTCAGGTTAGCAATGGAACCACTCTGAAACTTATTATTCATTCAGGTGTGCTTTTTAATCCTCAAAGTAGAAAAAAAGGTCTGGGAGTTTGAGGAAAGTAATTTTGTGTCCCACCAATACTTTTTTCCCATATGATATATATAGGACACTTGGGGGACTGATTATATTGGAACAATCAATGCTATCTAAACATCTCTTTGAGGATGAAGCTTTTACGGTCCACCATCCTCATTTTAACTCAAATAAGAAAGCTTGTTTCTGCATCAGCCACACATAGACACCACACATACCTCTGCTTTGGCTGACAGACAGTGAGTTTCTACTGCATGTGAACTCCAGCTAGGATGTTGGGGGTGACACAGGAAGCTTCCCAACTCCTGTGCCAGCATACACTTTTCTCTCCAGTAGTAAGGTGTTCAATAAATGAGACTATAGACGACCACCACTCACTGGCTGAATATAACTCTGGGACATCATGTATCGGTCACTGTTTGGACTATGTGACAAATATATTATCATCCTCTTTTATGAGGGAGGCACTTAAGCATGGTAAGTTAAGAAGCCTTCCAAAAATGCAATGAACTTGAAGCAATTTAGAGTCTACTATCTTGACCACTATTACATTTTTTTTCAATAAATATTAGGAAAGGTTACAATGAAATCTATTAATTAAACATCACCATTAATTAATATTACTCTGACATCCTTGGTAGGCTCTTTATGAACATAAAACTACACTATTATTGTCTAACCATGTGAATGAGTTAGAAGAAGAGTGAAATAAGTTTTCAGTAGCTCTTAGAAACTCACTAAAAGTAATGATAAATGGAGTGAAAGAAAGAACTAGTAAGGAAAGGAAAATTCCATTTTCTAATAAGATTACTATTAAAGTCTTTACCTGTGAAATGAAATTTTACTGACTCTGGGAGATCTGAAAGAGCAAGAGAGAAAATCAGCATATTAAATATTTCAGAGTCATAGATAGGAAAGATACAAAATATGGGGCAGTGGTAAGAAAAATCAAGGGCATTTTACTCTAAATTATTCTGGCTTAAGGAAAGATAATCAAATCATTTGCAAATGTTATGTTGAATTTAATGGCACTGGCATTAATTTTAAGCGGCAAAAAGAACCACATAGTGGAATGATTCTATATCACAGCAGTTGGAATGATTTATAACACATTGACTTTGATCCCATTTTATCAGTACATAAAACTCAACAAATCGGTGAATGTAGGTGATGCTGTACATCACTGACTGGGCTCTCAGGTGGCTCAATCCCATTGTAGACTTGAGTGATGCCCGAGACATTGATTTACACACTGTTACTGTGTGAGAGATTTATGTTGTGACATTTATCTCATAGCATGAACACGATAGGATTCTCTCCTTCTCCACAGAGGCTCAGGGAACTAGGATGAGTACAATTTGCAAGCAAATGATTTCGGCAATGGCTGACATGTTTTCTTTCTCTGTAATCCCAGGATAGCCCCAGTTCCTTGTAAAGTAGGTCTTGTGAAGTAGAGGTTAGGGAACCATGAACACTTTCATGGGCTATTAGTAACCCAGTTGCTACACATTAGGGGTACTCCTTAGAGAAAGGGCCTATTCCTGCCCTTAGAAATTTTCAGTTTAATTAGGAAGTTAACCATTTATTGGACAATTGGCCTTGTATTAAAAAAAGGCAAATATGACTTCTCACATTTACTAAAATCAGAAAAGAAATTTTAAATTATTTAACTTGTGTCCAAATTACCACAAGAAATTTCCATATTTGCATATGAAAAAAAAAACAAGCAAAGATGCTTCAAAAATTCCCTGGAAAGTGGAATTAAGTAAGTTTATTTTGAGGCAAAAATAACTAAAATCTCACATGTGAAAAAATTCATTGAAAGTGAATTTTACAATAAAATTGCATGGTTTTCAAGTTTTTCCAATAAATTTAACTCTTGTGCTTATGTTCTTTCTGGTTGGTCTTTTCTTGCTCTACAAAGTGGACTTCTGTCATAACCTGGTTATAATCCCAGAAGGTCATCTGCATTCTCCATCTCTCCATGATACCTTCCCTGCCATACTCCAGGGCCTTCCTCATCAGACTCCCCTACCCATGCATCGAGGCCATTAACATTATGGCAGTCAGAATTCCGTATGAAAAGCTACCTTCCATAGCTCCCTCCACTGGGCTCTGCTTGTTCTTGGGATGAAAATACAAATCTTTAAAGGCTTTCTCTGGCCTCTGCTTCACCCACAAAACTGCATGCTCAGATGTTTTTAAACTCTCAGCAGACCACGACTCTTCTTTCCCATGGCCTCTGCACAGGGGAACCCATGCAGTTCCTTCAGGAATGCTCCTTTGATCATCCTGAGATGTATACTTGACCTCGTTAGCTTCCATTCTCTACTTCACTGTCAGTACTTTTCTGGGGCAGGCTCCACTCAGTCTTGCTTGGTTTAAGGCCATCACTGAACATTCATTCTCATTTCCAGAGCTCTTAACTCAAGTCTGTAACTAACCTCTTTATTCCTGGGATTGTTAATCATATAATGTCCTTCTGCATAGCTCTCTGAACTTGCCAAGAGCAGACCCCAAGCCTCCTTTTGCTTGCCACTTTATCACTAAGACCTCACTCAATAACTGGCACAAAGACAGCATAAACCCAAGACAGATTGAAAGTGTGCCTCTATCCATGCATGGATAAATAAAAACAAGAACAATACAGGATTGAGCCCATGCTGCAATACTTGACATCATGTTACATATAAGTCAACAGGGTCTCAAGTTATTTAGAAGAGCTACAGAGCAGTGTGACCAAATTGTCCAGAACATCAGGGGAAAAGTTACAGGACACTTGTCATGAAGAACCTCAGAGAACAGTATGGGTGTCTCAAGATAGAGGTGAGAGTGTTACCAGCAAAGGAGAAGGCCATGATTTCCTGTAGGTGTGGGGCTGCAGCGGGAGGACGGTACATGATTTTGCCTTGGTTAATATCTTCTTGCATAAAATATCGGATGGGAACCTGGGGCTGGTCCTTGTGCTCGATGATTCCTGTGGAAGAAGAGACTGGCATAGCATCACCAGAGCTCTAACAACTTCTGTCTCCTGCAGGGGATGTATGCTATTCTTGGTCCTCTAGGAGCAACTGTTCTCAACCTGTTCTTGGTAGACTATTCTCCAGCTAGTTAAGAAAAGAGAAAAACCTGAAAGTCATAGAGAGTCCAACTAGGATTCCCTGAACACAACACAGAAAGATGCTCACACTGGCCCCTAATGTAGCTTAGAACACATTTTTTCAAGGTAATTATGAGATTCTCTCAAGTGAGTTTCAATTGATGGTTAACGTCCCTGAGAACCTGGCATAGACATGCCTTCCGGTGAAGCAATTTTTTTTCCACCTGTCCTCTTCCCTTCAGAAATTCCCTAGTCTCTGGGGTCATGTTTGATAATAGCAACATGGATTCTGATTATGCTATCCTCATCATGATCACTGTGTTTGTGATAAAGGCTGCAGGGACTGTAGCATCATCCATCATTTTTAAATTCTGCAGGTGCACAACTGATGCTATGGTGACTTTTCTCATCTTATTCACTCTCTGAACAGAAGGGCACGAGTGACACTTGGTGTTGAGCTAACTCTACATCATAACACCATAAAGCAGAAGAGATCAGGGTGATGACCTTAGAGAACTGTGTCATTAGCTTGACAAGCTGGGGAGAAACCGTGATTTCCCATGCCTGGTGGACTGAAAAAGGACAACTTTTAGATGCCTAGTTTCCTTGGACTTTGTTGAGTGGAATAGCAGAATTTATATCTTAGACTTTGGTTTTTCCTTGGGAATTTGATCCTGGGCAAGCTTTATACAACTGGGGCAGTGGCTGGTCTGGTGAGGCAGAACATCATGGAAGTAGATCTTCACATGAAGGCCAGCATCACCTCTGCTGGATATAGGTTTATTAGTTAAGGCTGGCATGAAGAGATGGAGTAGCTGGGGCCTGATGCTGGGACCCACCTTTCCTTGGCCTGGAACTTTGTATTGTCCTGCTCTCTTTGGGAGAAAGAGGAGTGACTTATTAAATCAGGAGTTGAACACATGATTATCATGGCCTTTTCCTTCCTCATAATAACCTCAACAGGGCAGGCTGTGTGCCCTTTGATCATGCCAGGGAGTAGCCAGAGCACAATCCAAATACGCCATGCCATCCAGGGGAGTTGTCAATGTCAAAGCTAACATACCCATCCCTGCTCTGTCTGGCCACAGAGCCTCATTCTCTTTTAATCGGCTATAAGCTAGAGGGTAATTACAAGGGAATAAGATTCTTTGTTCCTCCTTAAAATCTCAGCAAGTAACTCTGTGTATACAAGCAAACTCTAGGATTTTTCACACTGATTAAGAACTGGAGAGACAATATGTGGCTTGTCTTACCTTGATTTGGCTGTAGAGGCATGGTAATGTTGTATATAATCTTCCCACTTGGTTTGTTGGAATTAACAAAAGGGAGGGAATGAGGCTGAATGACTGTCAGGCCATCTTCCCGAGCCTACACAAATTTTAAGATGAAAGAAAACAGAGTCTTAAAAACAAAATGAAGATGCCAACACAAGTCATATTAAGAGAATAAAGCCAAATTCTCTCTAGGCTTAGAACTAGTTACAATTAGCAAACATTTCTCAAGAGTTCAAAAAAGGGACCCTGGGTATTTCCTTGCAGATCTGTCCCAGCCTCAGAAATCTGTCGGGGGCATGGAGCCCTTTTCAGGTGTCCTTGTAATCCTACTTTACTCTCCTCTGCACCATGCCTTTGATTTCTGTTGGCAAGTGCCATGAGGTTGCCAACAAGATTCCCTTTATCCTAGGAGGAACTTGCTGCAAAACATGTTTGAAAATGAGGCATCAATACCCACAACAGCTGACTCACATCTCTATAACTCAAAGAGCTAAGGTAGAATTCAGCAAGGGGTCATGAAGACCTAGCTAAGAGAGTTCATTCTGCTCCTGCAGAGGTATAACCCTGGCTTCATGCCTTCCTACAGCATCTATAACGCTCTTTGGTTTCCAAGAGTTACAAATGAACCCGCTTCAAACACCAAGGGAAGCTTATATTTGTATTCAAAGGTTTAAGAATATTTGCTTATTAAAGCACATATAAATAGCCACTATGTCTCTTTATCCTCATGCTACCGTTGCAAAAAAGTAGATATTGCTTTTTTGCCCTCTAGCTTTTCATGACCCAATTAATGAGTCAAGCAACATTAATCAGAGAGCCAACAAGCTGGCCACTTTGACCATCCATTCACCTGTTCATACCCATAAGTCACTGACAAGCCACATGAAGAAACAAAAGATTCAGACTCCTATGTGTAGGTAATGTTGACAGCAGGCTGGGGACAGCAGCAAAAGCAATGTAGGAAACAGATGATGGGAAACTATCCTGAGCATGGGCTTCTTGCCCACATTTTGCATAATGTCATGAAATGGGCACTTCTAACTGACCCCTGAAGGTGGGTTAGAGTAGTCATGTAGACCTGTTTTTTGAACCATTGTTTCTTCCAGGAGGAATTTCTCTACTTAGAAAAGGATTAAGCAGCATGCAGTCATGCTTGTGGGAGAAGGTGTGGTGTTCTTCTCTTCAACCACAAAAAGATTGAAGGTTGCAGTTGCTGTTAATTGTCCCCAAGGCATACTTGTCCCAGGGAGAGGCAGCATTTGCAGGTTAGGACAATCCTTCTCTGGAAACAAGTCATATTTCAGGCCTACACTCAGGTCTGGAATGTAATGAGCAAGGAAAATGAGAATTATGAAGAGCAGCTGGTCTCTCGCCCTCAATAAAATGAGGCAACAAATTTAAATGTATGCACTCAGGCATTTACAACCCATCCATGTGTGCACACACATGTGATCCTGGATATATGGGCAAAGCAGTACAGGGCCAGCACAGTGTTTGGTTCTGCTGGCGACCTTCTAATCTCAAAACCATCAAAATCACTAAAAACTCTCCAAGCACCATGAGACAATTATGATGTCCTTGAAACAATAACGTTGTCAGAAGACAGAATTACAATGGACACAGGAATATGGAAATGCATATATGTCCCATTAAAATAAAAGAATTTGCAATTTATTGAAGCTATCTCTCTAACTAATAGAAACAGACACCAGTTAGAGAAAAGAATTTGATTCTCCAATGAAAACAGTATCAAGCATTAAATCAGGTATAAGTAATTTTCACACTGGCTATTTGGGATGTCCAAGAGTTAAACAAAGAAATGAGATTAAGGGCCCAGCAAAACAGAGTAGTGGTTAAAATCCTCGCCTTGAATGTGCCGGGATCCCATGAGTACCAGTTCTAACTCCAGTGGCCTCGCTTCCCATCCAGCTCCCTGTCTGTAGCCTGGGGAAACAGTCAAGAATGATCTGAAGCTTTGGATCTGCACCCGCATGGGAGACCTGGAAGAAGCTCCTTGCTGCTGGCTTCGGATTGGCTCAGCTCCAGCCATTGTGACTACTTGGGGAGTGAACCATTGGATGGAAGATCTTTTTCTCTGTCTCTCCTCCTCTCTGTATATCTGCCTTTCCAATAAAATAATAAATCTTAAAAAAAAGAAGTGAGATCAATCTTATATGTTAACCCAAAGAAGTCACAGAATAAAGGTTTTCATATTGCGTGTGTTATCTCTGACCTCATCCAGAATGTAGCATTGTCTCCCCACCTCCATCACTGCCATCCTACTGGGAGCGCAATATCTCCTGTGAATGATCCAAGGATCATCCACTTGCTCTCCCATCTCCCCTACCTTCTACTCAGTTCAGCAGCCAGCACAATTCCTTCAGGTAGGCTATGAGACCTCTGCTTAACCTCCTGTAACGACTTCTTTTTCTCCAGGTAAAAGCTAATTCTCCCAAAGTGGTATAGGATTCCACAGGATTGCCTGACAGTCATCACATCTATGAATTTATGTCACTTCTCACTGTCACTCATTCTACTTCAGCACATTCTTAGTAAGCACCACCCATACGGAACTCATCATGCCTCTCCAAGTTTCTGTATCCATGGGGACTTCATAAAATTCATAGAAAAGGGCAATTACACTCTATGTGTATTTTTTTTAAGGATCCAACTGCAAACCACTCTATCCTTTTGCAGTCTCTGGATAGAACTTGCACCGGATCCACAGCTGGGATGGTTAGAGTTCTAGCTTCAGATTCACGACATTTCTCTTAGCCCAGTTCACATGAGGTCATCTCTAAGATTAAGGTATTCAACAAGCAATGGCAAGATAGAGCCACCAGAAATGTACACCTGATTTTCATGACAAATACAGCACTGCTGTGTAAGTGAATCCACATTCCATGTGATGTATGAATATCTATAGCCTCACTGACTGCAATGGAGCCTGTCTGCTGCTGGCAGAGTTGCCTCAAAACAAAGGAAAGCTTGGTTAGCATTCCAGCTCAGAAGAAGATGAAATCGTTTCGAAACCTACACACGGATGATGCCAAATAAAAACACTGGGGACCCATTAAAACACAGCATTGTTGAGGTAAAGCACACTTGAAATCTTCCTCCAAAGGGATAAGTTTATTTTGATACAAAAACATTGTGTAATGCAGGTGTGCTTTTTTTGCATTTCCTATAAATTTTTTAGAAATCCCCTTTATGCATGAAACAAACTTAGCTTATAATTTCATTTTCCATCAAATTTTTGAAGTAGCCTTGTATTCCTGATCCCATTAAGTGACACTTCTGTATACTCAGAAATTGGGGCCAGGGGGCAGATACTGGGCCAAGCAATCAAGACATCAGTTGGAATCTATATCTCATGTAAGAGCTCCTTGATTTAATACCTGGCTGGTTCCCATTTACAACTTCTTGCTCCTGAAGATCCTGGGAGGCAATAGGTGATGGCTCAAGTAATTGAGTTTCTGCTATCCACCTAGGAGACCTAGATTAGTACCTGGCTTGTGGATTTGGCCTTATCCAGTACTGTTCATTGCAGGCATTTAAGCAATGAAACAGTGAGTTAGAGCTCTGCCTTTTGATTTAAAATTATTTAAAAAAGGAAACTTGGGTGGGAGTGTAGGCATTTTGCACAGGGTTTAAGTTGTCACCAGGGATACACCACCCCACGTTCGAGTATCTAGTTTGAATTCAGGCTAATTATTCTAATTCAGCTTTCTGATAATATAAAACCTGGAAGGTAGCAGATGTTGGCAAAAGCACTTGGCTCCCTGCCACCCTCTTGGGAGACTTGGATGAAATTCTGGGCCACTGACTTAGTTCTGGTCCACCCTAGCTGTTGTGATCATTTGAGGAAGGAAATAGTGGATGGAAGACTTCTGCCAGTTTCTCTGTCTACCTTTCAAATAATAAATAAAATGAATGAATAAATAAATAAAAAAGCTGGGTATCTCAGTCTCCTTTATTTGATTGGTCATTGTCTCCAGATGTATCCGTCTGCTCTCCTTTCTCTCACCATCTTCATCATTTTTAAGAGGCCGGTACTAGCACTAATTATATTGCCGTGTGACAGATCTCTAGAAAAATTTTCATCTTGTAAAAAAAATATTCTAGATCTTTTAAACAACTAATCTTTTCTGCCTCTTCCATTCCCAACTCTACCTCTGGAAAACTCCAATCTATTTTTTCTTCTAAAAATTCAACTACTTTACATGCTTTAGGTAAGTGGGCAATCTTGGTACTTTCATGACTGGCTTATTTCACTTAGCATGCTCCCAGAACTCATGCTGGTAGTAACTTACGATAGATCCTCCTTTCTCTTTTAGGACTCAATAATATCTCACCCCACCCCCGTGGGTGTGTGTATGTTCATTTATCCATTTATTGGTCAATGGACATTTACACTGCTTCTGTTCTCTGGCTATTGTGAATAACGCTACAATGAATAAGACTGAATCCTTCAGATCTAAGTTGGGATGGTGTTTGGTAGCAGTGGTTAAGATGCCCCTTGGACAATAAGACGCTGAACTTTATGCTAGGCATGTGTTTGCAAGCAATGAATCTCAACTGAACTTGAACTATGGTTATGCAACAAGGTGGAGGAATCCACCATGGGGGGAGGGGTATGGGAGGGGTGGGGGGAATCCCCAGCGCCTATAAAACTGTACTACATAATACAATGTAAGCAACAATAAAAAAAAAAAAGATGCCCCTTGGGAGTTATCTCTTACAATCACATCTTGGTTCAAGTTTCAACCGTCCTCCAATTCCAGCTTCCTGCTAATATGCATCCCGGAAAGTGGAAGATGATGGCTCAAGTAGTTGTGCCCATGCCACCTATGTTGGAAACCTGCGTTGAATTCCCAGCCCCTGGCTTTAGCCTTGCCCAACTTGGGCAGCACAGATTTGACAAATGAAATAACAAATGGAAGACTGTCTCTCCCTATCTCTCACTCTTTCAAACACAAAATAAACAACATTTAAACAGTTTTAAAAAAAAATCCCTCCCTACATTTTTGTTATTGCATGCAGTTTATGTCACTAACTTTCCTAGATTACCACAACAGCTTCTTTATCTCCTGTAGCCAAAGAGATCTTCCTAAATTGTTTGTGAAAAATCTGATCTCAACACTTCTCTGCCATGAATAGTTCAAATCCCCACTAAGCTACTGGCCTCTTGACAAAACGTTTTATTTTATTGGAAATTCAGACATACAGGGAGGAAGGGAGGCAGAGAGGAAGATGTTCTGTCTGCAGATTCTGCGCCCACCCCCCCAAGCAGCCACAATGGATGGAGCTGTGTCCATCTGAAGCCAGGAGCCTCCTCCAGGTCTCCCATGTGAGTCCAGGGTTCCAAGCCTTTGGGCCATCCTCAACTGCTTTCCCAGGCCACAAGCAGGGAGCTGAATGGGAAGCAGGGCCACTAGGATGCCCATATGGGATCCCAGCATGTACAAGAAAAGGACTAAGCCATTAGGCTACCACGCTGGGCCAAGGGCAAAATATTTTATCTTAGAAACCTTTCAGGACTTCACTTGGGAGTTTATGTTCCAGCCAACTGAACCTCCTGTAATTCTTTGAACACATCCTATTCTTCCAGGTGTCCCTCCATCTCTTTTTCACCTGCTGCTCTTCCTGCCAGGGATGAATTTCCCACTAGTTTTTAGTATGTAACAATGGCTTTCAAGTGTGGTGATCTAAGTAGAAGCAGATGACATCATCCAGGACCTTGTCAGAAAAGCACATTCTTGGCCCTAAGACATCAGGGCTATTGAATTAGCAAATGGTGAGCTGGATTCAGGGAAGCTGTTTTAACAAACTCCATAGATAATGCTCATGCAGGTTTAAGTGGAAGAACTCAAAGTTAATGTCAAGTTAATGTATACTCAACAAGCCCAGACATGGAGGAAGCCTGTACGGGTCTGTAGCACACCCTACCAGATGAGGTGCCCTCCCACATGCTCCCATAGCATTGCCATGGGATTGTCACACACTTACCATACCATTGTGTTATCATCGTTTATTGGCCTGTCTCCTATTCTACACTCAAAGTTCCTTCAGAATACAGGAAGTGTTTTGTTTTATGATCAACGAATCTCCAATGTCCTGTCCAGCACTCAGCACACATTAGGTGGTCAAGTGTTTGTGACTTAACGACTGAGTAAGTGGATGAATGATAGAAAACTACCTTTAAATACATAAATCAATCCACACACATACACAAGTATGTACACATATCTCCAAATGTATTCATAACATATTTACTAGATGTGTTAAAACTTGCGTGCTGACATGAATCCAAATCACTAAATGGAAAAATGTGTTTTTGTCATAGATTATAAGAAGATCCTATAGCACCAGCCCTAACTAGTGCCAAAAGAAACACAACCTGCAAATGGCTTAAGTAATGTGTTGGCAAATCAATCACATTTTACAGTACACTAGCCTTTGCGATACCCTGAGTTTGAACTAGCTAAACTTAACTTGCAAGCATGTAAGCTGTAAAGGTGAAGCAACTTGAAACGCCAGTCTGCAGAAGTCCATGAAGCAGAGAGGGGGTGGCACTATCTTCATGGCTCCAGGCCCATTTCTCCCCGCTCTCAACTTAAAATAACACTGCATTAGCATTTGGCAAGAAATGTGCATGCACATTTTTCTTTACAGTTTAGAGAAAATTCTGATCCAAGTTCCTCCAGTCAGAATGATGAATTATAGACTTTATAGTGCTGTTGAATTATGATTTCTTTAAATTACGGTTTATGGTGGAAATGCCGATACCAGCTATTCATTAAAAACTTTCTACTTTCCCCTTTATGTCTCTGTCATGCCCCAGACCCATAATTTCTAAAACTATCATTATTCTCTTTGTTGTGGCTCAAGGCTGATGCACCACTTCGGAGTATAATTATGCGGGCACTAACTAAAATGCAGATCCGCAATAATTAATTTACAAGGTCTTGCCTGCTTGTGGCTATGTCTAGAAGAGGGGTTCTGGCATCCTACCATCCCAGACATAGGACTATGGTGGAGTTGCTAATTGTCTGAGCTGAGCTTTTTGAGCTAATTTAGTAGTCATCTTTCTTCAGATCTTTCCCTGTGCCATACTCCTGCACATACTGCATACAATGCCTGTGATGTAGCACCAGGACCCTCACACTGCTCTCATGCCCCCTCTGCCGCTCCTATTGGCAGGATCATGTTCTCTCTCTCTTCCCAATCTTTTGTATACTCTTTTTGCCTACAGCAATGCCTTTTGCCATCATTTATCCCTTCCTCCTAACTTGATCCCACTTTTTATTTTCTCTCTAAATATAGCATCAGCTTCTCTAGGAAGCTTTTAAAGTGGAAAAGAAACTCCTACTAGGGCTTCTAAAAACATGGAACCACAGTTTCTCAGTTAGCTGATGCTGCTACCAGCTAAACAGCTAAACCTAAATGGTGTGGGTTACAGGGGCCTCAAGTAGCCTTACAGTACTGAAGCAAGTGCATTGTAGCTGCTTGGGATGCTGTAGACAGAGCACTGTTAACAACTGGAAAGTTAACATGGGGTTCACATACTCTTTGCCCACCAGCAACTTCATGTTTTTTCCAACTCAACAAGAAATCTGTTAACAGGATTGATGTTCTTGGCCCTGACACTATGCTCTAGGTAAAGCATTTACTGCAGATCAAATGAGGACATCCCATCCATGCGCAGAGTGCAGCCTCCCTCCCAACTCACTGTCATATGGAGAGACGTTCCCAGAGAGAGGTGAGACACTTCTGGTGTCTGTGGTAAGATGGCGATGTTGAACGTGCGGCTCTCCAAATGGGCCTGTGCATCTGCAGCACTGGAAACCTGGAGAGACAAGCCACGCTGCTGAGTCCTTCACGTTCTCTCAGGCAGCGCCTGTGTGTGCATGTTCAGATCTGCACCGCCCCACAGGATCTGCCTTTGCGTGCTACATGCTCCTGCACTGCAACTTCATACTCCTCTTCATATTTTATTATTAATCCTACTGATTATAAAGAACATGCATAATCATTTAAGACAACTCCGGATAAAGTATAAATAAAAAACACAAATTCACCTAGAATCTCATTACATACAGTGATTATTAATATATTGATGCAATTCAGTTAAGTCTTTTCAAAGTTTATATCCAATTTATACTACATTTTTTTACTCAACAATTCAATTTTTGCCATATCATTAAACATTCTTGAACACATTTTTGATGGCTTCATAATAATGTCTGATCATAAACACATAACAAATGATTTCTTATTCCATTTCTTTCATCTTTACCAAGCACAGATGTCAACACCTGGGTGATAAATGTAAATCTGCTTTGTCACTGCAGGACAAGGCTGCTAGCATTACAGTTAGGGTACTGTCCACAACATCAGCTTTTTTTTCTGCTTCAACAATGCTGGGAAACAATATTCCTCCTCAGTTTTGGAGCAGCTCTATTAAGCTCTTCTCCCCATTCTTCTCTTCGTCTAAGTCTAATTGCAAGAATTGTTAAGTCCTGTAGCCATATGTAGCTGCATTAACTCCATATGACAAGAAGTGGGGTTTCTGTAACTCTTTGAAGCTCTTCTGTGGTGTCTTCTAAAGTTACAGAGACACTGTCACCTTCATCTGTATCTGGACCACATCAGATATCTGGGATCACATTTCAGAATGTCTTCACATTTGCAAGGATATGTCTTCCAGTGTTGCTATAAATAACCATAGCTATAAATCACTCTTCATCTTGTAGGGACATAGCCTTCTAGTAGCTATTTTGCAAAGACTTGCTTAACTTAATACTTACAGATGATATATTATTATTCTCTTTCTTAAGGAAACCGGAAGTCTAAAATAGAAAGATCCTACAAAACTCCATGCAAAAATTCAGTTAATAGACAAGTTTATTTTGCTGCACAAAGTTTCTGAAAGCATGCCTTTAAAGTGTCTTCAAAAACTGCATGAAAAAAATATGCCATGAAAAACTATGCATGGTTTTCAAAAGTTGTGCCAAAATAAGCTTATTGTCAACTCCATCATTCTACCAACTCTTCAAGGGACCGTCTAGTTAAATAATGTGTCACAGTCGCAAAGTGAATATATGGGACTAAGTTAACAATCAGGTTTGCCAGGTTCACGACCTTTATGCTGACCAAGATGACTCACTTAGGTAGCCTTAGGGAATCAGAAGAGGGATAAATGGTGTAGGATAAAAAAGGAACAGAGCACAAGGCAGGCAGGGGTTTTGCAGGACATGTGCATCAGCAGTTGGCTGTCCTCTAAGGAGTGAGATGCCTTGCACCTTTCCAAACCCTTTCCTCTGAGGCTGTGTGAATGTGATGTGAATATACTCAAACCAGGGTTCCTTCCCACATCCACAGTGACTGTCAATGAGCATGCTTTCCTTTCTCCTTTCCATCTCTATTTTTAAATGGCACTCACGTTATATAAATCCCAACTCTTACATGCAAAGTAACAGATGGAAAGCACTGATGGCTCATGACAGCACATCAACATTAAAATGGAATTAAACCCATGCAACTCATTATACTGTATTTCCTGCCTTAAAGAAAAAGGAAGAGAAAAAAAGAACAAATCATGAGTAGAACCCATTTTTTTTTTTTAGTTTAAAATTCTTATGGAACTCACAATAAGAATAAGGAAAGTTGTTAACCCTTGCATTTCAAATCAAAATATGGGGGCAGCCTATAAAACAATGAGGCTTTAAGAATAAACACACCAAAACGTTGATGTCCAGAGAATCTTATTCGCAGAGAACTGTTTCACACTTGTAATGAAGATGCTGTCAGTGTTTGCAATCATGTTCTGAAATGCCTTCAGAGGGAATTTGCAAATCACACAAGAACGCTGAGCTCACCACCACATAATTACTCCCAGTTTTTACCAAAAAAATAATGACCTCTTTTTCTCCTAGTTGGCCTGATTCTGAAGGACTTCTGGCTATGTGGCTGGCTTTTCAAAGCCATTCCCCAAAGATGATTGATTGCTCCTGCCAAGGATATTCTAAAGAACAGCTCACACACCTTGAGAGCCATTTCAAATAAGAGTTCCAGACACATTTTCAGTGAAAGGTGTGAAGGCAATTCAAAGGGAACCACTTTGCAAAGAAGAGCCTTAAACTCTACTAAATTTGTTTTCAAAAATAACATCAACTTTTGCTATTTTAAAATTAATTCATCTTCTCTTTCTTTTGCTCCCTTAGTAGCCAATTTCTAAGGCCATTAAGTATCATTTTGAGCAGGTGCTTGGGAATCTCTTGCAGAGAGGAGCTTCTATTGGTAGCATTCTTTATCCCAGCAAAGGTGGAGGCATAGCCAAGGATGTGGGCGGCTGAGCTGACTTCTTTTGATTGATGTCTCTGCCTCCCTTCTCACACAGTCCTTGATGCCGGCTGCTGTTCCCCAGATGTGACAAATGCCAAGTTAACTCACGCAAAGGGCACACAGCATTTGTCCACTTATGGGGCATTCAATGTGCTCAGTGTCATTTGATTTTAATGGTTTCCTGATTTACTTTGACGCACTTCCTGAAAATCACGTTTTACATAATGCAATCTAAGTAAGAAAGATACAGGCGCAGGGCATGGAAGCAGAACAGGTGGCAATTGTCGCAAGGTGTGCTATCAGGGTTAGTTTCTCCCCTATTGGATTCCTTTATATGAGAAAAGTCTTTCATTTCAGGAGACAACTGATGAAAGAGCTTGCCTTCTGCCACACTTCACCAAGTCGCTTCTCTATAACCCAGCTTACTCACCCTTTGTCATTCCTAACTCCTCATTGTTTTTGCATTTTTGTTTAATTTTTTACTTCCAAATTGTGCTTGTCAGAGATTTGTTTCACTTTATTGGTCTTTTGAAAAAATTCATGGTTTGAAATCATCTGTCAGTTCTAATATCCATTCCTCTGTTGATATCTAGTAATTCCTTCCTTTTGTTGTCTGTAGGTTTCCCTTGTGGTTTTCAAGTTTCTGGAGTTAAAAATTTAGTCCATTTATTTTTTGTGCTTGGTTGATTGATACGAAAATCTGCCATCAGTTTTCTTCTCAGTATAATTTTATGCACGGCTTTTAAGTTTTGCTATGCTATTTTCTTCTCATCAATATATCTTAAGTTTATTATCTTGATTTCCTTTAAGACATAGCAATTATATGAGACCACTGAAAGTAACCTAAGTACCATACATTTTTGTTTACTGGTTATTAATTTCTAATGTTTATATTTCCTATTTTAATTTTTCTAAAGTTTATTAATTTCTATGCTAGTAGTGGCCACAGAAAGGAATCGATATCTTTCTTATTTTTAATGATTCTCCTTATGTTTGGATATTTGATCAATTTGTGTAAATGGTGACCATGTAGTTCTTACTATGTGATAGGCAGTATTCTGAATGTTTTATTTACATGAATTCATTAAACACACAATAATTGCTTTTTAGACACAAAGAAATTAAAGCATAAAGGTTTTATCCAAGTAACTTGTCCAAAGTTTCATACCTTAAAAATAACAGAAACAACACCTAAACCCACTGAGTTTGGCTGTAGGTCCATTATCATAAGATGGTTAATAGGTAAAAAAATATATATATATATACCCAAAAGATTTCTCTCTCCATGTAAGAGCTTTATATTTTTAAGACACTTTCGAAGACTTTGACCATTTTTGCTGGAGGCCTTTCTGCTAAGAACTCTTAACATATGTGGGATATACATATAATCAACTTAATAATTGGCCTGCTATGGCCTTAGTGAATTTTATATGTCACCTGTGGTCACCTTGGCAAGGACAGCCCTGACAAGTTCATAACCTCTCAAAACTTTTAATTACTCGTGACCCCTTCCCACCAAAGATGATTTTTTTCCAGTATCCATGTTCAGCAACAAACAAGGGTGATGTTTGCCAGAGAACCTCTACAGTGTTGGGCAGCCCGGCATACCTGGAAGCCGAAGGAGTCACTCTGCGCAGAGGCTCCTGAGTGCCTGTACCACACGATGCCTTCGTTGATGTCCTGCTGGGTGAAGGTGCTGGTGGGGGTTGCTGTCCTCCCATCGGGCAGGTGCTGCCCTGCATTGGCAGGGCTGTCCGCAGGCATGTTCACCAGTAAGACCACCTCGCCTAGCCAAGCACAGAACCATGTTAGCAAGGGTCCCAGTTCTTCGCTCCCATCTTAGCTCCTCTCCTCCAGCACACACTCTTGGTTTTAAACTGAAACTGATGATGTATTTCTTTACTTTTATCTAAGGTATACAAAAAATTAGGTGTCAATACAGAATTCAATAAGATCACCAAATCCGCCTTAAAACACAAGGCTAGAGTCTTTCACCTAACTGAGCTAAAAGTTACTCAAGGGCAATTCATGTGTGAAGTTGCTGATTTGTGTTTATTAACATTACATTGAAAATCCTAAGAGTAGCAATCATTGTGAACCAAAACTCAGAAGCCAGTTGCTGCATAAATTAATTTCTACCATTAATGCTCTATGTTAAAAGAAAGCAGAAAGTTCACATTTAAGTACAATGGAAAATCAGAAAAAAAAATTCAGCAACATTCATGGGAGAATTCTGCCCTATTTAAATAATAAAAGCTACCACTAAAAGACATATGGCAGGCATGGAACTACAGTGCTTCATGTGGTGGTTTACACTCAGGTCTACCACTTCCAGCTGCAAGAGCTGACCCCTCTACAAATCTCTTTTCCTCATTGGTAGCATGAAAATGTTAGAAATTGGACATCAGGAATCCAAAAATGTGATATCACCTCGCTCCAGTAAAGGACAACAAACGCTGGGGAGAATGTAGGGGAAAGGAACCATTGCACACTGCTGGCAGGAATGTAGATTATTGTAGCCATTTTGTAGGAAACAGGATCATGATTCCCCCCAGCCTTAATTAAAAAGGGGGCAAACATATGACCTAGCAATCTCCTACTGGTTACATTTCCCAGAGAAATGAAACTCCCTGCATCACCATGCTTATCATAGTACTATGCAAGAGAATTAAAAAAAAATGCAAACAACTTGTGTCTATCTGTTCATGAAGTGATCAAGAAATGAGGTCCACATCCATGATGGAGCACTACTCAGCCACAAAAAGGGACAACATATTGTCATTTGCAACACCAAGGATAGAATTGGAGGTCATTTGTGTTAGCACAAACAGATAAATATTGCACGATCTCACTCACAGGTGGAGATCTCATAGAAGAGTATAAGAGTGATTATCAGAGATGGGAAATAAAAGGATGTGGGAAGAGACGAGCAAAGCATAATCAATGGGTACTAAGTCATACACAGAAAATAACAACATCTAGGGTGCTACTGTGCAGTGCCTACAAATAATGCCCTTAAAAAAGGTGGGGGGGAATCCCTAGAGAAATGGGTACTTGGTTGGCCTGCTGGTTAACAGGTTGATCAGAAAGAATCCTCCAGTAACATAATGACGAGGTGTGAGTCCCAGCTACACTCCTGAGTGTGACTTCCAGCAGTGTGTCCCCTTAGGAGCAGAAATGAGGGCTCAGGTAAATGGACCCCTGCCACTCATGTGGGAGACTGAAACTGCATTCCCAGTGCCCAGGAGCAGCCTAGAGGGCCCTGGCTTCCACAGGCATCCAGGGAATGAACCAGAAGGTGGGAAAGTACTTTTGTGTGTTCACTCTCCCCGGCCACCCATGCTTACCTTTCATATAATTTTTTTTTTCAGAAAAATCCCTAAAAGATAGGATTTGAGTTATTTTAACCACAAAGAAATATTAAATTTCCTTTTAGGCAAATTTATTTATCCTTTCTAGATATCATGCGCTGTATACCTATACAATGTCTATATAGAAATATATATGTATGTATATCAAAATATCATGTGTAACTCACAAATACAATTTTTGTATGTCTGTGAAACAGTTTGTGATTTAAAAAGAAAATGTATCCAACA
Organism: Ochotona curzoniae; assembly: GCF_017591425.1. Classification (NCBI taxonomy): domain Eukaryota; kingdom Metazoa; phylum Chordata; class Mammalia; order Lagomorpha; family Ochotonidae; genus Ochotona; species Ochotona curzoniae. Next base: position 22,017,741 of record NW_024467119.1, on the reverse strand, counting down.
GTAAATCTGAAAGAAGCCATGTTACTCCTCTGCGAGCAAGAAACACGGGGGTGGGAAGAGAGAGAGGAGAGCGACTATGCATATACTACATCGTTTATTCAAAAGGTTCTATAAGAGGATATCCAGATTTAAAACTCTGGACATATTGACAATTGTTAGTGCATTCTGATCACCCCAGAGAAATTCATTTTCATACTCCACGTAAACACTTATTCTAATATTTATATATAATAAATTCAAGTTAAAAAGGAACATGTCATGGATAATGAAGTACTGAAATGAGAGAAAAAAAGTCACTCTTCTTCTTTATACAATCATATGCAGAACCAACTCATCCTAGTCCTGTTTCTTTTATTCTTTCTCCCATGTATCCAAGTCAAAATTCCATTATGAACCTCTCCTGGTTCAAATTATGTCATGGCTCCCCAAGATGTAGACGGTGTGAATACAGTTACAAAGTATGCTGACAGGCAATTTCCACAATGAAAATAGACAGAATAGAAGACAGAAAATACTCAAATGCTGAATTCCTAGCAACTCTGTTATACAACATAAAGAATTTTCCTAACAAGGTCTAGCAAAATAAATCCGTGCCATAAAAAAAGTCACTTTTATGGTATATAGATTAACATGAGCCATTGGATATGAGTTACTTCCATTAATTTCAACTATGATTGCCAGTGTTGGCGCTAGGCTAGTCAGGGTTAGGATTCATAGGTAAGCAAGACAAAATGCCTGCTCCTGCAGATCAGCCTCACAGGCACCTGAGAGGCTGATTTTTCTGTTGGTGAATGGCATGAACTGATTTCCAACATACAAGTGTGATCAGAATACAGATGCTTACAAGTTCTAGAAGTCTTGCTAATGAAGCTCGACTTTGTTCTGTAGACATGGCAAAAGCAGTAGCTAACATTTGTGTTTATAGTTTGACTGAGTAGGAGATGACTAGAAAATCCCAGAGAGGTGACACCTGAGTTAGGGAAGACTAGAAAGAAACGCAAAGAAGCATCTGAGGAAAAGAACTCAGTAGTGCTTGACATACCCAATTGCAAAGGTGACGAGGGACGGAATCAAGGAGAAGCTCCCATTAAGCTCCCATTAAGCTGGGTGCCTGGATGCCACTGATGGACTTAAGGCAGGCTATCAGGTGGCAGGGGACATGAAACTCAGTCCTGAATATGTTGAATACAGGTGCCTAGGTCCATCAGCAGGAAAGGGGAAATGCAAGGATTTTGTGGGATTAACTGCAAAGAAGTGGGAGATAAACTTTTGTGTGGTATCTCATCTTTGCTTTTATCACAGCAGAATAACAAGGAGACAATACTCTACAAGTATGAAATTCCAGGATTCAAAACCATCAAGTTATCTCCATTTATGATCTCGATAGTGAAGTCTGCATTATAATCACGAGTTTAAAAGAGATTTAACAGCTTTTAAGAATTGAAATTTCATCTGAATCTCCATGGGTTATTTTGAGATTGGGATCATTTGTATAAATGCTTCCTCATACCAGGATAAATAATGGAGATTTGGTCATAAGTTATATTAAGTTGATTTTCCCTCAGACGATATTCAAGTTGCTGCATTAAAACCATCTCATTAAGTTCACTTTCAGAACTGTGAAACAGCTAAAAAAATATAATCATTAAACAGCTTATCTAAACTGAGGTTTGGAAACAACGCTATGTGTGCAAGAGGATGAATGAAATTTATGAATATGCTACACAAGCAATCTGCATTTTGATACACTCCAAGGTCAATTCTTAAAAATCTGTAAGCGCAAACTGAATATTTTACAGTGATGTGTGGATACACGGTAACCAAGGCTTACAATTTCACATCATTGGGATAGATGAATAAATAAGTAATTTCTGTTAAGTGGGTTCTGGTTTCCCCCACTCTTTCACCCCTGAATAATTCCTAAAGGTAACATAATTGGATTATTCCTAATAGGGAACTCAGGGTACACAGAAAGATTATATTTCTAGGAAGAAGTTAATTAAATGAGTTCTAACAGGAAAGGGTCACAGTGAAGCACATACAACATTTATCAAGCCAAAAAAAGGCAAACTTTTATATGCTCAAAAGCCATTCAATTCAGCATTGTTTTATTTAATACTCAAAGGAATACTGGATTATTTCTAAGACATCTAGAGAGTTAACTTTTTGGCTTTTAGTGATCAAGATAGAGGTAGAAAAATTAATACATCAAAAGAGCCATAAAGTTGTAGAGATGAAAAGGACTTAACAACCATCTAGCTTAAAATCAGCTGTTGATAGTATGCTGAGAACAGGATATTTGCTTAAAATGTAAAAAGTAACAACTTTCTGGGGAAAAATCTAGCAGCTACAACTTTATCCAAGCAATCAAATTTAATGGCAGCAGCCAAAAGAAGGGATTACATCATGCATATGCTGCTATGATGCACTGAGAAAGGGGGAAAGACACAACATTAATATGATAAGGTGACAGTATTAGACAAACCTGGATTGAATGAGATTCTACAACTACTTGACCAGAACTCTTAAAGTGTGCTGAAGTCACAAAAGTCTGAGAAAGTAACTGCTACACATCAATGGAGATCAAGCATGAGAATTAAATGCATGTAAGGACCCTTGATTGTGTTCAAAAAGGACATTAGTGAGAAAACTGACAAAATCTTAACAAAGTCTCCATAAGGTCATTAATAGCATCAGGTCATTTTTAATTTCCTGCTTATGCAAACTGCTCTATAATCATGCAAGATCTCAGTCATAGGAGAAAACTAGGGCGAGTATTGTGTTACAGAACCATCTCCTGCAAAACCAACATTGCATATGAGTGCCAGTTGCTGTCCTCGGTGTTGCACGTGCAATCCAGCTCTCTCATAGTGGTGTAGGAAAAGCAGTGGAAGATGGTGCAAATTTCTGGGGCCTTGCCAAGAATGGAACTCCTGACTTAAGTCTGGCCCAGTCCTGCCCATTGGCATCCATCAGGAGAATGAGGTAGTGGATGGAGGAGCTCTCTCGCTCTCTCTCTCCCCCTCCCTCTCCATCTATCTCTTTCCCTCTCTCTCCGTATCTCTCCTTTCAATAACTCTGACTTTCCCATAAATAAATAATCTTTAAAAATAATGAGGAAAATAAATAAATGTATTCAGTAACTGTACTATTTTTGCAACCTTTAACATTATTATTTTAATGTAAAAAGTTTAAAAAAATTATTTATCCTAAATATTCAAACTAATTTACAGTCCAAGGGGTACACTTGGTTTCCTCAAGATTATACCACTGTGATGAATGACAATTCAACTAGGCTGGTTCACAACTAAAGCTCAATTGAGCAGATTTTGCTTTTCAAAATGTCTTTTAAGACATTAAAATGATTTCTAAATTATCAGGATTTTTCCTTCACTACTGAAAATGTATATTAAACATTTAATAGTCCAGAGTAAAAAGATTCATTCGTAATATAATTTTCATTTCAGATGACCACTTTAATTCTTTTTAAAAAATCTGCTCACTGTTTTTAGAACATTTTTCTTTTCCCCTGCACTTTTATTTCCTTATTTTCTATCTTTACATCATAAATGCTTATTTCATAGTTTTTACAAGATTGTTTCTTCATTTGAGATATATGGATTTTTTATCATACTTGTTTTGGTTTTAGTATTACAGATTGTTTCTTCATTTTTTTTAATTTAAATTCTGAGATCACCTACAATGGTTTTGTTTGTGAGAGTTCCAAGTGGACCAACTGAGAGAGGACTCCTAAAGATGTGTCTAGTTGTTTCGGCAAAGAACTCATCAAGTGTCTTTGGCCGCTGATGGTATCTCAGCTTTGGGTTTCTCAGAAAAGGCACACACTGTAACTGAATTCCAGATCTGCGGGAGGTACACATAAGGATTTCTAAACATTTAACAGAAGTTTTGCTCTATCCTGAACACTTGGAAAGATGGGAAGAGTTCTTGGTCGTCTCAATACTTGTGAGCTTCTTGTGCTCTATCCTGTCTCACTTCCTGAAGATGGGGCCTTCCAGATTCTTGGATTTGTGCGTGTTCTCCATTCCAAGTCCATGTCTGGCCATGGGCAGCAAACTCTAGGCCCTCTCTGATGATGGAGTCATCCTTAACCCCACACAAGGAAGCTGCACCAGCACGGACTGCCCAGGGATGGCTGCCAACTGTACCCAGAGACTTCTCGGTTTGTTTTTTTTTGAAAGTTAGTGGTAGATATCTTATCATTGTGTGTGCCAGGTAGCAGGGAAGGGAGGGGTAAAGATTTATTTATGCACTTATTTATTTATTTGAAAAGCAGAGGTACAAAGACACTCCGCAAATAACCATAACATTCAGGGATGAGCCAGGCCAAAGCCAGAGCTAGGAGCTTAGTTTGTGTTCCCCACTTGGGTGCAGAGGCCCAAGCACTTGTACCACCATCCTCTGCATTCCAAGGCACATCAGCAGGGAGCTGTATCAGAAGTAGAGCAGTCAGCATTAAAATCAGCACTCACACAGGATGCTGTCATCACAGTCTATAGCTTAACCCACTGTACCACCATGCTGAACCACCATCCTACCTTGCCATTCTTGCTATGTCTTACCCAGCATTTCTAGGTGAAGAGGGTTAGAGTCTTCCACCATCTTTTTGGAAGGAGAAGTGGCAGGCAGCACATCGGAAACATTGCAATGTAAATGTTTAAGGCCTCATTAAAAACAGATCAGGTAATATCTAAAAGGGGTATAAGTGAAGTTCAAGAGCCTGACACTTGAAATCAAACTGACATTTACTAGCAAGCCATTTTACCTCAGTTTTTTAAATCTGCAAAATGAAGTTGTATTGAAGCTAAAATTTAGGTATTTTGCAATGGAATACTACTCAGAGAGTTTGTGGTAGCACGTGGGACTAGGAGGAAGTCATGTTAACTGAAATAACCCAGGCACAAAAACCCACAAATATCCACACGTTCTCAGTCATTTCTGCAAGCTAGAGAAGTTTTCATGAAAATAAAAAGAATAGTTATCCTTAAAGCCAAGGAGTGACCCAGCAGGTAGAAGATTCATTGTCATTCCCTCTTTCTTTTTCACATTCACTTTCTGTTGCTCTGTCTCTCTCTCTCTCTCTGTAACTGCTTTCCAAATAAGTGAATAAATCAATAAGTAAATACATTTTTTAAAATAGGGAAAAGAAAGTCTAGTTCATTGAAATTGCCATCTTTCTGTATGGCACTGTTCAGCATCCAGTCCTAGACTGCTGAATGCAATGGCCAAATCAGGCTGAAAAGCAAAAAAGAAGTGGGGGCAGGGGAAGGAGTTACCAAATTGGGGGGCATCTTCTGTAATCTTGTAGATGATTTCCTCCGCGCTGGTCCCTGCAGCTTCAGCCTTTAGAATCTTGCTGGTAATCTGCAGCATTCCCCCTTCTGGGACCCACACCATGGAGTTGGCCACGAGCTGGAGACCTCTGTCATTCTAGAATAAGGGAAACATGAAGAAGTGGGTCCAAGCAAGAATAAAATGTGTTCTTTTAAAATTCAAGTTATTAGGTCCATTTGATGCTAAACGTCATTTTAACAAACATTCACAGCTTAGAGCCCCTGTGGTAGTAAAATACACACACGTGCTTACAAATCTCTTGCCTTTTAATTTGCAACTACCAATGTTTCATGTCATTCACGAAGACTGAATCTCTCCATTTTGTTCTTTCACTTATCCAGCTTTCTATCTACTCTACCTCTACATACTGCTGAGTCATTCATTAGGCATCTCTTACAGGCCAGCTCCTTTGCTAGAACTCACATACAAACAAGCATGTCTGCAATAAGAGCTCAGGAGCAGAGATTAGATCTGCTGGAAGAAACACAGATAAATAACAGACGCCTACTCTGGGAGACACATGAGCAGGGGACTACGGGAGAAGAGAGGAGGAAGTTTCAGAAAGATTTTCCCAAGGAAATGTCTTTTCATCCTGAGTAACAACCAAAAGTAGAGCAAGCATGGAGTCAGATTCCAGGCAGAGAGCTCTGCTTAAGCAAAGGAGAAGCTATGAGAAGATGCCCTGTGTGTTTAATTAAATGTCCAAGAGTCACATGACAGGATTGAAGGGCTGGGAAGGGGTGATTACAATAGAATCAGAAATGACAGTATCTTAAGGAAGGATAGTAGAAGCAGAAATCATGCTGAAAGTCTATTTCTCCTGCAAGGTCTGGGAAGTCAACAGGTGTTGGTGTTTTCATGGGGAAGAAATATGATGCTTAGATCTGGGCTCCAGACGCACTCGGAGGGCAAAAGGGGAGGTGGCTAGATTTAAATACACCTGGAGTTGTCAACTCCGTTCAACAAATTCCTGTAATGGCTATTGGGAGAAGGGATGAGGACCTCTGGGGGGGGCAACTACAGTGGGAAAAGAGAGAGATGAGATGACAGAAACACCACAGCAGCAGAGCTGGCCGGCCTGGATGGCTGATTGAAAGTGAAGCAACAACAGCTGGGAGCAGTGGGCCGGAGGAAACTCCCACCCCCACCTCTGGTTAGCACTCCAGAGAAGGCAACCATTCTAATTGCTAAAGCTAATATCATTAACAAGGGCTGTCATTTCTGATTTACACAGTGGATACCCTCTCCCAGAGCTTCCCACCTCAGCCAAAAACTAGATCAGGAATCATTTCTAGTTTGTTCACATAGCTTAAAAAATACCTGTGAATTTTGGTATTTCAAAGTAGACTGTTTCCTAAATGATTATTACCTTCAAAACTGCCAAGAAGCAGAATAGTGCAGACAGCACACTCAGGAGGAGACAGAGGACAACAACCACTTTTATGTGATCACTTGGTCTTTGAGGGTATTCCTGCTTTGAAGACAGTTGTAGCCTTCAAACAGCGCCCAGGAGACAGGCAGCAAAGCCACTTTATATTCTGACAGGGGTTCAGGGGAAAATCCCAGAAAATTGCCTCCTTTCACAAAGTAGCGTATTATTTAAAAAAAAATAATGGGCACCCATTTCGGGTTTTCAGTACTTAGAAATCTTTGTAGGAGCAATGTGGTCTACCTTGACTTTAGTTACAGAGATAGGTCTTCTGTTAACAACCCTATTATTGGATTAAACAGACAATGTGGTTTTCTACGCTCTAAGCAGGTATCTAACCATCATGATCTACCCACATGCACCTCCCCAGATGGCTGTCTGTTATTTCTCTGTATTAACTACACTACCAAGATAATTCTCTCCAACTCTTGTGTGAGTGTAACTATGACACAGTACACCTTGCAAAGCAGTTCCCAGAAACCAGCATCATTTGGAAGCTTCTTAAGAAGTTCAGAATATCAGCCTCCTGCCCTGGATCAGAAACTTCTGAATCAGAATCAGTGTTATAGAAGATCCTCCAGGAAATGCCCAGAAATGTAAAGAATGAGAAGCTTGACCCAGGGAGAAGCACCTGTGGAAATTCACAGGTGGGCGCATTTAGAATCTTCATGTTAATTACTGGATAAGGACTATTCCCCATTGCAAAATTATTTGTTTACAGTTCTTAAGAAGAAAGAAATGATACTCAAATGCTAGGACAAGAGTATAATTCTTGGAGACTAACTAGATGACAGGAGGTTCCAGCCCTCAAGTCTCTACAGAAGTACTTATTTTAGTAACAATTCACAGATGACGAAATCTTCATGGGACACCAGAAGTACAGAAGGAAGTTTCCAGCATCTTGGTAGAACAAATAACAACATACAATAACAGATACACTGACGAAGATAAGAAGACAATTTCTTTTTTTTTTTTTTTAAAGATTTATTTTTATTATTTTGTCATTGGAAAGGCAGATATACAGAGAGGAGAGACAGAGAGGAAGATCTTCCGTCCGATGATTCACCCCCCAAGTGAGCGCAACGGGCCGATACTATGCCGATCCGAAGCCAGGAGCCTCTTCTGGGTCTCCCACGCGGGTGCAGGTTCCCAAAGCTCTGGGCTGTCCTCGACTGCTTTCCCAGGCCACAGGCAGGGAGCTGGAAGGGAAGCGGGGCTGCCGGGATTAGAACCGGCGCCCATATGGGATCCCGGGCGTGCAAGGCGAGGACCTTTAACCACTTGCGCCACCGCTCCGGGCCCAAGAAGACAATTTCTATTTCCCCATATCACCCTTTCCTAAGACGATGCAGCTCCCAACATGTAAGAGACCATTTCAGAGTTCAGATTCTCTCCCAGATTTCTCAGCTTTGTGGAATTGGCCAAGAGATCTACATTTTTCCTCACCTCTCCTAGAAAGTGGAAAGGATTGGCCTGATGGAGCAGGCTGGGACAGACAGGAGCAGAGCATAAGGATTCAAGGCAATCACACTGCAGACCTCACTAAACAGCTAGAATGCCTGACACTTGGCTTATGTTTACTGCAAAGAGCCTTGTCAGTGAAGCCATGAGATATCATTTGCAGGTCTCCCACTTGCTAACAAGAATCCATAGCACTCCTTACACACACACACACACACACACACACACACACACACACACACACACACACCCCTCCCCCCACCTTGGCCAGTGCTTATAGTTCTCTGCAGACAACACACATGTCCCTGAAGACGGGAGCACAGATAGCATAGCTGGCTTGCCAGCTGCATTGGAAGAAGGCACACAGTCTTGAACCCTTTGAAGCCTTGCAGGATCAGGAGGGCATACAATTACAGGGTCTCTTCAAAAGCTGGACAAGCCAGGCAATAAAGACAGGAGGGTTTAGTTGATTGCTTCTCCAAATGCAAACATTATGGGCTCCTCAGAAGGGTCAGACAAAGGGCAAGACACTCAGACAAACATTAATAGAAAACTCTCAAACTTTGGGGAGGAAAATTTGTATGATCCACGAGGCCTAAAGAATTCCAAATACATTTAATGTCAAGAGACTGTTACCAAGACACATTATAATAAAAATTTTAATGATTGATGACAAAGGTAATCTTGATAGCAGCAAGAAAAAGTGACCTGTCCCACACAGGGTGACTACCCATGGATTGATTACTTAGCAGAACCCTCGAGGGTCGGAAGAATGGGAGAATGCCGTTAAAATGCTTCAAGACAAAACTTCCAAGCAAGAGTACTTCCCCAGAAAAGCCGTCTTTCAGAAATGAATGAATGAGACTTTGCCACACAAGCGCTAGCCGAGTTCACTCCTCTAGCCCTGTCTCACACACAGTGCTAAAGAGAGTTCAGACAAAGAATGCAAATTAGCACCGCAAAAACAGGTGACAGCATCACACTTCTTGGTAAAAGTAAGTACAGTCTTACTTCTGTGACCATGGATAACACATCTACTGATTCCACCAGTCACTGATGATCAAAAGGATTCATGAAAATGCATCCATACTGAACATGAACAAATTAAACAATGCAGTTACAGTGTAACAACTATTTACCTTGCCTTATATGGTATATTTTAAAAGATTTTTATTTATTTTTATTGGAAAGGCAGATATACAGAGAGGAAGATCTTCTGTCCGATGATTCACTCCCCAGGTGGCCACAATGGCCAGAGCTGAGCTGATCTGAAACCAGAAGTCAGGAACCAGGAGATTCTTTTGGGTCTCCCGCATGGGTATAGGGTGCCAAGGCTTTGGGCCGTCCTGCATTGCTTTCTCAGGCCACAAGCAGGGAGCTGCATGGGAAGTGGGCTGCTGGAAGTAGAACCGATGCCCATATGGAATCCTGAAGCCTGCAAGGTGAGGACCTTTGCCTCTATGCTACAGCACTGGGTCCCTGCCCTATGTGGTATTATGAATAATCTTGGGATTGTGTAAGTAGACTTGAGGATGTACACAGGTTACATGCAAACACTGCACTATTTTGGGTAAATAATTAAGCATCTGTAGATTTGTGTATGTGCCAAAGATCCCAAAACTGATCCTTCACAGATATTGTCATTGCAGTATGGAGTCCAATTCATGATATTTTAATACTGCAATGGTGATATACAAATCACTTTTAACTCTAGAGTGAAAGTCAAGACAAAAAAGCATCAATATAACTACAAGTTACTTAATAAAAATTTGCTAATGGATATGTGATATAAATAGATGTACGTTATGACACCCATAACAAAGATATGAGACACAGTATTTTGTACATGATTTAAATTGCTATCAGTTTAAAATAGTTATGGTTTAAAATATTTTATGTTAGACTCACCATAATCATAAAGACAAAGCTACAGTAAATGCAGAAAAGAGAAAGAAATCAAAACATAACACTACAAAAAGATGTCAAATCACAAGGGAAGACAGCCACAGAGGAAGGAATTGTAAAACAGAAACTACAAAATGGCAATAATAAGTCCTTATTTATCAGTAACCATCTAATGGTTTTTTAAAATCTATTTATTCGAAAGAGTTACAGAAAGAGAAAGGGAGAAAAAAAAGATTTTCCATCTGCTGGTTTACTCCCCAGATGGCCACAATGACCAGCACCAAACCAGGCCCAAGCCTAGAGCCAAGAGCTTCACCTGGGTCTTCCATGTGGGTGGCAGGGCCCCAAGCAATTTGTGACATCTTCTGCTGACTGTCCCAGACCACCAGCAGGGAACTGGATGGGAAATGAAGCAGCTGGCACACACATCAACACTCACATGGGATGCCAGCATCATGGGTAACAAATTTACCCGTTATAACACGGCACAGGCCCCTCAGTAACTACTTTAAATGTAAACGGTTTAAATTGCCAAGCAAAAATCATGGGAAATATGGATGAACAGAAAAACTAGACCAAGCAATAGATCATCCACAAGAGACTCACTATAACTTTAAAGACATTCATGGGCTGAAAATGAAAGGAGTGATAAAGCCATTTCATGCAAGTAAAATCGAGAAAACAGCAGTACTAACATCCAGAGAAAATAGACATTTAGTGAAACAAAGTCACAAGAGACAAAGAAGAGAATACATAATTGAAAAGGAGTCAGCTGATTTGGTAGATGTGAGAACTGTAAATACATACACTTCCGGTAGCCAGTACTAAGGCACAGCAGGTGGAATCATAGCTTGCAATACTGTCATCTTGAATCAGAGGGTCTGTTGGAGTCCCAGCTGTTCTGCTTCTGATTCACCTCCCTGCCAAGGCAGCAGAAGATGGCCCAAGTGCTTGGGCTCCTGCCATCCATGTGAGCCACACAGATAAAGTTGAAGGTTCCTGGTTTCAGACTGTCCATTTCTGGCTATTGTGGCCATTTAGGGAGTAAGCCCATGAGTATTAGATACATACAGGTGTATGTGTGTTATGCATGTGTCTTTCCCTCTGTCACTCTCCCTTTCAAACAAAAGAATCTTAAATAAAAAAAAAAAGAACATCCAGACAGAAAAGTGGAAACAGAATACTTGCAAAACACCACAAACAGAATGAACTTAGCAGCTATGCAGAGAACATGCACCAGGACCAGAATTCACACAACAGCACATGGAGCAGTGCCCATTTTGGGCCACAAACAAGTCTAATTCGTAGAAGAAAAGTGATTACTTATTTGTAACAGGAAGAAATTGGAAAATTCACAAGTATGTGAATAACCTGAATAGCCAATGGGACAAAGAAGAAATCAAAACAAAAGCAAAACAATATTTTAGGAGCTGAGGCTGTGGCATGGCAGATAAAACCACCAGCTGCAGCACTGGTACTCCATAGCCATGCCAGTTTGAATGCAGGTTGCTCCACTTCTGATCCAACCCCTTGCTCATGTACCTGGGAAAGCAGCGGAGAACGGCCCAAGTGCTTGGACCCCTTTGCCCATATGGGAGACCTGGAAGAAGCACCTGGCGTTAAACTGGCTCAGCTCCAACCAATGCAGCCACTTGGGACGTGAACCAGTGCACAGAAAACCTTTCCGTCTCTTTGTTTCTCTCTCTCTCTTACTATAAACTCTGCCTTTCAAATAATACATAAATATTTTAATGAGAAAAAAGTTAATATGTAACATCAAAACTTACAGAAACAGTGAAAGCAATTCTAAGAGAAAATTTATAGTGATAGATGCTTATGCTAAGAAAAAAGATCTCTTTCTAAAAAGATCAACCTAAATTTACTTGTCAAGAAACTACAAAAGTAGCAACAAAGGCTAACATTAACAGAAAGAAAAATTCAAAATGCAGCAAAGTAACTGAAATACAGATCAGAAAAACACTAAAAAAGAGAAACAAAATTAAAAATGTATGTTTTTGAAAGATAAACTGACAAAATTTTATTTATACTCTACAGAAAGAAGTCTCAAATACATAAAATTATAGAAGAGGAGGCATGATAACTGATACCACAGAAATAAAAATCATAACAGACTATTATGAATAATTATATGGTAAGAGATTAATCTACAAAAATAGACAAATCTCTAGACACATAACTAGTCAAGACTGAATCATGAAGAAACAGAAATTTGGATAGAGCAGTAAATTAGAGTTACCTGCCCTCTCGCGTTTTTTGCATCATTGTTCACAGCAGCCAAGATTTGGAATTAAATTTAGTGTTCATCAATAAATAAATGGACAAAGAAAATGTGGAATACACATGCATACAATGAAATGTATAATGGAATATTATATTACACATCTAATGGAATGTTACACATATAATGGAATATATTACAAAATACATATGCATTCCATATAATGGAATACATAATGGAATAGTATATGGACATTTTGCAATGTGTTACAGCATGGGTGAGTTTAGAAGACATTTGGTTAGGTGGAAGAAGCTGGACACAGAAAAAACTGCATGAGTCCGCTTATAGCAGGGGTCTAAAATGCCTCAACTCGTAGAAGCAGAGAGTAGAATGGCAGTCACAGGGGCAGGAGCGAAGTGGAAATTGGTTATGGCCAAAGGGGACAAAATTCAAATTCAAATTATACCAGGTAAATAAGTTCTGGAGATCTATACAGCTAACAACAGTGTATAGAATATTCAACATTTGTTAAGTGAGAATTTATGTGTTCCTATCATAAAAATAAGTAAATAAATAGTGCTCTAAAGGAGGCGGAAGGAAACTTTGGGATATGGCAAATATGAGTATATCCTTGATGATGGTGACAAGCTCACAGGGGTACATTTATCACCAAATTTATTCAGTTATAAACATTAAATATGTAGCACTTTTTATATATTAATCATATTCCAACAAAGTGGTTGAAAAAGTAGTATAAATCTTTCCATTCATAATTAATGTTTTATTCAAGTAGGCATGGAGAAAGGGTTTTGTGCCATATTTTCTATAAGCAACTGTATAAAGACAAATTTAAGCCCTATTTCCCCAAATTGCTGCTACATTTAGGAATTTATAGCTTTATATGTTTTTTCCCCTTTCTTCACGATGGTGCACATATCCTTTTTGGTTTAACAAATTAGCAACATTACCAGTCGAGTAGTCTGCCCAGTGACATTTTATGTATTTTCCAAAGTCTCACAGTTTCAGGCAATGAAATCCCAATCAGTAAAATTGGGGATGTGATTAAAGTCGTGCTCTAAATTAAATAGTTCTTCTAATTCATTTCATAGAACAATAGGCACACAGAAATGCTGGTAAGAAGGTTGAGCCATTACTTAATGTATTACAAGTAAAAATATTAATGTTGTAAATCAGAAGTAAAGGGCCCAACTCTATCCATTGTGGGAAAAATCTCATAAAAAGAATGAAAACTCTCTCCCCTCTGAAATTAATGGCTTGGCCACATATGATGAAATTCAAGCTAAATTAATGGTTACATGAACCCAGGCTAAAATATTCAAGTCACACTTCTTATAAAAAAAAATTCACTATTTAGAAAATGACTAGAATTTGATATAACAGTAACCCTATCATTTTATTTATTTAAAAAAGAAAAAAACCAACCCACTTAATCTGTAAAGTGCTCACTTGCTCTATATATTTTAAAATTCAGTCTTGTAGGACTGAATTATGAACTTTATGGAAAGAGTAAGTGTGAACTTGAGGAAACAAAGGTGAAATTTACCAGCATGAAGGAAGAGGGAAGAGAGGTAGATCTGTCGTTCTGAGTTGCTCATATGCGTGTGAGCCTCAGAACTCAACACTTCTGCTCTGCATGGAGACCCTGCACCATGGAGATTGCACTTGCTAGAGCTAAACGGTTTTGATAACACATATTTTCAGCGTGTCTTGTGAGACACTGACCTGAGCAAGCTAAGTGATCTTCCACTAAGGTGAACCTCTGACCCATGGCAAAGATTTGTTTATGAAACAGACTGTTAATCAATAAAAAGAAGCACTATTATACATCTGATATTTTCCATTCCCATAAACATCATTGTTATTAAGCTAATTGCGTCCTTGAAGGAAATCAGTGAAAGGTAGGCATTAATGTCACAAGGCTTTGGAGCTGTACACAGGCATTGCCAAGGATCCACAGCCAGAAAGGACCTGCAGCAGAATTTTCCATCCAGTTCACAGCTTGACCCTTGGAGGCTTTTAACGTGAAAACAATACCCGGCTGCAGAAAATAACAGCTACAATCACACACACCAGGTCAGAGAGAGCATCAGATTTATTTCCTACATGGAACAAAAGGAATGATTTCAGAGGCACCTTAATTAATGAGAAGAAAGTAATTCCTGGAAAGCCCAGATATGGAGACAAGCACCTCCATGGGCCTCACTTTTCCCAGCCGACAGTTTAGCTCTTCTTAAATGCTGAACTGTTTTAGAATCACATCTTCAGCAGGCTTGGGTTTGGTAATCCCCTCAATTAATGAAAGCCTGTTCAGCAGAGCGTTCTTTATTACTTTTTAATCTTTTTTTTTTCCTCCTTCTTCCAATAAGACATGTTTCAACATCACTATTGGCTCTATTTTCTTCTCAGCAGCTCAGCATAAGCCTTTAGATAGCAGTCAAGTTTACTCACTGGGAATCTAAGGTTGAAAACTCCAGTTTAGACAAAATAATTTAGAATTTGAAAACCAACAGGAGAACTCACAGCTCCTCTCCCTAATCCCAGTTGGGCCAGGCCAGCATTGGCAGAGCTGCCCACGTGCTTCTCCTCTGATACAGACACAGGCTCCAGAGTAGACAGGCACTGGCCTCATTCATACCTTATTCACCCATCAGGCTCCCACAGTATGTCCTGCTCAAAAGGAATATTCCCTGCTCTCAGAAAGCTTCCTTCCTTGCTTCCTCATCAGGTTAAATATTCTGTTAAATAATATTAGGATCAATGTGCATATCCATTCACAGGGACTTAAACTGAGGCACTTTCCCACCCCCAAACTGGACCATTCCATTTAAACCACCAGCTAGACATCAGCCAGTAACAGGTCACTTTTTAGACTTAATATCTAGGTGGTCCAGGGGTAAGAACTCTCACAGCCCTCTAGAGAAACCGGTGTTAAAATGAGATGAATTGTGTCAGACCACATGTCTATGACAAGAACATAAAAGCTGAGTCCAGATTTTCTACTTGGGCCCAGTAGATTCTGGATTATAAATAGCCTCAATTATAATGAGTTGAGACTAGAAGGAAGATCACAGGAGGGCTGGGGCCCAGCCTGCCCAACTGGGAAGTGGAGAAAAATGACTTAATTGCTGTCTCCATTCTATCCACTAAGGGAATAAGAATATAAATAGCTAAAAAAAACTGAAAGATACTGGGTAGAATAAAAGGAGTTTGGGGTGAAGTGTAGATAGAAGGTTCATTTACAATGAAATCAGAGCCCCAACATTAACCACCTATCTGCACATAACACTTTTAAAAAATAGTCTAACATAACCTGTAAGTTTTACAGTCAGATATCTTATCAGCACATTCTGATGGATGCTGAAACTTCAGGTTTACGACACCAGCCCCTGGGCTTGGAAGGCAGTTTCAGGCGAACTCATGGACAGGCCAACCCAGCGTCGTTGGACGCAGCAAGTGGGAAGGAGGTGGGACAACCTAAGATCATTTTTCAGGAATAACAACACGGACATGACTCACTAGTTACAAGGACTGCAAGGCTGCCAAAACTCTCTGCCTTGTGCCTCATTTATAAATTAAATCTGTTCTTTTGTCTGTCTGTTTTGGTAATCAAAGCAGCTAAGACCCTAGAAATGTCCCTCAGTACTGGGCTTCTCCACACCAGGTGATTGTGTAACCCAGGTAGCTGAGCTCCAAGCATGGGGATGGACTCCATCATAGAAAAGGCACCAGAGGGCTGTACTGAGTTCCTGGAGTGAACTTTGGAAAGACACCAAGAAGGAAGAAAATAAAACTTTCTGTGTCTGTCTAGGCTTTGTCTTCCCAGAATGAAACTTCATCTCCCAGGGCGATTGCAAGAGAGTGATAATTAGGATCAGCTACGAGGCGGCTATCTGCCAACTCAGCTCATCACCAGCCTTCACTGGCTCCTCTCTCTCATGCCCCCATCCGTGTTTTCAGCAGTTGAAAATAATGAGACACAAGACTGAGAAACTCGTTCACAGACCACATCAGATGCAGCTGCTCACCCCTGCAGGTCTCAGTCACCCAATGTGAGTGATCACTGGCAACCAAGTGATGAGTGATTTTAAACTGTCTTCTACACATCAATCTCTCTACCTAGTCATTAATGACACTTCCGTCGGTAATGATATTTAGAACAGAAGTTTTCAAAGATGCACTGCCTTAATGTAACCCAGAAAAGGGCTCCTAGTGAAATGTCAATGTTGAAAATCTTTTTCACTAAACATCTTTGGTCTTGTAGAGGTTAGCTCAGTCATTGCTGAGAGGTACCTCATTTGTAGCATCCCAAGAACAATTTATGAATTGATGAATTTTATAGACTGGTTTCTACTTTTTCCTTTCTTTACAAAATTATTTTATTTAGTTGAAAGGCAGATTTAGAGCAATGAAGAAGAGAGGAAAGAAGAGGGAAGGGAGGAGGAGGAGAGAAAAGAATTTTCTACCTGCCAGTTCACTTTCCAAATGGCTGCAGTTCCCAGTGGTGAGCCAGGCACTGTAACTGGATTTCCCACACAGGTGGCAAGGTCCCAAACACTTGGGCCATCATGTGCTGTCTTCCCTGGTACATTACCAGGGAGCTAGAGTAGCTGGGATGCAAACCACTGTCCCAATATGAAATACGGACATCCTAGGTAATTGCTCACCGACTGTGCCATAATACTAGCTCCCTTATGTATTATTTTAAAGTTTAGAATAATCCTACATTAAGTCTATAATTTTAGAAGTATTATTTATTGGGATGAGGGTCCAATAAAAGGTAATTTCATTTTAAAAATTAGGTAAACACTTGTAAAAGCACAGATGCTCATAACTACACAGAAACCTAAGAGGCTAGCTTGTTAATCACTCAGGCTGAGAAGCAAGGTTCTTCTAGCTTAGGAACTGTCCGGGACCACTGTCCAGGGCCAAAGATCCCTATGACTAATGAGAGACCAAATTCTCTCCTCCTACTTCAGTCGGACAAACAACTTACTCTTTTGATTCATTAAAATAACCTGGCAATGAGATTCACATTCCCCGAGCTATTTTCAAAGAGCAGACAATACTACAGATGTCCTGACATTTAGGTTTGCAGAAACATTAATGACACATACCTTGGGCACAGTCTTCACATGGAAGAGTATATTTTGGAAGGAGTATCCATCGTTGACCTGCAAGACTGCAGCATCCGATGTGCTATCTGAGCCATCATGGGCATAGCGGAGAAGGCCCTGGGAGAGTTCATCCAGTCGGAACTGGTAGAGGGGGGTTGCAGGGGACTGAAGCGTTTGGAGCAACTGGCCATGAAGCGGAGGATCCAGCACTTCAACAAGCACATCCTGTGGGTTGTCGTCATCTCGGATGTCAAGTACCTGGGTGGTGATGGTCGCCTGCTGTCCTCTGCCTATGTGCAGAACCTCATTTCTCAGCACATAGGGGGCCTGCAGAGTGGAAGCAAGGAGAGGACACAGAGGCGTTTAGAAGAGGGTAGGCAGTGGACTAGGAACTAGGGTGTGCAATCTGCTGTGTCTAGGCTATATAAGAAACCAGGTGCTGTAGGCATATACCAAATGGTTCCAGCAGAAAAGCATTTATCAGAGGTAGCTTACACATAGTAACGACGGCAAGTGAGGTCACTCCAGACTTCTGAGTTCTAGAGGCTTCTCAAGACACTTCTAGACCAGTCTTGATGTGAGGCAATCAATGAAAGTCACTTCCTCTAAATTCTCTGCTATCCTGACTTCTCTTACCTCTTCAGCATTGTAAGTCAGATTAGCTTACTTTCAGGAAATTCATCCAGGAGATATTGATAAGAGGTAGGATTTTTGGACTCGTGTTTGGGAGTCATACATTGTACTTTAGGTTGCAATGTGGTGTGCTGATGTAAGCGTAAGACAGGAGGAGACTTCAAAAGAGTTCACAGAAAAAAATTTGAATTAAGGGATATCTTTATCTTTTTTATTTTTTTGCTACCAAAAAACCTTTGAAATCCATGCATATGAGGAATTTCCAAAAAGTTCACGGAGAACGTATATTATGAAAAAAATCATGCATAGATTTCAAAGGATTTTTTTTTTTTGCAGGGAAGAAAGATATCTTTTAACACAATTTTCTCATAAACTTTTTGAAGTAGCTTTATACTTGTACATTCTGAATTTATTCTATTTCTGGTCCTTTCAGTAGTTTTTTCAAGCTCTATTATCCAAATTATGATAGAGTGTTGCCCTCGTTCTGGACAGAAGGCCTGAAAAGACCATGTTCTGGGTGAGTAAGGCAATGGCCTGGCTAATCAGGTGGCCAAGTAAATAGGGCAAAATTTAAAGTTTTCTTGAGGATTGTCAAATTCCCCATTGCCAATTTGAGGAAGCAGATAAAATCCTCCTTGCTAAAGATAAAAGTTAATGAACCCTAACATAAAAGTATTCACCAAAAAAAAGAAAAAGAAATTCAAAACCAGAAGCTAAGAAAAACATTCTTAATTTCTTCTCATTTGACTATGAATCTTCCAGGACTTTTATCAACATGGTGCCATTTTTAATGCTGTGATTCTAACCATGGAAATGAAGGGATCCTTCTATTCTGGAAGAGGGAAGGTCAAGGGTGATGTCAAAAATCCATAAATGGAGAAAAAACAAATCAGTTTTCATGAGAAAATCTCAGGGAGGCCCAAGACCACACTGAAATATTGCAGGAATTTAAGGGAACAAAAATAAAAATCTTCTTTAAGATTCTGTTTTCAAAATGCCAAAATAGCAGTCACATACTAGAATTTTAAAATACACTCATTGTTCACTCATTTGGTTATGGGAAGACAAGCACACTCAGGGAAGCATGAAGAAGCTGCTTGGTTGCTGCTTTTTGTCTAGGTTGGTCATCAGAGAAGCTCCATTAGCCCAAACTGAAAGGACAAAACCCAGCTTCTGAGTGCAAGTGCCTAGAAGCCATTAAGTCAGTAGACTCTAGGACTGAATGTGATCTCCTGGCCTAGATTTGGGGAGAGCAGATGGTTTCGCTTTAATTAAAATAAAAGCATGTATACTTTGTTTACCCACTAAGTTCATTAAGATCACTTTCTAATTATTCCTAAACTCCAGGTTTTTCCTGCTGCCATGCCACCATCCAGAGGCTCAGGCAGTCTTGGCATCCCGCATTGCTGTCCCATTCTCTGGCTGTTGATGATGTGCCAATCTCTCTCTGTCATCTTTGTATATGGCAGCTGCTACTTCCCTCCAGTCCTGCTTCCAAGGCAACCATGACTGTCTGTCTGCTGGTCACAGAGGGACAATGGGCAGAGCTGAGTGAGAAGGGATGGGCATGAAAGGTCAAGGCACTGAATCCGAGGTCTCAGCTGGGATTTCCTCAGACCTATCTCAGATCTCCCCGTCACCTCATGCAATAAGATCCTGAGTAAAAGCCTCAAGCCACAGCAAATTCCACACTACAGAGACAGAAATATTCAGGTAAAGTAATTTACGTAGAATAAGGAAATCCAACACCTGTAACACCCTCAATTCATTCTCCATGACTAGCATTAAATTTAGTAAATTAAGGCACCACACTGTGATGAGCTAGAACAAAAGCTTTTCAACCAGATCCACCGAGCATACACCTTGAATCTGTATTACCCTTGACAAATCACTTAAGTTCCCCTGACAAAGTTTCCTCATCTTTAAATTGAAGATAATAACAATTCCTCACAAGGCTAGCATCAACATTAGCTGACTTACAGGAATCATAGGTGCTAGAGAGATAGTAACAATTGTTATTGCTGTATTGTTACTACCAGGAAAAATGAGAATTACTACAATGCCATTTCAACAGAAAACCAAGGTAAGACGAATTAAGCTCAGTTGTTTTTACTAAAATCACAAGAAATCTTGATTTGTGCTTAAAAATGTGAAATGATTAATTCTTGACATTTTTATTACCTGGGATGAAAACGCTTGTATGTTGATCAGCTGTGGCTCAGAGAAGAACTGCTGGTCACTAATTTTCAGGGAAAAGTAACCTTTCCTAAAGAAGTTCCCAAGAAAGGAAAGAGAAAATACAATCATTAATCTTTAGAAAGAGATGGATTAAAAAGATTTTTTTAGGTCAAATCTGTCTCAGGATTTGATTCAAGTACATGACATGTATAGTGTAAATAAAGTTATCACAGCTTGATTATACTGAGACAGAGGGTGAAAATACTGCATGTTCTCAGATTTCCTGCAAACATAATAATCATCAATATATAACACTCTTCCTACTTTCTAAGATGAGTAATTAAGGCTCGAAAAATCCATAACAAGAAAGATGAATAAATACATATGATCTCTAGAAAGGTCAGAGAAAACATATACCATGAAAAAGAAAACACAGGGATTTGATTTTTTTTTCCAAAATAATATTTTAATTCTACTTGCCATGAACTCTTTGAAGTACTCTTATATAGCACAGACTAATGGCTAAACTGAGGAACGGAAAGAGGTCTTCTATGCTGTGTGATGGATTCTCAGCAGTTTTTTCTTCCCAGCACATCTTTCTCCCCAACTCTTGCCAAAGCATCAGAGTGGAGCACACCAGTAACAATCCTTGTAACGGCTGCATTTCCAGACCCCTCCCACTTCCTATCCTCATCCTCATTCCACTTATATTCTTAGTAGACCAGATCAGGGATAGATGGATGAGACTGCCCTAGAAATTTGAAACAGGCCTGAGAGCATAGGCAGTCAGTGTCTCATTTGACTATCAGCAACTGGAGTCTATCCTTTTGGTGCACAAGTGGGACAAACCCACCTATAAGGGAGAAACATATGAAGGTTTTGAGCAAAAAAACCTAGGAATCAGAGAAGAGTCAGGCCCCGCTGGCCATCCCTGGTTCTAGCTTCCAGAAGTACCCTGGAACACAAGCGTCCTTGAAGTGTTGCAGATCTGACTCCCATCACTCCCACAATGCTCTAACATTCCATCTATTTCGCAAAATCTAGTACAAGTTGACTTCCAATCCTCGCAACCTGAGAGTCCCCCTTAGTAATGAAACAAGCCTCACTCTTTCTTATGGATTCATTTCATGTAAAAGAGTTTTGTTCCAGCCCCTTTAATGACTGCAGGAAAGGAGAGTTGCCAACTTTACAGTCAAATGAAACTCGGAACTCACAGTTGACCGCTAACATGTGTGATGAATGCACTAAAGGAATCTCAGAATCTTTGTCTGCTATAGGGACTGTGGTTTGAAAGTTTCTTTAAAAGATTTTCTTGGAACTTTCCACATAAGAACATGCATAGATTTTGAAAGCATTACAGCAAAAGCCTGAAACAAGAGACTCCCCTTTGATTCCTTTCACAGGGTGTTTTATAGAGCAAAACTATTGGATAAAAAATCACATCTGTACTGAACTGGGACTGGGTGTTGGGAAGCAACCATAAAGAGGCGACTGGGGATGGTGGTGATGAAAGGACTGATTATCTCCTGCCTGCCTGTGGTTACAGTCACACACTATAAAGCTGTTTACATTTGTTAAAACTCATAGAACACTATTCTTTCAAATGAGGAATTCTACGAGTTGTAGGTAATAAGCCAGTTGTATGTAATAAGCCTTTTTTAAACTAAAAGGGCATTCTGGAGCCTCTTTCTAGTTTATGCTGCCCTTTATTTTCTACCCAGTTTAAAATCTTCCCCTTCCGTACTCCATCCTACAAGAGAATGCCACTGCTGGTTTCACTGGAATCCACCAGAAGAGGGTGTGACAATTCTCCCTCCTACTGGAGAAAACCAACTTGTGGCAACCCTGAGGTTCCAATAACAGTGCTCAGCACCCAGCAGGGCCACTCAATCACAGGCATTACAGCTCCATTTAGAGGCTCTTCTGACTCTACAGGGCAATCTAATCCAAGGAATTCAGTTCTGAGGAATTCCAATCCAAGAGTCCTGGTCAGTTCTTCCACTGGAAAGATACAACAACAAAAACAGAACACAAACTAAGCTTCCCCCTTACACTTTGTATTATAAATGGTACTTAAATAATTCCATTTTTTCATGAATTCCTGCCAATTTCATTTTACTATTCCTCCTGTCCATTATTTTCTTTAGATGTTTAGGCTTGTTTTTTCTTTTTTTTTTAAATTCCAGTGTTAAAGTGGGTATCACTCAAGGGAGTTTTACAAAAGGCCTTTAATATTATATATTTTCAGGGAGCTTTAAAACATTATTTTGTCTTAAGAAATGAAAAAGACATGAACTTTTGTTGTCTATTTTAGAGGATTATGCTTTTCCCAAGAGATTCCAAAACAAATAACCGTGGGTTCCAAATGTTAGCCCTGAATGTGTGACATGAGTGAGAGATACAAGTACTTAAAAAGTGTATTTGCAGCAAGAACGTGAATAAAAAGATCTCAAAAGAAGAGATACAGATGGCCAACAAATATATGAAAAAATGCTCAACATTACTAGCTATCAGGGAAACCACAATGTGGTATCACCTCTCAGAATAGTGAAAGGCCCAAACCAAGAGAGTAAGAAATGCTAAGGGAAATGAGCGAATCCCAAAAAATTAGATACCACATGTTTGCCTTGATTTAACTTGTAATTTTTGTTTGGTTGTTGGTTATTTTTTGAACCTGTCATTGATACTGTCTCAACCCAGATGTTTCAAAGAATGGAACTTGCATTATTTTTAACATATTGTTTACCCAATACTATGTCAATTAATTCCATAATGTTGTATATTGACACTGAGGTTTTGTTGGGGCTTTTAACTGACCGGATCTTTACTCTGTTAGCCCTATCTTCAGACTAGAGAAGGTCTCCCCAAGAGGCCACTGAACTTATCTGGACAATAAGACGCTGGACTTTATGCTAGATATGTGTTTGCAAGGAACGAATCTCAACTGAACTTGAACGGTGGTTATGCATCAAGGTGGAGGAATCCACCATGGGGGGAGGGGTATGGGAGGGGTGGGGGGAATCCCCAGTGCCTATAAAACTGTATCACATAATACAATGTTAACAACAATAAAAAAAAAAAGAAATACTGGTGTGGGTCTAGAGAAAGGACAACACTTACGCTCTGTGGGTGGGAGTGTCAATTTGTGTAGCCACTGTGCAAAACAGTGTAGCAATTTCTTAAAACTAGAAGTAACTTGTCATAGGATCCAGTGATCCTACTACTGGGTATAAAACCCAAAGACTTGACCATGATGAATCAGAGGTATCTGCATAGTCATACTTATAGCAGCAGTGTTCACAACAGCCAAAGTTTGGAATCAACCAAGGTGTCCATCATTATATGAATGGATAAAGAAAAGGTGGCATAAATAGGCAATGAAACATTAATCAGCTACAAAAAAAAAAAACAAAGGATGAAAATCCATGATTTGCAACAAAATGGACTCCATAGGGAGACATCAACTTGAATGAAAAAGGTCAGACACAGAAAGACAGTTATTACATGTTCTTTTTCCTTGATAGCTAAAATTTAGCAAACAAACAAAAAAAAACCCATGAAACAGGAAATGTGTGAGTGTGTGTGTGTGTGTGTGTGTGTGTGTGTGTGTGTGTGCAAATAGTTTTGTAAAACTTTGTTTACATCCTGTGATGGACAGTAGCTCAACTGGTGAGCATGAGAACCACGGCTGAAGCAGGCCTGGCTAGATAAGTGGTGGCACAGACTGGCTTGAGTGTGGGCTAGATAGTGGAATTGGTTGGGTTGAGCTAGAATCTAATGCCGATTGACACATATGAGAACTAAATAGGATGTGGGACAGACTGAACTAATCTACTGCACATACTGGCAAGCAGAGGAACCAGGGCTCAGGGTAGGCCTCAACCAGGCTGTAGCTCTTACTGGTTGCTTGAGGGCAAGCATGTGGTGGACAGGGTCAGGTTGGGCCACAGCATCATTGATTCGTATGTAAGATGGGGCTGAGGACAGAACAGACCAGGTGATTGTAACCACCAGTATATGTGTAAACTGATGTGAGAGATGGACTGAGTCGGACCACACAGTGCTTGTTACACACAGGAGTCAGGTCTGGGGTCACCTCTGATGAAGTTTCTTTGGGCACTCCCCCAACTGGATCACTGGACTCAGAACTCCAACCATGGGGAAAATCACAGGCTATGTGGTCTGACTGTGGAACGTTTATTTTCAGAACTGAGTCTCCATGATTGCTGAGGCCTGTAGAGGAGAACGTGCTCACATGTACATGGGTGACATTACTACCAGCTCATTGGGGCCTGCATAGGACATCTAGTGCCATGGAGGGCAGAACAAATTGAACAGCTTTCCAAGACGAGCATCTGGGTGAATAGAGACTCTAAGGCAGATTATATCAGCCAATGGACATTGGAAGGACTTTCTCAACCTTGGAATAACAAAATCAACAGCATCTTGGAACTATTAAAACCACTTAAGCAGTATCCAGGGAACATGCTGCACATTGGAGTCCCTGGGATGACAGCAGAATGCCTTTCCCCATTCCTGGGTACTGATATAGTTGGGTTGCTGGGAGCAGCCCTCCCCTTCTCTGTCCACTTTTCTCAGATATTAGAAGAAAAAAAGGAGACTGGAGACAGTTGTCTCATCCAGTTTTCCCAAATCCTCTACCCTCCCTACCCTAATTGGTGGTCCACATGGGCATGCATCTCTCTCAACTACGTAAACATTATAAAAAATAAAATGAATTTATTATTAAAACTTTTTTGTACCTTTGTCAAACCAATCATTAGGATGTTATACAACTGCAATTTTCATGATCCGTGATTACTTTGTGATTTGCCATCTATGAGTAGATTTTTTTCCATTCAATTATTGTCTATAGCTGTTGTCTGTATTCATACTAAGATCTTTTTACATATATATATCCTAATATAAATATGTCTCTATATATTAAATATGTATATTGAAAAAGAACACAGGAGAAGGTGCAGAACCTTGTAGACTGAGTCAACGGCAGCAGACACCAGAGTATTCCCTCCAATTTGGCAGCAACCTGTGCTTCCTACACAACCATCTATCTCATGAGGGAAGAAACAAACCTACTGCACTGGGGAGGCACAAACACAGTTGCTACAGGCATGGGTGTTAGAACCTGAGAGTCTGGGATGGGGTCTCTGTTCTGCCCTCAGGTTGTGAGTTCTTAGGCAAAATTATTGAAGTCTGAAAGCTTCCATTTCCTGATCCGTAGCATTGAAGAATCACACACACAATGCATGTGCTTAATATAATACCCGGCTCAAATTGAGCATTCAGTGAATTTTAGCCCTTATACCCACATTTTGACCACTGGAGGTAACCAGCATCTTGAGCTATACTGAAAGTGTTATTGGCTTTACTGTAACATTTTTTTTTTAATACTTAAGCGATTTTATTCTAATAGCTATAATTACAGTGCTTGTTGAAATGAGAATTGAAAACAAGTATATAAAACAGTTGAATACTAATCATGTAATGAAAGCAGTGAAAGGTTCCACAACGTGAAAAAAACAGTTCTGAGGTTTTCCCCAAGACAGATTTGATAGTTCCAGCTTCTTCAATGTTCATCAAAATACAAAATAAAAAAGAGATTTTCTTTTTTCCAGGCAAATCAGACCTTTGCAGGCTAAAGGAGAGATAGCTGCTTCCCACATGGAAGTGGGAGTGTTTCAGAGGTGTGTCTAGAGAATGGACCAACCCTCTCAGCTCACACAGTCCTATGGGCGACACCCCAGATAGCCTGCCAACGAGTCAGCACATGTGAGTGGGTGTTGGGAACCACAGGTTCCCGCCCCAGCTGCAAGCTTACCAAGGGGGACCGAGGCAAGAACTGGGTGCTGTGGCCTTCCAGTGCCCCACTGCCCAGGTGACAACATGAGCACGAGTACAACTATGATGCTGTGGAATGCACGAGGTCCTGCAGGGATGTATTGTGACTGCAGAACGGATTCTTCAAGTCCCAAAGGTGAGCAGACAATAAGTGGACCACCAGTTCTCAGCCTGTTCTGGCAAGCCCCACTCATGTTCAAGTGTTCTTCTCTTGCAATTTAAGCAATTTTTAAAACGCACTGAGTTCAGATTAAAACTAGCTACCAAGCAGATCTTAACAGACCCAGAGCCCAGAGGTGTGTCCAGTTCTTAATGTAACATAGCAGCAGACTGCTGGAAGCCAGGTTCCAATGCGCATTAATCTCTTCTCAGAACTAAACAGCCAGCAACTAGATTTCTTTGTGCAACAACAACAAAAACCACTGATTAATACTGTAACTTCATAACACACAGAAACACACACACATCTCCTACACACTCACAGCCACAAAACCCCTCCATATCAGTTTGGAAATATCTGGCATCCTCATCATCGTTTCAAGGGTTTCTAGTCCTAGTTTGTTCAGTCTACACTGAATAATCTGTACTGATGATGCACAGCAAGCAGAAGGGTTATCCCAGAGGCTCATTGCAGGGTTATCCACGAGGCTCAGCGTTGGGACACACTCTACTCTGTTGAGTAGATTTACTCTGGTTATTACAGGGACTATATTTGCTTGCATTGGTGTAAACAGTCAGTTACATTGCTGATGCATAAGACAACTGGGGTGGGAAGACAGCCAGAAGTGTGTGAAGCATCAGAGGAAAACTGGATTGAGCTTAACAATTAACCACAATTAATCCTATAATGTGGATACTAAAAGGTTCACTGTGACTCTAAGTTTCCTTCCAACTCTGAAGTTCTAGGGATCATAAAGCACCTTGAAAGACACGTGTTCTGCCCTCTATCAGCCTCCAGCTCCCTGTGTAGAACCCTCACGTGCAGGAAGCAGCTGCAGCATCCAGTTTTGCCTCTGCTGGCTCCCCAAATCTGGGTAATTACACTAGGAATTTTCCTGTCACATCAGAGAATTACCCATAATTATGTAATAAAATGAAAATGAATTGAACAGAAGCACATTCTCAGAGCAATTAGAGGGAAATGATGACAGGCAGCTGAAAATATTAGTGGGATATTGATCTTCCCCAGAAGAGGGACAGTTCCTGAGAAAGACTGAGAGAGGAGAACCAGGCAATGAAGGGAAGAAGGTGGAGGGAAGAGAGAAGCTTGGCCCACCTGAGTTTGTCTTTGCTGTGCAGAAACCGAACTTTCTTCTCATTGACATCTTTCCAGCTAAAATGGCCAGCCTTGTCCAGCTGCGCCTCTTTGCCATTTCTTGAGAGCACCAGCTGCCCATTGGTGGGAGTGCTCACCACATGGAAGAGGAGGTCCTGCACCCTGCCCTTTTGGTGCTGCACATTCAGGAGAGAAAAGTCCAGGACCTTCATTGAACCAATGGCCAGGCTCAGGGAACCGTTCACATGAAGACTAGGGGTGTACATTTTGCCTGGAAAACATAGGAATCTCAATGTCAGACTGCACCTATTCACTAGTTAGGTTTTTTTTTTTTTCTTTTAAAGAAACAGGTTTGCAAATTTAATTCAGAGTTATACAGGGGAGATTATGGGCTACTATATGCCATAAGCCTCTTTCCAGCCCAGTAGCTATCAATCTGGATTCACATGTGAAAAATACATATAACTTCAATGCAAGAGTTAAACTACACAGCTGTAAGAAGAAAATACAGATGTTTGTGATCTTGAGCAATACTTTCTAAGAAAGTATTTTAAAAACAATAAAAACATTGAAAAAAGAAAAAAAGCCAGATGGCCTGAACTTCATCATAATAAAAAAATTGTGGTTCAAAGAATAACAATAAGAAAGAAAATCAACCCACATAGTGAGAGAAAACATCAAATCATAAATCTAAAATTGATTTGTATCCATATGTACACAAAGAACTGCTTTAACTTAATAATAAAAACTTTTATAAATCAACAACTTAAAATAGGCATTTCTCTGGAGAAACACAAAAGACCGATACACACGTGGACAGTGTGTATCATTTGTCATCCATGGAGTACAAATCCAATCATAACAGGACAGGACTTCATCTCTGCTTGGACAGACAGTAGTGTTTGTGAGGACACAGAGAAATGAGGGAGGGAGTAGCAAGTGATGTAGTGCTTTGGGAAAACACCTGGGCAGATCCTCAAGTAATTTTTATTTCAATACAGAATCACACGTGATGTAGCAATTTCACTTCTAGATACATACCCATGAGAACTGAAAATATATGCCTGCCTACATAAAAATTTGTACATGAATGATCATAAAATTACTTGTAATATTCAAAAAGTGGGAACAATCCAAGTTTACATCAGTTGAAACATTTACATATATATAATGCCATATACTCATACAATGTAACATTATTTGTCCATTTAACAAAAAGTGAATGAAATACTGAAATAATGTGGAAGAACCTTGAGAACACCATGCTAAGAAAAAGCAGCAGACACAAAGGCCCCATCTTATATGATTTCCTTTCTGTGAAATATCCAGGCTAGGCAAATCTATAAAGACAGGAAGTAGATTAGTGGTTACTGAGGGCTAGGATGCGGAGGAATGAACAGGGATGGCTAATGTTTATAGGATTTCTTTTTCAAGATGATAGGAATGGTTTCAAATTAAATTTTGTGGTATTTGCTTTGCTGTATGAATTGCTGTAAACCAATAAACCAGTAATTTTATGATATATGAATTGTATACCAATAATGAATGAATCATTTAGGGATTTTTTAAAATAATACAGATGCTTGAGCTCTGCCAAGCATCAGTTTGGAATGTTTAAGAATAGGATGCCGTTAATTTTACAAATTCCCTGAGTAATCGAACAGGCTGCCAGCTTTGAACACCACAGTCCTATTCTAAGGTACCCAGCACATTATACTTAGTGCAGGCAAGAAGAGAGGTGAGTGTCTGATTCCATTTCCTAGAAAAGTACCAGTCGATCCACACTGAAGTAGAATTAGTGGCTTCTACTCAGAACTCATGTGAAATACAGATGCCTTCTTTTAAAACTTTACAAGCTACCTTTTGTGGCTTGAGTGTTTCTCCCCTGAACTTAAG
Source organism: Ochotona curzoniae (assembly GCF_017591425.1). Classification (NCBI taxonomy): domain Eukaryota; kingdom Metazoa; phylum Chordata; class Mammalia; order Lagomorpha; family Ochotonidae; genus Ochotona; species Ochotona curzoniae. The sequence continues at coordinate 21,988,375 of NW_024467119.1, read as the reverse complement.
AGTTGAGTGCTCAAAGCCTTGTGGAAACTTGACACAACTGTGGTGCTTAGAGGCTGGGCCTCTGGGAAGTGACTGGATTGCATTCGGGCCATAGGGCGAAACCCCATGACTGGATCCTGGTGACTTGACAAATAGATACATGTACTCTTACAGCAGAAAACATCACTATCAGAGGCTGAATCAATAAAAGACACATTTTCATACCTTGTGAACCACTGTTATTTACAAAGCTAGCCTGTTTCAGGTAGTTCGTGTAGAAAAACTGACAAATCGTCCACAGGAAACATTTGATGCAGGAATTAGGAGTGCCTGTGTGATGAAAAATCAACCTGTCTCCTGCAATTGTTTTGGCTGGACTGCATTTGGCGAACAGGTTGGGAATGCCAAATCTGTCACAGGGACTAACTGTACTGTAAGATTCTGCTAATGGGAGTGAAATCCATTTTCACAAGTTGACTTCAAGAAGAGTAACTTGTCTTTCAGGTAGTTGGGGTTTCCAGAAGGAGCCCAGTAAAAGAACTCAAAAAAATTGGCTTTGCTTTAGAAAAGTCTTAATGCTGTTAGAGACAAGACATATATAGAGCAAGGGATTATCTGTAGGTGTTAGAATGCCTTAGGGTAACGTTCAGTAACAAACCAGGAGTCCTGAGATCCATCCACACGTAAAACTTGTTGGATCAAAACTAGAACTACATTGAAATGTGCTTCTCTTTGTTGCTTAAGAGGAGTGCCCATTCATGTATTGGGAGAGATGAACTCCATCCTTTAATGTGTTATGTTATTGCTAATGGCAAACTGAGTTCTTGAAATACATCCATTTCAAACATGCAAACCTAATGAGGCAAACTTTTCACACTATTTCCTATTCATTTATTTCCATTGGGTGCAAAGTGAATGGGCCATTGCACTTTGCCATACTTAGCTCTACAAATCAACATAGACACACTGAATGAAAAGTTCTCAAAAGGTACATGGAGAGTGCATACTACAAAGAAGCTAAACATGGGTTATCTTTTAATCCTGTTTTATCACAAACTTACTGAAGTTGTCTTTGTATATGTAAATATGCATATAATTTTCAAAATCCTGGCTGTAGTTCAGAACAAATCAAACTTTGTGTAAAATTTCTTATCTGATAGTCATGAATTTTAAACGACAAATTGTGTTTTTATTCCCCTTCCAAAGCTTACAGAGGCTGAAATTTCTTAATTTTCCATGGCCTGTAACTAGTCCCATATTCTTTCAGAGCACTAAGGAATTCATCCAAATGGGAAGATGGCATTTTATAGGACATGAGTCGCTTTTATGAGAAGTCAGCCTTTGTTGAGAAACGAGCAGGAAGTACAGCAGCCCATCAGAGGGGAAGCAACTTACCAGCACATGTGTCATTAGATGATTGCGGAGGGAAGCCAGGAACACAGCTGGAAATACAGAAGCCATTCTTCAGAAAGAACCCATGGTCACAAACATGACACTGGTCGCCACGGCTGCACTGCAAGCACCCCTGAGGGCAGGCTATTGAAAGAAAGGATGCAGTATATGAGGCACAACACAGATACACACTGGCCCAGTTAGGACCACCAGGGCAGAGAAATCAAAGGATGGCAGTCAAAAGCATCGCAGCTAAAGCAACAACTTCCTCAGCTTAGACAAATCACATTTCTAACAGTTAGCCCATAGCGTGTCGCAGGTTTCTTTTTTTTTCCTACATTTAAAAATATTTTGTTTTATGATATAGTCTCATCGGCTCTGGGTTTGCCTGTGCCCTTCCCCAAGGCCCCTCTCCACCCATTGATTTCCCTTCTAGATTCACAATGGACATCCTTCAGGAACAGTCACAAGTCCATCATGCTGTTACTGACGTGTCACAGGTTTCTGATCCATCCTCAGCAAAAGGGATTATTAAAAAGGAAAACCACATTGACTTGCAAGAGAGAACATTTACCTTCTGGGTACCTCACAATCCCATCCTTACTAATGGCCTTGAGCAAGTTACTTGAACATTTTGTCTCGCAATCTACTTGTCTTAAAAATGACAATACTGGCACCCAATGTAAATAACTACTGTTAAGATTATTGTTTTACAGTGTGAATTGACCAGAACAGTGTTTGGCACATAGAATGTGTTCAACTGATCAACCACTGTTACTACTAGGTTTATTATTATTGTTATTGTTATTAGTAGTACTTTAAATGAAAAAGGAGAACCATTGATATAAAGGACAATGCAATTATTTCTTTGGGTCAAGTTCATAATCTGCTGTGAATCATATATTGACCACATAATTTTTCTGCTTTCTTTGTAGAGATTTTGTGATATATCTTAAAGGGCCCTGGAATGGGGCTCAGAAAACATAGGTATCATATCTGATTGTACCTGATTCATATCTTTAAAGCTCTCTCCCTTACCCCTTGTGAAACAGGACTTGTAGTGACAGCTGTATTTTATCAAGTCATTGTGACTATTAGATGAGGTAATGAAGATAAAGAAAATCTGATGAAAATTAAAATGTTCTGCCTGGTCAGTGGCATTATTACAAAGGTCGTGTGCTCTTTCAAGTAGGGTACACCATGCACAGTTTTTATAGAAGTGATGAGAACAAATGGGGGGGGACTCTCTTAGATAATCAGAGGGCAAGGAGACCAAGACCTTGAGTTTATCTGCAATTTAATTCATAAAAGCTCCAAAATGTCTCACTAAATTGTCCCTAAAAACCTCATTCTTCATGAGTTTTATGGCAATGTCAGGGCTGCAGCAGGTGACTTAGACTAGCCATTGAAAAGCCTACGTTCCTATCAATAAGACTGATCTACTCTTAATAGATAATTCATTGCAGTTCAATAGAAGCATTCCAGTCCATAAAATATCAGTTTTCATAAAGACCTTGGGGACAATATTGATTTGTACAACAGAATTATTGGCTGGCACTCTTCCATCCTGTTTAAACTATGTGACAGATGTGCATGGGCGTCATCAATGATGCAGCCAATCTCCTGGATTTCCGTTCTCCTTGTTATTCAGATGCTCTTGGCTCCCTGAGCCTCGGCACAGGTGACTTACATGTCAACCTCGTTTTTTCCCCAGCATAGTCTCCACGTTACCTGTACACTGGTGCTTTGCATGATCTGCAAAATACCCTTTCCCACACTCTTGGACACAACGGGATCCCAAAAGCAGAAATGGCCCTTCACAACGGGTGCATTCCTGAGGACCTTGGCACTGGACACAGTGGTTGTCACAGCCTGAAAGACACAAGTGAGCGCAAGATTCCTTGCAGGGTAGCAGGTAGATGTCAAGCAACAATACCAGTGGCAATGCTGGGCAGGGCACCACAGGATGGAGCAAGGAGCCTGGGCTTACCAACTGGGAGATTTAGAATTAATCACTCCATTTCTCTGAGCCTTATTGTTCTCGCCTATAAAATGGAAGTATAATTTCTGTCCCACCCAGTTCTCTGAAGACCAAATTAAAGAAAATGCTAGACAAACTGTCAAGTGATTGATAGATAGTAATGACTATTGTTATTATTCTCTTGGTCTGTGTCTCTGTATTGCTTTGCTGAAGTTTGGGTCTTTACTGACTCATGAAGTTGGTTAGCACTGTCCCCGAGAAATGTGCTCTGTACTTCCAGCGGGGATTTCAGAGTCTGAGAATCCTGTGTTGTTCAGCACAGGCACAAATGGGGTATTTGGTATACAGAGGGCTGACCAAAGCAGGTGACCAGTAAACCACTTTTTTTTTTACCATGAGCTCAAGTGCCCAGTGTAACTAAGACCTTTCTATCTAGGGAGGGTGGGGGGCAAGGCTGTCCATTTGTTAAAGGAAATCTAAAAGAAACGACCAACATTACACCTGTGTGTGTTTCCATATGTCAACATTTCTCTTATTGGTCTCAAATTTCAACAGATATTATATTAGGGTCTGGGGAACAGAAAAGTGGAAACAGCCATGATAACAAAGACAGTTCTTAGGAAAGAAACCAGAAACGTGGTTAAAAAGTCTGAATGGGGGCCCAGTACAGTAGCCTAATGGCGAAAGTCCTTGCCTTGCATGCCCTGGGATCCCATACGGGCACTGGCTCCAATCCTGGTGGTCCCACTTCCCATCCTGCCTGTGGCCTGGGAAAGCAACTGAGAATGGCCCAAAGCCTTGGGACTCTGTACCTATGTGGGAGACCCGGAAGAGGCTTTGGGCTCCTGGCTTTGGATTGGCGCAATTCCAGCTGTTGTGGCTGCTTGGGAAGTGAATCAGTGGAAGGAAGAACTTCCTCTGTCTGTCCTCCTATCTGTATATCTGACTTTTCCAATAAATCTTAAAAAATAAGTCAGAGTGGGACACCCATCACAGGCTGCTTCTCAGACCAGCACACAGCAGAGGCAGCCGAAGTTTGGGGAAGAGCACACCAGAGCCTCCAAACACTTACTCTTGCAGAAGCCCATGTCTTGATAAAATGATGGCAGACACTGCTCCAGGCAGGCACCATCCTGGAGAACGTAGCCTTCCATACACTGCAGGCAGTCTGTCCTCAGAGGCCCGGTGCATGCACTGCAACTCCAATCACACTCTAGAAGGAGAGTCTGTGTTAGATCCCTTTCCTTGCTGTCCACCCTTAGTCTCAGTGTCTATTTTATGAAGACATAACTTGCAGCTATGAAAAGCAAAGTGCAGACAATGTAAAAAATGTCAGAAAAGTGACCTTTGACCAGGCCTGAAAGCTTCTCTGAGGTTTCATGCTTCCTAATTATGTCAGACACAGATAGGCAAAGAGAAGATCTCTTTGGTTATCTAGAGCCTGCTTGTCAGTGGAGACGCCTACTAAGAGCCAAGTCCACTGATCTTACTGCATGGAACCCGTAGTGCTGCCTTTGTGCCATGCCAAGTCTTTACATCATAAGGGCCAGCTTGCCCCTAAGCCATTGTCACCTCACCTAAAGGAGTGTTCAAGATGTATTCTGTTGCTACCACTACCTCCAGCTGTAGGCCTTTTTGGTTCTCAAACCTCAGCTGTCAAGCAAGATGGCAGAAAGAACCAACACTGTTAGAGCTTAAAGGGGCTTGAGGAACTGTGCAGAAAGAATGCGGCTTTCTGAAACAACAGGAAATTTCAATTAGGGCATTAGCAAAGATTCATTCATTTACCTATTTGTTTGCTCAACAAACACTCAAGATCATTGGATGGTATCAGCGTTGGTAGGCGGTAGATATAAACGCAGCAGGTGCAAACCCAACCCTCCCACCTTCAAGAAGCTTATTTTGTAGTGGGGTTCGATTTTGGAAGTGCATCCAAATAATCCATGAAGACTGCTGGGCACACAGACAGTTGCACTCAACATGAGATTCCTTGCATTGGAGTCTCAGGAACAGGGCACACAAAACCATGCAGCTGCTGCAGCTTCTGTATTAGTGACTGTGATTGGTATGACTGCTGTGAGTTGTTTATGGTGACCCAGGCAATGCTGATGCAATCAGAGAACTCATGTTGGAAAGCAAGTGTTCTGGCTGGTAAAATCTTTGTACACAGGTTGTGACGTGAAAGAAGCATTCGAGACACGGTTTTGTCACTTTTTATCTCCTTAATCCTTTCTATAAGCTTTTCAAATCTGTTTTCTTATCTGTAAAGCAGGCTCCAGGGCTCGTGCCAAGAAACAGTAGGCCAAGTATCTTGCCTGCAGTGCTGGCATCCCACATGGGTGCCAGTTTGTGTTTTGTCTGCTCTACTTCTGATCCAGCTCCCTGCTGATGGTCTAGGAAAGCAGCAGAGGATGGCTCCACTTCTTGGGCCCCTGCACCCATGTAGGGTACCCAAAAGAAACTCCTGGCTCCTGGCTGTTTGGGGAATGAATCAGTGGATGGAAGATTGAACACACACACACATTCTCTCTCTGTAACCCTGCCTTTCAAATTTAAATATATATATTTATAAACATATTTATAAATAAATATATATATTTATTTATATATAAAGAATAATAGCCTCCTGTAAGGCTACTGTGAGGAATAAAGGAAATACTGAAAGTAAACATTTATTAGAATGCCTGACATATAGTCACAGTTCAATCAACAAACACTACTGAATTATTTCTCCTAGAGAATAGATTTCCACTCAGGGCTATCTCAATCCCATCTTCCCTTCTTGCAACAGGGAATGGAAAAAGCTCTCCTTCACCATCTTTCCTTTACATTGATGCAGTGTTTCCAGGCCCCAAAGAGAAATAGGTAAATGTGCAAGACAGCACATAAGCTTTCAAGAAGATTTACACTAATCCCTTTTCTTCATTGGACTGAAGCAGTCCCAAGGGGGCAAAATGACTAAAACAAGCCTTGGAAACTGCCAACTTTGTTATGAAATCATGTACAACGTGGAGGATTTGTGATAATCTTGGTTTTTTTTTCTTCACTGCAAACTGACAGCCACTGGTTAGAAGGAAATAAACCAGAAAAGCTTCTGTGGGCTGGAGCCCAGCAGACCACCTAAGTTGATAACCAAGTAGAATCGCTTGGACTTAAAAGTGTGCAGGTTTGCAGAGCCCTCCAGCTGCCCAAGTTGGCCTGACAAATGCTTGACCTGCATATCTGAGCTCCAGCTTCTCTGGAAGAATCAAAGGAAAGGAAAGGTATGTGGGAGGAGGCTGGAAGAAAGACTGGGAATACAACAAAATCAAGTTAAACCTGTTTTTTAACTGGTTTTCCTTTTGCTGTTCACTGCCTTGCAAACCGATTCAGCCCCAAGAATTACAACTATAGGGGAATAAGGGGGGTGGAAATCACATACTTACTTAAAAAAAAAAGAGCTATTTATTTGAAAGACAGAGTTAACGTAGACATATAAGGACAGACAGACAAAGAGTATCTATTCATTGATATGTTCTGCGAATGTTTGCAAAAGTCTGGGCCAGGCTGGATTAAAGTCAGGAGCCAGAGGCTCCACTTGGTTCTCCCACTTGGGCAGTAGGTTCCAAATACCAGCTACAACAGCAGGGAGTCTTGTAGGAAGTGGAACAACCAGGATTTGAACCACCACTCATATGGGATGTCAGCATCAGAGGCTTAATCTGCCATACCACAGCACTATTCTCTTATTTTACTTTTTATTTATTTGAGAGAAAATAAGTGGAATTCCAATCTGCAGATTTATTCCTCAAATGCATGCAATGATGTGGGCTGGGCTAAACTGAAGCCAAGATCTGAGAATCATCCCAACTCTCCTGTGTGGCCTGCAGGGATCCGACCACACAAGCCATCACAGCTGCTTCCCAGGGACTGCATGATCAGAAAGTGGCAGTCAAAAGACAGAGCTGCACATCTGCCCACAGCATTTGAATTTGGCATAAGGGAATCTTCACTAGGATCTTAACCATTGGGCAAATGCCCCAACATTGGTTTTTGCAACTAAACTCATATAAATGTTCAAAGACAGGGGCTGTGTCTTCACTCACTTAAAATCTGCTAAATAGGGATGAACAAATTCAGTACAACTCCTGACCTCATTAAGGTGAAAAGTCCAGCAACCTAGAGTCAGAAATGCAAATCCATAAAATGCCCAGAAGGTAAGACAGTTGCAAAATAAGCCTGGTATGATAGAATAGCAATACAAATCCAATATAGTCAAATATTGTAATGTTTTTTTCTAAAGAACCTGTAAAGATCAACTTTGTAATCAAAGCCGTCTGATTGACACTGGGAAAATACATATTTAAAATGCCAGAACACTCAGGTGGGCCAAACAAACTATGTGTATGAACCAAGTACAACTTGAGGGTTTCCAGTTTGCTACTTCTGATCTAGTTATCAATATCTTGTTAAACACCCACTCAAAAATACTTGCAAATGAATACGTGAATACATTCACACAGGCATCCACCAGGCTTGCTATGACCACAGAAAGTCAAATCACTTGGTGATGCTCAATTCCCAGTATGGGACCCTGGATAGCTGCAGCAAAGGGCATCACAGAGCAAAGCAGTCCTCATGCACTTAGGACAAGCTGTACCTTTGCATGTCTTGGTGGTGATGTCAAGATAGTACTGTGGGGCACAGCTTTCATCCTGGCATTCCCCAAAGAGCAGCACCTTGTTTGGGTCTCGGCAGGAGGTACAGCTAGCTTGTGATTCACAGCTCCCACAATGTAGGTCACATGCTGAACAGACAGGGAGAGAGAATGACCCAGTGATTACAATTGCAAATACCGAAGCCCTGATCAAACTAGACAGGTGCTACACAGGCACAAAGCTGTGCTCCAACCTGTTCTTTAATTAAGGCTCATTACCATACCCTGGGATCAACAGAAACAGAAAATACGAGTTCTATTTGCTAAAATAACAAAGAGTAATCTTATCTTCCAGACAGAATAAAATTAGAAACCCAAGAATGTAGATTCCATATGCAAATGGTCCTGTGATTCACCAACAGCATTTATATGCGCCCTAAAATACTTCATTAAAGCTATTAATAAATAATTGAGCAAGTAAAAAAAAAATTGAGTTCTGTGGAATCATTGTCCAGAATTTCATTTGAGCCTTACTTCTTCAGGAATGAGGCCTCCTATAATTCATGGTATACACTCATATTTTTGGATGGTGATAAGATTAATGGGGCATACACTTTATTGTGCAGCTCTGCAAATTCCACATTTTCAGATACAAATAATTTAAAGGTGACCTGCTTTATTGTGGCTAGTTGTAATTCTTAGCAGCCAGCTACATTATTCAAGTGTTTACAATGGAGCCCCCAGTCTGTTCATGTTTCCATCTTTCCTAATGTAACAACTGCCACTTTTCTCACCACTGATTCCAGAAACCTCAGAGTCTGTCTTGACATCTTCCTTTCTCTCATTACTAACCCAGGCACTCAATGGATCCTACTCAAACTCTCCAGTGTAAATCAGAACTATGTGCTTTTTTTCCAGAGCAACAGATGCCAATATCTCAGAGCTTTGCTACTCCCTTAGTGGATTACTATCATAGCCTTTCCCTGGTTTCCTCAATCTATTCTATACTCCATGGAAGTTCTTTTTGGTGCATTCACCAGAATGAATTTTTTTTCATACTGCTTGGGATCCAGAGTGTAGTCTCACAAATGCAATGCCTTTCTTCCTCTACGAGGTCTTCGTTGATGATTCTAGAACAGGTCTCACATTCTTAGAGCACCCCACATAGTTTTACATTTAAGTGATAACTTCACATCTCTTTTAAGCCATAAACTTCCTGAAAGCAAAGATCTACTTTGTTTTATTTCTGCACATTTCCCAGCACCTCACTGGTTTTCTATCCTATTGCAGGTGTTCAATAAACACTGCCGCATAAAATGAAAGAAGCCAGATACAGCAATACTCGTGTGTGTTTCTGCCTTGTCTTGAGCTCTTTTCTAAGAATGTTTCAGAGGAAGTCTAGAGAATGATCCAGTGAGTTTCAGATCTCTAGGATATCAAAGTGTGTGGTACAGTGCAGGGGAATTACCTTTCTGTAAAATTAAAAGATATAAAGTACCTCTGTTTCACTTACTAGGAAGCCGATGCTATAAAATATTCATTGAAACACATAGATTGGTAATTTAAGGTCCTAGAAAAACTCTAGATGGGATTTTCAGATGGTTTGGGCATAATCAGAAGAGAACATTTTAGCTATTGGAAGCTGAAATGAAACTAAACTTTTATCTTTCCCTCTTCTTTTTCCTTAACTAGAATTTCAATGTAGGTGTATCTTAACTTTGGCAAATCATCTCAGAAACAGGTCAGAGAATTTGTGAAGAAAAATGAAGTGGGCCTAAGTGAAATATTAAAAGATGATATACAGATAGTTTTTTTCTTCTTTTTTCTTCAAGAGGCAGCAAAACAAACAGATCTTCCTTTTTCTGGTTCACTTCCCAAACGCACACATCAGCCCAAATGCAGCAAGGACATAGCCAAAAACTGGAAGCTCAGTCTAGGTCTGCTGGGTGGGTGCGCAGCCATTTCGCCTGCTGATTCTTACAGTGCTCAGTAGCAGCAAGTTGGAAATGGGGCAGAGCTGGACTTCGCACCCAGGAACTCCAAAAGGGATATAGACATTTTGATCTTCAGACCAAACACCCACATCCAGTAAATCTTTTTAATAGGCAAAAGAAATATCCTTAGCAAAAAAAAAAAAAAAACCAAAAAAAAAATTCCCTAGTAGCATATTAAAGTAATTAAACTTTAATTTTTTACTTTATCAATATTTTATTAATGAATTTAATGAAAACAAAAAATTTATGCTAATGCTACTTAAATATGTCCCATTCACCTACACAAGAAACACACTTGGTTACATCCCTCTGGCTGGAAAACAAAGCAGTTACATCAACCAGTTAAAAACAATAAACAGCGCCAAGCGCAGTAGCAGCTGAAGTTCTTGCCTCAGAAGCACCAGGATCCCATACAGATGACGAATCTTATCCTGGTGGTCCAGCTTCCTGTCCAGCTCCCTGCTTGTGGTCTGGGAAAGCAGTCAAGCATGGCCCAAAGCTTTGGGATCCTGCACCCGTGGGGGAGACCCGGAGAAGGCTCTGGGCTCCTGATTTCAGATTGCCTCAGCTCCAGCTGTTGTGGCCCCTTGGGGAGTACATCAACAGAGAGAAGATCTTCCTCTCTGTCTCTCCTCCTCTCTGTATATCTGACTGTCCAATAAAAATGAACTAAAAAAAAAGAAATCCAATAAACAAAGTCATCAGGCGAAATAAGCCACGCTGTAAGTAAAATGCTGCATTTGGTTCTAAAACCAATCGTACAAGAGAGAGATCTGCTTAGACAGCAATTCCTACAGGAAAAAAACATCCACGTCATTTAGTCAATCTAAGGCTTAGCTGTAACTAAAAATATTTTATGTAGTAACCCTGTCACAAGCTGAAGGGTCCGCACACAGCCTCAATGCCAGCTGGGTCCCCTGCTTGACATGGAGTGCCACAGGAAAGTCAGAGGCCAGCTCCCCAGCTGGCAGTGGAAAACCCATCGCTTGCCTGGTGTGGGGGGCTTTCTTGAAGTTTATTACTCAAGCTATTACGCAGAACCTCATTCCCCGTAGGCACCTTGATATGTATTCCAGCCCCTTCCCTGGCTTTAATGAAAAGTAAATTTATGCTGAGCATTTGAAATGTCAAAGTGCTGATGGAGAAATCAGAGAGATGTTTAGGGTTACAACGAACAGCAGGTGGTGTGCACCATTTCTGTCTCCGCTCCCTTCTTAGTCCCTCTACAGCAAGCAGCAGACGACTAACTCCATCCTACATGGGGCCATTCCATCCAAACCAAAGCATTGTGTCTTTATACCTTCCATCTCCAAAGGACTGAGGTGCAAGAGTCCTTTTTCCGACTTATGAAATTCAGATCATACACATTAGTTCTGGTGTAACTACTATCTGTGGCAACAACCAGAATACTGTGATAGTTCTCTGAGGTCACTGATCCTTGAGGACATTGGACCAGAAACTGCCAAGACGAGTGGGGTGTAACCATCATTCATAAAGAAGCACAAGGCTCCACAGCATGTGGAAGTCACATTTCTTTCCCTATAGATCTGTTTGCTGCTTGCTATAGGTCTGAGATGGTCACATACTTCTCCTTTAAACACTCCACCACTTTTAACTTTGCCTGCAACAGAGACAGCCAAGTAGGAAATGGCAGTTACGCCCAGACTCAAGAGGGAGCAAGGAGACTTACTCTGCACTCTTCAAAACCAAGTTCTAGGGCCAGTCAGAAAGAACTGCCAATCACCTGTAGCTCCCTAACAATGAAAGTGGCTTCCTTCCTCCCTGTGGGAGGTCTTTGAGGGAGGAGGAGAAAAAAAACCTCCACTTTGGCTTGTGCAGGGCTGGTGATGTGGTGCAACAAATGAAGCAGCCACCCATGATGCTGGCATCCCATGTGAGGACCAGCAACGTTTTGAGCCCTGGCTACACCACTTCTTATCCGACTCCCTGCTAACACACCTGGGAAATCAGTGGAAAATGGTCCCAGCACTGGGGCTCACAGCCACTTGGAAAGCGAACTAACAGATGCAGGTGCTCTTGTTCTCTTTCTCTCTCCCTCCCTCTCTCTCTGCCTTTCAAATAGTAATAAACAAACTCTTACTTATATAGATTGGCCTCGGGAATGTCAGAGTTCTTGAACTCCAAAGCATTGGGGTTACAAGTCCTGAAAACCCTACTTCTCTTCGCTCTTTAAAGTTCCTATCTCAAGTAGTTATCCTTAAATTTTAGAGCTAGCTTAAAAGCAAGCATTCCCTAAAGATTTTGTCACCAGAATCTACAAACTTTGTAGTCATTATGTTCTTCTACAAAATGCGTATTAATACCTCCCTTAAGGGAAACTGCACTTCTCCAACCAGCCTTTGGTGCACAATTGCTAAAACTGATCTATCTCTAATTGTCTATAATGAGTTTTGTTGATTTTAAAAAAACAACTGTAAATTCAAATATTCCAACTTTGGGGCATACTTTCTTCAGTCTTAGAATGAAATGTAAATACCATTCAGCCATTAATTGTAAACACTACGCAGCCATTAGAAGGAATGAAATACTACCATTTGCAACAAAATCATATCATGGAAAATGATAATATTAGAAAAAAAAACAAACAAAAGTAAGGACCAAAGTTGGGAGACTGAATCCCTAGTCACATGGTAGCATCTCAAGTATGTTCATGCAGAGGCCTCCCTACACCAAGACCAAGACTTCCCAGAAGAGAAACATTTCAATGCAACATATTTTTATTACCTACACTTCACACAAGGAATTCTATGTTTTTTTTTCCTTTTGAGCTTTTTTTCCCCTGATTCCACTGCTGTGAAGAGCCTCATAAATCTGTCACTATTTTTCCACTGACATTCTCTTGCTCTTGAACAGGAGACATAAGTATTTCATTCCTGTCTCTCGTATTGCAGGAGTTACAGATGCTGGCAGACAGTTGATATACACCTAGCAAACTTTTGTTGTAAAAGTAAAAAATCTCCCCTCTGGTCCAAAATTGATTTATATCTTTAGTTTCTGAGCACAGGATGCTGAAGTGTGAGTTTTACACAACTTCACTTCCAATCAAATCCTTGCAAACATTTCAGTAAACTCACAGTAACAGCTTTCCAACTGTAACACATATATATATCTTTGAATACTTCATTTGCCACTCATTCCCGACAATGATGGCAATGACAGCAGTGAGTCTATATTAAGAGCTTATTCTCTGCCTGGCTGTGTTAAGTGCAGCTACAGGACCTAAGTGTTGTTCCAACTCCCTTTTACAGAAAAAGGAACCGAGACCTACTGGTTAATTAATTTATTCAAAGTCATAAAGCTGGTAAGTGGCAATTAGGATTTCAATGTAAGGCCCTTTACTATAAATCTCCAGTCTTCTCTCTTAGCCACTATTCCATACCTCCTTCAACATGGGCCTTCTCAAAACACAAAACTGAAATACCACCACGTTTGTGAACTGTCATTCATTTTCAGTATTTGATCTTTTATTTTGTTTTTCCAAATGACACTTTGTGACTGAAATTCATTGAGCCCCATGGTTTATCATAAATGTTCCTATACACTTCTGAAGACTGCCCTAACTTTCCTCCCAGTTAGACATTCTCTTTCCCTGATTTACCCTAATTCATTCTTTGTGCAACATGTAGGCTAACCAGTCATAGTTTGACTTCTTTGAGAAGTAGGAAATCTATACAAAAAACTTTCAAGCAAGATGAAATACTCTGGAGAGACACTGAACGTTTTGAAGCATGCCAAGTTTTGCACAATGTCAAAATTCAACAATTACATGGGAAAAAACACATTAAACCTAGAGAAGGGCTTAGTCCAGTCTGTGCAGGATCATAGAGCTGGGTGAGTGAAAGAATGCAAAATGGTGAAACACAGTAACACTTTGTTTTTTCTTAAATTAGGTTTCTGAACCTAGAAGTGAAATGGTCTGCCCAAGATCACACAGCTGGTGCTTTCAGGGGACACCTTGAGAGTCTGAGTTATAATCTGCAAATGGCATCCACATTGTTTTTGTAAATCAGGTTTCTTCTTTAAAAAAAAAGTAATAAAGACTATCAGGAGAGAAGATGGATGCAAGCACTTTGCATTTCTTTCCACAGCTGCACAGGGGCAGGAAAGAGAGAAAATTCATTTGGAAAACCTACCTTGGCAAGTACGGTGGTCATCAAGATAGTGCCCAGGGAAGCAGGCTGTGCTGCAGGTGCCAATGTGGGACAGAACGAGGTTGTCATCACATGAGGTGCAGGAGAAAGGTCCTCTGCCCTGGCAGGTTCTGCAGGAGGAGTGGCATCCTGCAGAGGGAAAATTACACAGACCCTATGTAGCCAGACATCCTTCCAGAGGGGCACCCCAACCACTGTCACAGAACCTTAACACTGACAGCATTCTGGGCTCTGGTTTCCAGGCCCCAGATGTGTGTGCTGCCTCCTCAAACCTTCTTAGCTGCCACCACAAGGAGGACACTATTAGAAAGCTCTCTGGCTGCTGAGTCCAGCACTTACGTTTGCAGGCTCCTTCTTCTGCATAGTATCCTGCAGGGCATTGAGGAACACAATGGTCCCCAAGCAGCAGGTGTTGTACATTCTGGCAGGCCAGACAGATGCTGCCGGTGCTGTGGAGATCAGCCACGCAATGCTGGCAGAGGTGGTGGCAGTCTGCAGAAAACAAGGTGACAGAGACAGTGTGGACGGGTGCTCACGGCACAGTGTTGAATCACTGGGCTGAAGGGCATGAGGGATTGCACAGACAGCTGGGAGTAACCCAGTGGCAGTCTGGGTCAGAAAGGCAGAAGCTTGGCACCTGCACTGAGTGTTGTAGAAATGGCCAGGCCTAACACAGTGGTTGAGGCTTTAATCTCTTTACTTTGAGGGTCAAGTTTGAGGGTGCCATGTGACAGACACTTGCCAGAGGTACAGAGAGTATTGTCAGACTAACAGAAACAATAAGATCAATACTACTAACACCTCCTCCCAGGGCGCCAAACACCCTGACCCCTCCATGAGGCGCCTTCTCACACATTTGGGCTTTCAGAGTCAATATACTAGTGTCAGCCTTCAGCATGGAGGGGTAACTGTTGGTAAAAAAAAAATTGGCATGAATTGGTGAAAGTTTTCAGTCTTTAGAGGTAAACTAAATGAGTAGGAGCTCTGGATTGAAAATTCCTTTTTTTTTTGTGATAGAAGACAGTTTACAGCAGTTCTATCAGACCAGTTGTCATTAAAGCAATAAAATAAATTATCCTATGCAGCCAGCCCGTTTCTTGTTCTTGTTCATCTGATAGTCACCCTTAATAAAGGACCTGACTCTGTGTTCAGCTTCCATTGTCACAAAAACTTCCTCTACCACACTTTCAACCAGTAATTATATTCAAGTCCAATTTACATGATTATTTCCAAAAACAAAAAAAAATGTACAGATTTTGAATTAATTGGCAACATGAAAATAGAGTAAGAATCTAGGAGGAGTTCTGGCTTGCAGGGCCATGCTATCCTCCCCCTTGGTATTCCAACACCTGTTTGCATTTGATGATGATGTACAGCTCAGGTCCCAGAGATTTTGTTTAATCTAGTGGTCTTGTAGACAGTGACTGGTTTCTGGCAAGACTGTCATCAATAAACATCCATGGCAGTACAGCCAACGGCCTGCTCCCAGGTCCTGTGAGTCAGGCTTTTCTCTGTGCACGGAGTGATGTGTTCTTAATTGCTGATCATCTGGATGTGTTCCCAATACAAGAAGCAGATCTCATTCACACTCCACATAAGGACCCCACCAAGGCCACCCCAGCACAATGCCAAGGTTGTCCCTCTAAAATGCTGAGTCTTTTAGCAGCCCTTGACCCTTTTCTGAACTGTGGAGGTTTCAAATGGCAAGCAAGCTTTTGCCACTATCAGGAATCATTCATGATACCCTAATAGACAAATTAATCGTCATTACAGCCCTCCAGTAAATTATAAAGGAAATGATGGTTGCATTGAAGGAAATACGATAAGGAGGCTATTTCCCCCTGAGTTGGTATATAACTTGCACACAATGTAAGCATTGTATTCTCTCTTCCTGTGCCCTCCTCCCAGTGCCAAGCACATAATCCTAGGTATGCAAAGGAAAATTCAAAAAGGCTTCACAATGCTCCTAGAGCAAATGAAAGTGATAGTGCTTTCGGATTAGCTTAAAGCATGGATAAATTTCAAGATTAGAAACCCAGGAAACAGTGTTGACCCAATGCTCAATTATTGGAAGAGTCAAGGCTTGGCTTCTCAGGCAAGTGCAGACAGAGCATCTTGGGTACAGGCAAGTATCAACAAGGCTCACAGGTGCTGCAGTCTAAAGACCTGTCATATTTAACTGAAGCTTTTTCCAGTGTGCAATTAGAGAAATGAAAATGCTTTGAAGAGAGAGTAAGCAGACCTCTGTAGAGTATTTTGTAAGAACAATAAACAAGTATTTATGAATTTGTCTGATCTTGGGGCTCTCTAGAAGCTGTTTAAACAAGGATGGTAAGGTGTAGCAGTCACTTGTAAAAGAAGCTGGAGCCAGGTTCCAGACATGTCTCCCATGCCTACAGCAGGTGCTCTGAAACCTTGACTGTGTTTCCAAACAGCATGTCTCCTTTCCCACCCTTTCATGTCCTTCCAGTCCATGTAGCACAATAGCTTGGATTCTTCTCAAACTCATAACATTTTATCTTTGCCCATTTGCTCTCATGACATCCCAACCAGGGGTGCAAAGGGAAATTCAATGATTTTTTAAGGAAATGGCTGATCACTTCACTGACAGTTTTGATCCATTGTCAACATTATTCTGCCTCATCTCCATTTCCCTTCTTCATGCCTTTGGCGTAAGCCTCCAACCAGGCTTTGTACCACTTCTTGCCCCTGAGATATTCTCCACACACACACCTGATCTCTTGACTACCCTTTACCACCCAACCTCTTTCCTTACCAACCTGTCACCTCACTGATATATACATCATCCTCCACAATACCACCATGGCTATTGCTCAAGAAAAGATCCCCGATAATTTCTGAATACACAATTTCTGTGCCATCTCTGAAGACCTGACATGACATCTGTACAACTGTGGCGTTTTTATCAGCCTCTTCTTTGCAATCCTGTTTCCCTCTTTAGTATGATTTGACAATTTGTCCTGCTGATCTCTCATGGCTGGTCTTCATTTCTTGTCCTTAATTGACTAAAGAGCATTTAGACAATAATTTCTTCCTTCCTCTCACCCAAGTTTCTGAAGGTATTAAGCCAGATATGGTTGTTTGGGTGAGATGTGGGTCAATGAATAGCAGAGGCTCTATGAAAAATGTGCAAAGTTGCCAAGACCCTGAGGTCAGTCAAGGTTTCTGCCTTCTTCCACTCCTTCACGTAAGCATCAAGAAGGCACCTGATCAGTTCCCATACATGTCATATTAGGATGAGAGTTCCCAAAGGAACAAGAAAAACCAACAAATGCCACCTGAAAATACAAAACAATCAAGTGTAGAGTTGCCCAAAGCATCCTATAAGTACAAGTGAGTTTACAGTTCCCTGTCACATAAGATTTTAACTGCTCAAATTTGCAAAGCATGATCTCCAAGTGCTTTTTGTTTACTGCTGCATTCGTTCTAGGATTTTAAAAGGCACACTGAATATCTGTTCAAGTAAAGCCTCCTATCACATTCTTTCACACACACACACGTCTCCAACAAGACCGTTTAAGTCAGGATGTTCAAAATCCTGCTATGAAGATTGGTTGACTGATTTTTATTAAACCAAGCCAAAAAGAATAATACATTCTTAAAATCTAGAAAATACCTTCATCTTCAAAGGCTCAAAGCCAAGATCTCTTTGTGGAAAAGAATTCCTTGGGAGACCTCAACATGATTGATGATATATGGGGAAAGAAGCCAAAAATCAGAGCAATAAGAGCTCCTGGATTAATAGCAATGTTCTGAGTTAGCACCAGGGAAGTACAGTCCCTGAGGGCAGAATACGGCACAACCAGCTGCCAGTGGCCTGTGCCATCCCCCTGGGTACCACGTGCAGATGGGCTCCACGATCATACCCAGGAGGCTACTGCGATCTGCACAAAAGAGAGGGATAAAACTCAAACATGGATCCTTAGGCTTCATTTTTTGAACTACAAAGTCAGCCATGGGAGAGGAGGTGGAGAGGGTAATCCCTATACCTACAGAACAATATCATGGAAAATAATAAAGAAAAAAGAATAGCATTCATTCACTGACTCTAGAGTGTACACTTGTAACCACCACTACAGGCATGAAGAAGCAGTGTGGAACTGTTGATAAAATTTCCTTCCAGAGAGTTTTTATCAATTTATATTCCCCAAAGCCATTCATGAGATTGTTTTACCACAACTTGACCTATACTAGGAAATTATTTAAAACAGCAAAAGAATCTTAACCAATATTATTGGTGAAAATTAGTGTTATTGTTTTAATGTGTGTTTTTCATTATAATTAGGTCAAGCATTTAAAAATACTTTTTCCAAACAACAAACATATTTAAATGTCTATTATGCTGAGGAAGATTTTATCCTGGTTTGGGAAAATGACCTTGGGTTTATACTTGGAACTAAGCATTTAATATCTGTAACTGAATAATAATCTGAAATCAACAAAGAATTCTTTCCTTATCTTTTTGTGAACCTGGAGATATGGAGCTAGCAGGAAATCCTAGACAAAGTTGTCAAAATCACCTCCAGAGAGAAACTTGTATAGAGTACAGAGCACACGCAAACAACAAAACAAAAGTCATAAATGTTCCTTGGAAATAAGTTTTACTACATCCACACAACCCCTTTGCACTTTGTCTCCCTATCCCAGGCCAGGAAAAAATTCTTCCAGTTCAGATTATCAACTTTGCTACTACTCCCCTTCTTGTAGAGTGAGTTGGAAGCAGTCCATGGACTCTTAGAAAACCTAATGTTAGCATGAACATGAGTTGTACTGCTTGCCAGAAAAAGGGCTGTCTCCCAATTTTGCCCTTTGTCACAGGGCAGTGCAAATGGTGGCACAGTGGGCTGAGCAACACGAATAGATGGAGGATATGGAGTGAGGGACTGTTATGTGTGTTCAATCCCAGGAATGGGGTGCTGAGTAGATAGCAGGAGCACCAATTCAGCTCCACCAGCAGAAATGACCTCCGGAAGATGGCTGAGTGGAAGTTTTCTGCCAGAGGAGTTGGGCAGGGAAGAGTAGAAGTTCCTAAGAAAAAGGAGAGCTGGGGTGAAAACTCTCAGCAGCTGAACACAGCAGAATCTGTCAAGGAATGGAGGAAAGTCAGTGTGTGTGTGTGTGTGTGTGTGTGTGTGTGTGTGTGTGTGTGTGTGTTCTATTTACTGAGGTTTGTGTTTCCACTGAAGATTTAAATGAGAAATGTTTGTGCATTATGTAATTGTAATGGCAGAAAACCAAAACTCCAAGTAAACACTGACATTCAGCCACCAAGGTGAGAGCTCTGCTGGGGGAGGGTGCTTTGAGGTAGATCCTTTTGTTCTTTCCCCTCCTTCCATCCATCATATCTGCAGAAGTCCTCTCTCTGCAAGGAGCATTCCATTGCTGGCTGTTCTCAAGGGGCTTGTACAGGATTCAGCACGTTACGAAAACTACAATGCAAGTACATGAAATCCATTGTAGCTTAAAAGGAAGGGAAAATACTACTTGTGGTTTGCCTCAGAGACATGATCAGAAATGTCAGTTCCCAGGACTTCTTTAAAAAAACAAACCAGAATTAGGCCAGATCAGTAGGTGGCTACCACACAGTTGCTGAATGAAAGGAAAACGTCACCCTTGTAGAAATTCTAGGAAATTGTGCAGAATTTGGAGGCCGGTGAAAAGGTCAAGGTGAAGTGTTGCAGCTGGTTTTCGCAGCCTGCTTTAGGCTGACGGAAGAGGGCATGGCTCTGCCATCTGTGTGATCATTTGCAACTGCCCTGTCATTTATCATCAGGGGTAATAAAGATAGGACTCTCCTCATGGCCAGTCAAATGTTTTAGTTACATAATCTACACATAGTCACGAGATGCTGTGAGCCCATTCCCCAGCCAACAGCTGACACAAGTCACTTGGTACACAGTAAATTCTACCACAGTCAGTCACTTTGGAGGTCCTATTCTTGGTGGGTGGTAACTGTCTAATAAAAAGAAATTCATACCCTTGTTGGCCTCACACTGTAAGGAAACATCTTTCAAATATGAGGCCCATAATTGGGACTGAGGCAGTAGCCTGGGGTATCAGCAACCCCGGGCCAGATTCCCCTGTCAAACCTCTCATTCCACCTTCCATTCCCATTTCTGTCCAAAGGTGATATTTTGAAACAATTTCACAGGATACACCAGAGGAAGTCAACTTAATCCTCACTGTTTAATCTGCACCAGCACTGTAGTTACTAACATAGAGCAACAGAGTTTCCCACCCAGCAATCTAGCTGCCTCTGCAAGGATTAACAACACATCCTAAAAGCCCCATCTGTGCAGTGAGGCATTCACATCTGATCTTCTTGCTTATAATCAAAAAACGGAGGTTGACCTCAAATATGTTTAAATGGCAAGTTCATATCCATTAACTGCTTAGAAACGGCACGCATGGTACCTGCAGGCCGTTTCCCAGATGCTGCTGTCGCCCCTCAGTACAGAAAGTCTTACTTGTCATGATTGCAATTATAGTGAGGAATCTTCAAATTAAGACTCATTAAGAATGACATAGAAAGAAGAAAAACCCAGCACAGATTTGCGCTTAGGCTGTTTCAGATTAGTGGTGCAGAATAAGCATGTATTTATTCAGTGCGGGGGGGTGGGGTGCTGGGGCAGATGGAATTCCAGTTATCTGCATACATGCCTCCTTGCCAGTCTACACAGAACATTTACACTTGAAATAAAGCAACTTAATGAGCACATTGCAGAAAAGCCTGGAAACACAGGATTACCTCCAAAAACAAAAAATAAAATAAAATTTCTTGTTTGCAACCAGCAAAAGATTTCATTTGGTTTTAAAACATGCACAGCATGTAGACATGCTAAAAATTGGATCAGATAAAAAATTAACACTGACTCAGCAGCCGCGACGGCCTCTGATTTGTCACCTGGCCGTGGTAAGGCAATTACACGTGGCAATCCCTGAGTGATGCTTTCCTCAAATCACAAAGGCTCTGCTTCGAGCATCAGTGAGGATCCCTCAGAGCCATGATGGATGGAAGAACACATCAGCGAAGTGACTTATTTCACATCTTGAAAGCCAAGTAAAGCAAGCTTGCTGATATGAGAGTCAATGTATACTGTCTAAGCAATGACTTTGCAAGTTGTTTTTATGGGCAGTGACTCCTTAGCTGATAAATAATGACCTAAAAAGACACATTCAGAGACACAGCGAGATTCTTAATAATGTCCTGTCAGTCGATTAGGTTCTTATCACAAGCACATTAGGCGCACTTGGAAGTGGTTAGAATACTTAGCACCTGTAGCTGTCCCTCATCAGGCTTGAGTTTAGATGCCTATTGGATATTTGCAAACGGTGCCAGCTGAAGACATCTGTGTTAGGAGGGAAGACCATGCAATGGTTTACAGGCACATAGGAGGGAAAGTGTGCAGTGGTGAGCAGAGAAACTCAGGGGCTGCAGAAGTCAAAGTGAGCGACTTATATTTAGCGCATGCTATCAACGGGGTGTGATGGCTCCCCAAACTCACAAAAACATTCTAAGGTCCTAAAGAAAGGAAGGTAGGGAGAGAGAAGAGTGAGAAAAACAAGGAAGCATAGATGAAATGTCTAACAGGAAGAGAAAAATACCTGAACAGCAAGAGCAGGTTACCAGGTAATAGGAAGATGGCCCTGGGCCTTTGGGCATGAGAGAGTCCCTTTCTTAAAGGAAGGAAAAGAGGAGGGCAGGAGAGTGAGACTTTGAGGGAAAAATATGAAGATTGGTTATTTCTTTCTTTTGTCAACTATATTAATCTTCAAAACCAAAAAAAGAAAGCAGAGCTATTGGAGAGTGGAAGGAAGTTTGATAGCATGTGGAGGGTAAGGTGAGGAGCCAAGGACACAGTAGTCAGAGCTTTGCCCTCTGGAGTGGCACTGTTTGGGTTCAAGATCCAGAACTACCATATAGCAGTTGGACACTTTGGCTAAATGGGGTATTGTATCCATAATCACAGCATGAACTTACCAGGGATGTATCCTGCGTTAATTGCTGTAAAGGAAGAGCTGGCACATACTAAGTGTTCAATTATTCTTTGTTTGCACTGGGCCCAATCAGAACTGACCTGAATGACCTTTCAGCTGAGTGACTGTCTTTGCCTATTACAAGTAAGTCACAGAGATTCACAGGAATACAAAAAAATTGGGCTAAGTGTAGCCTTACCATTTTACACTCTTAAGTGCTAAAGGGGATAGCACATGAGTCTAAATCCAGATGGGTTCTTTTACCAACGATCCACAAGAGCCTCCTCTGAAATTCAGACCCTGGCCCAGAGTTCTTACAAAGTCAACACTAATCCTGACTTTGTTGGGAGCCTTGCTGAGTCAAAAGATTGTAAGTCAAGTCTTTCTGTCGCTGTTAAAATTAGGTAAGATAGTGTTTAGTAAATGTCAGGTGAAGGAAAAAAAAATATCGGTTGTTCTTCCTCTGTTTTAATTTAGGAAGGTTTCACTTTAAATTTCAGTCATGTCCTTTCCTTCTGAAAGGAGAAGCTCAAAGAAAAGAAATGCTCGGGAACGTTCAATCATTCCTCAGCAGACAGCGTGATCTCTTCAGTAACACAGAAGAGCAAGAAGAGACTACCACTGAAACTCGCAGAGATATTGGATATGCAATTCACAGTTCAAACAGCAGGAGATGTGGCGACAAGATGAGAAATAGGAAAAGAAAACACATTACAAAAAAAGGAAGATAAGGAATATAAAGAAGCAAGTGTTTTAGAAAGAGAAAACACCAGAAAACTGAAAAAAAAAATTATAAAGAACAGAACCAGATGGAAAGAAGAGGAAGGTGGAGAAGAACTGATAAGAACCAAAGATCACATCAACAAGAACCTTGATGTGATTACCATGTCTCATGCTTGAAACAGATTAGACATCAGCACATCCGTCTGAAGTTGTACCCATCAGGCATGAGCACCATCTACGAGCTAGTTAAGTAAAGTAGTTCACTTATAGCTCCACCGGCAAAATATCGGCAGTTATCCAGTATTCACTTTTCTGAGGTGATCAAATGAGAAGTCAGAGAATATTTTGAAAGCTAAAAAAATGCTATCAACAGCCATGCTTACTCATTGAAAATAATATGAGAAACAATTAGTCATAGCGATGTTACTGCAAGCCATACTTAACTTACTGTGGATTAAGCAATTAATCTACCTTCTGCTTATTGTCATCCAGGTCCATAACAGGAAAATAGTTATTTCCACAAACGCTACCAAGGGATTATTGGCCATTAAAAGATGACAGTTAAGTGTCTCCCTTCCATTATTTGCCAACACATGCAAGTAAGATAGTTATAGGAATATTTAAGAGAAAGGAATAAGAAATATGAAGCTGAGAAGCTATAAAAATGCATTTATATCTACATTAAAAAGAACATGTTATACAAATTATTAAAATTTAGTATGCATTAGTGTTCTGCTTAAACTTTACTTATTTATAAGGAGAATGCATATACAAATGGAATATGAGAATACATGGCAATGGAAATCAGCTTCCTTAGCATGCGAAACAAATTAGCAAATTCTTGCAGCTTTCCCCGCCACTTCCCCTCCTAGCCCCCTTTCTTTATACCTGATTGTGTCATTCCAACTTTGAATCCACTAATGTAAGGAATCATCATTGAACCCCTGACGAATGCACCCAATTGTGCTCAGTATTCAGGAGGGCAAAAGGATTAAGTATATGAATTCTGTGAACATACTCCTGGCTCCTGACGTCAACATTGGCTTGGCAGGGGCCTTTGTGGTATTTATGGAGTGAACTCCTTTTTTCCCTATTTCTCATTTTCTCTGTTTCTCCAATGATTAATGCATAAGGATACATATTCTCTAGTTTCAACCCTCGGCTCTTCATGGCCCAACTTTTGTTACTTTGAGCCCATTACTTGACCTCCTTGTGTTATGTTTCACTTTCTTCTTGTGAAAAATCAGGATATGATTAACACCTCCCTGTGAAGATCACTGTGCATGTGAATGGCCAAATGCTGTACTTTTCACTTAATAAATCTTCAAAATGATCTCCCATTACCAGATGCCCATGGAAAGATTACCTACAGAAACATGATTTGGTCAATGCCAAGTGCTAGGTCATTGATAGAAATGGCATGCCAATAGGGGAATTGTAACACAGGACATTTGAAAAGGAAGCTGAATTTGGAAGGGAAAGAATGTGAGGTATTGAGCAAGAGGGGTAAGATTTTGATGATCCCATTAAGGCAGTTACTTCTACATGTAAAGTTAGTACCTCTTTCCTTCCATTCCCTTTGTAACCACTGGAGCAGCTACAGAAAGATGTGGAGTAGTGCCAAGCCATCTTGGCACATGGCAGAAATTGTTGTATAGACATGGTTCTTGCTTCTCTGGTTTCAAGTCACCATATCTGTAGGTAGGGAGCCGAAGTACTGGCTCATTCCAGGACTCCTCCCTGGATTCTTATTTGTGTCTTACCTTGAACTCTCGTTCTTGTTCCGTGATTCAGCACCATTATTATATCAACTTATCACAAAATAAAGATCTATTGCTTTTTTAATCTGTGCATTTCTACTTTTTCAGCAAATTTTTAAGGTCCTTTCAGAAACGTTGGCAAGATAAAGCAAAAATCATGGAAGGGCTTCAAAGTGTCTTGTCTACATCTTGGAAGAAAAATAGAGAGCAATGTTCTTTGGCAGGCAAAGGTGGGTGGCACGTGTACATATCTATGGGTGACTCCTCTACCTGCCCATGGGAAGAAAGAAATAAGCTCGCAGTTTGTACATAGGTTCACAATCTAATTCTACCTTTAGTGGATGTCAAAACAGTTGTTTATAATATAATCTGTTCAAAATATTCCCGCAGCTTGTTCTACAACCTACTTTGTAACAAGGTATAAATAGGGAAGTCTTCCATTAAATATTTGGGAGGTGTTATCTAGCCTTTCTTACCTTTGAGATTCATATACACAAATGCACACTCAAGGTTCTGCAGAAACTTGCAAGATAGAGAAATCTTGCAATAAAGAAAGCTGCTTAACTTTATTTATCCATAACTTCTGCACACGGTGACTACACTTAGCATTGCTTAAAGCTTGAGTTTCAGGAAATACAATGGGAAAATTCTTTGAGCAATATAACACACTTGTCCTTAGAGGTTACTTTCCTCCACAGACATGTGATTAAAAAGTGAGTGTTTAAAAGATGACTACCCAAAGAACACATTTTAATTTTCCCAGGATTCCCCTACCCTAACACATTGCCCCAAAGCAAACATTTCCAATCTGGCCATGCGCAGTGGTGCCTTCTCCATCTTATCTCCTTTGTGCATGAGAACTACAAAATGGAGCCCTCCCATCAGGCATTCCACAAACCCAACTCACTGCTTTAGAAGCCTCTGTGTTTGGACATCTCCCCCTCAGGTTTTTATCTGTGTTTTTTCCTTTTAATCCTCATCCTCTCCTATGGATAGGAGAAAGCTTTTAGCTGAGAAAGACAAATGGAGAACGCATCCAGGCTTTGGAGTATTTTTTTTTTATAATGTTGTCGTGATGTGAGCAGAAAATCAAATCTAAAAACCCATGAAGAAAAAAAAAAACTTGACTTTCTATAGCGCTTAACCACGTCTGCGGCAACTGAAAGCATTCCTGCCTCTCACTCCAGTTCTTATACTGTTGTTGGAACCCTTTATCCCTGGCCTAAATCTCACAAGCTATGTACTTGCTTTGATACTCTTGGAGAGAAAAAGATCCCATACATGTGACATCTCCATATGTGAGAACACATTGAGGGTACTGGCCCTGTTCCCAGAATGTATTTACTTGTGTCTGTATGATTGATTAAATGTAATTTTCTTTTTTAAACAGGTAAGTGCAATTAAGAGGTCCCTGATGAGAATCTTAGCTACAGCTCAGATGAAGAATAATTCCCATGAATAAATCCTACCACCCTGGAAGCCGTAACTGAAGGTAAAAACCAGGTCCCTCTGCTAAGGACTTACGTAGGCAACTGCTTCAGGGTCACACCTCCCCCACCTGTGTAATTCTTTTTGCCCACCTGTGCATCAAAGGATTCTTACCCATCATTACCTGGGACCTCAGGCAGGGGTGGTGGGAGTGGAGGGAACCAGAGGGTGAGAGGTATTATTGCATAATGCCCCCCCCCCTTTCAAGCCTCTATAAACGCCTGTGCTGGGGAGTTCACTTTGTGGTGTACTTCATCGCTCACACTTTTGTTCGTCCAGCCTCTTACACACTTGGGCTCGAGGCCTCTCAAGCACTGCTTGTTCTTTTGCTGCACGTGGATGGATCCCAGGACAGAAGGTACTCTCTCCCTTTCTTCCTTACGCTTTTACTTTTCAACTCCTTCTCCCTGAACATGACCCATGCATGCCTGTATTTCTCATCCTCTAAATAAACCTTATCACTCTCTTAAGCTGTGTCAGTACTCAAATAATTTTTTTTTTTTAAGTAAAAGCCAAAAACCTAGAAAATAAACATTAGGCCCAAACCTAGACCACAACACTTCTCTAAGACTTCCAGTGAGCTAGGGCTTCTCAAGGATGTAGAAAGAACATTCCACAGACAGCAATGCACAGCCTGGATTAGCCTCTACTGTCCGTCACCACATGGCTTCCACTGCCACTTTTCTGAGTTAAGAGGCACATGAACATCCCATGAGATAACCTGTGACCTTATATGACACTTCAGTTTAAAAATTCCCAAGGCAGCCATTGTGGCACAGTGGTTTAAGCTATCACTTGTAAGTCCCATGTCCCATATCAGAGTGTTGACTTGAATCCTTATTGATCTACTTTCAGTCCAGTTCCCTACCAATATGCCTGAGAGGACAGCAAATGATAACCCAACTACTTCAGTTCCTGCACCCACATGGGAGACCTGGATAGAGCTGTATTTGGCCTGGCCCCAGACTGGGCTATCGTGGGCATTTAGGAAATGAACCGGTGGACAGAAGATCTCTAGATATCTAGGGGTGTGTGTGTGTGTGTGTGTGTGTGTGTGTGTGTGTGTGTGTGTGTGTGTGTGTGTGTGTGTGTGTGTGTGTCTCTCTTCCAGTCTGCTTTTAAGATAAACAAGCAAAATTGTAAAGAAAATTCCAGACTTTTAGGTTCAGAGTAAAATCAAACTAGGAGATAAGCTCTTGAAGGTAATAGTTAGCAACACTGCCACTTACACCCTCAGCCAGGACAGTTCCCTCTGAATGTAATCAGGTTACCCTTAATCCTTGTTTGAATTCAATAACACATGTTTCCCTCTCTGTCTCTCAGACCTGCACCTGTCCCTGGCAACTGGTACTCCCATCTTTCAGATTCATACGTTCAGAAACCTGGGAGCCAAGCGCAAAGCCTCCTCCCTGTGAGCCACCAGGGTTGAGAAATCACTGACCTTTCTTGCTTCTATGAAGTTGCACCCTATACAATTGCCACTCTTGGACTATTTTTGCACACGAAATAGCAATAACAGCAATGCTATGTGGATCTACCTGACAGATCATGAATCCTCAGGGAACCATGACTCCCATCTCTTCTTCATCTCCCTGGCAATGTTCTCATTAAACGCCCTTTTGTCTTGCCTGGATTCCTGACTCTCCCTCTCAAAGAGTCTTCCTGCTCAGTTTCATCATCTTCTCAACCATCGTCTGGAGGTCCTTCTGTTCACAGAAATACAACCATGCCACTTCCTGCTTTAAAACTTACAGAGGTCCCTCAGCCTTGATGACAAAGAATGCTGTTCTGAAACTGACCACACAGCAGCCTTCCCTCCCTTGCTCTGCATCCTTCTATCTGAGACTCACCACTACTTTACTTGGGAACGGCATTCTACTTCAGTCTATGGACATCTGAACAGATAATCTTTCACCTGTATTTTGGAACCCTCTATCTACAAATCTTCAGTCTAATTCTTACTGTCCTTGCAAAATTATCTCAGTAGTGATGTATTCCAAAAAATCTCCATACACTACTACACACACACACATACACAGGCCCTATTGTATAGGTTGGGGGCTTATCCCATAGGCTGATTTCAAATCTTTTACTACAGAGTTCCACAGCAATGACCTACTAAGCATATATCTCCTATCACTGGCTGAATTACTTCCCTCCAAAATTCATATATGGCGGTTCCAACCACCAGTACCTCGGTGGCACCTATAATTAAGTACAGGACTTTTAAAGAGTTAATTAAATTGAAATGAGGCTGTTCAGGGTGGATCCTCACTCTGGCTGATGGGTATACTGAGAAGAAGAGGAGATTAAGACAGACTGCAGAGTCTCACATACACAGAGAGCAGGAGAAAAGGAGAAAGCCGCCATTTGTAAGGCATGCATGGAGGCCTCGAGCATGCCAGTCTGCTGACCCTTGCATCTTGACCTTTGGACTTCCAGAACTTTTATTTTGAGATAATGATTTTCTGTTGTAAAATGTCATGTTTGGCTACCGCAACCTTAGTGAACTAACACCTATCTGCCTCCTTGCGTTCAGCTACATATTTCTTGGCTGCAACCCTTTAATTCATCTTTGTATCCCCAAAGGCCAACACTATGCCAACATGGGCCATGGATTTAGTAAGCACTTCACTGAAGACATGAATGCATTGTGGCACTAAAGAGAAAAGTGGGATGTGCTTAGAAAAGGCACAGTTAGTGAAACAGCAAACTTTGGGGTCACCACACTTCTTAGAAAGTGCAGTAGTTGATATTACTGGTCAAGCTTTTTTATAAAAAAAATACTATCAGAGCAGACCTCACTCAGCCAAGGATTTCTACACAGCAGGTGTTGGTTGCTTCATTTGAAACTGTTACTTAACAGTCTTAACTCCCAAGACAGCTAGGATTGACTTTTTCCAGCACATATTTGTGGGACCTGCTTCTCAAGAGCTGGGGATTTCCTGAGTCACCTAGCTCAGTCCCATGATTCTCTATTCTTGCAGTCCCCTATTAGCCCTAAAAATTTAATGCTACTCCTGATCACCCAATTTCCTATCAAACAGAGCTATGGACATTGGAGAGAACAGAGCTCATTAAAAATTAAATTTTTCAAATTTCCTTATATAAACATTTGTTTATAAAACACACCACAACACATGCAAGATAACACCTGCCTGTTTTTCTCCAGGGCTCTAATGTTTCTGTGCTCTAGGCTAGCTTAGTCAAACTATAGTCCTCTGCAAATATTGAGCCCTTTCACCCACAAGATGCAACCCAAGCTTTCTGACCTGAAACCTACAAATCCTCTACACTCCAATTCCAATTTAAATCCCCCAATCGCTTGATCTAATATGCTTTAGTAGCAATCATACTCTTCAGCCAGGCTGGATGATTCACTGGCTTTGATGGTCTCCCCTGTTTCATTTTGTGTGTCTGTCTGCTGGTAGACCCAGACTCTGAGTGCCTTCATGCCCTCCATCTGTCCAAACAAAGCCCTGCTTTTCTGCATGCATTTTAGGTTTCACCTCCTCTGGAAGACCTTCCATATTTTACGTTATTGTCCCTGTGCTCAATGTATGCAGCCTCCACTGCCTGTGGCATTATTGTCTATAGTTTATTTTGTACTACGTGTTCACTGCACTTGTGTTTTCAGTTCATGCTCTTAAGTAGTCTGGAAAATATTTGTATCCCCTGACACAACACCTCACTACCATGCGCTCAGTGGTTTCTCAGTAAATATGCACTAGTTTGTTTTAACCATGTCAGGAACATCTTAGTTCTCAGGGTTGCTGCTCCTCCTCATCCTGGAGCAGGACTTAGTAGCCAAACTCCAGCTTACCAACTGCGGTAACAGTCCCTTCCATTGCCAGATTCTCCTTCGAGGAGAGGCGCTAGCATCTCTCACATTCCCAACTTCTAAGACAGTCCTGACTATAACTGGCAACTCGACCAATGAACTCACACCCCACAGATGCTAATTAGTTTTAAGCCTGGACTTAGAGCTTCCACATTTTGCTGCCTCTGAATGTTTACACAGGTTCCAAGGCTCAGCTTCTGTTCTGAATCCTAGCATTTTTCAGCTGCAGCCTTGCACTTGGGTCTTTTCAGGGATTAGAACGAACAAATAGCTAATATAAAGATCATGAACAAAAAGGAATGGATCATTCCTACCATGACACCACCAGCCACACCACAGTACCACTATGGGTTTACTCTGTGCTGATCCACACACCAGAGTTGGGGTGTGGAGAGATATCAAAGTATCTGTGCTACCCCAGACCTACTCATGTGCCTGTTGGTACTGTGATTTAGCCAACTAGCCACACAAAGACAAATCCGATAGCCTGATCAACCACTCCAGCACTCCTCATCCCAGATCCTAAGTTACTCAATTTTTACATACTCCCTGTGGCATCTCAGAATGCCTTTCATTCAAGCCTTTCAGAACTGCTGAAAGCAAATGCCTGTGAGTTCCCCCTATAAATTAGAGGCGGCAGCCAGGAAAAATGATAACCCATAATTGGTAATTGTCTTTTTTTCCTTGCATTCTGAACATCTATTAGTAGCCACATCAAATATTTATATGTGGGGTTGGGTGCATTTGTAGCTATGTATACATTGTTCAGAAGGATACACAAGTACAAATAATCCCAACATTATTCACATTTTAGACTGCTTCCCTACCTTTTTTTCTTCTTTGTGATCCAAGTTCTAATATAAGAAGAAAAAAATCTCTAGCCTCTGGAGGCAAACTGATTTACTTTCAGGTTAATTTCCCTAAAATATCATGCCTAGGGCTAGTTGTGAAGGTTCCCCATAGCAAGAAGCAGGAAATAATAGAGAAAAGAGAGTTCATCTTCAGAGAAACTGTTTTAAGAATACATTTTGCTCTCTTCAGATGAAGTCATCAAATACATGCAAAGCTACTGCGATGGTAATTTCACTCTTCATTAATATGAATTTCTATTTTTTTCTTCTTCAGGATTGACAAAAGTACTATTAGAGGGTCCATTTAATTCTAACAAAATTCAGCAACGCCTGAGGAGAAGCAATGAGGTGAGTCCCAGGTTGGGGGGATGGTGTCTCCTGTACAAGAAATCAGGACTTTAAGACAGAGGTCAGGTCTGAGGGCCCCGTCCAGCCCAGAGTGACAATCCCTGGCAGCAGCCTCAAGGATTCCTAGGGAGCCTGCAGGAGTGGTCACTCACCAGTGCAATATCCTACAGGGTTGAGGAACTGCTCTTTCTTGCAGCTGGTCCTGCAGATTCCATTGCTAAGAGTGATGCGAGGGTGACAGGAGATGCAGTCAGATTCTGATGGCCCGTGGCACTGCCTGCAGCTTGGATGGCATGCTGGGGTTTGGGAAGAGAATAAAAGCTAGAACTGAAATGAACAGGTCAACATGTAAACACAGGGCATGTTCAACGCCCTCCACAAGTCATGCTATAATAACTGAAGATGGCAGAGTAATTTTGGCACGCCATTGCAGGCAACTGCATTTCTGGTATCAATGTGAACCCTCTCTACAGGAAGGGGTGAGGTTCCTGCTGTTCTCTGCCAAGGGTCCTTTGGGTATTTATAACATCATTCCCCAGGCCTTGCAAAATTAACAATTGAAAAATTAGTCTGCTATAGACTTATTAAATTTCGAGTTCATTTTGTGGTTGGCAGATCAAATGATTTCATGGGCTTCACATGGCCCAAGGGCTAAACATTCCTCATCCCTAAAAGTCTCAACACACATACAGAATCTGGAGCTACACTAATTTCAGTAATCAATCCACTCACTGCAGAAGGACCAGCATGACCACATCCAGTTCTGTGAGTCAAGAACTTCAAATCCAAGTTCACAGCACAAGCAGCAGTAGTGAGACTCCCCCATCCCTGCTGCCTGATTCTAAGAAGAACAAGCTGCAAGACTGGAACGTGCTCAGAAGTGCTGGCAAAGGGGCAGTGGTCCACAGCCAGTGATACAGAAACTTCTCACCCCAGTCGGATGCCAGCCAGACTTTCCCTTCAGGCCATGACTCCAATGCCTGTTTTATCAGTAATACTTAATTAAAATACCAAGAACAGGAAAAAAAAATCCTCTTTGTGGAAGCTATCATGGACTACATCTGGAGCTCAGTTCTTTCAACAAAATTATGTCAAAGCTATGTCTTCTCCAGAATAACCACCTAATGACAAGAAGTACTACACTGAAGAGAGAGAGAAAAAAACAACAAAAACGGAGTCCTTGTAAGGTGCAGACAATAAAGATAAGCATGGCAGGGAATCAAAGCAGGTTGCAACTGCAGCTGCATTTCTGCTGCCAATGCAGACAGCAGGAGCAAGCATGTGGAAGGAGATGGGAGGATTCTTTGCCAAGGACAAGGAGGTCCATCCAAGTTTAAGTCCAAGAGGAGGGGAGTGGAGGGGCTGGTGCTGGGTTGAGCTTGCTGGAATTGATGAGTTCCCTGCTGGCACGTGGCTGGTGGAAAGCAAAGGCACCGATTTGGAGTAAACTCACTTTTGGCAAGAAGCCAAGAGGAGATAAGGTATAATAAAAAGTCAGCAAGCAAAAAAAAAAAAATGACCTACTGATTAGGATAGCACCCACTATCACCCCGTCTACATTCCTGAGACTCTGGCCTTTGCCAAAGAAGATTCTGGCATTCTCAGGATGATTTCCACCACCCTGCTCTTCCTCCCCATTGGAATCTTTCACATGACCTGGGTGCCCTGCTGCTGGTGGTACCATCCATCTGAGAGCTTCAGGCAGACAGACGAAAGTGGTGGTTTCTCAGACTCCATTTTACTAAATGATTGAACACACACAGGCAAGACTACGGGACTAGAAATCATGCAGGGAAACAGTCTTCAAGAGCAACCCCAATGACAAAGGTACCAGGGGTGTTCCCTCATTGAGCTTGCTGGTGTTTAAAGTAATTTTCCACAGAGCCCCAGAGAGATTAAAAAAGCTTCTTGGGAAAGGGAAGGAAATTCCTGAATAAAAACAACTGGTGATCAGAAATAATCTCAATGTCTGTCCATTCTAAACTTCCTCTTGAGAATTAAGACTAAAAGTAGTTTACCAATTCAATTGTTAATGTACTTAAAAGTATTTTATAAATTTGCCACATATTCTTGGGCTCCAAGAATACAATTTCATTACAATAGGCTTTTTCCTATCAGCTATGGAAAAAAAAAAACACCCAGATTATCTGTTTGAAAGTTGGTGCTTTTGAGATGTGGAGTTAGTGGTGACCCTCAATGCACGCTCCCATTATCCACGAGGTTCCTGGCCTCTCAGCAAAGAGGGAACCCAGCTCAGAGTTCACACCCTTATTGAACAAACAGAACGCCTCTTGTTCTCAACACTATAGCCTTTGACCTGTAAATGCAGGACAAGCTTTCACAGCCCAACATCACTCCCTGGTACAGTAATGGCAGAGTCTGGCTGCACTGTGAAAACAAAACACGGGGCTGGGAACATGCGCAGCACGTTGCGTACTCACCTGTGCAGGCACCTTCCTGGTTAAAGTAGCCATCTGGGCACTGGAGGAG
This sequence comes from Ochotona curzoniae, assembly GCF_017591425.1. Lineage (NCBI taxonomy): Eukaryota > Metazoa > Chordata > Mammalia > Lagomorpha > Ochotonidae > Ochotona > Ochotona curzoniae. Next base: position 21,954,722 of record NW_024467119.1, on the reverse strand, counting down.
GCACCGTCCATCCAGCATCACATGGGCAGGCCTGCAGACGGTGCAGTTCTGTGGGCTCTTTCCTGCACAACTCAGACAGGATTGGTGACAGGCTAGGAGAAAGGCAGAGAAGACCATCAGGAAAACCCCACAGGACACAGATTAGCTACATCTCTCATGCAAACTTTTCAAGGTTGGAGTCAGTTTTGCACATTCATTTGGCTTTCATAAGCACACACCAAGTACATCTCACATATTTCTTGATAAAGGCAGGCACCTGCAACGCATGCATTTTGAGAACTCAGATTCAGTAAAGCACAGATGTCATGTAACAGAAATAATGGTAGAGTCATACATTTCTTTCTTCCCAAGTTCCGTTCTCAGAGAACATCAAATAAAAAGAAGCCATAAAATAGTTGTCCCTCCCTTGAGACAGCCCTCAAACTGTCACCAGATACTAACCAGCTGACCAGGCTGTCAAAGAGAAACAATGTCACAATGTCCCAGGCATTTTTTAAAATGGCTACTCTGTGATTCAGACAAGAAATACACAGAGGAACATTTTGAAATCATCCAGCATTCTGCGCTGTTCTAACAAGCTGCGGCAACAGGCCTGTGAGTAGGCAACTAGAATACAATGAGATAGAGATGACAAAAGGGTATAAAGGACATGGTATGGTAGCCTAACGGCTGAAGTTGGTGCCTAGCATGCCCCAAGATGCCAAATGGGCTCCGGTTTGTATCCTGGCGACTCCACTTCCCTTCCAGATCCCTGCTTGTGGCCTGGAAAAGCGGCAGAGGAAAGCCCAAAGCCTTGGGACCCTGCACCTGCATGGGGCCTTGGAAGAAGTTCCTGACTCCTGGCATCGGATTGGTTCAGTTCTGGCCATTGTGGCCACTTGGGGAGTGAACCAGCAGATGGAAGATCATACTGTCTCTCCTTCTCTCTGTAACTCTTTCCAATAAAAATAAATAAATTTAAAAAAGAATATAAATTTTTTTGTGGAAAAACTGAACTAAAGGTTAAGTTTGTTGGGATTCACACTGTAGCACAGGGGATTAAACTGCCCCCTAAGGTGCCAGATCTCATATGGGCACTGGTTCAAGTCATGGCTGTTCTACTTCTGATTCAGCTCCATGACAGAGTACCTAGAAAAGTAGCAAAGAATGGCCCAAAAGCTTGGGTCACTGTACCCACAAGGGTGACCCAGAATAACCCCTGACCCCTGGCTCAAGCCTGGCCAAGCCCCAGCCTTTGCAGGCATTTGGGCAAGGGAACCAGTGAATGTGAGACCTGTCTCCTCTCCCTCTTTCTCTATAACTCTATCTTTCAAATAAATACAACACATCCTAAGAAAAAGCTAAGTTTATTCGTGGAAAAAAAAATCTGAAATCCACACATGGTCCATTCATCATGCATAGTTTCCCTGAGTTTTTTGAAGCTGCTTGGCATAGTACAGAGTGAGCGCAGAGCAACACTGGTCCCCATGACCTTGACTCAGTTACATAACTTCTCAAGGCTCTTGCTTCCTCATCTATGAAACAAGGACACAGCAGTACCTACTGCATGGGGCAATGAGAACACTAATTTGGCTGGTGCAGGTGAATTTTTTAGGATGGTGCCGGACACAGAGTAAGGGCTTAATAAATCTTAGCTATAACTAATGATCAACATTAAGGGCTATGCTAGCGGTACCCATTGGTACAAGGAATAAAGAAAGCAATGAGAAAGAAAACCTCTCTACTTGCCTTCCCGGGATCTTCAAGGACAAAGGGCTATTTGTGTCATTTCCTGGATTGTCATGTTTATGTTTTTGAATCTGACTTGTGGGACCAAGTTGGTTCTAGAGACACTGTCCCTCCCAGGGCCAGACTCCCCCAAACAGCAAATGCTTGAGAGCATGCCTTTCATGTGCAAACTCACCACTCTAGATCCAAGCATCACCCTTCCCTCCACTACACACGTGCGTGTCCATGTGCCCGCATGTGTACACACACCTCCCTTATTCAGCCTCTTCTGCTCCAGGCCAGAGATTGGACACCAAACAGCTCCTATATTCCTGCAGGCCACTGAAGTTGTCTCTACTGTCCACCTGCTCACCCTGCCTCACCCATTCTCTCCTAGGAAACCACACAGAATCCACTCTCATATTCCTCTGCTTCTGGTTTGACTGTCGTGCTTCTCCAAGGGCTTCTTCACATCCTGGATTACTCCTTCCACTTGGAAGCTGTGAGTAACTGTTTTCAAAGGCAACAGATTCCTGATCAACTGACCTTGCCACAATTGAATAATAAAACTTACATTTTAAGACAGCCAGCCATTCACCACTAATGGTTCATTATTGAGCCTTGACAAGTCCAGGGGCGGGGAAACCATCATGAGTAGACTGAGACCTGGTTCTTCCCCATGCAGGTGACATCATGCACGTTAGGTCATCTTCTCTATGAAGACCAGATCCTCTAGGCAGCGGAGACAGCGCTCTGAGTTCTTACTGCCTCCATCAGCAAGTACCCAGAAGGCTTGGCAGGCCAACAGGAATAGAACAACCTGATGTGATTTTACACCACTGGGATTTCTATTTCCACCACCCTCTAATAAAATGTGGCATGTAATCTGCGACACAGAGAGAGAGCCATTACTGAGCTGAGGCTTTCTGGTCTATCAATGGTGGTTGTTAATGTATTAAACAACCTCCACATTGCTTGGTATATGGCTACAACACTACACTTCTATTGCTTGGCTGCAGCCTTGAATATCACCCGAGCATCCTTCTTGCCCATCTTTCACCTATAGGTTTAACACCTGAACCAGAGACCCTCTGGGACCTGCTCAAGAGCTAGGGCTAACGCTCATTCTCATTGTACAGTGCTTCTATCTCTCTGGTTGACTGATATTTTGATTATTAACCCTGGGATTACTGAAGAACTTAATATTTACTCAAGATTTTTTTTAATCAAATGAAAAACAGAAACTAAAGCCCTCTTTTTAAATAAATTTCCTTTAGTTTTAGAATGCCTTACAAATAGCTCTATTAGCACAAAACACAATTACAAATTTAATTTTCACAATCTTCCTCAAAAACCAAAATGGGAATAGGTAAAGTGAAAATAAAAAATTATAAGATATATATGTTAGCCTCTTACTGAAGACATGTTCAACACAAAATGTAACAGCATGCAAAAGAAATATAGGCGGTAATACTGCATGAAACAACTAAATTATATTGTCAAGAACAGAGCTTTCTGGAATGACATGCAGAAGCAATGTGAGGCAACAGCTTTTTTTTTCTACATTGCAAAATAAATATACTTATAATACCAGTATGTTTATATTAAACTTCATAATATTGCAAAAGACCCAGATCTTCCTATTAAAACTCCTCAATAAAGAGGAAATCAAAATGTATCACAGTGGAATTGAAGACTGAAGAAAGATGAATTAATGAATGATGAGCTCTAGCATATTTTATTTCATTCCACTTGGTCACAACATCAATGTAACAGCTTGACGTGATGTGAATTAAGGTCATTACTGAATGACATAAAACAGGAAAAGGAGAGGATGTGCAAGTTGAAAAGATGGGGGGCCAAGAATGAGCAACAGAACATCCCTTTGCCACTACCTAGATTTTAGTAATAACGCCCCACGAAACATCACTATCGCTGACTTCAGAATTGCCTCCTTGGAAATATCAACTAAATAATGAGCTATCTAGCTGCCGTGAGCAGTCAGGGAGAGGACAAGCTGGGGGAGACAGCCTCGAAGTTTCTTTGTCTCTGTAATGCTGCTTCAGTAAGCACAGGCATTTGCATCTGCAACTTTAAAACAACCCCACGAAACTTCAATTCTGTGCTGGTTTTGGAAACGTTGACACTATTTCAGTGACTTTTATTGGGCTTGATCCTTCCGCAGCCGAGTGCATAGCAGGAGTTCTGTCTGAAGCCCAAGACCTGTCAAGGAAGACTAACTCCATTACAGGATAGAATGCGGCAGATATTTTAAAGAAGTTCTCTGAATAATTCCTCCATGTAATGCTATATTTTTAGAGGCTGGCTTTCCAGTTGATGGTTAAGTACATTTCTGAAGAAGCACAGCCAAGTATTTAAAGCACTAAAATTGTCAGTACTCAAAGCATCCTTAGACAGCTATGCAGACAAGTTAACCTGACTCCAGAAAAAAAAAAATTACACCTAACACAATTAAATCATTTTCTGTTCATGCTATTTTCCATGTAAATTGATGACAGATATTATAACTTCTCTTTCCTTTTAATGATAACGAAGTGCACTATCCCTACTTTCACATCAGGTAAAATCTCCTGCCTTCGTGTAAAAACAATTTTTTGAGGTAGGATCCTCTGGAAATGGGATGTCGATACAGAAAATCTCCAGGATGTTCAGAATTCTCAATGTAGGGGAGGATTAAAAGACAAAAAGTCAAACATAATTGATTGCCCACTTCCTCTCTTCATTCTGCTTCCTCTTCCCCTCTTCCCACTAGACTGGGAACACTTTAAGGGTAATGCCTCATCTTTTCCATCCATGAACCCGGTGTACCCATCACAGTCATCCCAGCCTTGGCATGTCACTCCTTCTCAACGTATCAACTCTCGCTGACTAATAGGTGGGGAGGTGAGCAGGTGTGGGTCAATACATGTCTACATTGGTGTTACATTCAATTAGTTCTTCTTTGCTCATTTCTATAGCCTACTCTGCTGTCCACCTCACAAAAATATTGGAGCTTTCCCAAATTAGACCCTCTGCCCTTCCTCTCCTCATGCTTTGGCAAGTTGAGGCGCAGCCCTAACAGTGACCTTCATGCTGGTGAGTCTATAATTTATGAGTGCAGCTCTAGCCTTTACGTTGAACTCCGACCACATAAATCTACTGCAGAGACTAGGAAAGAGCTCTTCTCGACATTTCCTAGGTATCTAACACTCCTTATGCCCAAAATATTACTCCTTATCCACTGTTAAACTCCTCCCATATTCCTTTAACATAAATGATGACATTAGTCCTAAAACAGTCATCATCAGCCCCTGCCACCAGCATCATGTTGGGTATTTCTTTTGTATTTCCAGTCTCACTCAGTAGCCCTACTGTGTACCAAGTCACTCACATGAGGATCCCAGACTTATCCTGGACATAGTTGCGCATTACAACTAAACAAAGATTTGGTTCATTTTGTTTCCTAATCCTGTCACATCTGCCCTAAATTCACCATCCCTACGGTCTCTTAATCCAGGCCTCCAATATCATGACTAATGTCAGCATGGAAGCATCCTAACCTGCTCCCTCTTATCGCTCCCTATATTTTGCCACACAACCATCAGATGGATCACTCCAAAATGTAAAGTGATCAGACCATTTCCCTACTTCCAATTGTTTACCAATACCATTTGTAAGTTCCAGACTCCTTAGCACAGCACACAACGCACTGCACAACATGACCCACCCTCCACTCTGAACTCTGAGTCCTGGTAGTTCCCCTCTTGGTACATTGCGCTGCAGAAATACGCAACATCATCTACTTCTCCCAACACTACAGGCACTGTCCTTGGCCTAGAATGCCCTTTCCTACCATCTCTTGCTGAGGAACACCCAGTAATCCTTTAAAACCTTAATCATGCCAAGTTCTCGCCCTACAAATCTGTCCTCACTGACTTCTTACTTGGCAGCAGTCAGTATTCTTTCCACAGTTTCTGGACTCTGTGCGGGCTGCAATCACAGCACATGTGCTTTTCTTTAGGTGTTCAGATGTCAGTGTCTCCTGCTTGTTCAGGCCTTCCTTAAGGCATGGGCTGTGTCTTTTTCATCTTTCCATCCCCAGAGCCTACCACACCCAGGCTGTAAAAGCGAGAAGGGAAAAGCGAAGATGACAGAGCCTTGCCAACAGGCATGTGTTTGTATAGCTTATGTCAGCACCCTGGGGACTTGATTAAAGAGAATTTCTTAACATAGATTCCATATGTTTTATTTATCCAATGGATGCAAAGAAATCCAACTTCACGGTAATATACTCTTAAACTGTGCAAGCAGATTCCTGCCCATTTATATGTTTAATTAAAACTCTGCCTTCAGGCCTTCGGTGAGTCAAAGCAACAACTAAATAGATCAAAATACACAGCCTACTTTATTTCTCCCTGTTCTCTGAGAGCAAGCTAATTCATAAACCAAATTCACTGGCAAATTTCTTATTTGTTTTTAAATTGATACAAAGTCTATATCGATTTTGTGCAATGTTGTCCTGCACAGTAAGACTCAGCCTGGGGAAACAAACTGTCTTTAAGACTGAAAAAAGAAGGCGTGGAGAACCCGAGTTGCAGAAATTCCCCAACGTGTGCTGGAACAATACTCTGTCACCACTCGAGGACAATGACAAGGGTGCTGATACAGGAAAAGGACTGCTGCAAGATTTATTACTACGTTCTTTAGAAAAAAAAAAACACATACGCTATACATTAGATGATATAGAAGTAAAACCCATAATATAGCACAGAGTTCATTTTTAAAATAAAACTTCTTCTTCTTCAAAGTTCCATTATCTCCAATCCCCCTGCTGAATGCTATGGGAATTGAAAAGACCGAGTGCTAATTTGCCACAGAATTGGGGCAATTACATGGCTCATCTAATTATCCTGACCATGTTCATATTAGTCCTGGTCACCAGTGCCAGATTGCTTCATGGTGATTGAGCTGCATCGTAATTGGATGACCTGGTCTGAAGTTAAACTGTAAAGCTCTATGGTGGCACAAAGAGCCAGGCATCCGGGCTTGGAAAGAAAAAAACTCTTGAAAGAAAAAGCTACTTCGCATATAAGAACTCAGGGTCTCCCACTGCTAACACTCAGGTTTCTTCTACACCTTAATTTCTTTAAGTGTAAAATGGGCATAAATGCATGTACACTCAAACCACTGATAACACGATTTACTGCTGGAAGGAATTTCTAAACTATAAAGCAACACGTACAGGTATAGGCAATGGATACATGACTATAAAAACCCATGCCAAAAGAATAAAAGTAGGTATTTGAACTTGGAAGGGTCTTAGATAACATTCCCAAATACAGAACACCAGAAGAATTTGAATTTCAGATAAATAATACATAGTTATTTTGGTATATTCCATGCAGGAGAGGGCATTTATGAAATGTCAGCCACATACACTGAATGTTCTTATTTGCTAAATCTATCATTGGTGCTTTTATTTAATATTTTTCATTTGTAGTTTCTAAAGTTTCTGTAAAACATACAATGCAGGCAATGAGAAGAAAGTGAAATCAGCATTTTAAAAACTACTTTAGGGAGAAATAAGCATACCAGTGCCTCAGTGGTAGGTAGGCATGTCATTCCTTTAATTACAAGTTTTGTTTATGCAATCAATGGTTCTCCAGACAGTGGCATCAGCCTCAATTAGGAGTATAGCACAAAGGCAGAATCTCAGATCCCACCCCAAATCACAACCTCTGCATGCTGAGTCCCAGGAGATTCCTATGAGAAGTGCTCTTCTATGGAAACTTCAACTAAATGCTAAATCTTCAAAAATAATTAAATCCTAAAAAAACATTTATCAGGAGTAAAGGAGGACTGTGAAGTGGAGCTGAGCAACCGGACCTGGTTGTAGGGACACCAGTAGGGAAGGCCTCTTAAGAGATAAGCAACGCCAAGTGTTTTATCCTGCTTATCCAGCCCAGGGCTGCCACAGACAGCCAGGCACAGAGATGCATGACAGCGGTGAGCCCGGGGGAGAGGGGGTGCAACAGAGCATCCTGCCTCAGACTGACTCACAGAGGCATAGGGAACCTGCCGAGAAGACTGACGCAAGGGGAAGGGATGCTTTTATGAAGCGGTGTTGGAGGCCTTAAATCTTAAGAAAGATTTATTTATTTTTATTGGAAAGGCAGATATACAGAGAGGAGGAGAGACACAGAGGAAGATCTTCCTTCCAATGATTCACTCCCCAAGTAGCTGCAATGGCTGGAGCTGAGCCAATCCAAAGCCAGGAGCCAGGAACTTCTTCCAGGTCTCCCACGCAGGTGCAGGTTCCCGAAGTTTTGGGCCTTCCTCGACTGCTTTCCCAGGCTACAAGCAGGGAGCTGGATGGGAAGTGGGGCTGCTGGGATTAAAACCAGCACCCATATGGAATCCCGGGCATGCAGGGCAAGGAGGACTGGGCCCTGGGGGTTTTGTTTTAATGCAGGACTGACTGATAGATACTTCTTACATTTGGTTTCTATGTTGAAATTTTTATTAGAAATTTGAATCAGTCAGTACCAGAGAAGTCTCAGTTAAATAGGTGAGAACAAGTCTGAAGGAAATGATTAAGAGTCTTTTTTTTTTTAGCTCATCCTACACGTTGGAATTTAGTGAACACACACTAAATTTGGTTGACTATTAAAAATCCTCCAGGTGTTAGAATTAGGAGTTTCTTCAGCACCAACAGCTCCAACCTCATTTTGTAAACATAGAGGCCACGTAGAAATGAAGTGTACTGTGAAAACTCCACTTTCTGAAGCTCCCGCTTCCACTGTGACAATGTGACAAAAACATTAGACAAACCCACACAGTGGGCCACCCCCATCCAATCACAACCCTTCTGCTTGATGCTGCTTGGAGACAGCTCCAAGCTGTCTCCACCCATTCCTCCTCCATGTTGACCTTGCAGAGTGGGCTTCCCGGGACAGATCATCACCGAAGAGCATAACATGAGTTCTCTTCATGCATTCATTCATTATCTGATTCTTTCACTGGAATGTAAGGACCATGAGAATAGGACTTTTCATCTGACTCTCTACGAGGGCATCCCCAGTGCCAGGAATGCCTGGCACCTGGAAGGTACCTTTGCATCAGGAACACAACCAACTCTCTTGCAGCTTCTGCTAAGCAGTGTTCACTTCGCTCATCGAGTGTTAATTTTATATACATATATTATTTCATTGATTTATTCTATCAATTATGTACATGTTTATAATTATATAAAATATATAAATATGTTGCTTATATAATTATATATGAATATATATATATATATGTCTTCTAATCACAGACTTGCAATCACAGACTTACTTTCATCAAGTATCTTGAGTGTAGTCTGATATCATCTTGCGATAGATAAATCCCAGCTGCGCCATGGAGCTAGGAGTGAAAACTTTTATGACAACTTCTGACATCACTGTAGCCTCTCAGTAATTTATTTCTTTCTATAATGCAGCTGTCCCTTGTTTTCATTAGCTATCACAATATTCTAATCACTATGTACTGCAGTCTCCAAGAAAGGGAAAGCTCCCGAAGCAGTTTACATTTCCATTCTACATAGATCAAAGGTGTTATCCCAAAATCCTCTCAGTAGCATGCACAAGCATACACATTCACATGTTTACACACATTTCTAACATTTTGAAATATTCTGCAGAATAGCAAGGGTATTTATTCCTGAGAAGATGCAGCATAAAGAGCCCTTTGCAGTCTCACGGGACTCCCAGTCCTAATTCCATACACAGCACTTCAGCAGAATTGGAAATGGAACATTTCAAACACTGTGAAAAGGCAGAGAGGTTTCCAGAAATATGGCATGAGTGACAGGAACTACATCAATCGACATATTGAACACTCAGGTAAGGTTGGGAACAATTGGTGGTGATCACACCGCATTCCCAATGGAAGCGTAAGCAACTCAATTAACCTCTCTCTGGTATGTTCTCATCACGTGTAAATTGAAAGTAACAATCTACCTTGTGGAGATTGCACAGGGATTTGCTGACAAACGAGAGTAGACAGCTATCTGTGTGATATTATTTAACAACATTATGTTAACAGGCATAGAATCATGCAACTATTGGGGACTTGAAGGGTCAGTCCAGTTTTATCATGTGGGACTACCATTACAACATTCTAGAAGGATTACATTCTAATCCTTCTTCAAAGATGTTGGCTCATAGAGATTCTCAGACAGCCCAGCTTTGTCAAGGATGTTTTGGTACATTTAAGACACCTCAATCCAGCAGCAGCATCACTGTACCATGTTCCTCCTCCTCCCACATGGGAAGAAGACCAGCAGCTGCACCACCTCCGACAGGCATCTGCTCCCTCTGAGGCTGCCACAAGGCTGAGTGATGGTGACAAGCACAGCAATTGGAGTCGGACAAGCTTAGGTTCCATGGGATTTTATTTCATGCTGGCCACATGACCAAGCAAGTTGCAACCTCAAGTATCAGTCTCTTGCCAGGGGGATCAAATACATGATATTATATCTTCTGGGCTTAACAGTACAAATCACTCTAATTTTCATTTATTTACCACTCTTTTTGATAGTTTAGTCACCTCCCCCCTTCTTCTAGATCCATTCCTAATTGCCACTGGTTGCTACAGACACAGTGCCCAGAATTGTAAGTAACAGCTGACTGCACTGAGTACTTTGCAAAGATTTTTGTCTCATTTTCCCCAGGATCACCATGTAAAGGATAAATCCTGTGTCATTAGGTTACAGTGAGGAATCTCCTTTAGGCTCCTGTGTCCTCTCTCGCCTTGACCCAAGTACCGCAAAAGCCACAGGTCTCACATGGCATCCTCTGGATTCTTGGAAAGTCCAGTGTTTGTGCAGTTCCAATACCTCTTTGGTTTCCACTCAAACCTCAGGACACACAGTACACAGCTGTCTAAGATTATACAGATGGACTTTACATATTCAAACAAGTAACAAAAAATAACTTCTGCAGCAATGTGGGCCAAAAAATTATAATGACAAAAAGAGTGAGTGAGTGCCGCAAAAGAGAAAAGAAATTACACTTTCTCCATATCCTTTCCCACATCTGTCAGTAGTTGGGAACTGTAACTAGATTCCTCAGGGTGCCTGGGGTTTGCCAGAAGGCAGAGTGGCCTGAAGAAGCTTGTTTAGTTAACCTAACCCCTAGAAGAGATTTGAGATGCTATTAAACAGAGAGAAAAGAGTGATTGCTTACTTTTCCCTGCCATTTAGAAGGAGAAGCACTGGCCCCCATGGAAGTAGCCAATCCCTAGAATGGGGTAGTTGTGTGGCATGCACTTTGGGACAACATTGGGACTCTAACATAGCATCACAAAGATTGCTATGTTCTGCAGTAGTTATGTAAACAGGATCTCAGGAGCTTAAGGGGCCTGAGAGAGATTGGATAGTCCATACTAGACTGGAAATTGTGATGTCTGGAAAGTAGAGGCTCCTCTGGGTATCACTATAATGCCCCTGGAGAGGGGACTTCCTGGGTACCACAGGATCAGCTTTCTCATTCACCTGAACATCTGAGCATATAGACTATACCTATACTCACAGAGCTTGGAGCTTTGTCATTTACCAACCACTTTCGCATTCCTAATCTCCTATGCTTCTGGCAAAAAGTTAGAATGAAAGCTATCTATTCCATGCCTGGCTCTGGCTTTCAGTGTTCAAATACTACATATATATTTGAAAACATTTATTTATTTATTTGAGAAAAGCTGAGGCTGAAACAAGTGAAAGCCATGCCAGGCGATCTCCCATACAGGGGTTAGGGGCCCAAGCACTTGGCTCATCTTCAGCTGCTCCCCTCGCACATTAGCACAGAGCTGGATCTGAAGTGCAGCATTTCAGGCCCTAACAGCTGCTCATATTGGGTTCCAGTGTCACAGGCAGTGACTTAATCAATTGCACCATAATATTAGTTCACTAATTCTGTTTACTTCTTACCGTGCTATGCAGACTGTGTCTGAAGTCTTAATCTGACCTTGAAACACAGTCTTTCCAACTGAGGATACGTTCTAATGTGAAATTACAGTAACTTCAATAAGTTGATTTGTAAGACACCAAATTGCAACATGCTTATAGTGATGCTGTCAAATAAACACTGAAAACGCTGAATGAGAATAAAGATTCACAGATACTCTTGCAAAACGGTAAAGGGCAGTAGGGTTCACCTTGTTTGGTGGATTACTTTCTTACATTCACATTACTTTTTCACATTCAAAATTCCCTTTAATAAATATGTTATACTTACAATGAAAAATATAACAGTCATGAACTATCCAGCTATCTTGAGAGTCAAGCGACCACCCAACAGCAAGGCGACTCTCAGGAAATGATACCTTCCTTTTCACCTTCTGACAACTCATTGATGATCTGATTATTGAGTTAAATGACCCAAGATGTCATCCCTTCCCTGCAGGTAATATGCCAAGGTAGGGCAGGAATCACTTCTAAACGTTGACAAAATCCCAGATTTCGCCCTTAAAAGGACTGATTCCTATTCAGCATGGCAGATCAGCAGAAATAACAAACTGAACTTGACAACGAACCCTGGGTCTCGCAGCTGTCCACAGTGGTCTCAAAGAATGTCTGTGTGATAGTTCTGAGAAGGCAACTGTGAGGAGGATGCTACGTGAGGGACTCAGCTCTTTGAGATCATCTGTGACTCAAAGGGCTTGTTGGAACAGACAAAAGGATCACTGTTGTACAATTCAGCCTCCCATTTCTCTCACGAGCATTCTGGAATACTTCTTATGTAGAAAAACCAAAAAACACACACAAGTGTTCTGGGTTTCAGTCCTATCTCACTGGATCACACAGAGGTAAGCCCAAAACCACCCAGAATCTTTACAAATCATGCTTACTCACCTTCACATAGTCCAGTGCTCTCCAAGTAAAACCGGGCTCTGCACTGGGGCAGGCATTCCCCATAGGGGATCTGGGCCCTAGAAACCTGCTGGACTTGCAGTCCCTCCTCGGGCTTTGCACACCTGGTGCATTGAGAGGGCTCAGGACCCACACAAGCCAGACAGGATGGATGACAGTCTGTGTGGAGGAACAAAATACAGAAAGTAACCCAAGCATCAAGTACATGTTGCGGCCAACAGGTGTCCATCCTTAATTCAAAACCACCTAGAAAAGCTCAGCAGGCGTGTACTTATTTTCCTACACAAAGCAAATGGGGATACTAGCATCTCTAAGAGGCACAGTGATAGGAGTGGTATAAAAGCCACATCTCTCAGGTCAGTGTGGGCTGGCTGTCTGGCTAGGTCATAAAAAACTCATGGCCTGGTCAATACTGGCTTGGCTCTCTGGGAAAGAAAAAGCCCTGAATGATGCTTTCACATGATGTTCTCAGGTGTTACTGAAGACTTCCAGGAGCATTTAGATGAAGACTATTATTATGTCCTTTGCAAAATCAGTCATGCATTATTACCCAATATGTCATCCCTTGTACACAATGTAGAGGTCTAGACAAGAAATTTCTCTTACTATTTATCTGGAGAAAGGCTGTTTTCTGAGCAGTAATGAAAACCTCACATAACAGTTTGTTTTCCTTCGCTGCTGGTGTAATCAAACACTACTCAAGACGATCTCATACCCACATTTTGATACAGTCAAGCTTCCTTTTCTTTACAAGACTCCAGAGTCAGAATTTTCTTTCTCTCTCTCTCTCTCTCTCTCTCTCTCTCTCTCTCTCTCTTTTTCCTGCTAAAGGTCATTTGGATATTTACAGCATTATTGCTGGACCATACCAAATTATTGGCTTAACAACTAGCCTGCTATGCATTAATTGCAAATCGTCTGACCTGTTGCCTTGACAGGGTCAGACTAAATGATTTAGTAGTTTGTGGGCTGGACATCCCCCAACCCAGCTAGATTCTTTTTCCAAACATTTGCTGCTGCTGCTGCTTCAATGTTTTAAATAATTTATTTTTCCTTAGAACTCTCCTCAAACTCTTTTCTAAGGTACTAACATAAAAATAAATGCAAATTAATTCCACTTAAAGGGTTTGCTCCAGTGTAGTAGTTTCAGATGTCCCAATGTGATTACTCTTTATCAATGTGCCCATAGCCTTTTGGGAGATGGTTACTCAAGATTTCTCATTTGACTCATCCCAAACATCTTGCCAGCGACACCTAACTCTCTAAGCAGTGTCATTAAGATAGACGTTTTCCTGGGAAATACAATATCAGTCTAGCAAAAATAGTAGCAATGTTAGGAGAATAGAGAAGACAGACATAGGAGTTAATTCTCTTTTAAAGTATGGTGATGGAAATCATATTTCTCATAAGCATAGCTAGAGAAATCAGCAACTTATTGAAATGTCTACAAGTTTGGAAATGCATGTTTTCTTCAGATTATTCCTTTGTGAAATAATTATAATGAAAAGGATGTATACATATTCCTCCATCAGCATCAGCAGAGACTGGTGCCAGGACCTCTGTTGGTAACAAAATCTGCAGATGCTCTAGTGGATTCCGTACAGCAGTTCTGTCTTTGCACAGAGTCTAACCATATCTCCCCATACCCTTCAAATCACCTCCAGACTGATACTAACACTTAACTCTATCACTTTAAATGAACCCAGCATAACACTCAATATGCAGTATAAATTCAAGTGTTATTTTTCTGAACTTGGTAAACTATTTCCTCCCCAAATACTGTCAATCCACAGTTGGTTGAATATTTTCAACTTATACATGTGGAATCTGCAGATAACATGGCCAGCTGCAATGTATATGTAGCCATATAAGATATAGCAGAAGAAAAGTTGCAACCGAAAATGGTATCATCAGTAAAAAAGTCAAAGTCAACCTATGCCCTTTGATGGGGCAGTATTTTATGAAAGATGATGATGATACTGATCATACCTTTGCAGATGCCATGGTCAGGGTAGTAGCCTTCTGTACAGCTGGGTAGGCAGTGGCCTTGATGCAGAGCCTGGGGGTGCACACAAGCTGTGCAGTGAGAGGCGGTGGGTCCGGAGCAATTGGCACATGACTTATCACAAACTGCAAGGGAGTAAGAAGTGAACACGCAGGGACCAGGTGAAGATAAAGCCCACTTTCTGTCTTGGCTTTACATGACATAGCAAGCCTATTGAGCATTTGAAGTCCCCTCATCAAGATCTCAAACCAGGCCCAAGAAGATGAGGGAGCAGGTGGCTATCCTGCCAACACTGCTCACACAACCACTTCTGCTTTTATTCATGTGCTAGCTACTACTTAATACCCAACTTTTGTTTAGTGTTTGTAATAAGTGCTGTTTACAAATGATCACTTTTAATCCTCTTAACATCACAATGGGTGTTATTAACTGCATTTCTTAGATTTAATTATTTTTATTGCAAAAGCAGATATACAGAGAGGAGAAGAGACAGAGGAAGATCTTCTGTCCATTGATTCACTCAAGTGGCTACAAAGGCCAGAGCTGAGCTGATCCGAAGTGAGGAGCCCAGAGCTTTTCCTGGATCTCCTGAAAAATGTGGGTGCAGGGTCCCAAGGCTATGGGGTTTTTGCAACTGCTTTCCCAGGCCACAAGTAGGAAGCTTGATGGGAAGCAGGACCACTGGGATATGAAGTGCCCATATGAGATCCCAGTACACGCAGGGTGAGGACTTAAGCCACTAGGCTACTGCACAGGGCTCTATTAACTGCATTTTAAAGATGGGAAAATTGAGATCTTGGGACACTAAAAAGTTGCACAGATGCCATTCATAGCAGGGTTGGGATTTAGCTCTAGGTCTTTCTGGACCTAAATCCCAGACTTCCCAAATAGAAAAGTGCAGAGAGTTTATGGGTTTTACTGTTGGGAGTACTAGAAAATTTGATTGGCTTGAACTCAATTAACACCATTAGGCAATGTCTAGTCTCTTGGCACATCTGCAGTGAGAGAGTAGACTAAATGATCATTACAAAGCTTCCAGCCTTGATCTTTCAGGATTCAAAGTATGAATTACATTATCACTGTATAGAATCTGACTACTACATATAATAATGTCAAGAATACACCTCCCTTGCTTTTGACCTTGGTTTTAACAATGGAATATCTCTGACTCCAAGAGACAGGAGGTGATAACACGGCCCTGGGTGAGCGCTTTGGCAGTGCCAAGAACACTAGTGAGACAAGCAGGAAGGCTCTGGAGTGCTGGTCAGGAGAAGGATGCGGGTACTTAGGAGACACAATGAGGGACTTAAGTGAGTAAACAGGTTGGGAGGCAAAGGAGAGGAATAGGCAGTTGTGGTGGCACTGTCCAAATATCTTACTCTTATAGACTTTAACTTTACTACCTATAAGATTTTGTTTAAATGTAACTTGTTGTTTTTTTAAGTGAGTTGAAGTTGTGAATGTACGAGTTTATAAACGCCACGGAATGATTTTGTCATGCCTACAGCCTAAACTGGTGATGGTTTACATATAGGGTTGGCCAAGAGCCATTTGGATATTTATAACATCATTTGTTGGCCATCCAAAATCATTAGCTTTAAAATTAGCCTGCTATAGATCTGTTGAATTTCAGATCTTCAGGGCAATTTTCTCAGCAGAACCAGATCAAATGATCTCAAGGTCCTTATATGGTCCTTGAGCTACACATTGCTCACCTCTGCGAAAACATGAGGACTACATGTTAAAGATGTTGTTAGCATCACAAAAAAGCTAAATGAACTCTGATGATGATTAATGTGCTGGCGTCCTTCATTTAATCACCCTAGCTAGCCAGCATCCATCCATGTTTCCCACTCCTAAATCAAGCACAGATGAGTTCTGTAATAAAAAGGATATCCTCTTTAAAGCAGCATTTTCGCATCACACAAATTCCTGCATGGGTAGCGCAAGGCATGACATGTGAAGCAGTATGAAATATTTCGCACGGATTATGACGATTATGTGTCTCTCACCTTTGCACTTGCCCGACTCATCAGCGTAGTACCCTCTGGGGCATTCAGAAATGCACTTGCCATTATGCAACATGGTCTTCTCAGCACAGGTAAGGCACCTGGGAGTACTGGGGCCACAACTCTTACAGGACTGGTCACAAGCTAAGAGGAAAGAAAGTCCATCAGAGGCAGGCAACAGCAAGCAACAACACAGGGAGGTCGTTCTCAGCGTGCTCCTCCCTGCACCCAGGCAACACTCTCATTCCCAGGCTGTGCAGCAGGGTAGTTTCCTTGATTCCAAGGACTCCAGCACTCCAGTCGAAGGAGAATTGGAGAATTATTCACTGAACCGGCATAACAAACCCTCTGAAGCACATCCAGTAGCATATCCAATTTAATATGGAATTTAAAATTAAAATGGCCCTGGAGACAAGGTTACCATATTTATCAAATAAAAATATTGTACCCCCGGTTAAATTTGAATTTCAGTAAATAATGTAGAATTTTACTTAGTGTGTTTGTACCAAGCAGTTTATAAACTCCCATGCCTCTTTTTAACTACACTTGGAGGAAGAATTCAGAGCGTCAGTGTTCTGTTAAGATGATATCACTAAAATTATGTTGATAGCTAGATGTTTGGTGCTGCGATTAAGACATCACTCGAGACTTTTGCATCTTACATTGGAGTGTCTGGTGTTTGAGCTTTTTACTAACACATATGCTGGGAGGCAGCAGATGATCCATTAAAATACTTGGGTTTCTGTCACTCACATGAAAGAACCAGATTGAGTTCTCAGCTCCTAGCTTCGACCTGGCCCTGCCCTGGGTCACTGAAGGCATTTGGGCAGTACTGCATAGGAGCTCTGTGTCTCTATCTCCTTGCCTATCAAATAAACAAAAATTATGTTGAAATTGTGAAATTGTACATAATTTTGCAGGACCTACACATTCATCTATTCATTCATTTAACCCTTGCTCCACAAAGCACTTTAGGTCTGTGTCAGAGATCAAATCAACATGTTTTCCACTTAAAGAGACAAATCCATCTAAAACAAGAAAACAAAATAACCAATATCAAAAAGAGCACTTTGATTACTCTGTACAGGCACAAGAAAAATGGCAGACATCTTTCTGGTTAAGAATGGATTCATAGAAGTGTCCCTTAGGCAATGTCCTGGGACTCGAGTTGGATTATGCTGGGCTGAGGAGAAACCCTTCACACTGAAGCATCAAGTAAGCCAAGGTTCAGCACCTGGGAAGGTGGGAGCTATCACGGGCACCGACTGTTTCACTGGGCAGAAAAAGAGGAAAGGATCAGATTAAGGCAACCTACAGCCAGACTCTGTGGTCTAGAATCTCACCTTGACTAAGGCACTGAGAGCCTCTGCAAAGCATTATGTAGAACAGAAATACATGGCTGAATTCATGTGCAAGAAAGATGGTTTGTCTTCAGCTGGAGAGAAGGATGGAGGGGGTAACAACATGAAACTGGGCTTGGCTAGAAGACCATGGCTTCATGTAGGCTCAGGGGGAGGAGAGAGGTTCAAGAAGGGGAGGAGAGAGGCTTGAGAGAGGAGATTTGTTTTAGGAGAGGAACGAAGCCATCCACAGGATGACAGAAGGGGAAGCATGAGGTTATGGGGAGCTCAGCCAGAATTTGTGTGGTCCTGTAGACACCTGATTTATGTTTCAAGGTCTCCAAGAGAGGTCTGCAGATGAGCCCACACAGATAGTGGCTGAAACCAGAAATAAGTTGATTTATTCAGAGAAAGGATGCAGGAGAAGATAGCAGTAGGCAAAGATCTGGGGAATATCAACCTTTTACAAAAAGGAAGGGGGTGGTGGATTAGCAAAGGTGACCAAGAAGATGTGACTCATGAGTAGGAGAGAAAGAGGAAGCTTCAGGGCTGAGAAGCTGGGTTGGGCAGGGGGCAGTTTCTAGAGAGAAGTCGTAAGCAGTGTAGGGAAGACACTTGTCATTGGAAGAGGTGCTATTGCGATCCAATGCTGGGGTGTGTGGGGTCTGTGCTGTATGAATCGACTGAAAAGAACAGTCTATTCCATGAAAAAATGAGGACAGAAAGAGCTTAAAGGGTAAGCAGTGGCTATAGCATACTAATATTAAAGTACAAGTCAAACATTGAATGTGGGGGTTTGAGAAGAGCTTGAATGAAAACAACAAGGTGACAAAAGGGGTGTATACTTTTTAAAAGAATGTATGTATTTGAAAGGCAGAGTTACCAGAAGGGGGTATGATGAGAGAGTGAATAGAAAAGGAAGGGAGGGGTGAGGAAAGAGAAAGAGAGAAAGAGAGAGAGAGAGATAGAGAGAGAGAATATGAGCAAACATGTTTTTCTGTCTGCTGGTTCACTTTCCAAATGGCCACAACAATTGGAGTGTAAAGCTGTGAGTCAGGAGCTTTTCCTGGTCTCCATGCCCAGCGCAGATGCCCAGACAGTGGGTCACCTTTCTGCTGCTTTCCCAAGTGCATTAGCAGGAAGCTGGATTGGAAGCGGAGACACAGGACTCACACAAGGCCTCAGCACTGGCCGCTGGCGATGTACTTTGTAAGAGCATAGGAGGAAGACTGATGTGGAAGGGAGCAGAGACGGGTCTACTTGTCCAAGAGGAGGTGACAGGGGACAGGCACAGCTGTGGGGAAGCACATGACTCCAGTCACCCACCACGCCCTGGCTAACTTTCCTACAAACAAGCGAAGCAACCTTCTTTACAACGCAGAGCATCTGCATTTTCGAACAGAGCACCACTGAGCCCAATTCTGTCTGTTCCTTTAAAGCACCTTCACCCTACCGACCTGAAAACCAGTTAAGAATTTCAGAAAAAAAAGACACTAAAGGATTAAGCCAAATATTCCATCCTGGAGGATTCAGAATCTATTTATGAGCAAATGTGCTGGGTGTGATAAACTTGAATAATGAGTAAAGAAATGGGCTTACTGTGGAAAAAAGCGAAACATCTCTCAATTCTTGACTCCAATAAAGAAGCAAAAATGGATCTGAGGAGTGTTTTACCCTCTCGCTATACCACAACATAAAGAGTTTTGAAGTTTCTAATTTTAGAACCAACATCTCAACAGGACAAAATAATCTATAAGCTAAATCAAATTTGCTATCAATAAAAAAAATCACAAAACATTCAAAAAAATAAAATTAACCAACAATGAAAATGATATACAAAACATTACAAGAATGTCCTAAAGCAATATTTAGAAGGCAAGTCTTATATTTAAATAAAATCATTAGGAAGATGCCATTTCTTTCCAAGCTAATCTATAACACTTCAATGAAGTTTCAGTATGAACTTCACTTGAATTTCCTTAGGGATTTGATAAATGAATAGTTTAGTCAACTTAGAAGAAGAAAAGACAAGACATTTATCCCAAAAAGCTATGGGTACAAGCTGAAAAGGCAATACAAATGAGCAAGTTAACGGAGTGAGATCTTTACCAGAACAGAAATTTGGACTGCAGAGTGTCTGATGAGCCCTTATATGCATAGTAACTAGACTCAATAAATGTGGATTAAGAGGTAATGTTGGGAAAACTGGAGCATGGAATGCAGAAAAATCAAACTAGATCCCTAATTAAATCCACAAGTATAAATAGATTCATGCATGAATAATCTGAAGGTAAAATGCCAAATTAATAGAAGAAAACATAGGCTAATTTATTTGTGAATATAAACAGAATAGATCTTAAACCAAACTTCAAAAGCAAAACTTTAAAGTAGAAAGTAATGAATTAAAGATTCTTATTCAACAAAGGGCATCACATTCATGTTAAATGACAACAGGATGGGGGATATTTGCATATTTAAAATATACAAGAGTTAATAGCTATAACATATACAGTGGATGCCATAAAAGGTAGCAAAGAATAATTGAAAAGCATATTAGAAAGCATATATGAAGACCAACTGGAGTTGAAAATAGACTGCAGCCCTGTGACATGGTTCAGTGTCTCAATCCTTGTCTTGCAAGCACCAGCATCCCATATGGGCACCAGTTCATGTTTCAGATACTCCACTTCCCATCTAGCTCCTCGCTTGTGGCTTGGAAAAGAAGTAGGGGATGGCCTAGAGCCTTGGGACCCTGTACCTGTGGGGGAGACCTGGAGGATGCTCCTGACTCTCTTGGCTACTGACTTCAGAACAGCTCAGCTCTAGCTATTGTAGCCACTTGAGGAGTGAACTAGTGGATGGAAGATCTTTCTGTCTCTCCTTCTCTCTGTAAATCTGACCTTCCAATAAAATTAAATCAGTTATTTTTTTTAAGAAAAGAAATAGACTTATTAACAATCAGAAATATGCAAATACATGGGATGACCCTTTACCTGTACTACCCAGCAAACATAAGAATCTTGATGTTGCCAAATGGGTGTGAGTATGTATTTGTAAGAGAACCCTCAGTCTCAGAGTCCAGAGGGTGGCGGTCATGCAGGTGGACAGTCCAGAGCTACTTAGTCAATTAAAGAAGTTGAATCCAGAAACCAGCAATTCTGCTCCTGGGTATAAACCCCAGCAAAGCTCCCGGAGAGGTCTGTTAAGAGACTTGTTGCTCTCTGGCGCTGGTGTGTGGACAGTAACCAAGGAGAGAGCCCTCCCACGAAGTAGTAAGAGCGAAATGTGAGGACACGCAAGGACTGCTGCACAGTTGTGACAAGGAGAGGTCCAAGTGACAGAGTGACACAGGTGAATCTTAAAAAATACAGCCTGGAGTGAGAAACAGGCACTGCACAAACGCTGTAAAGCACCATTTAAGGAATTAAGTGTACATACTTCCAGAACAAAATACTCAGCCTAGAAAAGTTCATGAAGGCAAAAAGATGAATACAATCAAAATGCTTGTCTGGACAAGGCAAGAGAATATGGAGGAAAGAAAGAGAAAGAAGGGAAGGAAAGAGAGAAAAGAGAGGTAAGGAGACAAAGAGAAAGATAATATGGCTACCAGAATCCTCTAGACTCTGCCTTATTATGGTGGGTAGACTCATAAGAGTCCTTTACAACAGCCCAAGTACTTAAAAGAATGAGGTGGCTTTCCCTCTGATGGCTCCACCATTCCTATCTAATATTTGCAAAACTCAAAACACATACCACAGATGAATTTCCATTCTCTTAAGTTCTTTCAGCCAGGGCATACTACCACTTAATAACAGGCTATGCCAGATTTTTCTCAGCACTTGACTTTGAGATTTCTGCAGATATGGTTGGTCGGGTATAAATTATTAAACCAACACCAGCAGGTCTTTATTTTCAGTAGCACTAATCTGAATAGGAAATAAGACAACATTATCAGCATCTTAATTAACATCTTGATACCAATCAGTGATTTGGGTCCCCATTGTTTTAGAAAATATTTCTGTGAGCATTCTGAAGTGCCTGATACAAATGTGCAAGCTCCAGTTTCTCTGCATGAAAAAGCCTGCTTGTTGGTGCTAGTGCATTGGCTCAATTGGCTAATCCTCAGTCTACAAGTGCCAGCATCCCATATGGGGTTCCACTTCCCATCCCATAAAATCCCTGCCTGTAACCTATGATAACAGCAGAAGACAGCTCAAGTTTGGGACCCTGTATTCATTTGAAAAACATCAAAGAAGCTCCTGGCTCCTGGCTTTGGCTCAGCTCAGCTCCAGTTGCTGTAGTCCTTTAGGGAGTGAACCAGCAGATGGAAGATCTTTGTCTCTGTCTCTTTCTCTCTAAAACTCTGCCTTTCCAATTTAAATAGATAGATGGATAGATAGATAGATAGATAGATAGATAGATAGATAGATAGATAGATAGAAAAAGGAGCTCTCTGCTGCTTCTCAATGGCACCCTGGTTGACCACCTGCTTTTTGGACTCCTCCAGTCCACACGGGGCTCTGGCCTGTTTTCACTCAGCCTCTAAGCACAAGAGCATTTCTGCCTCTTCTGTCCCAAGACTTCCCCCCATTTGTCCTGCTTCTTCAGAAAAAGCGTCTTTCCCAGAATCAGCACTGTGGCACAGCAGGTTGGGTTGCAGCTTGCCATACTGTCATCCCATAAGGAAATGCATTCATGTCCTAGCTGCTCTGTCTTTAAGTCTCTGCTGATGTGCCTAAGAAAGCAGCAGAAGAGAACTCCAGTGCTTGGGCACCTGTGCCCTCCTGGGGCATCCAAATGGAATGCCTGGCTCCCAGCTTAGATGGATCTCTCTCTTATCCCCATATTTAGCCATTGCTCTGCCTGCCTATCAAATAAATAAATAAATCTTTTTGAATGTGTTTTTCTCATTCTAGATAATGTCAAGCCACAAGTGCAGGTCAGTGTCACCACTGCCCTGTCAGTGACAGTGCCCAGCTTCTCCGGGGACTTAACGGATAACTGCCTTGAGGCATTCGGATTAGTGCAAATGTGACATCTGTCAACCTTCAGAGAACACATCTGGCTTAATGAGTGGGAAAGTGATGCTGGCAGAAAAAGATGAACACTCCGAGGCAACTGGCAGCCTGGCCTCACCTCCCTCCTTTGCTCTCAGAACCACATCCAAACCACCTGTGACTCAGCCATAGCTGGCGAGACTTTTCCCACTAGCAATGTTATGGGGGCTCAGCCAGGTTTAGGCAAACAGCTATTAAAGGCAGCTCTCCTCCCCAGGACCCAGAAATCTATCGAGACATAAAGACCATGTTCTTTTGCTGAACAAAAGAACTCAAGAAAGTTTCTCGAACAGACTATTTGAATGGATTTAATGGACTCAGTTATGAAAAACCTTCCTGTGCCTGTGACCTCACTCAAACCTTTCCTTCACTGTCAGGGTGTCCGGCCATCCAGAGATGAACAGCAAGACACGGAAGAAGAGGAGGAAGGAAGAATGGTACCATGAGGAGGGAAACCAGCAGAGCACCTTAACCAGTTTGACAGAACAGGGAACAAAAGAGCATCTAGTGGCCGATACAGTCTAGAGCCGGAACATCCAAACTTGAATCCTAATTCTGCCCCTTAGTAACACAGCAAACATCTGACTATTTCCTCACTATTTACTATAGGAAATCGCAGTTGCTGAGAAGGTTATATGAATCACCAGCATGACACTGGCCTGCTCTAATTGGTGTGTATACATTCAGCTAGTCCTCTGAATTAAAATTGGGTGAGCATCTGCTTTTTACTACTTCTGTAATCAATGATCACAAACTCCTTAGCTCAAAGCTGTACAAGTCTATCATCTTAGGATCTTATGGATCAAGGACTCAACAGTGAAGCATTCCTCTGGAAGCAGCTCAAGGAAATAAGTCATTTCCTCATGTTTTCTAGCTTACAAAGGCTGCCTACTGACACCTGCATCCTTCCTCACATCTCCACATCACCCTGACCACTGCTTCTATCCTCATGTCATCTCTTCTGTCTTGACCATGCTAATTTCTCCTTATAAGGATTCCTGGGATCACACAGGACTCACCCAGATCATCCAAAATAACTCCTGCCCACCTCAAGTTGCTTGACACATTTATACCTACCAAGATCCCATAGCAAGCCAAAATAGCACACTCTCAATGCAGACTACTTTGGGGATAGGAATGGAAGAGAAAGGGGAAGGGAGCTGGTAGTCCTGTTGTCACAGGCACTAGTATTATTCTATTTTACAGGCAGGAAAGTGACTTGCAAAGAGGTAACTTGCTCAAAGCCATGCTTTCCGCTCACATTGTCCTGCAAGCATCTTGGTGGCTATTTGTAAAGTGCTGGGGACTGTGCTGGAATAGGCAAGCACTGAGCTGGGGCTACTCTAACTGCTGGGGCCAAGGATGCTGCAGCTGGAATGAAGAGTGTAGCTACCGCAGCTGCACATGAGAGGCACCAACACCCACGGAAAAGCCACCTATAGCTGGCCTTAAGAGTCCTTTTGTCTCCTGGTGTATTCAGAAGGCACTCTGGCCTCGATGGAGAGTTTGGGTTTGGAGAGAAAGGCCTGGGTGGGATCCCACACCTCTCCCTATGATGTTGGCCTTGAACAGGCAGCCAGGGCTTCACTTTGATCATTCACAGGATGAGGCTACAGGAAACATCCCAATCCTAACCAACTG
The DNA here is from genome assembly GCF_017591425.1 of Ochotona curzoniae. NCBI lineage: Eukaryota > Metazoa > Chordata > Mammalia > Lagomorpha > Ochotonidae > Ochotona > Ochotona curzoniae. The sequence continues at coordinate 21,930,051 of NW_024467119.1, read as the reverse complement.
CAGGGATCAGAGAACTGAACTCCACTAGTGAAAAGTATGCTGTGAAGTACTAAGACAGTCTCAGAGTCAGAAGCCAATGGCATATAAAAGGTCTTTAAAAATGAGAACAATGAACAAACTACATACGGATTTCCTTCTCTGTTGTGCCAACCAAACATGATGTGCAAGTTTAGTGCAATGAAATAACAGCCCCATCCTATCTGTTCATAAGGCAACTGATTATTGGTACTATAATTTGATATGAGAAAATGTGCTTGGGTATCCCAAGCCGGTACTTACCATGACAGGTCCCCTGCCTGTTGTAGAAGCCGTCACCACAGCTGCTCTCACAGCTGCCCTCTCTCAGCACATGGAGGGGATCCCTGCAGGACACACAGTGCTTCTCCGTTGGACCCCAGCAGCCTGCGCAGGACTCATGGCAGACTGCAGACAAAGAACAAAATCAGTGCACAGCAGATGACAGAAGAGGCTGTTCATTATTTTCCTTTCAAAAGTCTCAAGATTGAGAAGGAGGATGTTAGTTGGTTCCTTGGTTCTTAATCTGCTACACGTATATGAGGGGACCTCAAAATGGCCATGGAGAATGACATTAAAAGACAACATGCACATTTCAGGAGTCGGACATCTCAAGAGAAATAAAAATAGATCTATTAGAAGTATTACTTCAGTAAGTTCTAGTTAAGGGACTTGGAACACAAAATCAGAGGGAGTTAAAGGGAAGGGAATCCCAACTGTGGAGACAGAGATGAGTTTACGCTGTTTTTCATCTGGTTGCCTGTTGGAGTCAAATGATCAAAGTGTCAACAGGACAGCCACTTCCAACCTCCGCTGTCATTAGCTAGGGAAAGAAACTATTCACCTTCAGTTTTTAAAAAATTTATTTATGTGAAGTCACAGTGACAAAGGTAAGAGTAACACACACACACAATTAATTATCCACTTCTCACTCCCCAAAATGGTCTCAACAGGCAGCCCCAGGATGAAGCCAGGAGGAGCCTGGAACTACATCCAGTTCTCCCACATGAGTGGCAGAGACCCAAGCACTTGTGCCATTGTCTGCTATCTTCCCATGGAACAAAAAGCTGTATTGAAAGCATAGCAGGCAGGACTCCAATGCGTTTCTAATATGGGATGGGCATCAAAAGCAGAAGCTTAACCCTTTGTGCCATGATCCATCATCCCCCCCCCCCCCACATCCCTGCCAAATTGGGCCTTTCAAGGACACAGTCCCACCTGACATTTTCTCCCTCTCTGCCTCCCTCTTTTCCATCATGCCTGCTTCTCTCTCCCCTCACACTTCTGGTCTCAGCTTGCTTTCCAGTAGCATCTGCCCTGCCCTCTATCTCCCAGACTAAGTCCACTGATCTTTTACACTTTCACTTTCTAGCCTTTCCTTTCTCACTACAGGCTGCTTCTATAACAGAGTTGCCCCTTTAAGATTCTAAAATTTCCTCTTCCTCATTTGTTTTGTTATTTCTGTGCCGAGTACCCTGCTTGCATCCTTACAAATATTCCAAGTGAGTTGTTTTATACTTAACTCCTTGTTATTTGAAAAATGTTACAACAGAATACTGGCATTGATATCACATTATAACAAGAGATGCAGATGAAGGCTCTCTGTAACAGATTTCACCTATAATACACATAAGCTATGTCATTCGCTTATCCAACCACTCTTTGATTACTGACTCCAGGCATGATTTGAAGTGTACGTCATTGTTGATGCCTTTGTTGTCTCACTCAGTCTAGAGCTGATCTAAACTGTCACATAGCTAACCAACTGGACAAAAGCTCCAATTTCATTTCTAGGCAGGTATCCAGGGCTGATCCATCAGTCTTAAGCAGAAACAGCTCCTATAGGCAAGGCACACCACTAGACTCTGGAGCCCCCCAGCTGACTGAGGGGAGCCAGGGCACACAGGTTCTGCTACAGGGACACTTGCAGCACACCATTGCTCAAGTACTCTGGGGTTATTACACAAACCACCACTGGAGGTGAGTGCCTGGAGAAAGGGCGGAAAGAGAGTGAGGGTGAAAAGACAGTAGCAGGCACATCAAAGTCACAGGGGCCAGGTCAGGACCTTACACTGCACTCCATGGGAGAGTGAAGGGCAGTGGGGGCTAAAAGAGGTTACTTAAGACAAAGGGTAGAAAGGAGACGGGAACTAGAAGCACACTTATTTGCACTTTTCAATGGCTGGCTGGATGGTACAGATTGCCAATTACACTGGTTGTTACAATAGGAAAACACTTCCAGAGTGTTTAGCTCTGAGAGGATAAGATGCTGGTTAAGACATCCAAGATGCCAAATGAGTGCCAGTTCTAATTCTGGAGACCCTGCTTTCCATCCAGCTCCCTGCTTGTGGCCTGGGAGTGCAGTCAAGGACAGCCCAAAGCCTTGGGACCCTGCACCTGCATGGGAGACCTGGAAGAGGTCCTGGCTCCTGGCTTCAGATCAGTTCAACTCCAGCCATTGCGGTCACTTGGGGAGTAAACCATCGGATGGAAGATCTTCCTCTGTGTCTCTCCTCCTTTCTTTGTATCTGTCTTTCCAATAAAAATAAATAAATTTAAAAAAAAAAAACCCAACCACTTCCAAACAGACTGGCAAACACACACAGCCCTTTCCTGCTCCTCCAGTTTCCTCTGGGGAGTCCCCACAAACAGCAAGCTTTATCAAGCAAAAGGCCTAGGGCAACCACAGGAGTGGGTCCCCGTTCTTACTCATGGGTCTCTGCTCTCACAGTTTGTTCAATACTGTTGATATCAGTCCCACCCAGATTTGCCAATCAGAACAGGGACCCAACAACTTGCAAGATGCCCTCCATTTACAAACTTGGAACTTAGGTCCCTCACAAGCTGGGCCCTGCTGTGCTTTCCAGAGCCACACCTTCCACACACATAAACTTTACAGAGTAACACGCCCATGTCATCACCTGTCCTTGATCTCCAGCGGCACCATGTGGGACGCCCCCCAACCAGCAATGCTGCGATTCCTTCCTTAGTCCCTGGGATCCTGTGTAACACTCTGGGGCCTCCTAAGTTGTCACCATCTCTGAGACACTTTGCTCAACATGTGCAAATGGAGGTAGGTACTCCTCTCCCCACCCTCCTGCAACACTTTGTACATGCATGACCTGTGCTGTTTACCCTTTTGTGCCACTTCAGAGACCAATGGAGCTCCTTCAATGGAATGCCATCCCCTTCCAACTGGGAGCTCTGTTTCACTCACCTTAATGCCTGGGTGTCCAGAACAATGCCTGGCACGTGGTTAGCACTCATTAAACTTCAGGTAAACAAAGGCACTAGAGATTTTGTAATTGATTATTGAAAACTCATCCATCAGTTGCCTTCCACTACTAACCATGAGGTCCTACACTTAGCAGAAACAAATCTGAGGCTGTAATTACTTTAAACTTCTTGAAGTCCAGACCCAACTGGAATGATCAGCATTCCTACCGGATCTAGAGGCTGTCAAATGTCTTCTCATTCCTCTGGCCCTTTCTTGCCTCATATGGAGCAACAGCCATGTTCCCTGTTCAGGCACAACAGCAGAAGGGATTCTGACTCCAACACAGGCTGTGCCAAGCTTCCCCTCTGTGCTGTGCTCCCACTGTGTTTTGCAATTTGACTTCTAATTTCTAATACTGAACATATGCTACTGCAGATTATCCCTTCTTGGAGGCTTATTTCACATGTGGTTTTTATTAAATTTGTGCGATTATGAAAAATAAAAGGTCATTCCCTGACGTTTCATCATCATGTCTCTTAGTGTTATATTTCAGATTGCTCAGGGTTTCAGTTGTTTCTTGTGAAAAGTGTGGTCCTAAATTTTAAAAGGGGAAGGCTGCCTTCTCCTCTTACATGCAGCACATAATGTGCTTTGCAAAGCCCTCGATTTCTCGGAGCATAACAAGACATGCATTGACTTGTCAAGCAATGCACTTCAAAAATGAAAAGGAATCAATTACTTTTCTTTTGCTAACTCTATATAGAAATCCTACTCTGAAATAAGAAGTTTGGTTTGTGCTTGATAATTTAGAAACAGAAGGTTGTTTTCAAATATTCTTAAAGCATGCTTCTCTAAGAATAAAATAAGGCCACTGCTCAGTAGAGGGTTAAAAAAACATCCTAGGGCAGGTATTGTGACCTAGAGGGTTAAACTGTGGCCTGTAGTACTACCATACAAGCACCAGATCATGCCCCAGCTGCTCCCCTTTGGAAGGCAACAGATGATGGCTCAAGTGCTTGGGACCCTGCCACCTATGTTGGAGATTTAGATGGAGTTCCAGGACTTCTGGCTTTGGCCTGTGCAAGCAAGAGTCACTTGGGGAACAAACAAGCAGATGGAAGAAAATAATATGTAAATCTAAAAGCAAACAAACAAAGCACATCCCATAGCAGGATGTGAGTTTCATGAAGCCATAGCTCAGGTGTCTTTAGGCTCAGCCTGCAGACCATGCCACGCCCTCCAAGAGCCTTGGTGCCTGGGCTTCCCCATGGCCTTTTAGAGTTGTTTCTCAGGGAATTCACAAGCTTGATCAGCAGACCCTGTTCCATTCACCAGGGAGGCTTCAGTTTAGACTTCTTCATGGCAAAGACATCTTGATTCATCACAGTGCACACTGTCCAGACATCAAGCACAAGGAAGTATATCACACACAAAGCACAAAGCCTTTGTTTTAGTTCTTAACCACTTTGTGGCAGCTGCCACCATTCATCCCAGTCTCACAAATGACTTGGAAAGACTCACCAAGGTTTACATTTCCAGTAAGAAGCTCTCCATGGAGACATTTTATTTATTTGTTTGTTTTGGCTTTGAATTCAACTCACTGTCATAATCAGTAAGGTGTGAATACTAATAATTGCAGGGGTATCACTGGCCTAGTAGTCTAGATGTCAATGTATGGATGCCCATATTGGTAGGCCTGGGTTTGAGTCTCAGCTCTGCTCCTAATGGCAGCTTCCTGCTAATTAGCATCATGGGAAGCAGTAGCTAATGGCTCAAGAAGTCAAGTTCCTGCCACCCGCATGGGGTTCCTGGCTTTCATACCCAACCTATGGGGAGTAAACAAGGTCTCTCCTTTTCTGGCTAACTGACTCTCTCACTCTCTCTGTGCCTCTCAAATAAATACAATTTCCAATAGTATAACGAGAACACAGGTTTGAAAAGGCAGTGAATGTTGTGTGTGACTGAGTGAGTGGCATAAAGGAGCCTCGTGTGAGTCGTGTTAAAGTCCGAGTAACTTTAAGGGGAACAACCTGAGGCAGGAAAGGAATGGATAGAAAAACCACGGCAAACAAATTTCACTCAGTCAGGAAGAGAACAAAAGAAATAGAGCCCTCAGGACTTATGCCAGCAGGTACGTCAAGGAAAATCAGTGTGTCCCAAAGGCCTCACACCCCAGCTTTTCCTACAACTTCCACAAAACAATGGAAACCCTTGGAAAGTGATTGCAATTAGCTTTGTGGAGCCAGGATGCCTGGGGTGTGTGGCAGGAATCACACTGTGGTGTAAAAATCTCAAAGTGCCAGTGCAAAGCACATCTGAGCAATCATCAAATTTGATCTTTTGCTACGATCTTCTGTCCCTTATTAAGTTGAATCTATATCCTGCACCAGTCTTCCACTACCAATAGAAAGCTTTACATCCTGTAATGTGAATGCCTCCTTTACACATCACATTAAAAAAAAAAAAGACAGGGGCCGGTGCTGTGGTGCAGTAGGCTTATCCTCTGCCTGTGACACCAGCATCCCATGTAGGTGCTAGTTTGTCTTCTGACTACTTCCAATCCAGCTCCCTGTTTATGGTCTGGGAAGGTTATAGAGAACGGCTCAAGTCCATGGGGTCCTGGAAGAAGCTCCTGGCTCCTGGCTTCAAATGGGTTCAGCTCTGGCTGTTGTAGCCCTTTGAGGAGTGAATCAGTGAGTGGAAGACCTCTTTGTCTCTCCCTCTCCCTGTAACTCCGGCTTTCAAACCAAAGCCCTATAAAATCTAGCAACAATAAAACTCATAGATTACTTAATGAAATTCAATACAGAAAAAAATCACAAACACATGAAAAACACCTCCATTTCCAAGAGTCATCAGAGTCAGTGAACCTGGACAGGAGAGCAACAACTGGACACCATGGGTGAGATGCAGAGTCAGCAGCAGCAGGCATGCGTCTGAGAAACTATGCACAGTGAGGAATTGAGCTGGGAAAGAAGGAACTGCCTGCACAGTAACCTTGTGAATATTTAACACACAGGCATACACAACACTAATGGCAGACACACAATGCATCAGTGTAGCTACTTAAGGAGAGGGCTGAGTAGAAGAGCAGGAGGAGGAGAAGCATATAAGAACAAGAGATAGAAAGGCAGATGAACAAATAGACAAGAGAACAGCCTGTCTTAGCCGATGAAGAAAATGGGCCAGGAACTGACAAGTACGATTAACTCAACTGCTTCATCTGAATCCCAAAAAGAGGCAAAGGAACAAATTTTAGCAAGAGTCCACTTTGCGTCAATCAAATTGACAAATTTAAGAACTGTAACACCCAGTGTTGACAAGGGCAGTGACAAGTAGGCACTCTCATCCATGTCTGGGAAGAGTGTGAATTAATAGAGCGTCTTAAAAATAGAGCAGTATATGTCAGATTTCAAAATATATTACAAATAACCTTGGAACCAGGTACCACAAGAATAAGAATGTATGCTAATAAGAAAATTGACCAGAAAACCATAAATCATTGATTAGAGAAACTTAAGAGGACATGAAGAAAGGGAGACACATGTCTTGTTCATGGACTGGAAACATAAATATCATTAAAATATCAGTATCAAAGTGATCTATAGATTCAATGTTATCCCTATCGAAAAAACCACTGAAATTTCACAGAACTATAAAAATGCTACTGAAATTTCCATGAAAACACAAAGAGCTTTCCTAATAACAAGAGCAACATTGAACTAAAAGAAAAGGCAGGATACATTATACCATCTCACTTTAAAATACATTACAAAGCTGCAGCAATTAAAACAGCATGATATTTGGCATAAAAATGTATATATAGGCCAGGGGAACAGAATAAAGGCCAAATAAATAAATTCCCTACTCAATAACAAGTGGATCTTTGACAAAAGTGCCAAGAATATGAATTGGAAAAGCAACAGTCTACTCAATAATAACAGTAAAAAAAAAAGTCTATTTGGAAAACTGGATATACACATGGAAAGAATAAAGTTAGACCTGTCTTTATCTCCCACTGTGTACAAAAATCACTTCAAAATGAATCAAAGACCTGAGTATTATATATGAGACTGAAACTTTTAGTAGAAATTGTAAGAGAAACATGTTGGAACATTTGCTTCAGCAATTATTTTTGGTGAGATTCCAAAAACACAGCAATCAAAAGCAAAAATACACAAATGGGATGTCACCAAACTGAAGCACCTCTGCACAGCAAATTAAACTACCACCACAATAGAGACATCCTACAGAAGGGGGAGAAGGTATTTGCAGAGTTATACATCAGAGAAAGGGTTAATCACCACAATGGATAAGAAATTCAACCCCAAAGCAAAGATCATCAACATCATCATCATAATCCTGGGGGAGGCTCCATGGCATAGCAGGTTAATCTGCCTCTTGGGACACTTACATTCCATAACAAAATGATGATTCAAGCCCAGGTTGCTTCATTTCAGATTCAATAATGTCCAAGAGATGATGGCTCAAATGCCACCAATGTGACAGGCTGGGATGGAATTCCTGGTTCCTGGCTTCAGTCTGGGCTTGCCCTGGCTGCTATGGGAATTTTGAAAGTGAACCAGTTGGTGGTGGATATCTTCCCACTCCCTGCCCATGAGTGTGTGTTTGTGTTTTTAGTCTACCTTTCAAGTGATGAAACGGTAAATATTGAAAAAACCGAATGATTTCATTTTAAAAATAGGCAGACCTAAAGAGATGTTTCTCAAAGACAACTGGATAGATATAAGTAACTTGAAAAATAAATGTTCAGCATCATCAATGATCAGGAAAAAAAATATCAAAGCCACAATAAGACCTCATCTCACTCCAGTTATGTATACCTTCATCAAAATGATGAAGCGTACCAAGTTCTGGTGAGGATATAGAGCAAAGGGAACCCCTTACTGTTGGTGGGAATGTAAATTAGAATGGAAGTTGCTCAACAAGCAGAACATAGAACGACCAAACAATCCAGCAACCCTACTACTAGACATATATTCAAGGGAAATGAAGGAAATCAAGGAGACATCAGCACTCCCATAGCATCATCCGCAATCGCTAAGAAATGGAAACAACCTAATGTCCAACTACTGATAAACAAAATGGACCGGGCCCGGCACGGTGCCGCAGTGGTTAAGGTCCTTGCCTTGCACGCCCGGGATCCCTTATGGGCGCCAGTTCTATCCCCAGCAGCCCCACTTCCCTTCCAGCTCCCTGCCTGTGGCCCGGGAAAGCAGTCGAGGACGGCCCAAAGCCTTGGGACCCTGCACCCATGTGGGAGACCCGGAGGAGGCTCCTGGCTTCGGATCGGCATAGTATCGGCCGTTGCGCTCACTTGGGGAGTGAATCTTCGAGTGGAAGATCTTCCTCTCTGTCTCTCCTCTCTGTATATCCGCCTTTCCAATAAAAAAATAATAAAAATAAATCTTTTAAAAAAAAAACAAAATGGATAAACAAAATGTGGTATCTACACACAGTCAAATACTACTCAGTCACCCAAAAAATGGATGAAATGTAGGTACAGATATTGTTGCACTGTGGGTTGAGCTTCGGTTCAGAATGCTATGTCTCATACCTGAGTTCTAGAAGTTCTGCCTCCATTTTCCATCCAGTTTCTTGGAGAGCAGTCAATGATGGCTCAGATATTAAGTCCCTGCCAACCATGCAAGACATTTTGTTTAGAGTTCCTGGCTTTTGGATTCAGCCTGGCACAGCCCTGGCTGCTGTTGGCATTGAGGAGCGAATCAACAAATGGACTCATCCCAACCTTTGAAATAATTAAAAGTAAAAAAGAATAAGGCCTTGTCACTTCCAGCAGTATAGCTGGAAATGAAGGTCACGACTGTAACTGAAAAAAGCCATGCACAGAGAGACAAGTATTGCAATATCTCACTCAAACGTGGAGTCTCTAAATAAACCCCAAAATGGTGATCTCGTAAGAAGTACAATGATGAACACTAGAGGCTGGGAGGAACAACAGGAGGGAGTGCTGGGGGCAAAGGTTGGTTATTGCATACTAAGTTACACTCCGGTAGGAGTAAGTTTTGAGATTCTATTGCATAGAACAGTGACTATAGATAATGTTAATGCACTGTGTATTCCCCTGTTCCAAAGAACCAGCTAAAACATTTTTGAATATTTTAATTAATCATGAAGAAATGTTATGTTTGCGGAGAGAAATATATTTACACTGGCTGGACATCACATGATGTAATATGTACCAAAAAAATCACATAGTACGCATACATATCTGAGATTTGTATGTGTATGCAATTAAAAAAGTCAAAATAATCATAATATTCACCATGATGTCTACTAACAAGTTTATATTGTAATTATTTATAACAAAAAATGAACAAATGTGAAATAGAGGACTGGCCATAAATGAACAATGGCAGAGTCACAGATTGAAATTACAGTTAAAAAAAAGATACAGAAGGATAAGTCATAATTAGAAAGCAGGGAAGAATACTGTATATAGAGTATAATTTTAGTTTTGAAAAATAAACGTCTGTGTGTATAGACAGATACGCTCAGACATACTCATAAATTCAGAAAGCATATACTCAAACACAGTAATGAAATGGGCAGTAATGAAAGTAATAAAAGTCTGAGCTAGGAGTTTCCGCTGATTTTATTTATTGTACTTTGTACTTTCATGTGATTTTGTTAAGTCAATTTTGTGACTAAACATAAATTCATTTAAAGAGGAAAACTTCTCGGTAGGAGCAGGGTATAGGGAGCTGCAATCCTCCTACTTAAGGCATGTGGTAGGTAAATAGCTAGGTAATCTATCAGCCAGCTTGGGGACACAGTTGAACTGTTTACCAGGCTTTGGGATGTCTATGTCTTCTGTAGACACAGCGCTTCAACCAAAGGCATGACAGCTTAGCTGACAGTGGCTTTGGCAGGAACACAGGGTGAGAGTGTCTTGCAGGCAGACTGGCTTTTCATCAATTCACCAGGCAGACAATAATGGCAGCACTCAGCTCACCAGGAATACTCTTAAAGGTGTCCTCTCTCCCTTATCACTGAGTACAGCTCAAACCAACGGAGTGAACACAGGGTCTTCAGCTCCCACCCACGCACAGTGATCACCAGGAATCCCCAGCAGCTGGGCCTCCCTCCCTGCACGTCTCCTCCCCACCTCTCCTCCCTGGTGTTTACTGATCCAACAGTCAAGGGCTTTTCTGGTGATGTTTGCTTGTTTTTGGGAACTGGAGCACAAAGGGAGGAACCACCACCCAGCCGAAGGCAGCCATTGCTGCGAGAATTTCCAGACTTCCTGGCTGCCCCTCTGGCAGCTGCTTGGATTTCAGCAGAGATCACAGAGCCCTGCTGCTCACTGCCTCCCGGGCAGCATGGACAGGGAGGGTAGGGCAGAACAAGGGACAGCGTGAGGGTGGGGAACAGAGAGGAAGGAAAGAATGTGTGTCACAGGGCTTAGCTAAAATAACTAAGAACCCCAGAAACTGGGCAGAAAGCCAGAAGACTTGTCACTATTTTGCGATCCATAGCTAAAATATTTGGGGTGTTCAAATTTGTCAAGAGGAATGGGATCTGTCTGGAAGATAAACTCCCTTGCATTTGGGTCAGGCTCTCTGCTGGCATGTGATACTTCTGTTCCGTCATTTGTCTTCCAGCATGCCCAGCAAGAACCTACAAGCAGCACACACAAAAGCCAAACACAGCCGGTCCCAGGCATAACACCACCAGCTGCTTTTCCTGCTCTCTATTTGTCCTAAACAAGAATAGCAAGGGAACAAGAGAAAGGGAGGGAGGGAAGACTTGGAATACCATTGGTACCTCTCTCACTGGCTCTAGTTTACTCCAGAAAGTTCCACTCTGGGAAGGCAGTTCTGTTATCCTCCCCTTGAAACGGGCTAAACACACTTCACAGACATGACCTGAGTTCAATGACAGTTGATTTTAAGAGCGATCTGCCCAGTAGTGATCAGCTATCTTAAACACTAGGGACATAAAAGGAAGAAGAAAGGGGTGTGAAAAAGAAAGTTTTTGCAGCGATCCTGATGCCATGCCTGACCAGGAGCTGCTGACAAGGAGCTCATAACAGAGCTAAGTGGCAGGCAGGTTGTCAGGAAGCCCAAATCCCAGCACATCTGTTCCTTCTTGTCCTTTCTTCTCCATGGAAATGGTTTCACATATGGGCTTCCATCAAATGATTCCAGAAGACCCTCTGAGCGCTTAAACCACATGGCAGGTAAAAGGACAAGGTCTGCCTTTGCTTGACAATCCAGTTACTTCCTATTGTGCTCCATTTAAAACTCTCCCTGCAACACTGATAGTAATAAACTCATAGAGCAACACCTGAAGTTCTCCTGTTTACTTATTTAGGGACTATCTTCTCTGAGTAAAGCTACAAGTCCCTTTCCTTATCCGTGAGAGAGGGCCAGACACACACACACACACACACACATACACACATGCTCAACAGATCTTGGTTGCATGAACAGAATGCAAAAGACTGGAAAATTCACCAGAGACAACAAGTCACTTTGCATAACATGGTTAGCAAGAGGCCACAATTTATGGAGAAGGTTGCATTAAGTTTGCACACTGCACAGGGGTTAAAAGGTAGAGCACAGCAAGTGAAGACTGAATGCAAGGAAGGCCCTGGACCCCACCCCGCCCAACACACACACACACTGAGGCTTCAAGATGCCAAAGCAACAGAGAACCACCGTTCAGTTCCAGGCTATGGTAGACAGCAGCCTGACCACGTGCACCCCTATCAAGCTCCGAGGGTTTCTGTTGGCTGGTTATGTCAAGACAATTGCTTCCCAAGCACTTCAGCCCAGAGGTCCTCACAGGGCCCAATGATGTGTGGAGTCACATGCTGGGACTTAATGCCTGATAAGTCTTTAGGGCTTAGGGACCTGGCTCCACGGGGTCAGGCTTCATTTCCGCAAATGATTGGCTGCTCTAGTCAACCACGGCTCCAAGAAATAATTAACTTTACGACTTCTTCTGCTGAAGCCACAGTTTTCAATCTCAACTAGGTAGGCATCCTACACATACATTTTATAGCTTTTCTCATAAAGTTTTCTCCTAAACATACCATGGTATTAGCTAGAACTATACGATTCTGTCTAGAAACAAATCCTCAGATTCTCAATCTGAGCATTTCAAAGAAATAAAAGGACTGCAACTTACAAAGAATATAATGAACTGTTTATATTCTGTTACATACAAATGTAAATTGTATTCTAAATGAGAGATTAGTGGCATGAAACTCTGCTTCTTCATGCAAGTTATTTAATTTTCATCACCATGGGTTGAAAAATAAAGGAACGGTTTCAATAATATTAACAATTGTAATTCATTGACCCCATGCTACATGCCAAGAATAATATATCTATTTTTTACAAACACCTTTCCTAACTGCTCATGATAATGGTTTGAAGCAGATATTATTCTTGTTGTATAGTTGAGGGAATTGAGGCTGAAAGAGTTTAAATGTCTTGCTCACAGCCATCTGAGGGTACTTCAGAAACACATAGTGCAAAAACACTATGCATGGATTTCAATTTTTCCATCCAAATAGATGTCTTTTAACTTCACTTTTGCAAAAGTTTTCTTTTAAGTATACTTTCACAACAAGTGATAGGACCGACACTCAAAATAATCCCGCCTCTTATAACCCTGTAAAACATCAAGAGGGTTATACAATTCTTTAACATATGAGACCACACAGCACCCAGCTATGGAATGAACTGCAATGGTATGAGTGAGCATTTGTGTTTCTCTCTGAGTCAATGGAAATCTGCTTTGGTTGTGGTTCACTGTTTCAGCAAACATTGAGGTACAGCTACATTTATGTCCTCAGGACCGATGGCAGCATTCAAAATAAAAAAAAAATGGGAAAGGGCAGAAAGAGAATAGGTCCATGGAAAACAGAAATCCTAATCTCTTAATGTACATGGAGGGTGAATAGGTAACAGATAGCCACATCCTCAATGAGGAACATGAATTCATTTGCTCACTCATTCCTGCCAATGCTATGTGGCAGACAGAACGGTCCTGATCGTGCCATGAGGAAATAAAAACATGAAATGAAAGAACACGTGAGCATCTGAGCCAAGGTTACAACCCATGCCATCTTCCTCCAAAGGTCAAGCTTTGAATCACTGTCACGTACTCCCTCCCCAGCTCTCAGCCAAGGAATGATGGCAGCATTTACCAGGGGTAACCAGTCTCCAGCTCTCTGGGGACAAAGTAATTCTTAAAAAAGATTTATTTTATTTTTATTGTAAAGTTAGATATACAGAGAGGAGGAGAGAGAGGAATTTTGTCACTCCCCAAGTGACCGCAATGGCCGGTGCTGCACTGATCCGAAGCCGGGAGCCAGGAATTTCCTCCAGGTCTCCCACGTGGGTGCAGGGTCCCTAGACCTTGGGTTGTGCTCCACTGCTTTCCCAGGCCACAAGCAGGGCACTGGATGGGAAGTAGAGCTGCCGGGATTAGAACTGGCACCCATATGGTATCCTGGCACTTTCAAGGTGAGGACTTTAGCCGCTAGACCACCATGCTGGGCCTGAACAAAGTAATTTTTAAGCAAAGTCAACACTGATAGAAACACACGCACATGCATTTAAAAAATAAGCTCACTTCCTTTCCCTCACTTCCGAAGTAGGCAGTCTAAGGAGTTACATATTTCAACCCTATCTTGCATAGTGTGCCTGGCTGACTCTTTTAACTTTTTTTCTTACATACTTCTATGCCAGGGATTTTCATGTACCATTCTTGAGTCTCATGAGAATTGAATAGAAGATGATTGAAAAGAGGGGCCAGACAAGAGTGTTCAGTCTGCATCCAGCTTTAGATTTTAGATGAGAGTTCCTAAGACAAAGCACTGAAACCACCATCTGTCAAAAGAACAGAAGCAGTTCAGGCCAACTGGTGCCTAAGAGTCGTTCAGAACATGTTCAAGGGCATGCGGTGTGGTGGGGCAGGTGGAGTAGACAAGGGACGCCCACAGCAGAATACAGCAGGACCACTAGGCTGTATGTGACTAAGAGATGGCCATTAATTCCTGCAAAATGATCAGATGGGCCAGGTGGCAGGAATCAAAGGAAAAGGCCCGTTGCAGGACTGAAGTCCACAGGGACCAGAAGAATGGATTGGGCAGGAGATGTTGATCCCCATCTAGCCAGGAACAAAGCAAGCCTAGTGGTTTTGGCAGGAACCTGAGCATCAGAAGTATAACTCACAGGTTGGGCACTAGCAAGGTGATGGGTGATTCCATGACCCCACCTGCTCTGAAGAAGAGGCCACTTACACACTGCCTGTCTCCAATACAGGCTGTTAAAAAAAAAAAAAGTCATGGAGCTGAACCTTAGATTAAAATGATCAAATTCCAAAGCTGGAAAAGGCAAGGGAAGTCGAGTGGGGATTGGCATGGGTGTGTCATGTGGTATATCACCAACTTCTGTGCTTAATTAATCAAGTACAAGGTATTACAAGACTGTTTTAGATATCTACCACTGCACCCAAGGGAAACAGAAGATAAACCAAAGCCCTGAAGATGAGATCAGCTAGGGGCCAGTGTTGCTACATGCAGTATAGTACCCCTTACGGGCACTAGTTCAAATTCCTGCCGCTCCACTTCTGAGCCAGCTCCCTACTAACGTGCCTAGAAAAAAAGTTAAAGATGTCCTAAGTGCTTGGGCCCTACACCTGTGTGGGAGACTCAGAAGATGCTCTTGGTTTCCCTCTGATCCAACCAGTGTGCTACAACCATCTGGGGAGAGAACTAGCAAATGAAGCTCTCTCTTTCTCCCTCTTTCTCTTCGTATAATCCTGCCTTTCAAATGAATAAAATAAACCGTAAAATAGATGAGATTTTCTGGCAGGATTACCTCTGAGTGCCTTGGTTTACCCAGTTCCTCCCTTTGGTTGAAGAGCCGGATTATATGTTACTGAGTTCAGTCCTGAATTTTTTACTCTGCCCTGTATTCAACATAGGGAGCATGAATATCATGCGGGTGGTGGCTGTCAATCAGCTTCCTCAGCACAGTGCTCACTTTCTTTGGGTTTTGATGGGTCAATAAATGGCAAATTACCCCAGTCATATCTTAAATGATTCTGCCAAGATATCAACCCACAAAAACCTACTGTTACCATCAGATAGCTTTAAAAAAAAAAATGTTTAGCATGTATCGGAAGAGCATTGGTTGACTGGACTGACTTCCAAGGTCACCTGTAAAAAGTCACCAAAAAGTGCACAAGCACACTTACCAGGGAGGATGATTTGGGCCAGCTCAGTGCCAAGATCTGATACAGAGATTGATCGCAAATTTTAAGATCATTGCCATCTCTTTACTCTTCTCTCTCTCTCCCCCTTACTCCTGTTTCCTCCTTATTTTATGCATAAAAATGCAACCAGCCTGAACTAAAGCAAATTGGATTAATTCCCTGGAGGGAGCATGAACAAATTTTCCCAGCAACTTTCAACTACAAGCATTTGTGTAAGGGCATATGTGGATGGAATGTGAAGCAGTCAGCTACATAAACTCATAATCAAATGAAACATTACCCATTTCAAAGTGCCCGAAAACAGCATTCACATCGCCAATTAAAACAGAGCATAGGAGGAAGGAAAATGGGCAAGAAGAAAAGTAAATATGTCTGTGGTATGTGTGTGTTTCAGGAGGTGGAGGCACTATCAAGGGAAGAGTAAAATCTAGGGGGAATTTATTCCCTTCTTAAAGACAAATCTGTCACTGGAGGGCTTGCAGGAGGCCTCCCTGATGGGATAGAAGAAAGGAGTAAATATACATCCATTAATTCCATCAAAATGAAATTTCAGCAGTTCACCCAAATTACCCAACCACTAGTTACTTATGAAGACACTTTTCTGTACACACACACTGCACATCTTTTTAAAATAACAGGTGGATAGAACACAACAAGTTACAAAGACCAGGAGAACTTTATGGCTGAGATGTCCATTGAAACATTGGTCTCTGGAGAATCAGCATAAAATAGTTGTTTATTCATTCATCTGCCACCTGCTTGTTCAGCAAATGCTGAGAACTTTGTGTAACCCTTGATGCTGAAGATCCAGGATCCCAAAATACTTTTCCAGTCTCAAAAAGCCTCTGGGCCAACCTCAGATGTCCGGCTGCCTTCTAGGTGTTCCAACATGGCTGGTCACAGATGAGACCTTCTATCCTCGTAGCTCCAGGGCATAAACAATGCTCATGCTGCCATTCAAGATGCTTTCCATAGAACCACAAGCTCTGCATCTACCCAGGGCTGGGCCTGGGGCAGAGGGGACCAGCAACCTTCCCAACACAGGACCTAACACAGCACAAGAGCTCACTCAGCCTGCAGCTTGATGAACACCATGCACTTGCTCTCTTTTAACTATTTTACACCCCAATGATTTTTCCTGAAAATCCATCCAAGGTCATAAATGAAAGGAGCACAAAAATTGGCCTCCCCCATCACAGTTCTGCCCTGTGGATATTACAGTCATGGCCATGACCCTGATTTGAGTATCACACATTCTATATACAGGTATTAGAACATCACACACTCTCCCTAAACACATAAAATTCTTCTGATGCTGCAAGACAGCAGTGGCTACTGCTTCACGCTTGATGGCCAAGACCCTCTACTGGCCCTGTGCCCCTTGAGACATGCCTGTTATTGCACACATGGGTCATCCCTGAGGATAGCTGGGGATCTGCCCTCCTGAACACACACTTTGATTTTACCTCTTATCTCTGCTCTCCCCACTACCCCTCTCCCCACTTCTGTATTCAAACAATTTTATGCGTGGAATTTCTCATTTATCCTCATGAATACAATCACCATTTAAAAATCAGTTAACGCCTAACAACAAATTAAAATATATTATGCCCATTCCACATCCAGAGACAATTATGATATTGAGGATTTCAATGAGATCTTAATTAAAAATGCAAAGTTAAAGACAGAAACCAGGAGGAATGAGTTCTACCATCCTATGACACAGCAGGATAACAATAGTTAACAGCATTCTACTGTATATTTCTAATGAGCTAGAAGATAGGAGTTGGAATGTTTCCAACAACAAAGAAACGATAAATGATTGAAATGATAACCGTAGCAGTCCTGTAATTTGATCATCACACACCATAGACATAGATCAAAATTTCACATTGTACCCCATAAATATACATATAATTATTATGTTTAAATTTTAATGAATAACCCAATAAAAGTAGGTATATATACCTACTGAAATATACAGATGCCAAAATAATCTAATAAGGTTATTAACACACCACATGTCATCTCTCTCCTCCACTACTCTTTCCCTCTTGTCAGGAGGCTTTCGCAATGTCCTTATTTTTATTTGGAATTCTGCTTACATTTCTCAGTGATTACCTGCACAGGAGTGGCGATCTTGGTAGAAGCCATCCCCACAGGTGGCCACACACTGTCCATGCCGCATCAGCAGAGGGGGCTGGCAGGAAGAGCATTCGAGTCCGCTGGTACATGTGGAACACTGTGGTTGGCAGGCTGCCTCAGGCCGAGAGTGGGGAGAGAAGAAGGCAATTTCTGGTGAGCAATGAGGCACGATTCCCAAAGCCATTCATCCATCACCCAATCCTGATATCCTGCGGTTCCACAGCACGAGGACAGGGGAACCATTTCAACAGCCACTACTGCTACAGCACATAGCTCACACCAGGCACCACGGAAAGTGCCACACGTCTATCAATGCATTTCATCCTCACACCAACTCAAGGGGGTGGATATCCTTAATCTGAGTTTCACAAGTGAGGAAGATGCTCACACAAAGATGGAACTACAGGCCACAAAGTATGGTTCCACAATCCATATTATTTTCCTCTTATCCAATAACCCCCAATCTGTCTCTCAATCTCTTTCCAAGAATATCTCTTGAGCCAATTTCTCCACACCCTATGCCAGAGATAAAATAACTTCCTAACAGGTCAAAAATGATGGCTCTTGAGAAAAAACAGGAAAAAGTGAAACACTGTAAAAATAGCCAAAACAGGGCCTGGCGGTGTGGCCTAGTGGTTAAAGTCCTCGCCTTGAACGCACCGGGATCCCATATGGACGCCAGTTCTAATCCCGGCAGCTCCACTTCCCATACAACTTCCTGGTTGTGGCCTGGGAAAGAGGTCGAGGACGGCCCAAAGCTTTGGGACCCTGCACCCACGTGGGAGACCTGGAAGAGGTTCCTGGTTCCCGTCTCCAGATCGGCACAGCACCGGCCGTTGCAGCCACTTGAGGAGTGAATCATCAGACAGAAGATCTTCCTCTCCGTCTCTCCTCCTCTCTGTGTATCTGACTTTGTAATAAAAAAAATAATAACAAAATAAATCTTTACAAAAAAAAAAAAACGGCCAAAGCAGCTAGTCCTCACCGAGTGTTCACCATACCCCATACACTATTCTAAGCACTGCACATATATCGGCATGCTCAGTTCTCACACCAGCCTTCCGTGGGACGTATACAATTTCTTCCACTTTACAGACACAGAGGCTCAACACTTACAGCAGGGTATGAACCCATACACTCTTAAATAGCCTCATGAATCAAACAGAAGGGGAAATGTGAGATTTGACCTCAACTGAGACAAACTCTCTGGTAAGAGCTCCTTCTCTAATGTCTAAGAGTTCTGAGATGCACGCGCACCCCTTCTGGATGTTCTGCACAGAAAGAGAAGTTCTATTATCTGTGCAATGCTGAGCAAGTCAGCTCATTCCTCTGGCCTACAAGTTTCCCATTCACAAAATCAGTAAGTTCCTACAAGTGATCTTTACTGTCTCAATCAAGGCTAAACATTTACCCTATATCACATTGACTATTTCTCATACATTTTACTAGGCATACTGATGACAATATCAGCCTTGAGGCCCCTTAAAAATGAAAAAAGGAGGGGCTAGCATGGTAGCATATCACACTAATCCTCTGCCTGTAGTGCCTGCATCCCATATGGGTGCCAGTTAAATCCCAGCTGCTTCTTGTCCCAATCCAGGTCCCTGCTTATGGCCTGGGAAAGCAATGGGGATGATCCAAGGGCCTCCGCATCCATGAAGGAGGCCCAGAAGAAACTTCTGACTCCCAGCTTCAGACTGGCTTAGCTGCAGCAGCTATTTGAGGGTAAACCAGCAATTGGAAGATTTCTCTCTCTCTCTCTCTTTTTCTTTCTCTCCCTTCCTCCATTCTTTTCCATCGCTCCCCCCACCTCTGCGTAATTCAAGTAAAATAAAGTTTTTTAAAAGGTGAAAAAAACCTCAGCTATGAGTACTTAACAATCAACTGACATCCACATCACCAATCTTTTTTTAGTAAGCATTAAAACTCCTGCTTGGGAAAGAAGACAGAGTGGGCCAAGCAACCCACGGGTGACATTATATCCACCAGTGGCTTTCAGATAGTTTCCATTTCCTGCATTTGAGATAGCACTGTCAGTTTTATAAAAACAACCTCTGATGAATTGTTCCAATCACCTTACGATACCACCCCTGGGGGTTCCACCTGGAGCCATACCTAAACAGAGGCTGCCGGCTTGGTAGAAGCCCAGACCACAGCTGTGCACACAGCGTCCATTCTGCAGCAGCTTGGTGGGGTCTTGGCAGAGGTCACAGTGGTCTGGAGAGCGAGAGCAGGTCAAGCAGTCTGGGTGGCAGCGAACTAGAATCAAGGAGAAAGAAGGGAAACTCAATAAAGACCGGCTGACCTCCCAGGCAGCCTTCAGAGCAGGAATCTGCAGGGTGTGCAACGCAGCACGAGTTATGAAGGAGTGCACTATAGGACACAGGCAGGAAAAGCCCAAGCACCACGACATGTGTGGTTTCCATGCAGGAGCCCAAGGCATCTCTCCTTGAAATGGGCTGAGATACCACCACTGTTCCCTACAGCCTCAAATGGAAAATGCAAGAACAGCCTCATCAATGCTTGCCAGGTATAATGCCACAGAAACAGGAATGACCACCTCTATAATACACCATTTAACCATTCATTAATTGATGATATCATGGATGTTCTTAAGCTTTGACATGCACAGAAAGAACCGACTGGAAGCATACAATGTTTAAAAATGGTTGCTACCTTTAAGATATAGTAAGTTTTACTGTTTTTTATCTAAAATGTTAAATCCTAACAACAGGGATGGTTGCTTAAATTTAGTGGTAATTATCAGCAAAAGATTTTTTATTTAGATACTAGAGTTGTCCAGAAGCTGATTTTTGGTACATTCTACACGACAATATACTAAACATTTGTTCTGGGAAGGCCAGAGGACCATTTTGGTGCAGGAAATATAATGAAACTGTAAGTTGCTTGGCTATTCCCTTGATAAACCCTTCAGAGACACATGGTGATTAGCCTAAATAAAGAGTGCAACAAGAGCAAGTGCCAATATGAAAAATTATGGCCCATGGATGAAAACAATTACTTATGAAATATGACTGGGAGAAAATGCCATTTCTCCAAGAGATATTGAGCTTATAGGCAAATTACCCACTCAGCCAAACAACTCCAGTGCTTGCCAGCAATTATTAACTGGGACTAATTCAACCCCAGGTGATTTGAAAGCAGAACTGCAAAACAAGTAGATAAAATTTTCTTCTGAAAGGAATTAATGAGTCTTTAAACATTCAAAGCCCACTTTAGGACACAAAAACAAAATTTTGCTTATTTGCTCATCTTAAAAAAAAGCCTATAATAAACTTTGATACTTCCAATAACAGAAGACATAGATTTGTCATTACGTGTTTTAACATGATGTTATTTCATGTTCACAATAGCACTTCAAGACAGACAAAATGTGTTTCATCAACAACAACAAAAAGACAAGATTTAGAAACGGACAATGACTTGACCAGGACCACGTATTTCTACTAAGTAGATTCAGTAAATGAACATGGGCAACGACGAACCAGTGTCATTTGCTATAAAAAAAAAATCAGGAAGAAAATAAAGAAAACCAAACCCATGGAGCGATTACAGAAAAGGCAGCAGGGCAGTGGGAGCAGCTCTCCGGAATTTGGCTTAGTAGAACCATCTCAGCAGAAGCACAGAGGAAAAGGGCTCACCTGCCGTGCAGTCTGGGCAGCACTGTCCCCTCACTGCCAGGGCCAGGGTGGCCACTGGACATGGTGGGCAAGAGGGCTCATAGCAAGTCACCTGAGCCCCCCGGCATTCACACACCTTGCAGGGACCATCTTCCCATGTCTCTCCCTCCTGCAAGAAAGTGCAAAGATAGGACTGCCATGAGGGTAAAGGGATTCAGAAGAGAGAGCTCATGGGAAACTGGATTTCTACAAGGACCAAGTGAGAGTGCATCAGCACCCTGCCAAAACTTCCCCTGGAATTTGACAATAGCAGAAGGGTATGAAATTTACAAGCATAGAATTTTTCCTACTTTGGTTTCTTTTAAGGTACAGCACAAGGAAAATGATGTCAGACATAGTCAGAGACAAACTATGGAAATATTCTAGGGCTACCGGAATAGTTATGAAACACTGAAAATATGTTCTACTTATTTCACACACACACACACACCACCACCACCACCACCACCACCAAAACAACTGGTGATTACTCTGCACCTATTTATTAGCAGATATATTTAATACAGTCACTATCATTAAGCTATGTTACACTTTGAATTTCCTTAGAGCTACTACAGTCAGTGTTACAATCAGGTCACTGCGTTTGTAAAATGAAAGCTTTTGCAGACCAACTTTTGTGGACCATAGATGTGCTATAAGCTTTCTCCCACACTGAAATATTCATTTCAGCCAAGCCAGTTATGCTGAGAAACAGGATTGGTTAACAGAAAGCCCAAAGTGAATTACAAAAAACAATTCACTCCTATTCATGTTCCCACACACCCTGGAGATAGGAAAGAGATGGGTTTCCACAAGGATATACTGAGCTGATGGGGAAGGTGAAAGGACAAAGAAAAAAAAATTTTATTAGAAAGTGAGATGTACAGAGAGGATGAGAGACAGAGAGGAAGATCTTTCATCTGATGATTCACTCCCCAAATGATCTCAATAGCTGGAGCTGAGCCAATCTGAAACCAGGAGCCAGAAGCCTCCTCCAGGTTTCCCACATGGGTGCAGGGTCCTGAGGCTTTGGGCTGTCCTCAACTGCTTTCCCAGGCCACAGGCAGGGAGCTGGACAGGATGCAGATTAGAACCGGCACCCATATGGGATCGTGGTACATGCAAACAAGACTTTAGCTGCTAGGCTACCACGCCTGGCCCAGGGGAGAAGGTTTTAAAGGAAATCTGATAAAATGTGTATTAAGCTAAAGGATGTTGAATATCTGAAAAAAAAATTAATGTGACAAACACTAAGAGAATAAACAGAAAATATTTTAAAAGTGAGGATTGTAATCCTGAAAAGGCAGAAGTGGTTTCATTCCATTTCTATAAGCTCCAAAACTATAAACTGGATTGTGTGAACATGCATGTTTTTACACTCCCTTTAAAAGAAACTACAGGGTCCAGCATTGCAGTGCGGTAGGTAAGCCACCATTACAAAGCCAGCATCCCTCATCAAAGGCCTGGCTTGGGTCTGGCTGTATTTCTAATCCAGCTCCTTGCTAATGCTCCTGGAGGCAGAAGATGATCCATGTGCTTAGGACCTTGTCACCTTTGTGGCAATGCCTGGCTGCTGGCTTCAGACCGGACCATCCTGGCAGTTGTCACCATTTGTGGAATGAACCAGCCAATGGAAGATCTTCTCTTTCTGTCATTTTGTCTTTCAAAAACAATACCTCTTAAAAAACAACAACAACAACAAAAGTTAACACTGCCCTGCAAGCAACCTAGGAGAATGAATGCTCAGTGTTACTGGTGGAAGCAACAAGGTAGAAGCCCGAGAAACTGTTTCTTCATGGTTTGTAAGCCATGAAATTCCTGGTTCCACTGAGCAGGGCGTCTTGACCAAAAAAGAGTCAGGAGAAGAAAACCAGCATTGAAAAGGGAAGGAACACACACACACACACGAACTTGTAGTTAGAGAGGTATCAATTCTAGGGAAAAGAATAAGCTGAATAAATGGAAGAAATGTTCATTGGTGAAAGTCTTAGTTATCATTAGGGTTCTTAATCACAGTGTCATGAAATGTGGCCATTAAAAATATGCAGACACTAGGCATTCCCATGATCCTTACTTAAAACTATTGTATAGTGATTTATGTACGAGTTAAAAGCCCATACTTACTGGAATATGTTTAACCGCACTCCTATTGGAGGGTAACTAGGAATAAAGAGAAATTATACCGTTAAAAATACCAATAGGCTGACCTATTTATTTTTTCATTAGAAGTTATTCATTTTCCCCCAAGTAACATGCAACTTCAACTCTTTGTTATGAATAGAAATAACGTCTAAGTCTATCTTGGCAAAAAATAACAACAGCATATCAACATGAGGTAAGGACAACACATTTGGGAACTATTTTTGAATTTGTGTTCTATTGTGTTTGCATACTTGATTTCACTTTTTCCCCAAGAAAGACTCTGTAGTCAAAGAACTGAAGCTCAGAAGGGCAATTCCTGAATTTCACATCAACTATTCCAAAAGATTTACACTTACTTAAAACAATTTTGTCTTTCCAATTCCTTTGGGTTTAATATACCACCAAAAATGGGTAAAAAAAAAATATATGCTATAATGACTGGGTAAATACAAATTTGACATTTAGATGCTAGTGTTGTTACATAAGAAATTAAGCCACAACTTGCAAAGCTGGGATCCCACGTGAGCACAAGGGGAGACATGGATGGGTAACCATGCTCCTGGCTGTGAGCCTGCCCCAGCTCCAATCATCACGGCCTTTTGGGGAGTGAACCAGTAGATGAAACATCTCTGTCTCCTCACTTCCCGGAAGATTTTTCCCTTCAAATAAATACATCATTTTTTAATTCAATATTTATGAAGAGGACTTAATCTTTTAGATTCTTTTTTAAAAGATTTTATTTATGTTTATTGGAAAGGCAGATTTACAGAGAGAAGTAGAGACAGAAAGCAAGATCTTCCATCTGCTGCTTCACTCCCCAAGTGGCCACAATGGCCGGAGCTGAGCTGATTCAAACCCAGTAGTTTCTTCCAGGTTTCTCACATGGGCGCAGGGTCCCAAGATTTTGGCCCATCTTACTGCTTTTCCAAGCCACCAGCAGAAAGGTGCATGGGAAGTCAAATAGCCAGGACATAAGCCAGAGTCCATATGGGATCCTGGCACATGTAAAGCAAGGATTTAGCCACTAGGCAATCATCACGCCAGGCCCAATCTTAAAAACAAACAAAACAAAAACAAAAACAAAAATCCAAACAATAACCAAGTCATCAATCACTGTGATTATATAACGTTAACAGAATATTAATAACAGTATTTTGGCCTTTTGTAAAATATATCATCTCAATAGTTTCATGAGATAAGTACCACTGTAAGTACTGCCTCCTTTACAGTACAAATTAAGACACTTGCCCAAGATCACAGAAAGTACATGGAGAAATGTGAACATAGTGCATTCTGAGCACTGACATGTTGATAGACTCAGTTTATCCAAATCATTCACAAAAAAGTGGACAGGAATAAATTCACTAGCGAAAGCACTGAATCCTCATTCTCCTAATCCAATTCTGATTGACCAATGAAATGGTCATATTTATAATTAGCAAGCATAACTTTAAGAACACAATTTAACAACATTCCAAAGTCACATGTGGAAAATAAGGGCTACACAAATAGAATGTGTTTCAAGAGATTAAGGTGAATTTTTTTTCCTTTGAAATATTACAGTAAAAAATAAAAATTGACCAAAATGATTTTCAAGTGGAGTTCAACCCTACATCCATAAAACCTCTCTACCTGCAGAGGTACATCTCAATGTTGGGCACTGTTCACCATGCTCTCCACCTTCTCCCCAAGCTTCCTAGATTACTGCAAAAATCTTCCAACTGGTCCACCTCCCTCGAGTCTGGAGCCTTTTCATCACTTACCACGCAGCAGCCAAGACATCCTTTCAGAGGGAGGCAAGGTCACAGCACTGCTCCCCTCAGAACACCCGGGTAGCTTGCATCCACTTCACACTCAAACACTCTGGTTTCCTAGCTATTCTCATTGGATCTCTTCTCCAGGTGCTTCCCCCCTTCAGTATGTCCCAGCCATAATGGCTTCTGAACAGGTCAAGCACGTGGCTTCCTCCGGGCCTTTGGGATGGCTGATTGCCTGGGATGCTCCCCTCAGGCATCTGTGCAACTCACCTCCATCTCCCTTTAGGTTTAGCTCAATGAAAGTCCACTGAAACAACCATATCCCGGGTATGTGTGAGAGCAACACCTGTCACCTGACTTGTACACCCCGAGTTCCTCTTGACACTATTTGCCAGCACATGACATTCATGCATACATATGAAAGTGTGTGCATACATGGGTGCAGGTGTTGTCTGCATCCTGACTCTACAAAGGAGCCTCCACCATGAGAGCAAGGACACTGCCTGCTGAGTTCAGGCATATATTCCTGAGCTCAGGCTGTCAGTCCAGGCCTGCTGAGATCAAGCATATATTCCCGCCACCTCATGCATAGCAGGTGTGCAACAGCCTTTGTGGAACAAAGGAATGGGTGAGGCAAACTAGAAAGCAATGTGCCCTCCTGAAATTCATTTGAAATGATTCATTTTTAAGATTATTTTGTTATCAACCCGATACTCACAGATTCTACCTTTTCTTTGTAGACACAATAACCATTCCTGGAAATGCATTCGGGGCAGCATTTTCCATCTAACTGAATTAATTCTTCACCCTGTAGAAATTAAGAGTTGCAGTGGCACATATCAAATTAACATCTCTAGGTAGCAGTGCTAAATTGCAAAGCAGCTGGAAACCCTGACTAGAATGAGAAACCTTGGCATACTCTTTTCTTCAGCCCACCTCTCATTGTGTCTCTGCTGCCCCTACAACCCTGCTGTTTCCCTCTGGAAAAGCCAACGGATATTGCACACCCCTCCAAGAGCTTCTTCTTTCCTGCTTTAAAGATAATGGCATTCTGATCTACTCATAGTTTCCTACTGTTAACCATGAACTTCCATGAATAAAAAAGGTAGGCAGTGTTAACCATACAGTTTTTAAAAGCTATGACTTTCAGAAAGAGATCATGTTGTATTAAATTTCCAGGGTGGATACTGGTGACTCTGATTTCATTAACAATACTCAAATCAAACTAATATTTTTCTTGAATGCAAATTCAGATGTGGAGAGGTAGTCACAGGCATAAATTAAACAGCAGAAAGCTGTTTTAATTCAATCGTCTGAAACGCTGTTAGCTATCTCATGTCAAAACTACTTTCTAAAATCTAGCCAGGACATAGAGAAATTTCCAACTGAGATGGTAGAAATTTAATTTTCAAATTCTTATCACTTCAATTTCCCAGTACCAGTAACTTTAAAATTATTTTTATTAGCAAATGTTAGCACAAAAAGTTAAATAATTCTGAATTCTATAATTCAGTATAGTTCAACTCCATTCCAACCCCCAAAGAAGCTACCTTTTAAAAACAAACTATGAGTTCACCAATATCTGTATGCTAATATTTATAAAGAATATTCTTTAAAGTACGTCTTCCTTGTCAAAGATAATCTGCTTTCTAAAGAATGATAATGTGTCTTTAAATATTTAATATGTAATCCATATCACATTTAGAAGAACATAAACTATGTTATACAAAAATGAATAATGTACGTTTAGCTAAACTGTAATCATAAGGGTATTTTGCATTTTAAAAAACTGCACTAATGGCAACTATAAAAGCATTAGTTGTCTTCAGATTACAGCATTAGGAATGAAATGTACACCTCTTTTTTTTGAGTCTTCAGAATCTTCTTGAATGAATACATAGGGTTTTTCAAAGAGAATGTACACTTTTGAGAGAAACACAAAGTACATGAATGTAACTTTATACAGCATCTAAAAAGTTATTATTTGTGAAAAGGAATACTATAGATTATTGTCCATCAAAATTGCATGCCCATCAGAAGCCGGTCAGTACTACAGAGAAGAGACATATTTACATATAAATTATTTTGCCAAAACATGACAAATCAGCTAGTAGAGCAGCAAAACTGCAGAAAGATTGAAATTTGCTCTCAAAGCATGTAAAAGGCTTTATATGCGTGTAAACTAAGTGGTTTAAAACAACGTTCTGAAACAGGACAAGGGATGGGTGCTTGTATTAAAGACAAAATGCAGAAGAGATTCTTGAATGCCCATGACAGAACCTGTGGACAGAAGGGAAACAGGGGTGTAAGTCACCCAGGGAAGGGAAGGCTGGGGGCACTTCAGAGCCCTCAAGCACTGCTGGAGATTACAGTGTGCCCTGCTCTTGGGGAAGCAGGATTCAGTTCCAGGAGGTAAGGAGCTCTCAATAGAGTTGCTATTTATAGAAGCAGCTTGGATGCCCCAAATCACATTGGGTCACCGGGCCAGGAGCTTGCTTCGCTCAGCCTTTGGCTTCTGCTTAGAGCAGAACGGCCCTGTGGAACAAAACAGATTCTTTCCTTTTTAAAAAGGATTTTTCAGCATACGCCAGCTCAAATGAGGTACTCATTCCTGACCAAATCACACCTAGAACATGATTTGATCAAGTTGTCTGTGCGGGGTGGGGGAGGAACATTGTTTTAAGGGAATTTTTCTTCACTAGGCAATGGAAAGACAACTCTCATTCATGGTGTGGCTACTGCTTCCAGGCATTTTTCTGAAAGCTTCCTTCCCACTACCATCATAATTTAGATGTAAATGCTAAATTCCTAAAAATAAAGTCATTTGACTTCTTCACCTGAATCCATGTCCAAAGACATTATCAGATACAGTAAAATGAAAATCTTCACACAAATTAATTCTATGTTTAGGTTTTGGGTGGCCAAGTGTGAAAGACAAAGACCAGGGCATGTTTTACCCTTTTTTAGCAGAGGAAAATTATTTACTGATGTCAAGACTATTGGCTCACTGCTATTGACAGCCAATTATGATACAGATGTCAACAGTGAATTTACATAATTTGCCTCTTCTTTAGAAGTCCCAATGACCTTGATATCATAGGAGTCAAGCAGAAAGAGGGCTGGAATGGAATACTAATCCCAGCAAAGTTCCCTGGGCAGATCCTCCTTTGCTCTGGGGAGCTCCTAATGCATTAACTCCCATTTGCATAATCCCTGGTATCACTGAGTACTGTAATTTCTGCTTACCTCTCTGTCTTCCCTAAAGCCTGAGAACTCTTCTTTCTTGCTCTCCCCCCCCAAGGAATTATTTATTTGAGGGAGAGTTACGGGGGGGGGGGGGGGGAATAGAAATCACTCCCCACTCAGCAAGGCAGAAGCCAGGAGCCAGGAATTCTATCCTGGTCTCTCAAATGGATGGCTGTGATACAAGAATTTGTATCATCTTGTGCTTTCTAAGACACACTAACAAGGTGATAGATAGGATGTAGAGCAGCCAAAACAGGAACTGGTATTCCATATGGTATACCCACATCCCATATGGAGGCTAACCTACTATGCCAGAAAAGTGGCCCCAGTCTGGGAACGTTGAGGTTGGAAAATATTCTATTCAGGTTTCATTTTTCTTTTTTACCATCAATAATATGAGCTAAGCAGAAGTAAGGAAGTTAGCACCTCCAGGCTTTAGCAAGCTCATTAACCAGTGCTATTTACAGAAGGATGACATATGGAGAAGTCCGTGTAGTTCTTTGATAAGATTCAGTTTTGCTGAAAATTTTACTTCTGGTACTGCTTCCAGTTGAGAAGCCAGTACCTTACACAAAATTTGGGGAAGACAAAGATAATCAGGAGAAAGTTTCAGCTGAAACTTGGGGTTATAGACACCACAGTTCAATTCAAAAAGAAAAACATAGCTAGAAGGCTGTGTCATCCCCAGCATGTCCATGACCTAGGCACCCATCTGCCTCATAAAGCCCATAGGACTTCGTTTTCTCTGATAAAGCCTCCTGCATGAATTTTGGGCTTTGGTGTTTTCCAGAAATAAGAAGTCAAGGCTTGAAGCTTCACTTGTCTGGTTTTCAAGTGAAGTAGAGGGAGAGTACCCGAACTGTGAACAGGAAATTCAGAATGGCGTGTACTTGAATTCATTCACACAAACTCATCCCTTCATACAGTCCCCATTCTCAAAAGCAAAGACTGCAGATGGTGGCAAGTGCTGAAACGAGATGCGACAGTGACATCACAAATATTTACAATGGTACCTGCTCAGCAGCTCCCCATTTCTCCAAGGACAGAGAAGAAGACCTGGTTAACGCTGCCCCAGCCAGGAACCGCCACGGACAGCAGGTGCACAGCCAGCGACTGATAAAGGTGCTCACACTAAGGAGAATGGCCTAAACCACTTCCTGCACGTGAGACTGCTCAGATCTGACTGAAGGTGAGCAGCTAAAAGGTTCACCCTAGCAGAATCACCTAACATTTCCCATATATCCTCGGATATTAGGCAAATTAACCCCCTAGAAAATAACCCAGCATCCCATCATCCCCTGGGTGGAGTGTGGAGGCAAAGAAACTTAGTCGCAGCCTGCAAGAAGCAGAGTAAGGCCCTGAGGAGGCTTCCTTCTCATCTCCATCCAACCATTCTCCTCCTCCCAATAGAGAAATGAAAGGCCTGGTGAAGAGGAGGGGACAAGCCTGCAACAAAGCAAGTCACTTCTTACTAGCTTTATTTCAGCTCTGCCCAGACCCAAACAGGAGGCACAATGAAAAATAACTCTGTCAATGACAGCCTTGTCTGGAGTTTGCTCCTCCATGGGCTCACGGGAGGAGGAACCAGAAAGAAAAATACCTTTACAGACATCCAGTTACAGTCCATTCAATGCCTCCTCCCAAGTTCAAGTTCATAGCCCTGAGGGGAACTGGTGGGGCGGATGGGAGCAGGCAGGGGAAAAGGAGACAACTTTAAAAGCAATTTGATTTGCATTGGATCAACATCAAATTCAAGTAAGAAAGCCATGGAATTCCCCTACCCCATACATCTGCAGTGTCAAACAGAAGCTGCTTTTTGTTAGAAGCTTCTAGAAGTTCTTCAGACAGCAGAAGTCAACAGAGGCCAACAGAACTAACTGATTATCAGGTACACCCAGGTCTCTTTTAAAACTAAAACCAAAAATATTATGACTTTCTTTCCTGATTCACAAGAGTGGCCGCAGGTGCTGGGCTCTTTTCTGCTAAATACTGCCAACAGGGCCCGCAGCAGAAACCTAGCCATGGGGGGACATCCTGTGTACCCTTGTTTTTCACAGCCACAGGGAGCCTACTGTGCAGGCCAGCAGCAATGAGGTCCAGCTCTGCTAATGGGTAGCTTAACAGCCCCAATCATGCCATTACCTTTCTTCACTCTGGCTCAGGGCTTCCAATCTGGCCAGGTGCACTGAGAGCTAAAAGCTCATAGGGGTGGTTCCAAGCTGGCTTGCATTAAAATGACATCCACTGTCCATCAGAGACCATGTGTGAGCAAGCCCACTGAAGTGTGCCTGGTCAACCAGGCTGTTGCCTCTGCTCCCAATACGGAACAGGTGCAGGTCCCCCTACTCTATTGGAAAGAACTGCAAGAGTCTGAAGGGAAACACCTTTGTGTCTTACCTGGGCACACTCCACCTTGGCACATTCTCCATTCCGGCAGGTCACTTGGCCTCGCTCACACGTGCAGAACTCACAGGCGGAGCCCTTCCACATTTCATCCTGGTACCGAACAACCCCATTGAACCAGCAGCTCCCAGCAGGAGACACACACTCCTCACAGCATTGTCCATCGCGATGAACTCTTCTCTGACCCTGGGAAAACAGAAGGATGGGTGTGGGACAGTCCTCAGAATATGGTGAGACACACACAGGTAAATCACAGCCTTTCACAGAACTGTTTCCTCCCAGCTGACCCAGTGCTGCCCAGTTTGGAGATCTTTCCTCAGCCCAGTAGACATATGGGTCCCTTAAAGAACATAGAAAACTGAGAAATGCATTTCCAAATGACCCAGAATAAAGTTTAGATAATGCAGCTACTGGCTCTCAAATACCTTTTCACACCTTAGTGGGGGGCAGGCCTGTTTATGACACCTGACCTCTCCATGGTCACACATGCATGTGGTACAGGCATTTTCAGTCCACTGCTCACCATGCTGAGCAAAGAAAGAAAAAGAAAAATGTCATATATATCATATACAAGATACTGATTTTTAAATTATATTTCTAAATGCAGTATATTGAATGTACACTAGGGAAATGATATTAGTTAAGTAGCAAGAATCTCTAAGATTCTAATTCTAATAACCTTGCAAACAGAACTTAGGATGAATTTTTACCCAAGCATACCATTTCACAGAGGTGCTGAGAGCTTGCTCTGTGTCAGCCATGACTTGGGGACACTGAGGTGCATGGGAACAGGATGCTCACCAACTGCTGCCCTTTGGATATTCTGTGCCAGGACACCCAAGGCTGGCAGCCACCTACTTTTTTCCCCAGCTTCCACTGCAGTTCAAGGATGGGCATCATCCCAGCCCTGCTCGAAGGGACCTCACAGGAAGCTTGCAAGTGGGGTGGAAGCTACATAAAGGAATCAAGGCCTTTGCCACCTTTCTTCCACTGCCTTTAGTAATGACGGTGTGAGGATGATCTGCCCGGAGTTCAAGAAGCTGTCTCGGAGAAATAAGAGAACAGCATGAAAAGTGAATGCCAATATGATGAAGATGAGAGGGTACAGGGATCAAAAATGTTTCAACCTATTAGGACAATATTAAGACCTGAGTTGATTAGTTCTTCTTGTTACATAGGACAATTTGAGTGTTACCTGTCAGCCTGACTCCTCGGTTAAAAATTAATCTAGTATAATTTCAGCAAATAAAAAAACACTGTAAAAATCAAAGAAAGAAAACCAGAAAAATAATGACAAACTAGAATGTAAGCACCGTATGTGGCTACCATGT
Source organism: Ochotona curzoniae (assembly GCF_017591425.1). NCBI lineage: Eukaryota > Metazoa > Chordata > Mammalia > Lagomorpha > Ochotonidae > Ochotona > Ochotona curzoniae. Next base: position 21,897,836 of record NW_024467119.1, on the reverse strand, counting down.
CAGTTAGCACAGGTAACAAATACAAAATTCATGTCGAGTTAATCTTCGGTCAGATTTCAAGTGGCCCATCTAGGATTTGTGAAGTCACCATTCCCTAACGTTAGGTTTCAGATTCTCTACTGAAGACCATAATGTCAGCTTCTATTTTGTTCCCCTTAGAAAGGCAAGCAAGCAAGCAAGGAAAGAAGCAGGTTTTATTTTATCCTTTCTTTTGAATAATGTGACCTGTTTTGGGTTCAGTTTGACACTTCTAAGACAGAACATTCATTCACTCATTCAATGTATTCAGCGCATCTTTATTTGATGCCTACCATGTGATAGCCAGGTAGTTACAGACAACCCCCAAAAGCACTTGGAAATCTGCAGGTTCTGCGACCATTGGACACTCACCTCGCTGCCTTTTCTCCCATTCCACTCTCCAGTAACCCTTCCCCTCGCCATCCAAAGCAAGGGGACAGGAAAGGGAGCATGCATTCTGGATACCAGTGCATAAAATCCAACCAACGCAGGCATTTGCATACTCTCAGAGCTATGTGTAAACTCAAACAGTGACAGCTCTTGCTTCCCTTCAAGATGTGTGAACAGGGAAGTTCACCAGGGTTCGTGAACCAGGTCGGCTTGCCAGCACATTCCTTTTTATTTCTAATCCTCTTTGGTTTAATTTTCTCATAAGGCTTTCCACGAGGAAAAGACAAAAGTTGCTCGTGTACTGAGTTACTAATCCTGGCAGCGAGTGAAACCCAAGGGTGGGGGGCTGTGGTGGCTGGGAGGGCAGACGTGTGAGGACAAATGCCAAAACGCCTCGATGGGGTCCATCAGAAGTTACCTTATACATTTGGCCGGCGACGAGGCAGGGTCGGGCTGAGCACTGTGGACAGCATTCTCCAGGTACTCGGACGGCAGTTTCATCCTTAACACCCCAAAAAATGGACAATCCGTCACACAGAAATATTAATAAAACCCACAACAGCAAGAAAATGGCATTCTAGCCAACTCAATCACGTCCCTCAAGCATCCATCAGGCCAGTTTCCTCTGGATTAGCATTTGTAGGCCACCTGGGCTTCTGACAGGGATTAACAATTACAAGGTCAGTGTGACCCTGAAGATGTCTCAGCTGCTGTAAGTCAAATAAAAGCACGAATAAGAGTAACATTAATAATAATCCTTGGTGTTTGCCGCACGTCATTCTCGGTGCTCTTCATGACCTAGGAAATCGATTACTCCTGCTTTTTACAAATGAAAAAAGTACTAGCCACAAAGGTTGTGCAACTTGTCAAAAGTCACAATGTTTCCCCGGTAATGATAAATGATCAGCAGCAGGACATCAGAACACAAGCACAGCAACACATTAGAACAGTCCCACTCCTCCTAAATCACCAGTAAACGCAAACCTCAGGGTATCCCTCTCCGTTCTTACAAGAAGCAGAAAGCAAGGTTTTCCTATCATGGCTACTTTGATCCTTGGTCAGAAAGAACAAAAAGGTAGCTGAGATGGAGAGGCCATGTGTCCTTAGCTTTTTACAATGGAAAGTTCCAGTCATACCTCAGTAGTCCTTTAACTTAGTTCTAGAATCAGTTGAGTTCGTGCGTTGCTGACAGATTTATTTCAAATTCCTGAACCACTGGAATCAACTATTTTTTTTTGTTTTAGATGATTGTACTTCATTATTATAGAGGTCATGTATTGTGACTATTAGTGCTTATTATAGTATATGAAAATTGGATTTCACATTGAAATAATTGGGCATTTTTTTTTTATCTCAGAATTCTTTAGCTTAATGAAATTTTGGTGCGGATGTAAAGCTATAGCTGATCTACTTTTCAGTAACTCTATTGTCCCAAACAAATTAACTAAGCCTTAGACGGTATTAGATAAACAGGAAACCCATGTCATAACCAAAATCTTAAATATGTGCAAAGTTAGTATCAATTTTTCTCAGTCAATGTGCAGTCCACTGAAGAACAGTAGCAGAGTGAACTTGAATGTGCACAGAGGGAACTATCACTTAGTGGCTTACTACAAGAAAACCATACTTTCCCATTCTAATTACATATTTAACTGAAAGGAGCAATCGTCCTTTATGAATGTAGACCAGCAAGAACAGGAAGGAGAAGTATCTAAAGAGGAAATGTCCAGAACACAAGAGAGCCACATGATTCAGAGCTCAGAGTCCATGAGCCTGCTGCTCTACAGGCAGGGCTGAAGAGCCCAAAGGCGAGGCTGAGCTGAGAAGTGGGGTAGGCAGATGGGAGACACTTCTGCACAGCAAACTTCCCTTGCTATCATCGCCCCTCAAATCCTGACTCACATATGTATGCCCTTCCAGAATACAGAATCTAAGCACCAGCAAACTGCAGACCACAGGCTAAATCCAGCTTCTATCTGTTTTAACAAAATTGTTTTGGCACACAACCACGCCCACTTATTTATAGGATGTATATGGCTGGTTTTGTGCTACAGTGCAGAACTGAGTGACTGTTCCCAGTGTGTGACACAGGAAGCTGACATTGTTCACTCTGTGACACCTCAGAAAAAACGGGCAATCATGAAACCATTACACTACCTTCAATAGTCACAGGAATTCAATATTTAAAAAAGCATAATTAACACTGTTGCAATTTGGGATAGGACTGTTACTAAGTTTATATTTAACTTCCTATATTCATAAAATAAAATAGAAATTTCCAATGTGATATGGCTCATAGTTCTTAATTAAAATTTTTTTCTCCTCACATGCTTTTGAAGATATGAAAGGAGGGGCCAGTTTCGTAGCACAGAGGACTAAGTCACCACTAAGAATGCTAGAATCCCACATGGGCACCAGTTACAGTGTTGGCAGTTCCACTACTGATCCAGTTCCCCACTAATCTGTCTGGGAGAGCAGCAGAAGATGCCCCAAGTACCTGGGTCCCTCCATCTATATGTGAGACCTGGATGGAGCTCCAGGTCCTGGCTTGACCTGGCCCAGCCCTGGTCATTGAGCCACTTGGGGGATGCTCCAAGTAAATGAAAGACCATTCTCTGTCACGTCTTCTATCTCTCTCTGTGACTGACTTTTCAACTCAATCTTTTTTTTAAAGATACAACATATGAGAATGCTAACAATCTTTTTCAGAGGAAGTAAGAGTCCCTCCTGGGCTTCTTGCCCTTCTTGAGGACAGGGAAGGAAGGACAGGGAAAGGTCAAAGTGGTCATCCTGATATCGCCAGTTTGTCAAATTCCTTCAACTTCAAATACTCAGAAACCAAGGTGCTGAAGGTCAGACAGGCATGCACTGAACACCACAAAAAGGAAGAAATAACATTCTACAGATTCAGGGAAACAATAAGACTTGGTACCACCATTCTTTATGGCAGGTCAAAGAGAATGTGTAAATTCCATTTGAAAGCCCAGTAAGATTCGAGAATACACAGGCATCATCCAACAGAAGCAAGGGGCGATGAAGAAAAAATAGTCATTGCCATTAAATAAAAGTAGATGAAGCAATGATAGGAAGCATCAGGGAGAATTTAGGCAAAACTAAGGAAAATTATTGTCAAGTCAGTCATGAAGGGGATAGAAAAAAACTTGCACTTTTCACTGTATGCAGACGCAAGACAAAAAGTAAAATTTGAGACAGAATGCACTTGATAAAGAGGAGGAAAGGGGAACAACTTGAAAGGCACAAATATTTCTGGAGAAGCAAGAATAATTGGAATATCATTAAAGCAGTAAGTGAAGGTATTCCCATAACTGGAACACGGTCTCAAAGATTTCCACAATATTTATGCCAAACATGTGGGATGACACCTCACCTAGAAGTATGCAGAAAGGTATTTAAATAATAAGGAAGCATCCTACAGGAATGCTGTAGAGTAAAAGCAGCTGCCCATATTGGGACACAGAGCAGCCAGAGCTCAGATTTCCCCTTCCTGCCTCTAAATCCCCACATTCAGGGGCAGAGAGCGCGCAGAGCCAGGAAGGGGAGAGATTCTGATCCCTCCATATTGTCGCTGGTCCAGGAAACAGGAAAACACCGCACAAGCACTCAGAGGTTCAGGCTTCTCAATCTCCTATTTTTCTTATAAGTATACTTTCCTTAAAATAATTTCCAAATATGGAGTTCAAACTATTCAGAGAAATCCATTTTGGGGATGGGAAAATTGAAATGTTTCAAAATTGTTAGTAACACCATCAAGAATCACGTTTCTCCTGCTGAACAGACCAGGGAACCCAAGAGAGCTGAGTGGGGTTGAGGCTGAGTTCACAAGGCCTGTGCCCAGGAAGTGAAAGCAGATACCACATCCCTATGATGGGTGCAATCTCTCACTTAGGAAATAACCTCTTGTTTGAATAGGATTTGATCCTTTTGCGCAGGATTATCACCAGCTTCTAAAATGCAACTCTCACTTTGCAAGCAAACACAGGTAAATTACATTTGCCTATGAAAATGTATTTTCATATTATCATTTATCAGAGTGTCATATTTCATTATCCCTGTCCTTCCCAAAAAAACCCATCATGCTCTTTTTGAATGGTTAACAAAATGATTTTTCTACCCCGTTCAAAATTCTCTTTAATCACCGTCCTCCCTTTCATAATTTAAACATAACCACTTATATTAAAAATCAAAGAAAATCTTGAAGACAAGTTTTGCTTTTTTTTATATAGCTCAGGCACTGAAAATGTATTTCTTCTGTGTTTTTCTTATATTTCATGCACTAATAAAGTATGCAAAATAATTTTGTAAATGGTGCTGTCAGCACATACTGTTATTATAATTATTGTTATTATACATAAGTATGTAACCCATCATCTTGGGAGGAATATACCATAATGATTTGACAGCCAAGTCAAGTGTAGTCTTGTGAGTCAGTCCCGTAAAACTGATTAAACTGCCTATGTTAGAAGTGCCAACACTTACTAACTGTGCTACCCAGAGCAAGTTACTTGTATCTTTTGCACCTCAGTTTCATCAGCTATAAAATGGAATGATAATAACAGCTCCCACTAAATAAGACGGTTAGGGGAATTCCGTGGCTCTTAAAGTTAATGACTAGCATAATGTAAACTTCTAAAATGTGGGCAATGTTGGCGATGGTGGTATCGGTGGAGGAGAGGATGACAGCAGCAGAGACGGTAGAACTGAGGTCATGTGTTACGTTAATGGCACCAATTCTGTGTCTTAGAATACCCAACCTTTACCAGCGATATTAAGTCCAGAAAATGGTTCTAAACATGTCACAGTTGCATTTTTAAAAAGTCATGGCCAAAAATATAGACAAAATGAAGCAAGAGTGATGATAATCAACCTTCTTTTAAGTCTTCAAAATGCTTACTTACCGATTAGCTCCAAAGTGTGGTACCAAAATGTGGTTTTTACATTAACTATTTATATTGATCAAAATTCTACAGTGGATACTATGTAGTGAAACTAGAACTTAGCTCTAATTCTTTGAATGAGATACAGTAATTTCAACTATTTCAGTATCTGCAGCACGTGACTAAAGGTGCAAAGATTTAAAGAGGAAGCTTCTCCATGGGATACTTCTCCCATCTCTTGTACCCACTTCCCTCATGAAGATGGTGGCAAATCACCTAGTCACCATCCACAAAGAGGACCAATCCACAAAATACTATTAGTCAAAATGCTCCCAAGTTAGAATGTCCACCAATATTTGAGCAACAGAGGTAGATAACGTCCAATTCTCCTTAGAGGTTTATTTGTAATCTTAGAGCAAGGACAAGATGTGCTGATGAACTGGGAGATGAGATGAGCACAGTAGTGGGCGTAGAGTGGGTAACACAATCAAGCCTTCCAATTAGATACATTCTCCCTTTATTTGGCATTTAGCATTACTTGTCTAATTGCCTTTTGTCTGCCGTTAAAAATATTGCCCAATTGTCACAATATGCCCTGTTATTGATTTTGTTTTATTTGACACAAAGTATCGTTCTATATCAACTAAACGTTGGCTTCCGGCTCTTTCTCCGAGATCAAAAATGAGCTATTTTTCAACTGGAGGCAAAACTCCTTTCGTTGTTATCCATCAACTGCCATGGAACATCTAATGGAGCCTCTGCGACAGCACAAAACTATGAAATACCACATATACCACATTTATTTGCAATTGACTTCCCCTTCAAAATCTGCGTGGAGAGCCTAAATGGCTTGAAAATCAGATGAGCTCCAAATGCAGAGCAGACTCTCACTGTCTCAAGCATCGCCTTGGAAAATCCTTAGATAATTTCACTCATTATCTGGTAAGAGTTAAACTGCCTACATCTGGATAATCAATTTCAAAGACATGTTTATGTCCTTAAAAATCTGACTACACCTATGCATGGAAAAACAATAACAACCCAGATCATAATACCACATCTCCCAGATGTTTAGCTTGACATTTTCAGAACCTCTGCAATGGGAGCTGGAGGCTTCAAAGTGTGCACCCTCAAGGCTCAGCTTCATTAACTAACAATTAGCCTAAATGGCTGTTAATTAGACCTATCTGTAGCTTCTAAGGGGAAAAGAAATGTCTCAGAGGTGGTCTCCAAAAGTATAAGGAAAATAAAACAGCCTTTGCTTCCTGTTTCTAGTACTCCCGAGGCTGATACAGTCTCAGAAGAGACTCCAGGTTCTGGGAGCAGTGAAGTTAACATCCTGAGGTTAGCTTCCTTACCTGGTTACAAAACAGCGGCTGACACTGAGCCGCAAAGCACTGTGGAATCCCATTTCTACACACACACTTGGCACATCGGCTTAAGTGCCAGTCCTCACCATCCTGGAACACACGGCCTTCATAGGAACAGGGTTCTGGAAGGTCAAAGAAACAAGCATTACTGGAGGAATTGCAGTGGCCAGTCCCTGGGCTTCCTTCAAGCATATGTGTGCAGTGCAGTTACCCAGGGTGTCACAATTAGCTCCTATAACACAGAAGGGGCTCTATGCTTGGGATGAGCCCTCTGCAGTTGCTATCTTGAGTTATCTGAGTTTCTGTTCTATCAGTAAATGCTGATGGGGCTTGGAGCCTCAGCTTCTGTATGGTTCCACATCTTCCTTGGCTTCCAGGATGAGGTCTCTACCCAAGATCCTAGTGAAGGTGCCAGGAGGGTGCATGTCACAGAATGTGACAAAGGTACCCATCAGGGTCTCTACTGAGTCCTCCAGTATCCTCATGCCTAAGGGAGTACATTAAATAGCACATAAAACCCTGGTGACTGTGTGGGCATTTAGCATAGAAGCTGAGACCCCTACATCCCATATGATTCCTCCACGTTCCCTTCACAGTTCTGTTCCTGCCTCTTGGTTCCTGGCAATGCAGACCCCAGAAAACTGCAGTGATGGCTGAAGGGATTGGGCTGCTATTACTCTTGTGAAAGACTTGGACTGAGTTATCACCTTTCAATTTGGCCTCCTCCCAACGTTTCCCCTGGAGCCACTGTAGACATTGATAGAGTGAGCCAAGAGATGGGACTTCTTTCTACCTGTCTGTCCTCTGTCTCTCCTATAAATAAATAAAACCCCAAACTCCTGGAAAAGTAAGAGAGATCAGAGACAAAAAGCCATTTCCTTCTGCTGTTGAACAAGAGACTCTCTATTTCCTCTCAAATTATAGCTGATGCTCCAGGGAAAATGCTTCCAATACAATATGTCTCTGTCCTGGATGGCCAATAAGAAAGACTTTAAAGACCTCAGAATGAATCACAAAGCTCAGACTATCAACTCTCCACACCATCCCCAATCCTGCTGCCCAAGCATCTCTACTTGCAGGGTTATTGGGCCTAAAAGAGATGAAGGTACTTCTGGCAAGGACCATCTAGTATGCATGAGGAAAGCGCTTCACTTTCACTTCTGGAGCATACTTTTGAACCCCTGGAATAACGGCTCTCCAGGGTAAAGCTCTGCCAGGCTTGGAATAATTAGGGAAAGGAAAGCAACCAGGGGATCTCTTTGAAAGCAAAACGGTAAGAGTAGAATATAGCTTCTCAGTGTGATTGAAATCACAAAAAAGATTCTGGATATTCTACATGTCAGAGGAGAGCACAAAGTCTAGAATAGGATCTAAGGATTTTTTTCCTGCTTCCTTTCCCTCTTGGGAACGGTAAACTCAAAGGGACGCCCCCTCCGCCAAGGCAAAATAAGAATAAGAGACTAGAGTCCTATTTTCGAAATGGGGCTGAAAGATATGTTCCAATCCCATTCTCTGAATCTTTGCTCCCTGCCAAGTTCAAAGCAACAAGTTGATGACAATAAAGAAAGGTTGCTGGAGATTTTTGAGCCACATGAAGCAAAAAAAAAAAGAGTTGAAACAATACCATATGAACCTCAAAAGTCAAGACAGTCCCTGGGAACCAGCTCATACTCACTTCCAGGGCCCACACAGACAGGGCAGCAGCTTCCATGAGGGATGAATTCCAGCTCCCAGAGTCCACATGACAGTGGTGAGCACGGCTGCGGGGTGCACCTGACTTCACCATGAGTGCAAGAGCACAGGCTGCACGGAGGCGAGGCCCACTGTGTTCCATGCTGCATGTCGAGGGGTGGAAAGAAGGAACAGATCAATACCAAAATATAGACTTTGATTCCACCCACAGGAGTAAATCTCTTACACAAACTAAGCAAGGAGCTCAGCAAGGGTGGAAGACAGAGTTCAGCCGGCAAGGCTGAGATGAAGGTTTGCAGCATTCAAAGTCAGAGACCAATTCAACAATGGATTTTCCAAATATCTCTAAGATTTCACATTTGAAGTTTTTAGAAACACACATACATGAGTCCAATCCTATAATACAGAATTCTTTATAAAGCCAAAGCAAAACACACATAGCATGTATTTTTGTTTTGTTCTTTATAAGGGTTGCATCATTTAACAGCTCTAATTCTAACCCTGCTTCATTGCTGTGTTTTTTTTTTTTTTTTTTCGGAAAGGCGGATATACAGAGAGGAGAGACAGAGAGGAAGATCTTCCGTCCTATGATTCACTCCCCAAGTGAGCGCAACGGTCGATGCTATGCCGATCCGAAGCCAGGAGCCTCTTCCGGGTCTCCCACGCGGGTGCAGGGTCCCAAAGCTTTGGGCCGTCCTCGACTGTTTTCCTGGGCCACAGGCAGGGAGCTGGAAGGGAAGTGGGGCTGCCGGGGATAGAACCGGCGCCCATATGGGATCCCAGGCGTGTAAGGCAAGGACTTTAACCACTGTGCCACTGTGCCGGGCCCTGTTGCTGTGTTTTTTGATTAGTTCCCATCTCTTTTCTCTCCTTCCTTCTATTTAGTCCTTCCTCTTGTTAATCTCACTATCCTATCCATCTATCTCTATCTATTTTTCTGTATCTCTGTTGTTCCAAGAACTCATGGGCCCTGATAAAATGTGACAGGCAACAAGAAAATCAATCCAGTTTCCCCATAAACTGAACAGTCCATTCATTCTCAGTGAGGGTACCCGTGTGTCTACACAGACAGAATGTGCCTAACCAACTTTACACTGGGATACTACACGCACACGGCTTGCAAGATGTCAGTGACCAAACAGACCCAAGTGCTAAATTATTCTGTGATTTACCAAACACATACAAATGAGCCACTCTCAAATGTGATACACGTATGAGAGGGAGGTAAGCTCAGGATGCAAAAGACACAGGCATTGGACTGTTCAGAAGAGGAACTGTCAAGGTTGTTTGCAATAGCAGTATGGGATAATAGTGATCTTCTGCAAGTAGAAAAACATCTGCTTAATGAATACAGTTGTCCATATCTTCTTTCTGTAATGTTCTTCAAATACTGAAAATCGTTCTCCTTTGCTTCTACTAAATCTAGCATATGATACTTGATTCAGCAAAAATCTCATCTGCACTTTTCTTAAAAACATCACACATCCTAGGAGCTCATTAAACTAGTTTTACTCTAGGGAATACAACGGTGTCACTGACAAGCATAGGAAATAAACATTCCCTTGTTTCCCCTCAAACTAGCATCTGGAATCATTGTTCACCTTTCTCAAACACAATGGAGCCCTGTGTAACTTAAACAAGTCAGAACCCCTGGATTCAGCTTGTTGTGGCCAGGCTGTAAGCATGCCAACTCTGACATGATGGAATTACTAATAACCTATGCTATTATTATAACAGGATGGTAATAGGTAGTTACAGTCACCTAATTATTTGGGAACCAAGACCTCACCATACAATCATGGTTGTTTTCCTACAGAGAGACTCACTGTGAGTACAGAAGGCAGTGATACATGTCAGCCCCTATTGAGAGGATCCAATGGGTGCCTTGGCCCCATGCACGTTCTCAGGTCCCAGGTCGGCCTTTCCTGCCATTGGGTCTATGGGTCAATGACTTAGTCCTTCTCAACCCAGCTTTCTCATTCATAAAATGAAATGGTAAGGACAATGTGCCTGTCACCAGATTCTTGCAAGGATTAAACGAGATAACCTACAAGGAATAATGATGAACAGCAGTTGCTCAATTAAAGAGTGAAACAGTGGTTGCCAGTGGCTGAGGCTTAGGGAAAATGGGGAGTTGTCAGTGAGGGGCACATGCTGTCGTTGATAAGATGAACACATTCTGGGTTCTAACACCCAGAATGAGAGGTAATGGATGTGCCAATTAATTGTGGCAGTCATTTCACAAAGTGTCTACACATACGTATAAAGCATCTCATTGCTCACATTGAATGTATTCCATCTTGTTTTGCCAATTAAAGATTCTAAAATAAAAAGGAAAGTGTTCAGTTCTGTTTACACTGCTTGAGCCATGACCTTCCTCCATTTTTTCCATGTTTGTGGTGGTCATGAGTGGCAGGAACTGACATGAATACAAATGCCGAGTCCTTTTTCATTACTTTTATTGTTATAAGTGTATATAAAATTTCAAATTCAGCACAGCATGGAAATAGGCAAGTTCACAAATTATGGCCTAATAAATGATGGGACAAGTGACATGTAGGCCAGTTTTGTGGCATTACAGCTAAGGCCTGTGAAAATTCAAACCCCAGTTGGACCACGTCCCATCTAACTCCTTACTAATAGGGAAAGGCAGAGGAACATCAGCAAGCATCTTTTTCCCTACCTCCCCAAAGGGAGACCCAGAAAAAGCTCCTGGCTCCTGCCTTCTACCTCATTCAGCCCCAGATGCTGCAGCCATCTGGGAGTGAACCAGCAACTGGAAAGATCCCTCTGTTTCTTGCTATCTCTCCCTCTCTCTGGGTAACCCTGACTCTCAAATACATGTTTTTTTTTTTTTTAACAAAAATAAATGTCTAAGCATGAAAGTAGAAGAACTTATAAAATAAAAATTAGCCGATTCCAGAGAGTTAACATTTGTAAAACTTTGAAATATATAATAAACAAAATTAAAAGGCAAATAGCAACGGCTACGAAAAGTTGAAAATGATATTAGAATTAAACTAACATTTAAAAACACAGATAAACAGTAAGAAGAGGACAAACAAAGGACAAAAGAGCAGTAAGTATACAGAAAGTTCAACTTTATTCATTACAAAGAAATATTACCTAAAATAAAAATTGGGAATAGGGAAAAAATTTAAAATTTATGATATGTACTGTCAGTGACGTGTAATTGTCATACATACAGCCTTGCCCACACACAGCCATCCCTTTGAACAGGGGGCCAAGGGGATCCCACAGGGGCTGCTGGGGCAACAGTCTCACAGCTTTACACCGGACTCAGGTAAAAATAGAATTTTAGTGACTATAAAATGTTACAGTTTTAGTACCTAGAATCTTTGGATCTAAGAATCTCAGTTTTTTATTTGTTTTTTTGAAGAGTTACTTTATGGAACACAATGGAGAATTTCCTTTTGTTGGCTCACTCTGTAGATGACTGCACCAGTTAAGGCAAGGCCAGGCTGAGGCCAGCAGCTTTCTCTAGGTCTCCCATTTGTGTGACAGCTACCCAGGCACTTGCACCATCTTCTACTACTTTCCAAGGCACATTAGTAGTAAACTGGGTTGGAAATAGAGCAGTTGGGATTTGACCTGGTATTCATATGGGATGCTAGCATTGCAGGCAGCTTGACATGATATCCCACAGTGCCGGTCTCTGTACTTCTCTTTAAAAATGTATCTTAAGAAAATGGTCAACGACACACAAAAAGGCTTAAATACAAAGATTTACATCTTACTTGTTCCATAAATGTAGTTGAAAACATTTTCATGAAAACTGGGAGTTACCTAAATGCCTAATAATCAAGAACAATGTTCTCCAAAAGTATATACAGAAACACTGATAATATAATATTGTGTAAAGAGGCAAGATATAAACCATACAGAATAATTCCAATTATGTCACAGCACATATGTATCATCTACCTACACAACTTTCTATCTCTACTGGCACTCCACTGCCAGAAATTGGAAAACATTAACTGTAGCTTTCAAAGTACTGGGATTACTGGTGGATTTTGTTCTCTTCCGTGAACCTTTCTATATATTTACAAATACAATATGCTTTTTGTCATCATCAAAAGGCAAATTACAGTTGAAATATATAATTATGTGTAAATCTTAAACATAGTTATATCTTTAGACTGTATGTAAAACTGAAAATGAATATCTATTTTATTAAGAGTTAGGAGTCTGCTTCTATACATTCTGACACATCATCTCAGTAAGTGCTTGCTCTCATTACAACTGAGGATCACTATCAGTTCTCAGACATGTTGCAACACCACCAGTTTTCAGACAGAAATCACAAAAATTAACAAGACAACCTATCAATCACTCAAGGTTTTCACTAGCTGATACATTAGCTGATCTAAGCACCTTTGCCCTCTCTTAATGTGCAAATCTATATGCTAACTCAAGAGACATAAAAGTTAGCAATGGTGATCTTCTTCAAGCCCTACCTATGAAACACCATGAGGTGTGTTCTCCTTACGATGAGTTCCTGCCTCCTACACAGGAAGCCCACACTGAGTTGCAGGCTCTTGGCATCAGCCTCATCCAGCTCTGGCTTTTGTGAGAATTTAGGGGAGTGAATTAGTGCATGAAAGATCTTTCTACACATTTCAAATAAAATGAGAATAAATTTTTAAAAAAGTAAGCCACGGATTCTCTCTCCATGATGAACTTGAGATTTATGGAAATAACAAAAACACTCAGCAGGAAGACGTCAGGGGTTGGTGTGAAAGCCACAAGAAAAGCTCTGGATGGTCACGCCAGGTGCAAGGCGTGATGGAAAGGAATTACTATCACCTCCCTTAGGGGTCAAATCACATCAGTCTCCACCACTTTTGTCCCACATGCCTATTTCACATGCACCATCTCCTTCCTCACTGTCTGAACACGAATCTTGCATGTAGGAGGTAGGCACCTAGCAGGGGTCAAGCCGTTGCTTGGGATACCCACATTCCAGAGCATCCTATGTGGATCTCAGGTCCAACTCCGCTTCCAATTCCAATTCCTTGGCAGTGTGCACTTGGGCAGCAGCAGGTGGTGGCTTAGGTGTTTGGGACATTGACGGGAAAGACCTATTTCCAGTCCTGGCTTATGCATGGTCCAGCCTGTCTGCAATGGACAGTTGGGGAGTAAACCTATAGAAAAACAACTCTCTCTTTGGCTTTCAAAGAAATAAAACAAATCAGTAAAACCTGAAAAAATAATGCCCACAAAGGACACAACCTAGAGATTAAGGGGCTTCACACACACACACACACACACACACACACACACACACACACACACATACACTTTTCTCTCTATGCACATTTACTGAAGTATTGTTTTTTTTCTAAAGAGAGCTTTGTGAAATCAAGGAATAATAGCTGCACAAAGCTTTACTCTTACAAGACACACTTGAATCTATGTCATCTTAACCTCATTAATGCCCTTGAGAAAACATGAGATTTTGACACTGGGCAGAAGGAATTCTGCAGACAACATCTTAAATATAATCTTTTGCATAATCAGCTAGCAAGTTAGTTTGGCTGTTGACATAAGTCCAAAGCAGAGATAAGGTGATAAAGCATTAGCCTGGCTTAGTGACAGAAAAATTTTTTTTCTTCAAATAATTTGTTCCTGTTATGAATTACAAATACCAGAATATTAACTGTCTGGGAATGTTCAGTGCATATTAGAATCATATCCTCTACTTTGAGAAGATCAAGACTACAGAATTCAATATTCTTTTCTTCCCTTGCACAGGTAAATTAGTGCCTCCTTTTACCTCACAGACAGGTGGGCAGTGTGAGCCCACCTCTCCCTCCTCACATCCCGACACCAGTGCATCTCTCACTAGGCTTTACCACCTGCCATTTGCCTTTTCTGTGAACTTCCAAGCATAATCTTCTCTGACTTGACAATATGTGGTGCTGAGATTAAATCAGAAATGAAGGAAAAAGAAGGGATGGATGGTACTCCCCACTCCTTTTGGCAAAATAATTATTGAAAAAAGGAATAAGAAAAAAGCACTCAAACAGTTATTAGAAAAGCTCTGTTAATCTTATTTCCCTGGCCGGCCAGGCAGGGCACACATTCCTACATTAATCTGAAGGGAGAGATTTGGCAAAGTGATGGACGAAACTACCCCCTATTCCCCGATCTTGGCTGCAACATTCCAAAATAATTCAGAAGCAGCCAAAAGGCTCAAGTAGCTCCCTTACTCCAGCAAAGGAAGTATCCATGGGACTTTTCTTACTTGCTGGGATGCCAGTTGGGGAAGCTGCTGCCTCCTCTGCAAGACAAGGAGGGCCTTAGTATGGCCTGGAGGTCCTGGTGAAAAAGAGCAGGTATCAGGCAGCTCTGACCTCAGCTCACCCTCGGCCTTCCTTTGCCTGAATCATGTTCTGCAGGGACCGCACTGCAGCTGATTCCCCTACAGCACATCCAGCCAGTCCTAAACCTTAATGGTTCAGATCACCACTCCAGGCTTAGTTTGTAACTACTTTGCGTCTCTATAACCCACCCCATGGAGTGCAAGCATGATAAAGAATGACTGCTGTTCTTCAGGAGACAGGAGTTCTCTGGAAACTGACTCCTAAACCAGCTGAATCTGGGCAAGGGAAGGGGCTGAGGATTCAGGAAGAGGCCCAGTGTTGTATGTGACAAGATAAACCTCAGACTAAAGCAAACAGGTAGTTAAACCACTCAAGAAGATGAATGCCAAAAAGAATTTGGCCTGAACCTAGGGGAACTGAAGAAAGAAAGAGGGGGAAAGACAGGAAGACAAGGACCATAATAATTGTAACTTAAGATTAAAGTAAGATATTGTCTCAATTAAAAAAAAAATCAAGAATCAACCTCCTAGCTCATTTTGAGGCGGCAGACTACTGAAGATGTTTCTCCCCAGAGCTGTAGTTCTGGAAATTCAGCCTTTTTCTCGGTTACATCAAGTACCAGAAGTGTAATTATACATTTTCTGAGGGAATATGTTTTGAAAGCTGCATATACAAAAGCAATGCATGGCTGGTTCCTATGCATGTCAGGGCTATCCACATGATGTGTTATTGCATAAGGGACCACTGATGGAGACGCCCAGGTAGGGTTCTCTGAACACGCTCAAAGTAAGAGTGCAATGTGATTTCTAAGCCCTCACAGATCAGTGGTTTGAAAACTCCCAAGCCACACAGGGAAAGGCCCAGATTCCCCTTGGGGTAGCAACTCAGAGCAGCCAGGAAGGACTTGATAATCACTTGAGTTCTTTCATTCATCAATGCTTTTTGAGTGCGTACTCTGGGAAAAGTTCAGCGCTGAACACCAGGGTAAGTGGGAAGCAGGGAAGATAGTTTTCCAGACATAAAACATATTGCCAATGTTCTCAGGCACCTTGCCTCAAGATAAGACTGTGCTCAAATGCAACATCAGAGATTAAATGTCATGAGTCTTTAGGGCAGTCCATGCAAAAACTTCCTGACTTCCGACTGTCCCTGTTCCTGGGTCCAGCTCAGATCTGAGATACGGTTTCTCTCCACTTCCTGATACATTTCATGGCTCCCAAATTCTCCTTCACAGCTTCGGGTGGCTGTTTGGTAAAGCAGTTAAGATGCCAACATGTCATGGCTCCTGGGTTTCTGTCAGAGCTCCAACTCTGGAGTCTGGGTTCCAACTAACATGCCCTTGAAAACAGCAGGTGATGGTCCAAGGACATGGGTTCCTGCCATTCATGTGGGAGACTCAAACTTAGTTCTGGGTTCCTGGCTTTGGCCTGACCCAACTTTGGACCTGCACTTGGGGAAGCAGCCAGTTGGATGGAAATGCATGTGCTTGCTCTCATGCTCTTTTTCTTTCCCTGCCTCCCTCTTTTCCCATAAAATAAAAATAAATGAAACTTTAAAGATCAATTCTGTTCAGTGTTTTTCACCTTGAACCACACAGACCCATCCCACTCACAATGATCTGGCATTATTTCCAGCAATCTGCCCTGTGGCACTTTTCCAATTCCCAGGCTAGTTAAAGCTGACACTGACCTTGCAGCACAGGGGAAGCCATGCTAGGAAGATGGCTCCAACACAGACCTGCCTGGCATTGTGCAGAAGTGAAAGGGTGCCTTCCTCATGCAATTAGGAGACAAAGACTCTGGTAAGAGGATCCCATCTGTGGGGAAATGAGCAGTGCATGCACTTAGTTGTAAGTGTACACATTGAATAGCAGTCTAAAGAGGAGATATCAAATTCTGCTAACCTATGCTCTCTCCTCAATGGCCAGAGGAACATTTCATATCGAGCAAAAGATGACGATGAAAGCCAAGAGCCTCTTCCCATCACATTCAACTTCACCTACTGCCTCGGGATAGCATTTGCATGTGAGTGGAGAGGTGCAGACTATCTTCACAATTCCTGTCATGAACCTTGCAATGGTACTTTTTAAATTAGTGTCTAATACTCTACATCCATCATAAGAAATTAGAAATGGCAAACTAGAATAAGAACCACTTTAGGAAGAGCTGCTAGCTCTGTGGTTGTGCTTTAGGGGAGAGAAAGGGTAAAGAAGCACTTTGTGTCTCAGAGAAGAACTGGCCATGTGTACAGACACGTGGGTTGTAGTGATTAGGGGGTATTTGGAGATAGAGGCCAGGGATGGTACTCAACATGCTTCTGTACAAAGGACAGTACCCTCAACAATGCCTGCAATATCTACTGAAGCTGAGAATGTCTTCTTTAATGGAATGAGCCTTGAATTGGGAGCCAGGAGTTCTAGCAGATTTTACTACTCATTAGTAATATTATTTTGGACAAGTACATAAAGCTCTATGAAGTTCATATTTTCATCTTTGACGTGGAAATAATAATATCTGCTCCGCTCACCAGGTCACGGTTGTTAAATGAAAAACAAAAGGGGCACAGGTGGGGAGATGGGGAATGCAAAATGAAGGTGACATCTTTATTATTCAACATCACAATTTCTTCAACATTTCCAGACTCCTCTTTACACAGATTCTACAAATAGTTATTGAGGGCTTGTGGACAATATAGGTCTGTTCTAATCTCACTGAGGCAAGACTGTAAGAAGACAAAGGAGCCCTGAGTCTTAGCTCCTGTGTTGCTCAAGCTAGGTCACACCCTTCTCTTGTCAACCTGAGCACAGCATCCAGCTCCCCAGTCAATGAGCAACAGACACAGAATCCACACCAGGCTGGGCAGCACTCACCTCGTGGATTTTCTCTTCATGATGGCAAGATCCAGGAGTCCTGGGCACACACTCAGGGCAGCATTGGTTGGCAGGAATCAGAAGCACTTCTCCCTGAGCAGTAAGAGCAGTTTAGTGTGAGAGAACAACCACAAACAATGAGACTGCTTCATCACACTCCACGTCACCCGACATTCACTAATGCACGGTTGACTCCACAGGTGACAACACTAGATGGAATAACACAAATAAGCCAAAATAAAAAGATTCTCT